>NC_092810.1:62930133-65486781 GCF_040954645.1 Diabrotica undecimpunctata | reverse complement strand
TTTCAACTGTGCTTACATATGGAATTGTTTGCTGATTATCATTGATTTCGTTTTTGTGATGTATTCCTCTCCGACTGTATTAATACTATTTAATGTATCTTTTAATTCTTCTATGTCGTCTGCTATGATAGCTGTATCAATTATTTATAGGAATTCCATTTATTTTGATACCTTGATGTGCAAGTTGAAAGATTTTTTCTACATAAATGTTAAACAGCAATGGGGAGGGGATGCAGCCTTGTCTCACGCCCCAAACTTTTATTAAGAAAATTAAATTAAGAAATTGCTTTAAACATAATGGTTTCGTATGGTCTTGTCATTAGTGCTATTGGGAATTTATGTTATCCTACCTCTTTTATAGAGGTTATACAAAATTTCCTCAGTAACAAAGAATATAAGTATTAAGGTTCATTTCCAGAATAATCAGCTTGATAAATATGTATCTTGAGAAATTTGTGGATGTCGGTGATGAGCAGGGAGAACGCTTTCACCAAGATTGTATGACATATTGTCTGGTTAAAGCATAAAAACTCAAGAGTTACAGGCAAAAGTTCTTAGTAGCATAGGATTTTTACTCACTAGAAGTAAATTTGGGGGTTCCATAATTCAATATTTATGAAATGTAATCTTTATTTTAAATTTTAACCCTTCAAAACTTGCAAAATTTGCTAAGCAAAGAAATAAAAATTTATTTACAAAATGTAATCTTTTTATGTAAAATATTCATGTTGCAAAATTGAAAAACGTGTAGAAAAATGGAAATTGTAATTTATAAAAACTCGGTAGCTTAAAAAATAATTTCGGATTTGAAATCAGCAATCTTGAATTATTTAACTTTTAACTACTTGTTTTCTGGATTCTAGCGTAGCTACTTCTAGCAAACCCTTCGGGTCACCTCCAGTCGTCCCTATCCATCGCCTTTCTCCGCCAAAGCGGACAGCTTTAAAAGGTTCAGACAGTTCCCCCTGAATTCGTACTCCACATTCAACTTTTTCAAGAATTAGTTTTGTTAAATTTACCAACTGATTTGGTATTCCTGGCTCTTTCATTGCTTTGAACATTTCTTTTCTGTTCACAGAATCATAGGCTGCTTTCTAGTCCATAAATATGTGATGAGTATCAATGCCATATTCCAGTGTTTTTCCAAAATTTGTTTCTGATGAATCGTCGATTTACCATATCTGAAACTAGCCTGGTATTTTCCTACTATCCGTTCTGCATATGGTGCCATACGGTGACATAGTACTGTGTAAAATATTTTATACGCTGCATTTAGAAACGTAATTCCTCTGTGGTTCGAGCATTCAGAGATATGCCTTTTTTTGTGTATGGTACAAAGTATTCCAATATTCCAATCATTGGGGAGGGATTTCTGTGTCCATATTTCTTTTCTAAGTTGCTGTAATGCCGTTATGGTATCATGGCAACCTTCTTTATATAGTTCAGCTGCGAGATTATCTATTCCGGGTGATTTGTTTCTGGCTAATATTTATTTCCTTTAGCTCATCTCTTTCGTCTTCCAGGTTTTCTTCTTCTTCCTCTGTATTAAGTGCCTGTTTAAAGTATTGCACGCATCTATTCAATACATCTTTCCTTGTTGTTAATAGGTCGCCATTCTGACTTCTGCATCGGACCATTCGGGTTGCTTACCGAAATAAACATGTTTGTGCAAACAACGTGCAATTAAAAACACAAAATGTTTTTGCATCATATAATATATAAAGTTTCAGTCCATACTTCATCGGTTTATTGGGAAATGTATCAACATTTCTTGAATTGATTAAAATTCGCCCACGGAGTAGTTACTCTTGCAATTATGTACGAATGTATCTATGACCCATCTTGTTGCAACTATTTGTTTTTTCTTTGATTCCTGCTAGTTTTATCATCGAATCTTCTTATATCCAGATAATAAGAGCAAACCTATGAATAATTGCATTTTTGTTTTTGATACGTCTTTAGCATCACATTCTCTCATAAATTGTAGCCAAACATTCGAAATGTATAGATTCGTCCATTCAGTAATATTCATCGTACTTTTAACATTCATCTGTGGTTATTCTTATAAAAGCATCTACTTCATTTTGAATATTTTGCGTGTTGTTTGGCACAGGGAGAGATTTTCACAAGGTTTTTAGCGTTTACTAAATGTGTTTTTTAGCGGATGTTTGTTCCATTTAGCCAGTTTATCTTTGCTAATAAAGTTTCAACATTTTCTAAATCGTCAAAATCGTTACCATCAATTTGATCGTCACTTTTCGAAAAACTTGCGTAAAGTGAAGATCTGGTCAATAATCGAACGGCTTGCTATTCTCCCAGCAGGCTTTAATATGGTACTCAATATCTTATAAAAGATATAGTTGCTATTGCGGTTATTGTTATTATTTTCAATATAAAACATAGCCAAACCTGAATAAAACAGAATCTCGTGTTCCTTAAGCAATGTTCTGACAGAGACACGATTTCGCGTTACTAGATTAGATTTTTACGTTACAATATAAAGGTAATCAATAAAATTTATGTCAAATATAGGATTCTGTGTAAAACACAGAACAAATAACAATAATTGTTTTCTCTTCTGTGGTCCGGATTACTTATGTTTCAATGTAATTAATAAAAATATTTATATTAAAAACTACTTCTCTGATACAAATGCTACATTAAATCGGATATTAAAAATACAATATCTAATAGTCTAAGGTTCAAAACAAAATATTTCAAAGAAAACTTTATAAAACATATAAATCATTAAATAATGGAGACAAACAGAGAAAGGCACGAATGCTATTTCGGAGTCATTTCTTTTGGCATATATTCAAGAAAAACGACTTAGCTGAAATATATCTTGAAGTTAACGGTGACAATATTATTTGGGTATTATTTTTATAGAAAAGGATGTCGAAATGTAATTGTTTAGATATAATAGAAATAAAAAAAAATTTATTATAAAACATAGTGTTGTTAAATAATCTTTGTCTAGAAAAATAGATATATGATTTTATCTATAACTTCCTTTACTAGTTAGTCATTGATTAACTACTGGAGTTTAATTTTGTCGCAAAGCTGCGTTGTCTGTTTGTTGCAGTATAGGTATAAGTTTATAATTTCTATACAAACGTAAAATGTTTCTCAAACTGTTAAATGTTCAAAACAACACACAATATTAAACCAGTAACAACGAATAGTTGTCGTTATATCTTCCAAATAAATAGTAACTATACACAAGTAAACAGGGTTACTTGTCCATGTAGAAGCAAACCATATTATAACTTGGCTATTCCACAAGTGTTCCTGATGATGAGTTGAATAACTCGAAACACGTGTAGAGCAATGGTGGAGTTCCTATTGAAATGAAATGCAATCTTTTACTTTCATATATATATATATATATATATATATATATATATATATATATATATATATATATATATATATATATATATATATACAGTATACTACCTTTATAACGAACACGGTTATTACGAGGTTTCGCTTATAACGAGGTACATTAGATGTTTAAATTCAAATATGGTTGTATAAATTAATCATTACATTTTTCCTCCCCTGTATTCATCCGATCCTAATAGTACCGCTGAGGGCTCGGAAATACATATCGCCGGGAGAAGAGCACCAGTCGTTGAAAAGAAAAGACGCAACCCGGCACGTGAACCCATGCACGCATATTGAATTGATTTCGTTCGTTGTTTTGTAGTGCAAACCCTGGTAATTAGACCCAGCGGTAAGTTTTTACCTAGTTTTACCTAAACCTATAAATTGTTTTCGATTGTTTATTGCAACCATTTAAATTTTAATAATTATTTGCATCAATGATGAAAAGTCCATTTTTCTCGCCAGAGTTATCGAAGGAATAGTTCTGTTAATTTATGTCTGTACTATTAATTCGTAATAGTACATTTGTTTGTTAATACCCCACATTGGCCTATCTAGCCGGATTTAAACTCATTTGTTGAAAAAATATTTTGTTTTATTTAAATTTGAATGGTTGGTTTCGTCGCATGTCGTATTTTTTATCGTTTTGAGGGTTCTTATCTTAAGTTTGCGTCTCTTGTCGTGGCTCGAGAATAATTTATGACCTTTTTGTAAAGTCGACCATATGGGACTTTTTAGAAGGGAATTATCGTCGTTTTAATAAAGTATCGAATTACAAATCGGTAATTTCGGGGTTTTAGACCACATTTTATATATTTTCGTTTGTATAATATTATTGAAACTTGTTAAAAATTTAAAATGGAAAAACTTGAAGAAAAGAATAGGAAACTCAAATTTTTAAGAAAAACTGCGTTAAATGATATTCAGTTAATTTTCGATTTAGGTTTTAAGTCCCTTTCAGACGTTTCTATTCGCCCTTTATTTAAAATTAGACTAGAGGATTTAGATTCGATTCGCGAAGAGTTCTTAAAACATCACACTAATATTATTAGTAATATTCTTTCTGTACCAGACGCGGATACGAGGGTTGAAGAAAATGTTCGGGAATTATTTTTGGAACAATTTTATAAAATAAAACTATTTAGTGCGGAATTATTTGAGCCACAATTTGAAACTCCAGAACCATTTAGATCGGTAGTAGTTCCACAATCAAATATTCGCTTGCCTAAAATAGAGCTGCCTAAATTTAAGGGTGATTTTAAGGAGTTTAGTTCATTTTTAGATTTATATAATTCGGTTGTACATAATAACGCAGGCCTAGCAGACGTAGAAAAGTTTAAGTATTTGAAAGGATGTTTAGAAGGGACTCCACTTAGTTTGATTCGTAATTTGTCAATAAATAGCGATAATTATCAAATTGCTTACGATCTAATTGTTAAACGCTACACAAATGTTCGTCGTTGTGCGACCGCGCATTGGGATGCGATCTTGGCCGTACAGAAAATATCGGTAGTTAATTCGAAAAATCTGGCTAAATTAGTAGATACGTTTTTAGAAAATTTAGCCGCATTGAAAACATTAGGTCTTCCGACAGAACATTGGGATTTTATTATGTTTAATTTACTTTTGTCGAAATTAGACGCGGATTCAGTAAAGTTATTTGAGTTAGAAAATAAATCGAATAAAATCCCGTCATTTCAAAAATTGGTAGAGTTTATTGAAACTCAGTACATTGCTTACGATAATTTGAATAGTAGCTTAAGTGAATCTAAGAAATCGTCGAGGGCTCCAACTTATACGGAGCCAAAGTGTAATTATAAACATTCCAATGAGTCAAGGCATAATAGTAGTTCATCCTTTGTTACAAATTTGTCGTCAATATGTTGTGCTTTATGTAAACAAAGTCATTTTCTTAACCATTGCTCGTTGTTTTTGAAAAAATCTCCAAAAGAAAGATACCAATTTTGTAAAGAATCTTCCTCGTGTTTTAGGTGTCTTAATCAGGCTAATCATTCTGTCAAGTCGTGTCCAAAGGCCTTTAAATGTAGTAAATGTAATAGTCACCTTCATAATAGTTTGTTGCACTTTGATAGAAATCGTTCCAATAGTCAGTCGTCCATAGAAAATACTAATAATCCAGGGGCATCGGGAGTCGAACAAAATTCGCCTGAAATATCACATTGTGCTGCTAGTTTTATAGGGAAGAAACACGAGACAAAAAAGGAAATTTTGCTCGGTACCGTTTTATTTCACGCGATTGATAGTAAGGGGTGTAAACAGCCCTTGAGATGTCTGCTAGATTCAGATTCAATGAGTTCGTTCATTAGTCGTAAAGCTGCCAGTAGATTAGGTTGGCCTAAAACTCCTTGTTCATTTGAAGTTAACGGACTCAATTCGATGCAAACGAAACTGAATCAAGGTCAAATAAGTTTTTCTATCCAACCTCGTCATCAGGAGTCACCGGTGTTTCACTTGGAGGCTATTATTACAGATCGGGTTTGCTCGGATTTGCCGAGCACCAAAATTGACATATCGACGTGGAATTATATTAAAAATTTGAAGTTAGCCGATCCCGAATTTAACTGTAGTCAATCTATAGATTTGTTAATTGGTTGTAGCATATTTTCGAAGGTGTTGTTAGAAGGTAAAATTGAAGGTAAAGCGGGACAACCAGATGCCCTAAATACCGTTTTTGGTTATATTTTGTTAGGACCTACTAGCACACCTAACCTTTCGTCGACTTCGCTTGTTTGTCTTTCAAATATTGAAGACCCACTAAATTCTTCGTTAACGAAATTTTGGGAACTGGAAAACGTACCGGAAAAGCCAGTTTCAGAACCAGAAGACGTTCTGTGTGAGAACATTTATCTGGAAACGCATAATCGGGACGTCTCGGGTAAATATGTTGTATCTTTGCCTTTTCGTGAATCGCCGCCTTGTTTGCAAGATAGCTATGATATTGCTTTAAATAGATTGCTATCATTAGAACGACGCTTATCTCGTCAACCAAGTTTGAAAAAAGAATATTCTTTTCATATGCAGGAGTATCTTGATTTAGGTCATATGCAGTTAGTCTCTAATGCCGAAAAGAAAAGGGGAAAGTATTATATTCCACATCATTGCGTTGTGAAACCAGATAGTGTTTCAAGTAAAATTCGAGTTGTATATAATGCGTCTCAGAAAAGTCCCAGTCGCGGTAAATCTTTAAACGACTATTTACTGGTCGGTCCTAAGCTGCAACAGAACATAGTCTCGCTGTTGTTGAATTTTAGACTTAATCGTTTTGCGCTGTGTGCGGACATTCGTCAGATGTATCGTAATATTTTAGTCGCTCCTGAACACACGGATTATCAACGCGTGTTATGGAGATTTTCTAGCGCTGAGGAAATTCAGGAATATCGTTTATTAACTGTTACTTTTGGAATAGTATCTTCGCCGTATCTCGCTTTAAGAACTCTCCAACAATTAGCATTAGACGAAGGCTCTCGTTTTCCTAACGCCGTCTCGCTTATTCGTCACGCTTCGTATATTGATGATTTTGTTTTTGGTGCTTCGACTCTCGAAGAAGCACAAACTTTAGTTGACGAATTAGTCGCTTTGTTAAAGTTAGGAGGCTTTGAATTACGGAAATGGTGTTCGAATGAATCCAAATTGTTGTCGCAATTTCCTGAATCCCATATTAATCCTCACTCCATTAATTTTGATCCAGAAGCAAATGGTCCTTCATTAAAAATCCTTGGTTTGAAGTGGATTGCCCAGTCCGACGTCTTTCAATTTTCAGTCAAATTGCAAGACGTCCCTTGTACTAAAAGATCGTTTTTGTCCGAATTAGCTCGAATTTATGATCCTTGTGGTTACTTAACACCTATTACCTTTTTTATTAAACATTTAATCCAACAACTTTGGGCAACCAGTCTTAAATGGGATGATCGTCCTCCTTCGGAAATAATTCGGGTATGGGAACAATATAAGAGCGAACTATCTCTTATTTCACAGTTCAAAATTCCTCGTTTTTTGAATATTTCCTCATGTCCCATCTTAGAGCTTCATGGATTTGCCGATGCTAGTGAAAAGGGATATGCTTGTGTCGTTTATATTCGTAGTATTGATACTCGTAACCTAGTTCAAGTTAATTTACTGTGTGCCAAATCGAAAGTAGCTCCTATAAAACAGATTACTATACCTCGATTAGAATTGTTAGCTGCTGTTCATTTGGTAAAACTTATGTCGTTTGTGTTAGAGTCGTGGAAGCATATAATATTTCAAAATGTGTATGCTTGGTTAGATTCTCAAATCGTATTGCACTGGATTAAAAGCTCCCACTCGAGATTCAAAACTTTCGTCGCAAATCGCATTTCGTATATCCAGTCCCATAGTCAAAATTATTCTTGGCATTATATCGAATCTCGAAATAATGCAGCCGATGCGCCTTCGCGAGGCATGCTACCGGCCGCTTTTCTATCAAAATTAGACTGGTTAACAGGTCCTTCGTTTTTGTATAATATTCCATTAATTTTTCCAGAGGTTCCTCCCTCATTGCAAGAAAAATTCTCTTTGGAAGAGATAAAGAAAGCTTTAGTGTTTGTTTCCACTCGTGAGGAACATTTTCTGTCTTGTTTGCTGAAAAATAAATCGTCTTTTACCTCGATCCAAAGAATTTTGGCTTTTATGTTGCGATTCGCGCACAACTCTCGTTATAAAAGGTCTAAACGGTCAGGACCCTTGACTTTCGTAGAATTAGAAGACTCGTTGATTATTCTTGTCAGATTTACACAAGAAAAGTATTTTGAAGAACATCTTCAATCAAATTCTTTTCCAAAACCATTTCGTAAGTTGGGAGTATTTTTAGATGATAGTACTCAGTGTTTAAGAGTAGGTGGTCGTCTATCTCAGTCTTCGTTATCGTATGAAGCAAAACACCCGTTTTTGTTACCAAAAAAATCTCGTCTTACTACTCTTCTAGTTCGTCATTATCATGAGAAGTATTTACATGCTGGATTTAAGAGTACTCAGTTTTTGGTTAGTCAAAGGTTTTGGATAATGTCTTCTAAACAAGCCGTTAATTCGGTATTGTCCAATGTATTAGATGTTGGAAACAATCTCTTAAAAACTTACAACCCCCTATGGGTAATTTGCCTAAATTTCGTCTCGGTGTCATTAAACCCTTTTCGATTTGTGGGTTAGATTATGGTGGACCGTTTTCGATAACCATGTCTCGTTACAGGGGAGTTAGAACTCAAAAGGCCTATTTGTGTCTATTTGTATGTTGCGCTACAAAGGCTTTAAATCTTGAAGTAGCTAGTGATTTGACCTCGGAAGCTTTTTTGGCCGCTTTACAACGTTTTTATTAATTTTGTTTTGTTCGGCTTTTGTCAATATAACCGCGACGAAACCACCATTTTAATTTTTTTATTGTAGTTTAAGTTTTGAATATTTGTTTAAGATTTGTATAGGAATTGTTTGTATTAATTATCGTTTTAGTTGTTTAAGTAATGATAGTATTTAAAATTTTAGAATTCGTTTTGTTTTTTAAAGACCTTATGGCCTTTAAAGGGGGGAGAATGTTTAAATTCAAATATGGTTGTATAAATTAATCATTACATTTTTCCTCCCCTGTATTCATCCGATCCTAATAGTACCGCTGAGGGCTCGGAAATACATATCGCCGGGAGAAGAGCACCAGTCGTTGAAAAGAAAAGACGCAACCCGGCACGTGAACCCATGCACGCATATTGAATTGATTTCGTTCGTTGTTTTGTAGTGCAAACCCTGGTAATTAGACCCAGCGGTAAGTTTTTACCTAGTTTTACCTAAACCTATAAATTGTTTTCGATTGTTTATTGCAACCATTTAAATTTTAATAATTATTTGCATCAATGATGAAAAGTCCATTTTTCTCGCCAGAGTTATCGAAGGAATAGTTCTGTTAATTTATGTCTGTACTATTAATTCGTAATAGTACATTTGTTTGTTAATACCCCACATTAGATGTCCCGTGAAATTTCTATTGAACTATATCACTTTATAGCGAGGTAAATTTGCTTATAACGAGAGAAAATAAGATTGCAAAACGTGTTTTTTACGTTTTGGTCCGGCTGTAGCTATAAATAAATACCCTTTTTAACTGCTGGCCGTCCGCAATAAACTTCTTACAATTTATGATTCTTAGTCGGAAATGTAAAATTTATGATTCACAAGTGTCATTGTATTGGGTTGACCATTTACACCTAATAATAATGGTCCTAATAGACAAGATGTAGAAAGTGTTTTAAAGGTTGTCAGAAACTTTATCCAAGGACAAAACGCAAATGAAGAAGCATAAAACTGTTTCACATCTTTAGAAAATATGATAGATAGAATACTGGACAATTTAAAGCAGTCAAAAATGACAAAATAACTTTATACGCTTTATACATATTTACAGGATACAGATTTTTTGTTTTAACATATATCATTGACAGTAAAAGTAAACAACTCTTTTTTGTTTTAATGCATTTCATTGACAATAAAAGTAAACAACTTTGTTTTAAAAATGCCATTCAAACAATATTTATTAGCATCTTATATTGCTCCGAATGGCTCCACTATAGAAAGTTAATGTTTTAGAAAACTACATATTCATATGTATGCACAATATTATTGTTGTTGGATATAACGAGATCCGCTTATAACGAGGTAATTAGTCTGCCATTTCAGTTCTCGTTATAAAGGGAGTCTACTGTATATATATATATATATATATATATATATATATATATATATATATATATATATATAATATATAAGCAAACGTGGAATCATCACGTGGTGTCTGTGCCGCATAGAGCTGAGTAACAGTCGACCATCTCCGTTGACGGTCAAAAATCAAGAGGGAGATTCTTTTTAGCGGTGGACTTTTCACGACAGTGAAAATGGGTGGATCCTACTAGCGCCAATGTCGCTTACTTGTTGAACTTGGTGGTGGTTTCCTCTCATTTGGGTAGTACTACGGCATCTAGTATGCATTAGATCAGGTTGCTAGTACGAATTAGAAATATTTCAAATATTTTAAGTTGCAAAATTGCAACATATGGAAGATAGTTTTATGAAGCTCATAGAGTAGTTTTACGTAGCGAACAGAAGTTTGTAATAACCTTTGATTTTGTAAGGAATAGTTTCTTAGGTATCTGTCTCTTTTGCGAATGTCAGAAAATGGAAAAGTTCCTTTTTTTTATTTTCCGACATCTTCCACTATGCAGCTTCTAGATGTATCGTATCGCATATATTATATGGTTCCATTTTTTTAACGAATATAGTAAAAATTAATCGTTCTCCAACGTGACGAAAAACAGAAAAAATACTATGAAATTTTGACAATATTCTGAAGACGCATTCAGAAAATCATACGATTCGCTCGATATGAAATGATAACAAGTAGAAGAATAATATTTACATACATATTTCTGTTCATTACAGCAAATATTTTGCTTTTTTGCAATTAGTTGAATCGTGGTAATCTACAAAAACTTTCTAAGTTTATCGATTTCGTATACAAACGTGTCGTTTTAGATTCATTAGTGTCACTGGAGTATAGATAAGGCAATTTCTATAAAATAACGAATATTAGTAAAAATTGTGAAAATAATACATCGTTAATGTTTGAATCGCCGTGAATTGTAATGCTCATGTCTTTAAAGAATAAAAAAACAATACCAAGGAAACACAAGGGGATCTCCATACTCATGACCATATTGGTGTTCTAATGATATTGGAACCAGGCAAAAATGCATAGTAGAAATTATAGAAAGATACAAAGAAACCTGGAAACATCTGTACAAGAATCACCCTGACTCAACGAAGATATAATATGGAGTATCAGGTAGTTAGTCATAAGATTTCACATAATTACACCCAAGAAAACCTCTCAGAGAAGAACAAAATATCGTCGTAAATACAAAAACATTCGTATTATATGCTAAATATAGCAAAAGAGGGCGTGAAAGAAAAGAAAATACCTGGACCAGATCGGGTGTCAAATGAAATACTGAAAATAATAGTAAACGTCAAGTCAGAGATAATTCTAAACGCACTTAATCAACATTTATGTGAAGGCTGCAAAAAATACAAAGTGTACTGATTATGTAAAAAACAAAAAATCAGCAGACGAAGCAGAATCTGATAGACCTATCTGCTTATTAAACAGCGTTGCGAAGTTATGTGAAAATCGTCTAAAAGACAGACTGGAAAAAACACGAAAAACCCTAATTATCTTACAACATCTATATGGTTTTAGAAGAAAAAAGTGAAACCCCTAATACATTTGATTAAGTGGATTAGCAATAAAGTAAAAGCAACAAAAACAAAAGATGTAGCCCTAATATAACTTAATTAATACTTTCAATACATTATTATGGAAAATGGTCATATAGAAGATAAAAATAGTAGATATGTCTAACTCCGTAACGAATAAAATAATTGAATACCTGAATAAAATTCCTATAGAAAAAAATATCGAGACAGAAGTAACAATACGAGTACCACAGAGGTCGGTATTGGGACCGACTCTGGAACATACTCTACGACGAAATCATGAATTTAGACTTTGGAAGAAATTACAAAACCATTGTTTTGAAGATAACGTTATAATATACGTAGAAAACAGTTCCAAATACCACTTCATGGAAGAAGGCTACGAAGCACTAGAATACTTGAGGATAGAGAATAAGCTAATTTTAGGTATTTAAAATCGGAAGCAATAGTAATTAAAGGCCCGAGGAACAGAGACGATATCGCTTTTTAGACGATATATAGGTATAAAAGCACATGCAAATCAAAGCGAAATTAAGTAACAGGGAAGTTGATCTTGAAAGTAATATGTAGGCCTGAAAATAAATTAGGAATGAAATTGTCAAAGATTGGGCAAATGAATGGGTCACAAGTAATGAAGATACATAAACGAGAGTTCTGATATTATATCTGGCAACTGGATTTGACTTTCTTCGCTCAATTTCTGACTTGGCATGAAAGGTTCTTAAAATGTATCATCATCATCATCATCAAGACATCAGATGTCTGCATTACACTGAATTACACTGTCCAAGATTCGAAAGAAATCAGAAGAGCATTTTTCTGTGCATATTTTTTATCGTAGAATTTCGTAGAATTATCGTATTTTTAACTGCACGTGTTCGGATAAGAATTTATGCGTAGTATCAGATCTATAATGTATAGAATGTAGGTATGAAAAATGCAGTTCCTTGAATGAATTTCAATTTAGATGTAGTTGAGAATCACGAGCATTCCAAATTTTATTGTTTACATTAAAATTTTATGTAGGTACGTGTTTTCATAACCTTTGTTATAATTGTGTTATTGCAACAGTAAAAAGTATGCGTTTTACTTTATTACCAATAAATTCTTAAATGGACCATTCCTTTCTGAATACGATTAGCAGTAAAATTCGTTTCGATTAAAACATATTTTTGATGACTACGTTCTAAAACCAAAAAGGTATGGCAATAAAAGGAAACCATTTTAATTGCAATACACAGTCAAGAATGTGGGAATTTATTACGGAAATATGTGTTTCAGTTTTAATGAAAACTAATAAACCACCAGGAAAGACATGCAAGGAAAATATTTTGAATACCGTTTTTAGAAACTAAAAAAATATCTATTAGACCAAATAAATCGGTAAACATTTTTTTACGTCAATACTTTCACCGACGTTCAATTTTCACTAGATATTGTAACTAATATCTGCATATATCATTATATAAAAAAGCTTGTAGCAGGCCGTTTCATGCCCATAGCTTAGTAATTCTCTTCCATCTCCTTTTGTCTCTAGCTTCTTTCCTCCAATTTTTTATCTTCTTTTATTGTAGGTCTTCCGCAACTGCTTCCCTCTATCTTCTCGGTCTGCCACTTTTCCTCTTATATTCCAGTGTTCTCCATGCTATATTCTATACCTCTCTACTGTCCTCCATTATAACAAGATGACCTAGCCACTGCAATCTTCTAGCTTTGGCAAAATCGCTTATTCTCCCCTCGCCGAACATTTCATAAATTTCAGCATTTGTTCTTCGCTCCCACCCTATTTCTGTTAAGTTTCCTCCAAAAATTCTTCTTAATATTCTTCGTTCCCATATTTCAATTTTCTGTCGTAGTTTCTTTGTTAACACCCATGTCTGGCACTCATACGTTAGAGTACGTCGCAGGACAGTTTTATACAGCCTTATTTTTTTATTTCTCGATACCTCTTTCGATTTTATTATTCTTTGCAAACTGCCTGCACACCTGTTTCATTTTGCTATTCGTAGATCTATTTCCTTTTCTTCTTCGCATTTATTTGTCACAAGAACTCCCAGATATATGTAATCCTCCATCGCTTCAATTTCCAGAATTTCTCTCCCTAATGCAATTTCCATATTTAGTTTTCTGCTTTTCTCTTTTGCTTATTCTTCAGCTCCATCTATTTTGTTTTATTTATATTTATCTGTAATCCCATATTTCCTACGGCCTCTAGAAGATTCTTAGCTATTTTTTCTAATTGTTTTCTACTTCTAGCCAAAAGTACATCATCAGCACAAGCTAGATACTGGTGACTCTTATTAAATATTGTTCCCGCTCTATTCATATTGATGTCTCTTATTATCTTTTCAAGGGCCAAATTAAACAGCGTGGTGGGTAGAGGATCCCCTCGTCTTACACCTTTCTGAACTCTACAGTATTGGCTCTTCTTTTTATTAATCTTAACTGCGCTTGTAGTATTCTGAAGCGTCATATGTACCAGTCTAATTATCTTAGATGGGATTTTGAACTCCTGTAGTGCCTTCGTCCATTTTGATCTACCAATTTGATCTACCATTGTCATAAGCACCCTTAAAATCCACAAAGAGAAGGTGGGTCATATGTCCTATTCATATGCACCAGAGAGAACTTGCTTCAGCATAAATACATGCTCACTAGTTAGGTTAGATTAGGTTAGTTGATCGATTTTTTCTAAAACCAGCTTGATAGTCGCTTAATATATTTTCTGTGTACACTTCTATTTTTCTTTTTAGTATGGTTGTCAGTACCCTGTATGTGACGTCCAGGAGTGCTATTCATCTATAGTTATCACAACTTGACAGGTCTCCCTTTTTATGTATTGGGTATATTATAGACTTGCACCACTCTTTAGGTATTATTTCCTCTTCCCAGATATGACATATTAGTTTGTAGATTTTTATATCAGGTAGTCTTCTCCATATTTTAAGTTTTTTGCTGCTATCCTGTTTTCTCCAGGGCTTTTATTGTTTTTCATCGCAGTTAAAACTTGCTTTACCTCATCCTTAGTTGGTCTTGCAAATCTATTCCATCCATTCGTATTGATTCTCGTTCATTGTCGTTTTCCTCCTCTATTTCACCGTTCAGGTGTTCTTCGAAATATTGTTTCCGTCTCTCAAATTGTTGTTCATTTCCTATCAGATTATCTTCTTTGTCTTTAATGTATGTTGTTTTTGAATTGTAACCTCTGCTTATTTCTTTAACATCTTTGTAAAAATATTTTATATCCTTCCTTTGGTATTTTTCTTCCTTACTAATTTCATTTGCCCATTATATCTTTCTTAATCATTATCATTTTTTGTTTTTAACATCTTTTTCACATTCTGTGTCGAAACATTCTTTCTTCTTTTTCCTTTTACTCTTTGTTATATTTCTATTCATAGCTGTTTTATACTATTTTCAGTATTTGCCAGTTTTCTTCTATCCCACTTAATTGAACTGTTACGTCGCAGTAATAAATATTTTCTAGATATTGCCTATACTTGTTGGCTACTGCCTCTGTTTTCAATTCGTCGTTGTTATATCTTATGTTTTGCCTTCTTCTGGGTTTTATTTTTTCTGAATACTCATACTTTAACCTAACTCGGACCATATATGTCTGAATCAACGTCAGCTCCTCTGTAAGTTAGTTACAAGTTCTGAAAATTTATCCTGAATTACCACATGATCAATTTGGTTCATTTCCCCGGTGGAAGGTATTATCCATGTGCCCTTATAAATGTCTTTTCGCTTAAAACGAGTACTCATTATCTTCATTTCCATTTCTGTGGCTAGTGAGTTAACCTTTGTTCATTATCATTGATTTTTAGGGTGCTTACTTTCGCCTCCTGTGATTTTCTTGTACATTTCTTCTCTTTCCACCTTTGCAGTTGCATCTCCAACAATTATTAGTATGTCTCGTCCAAGGACATTGACCAAAACGGTTTCTATTTCCTCGTAGAAAGCACCTTTCGTTTCTTCCTCCTTTTCCTTTATGGGTGCGTGCATATTTACAATGTACATATGTCTATTATGTCTTAGCCATAGTTGTTAACCAAACATCCCACTCCAAATCTCCTACTTTGACTTCCACTTTTAAATAAATTATAGTTTTCTATGTTTGTTGTCCTATTTCCGACCAGATGGGTTTCTTGTACAGCGATAATATCTATTTTATATCTATTTAGTTCTCTAATTAAAAATTTCATTGCTCCCGCTTCATAGATCCCCCTAAGATTCCAAGTGGTCATATTAATTAGGTTTACTTCATTTTTGTTTTTTGTTCTTTTATTTTCTAGTGCTCTTTTCATATCCATAATCATTGCCGGGTCCGTAGTCAGAATCATCAAGCATACATCATTATTATTGAAATATTTCGCGATGTAAAACGGGGATATCTATATCAATTATGGATCAACGAGTAGACTTCACGAGACATTTTTTACTAAACTCCTAGACGAGAAGATGTCAAGTATGGTAAAGAGATGAGTATGGTAATGAAACCTATCTAACTTAAGATATTTGCGGGAAAATATGCAGTCCATGCGCATTAAGAATGAGTCTCGGGAAAACTAAATAAATGAAAGTATTTATCAACTATTCATTTAAAGAAAAATTAAAGGTGAGGGAGGAACTGACAGAACAAGAACATAATATTTAATTATCAATTAAGCAATTAAGTAATTTTATTTCAGCAGTTCACGCTTTTATCTAATTTAACAATATAAAAATATTTTTTTATTTAAAATTCTTTTTTATTTAAAATTCTGTATCTTCGAAAATTTTCAATATTACTTTAATATCTTTTTAACTTTGGTAATATGTATTTATAATAGTTCACCAAATGCATGAGCAATGCATGCATGTGTTGGAGTTTTTGCTTAAGATTTCAATACGTTCTGCTAGTAAACTGTGTCATAAGGACGTACAAAAATCTTAGAAATTAAATTTCTTAATACTTTATTCAGATCCCATATTCGTGTTTATTGAGATTTAGATGCCATACATTGAATGCGTGGGACGGTAAGTTTCCAAATTCATGATTTTAAAAAAATTACCAAAAACCGACACTCTGAAGCAGTATATTTCAGAAACAATGGATTTCTGAGTCTTAGGGCACTGAGAACTTTTGATCAGCATGACCAAAGCTACCTCTTTGCAAAGTTTCAGTCAATTTAACTAAAACCACTTTTACATAAGAGAATAAATACACCAGAAATATTTGAATGATTACGAGAACCTACGCGACTAAGAGTTGAATCTTATTCACGTTTTATGGAGATCATTTGAACATTTTTTATAGCTTTACCCCTATTTAAAATTTTATTTGTGGTACTTTCTGTATACTTTCTGGTATTGTTATGGTTTAATGTTATTGTATTACAAAAAAATTTATTAAAATCATTTATAAAAGGTATATAATTATTATATACCTTTTATAAAGGATTTTAATAAATTTTTTTGTGATACATGGTATACAGCCAGCTACAGGAATTTAGTTTCCTTGTGGGTTATTGTATTAAATAGTTCTTGAGAATGTATTAGAGAAATGCAAAATACGCATTAAGATGTTTTATTATTTTTTTTTTAATAAAAAAAAAAAGAAGAAATATTTTTTGTCCCAAAATAACGTATAATTCAAAAATGATTATAATTTGAAAGATCTGAGAGGCATAACATTTTTTTCTTAAAAAAATTGAGGCGCGATTACTATGCCGAGGCGTATGCGCGCCAATGATGAATATAAAATTCTTAATTGTATGGAAAAAATGAGCAATACCTATTCACACATGCTAATTTCAGTAACGTAGCAACCGGTTTCAGAGCAATAAAAAATTCGTCAGTTTGTAAGAAAAATTTCAACAGCCCGTATTTCGGAAAACGAAGCATTTGGCACGAGGCATACATTTATATATCAAAATTAGGGTTTCACATGGGACAAACTCTTGTCCCGTTCCGCAGTTATTTTCGCTATAACGTCACGTGTCCCGCGGGACGTTCCAATGTCCCGCAAAGCTAACTTAAATTAAATTTTCTAAATAAGTAAATATATTTTTTTAATAATGGTATAAAGACAAATTTAATATTTATATCTTGTTTTTACAAATTTTCTTAACAATTAAACGTTAAAATTATATTATTAGACCAATTTAATAATTACTTCAGTAATGTTCAGTAAAATTCAATGTATTGTGTAAAAATTTGTATTTGTTTTGAGTTTCTCCCGTTTAAATGGTTTCAGAACACTCACTAAACAATTCAATTGGGGGCTGTTAAAGAATTACGTAAGCACTATAGGGGGGCGGAGGTCTTTGTTTGCTTATTTTTGATGACATGATGATTTGATGCAGTTTTTAAGAAACCTTTTATTGGTTTTAGTAAATCTTATTCTGCTTCTTTGATTCTGAATGGTATTAATTTTGAATTACTGACACAGAAGAATGTAAGGGAAAAGGAGTTATTTTTGTTTATAACGTTCACAGTTAGATTCAAACGTTTTATCATCTGGTGGTGTCTCAATAATGTCGAGCGACGGTTTATTAGAAGAATCTAAACCAAAATATTTTTTGCATACCAATAAATAAAGAAGAATTGTCGAAAATATTTAAAAATTTCTCTTATTCTAGATGTATTAATTATGTGTCATCAATATGAATCATTAAAAAAGAAAACCTTTTAATTTCTAGAAATATTTTTTTAACGTTACAGACATAAAGTAGATATTTGTATAACTTTAATTAAAAAATCATTCCGATAATAATAAAAGTACATTCTTTGCGGGACGTCCCGCGGGACAAAGCTTCAGTCCCGTCCCGTGTGTCGTACCGCAGAAAAATCGATATATTGTACCTCAGCAAAAATCACTGTCCCATCTCGCGGGACAGAATGCGGAACGAAGTGCGGACACGACCTCCCGCGTACATCGGACTAAAATCCGATACTTTGAACCTCTTTAAACTCAGAAACAATTGATTTCTGAGTATTGGGGCAATGAGAACTTTTAATCAGCGTGGCCAAAGCTACCTCTTTGCAAAGTTTCGGCCAATTTAACTGAAACCACTTTTACATAAGGAAATGCCGGTCGCATATGGTAGCAAAGTCTCCATAGTGCATCAGACAAGAAAGATAAGAGGAAAGAAGACAACGAGACTAAGTTGTAAATGTTTTTATAAACTTTTTAAGTTTTGTTGGCCTCTATTAAGTAAATGCGTACCCTTTTTATATGGAAGAGAGTGCATTGATTCTTTAACAGTAGTGTCATACGAGGGTTGTCTTTTTAGTTTTGCATATTTATAACCATAAAAATAAAAAATATATAGACTTGCACTACTTTATTGCTTTTCAAAATATATCTTGGAAAATCGCTGCTTTAAAGGCATCGGTGGCTTCTTCTAACGACTGGAATCGCTGCCCACGCATTGAATTCTTGATCTTTGAGGACGTGAAGAAATCGTTTGGACTTAGGTCGGGAATATACATACGGTGGATGGTTAAACAACCCGTTGTTTTGAAGCTCCAAAAACTCTATTGTCTTTTGGTCAGTGTGAGCACTTGCATTGTTCTAATGTAGGATGATTCGCCGTTGTGTTGTTTTGTCGGAGTTTCGCGACAACTTCTGATCAACAAACGGTTATACTAATCAGAAGTAACCTTTCTTTAATCTCCTAAAACAATTGTTGCCACATGACCAGATTTTGAAACACAAGTTACGACCATTTTCTTCGACACACTTCGAGAACGGATCACTTTTGTTGGTTTTTCCTCATCGTGAAACACCCACACAGTGGATTGGCGTTTATTTTCCGGTTCGTAGGAGTAAATCCAAGATTCATCGCCACTAACAATACTATAAACGTTTTTTGAGCTTCCTTTGTTAAATCGTTTCAATGTTTTTCGATACTAATTAACGCAAACCGCTTTTTGCTCTTCTGTCAGCAAATGAAGGATCCAACGGGAAACCAACTACATAACGTCCAGTACTTCATGTAAGATCTTTTGGATCGAGGTCTTTGAAATGCCCAAAGATGCCTCTATCTCCAGGTATGCTACACGGCGGTGATCCTTAATAAGCTGACGAACCGCATTAATGTTTTGCTGTGTGACTGCTGTTTTGAGGGGACCTGGCCTGGATTCGTCGCTGAAACTGGAGCGACAACGTTGAAATTCGCAATACCTGCGTGAAATAGTTGACTCGTACAATACTTCATTCCCAAACACAGAAACCAATTTAACGAGATATTGTTTTTGGGATAATCCTCTCCGAAAATTGTAAAAAAATATTCTCGGCTAAGATCCATTTTTCGACCGACTTGCTAATTTCAAAAATTACTGTATCTGCACGACTTGTATCAGAATAAAACTCTCGATTTATGTCAACACAAGATTGAGGTTACGTTTGTGTTGGAAGGTTTTTTTGGCGGTGCCCTCTAGGCGGCTATATGTAAAACTAAAAAACAAATCTCGTTCTTTTGAGAGAGTATTAATTTTCCTGGTTATTTTCTGGTCCTAAAATGCACACTTTTCATTTAAAATCGCAAATATCAACCATTTTTAATTTTTTGTTTTTCGGAGAATTCACTAAATAATCCATCAGTGATAGAGAAAGTAATCGTTTGAATGACACAGATAAGATAAGCTTGTAGGAATAAGAGAAGTTTTTAATAAGTTCAATGTAAACATACGGAAATGTCAGTCGCTTTTATGATAACAATAGTTCAGTTATACTCGTATCATTAAAATCAAACGAGAAAACAGGTGAACTGAATAGTAAAGTCAAAAGGAATATATCTGTAAAATGGAAATACAAGTGGAAGAACATCAACAAGTAGAGCAAAAGGTAAATGTACCAAGTGACATAGCTGGTTATACATTATTTTATTTTAATAAAAGTTGGTATACAGGCTTATCTTAACAACAACAATAAATATTAGAATTTCAACCATATCAGTTTAGATATTGATATTGACGACCTAATTAGAAGTGCTCCCCGGTGTATCCAAGAGTGTGTAGCCCAGCGAGGTGTATCAACATATTAATTGGTTTGCCCCTAAAGTTGTTTCAATCATATTGAAATTTTGATCGTTTGTTTATTTTGGTACCCTGCATAATTCTACAAAATATAATAATTATTTATAATGGGTGTTTGGATGTCTGTCACTTAGTATAATATCTAATATTTTTATATTAACAATGAATCAGTGGATCTAAACTGATATTACAAATGCATTATTATTCATAAGTACTGATAGACAAAAGTTATTTTAGAAATTAGATTTACACTGCTGAAAATGATCCTTCAAATAGATAATTACGAGGTAGAAGCGAAAACGTCAAAATCTATATAAACACTTTTTACATTAAACTACACTTTTATTGATATTATAAACTGTGTACAAACTTATATTATCTACTTGCAAGTGAGCGATAATTATCGGTCTAAATGATGTATCCTACTGGTGATCATTGTATCTGACTAATCCTTAGTATGGTCAAAGTTCAGTGAATTTAACAGGTAGATGGAGATGGAAAAGGATTGTCATTTTTAGTATTGACAAATAGCCATTAATTGATCGTTTAGATATATTATTCATTATTTTTATTAATATAACTACTTTTAACTGAGTACTCAATCATTATAATAAATTTATTCCTTGGAACATAAACTTAAAAACGTATACTCACTAAAAAATAAAAATTTTCCACTCATATGTTAGCGATATTTAATAGCGATATATAACATATTTAACAAATAGAATGAATCTTTGAACAAATTAATGAAGTTTCACATGCATACAATACTGTCGGTCTCACTATTGTTTCATAAGTTCGAATCTTGGCTGTCCTGGATACGTTTTTTGCCTTCAACAGTGCGTTTAATGATGTTACTGCTTTGCTGTCTTTCAACAACCGGTTATCTATCGAAGTTCTATTCTTGAACGTGTCAGAAATACCAAGTCATCTGCGAAACCTATGCGTTGTTGTCTTTTGTTAAGAATCGTGCCGCTTGTCTGGATCTTGGCTCTTCTAATTATCTCTTCTAGTACATACTAGGTTAAATCAGTCTGTTGACACGGGATCTCACTGTTTTAATCCTCTATTGTCGTTAAACGGATTTGAAAGACTTCCTTCTACCATGACTTTATTGACTGTATTACTTAGTGTCACTTTAACTAATCGTATTCGAGCTTTATAAATCCCCTAATTTATTTAAGTATGGCTTCTACAACGGCCTCGTTTGATTGGGTGATAGAAAAGTTGTTAAGTTTATCGTTTAGCTCACTACCCTTTTATCAAAAATCACAAATGATTCAAAATAGACCACTGCGACACATTTTAAATGATAATAAAAAACTTAAACCTTGCATTTAGCACTTCCATATAGTATAGAACTGAACACGGAAATTGTAGCTGCTTGGAATTTGGAACTAAAAATTTTTTACTGGTCTTATTCGTTATTTTCAGTTGGAAAAAATTTTATACTACGTTTGGCTATGATTTAAACAAAATATATGGGCAAAAAAAAACTTTAGGATTTATTGAAAATTTATTGAAAAAGCTCGATTTGCTGAAATATGTACTTATAGGTATATATATATATATATATATATATATATATATATATATATATATATATATAATATATATATATATATATATATATATATATATATATATATATGTATATATCGACAAAAACACTGAAAACTTCGTTTTCAAAACTTCCACAAAATTTATTATAATATTTTATCACTACAGTTGTCTCAAGTGCAACTTGAGAAAGGCACTGCCTATATATAAGTACAATAGATTCCACAGAATGTATTATCTTTTATTTTAATTTTTTATATTATTGTTTTGTATAGCACTTAGCTTCCTTAAACTTCTATTGTCAAAGCTAAACTTTTTGCTAGAAAATTTTAATCTATATATATTTCTATTTTATTCATTAATACAAATGAGTATGACTGCTGTAAAAAACGTCGATTATATTTTGTTTCCTTCCATTTAAATCCCAAATCTTTCACAATTCTGTAGAGGGAACTCACACTTCCAATCCACTCGTACAACTCTTCAAGCCTTTTCTGCAAAAGCTTCAATGATACACGACAACGTTCAGTCTCACGAAAACGATGAATGGTATTTCTACTGAACTGTTTGTCATACTCCCTCAAGTCTGTCACTGTTGCTTTCCTTTTAGGGAGTGTTGTAGCTGGAAATTTTAGTGTATTATTTGACTCTGCGTTTGTTAACATACTCGCTTGTTGAATGATCCTTTCTAATGTACGTAAAGATACTCCTGTAGCTTCACTCACACGTTGTTTATCTTCAGGAAATAGTATTTGCATATATTTAAATGCATTGTAAACTATTCCTTTGGATTCTGGTGTCAATCTGATCTGTTTACTCGTACTACCCTTAACCATCTCCAATCTACAAAATAGTTCTAATACGCGTGGTAGCACCTTTCTTGTTGAGACTCGACATCATAATGAGACTAAATTACGAACTCGTTTGAAATCCAGTGACTAGAAATTCTCGGAAATAATTCTTATCAGTTCTTTGTTTGTCCTTAATGAGTCGTTAAGAAGTCATTCATAATGACTTTATAATTACGGTTTTAAGGTAACTGATACTAAGTTAGAGATTAACTTTTACCAAACTTTATAGAGTATTAATTATTAAAGATGATATTATAACAAACAAAAAGTTTGGTATATATAAAACAATCTGTGTACAATTAAACTCCATTTATAATTTAAGTGAGTAATAATTTTGTAATTAGTGTGATTTCAAATAATTTAATTTGTTTAATATTGCAACGCCACTGCATGGGTCTGATCATTCTATTCTATAGATATTCTATCGTCTGCGCGATTAAGGCGATGGAAGGGCTCTCCACTCGATTTGAAATAAGCTGTATCTTCCTTACGAGGCGGCTGTATTCCGGAACTATCAGTGGGGGCGATTATCAGCTCCGATGTCGTAGCTGGAAGCACATTAATGAATACTTTTGTAAGTGGTGAGCTCTACTAGTTTGCTTCATACTACCCTCAGTTAGACAGGGTTGTCGGTACGATATTGAAATTTATTTATTTATTTAGCGTATGGCTACATCGCAGTTACGTTTTGTGTATAAACAAAGAGGACAATATAATAAAATACAATATATAAATATTAGCTATTGCAATATCGCCGATTTTCAGTTACCTCTTGGATGTCGTTTGTACCTCTATGTTTGTGCGTACATAAGTTGTTACGCCGTAGGCTCTATCGTAGGTAGCATCAAGTAGGTAGATCATCGCCTGAGATTTTTATATATATACTGATACACTGGGTCCGAGTACTTTTGTCAATTGGTCCTTAAAAGGTCCATTTGTTGGCAGTGTAATATTTATTAACTTTGAAAACTATGATTTCTTTCTGTCAGGATATCTTGTCAAAGATTGTCTGGCGTCTCTTGTAATAGTTTATTTATATTATCCAGGGTGCACGTGCAGTATCCTAGTTCGGACACGAACTAGCTTTACACCCCACGACATTCAAATAATTGTTATTTAATATATAATCAATACCTATATCAAGTTGCGAAACTGCAACAGTTATGTTGTAATATTTGTTTATATATTGTGTGTTGTGTATTTATTATGTATAGTTGTAGATGGCGTGTCTGTGACAGAATAGATCTCAGTGTATTGGTTGTTTTGAATGTTGTGATGTTATACTCATTTTCTATCCTTTTTAATTTTTCTGATAAGCCTTTTACTTATGGTTTTGTTGTCATCCTTAAATCACTTCTTGTGAGCGTTTCTGGATTGCTTATGGTGTTTTGTTGTTTCCTTTCTTCAATATTGTAAAATTCTTTGTTTATAAATGACCATGGGTAATAATTTGACATGGGTCATGTTTAGAAATGGCCATGGGTAATAATATGGATAGAGCCCAAAATTTTCATGTTGTGCTCTATCATAAAATATAATGATTTGATAATTATTCCCTTTATGATGTTTATGTTATAGAGGTAATTAGGAGAGGTTGAGAGGTAATTTGAATATCTTAATATTGTTCTGAAGTTATTTTCTTGTGGCATTTTAAATTAATTACTATTTAAATGGGAATAAGCCACAATTAAAGGTTAAAATACGTTTATTGACGTTTCAATTTCTACTTCGGAAATCGTTCTCAAAATACAAACATTAGTAAATTGATAATGTTTGTATTTTGAGAACAATTTCCGAAGTGGAAATTGAAACGTCAATAAACGTATTTTAACCTTTAATTGTGGCTTATTCCCATTTAAATAGTAATTAATTTGAATATCTGTTGGTATGGGTTGGTTTTCTGCTTTAGTTGCATATCATGTATCCTCTTTTGTGATTAACATTTCCAGAAAAGAAAGTGAGTTTTTGTTTTCTTTTTCAATGGTGAATTTTATTGATTCTTTACTGTTGATGTCCATCAGAAAATTCAATGCTTCAGGTTCGTGAGGCCAAATGAAGAACACATAATCTACATATCTCCACTACACTGTGGGTTGTTTGTCATGTTTATGCACCATGAGCACATACCTGGGACAATGTGCACAGAGTACAATGAAAATATACATTAATAATCAGGAAAGAAACAGACATGAAAAAGCGAAAAATCAAACAAGCAGCTCTCATCTTTCTCAATGAAGAAAAATGTGTAGCAAATCCATAAGCAGACTCTGGCAACAAGAATATACCAACATTAGCGGATTAATAGAAAGTCGGAGACACATCATCTACAGTTATTCATAATACATAATATACAAGTCACAAAAAAATCAGAATGTGATATCATCCTGAGGGTACAAACACCACCCTCAGAATTTTCAACTAAAAACGTGGCTACTTGTCTACACGATCATGGCCAAGTAAGTCAGCCGTCAATTTGGACAACAATAACCGCCAAAAAAATTGTTTTTAATAACAATTCACTATTTTAAAACAATTTCCGAAGTGGAAATCGAAACGTCAAATAACAATTATAAAATGTAATTTTCCTTATTGCCAATTGTGGTTTAATCCATATAAACATAATATTTAATTTAGACATGTCGCAAGAAAACAGTTTGAGAACCTTTTTAATGTAATTTCTAATTGTACGTGGTCCATATTAATGAGACCAATTTTTGAAGTTCTTTTAATTATTTTTGTTATAATATTTTGTCTATTATTTGTCTGTATAAACGTGTTTATTTATTATCAATGTTATGTCGATATTTTTTGACATTGGGATTTGTGTTAATCTCTGAAACATTATCAGTTGTACGATAATCTGCTAATTTATGTTGTATTAGCTGTGGGTGTGCGGATCTGATATATACAGAAAAGTCATTTGTTTTATTTTTGACTGTTAAATGTAGAAAATATTATGCTCCATTTCTATTTTGAATTATATGCGATTGTGTAGGAATTTTATATATTTTGTAAATTGTTTATTGGCGAATAATATATCCGGCTTTGTTATAGCCACATTATTATTGACACTTGTAATAAACAAACTATAATGAAAGATTTAAATGTTTAAAATCAAATCATAAAACATAAAATATGTTTAAAATATTATCACAGCAATATTATTTGAGTATGTTGACGATATTTCTATACTCTTGAATAAATTTTATATGATCAAGTCGATTTGATTAATTTATGTAATTTTTTTATTTATGTTTATGTCTTCAACTTCTGTTATACTTGGCTGAAATCCATATTTTCTTTTTGTAGTCTCGAGATGAATCTGAACATGCCGAATCTCCAAGACCTCTGTCTGAAACTAGTGAAATGAGTCTAGAAGTTGGTACTTTAAATAGAAAAAGAAAACCGATAAGTGATAAGCAAAGGCCGCTCACAAGATATCTTCCTATAAGAGGAACAGATCTGGATTTAAGACACCACATAGAATCAGCAGGTACGTTTATTCTCGAAATAATTCCAATACTAATTGAATTTTTTTAATCGCACGTTATTTGCAATTTTAATAAAAACAATTCGACAACAAATGGTTTGATCACAATTTGGTCATGTATGAAAAAAATAACCAATGCGAGTTTCTTCAAGTGAATAATTTAGTAAAGAAATTTAGTCGTGTGAGTCTATTGTTCACACAAGTCGAGTAAATTATTATAGTTTTCTCAAGTCTTCTCGTCTTTTCCAGTCAGCTTGACTAAAGTTAATATACCCAAACGAGTAAGGTACTAAATTTCTGTACCACTCAACTAAACCACCGACACCCAACAGCGTTGTTCGGTAACTAAACTACTGGATGTCACTCGAGGTACCACAGTTGTTCGGATGTAAGATGATGAAGAATTTACTTGGTAACATACACTACAATATACAAAATGTAGAATAAACCAATTGGCTGCAGTAATACTGTATATATATATATATATATATATATATATATATATATATATATATATATATACCCTAAGGTGTGAGGTAATTTTTTTTACAGTAATAGTGTATACTGGGCTTAAATTTAAGATTGCAAGTCAATTTTTTTTGCGTGTTTTATTAAATGTTTGGTTCATTTTACGTAAGTCTTTTACTTCCGATTTAAGAAAATTTATCTCTGAGAGAGACCTTATCAAAGACTTGTTATATCAAGGACTAAATTAATTACTATTGGACTCGTTGTCCTCTTCTTCATTCCGGTCGACATTAGCAAAAGACACATATTCCGATATTTTAATCTAAAATAGCAATTATACATTATACCTTTTAAGAACCCAGATTGGGGTAGTAAAGGTATCAGCATAGATGGGAAAAAATTAAACAATATATGGAAACTGTAGTTCTAGAGAAAAAATCGTTGAAAAAGTCGATAAGTAGAAGTATCTAGGATACGAAATTTGAATAAATAGGAACTGTAAAATCTCTTAGCAATTGTTCACTTTGATGTGAGACATCAGGTCGAGCGTTGTCATGGAGAAGCCTCACACCATTAAACAATCATCCTCGCCGGTGGTTCTGGATCGCACCTCTCAGTCTTTTTATTGTCTCGCAATATCTATCGGAGTTAACTGTTGTTCCATGAGGCAAAAAGTCGATTAATCCAAAATTAACAATAGGCTCTTCCTGTCTCAAAAGACGGTTGCCATGACTTTCCCAGCGGACTGCGTTTGTTTACACTTCTTCGGTTTCGGTAAAGTTAAGTGACGCCATTCACGTTAGAATGTGATAAATTGCAAAAATGAAGAAGTTTGGTGTTAAAAAATATTTTTTCAATCTCAGTTTTGAAAATTTTTGTTTATCTTGTGATGGATAATTTCTCATTTTTATATGTTGGTGTACTGAATTCAGCTGCTTCGTTTAAGTTACCAATGTCCATCTGCTGTACGACAAGATGAATTAAATGCTTAAGGTCGATTCAGCTTTTGGAGTATGTACTATATTTTAATTTTTTTCATTCAATTTTCTGAATGGAAAACTTCTAATATTTTTATTTTGATTTAGGCGACTTTTCAGTTCTTTTACATCTTATTTAAGCATTCTTCTATCTTCCGGAGCTAAGCTTGGTATCTCATCTTAGTCTGTAGGTTGTAGTCTGCCATAAGTTAGTGGATTTAATGTTGGATTAAACAGTTTCCCATTTTCCAGTATGTTCGTACTGAAAACGAAATCGAGAAAACATCGAATCAAAATTTTGTATTTAAGACACTTTAGGCTACAGCTTTAGTAAAGCCAAAGTTGACGAGATCAACAACTTTATAGACTACAAGCTCATTGGACATTTTAGAGGGTCGTTTGACCCAGCATGAATCACATATAAATCAATACTACAATATGTAACAACAATTTTAGAAACTGTGCCCCCAATTCTTTTCGGTACACAAAGCATGGGGGTTCAAATTAAGGGTTGAGCCTTAGATTTGTCACTCCGGCCACATCGAAAATATATGCCGTTGCAAAAAAATTAAACACTATACCGATTCGAAACTTTGTGTATGAATGCCATACTGTGTCAAGTTACCAAAAATGGAAAAATGTTTTGCGAAAATAAAAAATTTTTTCTGCTCCTGGTACCAATATTGTTGTATGGCATTAAGTCATTGTCGCAAGTCAGTAGGTATTGTCGCAAGTCATTATTTTTGTATTCTACCTAACTTATAAATGCCGTATAAAAATATTTAGCCAAAAAAACTTACCCCCTTGAGTGGAAAGTTTATCTTACCTGTGACTTACATGTAAGGATAAGCATTGACGGCACAGTTTCTTAAGTTGTTATTACATATTGTAGTATGGTTTTATATGTGATTCATGCTGGGTTAAATAACCCATTAAAAATCTCTCATGGGCTTGTAGACTATTATTTTTGTCAATAGATCTAATTCGGTACTAGTGTTGAATAGTACTTAAAATTTCTATCCATTATGCCCCTATATATTGTCTACTTTTTAGTGTAATTAGTCGTGATCCCCAGTGAATATATTTGGCGTTATTGTCGCCGGCTTTCATAAACATGTGGCATATTTATTTTCCATGCCAATCATTTAGTTTTATTATACCACATATAGTATACACTAGATATTTGTCCGCAAAATTAGTGATTTGTTCAATCAATTAGAGAATAGATTATGATATGTTTACTATTTTAACTATGTAAATAGCAACCTTAATTAACTGTTTGAGATTTTTTAATAGTGGATATTATTTTAGGTCACCAAGTGGTATTGTGTCCCCATGTTATTATAAACTCCAGTGTTTGCAGAGGTTATCTCCACAAAAGAGGTTCGAAATTAAATGGGTGGTCTAGAAGATGGTTTGTATTTGACAGGCATAAGCACACGTTTGCTTACTACATGGACAAAAGCGAAAAGAAGCCTAGAGGTGGAGCTTATTTTCAAGTATGTATATTAAAGTATCTATAAATAACTTGGGATGTTCGAATTGTTATCATTTAAGTAAAGCTACTACAAGCCATAATGTTTCAATAGGTATGGCGCCAGTCATCTTTTCGTCCATATGTCAACGGTTTTAGTAGGTATATTGAGTTCGTGGATTCCATTTCGTATATGTAATTTTATAAGGGTTGCTCGTCAGTTTAACTTGCTCGTATATTTTATCGTAGTGTTTCTATATAAACATGTATATATTATAACGTGTTAGTCTATCAAAACTTACCAAAAATCGACGTGATTGCGATGAACTAACTGCGACCCTTTTTACTCTGGTTTATAATTTAGTTTTGAAAAACCCTTCTCAAAACACTCACTTAACAATAACTTAACTCAATAACAGTGATGTTCTGCATAATACACAACAACTCCATCTAGTGTTCGAAATTTATCTCATATTTCATTTGGATATCACTCTTCCTAAAAATAAAAAAGGAGAATATTTGAACAATAAAACAATTTCATTTAAAGTAGGTATTGATTTAAAAAAATAAAAATACATTATTTTAACAAGGTTCTGAAACTACTTTCTTGCGGCATTTTTAAGTTAAATATTATGTTTTTATGGGATTAAGTAACAATTATTGGTTGTGATTGTGATGAAAATCACATTTTTAATTAAATAATATTTGGCGTTTCGATTTCCACTCCGGAAGTCGTTCTGAAAAAAAGAGCTTTTAATGGTTTGCTCCCACCAGCAACAGAACAATCCTATATGATTCCTATATGCTATATATATATATATATATATATATATATATATATATATATATATATATATATATATATATATATATATATATTTGGAATATATTCAATGGTTGAATAGCAGAGGTTTTATCGGTCAATAATTGGCAAATAAAAGTCGTCAACTACTTTATTGATTTATTCGAATACGTTTCGCTTTTATTTTTAAAAGCATCATCAGTTAACTACAAATAAAAAAGATTTTAGAATATAAGTAAACAAACCAACAGGGTTCATACTTACAAAAACAATTTGTAGGGTTTTTTTTTTTATAGATGTTATAAAAACTCTACGATAACTTAACATTAAAGATTAAAAACTAAACGAGAGAAACGAAACAAAAAATACAAGTAAAACTGTAAGAACATTAGTTCATTTAATTTTAACCGATGGCTTCATTTGAACGTTGGCTTAAGCTCTTTCGAGGGTCAAACCACACTAATCTTTTCGATTGTTTTGGATCAGCTCGGATCTTGGACATGTGGCTTGTTGTCGTCCATGTGTTTCTTTGGATCCATGTGTTTTCTCAGGTATCCTTAATATTGCAGACTCGGTAGCATATTTTCTGCACTCTTTCTAACGGTGTATTGTTTATTGTAATGTGAGCGTTTATGTTGGTGTTCTTACTAATGCTCATTATTTTTGTCTTCTTGCAATTTACTTTTAGTATTTGTAACATGTTTCTACAACATTATTTATCATTCCAGTGCTTCTCTAAACATGTTTTCAGAGTATTATGTTGAATAGTGCTGGTGGCAGTATGCAACCCTGTTGAACTCATTTTCCGACTGTAAAGATCGCAGACAGTTCATTTTCGAATCACACTGTTGCTTTTTGTTGGAAATATAAGTTTGAGATTAGTCCTATATTTTTACCATTATTTCCTGATGTTTTTTTTTATATATTTTATGCAATTTTTATTATTACAGCACCTATAAAAAATTTAATTAAATTAGTATTAACATTATATATTTTACATTGTTTGACATTAGATAATCTTCAATATTTTATTTTTATTTTTTAGGCGATCGAGGAAGTATATTTGGATCACTTAAATAGCGTGAAATCTCCAAACCCACATCTTACATTCATAGTAAAAACTCATGAACGATTATACTACTTAATGGCACCTTCCCCGGAAGCTATGAGAATTTGGGTAGATGTCATTTTTACTGGTGCTGAAGGTTACAGGGAGTTTGAAGTTGAGACTTAAATTTAGTTCTAAAACATGGCCTATTTTTAGGCGGAAATTTTAATCTCTATTAAATATTTTATCTAATGGAGGTAAATATTTAATAACAGTATATAGATCTTATCGAATTGATTTTATAAAGAAGTATTTACTTTTATATAATACTTTTGTACATAAATAGTATGTGATAGAAGTCGAATTGCATTACAGTTCATATATTTTTGCTAATGGTTACCAAGGATTATACTACTTAAAATTGTTCCAACTAAATTCTAAACTAAAGTGCCCTTTCAAAAGTAACTATTTTTACATGTTAAGACTTTTATAATGTGTTTTATACTACTAAGACTGTAAACTGTATTAACGTATACAAATATATATGTAACTTTTATTGTTTTTTTTTTTAATTTTCCAAGATTAACTGGAATGATTGATCCCGCAGACCTGTTGAAAGAGAGACCCTAGCCTTCTTAAGAAATATACTGACTTAAAAAGTTTTCATATATACCTTAAAGATGCAGAAGTATAATTATTTATCAAAAACGTAGAACGAGCTGCATGGAACAACATTACGGAATATGTCGTAAGAATAAAAGGAAATAACTACCCGAAAGAAATCAGGGAAATGATAAAACAAAAAGGAAAAATGAGATGAAATTGGTAGCAGTCTAGAGCATCAGTTGATAAAACTAGAGTAAATAATGTCACATAAACAGAAAAATTTAAAGAATTAAGAACTGAGTCGATTTGCATATAACTAAGTGAACTATCAAACGTAATCTTCTAAGCGACAATATTCACTTTACGGTACTATAATCTATTTCTAATGAGTGTAGAGTAATAAAATCTCATGAAGTATTCAAAAGCGCTACAGGGTAATCCGTCAATAATCCGTCAATAAATTCCGTCCGCATTGCAAAATTCTGTCGTTTCATAAAGAGCAGGTAGGTATCACCCTGTTTTAAGGGATTAGTCCATTGTTATCGACAGATAAACACTGAGCCAGAGGCGCGCTAGTGGGTTAATTGACAAAAGAATATGCATTCTTAAAAATCATATTAAAGGAAATAAAAATGTAATACAGCAGAACAGTGTTATTAAAAAAATATAAAATGTAACAATAAAATATATACGAACCGAAATCGGGAAATACTCACAAACACACACGAATGAACTTTACATATTGAAACACTTGTGGGGAGTTTAAATCAATTTATTCACAAAAACTACAAAAACTTTACTGGATACGTTATTACAATTCTACATCACTATAGTCTTCATCCGAAGAACTGTCATCATCCCCTGGTGTTATAATTATAGGGTCAACCACCTGATCGACCAAGTTGTCCAGTTCCCACATTTTATCTTCCTCTTTTAAAACATGCTGGATTGCTTTTTGCCAGTTTTCTGATGTGATTTCCATAATGGCTTGATCAAACAATACCTTGACATCTTTCATTTTAAATGTGGTATTGTGCCTTGCAACATATCCTTTAACTTGTGCCCATATAAGTTCTATGGGATTTAATTCGCAATGATATGGCGGTAGGCGTAGCACAGTTACTTTATACTTTTCTGCTACATCTTCTACGGCATATTTTATGAAGCGAGATTTATGTTGTTTTACTACGGCTAGTAGTTCCTTCTTTATTGAATTCGTCTCAAACTGAATACCTTTATTTGACAGCCAGTTAATAATTTCTTGCTTTCTCCAAGCTGAAGTTGGTACCTTCTCTATGCGCCTTGAATGGTAGCTTGCATTATCCATAACCACGACCGAATCAGCTGGAAGAAATTTTAACATTTCCCCGAAGTAGTCTTCGAAGACATCCGAATTCATGTCCTCATGATAATCTCCCGTCCGACACGACTCAAAGCTTAACAAACCTTCTTTTAAAAATCCTTCTTCGCTTCCAATGTGAGCAATTATAAGCCTCTTCCCTTTTCCCGAAGGCACTTTAATACCCGTCGAAAGGCCTTCTATGAAAGCTTGGCGAGCACTTGTTACATTTTTATCTTGCCACATTTTTTGGACTATATAACCTTCGTTTATCCACGTCTCATCAAGATAAAAAATTTTCTTGTGCTCTCTGCGGTACTGTTTTATAGTTCTTAAATATTTTCGTCTCCAGCAAATGATTTCATCACTTTCCAGTAATAGTGCCTTTCGATTGTGCTTTTCCCAGGAAAAATTCATACTTTTTAAAGTTTTCCATAAAAGTTTTCTGGATATCAAAGGAATATCGTTATCTTGGCTTATCTCCATTAGTATTTTGTCAAGGGTGGGTATTTCCTTTTTAAAATAAAACGAATGAACTTTTCTTCGAATGTCACGTTTGGTGTCTTCACCTAAGATTTTTATTGGTCTTCCTGATTTTCTCTTGCATGGACTTAACTGGCCTGATATCTTTCTTTCTCGCAATAATTTAAAAATCGTGGACTGTCCAATTCCAGTCATTCGGGCACATCGCTCAACACTTTCTTGCACAGACAAACTAGGGTGATCGTGTTTTATGCAATCATATACATTTAAAATTATAACTTTTTCACTAACAGATAGCGGAGAATTTTTTACACCTCTTTTCTTTGGAGTAAATGTCGCCATTTTATAACTTTTTCACTATTTCTATATCACAATATTACTGTACGTTTAATTGGTGTAGTAACAATTACTAACTCGAATGTCGAATGATAATAATAAAATAAAAGAGGGATTATAATGAAAGTGTAAGTAAAACCTCATTACGCGTTATTAGTCTTCATGTTGATTTATTTTAGTTCTTAGTAATATTAGGAGGTGCGTCATACCCTTATCAGTTTCTTCTACTGCTTTTATTCGTTCAGTAAGGAAGTGAATTTGTTTTTATAAATAAAAATGTAATTAGCTTTAATGACCATATAATGGAATACGAGTTTGAAGAATAAGTTAATCGAAAAATTAAATAAAATTGGTTATCACAAAATATCCAAAATATGATATTTTGAGGTACATCAATTTTTGACGACGAAGTTGACATCCGTCCATTTGCCTACGCCCATGACGACACCGAAATTCAGGCAAATTTTATGACACTTCATGATTTATTACTCTACACTCATTTGAAACCAATTATAACGTATTCGCAATACTAAACAACTAAACACTAAACACCTCAGTTACTCCCTCCTACCTACTCATCCCGCTCGAGGCACTTTAAGTAGGCGGTTCACGCCCTTCCAATGAATTAGAAAACATCTGATGACATTATATTTTGTTTATACATATATACGTTTCTCGCTCATCTCGTGCACTAACGAAATTACGTAAATATGTGGTTCCCATAGTCAAAGGGAATACTTGCGAAAAATAAAATACTAATAATGTCATAAAACTGAAAAGACAATTACGATGTGTTAATACACACGCGGCGAAGAAAGGAAGGACGGGTTAGAGGAGTAGACATGAACGGATTGATCAACACTCGGTCCGGCAAGGATCGGGAAGTGACTAATCAACAATTCGGTACGGAAAGAAACAGAGATCAACACTTCAAGACCGGAAAAGAAACTGCCACTAGATCAATACTCTAACAGAAGTGGTTGGCATTCAGTCAACACTGTAGGACCAGTGGAGTTGTTACCAGGTCAATACTCTGATATAAATACCCTCTCTCTTATAGCGGCTCGATGGAAGTGTGTACGGTACGTTGATGGGACGGACGCGACGCACATCGTTACAACATACATTTTAGCAGTCAGAAGTTAAGAGTGTTAAACTTGGTATATACTGCTTCATGATCAGATAGTCCTGAATTAATAATTGTAGAGTGTACATCAAGAGGTGAGAAATCATCATCATCATCATTTTGGCTTTACAACCCTGTGTGGGTCCTAGCCTCCCCAAGAATTTTTCTCCAGTCGTCCCTATCCATCGCTTTCCTCCGCCAAGCACGTATTTCCATATTTCTCATGTCTTCATCGATGTTATCTAGGAATCTTGTTCTGGGTCTTCCTCTTCTTCTTTGACCAATAGGTCTATCAAGGAGCGTTTTTCTAGCTGGGTCGGTTTGCTCCATCCGCATTACATGGCCTACCCACCTCAGACGTCCTATCTTTATGTGTTTTACGATATCTGGTTCCTGGTATATCCTATAGAGTTCGAAGTTGTATCGTCTTCTCAAGACACCATTTTCATTTACCGCTCCATAGATGCGCCTTAGTATTTTTCTTTCGAAACATCCTAACATGTTTTCATTGCTTTTTGTTAAAGTCCAGGTTTCTGAACCATATGTTAGGACTGGGCGTATTATTGTTTTGTAGAGTTTTACTTTTGTATTTCTTGATATAACTGTAGATTTAAAAAGGAGATTAAGCCCAAAATAGCATCTATTAGCCGTGCAAATTCTGCGGTTTATCTCTGCGGTAGTGTCATTTTCAGTATTGACGAGCGTTCCCAGGTATACAAATTCGTTAACTGCTTCGATGACGTCATTTTCTATAACAAGTGGCCGTAGTGTTTGTGGTTGCGTACCTATTTTCATGTATTTTGTTTTATTGGTGTTTATTATTAAACCCATTTTTGTAGCTGCTTCCTTTAATGCTACGTACGCCTCTCGTGCTGCGTTTTCCGTTCTCCCAACAATATTGATATCATCAGCATATGCTAAGATTTGTTATATATTGAACCGGTAGTTGTGATTTGTGACGTACGTATTACTTTTTCCAGAGCTAGATTGAATAGTATACAGGAGAGTGGGTCTCCCTGACGTAGCCCGTTATTTGTTTTAAAAGGTTCAGAGAGTTCCCCTTGGATTCGTACTTTGCATTCAACTTTTTCAAGGGTTAGTTTGGTTAAACTTACCAACTGATTTGGTACTCCTAGGTCTATCATTGCTCTAAACAATTCTCTTCTATTTACAGAGTCGTAGGCTGCCTTGTAGTCTATAAATATGTGGTGCGTGTCTACACCGTATTCCAGTGTTTTTTCTAGAATTTGTCTTAGGGTTGAAATCTGATGAATTGTTGATTTACCACCTCTGAAACCAGCCTGGTATTGTCCTATTATTCGCTCTGCATATGGTGCCATACGATGGCATAGTATATTGGAGAATATTTTATACGCTGCATTTAGGAGCGTAATTCCTCGATAGTTAGAGCATTCAAAGATATCTCCCTTTTTGTGTATGGTGCAAAGTATTCCAATATTCCAATCATTGGGAAGGGACTTCTGTATCCATATTTCTTTTATAAGCTGCTGTAGCGCTATTATGATATCGTGGCCACCTTCTTTATATAATTCCGCTGGGAGATTATCTATTCCGGGTGATTTGTTTCTGGCTAGTTTGTTTACAGCGTCTTTAACTTCCAGGATCGTTGGTGGATCCTCCTCCCTCTCGTCTGCTCCGCTTACCTCGCAGCTTTCGTCTTCCGGGTTTTCTTCTTCTTCCTCTATATTAAGTATCTGGTTAAAATATTCCGTCCATCGGTTTAGTACGTCTGTTCTTGTTGTTAAGAGATCGCCATTTAAACTTCTACATTGATTTGTGTTTACCTTAAATTCTTTTCTGTTGATGTTAACTTTCTTATAGAATGTTCTGAATTCTTTCTCTCTGTTGAGGTTTTCTATATATTGAAGTTCCTTTTTTAAGTGGTTTCGTTTCTTCATTCTGTGTATTTTCTTTTCTTCTCTTCTCTTTGTCTGGTAATTCTCTATACTTGTTCTAGTTCGGCGGGTAAGCATTTTTGCATAGGCTTCATTTTTTTTCTGTGTTGCGTCTTTGCATTCATCGTCAAACCAGTGATTTTTTCGGGTACAAGTTTCTGTTCCTATTTCATCTTGTGCTGCTGACTCAATATCTTCCCTTATCCTGTTCCAGAATGAGTCTATATCTCTCTGGTCTTCTTCGCCTAGACTTTGATTCCTTAACCTATTGGTAACATTTTCCCAGTACTGCAACAGTTGCATCTCTCAGCTTCTGTACATTCCATTTCTTTCTATTTATTTCTTTTGTCCGTTCCGTGTCTTGAATCTATTAAGATGTGATCAATCTGACTAGTTGTTCTTAAATCAGGGGAGGTCCAGGTTACCTTGTGTATATTCTTGTGTTCAAAATAGGTGCTAGCGACGGTCATGTTCAGTGCTGCTGCTAAGTTTATCAGTCGTAATCCATTATCGCTACTGATGTTGTGTAGGCTATGCCTTCCTATAGTCGGCATAAAAACATGCTCTCGTCCTATTCTTGCATTCATGTCACCTAGCACTATTTTAATGTCATTTCTGGGGCATCTTCTGTAGGCTTGTTCTAGGTCTTCGAAAAACTGTTCTTTAATGTCTTCTAGTTTGTCGTCGGTCGGGGCATGTGCATTAATTAAACTGTAATTAAAGAATTTACCTTTTAAGCGTAAATAGCACATTCTTTGACTGTAGGCTTTAAAATCAATAACTAGGCCTTTTGTTCTTTGGTTTACTATAAATCCCACTCCATCTATGTGTTGGTTTTCATTGCAGCTGTAATATATGGAGTGGGTTCTCTTATCAAGAATGCCTGTTCCCGTCCATCGCATTTCCTGCAGTGCCAAAACATCTACTCTGTACATGTTCACTGAGTGGTGAGAAATCTGAGAACATAATTAATAATTATGGTAGATGTGGTTTTAGTAATTCTTATAGGAGAGTTAACATGCATTATGAAACCATAAGTAATATTCAAGTCACCTTATAGAATTTTTCTGCTTTTATTTGGGCAGGTCGTCTAACAAATTTAGCAGGTTCTGAAAAAATAGTTCCGTGGAAGAATCAGGTGATCTATAAATTCAAAGAATGTATAGATTAAGATTCTTGTTATAAACCAATGAAAACTCAAAAAAGGCTTTATTTAACAGAAAGTCATATTTTGTCATAGGAGAGAAATCATTATTTGTAGACAGAATTAGGTTGTCACTATGAGGTGAACGTGGACGATCATACCTAGTAATTGTGGTATATTTTTCTACAAAAAAGGCTCGTTGACTTCATGCTAGTGCTCGGTAACCGCAACTATCAGGGGAAATTCTAATTCATATAGAAACAAAAATAACTCGTCTGTTTTTTATCTTATAGAACGAATATTAACCAGAACCATGCTAACGTTGTCATCACTAAAATAATTTGAGGTTTCTAGTCCCACAGAACACGTCGTATTATTTAAAAATTTCATTTGGGAGAGACAGCGTAGGTTCGGTGACTTTCCCTTGATTTTTGCAGGTGAATAATTCTTTTCGAAGTGAGAAATGACCTAAAAGCAGCAAGATTAGCTTCCACTTTAGTTGCACCAATTCTATAGGGATCGCTAAATTCTAGGAGGATTTTTCGTAGATCTTCAGTTTTAGTGGGAAGTCCTTCGGAAACCAAAAAGAGTCAGTACATGTTAATTTTACTAACAAAGGGGACGACATATTCCAGTTAGCATTAACAGAAACCAAAAATCTTATTGCAAATACGGCTTGTGTATAGGAGATACAGTACCGGACCGAGTACACTTCTTTGTGACACTCCTGCTGTGATTTCTTTGAGGTTTGAATATGCATCTTCTTGTTTTATTCTAAATACTCTTTCTTTAACATATAATTCTAATAACAGTGATAATTGTTTTGGTAGTGTTAATTTCAATTTGTGCACAAGCCCTTCATACCATACCCTGTCAAACGCTTGTGCTACATCCAGGAAGATGGTACAGCATACATTTTTCTCTTATATTGCTTTTTCTATTAGATCAGTTATTAGATGGACCTGATTGATAGTTGAGTTCTTTTCTCTAGATCCAAATTGGTGAGATGGCATCAATTTCCTTTCCTTTATGGTTTTATTCTTTTAAATAGTATCTTCTCATACAATTTTGAAATAATTGGTAATAAAAAGATATGTCTATAAGATGTGACTTCATGTGGCCGGTTGCCTAGCTTTAGAATCATAATCATTTCTGCTGCTTTCCACATCTTAGATACATATTTTAACCTAAATGTAGCATTAAACATCTGTGTAAATTTAATTATGTCCTTTTTTGGCAATTGCTTTAATATTTCTCCCGATATCAGGTCAAACCTGGGGGCTTTCTTAGGATTTATATTTTTTCTTATTTCTGTTGCAATCTCTTTCGAATAATTAGTAAATTTAATTTCAATATCTATTCTATTCTATCCTATCAGATAAAGGATTACCTTCATTTGGTTGAAAAGTACTTTCTAGATGCTTAGCAAATCTGTCTGCTTTCTGCTTATTATTGCGGGCTGGGCACCTTTTCTGATAGGTGGATTCTGTATTATCGGTCGTTTAAGACGTCTTGTGGCTTTCCATAAAGAATAGACAGTGCTGTTAATTAGCGATTGTCTCATTTTTTATTCGTTGTATCTCTGGTTTAATTGTTGACTGCCGTTGTTCAATAAAGTTTTATCTGCAGGAGCAATAGTCTGTTGCCATATACGTCTAAAATTTCTTTTTTTTTTCGAAATGAATTTTCTAATTACTTTAGGATAGTTGTTAACTTTTTGTTCTGATTGGTATTACCGGTGTATTATTCATTATTCATTATTAAGTAGCGGTTTGTATGTTTTCAGTTAGTATCTCGACTTCCTAGTATCTAACTGTTGTCTTTATTCGTAATGGGACTGACAGATTAATAAAATTATTGAGCTCAAATCTGAATTCTTTTTTGATTAGTCTTGATGGATTTTTTTTTGTATTATCATATCACTTAATGTCAGAATGATAAGTGAATGATCTGAGCTCATATCCTTAATTTCTATGTAATTTATATTCATGTATGTAATTTATATGAATATTTCTAGTTATGAAAAAGTCTAGTAGATCTGGTATTTTGTTAGGATTAGTTGGCCATCATATTTTAATTCTCTACACGTATTTAGAAATTTGGTGCAATAAAGCTCATATGGACGTTTTTAGCGTTGAAATCGCCTCCAATGACAAATCTCTGCCCTTGACTATTTAGAAAGTCTACATACTGATTTTTCTTTAAAGCATATTTTCGAGAACAGTATACTGCTGTTAATAGAATTTTGCAATTTTTTGTCTTAACAGTAACTGTAGCTTGCATTTTTTCATTATAATATTCCATTTCTCGATGATGTTATATGTTGTCGTTAATTATAATCGCACTTCCTCCCCTCGCTGCGTTATTGGGGTGGATTGTACGGTATATGCATATCCCCTTAATTTAATGAACGATTCCTTATTGAGCAGGTGTTAAACATATATCGACTTTTTCTATATCTAGGATTGCTTGTAATTGTTGTTTAGCCATTGTATTTTTATGCTTTAGAATGGCTCCTTTGCTACCATATTCTCGTTTATTGAGTCGCTCCTCCGTCTTATTCAGTTTATCAAGAATACGCTCTAGGGTTTGCTCAGTGGTTGTTTCATTACTTGATTTCCTGCTAGCTTACGGCTTTATTTGTAGGTACTGGCTGTCGCTGCGTGGCTCTATGATTTATAAGGTGTATCTTTTCTCAAATGTTGAATGATCTGTTGCTCTGTTCTTTTGAGTTGTTTAGATAAACTAGGTTTTTTCAACATATCTTTTATTTTTAGCTCCTGCATTTCTTTAGAAACTATACAACAATGGAATTGGTAGGATGGCTTTTGCCGCAGTTTCATTTTGGTTCAGTATCTTTTAGTTTTTTACATAAATAAATAAAATGCTTACCCATACATTTGACACTCTGTGGTTTTCTCGCAAAGTAGGCTTGAGTATGTCTAAAAGCCTGACTCCGCTTACTCTGTGGAACTAGTTTTGACTTTTTGATCAGCTCTATTTCTACTGTACTTCCCAAAGTAGTTTTTATTTTGAACACTTTGCTTATATCTTCTGTATGCTCGAATGTTAGAAGAAACATGTTTAATGGCTCCTTGATTTTCTATATTAGTTTGCTTACAGCTCCAATGGCTTTCCATCCCCTTACCTGAAGATCACTAACAATATTTTCTGGTTGGCACGTGTTTTTTTTGTTCTCATAAAAATACCACTAGAAACCATTTTCATTCATTAGTTTGGTTGCCTTCCTGTAGTGGTCACCATCTGTTACATTTATTTTTATAGCATTATTACTAACAAGTGTATTCTGAAAGTTGATTCCTTCCTTTGTTAACAATTTATGGAATTACGAAAATCAAAGTCGAAAACGGGTTTTAAATAATGAATTCGGTAATAATTTTTTTTTATTGAGAACGTACAATTTCTAAGTATAGTAACAACTACAAAAACAAAAAGCTCTTCATGTAATTAAACACTGGTATATAGTCTTTCTACATATGTCGTCACACGTTGGATAATCCAGGGTCGTGAGTATGGAAGACATCATGTGTTTGTACATTCTCTACGACTATTCGACGTGGTTGCAGTTTCTTTTTATGAATAACGTTATTTCCTCTTTTGATTTCCTTAGGTTTTTTTTTGTATATTATAAAACATTCAATATTTCAAGGATGCTGGTCATATCCAGTAGTAAAGGTAATATAGACATTCATCGATTTCTGTTAATTTATTCCATTGGTTAAAAATGTTTTTCCTCCCTATATTTTATTTTTAAAATATAACAATTTATCATAAAAAATGTAAATTTTAGAGTTTCTTTCTTTAAGGTAATTCAAATTTTTGTAACATAACGTTTGTTTGTAACGTTTAAAAATCGTTCTAACTAATAATACCAAACGAGAAATTGTCAAACAATTCTAAAAAGGTGGAAGCACTTTTTACTTGGAGTATTCATTGCTTTATGTTGGGAGCTTCGGTAGGCTAGCAGACACAGGGGCACCAGTTTGTCCCAGTTTTCATGTACAAACTGGGACAGTTAGTTGTTGATAGTCCGCTTATGTCTTTCCACCATGTTGTCCGACTGAGGATGAGACGGTGTCGTTCTGGTCTCCTTAATTCACAGCAAAGCTATCATGGCCTTCCAAACTTCCCATGGGAAGTTGCGCTCCTGGTCGGAACGACCAGGAGCTAATGAACAAGTGCGAGATGTAGTTGAAGCAGCGAAGATGTATAACAAACCCATTACTGGAACAGCTTCTAACTCTAATTCATCTACAGAAGTGAAGACAGTTCCAAAACTTGGATTTTTAAATGTTTATCAACTGCATCCTGAAACAACAACCGAAGACTTGACTAATTATCTAAAGGTAAATGCTGCAAATGTCAGTTTCTACTGCAAGAAGATAAAGGTTACCGAGTACCAGGCTAGTTTCAAACTTTCATATCCATTAGATTACAAAGATGAAGTCTTCAACCCCAGCATCTGGCCTGAGGGTTCGATGGTCTGCCGTTTTAACTTCAAATACAAGAATTTTACCAGCCGCGGTCCCCAACAAAACCAGAAATGATTGTTACAAATCCGGAATTGAGCAATCCAGATGCTACAAATAAGTTTGGAGGCAGAACCAATCAACTAGAGATCGTATGTATAAATTCTCAATCTATTATAAACAAAATAAGTCTTATCGAATTATTGCTTGAAACTGAAAGTCCGGATTTGCTGTGTATATCTGAGTCATGCTGTAATGACAACAATATAAATTCCCTTTATCTTCCTAATTATCTCATAGGTTCGTACTATAATCGAAGTGATCATATACATGGTGGTGTACTTATATTTGTAAAGGTTAATTTTAAATTTAATATTCCAAGTTTTCTCACGAACATCTGTCAAGATTTTAACTTTGAGTGTTGTTGTATTAGTTTTAGATGTGACTCAAAAAAAATTTGTTTACTCAATGTGTATCGCTCCCCTAATGGGGATATTGATATTTTTATACATAAATTATATCATGTATTTAATATTTGTTACGTTAAATATGATTGTGTTATTCTTTGTGGTGATCTTAACATCGATTATCTTAAAGAGTCAAGGGAAAAATCTATATTGATGGATTTCATGATTAGTTTTGGACTTAACTGCAAAAATACTGAACCAACTAGAATATTTACAAACAAAAACGGTGTAATTTCACGACCGAAACTAGATTATTTTCTTACCAACATTCCTCAATTATACAATGAGGCTGTCGTGAACTACAATTTAGGTGATCATCTAGGACTTCATTTTAGTTTAAACATATCTGAGAGTAACAATACTGCTACATCCCAGATAGCTACTTATAGAAACTTATCAAAGAATTGTTTATCTAATCTTTTGTTGAGTCTTGATTCTGAGAATTTCGAAAATGTTTATACATATTCAAATGATGTAGATGATGCATATAGAGCTTTTTTGAACACTGTCTCCTATCATATTATACAACATGTCCTTTAATATCAAAACGCATAACTACTAATACCAACGGAAAATGGATCAATACTGAAATTCTTCAGCTTAGTAAAAAGCTGAAGGATTTATTTTGGCTGGCAAATGTTAGTGGTAATCCAGATTTAATGTATAACTATAAAATACAAAAGGCCAACTTTATCCGTAAGGTAAAGGATATAAAAAAAGCCTCATATCAAAGTTATCTACATAATCAAAATAATAATAAAAGAAGGAAGGAGATATGGAAAACTGTGAATCATCAAACTGGTAAAAATAAAAACAATTTTGAGTGGAGCATTACTGACAATAATAAATTATTGATACATCCAGAACACATAGCAAACAAATTTGGTGAGTATTTTTGTACATCGGTCAAACGCACATTATTAAAACATTTCAATAACTATACTTTTAACGATTTCACAACTATGACAATTAACAACACATTCTTTTTTCTGAGGTCTCACCATTTGATATTGAAAATGATATATTTTCCTTAAACTATACCAGCTCAGTAGGTATTGATCAAATCCCCACTAAAATAATTAAATACATTTCTTCATATATATCTCCTGTTCTGTCTCACATCATCAACCTATCTGTCAAGGATGGCAAGTTTCCAAGTGACCTTAAAACGGGAGTAGTTAGTCCAATTTTCAAAAAGGGAGATCCATGTTTGGTTGATAATTACAGGCCAATCACCGTAACAAGAAGTGTACTCTCTAAGATTATCAAAAAGTGTATTTACAGTAAAATGTTAAATTTTCTGAATAAATATGATATCTTAAATAAATGCCAGCATGGGTTTCTTCCTAATAAATCTACAGAGAGTGCTTCTATTTCATTATTTAATTATATCCACTCTGCTTTGGATCGAAAAAGGTATGTGGGTGCACTCTTTTTTGACTTAACTAAGGCTTTTGACTCTATTGACATTGAAATTATACTGCATAAATTAGAAGCCCTTGGTTTTCGGAGTCATTTCTTGAACTGGTTAAGGTCATGCTTACAACATCGTAAATTCCTAGTAAAAGTGGATAATAAGAAGTCATCTATTTTTAATCTTGATCAAGGTGTACCGCAAGGCTCCGTATTGGGACCCTTAATATTTCTTTTATATGTCAATGATTTGATAAATTTTTTAACTGCAGACCATACAGTTCTTTATGCAGATGATTCAACAATTTTAGTTGACGAGTCAACTGAAGTCGAACTCATTTCAAAAATGAACTTAGTAGTACAGGAATTTACAACCTGGTGTAAAAGTAACTCTTTAATGGTAAATGCAAAGAAAACTATTTGTATGCAGTTCTACTTGCGCTGTAAGCCATCCCATGGTTATAAAATCACAGTCAGTTCTGAGGAAATACCCTTTAGTGATACAACACTATTTCTTGGTAGCATTCTAGAAAGTAATATGACATGGGATGAAAATGTCACTAAAGTCTGCAAAACAATGAATAAGGGTTACTATGCGATCCTTCAGTTGAAAACTCTATTTAACACCAATCAATTGATAAGTGTGTATTATGCATTGGTTTATTCATATATGGCCTATAATGTTGTCTTGTGGGGAAACTCTAGAAACTCTTTTAGAGTTTTTATAACTCAAAAGAGAATTCTTAGATTGATATTCAATATTGATAATAGACAATCATGTCGTAAATATTTTATTGAACATAGACTGTTAACATTTCATGCTTTATATATTTATAAGTGTATTATCCACGTCAAAACTAAATTTCAAAATTTTACCCTCAACTCTGACTTTCATAATTACCCGATAAGACACGGGAGGTTGATAAGCGTGGGTAAACACTCACAACTCTCTTTGAAACTAGCCCTGATTTTGCAGGATCTAAATTTTACAATTGTTTGCCGCTTAATATAAGAAATGAAAATAATATTTAAAAATTCAAAAATAAATTAAAAGCATGCTTGATCCAATTATGCGTTTACAACCTAAATGATTATTTTGACTTAATAAAAGACTACAGGGAATGAGGACCGACGGGTTCAGAGACGCTCTATATCGCATATCTTTTTTTTTATATCTTATTGATTTTGTTTTATGTAATTGTCCTATATAACTTGTTGATCATGCTTTATGTACTATATGACGTGTCCTATATCACAATGTGATCTGATGGGATTATTAAAGAATATTCTATTCTATTCTATTCTATACACATTCATCGATTTCTGTTAATTTATTCCATTGGTTAAAAATGTTTTTCCGCCCTATATTTTATTTTTAAAATATAACAATTTATCATAAAAATGTAAATTTTAGAGTTTTTTTCTTTAAGGTAATTCAAATTTTTGTAACATAACGTTTGTTTGTAACGTTTAAAAATCGTTCTAACTAATAATACCAAACGAGAAATTGTCAAACAATTCTAAAAAGGTGGAAGCACTTTTTACTTGGAGTATTCATTGCTTTATGTTGGGAGCTTCGGTAGGCTAGCAGACACAGGGGCACCAGTTTGTCCCAGTTTTCATGTACAAACTGGGACAGTTAGTTGTTGATAGTCCGCTTATGTCTTTCCACCATGTTGTCCGACTGAGGATGAGACGGTGTCGTTCTGGTCTCCTTAATTCACAGCAAAGCTATCATGGCCTTCCAAACTTCCCATAGGAAGTTGCGCTTGTGGTCGGAATGAATTGGAAGTTGCGCTCCTGGTCGGAACGGAGTGGAATTGACACACCGTGTCGGGAAACGACATTCCCAAGCAGAGCCTTACCAACTGTGATTGCTTCTTGATTGTCCGGTGATATATTATTTGAGTTTCCCCCTAAGTCTCGTTTTGGGTATCATTTTGGATACACGCAGATCACATCGTTTGCAGAATTCTTCCACATCTTGCCAACAATTAACCCAGTAATACCACTCACGGACTCTTGCTAGAGTCCAACTGATACCAAAATGCCTTCCGGGATGGCTATCGTGGAAATTTGCAAGCACGTACTTTACATATGTCCTTGGGAGGATAACTTGTGACACTGTTCTTGTTCTATCTGGACTCTGCCATTTACGATTGATCACACTATCTCGCAAAAACAAGAAGCTCAAGAATCTCTTGAGAAAGTTTAAAGTAGTCATCTTTCAACATTACTACGGTAATATTACCTTTATCAGACTTAGTCACTACTAACTCAGGGTGGGATTTGAGGAAACGTTTAGTTTCTTCAAAGAGACTTTGGAGGAGTGAAGGGAAACTCCTACGTTTAAACGAGCTATTAGTGATTATGTTAGTCGATCTGGCAATTGCAATATTTCTACACTCAGGATCCGGAATAAATGATGATATAAAATCAATATCTGATAAAAGCGGTTTAATAGGAGAATCAATACCTAACCGTGGTTTAATGCTAAACTTAGGACCTAACGATAGAAACTTAATCACGATTCATCCTACATAACCTTCCCTAGTGATCCAACTAGCAATATTCAAAATAAATCTAATGCCCTAATAAAACGCCTTTGGCAAAAGAAACAAATTGATTTGAACACAAAAAAGAGACTCTCATCCTATAAAAGTGTTGTTGCTAAATTCTACACCCTCCCTAAAATCCATAAACCCTTGTCGAGTTGTTTTACAGAACTGTCTTACCACAAAATGACTGTTCTCGTCAGTCTAGATGTAGTCTCCCTCTTCAGTAATGTTTACTTAAATGCCGTTTTTCGATCTATTCATAAACACTGGAATAAAATTTCTGCAGTATGTAGCATTGATTATGATATGTTTGTTGAGATGATAGAGTTCTTGTTTAATTCCACTTGTTTTTATTTTAAGAACAAATATTATAAACAAATTTTTGGCACTACTATGGGAGCCAGTATCTCTCCAATTCTGGCTACATATGTAGTGGACGATCTGTTGGATATTGTTCTCCAAGTTGTTCCTTTTAACGTTCTCTTTATTAAGGGAAATTTATTATTAAAAAGTATGTTGATGACATTACTATGTCGTGTCCACTAGGTTTAGAGACTGAGCTCCTAGACATTTTCAAAAGCTATGACCCCCACATTCAATTTACTCTTGAAAAAGATGTTCAAAACCATTCTGTTCCTTTTCTGGACACAATGTTCACCAGAGAAATGTAAAAATTGCTTATAAAAGCACTCTAGTTGTGGGATCTTTATAAAAGTCATTGAAAGACAAAGTACCTAACTCAGATAAAAGTGATGTTGTATACAAACTTAGTTGTTAAGGTTCTTATATAGGTCACACCTCCCAAAAAGTTTCCAGCCGCTTGACTCTTCACAAGAGTGACATTAGGTTACACCCTGATGATGTTCCCTAGCCACAAATGCTAACACAACAGGGCACTTTTTCGATTTTCCAAATGTGAAAATCCTATCCACGAAGAGCAATTATTTAAAAAGATTGTTTCTTGAGATTGCTTTAATTTTTCAAGAAAATGAAACTATAAGAAAAAGACAGATAAGGTAAATGTACCTTATACCGACACCTTAAGAAACTATCTGTCATCGCTCACCAATATTACAATTTTAACAGAAAAGCAATTATTCGAGTGGTAATGGGTCTATTTAAGTTTTTTAAATTTAGTAGATATACAATTTTTTTATTATAAACAACCATGTATTTTATTAAAATATTTTTATTGAGAAAACCCCGACTGTCCCTTATATCGACAGTTTTTAAAATCATCTGTCCGTATTATCGACATAAATATGACCCTATTGTCGACAGGTAGGTAAGCAATAATAAAACAGCTATTAAGTACTTAAGTAAGTAAAAATATATTGAATAAGTGTACATATAACTAAACAAACATTCTAATAGTACTTATGAGATACCTAAAAGTATTAATTTAAAAATTCAGATAAATCCTTGATAGAATATAATCCCCTTTTGTTTTTTGTTTCAGGTGCCTTAATTCTTTTTACGACTTCCGATTGTTCATACCATAAGATATCTTTTCTTTCGGGCCAGATCCAATTTAATCCTCTCCTTTCCATATGATTAACCTCATATTTTACACCTTCTTCGGTTTCCTTACCTATTACCTTACCAGGTAAAAGTTGGTCATTGTAATTGACAATAACGTAATCGTCAATAATATACTGTTCTTCTTGTGAAGAACCCTGTTCGGTTACCTGCAAAGTATCTCGATCATTGTCTGAATTGTCCTTCTTTTCATCTATCGGCTTTTTACAATGTTTTTTTCTCTTTTGTGCAATTGATTGTTCTTTTTCTAGTTGTTTACGTTTACGTTCTGTTTTTAATTGCTCTTTTCGAAGTATCTCCATATTTTTCTTTTCTTCTTTGCGTTTGTAATATTCCTGCCATTCGATTGATGATGCAACAGACGGCACTTTCTCTCGAAATCTTCCAACAATCGGTTTCTTTGTAGTTTCTGGCCAAAATAGAGAGTTCTTGAAAGGAGAAGGTATTGTTGGGTCCGACATTGACTTGTTTTCCTTCATTGGTGATGTAGATCCTTGGATTTCTTTTGATTTCCAAATCGGTGCATTTTGATCTGAATTTTCTATAATTACGTTTGCTGGGGATGGACTTCATCCCCAGCAAACTTCCCCAACTCCAACAGACTTCATGGTAGGTTCATCATTGTTTTTTTCGCTCTCAGAAGTGGTTAAACTTTCATCTCTATGGATGATTGCTTCAAGCACTGTGCTGTCAGGAATTGATTCATGATTAGCAACGACTATCACAGAAGGATTATCATTACTGTCTAAAATAGAATTTTCAGAAACAACATCCACTTCAGTTACTCCATCCGTATTAAGAGTCGACATTTAATAGTTATCGATTTTAGTCGTTGTTTCTGTAATACCTAAGTCAGGAATTGCTTCATGATTAGCAACGACTATCACAGAGGGATTATCATTACTACTGTCTAAAATAGAATTTTCAGGAACAACACCCACTTCAGTTACTCCATCTGTATTAAGAGTCGACATATCAATTAATCCAGTTATGTCAATCTCGCTTTGATTATTAGCCGTAACAACTTAAATTAAATGGTTCGTTTCAGGATTACTACAGCGCCGTTTCAAAGTTTTCCACAGGTTAAAAAGGCTGGTATCTTCTTTAAGACCACTCCAGGTTTCTCCAGATGACATGAATGTGTTCAATTTGTTATCAGTTTCACGTTCCAAAAATCTTAAAAATCCTTTGGTTTCTTCATCGCCTGATGATTGATGTTTTGCGGGTGTTTGGACAGTTTTGAAATATTTGGCATAATTAATATTATTTGGATTAAATGGAACCAATCCACAAGTTCTAAAGCCACTTTTTATTGCATCTGGAATATTTGTCATTCGAGATATCGTTTTTTCCAACAAAGAAGCAAAATGTTCTCGGCTTAATCTGTCTCCCTGATGTTCTATCCGCCACTGATAAATTACTTTTTTCCATTCAGCTTTCATGGGGCGAAATACAGAAACATCTAAAGGCTGTAAGATATGCGTCGAATTTGCTAAAAGGCAAATTAAAATGATTCCATTCTTGGAAGCGAATTCACTTACAGCTAATGTGAGATGTGAAGAATGGCCTTTAAAAAATAAAATAACTGGTAATGGCACTTCTTCTTTCATAAGCCAGGGGTGAAAAACATTTGCTATGTACTCAAAAAAAGTTTCCCCTGTCATCCAACCATTGTCAGATCTTCCTATACCCCAACCTGCAGGAACTTTTTCAACTATGTTTCTTGGCACTCTTTGATAACTGTAAACAATCATTGGAGGGGCCGAATTGGCCTACTGCATTACAGGTGAGAAGTGTCGTTAAGCATTCGTTCTCATCATTATTGATAAATGAATATACGGTTCTTTCACTCTTTTTTACCAAAACTTTGTCGTTTTTAGGGCTAAGAAAGAATGTGACATGTAAGTTAGTGACATGTAAAAAATTATTTTTCAAAAGGTAGCTGTTGATCTCCATAAACCATTTTCTTATTTTTTCTTCTGTGACAGCACGAGCATTTGTTAAATTTTGAGAAATCCTTCTGGTTAATTCAGGATGGCGTCTCATAAAACCCTCAAACCAATATCTTCCTGGTGTTCCATCTTTGAAAGGATTTTCTCTTTTCAGGTTTTTGATTAAAATTTGTACGCTATCGTCATCGTAGCTTGTTCGGCTATGGTCATCATCCATTTCACTAATATATTTTCTTCTTCGCCTGTTAAAATAGTTTCAGCTCCAATTTTTCTTCCTTGAGGTGATCTATCATGTAACTTGTCCAATAATGTTGTTCGTGGAACATTAAAAGTTTTATGTGCTTTAAATGGCGACATTCCGTTTCTTACGGCTTGTATAGCATTATCCATTACCTCTTCTGAATAAAGAAGCCTGCTTTTTGGATTCATTTTGATAATCGTTGCCTTTAATTCTAATCTAAAAAGAAGAAATATCATTGTACCTATTATCGACACTATTGTTCTGAAGCTATTTTCTTGTGGCATTTTAAATTAATTACTATTTAAATGGGAATAAGCCACAATTAAAGGTTAAAATACGTTTATTGACGTTTCAATTTCCACTTCGGAAATCGTTCTCAAAATACAAACAATGTTTGTATTGTTTGTATTTTGAGAACGATTTCCGAAGTGGAAATTGAAACGTCAATAAACGTATTTTAACCTTTAATTGTGGCTTATATAGGACCGACACCAGTTTTAAAAGGTTGTTAGCATGTCAGGGCTCATTAAAAGTTGGTGTCGATACAACCTCACAGTGATATTTAATCAATTCTCTAATGTCGTATACAAAAAAGGATAGTCTTATGTCATTTATATTAATGTGAGGGAAAGGTGAATAATTTTAATGTTTGTCCCCTATACCGACAGTAATGTCGATTCTCGGTACAACGTAAAAAATGGATGTACCTAATACCGACACTACCAAAAATAACATTTTTAGCAATAAACACATTACTAAAGACAATTTTCAATTATAAAGATTAAAATATAAACATGTACAAACATAAACAAACAAGTATAACATATGTTTTTTTTTAATTCTCTGAATATAAGTAGTTATACTTTACCTGTATTCTAAGCGATCACAACAGTAACTTACATCCACGCCGGTTGAACTTGAAATGATGGGACTTTGACAAGACACCGAAAATGCCAGTTTGACCACCACAGCAAATAAAAATATTAAAATAGACCACTGAAATGTACAGTTTTCGTCAAAATTTAAATCAGTTTGCTGTCATATATACAAGTCTTACTTTATTAAATTTATCAAATCACAGCTACGAAACTGTCGATATTCAGGACACTGTCGATATTACGTACATTTACCTTACCAACAATTCAAGCAACTTATACTCATTATTGTTAACTTTAGATAACCACAAACCTACCAATAAAGGCAATTCATCGTCAACAATATAAGTTTCATTAAATATGAGATATATAATATCTCTTCTACTTCAAAATAAGTCTTTTTGCCTCTTATTTTTCAAAAAATTTAGCGTCTATTAGGTGTACTATTACCTTTACATTGTTATCATTTAGGATCTAACTTTCTGTCGTTTTAAGTTGGTAGTAATTAATTCACAACCAATTCTTTTGTTTCTGATAAGAATAGTTATAACCTAAATTTTATATTATGACTACATGTTCTGTAATTGTTTTGTAATATAATTTTATCTAAATCTTTATGCATATGTGTTTTTAAATATTTTTAAATATGTGTTTTATAAAAGAACGTTTTAAAACAAAATTTTTTGGGTAGTTTTCGCCATCATTTGTAGGAGTCAGATGAGTTGCCCATTTCATTTTATAAACACCATGACAACTAACCTCAATTAGTGTAAGATACAAAATAATTTTCATTCTGTAATTTGTACTAATTTTGTTTATTGTAGCACCCTGATGAGGCAAATAAAGATTTGCGAAAGCTTTGTAGAAAGAGTATTTCTTTGTCCTACCTTCCGCTGCATACCCAAATAGTTGTGTTTGTAGTCTAACTGATCAACGTTGATTACAAGCGTTTATCGCTTTTTCAGTATATATATATATATATATATATATATATATATATATATATATATATATATATATATATATAGATATATATATATATATATATATAGATATATAGATATATATATATATATATATATATATATATATATATATATATATATATATATATATATATATATATATATGTGTAAGTAAAATGTAATGGCATGTCTCGCAAAACAGAAAACCAAAAAAGGTATATCGATGGAAGGCAACCGTACATACGTATTTCTGACTATTGGTCGTCTTCAGTACGGTGCAGCCAAGTTAGAAAATGGAGCATGTTAACTTGGGAATATATATATATATATATATATATATATATATATATATATATGTATATACATATATATATGTATATATATATGTATATATATATATATGTATATATATATATATATATATATATATATGTATATATATATATATGTATATATATATATATATATTTGTGTGTGTATGCATTTGTGTGTCTGTTTTCGTTTGGATTTTTACGTAGTACCACTTTATGATCGTTTTCTATTTCTGATGATGTCAGTACCCTTACATATAAGACCTGAGAAGGGTATAAACTCTCTATTCGACAAAATATAGTCTATCATAGGTCTTTGTCCTCTAGTGTTTTCAAAAGAGTCTTTGTATTCTTATTTGTGAAAAAAGAATGTATTATTAATACGTATTTCTTTTATGCTGCAGATGTTCGTCAGAAAGTGTCCGTTTTTATTTCTGGTATTATCATTGTATCGTTGTTTTATTCTTGGTACTATATAATTGCCACCACGGGAGTTAAAATCACCCATAATAATTATAATGAAGTATTGTGGAGTTTCGTTTATTACTCTCTGAAGGTGTTCATAAAAGTTTTCTCGTATATTGGTATCTCTTTTGTTCTCAGAAATCAAGAAAAATGACCGTCAGAATTTGTAATTTTTTATTTATCGTTTCTGGGTATACCACTAAATTCTTTCTGCAAAAATGTGAGAGCACAATATGGCCTCTAAGAAGATACATAAATAAAATTATCTCTGGTTTAATTGTTATTTTTTCACGTTAAACAGTTAATGTAGTTACAGTCAGTGTTAATAATTGTTTTTGGAACTAAAATAATATTAATATTCAGCTTACCTACAGCAGTATTCATTAAATTTACACATACATTTGCATGTTTTAATTCTAAATGTAATAACAATGAATGTATTAATATGCAAAAATCCCATTCCTGGGGATAAAAGTCCTTCAAACTATATGTGCGATGACCAAACACAGTTTTTATTTTAATAAGCTGTTTTGCATATAAAATGGTCAAGTTTAAAATTTCCCAACAAATGTAAACATGTACTTCGATGAATGTTTTATTTAAATATAGCGTTTATCTCCATGCACCTTATATTTAGATTTTTAAAAAGATATTTATAATACATACATATCCTCTTCATGTTTCGTAATACCAAGTAATATATTTTTTTATGAAATCCATATTACAAGTATGTTGTAAGATTTATTTCATATATTTACGTTACCCATAATTTCGATATCTTAATTTTTTATGAAGGACCCAACAGATCCTTACTGTACTCATGTGGTTGTTTTTCCGTCTGTATATATTTTTCTTGATACAAAGAAAAATCCTGGGAAAAATCCTCAAAAAAAAAAATTTGGCCAGATAGTTCAAAAATCAATCAGTTTGGGGGAATAAGTCAAAGTATAAAGGAATTGGTTAAAGATAAATAATATCGATTAAAAAACTTAACGTAACGATAACAGAAAGGAAAAAAATTTAGAGCTAAAGAATAATATTTTATAAAACAAAAACTGAATAATATAAAAAAATTGTTGATAAACATAATAAAAATATCTACTGAAATGTAAAAAGTGAAAGAATTCAATATAAAGTTAGCACAACATACCATAAAGACAGGTGGTTATTGGTAGAGCTATAATAGACAATAGACGAAAAACTAAAAATGTAGACCAGATATTTTGAAATAGTGTAAAAATGCAGACGAGCAACATCTGGAACACAGCTGGAACAAAAAGGATATACAAACAATCAGAAAGAGGAAGAACACATTTTATATTATAAAACGATAAAGGATAATAAACCGCCTTGCGAAAATGGTATTACTGCTGAATTCCTAATGGATGGAGGCGAAACATAAAAGGAAACAATGTTAAAGTTGATACAATAAATGTGGCCTACAGATCAAATTGTAACAAACCCACAGTTTATCAAATCCGCCTTCAACGAGGTACTGGTGCTGCAATCATAACCCCAACATCGACAAATAAATACAAACTCCCTTCAGAGTACTCCATTTACTCTGCTGAACTATATGCTCTATACCAGGCCACCCTTGCTGTCAACGCATCCAATAATTCTTCTTCTGCTAGTGCCTATCCTCTATGGATTTTGGCTACCACAATGGTCCATCGTATTTTATTAGCAGCTGTTCGAAATAGGTTTGTGGTGGTCATACCTGTCCACTGTCTCAAATTCTTAAGCCAGGATATTCGGCGGCGTCCTGGTTCTCTATTTCCTTCTATTTTCCCTTCTAATATCAATAGTAGGATTCTGTATTTATTTTCATTTCTCACTATATGTCCGAAGTATGCTAACTTTCTTTCTTTAATGGATTTCAAGACTTCGGGTTCTTTTTGTAAACGTTTCATTACTGCGTCGTTAGTTAGTCCAATAATACCAATTATATTATACTCACAGACTCTCTTAAGTTCCGTACAGTCAATCCAATCCAAACCCAACTAATCCTTTAGTCATCAAGATAAAACAAGAAATCAATACCGCTCAACTGAATGGAAAAAATATTTTATTATTCTGGATACCATCCCATATTGGAATTCCAGGAAATGAAGAGGCAGACAATGCTGCAAAAGAAGCTGCAAGTAGTGATAGTGCGGAGTGTACTAAAACATTTACGAGTGCGGACGTGAAAGTGGCGGTTAAATTTAAAGTGCGATATATGTGGGAAGAAAAGTGGAAAGTGTCATCGGCCAAGCTACGCGATGTTAAAAAATCGATAAAATCCTGGCCCACATTACCAACAAGTCGGAGAGACCAGGTAATATTAACGCGACTCCGACTGGGTCATACGCGATTAACTAATAGCTACGTATTCTCCAACAAATAAGAACCAAGATGTGAAAATTGTGATAAAAATTTTTTTCGCATTATTTATTAGCCCTAGATGAAACCCAGTGCCAAACAAGTGTTTCGATTAGCTGAAGAGCTTGAACAATTCGCCAATGTAATAGCCAACGTTATAAGACCTAATATGTCACCAAAACAAAAAGATACCTACCTCGTGATTTTATTTTTAATTTTTGTTAAAAATACGATTTTATTTTCAATAAAATGTTTTATTTCCGTTATGTTTCCGTTTCTAATTATTGTATTGAAAAAATGTAGAAATAAATATGTTAGTTTATTATCAAAATAGTTTAAAATAAAAGAATGTATGAAAGGAACAATTAGAGATGAAGTCAAAAATATATGTAACGATAGGGAGCAAGTAAGAAAAATGTTAAAAATTGTAATATTTAGCAGTAAAAGTTTATTATTGCGAGTTAGAAATCTCTGGTTTTATTTATTATTACCGCAAATGTGATTAAAACAATAACAAAGTTATTTTACCAACTTTTCGGTACTTTTCTTTTCGCAACACAATTGTTACTTTTAGGTAAAACTGGTAATTTCTTTGGTGTTACGTAACGTTTCGGTAGGGTGAGGGGGGAAATGGAGGTTACATGGAAGTAGGAGGGTCAAAAATCTTCAAAAATTGCATTATGTTATACTTGAACGCCCCCTTAATTGAGAATAACAAAATTAGGACATTAAATTTTCGAACAAACTTTAAGTACCTACTTCTTCTGTTTCAATAGTGTAAAATAATCAGTAATTCAATATTTTATCTGAAATGATTAATAAATCTTATAATTTAGTAGAAATGTTTATCGTTTTATAAGGTTTTTTAATAAAAATACAGAGAAATAGACTTTCTATTTGTCGAGCAGCGTATATCACTGTAGTTTACATTGTTCATGTAATGGCGGGTTTTTTCACATTACTTTTATTATTTAATGTGCCCAATTTTATGTAGCAGATGTTTTAAAAATAGGTACACTATGAAATTCTAATTAAACTGTATAACGTGTTCAGATTTAAATATATGTTATGTCATTTTATCGCGACTATAAGCATATACTCCAAATGCTGTGTGTAATCGTACTGATGTCTATTAATTTGTCTCATGAATTATATAGCTTTATATCCTTTTTTATATACTGAAAATAAATTAGTATTACAAGTAGAGCAATTTTAGTGTCTGTGTTTCTAAATCACAAGCTAAATTTTTGTACGTACTAATTACGACCAAACATCCAAAGCTTAAGTTGGTCATTATAAAATGGTGGTTGCTAAGTGAAAAAGTAAATAATTTTTTAAATACTTCTCTTCACGGAGTTTTCTAAGTATGGCAACAACTACAAAAACAAAAAGCTCTGAAAATAATTATACACTAGTATATATAGTCTCCCTATATGTCGTCACACACTGGATAATCAAGGGACGTAACTCCTCCTCCCTTAGAAAGAAGCATATCCTTAGGGTATGCTTCTTTACACAATAAATCCTTGTGTTTCTTCTTTTCTTCTTTCTTCTTGTTTTCTTTTCATAAATAATATGAAATTAAAATGAAAATTATTGTATATATACAGATTGCCCAAAAAAATGTTCTTTTAAAATAAATTGAATCATTGTCTTTTAAATTATATTTTTGTGTTTCTAACTTTTCTAAAATTTTTTTAGTCTTTCTAAAGTTAATTGTATTAAGATTTATTGGTGAAAAATTTGAACTTTCATTTTGAAAAATATTAATAGAAGCTTTTAGAAGATTTATATGAGCAAAGTGACTTTTACTAATTTTTTTTTGTTTGGAAGACTTCATTCTTGATTTTCATGGTATATTCGGAAACTGATTCTAAAACGTAGCATTGTTGTAATTTTTTTTTTCAGTTTGGGCACTCGATAATTGCTTATTCTTCTTCTGGAACTTTAACTATCCATTTTCCGTCACTGATTCTTGTAGATTCTATCTTCTTTATCTTTACTTTGAAATGTTCACATGACAATGCCTTTTTCTTAAAATTTATTAATTGGACTGCACAAGGGGCTTCTTCGGTTATCGTTAGTTTATTACTGCTTTACATATGTAATCTTTTGAGTCTATGTATATGCATATATCTTCCATGTAGACATACCTAATAATAAGTAATTAATAGCTCTTAGTATCAGGATTCTTTAATCTAACTACTAACTTCATGTGATAATTAAGACCATTTATAAAAGTTTCAAGACAAAGATCTTCATATTTTTAAATTTTTAATATCTTTACATTTAATTCGTCATTAGACATATTTATTTTTGGTCACATCAAATAATGGTTTTAGCATACTGAATTCTTAAACCAAAATTTTGTGCATTTTCGTTTTTTTCTGATTTCATTTAAATTATATCTTTTATTAAACAATCAATTGATCTCTGGTCAGAAATTGTTAGAGATAGTGCAAGCACTCCTGACCACGGCGCAGTAGACGAAATTTGGTTTAGTCCCCACTTCCATGCGAAACGCATTGTACTATGCACTGTATAATTCCACTTACAATAGAACCTTTCTGCCTTTACGTGAATTTGACTCCGCCTTCGCGCAGCTTCATGGTCAGGAGTGTTTGAACTATCTCTACTATACGAGAATCTTTAACTTTTGCCCAAGAATCAAGTTCTGTTCTTGATGCAATAAGGTCTGCTGCTCTGTCAGTGAATTTAATTAAAACAGTATTGAAAAGACAAACATTTATAGGATTATTTGCATCTCTATCGCTATGATTATTCAAAAAAATTTCACATGATTTAATAAATCTATGCAATTGTTTTGGATTGGCATCAAAAGTAGGAATATTATCTGTTGATACTAAATTAATTGAAAATAAGGTGGAGTCATTTCGTTAAAAGTTAAATTTACTAAATGATCTAAAATGATCTCCACATTGAATTATAAAATATACAATATAGAGGTAAAATATGGATTTTGGTAATATAGGTAACATTTACATGAATATTTACATTTTCTATAGACTTTAGAATGTTTGTTCCTAGCCCTGGAGGTTTGGGTGTTACCGTACCCGAAATGTTGATTTTTTTTCGTTAATCTTTAAAAAGAAAAATTTAACACGAAATTCGACAAGGTTAACACGAACACTTAAAATTTCGAAAAATCCTACTGACGGCGCCAGTTACAAATGTCAAAGCCGAAAACGGATTTTTAAAAGATGAATTTCGTAACAAAATTTATTTATTAGTAACGTACAATTTCTAAGTATGGTAACAACTACAAAAACAAAAAGCTCTGAAAATAATTATACACTAAAATATATAATCTCTATATATGTCGTCACACATTGCATAATCCAGGAACGTAACCACGGTGGCTACATTATGATTTAATACTTGACGTTTCGACACCCATTTTGGAGCCATTATCAAGAGGGATATTGTTCCGGTCGAGTTCGGGGTTCCAATCTACCTAATCCACTCACTCGTAATGCCATGACGACCGCTGCTTCAACGACCCCCCGCCCCAACCGATCCCGCTCAGGCCATTTCCGCACATACGGTTACCGCCCATACTGACAGTATAAAAGCAGCTCCTGTCGTCTTTTCGGGGATAAATACGGGTCTAAAACCCTTAAAAACCACGAAAAACGCTCTGTTTAATGTTACCCTGATTTTAAAAAGACAAGGTATTATGTATATAACCACTACTAGGGTTGAAATAAAACAATATGTACAGTAGAACGAAACTCAGCCACAGAGTCTAAGAAAACAGTAAGTAGAGCCCCTAGAGCGCTATGCTCTAAGGGAGCCCGAGAAGGACTGACCTCGCTGGCTTGAAAATCACTGATATTTATAAGTGTTTTAGTATAAGTACTATTTATATGGTATTTTCAGGTTAACCAGCCTGAAAATTCTCAAACACAATGTGTATAAAAGAGCAGCACATCTTTCGATCGGGATCCAGTCTCCAGTCGTCATACACTCCTAGCCCCGTAAGACCTTGTTGGTTCGGCGTGCTACCAAGCTACCTTTGAGTTTTATTAATTAACCAATATCCTGCTATCGTCTAAGACGTCAAATTGAAGAATAGTTATCCAATAATGATTATCCAATTTAGAAGTTAAATCATCAAGTACAAGAACCGGCGTGTCGACTACAAACGCTTCCTGATAGTAGAACACGACTTTCTGAGATAGAAAAGACATTGGTCTTAGAACTATTTCAAATCGTGTCGAACTGACCACAGCGTTATTTGGGCCTGTCACGGTAAAGAGCTAATAAAAGTCCCGACGGGGACTTGTAATTGCTTTTCCGATCAGGTTGAGCTGCAATAACACTTCGTCTCCAAAACCTTCTGCAAATAGTAACTATAAGAATTACTGTTAACAAAAGGTAGCTACGAAGCGACTGGCAGCAGGAAGAGTCGACATTGCCGGCATTCTTGTACCTCTCTCGAGGAGAAGGAACGCGGCTACACGAGGTGAAAAGGCCGACATCTCTGTGGAACTTGAGGTATACACCACGCATCAAAATTCTAACACATATTAAGTCATTGTAAGAATATTTTGTCTGTAAGAAAGCTCGAACTGTTAGAGAATTCTGATGGCCGGTGTCCCCTCACCTACCACAAAGGCTCGGCGGAACTTCTTGCCCGTAGAGGCCGGTATCTCAATTTAACTCCTTATAACGAAGATGGACTCTCGAAACTTGAGATCCTCTTCGAGAGCGGCGGTCGTAAATCGTCCAGAAACCCCTGAAAACCAGGAGGACGCTACGGCCGTACGACATCGATGACACTACACAGGGTAAGATCGGCCGTCACTCGACACAGGAGTAGGTCTAAGGGCTTAAGGAATGGGAAGAAAGAGGAAATTTGTTGCCAATACTTTACCAAAGAAAATTATACAAATAAACAAGTATCAGGATATCTGTGTTTTATTTTGTTTCGGAACATTTATATATAAAAATGCGTGAGTGTATACTACATTTTTGTACAGAGAGAATATATTTTTTGGTATAAAATAAATTTTTATTTCTTACATATTTTATAATAAATTTTTATTTCTTACATATTTTATGACTATTTATCTTCCATTAAAAGCATACTTTTTGAATTTTGCCGCCTAAAATTCAGAGCCTATTTTTTGAATTTGCCGCCTAAAATTTAGAATCTACGTTTTGAATTTGCCGTCAAATGAAATTAGTTTCGGCCCGAAATTTACCGATAATTATCACTGAAGCACAGATTGCTGTACCCTTTATGCAAAGATAGCCAATCAATTAAGTTCTGTTGTTCATTCACCAATAGTGGTGGTGGTACACAAGTAGTAGGGGGTACACAAGTGATGGAGTGTACATAAGCAGTAGGGGGTCGTACATAAGTGTTGGGGGTATACAAGTACTAGAGACTACACAAGTAGTAGGGGTAACCAAGTGGCATTTTCGTATTTTATTTTCCCTATTATACACTACTCGTATGTGTTATTTCCTCTTCCACGTCTATAGTTTCTGTCGATGTGTGTATATTTCTGAAGTTTCTGTTCGACGAAGGGTCGCTTCTTCCTAAGTATTTGTAATTGCTTCTGCTAAAGATAATTCCTTGTTTTTAGGATTCTTTTAATTCTCCCGTTCTTGATGCGATTTGTGAATACGCTTACTGAAATATTTTGAATAAGCCAAGAAGATAATTATTTATTATGAGTTATATAAAAACCTACAACTTTTACTGTTTCATAGAACTTAAGACCAGAATTTTATGTCATCCTCTATCTATACGATAGTAATTACGTTTAATAATACATTTCAAGTACATATTATACATTATTAACAATTTCCATAAGAGACGAAAGGCGAAACAAAAAATCATGTATCATGACATCTGTTTGTACTATAAGAACAAGGTTCTTCGTATAAAAATGGATCGTTTTATGACAAAAGGATGTGTGAAGTGTTGATAAGTTTCAGAATGTAAATTATATATTTTCTCGCAAACAAGTGATGCTGACTTACGAGCGTTCAACATACAAAAGTGAATAAAAAAAGATTAAAGCTAGCCCGATTCAATAATACAAGAATACGTTCAGAAATATTTTATGTTTTACACGATGTAATAATTTAATATACGAGCCAATTAATTTAGGTTATAGTTTTAGCCCAGGGAAATAAGTTTTTCTCAGAACTTTCAATTATACAAGTAATATCTGATAAATGTTTTGCTTAATATATAGGTGCCGTAGTTTGGGGCTAAACTGATAATTTTATTTTTGATTTTGTACGTAAAATTTTAAATGTTACAAATGTAGATTTGTATACAAAAATAATTATGAGTATTCACTGCATATCTTTCACAAATTTTTATTAAAAGATTATTAAAACAGTGTTCAGTAATGACAAAACAAAAATAAAACAGAGCTGATCAATTTAATGCGACTTGATGGCATCCGTCATATTGTATCTACACATAGACACCATACACATTGGTCAACTTGATCCAAAACTGAATATTCTCACTAGTTCAAAATTTCAACAGAGAATATGTCTAGGTGTAATTAATTGATCATGGAAGATAAAATTGACCACTGCACAAAATCTTAATAATTTTGAAGAAATAATACACAAATTGCATATTATGTACTATTGTACAAACGTTATTTGGACATAAGACAAGCATATTTTAAACTGTTAATTTTGGGACAACGGAAAATGCAAATTAAAGTAATATTAACTCAATTAAGTAAATTTTTATAACACACCAAATTGAGTATTAAGTTTGTGAAGATTAAGTATTAGAAATAAAACAATATACTCTTAGAATTAAAATAAACTGTTAAACTAATTTTTCTACAAAAGTAAACAAACAATTTTCATAATAGTGTTAAGAATTAACATTTTTTTTACATCAACATCTTCTTCAAATTTGTATATAAGTTCACGTCATTATTCCCTAGTTGAGATTTCTGAAGAACTGCTATAATATCAGAATGACTAAATAAATGGTTGGTGGTCCAAGGAAGATCTTAGAGTCTCCACTGCGATGGTACACATTACGAAACAGCTTTCCAACAAATAGTATACTTGTAAAGGCAGTACATGTTATTCCAACTATCTTAGCTGCTGAAGCTCAGTGATGAGCCATACCAGATCTACTAAAATGTTAATGACTATGATGATGATGAACTGAGCATAATAAATGCGGAAGGTACAGTCTCAAATTTGGTGGCAGATTACTTTCAAGGCTATAAATAGGAAAGTACAGAAGGGAATTTAGGGACTTAATTAAGGGAAATAAGTATACATATCTACTTCAAGTGTTTTGTTACCTATCTGTTTAATATTTGAAGTGCTTTTTTCTTTAACTTATGGAGTCAAGAGATGGAGGTAATGAAGCTAGTTATGATCTTAATAAAAAACCTAAAAGACGTATTTTTTATTTTAAAAAATCAGTACCTACTTTACATAAACATGCTTTATTGTTCAAACAATCTACTTTTGTTCAATTTCACAGTGGTGAGGATATTCCTATAATTATTGAGATAAATTTCGATCAAACATTAGGGGGAGTTTTTTTGTACCTTGCAATACATCACTGTTTTCATTGAGTTCTTATTGCTTTGTCCATTCGATCTTCATCAAATTTTTGAGAAGGGTTTTTTAAACAAGAGTTCATAAGGAGCGCAGTTAATTCATCGCAATCACGCCTTATATTAAAAGTTTAATTTATTATCGATTTTTATTAAATTTTGATAGTCTAACCCGTGTTATACATGGTTATACAAAAACACTAATTACGTAAAGTTTCAGTTGAATTTTGATTCTTAAAAATGCTACCAATTAGAACTTGGAAATACCTCCAAAGGTCGTAGAACTCGAAATGGCGCAAGTCAAAAAAATATATACGAGCAAGTCAAACTGACAAGCAACTAGAAACGCGAAATTAAGTTGAGACGAATCGATGAAATCGGAATCAACAAAGTAGAAATGTCTTTTTAAGACCGGATGTTGGCGCATCTGTCTCAAAATATATTTTTCAGTTTGCGAAATTACGTTCAGTTTATTAAGTTAGAAATACTTTTGTTCTTGTACTGTTGATATTGACACATTAAAGGTCTAAAACCCTTTTTCTTCGTGTAGATATCGTTTGTATTTTTAAGATGATTTAGATCAAGGGTTCTCTGATTTTGATTTGATGATGCTTTAAGAGTATAATTTTTACGTTTCTATTTTCGTTCATGTCACGAACAGCAGGTTTGTAGACATTTATTTTTTTTAAGATTTTATTAAGACTATTTAGTTTTTATGAAGCAACCTGGCTCATAAGAACCTTAGCATTTTATTCAGGACAACGAGTTTTCTAATCTAGAGCTAGAATGACTTTATATTTTTTTGTTTATATTTCCTTTTTCCTTTTTCAGACTTTTTATTTGTTTTAAGAAAAACCCTCCCGAGTAATAATTTTTGTTCTATTTAGGTTGATAGTCTAAAATTTTACCGTCAATTATGATAGTGAATTGATACTTTGCAATGGTTTGTTATGAAGTGAAATTTCTTGCTAAGTACTAGGCTAGAGGAAGGCTAGGAATGATTGGTAAGGCAGTTGACTCGCCGGAATGATAGGTATTATACTTAAAGGGTAGCTCCATTTTCGTGGTCATCTCAGAGTATTAACCCTATTGTCGTCAAAAATTTCACTTCTTTAGGGTGAAACCTTTTTACGATTATTTGACAAATCTAATTAGACCTAAATCTTTACCAATTTTTGCTTTATTCGACTTTGATTTTTCGACTTGATTTTGACTTGACCGATTTTGTCCCTGTTTTTCCAGGAGTATGATACACGTAGTTATCACCTGTTTTAATGATATGTACATTTCGAAAAATATTAAAATACTCTTTTCTCTGGTTGCATATTTCATTCTATGAGCAACAAATACATTTGTTAATGTCATCGAATGCCATAGTCTGAGAACTACTACACACTTCGATGCGCATCGCCTCGCCTCGAATTTTCTTATTGGCTGGTTAACCTAATGAAGATGCTAATGAAGAAAACCTAGACATTATTGTCAAGCTCTTTAACGACATCTACGATACGGGCCAGATTCCAAAAGATTGGCTTCGATCTACATTTATCGCCCTACCAAAAACACCACGTGCGAACTTCTGCAAGGACCACCGACTAATAAGCCTAATGAGTCACTTTTTGAAACTTTTCCTGAGAATACTTCACACTAGATTGTTTAAGAAATGTGAAGAGGTCAGTGGATGGAGTCAGTTTGGTTTCAAAAATGGACTTGGCACGAGAGAAGCGATCTTTAGTATGCAAACATTGATATAGAATTGTTTAGATCAAAGAAAGGATGTTTTTATCTGTTTCATCGATTACGAGAAAGCATTCGATAATGTAAAACATGAATTGATGATAAAATACCTACAAGAGTTGGGATTGGATGCAAAGGATATAAGAATCATTGCCAATCTGTATTGGAATCAGACAGCAACAGTACGTCTTCAAAATTCTACTAATACTGTCTCCAATGCTGTTCAATTTATACGTAGAAAAAGCCTTCGCAGAAGCAGTGGAAGACTCTAATAAGGGTATTAAAGTTAACGGCATATTTATTAATAACATCAGGTATGCCGATGATACAGCCATAGTGGCAGATAACATCGAAGATCTTCAATGCCTTTTGAATGATCTAACTCTTGCAAGTGAAGCTTGGGGTTTGAAAATAAATATCAAGAAGACAAAATCAATGATTATAAGTAGAAATGATTACCCCAACGCAAAGATATATGTCTCTGGAGAAGAAATCGAACAAGTCAGGCAATTCAAATACTTGGGATGTTTGCTGAATGAGGGTTGGGACCCCGAGAATGAAATAAAGAGCAGAGTTGAACAAGCCAGAAATGCTTTTTTGAGGCTTCGTAAGTTTCTGACTGATCGCAAATTGGACTTCAACCTCCGATACAAGATGCTTAAGTGTTACGTGTGGCCTGTTCTCCTGTACGGAATGGAAGCATGGACGTTAAAGGCCAGTTCCATTAACAAACTTGAAGTGTTCGAAATGTGGTGCCTGCGTCGAATGCTCAGAATATCATGGACGGACAGGGTCAGAAATGAGGAAGTACTCAGAAGAGCGGGCTTACAGGATAGGGAACTTTTTAATTATGTAAAAAGTAAGAAGACTGCATACTTGGGGTACATTATACGAGGAGAACGATACACTTTTCAGCAACTGATACTCGAAGGGAAAATAGAGGGTAGGAGAGGTCTCGGACGTAAAAAAATGTCATGGCTGCGCAATATTCGACAATGGACAGGAATCCACAGCTATGAAATGCTTCGCAATGCTGCTAAAAACAGAATTATTTAATCCAGAATATTTAACATCTCACCTGACAAGACGATGTACGGTGGACGCCTACGCAGAAATGCATGGCACCTTAAGAAGAAGAAGAAGAAGGTTAACCTGAAAATACCATATAAATAGTTAAACTCTTATAAATATCGGTGATTTTCAAGCCAGCCAGATCAGTCCTTCTCAGGCTCCCCTAGAGCATAGCGCTCTAGGGGCTCTGCTTACTGTTTTCTTAGACTCTATGGCTGAGTTTCGTTCTACTGTACCTATTGCTTTATTTCAACCCTAGTAGTGGTTATAGACATAATACCTTGTCTTTTTAAAGACGGGGTAACATTAAACAGAGCGTTTTTCGTGGTTTTTAAGGGTTTTAGACCCTTATTTATCCCCGAAAAGACGACATTAAGAACTTACGTACCTAGTCTATTCATTCTTTTATTTTTTTATTTGCGTCGAACTGGAAAAGTTCAAGTTTATTTTTCGCTACAATAAAGGAGATAATAATTGTATTTTTGTCGTACGGCCGTAGTCTCCTCCTGGTTTTCAGGGGTTTCTGGACGATCTACGACCGCCGCTGTCGAAGAGGATCTCAAGTTTCGAGAGTCCATCTTCGTTTCGAGGAGTTAAATTGGGATTCCGGCCTCTACGTGTGAGAAGCTTCGCCGAGCCTCTGTGGTAGGTGAGGGGACACCGGCAATCAGACACCGGCAATCAGAATTCTCTAACAGTTCGAGCTTTCTTACAGACAATATTATTAGAATGACTTAATATTTGTGTTAGAATTCTGATGCGTGGTGTATATTTCAAATTCCACAGAGATGCCGGCCTTCTCACTTCGCGTAGCCGCGTTCCCTCTCCTCGAGGGAGGCACAAGAATACCGGCAATGTCGACTCTTCCTGCTGCCTGTCGCTTCGTGTTGCTACCTTTCGCTAACAGTATTACCTATAGTTACTATTTGCACAAGGTTTCTGGCGACGAAGTGTTATTGCAGCTCGACCTGATCGAAAAAGCAATTACAAGTCCCTGTCGGGGCTTTCATTTGCTCTTTAACGTGACAGGCCCAAATAACGCTGTGGTCAGTTCGACACAATTTTAAATAGTTCTAAGACCAATGTCTTTTTTATCTCATAACATCGTGTTCTATTGCCAGGAAGCGTTTTGTAGTCGACACGCCGGTTCTCGTACTCTTGATAATTTAACTTCTAAATTGGATAAAATATTCTTGGTTCGACGATAGCAGGATATTGGTTAAATAATAAAACCCAAAGTAGCGTGGTAGCACACCAGACCAACAAGGTCTAGCGGGGCTAGTAGTGTATGACGACTGGATACCGATCGCAAGCAAGCAAGCAAGCAATTTGATTAAACCCAGCCTATGAGACATGTTCACCCCTAAGAATTACGTTCGGGTGTAACAATTCATTGGAGCGAGGTGTGTTAACTCGAGTATATACAGGAGTCACCCCACCGCGCTCCAATGCTCTAGACCATCCCTTTCCCCCCTATAGCACTCTGATGCGCGATAGGGGCACAACTATCAGCCAAATGCTCTTCATGTGGAGGTCCTGGGTAATAGAACCCCAACATGGTTTCCTAACCGATTGCAAAACTCAGGACAGCGAATTGTCGCTATGATCCTGTTATCATGATGTGGCTTATCCGCGAACTAAAATTGCTTACTTGGGCCTCAAGTCTCCGCTCTGAGCCTAGGCTCAGTTCGGCGACTTGGTGCTCAAGGGGTTGGGCCCTACGTGCCCGGGTTTTGGGGTTTTTTGTTAATTTTTTTGGTGGCTTACGCCGGTTTTTGTTAGTATTTTTATAATTTTTTTTGGTGGCCGAAGCCGGTTTTTTGTGTTTTTTATGGTTTTTTTTGTAGGTGGCCCTGAAACAAAAAATCAGAATTAGTGTAAAGTCCATACTATAACATTGAAAATATGTATATATAAACAATATAACAATATAGACTTTATCGTCTATAGGCAACTGGGCCCACTCTGTGCTTTGCGATAGTCTTTGGTGTTTTGAGCTACGAACTGTCTTCTGTGTGCGTTGTTGTTATTTTTGAGGTGTTTTCTCTCTGGTGTTTTTGTTTTCTCTCTAGTATTTTATTTTTTCTCTCTGGTATTATTTTCTCTCTAGTACTTTTTTATTTTATTCTACTATTTGTTGTTTTGGTCTTTTGTGCTTCCATCTGTGGAAAGCGTCATACCTCATCATCTCTCTAAGTATGTAGTTGGGGTGGTTCTCTATATCTGCAAACTTTGTCCTGGCTTTTTCTTTCATCGTGTCTGTCACTCTGATTTGTTGCAATTCTCTGAAGAGAAATCTTTCTGCAACGTATCTTGGTACGTTGACTGCTTCTCTAAGGCTGTTGTTGTGAGCCGCTTGTATTTTCTTTTTAGATGTTTTGCATACATGTCCCCAGGCGAGGGATGCATATGTCAGTATGGGCAGTATTATGCTGTTTATTAGTCTTATCTTAGTTTTTAGTCTGAGTTTACTTTTCCTCCCTGTTAGTCCTCTTACAGAAGCTCTTGCCATGTTTGCCTTTTGTACTGTGGCTTCTACGTGTTTGTTGAATGTTAGTCCTTTATCCATAATTACTCCGAGGTATTTGGCTTCGCTTTTCCACTCAATGGGATTGTCTTGCACAGTTACCTGTTCTTCTGGTTGCTGATGCCGCTTTTTGAAAAGTACAGCCTGTGTTTTATCGGAGTTTATTGCTATTTTCCATTTTAAACTCCATTCTTCTATGTCGTCTAGTGCTGTTTGGAGGTTATTCACCGCAGTGTCTATGTTTCTATGTTTGGCCGCTATCGCTGTGTCGTCGGCATATAGGCTTAATAGTGTTCCTGGTGTTCTAGGTATGTCTGCTGTGTATATTGAGTACAGTAGGGGTGACAGTACCGCTCCCTGTGGCACTCCAGCCTCCGGGTTCCCGAGTTCGGATAGGACTTGTCCTATCCGGACTCTGAAACGTCGGTTGCTCAAGTACGACGAGATCAGCCTTGTCATTGCTCCACTGTACCCGTATCTTCTCATTTTGTATATTAGTCCTTTATGCCAGACTCTGTCGAATGCTTTGCTTACGTCAAGGAAGGCTGCTCCTGTGTATTGTTTATCGTTGAATCCAGCTGCTATGTACTCTGTTAGTCTGAGCACTTGTAGCTCACTGGAGTGTTCTGATCTGAAGCCGAATTGGGCTTCAGGTATTATTTCTAGTCTATCTGTTTCCGCTTGTAATCTGCTGAGTATGATTCTCTCTACAATCTTACTGATTGCAGGTAGTAAGCTTATTGGCCTGTAATTTTGCGGGAATGTGCTGTCTTTTCCGGGCTTTGGTAACATTATGACATGGGCCTCTTTCCATCTGTTCGGGAATTTCTTGAATCTTAGCATTGCATTAATGATGTTAGTTAAGTATACTATAGCTCTCGCTGGTAGGTATTTTAGTGCCCTATTGGTGATTTGGTCAGGTCCGGGTGCTTTTTTCGGCGAGCTGTTTTTGATCAGTTCGTTTATCTCCTCTGGTGTTGTATGAGGGATAATTTCGTTTGGATTATCAGGTCTTTCTCTTTGTCTTTCGACTTCTTCTATGAAGTCGATGTCTTCGTCTGGGTGGTAATTTAATGTACACTCTCTCTCGAGAGTACTCCTCATTACCTCTGCTTTTTCCTCTATGGTGTATACGATTCCATTTTCCCCGTGTAGTGGGGGGATTGGTTTTCTGTCGGTTCTCAAAATCCTCTGGAGTCTCCAGAGGTTTTGCATGTGTGGTCCTTGTTCTTCCATATCTCTTATGTGATTATCCCAGCTTTCACTACGGTGTTGTTGTAGTGCTGTTTTGACCTCTCTGTTTAGTCTGTTTGATCTGTTTTTGTCTGCCTGATTCCTTGTCCTTCTTGCTGTTTGCTTTGCTCTGTTCTTTTCCCTTATCAAGTCTTTTATTGCTTGTGGTATATCCTTAAATCTTCCAGAATGCATTTCTACTTCCTCTTCTGTGGTGCTGTTTCTGAGCGCTTGTTGGATGATGTTTTCCAACTCTAGGACTTTGTCTTCTATTTCTCGTGGGGTTTCTATCACTGGAACTATATTTATTCCAGTGCTCACGAGTCTCTTAAAGTTTGTCCATTTTGTTTTCTTTTTAATTCTTCTGATTGAGCTTTCTTCCTCCCACGTACCTAGTTCTAATAGGATGGGATTGTGGTCGGTTGTGCCTTCGTTTAATGTTTGTAACTCTGTTTGTAGTCCTAGGTTTTTTGCTACTACTATATCTATGTGTGTGGGAAGTCCGTTTCCTGGATAGTGAGTAGGGTCTGTTGGGCCCATTGCCATAATGTCTTCATTATTTTCGATGTAGGTATTTAATAGTCTTCCATTTCTGTTCGTAGCTCTGTCGTTCCAATTAGGGGATCTTGCGTTTAGGTCTCCTATTATTATTGAGGGTTCGTTATTTAAGAACGTGTTCAGGTCGTCGTCGATCAGTAGATCTTGTGGTCTTACGTAGGCGGAGGTAATGTTGACTTCTCCTTGCCTCATTTGTATTCTTACTGTTGTTGCTTGCATAGTATTTAGTTGCGGTGTTATTATTCTGATGTGTTCTATGCCTTTTTTCACTAAGATTGCTGTGCCACCTGATCTTGCTGTGTTGTCGTTCCTATATATGTCGTATCCTGGGAATTTTATACTTATGTTGTTTGTAAGTTTTGTTTCTTGTATTGCTACGACATCCATTTCGTATCTATTGACCAGTTCGTCCAGTATATTCTGGTTGGTCCTTATGCCTCCTGGATTCCAGGAGCCTATCCTCAAGTATCCCCTATTTGCTTGCACTAGTTCAGTGCTAGCTTTATATCCGCTATCGCCTCGTTGACTACTCTAGTTAGTAACTCTTTCACAGAGTTAACTAGGCCGTCTTGGTGTTGTCTTGAGATAAGGATGGTGTTTTCCTTATCTTGTGTTTTTGTTGTTGCTGCCTGGGCGTATGATGGGCCGCCGGGAGTGATTTGTGGCCTTCTTTGCGCCGTTGCGTTCTGTCTTTGTTGGGGCTGCTGTTGACGTCCCCATGTTGGGCATCTTGGGCATCCCCTGAAGTTTGCTGGGTGCTGTCCTTGGCAATTTGCACATTTTGCCTTTTGGTCTTTGGGCAATTGGCAGCTTTTGCTGGAGTGTTCCTCTCCGCACTTTACGCAGCGGGGTGCTTTAAAGCACGCTCTCTGCGCGTGATGGTAGCCCTGGCAGTTGAAGCACTGTGTGGGCCCTGTTGCTTTGCGTAGATCCTCTATTTTAATTTTCATGTGCATCAGGTTAGTGATGCCTTTTAGCTTTTCGATGTCCTCCCTCTCCACCGTCATGACAAACATTGGTAAGTGTCTTCTATCGCTTTTTCTTGAAGTCATGTTCTTAATCGACACGACTTCTATGTCATACTCATCTCTGATGGCCTCGAACATCTCAGTCGTGTTCGTGGTTGGAGGTAACCCTCTCAAAACCATCCTTGGTTTGATGTCTTCTTCTAATGGGAATGCAATCCATTGAATTGGATTTTCTTCATTGAATTTTTCAATGATTTTCACCATTTTGCGATAGTCCTCGGGGTTCTTTGCTTGGATGAGTGTTTCTCTTCCACTTCTCGACAGCTTGTTCGCTGTGATGATTTGTTGTTTCTGTGCAATACTTAGTATTGCACCTGTATATCTCACACTCTGTAATTTGATTACAGGTGGTTTTGCCCAAGTTTTCTTGGGAGCAACTTCAATGTCCATCTGTAACGGAGACGGAGGACGCCGATCGGCTTTAGCTTCACCTTCCTGATGTTGTTTCGGAGGGGTGAGGGGTGGGAAATCTTCTTTTCTTCCTTTCGTTGTTTTTTCTTCTTTTTGTGAGTTTTTTGGGATTGTTCCCGTGGCTTCGGCTTGAGTATTCTTTGGAATTGCTCCTGTGGTTTTTTGTTTCTTTTTGCCCTGATTTTTAGGGTTTTCCTCCGGTTTTGCCTGATTTTTCAGGTTGTCTTCTTGTTTTTTCTGTGCCTGGTTTGCCAGGTTTTCCTCGGGGTTTTTTGAGTTTAGTTGGTTAAACTTCTTGTCCATGTGTTCGATGATGGACTTTTGAGAGGCTACCATTGTGTCTTGGAGCTCTTGTATCTTTTTCCTTAAAGATGCAATTTCTGCATCTTTTTCTTTTAATAATGTCCTTAATGCAAGTAGTTCGGACTTGTCGTCCTCGCTACTTCTCTGTCTTGTCCTTTTTTGCGTTAGCCTTTTTGGCGTATCGTCGTCGGTAGTTTGTGGTTCTTCGCGGTTTCCCTCCGCTCTGTCTTTTGTCCTCTTCTTCTTGTTTTTGGGACGTTTGAATTCCCCTTCGTTTTCTTGTATTCCGTCTTCTATCGGCAGTTCCTTGAATATTTCATAGTTTGCGCTGTCATCATCCATGGGGGGTAGTGCGTCGTAGATGTTACAGTGGAGTTTCCTCTCACTGTAACCATATGGGGTGGGACTGGGGGGTGCCTTTCTGTCAGGCGGGGATCGAGAGCGATCCATTTTGGGGGACGGATATCTTAATGTGAATGAGGGCTTTTTTGTCATCCGTCTGGCCCGTTGCCAGCACGGTTTCTGGGTGCCACCCAGTGACCTCTTTCGCGGTAGTTCACGCTTTAGACAGAACTAAAGCGGGGATCCTCTTGAGTTTCTCAATTCTCTGACCCTGGGGCCGTGTCTGCCAGATATAGAGTTCTAAACAACTATATCCCACGGTGTCATCCCAACGGAGGCACAGAGAATATCCCGACGGGCAAGCCCGTATGCTTTTTCGCTTTCCTACGCCTCAATTTTGGCCTCCGTGAAGATCTGATTTAAAAAACAAATCTCCCCGGCTAACCTAGTTGTGACGTAGGATTTTGCCTCTCTTTTTCAGGCCTAGGCGCTGTTAACGCCAAGTCTCCGCTACCGTGCTTACATACACGGCACGAACTGATAAGTTCGGCTCGGACTTGGTCGCTGCAGCTCCTCGGCGGTGTCGCTAGTCGCTCTTCGGCACGTCTGCTGTGTTCGGCTACTGGAGTCGAACTACACTGGATACCGATCGGAAGATGTGCTGCTCTTTTATACACATCGTGTTTGAGAATTTGCAGCAATCTTCCGCCGAGAGGCCGATGAGAGCGTAGTTAATAACGAGCGCTGTTATTGGCGGGCCAAAATAACAATCTGTGTCGTGATTGGTTATCTTGGCGACATTTTGGCACTTAAGATTTTACTCGTGTTTCTTTTATTTTGTCCAGACCCGTACTGATAATTTCCATTTGATGTGCTTTTCCATTTGATCTGCACTTAGATTATTTTAGAGATAAACTTTTCTATTTTGGTGTTACTTAGGACTTATGATAGAGTCTAAGTATTTTAACAACCAGTTGATGTGTAGCAAGCTTAGATTTGTTTCAACTATGCTAGACTACTGCTTGATGGTTGATGTTTGCTTTTAATATTTTATAGCATTTTCCGATTGTTAACACTGGCGTTTCACCAGGTTTAAATCGTGTCGGGGGTAGTGTAATGTTTCAATTTCTTTAAATTTAAATCCTCTTAAAACCTTTGACGAGACTGTATTTTCACGTTAACGCTCTGTCTAAAGATTATTTTTATCGCTTCGAATTAGTCAAGTTTGTACTTAAAAGTTCCCCCTTTTCTTAGTAAATTATTTTTGGGTCATAATAGTCACCATAGAAGTTACCATAAACGAGCACGTTTTTTTCTTAAACTATTTCATTCAAGTGTTTAACTTATATAATCACATGATTAAAGTAAAATGGTAAGATATTTTCATGGGAACAGAACCACCCCTTTTTCAATTAGCTTGGGACGAAATATAAAAAGAAATAATACAACTTTTCTTCACTCAGTCAGTTTTTGAGTCTCCTATCGAAGATGCATTCAGAAGATAATAATATTTTCGTTGCTTAAAGTTTAGTTGTGATCGAGAACTTACATATTATGTGGTAAATTGATCATTTGCTTTTTTAATAAATTACAATATTAAGATATCCTTGTTTCGTGCATAGAGCTTTAATGCAGGCCCTTTTTATCACCGACGTTCCACCAGCAATTAACTTTTAATGCCTCTAAGCACTATTTTATCACCTGATTTTCTGACCACTTCATTTGGTTTACTAGAAAAGAGATTCCAACCGGGTATGTACCTGTCCTTTCGACATCTGTTATTCTCTAGGCCGATGGCCCTGTTTACGAATGTCATCGGTCTGTAATGTTTATTGACTATTTTTTGGACTATCTATTAGAATATAAATTTTATATTCAGTATTGTTATTGAGAGTACTATCTTTAGTTTTTGAGTATATTAAGTTGTATGATTTAGTCATGCACAAACCACGTAATGTTGTTAATTTTTTTAAATATGTTTAGGTTTTAGGTTTCATACATTTTCTTATTATAAGTGAATAAGTTTTTTTTATTTTGTATGTAAGCTGCACTCTTAACCTTTAAAACGTATTTTGATTTTTTTGGATAGAGCAGTCTGATCAAGAGATATCGATTTTTTACCGTCGAGTTGATACAAATTTTATTTAAAAAATTGATTTCACGCGCGTAACTGACATTCTAAATCGCCGGTCGCGTCAAGTGTTGTTTCTGAGAGAAAGGTTCATTCTACACAAAAAGTGCTAAAAATATTTTTGTTCAAAATTATCTCAGCTTCATTTCTTGTATGGAACATTTTTTTCTACGTACAGATTCTTGGTAAATAGAAGCTTTTCTTTTCTCCCTTACGACGCCCGGGTTTTTGGGGGAAGCCCGGGGATAGGAGTGGCAAACATGTTTTGAGGGTCCCAAAATGAACATTCTTAGTAAAATTCAGCTCGTTTGTATGATTTTAGAGATTCAGTGACATTTTCGTCTCGACGACTGGAGTACTAAGACGTAAGAAAAGAATAAAAAATTACAAATGTTTGTATGTATGTCACATTTATTGGCTTAACATGGTAAAATTTATATTACAATTTTTAGCTTCTCCCAGCTACAATAAATTTATTTCGATCTGGAACTGAAATGTATCGTCAAAATCAGTCCTCCTAGTAATAAACCATGATCTGAAAAAAAAAAAATAATTTAGAGTTAGTAAATCTAGACATATAAAAGAATCACAAATAAAAATTACAATTTAAAAGTACATTTTACAATAAAAGTGTTTAGTTTAGTAGTTAAGACACATATAAGAGCTGTAGCTTAGACAAATTATGATAGCTGTGCGTGTGTGCGTTCTAGTTTTTGGTTTGACTACAAGTCATTTGCCACATATATTTTAAAAATTTACAATTTCATGTGATTACTTGTAAGAAAATGTGCTAGTAGGTATGTAGTACAACAAATATTATGGATACGGTAGAAAGGAAAGTAGTTATTTAAAGTATTATCGTTCAAAATTGATAGTTTTATTATAGTTGTCACGAGTAAAGCATTAAGTGATGAATTAACTTCTCATTAACAAAAATTAGTCTTTGTTTCTAAATACGTGTATCAAAGTGAGCACTAAAGCTTAAAAAAAGGATGTAATCAAATACAACGAACATCAAGTCTGTCGGGATAACAGTCGAAAGTGTTAACATTAGCTCTGATATTTAATGATCCATTAAACATATATTATTGTTTACTTTCTATCTATACTCTATAGTCATTTACAACTTCTATCAGCTATATATAATTTAATGGCTCTTATTTTAATGAAACTAGAATTATTAGAAATATAAACTAAACATACAAATTTTCCTCACACTTTTCTAATGCACTTTTAGAATATTCATTAAATTAAACTTATTGCACTATAAAAATTATAAAACTGGTATGTTGCTTCTTAGTGTTTTAATTAGTTTGAAGGTCGTCAACTTCTTAGATTGTAATAATTGTTACAATTACTGTATCAATAAATGTTTCTTCAAGACCAAGAGCGTATTACTAAATAATTATCGTAAACACAGTGCCTTGTATTCACTTCAGAAGGAAATATAAGTACTTTTACGACCATGCGAAAAGAAGGAAATATAAGTACTTTTACGACCATGCGAAAAGCAATGAAAAGGCCAGAGAGACAGTGGTGCTTCATATCAAAGATTAAAAAGTAAACTAATTTATGAAAAACAGCAAAACAAAATCAAGTTTTCGAAAAAATTATGACTAAATAGGTCCTAAAGAAATACGAGATCTTGCAATTAAGTTCCGAAACTGATTTTTTCATGAACACTAGGGAGAAGAGTGAAAGGGACGTGGTTTAGATCTATAGATATTCCTTAAACTCAGGTAACAACTTGAAGAAGCTGCAAAAAACGGATAAAAAAATTGAACAAAGAGTCAATTTAAAGTTTTTGTAAGGAAAGCTAGGAAATTTTACAGAGTGTTTACGGGTGTAATTGCCTATCTGTCGTTATATTTTTTTCACGCAAATTTTTGAGCCCTTTAGACACAAACTTCCTAAGGCGGGTCCATTGTATTACCCATATCATATGAACTAGACGCATAAGGACCTGGTCTTCGGCGTTTCTGAAATCCAAGTTACTTCGGACTCCTATATCTGCTAGAATCAGCAGAATCTCCAAATATAAGCTCTTCCTGTCGTTCCAAACGTCTAATCCTTTAGCAACCTTGTGGACTCACAGAAAGGCACAGTTCTCTTAAGAAGCAACTCCTTCATTTGACTCGGTTTCATAAAAGCTTAACTCAGGATCAGCCACCTCTATTAGGCCAGTATCGGGCACTTCCGGAGGACATGTGCGGAGGTTTCCTCCTCCTCATCACATAGATGACACAGTGGGCCATCCTCCAATCCAAGCAGATGTACTTGCAGTCTGAGTCTGCAGGGGCCGGTAAGCATACTAACTAGCAAAGAGCATCTTCTATGATGTTGAAGAAGAAGTTGGGTTGTAAGACTTTTGGATGGCTCCAATATGTGGAGCCCAACCTATCTTATACTTCTAAAACTGGCGCAGGAGTCCTGTAACCTCCGCAATAGAAGCTCCTTGAGATTGTCCCAACCAGTACTGAAGGGCACTCCAATCACTGGTTCGGGTCCCACAGTCAGAGTGTATGAGTACCGTCTGGCCAGAGCTCCAGGCCGTTTGTTCCCTTTCATATCTGTGTGTTTCGGTACTCATCAAGTTAACCCTGTTGGTCAGCGCCACATGAGCCAGTGCTCCCTTACACCCAAGAATCAGGTTAAACCTGACTTTGGCCGCTTCCAAAGTCTTCGCGCTGCTTATCCTAGAAAGCCCTATCTATTACCTCCTGAGCACATATCAGGATCGCAAAGTCTCCGCTCGTCCATTCTGAACCCATCTGTGAATCAGGTAAGCCCGTTCAGTGCAGTTCTCGTTCCAGCCACTCATTCCGGTCAGGAAATTGAAAAAAAAAGGAGGATGAAAACTCAAATTGAGAGATCATGCTATCTTGTACAGTAGAGAGAAAGGAATAATAGACAAAATAAATAATAAGGATCCTAGATAAACTGAATGAAAAATCGTATGTAATCTTCAACGAACTAAGAAACAATCCAAATGAAAGACTAAGGAACTTGGCGATGTACGATGAAAATAGACCGGCAAAGGCACAAAAGAGCTAGACATCAATTATTAGTAGGTTATCAATTAGAAGAGTGAAGATAGAAACATAAAAAGGAAGTCACATAATAGGAAACGGAATTCAACGGGTTGCATTACACTGAACGAACCTGACAAGTGAAAGTTAGAATAGGTTAGTTAAAAATAGATTAGTTTAAAATAGGTTGGGAAGGTTTAGGGAATTAGAAAAACACATACATATATGTCTCACACACAAGTTACGTATTACTACTTCAAACCGTTTAGTCTTTTTTCTAAGTTTTAGGTTATTATATAGATAAACAGCATTTTTTTCCACAGGTAGTCCAGATATAGCAATCACGATTCATGAGCATTGACGTTATGCGCCGCTAGGTACGGAATTATTGACGGACCGTCCAAATTATCGTTTGGCGAGGCAAGTTAATACCAGGTCAGGGATGTACCCTCTATAGGAGGCGTGTTCTCTTTGATCTTCGGACATGAGGACATCTTACACCGGGAATCTTATGTCCCTTTGAACTAGGATTTACTTTGTTGTGTGTGTATGTGTCAGGATTTATTGTTTGTTTTCGTCACTTCCATAACATTAATTATCACTGCCACATAAATTCTCCAGTTTGCAATAGCTCTAGAATATACTACAAATATATCCGGACTTATTAAAATGTTAACATCCTAAACTCGAGGAACGAAGTATTAAACGAAAAATTACAGAAATAAGAGGGAAAATACTCAAACAATTAACTAATTAAACAAACAGTGAAATTAATTGGTCAATCTAATCTAAACGTAGAAACAGATATTTCTGAGGATATCTAGTATCTAAAAGTATATTTATAAGGTGGGATATACAAGACTTGGATGGTGAAAGTGGCGGTAGACTCATTAATTTTCTGGAATAAATGGATTTATACTAATTCATAAAAGTTTAAAATGTGTAGTGTCATTTGGACCCCATAGACACTACATGGCAGATAAATTTTGTGCTATGTAGAAGACGTCAGCTAAAAGATGTTAAATACTAACTGTAGAGTGATAAATGATGAGTATGTAGCTAGTCAACACCGACCGGTGAGAATAGATACTGATATAAAGATGAAGTGCTAGGAAAAATATCTGATAAAGGGCCTGCTAGGGAGAAAGAAACTTGGTGGTGGAACGATCAAGTGCAACAGAAGGTTAGAGAGAAGAAAGAGGTATGACAGGGCTAAAAGAGAGGAAGATAAGGATATATACAAAGTAGCAAAGAGGAAATAAAGCGCGCTGTAGCTACTGTTAAGACAAGATCGTTTGCACAGCTGTATAAAGAGTTGGAAACACCTGAGGGGATAAATAGGTTATTAAGCATTGCAAAGCAAAAGACTTGACTCACGTACGGCAGATTAATAGTGCGGATGGAAGAGTGTTAAGAACTGATGTTGAAATATAGCAAAGATAGTATCAGCACTTTAGAAAGTGGCTAAATGAAGAACACCAGAGGAGAGACAGAGGATGCGAGATCTCAAATGAGAATTTAATACCGGGGATAGCGAGAGATGAGGTTATCGAGTGTGAGAGATGAGAGTGAGTGATGTGAGTGATGAGAAACAGAGTGTGATGGTATCATTGTATAAAGATAAAGGGGACCATAAAAACTATAGAGGGATAAAGTTAATGTCGCACACAATAAAAATTTGGGAGATAACCGTAGAGCGTAGGTTAAGGAGAGTGTCATCGATAGGAAAAGAACACTTTGGATTTATGTTAGGAAGGACAATGGATGCTTTGTTTTCTTTGAGACAGTTTGTAGAGAAATAGGACGAGTAGAAAAGAAAGCTACATTTGATATTTACAGATTTGGTATTTAGAGATTTTGAGAAGGCGTACGCCACAGTCCCTTGACAAGAGTTATGGAGATGTATGAGAGAGAAATGGGTTCCCAGGAGGGAGAAATAAGAGGGAGCGTACACCAAAGTAAGGACTTGTGTCCGATTGACCGAAAGTTTCCCAGTGACGGTTGGTTTGCATCAAGGCTCTTCACTGAATCTCTACCTGTTTAATCCTGTTATAGATGTACTGACAGATAAAGTAAGGGAGGGAGTCCTCGGTCAATGCTTTTTGTTGGTGATATCGTGTTAGTAGAAGAGAGCAAATATATGTTGGAGGAGAAGTTGCAGGGTTGGAGAAGAGCTATTGAAAAAGAAGGACTTAAGATTAGCATGTCGAAAACGAAGTATATGTGGTTAAGAGGTAGAGGAATGGTTACGGACATAGAATTTGCTTGAGGAAAAACTAGAACGAGCAGGAGAACTTAAATACCTTGGCTCCTACATAAGGGAAAATAAGACACTAAATCGAGAAATTGCCCAGGATACAGACTGGTTGGAAAATATAAGGCAGAAGAAAAAGTTTATTGAGGATGTATTCTAAATAATTTCAAAATTAAAAATTTATAATTTCAGAAGCAAACAATTAGTCATATACAAAGAACGTAAAACGTTGTAATTATAAGAAAACCAACGAAACCATCCTGGAAAAAAACCGAATGAAAAAATCTAGTAAAGAAATGCTAGCGTATCGTTGGTATCTAAATGCAACATTCTCGTTACTGTATTCCGCATGTTATTATAGTATAAGACATAAATATTCAAGTTAACTGGTTTTAATAATTAAAGTTATGTAACTCTATTGAATAATAATTTGTGTACTGATTAGGGTGCGGTTAGTTTTCATTTCAATAGAAAATTAAATTTTTAATTACTAACGTATTAAATAGACGTTGTGGGTTAGACCCGATCAGCGAATGATCAATCATCGACGTTCGTAATTTGTATATAAAAATTGTCGAAGGAAAGACGCAAATTTGTTTTTAATGACTATATATTATGTATATCTATCTCTTTAAATTTATAATGTCAAACGCAGTAGAAATGATAGAAAGTTCTTTCATTTCTCAACACTAACCGAAAGTATTGCGGTAGCTTTAGTTTCCACGGTTCATTTAAGAAAATTTAATAAATTAAGAATAATTATTATGGTTTTCGTAACGCAAGAAAAAAGTGAATCAATTAAATGTGTAATGACTTTGTGTTTATTAATATATATATATATATATATATATATATATATATATATATATATATATATATATATATATATATATATATATATATATATATATATATATATATAATATATATATATATATATATATATATATATATATATATATATATATATATATATATATATATATATATATATATATATATATATATATATATATATATATATATATATATATATATATATATATATATATATATATATATATATATATATATATATATATATATATATATATATATATATATATATATATATATATATATATATATATATATATATATATATATATATATATATATATATATATATATATATATATATATATATATATATATATATATATATATATATATATATATATATATATATATATATATATATATATATATATATATATATATATATGTATATATATATATATATATATATATATATATATATATATATATATATATATATATATATATATATATATATATATATATATATATATATATATATATATATATATATATATATATATATATATATATATATATATATATATATATATATATATATATATATATATATATATATATATATATATATATATATATATATATATATATATATATATATATATATATATATATATATATATATATATATATATATATATATATATATATATATATATATATATATATATATATATATATATATATATATATATATATATATATATATATATATATATATATATATATATATATATATATATATATATATATATATATATATATATATATATATATATATATATATATATATATATATATATATATATATATATATATATATATATATATATATATATATATATATATATATATGTTTGTTTTGAGGTTTCCGCGGGAGCTATATGTGCTGTCACTATTTTTCCGGGTTTGACTCCGCGTTGTAAAATGCTGGTTTTCTTGAAAACCATTGTTTTGGCGACGTTTCGGCAAGGTCTCACTTGCCATTCTCAAGCCTGGTGGAACTACTTCTCGTCGTTACTCGATTAGTACTGGTCGACTGGGCATTTCGGCGCTCGTTTAAATACTCTCTCGGCGGCGCGCGGGCTCTTGTGGTTGGTCCTGCCTGTGTGCGAGTGGGCGGGGCCTTGTCTGGCGGTTTCGCTGTTTGTTTTTTCTGTGCGTTAACTGAAGTTGAATTTTTTTGGACGGTTCTTTGCAGAGCTGGTTTCCATGTTGTTGGAAGTCTTTGGGCATCATCTCGAGTGTTTAGGTTATTTGGATATTTTTCTATTTCTATGGCTTCCCTGATTATTCGCTTGGTTTTGTGTTCGATGTTCGCTAGCATTGTTGTCTGTTCTAGATCGATTGTGTGTCCTGTTGTTAGGGCATGTTGTGCAAGGGAAGATGTCTTTTCTTGCTTTGCAATAGCGTTTCGATGTTCTTCTCGTCTTACTTGAATTCTTCGATTAGTCTGTCCGATGTAGGATTTGTCGCAGTCTCCACAGGGAATCTTGTACACTCCTTGGTTTTCTAGTGGGATTTTGGTTTTTGCGGAGTTAAGCATATTAGCAATTTTCTTATCCGTGTTGAATATTGTCTCTATTTTATGTTTTCTTAGGACTCTACTGATTTTTTCCGTAGTGCCCTTCACGTACGGTAAAATCGTCTTAGCAATAGGTTTTTCTTTTTCTTCTGTTGATTCTTTTCTTTTTCCTCCTTGTGCCTTTTCAATTGTGTACGTGGTGAAGCCATTTTTTCTTAATGCTGTTTTGACCGTTTTCATTTCTTTGTTCCTGTGTTCTTCATCTGTTAATCTTTCTGATCTTATAGTCAGGGTTTTGATGACTGACTGCAGTTGTGCAGGATGGTGGTGTGAGTCAGCGTGTAGATATCTGTCGGTGTGTGTTGGTTTTCTGTATACCGTGTATCCTAAAGTTCCATCTGTTTTCTTTATTATTAAAACATCCAAAAACGGTAGCTGTTGGTCTTTCTCTAGTTCCATAGTAAACTGAATTTTGGGGTGGATGGTATTAATGTGATTTAGGAATGTATTTAGTTTTTCTTCCCCATGTGTCCAGATAATGAAGGTGTCGTCCACGTATCTCAACCATAGTTTCGGTTTATACTCTGCCGTTGTTATTGCTCGTATTTCTATTTCTTGCATAAACAGATTTGCTATCACCGGTGACAGTGGTGAACCCATGGGTGCTCCCTCGACTTGTTTGTACCTTTGGTCTTTGTATATGAAATATGTGTTGTTCAGGCAGTGTCTCGTTAGGTTTACTGTATCCGGTGGTATTGGGTATTTTTTTCTTATAATCTCTAACGATTCTTCTACTGGGACGTTAGTAAAAAGTGACACCACGTCAAAACTCACTAGCAAATGTCCCGGGTCAAGAGTCACGTCCTTTATACGCTCGATGAAGTGGCCTGCGTTCTTGACGTAAGAATCCGCTTCCTCTGCGTACGGTTGTAACTGATTGGCTAAGAACTTTGCGAGCGGCTGTGTGGGTGATCCGATTGAACTAACTATTGGTCGTAGTGGCATCCCAACTTTATGAACTTTTGGCAAACCGTAGAGCTTAGGGCACCTAGATGATTTTTCGCGTGGAATCAGCTTGGGCTGATCCTCCTTTTTTATGTTTGAAACTTTGATCTTGGCCTTCGTTGTTTTTTCTAGATACGTTGTTGGATCTGTGGCAATTTTTTCGTATGCTGTGTCGTTTAGAAGATCTGTTAATTTTTTGTCGTAGTCATCTATATTCATTACTACCGTGGCGTTACCTTTGTCCGCTGGAAGGACGATTATTTCTTTGTTTTTCTGCAAATCTCGCAACGCCTCTTTTTCCTCACGTGTTAAATTTCTTTTCGGTGGTTTGGCTGTCCGTAATATCTGCGATACGTCTTGGCGTATGATCTCAGCTGTTTCCGGAGCAACCACAAGAGCCCGCGCGCCGCCGAGAGAGTATTTAAACGAGCGCCGAAATGCCCAGTCGACCAGTACTAATCGAGTAACGACGAGAAGTAGTTCCACCAGGCTTGAGAATGGCAAGTGAGACCTTGCCGAAACGTCGCCAAAACAATGGTTTTCAAGAAAACCAGCATTTTACAACGCGGAGTCAAACCCGGAAAAATAGTGACAGCACATATAGCTCCCGCGGAAACCTCAAAACAAACATAATTAACCTTTACGGGAAGGAATTTCTACCAGACATCAGACGATACGAAAAACTACGATCCAAACGAAGCACACTTTTGTGTAATCTCACTTTTTTAGAACGCTGCCGCGACGAGGACATAATTCCTAAAAGCATGAAGCTTACGTTTCATAAAAAGACTTATAAAACTAAAAACATCTTAAGAAGGGCCAGTTTTGCACTTATTAGGGAAGCTATCCATGACACGAGGCGGGATATCGACAAAGTCAATTCAGAATTACTAGAGCTACACCTAGTTCTAAGTAATAGTTTACATCCAATACTATGGAATACACTGGAAACACTATCCAACTTCCGAGCAGAGACAAACGCCGACTTAACAAAAATAAAACAACTGAAAAAGTTCAATAGTCTAACAGCCGAACAAAGACCGAGAAAAAAGGAAACACCACCGACGGAAACACACAAATTGGTTTACAATTTTTCGAATCTCGAATTAAATGAGGCCACAACGAGTGTTCTGTCAAAAGGATTTAATTTCGCCGTAGCACCCGCACGAATCCCTGTTGAAAACATTATCAGCGAAGTAGAAAGTTCCATTACCAATATACCTCCGGAAACAGCTGAGATCATACGCCAAGACGTATCGCAGATATTACGGACAGCCAAACCACCGAAAAGAAATTTAACACGTGAGGAAAAAGAGGCGTTGCGAGATTTGCAGAAAAACAAAGAAATAATCGTCCTTCCAGCGGACAAAGGTAACGCCACGGTAGTAATGAATATAGATGACTACGACAAAAAATTAACAGATCTTCTAAACGACACAGCATACGAAAAAATTGCCACAGATCCAACAACGTATCTAGAAAAAACAACGAAGGCCAAGATCAAAGTTTCAAACATAAAAAAGGAGGATCAGCCCAAGCTGATTCCACGCGAAAAATCATCTAGGTGCCCTAAGCTCTACGGTTTGCCAAAAGTTCATAAAGTTGGGATGCCACTACGACCAATAGTTAGTTCAATCGGATCACCCACACAGCCGCTCGCAAAGTTCTTAGCCAATCAGTTACAACCGTACGCAGAGGAAGCGGATTCTTACGTCAAGAACGCAGGCCACTTCATCGAGCGTATAAAGGACGTGACTCTTGACCCGGGACATTTGCTAGTGAGTTTTGACGTGGTGTCACTTTTTACTAACGTCCCAGTAGAAGAATCGTTAGAGATTATAAGAAAAAAATACCCAATACCACCGGATACAGTAAACCTAACGAGACACTGCCTGAACAACACATATTTCATATACAAAGACCAAAGGTACAAACAAGTCGAGGGAGCACCCATGGGTTCACCACTGTCACCGGTGATAGCAAATCTGTTTATGCAAGAAATAGAAATACGAGCAATAACAACGGCAGAGTATAAACCGAAACTATGGTTGAGATACGTGGACGACACCTTCATTATCTGGACACATGGGGAAGAAAAACTAAATACATTCCTAAATCACATTAATACCATCCACCCCAAAATTCAGTTTACTATGGAACTAGAGAAAGACCAACAGCTACCGTTTTTGGATGTTTTAATAATAAAGAAAACAGATGGAACTTTAGGATACACGGTATACAGAAAACCAACACACACCGACAGATATCTACACGCTGACTCACACCACCATCCTGCACAACTGCAGTCAGTCATCAAAACCCTGACTATAAGATCAGAAAGATTAACAGATGAAGAACACAGGAACAAAGAAATGAAAACGGTCAAAACAGCATTAAGAAAAAATGGCTTCACCACGTACACAATTGAAAAGGCACAAGGAGGAAAAAGAAAAGAATCAACAGAAGAAAAAGAAAAACCTATTGCTAAGACGATTTTACCGTACGTGAAGGGCACTACGGAAAAAATCAGTAGAGTCCTAAGAAAACATAAAATAGAGACAACATTCAACACGGATAAGAAAATTGCTAATATGCTTAACTCCGCAAAAACCAAAATCCCACTAGAAAACCAAGGAGTGTACAAGATTCCCTGTGGAGACTGCGACAAATCCTACATCGGACAGACTAATCGAAGAATTCAAGTAAGACGAGAAGAACATCGAAACGCTATTGCAAAGCAAGAAAAGACATCTTCCCTTGCACAACATGCCCTAACAACAGGACACACAATCGATCTAGAACAGACAACAATGCTAGCGAACATCGAACACAAAACCAAGCGAATAATCAGGGAAGCCATAGAAATAGAAAAATATCCAAATAACCTAAACACTCGAGATGATGCCCAAAGACTTCCAACAACATGGAAACCAGCTCTGCAAAGAACCGTCCAAAAAAATTCAACTTCAGTTAACGCACAGAAAAAACAAACAGCGAAACCGCCAGACAAGGCCCCGCCCACTCGCACACAGGCAGGACCAACCACAAGAGCCCGCGCGCCGCCGAGAGAGTATTTAAACGAGCGCCGAAATGCCCAGTCGACCAGTACTAATCGAGTAACGACGAGAAGTAGTTCCACCAGGCTTGAGAATGGCAAGTGAGACCTTGCCGAAACGTCGCCAAAACAATGGTTTTCAAGAAAACCAGCATTTTACAACGCGGAGTCAAACCCGGAAAAATAGTGACAGCATATATATATATATATATATATATATATATATATATATATATACATATATATATATATATATATATATATATATATATATATATATATATATATATATATGAAATAACAACAAAAACAGAACATCTCGTCGCTTGATAGAAATATATTTAAACATTTATAATAGTAATACGCTTCTTTCTATCCACTCCGTGATGTAGATATTCCGTAAGCCTTCCACTTTTGTGTTTTCTGTTAATTCGTGCCAACGTCCACTATTGCTTTAATGCCATCATCAATCGTTTTTGTGGTCTTTCTATTCTACGTTTTGTTCTTGAATTTGTGGTTTCGAATGAACGATATTACTTGTCTATCTCTCTTTTTCCTGTCGTGCTATGTATCCTATACAGTATACTTTTTCCATCGTCAATTTGCCAAGCGTCGGCTTTTGAGATTCTTTGATGCCAATGCCGACCATTGGCGTGGAAATTAAGAAAAGGGATCAGTTATCAAACGCATATTTCAAGAAAAATCATATAATTTTTATTAATTTTTGCACATAAACTAACGTCTGCAATAATTAAAATTTAAATATTTCTAATAGAAGGCCTCTAAAATTAGAATGTAAAATGTTGTACGTTTACTTTTACACAAGTATACAATCGTATGTTCTACTACCGATATTATACGGGGGACGAAGATTTGATTGAAGAAAGTGAAATAAATAAAGGTATGTATTATTATCTATTGATATTTTGTAGTAAAATGTTATATGTGTATATATGTTATTATAAACGTAATAATTTTTTTCTTGACCGACGAAAAATATCGTAAGTTATATTTACTATATTTTACGTTGTTTTCGCTATCAAAAAAATATCTTGTGTGTTAAATAAGATATTTTACACCGTAAAATAAATATGCCATAATTATGCTTATAATTACACCGTAAAAATTATGTCGTATATATATATATATATATATATATATATATATATATATATATATATATATATATGATACGATGTTTTACGTTGGCGTTTCATATTGTTTTTTTATCGTATCTACTACTTGCCATAGATTACTTCGTTTAGTTTTTTTAAGTTACAACATTATACGTATCAAAAAATCTTTACATTTAACTAATTTCATACCGTTTCCCCGTCCCCGTTTTCTGGTAAATATTTATAAATAAAAAATATTAAAAATATTATTTATAGGTACACAATGATAACTTAACATTGAATTATTTTTAGAATCAACAGAGAACCAGTCAGAGGAAGATAACACACACATTTCATCCCCAAAGTATGCTAAAAACCATTCAGACATAACTACTTTTATACGATTGTCATAACTACTTTTTCCTTGGTATGAAAATGCTATACGAAAGGATTTCCATTGTCATGTAATTTTGGAATTTAAATAAAAGGGAAAAGCGATGGGATTTTGTAGCTTACTTAGTACTAAAACAAAAAAAAAAACAAAGGGTTTTTACTGATACAGTATCAAGGTGCAATTTTAGTCTCATTTATAGACTGAAAGTGAAGAGAGGTGATAAAGACGAATTTATATCTGTTTGTATATAGGCGTTTTTAAATACTTTCTCTATAAGTGAACAGTTTGTCTACACTGCTTTGGAAAAACTAGACGTTACTAGCGGTTTGATATAAATAGATTAGAGATGTCATCACAATCATCGTAAGGCGATAACCGAAGACGTTGTCAAATATGTTTGTGATCACATCAAGTCCATTCAACCCATAAAATGTCATTATACACGAAGTAGAAGTGATAATCTTTATTTGAATAGCGATTTGAATTTCCATCGCTTATTCGATTTATACAAGGAATGGTTTGACGAACAGGTATACTCGTCTATAGCTAATACTGAAATATCGTGATATTGTTAACAAACATTTTAAATTGAGTTTTAACGTTCCCAAAAAGGACCAATGTGATAAATTACACATTTAAAAAAACAAATCTAAACCAACATTGCTTGAAACACAAATTTATGAATCACATCTGCATAGTAAAAATCTTACGCGTGAAAGAAAGTGCTTTGATAAAAACTAAGCTAAAACCTCTAAGGAAAAAATATTAACAGCTACATTCGATTTTCAGAAAATACTTCCACACGGTAATTATCTCTATTTAAAACGTAAACTATCAATATTCAACTTCACTCTTTTCAATGTGTGAATAAAGAAGGTACTAGCTTCATGTGGCAGGAAGGGCAGGGCAAACGGGGCGCTAATGAGGTTTCTATGTGTTAGATGAAATTTATTTTAAAACAAAAGAACTTAGGCAAAAATGAATTTAGATTTCGGTCGGATAATTATGTGAGCCAAAACCTCAATCGCATAGCCATATTTGTATGTTGCATCCACTTTAGTGTATCTATTCGTCACTGCTTTTTAGAGGTTGGGCACACTCAGAGTGAGGGTGATAGTCAGTTATATTGTATTTTAATTTTTTTGTTACTAGAAGGTTTTTATGTTTTATTAAAATTTACGTTATGTTGATGGATCTTAGAATAAGGGTTATTTTTTTTTATTGAAAATTAACGTGCTCGGCAACAAAGGCCACTTACACGAAAACGGCTACAAATGTAAAAATGTAAAACTGTTACAATAAATTACAAGAATATGTCATAGAGTACATATAGTTAGAATACAATCAAAATTATATTTTATAATATAACTGAACGTCTCTGAGGAATTTTAGACTTGAGGTTATTTGATCCAAGTTATTGAGTATGTCTTTTAAATCACTTTTAAGGCAATAAAAGTCTTTTTGCTGAATATTGATGACATTCGGTGAGAATATGGTTAACTGTTAGGTAATATGTGATTGACAGGTCTCACAAGTGGGTCGGTTGCTGGATGACATCAGGTATCCGTGTGTTAATCTTGTATGTCCTATTCGAAGTCTTCGTGTTACAATAGCATCTCGTCTGGAAATACTGGCAGAGATCAAATCAAGGGGGCTATCGACTAACTGTTGGATATGATGTAATGCTGAGTTATTGGTGTCCCAGTGTTGTTGCCATCGGGTTCTTGCTCGTTTCTTAATGTGAGATTTTAAATCTTTACTAATTTGTATATTAACCGTATTATCAGATGATGTTGAGGCAAGTTTTGCATGGCTGTCTGCAAGTTCGTTGCCTGTGATACCAATATGGGATGGTAGCCAGATTAATGTAACTGTTATTTTTTGGGAAGCGATTAGTTGGTAACAATCAAGGATCTTTTGGACAATAGGATGATCAGTGAATATATTTTGGATAGATTGTATTGAGGCTAGTGAGTCTGTGCATATTGCAACTTGTTTATCAGGTGAAGAAATGGATTTGAAAGCCTGAAATATGCTAAATAGTTCGCCAGTGAAAACGCTACAAAACGAGGGGATACAAGATGATGTGATAAGGTTATCTGACGTGGTAACAGAACAGCCTACTCCTGTATCATTCTTTGAGGCATCAGTGTAAAGTACTATGTCGTATTTATTTGTAAATATAATTTCTTTAAAAGACTTTTTAATGAGTTCCCTGGGTGTTGTAAGTTTATCGAATCTTGTAAGAGATGTGTTAAACTGAGGGGTGATTATAGACCAAGGAGGATATGGAGGTAGGGGTTGTGGGATTGTTTGTGATAGAGAGATTATTAAGAGATGTTATTAAGTAATTGTGTTAAAATTATTGGAATGGGTTTTATTTGGTGGTGATTTAGAATAGTAATGCTGGTTGTTAGTTGATGAAGTAAGACGAAGATAAACTGGATTGGAGGTATTGGATGAAACGGAGGCAGCATAGGAAAGTAATAATTGTTCACGTCTAATCCAAAGTGGGGGCTCATTGGCTTCGCAATATAGACTTTCTACGGGGCTAGATCGAAAGGCTCCTAAACAAATTCGTAAGGCTGTGTGATGTATCGAATTTAAAAGGTTAATGTGTGTTTTAGAGGCAGAGATATATATGTAACAACCATAATCTAGTTTGGAACGAATGATAGACCTATATATCTTAAGCAGGGAGTTCTCATCTGCGCCCCAATGATAGTTTGAAAGAGTTTTGATAATGTTAAGCCTCTTGTTTGCTTCACCTCTTATTTCTAGAATATGTTGTTTCCAGGTGAGTCGTGAATCAAACGTTACACCGAGAATTTTGCATTCCTTGACTACTGGAAGATTCGCTCTCTCAATCATAATATTAGGGGATTGGAAGGGTGATAGTCTACTAAATTTTATTATTTTTGATTTTGTATATGATAAAGACAGGCCTATGGAGCTTGTTTTTTTAACTAGTGTATCTACTGCGGATTGAATAAGCTTCGAAGTTGTAGAGATAGATCGTCCGTGGCAGTAAATTATCAGGTCATCTGCGTATAGGACATGCCTAATAGGGGATATTATATCAGAGCACAAGTCGCTTATTGCTAGGTTAAACAGAGTGGGGCTTAATATTGAACCTTGTGGTACGCCGTCAGTTTGATGGTGTACTGATGAAAAAATGCCATTGACAGAGACTCTAAATGTTCGTGAAGTTAAGAAATTTTGTATAAAATTAAATATGTTACCCTTAATGTTATAATGAGAAAGTTTCTTCAGTATAGATTGCCTGCTAATTGTATCAAATGCACCTTCAATATCAAACACTGCTGCAATGACTTCTTGTCTCCTGTTAAAGGCATCGGAAATATGACTTTGGAGAAGTATTAGATTGTCTTGAGTAGAGCGATTACGTCGAAACCCTGACTGTTCTTTTGGAATTATATTATATTTGTTAAAAAACCACGTAAGACGTTTATTGATCATTTTTTCAAAGATTTTACAGATGGTACATGTTAGAGATATTGGTCGATAAGCGCTGGGTGATGATCGTGATATGTTAGGCTTTTTAATGGGTATTACAATTGAGGTTTGCCACTGATTAGGAAACTTGTTAGATGACCAGATTAAGTTAAACATTTCAAGAAGTTTAAGATGACCTAATCTAGATAGTTTTTTTATAAAAATGTAAGGAATATCGTCGGGGCCGGAAGCAGTGTTCTTAAGAGTTTTAATAACCGAAGTAAGTTCTATGTAAGAGAATTAGGAATTTAAGTAATCGATATCTTTTACAGTTGCTGAAGAACTTGGAAAGGAAGCATCGACTACTGGCTCGATTTGAGAGCAATTTATTTTGCTTTTAAATTTTTTGTCGAAGTGACTGGCTAGGGTCTCACCAATTTCTTGATTGTCACTAATTACATTATCATTTAAAATTAGACTAGATATTTAGTATTTGTATTGATTCCTTGAATTTGTCGTATTTTTTTCCAGAGATTAGTAGGACTGGTATTTTCATTGATAGAAGATACATAGTTTCTCCATGACGATTCTTTACTTTGTTTTATAATAAATCGCGACCTGGCTCTAGCTTTTTTTAATTCTGTGAGATTTTCTGGTGTTTTATTTTTCCGATAATCTCTAAGTGCCTCCTTATGTTGTTCTACGGAGATTTTGCAAGAATTATTCCACCACGGAACCCTTTTATGTTTGTGTGAAACAGAATGTTTGCCAATATGCAAATTGGCAGCTGAGAGTATCGTGTTTGTGACTAATGATAAATTGTAGTCAATATTGTTAGACAGTGTGAGAAAAGGTAAGGTGGTATCTGTTTTGGTAGTGTAGCTTAGCCAGTCGGCATTTTTGAGTTGCCAGTAGCTTCTGGATATAGTTTGTTTAGAGTTGGGGATATCAGTGGATATAAATATGGGGTAATGATTGCTATCGTAAAGATCATCAGCGACTTTCCAATTTAGTAAAGGTGCGGATTTTGGATCACTAAAGCTAAGATCTATAGAAGAAAATGTGCCTGATGAGAAATTCAAATGTGTACTAGAGCCTGTATTTAGTAGACAGGAATCTGTACAATTAATTACGTTTTCAACAGTTTTACCTTTGTTTGACGTGCTATTTGAACCCCACATAGGGTTGTGAGCGTTGAAATCGCCTACAAGAATGTAGGGAGAAGGGAGCTGATAAATGAGGTCAAGAAGTTCTATTTCCTTTAGAGAGTGATTGGGTGGAATGTATACGCTACAAATAGTAATCTTATTAGGACACCAAGTGGTTATGGCGATAGCCTCAAGTTCGGTGGTGAGAGGAAAGTGCGAGGAAAATAGTTCACTGAAAATAAAAATTGAAGTTCCACCACTGGCTCTGTTGCAGTCAGCTCGAATATAATGATATCCTTCAAAATTGTTTAGTTTAGGAAATTTAGTAATTTTTGAGTTAGTTTCTTGTAAGCATATGATTTCAGGTTGTTCTAAGGTAGTTAATTGCTGGATTCTTTCTATGCGAGGAAAGAAACCATCGCAATTCCATTGAATTATTTTGAATGTAAATGTGATAAGTGTGGGACTACTGTAAGGATTGTTGAGAGCATTGAGAAATAGGAGCGTTAGTTTCATCGTCAGATAGGTAATCGGATGATGCACTTAAATTGTCGGAGTCTTCAGGATTAAGCTGTCTTTTAATTTTTTTTGCAATCTTGTTATTCGGTTTTTAAAGGATCTCTCTTTTGATTGCGAATGAAGAAGAGATAAATCATTAAGCAATCCCTGGATATTGGAAGTGAAATTGAGAGCTTCTCTAAGTGGGTCCGGTATGCCGTAGGTAATTTCTAGGAAAGCTATAAATTGGTTTTCAGTAAGAGTTAGTTCGGATAAATTATTTTTATAAATGGCTCGGACTGCATTATAAGAAATGGGTGTCAATTTATGTTCTTTTGTTTCAATTGTTTTACTTTTTTTCTTTTGCAGCTGGCTAAAAGAATTAGTGGTAGATTTTACAGATAAGGGGCATTTGATTGATAGTTGGTTCTGAAGTAGGAACTGGAGAAAGTTGAGAAGGGGTGCCAGCATTACTGTCACTGGATATAGCCCGTTTCTGTCTCTGTACGGGAGGTGATGCTAACTGTATAACTAAGGGGATGCTTTTTGCCACATTAGTTGTAGTTGCGGGGTAAGATGTGGATGGTGCATTGATTTGATTGGGAGTGCATTCGGGTATCGTTGTATTTGTGGGTATGGATACGGAGGTAGTGGGAGAGGGAAGTTCGGATTGGGCTACAGAAATTGGTTCATTGGTACAAGTTTCAGCAGTATGACCATCTTGTTTACATAAAAAACATTGTAATTTGTCAGTAGACACAAATATTCGATATGATGTGTAGTCATGAGTTATTAAAAGAGAGGTCTGGACTGAAAAGTTTTCTTTATCCGGAATAACGTACGCCACTCTTCGGAAGCTCATTATATGTGCATATTCATCACCTAGCGAGCCATATTTCACGAATGATACAGGAGAGACTATCTGTAAACCGATATCTTTTAAAGCTTCTTCGATAGTGCTGTGAGGTATCGTGGGAGATACATTTGATATAAGAATACGCTTAGCAGGTGTTATAAGTCTTCGGATAGGAACAACTGTTGAGTTAATAATGATACTTTGGTGGGCACTGAGAAGATCGTCGATTAGTTTAACAGAGTTTAAATAAATACAAATGCGGTTATTTGAGATTCGAGACGCAAAGATGATATTTTTTGGGGTAACGATGTCTCCTATAGCTTTTATGTACTCAAATAGAACGACATTAGGAAGGGCATGTAAGATAATGGCTTGATTTTTATGAGGAAACGTAGGAGGTGGAGGTTTAGATAAAGTGGCAGCAACATAAGACTTGGTATTATTGATTGTGTTATTTTGTGAGGTCATTTGAGTAGTAGTTGAGGTCATTTTAGTGAGCGGTTCTGGATACCAAAACCACTACACATAAATTTTTATTATCAATGCAACAGATGTCCTAGTGGGACTCTGTGAATAAAAGGATTAAAAATAACAGTTACCTTAATTTTTTTTACGCCACTGGAAAGTCAAATTTACCAATGCACTTTTGAACCATTAAAGTTAAAATGTTTCGGTGAAATTGTCACATATCGGTCTTTACTCGTCGGCTGCTTAAATTTGAATGGAATAGGATTTTGATTTTACCACTATTCACTATTTACTCGTTCAGACTTTAAGAATAATCATTTAAATATTTAAATTTTAAGGAGAAACTTTGAAATGCGTCTATACACTTTGACAGTTATTTGACGTTTTTCGAATAAGGGTTATTAAAAGTTATTGCATGATTTATTTAGACTACGGTACCTTAAAATAATTATCATAAGGTACTACTTTTTGAATTTGTATAACAAATAACGATAATTCTATCAATAAAATATGGTAGTGTGATTCTATCAATAATGTTTCATGCTTTTTCATTGCCCATTTTACTAAAAATACTAATGAATATTTTTATTACAATGAGGTTAATAAACTTACGACATTATTATTTAAAGTTTTAATGGAGTAGAATGTATTATCTACTACTTACAACAATTCTTTACCATTTTTTACAAAGAAGAATATGGTATCTATGACATACGACAAATAGTTTTGTATAGTGTCCAACGTAATTCGTAGTAAGTGTTACATACTATGATTTACTTTTTATGTTTGTCAACGTAAAATATCGCAAGTGATTTTTCTCGAAAACAAGAAACATTGTTAATTCAAGTACTACACAGGATTATTACCCACCTATTTCTTAATTAATATGCAAGTTTTCAAATATATTGGTTGTTCCCTCACTTAACAATCATCAATAAACAATGAGCGAACCTTTAAACAGCTGTACTGTAAAGTTGACCGAACGCACTTACGATATTCTATATAGGAGGTGTCGATATATCATCATTTTATATACGTTCTCTTAAAAATTCTACTAAAGCTCGTTCCTCTATGTTTTCCTTCATTTATCAGCTGATAACTTTGTTAATATATTGTCACCACTGTGTCTCTATTTACAAAGGTGATCTACACACAACCAAACTTATATGGAATTACTATGTATTTCATACCTATATTTATTTCTTTTGAAAAAAACTTTTTATTGTTGTGAAGAATAAAGTATTTTTATTGAAAATAAACAAACCAATAAAAAATCAGATAGAACAGCCCGGCACCTTATAGATTATTTGTTTTAGTTCTAAATTGAAAGAAAATAAATAAACTAACTTTCGCTTTCAAAAACGAAAATATGCCTTATGTGGGGTTAATGGATATTCAAAGGGGAAGATTATTGGTCTTGTGGAGCAAGGAATGTCTCAGAGGGACATAGCTGCAGTGGTAGGCATAACACAGAGCGTTGTGACAAAAATCTATGCTAAGTATCAGGAGTTAGGAACGCTTAAGAATAGACCAAGATAAAGTCACCAAAAAGTAACAACGGTTTACCAACATTGTTTTTTTGTCCAAATAGCTAGAATAGACCCAACAATTTCTCACACGCAACTTCAAAAGCAGCTTTTGGAAGGAAAATGTGTAAGTGTTTCAGTTAAAACAATAAGAAGACTTTGTGCACAAAGAGTCTACAGTAGTAGATAGTTACGGGTTCCCGAGTTAACCAGGCAGCACCAGATTGATCGCCTACATTGGTGTCTTCACTACCAAAACTGGAACATTGGAAATTGGCAAAATGTGCTATTTTCAGACGAAACCAAGATTTGTGTATAATCATATGACCGATGAATTCGTGAACTTAGAGGAGAAAGATCAGTAAGAACGAAAACAGACGTAATTGAGGAAGTGTACTGTTCTGGGGAAGTAATATGGTCGGTGAAAAACTCTTTTAATTTAATTAAAGCAGAGTCACTACAGACTTCCTTGCAGCAGAATATATCACTATTCTGTAGTGGCCTGCCTGCTCACTCGACCTTAGCCCTATAGAGCATTGGTGGGATATGTTTAAAAAAGAAATAGACCTCGCCGGGATAATCCACAAAACATCATATAGCTAGTACAAGCTGCCCTTAAAGAAATGAAACACTCTACCAGAATAAAATATTGACAATTGGAGGCCCACGCGAATTGGAGCTTACATAAGGCCTAATGTTAGTAACACCGACTACTGAAAAAAACATAAATAATAAAAACAATTTAAATATGATTCCTTGTACATTGAAATTCGATTTTATGATTTAAGAATTAATGAGTTTCTTTAATTTTTATGTATTGGTGATTAAATTGCTTTAAAATAAATATTCTTTGACTTCGTAGGTTGTTTTTTTTTAATCCGCTTTAAATAATACGAAATATCAGACGATTCCATATACGTTTGGTTGTTGTAGTTAAATTGTGTGTTATAGATAAATAAATCCATCGGTGTCTTTCCTGTTATTCTTCTAAGGATTCATTCGCTCATTTTATATTACTAGCCTCTTTGTTTTTGTGACGATATTTTCACATTGAATTCTTTAGCTTTTTTAGATTAGATAGACTTTGGAAATCTTGTAGCATTTTCTTTAAGTCATTTTCCTTCTCCGCCATCATGTCACTCAATATAAAGTTATATTAATGGCATGAATCTCTGTCTGATTCTTTTTCTTCTTACTTAATTTTCATCTTTCATGGGTCTAGTCTTCCTGTCTGATTCCAGTTTTTATTTCGATGGTTTCTATTGTCTTTAATAACTCTTTTTATCACACTTTAATACAATAGTCGAACTGATAATTGCAAAAACTCAACATTGTATTTATATAAAATTATATTTAGGTGAAATTATGAAAATATAAATAAATATCATTTCATCGTAAATTTGATTATTATATGAACTAAATAAGATGTTTAAAAATAACAAGTTATATTAAAAAATATTTTTAAAATTTAAATAATAGATATTTAAAATGAAATAAAGTAATTTTGTTATTTATCTATTTTTCATATTTTAAACAAATCCAATAAATTATTATGTTTGCTCCTAACGCCACCTGTTAACGTATTAACAAAGCATACGTTGTTCACTTATGACAAACTTATCAAATTCAGACCAAATATGAATAATAAAATATAAATAAATATCATTTGATAGTAAATTTAATTATTATATAAATTAAATAATATGTTTAAAAATAATAATTGTATTTATATGAAATTATTTTAAAACGATAATTATTATAAAAATTTAAACAGATGATTCAGTGTTGTTATTAATCGGACGACATTTCTGACTTGTATTAAATTTTGATAATCGTTACGAATCGGATCTTTTAGTGACAGATATTCTTTAAATTTTTTACTTGTCATTTAATATCTATCTACTATCTGCCTAGAGTAAATATATGATGACTAGAAACGAATTAATTGAGAGTAGTAAAACGATGTCAAGAACCGATATCTACCCGTGACGACGTCGTCTTGTTGACTTGGATTATCGAAAGTTAACCGAAGAATACGAACATTGGGGACTCGCCATCAACATTAATAAAACGGAATATCTTAGAATAAAAGACGGTCCATTAGAAATATAGAAGAAAGCACTGGAAATGGTAGAAATGGACTATCTAAGAAGAGCGAGTCGTATATCCAGAATTGATCACATCCCAAACAAAGAAATGAGAAGAAGAGCATCTTCTTCTTGATGTACCTATCCGTTACGAATGCTGGCGATCATCATGGCAATCTTTATCTTATCTGCAGCAGCACGGAAAAGCTGCACAGATGTTGTATTGAACCAGATTCTAAGGTTCTTTAACCAAGATGTTCTTATTCTTCCTGGACCTCGTTTTCCAAATATTTTTCCTTGCAGGATGGCTTGAAGGAGAGCATATCTGGATTCAATTCTGAGGACCTCCTCATTTGTGACTCGGTCAGTCCACGGGATCTTAAGCATTCTCCGATATAGCCACATCTGAAATGCTTCCAGTTTTCTGCACATATCTTCGTTCAAGGTTCACGATTCAACACCATAAAAAAGGACAGAGAGGACGTAGCATCGCAGCATTCTTACTTTTATATCAAGAAAGAGGTTCTGACTCTTGAAGAAGACCCCCATCCGATTGAAGGTTGTTGGTCCATTCTTCATTTATTATGGTGCCGAGGTAGTTGTAGTGCGTCACTCTTTCTACAGGGGATTGGTTGACGTAGAGTTGACCTTCTGTTATTCTTTTCTTACTAATTATCATAAGCTTTGTCTTCTTAACGTTTATATTGAGTCCATATTGTTGACTGTAATACGTGATTTTGTTCATAAGAACTTGTAGGTCTTCTAAGTTGTCCGCAAATACTATGGTGTCATCTGCATATCTGATGTTGTTTAGCCGGTAACCATTTAGTAGAATACCTTTTGCAGTTTCGTGCAAAGCTTCGATAAATATTCTTTCAGAGTACAGATTGAAGATTAGAGGAGACAAAATACAGCTTTGCCTCACTCCACGCATGATTTTCACATAGTCATTGTGTTCACCTTCAACTCTGAGATTTGCTGTCTGATTCCAGTAGAGACTTCTAATTATTTTCAGATCTTGGTTGTTAATTCCTGTTTCTTTCAGTATTTGCATCATCTTGGCGTGCTGTACTCGATCAAACGCTTTCTCGTAATCAATCAGACATGCGTATACGTCGCAGTTGACGTCTCTGCATCTCTGGAATAAGACTTGTACTGAGAACAAAGCTTCTCTAGTACCAACAGCATTTGTGAACCCGAACTGGTTGGGGGAAATTTGACTTTCACAGAGCTTGTAGATTCTCCTATGAATTATCTTTAGGAACAATTTTAGGAGATGACTCATGAGGCTTATAGTACGAACATAAAGGATTTATATTATTTTATTAACATACGGAGAATACCGTAGATACAATAGAATCCAAACAACTTTGTAAGACTCTGTAAGACGCTGTAAGACTCCTGAAGATATAAATATATATATATATATATATATATATATATATATATATATATATATATAAACATATTAAAACAATTAAAATTATTAAGACCAGTATCTAATATCAAATTAAATATGAGACACCTAGTATAAAATGACTGGATTCAGACGGTAAAAGTGTATCCGTAATAATTGTTTATTTACATTAAGTAAAAAACCTGCTTACATAATAACTAACATTTACTAATTGGTTACGTTGATTTTTCAAGGTACTCCATCTTTCTCAAAATAGCGATGGCAGCAGGGTATTTTTAAAATTGCATATCCAATTAATTATTCGGCGAATCCATCAAAACTCTTGCTAACAATATGTTAAATAATAAAAGTTAGAAAAACACGGTACAATACAAAAGATTTCAATTATATAACTACAGGTGCGGTATTAGTATGAATGTAAAGTCCCACTAGACAAATATTGTTAAAACCAATCATAAAATATAGGGGAGATCCTTGTACTTTGGAACGGTTTTTAAATAAAAGCAGGTTTCAGTAGTTTTTAAATTTTATTTCAAACTGAGATTTTTTTTTGAAATAGAGTATCTTTAAGTAAACAAATAAAAAATTAAATATTAATTCTAATAGCAATTCTATGCTTATGAAAAATTCACCATATCCTAAAGGTCTCAAAGTACACACCGAGGTTGGTACTTTGGAACATAAGTATTTGTACTTTGAAACGCTTATTTATTGGACGTTAAATGCAGATAAATCGATAGAAAATGTCATCTCAGCATTTCTTCTGGCAGTGCCCCCCGCTAATGAAGAGGCTCCTAGTTTCATCATCATATCTTGGTCAGGCAAGTCATAGACAGTGTCATTTTCGAAAAAAAAATTTGGCGGCAAAGTTACTTTTTTTAGGTATCTAACTTTAAACCCATCATCATTCACTCCAACGACATTAGCAACAAAATATCGTTTTGTCTTTTTTGTTGCAATTTGTGCTAAAATAAAATCTCCCACGAAGGGCTTGTTGCCAGAGTCAAGAAAATCTGTATCCTCCTCTCTCTTCTGCATTGGCAAAATCCACGTCATCTAGTGAGTTGTCGCACGTTATTTCGCTTTTATCTTCATCAGAACTATTATAAAGAACCTTTTTGGTTGCTTTTTGTTTTTTTGAAACAAAATTCTTCGTGGTTTTAAGGAGCTCATTTCAATCTCGTTCTTCTCTGGCGTATCTGTAACTATTCTACAGCGCCTTAGTTTCTTACCTCCTTTCTTCGTAAATTTCCTCGCAGCTGTCTTGGGAAACGAGCGAATTTGTTCGGGGCTTTTATGTTGATTGAATTCATTGGATACTAAGGAAGAACTAGGATCATTAAACATACTAGTTGTTCCTGAAGGCATTCCTAGACCCTCTACAGAAATATTCGAGGAACTATTTGTTTCGGAGGTGTTTTGATTATTTCTTGACTCTTCGGCAACTGGTAGTCTATCCGTAACATATAAACTGAGAAATTCGTGCCCTTCGAAAATGTTTCTGTTGTGATTTGTTGTCAGTACTTGAATTTGTATGTTTTATATAGTGGTTTAAATACTCAACAAAAATCGTAGAGTTAGACCATCCACTAGGATTCGGGCTCCCAACAGTACCTATTGGAGACCCTTTCAACATGTATTCCTTAAAAAACACACGCGGAAATACGAATAAAGGAGGTACACAATTACCAATAGCATTGATACAACAAATTAGAGTCACATTTACACCTCTTTCAGCCGATGTGATGCTGCCGACTTGTTTAACTCCTTTCGTTGCAATAACACGAACCGAAGTATGCACCGTGGTTAGTCCGGTTTCGTCTAAATTATAAATTATATCCGGACTAAATGTGTATTTTACCATAAGTACCTCCAGTTTATCAAAAAATAAATTTGTTTTATTAAATGCTGTCGATCTGGCTAGACTTGTTGCTTGTGCTTTACGTAATGATACAGACGGACGTCTTCGCAGATAGAACCTGTAAAAAAAATATTTACCCTTATGACCTAAAAAATGCAAAACTTTTTTCACCTGTACCACTCCTTTCCTGTTTTTTGGTTTGTATTCTAGGAAGAGGGACAATCAATATTATTTACACGTGCGTAATTATATGCTAACTTTCTTAATTCGATAGTTGAGAGGCCGTAATGCATCTTGGCACAAATGGTAACATACTTTAGTAGCTCTTCCTCTTGCTGTTTCGTAAATACTAACTTAACATCTTGTGATGCACTATATACAAAATGTTCTTGTCCAGATTCTCTGTGTTTCTTGAGATGGCTGCATAAGGTTGCTTTAGATACTTTAAAGAAGTGTTTTGATTCTCGGCACCTGTAAGCCAAAAAATAAGCGTTTAAATTTTTATAACCGTCTACAGTCCATACAACTTGTACTTTGGACCACGTCCGTGTACTTTGGAACATGGTCCAAAGTACAATTCAGACGACGTTTCAAAGTACACAATAATCACATGTTTAAAATATTCGCTTTTATTACTCAAAATAAACACAATTCTCTGCAAAAACTAAAAAAATATTTTGCTTAAAACTTCTATATTTGTGTAAACATAGACAAAATATAAGAATATTAATATACTTACAGATATTTTATTCGATGGCAGAGGATACTAAAATACAACAATGGTCACGCCACAAACAAACAAATTTAACTGTCGAGTTTTTAGACCGATCTGCTTCATATTACGTGGTCTGCCCTCTGTGAGCTCATAGGAACGTTATATAACTAGTTGATGCACCACCTGAACAGATAGTATGCTGTAAAAGTCCGAACGTTTCAAAGTACAAGCGGTCTCAAAGTACAAGGATCTCCTCTACAGTGTAAAACAACCAGATGGAATAAATTCATTATTTCAGTAATAGTGAGTACTTAAAAAATTCTGAAGTAGGTTAATCTAAGATTTTTTAAATTACTTATAATTGAGGAAAGATTTCATCCCTAATTTTAATACTTTCACAGTGAGGGTTGCTATCTGTAATTTTTTAAATAGGAAGCTGGAGCTTGTGACACATCAGTAAAAATGCGTCTTTGATCTTTATTTAATTATGTTATTGTTTTCAAATGTAATAAAGAAGTTAACAGCAAACAAAATAGAATCATCTATTTTACGAAATTTGCTACAGTAAATTCTAGATTTTGATTCTAGCATTTGCTACGTAAAGAAGAAAATAAAATCCACTGCAGAAAGAAGAGGGAAAATATGAACAAAGAACTTCAATAATTACAAGAACTAAGTAAGCCAACAGATGCAACAAAATTTGATCAGAAACTGAACAAAAGCAGAAAATAATTCAGGGAGGCGAATGGTGCGTTATGTGGCAGATAGATTTCAATGAAACTGAAAGAAAAATTCTATAGAACTACCATAAGACCAGCTATGATGTAGAATAGTTATATTAAAGGAAGTCTAAGGGTGGCACCAACTCGAAAATGAAAGAACATAAAGAACTCAATACTTGCTGATTTGCAAGTTCCAGGAAGGACTAGAAAAGTACATGTTGGTAAAGGGGTTTGATAGTGGTATGATCCTAGAGAGAAACTTGCGAAGAAATGTAATTAAGGGAGCTATAATTTAATCTATCAACCTCATGTATTCAGATAATGTCTGAGAGGAGCGGTTCGGATGAATTCATTTGAAGTGTATTGAAAAATTTTGACAGAAAAAGTTTTTAAAAATAAAATACCAATATTGTCAGGTTATTACATAAGAAAAAAACTACCTAAACATATTGAGACAAACAATTTTTTATAAAGTATGAAATTAACTAAAGTTTGATATCAATATTACTTCGAATGATGCAATGAGCTGGATGATGAAAATTGAAGCATTGCGGAGTTATGAATAAAGGTCGAATACATTTGGGACAGATTTCTATAAAAAAAAGAGCTAACCCAAAGAACATTTTTAAAGCACGTTTGTGGTGTACATTTGAAATTAATGTCTTATCTTATTTGTAACAATAGTCCCACCCTCGTAAGTAACATAAACTTGGTAATTTAGAATAGCTAATTAGCATTATTTACCTACTGTTAGTAACTAGGTTTCTTACCAATCAAGTATTAAAATTATGTATAAATTAATGTTAACTAGATAAATAAGTGCTTTGTTTATTAAAAGAACCTAAGTATTTTTCTTTCCAAACGATGATTAGCTTACAATTAAGATCTAAGATAAAGTCGGCAAATAGTAGTTATTTTTTAATACATAAGCTACTACGGTAATATTTTAACTGGAATTTTCCTTGTCACAAAAGGACGTATTCATTAAAAATGGGTGATGGGTGTGATTTGGGAAGATCTTCTTCTTCTTTTGTTTCTATGGCTTCCACATCACACGCCAGCTCATTTTGGAAGATAATTTTAAATGGATCATTTGGCAAGTAAAACTTAAATGAATTGACACCGATTAAAATCTTAGACAAGGAAAATAAACGCTCATTTAATAAACCTTCGCAAAGTGGAGCCAGTCTCGATGTGGCCGTAATATTTTGGTGCCTGTACGTTGCCCATTCTACTACCTCTAGTAGTGTTATCAGGTCTACTGATTTTTCAGTAGATCTACTGATTTTAACTTCAATTTACTGATTTACTGAAACACTATATCGATCTACTAAAAAATATGTAATGATAAAATCATGTTCAAAAAGTGATCATTATATCAGTGTCCAATTATAAATTTTGAACAAAATCTATTTATTGATATTATGTATATCCAGTATCCTCAATCTACAGAAAAAATTAAATATGAACTGGACCTGGCAATCTTTCTGATGCCGGTTTAGGCTTCAGTCAATTCCATACGATTACGCGTCCCCTCTCTTTCCTTATCTAAGAATAAAATAATAGCTTTTTCTTCTTTCTGTTAACGTATTGCGATGCAAAAAAGCTTTCAAATTATGTAATTCATGTCATATTTATAACACATCAAAAATGTCTAAGGGACTTCTTCTTTAAGTTCCATCTTCTATCGAAGGTTGGAAATCATCATGGCTATGCGGACTCTGTTGATTGCCGCTCTAAAAAGTTCTGCACTACTGCATTCAAACCATTCCCTTAAGTTCTTAAGCCAGGATATTCTTCGTCTTCCCACATTTCGCTTACCTCGGATTTTGCCTTGCATAAGTTGTAATAATGTGTATTTTTGCCCTCTCATCACATGTTCTAAGTACTCAAGTTTTCGTCTTTTGATAGTTAAAAGTTAAAGCTACTTTTGATAGTGTCTAAGGGACACAAAGTCTTTATCTCATATATACATCAATTTTGGTTAGATTTTAAAAAGTGACATATCGTTATAATGCCTGATTAGTCAGCAATCAAATCAGCTCAATTTTAGTGTAAAGTAAAAGCCATATAAGAAGACCGGTAGGCAATAATCAATGAGCCTCGAACAATTTTTTAAAATTTCAAATTTAATTCCTTCAAATTTTTTAATTTCGTATATTTTATGTTCAATAAGAATGTTGGATTTTGTTCTGTTAAAAGCAAATAAACTGAATATGAGATATATTTATATATAATTTATTACACGCAAAAAAAATTAATTTTAATAATGACATTTTAAATATAGTAACCATTTAGTTTACCATACTGTAACTCTCTATGTAACATAATCTCTCTCCTATGGCACTAGAGCCCACGTCAGGCCCTGGCTTCTCCCAGCATTCCTTGCATACTCTCCTCCAGTTATCCACCCTCATTACCTCTGTAGTACCAGTTCTTACTACTTCTTTCCACCGCTTCCTTGGTTTTTCTACTGTCCCACCATAGTTCCACTAATCGTTCTACTAGGTATTCTGTTATTATCCATTCTTATAAAGTGGTCTGCCCAGTGCAATCTTTGTATTTTTACATAATTTGCTATAAAGAATTCTTTGTAATATTGATATGGGTCGTGCTTGAACCTTATTATTCACATACCATTGTTGTAGACGAGTCTTAATATTCTTCTCAATAACTTTCTTTCAAAAGAAGTAATATGGTTTATTGTTTTTTTTTGTAACATAATCCATGTTTCTGAGCCATATGTTGCTTTTGGTCGTATGATAGTTTTATATATTTTGAACTTTACTTCTCCATGGATTATTTATCATTTTCTTTAAACTCCACTTTTTTAAGAGACTACTTTTCCCTTCTTCGTCCTTAGGTTTGTCGGGGTTCGCCCGTTTGATAAAGCCTCTCTTCTTGGAGGTGAGGATAGGAATTGAGTAGGAGGAGTTATCAGGTAGTAATGATCCCCCTTGATGATTAAAATTACCAAATAAACTAAAAATTAAATACTTAAGCTTAAACATAATTTAATCAGTTTTATTTAATTTAATTATATTTCTGGTGATGTTTGCGTTTGCACATTGGTGTAAAATGCATAATAATATCTATTATTTAGCTTATAACGTCACCCAATCAAAATGCTTGTATTCAATATCTGATACTTCAGTTTCAGAGCCGTCATTAGTTGAATTATGAATTCGAATAATTAGAGGTCCTCAACTTGCCCATTTTTATAGGATTGAACGATATGATATTCCGTGTGTTTAATAAAATTTTGCCATTGATTTGCCTTTTTCTGTTTTAGAGATTATTTTATTAAACTAAACTTAAGAACTCAGAGCATCACCTGTTGTTTTAGATGCATGCTTATCATAGTAATTTTTTTCTATACCCCAAACCAACTGAATTGATTTGTAGTGGCGAAGAACTTTATGGCCATATTTAAAAGCCATTTGGTCGATGGCAAATTTCTTTTGAATTTTATTGGCTTTACACATTTGCAGTGAATTGACTTTTAAAAATATGTCACTGTAATCAATTCTTTTTTTCTGTTAACCACGCCTTTAGTTCTTCTTTTGTACAGCTGCGTGAAGGAAATCTCTTTTCTATTTTTGAATAATGGGATGCATTATCCAGCACTAAAATGAATGGTCCTTCTAATTTTTTTAAACTTGCGTCGGGAATAAAGCCCTTACTATTTCCGGCATAAGTATAAAGAATCGTTTACCATGACAGGAACTACTAGAGGAATAGCATTTTGTGGTGCATTATTGCCAGGATGATTTTGACATATTTCCTTTAGCGAAAATCTAAGTTTCATCTAAAAATACAACTTGTCTTGGATTATTACAGGTTTTATTGTTGATGTATTTTATTTACTTTAAAAAATGCCATCGTTTTGATACAACATTAGAGAGGTCACACAATACTTGTCTATTATTTGTCTTTTTGTATCGTAAACCTAATCGTTTCAGTACTCTCGACAAACTGGTTAAACTAATATCACACAGTTCCTTGCGCCCTTATTTTTTGCAACACAGTAGGTTTTGTTACATATTATTGATTAGCTTTATACATATCATATTAATCGAAGTGTTTGGATGTCGAATGATGTTAATTCTCTGGAATGTCCTCTCTGAGATACCGCAAGCATCATAATGTGCGTTTCTGAACTGTTTTAATAGATGTCAATGGACCTATGCTATTTTTTTCCACATTAAAATAACTTTCCACTTTCAGAACTAAACGCTGCTCTTCTGGAGATATCACTCTACGTTTCGACTGTCTTTTATTTACTTCCAAATTACTTATTTTACTTTATTTAAGCAAGCTATGAATACAACTACTACAACTTCAAAAAGATGAGGGGTTCTATAACAGACAAAGCAATCGAACACAAACAGCCGATATCATACAATAGAACAACAATAAGTTAAACACAGATTGCAAAAACTGTCCTCATGTTACATTTTTGCCAATTGAACATTTCCCTGATGAAAAAATATGCCATAGACAAAAAGTTATTTTTTTGAATTCGAGAATCGCACATACACTTAGTGCAGGAAGAAAACAAACGCATTTAATGTAAATCGAAACCCTTCTGTGAATTTTGTACATGACAATACTCACTGCACACGATACACGATTAAAAATAAAAAGTAAATATTTTAAGAACAATTTCTGAATTGGAAATCGAAAGCTCAACAACAAAATATTTATAACTATAATTGTGGCTTATTCCCAAAAAATATAGCAGTTTTTGCAAAATGCTACAAGAAACATAATTTAAAAACAATGTGCGAGAAATTTAACTATAACAAATGTTGATCAAGTGATCAAATGTTGGAAGTGAGAGTCTTAGCAAAAACTAAAGTTAAAACTACAAACAGGGAATCTGCAGAAAGAAATTGTAAAAGTACTATATAAAAAAGAAGGCTGCACGATAAGATTCTCAACTTGAACTTGAACTTTGAAAATCACTACATAAAATATAATTTCTGTTAATAAAGAGCAATAAATTTACTATACTACTTTTTCTTCTTGGCTTGCTTTACAACTCAGAGTGAGTCTTTGCCGCATCTACTATAGCCGTCCATCTTCTACTATCTCACGCTGCCATTTCCCACTGTTGTACCCCAATTGTAGATAAATCGGCTTCCACATCATTCTTTCATCTATTTCTGTGACAGCCTACTGATCATCTACCGTCTGGTCTCTCAAAAAATACTGTATTTAGCACTATGTCCTCCTCTGATTTTACCACATGGACTGCTTATCTTATCCGGTTAGCTTTTAAATATCTAACGATGTTTTCAGTACCATACAGAGCCACCAATTTAGCATTGCGGCACCTTCTTCACTCTCCTGTCAATCTATCTCTATGATGACCAAATATCATTCTGAGAACCTTCCTTTCAAATACTAGCAGCTTATTTATTTCCCGCATATGTAAAGTCCATGTTTCACTTCCATGTGTAAAATGTTGTTACACATGTACAATCTTAATTCACATTGTCTTTTTAGCAGCTTGTATCTTAATGTCGATGATAGGGAGTATAATGCTCAACTCTCACAACTATCCTTGCTGACACCTCGTTTTTTATGTGATTATTATCTGTGATTACCGCCCCATGATATTTAAACTCTTTTACTACTTTGATGTTGTGGTCATTACTGTATTTTGCCTTCTCTTAATTTATTCGAAGACCAAGACTACCTGTTTCCTCCTCGAGTTGTGAAAACACTTCTCTCACGTCTGTTGTGGAAAGAGCGACTGCATATAGATCATCAGCAAAGGCCAACAATAGCCTTGGTCCTCGATTCGCAAATCCTCCTGTCAGCTCAGACGATATTTTATTTATTGCATATTCTAAGGCCAAATTAAATAGCAGCGGTGATAATGGGTCTCCTTTTCTAAGTCCCGATGTTATACTAAATGTCATCGATGTTCTGTTCTCTATATTTACCTATGCATATGAGTCTGTCACGGTCATTTGATAGCCCTACTAATTTTCTTGGTATTTCTATTTTTAGTATTGCTAGCAATAGTCTGCTTCTTTTTATCGAATCATAAACTTGCTGAAAATCTACAAAATTGTGGTGTACATCTTGGTTGAATTCCCAGTTTTTTTCTAATATTTGTCGATCCGACAAATAAATTTACTATACACTACTTTGAAACCAACAATCAACCTCGGAAACTAACAAGCCTTAGAAGTTCATAACAGGCCTATCTTGCACAGGTGAATTGTGGAAATAATAAAACCAATTCCATTTGAGAAAAGCATAATTGAACATTAGTCGGTCAGATAGCCAAGCGGGCTGGGCGGCCGGTTCTCATTCGCTTCACTGCGAGTGGATGTGAGTTCGATCCCCAGCTCAGTGTACAGAAAACAAAAAGGCTAACGCAGCAATTGAAAATTCTAAATATCTGCGGCTTAGACTATAATATGTCGGTGTCTGATCGGCCTATGGTGGAGCAGTACGGGAAGAGATAAGGGCTTGCGGCTCAGTGATACTCCTCCATAGCTCCCTACCGGAAGGGCGAGGCGCCTAAATACAGGTGTATATATATATATATATATATATATATATATATATATATATATATATATATATATATATAATTGAACATTAATTTAGGAGACAACCGAATTGAAAATAATTTGTTATATAGAAATAATATAGATGATCTCCAGAGAATGTGGTTACAATTCTATGCCTCTTACAGTATCATACGGTAATTTAAATTAAAAAACAAAAATTTAGCTAATCTCAAAAGAGCCGAGCCTAGCCGATCCAAATTAGCAATTGAAAACAAAACAATTGAATAAGTTACCAGAGGTTGGCTATCTGAGAATAAAATGATCGAGAAAGGGCTAAATAGAATACTAAGCAAATTACCAAATAAATATAAAGAAAATAATATCTGGCTGCCTAAATGACTCTATTTGAAGAAATAAATATTTATTAATAGAAGTAAACAACTATACCTATATAAAACGGCCGATAATGTCCTACATTGCTAGGACCAGACGGGACGTAAACGTTACACACAAGTTATTAGAAACAGCTGAAATGAGAGTAATCAACAATAAACAAAATATTAAGGGAGCGAGCACGGAATGAAGATTTAAAACACATGTTCAAAACCGACGAAATTAATAAATGGGTCAGGGATAGAAAGTGGAATCAATGTATAAATCGTGTGACAGCAGAGTAGTAAAAATAACAAGAGACGAATTGCTGGTCAGAAAGTCTATTAAACCCAGGAAGAATCCGAATGATGAACAAACAAATATACGTTGGTTTTGACATCAAGGACCATCTTCTAACGATAAACAACCATAGAATAACACCAACCACTAGTGCTTGTTTACGTATGTACTGCCGGGATAGTCAAGTCTGTAACCTATGGTCGTATTTACACTTTATACACTCGTCTAATTTGCTTAAAAACATTCAGAGATAAGTATCCCCGAAAAAATAAGAGGGGTAAGAGACGGGGGTAAAAGAATAAATATCAACAGAAAAAGGTTTAACATTCTTCAATTTGCCGACGATATTATCCATATTATCGACAACCAAAGAACTCATATTACCAAAAGTAAAACAAATTTTCTAACATGACCCTTAGAGAAAAATTAGTTTGTAGTTGAGTTGCATACGACAAACTAAAGGACATATTAATAGTGAAATCCCTGAGCACTTTAATAGGAATGTATCCAATCAATACATGCTTTTAAATTGTTAAACACATGTGTTCATTAACCAAAGTACCAAAGAGTATGAATTGATTAAAAGGCTATTATAATAGAAAGCCCGCAAAAATAGCAGAAGCTTAGGTAGAACACCAATCAGGTACAACGTGCACAAAATAGAAATTTCTAAACGCCTATGGGGCTTATGTTCGGCATTGATTGCAAGAGGCTGAACGATGATAATGATAGGATAGTATCATAAGTTTTTTCCTGGTTTTACAGGATAATAAATTAACAAAATAACTAAAGAGTAAAAAATTTCTGTCGAGTCGTTTTTGTTATATATTAAAATGATGCATACGTTAAAATTAGTTGATAAATAATAATCTTTTTGGAACAAGATAAGTGCACATCTGAGAATAAACTACGAGGAATTTTTTTAGGAATAATTAAACATAAACAACACTTCTTAATAATATGACTTATAAAAAGTTTCAGAGAAGTGATAAAGACGGTAACGACCACTTAGTGTTAAATAATCTTAACATGAAAACAAGGTTAAAAAGTACATCTCTCAAGGAAGGAATTTTATCAAAATATGGCTAGCTACTTCCACAACCTTTAGCAAAAAAAAATACATTTATTTAAGATTGATTTTTATTAATTATATTTTAAAAACTTAAGTAGTTGTATTTTACTTTTCTCTTTTTAACGTTACGCTTTTTAAAAATTATGTTTTATTTAATCTAATTAAGTGTATCGAAAATTTTAAGTACTATATTTTTTTGAAAATAAGTCAATTATAATAACAAAAATAGCTGAGCTTGGCGCATAGCTATTTATTTGGTATTGTTAAGTGGACTAAAAAGGACATAAAAAATCTTCAGCGAAAAGTACAAATACTTCTCACAAAGGCACACAAAAAACATCCTCCTCGCAGTGGACTAGATAGATAGATAGATATATCCTTTGAGGTGGCTTTTGCTCTATTCCACTGCAACTTTTTCAGATCTAGTGTGGTCCTCTAATCCTAGATTACATTCTCTACCCAATTTCTTGTAGCAGTTCTTGTTACTGACTTTACAAGGCCGCTGAAGGGTTCCGGCACAATAAATGTCATTAATGAGCCTCGTTTGGCCATGTCATCTGCTTTTTCATTACTCTTATAACCCTCGTGCCCTGGTAACCAGGCTACCATAACCTTGCTACGGTCTCCTAGTTTATTTTGGGCACCCACACAATCCCATACTAACTTAGAATAGACCTCTACAGAATTTAGTGGCTTATGCTGCTGCCTGACTATCTGTGAAAATGGCAATTTCTTCCACGCAGTAATGGATTGCGGTTATTTTCTCCACTTAATTGTGAATTTCTTGTTAAAGCTATATTTCGTAGCCATTGTATCGATGGGTTGCCCCATTACAATATTTGCTTATAGCTCCTTGATTAGTTTTCTATTGTCAGCACTGTGCGCCTGATTTATGTGTTGCTGACTATTTATTAATCCGTACATTACTGATCTGACTTCGCCTTGTATAAAGATGTAAAGTAGTGGAAGAGTCAGAGGGACTTCCAACGTCACTGTGGGAGTTGTTTTTATGACCCCCGTAATACTCAGGCATGCTAGCCTTTGTGCCTTTGTCCTCTTGGCCTGTGCCTCTTTGTAGTTGGTAGAGTTCGTCGTTGTACCTGGATCTCCATACTCTGTTTTTGTTAATAGGTCCAAATATCTTCCTTAGCCCATAGGTTACATTTGTGTAATAACCCTTGTGTATAACCATAGGGTCAGTTTTAGGTTGAGCTTATGATCAAAATATACCCCTAGGTATTTTGTTTCTTTAACAAATAGAATCTCTGTTTCTCCCAGCACTAGCGAGTGGTTATAGATCTTGTAATATAGTCTTTTTTGTGCAGTTGATGATTTGTGTATTGACTGTCAGAATGTTTAGGGCTACTTATATTCTCTAAGATACAACCTGGGCATATTTGCCCTGTTGACCATTGTAATATCGTCAGCATATCCTATACAGTTAAAGTCTTTCGTGGAGATATTTTTAAGAAGATCATCTACCAAGGTTGCCAAAAGTAGAAATGACAGAACTCCTCCTTGTAAACAGCCCCCACCGGCTCTTGCTTTTATGGTTGTTTTACCCAGAGTGGATATTACTATCCTATTCTCTAGGGATGCCTTCATTCATCCGCATATTACCGCAGGTGTGCCTCGTCTACACATTGCTTTAACCAAAGAGTTAGTGGTGCATTATTAAATGCCCCTTCAATATCTAAAAAAGTAGCCATTGCTATATCTTTGTCCTCTATTGACTTCTAGATAAGCCGATTCAGATCAACCAACTGTGAGTCCGTAGATTTACCAGGTTGGTACGCATATTGACGATTGCTTAGAGGATTATCTTTTAGCACTTCGTCTCTTATATACTTATTTAGAAGTCTTGCCAATGAAGAAAGGACGAAAAGTCCTCGCAGTGGAGTACAAAAACGTCATTACCACGGTATATGGGAAAAAGAGGACTTATGCATTATATGTGAGCAATTAAAAAAGAGATTGCTAATTTTAGAACTTGTTTTCAGGAGGAGGCTAAGATATTCGCTTAAACTGGGGGAACAGAAATATGCAAAAATCATTTTTTTAATGAAGAAAAAAACCAAAAGTTCCCTAGTCGCCATTCTGGATCAGATTATCTCAATTAAAAATTACCTAAAATATTTTGCCAAAGATCCCTGGAGACTCCAGGAATTTGCTATAACTGAATATAAAAACGGCATGACTATTAGGAAAGGTCCTACATCAAGGGATAGCTAACAAACTGGGACTTCTCCAATTCAAACGCCTCCCTTGTTATCATTATGTCATGACACTTTACTTGGACTGTACTATGCCCACAGAATAACCAGTGACATATACTAGATCAGATTGCATTCTAGTTAATAAACTAACATAGACATTCAAAATTAATTGATGGGGCGATATCTAACAACAATAATCTGCGTGTTGAATAAACTAAATAAATACTTATATGAAACTTAAAATAGTAACAGAAGTATAAAATATATTATATGGGAATAATGATAAATTTCAGGGCAAATACTAGGAGACAGGGAAACAACAGGGATTAACAGAATGTAATGCAATGCCTGTCATGCTGTCATAAATACTGGCTAAAGATGAATTTGAAGAAAACTAAATGCATGATTATGACTAAACAATCAGATGCAAACATCCAATTGATACACATACTGTAATATAACATACTGTAATTGAGAGTGTGGATATCTATAAATACTTAGGACCGTGGATAACGTCAAATCTAGATCAAATCAAAGAAATTAGTGCTACCTGTAGGCAACAACCTACAGTTACTACCTGTAGGCAGCAACCTGCAGTTGCTACCTTTAGATCCTTATATAGACTACCTCTCAGAGAGAACAACCCCAGTTTGTTATAACAACTTAAACATCCTATAACATTATCAGCACCAATGTAACATAAAACTCATTTAACAACATTTAAAGGGTTTTTACCCGTATATTTAGTGGTTTTAGACATGGATGTCTAGTAAAAGCACTGATGATGGACTTGTTAGTCCGAAAATGTTCTGCGATGTAGCCCGAAAGGGTCTTTTATATAAATATACCTTTTATAAAGGATTTTTTTAATAACATGGTTGTGAGTTATGGTATAAACTAGTCAACAGGTATAGGTGGAGAAATTGGTAACTGGTATGCTACCTTTTTGTGCTAGGATGAAGAAATTTACCTGAAGGATACGTAGAAGTAGGAGAAACTATTTGGAACAGATTATCACATTAAAAATCCGTAAGGATATTCTAAGAACAATGACTATGCAAAGTAAAATCACATATTTAGCCCCTAGTCCTCGGCAGACATTGGACGGTCAGTGGGTGCTAAGAATCTACATGAAGAAAGCTAGGGCCCAGGTGCCTAATAAAGTGAGAAGGAGATAAAGAGTAAGAAAGGATAGACAAGAAGAACAAACCACGAAGTATATCAGCAGTATAAAACGCCTAAAATTACGACATATGTCAAGGAATAACGAATAAGGTGGTTGGGACATACCCGAGAATGCGGGCGTGAAGAATGCCAAATATGATCTTACGTAATAAGGAAATAGAATAAAGTGAATCAAATGTAATTTTTTTAGAGGTCTACAAGGCCTGTTGCGCACTGTAAATAAATAGACTTTCACACGTCTTTCGTATCGACTGAATTTTTTTTATTTTATACGGTTATATTTTAGGTTTAAGGCCAGGCAGAATATTTTATAAAGAATAACTTTTTTCAAATAGATAAAAAAAAATTTTATTTGTCCAAAAAATTTTTGTTGAAATTCCTGACATCTGACTGTAGACTAAAAGTTAAAGGTACCGCAACAGACAGTTGTAACAGCAAAAGATAATACTGAACATAGAAAAAATTAGCCGTTTGAGTTATACAATTTACACGTAAGCAATATAAATACAAACCAGAAGAAGAATACAATAAAAGGATATTAGGAAACGAATGTAAGGCATTGCACAAAAATAGATTATAAGACACTACCATTAAAAAAAAATCATCAGTTTCCAAATACTAAACTAATATATTACAAGAGATAAAAAATAATACAAAAACATGCCTTTTAAAAATATTTAATATAAAAATTTAGATAGTGAAAAACGCTCAACTTCCATTTGACTAAAAGTTTAGAAAATAACTGAGTATATTATAATGTAGTGTGTAAGTTAATAAATAATACAATACTTTAACAAGACAATCACTTACTATGGAGGACTAATAAACTAGTCTTTTAAAATATATAAAATGAAGCTTGACAATACCAAAAAGTTTAATTTTATTCAATTTCTAGAAAAACACAGCTCCAATTAAAAAATGTAAGAAAATCTCTATAAACATCGCGAATTTAAAACGTAGTGTCTGTATAACTTCCTCCTTGTTGCAAATTTATGCAGTAAATAAGTAGTTAAGATAATTGTATCTGTATATTTTGATGTAAATAGTAAGTTTCTAAGAAATCAAGGAAAAAGAGTCAACGCATCTTTGAGTTCATATAATTTTTAATTACATACAGCGAAAATTTCCAACTAGGTTCTGTTCTTAATGATGCAAAAAAACGTCCAGTCTCGTCAATGTTTATTATTTTGTTTTTAAAAAATCTAAAAAACATTTACATGATTTGTACATACATTGTAAAATCATTCTCAAATCTGAACCCAAAAGCGGAGGTGACCTTCATCTTTAAAATCTTTATTCAATCATTCTTAATCATCTTAATGTATTATTGTAACTTGGACGGATATAATATCAATTTAGCTATACCTCCCAAAATTATGGCACTAAGGTATAGGAAATATTACATGAAAAATATTCAGTAGTTTTAAGAATGTCAAAAAGAAAAAAAATACAGCGTGATCCATTGAAAATAACTTACAATATAAATAATGCCATAAGATCTGTCATATTACTATATATTATCACCGTCATTGATCAAAATTTAAATAAATCGTACATACAAGCCGTTTTCGAGAATTGGTGCGTTCCTTATTTAAAACAATATTTTTTAAATATCTATTTGAGTGTGTTGGTATTCTGTGTACTTTTGTTTCATACCCGTTAAAATTAAAATATTCAGAAATGGTAATGAGTTGTTCTTCTCCGTGGTAAATTTTAAAATTTTCATGTAACTTGAAAAGTTGCTAATGTTAAAATTTGTAAGTAACAAAACAATCGATCATTCAAGCCCTGAATAAACTGTATAGAAACTCGACATCTAAAATTAAAATTTTAAATAGAATATCAAAAGGTTTCCTAGTCACTTAACCGCAAAGCTTCTTGTGATTGGTCCTATCCGTGTGTAAGTAGGCAGGGTCCTACTAATCGGTCTTGTGGTCTGATGTATTTTCGACTTTTTCTTTAATACCGTTTTCCATGTGGTTGGAAGCCTTTGAGCATCATATCTTTGGTTTAGACTGTTGGGATTTTTTTCTATTTCTATTGATTCTCTGATTTCGCGTTTTCTTTTAATTTCAATGTTAGCTAGCATCGTAGTTTGGTTCAGGTTTATTGTATGTCCTGTGTTTGAGACATGTTGGGCAAGGGACGACGTTTGTTATCTCCTTTCAATGGCAATTCGATGTTTTTCTCGTCTAACATTAATTTTTCGGTTGGTCTGTCCGATGTATAATTTGTCACAGTCCCCACATGGAATCTAGTATACTCCTTGATTTTCTAACGATATTTTTGTTTTGGCGGATGGTAAAATGGTTGAGATTTTTCTGTCGGTATTAAATATCGTTTCTATTTTGTGTTTTCTTAGCACACTCCCTATTTCCTCTTTTGTGCCCTTTATATATAGTAGAATGGCTTTTGTAATCGGTTTTTTCTCTTCTTTTTATTGACTCTAACTCAAACTTCGTTTTATTATATATATAATATATATATATATATATATATATATATATATATATATATATATATATATATGTGTATATATATGTATATATATATATATATATGTATATATATATATATATATATATATATATATATATATATATTTAGTCTACTTTTTAGTCTACTTCTTATGGCACTGGCTATAGAAAATGTCACACTGAGAGTGCAGTACGGGTAAGATACCGCAATGCTTTTCTTATGGAGAATAAACGCGCAGGGTTGTCGGTTTTCTTTAGCTGTTGATTGCTAATTGTCTCACAGGACCGGCTTGGATAAAATGCATCTGCCGGCAGTACGAGTAAAATATTTTATATCATGTATACGTATACAGTAGAATAAAAAGGCATTGATGCGTTATTGACAACGAAAACTATGAATTTTGCATATAAAACGTCAACATGAGATATACAATTGAATCATATTCATAAGAGTAACATTTGAACACCTCTTTACAAGAACAACATACAGTAACTGTAGTTTTAATGTTTTACATAAAATAGAAAAAACCTACATAATTTCTAGGAAAGAATTTGGAAACTTGGAAATGATATTATTTATAGATATTATATATAATATTCAAATTTCCAATTCTTTCATAGAAATTAGATTTTTTCTATTGTATGTAAAATATTAAAAATACAGTTATGTTGTTTCTATAAACAGGTCTTCATTTCTTTTGTAAAACTTCTGCTACAAATTACCATCATTAACATAATCACCTAAATATGGCCATAAACTTGTTTGTCATAATTAGTATTTGATAAACTCCAAGCTTTCCCTATTTCACCCCCTACCCATCCTTAGGGTGAAAGAGCTTTTGGAAAACGAAACTACACTTCAAAATTTAGTCCGAGTTTCAACAGAGAGCATGGAGTCCCATAAGTTTAAATCCGGTGAATTATTCAACGGTTGCGCTAAACTCGTAGTGTTAAATGTGTTGTGTTTTTTACAAAATACGGAACAACTTAATGTAAGTGCTGTTGTAAGACGTACTTCGTTGATGACTGGTGTTAGCGAAAGAAGCATTTACAATTTCAAAAAAGAAAAAGAACAGAGTAGAACGTTGAAATCGCCAAAAAAACGTAAAAAACGAGTGTGTCAATCAAATTCTAGAATATTCACATATGACGAGGGTGTAAGAAGTATTCTACGGAGAATTGTTCATTGTGAATTTTTCATGAAAAATTTGCCGCCATTCTTAAAGCATATACATAACTTCATACAAGGTAATGAGAATATACAGCCGTTGTCTCTTTCTACTTTATACAGACTTCTGAAAGATATTGGATTTGTTTATAAGAAACGTGGCCGAAGAAGCATCATGGTGGAGCGAGAGGATATTATTCATTGGCGCCATAATTCTTTGAGAACTATACGACGTTTGCGAAAAGACCATTGCAATATCATATATTTGGACGAATCGTGGGTTAATGTTGGGCAATCTATAAATTACGAATGCGTAATTTATACACAGCGTGTTTTTCTGGCAAAGAAAAATGATGGCGACTATCACGATGAAATGGATGCCGCATATTTTGAGTCGTGGTTCAAGGAGACATTAATATCAAATTTACCAAATAATGGTCGCAGGAATGTCATTGTAATAGACAATGCATCGTACCACTCCCGTAAAGAGAGATTCCCTAACAATTCCTGGAATAAAGCTGCAATCAAGGAATGGCTAGTGGAAAAAGACATTTTTTTCGAGGAGTGTTATTTGAAATCCGAGCTATTAGAAGCAGCGCGTGCTTTTAAAGATCAATACGATAAGTATCATCTTGATGAGTATGCTTCACAACATAATGTTTATATTTTAAGGCTTCCTTCATATCACTGCGAATTGAATCCTATAGAAATGGTGTGAAACCAAGTTAAGCGATATGTAGGTACCCATAATACCACTTTTAAAAACGACGAGGTACGCCAGTTGATCGACGACGGTTTCGCACGCGTCAAAGAGCAAAATTGGCGCAATTATGTCACTCATGTTGTTGCCGTACTGCACTCTCGGTGTGACATTTTCTATAGTACCTTATATGTTGCATCCAAAAGAGTGATACCCCTGTAGTTTTTACACACTGCTTTACCTCTTTAACCTCGTATGAATGGGGCATACTATTGTCTCTCTCCATGGCATGTCCTCTCGGTCCCAGATTTTCGTCTTTCGATTTTCGGCAAAAAAATATAAGAATCGAAAATAAAAAACGAATTTACAACACAATATTAAAACCAGTATTAGCCTGTGGGGCTGAAGTCTGGCAATTAACCAAAGAGTACAACGCTAAATTATTTTCCACTGAGATGGATTTTTCAAGGAGGTCAGCAAGATAGGACTAGATAGAATCTAGGCTAGAAAACATAAGAAACGACGACATTAGGTAACAAATGAAAATAGAAAGAATAAATCATAGATGACATCGAAATACAACAGCTGGTATGGTACGGGCTTGTAAGACAAATGAAGGAAAAAAGAATCGCCAAAAAGTGTTAAAATGGACCCCCACAAAAAACGAAAACGAGGAAGATCAGCAACCACACGGATGAAGGGCATCTCCAAGGCGATGTTGGAAAGAAATTTAAGAGATGAATACTGCCACAATAGAAAGGAGTGGCGATTGGGAACGGAAGGGCGTATAATGCTATAAAACCGGTTGAATGTATGTAATGAATACAAAACAAAATGATTTATTTAATTTTTACTTTGGGAAAGATTTCCGAGGTGAAAATAAAACGTTTAACATAAAATATTTTTAATGATACTTAAAAGATATTAGTGTATATATAAAATTGTTAGAAAAAATCTGTCATCTGATATGAGAAGTATCTAATACAGGATATAAATTGTTGTATGATCACTACTTTTACATCTAAACGTTTCCAAAACTAAAACTTTAGTATTTTCAAAGACACCAATAAACGTACAGGTGTATGCCAAGGGTCAAATAATAGAACAGGTAAATTCCATAAAATATTTGGGAACAAATATCAATAATCAGTGGAATCCAAAAAAAGAAATCCTATCAAGAATCGAACAAGCAAGAAAAACATTCATGAGCATAAAAACATTTTTTACAAGATCAGACCTTAATATACAGCTTAGAATCCGAATGATCAGATGTTACGTTTTTTCTGTCTTACTGTATGGCTGTGAAAGTTGGACAATGGACTCTGAAATAGAAAAAAGAATAGATGCCTTTGATATGTATATATACAGATGAATGTTGAGGATTCCATGGGTACAAAGAGGTACTAATGTTGAAGTACTTCGTCGCATGTGTAAACAAAAAGAATTACTAAGAATAATCAAAGAGAGGAAAATGCAATACTTGGGTCATGTGTTGAGAGGCGAAAGATATGAATTACTTCAAGTTATACTGGAAGGAAAAGTACAGGGCAAAAGATCAGTAGAAAGACGCCAGAACTCGTGGCTGAAAGACCTGAGGAGATGGTTCGACCGCTCATCCGCAGAGATCTTTCGCGCAGCAGTTTCCAAAACTACAATTGCCATTTGGATCGCCAACCTTCGAAAGGAGACGGCGCAATGAGAAGAATGATCACTACCTTGCACAATTTGTTGATCCTTATTCGAACACTTTTCAAACAAATCGGACATAAGTAGTTTTTAGACTACCATATGGTGGAAGATGTAAACAGACCATTATGGAATTTAAATTTCAACCTACATAACAACGAGTTTATTACAGCTGTCGCCATTTCTGGCATCCCAGCTTCCAATGCTTGCGATCTTTCCAGCCGTCTGCTTGTAGACCTCTATCATAGATCATGCTATTTCAGCGTTTTGCATTCTATAGTTTGTAGGATGTCGATGTCTATGCCCATACGCTATCTGATTTCAGTATTCTTTACTCTACCTTTTTAGTTACTTGGCAGTTTTGGTAACATTTGCGTCAACAATTCATTTCTGTTGCTTTTATTTTGGATACGTATTTTTTATTTATTATCCAAAGCTCTAAAGCATATGTAGATACTTTCTATGATACTTTTGATATATTATTCAGTTGACGTATTGCTGTATTACGTTGTCTATTCTAGTTGCTATTTTCTTCTTTTACGACGATTACTTGTAATGCTTACACCGAGATATTTGTAACTATTAGTATTTTTGATTTGAGTGGCTTCTAGTTCTATGCACCTTACTTAACATTCTATCACTAAATAATCTGTTTTTAATTGATTAATTGATAAACCCCACTTAGTATATTCTTTATCTATTTGTCTTAGAATTGTAGTGGATATTATCTCGATCTTATGCAAACACTGCTTGGTAATTTGCAAAATTCAACCCATTTTGGTTCCCAAACATTTAAAACTTCCTTCACATTAATCTTAAAAAGCGTAGGTCAATGTAGCAGCCTTGGCGAAGTCCTGAGGTCACCTTTATCTTTTTTGTCACTTTTGTCCGATCTTTATTGGCCCGCCAAGCCTTTCTAAAATTGGATTTATTTTATCAGCTGTTTGCCATCAATACATTTTTGTAAAATATAAATACAACCCAATATAAAATAAAAACACATAAGTACACCAATATTATATATTAATATAATATAATAATATAATATATTAAAAATTAATAAATTAATGTAGTTGTTTGTTTTATTTTTTGTCTATGTAATTTTTTATCATTTATATTTTTATGACATCTGGGCAGTCCAGAAATTTAATCTTGGCTGATTATAATAGACACACTTTTTGGACGGCCAGTGAAAGGGAAATATAGGTATCAGAGCTCACAACTTCGAAGAAAAGTGGGAATTTGATTATTTTTTCACTTCCGTCAAAAGATAAGCTATATGCTTAATATGCTAGGCTAGACAATGTGTCGACATTAAAAGAACATAACTTAAAAAGACATAAATTACTATATAAAACATGAACAACAATATAAAAATTTAACAGGACAACTCCGGACAGATAAGTTTAATCAGATGGAGCAAAACGTATTTTATCAAATACAGCAGTAAACTCCAGTTTTGTTGTCAGTCAAATACTGGCAAAAAAAATGAAAGCCTTCACTGACGGAGAGATGATAAAAGAATGTCTGACTACTGTTGCAGAAATAGCATTTCCTGATAAAATAAATATTATTTCAAGATTCAAGATTCACCATTGCAATGAGAATTGAAGACTTATAAGAAAACATAGCAACAACGCTTCGTGAATGTATTGCAAAATTCCAATACTGTTCTTTGGTTCTTGTGATTTTAGCAATACAGCACAACTGGCTATATTTTTACGTAGTATTGACACCAAATTTATTATTACAGAAGGATTGTATTCACTGATTCCAATGCAAGGGACTACAACCGGCAAGGACCTGTAGATCAACTAAAGTCTGCGTTGGAAAATTTTTCAATTTTCTTAGAAAAGATTATTGGTATATCGACAGATGGATCAAGAGCATTGTCAAGCATGGAGGTAGGAGTATCGAGAAGGTTATTTCAAGACATTACAAAAGTCACAGGAAAGGAAATATTCGTTAACCATTGCATAATTCACCAGGAAAATTTGTGTGCGAAAACATTGTGTTTGCCAAAGGTCACAGTACCAATAATTAAACTAATCAATTTTATTGCGTGGTAAATCACCGTGAATTTAAAGAATTCCTGAAATAATTAGAAACCGAATATGACGAAGTGGTTCAGTAAAGGCAACTTAAAAAGCCAAATACTTGTTCTCGTCTCGGATATGATAGTATGTGCCTTTCTTCATTTTAGTAATAAAGAATGGATCTGCGATTTTGGATTTCTTGTCGATATGACTCAACATTCCAATGATCTTAATGTTGAACTCCAAGGCAAAGGCCTGTTTATTCACAATTTGTCTGATAAAATTCAATGCTTTTTTGCTCAAATTAAAATTGTGGCATATTTTGCACAATAATGTGTCTCACTTTCCACATTTAGAAAAAGAAAACTTATTACTTTTCAAAAATACGCACAATATAATAGACATTTTAATCAACGAATTTCAATTACGTTTCCAAATGTTCAACGCTGAGAAGACAGCGGTTTCCGTGTGAATGATTTCCTCACCATTTAATATTGATGTAGATACAGTTGTCGAGGATTTTCAAATATATGTGGAAGTGATATGTAGAATAATACCAATTTAAAAAATGTATTTTTTTTTTCCAGTAAATATCCAAAATTTTTATATAATTTATGTGAGCCCTGAGAAATTTCCGGTTGAAAAGTATGTCTCTGTTCCGAAGTATATAAGTATGTTTGCGAACAATTATTTTCAACCATGAAATTAACCAAAATGACCTAGGCCAGTAAATGAACGTGAACTACGTCACCACCGAATTGCATAAAAATTTGCATTTAGGTTCTATTTACCCCTACTCCATTTTTGGACTTGTGCCGTTGGTTGCTTTTTATTTTTTAGGAGTGAAAACTACCCCTCTTAGAAAAAAATCGTATAATTGTAAATTAAAGCGGGTAATTGATTTAAATCAGCTTTTAATAAAGTAAATGAATGTCAATTAACATTAAACAACATTATTTAAGATTTTATCACAGTTTGTGCCGATGTTTGATTTTTATTTTTTAGGGTTGAAAACTACCCCTATTAGAAAAAAATCATATAATTGTAAATTCAAGCAATTTGGAATTACCTAATTATTCAGTTTCATTAAATTTAGATTTTTTTACTGATTTTTTTACTAAGGATGAGTAAAAGTATGTCTGTGCCTTAATAGCCTATTATGTCTTTATTTTACGAAGCTCCAGTATACGCGTTCTGATACCTCCTAAAATATGTGTTTATTTTTTTACTCATAACTCGGTTAGCTTTTAAGCTATGAAGTACTTAAAAAACCATTTTATATGTTTTTAAGGGCAATACGAGTATTTAAATTATTTTTTTTTTAATTCTTTACCCTTTTTGAAATGGTTGTAGTCGAAAGGGCTTGAACGAGTGCAGCTACCTCATCAATTCCAACTGACATTGATCAGCTTGTATCGAAAAAACAATACCAAATTTCTCATTAAAAGTTTCAAGTAAATTCTTTTTTTCTGTTCTTTTCTTGTTTGTTTTTATTTTGTTTAAAATTTGTATATGAAATCTTCCAATATAGGGAGATATATATATATATATATATATATATATATATATATATATATATATATACATAGCGAAGGAAATAAATTTAATTTACTTCCAGAGTTATCCAGGGATAGCACTGAAAGTACGTTAAATTTTAGCTCCCCTGTAAGAATATGTGCATGCAGGTACTAAAATCTAAATAAATACATCAACAACAAAGATGGTAATAAATCAAATAACTTAGAATCGTTAATATTAACATTATTATCATGTTTTTGTTATTTTTTTGTACTTAAGATAAAATAAACGGAAAAGTACATTAGTAGCATTTCTAACAGCAATATTTCCAATATATTATTCTTATACGATGACTTCATCTTCAATTATAAGAAATAAAATCCGAAACTAATAATTACATTTAAGTAAATTACGTTTTTTATGTTTATGTAGTAAGATTAAGGATTGGAAGAAGAAATAAACATAAACTTTTAGATTAGATAGTGTAAGGTTATTTTCCACATCGAGAAGTAGACGTGCAATGATGTATTACAATATAGGAAGTTTACCTCTCCCAATTCTGTCGGACTGCATGGATTTAGCTTAAAATTTGGATTGTATTTAAGCGTTTTATATATTAAAATCTGATTGAATTAAGTAAAATAAACATATTTAATGATAATTTGTACTTTACTACAAATTTTCAACGCTTAGAAACCACCGCTTATGACGTAAGTAACGTTAAAAAAATGATTTTTTATTAAAAAGGAATAATTAAAATCAATAACCATATATTCATCGCTTGTGCAGTGATGTTTCATTGATTTTAAGTTTTTAAAATCTAGAAAGCATCCTTTTATGCAAAAAAATACTTAAAAGCCTATTTATAGTTTAAAAAGACGGTCCTGCAAGTGGCAATAGTAGTTTAGTTGATTTTCGCTTCGTAATAAACTTCAAATAATTGGGGAATTATAAGTTAGAAAATTCAACAGAGTTCAAAAATAAATGTTAAGTGCATACAAGTGATAATAGTGAATAAAGGAAATACCATCAGACAAGTAAGATAGAACTATTTTTATAATTTGAGATTTGACCAAGTTTTGAGTAAATAAATAATTGTGTGAAAGATTAAAAAACTGGTTTTGGCGAATGTTTTAATTCCGAGGGGTCGACCTGTTTAGGCATTCCTACGCGTTTTTTTGGTTTCTTGGCAAATAAGAAAAGAAAAAGGAATACAGAAAGAAATAGTTAAAATAGCAGCAAAGGAAGAAAAAAGTAAGGGAAAACAGACAAAAATAGGCTATAAGAAGTCTTTCGTGAATGGGAAAGAATGGATATGGGATGAAGAAAAACAACAACTAAAAGAAAATACCAAAGATTTGGCAATTTTTGAAAAAAAAACAACCGGAGAGATATGATACCGAAACGACAAGGCAAAGAAATACGACCATGGAAAATGGAAAAATAAACAAAAAAGAAAGGCAAAATATATTAAAACTTGGAACTCGGAATGTGAGAGGTACTTATGGGCAGGGAGCTTTAAGAAACTTAGACTAAATTATGGAAAAATATACAGTAGATATTCTTGCCCTGCAAGACACGAAACAAGTGGGAGATAAAATAATAAAAATAGGAAAGAGCACACTGTTCAAGAGTGGGGGGACCAATAGATATTTTGGAATGGGATTTATGGTGTCGGAGAAAGTAAATAAAGCAGTTGTAAATTTTGAACCAATATCAGACAGAAAATGTTACTTGAGAGTAAGAGGAAACTATAGGAAGATACGTATCATTAATGAACATGCGCCCACTGAAGATAAAGACTTAGCAACCAAAACAGAGTTCTACGAAACGCTAAGCACCCTAATAGGAAATATACAGAAATAATAAAGATAATCACTGGTGACATGAATGCGAAAGTCGGAAAAGAGGAAATATATAAAAGAATAACAGGAGGACGAAGTTTACATAAGGTATTAAATGAAAACGGGAAAAAGTTAATAGAATTTGCTACGCTACAGAGAACAAAATGATGATAGCTAGCACAAGATATGATCACAAAGACATTTATAAGGTAACATGGACTTCTCCCGATGAAAAAATAAAAAATCAGATAGATCATGTCCTAATTAAAAGCAAACCTGATAAGGCAATAATCGATTGCTGTAGTTACAGAGGGGCAGATACCAACAGTGATCATACACTAATAATAGCAAAACTAAAACAAAAACTACCAATAATACCGAAACCTGTTAGAGATAGATTAAATTACCAATTAGAGTGCCTTCAAGAGAAGCAGGTTGTAAACAGACTAAAGGAAGAAACAAATAAAAAAACTACAGAATCCAGTCAAACAGGATACAGATGAAGAGTGGCAGACCATACAGACAGCCATGTCGGAAGCAGCGGAAAAGTGTATAGGAGGAGAGCATATAAAAAGATGGCAAGAATGGTTCGATAAAGAATGTAGGAATATTTTGGAAAGAAGAAACAGAGCAAAACTACAAAGAGATAAAGAAAATACCCAAAATACGATCGAAAACTATATGGTAAAAAGAAGGAAAGTGAAAATAATTTGCAGAAAAAAGAAAAGGGAATAGATAGAAAAGCAATTGAAAAACATAGAAAAAGCCTACATAAATAAAGAGGTAAAGAATTTCTACCAAGAAGTTAAGAAATCCAGAGAAACTACAAAGAATAATCCACATTATTGCAGAAACAAAGAAGGATTACTTCTAGGTGAAACAACAGAAAAATTAAACAGATGGACGGAATATTTCGAAGATATATTAAATATAGACTAACAAGAGGAACTTGAGGGAAATGAGAATTGGCAAGAATATGAAGAAAGGACGTGCGAGGAACCAACTCTGAATGAAGTCAAAGAAATAACAAGAGACCTAAAAAATAACAAAAGTGCAGGAGAAAGTAGTATCCCAGTTGAGATTTTTAAGGAAGGTGGCGAAAGATTGAAGGAAAGAATATTTCACTTGACACTAATAATTTGACAAAAGGAAGAAATGCCGAAACAATGGAATAGTGTTACTCTTATTTGTCCTATCTATAAAAAAGGAGACAAAACAGAGTGCGAAAACTATAGAGGTATAGCACTATTAGAAGTAGTCTATAATATACTTGCAAAAATTATTAGGAAAAGATTAATAAACTATGATAACAAAGTGATTGGAGAATACCAGGGAGGTTTTAGATCAGGAAGAACAACTACTGATCAAATGAGTATGTTAAAATTAATACAAAATAATAGCTAGCAACAAAACTCGATTTTAAATAAGCATATGACTCGCTAAATCGAACGATGCTATGAGGCCATGAGAACATTAGAAATACCAGAAAAGCTTATAAGGGTAGGAGAATGACGCTTAGAAACACGATGAATAGGATAACAATGGAAGGAAGCTTTTCAAGACAGTTCACAGTAAATAAAGGTTTAAAACAAGGGGATTCGCTATGAACGAATTTATTCAACCTAGTATTAGAACAAATCCTAAGAAGATCAAATATAAGCACAAACAGGACTATTTTCAATAGCAGGAAACAGCGCATAGCGTACGCGGATGATGTGGTGATACTAGCGAGAACAAAAAACTTTTAAAAAAAGTTTTCCAGAAATTTGAAGAAGAAGCGAAAAGATACGGATTAATAATAAACCAAGCAAAAACGCAATATATGGAAATGAGAGGAGACGTAACAAATAATAACAAATATATCAAAATGAACGGAGCAGAGACTGTCTATAGTTTTGAAAAAGTGTCAGAATTCTAATACTTAGAAGTACCCATAACGAACACGGGAAAAGAAGAAAAAGAGGTAGACAAAAGATTAATGAACAGAAGCAGAGCGATAGGGTCACTAAATTCATTACCGAAAGCAAAAAAATGTGTCAAAAACAGCTAAACTGCGAGTCTACGAGACAGTAATCAGAGCCACAGTGATGCATGCCAGTGAAACGTGGATTATGAACCAACAGGAAGAAAAGAAAGTAGAGATCTGGGTAAGAAAGGTGCTCAGAAAAATCTTTATAGGAATAAAGACGGCAGAGAATATTTGGAGAGGACGAATAAAGAAATAATGAGGATGTATAGAAAACCAGCAATTACGGCAAAAATACGAGCCCAAAGAGCTGGGTGGCTTGGTCACGTTATACGAATGCCAGAGAATCGAAATGTTAAAACAGTACTGAAGTAGGGAGAAATGGGAAAAAAAGAAGAGGACGTCCAAAGAAAAAATGGTTGGAAGCAGTAAAGCAAGACTTGTCAGAAATAGGCGTGAGAAATTGGAGAGAGAAAGCAAGGGACCGAAAAAAATGAAGGAAAATAACCAAGTTTTTAGAAGCCAGGGGCCTACAAGGCCTGTAGTGCTGTTCATTCCTCGTTTATGAAACGATATTTCTTTATTTTAAAAATCCCTATCCCAATCCCTAAAAATTCCCGCTAAACACGACTACAACGTTTAAAATAGTTTTTTACGCATTAAATTTTTAAAATTATGTATTTAAATCAAGAAAAAAATTTTTCCTTGTTTATGAAACATTATTTCCTTGGTTGCAACTTGTTTAATCCTTAGAAACTACCACCTAGGCGAATAACAGTACGAAGCACTTAATTAATATTATTTTTTGGTGCCCATCTACAAAACTATATATACATATATATATATATATATATATATATATATATATATATATATATATATATATATATATATATATATATATATATATATATCGAGAAAAGGAGTATTACGACCGTCAATCCAATATAAACTAAGGAACACTCGAAGAGTGGTGGGTTTTTCGGTCAAAGTGGAGAAATAAAAGACAAAGAAGGTGGCTACTTCATCTATTTATTGAAGACGTTTCGCTTCTTATTCAAGAAGTATCATCAGTTCATCTAAAAAGAACAATATGAAAAACCAAACATCCATGGAAAAGTTATTATAAGTTGGTTACCTCAAAAAGATATGTAGCAGTCAAAGATATAAAATGTGTAAAGAAGCTTATGATACTGGACATTAAAAATTATGTATGTATAGACAATTAATTGAACTGAATACAGTTTACAAATTAACTCAACTTAGCACAGCTAATTGCTAATTGCTAATTGCTAAATTGCTAATTGCTGTGCTAAGTTGAGTTAATTTGTAAACTGTATTCAGTTCATGATAATATAATATGTGAGTTTTATTCGGTCTAAAAGTTAATCGCCATACAGGAAACGTAACAGATATCAATTGGAACAAAAAGCTATTTTTTTAACGACATTATTAATAAATATAGGTGTTAAATACTAACTTTTGATTTTCTTATGGAAAGTTGTTAAAAACTCGTGTATAGATATCCTTTGAAAAATGTTACAACCCATTAGATAATATATTACGGAAAGTTATTAAAAACTCATATAAAGATATCGATTAAAAACTGTTACAGCCCATTAGATAAAATAAACTAGTTTTAATGAGAATGTAAGTGGGTTTATATTTTCGGTTTTTGTTATGTTTAGTTATTTAATGACAACTAAAAAAATAAGGGCGAAGAGGTTTGAAACTAAATACAGAAGCTAAATAGAATCAAGCTAGTTATGGTTTTGAAACTATTTTCTAAGGCCAACTACTCTATTTAATGGGAGTAAACCACAATTTTATTTAAACTACTTTATATTTTAATTTTCCCTTTTCCAATATAAACTTAAAATACAAACTTATATACATATATGGGCATAACTAGCAACAAAGAAAAAAAATTGTACATATATAAAATGAAAGGCAACTGTAAATGCGTATTTCTGACTATTTGGTCGTTATCAGTACGGTACAACCAAGTTAGAATAATATTAACTTGGGAAATGCATCAAAAATTAAAAGAAAGCAAGAATAGGAAGAAACTTTTTGCGAAACGCAACCAACGGAGAGCTCAAAAAGAGCATAGACGACATAAAAAATGGAAAATCATCTGACGTAAATAAAATCCTAATAAGAAAGATAAAGCCTTTCGGGCCAGAGGCGAGACAACAGGTGCTTGACCTATTTAACAACTGTCGATTTACCTACCAGATTCCAAAATTGTTGCGCAAATAAAACGCCCTTCTGAAACCCGAAAAAGACCCCGAACTACCGAGTAGCTACAGTCCAATATCACTGACACGCTACCTGTAAAAATTATATGAACGATTTATTTTTAACCGCATCCACAACAAGCAGTCTTCACACCACACAATTCCGGCACAACTCTAGTACTGAACCTAACAGAGTACATAGAGGAGGGATTTGAGCAGAGAGAGATAGTGGGGATAGTCTTGGTAGATCTCACGGCGGTATACGAAACAATAAACCACAGAACCCTGCTAACTAAGATCTATAATACTGTACCATCATTAGGTCATTGCTATATAATAGATGCTTCTACGTTGTGGTAAATGGAAAAAAGAGTAGATGGCGAATTCAGAAAAAGACCTATTCCAAAGAAGCCTTTTGGCCCCATCACTATTTAACATGTACACAAATGACCAGTCAATGCACCCTTTAAGTTATAATCAAGCAGGAAAATCAGATGAAGCCGCCATGCACAATTGGAACTCGAAAGTAATTTACACCAGAAAAAAGTTGTTCTTATAGATTGCACAGATATATGAAGGTGCCATAAACCTGAAGGAAAGTAAGAATTGCTCTTAAGAGTGTGTATTGACACCAACATTATGAAATATAGTCATCGATGACCTGGTTCATGAGCTTACAGCCAAGGAATCTGGGTTCAGGGTTTCGCAAACGATATTGTAATAGTAATATCTCATTACATAGAGAATTGACGTGTTTAGAAGAGTGAACCTCTCTGAGAATCCTTCCAAAACTCAACTAGTCGTCTTTACTAATAAGAGGAAGCTTACTGGACTCAGTCGGCTGAAATTATTTGGGAAGGAACTAGAAGGAACCAATGAGGACAAGTATCTCCAAACTCAATTGGAACACTCATATTAACAACATAAGTAACAGAGCTAGGCAATAGTATGTTTTATATATCTTATATTTAGACATAATCTATTGAAACATTTTTAATTGTCTGGGCGATTTTTGATACTAAGGTTTTAGAATTCTGCATTAGTCAAGTACTACAATAAAATGAGGTTATCATTGTTATTCAAAAATAAGCCGACCAAAATTAAACTTAATTAGTAGTCATTACAGTGACGATGTAGCGGGTAGCACTCCTCTACGATCCCGGTAGAGTACAGGCTGGTACAGGGAGTGGCGTCCCTGCCGTACGCTAGCTACTGACTTTCGACTATGTCTAAGTGTTTAGGAGAGGCCAGGTCCCTAACCTATCTTCCTACCCATTTTCCAATTCTTACCACATCCCGATATATCCCGCTACCAACCCGCACTGGCCAGCGTGGTAGTGAAATGGCTAATTTTCCCCGTAAATGACATGACACAAACTAGAAAAAGACCCTTAGTCCCCGGCAGCCCAACGGTCCCTGGTGACGGTAGCCACCAGATTGGACCAAGGACAGAATCACCGGGATAGACACGGCTACCATGGACAACGAACATTGCATATTGCCACTTATAACGTAAGATCGCTTGCAACTGAAGATAAGCTCATTGAATTACAGGAAGAACTTAACTGCATAAAATGGGATGTATTGGGACTTTCCGAAATACGAAGAAAAGGAGAAAACCAATTAGTTTCAAAATCAGGACATCTGCTACATTCCATTGGAGAAAACGATAAGGCAGTTGGCGGTGTAGGCTTTCTCGTGCACAAGAAACACCTAGATAAAATTATAAAAATAGAGAGTGTAAGCTCAAGAGTTGTGTACCTCATATTAAAACTGAACAAGAGACGCTCTATTAAAATTATCCAAGTATATGCACCTACGACGAGCCATACCGATGAAGAAATCGAAAACTTTTATGAAGATATAAATAGAGCTATAGAAAAAGATAAAACCCACCGCCTAATCTTAATGGGCGATTTTAACGCTAAACTTGGATTCAAAGAAGATAACGCAGAAGTGGCTATGGGCTCATTTGGATACGGTGAGCGAAATGATAGAGGAGGTGTGCTACTACATTTTTTGTTGCATCATCAGCTCTATGTGATGAACACATTTTTCAAAAAGAACCAACAACGTAAGTGGACGTGGGCTAATCCAGATGGCATAACAAAAAACGAAATTGATTTCATCATCCCAAATAGAAAAAATATTGTCCAAGATGTTACAATAATTAATAAAATCACTGTTGGGAGTGACCATCGGTTGGTTAGAGCAAATATAATGATCAACATTAGACGAGAGAGGACAGCAATGATAACAGAGAGGCATTCTAATAAATGGAAATCGATAGAAGATAGAGTAGCTTATCAGAATCTCATAACTTCAGAACTGAAAGAAGTAGAACATCTAAATGAAAATGCATTAGATATAGAGGTGACAAACATGCGAATAAATAGTGCGATTCGAAACGCTCATAGAAAATATAAGTAAAAAGGAAAAAACAAGATGGATAAACTCACTCAAGCTACTAAAGATCTTATAAACAAAAGAAGAGAATTGAAAGACAAATACACAGATAATTTTATAACACTTAGACAGTTAGACAAAGATATCACAAAATCCATTCGAAAAGATGTCAGAAATTACAACACTGATTACATAACTCAAGCCATTGATAAAAATAAAAGTTTAAAAGTTCTGCGCCGACAAATGACTGAAGAATCAAAAAATATTTGTAAGCTTGTAAATAAAAAAGGAGAAACTACAACAAATAAAGAAGATATTTTATAAATTGCTCAAGATTTTTACTCAGAATTGTATAAGGAGAAGAACTTCCAGATCCTGATCAAAATCAAATACCAAAAGTTCAAAATGCAGGCTCAGAAGACATCCCAGATATCACAACAGAGGAATTAAAATCAGCTCTCTCGGAGATGAAAAACAATAAATCACCTGGAGAAGATAATATAGTCATTGAACAAATCAAAGAAGGAGGAGAAACGTTAGTAAATGTGTTGAAAAAGATGTTCAATACTTGTTTGACAATAGGCGTAACCCCCTCCCACTGGCATAATGCAATAATAACCATAATGCACAAAAAAAGTGACATTTCAGACCTAAAGAATTACAGACCTATTAGTTTGCTCTCCCATACATACAAACTATTCATGAAGATAATAACAAAACGGCTTGTGAACAAACTGGATAGTTACCAACCTTGTAAACAGGCTGGGTTCCGCTCCAGATACGGAACAAATGATCATCTACAAGTTATAAAAACGCTAATAGAAAAGTGTACAGAGTATAACAAGCCTATCTTTCTTATATTCGTAGATTATGAAAAGGCGTTTGATACTATCGATCATCATAAAATGCTTCGAGCATTGGCTGACTGCCGCATTGACTACCGATATATCGCATTGATTAAAAGTATTTACGAAACTGGTACAGCTTGTGTCCGCCTTCACGAAGATACCAAGAAGTTTCGAATAGAACGTGGAATTAGACAGGGTGATACTATCTCCCCTAAATTGTTTACAGCTGTTCTTGAATATATGTTCAAGCAAATGGAACGAGAAGATAGCATGGGAATTAATATAAATGGGGAAGATCTGAACCACCTAAGATTTGCCGATGACATCGTTTTAATATCTGATAGAGTTGATAAAGCTACAAAAATGCTGCACACGCTCTATAAAGTGTCAAAAACAATTGGTCTTAAAATTAACACCTCAAAGACAAAATTTATGAGCAACCTTGTAGTCAGCGGTAAAATTCTGATTGAGAGCCATAGCATCGATCAAGTAATAGCTTACAAATATCTAGGGCATGAGATTCGCTTAGGCCGAGATAATACAAAGAAGGATAGGTCTCACATGGGCTGCCTTTGGTAGATTGAATAACATTTTCAAGTCTGTTATCCCAGTTTGTTTAAAAAGGAAGGTTTTTAACCAGTGCGTTTTACCGTTTCTTACATATGGTGCAGAAACACTGACTCTGACAAAAAGAACAATAGATAAAATAAGAGTTACACAACACGCTATGGGAAGATCAATATTAGGTAATACCATCAGAGATAAAGTACCAAACCTAGAAATAAGAAGAAGAACAGGAGTCACAGATGCAGTTGAAAAAATAGCCATGGCTAAATGGGCTTGGGCCGGACATGTTGCCAGATTAACGGATGATAGATGGACCAGAAAGATTCTGGAATGGCGACCAAGGCAAGAGGCATATCGAAGCAGAGAACGACCACCGACTGGATGGAAGGATGATATCAAGCGCATCACCATAAACTGTATGCAAGAAGCACAAGATAGAAATAGGTGAAAAATTTTACGGGAGGCCTACGTTCAGCAGTGGACAAATATAGGCTAATTGATGATGATGACAGTGACGATACATTTTGGACAGATATCGCTTTGTGCTATTAGCCCAACATGACTTAAAGTAGGATATCAATTTCAAGTAAAGTTTTGATGCTGATTTTGGTACTTTTCTGGTACGATCTGACAATCGTGAATATTCCTGTATTTAAATTATTCTCTAAAAGGGTGCATTATTTTTTAAATAATTGTGTTTTTTAAAATTCTCAACAACTTAAACAAGTATAAGTAAATCAATAATTCTGTTCCGCTAGTTGTTCGTATTTACTATTGACATTTTTAATTTATCATTTGACCCAGCCTGAATCACATAATAAATTAATACTACAATATGTAATAACTTTAGAAACTGTCAATTCTTATCGGTGCACAAGTCATGGGGGTTCAAATTAAGGGTTGCGCCTTAGATTTCTCACCCATGTCCCAGTCGAAATGCACGGCGTTGCAAAAAAATTAATCTATATACCGATTCGAAACTTTGTGTATGAATCCCGCACTGTGCCAAATTACTGAAAATTGGGAAAAAGTTTGCCGAAAATAAAAAATTTTCCCTATTTGCCGTACAAAAATATTTTTGTACGGCATTAGGTCGGAGGTCATTATTTTTGTATTACCTACCTAAGTTATAAATGCCGTACAAATATGTTTGGCCAAAAAAAACCTACCCTTTTGAGTGATCACTTTATCTGTCACTCACATGTACCGATAAGAATTGACGACATAGTTTCTAAAGTTGTTAATACATATTATAGTACCATTGCTTTATACCATGCGGTCCATAAATTCATTTTTAGCGTTATTATGTACTATGTGAAAAAAATCTGAAACAGGTTGATTTTTATTCTTAAATTGACAATTTACAGTATGAAAATATTATACCCCTCCAGCACCCCCTTTGAATTATAAGCACCCACTCGAAAATTTTAAACAACAAAGGAGATCGTATGGCACCTTATTAGAAAGGGATTTTAGTCCTCTGTTCAGCAATATAAAGTTTTTTAAGTTTTGTACAATCATAACTGAGAAAATTGATTTTTAAGACGTAAAATTTTGATAATGTCTATCACAAAACTTTAGGTTGAATGAAGATAATAATGTCACATAATATTTAGAATGTATTTTTCAATGTACTTTACAATTAAATTAAATTTTCAAAATGACCGCCATTCACTTTTGGACAATAACCGAGGCGATTTTGGAATTCTCGTACAACATTTTGTACGACCTCGGGGGTTATTTTGTTAATTTCTTCCGTTATCCTAACTTTTAAATGAGCAATACTGTTTGATATATTAAAATATACTTTAGATTTTAAATAACCCCATAATAAGTAATCGAAAGGAGTCAAATAGGGGGATCTAGCCAGCCATTCGATCGTTCCACGAAATCCAATCCACCTCTTGGGAAAAACCTCGTTTAAATAATTTCTAACTATATATGCAAAATGCGGTGGAGATCGATTTATCTTATTTGGATGATTAACATCAGGAAAAAATCTTCGTAATGTAGGCACTAAAAAGTTAATCAAAAAATCTAGATAAACCTCACCATCAACTGTGCCCTCAAAAAGATAAGGACCAATAGTTTTATTGTTAATTATACCAGCCCAAACGTTAACTTTTTAGGATATTGCGTGTGAGTCTCACACACAAAATGAGGATTTTCTCTGCTCCAATATCTACAGTTCTGTTTGTTAACCGTTCCGTTCGCTTCATCAGAAAAAACTATTTTGTTTATGAACTGCAAATCTGCGTTCATTCTGTCCATCATTATTTCACAGAATTCTTGCCTTCTATCAGGATCAGCTTCATTAAACTCCTGAACCAACTGAATTTTGTAAGTGTGATATTTTTCTTTATGCAAAACTCTCCAAAATTTATGATTTACTTACATCATTGGGGCAAGTTCTCGAGTTGTCTTATGCTAATTTTTCTCAATCTCTAAAAGTACATCTAACTTTTTTTAATCAATAAATTTAACATTTCTACCTGGTTTTTCAAAATTTTTACATGTTCAGTATAACGAAACTTCTTTTCAGTTTTGCTAACTGGGTATTTATTATTAAACATGTCACAAACCTCCTTTTGGGTTCTTGTTTTATTACTACAACCAATCATAATTAAAATATCTATTCTTTGAGTCTCGGACAAATGAGCCATAATTAAATTTAATACGCGCACAAATATTATACTGACGTCTTTTAGTAACTTTAAATACCTAATTGACAGCAGCCTACTAGATTCATATCAATTGGTTATTTGGCTTTTTGACTAATATTTTATTATCTTCAAAGTTTTTTCCCTAATGTTTAGCAGAACAGATACGAAAATACCTGATTATTTCTAAAGTATATTTTAATAGACCAGGCAATATTGATAATTTAAAAGTTAGGATAAGGGAATAAATTAACAAAATAACCCCCGAGGTCATACAAAATGTTGTACCAGAATTCCAAAATCGCCTCGGTTATTGTCAAGAAGTAAATAATGGTGGTAACGTTGAACATTTAATTTAATTGTAAAAATTAATTTTCTCAGTTATGATTCCACAAACTTAAAAAACTTTATATTACTGAACAGAGGACTGAAATTACTTTTTAACAAGGTGCCACACGACCCCCTTTGTTATTTAAAATTTTCGAGGGGGTGCTTACAATTCAAAGGGGGCGCTGGAAGGGGATAATATTTTCATACTGTAAATTGTAAATTTATGAATAAAAATCAACCTGTTTTAGGTTTTTTTCACATAGTACATAATAACGCTAAAAATGAATTTATTCCATACATATGGACCGCATGGTATATGATTCATGCTGGGTCAAATTAATGACCTTTTAAATATCCCATGGGCTTGTAGTTATATAGTTTAATTAAAAATTACGAGAAATAAATTAAAAATTATCAGAAAACAATTGTTCCAGGGTATGACTGTAAAAATAGTATAAAACCTCTGAATTTTTTTATATGCATCGATTTGCTTGAAATTATGACAGATATCCTATGCCAATATGTGTTTTTTGTCTGGGGGTGGTTACCACCCCAAGTAGGAGGGGGGGCGAAGTTTATTAAAAGGTAATCGCTAAAATGGTAAATTTTAAAACTCGGGACTGATAGTTCACTAATTACACGTCAATAGGCGTGTTTTTAAACATGTATGATTTTCGTGAATATCCAAAAATTAAATTTAATTGGAAAAACCGTTTAGATATAAAATAAAGCTTATGAAACAAAGAGATTCGTTTTTTTTTATTATTACCGTAAATTTAATATTAACAAGACTGTTCTAAAGTAGAAATACAAAAATCCAAACATACGATGTTGAATAAGCCGAAAACGGTAAGTTTTTCATAGAAAACTTTTTTAAATATTTTAAAAAGAACTTTAAAATGAATACTGGTCAAAGTAATTTTCATGAAAATTAAGGTAATTTATAACTAAAATAAACTCCGCTTATATTTTTTATGACGCAGAAAGTTACAAACTCGCCCGTGCCAAAATCACCTTGGTCGAAACCATTCGTTGTTCATTTACAATTTACTTTCTTTATATACAATCATTATATTGTGAAAGTTTAACTGATTTAGAAGGTTTAGTATTAAAAAAATCCGAGTTTAAAGTTAAGACACTATTTTCGGAATATCTCAAAAAAAAACAACTAAACAAGATATAGAAAAAACGCTAAAATACAAAAAGCCTTTTTGCTAAATATTTTGATTTATTTTTATTTCTATAACCTATTTTATATTTTATTTTATTTCTATAAATAAACTACAGAGTGGGGTACACTAAATTTTTTTCAAGCCCTTCGTTTTAAAAAGAGGTGCGCTGAAATTGATTGAAGATGGTACTAGACACATGATTTTTTTATAGTGTATAGAGATTTAAAAAAAAAACAAAATCTTGAGTAAAAAAATCTAGTTTTTGTATTGTAGCATTTGTGTAGTATTGTGTCTTTTTCAGCTTTTTCTTTTTGAGAAATTACGAAAATAGTGTCTTTACTTTAAACTCGGATTTTTGCAAAACTAAACCTTCTAAAACTAAACCTAAATATATACTAAAGCAGACATAACACCCGACACAAGTTTGGCAGAGGTTTTCTAGTCAGTAATAAAGGAAATAAATTAGTACTTAACTTTAAACCCATAAACAACAGAATATGATCGATGTCTACGTCATGACGTGAAAATAATTGCTGGGGACCTTAATGCAAGAGCAATTTTTTCAGCCAACTATAGGATATGAGAGCTTGCATGAAGAGTCAAATGATAATGGGTTAAGAATAATAAACTTCGCAAGCACCAAAAACATGATAGTAGGAGGAACAATATTTCCCCATAAAATAATACACAAACGAACATGGAAACTACCTGACAACGAAACCGATTGACCTGATAGATTGAGCCCTAATAGATGCAAGGCATTCTTCTGATCTCATGGATGTCAGAAGCTACCGAGGTCCAAACATAGATAGTTTCAGTTTCTTGTAATGGCAAAAATTAGAGGAAGAATATCAAACCTAAAAGAAGGATAACCATATTAAACAAGACAGAATTAATGTGCGCATTGAAACCGTTTCGAGATATTATAGGAGACAAATGGACGAGGAAATAGAGAGTCTCGAAGCGGGGGAAATGTGGAGGAATTGTGGACAAAATGTAGAAACATAATAACTGAGAAGGCATCGGAAATATTGGGAAAACCAAACCAGTTAGACAAAACGAATGGTTTGACGAGGAGTTCTAAGAAGTAACACATAACAAAAATAGAGCATACCTAAAGACAAATCAAGCTAGATATACAAGAAGAGCAAAGTAGGAATAGCGGACCCTAAGAAGCGAAGAAAAAGATTACATAGAAGAAAAAAAGGCAATTTGAAGAAAAGCAGTTGGCTAAGAAATCAAAACGAAACTCGAAACTTCTACAGAAATGTAAACAAAATGACTAAAGAGTTTAAGCCAAGAATAGGGAGATGTCAGGATGGAGAAGGAAATATCCTAAGTGATACAACCTTAATCTTAATCCGATGGGTTGAATTTTTCGACGCAAATTTAACGGCCCTTATATCGAAGAAGCAGATAACACCGTAGAAGATCGAAATGATTAAAATCTATTCTACCCAAACGAAAAACCACCTACTACTGAAGAGGTTGTCCAAGCCGTTAAAAAGCTTAAAATAATAAAGCACCAGGAACTGAACAAATTTGTAGTGAGCTCTAAAAGAATGGAGGCGACGCCCTGCTGCAAGCACTGCATAAACTTTAATTTCTTGTCTGGCAAAATCAGACCATGCCCTGTGAATGATCTCAAGGCGTAATATGCCTGGTACATAAAAAAGGCAATTAGCTTCAGTGTGACAATTACAGAGGTATAACCCCTTTAAAAACTGCTTACAAGATACTAGCAAATATTCTCTAAGAAAGGCTACAAGTTAACACAGTGGGCATAGCTGGAAAATACCAGGCCGGGTGTACTCAAGAAACATCAACAATTGACGAGATTCATTTAATAAGACAGATTTTTCGGATTTAATCCAAACTGGCAACAACGCTCCCTCGTCCTACCCCTTGCTGCAATATCCCTTGGGCCAAAATTTGACTCTGCGAAAGATTGCACACAATTCTTTCTCTTTTACGTTCAACTGTCCAAGAAGACACATCGCTCTTAAGTTCAACTGCCGCATGGTGAATCATCCGATCACGTGTTAACAATAATTGTAAGTGTTAATATTTCTTATACAAGCAACGAGCAAATAAATAGTAATTATTGTATTGTCTATCAACAAATTTAAAGGTATACTATTTATAACTGAAATATATTTCTACTGAGTAAGAGTAATTTATTTAAATCCATACAACAAAAGAACCACCGCTTAATGGAAATATACCAAGTCGAAGGAATAATCCGAAGTAATTATACCTTATAATTACTTGTACCCAGCCGAAGTATTTATTCGGCCCACTTGGACGGTGTCATAGGAGCCCCGTTCATAGATCCTCGAGAAAACATTGGAATTTAACATTGAAACCCATCACTTATTCGTCGACCTCAAGGCCGCATACGACAGTGTCAAGAGAACAGTACTATACCAATCAATGCGTGAGTTTGGTATACCAGAAAAACTTATCCGATTAACGAGAATGACAATGTCTATCCTTTGAAATAAAGGATGAACTTAGACAAGGGATGCCCTGGCTTGCCTCCTATTTAACATTGCCTTGGAAAAGGCAGTCCGAGACACACGAATTAGAAATGGCGGTACTATTTACAATAGATCGATACAAATCTTAGCATACGCTGATGACATTGACATAATAGGGCGTAGCTAGCGAGATGTTAAGCAATATTTCCTAGAATTGGAAATGGCGGCGAAACAGGTCGGTCTAGTCATCAACGAAGACAAAACCAAGTACATGTTGGTTACTAAGGATCCTATAGCAAATGAGGAACGGAAAACAGCATTTGAAAGTCATATATTTGAACGTGTTGACAGCTTCACATACCTTGGATCGCTAGTGACTACTACCAATAAAACAAGCGAAGAAATGAAAAAACGAATAAACCTTACAAATAAGACATACTGTGGACTCCAAAAACAATTCCACTAAAGAAGAATCCAGAGAAAAATTAAAATTAATATACACAAATCACTAGTGAGGTTGGTCCTCACATATGAGGCGGAAACATGGACTCTAAAGCAGAAGGATGAACGACTTCTGGGAATAGTCGAGCGTAAGATACTCCGTAAAATATTTCTAGCTATAAACGATCAAGGACAGTGGCGCAAAAGATTTAATTTCGAATTATACCAAATCCCAATGCACAATCTCTGAAATTAAGAGTACATAGAAAACAAGTGTACATAAAAAAATACTCTAATACCCATAATATTAAAAAAACTCACTCAATCAAAGAAGTCAATTATCGTCGATCTGAATATAGTCTAACGAAATATGGGTAAGCTAGTTGATCACATTTGTAAATTAGCATTTATGCTATTAAAAGATATAAAATTAATTATTAAAAGATATAAAAGCCAGTTATTCCAATGGTAGAAAGAAAAACCAGATCAAACTGAAGATCAAGATAAAAAACGGGTGTGGCAGTCCAGTGGGACTGCCGGTGGATGTTACACTTCTATACACGCATTCGCCGTTACAAATTTATTTGGGAGTCAATCTGCACAATCATAACATATGTAATTTTATATGTAATTTTATAAAGACATAGCAGAAAGAGAAACAGAATTAATAACAACTTACTAACAGTGAAGGATTTAATCAATATTTTGATGAAAATGTATATTTTTGTTTTCATATATGTATGAATGGAGTTGAATGCAAAATTTTTTTACACATACTCTGCAGTAAAATTCATTGTTTATTTTATTATTAATATAATAATACAATACAAATTAAACTGCAATATTCATAAGTATTTAAAAATGACAATAATATACATAAAAAAATACACTACAATACAGTGCAACATAATTCCATATATAATAATACAATACAAATTAAAATGCAATATCCATAAGTATTTAAAAATGACAATAATGTAATAACATTAATAAAAAAGTCCTCCCCGACTGGGAATCGAACCCTGGTCTCCCGCGTGACGGGCGGGGATACTGACTACTACACTACCGAGGACATAACACAAATCTATTTCAAAATTGACAGTACTGGATCATACAGTGATTTATTGAGATTATTATTTTGAAATACAAAAGAATAATATAATTATGAACATTTAATAAATAATACAAAACATATCACATAAATAATAATATTAATAAATATTTTATTATATGTATAATATTATATGTATATATATCTTTATATAATATGTATAATATTAAATTATATATACAAAAGGAACATTTTTATATTCGAGAGAGGAAGAGAGAGAAAATATATCTTCTGTCTCTCTCTTACTCATTATCTTACATATGTAATGGTTTCACAGATTCGCTCCCATACAAATTTCCAACGTGGAGCGCGCGTATAGAAGTATAACTTCAAAAAATTGATAGAAAGTGGATAATATTGTTTTGAAGATAAATTATTAATATTGTAGCATTTCTAAATTCTTTGGATATGTATTGAAATTGAATTGTTTATATTTCTTGGGTATTTTTTTCTTTGATCGAAACCGCTAAATATTCTGCGTTTCCAATAAATATTCCAGTTTATATGTTTTGTTTTTGCTAAGTTAAGCGAATGAATTTAAAATATTATTAGATCACTGGTGTTAGTCAAAAATGTTTCTTCGAATTTGTTTGGTTTGCTGTTTTGTTCCTTGTCATGGAAATGTAGTATGCAGTAGCAGTTAAGTGTTTGGTATTGAGCAGTTTTACAGCAGTTTTTGAGGATAGTCTCATGTTGCCATTGTACTGTGCCTGTTCCAGTCTTTGAACTAGGCGAGTTTTCAAGGTTTGTGTTCCAGCCGGTTCTGGCTTCCGCCCCCATTTTCTTATCCCTGGTCGTCATCCCGGATCTGCCCCCAGTATAATTCCAGTTTCCGACCCCAGACATGCAGGGTGAAATTTAGTGAAATTTAAGGTAACTTTTTGTGTTAAATTTTACCGTAAAAGTCAAGATAGACATTTTTTTTAAATAATAATTGCTTTCATTATTTAAAAAGATATTTTTTTTTGTTATTTTTATATTTACTTTTGTGACTGTCTTTATGTATTATCTGTATTTTGAAACTGTTTGTGGTGATACACAATAAATTTTTAATTTTTTGTAACCATTTTATTTGTTTATCTTGACTAACTCTCTAACCTTTTTTTTTTAGTTTCATTTGAAAAAGATATGTTCTGCATTTCTAATAATTATTTCCCTAGTTACAACTAGTTGTTGTAATAGTTATAATTAGGCACCTCGAAGTGGCATAGTTTTTAAATTACTAGAGGTATTTCCTGTTTACTTTCTGTGTTTTGTTTTATTTGTCCCAAGAGATTCATGACCTTTTGTTTTATATTTTTGTAGTTGCCCCAATCCAAACCCTTTGTCATTTACTTATCTACGACCCCAGCTCTCCTAACAAGCCCTGAGTGCCGTCCGCATAAGTTTCGATTTGTTTTGCTTGCCCTATCTTCGCCCCCAGTAATTTCTATCAACAATCTTCTACCCTTTATATTCTTACCCTATGGTAGGCAGAATATATTACGTTACAATATATGAATGCAGAAGACTTCCAAGGGCGTGGGACAAGGCTGTATACGAAGTCCCAATTTTTCCAATATATACGGAAAATGAATAATTGGGAAAGCCATTTAAAAATTCAAAGGTTTTTCGCATTTTTTTATTTAGTGTTGAATTTTGGACTTAAAAGAAAAAAATATAAAAGGCTCCTAGATGAGTTCAAAGACAACTAAACATCAGCAAAAGACTAAGAATGTTAAATAACGAATAATAAGCTATTTTGGGTACACATGTGTAAGGAATGTTCTCGAAAAGCTTACTATACTCGTATAGTAAAAGGTCAAAGGTAAATAGAGTATCTCATGATAGTTGATGAAGTAGCTCATGAGTATCAACTCATGAGATCATGATACTACGATACATGTAACAGGCTACGACTAACATTGATAAGAATGGAGAAAAGGTATTCAATCGAAAAGCTTAAGAATAAATAGTATAAATTAATTACTTTTAACTGTATAATTATATTAAATGTTTAATAAAATGTATCCGAAGAACATTAGGTAACTTCTTTTATTATTTCTATTAAAATCTTCTATTAGAATAATTTCTATCCAAACCAAACCAGATTTCCTTTAACCCAAAAATTTCACAACTAATAGACACAAATTACACATAATAAATGATTACTAGACGCATAATCACAAAAAACCATAACAAATAGCACCTGTTCTGCGTCAATATCAAATTCTTACATAAATTAAACGCGTCTTATAAAAAATGCCAATGACCTTGAATGTATCAAACATATGTTTTAAAGCTTTTTAGGAATTTTAATTACATAAAAGAAAACATATATTAAAAATTGTGATATTTTAAATAATTTTATTAAAATTTCGAATTCCAGGTCGGAAGCCGATTTCAAAATACAAACCTTAAAATTGTTTCGGTACATTCGGAACAAAAAACTCCCTCAATTATAATGACAGCTCAGATATGGTATATACAACCAACAGTTTAAAAATACTTTAAAACGGCTATTGAAATATAGTCCTCTTCATCAAGTGCCATCTTCGCGGCGGAGGTCGGCAATCATCATAGCTATTCGGACTTTTGTGACGGCTGCTCTGAAAAGTTCATTTGATGTACATCCGTACCACTCTCTCAGGTTGCGCAGCCATGACATTCTACGCCTCCCTATGCTTCTCTTTCCTTGGATCTTTCCCTGCATAATTAGTTGGAGCAAGGTGTATTTCTCTCCACGTGTAATATGTCCGAGATATTCTAATTTTCTTGTTTTTATTGTACTTAAATTTCCATTTCTTTGTTCATCCTTCCCAGAACCTCTTTGTTTGTGATGTGTTCTGTCTATGATATTTTCAGAATTCTTCTGTACACCCACAGCTCGAATGATTCCAGTTTTTTCATTGATGTCGCATTCAAGGTCCAAGATTCCATTCCATAAAATAAAGTCGAAAAATAGCACCTCGCCAACCTAACTCTTAGTTCCAGTTTTAAATCCCTGGTACATAGCACTCTTCTCATTTTGTTGAAATTTGCTCTAGCCTTTTCTATTCTTATTTTGGTCTCCTGATTGTAATCATTTGTGGAGTTAATCATTGTTCCCAGGTATGCATATTTGACCACTTGTTCGACGTTGGTTTCGTTTATTAGAAGATTCTCGTTATTTCTTTGAGTTTTCGATATTCTCATAAATTTCGTCTTCTTGACATTCATTGTTAGACCATACTCTTTTCCATACTCTGCTATTCTGGTCACCAGTCTCTGAAGATCTTCAATGTTTTCGGCTAAGATCACAGTCTCGTCCGCATATCTAATGTTGTTAATGGGAACTCCATTTACCTTTATTCCAGTTGTTTTCCCCTCAAGAGCTTTTTTCAGGCCCTCTTCGGAGTAGGCATTAAAAAGAATTGGCGACAATACGCATCCCTGTCTCACTCCACATCTAATTTCAATTTCTTCTGACAGTTGTTCGTTAACACCTACTTTTGCTCGCTGTTTATAGTATAAATTTGATATGATCCTGAGGTCGTTGTAGTCAATCTTCTTTGATTTCAGGACATTCATTAATTTTTTATGTCGTACTTTATCGAATGCTTTATTATAGTCAATAAAACATGCGTATATATCTTGATTGACGTCCAGGCATCTTTGTATTAATATATTAAGTGAAAAAAGAGCTTCACGTGTTCCTAGGCCTTTGCGAAAATAAAATTATGTATCATTAACGTCTATGTCCAGTTTGTGATATATTCGGTTATGGATGACTTTAAGTTTTTCTTTTTAGGGAGACAAATAAAAATAGATGTTAACCACTCTTTGGGTAATATGCCTGAACTATAAATTTGGTTCACGAGTGTCACTAAAACATCAATGAAATATAGTAAAACGCTTAAATTTGTAGGTTTTGATAGTTCTGCTTTAAAATATAGTGCGGTGACTGGTTGTTCTGGTAATTAAATATGTAATTTTTTTTCTCCTTTTTCTCCAAGGATAGGGAAGGGAAAAAACTTTTCACGCCTAGGAGTCGTTCAGGGTGACTAAATACGTACTAAGTAGACCACTAGATAAGGAGTATTATTACCTGGGAAAAAGACAAAGGTAACTTAAAGCTAGACCTAAGAAAAAGTTGCAATTTATAAGACTTAACAAAACCTAGAATACTAAAAATTTACAGTTTGTTCAGAGCTAGTAAGTTCATAAGAATATACGGGGATCCACGTTTTATTGCAATAGCTGAATATTGAATATATTTCTTTGTATCACATACTTGTCGCATGCAAAAAATATATGATATAAATCACTTATATTGCAATCTATTACTTGATGGTATTGCAATTCGCACACATAACGAATTCATTCATTTCGCATACGAAATTAGAAAAAAATCGCGCGAAATCTGGGGTAATATTTTCGAATTCATTCACACACATTTCGAATTCATTCACTTCGCATACGACATTAGAAAAAATTCGGGCGAAATCCAAATTTTTGTATTTTCGAATAGTGCGTGTACGAATTATTTCGTATATTCGAGACCCATTCGAGTCGCGCCGGCGACTCGAATGGGTCTGAACTATTGGAATTGGAAAAGTAATTGTTGTCATTTCAGTTGTCACTGGGCCCATGTACGTCAGATAAGATTTCGCTGATGGTTTTAATCGTTGTTTTACATTCAAAAATACAATACAATTTACATTAACATATTATTTTTACATTGAACTTTGTTTTCAATGGCTGGTTTAAATAATTTTTTAATAGAAAGAAATATAGTTAATGCCCTTGCAGAAGCGGAAATATTAGCGGAATAGAGAATTGTACAGATTAACAAAGCCCCTTATAATGGAGTTAATAGTCTTGAATGGCTCCTTTTTTGTTCGGCCAACACTGAACCAACATATTTGATGCCCATTTTTACTCATTTCCGCTAATTTATTCTTCTTGTAACTATCCATTTCGGGTGTTGGAGACCACCAAGGCAATCTGTATTTTGCACACTGCTGCTCTAAACATATTTGTGGTTGTTGTATTCAATCACGTACGTAGATTTTTCAGCCAGGAAATTCTTCACCTTTCTGGTCCTCGTTTTCCTTCTACTTTTCCTTGTAGCATTGCAGAAACCCATATCTTTCGCTGTTCCTCATGATGTGACCAAGGTATTCGATTTTGGCTGTTTTTATTGTGGACAACTCTTTTTCTTGTTGGTAGGAATTCAATTTTCTTGAACTCAATTTTCTTGCAAGTAGCGTCTGTACGCGTACAACAGTATAGGAAAGATATAACATCGTAGTGACCTGATTTTTATGGGCACTGGTAAATCATGGCACATCAGGCAGTGGCGAAGGAAAGTATCCGAAAGGGCAGAATGGAAGAACATTGTTAAGCAGGCCAAGACTCACAAAGGGTTGTAGCGCCATTAGAAGAAGAAGAAGGTAAATCATGGCATTTGAATAGCTTAGCCATTTTTTGAAATGCAGATCTTGCTTTCTCTCTCCTACATTTGATTTCTAGGAAATGGTCCCAATTTTCATTGATGTTCGTACCAAGGTAGGTGTATGTTTTTACTCTTTCTATCGGTTGACCATTCACACTGATTCTTCCAATTTGCTCTTTCTTCTTAGAGATCATCATACATTTTGGTTTCTTAATTTCAGTGAAAGTCTAGATTTCTGACGTATTTCTGGCGTATTCATTAACTCCTGGAGGGCTCCATAACTGTCAGCAAATACCACCGGGTCGTCCGCGTATCTGATTTTATTTTAATTCAATTTATATCAATTAAACTAATTTACAAGAAACCAATTGTTTTAAATATAAACATATAATACAAGATATACTGACGGCTGCAATACAAACGCGTTCCGACAGAGAAAAAAACCGACAGAGAAAACTGACGCAACGCAGTCCCTGCATCTCCGTCTAATGGGTTGGGTTTATCGACCAAGTGACCTTCTCATTGGTCATTTAGGTCACATGGTGGATAAACCTAGCAAATCTGGTGTTTTGGCACTTAAAATCCTACACTAGTTTGGCACTAAAATTATAGTAGGTAGTTAGATAAAACCTTGTTTTAAAACGAGTTTTACTGTGTAGCATATATTCATGTTATGCGTATGGAGTTAAGATATTCTATTAATTTTCTTTTAATATTTCATTCTGTATCGTTTTCAGTATTGACTTCTAGTTTGATTCGTTAAAGAATTCAAATTCGGAGGATCTCGTGATAACTTTCTTACATATTTATATATATATATATATATATATATATATATATATATATATATATATATATATATATATATATATATATATTATATACTGTTTTATTGCACTCCTAGGCCTTCTTTTTAAACTGCTGAGTATGACACACTTATAGTAAATTACAATTATTTTCAAGGTTTTAATAGCAGTCGAAAAGTGATAAACGTTAAACGGACGTACTAAGCTGCTTGCATTTTGTTCATTATTCTTACCAAGTCTATAAATTGCAACCAATTAAAACCAAAAATTAAACACTAATTTATTTCTGTATCGAACACCAAAAGTGAATGTTTATTTCATGGTAAGATTTGTTATTAGAAATTTAATGGAAAACAACCTATAACTGGGTTAATTTTTTATGAGGTTTAGCTTTCACTTTAAGTAAAAATTTAATTTATTTCATACAATAGGATTTGCTGCATTTTATAAACGCTTGTAGCACAGATAAGAACAGAGTTGACCTTACTTTGAATGAATATCACAGCATAAAATTCTTAAGAATCTAATACAAACACACTCTCGCTCTGCTCTCATCCGGTAAAATATTCTTACATGAGAAATTAACCTTCTCGATCAAATCAATGTAACCTTCCACCAATAACCAATAACCTTCTCAATATCAATACATTTCAAAGAATATTTTATTAAATGAATGAAAATAACCATTTGGTAAGTTAAAAAAACACATCTAGGTAGACTTGAAGATGGTGTATTGAAAAAATAATAGATAAGTGTGCCAAGACACATGAACAAATTTTATTTTATTTTATCATTTGAATATAGACGCTTTACAACTTTTGTATTCTACGGAGCTAATAAGAAAAATGGAGAGAATAAAAATCCTTAAAGTTAGTAAAGTGCTTCGTGCAAAAGCTGTACTGAAAAAAGCAGCACAAAATTAAAACTGCAGATTGAAGTAGAAAATGTTTAAATGGCAGTGAAAAACAACCTGGATGCCTAAAAAGTATATACACAAGAGCGGAAACCTACTAACTTGGATAAATTTATAGCATTTTATTAAAGCTCAAATGACCTCTTGGACTAAATTTTAATTAACAAAGATAACAAGGTGCATTTATGTGTTGTAATTCTAAATCAATATGCTCTCCATATATTTTGTGCTCATTGGTAACACAGCATCATACTCTTTGCCTTTGAATAAATGAATAAAGTTATTTTTATCATTAAATATGAATCTAGGAGGAAAAAATCATTTGTGTGGAATCAGTTAAAAAAATAAAATAATTAGTTTTGTTATAGTTGGTTAATACTCTAGAGTAAAATTTTAACGTTAAACTTTGACCCTGTGTGTTAAAATCCATTCCTGTTAATGTCAAAAGTTGATCTATCCTATGTTACAGTAAGATATTTAGGTGCTTGTTTAGTTTCTCACCTGATTTGGAGAAATGACCAATAGTGGAACAATTAGAGAACAATTTTTTGGAGCTTTAGATATGATTATTATTTAACTTACATGCACGTTGTTTATTTGTTTTTGTGTACAAATGCGGGGGAACTCCAATAATTTAGTACTTTACTACAGGACCTGCATATCACGGTGTTTTTCATATCTCGGGTTAAGGAGCGGCCTGAGATTTTATGTAATTAACAAGTTAACTGCCAAGCTATATTGTTAAACTAGGTCTACACGCCAACTGAACTTTGACAATTATTACTGTTAAATATTTAACGTCATTGTTGTAATTTTTTTCAAAAATAATTAATAACGAAAAAATGACAATATTTGACTGCCAGTCCGATGGGCCTGACGCGGCGTAGAAAGAGTTTGAAAGTCACTTCACGTCACGCCGCCGGTCCAACTTAAGTAATAGGGAGAGTTTAGTATTAGTCCAACTTAAGTAGTAGGAAGTTTTGTTTTAGCACGCCACGCAGAGATTTAGTGTAGCTGGAGTACTTGTCGATACATGTTAAATCGCTCAAATAGTTCAGTATTTACTGTTACACAATAAGTTCACGAAATATACCAGGTTTATCAGATTATGAACTTAAACAAATACTAAATAATATGTGATGATTCAATTATTGATGGTAATTATGAACCTAATTCCGATGAAATCTATGATAACTCTCGAAACGAACTGAAAACTTTCGAAGAACGTAAGTTAATTTACTAAGTATTATATATTTTTGTACCCATTGTTATAATATTTGTACTCCAAGATTAATGCGCTGAACATGTTTAACACTTTATTATTTTTAGCACTAAACACACAAGATAATGAGAATCATCAGAAAATAGCAACATGTGATATTGGAATATCAATGAGAATAGATGATGATTGGACAGAACCAAAAGGCGATCAAGTACAGTTAACAACTTTTTCAATTGAAGCTGGTGTTAACAGTGATGTTGCTGGTATGTTAGCAATGGGTAAACCAGAGGAGTTCTTTTTCGCTATCGTTACTGACTCAATATTTGAAATGATAGCAAATCAGACAAACTTATACGATACGCAAACACTGGTTAACACCGACACCCCTTCATCTTCTAGGCTACACAATTGGAATCCCACAGATACTGTTGAAATAAAAAAGCTTTTTAGTTTGATAGCTTGGATGGTTCTCATTTCAAATAATGAGGAATATTTAGATAGAGACAGTTTCTTCTTCTTCTTGAGTGCCTTATCCGGTCCGGATGTTGGCGATCATCAAGGCTATCATGGTTTTGTTGACTGCTCTGCGAAACAGCTCCGCTGAGGTCATCCCAAACCATTGTCGGAGATTTTTCAACCACGAGATACGACGGCGTCCCGGTCCTCTTCTGCCAAATACTTTACCCTGCATAACAAGTTGAAGAATTCGATATTTTTCTTCGTTCCGCATCACGTGGCCGAGGTACTCAAGCTTGCGTTGTTTAATTAAATTAAGCACTTCTTTTTCTTTTGTCATGCGCTGTAGGACCATAACGTTGGTGACATGGTCCACAGAGACAGTTTACACAAAATAAATAATTTAGTAAACTTAATTTTAAAAAACTATCCATCTGTTTACGTACCTGGAGAAATTGTGTGCGTGGACTATTCAATGGTTCCTTTTAGAGGCAGGCTACTGATAAAACAGTACAACAAGCAAAAACGACATAAGTATGGAATTAAAATTTTTAAATTGTGTTGTAAAAATGGTTATATAATTTACCAATATACGCTGGTAAAACCTTAGAACAAGAAAAAATTACCCCTTTAGGCATTATTATGAAGTTATGCAACAGCAATATTACATGCGATTAGAACTGTTTGTACGGTTAACTGGTATACCAGTATAGAGTTAACAAACAAACTGCTAGACAGAAATACACATCTTATAGCAACAATCAGATTAAACAGAAAATTAATAGATACCAAAAGAAGTAGCTAACAAAAAACCTAAAAGTAGGTGAAGTAGCAGTTATGCAAAATAGCAGAGAGAGAACTTTTCTAAATTGAAGGAATAAACGTGATGTATTAATGTTGTCTACTTGCCATTCGATTGAAACTGAAAATGTACAAAGAAAACAAAGAACATCTTTAGTAAAACCAAAAATGGTTTTAGCTTACAATACAGGCAAAGCTGGAGTTGATTTATCAGATGTTATGACAACATATTCCAGTCCACTACGTAAAACTGACTAACTAACACAATATTTAAAAATTTGCACATGGAATGTGAAAACTATGGCAAGGAGTGGAAAAATAGACAATGCCATTCAGGAAATGGAAAGAATGACCATTGACATAATGGGAATAAGCAAGATGAGATGGCCCGGAACAGGAAGCATTGACAAAAAAGATCACAGAATATTCTACTCAGGGTCACTAGATGGAAAACTAGAACATGGAGTTGGTGTGATAATAACGAGAAAAATTAGTAGATGTATTTTAAATTTTGTCCCAGTGTCCAACAGAGTAATACTACTGCAAATAAGAGCCAATCCAGTGAATGTAAACATAATACAAATATACGCTCCCACTGTAGATAAAGACGACGAGGAAGTAGAGACTCTCTACCAAAGCATAGAGGATATATTAGAACGAATACCTAAACACGAAGTCAGCATTATAATGGGGGATTTCAATGCAAAACTTGGGGCCGAACGGAAAACGTCTCTAATCGGACCTTTTATGTTAGGACAAAGAAACGAAAGAGGTGACAGACTAGAAATATTCGCAGAAGATAACAAGCTAGTGGTTCTAAACACATTTTATAAACTACCACCGAGGATATTGTATACATGGAAGGAACCAGCAGATAAACCCCATAACGTAATTAGAAACCAGATAGATTATATATTGGTAAATAGAAGATTCAGAAACAGTTTTAAATCTGTCAAAACATATCCAAGAGCGGACATTCAATCTGACCACATACCTTTAGTGGGAGTCATGGATGTGAGACTGAAGACAATAAAGAAAAAGTCTAGACCTAACTACGACATGACAGCCCTGCAACATCCGGAAGTTAAAAAGCAAGGGGGGAATATATTAACAACCAAGTTAAACAACTAAAAGAAGAAAATAACATCCAACGAGAAATCAATCAATTCGAAGAAATAATTAAGAAAACTAAACAAGATCTGCTAAAACCAAACAAAGAAACAAAGAAGAAATCTTGGATGACTCCAGAAATCCTTCACTTAATGGAACGCAGAAGGTTAATGAAAGGAAATAAAGATGAATATAAAAAAATGCAGGCTTACATCAGAAGAAAAATAAGAGAAGCTAAAGAAAAAGAAGCTGTAGAGAAATGTAAAGAAATAGAAAGACTACAAGCCAAGCATGACAATTTTAATGTACACAAAAAGGTAAAAGAAATAACAGCTACTTTTTAAAAGCGATCACAAATGAAACTCATAGACACCAATGGAAAATTAATCATTGACACCCAAGAGATAAAAGACAAATGAAGAATATATTTGGAGACACTTTTTCAAGATCAAAGAAATGATTATAGGCATCCATTTTCAGAGAAGATGACGGGCCCGGACATACTTAAACCCGAGGTAGAAGAAGCAATAAAACGGATGAAAAGCAGGAAAGCTGTAGGGCCTGATAATATCGAAGCTGAATTTTTAAAACTCTTGGAGGAAGAAGGAATAAATTGGATCACGGCTGTCTTCAATAAAATATACAATACAGGAATCATACCTGATAAATGGCTAGAATCAGAATTCATAGCGATACCTAAATAACAGGGGGCTAAAAAGTGCGAAGAATATCGAACAATCAGCCTAATGAGCCACATGTTGAAACTGTTTCTTAGATTCATCCATGGAAGAATTTATAAGAAGTGCGAGGAAGAAATATCGGACAGACAGTTCGGCTTCATTAACGCAGTGGGTACCAGAGAGGCACTTTTCGGAGTACAGGTACTGATTCAAAGATGCAGGGACGTTAATATACTATATTTATTATCACTTGGCTCTGTAGATATTTACAACTCCTTAATTCAATTTTTAAAAGACAGCAAATTATCATTATAATTCTCTAAAAATTATTTAGTTAGTAGATGTAATAGTCTTTTATTTTGATAGGGCATTTAGGTAAATAATTATAATGATGACTGTCTTAGTCCTTTTGTGTCTGGCTGTATGACGATAAGTCTAAGCAAAAAAAAAAAAAAAAAAAAAAAAAAAAAAAAAAAAAAAAAAAAAAAAAAAAAAAAAAAAAAAAAAAAAAAACTGTGACGTATACGCGTGCTTGATCGACTATGAAAAGGCATTTGACAAAGTTCAACATCAAAAGATGATAAACATTTTAAAATAAGCAGACCTAGATGACAAAGACCTCAGGATAATTTCAGAACTACACTGGAATCAGACCGCATACATGAAAATTAACGAAGAAGAAACAGATCACATAAAAATAATACGTGGAGTTAGACAGGGATGTATCCTATCGCCGTTGATATTTAATATGTACTCAGAGAAATTTTTTAACGAGGCTCTTTACGGAATAGACGAAGGCATCCTTCTAAATGGTGAAAGAGTAAACAATGTTAGATATGCCGACGACACCATGGTGATAGCAGATAGTTTAGAGGGACTTCAGAGGTTAGACAGAATAAACGAGTACAGTCAACAGTACGGACTAAACATTAATACCCACAAAACAAAACAAATGATTATCAGCAAGGAGAATATAAATGGGGCTCATCTATACATTAATGGGACGCAGATAGAGCGAGTAAAACAGTATTGCTACCTGGGAACTATTATAAACGAACAGTGGAGCAATGTACAGGAAATAAAGTGCCGCATAGGAAAGGCAAGAACGGTCTTTAACAAAATGAGCGCCATCTTCAAAAGTCACAACATATCCCTAGATACAAAAATGGGACATTTGAGATACTATGTTTTCTCTGTGTTGTTGTACGGGGCGGAGGCATGGACGCTTACAGACACCACTATTAAAAAACTTGAAGCATTTGAGATGTAGCTTTATAGAAGAATGCTGAGAATATCATGGACAGCAAGGATCACGAACAAGGAAGTTCTAGAAAAAATGAAGAAGGAACCAGAGATTGTGTTTACGATCAAACGCATAAAATTGCAATATCTGGGACACGTTATGAGAAATCAGCACCGTTACTCCCTGCTGCAGTCTATCTTGCAAGGTAAAGTCAAAAGTAAGCGAGGACCCGGTTGAAGGAGAATATCATGGCTGCGGAATTTAAGAACATGGTTTAAGAAAACCTCAACGGAGCTGTTTCGAGCCGCAGCGACCAAGGTCATGATTGCCAATATGATTTTCAACATCCGAAACGGATAGGAACCAGAAGAAGAAGAAGGCGTAAAACTGTTAACTGGTACAGAAAAATAGCAATAGAGCTATTACTAAATACTTCAGTAGTGTTTATAAAACAAGTGGTTGTAGTATTTGTGGTAGCGTGTTTATTTTCATGTACTTCGTTTTGTTGGTGTTTATTATTAAACCCATTTTTGTAGCTGATTCTTTTAATGCTACGTACGTCCTTCGTACAGCGTTTTCCGTTTTCCCAACAATATTGATATCATCAGCATAGTTATTTGTTTTAAAAGGTTTAGACAGTTCCCAGTGAATTCGTACTCTACATTCAACTTTTTCAACAAAAGTTAGTTTTGTTAAATTTACCAACTGATTTGATATTCCTAGCTCTTTCTTTGTAGTCTATAAATATGTGATGAGCATCAATGCCATATTCCAGTGTTGTTTCTAAAATTTGTTTCAGGATTGCAATCTGATGAATTTTCAATTTACCAGCTCTGAAACCAGCCTGGTATTTTCCTACTATCCGTATTTTGTACGCTGATTTAGAAGCGCAATTCATCTGTAATTATAGCATTCAAAGATATATCCTTTTTTGTGTATCGTGCAAAGTATATCAATATTCCAATCATTGGGGAGGGATTTCTGTGTCCATATTTCTTTTATAAGCTGCTGTAATGCCATTATGGTATCGTAGCCACCTTCTTTATATAGTTCAACTGGGACATTATCTATTTCGGATGATTTGTTTCTAGCTAATTTTTTACTGCATCTTTAACTTCAAGAATCTTTGGTGGTTCCTCTTCCCTATCGTCTGTTTCCCTTACCTCATATCTTTCGTCTTTCAGGTTTTCTTCTTCTTCCTCTATATTAAGCGCCTGGTTAGAATATTCCACCCATCTATCCAATACATCTTTCCTTGTTGTTTTTATGTCGCCTATTCTGACTTGTGCATTGTCTTGTGGTTGCCTTGAATAATTATTTTCTGTTGATGTTAACTTTCTTATAGAATATTCTGAATTCTTTCTCTTTGTTGAGATTTTTTATATATTTAAGTTCCTTATTTAAGTCGTTTCATTTAAGTGGTTTTCTTTTGTGTATCCTCTTCATTCTCTACAGTTGTTCTAGTTCGTCGGGTAAGCATCTTTCTGTAGGCTTCATTTTTTCTTTTGTTGCATTCTTGCATTGATCGGTAAACCAATGATTTTTATAGGAACAAATTTCTGTTCCTATTTCATCTTTCGCTGCTGCTTTAATGTCTTCCTTTATTCTGGTCCAGTAGGAGTCTATATCTATCTGGCCTTCTTCATTTACATTTTAATTCCTTACCCTGTTGGTGATGTTTTCCGAGTACCATTCTGCAATTATCGCATCTCTCAGCTTTTGTACATTTTATTTTTTTCTTTTTATTTTATTTTCATTACTGATGTTTGAAATTCTAGCCCTCAATGTTGAGATTACTAGGCAATGATCTGAGTCTATGTTTGCGCCTCTATAACTTCTCGTTAAAATTTTACTTTATAGTAAAAATTCCGGAAAAAAATTATAAGGTAACATAATATTGGTTAAACATATAAAATTAAACGACCAAAATAAATAGTCATTAATCCAAACTGATACAAATTTCGTAACAGACTATATGTATATTATTAATTATATTATATTGATTATATTATATTTATAATCTTGGAGAAACGTATAAATAAAGGGATTAGAGACTTTTAAATAGACTAGAATAAAACCTCTGGGAGCACAGAAATTGATTGGAATCAGAAAGTATCGTAATATTTTAATCCGATATAATAGTAAAATATTACGCAAAGATGAGAACAAAAAAAAATGTACGTGTATGAAAACAATATTTAAATTAAATCATGTTGTAAACTGTGTCAATAGAAGAAGACCTGACAATACGACATTCTCCAAATAGGAAATGACAAAAAGATAACACTGCGACTTCCTACTTAATATAAATATCAATTATCAAAATTTGAATATAAAGACATGACTTATTATTTTTTAAATACTCTAAAAAGTGCAAGAATTACCTCCAGAACAAAGAATTTAGTATCGTAGGTAAAATTAATTGCAGATTTTACGGTCAACATCATTTAGTGTTGAATCCTATTTGGCAGGTATTTATGCACGCAAGGTAATTGTATAAAAATATGTAAAAATATTCTTCTCAAGTGGACGGAGAGAGAATGAAAGAATAGCATTTTTATAATCAAATAAAAGATATATTTAGAAATATTCCAATACAGAAAAAAAGAGGATAGAAAGCGACATAAGATGGCTGACAAAAGAAGAGTGGATCGTTTAAGAAAAAATTGGTTAGATGAAGCAGAAAAGGATCTTAAAGAGAAAGGTATTAGAAATTGGAGAAGAAAACTAAGGACCATAAAGAAACGAGAACAATTGTCAAGCTATGGGCCTAACAGGCTTGCGTCAGCATTAAATATTAATATATATATATATATATATATATATATATATATATATATATATATATATATATATATATATATATGTATATATATATATATGTATATATATATATATTTATATATATATATATATATATTTATATATATATATATATATATATATATATATATATATATATATATATATATATATATATAACTGTTTTGGATGGGTTGGAGTCAATAAAAGGGCTATTGGTTAACTATTTTTTTAATCTCGAGCTTTCAACTGTGTTTACAATTATTATCAAGAGCTAAAAAAGACAAAATATCTTACAAGGTTAAACTAAAAAGAAAAAACAATTTTTGTTAACTTACCAAATAAAAATTAGTTTAGTAAGTAAAAATTACTGCTAATACATCTTCAAAATAATTAATATAAAAATGTTTTAATCCAATAAATGTTACTCTGAAAATTTTTTATAATTTTGAAAACATTTTTTTTATACAAAAATAATTGAATTTATAAATAAGTTAAAATAGCAACCAATTACAAATAAGCCTCAATGTCATAAATGCCAACATAAAATTTTTATTTTTGACAATTATATTGCCAAAAGTAAAATTTCGTTTCAACATTATTTTTTGTTTAGTAACAAAAAAGAATAAGATTTATTCACCGTTGACAGATGTCTGAAAAAATGTAACTATGACTATGGGATCTAGTCTTTCACCCATTCTAAGTAGCTATGTCATGGATGATGTTATCAGTGATTGTATCAGTAATTGCACTTTTTTTATTCCTTTTATTAAAAGATATGTAGATGATTTAGTTTTGGCACTTCCTAAACACAGAATTCATGAAACAGTTAACATTTTCAACAGTCATAATCAACATATACAATTTACAGTTGAGGAAGAGGTAGATAATTCTCTACCATTCCTTGACATGAGAATTGTAAGAAATACAGACAATATGTTGAAAACCAGATGGTTCAGAAAACCCATATGTAGCCATATGTAGTAATAGATTTATAAGCTATTACTCTCACCATCCAAATAAGATGAAAATGAACCTTATAACAGGATTAAAAGAACGTGTTTTAAAACTTTCTCATCCAGATTATCTACAAGAAGATCTTCAATTATTAAAACATATTCTAATTGAAAACTCTTATCCTTCAGATATGCTACATAGGATGCTTTTTTCTAATATTGGTAATATAAATAACTTAACACCATTTTTTGCTCAATCTCAAAACATTGTATCTAACAACCAGAACATCTATTATCATTCACTACCTTTTATACCATCATTAACACCTAAATTAATATAAACACTAAAGGTTATTGACAATATAAAAATAGCAACAAAGAACATCAAAACTATTTCATCTTTATATTCTAAAACTAAATATCCTATAGACAAATTTGAAAAAACGAATTTAGTATACAGCATTAGTTGTACTCAGTGTGAGGCTGAATATGTTGGTGAGACCGGAAGAAATCTTTCAAATCGCATTATTTCTCACAAAAGTGATTGCAGAATTAAAAAACCATCTTGTGCTTTGGCAGAGCATGTAATCGATAAAGACCATATTATGGATTTTGATAACATTAAAATTTTATGTAGTGAAAGTAATAAATTTAAAAGGACTTTTTTGGAAATGGTTTGTATTAGCAAAAGTGATAATAATTTAAACAAAAGATCAGAAATTCAAAATCTAAGCAAAATTTATAATTATATTCTTTCTTTATGATTTATATATAAAACTTGTAAAATGTCATATTTAATTCTCCATATATCTGTTACATTTTTTCAGACATCTGTCAACGGTGAATAAATCTTATTCTTTTTTGTTACTAAACAAAAAAGAATGTTTAAACGAAATTTTACTTTTGGCAATATAATTATTGTCAAAAATAAAAATTTTATGTTGGCATTTATGACATTGAGGATTATTTGTAATTGGTTGCTATTTTAACTTATTTATAAATTCAATTATTTTTGTATTAAAAAAATGTTTTCAAAATTATAAAAAAATTTCAGAGAAACATTTATTGGATTAAATCATTTTTATATTAATTATTTTGAAGATGTATTAGCAGTAATTTTTACTTACTAAACTAATTTTTATTTGGTAAGTTAACAAAAATTGTTTTTTCTTTTTAGTTCAACCTTGTAAGATATTTTGTCTTTTTTAGCTCTTGATAATAAACACAGTTGAAAGCTCGAGATTAAAAAAATAGTTAACCAATAGCCCTTTTATTGACTCCAACCCATCCTAAACAGTTATATATTTGTTCCAAACGAGTCACAAGTACTTCTTTTTTCTTATTCTTATATATATATATATATATATATATATATATATATATATATATATATATATATACAGTCAAAATCGTTTAGAACGAACTTCAGGGGACTGGTGGTTTTTGTACGTTGTAGCCAGTGTTCTCTGTAAGCGGTTCTATCGGTTATAATGAACAGGTTGCTATAAACGATATTACACTGGTAGGAACAGTTAGTTCGTTGTACCTAGGTTTATGACGCAAAAATGTGTTACTTTATCTATACTTATAATGTTATAATAACATATTATACATAACATTTAACATATGTGTTTATTTTACTTACGTAAATCTAAATATGCACATACATATAAAATATGTATAATATGTATTGAAATAAGTATGTCAATAAAGTATACTCATAAAATAACGGCTTCTCAAAATCTTTGTATTATAAAAGTGCATACATATACTATTTATTTTTAAGAAGACAAAGAAAAATAGATACATTTATGTATTACAAAATATGTAAATACAACATTTTACCTGAATATTTAATGAAAAAAAGTCGCCTTCTTTGAACTTCTGAAAAAAACATTTTTTCAATTGATGTGAAAACAATCGATAATGATTCTTTCACACTCTGGCAAGTTTCAGCAATCTGAATAAATGCTCTTATGGTGGAACAAGCAGCATACGCTTCAGCAACAGTAGGGATTTTGCCGAAATCTTCCAATTCTTCATCAGCCTCATCAGTACTTTGTTTGTCACTAGTTGTCAATACGCGATGTCAATATCTGACAGTTCTTCGCTCGTACTTATTTCGTCATCCACTCGTACATAGTCATCTGCAGGGCAGTCAGAACTGAGAAGGGAAACGGCATCCTGCAAATGCGTTTGTGCAATATCGTTGTATGCGAATCCTGATGATTGTAAGTCGTTAGTTAGGCCGGAAAAACGAAAACAGTTGATGAGCGTTTCCTTCCGCACAGATTCTCATGCCTTTGATATCATTAGTATAGCGTTAAAAATACTGACTTTCGTATCGTCGTTATTCTCTCTCTTTTCGATGATTTTGTACAACAATTCTTTCCGAAAACATGCTTTAAGACTTCTTATAACTCCTTGGTCCATGCTCTGCAGTACGGACTTACAATTTGGAGGCAGAAAAACGAGTTTAATTTGTTTTAACCTGTCAACTGGTGGGTGGGACGGACAGTTAAACCGATGGGTCGACAATTAAAATTATGCGTTTCTTTTGTTGTAAAAGTTCAATTTCCCATTTTATTAAAATCTTTTCAAAAATAGCCGACGTCATCCAGGCTTTTTTATTGAAATCGTAATCAATCGGGAGATTTTTCACGTTTTTAAAACAGCGCGACATTTTACTTTTTCCTATCACCAAAAGCTTCCTTTTTATGGAACCGGACATGTTAGCTGCAACAAGAAATGTAACTCACTCTTTTGAGAGTTTACCACCGGAACATTTCTCCCCTTTAAACTTAAACGTGTGATCAGGTGTCAGTCTAAAAAATAACCCCATATGGTCAGCATTAAAAATTTCATAATCGCTATAGCCGGACCTGAATGTAGGCCACACATTTTCAACCCAGTCATTTGTAATTGATCTGTCAACAACTGCTGACTCACCTGAAATTTTTCCCTGGACAATATTGTGGCGAGCTTGGGAACGTTAACCCAGGAAGTATTACACTTAAAATCCTTCTTCAAAATCACAGCGAAAGCGTCAGCCTTTACCTGACGCATCGGCCCACTCACGGGTACATTGTTTGCGCGTTGTTGTTTGAACCAATCAAGCAAAGCACTTTCAATGTCACTGTGATTTGATAACCGAACGCGTTTTCCTTTTTCACACTTATTAAATTGCATAATAATTTTCTCTCGCCGTTTCGTCATTCCAGCAATTGTTGAGCGTGACGTTTTAAATTCCCGGGCAATCGAACTCGCGAAATCACCGGAATCGACTCTACAAATTATTCCAAACTGTTCCTCAATAGTAAATTGTTTCCGTGACATGTTTTCTATGAAGGCTAGACACAACTGAATTCAAATTCAGAAACTCTTGGCTTGGGCCAAATGGTGTAATATAAACAAAATTTTGTAATACAATGGACCCGTCTTGGGAGGTCTAAATGTCTAAAGGACAAGTAATCAAGTGTAGATGCCTGCCCGGGTGTACTTTAACCATAAATTAATAAATCCTTACTTCTCATTTCGTGGTACTAAATATCGGTAAAACCTGTGAGAAATACATACTTGAAATTGTACGCTGTAACCAATATTTTAAATGCTAGTGTTCCAAGAAATACGTTTGCTCTAACCGATTTGTTCATTATAAGCAATATAAATGCGTTTTTTGTATGTCATTTTATGGGACCTACTATTCTGTTTGTTATATCCGATTGTACGTTATAGCCGGTGTTGTTGTAAACGATTTTGACTGTATATATATATATATATATATATATATAGTAATCAGTTTTGGAACTAGACATGGCGCTGGAGATAATAAGGCTGAACTAGAAGTAGAATTAGATATGGCGACTGTTAACATAAAAATAAGAATATACGTATATCAGTTAATATATTGAGCGCAAGGTAAATACGTTAGTAAAACTGTAGGTTAACAACATAAGCTTCTTAGTTGCTTGTAATAGATATTGAAATAAAGATAAATTGGAATACGAAAGGGATTATAATATTGTTAGAAATATGAGGTCGGGCATTTAAGATCTGATTTTTATTATATAAATAAAGTAAATCTGAGTAAAAATTTCAAGCAGATGCAATAAGCCGTCCTATTGTAATCGTTAAATAACGAAGTTAAAAAAATGACTCTGCCAAAAATGTTTGAATTTAAAATTTTTGTTAAAACTCAGGAATTTCAAGTCGGAAAGCTATGAAACCTTGCAGATAGTTTACGGTGAAACCTGCCTATTTCGAGTTTTTGGAGGATAATTTTTGAAGGATATAAGCGTTTGAGGAAGGGTGGGAGGATGTTGAAGATTACGAGCGCTTTGAGCAGGCTGTGACTTTAAAAGGTGACTTAACCTGGAAAGAAAAGGGTCATAACCTGTGACAAAACATATTTTTTTTCAATATGACCTTGAAACCAACCGGCAAAGTCAAAGGAGTCAAAAAGGCAATTCCAAATTAAAGGAGATGCTGATTGTTCTTCAGTAGATAGAATATAGTTTGTAGTTCATATAGAATGTTAATCAATATTACTATTAAGAGGTTTTCTGAAGACAGAACAAATTCGCAAAAAGGGACCCAAAATGTGGAAAGATAAGTTAAGGATCCTCCATAACGATAATGTGCCAGCTCACATCAAACAATCTATCAACGACTATTTGGAAAAAACCATGTCAAAGTAATGAAATGACCGCAACATTCGCCAGATTTAGCACTCTGCGACTTCCACCTATTCCCAAAAATCAAATCCTGCTTAAAAAGAATCAGCCAAGAGCTATCGGAAATCATAAATAACAGGCAGAAAGAATCAACACAATGACAGTAACCTAAATGAAAGAAGAGTAATAGAATTTGCTTTCAAACATAATACACGAATTTTGAGTACTTACTTTAATAAAAAATAAATTCATAAAGATACCTGGATATCACCAGATAGGCAGACAATTACTCAAATAGACAAAGTGATAATAGAAGCTAATTATGCGGAAAAAAACTGGAGGAGGAAAAGATATATAGAAGGAAAAAAGTTGTTCTTGGGGCAAAAATTGAGCTAGATTAAGAAAAATTTAACAGTATAACACCACACCAAGATATTATAAAATATCGTATATCATAATATAGTATATCATAAGTATTTATACATAAAAGTTGAAAAAAATTTGTGCCTCACATTAAACATTAATTTAATTGAGTTATACAAGTCAGTTTTTAGTGAAATTTTCACAAAGTGTTTATTATCACAAGATCCACAACCGTGAGTACCTATTTTTATTGGTCATCCTTTGTGAATCCCGATATATGCAATAATTGGTTATATTGCCGTTCATATCAGCACACAGGCAAAAAAATTGGTTTAATTTATCATTTGTCGAATATCGATTATCTACCTACAAAGTATAATTGCTATTTAATTAATTTAGTTTAAATCGTAAATTGGACGAAAAATAATTAATTATGCCTGTGTGTATAAACTGTAAGCAATCTACCATAAACACTCAAATTATAAAATGTTCGGGATGTATGAATTCTTTGCATACTTCATGCATTGGCTTACAGGGCGAGAATGTCAGTCGGATTACACGAATGCGTAGTAAAAATATCAAAGTACTATGTAATACTTGTAGCAACGGAGAGGACAAGTTTGTTCAATTAAAGCAATTTTTAACGAATCTTGTGGAAACTAAAATGCAGGAGCTGGAAAGGAAAATAGCTAATATTAATCCTACAATACAATCCGAACACCAGGAAGAGATAATTGAAGAAGCCATGGACCGTATTAATCGATCGCACAATATCATTTTGTATAACGTCCCAGAAACTAATTCTGCTATGGAAGATAATAATAAAGTAAATGATATTCTAACTACAATACAAGGTGGTAATGCAAATCCGATTTCTGCAAGACATGTACACAGAATTGGTAAACTATCAAATAAGGCCCGTCTAATGAAAGTGACCTTTTCAACACCCGCGCAGGCTAAGTCTATTTTGCGTATCAAGAATAAATTAGCCACATCTACTTTCTCTGCTATTTCAATTTCTGATGATAAAACACCTCGACAGAGACAATACTTAAATGAACTCCGGAGAGAACTGAAACGTCGAACAGACAATGGAGAACAAAATCTGATCATTAAGTATGTAAAGGGTAGACCTACCATAGTCAGTAAAACTGAGAGCTCTTTAAACTAAATGTGTCCAGCAATTCCAGATCAAGTAAATCCCAACACGTTGAAATTACATGTTATTACCAAAATATACGCGGCCTTAATAGCAAAATTTCATTGTTTAATGCTAACGTTAGTGATTGTGAATTCGACATCATAGCATTAAGTGAAACGTGGTTACGCAGTGATGTTTCGAGTATGGAACTCTTTCCGAATAAATATGTCGTATACAGAAAAGACCGAAAATTCCATGAGGTGGACAAGGTGAAGGGTGGTGGTGTAGTACTCGTGTTAAAAGATTTCATAACATCTGAAATATTGGACATTACGGCTCTCGACGCACAATTTCCACTAATTGATCTTATTATTGTCAAGTGCCGGATTGGTTACAAATATTTTTATATAGTTGTTGTTTATTTACCTGATAGGTTAAGTTTGGTAGACTTTGAATATTTTCTCGATTGATAGGGCAATTTGATTACTTAAATAATGACTGCATAGTACTAGGCGATTTCAATGTTTCAAGGTTTATAGATAATGATATGTCTTATTTCAAAACTTCTGTAGTTTTAAGTTTTGCGGGCTCTACTGGCCTTAGACAATTTAACAATGTTGTTAATCATTTAGGTAGACTGCTAGATTTGGTCTTATCGCATTTCAGTTGTGAAGTGAAGCATGATGACTCACCTTTGGTCTATGAAGACTCTCATCACCCAGCTCTTCTAATAACATTTACGGATATATTTGTAAAAGAGCCTAAATTTAGGTATGGTTTGGAGCAATTAACTTACAACTTTAAAAAAGCAAATTTTCCTGCTTTATATCGAGAACTGTATGAAACGGATTGGAACTGTCTGGATACTTCTAATGACGTTAATGAAACTTTAAATAACTTTTATGATAAGATTTTTTCTGTGTTTAATAAGTATATTCCAGTTTACAAAAACTTTAGCCATAAATACCCACCCTGGTTTGATGCTGATATCATTCACATCAAATTAAAAGCAAAGTTTAGAAAAAAGTTTAAACGATTCAAAAATCAGTGTGATTTGCTTGAGTTTCAACGGTTAAGACACCTTGTCAAATCAAAAATCAGTTTGGCCTACAATGTATATGTCGAGAATATCCAAATTGCTTTATCCATCAACCCCAAGAAGTTTTGGTCGTACGTAAATTCGAAAAATAATAGTTCAAGAATTCCTGGTGTGATGAATTATAATGACATTACTACCTCCTACCCACAAAATATTGTGAATGTGTTTGCAGAATTTTTCAAGAGTGTTTTTCTGTCATCAGATATTAATTTCAAGGCTAACTCTTTCTCAGTTAACGCAGATTACTTAAATTTTTATCCTATTTTAGAGTCTGAGATAATTTTGGCTAGTAAGAAATTGAAAACAAAATGACGTGCGGACCTGATAATATTCCATCCTTTTTGGTTAAGGGTTGCATAGGTGCCTTAACTGTGCCACTATTAAAAATTTTTAATTTATGTCTTCTTAACAAGGAATATCCGAGTCTCTGGAAGGAGTCAAAAGTGTGCCCAATATTCAAAACTGGTGAAAAGGGTCAGATAGAAAACTACAGACCAATTTCCATTATCTGCAATCTATCGAAAGTTTTTGAAATAGTTTTGTATAATCGTCTTACTCACGCACTCGTAATCAGCTTTCTCAATGTCACGGTCCACTGTGACAAACTTATTAATGGTCGCACAATATATCTCAGCGGCCCTAGATAATAGAAGTCAAGTTGACGTCATATATACTGACTTTATGAAGGCGTTCGACAGAATTCACCACGGCGTATTACTTTCTAAATTGTGTCTCTTTGGTCTTTCTGAGGATGCCGTGACTTTTATGAGGTCTTACTTGTCAAATAGAACGCAGTTTGTTGCTTATAATGGTTACAAATCGGAAAAGTACCTAGCTTCTTCAGGGGTTCCACAAGGTTCTAATCTAGGTCCATTATTGTTCCTGTTATTTATTAACGATCTGTGATTTAAAGATTTATTCATTGATAAGCGACCTTAATGATTGTCATTTTTTTGCAGAGTGAACTGAATCGTGTACATGAATGGTGTAATGCAAATCATTTGAATCTTAATGCCAATAAGTGCAAAGTAGTTAGTTATTCTAGGAAACAGTCTAATATATACCATCCTTATATTATCGACGGCAATGAACTTGAACGTTTGAATAAAATTAAAGACCTTGGAGTTACATTTGATTATAAACTCACCTTTGTTGAACATGTTAATTTAAAGGTTAAAGAAGCACTTAAATCTTATGGATTCATAATTAGAAATAGTCGAAATCTCACTAATACTAAGGCAATTAAATTATTTTATTACACTTTTGTACGCTGTAAACTGGAATATGCCTCTGTCATTTGGTCACCTTTTTATGATGTACATATCCAAATTATAGAGCAGGTGCAGCGTAAATTTTTAACATTTTTGTTTTTCAAAATTAACGGCATATATCCCAAGAGGGGCATCAGCAATAGTGAGTTGTATAGCGATTTGGACGTAGTATCATTAGAATCTAGACGAATTAAGGCCTCCCTAAAATTCCTGTACAAGCTACTACATAATCTCATTATGATATTCTTGATATTCTTCGACAAATAAATTTTAACGTTCCATCTTATCCAGTGAGAAATTCGATTACGTTCAGAAATACACAAGCTAGAACTAATCTTATGTTAAATTCTCCTCTATTTCTCATGTGCAACTATTATAATTCCGTAAGTGCTTACTGCGATATATTTCACTGCAGTTTAAAGCAGCTTACTAGGATGGCTGAGATCTACCTAGGTGATTGAGTAGTTTCTTTATGTTAAGGTAAAATACTCGAAAAATGTGTTATTTAGTTAGTACTTATGAATTATTAATATTTTATTTAACTTTAGTATTGTATTTTGTCCTATAGGAAAGGAATTATCCTAAGGATTATCCTAAGAGGAAAATCGATTACAATTTACTATTTTTATTAGGAGTAAGCCACAATTTTACTTTAAAATAACTTTATTGTGACGTTTCGATTTCCACTTCGGAAATCGCTTTTAAAATACAAAACAATAAATTAGTAACAAATTAATTTTAAATTAATAAATAAATAATAATAAATTCCTCTTATAGTACGAGATCCCACTGCAAGGTCTGAATAACTTTATTGTGACGTTTCGATTTCCACTTCGGAAATCGTTTTTAAAATACAAAACCTTAATAAATTTGTATCAAATTAATTTTAAATTAATAAATAAATAATAATAAATTCCTCTTATAGTACGAGATCCCACTGCAAGGTCTGAATTGTCAATATTAATGTGTCCGATAAAATTAAATTATTATAGTCTAAGATCCCACTGCAAGATCGCTACGTTCATAACGTAGTTAATAAAACTCACATTTTCACATGTATTTAAGAACAAGAGAATACATTGATAAAAGGTTACCAATCCAAAAGTAGCCGCAAATAGTTTTAATTCAACTAATGGTAATTAATTTTTGAACAAAAATGTCCTTCATTTATTTTTTAAATAAAATACGCTGCTCATGACGTATAAGCATGTTTTTTATATTAAATTCAAGCAATTTTTTTAAATATGATGATATAAGGTTGCCTGAGAAAAAGTTTAAGAGAGCTAGCTCACAAAACCACTGGTTTGACACAGCTAGTGTCAGTTGTATTTAAAGCAGGCGTCAATAGATAGTGTTAATAATATGCATATTATCACTTGCTAAACCGTTGTGTCGTTATGTGTTAATTCTATTTTACTTTTTTTTCTCAGACAACCTCATATTATCATATTAAAAAAATTAGGTTTAATTTGATATAAAAATACTTGGTTAAACATCATGAAAAGCGTATTTTATTTAAAAAATAAATAAACGAAATAAAAATGTTGTTCAAAAATTAATTACCATTACATACATAAGCACATAATCGTTCGTCTTCTAGCGAGGAGATTCTAACTTTTGTGAATTTTTTCCATTCTTTTCTGTTTTTCGCTAATCGTGTTGCTTCTTGCCAAGATTTGCCCTTATTTTGTAATAGCTCTGCTATGTCGCTGTTCCATTACATTATTGACCTGCCTCTTCTGTTTTTCCCTATTGGTTTAGCTTTTCACAGTCTTTTCACTTGTTTGCTATTGCCCATTCGTGTTAGATGACCGAACCATGCTAATTTTTTCTCCTCTATTGTGTCAACTAACGGTTTAATTTTAAATTCTTATTTCTTCATTTTTGAGTCTGTCTGTCCTTCTTACCCTTATCGTTATTCTGAAGTATTTCATATTTGCTGCTTGTATCTTACTTTGGTGTCTTCTGTTTAAGATCCAGTTTTTTCTCGATATGTCAACGTTGGCCTAAATATTGTTTCATATATTGTCATCTTCATTTTCTTTAATATTTATTTGTTATTTATTTGTTGGGAGTCTGGCATAGTTTTTCTGAATTTAATATAGACACATATCATCTTTTCATTGATTTTGAGAGTGCCTATGATAGCATCCATCGAGAATATCTGATCCGTACACTGAAAGAGTTTAATATTCCAACTCAACTCATTGATATAGTAAAAGAAACACTTAAAGTACAAAGCAAAATTCGAATTCAAAACGCACTAACAGATACAATCCATGTGAGAATGGGTCTACGACAGAGAGATGCCTATCCTGTATTCTATTCAACATCACATAGAGTCAAAAGTCAACACAAGGGGAATAATAATAACAAAAAGTGTACACATATTGGCATTTGCAGATGATGTTGATATCATAGCTAGAAGCGAAAGAGAGATGATAGAAGCATTTAATGCGATAGAAAGAGCGGCACAAAACAGTGGCCTAAACATTAACGAAATAAAAACCAAATACATGAAAGCCAGCAAATCGACAGGCCAAAGAATCCTACAGAATCTGACAATAGGAGACTATAACATCGAAAGCGTGAAAAATTTTACATATCTAGATTCACTACTTACCGCAAATAAAAATGTCAGTGAAGAAGATAAGAGAAGAATACGTATCGTAATAAAACATATCATGATCTAATTAAACATCTAAGATCTAACAACATCACAAGAAAAACAAAATGAAAAATATAGAATACCCTGAAAAAACCGGTCCTTGTATATGGATCAGAGACATGGACACTGTCGAAAAGCGATGAGAACCTATTAGGTACGTTTGAACGAAAAATCCTTAGACACATATATAAGGGTGTGAAAGAAATTGACATATGGTGCAGAAAATATAATTTTGAACTATACACAGCATACAATGAACCAGAGGTCATAACATCCATAAAGATCGGACGTCTGCGCTGGATGAGCCATGTTGAACGGATGTTGGAGATTGAAACACCAAAACATATAATAAGGCAAACACCAGCAGAGAGGTCAAAGGGAAGACCCAAACTTAGATACATGGAACAAGTGGAACAAGATCTGAAAACACTTAAGATTATCAGCTGGAAAAACAAAGCAAGGAACAGAACAGAATGGGGGAAAATCCTAGAACAAGCCAGGAGGGGTTGTCGAGCCTCTGATGATGATCATGATGATAGTTTTTCTGTAATCTCTAATCTGTTGTTCTGATCGTCCTCGATGCTTCCTCTGTTATTTATTACTGTTCCCAGGTATATCTATATGTTTGTTTACTTTATTTTTTTTTTGTTGATCTATCACTACTTTAATTTAATAGATTAGAGAGGAAATATACTAAATATAGAAAAACAACTATTCAAAATGTCTTTTGAAGGACTTATGAGTACAGCTGAATACAGAGGAATGTTTGCCACCATAACGGATAACCTTCAGTGATGGAGACGGCACATGAAGAAGACGAAGAAGAAAGACAGTGAGTATGGATAAGAAATATAGAAGAAAAATGAAAAATATGTGGTAATGAGTGGAAATAATTATCATTTATAACATTTAAGACAGATAACCCTATTATAATAAATATTACAATTTAGAAATTCTTGGGCACATTGGGACTTGTGAGTAACATTAACAAATTGTAATGAAAAGAACTAGGTAACTCAAATTAAAAAAAAACATAAATTTAAATTTATGAATTCAGTTTTTGAAATAGTAAAATCGATAAATAAAAAAAAAAAGGTTGACTCAGGTTCTAAGGGTCGTAGGACATTGTATTTTTTTTAAATTCGTATAAACATGTCAACATTTCGAATAAAAAAATTAATTTCCATCATTGTAGATAAAAAGCTTTCTAGGATAAACAATTTCAAATTTGCAATAACTGTGAAACTTCTTGAAATTTTCATAGCTGAATACATGCTGAATGTGAATTTAAAAAAAAAATAATTTAATTAAAGATCGAATTTTGAAGCTATTTTTGCAATAATTAAGCAACAAATTAATAAAAATAATTTTGCATCCTTGTTTAATTTTTTCTATGATTTTTCAGTAAAATTGTGTCATTTTTCCATATAATTAGCTATCGGTCTTTAGTATCACGTTTAGTATTTAATATTAAATCAAGCGATCTTACATTGTTTATATATTGTTTATAAGTAAAAAATAGTGTTAAAGCTTGTGCATATTTTCTCTATTACATATTGTTATCACCAAATTTATCAATAGCATTGGTTAGATACCTTTTTTAGAGAGTCTCCCGAAAAATGCTTTTTATTTGCTAATTTTTCTGGTCTTCTTCTTCTAAATGTGCCTATCTTCTAGAGATATTGGCGACCATATTGGCCCATCTTATTCTATTCACAGCAGCTCGAAATAGATCAGTTGACGTTAGACCAGTCCACTTTTTAAGATTGGCTAGCCAGGATATATGTCAAGGGCCTCTCTTACCCTCAATCTTTCCTTGTAGAATCAACTGTAGAAGTCGGTATTTATCATTACGCATGATGTGGCCGAAATAAGCCAATTTTCTGTTTTTTATGGTGTTAATAATTTTTTTGTCTTTTCTTAGCCTTTGGAGAATAGTTATGTTACTTGTGTGATGTATATATGAAACCCTTAACATACGTCGGTAGCACCACATTTCAAATGCCTCTAATCGTTTTATGGCATCTTCTGTAAGGCTCCAGCTTTCTACTCCATAGAGGACACTAAAAACGTATCATCTAAGAATTCTTATGCGTATATTGATAATTAAAGATAAGTTGCAGAGAATCTTCCTAATGCTGTTGAAAGAGCTTCTGGCTTTTTTAATACGAGTTTTTATTTCGTAACTGTAATCCCAAGTATCCTTTATATTGCAGCCCAAATAGCATATTTTTTCCACTCTTTCTAACGGTGTATCGCCTATTGTAATTTGGGCGTTTATGTTGGTGTTATTACTAATGATCATTATTTTTGTCTTCTTGCAATTTACTTTTAGGCTGTATTTGTTACATGCTTCTACAACGTTATCAATTATCCTTTGGATCACTGTATCGTCTGCATATCTAATATTGTTTATTGTTTTCTGGTCTATATGGTAAAAATCGACAAACAATCAAAAGATTCCATCTGAATTTTATCATTTATTTGATACATATCACGCAATACACACGTTCATTAGTTCGTGCTTCGGATAAATATTGCAATTCGGCGTTGTAAAATATATATTTTTTATTGTACTGTATATCTATTTCATTATTTGCTTAGTTTTAGTTTTATTAAATTCTGTTAAATTAATATAAATTAAACAGCACCCGAGTAGATCTAATTCTTCTGGTCGGATATATCACGTTTTGCATTTTATGGGTGTGTGGCATTGTCTAATATTTAAAAAATATTATATTTATTTTAAAATTTTATCACCCATTCAAATTTTGTAATAAAATATTTTATTTCATAGTTTAATAATCATAGTTCATAATAAAATATTTAAAATTTTCTAATAAACAACTATTTTTTTAATTTTCGTATATTCACAATAACTTTAAACATATATGAGTTGTTTTATAATTGAAAAAAACAATAATAAAACAACGGAGATAATTGACAAGTGGAGTGTAACTTGATTGTTCTACTAGTTCACACTTCTGTATGCAATTATGGTAAATCTTAAGGTTGTATTTCACTCAAACTCAAAGTTTTAATGCCTATATAGATTCACTAAGATTAATAGTAATACAAGAATTAAAATTAAACTCGTTTTGGTTTATGTTTTTGGTTTATTAACTCTTTATGACAACGTCGAGAAACGGTAAGGATGAATCAGTTCCCAACTCCATCGTGAACTGGATTCTAGGATGTATACCATTTAAATAGACTTGAAAATATACCAAAGTATACCTGTCGTGGGGCAAATCACAGTATATTGCTTTATAAAGAATTCTTTAGCAATATACTGTGACCAAATGACGAATGTATCGTCAACATATCGTAGCCAACCTGTGGGTTTAAGCATTGGTGTGGATAGTGCTCAGGTGCTCAGTGAAGGGGACAGGAGATATGTAGACGAGAACACACATTCCTCCTGACTCCTGAGCCAGGGGATTCGATTTTTGTCGCTCGAACTGAGTAGACTTAAATTATCGTGCACGCCAAAAAAGACGAAAGACGGAACCAATTAACGACGGGGGTGTTCGATATTTTAATTCGCAGGTCGCAGACAATTATCCGTAATCTTATGTACTGTAAGTGTAAATAACATCATTACAGTGTATTCTATTTAATAAAGACTTCTCGCATATATCGGAGACTTTTAATATAACGCTAACCCTCTTCAAATAATAAAAGAACTTAATTTAGACCTACATTTTGGGAGCTCAACCGGGATTATTTCGAAAGAGACAGTAACGTTTATTTGTGCCGCTAATTATGGAAGCAAGATTATAAAAGACGCAGTTTGTGAAAATCGAATCAACGACGAAGTGACTTTTTTAACATAATATGCCAAGTGTAAATAAGAGGCTGAAGTGAAGAGACGATTGACGACGAAGCAGACTACAAGTGGCTGTTTGCAGACGACGATAAGATTAAGTTATGGTTTATGGATGTTTGGACCCACTGGATGATGACAAATGATCAGGTGACTTTGTTCCTTTAATAGATCGTGTGAAGATTATTTTTTTTTATCATGAACTGTGAACATTAGGAAAGAACTTTTAAAACAAACAAAAGTATTTGTAATTATTTGTTGATTTAACTTTACTCTGTTGATGTGAGGACTTATATTTTAATAATGATAGCTGATGCTTGACTATAATAATATTTTAAATTGAATGTTAAAATTAAAATCTTTTAGTAGGATATTTTGCTTTATTCTGAGATATTATTGTACTTATTATATTGTTGTAATATAAAGAGATAAGATTTGCGAATTAAAAGCGACCACAACCTCGTTCACAGTAATACTAATTTAGACTACACCTAGAAAAATAATCTATAAATTTTTAAATTTTTTATTTTTTTTTAAATAACTTTGATATCAATTTTTAAAATGCAGTCTAAACAAACGACTCTTACCGATTTTCAAAAAATTAGTTATAATATTAAAAATTCGACATATAAAGCTGTTAAGGCGTTGCATATTATAGCATATGGTGATGAAGGGGTGCCGCGACAAACAAGAAGGAACTTGCGAAATTTTTCAGGCTTTGCGTGGGATAAAAATGCCAGCGAATATGCTGATAAGATAGACGACATAAAACAGAAATTAGATATGCCAGACTTAGTTGCAGTCTGTAACGTATTGGATCTGGATTATTCGGGTGCAAATGACGACGTAATTGAACGTATTTGTTCGTTTTTAAATGAATTAAATGTAGATGACAAGAATGACGAAGATGACGATGACGACAACGACGCGGACGACGATAAAGAAGCTTATGACGAAGATAAAGACGTTTATGACGATAAAGACGATTTCGACAATGAAGACGATAATGAATACGAGGACGAAACTGAAAGTAGGCAAACGATGGCTTTAAAGACGAAGAAAAAAACAAAATCAGGTAAAATGACGGCTGGTAAAGTAAACGATTCTTTTGCTTTGACTTTTAAAGACGTAGAAGACAGCATAAGACCCTTCGACGGAAAAGACGATTACCCGGTGAGAAAATGGATTACTGACTTCGAAGAAATTTCTGGATTAATGGGATGGAATGATTTGCAAATGCTAATTTTTGCAAAACGATCCCTAAAAGGAATTGCGAAACTGTATATTCAGTCAGAAAAAGGAATTAATAGCTGGAAACTATTGAAGAAAAGACTTATTTCGGAATTCGAAAATAAAATAAGTAGTGCTGAAATACATAAAATGCTGATGCGTAGAAAGAAGAAACATGATGAAAGTGTACAGGAGTATGTACTGACGATGAGGGAAATTGGTAGCAGAGGTAACATAGAAGACGAGGTCATAATACAATATACAATAGAAGGCATTCAAGACGACCCTGTTAACAAAGTTATACTTTATGACGCAAACAACTTCAGAGACTTCAAGGAAAAAATTAAATTGTATGAACTCATTAAAAAACAGACGGAACACAAATCCTCTATAACTGAAACGCATAGAAAAAAGTGGACAAACAATGAAGTACGACGAGATTATAGAAACAACGAAGCTAGGGGAGATGACAGAAGAATGTCGGAAAACAGAATTAAGAAAGAAGAACAATGTTATAATTGTAGAAATCGAGGGCACAGATCGAGAGATTGTCCTGATAAAGCCAAGGGAACGACATGCTTCAAATGCAATCAATTTGGACACGTTTCTTCTTGATGCAATGCTAAAGAAGATAGACCTTCGACTTCTGGTCAGGTAAATGTCATTGACGTAGTATACAAAAACTCAGTGACCTTAAAATTTGGAAAAATATCGTTACGTGCATTGTTTGATACAAGAAGTGACATAAGTGCAATGAGACAAGATATTTTTGAAAAGCACTTTGATGACGTCATTCTTATGAAGAATATAGTAGAGTTAAATGGATTAGGAGGTATTAAAGTTAAGACTTTAGGTTCTTTTAACATAATAGTGGAAATTCAAGGCGAAGATTTCCATATTTTATTTCATGTAATCCCAAAAGGAGCATTAGACGTCGAAGTTATTCTTGGAAACAATATACTAAAACAAGCAGAGGTTAACATAACCGATGATGGAATTATTGTATGCAAAAAAGAAGTAGATAATATGATAATGAGGATTGCAGTTGACGATGCGACACATGATGATAATCTACAACTGGAACATATAAAAGACCCAAATACTAAGATGGAGATAAAAGAATTAGTGGAAAATTATGAACCGCGACAGACCAAGACTACACATATAAAAATGAAAATAATTCTAAGTAGCGAAGAACCGATACATCAAAACCCAAGAAGGTTATCAATACCAGAAAAGCAAGAAGTAGGTAAGCAAATTGAGGAATGGATAGAGAAAAAAATAATTCGACCTAGTACATCCGATTTTGCAAGTCCAATTGTACTCGTCAAAAAGAAAGACGGACAGATCAGAGTTTGTGGTGATTACCGAAAACTTAATCGAAATATAATAAAAGATAGGTTTCCATTACCTTTAATAGAAGACGTATTGGATCGGTTACAAGGAGCAGAATATTTTAGCACAATAGACCTCAAGAATGGATTCTTCCATGTACCAATAGAGGAAGATAGCATTAAATACACGGGATTCGTCACCCCAGACGGACAATACGAATTTTTAAGGTGTCCGTTCGGATTGTGTAATAGTCCTGCAGTGTTTCAAAGATTTATTAACCACATTCAAGCAATAAAGAAAATACTTGCTACGGAAGCTTACGAGGACTTTTTGATTAGAAACAATATTCTATTTAAATATGACGAAGGTAAGGAATTGTTAGTCATTCCGAAACGAATACAAACAGAAGTAATTAAACTGTTACACGACGTAGGACATTTTGCTGTAAGAAAAACACAGGAGTTAATTCAAAGTGTATACTTCGAAGTAGAAAAGAAGGTAAAAAAGAGGGTTGGTTACATCCGATAGTAAAAATCGATGGACCTTTACAAACATTTCATGTTGATCATTTAGGACCGTTAGCTACAACCAACAAGAACTATAATCACATTTTGGTGATCATCGACGATTTTTCTAAATTTGCATGGTTTTATCCTACAAAATCAACGACGGCAAAAGAAGTCATAGAATGTATGAAGAGGCAACAGAAGGATTTCGGAAATCCCCTCCGAATAATATCCGATAGAGGTACCGCATTTACAGCGAACGAGTTCGAAGAGTATTGCCAAAGTGAAGAAATTAAGCACATTAAGATTACGACAGGTGTACCAAGTGGCAATGGGCAAGTAGAACGTGTCAATAGAACGTTAATCCCAGTATTAACCAAATTGAGTATAGAGGAACCGAAGAAGTGGTATAAGCATATTTATAAGTTGCAACAGTTTTTTAATTCCACTTATCAAAGAAGCATTGATGCTACGCCATTCGAAGTACTTTTTGGGACAAAGATGAAGAATAAAGAGGATCTAAGGATGAAAGAAATAATAGAGCAGGAAATGATCAAACAATATGATGAAGGTAGAGACATGTTAAGAAACGAGAGTAGACGTCAGTTAATCAAAGTCCAGGAGGACAATAAGCGCAGGTATGACTTACGAAGGAAAAAGCCGGGAATGTATAGAAAAGGGGACCTAGTGGCAATTAAGAGAACACAGTTTGGTGGTGGACTCAAACTGAGGAAGAAATATCTTGGACCATATGTGGTAGTAGATGTTAAGCCCAATGATAGATATGACGTGAAAAAGTCAGGATATCATGAAGGCCCCCTGAGCACATCAACGTGCGCTGAATATATGAAGGCATGGGTAGAGAACCAGTTAGAATCCAAGTCGGATTCCTAGCAGGATGGCCGAATGTAGGAATATTTCTTACTATAAGTATTTAGCATAGTTTTATTCATTAGTTACGCCACTGCAAGGAACCACTTAAACAATATGCTTAAGTTGCTATAAGGGAGACGGGATTCAGGGGTGAAGGGGACAGGAGATATGTAGACGAGAACACACATTCCTCCTGAGCCAGGGGATTCGATTTTTGTCGCTCGAACTGAGTAGACTTAAATTATCGTGCACGCCGAAAAAGACGAAAGACGGAACCAATTAACGACGGGGGTGTTCGATATTTTAATTCGCAGGTCGCAGACAATTATCCGTAATCTTGTGTATTGTAAATGTAAATAACATCATTACAGTGTATTCTATATAATAAAGACTTCTCGCATATATCGCAGACTTTTAATATAACGTTAACCCTCTTCAAATAATAAAAGAACTTAATTTAGACCTATATATATATATATATATATATATATATATATATATATATATATATATGCAGATTATTTACTGTAAAATTACATAATCGGTAGCGCTCTATTTCTACCACAGATGTGGTCTAATCAGACTCCGTCTTTTGGAAATTTCAAGTGGACACTTGGTCAAAATAAATAGTTTACAAATATCAGCAAAAATTAAAGATACTACCGTTAAGGCTAAATTGAAATTTTTGGAGACAATGGTGGATAAACAACTATCCCAACAAATACGTAGGTTAGATTTTATAAAAGGTATATCGTATCATTCCTTTAATAGCAAATAAATCATGGTATACTTTTATATTAACTGTAAAATGTACAAAAATTACTAGTTGTGTTATATTCAGATATTATTACCGTTCTAAAGAAATAAATTATATATTATTTTCATTAAAATAAATAGACTAATTAATTAATTATTAATTATGGTACTTTATTTATTGAAACAAAGATAAAGATAAAAACGAGCCTTTGTGGCTGGTGTTGAAAATTGCAATTAAATTTTAGTCGCTACCTGATTAGTGTCGAAATTTCCTACGCCCGTAAAACACCTAATAAAATTGATTATCCGTGGTTTCAACAAACAGGAACAAATTTTTAAATTATAAATTTACAATAAAACATTAAAAGTGGGCTTTATTATTACTAATATTATACTACATACTTAAGTCCTACATATTTAATAAACCTTAAGTCATAAATTTTAGTGTATACCAAGTTATTAAAACTGTTATTAAATCTGTATAATTTGGATTATTTTTTGGATTAGGCTCAACCCTGAATAACAGAATAACCATTAAAATATCGTAAACATTATTATGAAAAAATAAAATATTAATTACGAAAAAAAATTAAACTGGTTCTTAATGGTATTTTTTTAGGAGTGGGTAATACTGCAGCAACTATCAATATCGAGAAATTTCAATATAGGAAGGAAGGCGAAGCGGTTCCAGATCATCAGGATGTACTTTTTACTATACTGAAATTACAGAAAGCGTTACAGAGATAAGTCTGTGCTTTCTATATTTCAGAAATAACTACAATATTGTCAAAGTTTTTATTCGTACGTTATGGGCCGGCTCCTATAAAAGAATTATAATTTGGGAAATATTTATGAATGTAACTGTAAAAATATTGCACTTTTGTGATTTTTTTTTAATTATATAATTATTCTGTTGGTATTTTAAAAATAGAAACTTATATTTTGGGAATCTGGTCTTTTCGGTTTTATACCTTCTCTTCAAAATTGTCTGCAATTCTTAGCAATAAAATAATTATTTGTATAGTCCCTTTTTGATCTTAATATCCTTTTAATGACAAAAAACTTTCTGTACCTGAATTTACAATTACAGACATTAAAAAATAGTTTACAATTAAGAAAATGTAATTATAAATTCAAAATTATTCTTTAATGTCTGCAATTATGAATTTAGATCGATAAAAAGATAGGGAGTCAGTAAAAAGATATTCAGTTGATGTCAGACGTTTGTCTGACGTCAATGTCAAAAGGGCCGTAGGTGTAATAAAATTCAAAAACGGTAATTTCTTAAATAGCGAATGCAAAAAATAGTGTGAAATGTTTCTATTTTTCAAACAGTAACAATGATAAAAGCGTAGCAAAAATTGTACTGGGAAATTTCTGCTATGAATGAAAAATGGGCCATTCGTAACTTCCATAAAAAACTGGTTATTCGAATAGCCGTGATAATAAATACGATGAAGTAACTCGCTCTAGAATAAGACAAATAGTGCACAGTTTTTTTATGAACAACATTCCTCCAACCCTTTACGTAGTACTAGAAAAAATTAACGAAGCGGAGAACCTTCCGAATTTTTCTAAGAGTTCATTGTGAAGATTATTACACGACATGTGTTTTATATGTGGCAAGCAGAGTAGAAATTCAATATTGATAGAAAAACAGGCAATAGTCACTTGGAGGCGTCACTTTCTCAGAGAAATAAAAAGCTGAGGAATCAAGGAGCCAATATCATTTATATGGACGAATCGTGGGTTAATACTGGAACTACCAATGGACAAGTATGGCAAAATACAACAATAAAAAATAGACGACAAGCTTTCGTAAATGGACTTACCGCAGGTTTAAAAACTCAGAGCGTAAAAGGAACAATATTTGTTTTTAGTCCATGCAGGAAACAAATATCGATTTGTTAAAGGTGCTGACATGACTTTTCTTGTCAAGAAAGGTGCTGAAGATTACCATAAAGAGATGATTTAAGCAATGATTTGAAGATATGCTAATATCGAATCTCCCAAAAAATAAAAAGAATATGATTGGCATGGACAATACATCTTAGCAATCTAGGAAACTAAATTTTCCCAAACAATATTGTTTGAAACGTCTCAAATTAATGAGTGGATTTATGAAAATAATTTTTATTTTGAAGAGGATTACCAAAAAAAAGAACTTCTGGAAACTGCTTATTCATTTAAAAATATTTATGACAAATTGATTGTATTGTTGAAAAATACAGGAATCACAGTGACGACCAATACTACATCTCAAGGCTTGCGCCTTATCACTGAGAACTGAACCCAATAGAACTGATGGGGAGTGAAGTAAAACGGTAGGTACGTGTCTTCTAGAAATTGAAGTTTCAAACAAAACGCCGTTAAAACATTGATTTATGAAAACGTACAGAACAATGGACATTGGGAAAACTACCGCAACCATATAATGAATAATTTTTAAACAGTAGAAAACATACAAGATGGCATTAAACCTATTACAATTTCATTAAACAATAACTCGGAATATTAACTAAATTATGAAAATAAATATAATTGAAAATTTGAAATTTCTGGAGTATTTCCTTGAACCACTTACTTTAAATGCTTATTAATAAATGTTCACTAAAGGTAAGTATGTACTTAAAATTATTAATGTAGTTCATATATTTTAATAGCTGTGGTTAACCAACAAATTATCTTTATTATGTATAAAAGCATTTTAGGAATTATGACCATTTATTTCATTCACGAATATTCTATTAAAAATTTTAAAAGAACAAACAGTTAAGATTTGATTTCACGTATAGTGCCTCTGTATATTCGCTTATACGTATTTTGTCCTAGCAGGAATCATCTTTTTGATCGTCTGTTTTGCCTTGCAAATTTATAGAAGGCACAGATTAAAGAAAAATCTGAATTTTGGTTTCGTCATTAGAAATCTTTGGAATTCTACTTTCGAGATTTATTATCAGATCCAAATCGACGCCATTTTATTGTTGCTTCTTTTAACAGAAAAGATTTGTTTTCACGTTTAGGGCTTCTTTACTAGTCGCTCTGATGATTCCTGCTACGATGAAATACGTATAAGCGAATATACAGAGGGAATATACGTGAAATCAAACCTTAACTGTCCTTTCTATTATTTCCGTATACTCTTTATAAGTACAAGAAACCAATTCGTCCAAAGATTTTTGCTTAGATGAGGAGGACTGTTGTGGGATACAACTTTTAGATGCTCCATATTTCTATTACATCTTTAGCATCGTCTGTTTTGCCTTGCAAATTTATAGAAGGCACAGATTAAAGCAAAAATCTGAATTTTGGTTTCGTCATTAGACATCTTGGGATTTCTACTTTCGAGATTTAAAAATTTTAACTTAGCTAAACATATCTTAGTCTACCCTGAGTTTGGCCCTGCTTATTTTACAACGGTAGCAAAATTTGCAATGGCAGTAGAATTGGCAACGCTGTTATCCTATATCCGTACACTGTCATCTGAATGTGATATGCACTATAATGCTCTTTATTACTTTTACATTATTCATCCGATAAGTGGCGAATGTTACTTGTATTTTTTGCTGAAGTATTTTTTTAAACCACTTTAAGTGGTAAGTGAATGTTCGTGGGTCGATATCATTTCAATTACTTCGAACTGTCAAAGGTGAACTATGTCCATAAGTTAGGGCAGCATTTGAACAGTTCAATTTGCTTGAAAACGATAATTATTCGGACATAACAATGGCTCAACCAATTGTTTATACGTGAATGTGCTCGACGTGAACTGTGGAACAAGTACAAAGATGACATGTCAGAAGATATTTTACACCAAAAAAAAAGGATATACCACCGCACAATTTACAACTAAAGATTGGCTCAGTCATCATAATTAGAAATCTGAACCAACTAAAACTGTGTAACGGGACGGGTTTGGTGATGTGAAAACTTATAGGCAATATAATACACGCGACGATATTCAAAGGAACATTTAAGGGTGAGGAAGTTCTCATTCCGAGAATTCCGATGATACCAACCTATATGCCATTTGAATTTAATATCTGATTCCTCTTACATTTGCCATGACAATAAACAAATTACAAGGCCAATCCTTGAATATGTATGGACTGACTCTAGAAAATAACTATTGGTTCTCTCATGGTCCATTGAACGTAGGTCATGAACCATGAAAATGCTGACGTATAGGCACACCATCCACTTTGTTCATTCTCGCACCTGGCAATATAACGAAATATATAGTATATCACAAGATCCGTCAATGAAAATAATCGACACGAGTGCAAATCATTTAACAAATCGTTACTTAATTGCCAAGTAAATTAACTCCTTTTTGAACTTTTATTGAACTTATTATTTATTTGATCTGATATAAAATAGTAAATATAACTCAGCTAATAATTTAAAAGAATATTTATTAATTCTAAGGGCGGTACAAAGTTCGATGTGTCAGCTAGAAATAATATATTACGGAAAACTTTTTACATGATAGTGTAAAAGCAAATTATGGCAATGGTATTGACAGTTACATTATAGATTTCTTGCTATTTTAAGAGTAAAACATACTTTTTATAATGAGCAAATCGTCACACTGAGGCTAAAAATGGAAAAACACTATATAACATTAATAAACATATAAGCTACAACTGAAACACCCGAATCAACAGAAAAAAATGAATTCTATGAAAACCTAACATGCGACGAAATACCAAAAAAGGGATACCATCATGCTATTGATACTGGGAGACGCAAACGCGTAACTGGGGAAAGAACGATACTTAAAAGACCTAGTCGAAATTAGAAAAGAGACTCTACAAAACAAAATAAAAAGGCCAAGAATGTGTCAACTCGAAGCAACACTAAATATGATTTTATTATCGATAAAATTTGAGCATTCAAGAAAATATAAGGCAATCTAGAGACACCCATCTGGCAGTCAAAATCAAATCGACCACGTCCTAGCAACCAAAGAGTTAGTACAAAAGACACTGGACACGAGATCTTACAGAGGGGTAAATGCGGAAACGGAACACTTTCTGGTAATAATAAAAATGAGTGCAGTCACATGGGAAAAAAGACACCAAGCTAAAACAACCTCTAATAAGTGGAACCTAGAAGCATTAGAAGAGATTGAAATAAGAAAAAAAAATTCAACAATAGATGAATAAAAATATATCCAACCTTATGAGTCAATCCACAAACATAAACGAAAGATGGCAAGAATTGAAATACAAAATAAATGAAGTAACAACTTAAGTAACAGGAAAGAAAAAACAATAAAAAGAAATAAAGACAGGTACGATCAAGACCACGAAACAAAAAGAACACTCCGCCAAAATAACATGGATCAACAACCCGTCAGAACAAAACACGGAAGAATACAAAACACTAAATATACTAAACATAAGACTTAAATTATGCGCTGAACAAATATTAGGATAGGTTTAGACCTAGGAGATCGACGATTAATTCCATACATATAGTAGAGGAAATAATTTCAAAATACGACAGAAATGCACATCATATTCATAGATTTCAAAACCGCTCTTGATACAATTAATCGGACGAAAATGATGAAAGAACTAGAGCAACTTGGAATCCTAGATTAGTTAAACATGCTAACAGTGAGTCTAAAGAATACCACATCAAAGATAAGTTTCAAGTAAACAACTTCTAAGGGAATTAAAGTAAACAAAGGAGTGAAACAATCTGGTACTAGAAACAATAATAAGGAGGACAAACTTCGTAAACAAAAATATTATTACAGATCAACTTCAAGTAATAACATAAGCAGGTGGTCTAGTCATTATAGCAAAGACGAAGATGAAACTTATAAGAGCAATTAAAAAATTAGATAAGGAAGCCTATAGAATAGGGCTAGAGATAAACTAGCACAAAACAAAATACATGACGATAGGAAAGAACGATACGACATCTCAGAAATATCTAATAACACAAAACCATAAATTTGAAACTTAATCCACCTTTAGTAACTTGGGAGTAAAAATAAGGAAAACCGGAAACGAGAGAACAGAAAAAAATCTGAAAGCCAAAAAAAACATACGGAATGAATAGAAATCTGCTGAAAGGCAAGACTAAGTATGAAAACAAAAATGAACCTATATAAAACCTTAATAAGACCTGCTGTTACATATGGGATGGAAACAACGACGATTAACAAGAAAGAGGAAGATATCCTACTGAAAACAAACGCCGAAATTGAGGAAGAATAATTAAAGTAAGAAAATATAGTTGGATACATAAAATCTCTTCCCTTAGATTTATTTATTTATCGTATGGCATACAGTAAGAACACATATTTAAAAAGCAATATAAAACATTACATGGAGTATTACAAACGAACATCTAATGCATTAATATAGTCTAAAACATTTTCGGTCGCATTCAAAACTCGTCAAAAACTCCAGGGAACCGCCTTCGGGGGCATTCTTCAACAATGTGACGGACGGTCTGTCGTTGCGCACCACAGTCACACTCCGGAGTAAGGGCTTTTCTCCATTTATGTAAGTATGTATTCCCTTAGAATAGATAGGACATATACAGAGACGACCACACTCAGATATGGTGAGCAAGATAACTAACTAGACACCACTATGGGTCAGGTGTAGAGGAAGGCCTAGAAGAAGATGGATGATATAGAAGATGATACAAGAACAATGAATGTTAAAGACTGCAAGGTTCAGTGCAAGGACAGGAAGAAATGGAAAAGATTCACGATAGCACCAAAGACATAATGAATGAATAATGAGCAAACTGTTACCAGAATTATTTTTTTTCCTGAGAGTTAAAATGGAATAGTCTTATATGTATTCCCAGCTTTCCATGAATTAAAAGGGGGCACTCAATAAAGAAACCACTTAAAACGGGAATTTTGTGTGTACACAGTAGCATTTTAAAAATCTTATTTAACCGAGTCTAACTCGACTGAGTTACAAAACAACAGATACTAGAGAGAATAGAAAAAAAAATTATATTTAATGTCAAGAAAATAAATTTACAATTTCGAAGACATACAAGATATATCTAAAAAGTATATGAAGTTCGTTCATAACTCCAGTTTTACTCTCCTAAGTTTTATTGTTTGTCGTACATTTCACATGTACAAGTCGTGGCATTTTTTGAAGTAATTCCCATTCGACTTAAACACAGTTATTATATTTTATAGACATAAAAGTCGCTAGGTGCTGTTATTATATAGCGAGTGTCGGAATTGTGTTTTGTTACAAACTGTTACACAAAGATCAATGAATGTGCTGGCGCATTATCGTGACGAAAAAACGCGTAACGTCGTGAAGATCTTCATAATCTAAAAAATAATCAATATACATGCTCGAATGAAAGCTTTTATAGTAAAAACTGTTAAATTTGGCCCACCCACGACTCACTCTCAAATTCTTGAATAGAATTCTCGGAACATAAAAGTTTCTGAAATTTCAAGATCACTTTTCTAATTCGCACACAGTCAAACGTGGATCTGCTTCAATCTAAGTCTCGTAAGTTAGATATTTTCCGGTACTGGAAGGTCGATCAAAATGCGGGTCACTGTCAACAGGTCTGCTGCTATTTTTAAACTGAATGAATCATTCTTTTTAGGTGTTTTATTTATACATTCATCTCCGAAGTGCTCTTGTATCATTTAAATATTTTCAGAAAAGAGATTAATATAAAGCTATAACAAAATTAGGCTATTGATTATGTTCAAAAATGAGGGATAAAAGGAACTACAACGTTAAAGGGGTTGTATTATTTCATATGGTCAATGGACCCGCAAATATGGAAAAATCGCGGAGTGCTATCATTTAAAGGGCTACGTTTTTGAGAAAGGGGTGAATTAGTCTCTTTTGCACTAGGGTGCATTTGGGTGAATTATATGTACGTTTCATACATATACTTTTACAGAAAAGTTGTTCAAAATTAAATTTCCTATTAAAATGTCACCTTTTAAAGTCAAAACTGATTTCTTTTTTTGACAAAAATATACTTTTTAAGCCAAAGAACACGAAAAACGCGATTTTTCTTTTTTCAAACGTAACTTTTTTTCACGGTGGTATAGGTATAGGCATTGCTTTACAGAAAAAAAACTTCTATCTATTTCTTCTATTCAAAATAACGTTTGGTAGAAGTCTTTAGGATTCATAGTATATGAGAAGCGATTGTCCAAAGTTCGCCACTCACACCATTTTTGGGCCATTTTCCCTATTTTTTCGCAAACATTGTTCTATAACTTTTTTTTGATTTCTCATTATAATTTTTTTCTTGTGTATATAGGTATATGCATTACTTAATAAAAAAGAAGGTTTATTTTTTGTATTTTAAGATAGTCTACTTTAAAATATTCTGGGACTAACGTTAACCAAGATATGGTTTGCCAAAATAATATGATGCTTGCAACAATTTTTACTAACTTTTACCGATATGTATATATATATAAGAGTAAGAAAAAAGAAGTACTTGTGACTCGTTTGGAAAAAATATATAAATGTTTTTGATGGGTTGGAGTCAATAAAAGGGGGCTATTGGTTAACTATTTAATATCTCGACCTTTCAATTGTGTTTACAATTCTAATCAAGAGCTGCTAAAAAAGACAAAATATCTTACAAAGTTGAACTATAAAGAAAAACATGTTTTGTTAACTCACCAAATAAAATAATTTTCGTTAATAAAAATTGCTGCAAATACATGTCAAAAAGAATTAATACTAAAATGCCCTTATCTAATAAATTCTTCCCTGAAATTTTAATAATTTTGAAAACATTTTCTTAACAAAAAAATAATTGAATTTATAAATAGTTTAAAGTAGCAACCAATTACAAATAAGCCTCAATGTCATAAATACCAACTTAAAATGTTTACCTTTGACAATTATATTGTCAAAAATAAAATTTTGTTTAAAAATTCTTTTTTGTTTAGTAACAAAAAAGAAGAAGTTTTATTCACCATTGATAGATGTCTGAAAAAATGTAACAGATATATGGAAAATTAAATAAAAATGTGATATTTTTCAAGTTTTATATATAAATTATAAAGAAATAATATAATTATAAATTTTGCTTAGGTTTTGAATTTCTGATCTTTTGTTTAAACTATTATCACTTTTGCTAATACACACCATTTCCAAAAAAAGTCCTTTTGAATTTATTGAATTTATTACTTTCACTACATAAAATTTTAATGTTATCAAAATCCATAATATGGTCTTTATCGATTACATGCTCTGCCAAAGCACAAGATGGTTTTTTAATTCTGCAATAATTTTTGTGAGAAATAATGCGATTTGAAAGATTACGATTAAAAGGAGTACGACCGTCAATTAAATATAAATTAAGGATCACTCAGAAGAGTGGTGGGTTTTTTCGGTCAAAAGGTGGAGAAAAATGACAAAGTTGATGGTTACTTCATCTATTTATTGAAGACGTTTCGCTTTCTTAATCAGAAAGCATCATCAGTTCATCTAAAAAGAACAATACGAAAAAACCACACAAGCATAGAAAAGTTGTTAAATGTGGTACATGTTAAGGTCGCTGAAAATATGATTTTTAATTCTTCTTCATCTTTTTTAACCATCGTCATTGTTTCTCCTGAATATAATAATATTGGCCTAATTATGGTGTTATAAATGTCCATCTTAGTTTTCTTAGACAGTTTTTTGCTTTTAAGTAATCTTTTGTCTGCAAAATAAGCTTTATTCGCTGCTAATATTCTTTCTTTTATGTCGGACTTCCTTTCTCCAGTTTTGCTTATTGTATCTCCTAGGTATTTGAAGTATTCTACTTCTTCAAACTCAGAACTTCCTATTTTGATTTTTCTTTCATTGGCTTTTTCCCTAATCTTAATATTTTTGTCTTTTCTTGATTTAATCTTAGTCCCATTATCTCCCCTTTCTCTCTTATTTCTTCTAGAATTTCGTTCGTTATTTTCTTGTTCTTTGCAATAATAGAAATATCGTCTGAATATGCAATTATTTGACCACGTCTTGTTCTGAGATTTCCTTTATTTATATTTCGTAGTACATATTCTAATGCTAGATTAAATAGCGTTGTTGATAAGGCACCTCCTTGTTTCATCCCTTTATTTATACTGAATTCCTCTGTCTCTCTTTTTTGTGACTTTATCCTTATTTTTGTAGTTCTGATTGTCATTTCTATTAATTTTCTGAGTTTATGTGGGATTTTTAATTTTCTAAGTGCTATCATTAACCCTTTCCTTTTAATTGAATCAAATGCCTGTTTGAAGTCTATGAATAACATTTCCAATTCTAATTTATATTCGTTTGGTTTTTCCATTGTTTGTTTTATTGTATGTATTGCATCTATTGTAGATCTTCCTTCTGTGAATCCACATTGGTACTGTCCCACTGTCGTGTTTGTGATCTTTGATAACCTGCTTTTTATTATTGATGTCAATATTTTATATGTTGTATTTAGTAACGTTATTCCTCTATAATTTTCACAAATTTGTTTGTCTCCCTTTTTTATGTATTGTTATGATCTGCCCTACCTCCCAGAGGTTCCAGAGTTCCCTGCCATTTTCTTTTCTTTTCATATATTTTTTAATAGTGCCAGAATGGATATATGTACGGATATATTTTTTTAATTTCTAATTATAACTTCTCTCCTTGTACATTTAGGTATCTACAAATCGTTTTAAGCATCACACTTTAACGAACCATATCTTGGTTACTGTTTCTAGAATATTTTACAATAGACTATTAGTAATGCATATACCCAAATGTACAAGAAAAAAGTTATAATGAGAGATTTTGAAAAAAGTTATAATGAGAGATTTTAAAAAAAGTCGCAAATGTTAGCAAAAACATTAAAAGTAGAAAACTTTGAAGAGCCGGATCTTGCTTAAAATTGGTCCTGGGACATAAAAACGACCATTTTAAAGGTAATTTATTTTTAGTTCCACTAAATGTACATTGCCTATATCTAAAATTACATAGAAAAAAGTTATAGAACAATGATTGCGAAAAATAAGGAAAAACTTTGTTTTTTAAATGCATTTTTGTCAAAAACATATATTTTTGACTTTAAAAGGTGACATTATGATACGAAATCTAATTTTGAATAACTTTTCTCTAGATTTATATGTACGATCAGTACATAGAATTTACCTACACGCATCCTAGTGCATAGGGACTAATACACCCTTTTCTCAAAAACGCATTCCTTTAAATGGTAGCACTCAGTGGTTTTTTCATATTTGGAGGTCCATTGACCATATGAAAAAATAAAATCCCTTTAACGTTGTAGTTCATTTCTAAAGTACATAATCAATAGCCTAAATTAGACGAACGCAAAAAAGACTGTTGTCTGAAGACTGCACCAAAATAAAGTTGCCATTGTGGTATAGAGCAAGTTCGTGGAAAGTTATTGATTCTGATCACTTCTTATTGATTTCAAAATTAAAAGAAGGGAATTCAAGAAACTATAAAAGACTCAGCACAAAAGCCATGTAAACAAAATAGAGAGAAAATAAGTGTTTAGAGCCAATTGTAAGCAAAACTAGAACATAAAAACAAAAGTGTCTGATCAATCCAAGCATATAAAATAAAAATAAATTAAAATAAAAATAAAACTTAGGAGGAGAAAGGCAAAAAAATGTGTAGGAATAAAAAGAAAGTATGTGGATAAAAAGATCCAATGAATATCATATCAACAAAAATATAAGTAATTTTTACCAATGGGCGAAAAGGAGGAGTAACACCACCTAATAATTCAAAAATACTATAAAAGCTAAGGGGGTCATCATTAGATGATAGGAAAATTATCTAGAGGATTACTAGGTAGATAGTAAGAGCATTTCAAAGAGTTGCTTAACAAAGAACCAAACGAAAATAAAAAGGAAAACTGAGAGGTGATATTGTAAGGCGGTGACCAAATAAAATTGGCAGCACTGATCATAGAAGAAATAAGACAAGCCATTAATGGTTTTAAAAAATTATAAAATTGGAGTAGAAGCACTTATAACGATGATATGCCATCTCTTGATAAAAATTTAGGTCAAGGAATCAATTATATTTCCTATCATATCAACTACAGTGGTGTCACTTTTTCACATGTTAACTAAGATGTACTCGCCAGAACCCTAAGAAGCAGGCTAGATATATATATATATATATATATATATATATATATATATATATTTAAGGCTTAAGAAGGTTTTAAAAAATTCAGATCCACTATTTACTAAAGGACTCCGGCACTTTTCTTATGTAAAAGTCGTTTCAGTTAAATTGGTTAAAGCTTTGCAGAGAGGTAGCTTTGCTCAAGCTGATTAAAAATTCCCGTTGCGCCAACGCTCAGAAATTAATTATTTTTGAGTTATAGGGCTTTTAAGTGTCTGTTTTTAGTTCATTTTTCAAAATCATAAATTTGAAAACGTACCGTACCACACATTCCATATATAGTATTGGAATCCAAATAAATACGAATATGGGATCTGAATTTCGGTGTCATTCCGATACCATATTGGCACGATGGCACGTTTATAATATCATGATTTTGAAAATGAACTAAAAACAGGCACTTTAAAGCTCTATATCTCAGAAAAATTAATTTTTGAAAGTTGGGGCACTGAGAATTTTTGATCAACATGACCAAAGCTATGTCTTTGCAAAGTTTCAACCTATTTACAACTTATTACAATTATTACAATTTATACCTAAAACCATTTTGACATAAGTTAATAAGAAATACACCGGGAATATTTGCGCGAATACGACAACCGATGAGGTTAAGAGTTAAATCTTGTGCCACGTTTCAGGGGGTTATTTTGAAAAAATGTTGTAGCTTTGCGTCTTTTAAAAACTTCATTAGTGGTACTTTCTGTTATTGTTCTGGTTTAATGTTATTGTATTAGAGATTTCTTGAGAATGTATTAAAGAAATGAAAAATATGCTTTAAGATGTTTTATGTTTTTTTGCATAAAAACGGCGCCTTATATTAAAAAAATAAAGATTTTTTGTCACAAATTAAACCAAGAATTCAAACATGGTTTTTATTTTAAGTATCTTAGTGGTGTACCATTTTTTTTCTTTAAATAAATTGATACCATTAACTGTATGAGCGCCAAATGATGAATATACAATTTTTAATCGTATAGCAAATAACGAGCAATACCTACCTCTTTAAAACCACTAAATTTTATTTGCATATCTTAACCAATCTCTAAGAGCAATAAATAAATCTTCACTATGTAAGAAAAATTTTAACACCCCGTATCTCGGAAAACGAAGGACTTGCGGACATACATATAGCAAACTGTCATTTTTTCATGCAGAATCACTGTCACTGTGAAGTTTATTGCACTTATTTACTAAAAGCCTGTATATTATATAAATACATGTATTGTGTACCTCTAACTAACTAACCTCTAACTTTGAACCTCTAACTCAGAAACAATTGATTTCTAAGTCTTGTGCAATCAGAACTTTTGATCAGCATGACCAAAGCTACATTTCCAAAGTTTTAGTCAATTTAACTAAAACCACTTTGACATAACGAAAGTGCCCGTCTTTGTATAAAAAATGAGCCAGAAAAGCACGCTTCTTTATGCCAAATTCTTTGTCTAAAAAGAGAATTTCGGGAGGATGAAGAACCGTTGGAGCACTGCGCAAATTATTGAAAACAAAAAAACAGCTCCAGGGGGGAAAACGGAGACTATACCGAACGGTAATCCAAGCCAAGGCTCTTTACGGTGAAATCTGGATCATGAAAAAAAAAACAGCCAAAAAGAAAACAGATGTACAGGAAACTTGAAACTAGCTAGATTAATAGACCAAAAAGAGTTGAAACCACGAGAAGTGACTTAAAACTTGTAAGGACTTAAAACTTAAAAAACAGGACTAAGGAACCGCGGCCACCGACGGAGTAATATGGAGAAATAAGGAGTAATATATAGTTAAAAACTCTAAACCATAGGCCTAAAAGCCTGTTGTGCTATATATATCAACCCAATGGAATAAATTCCTTGTCAAATAAAATAAAGACGTGTTAAAAAAACGTTTTAACATGTCGAGTCGTATTTTTGTTACGATTTTTTTTTTCAATAAAAATATGTTTGGTGATATGTATGTGTATTTTTTTGTATACAATAATTTTAAAATAGCTCTATATGAATAAATCTAATAACTACAGATCAGGGGATCGTGCTGGTCATTCCATCGATCCTTTTCTTAAAAATATTTAATATTTCTTTAATATTTTAAAACAATTGAAGATAGGTGTGTGTGATATTGTACTTAAATATGTTTAGAATGTTCTGAAGAATCCAAAAATTGAATGATATACAGAATTTTGTATTTAAAGTAAGAAACTTGGTATCCGCTACTGTTAAAAAATAATATATCCTATATAAAAATTTTTTGTTGAAAAAATGCGCAATCGAATGTATTTCCTAAAGGAGAAACTGAACGCAAAAATTTAATAATAGTTAAAAAAGTTATGAATAATTTATATAACGTATCAACGCTCAGTGTATGAAAATGTTAAATATGACTTTAACAGACTTAATTCTAAAAACAACGCAATATAGGCCAATTAAGTTAAGACTTTAATCGACACAACTCAATAGACGGGTTTGTCAGTTGAAATGTGTAGTATAAGATATTACAAAAAGACTCTCATTTAGGGAATCATTAATTTCTTAGTGTAACTATTCTTACTAAAATCCACAAGGAAACTAAGTTCCTGTAGTTGGCTGTATACCATATATTAAAAAATTTTTAATAAAATCCTTTATAAAAAGGTATATAAAAACGCAGTCGGGCTATGTTAAATAGACAAAACGTTTTCGGAATAAATATTCCATCATCAGTGTCAGGTTAATACATGGATGTAGCCACTAAATATGGGGGTAAAAACCCTTTAAAAATTACTAATTGAAATTTAGTTTACATTATTTCTTGTATAAAATTAAGATGGTAAAGTTACCGTTGGATTGGTAACATGGCGACATATGACTCTACATTAAGTTCATCATCAAGTTCTACATCAAGTCTCAGGACTTGCAACTTAATGTAGAGTCATATGTCGCCATGTTACCAATCCAACGGTAACTTTACCATCTTAATTTTATACAAGAAATAATGTAAACTAAATTTCAATTAGTAATTTTTAAAGGGTTTTTACCCCCATATTTAGTGGCTACATTCATGTATTAACCTGACACTGATGATGGAATATTTATTCCGAAAACGTTTTGTCTATTTAACATAGCCCGACTGGGTTTTTATATACCTTTTTATAAAGGATTTTATTAAAATTTTTTTATTCTTACTAACTTAAATAAACAAACAAAACGTCAAACGCATGATTTTGCTAGTAACTTAAAAACTTCTATATTTAGAAATTTGAAGTCAACAGACAACGTTTTGGAAAAAAAAAGATACACAAAATGAAAAATTTAATTAAATTAAATATCAGTTAATAAAAAAAAGTTATTGCAAAATGAACAGCAAAATTGCTGTTTTTGAATATCGTTAATAACTTTTTTATTATTTATTAAAATTTGTTTAAAGGTACCTGAACTTGAGGATCTTATCCTGTTTGAATTTTGTGCAAAAGACGTGCTAGATCAGTTGAATAGTTTTTGCAAAATTTATTTGTTTGTAAGATTTTTGGAAAAGTGAGCTTAAGGCCGGTCCAGATAATTTTACTGAATATATCTCAATACTCCATGGCTTATTTTCTTTGCTAAAACGTATATTAATGGTAAACCCTATGAAAAAAAGTTTAAAAAGAATTACATTTATTTACACAAAACGATTTTTAAGAAATAGCACTTTTTAAGCTTTTTTAAGCTTAAATTTACAGTAACCCCGTAGAATTTAGTTCTATCAATTTCCATTTCTATTTTTTGCCATTAAATGGCAAAAAATATTCGAAAAGCTGGTTAAAAAACACAACTTTTAGTAAAAAAAAGAGTTCCTACGACTTTTAGGAACCAAGATAGCCCCATTTAAAAAAAACTGTTACGTTATTACTGTTACTACATTAAGGGCTGAAATTAAACAATCTTTTATGAGAAAAGTAAAAGTTTTTAACAAAACTTTTTTAAACAGTAGTGTTTTAAAAAACAAAGAGTACTTTTCTTTCCGACTAGAGTAAAAGGAGTAGTGCTAGTCGAATAAAAGGCCAGCCGCGCTCTTCAAAAAATCAAAGACAGTTTCAAGACAGAGTGTTCGGAAAAAAATGACAATTTCGAGTTCTACTGTACTAAATTTGCTCTTTCTTTTTTAAACTGCGGTACAACGGTAAAATAATAAAATTAATCGTATTTTAATTGCAAAATTATCCACAACAAAGTAGCTAATAACTACGGGATGTACAAACCTTTTCTTAAGACGTTTTTTATTTTTTTATGTATTAATTTAATTTATAATATTATAAAAAATAAATATTGTGTACAAACAGTAATAAATTGACAAACAATTTTTCCTAATACTCTTATTCAATTTGAACAATAAGTTTTTTAGTATTAAAAACAAATTTTTAGAACAATAAATCGTATATTTATATAATATTATAAGTTCTTTAAGTGTAAATTCATTATCTTACTTGAAATAGTTCTCTTATAAGAAAAGTGGATGTTGCTAAGAAAAAATAATGGTCAAAATAGTTTAAGCATTTTTTTAAACATATTCTAAAATTAAAGTTTTTTAGGTTAATTGACTCATTTTGAACAAAAAATGTTGTTGGCAACTTTTTACTTAAATGGATCTTTTTTGAGTTATAAACAATTTATGGTCTTAAAAAGAGCAAAAACCTATTTTAGCTATTTTCAAGGTTTGATAAGTCAGTGAAAAATTAATATTTTAAGTTTAGCAATCTTCAAATTAAACCAACCTAAAACTCCATTTTATAAGATCCCGAAGAGTTTTTAATACTTAATTTTACAGCAACCCACTGTTTTTGTATTGTTAATTTCGTGCCAGGCAGAGTTGATATCGGAACCACATATAAGATATTTGAAGTTATAATTTCTTCTATATTACTATATTTTTTCTATATATATATATATATATATATATATATATATATATATATATATATATATATATATATATATATATATATATATATATATATGAAAATTACTGAGTTCTCGGGAAGAACCGCGTTGAGAATTTAAAACTCGACGTTTCGGCACCCATTTTGGAGCCATTATCAAGAGGGATACGGTTCGGTTCGAGTTCGGGGTCTCAATCTGCCTACTCCCCTCACTCGAGACGTACCAGTATCGTGTTCTATATTGCAAGAACTGTCTCTCGGCACTGAGGTCTCAATCTGCCTACTCCCCAGTGTCGAGTGACAACCGGTCTTACCCTGTGTGGCTGCTTTTATACTCGCTGTATGCGCGGGAACGGTATGCGCTGACGTGGTCTGAACTGACGTGGCCTGAGCGGTGTGGGCGGGAGGTCGCTGAAGAAGGGGTCGCCATGTTGCCGGCAATCGTTTCGCGTCATCGCGCGTGTTCAAGCTGTGAGGCCGTTTTTCGATTTCGATAGCTTCACGAATGATTCTCGCTTTTAATGAGCGGATGGGAGCGATGGTTTTTGCTTTTTCGAAATCTATTTTGTGGCCTGTCTGAATATGATGTTGGGCTAGGGCTGAAGTGGTATCGGAATGTTTGACTGATAGAGAATGTTCGTAAATACGGTTATGGATTCGTCGGTTTGTCTGTCCTACGTATGTACGTGGGCAACTGGAACAAGCTATCTCGTAGACACCATGGTCTTCATTGGTGTCTACGAGATAGCTTGTTCCAGTTGCCCACGTACATACGTAGGACAGACAAACCGACGAATCCATAACCGTATTTACGAACATTCTCTATCAGTCAAACATTCCGATACCACTTCAGCCCTAGCCCAACATCATATTCAGACAGGCCACAAAATAGATTTCGAAAAAGCAAAAACCATCGCTCCCATCCGCTCATTAAAAGCGAGAATCATTCGTGAAGCTATCGAAATCGAAAAACGGCCTCACAGCTTGAACACGCGCGATGACGCGAAACGATTGCCGGCAACATGGCGACCCCTTCTTCAGCGACCTCCCGCCCACACCGCTCAGGCCACGTCAGTTCAGACCACGTCAGCGCATACCGTTCCCGCGCATACAGCGAGTATAAAAGCAGCCACACAGGGTAAGACCGGTTGTCACTCGACACTGGGGAGTAGGCAGATTGAGACCTCAGTGCCGAGAGACAGTTCTTGCAATATAGAACACGATACTGGTACGTCTCGAGTGAGGGGAGTAGGCAGATTGAGACCCCGAACTCGAACCGAACCGTATCCCTCTTGATAATGGCTCCAAAATGGGTGCCGAAACGTCGAGTTTTAAATTCTCAACGCGGTTCTTCCCGAGAACTCAGTAATTTTCATTCATCTGACCGCGGAAACTTATCCGAACATATATATATATATATATAGTTGAAATTTTTCTTCCATTTTATTGTGTCCACCGCCACAGTTCTCCAATGTATTATTCCGGTTATTTGTAGGTCTTCCTTACACGCTTTTAGCCACTTTTTCGTGGTCATCCTCTTCTCTTCTTTCCTCCCCCTCTGAGGAGCGAGTCCTTTGTCCACCTTCCATCTGCCATTCTCTCAAGGTCCCTAACCATCTAAGTCTCTGTCCTAACGATCCGATTATTTTCGTGTTTCCCGTTCAGATTTCCGATCTCTGAATTTGTTCGTCCCCTCCATACGTCTTCATAATCTTTTATTCCCCCGAATATATTTCTTAAAACCACTTGCCTCCACTTTTCTCTACCCAGGCTCAATAATAAATGACAACAACAACATCAGTCAAGAAATGCAAGCACGGATTCTTAGCAGTAATAAGTGCTTTTGTGCATACAAAGACTTAATGAAAAGTAAGTTACTGAATCGTGAGTCTAAGCTTAGAATCTACAAAACAGCAATTATACCAGTGGTCACATATGGATGTGAAACGTGGACCCTCTCAACCACTGATGAAAATCAACTGAGAATATTTGAGCGCAAAATACTAAGGAAGATATTTGGACCAACTCAATACAGCGATGGTTCGTGGAGAATTAAAATGAACCACGAGCTGGATGAACTAATGCAGAGCGCAGATATTGTCAGATTTGTAAAGTCACAAAGACTAAACTGGCTTGGTCACCTGGAAAGAATGCCAGATAACCGAGCTGTAAAAGTAGTCCAGAGATGGAAGCCCCAAGGAAATAGAACAAGAGGAATGCCTCGTAAAAGATGGATAGACGACGTAGAGAGGGATCTTAAAACCATGAACATCAGTCAGTGGCGAAGGAAAGTATCCGACAGGGCAGAATGGAAGAACATTGTTAAGCAGGCCAAGACTCACAAATGGTTGTAGCGCCATTAGAAGAAGAAGATGATATTTCTTAAAACACTGCGTTCCCAGATATTCAGCATATTTTCTTGATTTTTGTTCATAACCCATGTTTAGCTTTAGTACAGAACCGTAAATTGGATCACTGTTCGGTATAGTCTTAATTTTGCCTCTCTTGAGATGTTATTTGCGCTTAGTAGTTTGTGTCCGTGACCGTCTTCTTTCCTCACGAAATCCGCTTCGGAATTGCTTGGCTTTCTTCCCCTTTACTTGTTAGGGTTACTCCTAGATACTCAATCTCCGTCACCTTTTTGAAACAATACTATTTACTCTCGTTGTTTGTGGTAGTTTTCAGTTGTGTGCCTACATATGTGAGTTTCTTATAAAAATTATACATACGATTTGTTGTTTTAAAAATATTTTTTTAATATTAAAAAACTGATTTGTTCAAATTTAATAAGAGTATTAGGAAAATTATTTATAAATAACAATTTAATACTCTTTATGCAAATTTTTTTAATATAATTATATTTTAAATAAATAAATAAAAAAATATCAATGAAAAGTGACTCAAGAAAAGTTTGTACATCCCGTAGTTATTAGTTGCTTTGTTTTGGATTGCAAAGAAAATACGATAAATGTTATTATTTTAACGTTGTACCCCAGTTTAAAAAAATAAAGTGCAAATTGAATCCAGTCAAACCCGAGATATGTCATATTTTCCGAACAGTCTATCTTGAAACTGTGTTGGATTTTTAAATGGCGCAGCTGGGACTTCTTTCGGCTAGCCCCACTCCTTTTACTTTAGTCGAAACGAAAAGTCCCCTTTGTTTACAACACTCCTGTTTAAACAATTTTCAATAATTTTGTTTGCTAACGGTTTTGTTAGAAACTTTGACTTTTCTTATAAAAGATTGGTTAATTTTATCCCTTAATGTTGTTAATTAACGTAACAAAGATTTTGTTAAAGAAAGGGACTATGTAGGCTCCTAAAGGTCGTAAGAACGCTTTTTTTCTAAAAGTTCTATTTTTTAATCAGATTTCCGAATATTTTTTTGCCATTTGATTTGAACTAAATTTTACTATTAAATCATTTTGTGTACATAAATATAATTATTTTAAACTTTAAACTATAAAGTTTACTAATATACGTTTTAATAAAGAAAATAAGCACTGTATTATTGAGATACATTCAGTCAAATTATCTGAACCGGCCTTAGAAAGTAGCTCATTTTTCAGAAAATCTTATAAACATATTAAATTTCGCAAAAGCCATTCAACCGATCTGGCCCATCTTTTGCACACAATTCAAACACGATAAAACCCTTAAGTTTAGGTACATTTAAAAAAAAAATTTAATAATTGATAAAAAAAAATAATCAAAAACAGCGATTATGTTGTTAATTTTGCAATAACTTTTTTGTTTATCATCTGATTTTAATAAAGCATGTATCTCTTTTTGTGTATCTCTTTTTTCTGAACAAGTTGCCTGTTGACGTTAAATCTCTAAATAGACAAGTTATGAGCACAATGATGAGTTTGGCATTTTGATTGTTTATTTAAAAATATTTCCATTAAAAAATTTATGAATCTTCAGATGCGAGTCTTTTTGTATTGGTCTAATAGAGAATATCACTAGTATTGACTGGTCTAATAGATAATATTATTATTATGTCAAAATTTACAATAAAAACTATAAGTTACATCTTTTCTAAAAATAGTTACTTATTAAACAATATCTAAAATTTTAAAAATAACCAGACATAAAAAGCAATAAAGCACAGTTAAAAGATCAAACATGCAAATGTTCTCAGTACATTCTTTATCTTAATATCTTTTATAGCCTATATATTATAATATTTTATACATACTTGTATTAATTATCCTATTGCCGTGGGATGTCGAGATTGCAGCAGCAGCGGCGACAGCTGTTGTTTTATTGTTCACAACCTTTTGATGTATTATCCGGGGATCTGAATACATATAGTTGATTTTATCAGCACGGTACATTTCTTTCAGGTACGATAATACCTCAACCTCTTGCCATGTACCGTCAGGTTTATAACATTTTAGACATCTTTGAATTGAGGGAAATTGTATTTTTTTGTTACGAGGGTCCTCAGTAGCATCTCCAGACAATCGCTTATTAACTTCATTGTGTGCTCTCCATAACCAAAGAATAGATTCTTCCCATGATTGTACTTCAAAAATTTTTCTTTTCTTAGCCATATCTTGAAAATGCTCACTACAGTCTACACAACCAAAATAGTTCTTTATATATCCATGCATTGCTTCTAACACTACAGTGGGTTTTGTATCTTGATTATTGCTTGGATCTAATGCTGCGTTTGTTACCAAGAAATGAAATAGTTTCCAAAGCCCACATGGATATCCACGGAGGGTTGGTGAACTACCCCTACAGCCTAACCATTGTTCAGGTCCAGAAAAAACATTTTGACCTTGTTGATCAGCTTGTTTTATATGCTCAGCTATATGGTGACCATCTATTTCTGGTGATGAATTGACATAGTCTTGAATGTGTCGTAGTAAGTGTTTTCCTTTCTCCCCAAATGGAAAATATTTTACCAAAACATTAATATACTTTCTTAAAGCGTCTAATTTCTCTCCCGAGATTTTTTGATTTCCTCCAACTTCTCTTTTTAATGAGTATCTAAGAGCATTTTCCAGATCTAGTTGGAAAACTGTGTCACCAGCTGCTCTTATTCTTTTCTCAAAGTCCAAATATTCTTTGGTTACATTTACAGTTTCTGTAACCTCATCTGTAATAGTAATATTTCTCAAGACTTCCGGTGGAACTTCAATATTCCTTGACAATAAAATTTCACGCAGTTTAAATTTAATTCCTTCTCGATTTAGTGAAGATATATTCAAATGCTGTAAATCACCACTTTTATAAATTAAATACAATGCAGGTAGTTCTTCAGTTGTGACGTTAGTTTCATTATTATAAGTGTATCTAATAACTACTTCCTTTACACTATGAAAATCCATTATAATAGAAGGGCCTGCATCATCACCTGGTTCCTGCACAATCAAAAATGCTAACTCTGGATTGCCTCCGTTTGTACTAAATATATTTGATATATCCGAACTTTTAAATGGCTGTAAATTTGGTAACATTTTACCTCTACCTTCACTTTGTTCTTTAATTAAAATATCAACTAAATTTTTTCTGTGCTCTGAAAAATTGGTATGAGAGTCAGCTACCACTGGTAATCCTGTGTTTTCAGGCCCTTCCATATAATGTTCATGAATATATCTGAATGTTGGATATCTTGTTATTCCGAAATATTCACAAACAGGAGCATTTCTTTCATTGGCACAATCCAATACTGCTACTACAACTAAGTCATTCCATCCTTTAACATCAGTTCCAAAAGCTTTTACTCTTGGAACTGCTCTTCTACAGAAGCCACACCAATTACTATAAAATTCAACCATCCAAGCTTTATCGCTGTTATAAATAGAAGTATTGAAATTATCAATTGTTAAAATAAATAAATCATCTTCAGATGTATATAAACCAGGTTCATTGTTGGTTCTGTTTCTTAGCACTGCACAAGAAGTAGAATGAATTAAAATCAATAACAATAATAAATCTAAAGTAGATTTAAGTAGTTTCATGGTGTTGCACTTCAAGAGTATAAACTACAACTGACTGTATAATTAACCATTTAGAATTAAGCTTGAAAAATTCCAGTGACTAAGCTATTCTTCGAGTTCCATGTATTATGATATTCTTGTGGATTGTAGTTACAACTTATCAGAGTTGGTTTTCTATAATTGTCTTCAAATGAAGTTCACCTTGACACCTTCTTGGATTTGACCTTTGAAAGAGGTATGAAAAATTAGGTACATGAAATTAAAATTTTCTCTGAATTAGTGCACTAAAAAGCCAGGAATGTCATTACTTACATGCATAAGCGAAAGTCAGGGGCAAACTTGGAAATAAATTTGTACACTGAAATAAATATAAAACCATTTTAGATGCGTGCTGTGCTCTATTTATTTTAATATTATTTGTATTTGTTTGAGTAGTTATGATTCGCATAAATTAAAACTGAAATGCATCAATGAAAAATATAACATTGCATTAAATTATTTACAGAATATACACAAGAATTAATAAATGTTTCATGAGCGCAATTTTAAGCGGTTTCGCACCTGTTGATTTTTGACCTATGTACACAGAATGTAAACAGAACAAGCACAACACAACACAACCACATACACTACTGAATTAAAGTTAAATGAAATAATGAATTGGTTTGAAATGTTTTCTTTAGTGCGCAATGTTGCCGCATCATTTCGGCAAAATCCTGGAATGAATTTGAAAAGTTAACTTCATTCCAATGTTTCGTTTATTTATTGTATTGCAGAAAAGTGTGATCATAAATTCTATTATATTTTTGTCACACTTCATGAAGACTTAGTCCTGCAAAGTTTAGTTGTAAACATATTTTGCTATTATGTGATTGATTTTTAAACACTGTCGGAAATCTGCAACTGTTATAGGCATTTGGTTATTGTGGATATCTATAATAGTTCCTTTTAATTTTATTCCCGTCATTTTGTTGTGTATTAAGACTTCTCTTCTATCGGGAGAAAAACTAAAGAAAGTATTTCAAAATTTCGATAAAAAGTCAAAAAGTATTGAATAAAAATAAATGAGACCAAATCAAAATACATGGCGGGAAAATGATAAGTAAAAGAAATTTGAGAAAAATTATAAAACAATGGGAAAACGATGTAAAACAATGCTATGAGGGAGAACCTAAAATCAAAAAATGTCCCTTTATCAGCAAAATAAAGGGTGTTTTTTTTGAGGTAAAAAAACTTTGAAATGGAATAAAACAAAGATGCTTTTAATAAATTGACATAAAATTGACTTTTTTGGAAAGATAATCTTTTGGCATTATAATTTAAATATGATTTCTGACATATGATCTTCATTGCTAGCTCTAACGTAGTCTAATCTGGGGGTCCAATTTTTGATCACTTTTTCCAATATTTGTCGCTATATATCCGCAATAATGCGGCGAATGTTGTCCTCTAAGTAGTCAATCGTTTTATGCTTATCGTCATAGACTAGCACCTTCACATATCTCTACATAAAATAGTCTAGCAGTGTAAAATCGCACGATCTTGGAGTCCAATTCACGGTCCGAATCTTGAAACTATGCGGTTACCAAACGTTTTCTTCAATAAATCAATTGTGGCACGAGCTGTGTGACATTTTGCGCCGTGTTATTGAAACGACAGCTCCTGCACTTCATGGTTCTTCAATTGGGGAATGAAAAAGGTAGTAATCATGGCTGTATATTGGTCATCATTGACTGTAACATTCTGGCCAGCATCGTTTTTAAAGAAGTACGGTTCAATGATTCCTCCAGACCATAAAGCATACCAAACAGTCAGTTTTTCTGGATGTAATGGTTTCTCAAGATACATTTGAGGATTATCTTAACTCAAAATAGAGCAGTTTTATTTGTTGACGTAGCCATTTAACCAAAAGTGAGCTTCATCGCTAAACAAAATTCGGTTATGAAAATCGGAATAAACTCGTATTGGACACACTCACCGAATTTACGAATGTATGCGTTATTGAGTGATGATGTAATTTCAATTCTTGAATGAGTTAGATTTTGTAAGCACGCAAAGCAATGTAAAATCTTCCATAAAGAGGATGGACAAGTATCAAATTGATGTGCACGATGGCAGATAGACTTATTCGGGTCTTCCTGTATTCTACGCTCTACAGCAACAACAACTTCTTCTGTACGCACTATACTACGTGTCTGTGAATGCATATTATCATTTAGAGTAAACGTGGTGCAAAACCGGTCCATGGTTAATCGAATTACTTGCTCTGATGGACCATTATGTTGACCATAAAATGGACGTAGTGCGCGATAAGCATTTCGAACAGAACCACAATTTTCAAATAAACTTTGTACAATTTGTAAGCGTTGTTCAGGCGTTAAGTCTATTTATGCTAAAATTCCAAACCAAACTTAAAAGAAAAAATTAAAGTGAAGTTAAAACCTGAAAGTTAAAAAATTGTTACCAACTTACATTTATTTTTTTAATTCTCTATGTAGTATTCTTACTATTTACTCAGGTTATCTAACTCTTTGCTTTCCAAGTTTATGTGTTATTGCGGATTTTCAATATATATTTTTAATATCCTTATTTTTGTTCATCCTTAATTTCGCCGTAAATCCGTCTCAAAATTTTTTTTCTCCCATATTTCTAGCTTATTTGCTTTTTCTTGATTTTGTAGCATTTTCTTTTTCACAAAGTAGGTCACAAAAATTGATATAGTTTTTATATTTTTGCTGTTAAAATAGTAATTTTAACTACCACGAGGTTTTGTTTACTTTTGAAGATAGTTGTTTTCGAAAGAGAGAACTATTTACTTTCTGTTTTTAATCCGGTTTTTCTCTGTTCTGACTACAGATAATTTAAAAACATCAGCAGAGTTGTTAATAAAATTTGAAGAAATGTAGGGCTTTGCTTCGTACTACGCATTAGAAGAACACCTTAATGACACTGAGATCGGTTATCGGTTTAGGGAAATTGGCGAACAAAGGACTTTTCGTTGAGATAGCTTTCAGAAAGGTGGTGAGCGGCCGGTCGCTGGTGACAGATGGCCCCGTGACAGGAACTCCAGCCGCTACCCGAGCGAAACCCGCAACAAAAGATAATACTGGTGAATTATTAGTGTGCAATAAAATACAAAAGTGAGATTTAGTTTTGGATTCTCAATATTATCTTTTTTATTGACTTTAATAGATTGGACAAATATAATAGAATAGAATAGAATTTTTTTGTTTATAAAGATCAGCTGCAGTCTATTTTGTATTAAGTTGGTGGTAAGCAGAGAAAAGCAGTCTATTTTGCATAAGTTGGTTGTAAGCAGGAAAATCAGTATATTTCGCATAAGTTGGTGGTAAGCATAGAAAACGACAATAACTTCAAACCGTAATCCATCTCATTTATTATTCCATTTTTCTGCTGAAGCAAGTTACTCACGGTATGCTGAATTTTTATATGATTCAATGCTACAATGAATTATAGAGGTAGCTGATATAGTTGTGGCCCTAATACAATAATAATAAAAAAAACTTGTCAGTGTTCAGTGGAAGTGTTAAAAATGATTTTGTACAATTATTCCACATAATTCTAAAAATATTTGTTTAAAACCTGTTTTGTTTTAATGTACATTTTTGATTTTGCTATTTACATGTTTGGTTTGTGACTATTTTGTTAATATGTTGAGATTTCTGTGTTAACTTTTACTTGGCTGAACTTTCTATCATATTATATAAATATAATCTATATATTATAATATATCTATAAATTATAGAGGTAGCTGATATAGTTGTGGCCCTAATACAATAATAATAAAAAAAACTTGTCAGTGTTCAGTGGAAGTGTTAAAAATGATTTTGTACAATTATTCCACATAATTCTAAAAATATTTGTTTAAAACCTGTTTTGTTTTAATGTACATTTTTGATTTTGCTATTTACATGTTTGGTTTGTGACTATTTTGTTAATATGTTGAGATTTCTGTATTAACTTTTACTTGGCTGAACTTTCTATCATATTAGAAATAAAAGTTGTTAATTAGTAGCAATTATTTATTAATTACTCTCACATAATCTCCCTTTCTTTTGGAAAATAATAGAATGATTCTAACAAGAATGTAGAGCGACGTATAAGGTAATTGTATTCGTTTTTTTTTGACTATATATGCATACATATTGGTTTTAAATGAGATCAAATTTATTTGCTATTTTTTTTATCTTTCTTCAACCAATCTTCTCATACGTCATGTTTCGAGTTTTCCTTATCTCTTGAAAAAGAACAAGGTAGCCCCCTTTATTTTCCCCTTACTTTTTATAACAAATTTTGTTTATTTCCATTGCTACGTTTCAATGAATTTATTTTTATCCAAATATATCCGATTCTATATCTATGAATCCACTTCTCAAAGCTCGCCGTTGTGTTCTTCTAAATACCTGAGCGCCGGTTTGCAAGGTGAGCATACTTGCTCCTGAAGAAATGTAGCGTGAATCCTGAAATTCCTCTTCTTTATACCCAAATTTAATATCCATAATTTGAGGCTACTACATTACTGTTGAATATATTACTATGGCATATAATCGTAAATGGTGTTTTTAGGGGGTCCAGAAAAATAAAGAAAAAGACATTTTGACTGAAGAGGAAGTAATAACAACCGACTTAAGAAAAGTAGGAGTAAAAAGTTGGAAAGAGAAATCAGCAAATAGAAAGGAATGTAAGATAATACTAAAAAAAAAGAAGCAATGGAATAATAAGACCACCAAAAAGCCAAAGGCCTACAGGGTCTGTAGCGATGGAAAATTATTAGTAACAGTATAACAAAAGTGCAGGAGAAAGGTATCTCAGCTGAGATTTTTAAGGAAGGTGGCGAAAGATTGAAGGAAAGGATATTTCACTTGACACTAGTAATTTGGCAAAAGGAAGAAATGCCGAAACAATGGAATAGCGCTCTTATTTGTCCTATATATAAAAAGGAGATAAAACTGAGTGCGAAAACTATAGAGGTATAGCACTATTAGAGGTAGTCTATACAATACTTGCAAAAATTATTAGGAAAAGAATAATAAAATATTATAACAAAATGATTGGAGAATACCAATCAGAATTTTAGATCAGAAAGAATAACTACTGATCAAATATCAAAATTTAAAATTAAATTTTCCTTACCATAACAATATATACAGTGATGAGTGTCTTACCACCCGGCTTTTTAACGTAAGAGATAGAAAACACAGTTACCTTGTGAAATAAAAAGAGATGAAACTCGTAGAGGTGAGAAATAATCGGAAAAACCTATAATTTATATTACATTACATTACCACTATCGATAGTCTCACACCTTTAGACGTTAGATTCGAGCTAAATCACCTCGGTCATAATTATTATGAGTAACGTCGAATGTGTGACGTATTTCCATTTTTTAATTTCGCATAAAGTAAAAACTGATTGATCACAATAAAGCAAAAATGTGAATAAAATAATTTAATTAATAGTGATTATTTAATCTAAAGTTTTAAATTATTAACCAAGAATAATTTCTACTATGATTTGAAGAGTTTCATACACTCTTGTCGCGGAATAATTATAAATCCTTCGTAGGTTAGTGGTAAGAATTCGACATTGTGATACAGACATCGCAGACGATTAGAGTTCAAAACCCACATGTGCTTTTCTTTAATAATTTGAAATTATGCAAAGATCATTTTGCTTTGAATCACTAAACAAAACTAAACAAAAACTAAAGTTAAAATAAAAAATCTTATTGACAAAACAGTATCGTCGTACTTTCGAAAATAAAGTAAAAACTTTTAAAGAATGTTTAAATAAGTAAAAATTCTACAAAAATAAAAAAAATATCCGTGGCCACTAATCAATCGATTAGGAAAAGTCGCACTGAGATATTCACTGACGATGCGAGAATTATGTGCAGGACAACCATCGTGTTGAAACCATATGGAATCGAAAGGTATTGGTAAATTACAAAGGGCTGGGACAATTTCATCTTGCAGAAGTTCCAAGTATTTCTGCCCAGTCAACATACCGTCTATAAAAAATGGACCAATGACATGATTCCCTATTATGTCTCCACAAACATTTACTTTTCGAAGACGCTGGGTACAAGCGACATAAATCTGACGAGGATTTCCTCGAGATCAGTACCTAGCATTGATTGAATTGTGACGGCCATGCAATCAAAACGTACATTCATCGGTGAACAAAACGTTCTCTAAAAAATGTTCATCTTGATGTGACATTTCCATTGCAGTTTGACAAAATTCTAAACGTCTATATTGATCCCCAGGGAATTGTTCGTTGGATTTATGAAGGTTATAGGGACGGTATCGATGTCTTTACAAAATTTCACCTACTCTAAATCTTGGAATTCCACATTGTTCTCCGAGACGAGGTGTTGATTGGGTAGGATTTTGCTCAATACTTGCACAAATCAAAGTATCCCTTAGTTCCAAATCTGGATTTACCTCCCTTCGTCTGCGAACTCCTCTTGGCTCGAACACGGATCCATAAGTAAAAAAATTACGTATAATAGACTGAATCGTTGATCGTGCTGGAGCCGGCCTATTTGGAAACATATGTACAAATTGTTGTCTAATCATGTTGTCTGATAATCCATTCACATGCCAGACAACAATTTGCACTTTTTCCTCGACCGTTAAAATCCTTTTCACGAATTGTTTTTTCAATAAAAAGTTTCTGTTTACCGTAAAAAACACTTCTCGATGTGTTATTATTTGATAACTTGAAGGCTTGATGATTTGGTTAGCTATAAAGCAGGTAGCTGTTCGCGCGCATCCATTCCAATGTCGTCAATTGTTTTGAAAATCATTACCTGTACAGAGGAATTGATATTAACACTGAGAATTTAGTGATGGATTTGACATTAAACAGTCTTCAATGGATTATTTTCCATTCACAACTGAAGACTGTAAAACTGGAATTGAATTTGAAATATTTTGTATTTCTATTTTATAAAATTGGAATAAGAATAAATTGTAAATAATGAGTTTTTCGAAAACTTGTTACCTAATATGTATCATATTTTCTATTATTTTTGATTGAGTAAAACAAAAATTTTACCCTTGGTGTGAATTGAACCCCATTCTTCTTATCAATAGACAACGTCTCTAACTATTACGCCAACTCCACATACAACAATAATAGTTTTCGGACTGAACATACCTATTTAGTTTAGTCAAATATTTCAGTTAAGTTATTTTTATTATTAAATAAACTTAAAGATTTGTAATTTAAAATCGCTACTAATTAATGTTTTTTACTATAATATATCTTAATATATTTAATCATTTATTCTAACATCAGAAATTATTAAAATAAAATATTTTCGAGGTCATCCGTATAATTATGACTGAAGTCAAATAGACACGTCTAATAACTAGCCTTATCTCGTACTATCTCACAACTTTATCTGTCTTCTATCCTTTCCGCTATTTTGCCGGGTGGTAAGACACTCATCACTGTATAGATATATACTATCAAGCAATAAAATACTGAAAACTTTTGTTTTCAACACTTCCACAAATTTTTATTATAACTAACGATAATTAATTATAATAAAAATTTGTGGAAGTGTTGAAAACAAAAGTTTTGAGTGTTTTATTGCTTGATAAAATAAACTTCCATCAAGTAACGGTCGAATCCATTACATATTCTGTTTATTTTTGTCAAAATTGTGAAATTATGTTTACCAATTTCACGAACCAGCATCAATATAAACATTTTTAACACATTTAATTATTGCGTGGAGAAATATATTTTAAAAATTGTGTCTTAAAGTAAATATAATATACCTGTAAAAGGAAATACAATTTAAATTTGTCTCTTTTAATGTTCCTTAAATTTATATATATAAAAGGTTTAAGACTATAACCCTATTTAAAAATTATCAACTTTCTAAGTGAACATTTTGTAAAGAAAAGTGTGTAATTACGTATTATTATAATAAGCCTTGTGATTTGTTATAGCTGATAAGAGGCATGTCTTCGAACATGATAACATAAATCTAGAGTTTTATGAATAATAATTGTAAAAAATGGACCCTTATGTACCAAAATTTTGAGTTTGTTCAAAATCGAGTAACCGGATATGGAATTGTGCATGGTAAGTGTCGGAACAGTCACAATTACAAGTGCAAAGTAATTGTGCATATAAAAGGTGACGATATCATCAAATATAACGGACATTCACATATTGTAGAACCTTTCGCAGCAGATGCAAGAAAGATGGTAAATGAAATGAAAGCAATTATGAAAAATTCCGAAGCAACATCCAAAATTGTCTGTAGTACAAAACTTCTTCAAGCAAAGAAAGCGTTAAATTACTACTAGCAAAAAAGACTTCAATTTTAAGAACACTTCAGCGTGCCAAACAGCGAGAACAGAGGTTGTACCTGCTACTAGCAATAACATGAATTTTCTACTTCCTGAAAAATACAACAACTTGCTATTACATGACAGTGAATCTCGTGATCCTAATAGAATATTAATATTTGGGCATGAACAGTTGTTATACGTGTTACAGCCGCATAAAAATTGGTTAGCCGATGGAACTTTGAAAGTTGTACCTGAAATATTTTTCCAACTACTTTATTTCTTTCCGATTTTTCCGATTTTTTATACTATCCACGTTTAACTTGATGGCATAGCATTTCCCTGTATGTTTGCGTTGCTACCAGATAAAACTGAAGAAAATTATCGAAGATTATTACGTAGGTACATATGTTAAAAACCCGACTACCAAATTTAAATCCCGATTTTTGCCTACTTGATTTTGAAAAGCCATTAATCGATATTTTGCCAGCCGTATTTCGTGGAATTTAAACAAAAGGATCTTTTTTCCATTTAAATCAATTAGTGATCCCAAAGTTGGGGGAAATTAGTTTAAAACGTGAATTTAATTTTGCACCCATTTTGCAGTTTGCGTTAAGATGCTAACTTCAATATCACTACTCCCTATAGAAGAAACAACTGATGCATATTTATAAGTTGCAGGAATTTTTCCTGAATTTGATGACAAAATTGAAGAGTTTTTGCAGTACTTTGAAAATACTTGTATAAGAGGTTGTGAATTGAGAAATGACCGTAGGCGAGATCCAGCATTTCCTCCAAACTTGTGGAATCATCATCAAAATGCAGCAGATGGTTTGGCTAAGACTACCAAAAACTTAGAAGGCTTTCACTATTCTCTTCAATCTCTATTTCAATGTGCTCATCCCAAAATGTGGAAATTTCTTGATGGACTATTTGTAGAAGTTACTTTACAACACACATATTTGAAATATGAAAGTGGACAAAAAATGCCGCAACGTTTGAAATACAAACAAATAAAAAAGCGGATAGTTACAATCATCCAAGAGTATGATGTTGAACGGCGATTGACGTTTCTAAGAAATATAGATTACATATTTTAATTTTTACATTAAATAAATCAGCATACTTTTAAAATTGCATATCTGGTTATACTTTCTCGTTGTCAGTAATATGAATTGTATTGAATTATAATAAACTCATTAGTAATAAAGTGGTTTCTATTTGTTGTATTATTTTTCGGACTTATTTTTACTATTTTAAAGTGATATATCAGAATAAAAAATAAAAAAAATTTAGTCGTCATATTAACAAAAATATATGCAAAAATATGTGTGAAATCTATTTAATAGGGAATAAGCCACAATTAAAGGTTAACATACGTTTATTGACGTTTCAATTTCCACTTCGGAAATCGTTCTCAAAATACAAACATTAGTAAATTAAACAAATTTTGTTTTTTTCTTACTTAGTGAAAAATTCTTCTAATAATTTAATTTTATCTGACTCATCTATATTGACAATTCAGACATACATTATACATTTTAAAGTAGACGACTTTAAAATGATATTGTCAATATTGTTGAGTTGCGTTCCTGGGACGACTTTACTTATAAGATAGTTCATTCGATTACATGAAATTAACTTTAACTTGAGAATATCCGTCAGAAAAGATCATAACATGTAATTCGTCTTTAAAAAGACAAATACATGCCATGATGACAGTAAAATTCTCCTGTTAGTGATTCCATAGTAAATTATGAGGGAAAAACCAGGAAAAAACCTCATAATACTATCCCGACATGGTAAGTATTTGATCTTGCATTTAGTTTACCTTCAATAAACATCAAATTCCGATTTTATATGTTTATTATTTAAAAAACATAAATGATGCATTCTCTATATGTTAGTGATTTACCAATACTGGTATTTTCCTTTTAATAACTTCCTCTTTCAATATGGGTAATCAGATCCTACTACATTCTGCCGAGGAATTCGCGACACAATTGGTCTTATTTAGCATAATTAGAGCCGCTTCTTTGATTTTTCTCTTTTTACCATCCGTTTCTTTTAGGAGACTATATTTGGATCATTCCATTGAACCCTATGTTCATTATCCCATGCGTGTTTACATATTTGAGATCTATCAAACTCTATTTTTAATATAGGATTGATGTTCACTTATTCTAACATTTAATGGACTTGATGTTTCACCTAAATAAAACTGATCGCATTCACAAGGTATTTTATAAATGCAATTCCTTGTCCTTTCTTGTTTATTGTTAGGTTTGGTTTTGGACAAAATAGATCTCAACGTGTTTGTTGTTTTGAATGTTGTTGAAATGTTGAATTTATTTCCTATCCTTTTAAGCTTTTCCGATAATCCTTTTATGTATGGTATTGTTATTTTCCTCGTATTATTTCTTGTATATGCTGTAGGATCTCGTTCTAAGTTGTTTTGTTCTATTCGATCGATTGTTGAAAATTCCTTATTTATAAACGATAAAGGATAATCATTTTTTAATAAAACAGATGTTAACAAATGTTTTTCCTCCAAGAACGAATTTTCGTTAGAACAAGTAATTTTAGCTCTATCGTATAAGGATTTAATGATTCCCTTTTTAATATTTATGTTGTGATTTGATTTGAAATTTAAATATCTGTTGGTGTGTGTTGGTTTTCTATACACCTGAGTTTCGTATCCAGTATCGTTCTTGGAGATTAAAACATCCAGAAAAGGTAATGTGTTATTATATTCCTTTTCCATGGTAAATGATATTGTCTCTTCTTTATCGTTTATATCGTTTAGGAATGTGTCCAACAACTCTGATCCATGAGGCCATATTGAGAATACATCATCTACGTATCTCCACCATACTGAGGGTTTTAAATTTTGTTTAGAAATAATATTTGTTTCAAAATCTTCCATAAATATATCGGCTAATATGGAGAAAAACTAGAGCCCATTGCTAGACCAAAACTTTGTTTGTAGAATTCATTATTTAGTTGAAAATATGTATTATCAGTACATAATGTAATTAACTCCATTATAGCTGATATATTATTTAGTCTTGTTCTAGTTGCCAATGTATCATCACTCTCTAATTTTATCTTGACTATATTTAAAGTCTTATCTAATGGCACATTCGTAAATAAACTATTTATGTCAAAACTTACTAAAGTATTATTTGGATTAAATTCAATATTTGATAATTTGTTTAAAAAATGTTGTGTATTTTTTATAAATGTGTCATTTTTATTTGCAATTTGTTTTAGAATATTTAATAAAAATTTTGATAGTTCACTATAAGGAGAATTCATGGTACTACAAATGGGTCTAAGTGGTATATTCGTTTTATGAATTTTCGGTACTCGGTAAGCGGAAGTGTTACCGCTTAAAGTGAAAATGGAAATGCTTGATCGTCTACGCCTTGGAGAGACGTTTGCATCCATATCACGTTCATTTAATGTCAACGAATCAACTGTACGATCGATAAAAAAATCCGAAGATTATAGATCGAAGACCTCAACCAAATAAATGGTGCCTCTGAGTGGTCCAATGGTCAGAAAACGCAGCAAAGCGTACTTACGCATATTTAAAAGAAGCTGGTAGTAACGGTGATGGTGAATGTACAGATGGAGGATTGCAAGCATCCGAAGGTTGGTTCAATAAATTTAAGGTGCGACAATCATTGCGCAACATTAAACAAAAATTGGTAGCTGGTCGCTGGTAGCTGGTAGCTGGTGGAGGATATACACCTGATTAAGTATTTAATGCAGACGAAACTGCACTGCTTTGGAAGAGAATGCCAAATAAAACATTTATTACTAAAAGCGAGACGTCTGGATTTAAGGCAGTAAAGGATAGAGTTACACTGCTGCTTTATTCTAATGCATCTGGAGATTGCATTATTAAGTCACTGATGCTGTATAGATCTTTAAACCTTCGTGCGTTAAAAAAACCAAAACAAGGACGACTTGTCAGTGTTTTGGCATGCTAATAAGAATGTTTGGATTACATGCCCTATTTTTTGTGACTGGTTCCAGAATTATTTTGTTTTTGAAGTTGAAACTTATTTGAAATCAAAGAATTTAGACTTTAAAGTAGTTCTGGTTTTGGACAATGCACAATGAACTAACCTTCAAAATGATACTAAATAATATTGTAACGAAATAGCCCATCTCCGATACGTCATAATTCTTAGAAGGACGAATCTAGAAAACGTAAGAATCGGCATGTCAATAGCGCCCGTCTTTCGGACGGGAGACAATTAGAGGTGGGACAACGCCAGAATGTTCTCGAAAAGTAACTTTATTATATATATGTAACGTTGTTAGGAGTGAGTGGAGTTGTTAAGATACTACCGAACTGTAAAGTTATAAATAAATATATGTATATAAATTCGAACCGCTCGTTTTATTTAATCACGCTACAATATGGAATGTGATCCTGATATGAATGTTATGAAATGTTGGAAAAAATTTTTTATAGTAAAGTGAAGCTGAAGCCGTACACATTAAAATTATACTGCAAAAACCTGGGGCCTGATATAAATGCAGGAAATAAGAAAGGATCTGTGCAAATTCAAACTTTAACTGCAAACATTGTCGAAATTGCGAGTGGAATAGGACGAGATGAATTCGAATAGATATAATTAAGTGACGTTCGAGAGTTGCTTAAATCGCAAGACGAAGCCTTAACTGAAACCGACTTGGAGGAAATGTTAAATTCACAACCCATTGAAGAAGAAGCTTCAACAAACACTGAATATGTAACATTAATTTGAAAGATCTTACTGAAGGTTTAAGAATGGGAAATGAGTTTTGTGATTTCTTTATGAAAATGATCAATCTATGTAACAAAGTCTTAATTTTAAGAATTATTCAAAAAGAAAAAATTAGTAAAATTCTTTAAACGATTGCCTAAATCTGAAGATGATATGTAATTAATCAATATATAGTCAAAATTTTAATTAAACTGATTTTTTTATATATTTGCTTTTTTTATTTCGTCACCTATAACGTATTCCCTATAACCCCGTATAAATTAACATTCCATAATCACGGTTTCTGTATTCGCGGCATATTTTCGGAACCTATACGCCGCTAATAAAGAGCTTCTACTGTATAAGAAATTACTTTTAGAAAATTAGGCAGAAGATGGATAGAGTGGAAACGTTAGGCCTTTTTATAGGAGTGTTATAGCAGGAAAGAAGTGCTTCCAATTAAGGATCAAAATGATTAAGAATAAGTGAGGCAATATACTCAGCTTTATTCAACGCCAAAGCGTTTGACCGTTGTCAATACAAGAAGATGATGGCCGCCCTACAGAGAGTATGAATTTGTACTGGAACCAGAGTGCTTCGTGCTTAAGTCAGAGTCGAAGGCAAGTTGGTCGACCAGATAAAGATCATACAAGGAGTAAGGCAGGCCCCTGTGCCCTCGCAGACCCTTTTAATATATACTTTGAGGAAATTTTCACTCAACTCTTCACGAGTTCTGAACCTAGAGATGAGAATCCAAATTAACGGAGTCAACAATCTCCACTACACCGACGACACTGAAGACGTTCGCGTCATAAAAAACTGGTACAACTCTTATAACCAAAAACCGTGTTTTTTAAGTTGTGTATTATATGAAACCAGCTAAAAGTAGGGCTGTGCGACAGATCGTCAGTTTTGAGTATACTAAAAACTAAAACATTCTCTATCAGTCAGTCACATTTATTTAAACATGCATCCTAAAAAATTCTCCTATTACTATTGTAATTTTCCATAATCCTAATTAAGTATCCACACATTGATTTATGTTTTATTATAATTTATGAAAATATTTTAATTCAAAAATAATGATAAATAATCAATCTAGACATAACTTTAAATTATTATAATAAAACATTACAGTGAGATATTGGATTATAACTGTCACGTTTTGAAAAGCGTTTTTTCGTCCCGGATATTTTATAGTTTATAATACGTAGGATAAAGTATAATGTTAGTTTTCCACGTTTATTGTTCTTGTAATAAATAATAATTTAATTTTGGTAGTTTGACTGTTACTAAACTTATTGACAAAAAATACAATTCGTGTTCGGTAGGTAATTGAAGTATAAAATTACAGTATATGCATTCCAATGTTCCCTGTGCCAATACCCTAGGTTTAAAAATCCTTTAAACATTTTGGATATTAGCTCAACCCTATCTCTGGTTATTAAATTTATTAGATACGTTTTTTTGTTGTTAATGCTAAAAATCTAAAAAATTTATACATTTTTGAACGTTATTTTTTATATATTTAGATTTTGTGCAATTCCGTTATCTGTGATGGCAACAACGAATTGATTCACGGACCATTGTGTCCAGTCTGAACACAGGTTTACATTGGGAAAAAAAAGTGTACCAGTTTTATATGACGGGAAGTGTACGTCCTAGATATCAACATTACGAAATTCAAATTTCAATCGGCCGAGCAAAGGGTACCCGCCGTTAAGATAGGCAAACATTCACAGTTCATGTCCTCACTCACAGAATTCCATTTTTTTACGTTCTATGTGATTCAAAATTAAGAAGCATTGTAAGAATTGTAACCCTCCGTCCCACCCCTTCACCTACCACCAAAAACGTCACTTTTCGTTTTTATTATTTTTTTCAGGTGGGTTTTAATCAATTTAAGGATTTCAAAAAGTTTACATGCATAGATAAGACTTTTACAAAAATTGTCCATTTTTTCAGACTCTTAGGTTGAGTATATATAATCTAATTTTTTTTTGTAAAGGCGTTCCTATAACTTTTTTTTTTGTGTATTTCATCAAAAAATATATTTAACTTTCCAGATTTTTCCATAAGCTGTGCCACTTCAACAACTAGAAAAACTACCTTAGGATATTCAAAAATTGAGCGAAACTCCTTTAAACACCCAAAAACTCATGTTTTTTCAAGGTTTTTAATGGATTTTCCGGGGTTAATCATATTTTTTTAGATCGAAACAACCTGAATAAATGCTTCTACAATTTATATTTAAAAAATATACGAAAAATAATATTTTTAGACCTCAAAGAAGCAAATACAATACTTTTTTACATCATTAAACAGCATATTTTCAAAACTTTTATAAAATAACATGAGAAGTTGTATTTCCCATATTCAGATATACTAAAGATTTCTTAAAATATGCGAAAACCCCGGTTTTGTTTGTTTGTTTTGTTTTTGGGTGTTTTTGCTAGATTTTGCTAAATTTTTTGCCGTTACGCTTTATTAAATGGCACGTTTCAAATAATGTTCTTGAAAAGCATGAGATGATGTATTTTCCAGCTGTAGAGAAATATATGCAACCTCATCTTATGGGAAAATCCCGATTTTCAAATGTTTTTGGAAGTTTTTATTAGATTTTTCATCTTTTTATCACCTTTTAACACTAGTAAGCTTGGCATTTCAAATAAAGTTCTAAAATATTGCCATAAAATAGTAAACAGTAAATGAACGTGAAATACGGCGATACACTATAATTTCCCGTGTCACTACCGAATTGCATGGAAATTTTAATATAGATTCTAATTACCCCCCACTTTACTTTTGGAATTCTATCTTTGCTTGCTTTTTTTTAGGGGTGAAAACTACTACTATTAGAAAAAAAAAAGTCGTATAATTGTATTTTAAAGCGAGTAATTCATTCAAATCATCTTTTAATAAGGTGAATGAATGTTAATTAACATTAAATAACATAATATAAAATGTTATCACAATTTAACCCCTAAATCTCATTCCCTAGATTAGTTATAATTAAAACAATGTTAGAAAAAAATCATATAATTGTTAATTCAAGAAATCTGGATTTATTTAATTATACAGTGATATTAAATTTGGATTATTTACTTGTTTTAATTTTTTACAATTTTTTACCACATTATTTCTACCCTTATAGAAACCACCTCTTGCGAAGAAATTCAAATAGTTGTAGTATTTTTGTTTTCATTGAAACTATAAATACAACAAATTTCAATTTAAAAAACAACCCTTACTAGTTTTTTAGAATGAGTGAAAGTATGTATGTGCCATAAAAGCACATTATGTGTATCTTAAAATACTCTATCTAGTATACGCGTTCTGATCTGATATCTTGCAAAAAATTTGATTGGTTTTTTACTCGTATCTAAAACTCGGTTAGTTTTAGGCTATGAAGTAATTAAAAAACTATTTTGTAGGTTTTTTTAAGAGCAATGACGTCATTTAAATTAATTTTTTTAACTCTTATTTTTGAAAGGGTTGTAGTTGAAAGGGCTTGAACGAGTCACTAATCACGAGTATATGCAAAGTTTGAACAGCCATATGTTAATATTTGTTTACAGAAAAACAAAAACAAATGTTCAGAAAAGCAAAACCTATATTTTTTTATTCTTTAAGATTTTTCGTATCACAAATACTTGTTAAGTTATTTCAAAAATAAGCACTTTGAACCGTTCAAACTTATAGATCATATAAATAATACATAAATAAAGTAATTGTAAAAGAGTAACGATAAACTTTAGTTGGGGTCCTAATTAGGAATTGACATTAACGATGTTTAAAAAAAAAAAGGAACCAACTTTATTTTGAGCGTATCTCGCTTAGTTTTGATAAAGAGACTTAAAAAAAAAACAAAAATAAAGCTTTTTATAAACACTTTCAAAAAGTTCTGATGAGGTTTCCACGAAACATTTTTTGGTTATTTGACTTTGAAATATTCGATTTGGAATTTGTCAAATAAGAACCTACTTTTCAGGAACCACAACTCTGCTTCTATTGGGTACTTCATAATTACACGATTTTTTTTTGTTTTTTTTAAGGTACATTTTTGCTAAAAATTTTTTTTTATATAAATATTTACTTTTTAAGTTACCTATTTGTGAAGCCAGTCTGAAAGCGTGGTTTTTATTTGAAAAATGAAATTTTCACTCGCAAATAACTCAAAAAATATTGACAAAAGATGCTTAGAATTAGTCAATTTATCCATTTCAGATTTTATTTTGGAAGTATGTTTTTTCACCCTCGAGAAGGGGTGGCTTTCATCTTCCAAGTAAAAGCAAGGGGCTCAAATTCAAAAGTGAAGTAAAGGGAAAGAAGAACCTAAATAAAAATTTTCAAGCAAACCCGTCGTGACGAGGAACATTACACTCCGAGACGCTCATTTACTGGAGTGGTATCCAGCAAATAAGTCCATGTGGCAAGTCCAACAGCAGTCGCTATCGCCCAAATCAAAATGTTTTCTGAAGAGCCAAACCTTGAAGGAAGGATCTTCTCGTTTAGTGGTGCGAGTGTATGTACAAAGAGTATATCCGTACTTATTTAAATTATTCAAAAAGTATTTATGCGTATGTGCCACTTCTGTTCCATGCGATCACATATTTTCTAAATCCGGTCAAATAGTTACCGAACGAAGAAACAGATTAAAATCAAAAAATCTAGAAAAGCGAGTATTTTTGCATTGTAATAACGATTTATAAAAATAAACAATTTTAATTTTTCGTTTTTTCGATTATATTTCATTTTGTATTTTTGTTTTGTGGAAATAAAGTAGTTTTTATTATGTAATAAACTGTCAGTTAACGAAGTTTAAACTATTTTTATATATTTTATTTAATATAAGTACCAAAAACTATTACCATTACCTTTTAAATACTAATCACTAATGTCACGAATATTGTACTCTAACTGAACACTAAAATTACCGAAAGTAACGAGTATAACGTACCTGACTTACCTGAAAGTAACGAAAATTTATATCACCATGTTGAGTACTCGGGTATGTGACAACAGCCCAATTGAAGAAGAAATAAAGGTAAGCATTGCATTGCTGGAATTTCCTGGTGTTTCCTAGGACCAATAAAATAAAATATTAAATTGTCAGCTGCTGAGTATCACATAAAAATTAAAAATAAATAGACCATAATATAAGGCAGAAACTTTTACTCTTAAAAGGAAGAGTTTAGATCAACTGCGTGGATGAGAGAGATAGGTTTTGAGAAAGATTTTCGATTGATTCATTAGCTTGGTGTATGCCGTATTAGAAGTAAGAATGAAGTGGCCATGATGTATGGAAAACCTAATCTGGTAGCGGAGATCAAGGCAGCCAGGCTAAGATAAGCAGGCAACCGTGAAAGATTGTTTAATAAATTTACCGGGAAACCTCTGAAGGCAGAAGACATCGAGGAAGACTTCATATCCGTTTAATTGTCAGCGTCAAAGAAGATTGCTTGGTGTCAGAAAATGTTCAACAACAGCTCAAAATTGACCTGTTTGGAGCAGATAGTTGATACGGTTCGAACCTACTATGAGCTGTAGACCATGGGGTAAGTACATTTAATATAAAAAAACCGTTTGCAAAAAAATGGATTCTTTGCAATATGATGTAAATTTATATTAAAATTTAATTTATGTGTCAAAAAACGGCGTAAGAGATGCAATTATCACAACATACAACGGCGACTGCCATATAAGTAATATTAATTTAAAAAATTTATTAAAATCCTTTGTAAAAGGTATATATTTAGAACCTTTATAAATATATACCTTTTACAAAGGATTTTAATAAATTTTTTAATATATGGTATACAGCCAAATACAGGAACGTAGATTCCTTATGGATTTTAATATTAATTTCCCGCTGATATTTTTTTTGTAGCTCCGTATCTAAATAAAAACACAATAGTGTTGTTTAGATGGCATTTTATCATTCACTAAATTTTGTATTCCATTTATTATTCCATAATGGCAGTTTATATACAGGTAGTTTACGAAATGATGTACATTGTATAGAGTTTATAAAGAGTTTACTGTAAAGACTGGTGGAATGCAATCTCAAAATAAATAATGGAAAATATCAGAACTAATATTATTAAATTAGATTAATACTTTCACTGACTATTTTATCAAAACATAAAAATAAACTCAGACTTTTTCATTCAAATCGTGTAATTATTTCCGATAACTTGATTCTAGTGATAACACTAATTTGATTCGAAAAATATTTCCAGTTGCAAGATCGTTTATTTAACCCGACAATCAAATGTATGAAAATTAATACAGTTCATTTCCAACAGCAAAAGACAAAGAAACGAATAACACTTTAAAATTAAAACAAAAATGTCTTTTAAAATTATTCTCATTCATATTCATTAAAAAATAGCAAGACATTTTCTCTGCCACTGGTATTGTATTTGTTTACATATTTCATTTGCCATGTGCAACTCTAACAGCGTTGCCAAATAATTGCACCTTTCTGTAAAGCTAAGAATAGCCGGACGTCATCATAAAGAAAAGGCATACAAACAATCATATTGAATATCGTAGATAATGTTCAAAAATGTAACGATGAGTAACTTGATATCTAAACAAATAGTTAGACAAAATATCATACATCACGGGCGTAGCCAGGGGAATTGGAGGTTCAAACCAACTCAGAATATTTTGCGTAGTGTTTTTTTTTTTTGCAAAAATCATAGAAAAAATCCGTTTGGTTTGATTAGGGTTCATGCCTCTGATCCATATTTGAGACCGGGCACTATTAGTGTTCTATACAGTCTTATACGAGATTTTTGAGACAGACGTTTATCTGTTTCATTCATGCCCAAATTTTAAGACAGCTTTGGATTTCACCTAAAGATGATCAGTTTCCCATTTCTATAAAACGAAATTTGTTATTTCAAACGGAATGGATGAAAAGATTCCCCTGGTTGCCATATTCTGAATATACACGTAGAGCATATATTATGCCAGTAAATTAACGTGAACGTAAAATACCCTGTAATTTTCCGTGTCACCACCGAATTGCATGAAAATTTGAATTTAGGTTTTATTCACCCTCCACTTTATTTTTGGACTTGTGCCATTGGTTGCTTTTTATTTCTTAGGGAAAAAACTACCCTTATTAGAAAAAATCGTATATCTGTAAAATTAAAGTGGGTAGTTGATTCAAATCATCCTTAATGTGAAGTAAGTAAATGTCAATTGACATTAAACAACGTAATTTAATATTATATCACAGTTTATCCCCTTAATCTCAACCCCTAGATTAGTTATAATAAAAGCAATGTCATTGAATACCTTGTCTCCACTGATTTGCATGAAAATTTGCATTTAGGTTATACTTACCTTCCACTTTTAAACTTGGCTTGTGCTGTTGATTACTTTTTATTTTATAGGGGTGAAAACGATAGCTATTAGAAAAAAACCATTCAGATTTTTACTCTTTTAATTTTTTACCAAATAATTTCTACCGTTATAAAAATCACCCCTGCAAAGAAATTCGAATAGTTTAAGTATTTTTTAATTGAAACTATAAATACAATAATGTTTTAATCAAAATGTTATGAATTTACTTTATTTCAATAGATATTAGTTTGTAATGCTGGATGAAAGTGTGTCTGTGCCTTAATAGCACATTATGTGTATCTGTAAATTAAAAAAAAAATTTTACTGTAAAACCAATTTTTTTTAAATAAGCCCTTTGAACCGGTTAAATTTACAGATTATATAAACAATACAGAAATTGAAGTAAATTGTAAAACGTTAACGATTAATTTCATTTGGGGGCTAATTAGAGGTTGATTTTGATGATGTTTTTAACAAAAAAAAAGAACCAACTTTATTTTGAGCATAACTCGCTTAGTTTTGATGATGAAACTTAAAAAAACAAAAAAAAAGCTTTTTTTAAAGAATTTCAAAAAGTTTTGATGAGTTTTCTCCGAACGTCCTTCTTTTTTTGGTTATTTTACGTTGAAATATTCGATTTGGAAATTGACAAATACAAACCTTCTTTTCGTGAGCTACAACTCTGCTTCTACTTGGTCTACAGACTTTATAAGTACAGCATTTTTTTAAATTTTATATAAGCTAGATGTTTGCTAAAAAAATTTTTTCGATAAAATACTATTTGAGTTATTTGTGAAAAACCCTCTGAAAACGTCGGTTTTATTTTGAAAAATGAACCTTTTCAGTCGCAAATAACTCAAAAAGTATTGTCTTGGTTAAACAAACTCTATAGAACAAAAGTTGATTAGAATTAGTCAATTTATCCATTTCAGTACATAATTTGAATATTTTTTTCACCCACAAAAAGGGGTGGCTTTCACCCCCCAAGTAAAAGCAACCCTGGGCTCAGGTCCAAAAGTGAAGTATAGGGTAAGAGGAACCTATATCCAACTTTTCAAGCAAATCCGTCGTAACGGTTATAAACAGTCATTTACTAGCCTATGTAGAATTTGCGTCGTAATGAGAGCTCGCTTAATGATGGTGAATGGAGCAATCAGCAGTTTGGCCAGCTTACAATTGACCCTTTTTGTAAGTAAAAAAATGCACTAGAAATTTTTGAAACTCATGCAAAATCAGGATATCACAAACGAAATTCAGAACTCGCAGTAACTCCCTAGAAGCAATGTCTTCCCATGCTTTTTCAGTCGAGGAACAGTTGTCTTTTGAAAGAAAGAGACAGCAACAGAAAAACCAAAAGAAACTAATCGCTTTCGTAAAAGAAATAATTTTTTGCGGCAAACAAGGATATCCCTTTAAGAGGTAAAACTGATTCGGGACGGATCCACATTACACGTTTGTCTGAACAACCACTTCAGAATAATGGTAATTTTCGACCATTATTGCGGTACGCAGCCCAATCTGAGGATAAAGATCTTGCTGAGCATTTGGTCACTTCTTAGAAGAATGTCCTTTACACGAGCTCACAAATCCAAAATAAAATAATTGACACTTGTAGTAAAATTATTAAACATAAGATCATCGGTGAAGTAAAGGATGCTTAATTTTTTTTTTTTTTTTTATTCTGGCTGACGAGATGACTGACATTGCGCGTATGGAGCAAGTTGTGCTTTTACAACTGTTACAACGCTGAAAAGCATAGACTTGAATATTCTCATGTGGTTGGTCAAGGTTACGATGGGGCTGCAGCTGTGAGTGTGTATGTGCACGGTGTCTAAGCGTATATTCGTCAAGAATATCATCTTGCTCTTTATCTGTGCAGATGTGTACGAAATTGCGTTGGGATAGTGCGGTTTGTTGGTTTCTATTTTAGACATTCGATTTAACGCACTGCTGTTCTGAAAGAAAAATTCGGGATCTGTTACCAGCTAATCATCAAAAAAGCCTTCTTGCGGTGTGCGAAAAACAGTGGGTTCACAAGCATGAACCGTTATAAGATTCAAAGATTATTTATTCAGCGACTGTGCATGCTTTTGAAGAACTCCAATGTAGCCACAATAAAGAAACATCGCAACACGCCGTTTAAATGCTTAACACACTTCGATCTTCGAATTTTGTTCTAGTGATTATTCAAAAAGTTATGAGCTATACATTGTCGCTATCAAAGCAACTGCATGCAATTAACACAGACATTAAAACAGCCACGTTAATGATGTTATTATTGTTTTGCAACTTTTGAGGCATATAGTTGACGAAAAGTACCTCCATCTCTATAAAGAAGCAAATATGTTGCTTGAAAAGAATGGTAGTATACTGCTTATGCCACATGTCGTCGGAAGGCAGTCGGAAGTCAGATTTAGCAGCTGGTTGTAAAGTTGAAGAGGCATTTTATATGTATTTGGCAGTTCTGTCCGAAAAAAGTACATATGTCGTCAAAGCAGAACTTAAAGCGTGGAAAGAGGCTATTACTCTCACCTCCCTTACTCCAAAAGCAGTTTTGGAATGCTTAGATAAGTGCGACCAGAAACTATATCCATATATTTGCACACTGTTGCAAATATTGGCTACCATACCTGTTTCTAGTGCTACCCCCGAAAGGACTTTTTCATTTAATATGAGATATAAACTAATGCTAATGAAGAAGTTGACATATTTAAAAAGAAAAACAGAATATTAATTCTGTAATGTGTATCTATATATAATTTTAATTTTCACTTAATATTCTAATTTCTTTATTCAGACCCCATTATATTCTATGTCGTGAAACATAAAATTTTTATACCTACTTCAGTAAAAAAGTCTATTTATCAGTTGGCTACTCTTTGACTTCTGCCATGTCACTTTAATTCTGAAGAAAGAAAAGTGGTCGTTCATCTATAAAAAAGACACGGTTAAATCTTTTATGTGGTGAGTACATTTCTAGTTGATAAAATTTTTTTTATAACTGCCTTTTTATGATTTCATATTTGACTTTTTATACAAATCTTACCTCCAACGCATGTGCTTCTTTTCAAACAATGTGCAGTATCTTTAGTATAATTTATCATTTTATACATGCCAATCTGCTATTTGCTATTTAATATTGTAATTATTTGTAATCTTCATATAGCAAGGAAATATTTAAGAAGTTATGATGGTGCTAACACAAGGTTTATTATTTTAGTGTTTTGGCCTCATTTATATTTTTCCTGTCCATTTGCTCGGGAGGGACCTCCGCAAAAACCAAATGGTCAACCATAGGAACTAATATACTGTAGTAGGTGGCCGTGCTATGAAAACTCCCATGAAGTATAATTTGAACCAGTATCTGGAGCTAGCAACCGCAATAGCTACATAGTATAATACTGTCCAACTACTTGAAGACAACAATATTTGTCATAAGTATCATTTTAAAATTTTTGTAAAGCTGTAGTCAAAATTTGCTTTGTTTTTTAATTTAATATTAAAATTTCAATTTTATTTTTTTTTGTACAATAAATATTATTAGTTAAAATCTTGGTTAATTTGTCCCAGTCAAACTCATTTTTCAGATCTACTTTTAAGATAAGACGTTCTCATACCTGAGAGACTGAGCTAGACGAGGCCTAATAATTGGCCCCCAAAGAAAGTTGTGAGTGTTATTGATCTGCATTAACTGCCAACTTTCGGAGGTAGTTATATTATTACTCATTGGCACCACCGTTTCTGATAACTCGTTCGATGGTTGCAACTGCTATTAATTTTTATGTAGAATAATTAACAGATATAATCTAAGTATTAGGAGAAAGTTCGAGAAATTGTCTAATGGAATTCAGAATGTATCAACAGCGATATCCTTAACAGAGGAAGCCAAACATAAGTGCTTTTGAAAAATTAATGAATCGTTTTATTCGTACTGGGTCAGTTGCATATGAAAAAAATGAGAGAACCAAAACTGTGAAAAGTAAAGAAAAGGAATATGATGTACTGTTAGCTACTACTGAGGATCCTCACTACTATATTATTTATCTATGCTCACATCAGCACTCGTGAAATTTCACGTCAACATGACATTAGTCAAACTTCGGCAGCAAAGATTCTCCATAAACATAAAATGCATCACTACCGCATACAGTTACGTCAAGAATTGGAAGGTCGATGATTATCATCGCATATTAGTTTTTTGTGAATGTGCATAGCGACCAATTTTTTTTCGATTGTGCTTTTTCGAGATGAGGCTATATTTTACAAAAATAGAAATAAAATCGGCGTAATCTTCATTGCCATACATCAACCGACCCCTACTTTATTAACACTTATAGTCAAACTAGGTGGTCTATAAATCTAGGTGGACTATGTGATTGGTCCACATTTTTTGACGGCTGTGTGAATGGATTATATCTATTATATATATATATATATATATATATATATATATATATATATATATATATATATATATATATATATGGTGTATATCTGGATTTCCTAAATAATTATTTGTTATTACTACTGCAAAATGTTTTACTAAATATTCGACAAAGAATGTTGTGTTTCACGATGGTGCTCCAGTTCATGACACTGTTATTATTTACAATCATTTAAATAATAACTTTCCTGCGCGGTAGATATGCAAAGGAGGACCAACTGTTTGGCCACCGCGATCACCGGAATTGCCAAAAATTGATTTTTTCATGTGTATGAAATATATAGCTGTATAAAAAATCTTGTCTACCAGAATCCTCCAACAACGCCAGATGATATGAATAATATAATAAGAGAAGCTTTTTATAATGACTGAAAAATGAACATTTTTGTCATTTTGAACATTTACTTTAGACTTATTACCTTAATATCACATTAATTATTGTTACACTCATTGCATATTGTTATGGTTTTTATTTTGTATTAGTTATTTATTGAATAAAAATAATTTTGTTATATTATTACACAAGACTAAGTTATTTCTACAAAAATTGAAGGTATTCTCGAAATTTGAAGAAAACTAAAAATATCTCGGAAAGTAATGAGTTTAAGAATAAGAAATGATTAATAGAATGAAAGAGTATCACAAATAAAATATTTTGCAAAGAAGGCTTTTCACCTCATGGTGATAAAAGTTCATAGATGCATACTGTACAAAAAGGGTGTACATATGTGAAATTATGAATATAATTTCAGTTAATGAGGACTGTATTACATAGGGCTGGTTCAAATAAATTAGGATGTGTGGTAAAAGGTTATACAGATTTTAGCGAATTAAGTTTATATAAAGTCTTACCAATTCTTCTGCTGCATATACACACACTCGCGGTATTTAGAGGTTTTCAGTCGCGGTTGTTCTTCATACGGGGAAACTGTCCGGTTACCGGTTTCTGAACACGTGTTTCGCGTATTAACACTTAGATCACGATGTAGAGCACATTTGCGTCTGTACACGATTTAAAATAGTACTTGCGGTATTTTTCGCGTAACTATAAGCGAGAGAGATAATTAGAGTGGAGAAATAGCTTGGTAAGTCTGTACCAAGCGATAGGTAGCGATAGAGAGATTATACGTCTGCCTAGTAGGACTCAGCAGACGAAAGAGAGGAAGACTGTTTCTAGCAACAGTCAGCAGTCCAGAGAGAGTGTCCGTTATCATCGAGAGACAACAGGCAAGAGAGTGAGACTTTCTTTGCTATCTTACAACTGTCTGTATTTCTAATGTAGTGGGGTTAAAATGTGAGTAGGAAGGGTTGGAGAACGGGAAATAATTGTAAAATTGTGGTAGAATGGTAGCTAGTAATACAGCGAAAAAATGACATGATTTTTCGCATGTGAAAAAATTGAACATACTGGGGGCGGGCGAGAAGAGTTACGCCACTGGGATAGGGTATCAAATAGTTACTTCGAGAACGAGGGTAAACCAGTATACATTAGGGGTACTGTTGTAATGAACTAAGATAACTAAAAACTATTTTTTAAAATCTAGAGAAACTAAAGTCTATAGAAACTATATACATGTTTGGCAGAAAGTACCACTATTGGTTAAAGGGTAACCTAGCTACTTTCTTTATTGACCTAAGATATTCGCCATTAGGTGTGGATACCCTAACAGTTCGAACAAGAGAGTATTTGCCTGGGAGCACTTCGATTACCTTTGTCAGAGGCCAGAGGAGTGGGGAAGTCTCTTTATCTTTGATTACTACCACATCAACTATCTTTAAAAGATCAGTAGCGATGTTCCACTTAATCCTACTTTGTCGTAGTAGCATATCCGATACAAGCAGTGGAAGCGTCAAGCATCTGGGAAATGGAATTTTAGATATTGATTGGAATGTATCCAATGATTTCCAATCCGGGATCAATAGGTCATCCAGTATATCACTGTACCAGTCTAAGGGCAATGACCAGATACGTTGTAAGAAAGATTTAGAGTGTACTCTAAAAGATAAGAGTTTTCCTAAGGAGTTATACATTCGAGAAACATAGGTACATAATTTTCTTTTTGTTAAGGGAGGTGCCTCTTCACAAATAGGCAACTTAAAAGAGAAATCGTTTTGATAAGGTGACCTGTTAATACCTAGGACCTTAAAGAAGCTACTAACTAAGTCAAGATTGACTTCTGAAGTGAAGATCATATTATGCTCATTTGAAACGGCACGAGAATTTGAATATATTTTATACAGTTGGAAACCGTGAATGTTCAGAAGCGAGCGTAGTTGAGAATAAAGTATGTGTAACCTTTCCAAGTTATTGGCGCTGGTCACGATATTGTCGATATTTGGATAATTTTTTATAGTATGAGAGGCTACTGAGTGTGTGGTTTGGTTAACAAAAGTTTGAACCTGAGGGACAGTAAACAACGGAGTAGGGCACGTTACATTAACGTTCACCATATCAGGAGGCGGCAATGCACACTGGGCCTCCAGTAACAGAATATGGTTGGGCACTGCAGGAGCTGTTGTTACTTGGCCCTCTACGAATGGTAGGGCCACGGTAACAGAAGAAAAGGCAGGTTCTACTGAATCTAATGAATTAGATTGTGAGGTGGTATGAGTAAGAACAGTTTGTATTGAGAGAAATTTGATGACATCCGTGTCAATACGAGGCTGTGAGAGGAGTATTTGATTTTCGTGTGTTAGTGGAGGAACAATGGATTTATTCCGAGAAGGGATAATTTTCAAAAAATTGACATGTACAGCACCTTCACAAGGTGTTGCAATTAATAATAAATCAATAGATTTTTGTGTAGGAATTTTATTGAAATGTAATAAAGTGGGAGTGAATATATTCTGAGCTTGAATAGAGAGTTTATTAACCTGTCGTATATTTAGAGCATTTAAAGTTTCATGTTGAGAGATATCTTGAATTTGTATACGAGTTTGGGGAGGTATATTTGCCAATTCCGCTTGCACACCGCAAGAAGGCGGTACTTGAGTTAAGTTTTCAATAACCAATGGAGACAAATTGACAGTTTTTAGAATAGGAGCAGAGATTAAAATATTTTGTGTATGTAAAACTTGACTTGAAACCAAGGTATTGGATTCTTGTAATATTTGTGGGGGAGAAATGTTAAGAAGCACGGGAGATGCAGATATTACAGTTTCAGTAATCATATTTTGTTCTGGAGTAGTTTGAAAAGTGACTGTTTGGGCTGGTAACACATTTTTTAAGAGAGGCTGGCCTATTACATCTTGAGTACTAATGTTATTAGAAATGTTTTTATAAGTCGGCTTTTGAAGCTCTTGCGTCTGAGCTTGAACAATTGCAGAACTAAACGAAGTACTTATAGTTATTTCTTTCATCTCTTTGAACTGATTGGGGAGGGAGTCAGAGTAAAATGTATTTTTAACTTCTTTTTGGCCATTTATATTCAAATCAGTACTTTTAACAATGTGTTTACTGGAAGTATTCGCCTTAAATTTTGTATCAAATTTAAAAACCTGTTTAGCTTCCAGTTTTTCTTCTAAGAAACATAAAGCATCCATATATTTATCATAAGTAATATCTACTTCCTCACTTTCGAGAATAGTTTCATCGTCAGCCAGGTTTTCCAAAGCATCCAAATACGATTTATAAGCCGCCCTAAGCTGAGTAATATATTCCCTAATTCTACAATTAGAGAGGCATTGTTCATTTGAACTAACAACGTTCGCAATTCTGGCGATATTTCTTTGTGAAACGTGCATTGCATAAAAATATTCTGCAATTTCTGCCATTTTGAATTGGAGTATATTATAGTTATATATAGTATAATAAGAGTGTACCAGACAGAAATGAATGATAAAGAGAATAAAACCTAGAGAACCTTGGAAAGGGTACAAAGAGAAGAGAAAAAATATGTATATAAGAGTGTAATGAGATTATCAGTTTCTTGTTTTTTTGTGTGAAAATTATATTTGGTATCGTGAATTGAATTTAAACTAACACTGAGATAATTTTAATTGATTTAATAAAGCAATTAATATGCAAATACTTTCTAAGAGCAGATATTATTGTAAAAATTTAGTTTGTGTCATCAAGCGATTTGAATAAAGCGATTATTATGCTAGGTATTAATTCTTGTAAAAATTTATTATTCAGAACAATAGGACAAAATCCCAAATTATTTACCTAGATATGTACCTATGGCGAAACGTGTCAGAGAACAATACAATTAGTTGGGATTATAATGAGTATCTTTGGTTGACAAAAGGGCTGGAATTTTTACTACGTCACAGGTATCTATCAATGGGTCATTCTACCTGACTTCCTAACGTCCTTTAACAATAGAATCATAAAATTGGAATTTACACAGATAAGAATTATTAAACAACGATCTATCAATATATCGATTTATTAATACATACGTATATACATATATATCAAAGAACATATACACATATATAGAAATACATAATTTTGAAGGACCAAATCTAATGAGATTTACAGCAGAGATAAGATTTATCTGAACCTAATTGGATCAAAATATGTTCAATATAGCATGAGATAAAACAGAGAGAATGAGGATTTACATATGACTCAAAAGTGTACCAAACTATGTAGAATCAAGATGTGAGACAGAGAGATAGAGAGTGAGAGAGAGATTATGATATTATGATTTATATCCGACTCGAATAGACCACAATATGTACAAAAAGGGTGTACATATGTGAAATTATGAATATAATTTCAGTTAATGAGGACTGTATTACATAGGGCTGGTTCAAATAAATTAGGATGTGTGGTAAAAGGTTATACAGATTTTAGCGAATTAAGTTTATATAAAGTCTTACCAATTCTTCTGCTGCATATACACACACTCGCGGTATTTAGAGGTTTTCAGTCGCGGTTGTTATTCATACGGGGAAACTGTCCGGTTACCGGTTTCTGAACACGTGTTTCGCGTATTAACACTTAGATCACGATGTAGAGCACATTTGCGTCTGTACACGATTTAAAATAGTACTTGCGGTATTTTTCGCGTAACTATAAGCGAGAGAGATAATTAGAGTGGAGAAATAGCTTGGTAAGTCTGTACCAAGCGATAGGTAGCGATAGAGAGATTATACGTCTGCCTAGTAGGACTCAGCAGACGAAAGAGAGGAAGACTGTTTCTAGCAACAGTCAGCAGTCCAGAGAGAGTGTCCGTTATCATCGAGAGACAACAGGCAAGAGAGTGAGACTTTCTTTGCTATCTTACAACTGTCTGTATTTCTAATGTAGTGGGGTTAAAATGTGAGTAGGAAGGGTTGGAGAACGGGAAATAATTGTAAAATTGTGGTAGAATGGTAGCTAGTAATACAGCGAAAAAATGACATGATTTTTCGCATGTGAAAAAATTGAACACATACTTAATTTAATAATAAAAATATCTCGGAAAGTAATGAGTTTAAGAATAAGAAATGATTAATAGAATGAAAGAGTATCACAAATAAAATATTTTGCAAAGAAGGCTTTTCACCTCATGGTGATAAAAGTTCATAGATGTATACTTAATTTAATAATATTGATCTTTGGGAAAAATAAAAAAATATTTCTTAAAAGGTACATATTACCTATTTTAGTACATAGTAAAACTAGTCAGATCTTATGGGAAAACAATCGCATTATGAAATCTTAAAGAATTTATTTCAGTAGCCTTCGATATTCTTAAAAGTATATCCTCATCAGCAATGAAAGACTCTTCTGTTTTCTTTCTTCGAGCTTGTAAGTATTTGTTAAACGCTTGTAAAATACTGCACCATATCCTCCTAGATAGACAGCCATAACCCTATCTACCTAACCACGAAAATAAATTTTTGTTTGTCCTTGCACCTTATCTAATGCATAGTCATTTGACATCATTATTGATTCAGTGCCCTGCAGTGACTTACCAATCTCCTCTTCTTGGATATTAGCCTCCTCATCGGATAAAAACTCATAGTCAGAACTACTCTAGAAAATGGAATAATTGGCATCGGATTCCTAAGAAGATTGTTCTTTGGAGTCCGTCTTTTTCTTTTTTGGGATCATAGTAGGAAAAGGGAGTTTTTTGTTTTAGACGCTTTTGTTTTTCCAAGACTCATGTGGCCTTTTCAGCTACTTGTTTTTCCTTTTCAGCTTCTTTCTTTTACAAAAGCTGTTTAGTAAGTTAACAATTGTGATTTCAATTCTTTTCTAACATGCTTTTTTTTTATTTTTATTATAGGTAAAGGAATTATATCTTTAAGAGTTGCTATTTGAGTTTGAGGAGTATAATCATCTTCCTTTGTAGATGATGTATATTTCAGGTTTGGATTTCTGTAATACCTACATCATAATCTACTCCAGGGTCAATTAAACCTGAAGTGGACGGTTGATTATGTTTCTCCTGGATTAGAGGCAACGCAGGAATCCACAGCTGCATTTAAATAAGCCTTTAGCAGTCGGAAAATACACCGATTTAAAGGTTGGGCATTGTGATTGCTCTGAGGTGGCAAGGTAAGCATCTCAATAATATTTAATTTTGCAAAATTTACAACCTTCAAATTCTTGTGTGATACATGATTATCTAAAATCGCCAAATGTGAGTTCTATTTGCCTGTATTTGTATATTTTTGAAAATGTGTTAGATAGTTAATAAAATGTTGTGTTAGATTAGATAATAAATATAGGATTATATATATCATATATCGGTTGCAGTCATGTCACATACTAATGTGTCGCCTTAATAAAAGCCTGTTCTCCCTTTTTTGTGAGTTCAGTCAATATAATGGCGCACTATTTCTTCTTCCATTAAGACTACGTACTGGATTTTGATTTTTATATAATCGACTTTAAATTTCAGTATGGAGCAAAGCCCCGCATGGGCGATTTTGTTTCTATCTAACTCCGGGACTTTGCTCCAGAGCGAACTACTTACATAAATTACTTCTATAACAATTATAAAGCATATCACACACAATGAAATTATGGGCAAACAAATCTAACGATTGAAAATCCGTTCTTTTATTAACTCGTAAGAGTATGTCAATAATATTTACCTTAATATACACAACTATTACATCAAAAATACGAAAAATCTACTATCCTCATTTTCTCAGTTAACCAACTTTCTTTTGCCATTTCCTTCCTGTTCCTGAGATTTTATGACACATTGAATAATGAACCGAATTAGTACCGATAAGTACCTAGCGGCCGACTCTAGGATGTTGACCGGTAAATTGAAAATTCAAAAAGCTAATGTATGAAAGCTTTCGCCGTTTATTTTTATGTATTCGGCGTCTCAATTCATCAAAGCCGTAGCAAAGCACTTGCTGAAATTTGTAAATCTTTAACACATTTTGTACAGCTCAAAACAGGTGACGCTTTTTGCAGCATTACACTAGAATAGTGGAAATAGCAGGACACATTGGCTAGCTTTTCGTGTTTGAGTTTGTATCTTCCCGACTGTCTGAAGACGTACTCCGTTCGGCTCGCGTAGATAAGAATACGGCCGAGGCGATTTTCCCTGTCTGTCGTAAGAGGCGACTATTGGGAAGTAATGAAGAGGCAGAGGCAGAGAGCCGTCGCTCGAGGTGTCGGGTTTGTAGAAACGCACGCAGGGCGCTTCAGCGTTACGGTCACCGGTCTACATTCCGAGTATCCGAGACGAGTCTCTCGTGGGACCACTCTAGTCTCATTCCACAGAACCAGGTGAGGTTGAACGTGCTGCGTCCCTAATACGCCCTTTCCCCATTAAGGGAGTGGGGTTACGGCACGTACCCACCTGGGAGATTTATGAGTGGCAGAGAAGAGCTCCTCAGTGGCGACCTGTCAAACGTGCGAGGTCGAGCCTCGACCTGCGTTCACCTCTCCACCCCGGGTAGGGGGGGGGATTAACGGAGGGTGTGCGTATCGCAACACAGGTACTACGGGGAGGGTGGAGCCCCGTGTTACTTTATGTAATCACGCCACCCTCAAATGGTGTCGGACTCGTAGGGGCAGAGGTTCCGCTTACAGTCGTATGCCGAAAGGCCAGGAAGACCTGGGCCCTGCCAATATTCTTATTGGAGGGTATACGAATTATTCAATATCTGAAGACGTAGGGCATACAGAAATAACGTTATAACAGTCTATTGATACCAATTCATACACGGAGAGTTTGGCGAATTTTGTTTCTTTCGCCGTATATTTTTATATATTCGGCGTCTCAATTCATCAAAGCAGTCTCCATGTCGAAGGTAAACGTATGTCGTCATCTCTTTTATTGAGACAATTTGGCCTTTTTTTTAATGTCTATGGCTTCTTCGTGTAATTCTTGGTTTATAGAAGCGGATCGGGGCTATGGTTCTGGAGCTTTCAAAATCAATTTTGTAACCTGTATGAAGATGGTGTTGACCTAGAGCTGAAATTGAATCGGAATTGCGAACAAAAATGGAATGTTCATAAATCCTATTTTGGATTCTACGATTTGTATGGCCTATATAAGATCGAGGGTAGTCTGCACAAGGAATTTCATAAACTTCGTGTTGTTGATTTGGAATGTTGTCCTTGGTTGATCGGACAAGAGATGAAAGTTTTTATTGGGGAGTAAATATTGTCTTTATTCCTCTTGATTTAAGACTTTTGTCTATTTTGTCAGTGACACCTTTGATGTAAAGAAGAAAAGCTTTCGTATGATGAGGGCCTGAGTCTTTGGGTTAAAATTGAGTGGGAGATTGATGTCTGTGGATGTTCCTATTGATGTGATTTTCGCAGTAACCATTTTGGACGAGGCCTAATTTGTGAACGTGGATGATGAGAGTTGGCATGCAACTAACGATTAGTATAATTAGTATAGCATACAGAGTGATGAAAACTTTGGAATTAGTTTTTCTTTATGATAACGTCAAGAAACGGTAGGGATGAATAAGTTTCCATCTTCATCGTGAACTGGATACTAGGATATGTACCATTCAGACAGGTTAGAAAATACACCAAAGCATCCCTACCATGAGGCCGAATAACGAATGTATCGTCAACATATCGTAGCCAACATGTGGGTTTGAGCATTGATGTGGATAGTGGCAATATGTTGATGGAAGACTTCGAGACCCGAGCACTATCCACATCAATGCCCAAACCCACATGTTGGCTAAATTATGAATATTTTGCTTGTAGTTTTACATAGGACGGATTAAGGGGTAAACAATATATGGATACTAAAATACCATTTGGGTTCATGTAGATATAATAAGAGCAGTTGATGAAGAGTTAAACATTCTAAGAACAAACACAGTAATTATATTTTCCTGTGAACAATAAACGACTTTTCTTCCATTTGGGTTTTTGTAAATAAAGAGATAAAATTTTATTGCAAATAATAAATTAATAATAAAATAATTTTTAATAATATGACCAATAAAAATAAATTAATGATAATAATTGTATACACTAAATAATTTAGAGTTAATGGAATATCTCGGAATAAATATAACTATACCCACCTAAAAAATTAGTCAGAATCGAAATCACTGTCTTCTTTTTCAGTTTCGAAACTAGAATCTTCATCTAAATTTATAATAAGATTTTCGGTTACTTCGTCAATGAAAGGTCCCGCTTCCAAGAATTTTCCTTCCCACTTTTTGCGTGATCACAGCGTTTTTTCCAATCTGCGGCACTAAATTCGTCAAAAAAAGTTTTGCATCATTGTTGAACTTTTATAATACGAAAATAAATTTCTTTGTCCCATGTTTTGCTTCAGTGTTGCCCAAACGAATTCGATGTGATTCAAATCTGGATGGTAGGGAAGTAATCGTAAGGCATTGTGACCATGTTTATTTAACCCTTTCTTTACCAGCGACATATATATACGGTTTGGGGAAGAGTGTCACTGTTCCCAGTGACGTATATATACGTTCTCGAGTGAAAACGTTTTTAATACCATGCCGTTTGTATACGGCATTAATTTTTTTTTCACCTCTGCCAGCCCTATTGCCGCATTTATCCGGTATTATTACAGTGCCATCAGCCCCAATCCCGTATTGGTACGTTCGAACATGCATTGTGATGAACTCACTGCCGATTGATACGGCAGCTTCTGACATACGGCGTTTCGGTAACTGCCGGATATGGTCGGGTTTTTGATCTATTTTTAGCATGCGTCTTTCTTTAGCACGTCAGTATTCTGCTGTTACTGTTGCAGTGCAAATGTATTGTGAAATTTCATGAAAATGTCTGATTCGAGAAAAAGAAGACGCTCATGCGATACAAGTGGTTTATGTGGACTAACGCAAAAAGAATATGATGATAAACTGGCATGCGTGGTTTCCGATGAAGAGCCTTTCTAGAAAGTGAAAGCGATTATGTACCAGATAGCGATGATTCAGAAGTGGAGGAGATTGTTAATATTATTTATGTGAATGATGAAGCTATTTCTGAAAATGAAAGTGCTGATAAGGAAAGCAAAAGAGCTGTAGCGGATGATTTTAGTATACAGTGGGATTAACAGCAATTTGTTCCTGTTGTGTACGAGTTTGATGACACAAATTCAGGTGCCCATTTAAACAATATTGAGAATCCTGCCAGGGAAATAGATTGTTTTCTTTCCTTTCTAAATCCAGGTACCGTTAATTTTTTTATACATGAAACAAATAATTTTGCTGCATCGGAAGTTTAAAAAATAAAAAGATTGCTTGGTCGCCACTTACAGAAAATGAATTTTTTACATTTATCGCTGTGCTATTGCTCGCAGCACGCCATAGAAAAGCCAAACTTACAGAAAATTGGTCAACAAACGATTTGCTATATACACCCATATTTTCTAGTGTAATGTCCCAGAATCGCTTTCAGTCTATACTGAGAATGTTACACTTCGCTGAAAATGCTTATCAACCCCAAGCGGATTCTTATTACAAGGTGCGAGGCATTTTTTTGCAGGTAAAAAACTCATTTGCTAATAATTTTACGCCATTCCAAAATCTGGTAATCGACGAAAGTTTGGTTCTATTCAAAGCACGGAATGCAGTTTAAAAAGTTTATAAGAACCAAACGTCATCGATTTGGAATAAAATTGTTTCTTCTGTGTGACTGTGAAACGGGTTATGTGTTAGACTTTATCGTTTATCGGCCTCTCAGGATTTGTGGTTACCACTCTTATGTAATCCTACTTGGACAAGGGTCACTCACTCTTTACTGATAACTGGTACACGTCTCCTAGTTTGTCAAGTTACCTATTTGACCATAAAACTAACTCTTGTGGAACAGTCAGGGTCAACAGCAAACACATGCCTAATTTAGCAGAAAAACTACAAAAAGGTGCAACTTCCTTAATGTTGAGTTGCAATATGTTGGCACTAAAATGGAAGGATAGAAGAGAGGTCACTATGCTTTCTACCATGCATCAGGACAAAATGGTAGAATTGGCTAAAAAAGACAGAAAGACAAACGAATTCATTAAAAAAACAGCTTGTGTAATAGATTACAATATGAATATGGGAGCAGTGGACAGGACTGACATGTTATCAAGTTCCACAGAAAGGGTCAGGAAAACCGTCAAATGGTATAAAAAAGCTCTTCTTTCACATATTGGACCTCTCTATTCTAAATGCACATGAAATATACCTTACACAACACCCAGAGAAAACACCATTGGCCCAGTTTCACATGAATTTTATTGTTGCTCAGCAACAAAGACTCAAGCAAAGAAACGGCGCGAATCAAGGTACATGTGTCGGGAATGTGACGTGGGTCTCTGCGCACATCCTTGCTTTGGCATTTACCATACCCAGGAACAACTCTATTGACTACTTTCGTATTCATTTCATATTTAGTTTATAGTTAGTTATTAAAAATACTTTCGTTTTATATTTTTGTGAACAATAAAGAGCATTTTCTGAGTTTTTCTTTGCATTTAATGAGCAACCGTATATATACGTCGCTGGTACTGTTGGCACTTCAAAAACCCTGGGAACGGTGGCACTGCGTCTCTGATGAGGTCTGGTAAAGAAAGGGTTAAAATTTCATATATCTCGAACGTTTTAAATTTTAGCCTATGAAGTTTAATAATGTTCTACGATTACAAATCTTTTAACATATTCGTGTCAAAATAAATATTCTTAGACCTTAACCATTCTATCATGTTGTCTACTGTTAGAAGTCGGTGCTTTATCTTTTCGAACATTGTGATAAGGCGTATTGTCAATAACCACGGCCGACTTTATAGGTAGGTTAGGAATTAATTTTTTTTCCAACTATTTTTTGTAAATTGTAAAATTCATTTCGTGATATTAGTCTCCGCTATTTGAATTGGATTTAAAAATCAATTGGGCGTTGGAAATGAAGCTCTTCTCTCTGCGAGCATAAACAATAATTAATCGTTGCCCTTTTGAAATAGGCCTAGCTAGTCCTTCATTGGAATTGTCATTCCAACAAGTAGCAATGGTATGCGAAGCATGAATATAAGTTTCGTCCATATATACAATTTATTTTATTTGACTGTACGATTTCATGGCATGAACAAAAGCTATTTTTAAGTGACGAATATCATGCCTTTCCATTAATATTTTTCTTAAAATATTCGGCACTCTAGGCACAGTTTTGTCAGTGGTATAAATATTTAAAATAATTCTACGTATCAAACTTTTATCTGCGTTGTATAAATCGGCTTTAGGCTTTATCCTATTTTTCGTTTTAGTTGGCGATTTAAAAGTAGAACTTGCACCACGTTCTATATCCCTTTGCTTCGTAACAATTCTTCTAATACTTCTTTCTGAAACACCAGCGATCACTCTTTCTACGACTGATCTAATGGAACATTCAGTACCCCAGACGTTTTTTCTTCCTCCATATATTTAAACACCTTAGAAACAACTTAGCGTGTTTGACTATTTAAAATATGTTTATACAATTTACTTTTAAACTCGATCACTAACCGAATACGGACCTGAATTTCGTTTGTCTTCCGTATACTTCATAGCTAATTTTAATATTTGTTCATTAGGCTTTCATGATTGTACTGTTTTTAAGAAAATCTTTTCGGCTCTTTGCATGGGTTTAAATTTAAGATTGAGTCTCCTTGACTTAAAGTAAAGAGTCTTTCTTTTTTTATACTCTTTGATTTAAAGTAGAAGTGCTCTCTACGTATCCGACAGGGCTCAGTCCTTTGGAGGTGTGAATTACCGTCTATGGAACTATATTATTAATATATTTTATTCAACTTTGTGTTAAATTAATCCTTTTTTTATATATCGCAGGATACTGACACTAAAAACCCCGATTTGGAAGACCTTTGGTCTCAGCCCAGTGGCGGACTAAAGCTAAAGCGGGCCCTAGGCAACATTGTTATTCCGTGCATATTTTTTAGTGATGAGATGAAACACACTTTGCGTTTGCTAGTTTGGTTTTAAAGCATATAGCATGTATATAGTTCTATTTAACGGTATGATTCCAAAAAAAATGGATAACAATAATATACATGTTAAATTAACATAGTTAATTTATTAAAACAAACAATAATAGTTGAACAACATAACTCAGATTGATTAGTTATATTGCCTTTTTCTCACTTTTAATTCTGCAAACTCGTCAATTATTCTGTCATAATATAGAGTTATTTATAAGAATCTTTTACCCCAGGGGTTTTATTTTTGTGAAGTTATTTTTTTATAAATGATAAACGATAATTATTGTTTGACAGCAGTTCAAGAACAGTAATTAACAAGAAAGAACAAGAAGAAACATCAACCGGACACAGAGATAATATCTAGATAAGAGAAGGGAGAGTTCCAAAAATGTAGTCGGCCTTACAGCGGCCATCCCACTGTCGGAGTACGGTACATGCAACAGTCAACTGCGACGAGTAGAAGAGGGCGGTTTTAGTTGGTAGGCAGGATAACAGATACCTGGATCTTTCGCACTGCTATTTTTAGTACTGTAAATTAAACTAGATCCCAAATTTTAAGGACTCAAAAAAGAGGTAGAATAAAAAAAATTTCGGTGCCCAACCAACCCCCCCACCAGGAAAATTCTAAGTGCGCCACTGATCAGAAAGTTATGTTTAAAATGGTATTTCACCGAGACCATGCACCGTATCTTACGATTTGATCGTAATGACGAGAAAATTACATGAGTTTTAGTTTGAACTATTTCAGCCTGCACCATATACCTATTGTTGGGAATGTAATACAATTATTGTACACAGTAGCGCACCTAGAATTTGCCTCTGGGGGGGGGGGTTTTGGTTGGTCACCGAATTTTTTTTTATGATGTTACCTCCATTTTGAGTCCTAAAATGTGTGAATAACAGTGTCGGAATAGGGTCCTGGGGGGGGGGGGGTTAACCCCCAACCCCCCCCCCCCCCGGGTGCGCAACTGATTGTACATATATTGTATATTGCATAATGTGTAGTAGTAAACGTTTATATGGATATTTGTGCGCCTCCGTCAGTAAAATTAAGTTGACAATATTTATGTAGAAAGTAGCACTGCCTATGATAAATTATAAATATTTAGGATGTAGTTGTTAGAAAATAAAGATATTGATAAAATTAAACAGTCTCAATATTTATTACACCTTATTATTACTCATTATATATTACACAACTATTTCCTTTGGATTCCAGTGACCACTGAGTATTTGCAGACTTCAAAAGAATTTTCCAGGTAAAAAGATTTTGATCAAATAAGGATGCTATTGCGAAAACGGAGACGTATTTTGTATTTTGAGAATAAAGATAAATTGTTCTACTAAAAAGGCTTTGAGTTGTTAGAGAAGCATTACAATCGCTGTATCGCCCTAGGAGACATCAAAGGTCGAAATTGCTTAATGGTCGTTTTATTAGTTTAGCCAGTGACCTAGTGAGTGAAGGATTAATGTTCCATTTATTAAAAAACTATTTATATTAAACATACAAAAATATTACTGCGATTAACTTGTTCTTTTGATCAATTTTAGAGTTGAATATTTTTAACAAATTGTGCCAGTTTTACTGTTATGTCAGATATTTCCATTTATCAAATAATAATAAGACAATGTATAAAAATAATTTAATGATTCAAGTTACTATCCAACAAAATATTATTTATATTATTTACAGAACATATCGTCACAATCATATTAACCATATTTAACACTGTAAACTCATATTAATGGCTTTTCTTAAGAGCGTTTCTTCATCGTCTTCTTCGGAAGTTGTCGCAAAACCTTGCATACTTAACCTTAAAGCTTCTGGCAGGTCATTATCCTCAGATTCTTGAGTTTGAGAAATAAAATTAATTTCATCCGCAATGCTTAATTCCAGCGCTGCTCTTAGGTCGGGATCACTTTCATTTGAAGAAATATTTCTTAATGGAGGTCTGGGTAAAGGATCATGTACAACTAAAAAGTTAAAAATGAATTAGTTAAACAATATGCCAACCTCGTTGATATTGACTATCCCCCAGCTGTACACTATTTTTATGCTGTATACTAAAAGTGTACATAATTTGTCTCTACACCAATTTATCTGAAAAACTGCATAGAATCTGTCTATTCATATCTAATTTTCACAATGTTAAGTCAAAACCTAATTTACAATGTTATTCTGTACCCTTAATATATTAAAGAAACATTTAATTAGGTAAAAAGTTACAGAGTTCGTGTAATGTGCATGTCGAGGGCAATACAAAGGACGGGTTTCATTGCTATTCGAACCAATCTTATGATGCCTTCTGTTAAAGCCTGATGCCTGTTAATGCCTTCTGTCTGACAAGCTTCCTGGAATATGGTTTCTTTGCAAAAACTATATAGTACGAGTATTAGACTTGTGTTTTTTAGTACCTGACAAATATTTTTTTTTAATTTTATTAAAAATGTTTAGTAATAAGTAAATGGGGTATACAGTTAGTTCACATCCGTAGTAGAATACTGCACGTGCACTCTAAGTAATTTAAATGAACTAGCACAAGAGCCGCAAGACAATCTTTCACAAGATCTCCTGGTAAGAAGAAATTATACGTTTCAAAGATGGACCTTCTAAGGACCTATTTACAAAAGAACCCGGACACAGTGTACGAGTTCGCCAACTTAATTTAGAAGACTTAAGCAAAGCAAAATGGTAAATTTTGCACAGTTTATTAAAAGAAAACGGTATTGACCTGGTCGCTATACAAGGGGAAAATTATCCAATTGAGCGCAAGAAGAAAAATCCTATGCTATATATAAAACATATGTACGCACAAACAGCAAATGTAGCCTTAATTTGTACTTCTACCAAGAACAACATCCACGAGGTAACTATGAAAGCTAATATATACTATACAAAGAATAGCTAATATTTACAAGCCCCCTGCTCTCACCTGACCTGCACATGTCAACTCTTACGAACACCCAATCATATACGTAGAGGATTTTACCAGTCACCATGAGATGTGGCAGTAATCTGACAATAACAAAAATGACTCGTCCCTTTTGAAGTAGTCAGAATAACATGCAAATTCGAAGCCAAGGATATAGGCACTTTCAAATCCACAGCTTGAAAGAAAGAGAATAACCCCGATCTTTGTTTTCGTATCACTGACGACGAAGACCAACCTCTACCAGCACCACGAAAGGTATGTCTGATTTTCCTCATAGCCAGCACCGTCCTATTCTGATCAAAATCGGCATTATCATTACAGGTATAAGATCGTTTTCACGCTCCAGGTTTTAACTTCAGGATAGCCTGCTTCCTCTAGTAATCTTGATAAAAAAAAACTACGACAGATTGACGGGAGTAGTAATGGCTATCAAACGAAGCAATTCCTAGAGGGTACCGCAAAGAGTATATTCCTGGATGGTCTCAGAAGAGCGAAAAACTGTTTGAAAAATTCTGTGAATTGTAACCGAGACAGTCGAAAATCTAGATTTTAAAAACTCGAGTAGGCAAGTCTAGTCACTGTTGAGAAAACTAAGAGGCAGTAACCCACTCAGCCGCTCAACTAATCTAGTAACACCAAATCAAGTGGCGTCCCATGTAATGTATATCACAAGAGCACTTCACCCCAAAACCGCCTACACACAATTCAAGTTAAAAAAGATGTCAAGGCTTTAAAATCCACTTGTACACTTGAAACAGAGTATTCCAACACTTTGACCTATGAATAAATCACGGAAACTCTTAATGAAATGAAAACGGAAAAAGCCCCTGGCTTGGATGGAATTTATGCTGAGTTTCTAAAACACAGTGGCAGATTTATTAGATAATGGCTTGTAAAGTTCTTCTCAGACATTCTTCAGTCGGGAAATCAACTAAATCAACTAAAAAGAGCAAAAATTGTTGCCATTTAAAAACCAGGAAAACCTAACAATTTACCAGAAAATAACCAACCAATTGCACTTCTAAGTATGGTCTACAAGCTTTTTGAAAAAAAAAGCTATATAATTAGCCAAGCAATACTCCAACATATACCTGTGGAACAAGCAAGATTTCTACCAAACCGCAGCTGCACTGGCCAAGTACTAGCACTAACTATGTAAAAACGGGATTTCAATACCAACTAAAAATATCAACCGTTTTCATCGTACGATACCATGTGGAGACAAGAGGTACTATTATATAAATGAATGCAAGCGATTCCATGCAGAAAGATAACTGATGTCGTTAATGCTATGTATACTATGCAACAGATGTTTCCAAGTAATCATGGGCCACAAGATTAGTACCCAAATGAAACCGAATAATGGCCTTCCGCAAATGAAGCAATTGAACTGGGATTATTGTTGATAAGAGAACGGGTATTTGAAAAACTCATCCTTATGATTTATCTTCAGTAAGATTTGCTGATGTATAAGATTTGGATGAGATTTCTTATTTCAGATAAATTTTCTCCTCTTATTTCTTCTTGAAAATGATTCAAAGTTTTTGTCACATTGGTGCGACGGACAGACAACGAAATGACTTGAAGAAAAATCTGTTAGGTTTTTAACAAACTTATAAAATAAATTATTCCATTAATTTTTTTTATTTTTGTTACAGGAATTGTCTACAAATGATTGGGTTTTATAGATAGAAAACATGTTGTTATTATAGCTCTGCAGAACATTGGCAGTTATTAAATTACCTATAAAAAGGCACAGTATTTTATTTAGGTTAATTTTTTATTCCACCACAAATTCATCATCATGTTTACAGCAATGGAATAGTATTGAAATGAGTTTTGAGAGCCAGTAGAGTTGTAGATCATTATGAAACCAGATCAATTTATTAGTCAAGGTCCAATGAGAATTTATACAAGTAGTTGAACTCTCTCACGAAAGAGATTCCACGTACAAAACGTGTTGATAGTACAAGATCCCACTGCAGGATCACTACGTTCATAACATAGTTATTTATTAGTTCATTTATTTTTTAAATTAAATACGCTGCTCATTACGTAATGCATGTTTTTATACCGAATTAAAGCTAATTTTTTTCTTAATCTGATATAAGGTTGCCTGAGAAAAAATAGTCGAAAATAAGGGTTGCCAGCTGTTATTAACGCGAGGTATCAAAGATAAAGTCAAATAGAGTTAGGGTGCAACAACACTGATTTGACAAGTGATAATATGTATATTATTATAAATATATATTGTATCTATCGACGCATACTTTAAAATCTCATACAACTGACACTTCAAACCAGTCGCATTGCGCGCTAGTTGTCTTTTATTTTATCTTTGATATCTCGCATTTTTAACAGCGGGCAATTTGTAATTAGAAATTTTCGACTATCTTTTCTCAGGCAAACTTATATCATCATATTAGCTTTAAAAAAAATTAGCTTTAATTTAATATAAAAAACATACATATACATCATGAGCAACGGATTTTATTTAAAAAATAAATAAACGAGATAAAATTTTTGTCAAAAATGAATTACCATTAAATGGATTAAAAATATCTGCGGTCACCTTTTGACTAGCAACCTATTATCAATGTGTTCTCCTAATTTTAAATGTAGGGGAGACCGGGGTGTGTTGACTTATTTTTTCAATAATTAATTTTTACTGATTTATTTTTTGCATACTGTTAAATTCAAGTATGTCAGCTGATTCTATACTCCTTCAGGTATTGTACATACATTTTTAATCAATTCGAGTTCTCCGTAGAAAAAAGTTTCAAACAAATTTTGACTGCCTTGCTAAATAAGTCAAGTAACCCCGGGTGCGGGTTTAGTTGACTAACGGCCTGGGGTTAGTTGAGTCAATATTTTCTTAGTGATATCATAAGGGTAATAATAGTGGCACAATCCAAAAACAAATGAAGATTCAATTTTTTATATTTACTTTGACCATTGACATTAAAAAAATCCAACAATTAAAATCGAAACTCAAAAATAATCATCTGAATCACAATTGATGCATATGAAAAAAGTGATATTACTTTTGTTCGTGCTTATCTTTGCACCCCGTCATCACGATAGGGTTCTTCACATACTAAGCACTCAATTTCACCCTCAGATTCCGAGGATCTAGGTCATGATTAGCTGCAGACGTAGATGGAATCGGGCTTTCTTCCCGGAAAAGAAATTTTCGACCGTCTCTAATTTTCGTGTTTTTGATGTCTTTGTTTTGGTAGCATGTTGTTCTTTAATGTAAATCTTTCTTTTCTTTCGCGTTCTGCATTTCTTCCGTGAGAGCGTCTTCTATCGAAGTATCGGTTAAAATAGCAGTTTGTCTGTTCTTTCGTGATTTTCTCCAATTTTATCGAAGATCTGGTTTTGGAAACGGCCTTATTTCTGCAGGAGAAAGTAATATCGAACTTGCAAGTTCTATTTTTCTCTATGCGTCTGTTTTTGCAGACAAATTGTCGTTGACATCTGGGAAATTTTCTAGAATTTTCGGTGGATTCTTCATGATTTTAGCTTGCTCCACTGTTAAAATGTTTCTGTTGTTTTCGGTAAGGTTTCCTTCTTCGTTTGCTGGTGTAGGTCTGTCTGTAACATATGATGGCAAGAAGTCACTCTCTATGAAGATACCCTCATTCAGAAGACACATCCATTATATTGGTTAGCGTAGCAGCTGGAGGCAGACTCAAATTTACAATGCCAGGAACGTCACATTTGGAAAATGCCTTACCTGAATGTCCTGAATTGTTCACCATCCAGTTATCCATAGCTGAATTGTAGTATTTTTAGGGGTCCGTGAACACTCCTATCTATTGGCTGCAATTTATGCGAGCAGTGCGGAGGAAAAGAAAAAACTGTTACTCCGTTTTGCTTACATATATCTAACGCCTCGACAGACAGGTGAGATTCAAGGTTGTCGAGCAGCAAACGTATAGGGCGCTCCTTAAAAAATCTTGTGTGAAACAGAAAATGCTTGAGAAATTTCACAAAATGTTGTTCTTTCATCCATCCTGATGGCTTTGCATCGCCTAGGCTTCCAACAGAAGCATCTCTAATAAAGCGGTCCCTGTAGTTTACCCTCTGAAAAATGAAGAACGGAGGAACAGTATTACCACTTGCTGAAACTGCAACAGTGAGGGATACAAGGGTTCCGTTTTCTGCCGACGTGAGTTTGCCTATTTGCTTGAAGCCACGTCGTGCCACTATTCTATTCGGCTTCTAAACAGTTGGGCTACCCGTCTCATCAACGTTCCAAATATAATGCTTCAGATAGATTTACATTTGGAGAAACATATGCAATATAACAGTTTGCTAATAGTTTCAAAATGCCTCGATATCACTATCAACTTATTAATCCATTGTAAAATGCCTACCAAAAGTTTTCAAATTTGAGTACATGACGAGATTTGTCGACTAAGTCAATAAACCCCGGCACGGCTTAGTCGACAAGCGCCATGCATCACCCTGTCATTCCGAGGGTCGTATGATAGACACGCGTTAACTTAGATACGAATAAATCACGTTAAATCATAGTCAATGTATGTTACTTCTCAAAATATTCGTGAAATTTGTGACGAAAGATTTTATAGATAATAATACGAAAATGTTGGGAATCAAAGTAATTACTTACGAAGGCTTATTCTAGATTTCTCGTTCTCACCGACACAAAACATAAGCAACCATAATAGCGATATTGTAAAATGGAGCAAGAGTTTGCAGTTCAGATATTGTGTCTACATTCGACATCTGTTACATATTAGAGGAACTAGAGGCAATTAGTCAACTAACCCCTTTAGTCAACTAGCCCCGGTCTCCCGTATGTAAAAATGTGAGTTTGATTAACTACGTTATGAACGTAGTGATCCTGCAGTGGCATATTAGGCTATGAGTTTGTAGTTTGCTTCACACATTGGAAAGAGAACATTTAGAATTGGGCAAAATAGCACATTACAGGATGTGCAGGATATAAAGGATTATAGATGGCAAATTACAGGAAGAACTACAGTAGAATCTCATTAATCCGGCACTATTAAAAACCAGAGGTCGCCAGATTATTGGAACGTTCGGATTACTGGATTGTATTGAAAAATTCCTAATAAATAAAATAAAGCATTTCATAAACGGAATAGGTACAACGTATGTAATTGTGATCATGTTCTGAAGTGTTGAAGCTTTTAAACGGGTGTATTAATTTTTCTCTATAGCAAAATGCAAAGCGAATCATCACGACACAAACTATTTTGTGTCGTGACGATCCACCATGACACGAAAACGTTACTACTATTTATATTGGCGTTGTATTAGTTTTTTAAGGTTATTTGTTAATAAATTCCTTTCAAACTATACTCAAATTTTATTTTTAAACATCATATTTAGTTTATATAATAATCTAACTTAATATCAAATGATATTTATTTATATTTTATTATTAATTTAATATTTCGTCTGACTTTGACGGGTCTGTCAGAAGTAAATAACGTATGCTTTGCTGATACGTGAAGCTTTGCGTTAATCTACTTTACCGTCTACTGTATCATCTTTTTTTATATATAACTTTAACATATGTCACATTTAACTAATTACACAGTTGACATAGTTTAAAATAATCTTTAATTAAGTTTGTTTTTGTAGTCCTTGTTTAAAAACCTTTTCTTGAATGTTTCGAAAAATTAGTAGTTTTCTAAACCGTTAACTTTCTATAGTGAAGCCATTCGGAGCAATAAGTATAAGATGCTAATAAATATTGTTTGAATGGCGTTTTTGAAAAAAAGTTATACTTTTATTGTCAATGAAATATATTAAAACATAAAAGAGTTGTTTACTTTTATTATCAATGATATACGTTAGAACAAAAAAGCTGTACTTAAATTTTTGCCAACTACATAATGTATAAATCGTATTTTCAAGGATAACATAAACTATTGCTTCTGCAATTTTAAGAACTCTGTTATTTTTAACTGCTTTAAATGGTCCAGTATCACTCTATCATATATTTTCTAAAGATGTGAAACAGTTGTATTTATTCATTGTAAAGAAGTTTATTGCGGGCTGCAGTTAAGTTTATTGAGGGGCTGTTTGAAAAGGTATTTATTTATAGTCACGACCGGACTAAAAACGTAAAAAACACGTTTTTGGATCTTATTTATAATATATCTCTCGTTATAACCAAATTTGCCTCACTATAGACGGTTATAGTTCAATAGAAATTTCACGGGACATCTAATGTATCTCGTTATAAGCGAAACCTCGTAATAACCGTGTTCGTTATAGAGGGAGTATACTGTACTTTTTAAAATACATAAGCATCTATGTATCTCTCTCTCTCTCTCTCTCTCTCTCTATATATATATATATATATATATATATATATATATATATATATATATATATATATATATATTTATAAAACAAGTTTTGGAAACAGGTAGGGATCTTTCTATTTGGAACATCTGCTATAACTAAACCGGCTTTTTTTCTATGTGTTTATGTACTTTTTCGTCAGTATATATTGAAACATTTATTCATTGATTTTATACCTCGTTTTATATAAATATTTTTAGTTTTTTGGAAAATAAAAAAATTGTAATATATTATAAACTAAATTTTTTCTATTTATGTCCATGTCTAAGTTAGGGATTTAAGGATTTTATTTTCATCAAAAGGGGTGCTTGTAAGGGTTGAAAAAAGTAGACTCATTTTATAAGTAAAAAATTAATTTTTGTCTACAAACAATGCACTCTAAAATGTTTCAAATCGTTAAAAATATTTTTTAATTCATTTTCGACAAAGAGGGTGGTTGTGAGGGTTGAAATGTTGAAATTATAATAAAATGTTATTTTATAAGCAAGAAATTAATTTTTGTTTAATAAAATGCACTCAGGAAATGTTTCAGACCAATAAAAATATATTAAATTAATTTTTTAAAAAAGGGGTTGGTTGTGAGGGTTGAAATGTTGAAATTATAATAAAAAGTTATTTTATATGCAAAAAATTAATTTTCGTTAAATAAAATGCACTCAAGAAATGTTTCAAACCGATAAAAATATTTTTTAATGCACTTTTAATTCATTTTTGTCATAAGGGTGGTTGTAAGGGTTGAAAATTTCCAATAAATAAAATATTATTGTATAGCTAGGGTATTAATTTTTATTTGTATTTAAATACATAATTGAAATGTCTCAAGCTGCTACGACTTTTTTTTTATATTATTTTTATAAAAAGTATTAGCTTTTAAGGGTTGAAAATTGTGAATAATTAATTTTCATATTAGAGACCACATTACAATATTTACCTTATGCGAATAAACTAGATTTAAGTGCATAAAATAATTAAATCCGTGTTTTTCCCAGTTTCTTCAATAAGGGGTAGTTTTCACCCCTTAAAAACAAAAAGCGCACCTAGAGCGTATACAACTTTTGAAGTAGAGGGTAAGATAAGCTTAATTTGAAATTTTTAAAGAAATCGATGCAGTTATAAAAAATTCAGAGGTATTACCATATTTTAAGCCTCAGTAACTGGACTATATCGTCAAGATAGCATTTTTCTCTTTCTTGTGATACAGCATACATTGCAGGCCATAGCTTTTTTGTATAATAAATAATATATAATACAACATCCTTTAAATTAATTTGTTTGAGGCTCTGCGTTATGTCACCATCCTGAGAAATAATATGGATGACCTTTATTTTTATACAAGGACTTCACTTTTTAGATAAAATTTTAATCTATCGGCTGCAATAAAAGTGTGCAGTTTGGTGGTAGGAAGATGGTTTGGATATACTCATCATTGGATCTAAGTTCTTGTTCTTGTTGGCGTGGAGTATGGCGTACGGGTAAAGCTTTTGTGGGCAAGTTGGATCATTTCATAAACTTCTTTAGTTCTGTGACAAAATCCTTAGGGAACCATTTTACTAAATACCTCTCTCGTGACCCAACTTTTAAATTTATTCTTGTAGCAGACTGGCCGGCAAATGTTTTTAAAAGCTCTGGGGTTTTTACCTGTACCAATCATTTACAAATCGAATGTGTGTGTTCCACTAATATTTGAACATTTGATTCTATCTTTTACTCTCTGTATTACCTGACGCACTCGCTTTTTAAGAGGATACGAATTTTTGTGCGCAGTCTCCAAAACAGCCTACTCTCGTCTGCACGATAGATTTGGTCAGGAAGAAGATCCAATTCTTCCACTTTGTATTTAAAATGCTGTATAAATGACTACACTGCAGATTCATTGCTTGACAATTTTTCACCCGATATAGAATCGCCTGAAAATAACAGACTAATCGCTCTTTAAATTTCTCCAGCCACACAACACCGACACGAAAATCTATATTTCTTTGTAATTTATTTATTGCTTTCGATTCGAATGCTTTTGCTTTCAGAATTTCTCCAGATGCTGGAATGTGTTTAGAACTCTCTGATACAAACCACATTTAGAGTTTAGTGTTACAACAGGAATTGATAACATGGCCATGTTATCAATTCCTGTTGTAACTTAAACATCCTAGTATATAAGATGAAATAATGTATAAATTCAATTTAACAACATTTAACGGGTTTTTACCCAAGTATTTAGAGGCTCAAACATGTACATCTAGATAGCACTGATGATGGAATATTAATTCCGAAAACGTTCTGTGATGTAGCCCGATAGGGTGTTTTAATATATACCTTTTATAAAGGAATTTTTAAATAAATTTTTGTGATACATGGTATACAGCCAGTTACAGGAACTTAGTTTCCTTGTGGAATTTTGTTATTCACGTGTATACCAAAAGTATTGCACAATTTAAAAAAGTTGATCTCATATTACCTTCCCTCGCTTGGCAAGGAGCATGATAGGATGAAGAGTTACTGATATTGTCACGACCGGCGTCTTTATTAAGTGATATACAAAAATTTCAACAAGTAGTACTATAACGTATCAAAAATTCGGTGCGTTATATCTTGTGCAAATTTTCGTTTATTTTATTAATGTACATGACTTTAGTTTTGTAAAAATTTTCTAAAGAAATTATTTTGTTGGCCATGCTAATAAAATTCCTGTTATATTGTTACCATTAAGTATAATTTTTACACAAATATTCTGTGCTTTATCGTTTTATGACGTTCTATGATGTATTGCGAATCTTCTGCATAAAACTCCCGTTATTCTTTGACTAACTTGCCGTTGGCCTTTGTTTGCAAACATAAAAACTAATCCCTTAAAAGGTTGTACCAAATTGCTGCTTTAATACGATCATGAAATGCCGTTACAATCTGCTTATTTCCATTTCCCTTCAAATCTTTTATCGAAATACCAAAAAATATTCCGTTAAGACCACCCTAAATTTCTGTCTATTGCGATCACACAGCAAACACCAAGTATGCTTTTATATATTTAAAAATTTTTGTACAAAACGGCATACATTTTCAATTTTATTTTATTTTTCGTTGTGCAGAATCAACGTATCAAAATGAATGAGAGTTTTAAGTGTGTTTAGAGAGCCCTGTCAAAGGATAAGATCCTTTTTATACCTTTGTTTCTTTGTATATGTATCTTTTGCTTCTTCGCATATTTGGCTTTGTATTTTCTCCATCTAATTAAGGTTCCCAGTTAGTTCCAGGTTATGATTGGTAATCCATTTTTTTTTCCGTATTTAGTCCCAGGTTACTCCATTGAGAATCCATTTTTTTTTCCTAATTGGGAGTTCACTTCCTCCAGGGTCTACGCATAGAGTCCCTTTTATTCAAGATTCGGCTAGTGTCGAGGTCAACATCCAGTTGATCTGATTAACAACTTTATATATAATTTTCCTTCTAAGTACTTTCCTTCTATTCTCAGCTGATTCAAGTGATGTTACTTTCCAGTTAAGAAATTACAAGCTACCAGAGTTCTTTTTGCGTATCTATCATTTAGTTGCATTTTCTGTTTTATTTTCAATACAGTTACAGTTCAATACAATCGGAAAGAGGACTTAAGTTAGTAAGGCGGTTCTCATGTTGTTTGTGATATATAATTTTATTTGATGTATTTAATTACTCTACTTGATTACTTTGTGATATTCGTTGTATTTTTGGATATATCTTGATATAGTGAATTTTACCATATTTTATTTTAATATTTGCATTGTTCTACGCCCCCCATTGTTCTGACCCCGCCCATAATCTACCAGAGCAACGGTAAATTGGTTCCTTCGAGCAAATAGTGTATTAATGTTCTAGGTTTATTTCTCAGTAATCTAGATCTAGGTAATGCACAGTACTAGAAAATTTGTTACTATGATTACTTATTATTTCCATTTGTTAAAAGGAATATTAGTACTAACAAGCTAGTTAACAACAGCAAGTATTGGCTTCTTAGAGATCTGACAGATTTTAGGGTATCACAATGGATCTTGTTAGGTCGATTATTTTCAATTCTTTCATAACATCATTCTAATACAATAAATAATTTAAGAAAAATAAAAAATTCATAATCGCTTACTTGATTTATTTTTTAATGCTTCTTCGGCAGTGCATTGGGGCAGTTCTCCAAGTACAGCAAATATAGAATAACTATCATTCTTTAATTGGGCTAGAAACAAAGCAAGATAAGTATCAGAAATAAGTTCTGGTCTGGAGAGAAGAGAGTTAAGATTAAACCAATAATTACTAATTTTTCGTATAGTAAACCAATGATCTCTGAAGTTACATATGAAAGCTGTCATTTTGCTTGGATCACTATTAAGTCTTTGGTCTGTACTAGAGTAAGGCACTAATTCTAAATTCCATACTTGAAGGGCACTACTAATTACTTGTACAGAAAAATATCCACTATCATCCATATTTCCTGAAGGCTGCTGAAGAAATTTGTGATATTCTTCACTTTCTTCGCCACATTCTAAAAAAATCACGTTATTACTACATGGTGATAAAATGTTGACTTAAAAAATCAGTAAATGTTGTAAAGATAAAAATTATGTGTGAGCTATGTTGCGTAACAACAACATTTAATATTTTTATTAAATTTTGTATCATATCATCATACCACACTGTATATTAGTTAACCAATTATTTACTATTAATTAGTACTATTTATTAATTAGTATAACAATGAAACGATCATTAGTAATTTCCAAATGATTGGTTGAGTGATTCGAAAAATCCCAACAGAAAGGAAAGTTTAAAAATAACCTCAGGTAGTTTTACCAATGAAAGTAGAGTTGAAGGTAATGTAAATGTAAACAGATCCTTTATATACGTCGAGAGTCAGAGGGGCGATTTCTTAATTTTAAGAAACCGTTATGAGCCGAGTGTGATTCAAGGGGGCGAGTTGATATCAGTTCGAATCCAGCATTGGGTGAGCTCCAAGCTCTTGTTCGCGCTAGCACTTCAGAAAGTTTAACACAGCCGGAATATTAATAATTTTACTCAGTTCGTGTCAATATTGCATCACCGACAAGTTATCTAGTTTTTTCTGCACATAAATTCAAGACGACTAAATTTCGTAAATCAGCTCTCGTAAGCCAGTTATCGGCGTCCAAAATACGTTGTGGTAATTGTTTAAATAGACTTGTTAAAATGTTCTTTGTGAAACTTTCATTTGTCCCAGTTTTCTGGGTGGTCCTTCAAAAAAGTATAAAAAAGTGAACCTATTTATCCAAGGACCAAATTTTTCCCCAAGGGAAAAACCAGCGAGTCAAATAATCATATTTGATCAGTTTCAATCATAACCACTAATGTTCTGTTTATGACAAAGAGAAAATTGGAGCTACCTGGTAAAATTGAACGATAATAATTAAAAAACAGCCTAATTGAAAATAGGCATTAACTGAGGTACAAAATATTTGTACCTACATGTTTATTTCTATTTTATTAGTTTGTCATACTTTTATACTGAGGCTGAGCTGCAGGCTACCAGCGAGGCCACAGGCGGCGGATACTCAATGGCCTTCAGGTATAAATGTTAACTGCGACAATATTAAATAAGCAGTCCCTAATCAAGCAGCAACGATACTGAAGAGAGTAGTGGGTGTAAATTAGGAAAGCATAACTTAAAACATGCTACAACAGCCCCGGGAAAGTATCGAGACATGGTGAGTATTGCCGCCGTTAAATAAGCATACCCTAACCCCCCTAATCGAATGATTACAGAAATAATTAATCCCCTACTAGTTGTTCAGCAGCTACGGCTGGAAAAACTGACACGTGGCAGGGCATTTCATTTCCCTGGAGCTGTAAAACTGCAAAGTCAGAAGAACAAAAATAGTCAAAAGGTATTGAGATGTAGAAGGCACTGGGAAACCACTACAATAAAGATCCTTATGGATATCACTCGTATGTTATCCCTGTAACAATAATAAACGTACTAGCCAATATTGGTCATGAGCGTCGGAAACTCAGATCTGATAGGGAAGGAAAAACTGCATATCACAAAACAATAAGAGCTCCATGAAACATCACTCATATTCAGTGGCGAATCACAATGGTCTGTATCGATCATAAACTGCCAGGCTTTGAACTAAACCGCAATACATGGACAACACTAAACAGAATAAGAACAAGTAGCAGTAGATGTGCTGACAGCTTATATAGATGGGGAAAAGCCCTTACTCCTGAGTGTGACTGTGGTGCGCAACGACAGACCATCCATCAAATTGTTGAAGAATGCCCCCAAAGGCGATTCCCTGGAGTTTTCGATGAGTTCCTGAATGTGACCGAAAATGTTTTACATTATATTAATAATACATTAGATGTTCGTTTGTAATACTTCATGTAACATTTTATATTGATTTTTAATTTTAAAGTAGAGTAGAGTAAAGTAAATTTTTATTTGCATAAATTTTTAAACATAATTGAGCAAATAACATCATAGTATTAATCACAGATTAAAAAAATTATATATACACATATATATACACATACATACACATATACACATATGCATATATATATATATATATATATATATATATATATATATATATATATTGACATCAAACATTAAAATATATTAACATTACAAATTAAATATGCTGATCAGGAAGAAGGATAGGCCAGGCACTCCCCCATAGTATAGGGCTCAATGTTAACTAGGTGTTGAAAAATCTTTCTTTTAAAACCTCTGTAGTGTATTTCCTGTCGAATGTCAGATGGTAGACTATTATAAAATTCCACAAATTAGACAAGAATTCCACAAAATGAAACTATCATTTCTTATAATAAGTTTCATTGCAAATACAACTCTCTAAAGATAAACAATCTGAAGCCAAACTTGTTGGTGAACATGGTAGGCATAAGATGTTAGGAGATCAGACAGTTCCTCAGTTGCTTATTATAAAAGGCAAGTATGGACTTACAACCAACCTAACAATATATATTACTACAAAATCAGAAGAACAGTGAGGTATGTGTAGTACAAAAAATTGGGGCTCAAAGGGCTAACCAAATTGCATTCTGTTTATATAAACATCTATAGACCCCCATATAGAGAAATGTAAAACACAGCATCTTCTACTCTCATACTTGTGCTGGTCAGAATACCAATTCACATGTAAGTGCAATGTTCACATGGCCTCTACAAACACTGGATATTGATAGAATAGATCAGAATTTTATGGCATAGTATAATTAAAAAGAAAAAAAAGCCAAATACTGAGTCACCATCCCACCACTAAATGCAGCTAATAAAATCTAGCAATCTCAAATTTGACATAGTTCAAATTAAGATAACAGATTTTTAGTTAGTTAGAATAGTTTAAATGGCGTCAGACAAGGTGGTTAAGATATAAAAAAGAATTTGTTGTTATCTCATTCAAATATTGCTTGCCTCAAAGAAATTATATCCACTGCCTTTTTATATCACAATTGTTTATTCTTTATTTAAGATTTCTTATTTACTGACCTGCCATCCGTTGTCTTTCTTCATCATCTAACTTTTCGGCTAAAGTACTTAGATCTACAGCTGTAAAATATGATCCTTGTAATAATGAATTCAAGCAGTGTTGTGCACATAGAGAACCCTCTTGCTAAAATTTATACTTTCATTAAACATAGGCATTTACAAATTAACTAAACCACCTTTTCATGAAATATTGCTTCCATGGTAAATTTAAAATGCAAAATTAAATAAAACTTTTGTTTCTATTTCCTCTGACTCAAAATTATAAATAGATTAACCTAAAAGAATATATATGTGTTATTGTAAATGAATAATAAATTTATACATGATTATTAAAATTATATATTATTTTTCACTTTTATCATTTACACATGTCCACGTTTATTTATTTTCATTTCTGTTATTTTTTTAATGTTAAAAGATTTAACCCAAATTTTAATCTTAAAAGAAACTGTCACTGTCATACCATACATAAATTTCAACTTCAACCAATGAAGATGGTTGCTGTTGACACTGTGAGCATGCAACTTCGCTCTTCCTTGCATATCTTGACAGTTTGGGATTTTGTGGGTTTTTGTTTTTCTCCTAACATGTTGACATTCAACATGGCGGCATGTCGTCAGTGCTGTGCTGTGTCGTGGTGAGTTAAAATTTTATCAAATTTTTGTATAAAACCCCCAACATTTCATTAAATCGTACGTACGTTTTTTCTTTATGTTGTAAGAAAACCGTTCAAACTAATAATTAAGGAAAATGACGACTTGGTATTCTGATAAACCGATTCCCTGAACGCTTCTTACATTGCTTCTTTTGTGCGGCAGGTCTCGACGTAGTTGTAATATTTCCTGTTTTTTTAAACATTAAATTAATAAAAGGTTTAAATAGAAACGGCTCAGATATGGCTTATTGAATAAAACAGAAAAGTAAAAAATGCGAACTACAAATAAATCAATAACAGGAACATTTGTATCTCCATTACTGGGATTACTCTCGGTTTTAGATATAGAGAGGATTATTAACCTGAGTTTAATTTTTTGTAAAATAAAATATGAAAAAAACAATTGGTATATTTATAATTTCGCATTGGACATAAAAACTATAACAAATTCTTAGGTTTTAATTGAATATTTAGATATTATTTCCATTATTACTACTGAATTATATTTGTTTTATAGTTTATATTAGATGTGTAATGATTTATGTGCTACATAATTGTTTAACTCCTAGTAGTAACTGTATTCAAACTTATTTTCTGCAGTACAATTACATTTTCTCATTGTAAAAAATTATTTACAGCCTTGGGTAATATATAAGTAATTATCTAAAATGTATATACATCAACACTCATTAGGATATTGTATAAAGTTATTATATAGTATCTATGTTTTAAAAAATGACTGTTTCAAAATCCATTCTTCATGATTGTTTTCATTAAATATAATAATAAAAACATTTTTATGTTTACAGAAGTCTTCTCTGTTGCAAATATTTTGGAAGAAACTTTTTGTGTCTTGTAACAAGAGAATTATTACATTCTTTCATACTATATTCTATGGTAAAACCAAAATAAGTACCCCAAAAATAGTACCAGCATTATTTAAATCATAATCATAATATTAAATAAAGAATTATAGATACTTAAAATAGTAATTATTTATAATCAAATTTAAGTCATTACAAATATAATTTGATTTGGGTTTATTCTGATCAAGTTATAACTAATTATATATATACATAAGTATGACACTTATTTTTCTGTTAGTTTAAATTCAGATAAAAAGAACTTAAAAAAAATACTTATTTTGCATTTTAGCTTACTCTGTAGCTGAATCATCTTTTATACCATTGCTATTTGCTATATTAATGATATTTCCTTCCATGAGTGATGGAAATTGTCCAAAATTTTTAAATTCATATTCTCTTTCTGGATTTCTGGATCAAAAGCCATAATTTAAATGATTTTGTATGGAAGGAATACACAAAAATGTTCTTAATAGTTTGAGATTTTGTTTTCAAACTATCATTGTAAAACCTCTGCTTCTATACCAGGAAGTGTAGATTTGAATCTTTTTTAACCAAATTCACATTGTTTTGCTCACTTGCTTGTGTTACCTATCTTATTGATGGTGGACAGAGTATTGGTTAGTTCTCTTTTTTGGAAGCTATCTGTTCTGTACCTGTCATACTTACTTCAGGTAAGTAGTTTACTGCACACCTTCCATTAATATATATTTTATGTCTGTACATTAAGATAAAATGTCTGAGGTAGGTAAGCCATGTAGGGTAATGCCGATGGAACAAACTGACCCAGCTAGAAAATGTCTGGTTAAAATCAACATTTGTAACAGTACCAAAAAATACCTAATTCCTCACAATGCGAGGACTATGTACTAATAAGTCTTATGTTTCGTGTCCTTTAAACTTTTCTTGGAATCAACCATATAAGGATTTACAGGAAATGTTAATATCAGATGGATAACACTCAGTTCAGATTTAGAAATGAATTAGAAACACGAGAAGCTCTTTTTTTACTTAAATGTACTTCACAATGATGCGGACACATTAATGTAGATGTATATGCAGTTTTTATAGACTATTGAAAATCATTTGATTGCGTTAACCATCAACCATGATAGAAATTTTAAGATCAATTGGTATTGACTAACAAGACTTACATCTTATCATAGAACTCTACTCAAACCAAACAGCATCTCTTCAATTAGAAAAAACTGAATCACAAGATATATGGATTAAACGAGGATAAACAACACCATCTTATAACAATGTAGCAGATGCAATATAACATATAAGTATAGATGCAAAAGTAAACAGCTAGTCACAAAACAGTATGAATTTCAAAATGGAAATGATGGTTTAACAACACACAACCAGAATAAAGACTCAATATCTTTGATTTTTTGATGGCAGACTAACAAATAGGAGCTTTTATATCACATCTTTAACTAGATATTTAATTATGATACTTAAACATATGTAATGTTTTTGCATGGTCTTTTAAAAAACTTCTCTTTTATTCATCAACATTTCACAACATGGAAAAACTCACAAAAGTTACAAAAGTGGTGTTTTGTTTGTTGCAGAAAAATAGTTAGTATGTGTTTACATTAATATATATATATATATATATATATATATATATATATATATATATATATATATATATATATATATATATACATATTTGGAATTTTATTTACAGAACATAGGATTTTTAATACAATTACTAAGATCCCCTGATTTGGAATTAACCAGTGTAAATTTATATATAACGTCGTGATGTTTTATAACTAATTTATTTGTTCCACTAGATTGCCTTTCCTCTCGTCGGCTTAGTGACACAAAAATGTAGCTACATTTTTTTCCATTTTGAGATATCTACATCATTGAACTTACTTTAGTGAGTTCTATTGAGTGACACAAAATTGTATCTTTCCGAACACCTAAAACCCCAGTAAAGAGTTTTCGTAACTACATTTCTTAACAATCTTTTAGTGTCACAGAAATGTAACTGTTATTAACAGAAATGCTGTTACATTTCTGTGCTACTATGTTCTCGTACTATAAATAAGCTGATATTGAGTTACATTTTTGTGGCATTCATTTTATTGCACTGAATGGTGATTGCAGGTAGCAACTGTGGATTTGATAATTTGTTGATTATGTTTAGCAGGGTGATCCGTTGTATTTGCAGTTCGGTTGCAGTTGTGAAACACGTGAATCAGTTGATAATTTGTTTATTATATTTAGCAGGGTGGTCCGTTACATTTCCAGTTCTGTTGCAACTGTGAAGATGTAAATCAGTTTTAAGTTAATTATTGTAGAGATTGTTATAATAATCGTTATAATACTGTTTTATAATTTTAATATTACACTATAATGGATTCAAGAAGGAAGAAGTTAGTTTTGTTAGCTCTTAACAAGTCAGTAGGAGATGATAAAACACAGTCATAATTTACCACTCTCATCACAACCCATGTTTCTACCAGTGAACCTAGTGTATCAGGATATGAACAATGTGAGGATATATTTTGGTGGTGATTAAGAAAAAGCGACACGTGTGGTGGCCAAAACCGCAATGTAAATGTACCTACTATGTTGCTGTACGCTGTTCAGACATTAGAGATTCCAAAAATTGGCCATTGCTTTTTTGAACCTGGCTATTCGATGATGGAATGTGACTTGGTCCATGGTCATATTGAGAAAGTATAAAAAATGTGGATATATTTGACTCCACTGCGTCAAAGAAATCAAAGCACACTGTACACGAGATTGGACAGAAAGAAATTATGACTTCAAAGCTTTTGCCACAATTCTAATAAAAAACGAAAAGGTGGACATAGATGGCAGTAGTATAAATTGGCTAAGATTAACATGGCTGCAGTACAGAAAAGACGATAATAAACATATATTTTTTAAATAAAACAAAGAAAATGAAAATTTCGGGTCTTTTAAGGTTATCCGAAAAGAAAATAGGAAATTTTCCATGCCAAACTTAACAACGGCATATGAAGGACAATGGCCAATAAAAGAGGAAAAATATAATGATTTAGAAGAGCTGTGCAATAAAGGCATTATTCCTTCCCAGTATCATCTCTTTCAATAAGTTGTTGCTCACCAACAATAAGGACAATCAATCAGATGTGCAAAGTGATTGACATAATTAAATTTATTGTTTGAAAATGTTTTTAAAGTTCACGTTTAATTAAAAAATATGTATATATTTTATGATTTTAAATAAAGTTATAAACGTCTCGATGGGAATAACTACAATATATTTATTAAAAAAAAGAAACTTTATTTGAAACAGAAATCATTGTCTAAACATTTTATAAAGTTTCTTTTTTTAATAAATATATTGTGGTTATCCCATCTAGATGTTTAAATAGTATTTAATGCCACAAGAAAATAGCTTCAAAACAATATAAAGTTATAAAATGAATTATGATTATTATTTTTATTATTATTATTAGTAAATTGGGTAACCCTCGGTTGTGAAATTAGATTATAATGCTACAGCAACAAAGAATTTCAAGTAGGTACCATTTCATTTTAGAAAAGATTAGTCTTAATCCTACTACAAAGTCATTTGTATTTAAATGGCGTGGTTAAGTTTTCGGACCAGGTATAGATTAATAAATTTTAATCCATTGTACTTTTAATTATTATACCTGCCACTCAGTATGTTCATCTCTCGAAATTTATCAATATTACTCAAATACAAATGACTTTGTAATAGTTTTCTAAAATAAAATGATACCTACGTAAGTCTCTATTCTATAATAAGAGACTTTTCAGTTAGGGACACAAAAATGTATCTACTTTATCTAATTGTTGATGTTTTTAAAAACACAATTTATCCATTGTTGCGCATGATTGTATTATAGTAAAGAATACATTTCTAAGATTAATAATTCGGAACAAAAAAGTTGAGAATAAACTACACGTCATTACAAAATGCAAATTATTTTTTTTTAACCTTAAATAAGCTCTCCTGAAAAGTAGTCATTTTTGAGATACATTTTTGTGTCACTAAGCCGACGCTCTGTGGTTTGTAGTAGCATATGTGGCACGCCGACAGTGTTGCTCCGTCTACCGATTTTTCCTGAAAGTCCGGTTTTGTGCAGATAATAAATAATGTTTTATTAACATCAATGTTGTTTGTGTTCAATAGGTATTATTTGAATTATTAAATTTATACTTAAATACATTTGTTATTCCAAATATTGTTTATAATTTCAAATTAAAAAGAGTGTATTATTTTATTTTTGAAATTTATTTTTATTTTTGGTAATCTACTTTTTTTAGTTAAATAATATTTTTAATTCTGTATCTACATTTATAAATATGTACGTTTTCAACAAATTGACATGACTTTTTTTTTGGAAAAGAATATAGGCTATACGTGTACTCTTTATTCTTTAATTCCAATATTTCATTGATGGTTACCAACATCATCAGGGAATGCTACTACAATTACATGAGAAATCACAGTCTTCTAATATGATTATATTTACAATGTGAGGATAATGCCATACTGAAAGCTTGTCATCCATTTGCACAGCTAGAGAGGGGCAGAAGGGGAGGTCCACACCGGGTGTTACCTGTTCAGGTGACACCCAAGAGACCTGATCACAAAAGAGTGAATTGTTAATTTGTAACTTTACTCAATTTTCTGAATACACCAAACTGAAATTTTTAATTTTTTTTTCTGCTTCCACTAGCCACTAGGAAATGCTTATTAAACACAGCAAAGCATCTGTTCAATGACCTTCTACAACACATTGGAGTGGTCACTATGCTGCAGTTAAAGTATTGACAGAACATTTTGATAGTGTTGTTACTGCAATTGAGGAATTATGTTATCAACAAGAAAATTTAGACACTAGAGGTGCTGCACATAACCTTAGGCCCGCTCTGTATATTTTCACCTTTCATTGTTATCCTTTCTTTTAGAATAGTGTACTAAGAGAAATAAATTTTTATTAGATTGAATTGCAAAGTAAAGACATAACCGTTGATCAATCAGCGAACAAAATAGGGGCAATGTGTCTTAGTATTGAAGAAAAACATGGTCATATTATAGATAGAGCAGTAGATTTTGCCACGAAAGAATGTGAAGACTATGGCATTCCCACCAAAAAACGAATTTGACATAAAAAGCGAATGGATAGTGAGTTAGCTACTAATACAGGACACAAACTTTGAGCCAAACTTAAAAAGGATATGTTCGGATGTTTTCACTGATTCAATGAAACTTGAAACCAGATCAAATTCCATTCATGATATGGCTTCATTATTCGAGGTTGTGCAGACATATAGTTTGCTTTCAGTGAACAGTTAAAATTAGCTTTTTTAACATTTTGTGACTTTTACCATGGGTATCAGAAGCAGACCTCCTGCTAGAAATACGAAGGCTCAGAAGACATTTACAAGCTGCCAATATTACAACCTCTAAATGGTTGGCTGTAGACTTTTTAAAATTTATTTATAAAATTAAAATAAATCAATGTAAAGGGCGATTATAACACTCATATTTAAAAAAGGGGAAATTGACATCCTTGAGAACTAGAACTGAGAACGTTTCAGGAAGGAAAGGAGCACAACTCTTGGCATTCTTGACCTAGTGTGCCACATCTTGGAAAACTTTCATAGAATGCAATTTAATACTGTTGTGTTTTGTTACTTGAGTAAGGCATTTGATTGTATGGACCATGGGATACTCCTGAAAAAACTACAGAGGTACAACTTTTGTCCACAGAGTTTCATAGATTAGTGTTCCTCAGGACTCCGTCCCTGGACCTATACTATTTCTAATATATATTAATGACCTTACAAGTATTGAATCAAATGCTACATACACACTCTTTGCTGATGACACCACAGTCTCCTTCACAGCTGACTCACTTGAGGACTCCCTTAGGGGTTCCAGGTCTGCACTATCAGATACTAAAGGTTCTGTGTTAATGCCTGCTTGATGAAGCAAAAACCAACAGGGCTGTTTTTGCTCTTAGGGACACCCAGGCTAAAAACGCAAATGTGACAAGTGTGGAGTTCCTTGGAGTACACCTAGACCCCAAGCTTCAATGGGGTCAACATGTTGACTATCTAAGCAAAAATCTATCAAAGAACTTATATGTGCTCAGAAATCTAGCATCAGGCAATTCACACAAGGTTTTACGAACAGCTTATTATGCCATTTTTCACTCTCATCTGACATATGCAATCTTGGTCTAGGGGCATTTGGCGGGAATGCTAAGAGTCTTTGGTTTGCAACTTAAGGCTATAAGAGTTCTTGCAGGTCTTGGGTTTTAGAACTATTGCAGATTGGCCTATGAGACTTTGGGAATTCTTACTGTGCTTTTATATATATATATATATATATATATATATATATATATATATATATATATATATATATATATATATATATATATATTGTTATGATTGTTTATTTTGACTTTAATCTTAGTTTATTGAGCCAATAAAAAAGAATTATAACTTATTTGTTATCAAAAGTAAAATAATCCTTATATTATCTGTGTTCGATGGATTCAAAAGATTTTCTAGTTGTCTTTTATCGGGATAGAGAAGAAAGGATAAGAATACAAATATATTATATTACAAAGATTTACGTTTCTTTATTTTATATGAACGAATAAAACAATTATTAAATTCTGTCGTTATCTTATCAATCAGCATACAAAAATAAATCAAATTTTTATAATAATAAGATTATAAAGCTACATACATTTATATTCCGTGAAAACCAATTTTACTTAAAATTTTCTTTACTTGAAACAAAAAACAACAAAACTTTAAACTTTTGATTAGCCTAATAAAACCTCAGTTCTTAAATTTGAATGCTAATGACCATGATGTCAAACCGATCCTTCACAGATACAAAATTCAATTGTACAAACACTTACAGCTTATTTTCTTCTTGAGTTGTATGTTGGAACATACCCAGAAAAGTCCAGTCTCCTCAACGATGTGATCTCTCCTCTTTGGCACCTCGGCTCCTTCTTAACGTCTCTGCAAACCTCCTGCAGACTACACAAAAAACACCTGATTCACTTCTCCAAACTCAGCTACTTATTTATGACACCAGGACCTCCTTTTGTCAACTTGATGCCGTAAGAATACTTTCACCTATATTTTATAAAATGCCCACGGTAGATACAAGGACCTCTTTTAATCTACTTGTTATCTCCTTCTGCAAACTATTCACTTCTTTTCGTTACGCCGGTATCCAAACTCACGAACCACACCCTATCTTGAGACAAACGACTGTTTCTGTCAATGACCAAATTATCACTAACCCCTCCGGTCTCCTGATCGGCTCACAAATTCCCATTTTAAAAACGACCGTCCAATCAAAAGCTCAAATTGTGTTTACCATGATTTTGGAAAAGCCTAATTTCGGTTTCAGAGAAAAACTAAATAGCTTACTTTAAAATTGGTTTTGTCAATACATCATTTATACATATTTCAAAAGATTAGAATATGGTCATTTAATACTCGACTATACAAACAATGAAAAGATTAACTTACAGGTAAAATGTCTTCTAATTCTAAACAAAGGTTTTTTGATAATTTTGTTTGAAACGGAAAAAGGTCGTTTGCCAAACAAATTTCTATTCTTATCTACACTAAATCTTATCTTAAATTACTATATACATTTTTGTTTATAATGATATCTTAAAATTTTATTCCGATGGATATTTTTATTTATTTTTCTTTGGTTGGGAAATAAAAAGTATGACAATATATACAATCATAACACTAGGCACATATGTGATCTTGGTCCTGCCTACTGGAGGCTAAAGAGGTGTCAAACTGAATCAGGGTATTGGGCAATTAAATTTTATAACAAATTGCCTGATAACGTAAAAGATTTTCGCAAAACTCAGTTTAAAAATAAAATTGAGGAAATTTTAATTAGAATTTAAGATTTTTTTAATAGAACTATTGTTTCTGCTTTTATTTTGACATGTGTTAGGCTACTGGCAAAATTACATCAATAAATGAATTTGAATTTGAAAATTTATTGTGGAATGGGATTTCATGGAATCCCTCCCAAAACTTAATGGTCGCATTAAAATTGTTTATGACCAATTTGTGTATCGGTTGCTTCAATTTGACAAAATTAAGTAAAATAAATAAAATAAAGAAAAAATAAAATTAATTAAAACTAAATAAAATTAAACAAAATTAAATTAAATGTAATGATAATCCTAATGAAATATAAATAAATGAAACATAAATACAAGATAATACTGAAAATGTAGATGATGAATAAATTCTATATAATAACTACTTTAAGTTTTAAAAATTACGAAAATCAATAAACCCAATTTTTAAAGAAAGAATTAAGATTTTTTAAATTTTAAAAAACTTAAATGTGTGGTTTTATTATAAAAAAAATTAATAATTCAATAATAAGCAGACGTAAAATTGCATTAACCCACAGTAATAACGCTCTATAAAAAGTATTCACTACTGTCGGAACTCCCCAAGTGCCACGCGCCGTTTTTATTTTTTGAAGCGAATACTTCTTATCGCACAGTATGATGTTTTGGAATTGCGCAAAATCCTATTTTGAGTAATTCGAAAAATCGAAACTGGTGTAGCATAAATAGAATTATAAAAAAATTAAATATACTTAATTAAATAAAATTATAAAAAATTTTAAAAATGAAATAAAAATACATACAATTAACTTAAATTATATACAATTAAATAAAATTATAAAAAATATAAAAAAATTAAATTAAACTAAATCAAATTAAGAAAATTAAATTATAAATAAAAATAATATTAAAAATTTAAAAAAATTATTAAAAATTAACAAAAAATATCAAAAATTATTAAAAATTTATAAAAGTAAAAAAAATTATAACAAATTTTGAAAATTACTATAATGATTAAACAAAATTTTTATAGAAAAAAATTAAGATTTTTTTAAATTTTAAAAAACTTAGATGTGTAGTGTAATTGTAAAAAATATTAATAATTCAGTAATAAGCAGACAAAATTTCATTAACTTACATACATATAGCCAAAACACGCTATAAGAAGTATTCACTTCTGTCGGTACTCACCAAGTGCCACGCTCTTTTTTTTTTAAGTGAATGAGTGACTGTAGTCAATTGATTGGATCTCCCGTCACATGAAACGGACAAAATCACTAGTCCTAATATAAAAGGTATAAGTACATACCATGCGCGATTTATGTACAGTTACTACATTTTTAGTTAATTACTTTCAGTCAAATGTAGGTTTTGGGGTAAAAATTAATGATTTCACGCATAAAGGAGGGCGCGCATTAGATCGGACGGCTCGGAACGGTACGATCAGATCGGCAAAGTGTACCACGCACTGACTCGGTCTCCTCAACACCGGCAGTTTCGTATCGGCAACCGTTGGACAGACTTAAATTATTTTAAAAATGAATTCTAGTTCATAATAGTCTGAAGAAGATGTTATTCCCGACCTACTCGAAGATGACGAAAAGTTCTTCAAGTATTTTCGAATGTCTTGTGTTAAATTTTATGAACTGGTCGAGCTATTACCCCTTAGGAAGCAGGAAACAAACTTTCGAAAATCAATATCTCCTGAAGTAAGGCTAGAGGTTACTCTAAAGTAACTACCCTAATTTTCAACTAAAATAAATAGGTAATACATAATTTACAGAAAAAAAAATTTTTTAAATTAAATTATAATTGATAAATATCGGAGTTTTCATTTTCTGGGCTAAAAAGTAACTGTGGAGTAGGTGTTCGTCTTTGGGGTGAAGTATATTGGATTGAGCTTGCCGCTGACTTGTATTATTGTCTCCATTGATTGGACTTAAAAGAGGTGAACAGGATACAGAAGATGATGTTCTATTTGAGTCTACTAAAAGTACTTGAGGATATACTGGATGATTATTTGTAATTTCCTTACTTACAGTTTCCTGCATAGCTTAAAAAAAATTTTGTAAATGATCTGCTTTTCTAGCGACTTTTGGTGCAGCATAAACTTCAAAATAATTTTTCAACACTTGCGCCATTTGATTCGGTGTTTGCCTCAGAGGCTTAGATGTAGAAGCCCTGAATTCTGAAGTTACTGGTGACATAACATTGTTGTCATGAGGAGGATGTTCCGAGGAATTCGTAGAATTCTCAGTATCATGATGTATGGCTGTTTCATCGTCGGAATTATTTGAACAATGCTCTTCTGGCTGGGTCTCTGACAGATTTAACTTCTGTTCTCTTCCTGAGTAAAAGGGGACTATGAAAGACATCATATCTTCATGCTTCCACTTTTTTATTGTGGTACTCCCTTGACTACTGACTGTTTTTAATTGTTTTACAGAAAGCATCTCTAAGCGCTGTCCACCTTTCTTTGCAAGCTGGAACTGTAAAAAGTCTACATTAACTAATTTTATATGTATAATGTATACCTACATTCTTATTCTAAGATTTATAGTGGTGTTTCCATATCATTGGAAGACTGTAATTATTCTTTATTACCAATTAATATATTTTCCTATTTGTAGGTTTTTGGGTTATGGCGATTCAATTTCTACAATTAGCTTTAGTTATTGATTAGGAGAAACAACAGTAAAATAAATAATCTATGATACATGTCAAAAATATGGACTACTCTTGCACTATTGTTATGCCTACCCCGACTTGAACAGTGGCGAAAAATAGAAGGAGGATTCCGTACAAAATGGAACTATCCTAACTGTGTTGGGGCAATAGATGGCAAACGTGGTATTTGAAAAAAAACCCCGAATTCAGGTTCTCTTTTCCACAATTATAAAAAGGAGTTTAGCATCGTTTTACTAGCCGTAGTGGATCCGGAATTCATATTTATCTCTGTAGACGTTGGGTCATTTGGCCAAAATAGTGGGGATATTCCGTTCATCACACCTTGGGAAAAAACTGCTAACAAATGAATTAAATTTACCTACAGATAAAACGTTGTCTCAAACAGATATTGTTTTAACCCATGTAATTGTCGGGGACGAAGCATTCCCCTTATTGCCTAATGTAATGAGACCGTATCCAGAAAGCCAAGTAAGCAATAATGAAGCAATTAGAATATATAATTATCGCCACTGCAGAGCTAGGCGTGTAAGTGAAAACGCATTTGGAATTTTGACGAATTTTTTTTAAGAAGTTTATTTAATATTTCGCCCGACCATCTAGATACAGTTACTTTAGCTTGTACTGCATTGCACAACTTTTTAAGGAACGATTCTTGTGCTTGGCAACCTGGAGAACTTGAGGATGAGGAGGTGCCTAAAGGTCTTGACAATCTGGTTTATATCGGTGGTAATTTTCAGCGGAAAGCTTTTAATATCACAAAAATTTAAACAATATTTTGCATCAAATCCATCCAAGGAAATGTGGCATGGCAACAATTGGATAAATATGTGGTGAAATAAATAAATATGTGGTGAAATAAATAAATATTACTGGAGCTTCCTGTCTTTTTTGCTATCTCATTCCAAGCGTTTTCTTTTCGATTGCTGTCATGATAGTACCTATTTTGGGGATCATATAGTATTACATATTCCCTCACAACTTCTATTAGAAGTTCGTCGGCCATAATAGTGCGTTTATTAAAATTCATTCGTCTACCTTTCTATGCATAAAATACTACTAAAAATAGACAACAACGCCGACAACGGCATCGAACCGTTCGGCAGATTTTGCCCCTCCTAGCGTCCTCTGCCGATACGATCGTACCGGTCCAAGTCGAAAGTTCTTAAGCGGTGCGCGTTGGCTCTTATTTTCATTTTTAGTGTATAGCAAAATCTGCCGATTGCTCTTAGCCGAGCCGACCGTTCTGTGCCGACCTAATGCGAGCCCTCCAAATGTCTAGGCGGCATATAGTATAGTGGCTTAGTGCTGCGTCTGTAATCTAGAGAGTGCCTGCGTTATGCACGAAAATTTAAATATAATAAAAATGAAATTAATAATTGAATGTGGTCATATGCCGATCTAATGCAAGCCCAAGCTGCGTCTGTAATCTAAACAGTTCCTGCGTTATGCACGAAAATTTAAATATAATAAAAATGAAATTAATAATTGAGTGTGATATGTAGTTAAAAATATTTAAATAATAAAAAAATATTTAAGTAAAAAATTAAATATTTTTTCCAAACCCTTGGTTTTAGATAATTTATGGTAAAAAAGTTATTACTTGCATTAAAGCATCGTCTTCAAGTTGAGAAAGGTCAGTTAACCATATAATAGTTCAGATGATACGTAAATCTAATAATAGTATATTACTAGTAATTTATAAACACTTACCCAGGAAATTACTAGCACTCTAAAATACTTATAATATGATAAAAATAAAATGCACCATAATACTTTCTTCTTGGCTCGTTACAAATAAATATGATTATAAACCTTGGCAAACCCCTAACCTACTCTTGATTAAGTTGATAAGCTTCTTATCAATCAGCTAGTTCCCTATCAAGCTTATCTAAATTAAATAAAAATTGGATAATCTTATGCTTATTTATCAGCTTGCATTTATTAATCTAGTGTTACGGATAGGTAAATGTAACATTAGATAATAATGATCCTAAGATAGACTTCGCCGTCATAACGGAAACAAAAACAGATGATACAGTAGGCGGTACAATAGACTAACGCGAAGCTTCATACTATGTTTTCTTTATTTTTAAAATTAAATATATTAGCTATATGTTTAAAAATATTATGTTTGCTCCTAACACAACCTTCTAACGTATTAACAAAGCATACATTGTTTACTTCTGACAGACCTATCAAATTCAGACGACATATTAAATTAATGATAAAATATAAATAAATGTCATTAATTATTAGTAAATTTAATTTAAGATGTTTTAAAATCATAATATATTTATATGAAATTGTAATACGAGAAATGTCATAAAAATTAAACAGATGATTCAATATTGTTATTAATTAGATGGCATTTATGACTTTTAAATTTTGACAATCGTAACGAATCCAATGTCATTGATATATATTCTTGTAATTTTTTAGTTCTCATTTAGTGTCTGCATTTTTTTTTTTTAGTTATTTTCATGCAGTTTTTAATATAAAAAACCTACTTAGAATAAATATATGATGACTAGAAACAAATTGATCAAGAGTAGTGAATCGACATTTTATTATAGAGAAAAAAGTAATACAGCGTCAGTAAAAAGGAATCTTCGCTTCAAAAAGAATCTTCGAGAAAATAAAAAATTGGACGATTACATAATGATATAGTGGGGTAAATAGAATAGAGAATGTCACATTTAAATTTGACGATATAAAAAATATAAGTGCAGATGAATGGAAACATATGTAATCATACTGTCAAAGTAGAAGACAAATATTTAGAAGGCGAAATACAAACTGCAATTGTAGCTTTGGAAACTGCTGCACGACAAATTTATGTTTATTGATATATTTAAAAATACTAGAATTTTGGTTTTGGAAACATTTAGATTTAAACCAAAGATTTTGCGATTATATTAGGACGGTATCATCAGTGTACCTGATATTATCAATGCTGATTCCGCTGTTCGTGATTCCACCTTGGACCTATTCTAATGCTTCTCTGAATCTAGATCCGAAAATAGATTAAATAATAGCGATGACAAGACGCAACCGTGTCGTACTCCTCGTCGGATTCGTATATATTCAGATATTGTGTGCTCTATTTCAATTGTTACTGTTTGGTGCCAATATATGTAGTTCTGATATAATTCGCAGGTATTGTTTATCAATTCCAATTGTTCTCAGAATAAATCTTTCGATGGTTAATGTAATCAAATGTTAGTCGGTAATCAATAAGACATGCACATACAACTACATTCATGTCTCTGCACGTTGTGTTAACACATTTAAAGCAAAAAGAGCTTTTTGTGTTCTCAATCCATTTCCGCATCAAAATTGAGTGTCACTTGTTTGAAACCCACACTTCTTGTTTATTCATGTATGAATGGATGATTCTAAGAAAAATTTTATGGACATGAGTCATCAAGATTAATATTCGACAGTCATCGCTTTGTGAGGATTTTGGTTTTTTTTTTGGTAATGTTACGAATGTTGATTTTAGCTAATCTGATAGTATTTTTACCTGTGTCATATACCTTATTGAATAGTGATGTTTTTAACTCTAGAATTTTACTTTCGTTGTCTGCGTGGATAACTTCTTTGGTTTGCGATAACATTTCAGTACCTTTTTCATTTATTCAATCATCTGAGGATCTGTCCATCTTTCCAGTTTGTCTTCTGTTCCTATAATTCTTTCGTTATTATTTCTTAATATTGTTTCTTGTCTCTTTCTTTCTTTGTCTTCCAGTTTTCTTTAGCTCCTCTGAACTTTTTTCTAGTGATTTTATTGATTCGTTTGTATTCTATTGAGTTTATTTTATGTTTTCGTCTTACGTTTATGAGGTCCATGATCTCTTGCGTTATCCATTCTTGTTTTTCGTGGAACCCGATGTCTTCCTCTTGTATCTTTATTATTTTCCTTTTTCGAGCAGTCTATGTTACTTTAACGTCTGTCTGTATTAAGTTCTCATCGTTTCTATTTCGGTCTCTACTTTGATATTTATTTCTTTTTTCCTTTCAGCCTTTTTCTTGTGGATGCCAATTACTCTTGTCACGTTTTTTCTTTTAACAAATATTTAGTCTAGAATCCAATATAACTAGATCGTGATCGCTATGAATGTCAGCTACAGTGTATGTTTCAGTAGTTTTTGTGTACTTCTTAAAATTGTGATCGAGCAAAATGAAGTCAATTTGATTTTTCAATTCTATTTTCTCTGTCTGCAAGTGATTTCCAAGTGCATAGCATTCTAGAATGTTGTTTGAAGAAGGTGTTGACTATTAACAGGTTATTTTCTATGCATAATTGTACAAGTCTATCTTCCCTATTGTTTCAGCACCACGACCAATTTTGGCCTTAAAATCAACTATTATCATCGTTATCTCACCCCTTTTTATCAGTCGCATTATTTCATCTATGTTGTAAAATTTTTTGATTTTTTACTCAGACTTGCAACTTGTTGGAGCATAATATTTAAGTTTCTATGAGTTGTTCTTAATTTCAACATTACTACTTGATCATTTTAAGAGAAGAAGTATGTGACTGTCTGCGCAATTAGATATTAATGACGATCTGCGCAAAACAGATATTATTGGGGATATTAATTCATTGATAGTTAATTTAGATGACGACTCTAGTGATAACAGTGAATTAGTGCATATACAATACATGTATTCTACCAGTTAGGTGTGATATATGGCATGGATATCATGATACCTAATAGATGTGTTTTATGGGATGGAAATCCGGAAGCCTACTGTTGTGAATCGTCTCTTGTCTACAACATGAGTAGTGAGCCAAAGGTTGTAACTGGCTGAATATGAAGATTTGAAGTCTCGACGAAGAATCCTTCCTCGAAACAGTTTATAGGTTGAATTGGTAGTAAAGTTTGATAAGTTTTAACTCTAATTTATTTTTCTGCTATGTACGAAAAGAGTTTTACGTATTACGCGTATAAATTGCAAAACGACCGAGAATTTACATGTTACGACGTTACATGTTTGTTGGCGAGAGAGTGTCTCGTTTGAGTCGTGAACATATAATTCTTTTTGGGGCGTAGTGCCCGTGGTGAGGTGCGGTTATAGAATGCCAAAATGCCGCTCCAATCCAACAATTTACATGAAGAAAGCAAACCGTCAAATTCAATGGTTTACAACGAACTTTCATACAGTGTGTTATTTCTTGACATAAACTTGCCATATATTTACGAAGAAAATGCATAAATAAAACAATAATCTGAAAGATTTATTACCCTTTAAATAAGAATAATTCCTAATACATTAATACCTGTTTTTCTAAAGAATTTACAAAGCGGGTCCGATATGAGGAAGAAATATTTTATGACCAGGTAATCTTGTAAAGACGAAACCTTTCGACCGATTTTTATATATCGGTGGCAAACATGATATCGAAGCGTGTTTTAAATTATTGATTGTAACAGAAGGAATAAAGGATTCTTGATGGTATGTTAAGACAAACACCTACTAAGAGATTAGGACCACTAGAGGGTTGCTAAATCAACTGGAAATTATGAGAACATACATGAAATGTGGACATAACAAAGGAGAAAATTGTGAAAAGTGTAATCGGTATAACCACGAACGCCAAGACACAAGGAGATTGGATAACATCAAAGCAACGATGGGTAGTAATTGGCACTGAAAATTTAAAGCGGAGCCCTATATCCAAGGGTAGTATTTTCAATAAAAATTGTGGTTTATTCACAGTAAATATACTAGATAACATAAAAATGTCACAAGAAAATAGTTTCAGAACCATATTATTCAAAAGGAGTTTATTTTAATATGATTTATTGTGAAAACCCATAGTGTAGAAAATACCTATTTGGCATATTTAAGAAAATAAAATTGTATACAGTACAAGTACACAATTACAAGTACAGTAAACATTATCAATTAGCCCCTTCAAAGCAAACCTTACGATGACGAAGATTATTATTTTGAATCAACCTCGTAGTGGAAGTTTATGTACGTCCACTTCCTTCTATTGTGGATTCAACATTGGTACATTCGTTCGAACTAATTGGTTTGGCTTTTCTCCTTGCACACTTTCCATTGTCAAAAAATAAAGAAATAATTTCCACTCGTTCTTCGATAGAATAGACCATTTCGAAAAATATTAAAAATATTCATTTAATGTCGCTTTTAAACGCTACCAAAAACTGTTCAAATAACTAAATTGTTTGCAAATTTCTTTCAATGTAGTTTTTGGCGTGAAGGCAAATTTTTAACATGAGCATTACGTTTGGTTTTTAAGAGGTGTAATACTTTAAATAAATTGATACTTTTTGACAAGAATAGACTTAACATGAAAGAAAAATGTGATGCCTAAATTCTCCAGCGAAATACCTGTCTAATGATGGTCTATTCCCTATTTAAAAATTAAGGGTAATGATACTGGAAGGGAAGGGGTTGACAAATGACAGATGTCTACATCGTTAAAAGATGAACCATTTAGAATAAAATCGACCTGTTCAGCCTTTTCACAAAATCCAATGAATATTGCCAAATATCAGGGTAGACTATTTTGAGTGGTCAACCCAGTATATAGTTGTGAGAGATTGAATCATTAATTATGATTTGATGTTTAAGACAATTGGATTGATTACATGTAAACCATAACATCAATAATTTCAAGGCAATGCGACCTAACTTTAATCTGGTTTTTTTAATAGTTACTATTATAAAATCAATATAACAAACAAATATTACATTATAATCCTAACGTCTATTTAAAGACACAAAAATATAGGTTATTACTTTTAATATAAAATGACTTTCTAACTCAGATTATTTTATATAGTTGTAATTTTAATTGATGAATTGTTTGTACATGTGAGTCCCTTTTCTGTTGGTTAAATGAGTCCCTATAAATTGGTTTTATTATACTTCTAACTTTACAATTTATAGCCTATCGTCACTTCCCCGATAAGGTTACTTAATCACTAAAAATAAGATGTTACAGTTTACAAATTATGCCAATATAGGGTGGGCGGGTGCTGGGTGGGTATTAGGGTGGAGTCGAAGAAGCATCATGGTGGAGTGATAGGATATAATCGAGGGTTGTTAAAGTTGGCCAATCTGTTAATTACGAATGTTATTAATATACAACTTCTTAATATATATATATATATAATTTTTCTATTTAATATAAATAATGATTCTATTTTAAGGCTTCCTCCGTGTTATTGCTGTATCTCCCCCTTCCTATCTCTCTTTTGCTCTCTCCTCCTGTCTCCATTCTTGAGACCATCTTAACGGCCAGATAAGTCGATATAAATTTCTTAAAAATCCGATGAACAGTTCTGCTCCGTTCATTTATTTTAAATGTAGCCAATTTTTAAAATTTTTAATGAATATTGCTTCTCGTTGTCAGCGGCAACTAATACAGGCTCGGACCAGATTTACTATTTTGGTATTGAAGTGTTGTATTAGTGTAACCCAGGTTAGTGGTTGAAGATATTGTAAAAAAACGTGGCGAGTAAAGTTGGAGGAGCTTGTGATCGAAGTGTATTTACGGTGATTAAGGAATATAAAACTAATCATCAGTTCGCTGGACCAAAAACGCAATTAGAAGACAGGTTGATAATTTTTTATGAGAAACGAAATACCTACCATGGATACGGTTTTAAAGGAGGTGAACGATAACTGATTTGCCAAATTCTATGACAACCAGATTTTATAGAATATTTAAAAAACTTAATTTTCAATATCAACTCGCGGAAAGCCTTTTATTAGACAGAGACGACATTGTGGTGTGGCGACGAGGACTTTATTATCTGTCAAATCATATCTGCTTATCTGGCAAATCATCTAACCAAGCTTTTTTGGATGTATAACCAACTGTATTAAAAATCGTTTCAAGTAATTTATTACATTCTACATATTTCAAATCTTAAAATTTACAAATACTTTAAATTTTTAGGAAAAGGGGAAAAGGTAAAAGACTTTCATATTTGTCACATTAGCAACGAGAATGGGTTTATTCCAAATGACCTTTGGACATATGGGTCAAATAAGTCTGGTGATTACCATGAATAGATGGTCAGATCCAGCTTCAGAGACAGCTCAATGTTTTGAAAATTGGTGAAAATTTCCAATGTCTAACAAATATTAGAACACAAATATATCATTGTTCTTGACATAGCACCGTACCATTCTCGTAAAATAGATAAAATACCAACAATTGCATCTAAAAAAAAACAATATCCAGAATTGGCCCTGTTCCAAAAATATAAAAATTGATGAACATATGCTTAAAGTATAGCTTCTTTTAATCGTAAAAAACATAAAATGGCAAAAACCCAGAATAAACTGGTATTGAGACTTCCTCCGTATCACTGTGAGTTAAACCCCATGGAACCTACTGGGCAAATATTAAAAATTATAGTACAGGAAAAAACACTACCTTAAAATTTATATACATATATATATACACCAGAAATATGGAAGAACTGCTTTTTACATGTTCAAGAAAAAGTAGAAAAGGAAATTTGGCGGTTGGATAATATAATTGAAACACATGTTGAACCACTTGTTATAAATGTTGACGATAGTGACATATTATCCAGTTTATCAGAATAATGTTTAAAAGTAGCCGAGGTCTCGATATCTGCCATATATTTACGCCGAACTCAAACGAATTGTGAACCACTTTGTATTTTTATTCGAAAAACTAACCGTTTTGCAATATTTTACCTTTTTGGAATCATACAAACAACTATAACAAAAAAACACCCTGTATATAAAATTTTTTTGCCGTTTTTGAGATAAAAAATAATTTCTTGGTTTTTCGCCCTGTACAAATGGTTTCTATTGTCCGCTATCAACTAAAAACGACCAGGTTTTTTGTCTCGCATTTTTCTGGCCAAACTAAAAGATAATCCTAAATGCGGTCCTGTTAGAAGCCTACACCTGATAATGTTTACGTGTCCTGCATAGCTTATTGAATTTTAGTATAGCTTTATATGATTGAGCAACATTTATTAGTATTGTAATCGCTGTGCCTGTTGTCAAAAACCAGTGGACAAGACAGAATTTACTGATTCCACGGCTGGCTACCTAGCTACACTTCAAAGTGAATAATATACTAGGTTCATGATTTGAGCCACCCTCCAGCCAACACTTTTCAAACGCAGAAGTATAAAATTAAAAGTGGAAGAAATAGTCTCGTGGCTCGGTGACGCACATTCATTGATCCCTACCAGAAGACATTAAGACGTTATGAAACAGGAACATATCAAATCAATCTACAATCTACAATCTTGTAGTGAAAATTAAATGTGTAATAATAACAGTGTTTATTACTTATAAAATACTTTTTCGTTGTTGGTCCTTTATGGATCCATATTTCAACAACATAGGGAGAAATAATGAGAAGCCTTAGGCTTTTCTCATTTTTCATCCCATTTTGAGATTTAAATCGTATGTTTTAACTAGTTTTGATACAGAAGAATGTTCTTTATCTTTGCATTTGATTTAGAAATAGAAATTCAGCATTTTTATCTAGATTACTACGAGGAATTTAGTTTTGATTGAATTTATTATTATTGAAGGATATAATATTTAAACAAGATTTATAATTCTTTTTATTTTTTTCAGCTTGTGTAACTAAGAACCTCAAAATTTAGAATAGAAAATTTGAAGTAACAAGTATCTAGCGCAACTACGGGCCTTGCAAAAATTATGAGCATTACAGCACAATACGCACCCAGCACGCATTGAAGACATCTGAGGATTTTTATTTAATTTTTCATACGTTTCATACAAAATTTGAGTGACTGTGAGTTGTTATTTATTTTATATATCATTGGATTGTCTTTTCACTTGATATATTGTGAACTTGTTGGTAATTAAGTATAATTATTGTATACTGTGAACGAAATAATTTTGAAGTGGGTAATATTTTGATTCGGCTGCCATAATTGACTTTAGGGTGTATTTATTAAATAAATACCGATTTTAACCGTTCTGTGATATTCACTACACTTAAGAAGCGATAAAGTGCGAAAAATAAGGAAAAATCATTGTACCAAATATGTCCACGAATCCTCAGTGGAAGACGTTCCAGCCGCCCCCTGACACTCTCACTCAGGATACAAGCATCATGGATTTTAAATCAATGACCAGTACCGGTAAGATTGTGCTTCTTTATTTTTATGTGATTTCTTGCATTTATTGAGTTTTTTTATAGTTATAAATATAAGGCAACTCACGTTAAGCACCAAAGCATAGACAGTGTACCAAGCTGTAATACATAAACCGCACCAAATCACACACTCTGTAATTTATAAACAATATATTGCAACAAATATTACATATGATATTCTATTACATTTACTTCTTAAAAGTACTTGCAATGGGCATCAAAAAAACACTATAAACGTAGTTGGGGGCAGCCTGGACAACCTGTATGTACCTTTTTTTTTTTCACTGAAATATTCTTCTAATATTCGACGAAGTTCATCATCTGTTAATACTTCTTTGTGCATTTTACGGAACTATGAATACTTTCCTACTGCAGGAAATAAATAAAATTGTTGCACACGATGATACCACAGTAAAATAAAAATGTCACAAAGATCCTAACATACAAAAACTAGAGGCAGGTTTAACTAAACTAAGACAGATTTCCGTTTTCTGTAAACTAGATCCTTCTAATTTATCATAATATTCTCAGGTATGATACCATAAATCATATTTACCATACAGAAACTGCATCCCTCACGTGGCAACAGTCGCTTAAACACGATAATATATTGTGTCCAAATCGGTACGATTGTCTGTAGGAAAAACATGCTGTCCACCAGTTTCGTGCAAATGGGGCTTAACGTGTTAATGAAATGAAAACTACATATTTTTTAGTTTTGCTATCTATCAAAATAGAAACAGCATAAACATTTCTAAAATTAGTTCAATAATATTAATCGAGTGAAAACTACTATATTTTCAGAGAATTAACCACAAATATAATTAGAAATATTTTATTTTTTACATTTCAACTTTTAGCTCAGAAATCGTTTTTTCGGTCTTTTTTAAGTACAACATAAGATGCCATATGAAAATAATTTTAGGGTCATATTACTCCAGTGAATCTTGCAAACCAAAGGATCTAGAATTTTTTCATTTTTGAAACAGTCTGCATAATTTTAAATATTTTTGCAATACACTTTAAGCTTCTCAATATATTTCCCTGTGTTCACTGTATAACATTTCGAAGAAAATGGGACTGGTTTTTAGTTTCGGGAATGTAGTGGAATGCACGTTTTATCGGCGTTTAAGAAACGTCGTAAAAAATAAAGGTTTCACTATTAGCACTCATACGACCACGCTGAAATCAATGACGGCACTACTTATCTGGAAATTGGGCGTGAGACATTTTTACCAAACCCAATCCTTTCTTTAAACTTCATCAAAATTTTTATAAAGTAAAGCACCTATCGTATAAGGAGTTTTAAAGAAATTTTCCAGGATAAATGCTTGTTTTGCTAATATATGCTCGCCCCATGTCACTAAAAATTTTACATTCATAGAGCACACAGATCGCTGTTTCTTCCTTCATTTCGTATTTCCTGTATCATGGTTTTTTAGGCAAATGCTGACAAGTGTTTCCTCAGTTAACAGTAGGTATCTAGCCACGTATATTATGCGACCTGTGTTATAGACACTTAATTATCTCTTGCTAGTTTATTAGGAGCATTAGTTTTGTTTTCAACCATTATACAACAATAAAAAAATGCTGAAACCCTTGAATTATCCATGTCTTTCTGTCCGTGAACACAACTCCGTGACTAAAATAGATAAAATGACAGATGAGATGTCGAATGATAACTTATAACCCAAATATGGTATTAAACGTGGAAAATTTGACCTCGGATTTTCGGTTCCAGAATTGCAACCGGAAGTACTGTTTTGAAATCGCCGAAATAGTAAAAGCGATATATTATTCGACGCGCTTTAGCAAGACGAGAAAAAATATATAGTTCAGGTTTTTATATCATTTCTGATTAAAAAGTTATGACAGGAAGTTTGGCAAAAATGATAAAATTAGTGAAATCGTATATCAATCGACGCAAAGTTACACGAAGAGTTCAAATGTCGACTTCCTGTCACGTTGGGTGAAAATCTAGGACTTATGATGCCCAATTGCTAGATCTTTATTTTTTTGGCATCTATCCTCCTTCCTCCCAACGATTTAATCGATCCAGGCTATCAGTGTAAATACTTAGCCGTGAATTAAGAGTGTTGACCCAAACTGTAGCATTCGCTGAATTTATTTGTCTCTCCAAGGACCTCTTGATCCGGTTCTATGAACAATTTTTGGCCATTTAATGAACCAGATTTGATATCCGTTAGTATAAGAAATTACTTATTTTCTAGATGGTAAGATCATGTTAATTGTTTCATTAAAGACGACTTCTGCAATTATTGTGCCAGTGAGGTTTGTGTAACTGTTCAATACATAATTGGGTATTCGTGTGTTGTTAGCTTTTATTATCAGGATAGTCAAAACGCCTACCGCCCAAATGTGTAATTCTACTGGGAGAAGTCCGTAAGTTTCTAGAGTGATGAGAAGCGGCTATACACATCTGTATTGCCATTTTCCTTGTTTTCAATGTGTACCGAATGTCCAAGAACCGCTGAAAAAATTATTTACGAGTTTTTGGTCAAGCGCTCGAGAGTTTTCTCCTATGTCTAGGATCTTCCTTAACAAATTGTTTAAGCCCAAGCCTAGGGATGCACGGACGGGATTGGCGCTTTCTCCCACGGGACGTCCCGCAAAAACTATACTTTTATTATTATGAGAATGGTAAAAATATTTATACAAGTTAAAAGGTTTTCTGTTTTAATAATTTATATTTATAAAACATAATTAAGAGAAAAACATAATTTAGAATAACAGAAACTTTATAAGTGTTTTCGACAATTCCTTTTGATTTATTGCGATGCACGCCTGATATCCAAAAAATTGTTTTGGTATAGGTCCTCCCAACATTATACCTCGGTCACCCGACATTATACCTTTTGATATGATACCTGTGAATCTAACTGTGAACGCGATAACTAAAAAGTACTTTTTCTGTGTCAGTAATTCAAAATTAATACCATTCAGAATCTAAGAAGCAGAATGGGATTTACTAAAACCAACAGAAGGTTCCTAAAAGACTGCAAAAAAGTTACAGACTTACTAGGAGTATGGTCATGTACATAAATTTATTACTTAACTACCTCGACAAAAAAGTATTAGAAATTAATACTGACCAAAACAATGGCGAGGAATTTCATTTGAAATACTCTTTTATAGCAGCAAGAAATAAGATTATCAAATACTAACAAATTGGGTGTATTATATTTCTCTCTCTAAATTTTGTCACTGTTCAAGAAAAGGGTGCGTTTTGACGAACTGGATCTATATTCTAGTAGATGAACGAGAAGACAGAAACGTGGACATCTTATCTTGGTGGAAAGATAACTAGAATTTCCTGCCATGGCTCGTTTGGCCATGGATATCTTATCAATTCCATCTTCGTCTGTCCCAGTAGAAATGATCTTGACCATGAGGAAACAAAGAAGCCGGCTCAGCCAGGATTCAGTGACTGCGATCCTCTGTCTCCAGTCATAAACAAAAGATAAAATGTTCTTCGTAATAATCATCTATGTACCTATATTTCAACGTCCACGTTTCAACTTCATAAAAATTGCAATATATGTAGCGTTTTACAAATTATATCTGATTTGAGTATCGAGCGATCTATCACTTATCGTTAGGATATCGTATTTTTAAAGTTTTCTATTTCAAACCGCAGTATGATGTCTAAATCAGGAATAACAGCGTTTTATACAATCAAGTATCTTGGCTTGCCGAGCCATATTCTATTAGTGTACAGGTCTCATTATATGAGGCGCTACCTCTAAACCCTAATTGTAGTAACTGGTATAGCCATAATTAACTCACATTCCCTAAAGTCTAGTCCAGTAATATTATCTTCATTTATCCATAGCAGTAGATCCCATTACCACGTCAAATTGGAATATCTTTATTACTCACAACTTGGTTTTTTTCCATTCTTCACAAAATAAAGCTGGATGTTCACTTTGGCCTACTATTAGTAACAGACCTGGTTGCAGTATGATGATTCTACAGAATGGTAAATAAAATTATCTGAAATTCGTATCATGTTTGTTACAGAACCTAGTTATCGAATAATCATCGCAGGAACTATTTGTTATTTTTTTTTAGTGAACTTAAAATTTTCTGCAATTCGTACCATCTTTTTTACAGTACCTAGTTATCGAACAATCATTGTAGGACGTCTTTTTGTTTAGTGAACTTTCGTTTTAACTTTTACGTTATAACAAACGTTTTAATTGATAGTTTTTAATTTTAACGATGTATAATTATTATTGCACTTATTATTTATTCATACAAACTTTACACATTCAATATTCTTGTTCTAAAAATTAACACTATCTTTTTTTCCACAGGGAAACCTTCACAAACATTTAACTTCACTCGTTCAACATCATCATCTCGTTTTGGCGATTTTCCTTTGTTACAAGAGAAATCGTTGCATTATAATAATAGTCTGTATGGATCTTCAAGCACTACACAAACATCGCCTCGTTTTCCTATTGGTACTTTTTCTATAGATAGTACCAATAACGTCTTCAACAGCAGTGGCGACAATTCTTTGAACAACACTAACATCTTCTCAAATGGCAATAACAGTAGTAGTAGCTACAACAATGACTCATCTAACTCTTCGAATTTAGGTACTAGAGAAACTGGAATCATTGAAAAGTTGTTGGTAAGTAAAACTTTTTCTTGGATATAATTCACCATTGTTTAAAAACGAGTATTATTAAACATTGACTTTCGAAGTCGATGTTCGCAGTGTCTGTATGAATTATTTTGCATTTAATTTTCAATTATTAAACTACCGCACAACTACCACCTCGGTAGCGTAAGGGGAGTATTAATTTCAAATCATAACTTGGTCTGTCGCGGTGCCAATCTCGGCGGTCGAGGTGTTAAAAATAAGTCTGTGGCTAGAAGGCAAAAGGGGATAACTCTCATTTGGAAGTTTTTCACTACAGACATTTTTAGTTCATATGGTCTTTTTGTTACTTTATAGACGTAATATTAGTAACGTTTGTATATTTCTAGACCCGACTTACATTCTGTTAGATATATTTAAGTGTTTTTTCTTAAATTAATATCTATGTGTCCAATATTTTGATAAATTAAAAAAAATATTTTAGGATATTTATTATTTTTAATTATTTCAAGAAAGCATAAGGAGATAAGTCAAGTTATAGTTGAAATGTTTTACATATGTTTTATATAATACGAATAGAATAGCTTTCGCAGAAAGAAAAAAAATTTGATGAACACAAATATTTTTCGGAAGCTGTTTCTTTAAAATAATAAATTACACAAATATTTGTTTTAGAATATTTTATTAAAAATCGTCATCACTAAAATAATTATCTATGTCTGGATCTGTGTCAGCAGTATTATCCAGATCTTGTAAATTTAGTGGGATTTGGGCAAGTCCACGATAAAATTCTTTTGCACTCTCATCAACTAACTCAATAAGGTCTGAAAGATCGCTTACTTTTTTTTTCACTTATTTTTCTTGGCTTATCATACAAATTATCTAAAGTAATGTTCTTGATATCGATGGGTGTATTTTTTTTGTTTTTTTTTTCTTCTAAAATTTATTTCTTGAAATGGCAAAAATTAATAATGCCAAATTCCTTAGTGTATCTTAGCCATTTCATATTTCTCCAGCAAATTTCAGTCTTATTGTCTCTCTTCTTTCTCTTTATTAACATTCCTTTGAATAAATTTTTAAAATTAAAAAAAAAGAATTGGGGTACTTTCAACTACCGTAAACTTATTTTTTTCTGTTTGGTTTGTTTCCTCTGTTTTTTGTTTTTGTTTAGCGGTAGTTGTACATTTTGTTCCTGCAGATCTTACTAAGTTATATCAATCTCTAGGTACATGGATAGGAAATGGGCATTTTTTTTAAATCATTCTATTGTTCCGTGATCTACCTCACACTCCATGGGAGTAAGGCCAGGCACTAAAAATGTATGATCAATTACCTTTAAGTTATTATTTTGACTTAATAAAAGCGTAAACATTGCTGCCACAATTGAGTTTTTATTTTGTCCGTCACAAGTATCACTGTATAAAATGACGTGCTCTATTTCAGAAGGTAAATTAGCAAAACTCTTAAATAAAGAAGAAGCAATTTCGTTGGCACCTCGTCCCGCGATACCTTCATGACATACATAATGAGTAGAGACCTTTGCAGAACAATCATTAATTGTTAAGTTATACGTATTTAATTGTCGTTTGTAAAACACGGTATTAGTTTGTAAGTAAGGAGTAGGAAAAACCTGTTGTAAGTCAAATACAAATATTTTTTGACTTTTGCTGTTTATAGATTTTAATTTGTCTAATCTCTTTGACTCGTAAGCAGTTTCAGCTTCTATATGATGATCTGCTAATAAACTCTCATACTTTTTCCTTGCATCAGCTGTCTTACTGATATTAATATGATTGTGAAAAATATCACAATTGTTATAGGTATCGTTGCTTGGTTTTTTAAACTTTAAGCCTAATTTATCGATTGTTTGAGAGTAAACTTTATAAGAAACCGGTTCAGATGTTATGTCCTGAGTATACAATTGATACATCTTAACTTTTGTTAATTCTGCTACTAGATACTTTTTACTAGTATGTTTTCGTGAGTAGTGAGACTCATAGGCAGGAAATTTTGATATGTGGCTATAGACGAGTTCCATTCTAGATTCGGAAATTTAGTTTTTTGGTTCATGCCTGCCTTTGCCATCAGCCATAGGAATACCACAGTTGGATGACATTTTCTTTTTTGTAACAGTTTCTATAAAGTTATTACTTTCGTCAAAAATAGCACAAAAACATACCTTGCAGCATTGGATTCTTTCTCCTTGGATTTCTATAAATTATGTAAAACACTTTTCCCTATTTTTTGAAGGTTTATCAGTATCACTTCTGTTAGTAGTAATCTTCTTGTCAGAAATTTAAATTAATTAGGCAATACAACTTACCCCCCTATCGTAGTTGCCCATTCCCCAGGAATTTTGAAACAGAGATAATCTATGTTTATCAAATATTTTTTCTTTACACTTTCTTCTACAATCTCGCAGTGACCGTGACTGCCTAGCTTTATTGCGTTTCCTTTGTTTGTTTCATATCCTTTACCAGTATTTCGTAAAACCTGTCTATTTTTTCTTTTTCCTACTTTTCGTTTCAATATTTTGTACATTGGTTGGCCATGTTCTTCATTGTTTTCAAAATTTGGTTCATCTGAGCCATTTTTCTCCTGTTCGGTGTCAGAATCACTATGGTTGTCTTCTTGAATGTGATCATAGGCCGGGTCTTTTACGCTGTCGTCTGAGTCAAAATCTTGCTGTACATTTTCTTTTACTAAAACAAATATGGAATGTAGTGATCAATAATCAACAATTATACCACACGTGGAGGAATAATAATTGTTATTTCGAGTTGCCATCGTAGTGAAGGTTCTTTGATAAAATTTGCGGGTGCTCTCTTCACAATCTAGACAGGTACTGACAAGAAACTGATACGAATATGATTTGCGTGGACACCTTTTTTTTGCAAAAAGGGATAACTTTGTATATCCTAGCAATACTTTCATATATATTTCTTCTATCACATTCCGGCAAAAGGGGATATCTTGATTTAATGCCTTTTACTAGCACACATTTCGAATAATTCTCAAGTTAACATGACTTAAATCGTTTTGCTTCTCAGTTAATTTCATAATGTTAGAAAATATGTGCACATATACCATTTTACTAGTAATTACTATTTTGCTCTCCAGAAGATATCTTGAGTTATATCCTTAAAACAGTCGTAACGATTAAATTGTAGCCAAGTTACCCCTTTTTGATCAATAATAATATTTTAATTAGTAAACTTTCACTTAACTCTCTTTACCAATATTGTGAAGAATCAAAAATGCTGTCGAATGGTATACATAACACTATTTTGCAAAAAATCGACTTATCCCCTTTTGCCTTCCAGCCACAGAAGTATTCGTGTCCTTTGGGATCGGTACTCACACGAGGCGACGCAGTCGTTCAACTTCGCTGCTCCGAAAGAAACAAATAAGAAGACCTGCAGCTATTTTGTATAATTTTACTAATACATGATTATATGGTGCAGTTATCAAGGCAACAAATTAAATTATCAAAATTTATTTATTTTTAGATTTTCCTAGATAGATCAACAATTTCTATACAGGGTGTTTTATTAAAGGTGCGTCTAAACGAGTAATATTTTTACTACAATATGTGGCTGCAAGACAGCAGCTGGCAATATTGCTGACAATAACCTGCCATACAGCCAGTAACAGCCACGCAGATTTGGTATCGCCAGTATTGTTTTACAATAGTTGCTTGACGATCGCTTGCTGAGCGAAAATACTTCAATATTCACTTTGTTTTGGTAATTATTTGTTATTTTGAAAAATTTTGGAGGAATAAAATGACTAATAATTGGTCCAATGAGAGGATTATATATTTTATTGACGGAATACATTTACGCTTGAGAACGTACGTAAGAAATGAGGAAAAAAATATTAAAAATGGTAGTACCGGTGGTAGTACCATTCAAAAAATTGAAACTTTGTTTTGGTAATTATTTATTTTGGAAAATTTTGGAGGAATAAAATGGCTAATAATTGGTCCAATGACAGGATTATATATTTTATTAACGGAATACATTTACGCTTGAGAACGTACGTAAAAAATGACTGAAAAAATATTAAAAATTGTAGTACCGGTGGTACAGTGAAATAGTTTGTTTTCGATATAATATGGTGTATTTTTTATTTGACATTTTTGAAAAGTTTTTAAATGTCCATTGATCGCCAACAACACTTTCCTTAAACCTGAACTATTGCGGGGTGTCAGGTAGTCTCCTCTATGATATATCTTGGAGCCCTAGTTAACAACACAGGCAGTTGTGAACCCGAAATTCGAAGACGCATACAACTAGCAAGAGCAGCAATGACAACTAAACGGGATATGGCGTGATTGTCACATTACTATGACAAACAAGAAGAGACTCTTTTTAACTCTAGTCTTTTCTTACTATGCGAGACATGAACAGTCAAAAAATCAGATAGATGACGCATAGACGCTTTTGAAATGTGGACATGGAGACGACTGCTTCGAATTCCATCGACGGCTCACCGCACGAGTGTCTCGATTCTAGATGAAATTAAACCTAATCAGCGTCTATATAGTACTGTTTACTCCAAGATTTCAAAGTTCTTTGGTCATATCCATCGAAGAGATCACAAAATGGAGCGGTTGGTGGTCCAAGGAAGCCTATTAAAATTATCTTAAAATAATAGTTTTTCTTTATTTCGTATGCACGGTTTCATTGGTGTGTGTTTGCCCATGATGTCGTGTGCAACTTTTGTTGCATTTTACTCATAAAACGTTGCAAATAATGCATCCCAAATTGTTTTCTCGCGTGCCTGACATATTTACGTTGAGGTTTATCCTTTTAGTTTTGCATATAGTTACCCGCTTAGAGGGCGCCACCAATAAAACCTTCCGACCCAAATGTAACCGCAATCTTTGTTGACATAAATCGAGAGTTTCATTGCGATACAATACACAGTCGTGTACATACAGTGAATTTTTGAAATTAGCAAGTCTGTTCTAAAAATGGATCTTAGCCGAGAACATTTTCGAGCAATAATTTTTTACAATTTTCGGAGAGGATTATCCCAACAGCAATGTCTCGCTGAAATGGTTTCTGTGTTTGGGAATGAAGCATCACACCAGTCAACTATTTCCCGCTGGTAACGTGGTCGCTCTAGTCTCAGCGGCGAATCCAGGCTAGGTCTACAAAAACGGCAAGCAAAACATTAATGCGGTTCGTCAGCTAATTAAGGATGACCGCCGTGTAACATACCGGGAGTTAGAAGCGTCTTTGGGCATTTCAAAGACCTTGATCCAAAAGATCCTACATGAAGAACTGGGTGTTACGAAGTTGGTTGTTCGTTGAAACCCGCATTTGCTCGCTCGCGGAAGAGCAAAAAGCGGTTCGCGTCAATTGGTGTCAAAAAACATTGGAACGGTTCAACAAAGGAATCTCAAAAAACGTTAGTAGCGATAAATCTTGGATTTACTCCTACGAATCGGAAAATAAACTCCCATCCGCTATGTGGGTGTTTCACGATGTAAAAAATCCAACAAAAATGATCCGTTCTCGAAGTGTGTCAAAGAAAATGGTCGCAACTTTTGTGTCAAAATGTGGTCATGTGGCAAGAATTGCCTTAGAAGATCGAAGAACGGTTACTTCTGATTGGTATATAACCGTTTGTTTACTAGAAGTTATCGCGAAACTCCGACAAAGCAACACACAACGGCGAATCAACCTACATCAGGAAATGCAAGTGCTCACACTGCCCAAAAAACAATACAGTTTTTGTAGCTTCAAAACATCGAATTGTTAAACCATCTACCGCATAGCCCCGACCTAAGTTCCAACGACTTCTTCACTTTCCCAAAGATCAAGAATTTAATGCGTGGGTAGCGATTCCGGTCGCCAGAAGAAGCCATCGACGCCTTTAAAACAACGATTTTCAGTTGTCACCTGGACTGGAAGACTGGAATAACTGTTTTACCAATTGGTTTGAACGTATTCAAAAGTGTATCGATCTTGGTGGGACATATTTTGAAAAGCAATAAAGTACTTTAAGTCTATATATTTTTAGTCTTTATGGCTATATGAAAAATTAAAAAGACAACCCTCATATAAATATATATATATATATATATATATATATATATATATATATATATATATATATATATACAAGCAGCTAACTCTTTGACATCTATATTTTTAACTAAAAGCAATATCACAAATTACAGAATATCCCGTCCTGATCGTCGGCGTCGTCGGGATTTGATCGAAGATGTTATTCAAACATAATTTATTTATATACACTTTCTTCCTGGCCTAATTATTGACTAGGACCGGATAATTATTTATTATGTTTTTTAAAGTGCTCTGAAAAACACGCCCACAATATTTTATGTTAAAGCAAATGCCGTGTTCGAATGTATTGTTTGTTGGTGTTAAAACATTATTTTAATAGGTATGTTCAATTTGTTTTTGGTAAATATTTTATAAATTTCTTGAGATGCTACAATATTTAAAAAAATAATTACTATTTAAATGGGAATAAGCCTCAATTAAAGGTTACAGTACGTTTATTGACGTTTCAATTTCCACTTCGGAAATCGTTCCGGTGTGGCTGTATAGATAGTTTTTATTACTTATTTGTTCTTATTTTAAGCACCCATAAATATCAAATGTCCACAATTGTCATGACCTTATGCTAATCTGTCACTCTATATCTATTTTCTTTAGTATGGTAAAAGATTTTAATGAACATCTAGAACGAACGGTATTTGTTTACATTAGTGAGGGTCCCCAAAAATGCGAATTTTTGTTGGACTTAGCCTGAAAAATAGAAAAAAGGCAAAATTTTCATGTTTATGTCTACGGAAACATACAAAAAGTAAAAAAATGTAACAAAAATTGAAAAAAATTCATAAAAAGTATAGGAAATCAAAAATTAACAAGAGAAAAATAGTATCAAAATACGAAATAGCCTTAGTAGTTACATAAAATTTATAAATCAATTGTAAATACCAATCATTTTCCCCGTTAAATTATTAAAAAATATAAAATATTGTAAAATGGCCAAAATTCATTTATTTGGAAAAACAAGTCAAGCGCGTTTGCGCACAATATGCAATATTCTGCGCAGGTTCAATGTTGCCACATATACATTTGTTTTTTTCGGAGTAAATATATTAAATTTAAATTTTAATAAGAGACTCCATACGGCTTAATATTGTTTTTTTTTGCAGAGTAAATATATTGAATTTAAGTTTTAATAAGAGTATACTACATATGAGTTAATATTAACCGTAGTAAGTCTACGAACCGTGATTGAGAGTGCCATTAATGGAAGAACAATCCTATTGGCTTCCGAGAATGTCGGTAGTATAAATTTGAACAGCATTTCCGCTGATTGAAAAAACAGTAGTATAAATATTTCAAAGAATACCAACTGCACTTTTCACATTCATTTAAAAGATTGGGACGATTGAGATTTCCAAATATTTGAATAAAGCTTTTGAAATATTTGTTACTAATATTTTATTCCTATATTATTTGTTTAACATTACAAGTTATGAACTCCTGTCAGGTCATCTAAATATTTAAAACTGTTGATGTTGCCAGGGTAACTTTAAAACACGAGCGTTTTTGAAAGTTGAATTTAAACACGCTACGGCGTAGGTACTTTAAATGAGCAAAATGGGGTACCAATAAAAAAACAAATTAAAACCCAATCTTAACTAATAACTAATATAATCACATCTAACTAAGTAAATTAATAAAGAAGTTAATAACTAATGCATCCAACTACATACAACATAAAACGAAATAAACTATAATCTATATGTAATAACATAAGTGAATAACAAATGAAATACAGTTATATGAATCCCTTAAAAACAGAAAACGGAAATGATACTCATTATCATTATTCGTTTATGATTGTACTTGAGAAGCTTGAGAATTACTATTTTCACAATAAACAATATATTTATATTTAAAAATTGTGGCAACATTGGATCAAGAAGTATGTACTACGCACACGCACATCATTGACAGCAGTTGTAATGGCGGCGGCATCTTGAAGTTTATGTCAAAATATCAGTTTTTTAAATGCGAAATACAGAAAACCTATAGCTCAGCGTAAAAAAATGTATAGATTGAAAAGTGAATAAAAAATAAAACATAATCCACTGTCCAAATTTCAGACTAATCCGACTATCCTCACTAATTGTAAGTAATTACCGAACGGGTAATATGACCAACATTTTTAAATACAGTATCCTAAACTGAATTAAGTACTTTTAAAAATAGGTAAGCAGATGTTGATTGGTTAACTTAAGCATTTATAGACTGATTCCATGTCTGGTTGTAATATTAAGTCCTATATGTGTAAGAATATTAGCCTGAGAAACACAATATATGGAAATAGCTTTCTATTTAGCAACATTGGCCTAATAAAACCTAAAAATGTATTAAAAATAAAACGCAATTATTTTACCCCCAGTATCAGTTATATTAAAATGGAATTAATTAAAAACAATGATTTTATAACTTATATTTATTGTTTTAGCACTCCTATGGATTCATACAATGTTGTGAACGTCAGGCCCGTTTGTTCTTTCACTTCAGCCAATTTAGTGGTAATATAGAGCATTTAAAAATTGGAGATCCTGTTGAATTTGAAATGACCTATGATAGACGTACTGGAAAACCAATTGCCAGTGCTGTTACTAAAATTGCTCCAGAGGTAGTAAGTAACACCATACTGTTGATGCATGTGAATTCTGTATGGCGTTTCATTATATAAATAAAACACTGAAAATTATTGTTTTTTAAATATTTACAAAAACCATCAATTTCACTGACAAATCATTTTTCTCAAGCGATCAAATTCGAAAGGTTATTCTTTAGAAATTGTTGGTGAATAATCAATTTAGTTGAGGTGAAGTTGGTTATTAAGGTTTAGGTTTGTCGATTTATTAAAGGGCAATGTTTTATATGTGGAGTATATATCGTGGAATTTTAAAAATAACCATAACATAGCTGTTTTTTTCGAGCTCGCGGGTGAATATTTATTTTCGTTTTTTATACGCCCCATATGCAGGGCTCAGAGCACTTAAGTTCTGATTAAGCTGCCTTACTGTGCTGAAGGTTCGTCTGTAAGCCCCGGATTGGCTATAAGTGCTATTTAGTGCAGAAACGGAGTGTACCACCAGGTCGCCTTTCTGCCCGTTCCCTTTATATTTTTGTTTGAAGGCTCGCGAGTCACTCATTTTTGAATCCTCTTCTGGGTTATCTCTATTTCCTTTTGTCTCTTTGTCCATTATATTTCCACGAGTGGAAATGATAGGCAAGCAGCACAAGCTCTGAGACAGAATTTGTCTATTTATCATGGTGTATGTGTGTATATTTATATATGTATATTTTTGATTTTGCATGTGTTTATGTGTGAGTTACCTCCAATCAATAAATCTACTGTAAATGACATAGCTGCAGCCCCTATGCCATGTTCTCAGTTGATCCGCCGGCGTCCAATTGACTGTACTTTATTCACAGATGTTCTATATATCCATATGACTTTCCCTATTAGCCATTATTACCGGGATGCGCTGTATCGGGTATAAAATCCTCGAAACCAAGTCTATCTCTCGCGGATCTGCTTAAAGCTACGCCTCACATTCTAAAACCGGTACAGGTGTATGTTGTTCTCTAGTATATGATGAAAGATCGTGAATATTGTAGCTTGCGAGTAATAGCAATGTGTATGAAAAACAGCAGCCACTTACCTATATATAGTTTACCCAAGGTACTTCTTTATTTTTCGAGATTGAATGAATTTTCTCCAATATGAAAACCAGACCTTGACAGCTAAGGTCCGTTAATATAAACGTTGGTTATAAATTTCGAGTACAATATTTGGCTTCGTAGACCTTTCCACGAGACCAGAATGATATTTTTTGTCTACTCTACATCTATGTCTAAAATATCTTGGCTTCTACGAAAGCCTATTAGCCGTTTTGGAGATACGTTTGCCACCTGATTAGGTTTCAAAAAGACATATTCCGGGTATTTATAGCATTGGTCAATAATTACATTGACAATTATATTGAAGTTTTACATCCATAGCTCACTATGTTTCCACTTTCCAGAAAGCAATGTCCACTTGGGATAAATCTTAGTTGTCTTCTGAAGCTTCATCGAAAGTCTCGGAGAGTGATTTTGGTTGTGTTAACCCTTTCGCTACGGGCCAAGTATCGGTTGCGCGTTGCTCATATACGGCGCCGGGAAAATTGTGCACTTCGCGATAGAGACGGCCCCTCCGTAGTTTACATTCTTTATATTGAAGTGGTTAAATCGTTTTTCGTTTGTCGACATTTTGTTTATATTCGTTTTATCGTAGTACTGGAAATTTTTTTTCGTAAAACTTCAAAAAAAAAAATTCAGAAAGTACGGCGCTAGGGTGAGTGATGTACGGCATCAGTATGGTGTATTTGCGGATCGTAACGTAAATTAACGGTACTAGTAAGCAAGATGGACAATGTAGAACGTACTATTACGATTATAGCTCTTCAAAGATGTAAATAATTAAAAATGTACGGTGACAGAACCTGAACAATGGAGATTAATTTGCAAGCTGCAAATAAAAATCGTACTTTTACGGCAACAGTATCGAAAGGGTTAACTATGTAATGTCGAAATTTTTTATGCAGTCATAGTGACTATGGACATCTTCATGGATTGCGTTGTTCTAATCCTTAAAACCTTCAGATATTAAGTCGCCAGGTTAAATATATTGTGTCCGTGTTTGTATATGGACACTTTGTAGAGCGACCCTTCTTAGCTTCAATAAAGCACAATGTCATTGTACCCGCGATTTTTACACAAAAGAGTCGTTGCACTTTTTACGACTGTCTTATTGCGCTTTGCTGCGTTGTTTGATTTCACCAAGCTTACGACATGTCCATAGTATTCTTGTTACTTTAGTGGTTATAGTATTGTTGCTTTAGCGGTTATAGTGTCAAGGTGTCCATTTTAGTAATTTTCCTATTAAACATATTTCAAGAGATATTGAACAGCAGAGGTTATAAGATAACCTTGAGGATAACTTTTTACGGTTCTTTTAACGTTTGACTGATCTCGGATATAGGGGGTATACCTTTTCTTACCGAGGTAGCGTTAATAGATTCAAATGGTGTTATATAATGCCGTCTCCGATGCCTAGTATTTTTTCCATACTTTTTAGAAGGATCTAGATTAGGATAATCTTCGCAAAGTAGGACTATTGGAATAGAGCAGACTCTCAATTGTCAACATTCTTTTGGAATATAGTCTAAGAGGAAGAATATTTTACTACCTGTATCTACTTAAAAAACACTAGTCTTAATAAACAACTCAGATCTAGAATCTTCTCCTTCGAATATGAACAAATTTTGAAGAATATTCCTGTTTGGATAAATTTCTTGAAAAGAATATGTTAATATTTTAGTTAATAAATTTTGTAAATGTTTAAAAGACAGAAATTTTAGTTGAATAATTGGCAAAATTTTATTATTGTTTAACAAGTTACGTCTCATTTATGCTATATATATATATATATATATATATATATATATATATATATATATATTTCTTCTTCTATCTTTCCTCTTCTTCTTCGTTTTATGTAGACATCACTGTCTGTTTTCCAATATACTTCCAGGACGTTCCATCATTTTCGGGGTCTTCCTATTGGGAAAGCGTCTCTCGCCATCTTTACTACTCTATTTGTTGTCATTGGGCTTGTATGATTGTTCCATTCTACTCTTCTATTTCTTACCCAGTCCTTGATGTTCTCCACCTTGCATCTGTGTCGTATGTCTATGCTTCTAGCTGTCCCATAGTGTCTCACCATCCATTTTTATAAGAGTTTTCATCTCTGCTGTTTGTAACATTCTTTTTGTCCTCTCTATGTTAGGTCGTCTGTGTCATGTTTCTGCCGCGTATTTCATTATTGGTCTGATGACTTTTGTAAATTCTGCCTTTCATTTCGTTCCTGATATTTTTATTTCTTCATAAATATGGTTTCATTCAGGCAGCCTGCGGCTCTGTTTGCTCTATTCACTTGATCTTCCACTTCTGTTTCGATCTTTCCGTAGTTAGGTAGTGTGACGCCCAGATATTTAAACCCCATCGCTTGTTCTATTATCTGCCTTCCAGCTCTTAAATTATATCTTAGTAAATTACTGTTATAACCATTAATTTTGTCTTTTGTAGGGAAATTAACATGTCAAATTAACTGGCGGTTATATTAAATTGGTGCAGCATACGTTGTAAATCATCTTCACTTTGAGAGAAGAGTATTGTGTGGTCTGCGTAGCAGATTATTGTTGTTTTTCTCCAATTTGTTATCCTTTTTTAGTTCTTACTTTTTTCGTTATTCCCATAATCAGGTTGAACAACAGAGAACTCAGAGAATCTCCCTGTCTTATCCCATTGTCAGCTTCAGTTGGGTCAATTCTTCTTCTACCTTGATTGTGTTGTTTTGGAAGATATTTTCGATCGTTTTGATTATTTCTAGAGGTATCTCTCTTGCGTACAATAAGTGGGCTACGTCCTTTAATTTAACTCTGTCAAATGCCTTCTTAAGGTCCACGAAATAAAGACATGTCGATTTTTTCTATTCTGACGATTATTGTTGTACTTACCTTGTTATTAATATAGCGTCGGTGCATGATCTTCCCGACCTAAAACCTTGTTGTTCCTCTGCCACTGTTAATTTTAGTGTTGTGTTTAATAAATAAATTCCTCTGTAATTTTCCGGGTCCGGTTTGCCTTCTTTTTTGAAGAGAGGTGATAGGAAGCTTCATCTCCATTGTGGTATTCTGTTTTGTTCTATTATTTTCTTGGATTAGTTTTAATAGTTGTTTGGTCAGATCTGTTCCTTCATACTTTAAGAATTCATTATTATGTCGTATTATGTCTGATGATTTTCTATTTTTAAATTTCCTTAATGCTTCCTTTACCTCTTCCTCTTCATTATTTATTTCTTCGTTTGTCGTCATTTGCTTGTGAACTATTACATGATTATTCTTATTTTACATAATACTAAGCTATGGTCGCTACTTACATCTGCTGAGTTTAGGCATCTTACATCGATTATTTTTAATGGATGTATATTTTTGTTGATTATTGATCACGGGTATTATTGAATTTATATTTATATTGATCTTTGTGGTCAAAAAATGGGTAGTTTATTCTAAGTTCGTTATTTGTGCAGAAGTTTATCATCAGTACTCCATTTTCATTTTTAACATTCTCGTTATGATTTTGCTGAATTCCGGGTATTACTTGATTGCCTATTCGAGCATTAAAATCCCTCATATTATCATCTTCCCCTTGATTATCATCTACTTCTTGTAATTCGTCGTCAAACATTTCCCTTGTTCTTTGAGGCTTATTATTTTCTCGAGCCCTGTGCTCTGATAATGTTTAGGCTTTCTTTCTCTATTGTTATCTTTGCTGTTACAATCCTTTGTGATACGTATTGACACTATGTGTTTTCGTATTGTGATTGTTGAAATTGTTAAAATCAGGAAGTAGTTTATTATCTGTATATCGTAATACATAGAAACTCGGCGTCAGATAATATCAGAAAATTTAACATATAGTGTAAGAAGTTTACGAAACTAAAATATGATACATGAAAAGAGTAAACAGACCAACGAAACAATGAAAATTGAAACTACTAATAGAGTTTATATCCACATGTACCCATATCAAAGAAAAATGAAAAATTAGGATGAAACTAGCTGCAAAGAAAATTATTATATGTGACTTGATTTTATTGTCAACGGATATTTCCAGATAAAGCACTTAATTTTACTCATAAAAAGTACATATGTATATGTATTAAATGTATTACAGCATGATGTACCGGATGGTTTAATAAGCCGAACTCTCGGCTATATATCAGAAACTATTCATGTTATAACTTTAGGAGAAAAATTTCCTTAGTAAAAGTGGCCAAGAGAAATCGCTGGAAAAAACTTTCAATTTTCTGGGTTAACCGCCAGGGGGCGTAACCTGTGAAAAAAACTTTGAAAACCGGTTTTTTGAGAAATATGCCCAATTATACCAAGTGTTAAATAAGTAAACTAGAAAGTTGTTCAAGTACTTTTTATTTATTTTTTCAAATAAAGGGTGGGGGAGAGTGGGAAAGTATTTGTGGATAAATACCTATAACTTTGGTTTGGATCAACTGATTTTAACGAAATTAGTGTCATTAGAAAGAGTGTAGATGAATTAATTTACTATCTACTATAAAATAATTGCATTTAGTTTTAATTGTCATAGCTAGAGGGTACTTTCGAATAGAAAAAATTAAAATTTGTTTTTCTTTAAAATGTTTAATGGAAACACGTATTTATTGTAAATTATAATAGAACTGGATTATACTTGTAACAAAATGGCGTAAACCGCATGTTGATAGCTCTTGTCGAACTCGAGATATGAATAAAAACTCATAAACATAAGTAGGTAAGTATAGTATTGACTCACCCTGTATTATAAATTAAATTAAAAAATAGGTCAGTAGGTGCTTTCAAAGTTTTTTATAGCAGAAGAATCTTAAGGTTGATACTATTTTGACCATTGTTGTTTCATATGATTAAAAATAGTTTTTTCGAAACTAAGTAGGTATGCTACGACAATGAATTTGACGGGGAGTTCATATTGTTTATTTATTGACAGCAGTCAAAACATTGTTAAGAAGTGCTATATTCAAATTCGAATTAAGGATTGCACTTTTTTCAATAGATATTAATATTGGTAATATTAGTTGTAAATCATTATTAGTACTAATAATTCGTGATGAGTATATCAAATGCAGAATTGTATGATATGATTGGAGTTTATTTCGAATGTCACCAAAATGACGCTATTGTCTCACGTATATATTCTGTAAGATATCCTGGCAAAGACATTATGGCAAAGAAGTATTTGAAAGAAAGGCAAGAAGATTAAGAGAAACTGGTAGTTTTCATCGTCCTTGTTTTAAACGACGTAGTAGAGGTATGACCGAAGATAATTCAATCAATGTTCTTGCTTTAATTCAACAGAATCCACTTATAGGTAGTCGGCAAATATCTATAGAATTAAACATACCCAAAACTACTGTTCTAAGGATTTTAAAACATCACAGGTTGGTTTTTCATATTATAAAGTGAACGTTTAGGTCAGAAACTTGGAATTCCCTTTAAACTTTAGATTCTACTGTTATTTTGATATTCCGATAAAAACGGCAAAACGGCACTTTTATCCTTTTATCCGTTTCTTAAAAATACTTATGCACGATTTATCTTGTGAAACAATTGTGGATTTTTCAAGATTTTTTGAGTTTTAGTAAATATAGTGGTTTCTTTTTCACCAATATTTGTTGTTCTGTTTTTTAGACTGCATCCTTATTTTGTAGTTCTCCACCAAGCTTTACATGAGAGAGATTTTGATGCAAAGCTGGATTACTACAATTGGACGTTAGGTCTGCTAGAAGAACAACCGCATATCATGTCAAAGATTTTGTGGACAGGCTACGTTTAATAGTGCGGGTGGTGTTAATCTGCATAATATACATTATTGTGCTGAAGAAAATCCGCACTGGATACATGAGGTGCAGGTTCAAGGTAGATGGAGTCTTAATGTTTGGTGTGGTATAGTTGATGGAATGATCGTAGGTCCATATTTCTTTGATAGACCTTTAAATGCCGAAAAATATTTGGATTTTCTGGAAAATCAGTTGCCTGTTTTATTGGAAGATATTTCCTTACAAACAAGAAGAGATATGATATTACATGACGGGTGTGATGCGCACTTTTCCAGACGAGTTCGAGATTATTTGTATGCGAGTTATCCAAATAAATGGATTGGAAGGGGAAGCATATTTTCATGGCCAGCTAGATCTCCAGACTTAACATGTCTGGACTTTTATTCGTGAAGGTTGAAGGACTTAGTGTACCAAACTCGACCAACCACGCGAGACGACATGAAACAGCGCATTATAAACGCAATAAATAATATATCAGAGATTGAAGCAGCTGTTATGTCTACGCGCGAAAGATTACATCTTTATGTGGAGAACGATAGAAAACAATTTGAACATTTAATTGGACATTAAGTTTTAATGATCAAGATATTTGTATGATCTTTCACATATTTAATTTTAAGTTATAATAAAGGGTGAGTCAATACTATACTTACTTATGTTTATGCGTTTTTATTCATATCTCTAGTTCGACAAAAGCTATCAACATGCAGTTTGCGCCATTTTGTTACGAATTTAATCCAGTTCCATTATAATTTACAATAAATAGGTGTTTCCATTAAACATTTTGAAGAAAAACAAATTTTAATTTTTTCTATTCGAAAGTACCCATGACAATTAAAACTAAATGCAATTGTTTTATAGTAGATGTAAATTAAATCATCCACACTCTTTATAATGACACTAATTTCGTTAAAATCGGTTGATCCAAACCAAAGTTATAGGTATTTATCCACAACTACTTTCCCAGTCTCCCCCACTCTTTATTTGAAAAAATAAAAAAAAAGTACTTGAACAACTTTGTGTGGAATTTAGGCCTCTTTCTAGTTTACTTATTTAACACTTGGTATAATTGGGCATATTTCACGAAAAACTGGTTTTCAAATTTTTCTTCACAGGTTAACCTACCGGTTAACCCAGAAAGTTGGAAGTTATTTCCAGCGATTTCTCTTGGCCACTTTTACTAAGGAATTTTTTCCCCTAAAGGTATAACATGAGTAGTTTCTGATATATAGCCGAGAGATCGGCTTATTGGACCACTCGGTACATGTGAATCTGTTTTAATGTTAAAATAATGCAGAAATGCGGTATTCTGCAGACTTGCTAATGGAGTGGACCTTCTTCGTATGGATAGATTTCCCTTTTCAAGAGTCTTTTTTTTTTGTATTTATGGTATTTCTTTAATTCAATATTTTTTTGGGTTTAGTCACTCTTTAATTTACTTTGTCTTTTCTAGGGGATCATTATCAGGGTAATCGCCATTTTAGTATAGTATTTAATCTATAACATCAGTTATTTTGGGTTTCTTCTATTTGATTCTGGTTCGCATTTATTTAGTCTCAATGTATTTTCGAAGGTACCTTCCTCTTCAGGTAAGTGATTCATCAAGGTTATTTACTTTTCCATATATTGTTTTCCTAAAGATTATCTTATGTTATACTTCAATAATATTGTCCCAAATATTTGAATATGTTTTTTTTTTATTATTGCATTGTGTTACTTCGTATTCACAATAAATAAATGGAGACCTAAACAAATTGAGTAAATAAAACTTGCATGCCTGTGCTTAAAAGGCTGTATGACATGACTTAAGTATATAAAACAAAGAAATAGTAAATTCTGTGGTTAATATGATAATAAAAATCTGATATTAATATAGGAAATCTTGAGAGAAGCAAATAGAATGCCGAGAGAATGGGAAGACAACTTATTGATCTCAATATACAAGAAAAGAGAAGAAACCCTATACAGGAAATATAGAGATATTTGCCTATCATCAGTTGAGTTTCAGTCCTATATGAGTATAATAGAAAAAAGGCTATGAATAGAAGTACAAGCAAAATTAGAAGACGAACAAACAGCTTTCAGAACCAAGAGACAAATAGTTTTAATAGGTAGAGACATAAACATACTATGAAATATAATAGAAAAAATAGTGTTTAGGGAGACAACATATAGATTCATAGATCTTAAAGCTGAGTTCGACTTAGTGGACTGAAAAGTAATGTGGAACACAATGAAGGAGCTAGGAATGTCAGGGCAATTATTACATGTGATTAGAAGAATTTACCACAGAGTGTAAGTCCACTTACACTCTGTGGAACCAGCAAAAGATGCCACGACTAATTGACATAGTGACTGAGGAAATAGAAAAAATGAAGTTATAATATAAGCATGAAAAAATGTAAGCCTATGAAAATATCTGACCAGGGGAAGAATGTTGGAGATGAAACATGAATGTTCTGTAAAGGACAAGAATTAGAGATGGTGACTGCCTATATATGTACCTGGGCACGATTATATCAGATGATGGAAAGCTAGACCTAAAAATTGCAAATAAGCAAAAAAAGAACATACTGTGTATAATATACTGTGCAATAAATAATCCAGAAAGTAACAGGAAACTAATATGCATGTATATAACGCAATTATTAGTAATAAAGGATACTACCATAAATGTAGCAGAAATGAAGCATCTAGAAAGATAGCGGGGAGACAGAGAAAGAAACAAAAACATCGGAAACGAGCTAAAACAGAAACCAATAGAGAAAAAAATAGAAAAAAGAAAACTCTATTGGTGTGGACACAAAATTAGAATGGACAAGAACAGACTAGTAAAAAAAGACAAGCAAGAAGAAGAAAGGCAGACCGTAAAAGGGGTGGATGCAACAAATCCAGGAAATCGAAACCAAGAGAGGGAAAACAGTCCAACAAATGTAAGATGCGACGTTCTTATAGGGCATAAGAAATGCGAGAAGAAGAAGATCTTAACGTAGTGTGACTTTTTCAGCGTGCCAAAGAAATCTAAAAGAGGAGAAATCAAATTATGAAGAGTATCAGAGATGGAGAGATCAAATCTACAGTATTTATGGATGATTTATCTGCTGGGATTCCCATACTCCTGCAACAAAGTTATGTGATCTTTGAGTGAAGTACTGAAGAATTTTCACTGTACCTCCACAAATATCTTTTGTTTTGACCATTTGTTAAAACATCAAAAATGACTTGTCTTTTTTTTTTAAATAAGTTTTTGCTACTTTTATATTGATGTTGTAGATTTTGCGTTATCGTTTTTTTTTCTAGGTCATATTTCTTAACTTCTAGGTCATATTTCTTACTTACTTAAGCTACTTTGTTCATTAAAAATCCTTGAGCAGTGTCGGCAAAAACGACGGTGTCATCGGCATATCTGAAATTGTTTACTCGGGTTTTATTATATACAATAGATATGACATGTTATATTTAAAATATTGAGAGATCAAACACATATTTTTTTTACATAATGTAAAAGAGTCCATTTGAATTTCTAAATCGATAAGCAAAGTTTTTATAGGTTTGATCGCCGTCTTTTAGTCTATCTTTTCTGAATTCCGGGGTATATCTACATACAAACTAGCAGTAATTGCAAGCTTAGCTTCGTTCCAATATTGTTAACTTTTTTAAATTATTAAGTGTAAGAACATCACCATTATCATCACTCAAATCTCCTCAGTTAGAGAAAAAAGTCGATGTTAAAATGAAGACAGTGGATTTTAAGTGACATGTTACATCGAGTTGTTGGAATTTGTCCAGTAATGCTATCACTAAATTAGGGTAGTTATCATCACTTTTGTTATTTAAGAACCCACTAATATCTTCCTCCAGAGATTCCCAAGTTTTTTTATTTAACTTTCAAAACTATCAAATGCTGAAATTCTGCATCCTTCATGAGTTAACGAATTTGGGGTCCTACAAGAATACCATTTTTTTCCTTATGAATTGTGCATCACTGAGTGAAGGAAATTTGTTTTGTTAGGTATTTTAAATGTTAGGTATTTGAAGGCCTGGCCTTGGTTCGTTCATTTCCATTTCACGCCGTAGGATGAAAGTAAAATATCTTCCGAATCCACGAAAGTCTGTTTTTATAGAATGAGATTTTCTATATCACATAGTTAAAAAATTGCAATGTTTTGTGTAGTCTAATTGCATTCACAAGAGAACAGCAATGACTTTCAGATCACCATAGATTCTCTATTTGTGTTAATCATATTTGCTCATTAAATCAATCATTATTACTGTATCGTTTGCAAAACATAAGTTATTCAAAACTTCTCCATTGATAGATAGATATATCTTCTATTGGATCTGAGAGTGCTTCTGTAAATACCGCTTCACTGTAGACATTGAAGAGTAGTGGGGACAGCACGCAACCATAGCGGACTCCCCTCTGTATTTTGATATCTCGGGTGCTCTGGTTGTCATTTCTTGCCTTAGCAGTTTGATTCCAATATAGATTAGATATAATTTTCATATCACGACTGTCAATATTTTTGCTTTTTAGTTTATCTACCAGCACATTCAAGTTGAACAAAGCATCTCTTGTGTCCACACCATTAATTCTAAAGCCAAATTGTGTGTCAGTAATTTCATATTCAAGAGTTTTAACAATTTTGTTGTGTATTATTTTCAAAAATGTTTCAAGTGTGTGACTCATTAAAGTTATTGTTCTGTGATCTGAGCAGGTTGTTGCACTTGACTTTTTGGGTTTTGCTACAAAGATCGATTGCAGCCATTATCTAGGGATTGTGCATCATTACTATGATTTTTTGTGTAAATTAAAGCAGTTAAGTTAATATCATACATTTTATCCAGATCTTCTATTTCCTTGCATGTATGTGTCGTCTGAATTTACTTTTGGTTTACAGCTTTTGAAACAGCGATATCTGCTCAAAAGAAACTGCATATATTGCGCGTGTCGCTGAATTCCATACTTGGTGCAACAGTTGGGCAAGTAATTTCAAACCATTTTAAATTTTAACAGCTAGTTACACAACCTGACACCAAACAGTACAATTGTTTGTACAATTTGGTTGCATAATCTGATGGTGTAAAAAATCGTTAAATCTGTACTCGTCCCTATATAAATAATTAATTTATTAAAATATAAATTCTGCCCATAATTAGCTATAAGAAATACTCATAGAGAAGGTACATACATTATGTTGTGTATTATGATTAAATACTGTTTACCCAAACTACAAGATATTCTTTTAGCTCAGTATCTAATATTGAACACTATTAAGAACTTGATAGGTCCTTTCTGAGATTGTGTCTCTGTCTGAGGTGCATAGATTCCTCTTTGTCCAAGGTGCAGGCTCTATTGAATTTGGATTCAATAGATCGAAGTCCACCAAAGTTACAGATAAATGCAGACGGGGACGACATAGATTTTTAAACGTGATAGATGGTGTAAAAACTTAGGGTCAAAAGGTACATATGTTAAAATACTCGTCCGACATTGCCAGTATTCCACAGGTTAAGACAAGTTGTTTCGCGCTTAATTTTCTGTCGGACCTTCGATACTTCGTTGTATTGGTTTATCATAAATATAATATAGGAATTGTTTTAAATTTAAACATTTGCCAAATTCTAAGCACAACAGTTAAATTTTTTTAAATAAAACTTTTTTTGTTTCTTTCGAGTTAGGAATTTTAATTTTTTTAGGTTATGAGTGAAGAGCGTGTGACAGGAACGGTTACCACTGAGTTGAGGGCTGCAGAGGGTTCAGTTGGAGACACCACAGGGAGAATCAGTTACGAAAATCGGGGAGAATGCTTCTTTTTGCCTTACACCAAAGATGATGTTGAAGGAAATGTTACTTTACGATCTGGCGATAAAGTTAGCTTCCAAATTGCTACTAATAACCGGTAAAAAGTTATTTATATTTTTATCTTATATTATTCGTTTTAAAAAGTAATCATCTGCTTAAATCAATCTACGTATCTCTTAATTATATTTGAACAATCAGTCGATTGCTTTTAATTAAGTAAAAGATTAAAAAATGTATTTTATATTTTTTTATTATGCATAGTAATGAAACATACATATTACACATAACAACCGTGCACCGAAAACGAAACAGCTATTTTCGGGAAGCTAATTAATTTACGTGAAAAATTATCTGCTGCTTGTTAAAAGGAGGTGCTACCACTTAACAAATCTTAAATAGAAAGGGTGGCAAGTGATACCTCATTCTAAAAATTGTTTGATTCTTTTTACATTGATATCTATGATGTACTTACGCTCAATAGTTTTTTAATTTTTTGGATGTAAAGTTTTAAAATTCATTTGAAGTAGTTACTTTACTTCATATTACACGAGGTCTATTAAAGCATACATTGGCAAGCAAGTATCGTAAAAATAAATATTGAACACTAATTTTAAATTAATTTATTGAAATTCTAAAGATAAATAAAAAAGGTGGTACAGTACACTGTAGACTAGCGTGAAGCTTCATACTATGTTTTCTTAAAATTTAATTAAGTAATTCCATAAATTATTGTTTGCTCCCAGCACCACCTGCTAACGTATCAACAAAGTTACGCCGTATATTTCGTCTGTATTATTGCCAAGCATAAGTTGTTTGCTTCTGACAGACTCTTCAAAGTCAAACTAAATATTAAATTAATAGTAAAATATATATAAATATCATTTGATAGTAAATTTAATTGTTATATAAACAAAATAAAATGTTTAAAAATAAAAATTGAGTATAGTTTGAAATAAATTTATTAACAACTAACGTTAAAAAAATTACTACAACGCCAATATAAATAGTTCCTGTCGTGTCGCTCTACATTTTACTATAGAGACAAATATATTTAATTTGTTACTTTGGGTATACGCACTATCGGACAACGAACCTGTAATAACAAGGGAGGACTTTTTTTGGAAAAATTTGATTGAAGTGTTGTCAAGCATTGGAAACACAAGAGAAATCTTAATTCTAGGCGATTTCAATAACCGAATAGGTAAAAAGTACAATGATAAAGTAGGCAGTCCCCATGGAGAAGAAACTATAAATTATAACGGAACACGACTGATCAACCTCTGTACAAAAAAAATAAATATATAAACAAATACATAACAAATGGTTTCTTCAAACATAAACTGATCCATAAATTCATATGGGAACAACAAAGGAGAAAACTGAAGTCGATAATATTTTACGTAATTACGAGACAGTCAACACACTTACATTTACAGGACATTAAAGAGGAGCAATCTGTGGAACTAACCATAAATTGTTACTAGCTAAAATACAAATTTCAAGATGGACAACTAACACAAAAAGTAGAAGCAACAAGTGTGTAAATTACCTGAAATACAACCTGGAAAGTCTTCTAAATGTTACCAAGTACTTGTACCAAAAACGCTAAGATGAGTACTTAAAATGATCTGAAAATATGTCCTTTGAAGGAAGTTATAGCAACAAAGTATTAGTATTCGCTATTTGCAAGTTCCGAAGAGCGGCACCTAGTGGCAGAAATCATCGAAGGCGTTAGCACTATTAATATGTTAGTCTTATCTTATATTAGCTACAAATAAAGTGAAATAAAATAATATAGAGCTTAATAATGTATAAAATTAATTAAACAAATATTTATTGTATTAATAATTATTACTTATTAAATCATAACTAATTTTTTATTCACAATCATATTTATAAAATATATATATATAATATAATTATGAAATTGTCATAAAGACTATAATTTCTACTGATTATCAATCATTGTTTTCACTTTTGTCAGCAAATATTGGAGGCTGTATATTTACTAATACACAGCATATATGTATTATGTCATCAACTTTGTCAAATAAATATTCAGGTATTTTATTTAAAATACTGTAAGTCCTCAGACGTTGCATTATTCTTTCAACATGTATCCTGGCTCTAGCTATATTATAAGTTTGCTCAGTTTCTTCTTGAGAAAATTCTTTTTTCCTCTCCAAAAAAGGTGGCATAACAAGAAGAATTTTTTGCCTTGACTGTCAATCATAGTTTGGATATCTGGGAATCCTTTATCTGCCAATACTACATCCTCTTCTTCTAGTAAATCAATTAAACCTGATTCAATTGTTATTTGAGAATCACTTTTTCTACCACCCGCTGCTGGTGACTTTGAAACCGCTGGGAGTGATACCAATTAATACTTTGAGAGTAAACCCCTTTTTTGTAATGAGAATAACAATACACACGATCATCTACTGCAGAAGGCACATCAATTTTAAATTCAGTACAATAATAATGATACGAATATTGCTACATTTTGGTTTAAAGCAATATAGCATTGTTACTCGGACACTTGATTTATCTGGCCAAAACACTAATGTTGCAGTTACTTCAGCTAAATTATTTAAAGTTGAATAAAAGATCCTGGATACTGTTGTTCGATGAATAGAACACATTAAACTTATTGCTGCAAATGATTTTATTTTTAAATGAAAGATAAATAGCCTAATTTTTTTGGATATCTGAACCTTTTTTGTAATACTTATTTTATTTAATAAATAGTTAAAAGTATCAAAAGATACTCCAGCAAGATCTGTTAATTGTTCATCACTTGTAACAGTCCCTTCGAAACGGATTTCATCACCATTAAATCCATTGTATTTAAACTTTAAAATAAACTTTAATGTAATGTTCACGTCAAACTTATTATGAAATCGGGCGTAAGAATGCAAAAGTTGGGTTATGTTACTTACTTCTGCTTTATAAATCCACTTTTCTTGTTGTATTAATTTGTGCTTAGAAATTGGAAACCGATAGAACTTGAATTTACTATTTTTTGTTGTATTTTTAAAGTTTATAACACAGCATTTGTGAAATCCCATTTTTTTCAATAACTGCTTATGAAACATGCTGTTTTGTTAGCTGCGAAAGTTGCAAGATTTCACCGCTGCACGCACACGATCGTTTCTCGTATCCCCTCCAAGTACTTGCACACAGCGAATACATAAAGCAGCGCAGGAAGTATTATAGGTATTAAACAACTACAAAAAGTAATCATTTCTGTTGGTCAGGTAAAGTTGAAGAATTAATAAACAGAAACTAAGAGCATTACCTGAAGTGATTAAGGCTGTTTTATCGGTGCACCAAAACCTAGGGACAGTGTTTTCTCTGTTATTTACCGATAAAATGTCTCGAAATTTGGACACGTTATTCGAAATTATGTTGCCTTTAAACTGATGGTTTTACTTTTTTTATTTTTTTGAAATTTCTGTGGAAAAATTGGAATATACTGTTTAACGTTGTATTATAACCAAACTTTTTACGCCCATCACTCGAAAGAGTTTTTTTTCTGTAATCGTTGATTTTTGTTTCACATTTCTGTGTCCAGTAATAATCGAGAAAAGCGTGTTCCAACTTTAAAGAAAATTACTAAAAAGTACTGAAATCTAATAGTGAAACGTGTTACTCATCATTGGAGCTTAGTTTCATCGTTATCGCCTTCGTGACGTCAAATCTCATGAACGTACGGTCAGTTAGTTCGTGTTAAAACTAATTTGAATGGCAAATAATGTATTTGTTGTCATTAAACTACCCGTCGGCCGGCGGCACTGAGTAAAGATGGTCTCGCGTAAGCAGTGTAGAAAAGTAAGTGATACGCCCATTTCAAATCGCAGTATGCTTGAACTGCTAAAACAGCCTTAAATACAAAATTAATTCAAAGCAAAGAAGCATATAACAGGGCTGAACAAGAAGTAAGAAATAAAATAAAATACCTAAAAAATGAGATGTGGGATATAAAATGTCAGTAAATAGACGGATATATTGTCGGAAGAAAATACATAGAAGCATGGCAACTCATTAATAGAGTTAGATCAACGGGTTCTGAAAAAGTATCAGTTCAACGTATCAGAAGAACAGTGGTTAGTGGTAGAGGCTGAAGATTATGCACCGACAATATATTATATATAAAACAGATAATAAAGAAAAGGTCTGCAGTTAACTTCTATTCATTGATCTCTCAAACGTCTATGATAATATACCAACTAGCAAGCTATGGGGTATTACAAATCACACCCATTAATCAGACTCAATGCTGTCAAAAACTTTTATAAAATCTCATTACAATTGACAAAACAGCAAATATATAACGCGTATGAAATGCAATATATAACACTATAATTAAGTAGTCCCTTACACGGTTTAGAAACTTAAAGATTAACGGAAAAAAGTAAAAAATAATGGAAGCGACCGAAATGGATAAATTTATAAGGTTGGTTAAAATATCAACAACGGAGAGAGTTAGAAATAAAAATATCGGGAACAGATGGAATTTCAGGACACAATCAGTACTGACATTGAAAGGAAACAAGTTATCTGGTATGGATACGTTCAGAGAATGAACGAGAACATATTTCCCAAACAAGGAAAGGAACGAGAGTGTTCGTAAAGCAATGAGTTTGAGGATTACAATGAAAATATCGAAGAAAATGGAGTCCATATATCGTACAACGTCGCCGCACGTAAGTCCGTAAAATTCAAAAACTATCGTAAATACATCATATGATATCAATATAAAGAGAATCTAACAACCTTTAAAATGAAGTATCACTCGACCCACCTTTCTAATTAAGATTTTAGGGCTGGTGTTATACACCCTCCTAGATGGGTTACAGGTATTATCGGGTTCTGCAGTTATGATTGTTAACTTTGAAAACAAAATCGACGAGTCTGAGCGTTTCTGAGAGAATTCCTCTGTTTTGATTTCGGTGCTCCATCCTCTATATCTTTCATTTTTAGTGGAAACCTTGGTGCCTGTCATGTTAGATTAGAAAACCCAGCCCATCCTGTGAAATATCAAGGAGTCGTTTGCTCTATGAAAGAGAGCTTTGGCTTTATAGAAAGAGCAGATGTGGTGAAAGAAATATTTTTTCATTTCTCTGAAGCAAAAACCAAAGAAGAATTAAGATTAGGGGACGACGTTGAATACATTATTCAAACAAGAAATGTAAGTATTGTCCATATATTAAAAACAGTCTAAAGTTATAAATTATTAAAGTCCTAAAATATACCCTATAGAAATTGTTCTATTTTAATTATTTTTTAACTTGTCAATGTTCGCTATCTAAAGGTTCATTTAAATCAAAGCGAACACAAACGAACGAACGAAGAAACGAATTCGTAGATGTTTCTTGGTCATTTGTTCTCTACAAAGTAGAACGGTTTACATTGTAGCGAACGTTCGCATTCGTTGATGATCCGTCCGCAATGTCGGATACAGACGAAGATGTAATCATTAGCGCTGCTAGTTTTATAGTTACTGCAGGACTTTGCGAAACAAAAAGGAAGAAGAGTGTGGTGTTTAAATTTGTTACAAAAGAGAAAAAAAACCAGATGATAACTTGTTAATTGATTTAATGACTGACAATTTAGGTCAAGGGGCAAATATCTGTATCAATTCAAGATACAAATGTCTATGGATGATTTTGAAATGAAATTGAAAAGCAAAACACGTAGTATAAAATTATAAATTGTGTCAGTCCCATAACCTGACTTTTTTAAAGAGCCCTCTTTTTGTCTTTCTTATTCGTCCATTCCATATTGCAAAATTATTTACGGATATAAGTAATCAGCACTACACAACAAACAGCCCTCTCAAATTAATTTGTGCATAAATTAGTATTAAAACAGTATTTCTCAACGAATTCGTTCGCTACGTTCTATCCATCCACTATACTCACTGAACACCGATTTCCTTTGATGATTCGCTGATTTACCGACATCTGTTGGAACATGTCCGAACGCGAACGACTTCATTCGGTCGTGTTTGATTCGCCGTTTAAAATAATTTTAAGGAACGAATTCGTTCGTTCCTTTGTGTTCGCTTTGATTTAAATGCACCTTAAGATGTAACGTGATTGTTGCGCGTGAGCATTTTGCTCACAGTGCTCAGGTCGTTGTCGATGTTTTCTTGTAATTTAATTTTATCTGCATCATTCATGTTGACAAGTCAGACATTAATACATTTTAAAGTAAATGGCTTTAATGGCAATATCATTTTAAAATCATATACTTTAAAATATGTATGTCTGAATTGTCAAGATGAATGAGGCAGATAAAATTGTATTGAAACGCCAAAATAAACATATTTCCAACTGAAATTCTTCAATTATGTGATACTTTCTTAACAGTTTATATTTTTTAGGGAAAAGAGGTAGCTTGCAACATTACTCGATTACCTCCCGGTACAGTAATTTTTGAAGATCTGAAGCCCGATATACTAAAAGGCCAAGTATTAAAACCCATAGATCGTGGTCCACGAAATCCAAATGACGCATTGCCGGGCCGTATTAGATATAGAGCTCCCGATCATTCTGAAGTCGAAATATCATTTAGTGAAAAAGATCAAATGGGTGATTTCACTCTTCGCCACGGTGATTGGGTACAATTTCAAATTGCAACTGATAGAAGGGATGCTCTAGACAGGGCAACTCATATTTTGTTGTTGGACGAAAGTTTTAAGTAAGTATCGTAACAGTTTTTTGAAATACCTTCAATGATTCCATTATAAGTTTTCACGTAGTCATGTGAAATTCAATTTGCTCATTGTGGAATGCAGGAGGTTCCATTTAACCTTTGGCTTGGCACTGTGTTATAGAAGACTTTTTATGTCATTTATTTTAAAATCTGTATCTTAAAAATGTCCCTACACCTTTTATTAACAACATTTCAGAATTTTGGAACCCTGTAACAGCTTTTACACCCCTTAATGGATGGGTACCACATGTTTTGGAGGTACTCAAAAAGTGTTTGCAGGCTGCGATCTACTGCCTCGCTGTCATGCAAGATATAGTTGACTGTTTTAGATTATCTACTTGTTTTCTGCAATATTTTAGCCCTATTAGCACATTTTCCTCCAATATACAATTTGCTATATGCTTGACCGGGAGTATGTCCCAGTGCGAATTATGTTGCGGCGGATCCAGGCTTTTTTACCCAATAATTATTATTTTAATGAGAATAAGATACAATCGAAGTTTAAAATAAGTTTATTGAAGTTTCAATTTCCACTTCGGAAATCGTTCTCAAAATTCAAACATTAATAAAACTTCAAACATAAATATCTGCCTGGAATACAGAGGTAGTTCTAGTAGTGGAATAGAAATGTTTATATTTCCACCATATTGAATATTCTTACACTTGGTTTTCCTACCGTTTTAGACCCAAGTACCCTTTGTACCAAGTATAACCCTGCAGCCTGAATTGTGTTTTCTCTGTCTTATCTCTTTCTTGGGCATATGTCCACTTAGACCATATATTTTAGATCTGTATCTGGATTCCATTCTCGCCTCCCCCTTATAAAGATATGCAGAGTAGAGAGCACCAGTAGTCCCCATATTTTCTCCACCGCAATGTAAAATAATGATCATCAATTAGCCTATATTTGTCCACTGGTGAACGTAGGCTTCCCGTAAAATTTTCCACCTATTTCTATCTTGTGCTTCTTGCATCCAGTTTGTGGTGATGCGCTTGATATCATCCGTCCATCTAGTCGGTGGTCGACCTCTGCTTCGATATGCCTCTTGCCGTGGTCGCCATTCCAGAATCTTTCTAGTCCATCTATCATCCGTTAATCTGGCAACACGTCCGGCCCAAACTCATTTAGCCATGGCTATTTTTTCAACTGCATCTGTGATTCCTGTTCTTCTTATTTCTAGGTTTGGTACTTTATCTCTGATGGTAATACCTAATATTGATCTTTCCATAGCGCGTTGTGTAACTCTTATTTTATCTATTGTTCTTTTTGTCAGAGTCAGTGTTTCTGCACCATATGTAAGAACCGCTAAAACGCACTGGTTAAAAACCTTTCTTTTTAAACAAACTGGGATAACAGACTTGAAAATGTTATTCAGTCTACCAAAGGCAGCCCATGTGAGACCTATCCTTCTTTGTATTTTAGTTGTCTGATTTTCTCGGCCTAAGCGAATCTCATGCCCTAGATATTTGTAAGCTATTACTTGATCGATGCTATGGCTCTCAATTAGAATTTTACCGCTGACTACAAGGTTGGTCATAAATTTTGTCTTTGAGGTGTTAATTTTAAGACCAATTGTTTCTGACACTTTATAGAGCGTGTGCAGCATTTTTGTAGCTTTATCAACTCTATCAGATATTAAAACAATGTCATCGGCAAATCTTAGGTGTTTCAGATCTTCCCCATTTATATTAATTCTCATGCTATCTTCTCGTTCCGTTTGCTTGAACATATATTCAAGAACAGCTGTAAACAATTTAGGGGAGATAGTATCACCCTGTCTAATTCCACGTTCTATTCGAAACTTCTTGGTATCTTCATGAAGGCGGACACAAGCTGTACCAGTTTCGTAAATACTTTTAATCAATGCGATATATCGGTAGTCAATGCGGCAGTCAGCCAATGCTCGAAGCATTTTATGATGATCTATAGTATCAAACGCCTTTTCATAATCTACGAATATAAGAAAGATAGGCTTGTTATACTCTGTACACTTTTCTATTAACGTTTTTATAACTTGTAGATGATCATTTGTTCCTTATCTGGAGCGGAATCCAGCCTGTTCACAAGGTTGGTAACTATCCAGTTTGTTCACAAGCCGTTTTGTTATTATCTTCATGAATAGTTTGTATGTATGGGAGAGCAAACTAATAGGTCTGTAGTTCTTTAGGTCTGAAATGTCACCTTTTTTGTGCATTATGGTTATTATTTCATTATGCCACTGGGAGGGGGTTACGCCTTTTGTCAAACAAGTATTGAACATATTTTTCAACACATTTACTAACGTTCCTCCTCCTTCTTTGATTTGTTCAATGACTATCCCATCTTCTCCAGGTGATTTATTATTTTTCATCTCCGAGAGAGCTGATTTTAATTCCTCTGTTGTTATATCTGGGATGTCTTCTGAGCTAACATTTTGAACTTTTGGTATTTGATTTTGATCAGGATCTGGAAGTTCTTCTCGCTTATACAATTCTGAGTAAAAATCTTGGGCAGTTTTTAAAATACCTTCTTTATTTGTTGTAGTTACTCCTTTTTTATTTACAAGGTTACAAATATTTTTCGATCCTTCAGTCATTTGTCGGCGCAGAACTTTCTGCTTAGTTGAGGAGATATGTTGTGGAATGCAATTTTTAGATTCCCCATGTCTCTCTTAACATCTTTATCAACGTCTGTTTTGCCTTGCAATTCTTAGAAGGCACAGATTAAACCGGAATTCTTGAATTTGGTTTCGAAAATTAGTCTACGATTTTATTATCAGATGTCGCTACATTGCGTCTATACGAAGCCATGTTAGAGTTGCTTCCTAAGACAGAAAAGATTTATTTCACGTTCAGAGCGATTGCGAAAGCCGTTCTGATGAGGCCTATTGGGCCGAAATACGTATAAACGGATGCGCCCTGTACGTGAAATCGAATCTTAACTGTATTTTCCTTTTTAAACTTTTATTTTTATCAATGGCTTGAGTTATGTAATCAGTGTTGTAATTTCTGACATCTTTTCGAATGGATTTTGTGATATCTTTGTTTAACTGTCTAAGTGTTATAAAATTATCTGTGTATTTGTCTTTCAATTTTCTTCTTTTGTTTATAAGATCTTTAGTAGCTTGAGTGAGTTTATCCATCTTGTTTTTTCCTTTTTCCTTATATTTTCTATGAGCGTTTCGAATCGCACTATTTATTCGCATGTTTGTCACCTCTATATCTAATGCATTTTCATTTAGATGTTCTACTTCTTTCAGTTCTGAAGTTATGAGATTCTGATAAGCTACTCTATCTTCTATCGATTTCCATTTATTAAAATGCCTCTCTGTTATCATTGCTGTCCTCTCTCGTCTAATGTTGATCATTATTTTTGCTCTAACCAACCGATGGTCACTCCCAACAGTGATTTTATTAATTACTGTAACATCTTGGACAATATTTTTTCTATTTGTGATGATGAAATCAATTTCGTTTTTTGTTATGCCATCTGGACTAGCCCACGTGTACTTACGTTGTTGGTTCTTTTTGAAAAATGTGTTCATCACATAGAGCTGAATGATGCAACAAAAAATGTAGTAGCACACCTCCTATATCATTTCGCTCACCGTATCCAAATGAGCCCATAGCCACTTCTGCGTTATCTTCTTTGAATCCAAGTTTAGCGTTAAAATCGCCCATTAAGATTAGGTGGTGGGTTTTGGTTGCAATGATCACCTGTCCTTTATTGGAAGGTAGTGCCTTTGAACATTTTTTATTCTTATTTGTAAAGTTTTGTTTCACATAAGTACTTCATTGCAAAAAATATTCAAATATTAACCTAACTATAAACTTCCCAAGTGTAAAACACTTACTTAGTTTAAACAATTTTTATATTTATGCTGTCTAAAGCAAATTTTCAAAAATAATTAGACTGGGTCCCAACTGATAAAAAGAAACCTCTTTTACAATTTGTCGTAACAGCGCTATCTCGTATCCTGATTGGGTGCCTAGCTCACGTGGATTATCTACCGGAACAGCGCAAACTATTCAGACGATTGCACAAATTCATAGAATTTCAGTCCTAATTATATGACGCACATTATTAAAAAAATTACGGTGGTAACATTGACAAGGTTATTCATTCCACACATTTTAAATGGTTATATAGTTTAACCAATACACTATTTCAATATTTCACAATATAAGTAACTGTCTAGTAACACAGAATTAATTTCAACATTTTTTAGACGACATGTTTCAAAAAAGTATTGAAACTTTTTCAGTATTATGTGAAACCGCTAGCATAATATTACGTATTATAATTATTTGTATAGCCCTACGAAAATTCTCAACATGTTATAAAATATTCATCCTAAAGATTAGGATTTAGCAATAAGAAAAAACGTAAACTCATAAAAAGATTTTTTATCAGATAATAGTTTGAGATAAATTGTTATCGAGATTATCAATTGTGAAAATGATAAAAATAAACATTTTAATGTTTAGTACTTAGTATTATTAAGAAGTGTATAGATAGTAACTGTCAAATCAGTTTAATTTTGAAGCAAATTTGAAGAATATCAACAATTTTTTATAATGTTTAGGGTATCTGGAGAAAAACGAGAACAGGGCGTGGTGTGCTCCGTAAAAGAAGGTTTTGGTTTCTTAAAATGTGTCGAGAGGGAGGCAAGGCTGTTTTTCCATTTTAATGAAATACTAGATGTAGAACGCACTAACGAAGTGCAAGTTAACGACGAGTTTGAATTTACTGTGGTTCAAGATCAAACAAGCTCGAGCATGTTTTCTAACAATCGACAAAGTGCCATTAGAATGAAATGGTTACCACCAGGTAAGTTAAAATTATATTTTTATTTTTTTACATGTATTTATTACTCAAGAAATATCTTTTAATAAAAGTAAAATATAAATGCATGTCATGTTTATCTTCTTGAACCAGCACAAGGCGGGATTCTTCTTCAGCCTTAAGTAATCCAACTTTGGACATAGGCCTTCCCCAAATCAATGCAGTGTCTTCTATTTTGCGCCACTTGCTTCCAGTTGTGTCCTCTGATCTTCTTAATGTCATCAGCCCATCTCATTTGTGGTCTTTCTCTGCTTCTCTTTCCTAACCATGGCCTCCACTGTTGTATTTCGTGGTTCCATGTCGGGCATTGTTCCTGCAAAGCTCCGTTTTAATTTGGCAGCATGTTCTCCTTCGTCTTTTACTTTGTCTATAAGTCTCACCCCGAGCATTGATCTTTCCATCGCTCTTTGTGCTTTTACTATTTTATCCATATTGGACTTGGTGAGTGTCCACGTCTGTGAACCATACGTGAGTATAGGGAGGATACACTGATCGTAAATTCTGGTTTTCAAATACTGTTCTATTTTAGTGCTTTTTACGATCCAACTCAGTTTTCCATATCCTGCCCACGCTAACCTTATTCTTCTGGTAATTTCGGCAGTTTGATTTTCTTTGTTAATTTTCATTATCTGTCCCAGGTAGATGTATTCGCTTACTGTTTCTAAATTTATGTCGTTCAATGTTATTTCTGGAATGTTCGGTGTATTTGTCATTATTTTTGTTTTTTCCAAGTTCATCTTAAGACCTACTTTTTCCGAAGCTTGAAATAGTTACATCATCATGGTCTGTAGTTCTTCGAAACTTGTAGCGAATATCACAATGTCATCAGCGTATCTTAAATGACTCAGTTTTCTTCCATTAACATTTATTCCCTTATCTGCCCAGTTAATGTCTTTGAACACGTCTTCAAGTCCAAGTGTGAATAGCTTTGGTGAGATAACATCTCCCTGACGAACTCCTCTGTTGATTGGAATAGCTTTGGTTTTCGCATCAATTTGTATTTTCATTGTAGCCTTCTTGTAAATATTGTGTATGAGCATTATGTATCGGGAGTCTATCCTGCAGTTGTTCATAACTCTCTCCATTGCCCAAAGTTCTATGGAGTCGAATGCCTTTTCATAATCAACGAAGCCAATATATAAGTTCAAGTGATATTCATTGGCTTTCTCTATTAGAGTTCTGACTGTAAGAAGATGATCAGCTGTACTGTAACCTTTTCGGAATCCTGCCTGCTCTACCAGTTGATAGATATCGAGCTTCGACGTTAACCTGTTAGTTATTACTCTCATAAACAATTTGTACATTTGGGACATCAGGGAGATTGGCCTATAGTTCTTGAGATCTCCCCTGTCTCCCTTTTTGAAGAGAAGCATTGTTAAACTTTCATTCCAATCATCTGGGACTTCTCCTCTGTGAAGATATTCGTTGAAGAGTTTTTTCAATTCTTCGAGAATAATTTCATTCCCCTCCTTCAACATTTCTACAAGTATTCCATCTGGACCCGGAGCCTTATTGTTCTTTAGTTGTGCTATAGCTTATTTTATTTCGAAGGATTCTATGTTAGGGAGTATTTCTGAGTTGACATTCGTTATCTTTCTCTTAAGGTCTTCCTTTGCAGTGTTATCTGGGTTCTTGTTTGAGAAATATAAATCACGGTAAAATGTCTAATGAGTAACTTATAGGATTTCGTTATTTTCTCTTATTTCTTAATGGTAAAATGTAAAATGAGTAACTTTTAGGATTTCGTTCTTTTCTCTTACTTCTTTTCCATCTTTATCCTTCAGTGAGATTATTATAGGCTTTCCTAAGTTTGATATTGGTTCCTTTCTATTATTTTTTCTACCTTGTTTTCATTCTTCTTCAAGTGCCATCTCCGCGGCGGAGGTCGGCAATCATCATAGCTATTCGGACTTTTGAGACGGCTGCTCTGAAAAGTTCATTTGATGTACATCCGTACCACTCTCTCAGGTTGCGCAGCCATGACATTCTACGCCTCCCTATGCTTCTCTTTCCTTGGATCTTTCCCTGCATAATCAGTTGGAGCAAGGTGTATTTCTCTCCACGTGTAATATGTCCGAGATATTCTAATTTTCTTGTTTTTATTGTATTTAAAATTTCCATTTCTTTGTTCATCATTCCCAGAACCTCTTTGTTTGTGACGTGTTCTGTCCATGATATTTTCAGAATTCTTCTGTACACCCACAGTTCGAATGATTCCAGTTTTTTCATTGATGTCGCATTCAAGGTCCAAGATCCTTATATCCTTGTTTTCATTATAGATCCTTAAATCTTCCTTTACTCCCTTCTTTATTTGTTTATTCAATTCTTTGAAACCATTGATGTTTTTCTTTCCTTCGCTTAGAAATGTGCGTCTCTTTTCCATCAACCGTTTTGTTCCTTCATTTATTCGGTCTCCTTTATTTTTCTTTTTCTTTGCAACAGTCAGTCCTGCTTTCAAGAGCTTTCGTTGCATTTCTTTATTAATTGTGTCCATGTCGGAATATTCTTGTTAATAATGTTCTACAAATTCTTTTCTTAAAACTTCTCTGTACTTATCTCCCTTCTGTCGTATTTTAATTTGATCTATCTCATTACAATAATTATGTGGCATGTTTCTACTGGTTTTCGTCTGTTTAATAAGAATCCTTGCTCTCAAAAGGCGATGATTGCTGCCAGTTGTGAATCGATTGAGAGCAGTTATATCTTCAAAAATGTCTTTGTTCCCACACAAAAAGTAATCGATCTCGTTTTTTGTCTTTTTATCGGGAGATATCCACGTCCATTTTCGGTTTGCTGGTTTCTTGAAGTGTGTGTGCCTCCCCCAGAATCCGTGAGGCTGACCGGTTTTCCGGTGTGGGATTCTGAGCTGCTAGCTCTACCCACCTGGGGTATCGTCCCATTTTGTTTCAAGTTCAACATGTTGTGTTTTTTGAGGGGTATAATGGCATTAAAACACCACACTTTCCGGACGGGTTGCTGAGTTACGCAGTATCACAGCCGGTTAAATCAGTATTTGATTTTCGCCCGCGACTTTGTGGTACCGCTCCTGTCAGGAATTGTATTCCTTAGCCACGGGCCACTAATGCCACAGCAGCTGACCTGTGTCATGTCCTCCGTTGATCCGCGGGTACTTATTTGGCGAAGCCTTATTCATACCTGTCCTGCATATCTACAGGAACTTTCCTTATCAGTAATTGGGACGTGCCGTGTCGGGGTTGAGGACTTCCCCGCCCAGTCTGTCGTGCACAAAGTACTGAAGGACCCCTACTCAGTTCAGCAGCGTCCCTCCTCTACACAAGCTAAGACCGGCACGGCAAGGCGGAATTAATTAGATCTTATTAGCAGGGCATTCTCTCTCTCTCTCTCTCTCTCTCTTGTCGTTTTCCCATTGCTGAGGATCGTGATTTTTTCCAATATTCCTAACAATTTTTCTCCATTGGTTTCTATCTTCAGCTGCTCTGAGAGCTTCACAGAATGAGTTTCCAGCTGAATTCTTAATTTGGTCGGACTATCTAGTTGGTGATGATCCTCTTGATCTTTACTCCGGAACGTTTCGTTTCCAGAAACAATTAATCTCTCCCAAACTATCGTCACCTCTGTAAACCACGTGACCGAAAAATTGCAGATTACGTTGCAGACATATTATTGACAGCCTTTTTTTAATCTCGAGTTGGTTTAGAATGGAAACGTTTGTCCTATGAGCTGTCCAAGGTATGCGCAGCATTCTTCTCCAGCACCACATCTCAAAGGTATCAATTTTTTGGCGCTCGCGTCTGGCATTCACCTGTCTCATCTTAAAATTTTGAGAAATAGATATGTCTTTCCAAACTTTAGTTAGGCGACTAATCGCATTTTTTGCTATGCCAATACGTCTCCGAACTTTTACTTCACAGTTACCATCATTAGTTATATTAGACCCGTGGTAGACAAAACTGTCCACTATCTGGTATTCTTGTAACATGTTAGTCAGTTGAATAGTGTGGAATCTGTCGACCACCATTATTTTTGCCTTAGCTTTATTGACTTTCAGACCAACTTTATTGCTTTCGTACTCAACTCTTCGCATGAGATTAAACATTTCTTGCTCATTTGCTGCTATAAGTGTAGTGTCATCATCAAATCTTTAATTGGAGATTTTCCTACCAGCCATTGTTACTCCACCGGCCCATCCATCTAAAGCCATCCTCATGACATGATCACCATAAATGTTGAATAAGTCAGGTGACAACACGCATCCTTGTCTAACACCTCTGTCGGTCTTGAATTGGTTTGAGAACTTCTGATCTAGTCGTACTATTGCTATATTGGACTGGTAAAGATTTTTAATAAGTGTAGACTTTTCAATGAGTTCTCTCAGGTTCAGGATTTGTTCCCATGTACCTTTAAACTTTACAAACCCACTTGTTCCTGAGGTATTTGGTAATGTAGATAGGTTTTTAATCGGTTTTTGATGATATGCAACAAGATTTTACTAGCATGTGTTATTAGTGACAGTGTGCGGTAGTTTTCACATCTGATAGTAGTTCCTTTTTTGTGTAGCGTCATATAAATTGAGGTACACCAATCAGATGGTCATTTTCCTGAATTCCAAACAGCGACAAAGATAGAATGGATGATATGTAATCCTTTGATACCTAGTAACCGTAGTATTTCACCTGCTATTGAATCAATGCCTGGGGATTTATTCCTCTTTAGCGATTTAATTGCATCTTTGACTTCAGCGAGTAAGACAGTAGGTTCCCTAGGATAGTCAGATGGCCACTGATTTTCTGCTGTTTCCAATATTTCGTTAGTATCGGTCTTTAGATTACCTTCCTTATCTATTACAGACCACGTTTGAGATTTAAATTCTCTGGTAAGGAGTTTAATCTTCTGAAATAAATCCCTCGGTTCATTTCGACACCCATGTTCCTCTATCTCTGCATATTTGAGAGATGTAATCAGCTTTGTCTTTGCGGCACTGTTTTCTGATTTTTTTCGATAACGCTCTGTTTGTTCCGTATCTATAGTTTTATGTTCTTTTCTGCGTTGAATCACAGTCCACGTATTATCGAATATCCACGGCTTACGGCTCGTGGAAACCGCTGCCTCAATGTCTTTTGCAGCTTGGATTACCTTATCTTTGAGATAGATCCAAGTGCTCTCAGAGTCACTATTTACTTGGTCTAAAGAAAGAGCTTCTAGGTTTTGTTGAAAGTTATTCATTTTTGATGGATTTAGAGACATGACTTCTTAAGGGTCTTCTTTTGGGGACTTTACAACGAAGTCGAACGTTCAATACCAGGCGTTGATGATCGCTTCCACAGTTTGCGTCTGGATATGTTTTACAGTTGACAGCCGACGACTTCCATCTTGATCTTATTAGGATGTAGTCTATTTGATTACTTGTTCGTCCGTCTGGTCTGCGCCATGTGTATAATCTCCGTGGATGATGTTGACCATAGAACCTGTTGATCTCTTCTTCTTGTGCAGCTGTTATAGGAGCACATTCGTGATCCAATGTTTCAGGTGGATATTTTTAAGGTGTTTTTTATTGTTAACTGTCGTTATCTACTTTATTTCGTGGGAATTAACCAAAATTCTAATTGAAAATACCTTTTTGATGTTGCAATTTCCACTTCAGAAATCGTTCTTCAAATACAAATTGTCTGCCATCAGTGGTCATATCAATTAGAGTGATATGTTTAAAATAATAAACAGAAGTGAAATGCTTCTGATGATTGGGTGAAATCTTTACAGAGTTAAGTCCGGAAATGGTAGAAACGACCTGGACAGCTGGTTGTCAAATATAAACCTCGAAGATAAATGTACTAAAGTGGTGTACGCCCGCTTATCAAAAACGCAGCTTAGAACAATCGGTATCTAGTCTATCCAGCATTCGGAAGAAGATTTCACTTTTAAGAAGGCAAACTGGCATCCGTGCTAGATTGCAAGATTAACGTATTAATACCAAAACAAATACATGCATGTGATCTATTGTGTGAGAAAAACATAAATATGCCATTTTAATTGTCTTCTTCACGTGCCATCTCTGCGACGGAGGTTGGCAATCATCATGGCTATTCTGATCTTAGATGCTGCTGCTCTGAATAGTTCAATTGATGTGCATCAGTACCATTCCCTCAAGTTACGTAACCATGAGATTCTTCTTCTTCCTACACTTCTCTTGTCCTGGATTTTCCCTTGTATAATCAATTGAAGTAGGTTGTATCTCTCATTACGCATAACATGCCCCAGGTATTGCAGCTTTCGTGTCTTGATGGTTTCCAATACTTCCATTCTTTTGTTGATTCTTCTCATGACTTCGTTGTTTGTTACATGCTCGGTCCATGATATCTTCAGGATTCTTCTATACATCCACATTTCAAATGCTTCCAACTTTTTAGCAGTCGACGCGTTAAGTGTTCATGCTTCTATCCCATAAAGCAGAGTCAAGAAAATACACCTTGCCAGCCTAACTAATTTTAATTGTATATAATTTGTCTAATTTTTTAAAACTGGACCTGATTTTTTTTAGTTTGAATAAATTAGTTGATTAGGTGGTAGTAGCGTAACGTTTGACCAAAATATAAAACACATCGAACTTACTGTTCAAAAGTTATGACGAATAGAAATTTCAGTCAAAATTCACAACTCGCCCTGTATATTATTGAACAATAGAAACAGGCACTTTTAATGGTCACTAGTTAATCCCCATGGAGGCCTCCATACGAGGTAGGAGTATGTACAGTTCCTCATGACTCACCCTTATGTGTGACTTAAGGTTTAACGTCGCACGCCGATTCCAAACGACTAAATGTAGAGAAACTGTATTAGACAGATTACTCATCATCATCATTGGCTCCACAACCCATGGTGGGTCTTGGCCTGCTCAAGGATAAGTCTCCATTCTCTCCTATTCTTCGCCTTGGCTTTCCAGTTTCGTACTCCCAACATTCTTAAGTCTTCCTCCACCTGATCCTTAAATCGTGCTCTGGGTCTGCCTCTCCTTCTCACTCCATCTATTCTTTGATTATAAATATGTTTTAACGGCTCCATCTCATTCATTCTCTCTATGTGACCTAACCACCGCAGCCGGTTTATTTTGATGGACCTAATAATATCAGGTTTGTCATACAGGCGGTAAAGTTTGAAATTATAGCGTCTGCGCCATAATCCGTCCTCCTGTACTCCTCCATAGATATGCCGGAGGATTCTTCATCGCTCTTTGTCATCGTCCATGTTTCCGACGCGTAGGTGAGGATGGGCTTGATACGAGTTCTGTATATCACTAATTTCGTTCTTTATGTAACTAGACTTGTTGTTAAAATTTTTTTTTAATCCATAATTTAATCCATAGACAGATTACTACTTCGTGATAAATTACACATCTCTGAATATCTCTTTATTTAATTAATTCAATTTATGAATTTATTTTTGAGTCAAACGTATTACCGAATTATGTTTTGTTGATATTATTAATGAATATCTTTAATTAACAAAACTTTCTTTTTAAGGTACTGTACAGTTTGAAATTAGAATAGAGAATGAGCTTACGGGTATTGTAACGAGTGACTTACCATTGAGCAATTGGAACAACAGAAGTCCTACAAAGAGCCAAAGCAGTGTGACTGGAGAAACAAATAGTGAATGTGGATTAATAGGTTACTGTATTAACGGAATCAAAAAGACTATTTCATTCTATGCCAAGGATTGCTCTGTTAAGCAAGTTCCAAGAGTTGGGGATAAAGTAAGTATTATAATATAAATATTTGAAAGCTTTGTCCTTGTCATGACACATGTTCAAAAAATTCACTCTGATATTTTCACTGGCGTAAAAGTTTTTTTGGTTTTTATCTTATTAATAAACGTCACATTGATTCAACAACTACGTTCCAAGTGTTGTATCAACTTAAGACAGTACACCTGCGAGGATTTTATTTAAGGCTACATCCTTTGATTATATGAGTCAAATTTAATTCCCATCCTGTGAATACTGATTGCTTTTGCTGATTATCATGCAGCATATCTTAGATCAATAGAACAACTAACTTCCATAAAATCTTTGGGAGCAAATATCAACAGCCAGTGTAATCCAAAAAAAGAAATCTTATGCAGAATCGAACAGGCGAGGAAAGCACTCATGAACATGAGAACATTTTTTACAAGATCAGACCTTAGTCTAGAGCTCAGAATTCGAATGATCAGATGTTAACGTTTTCTCTATTTTGCTGTATGGCTGTGAAAGTTGGACAATGGACTCCAGCTGAAAGCTGGAGAAACAGAAAAAAGAATAGATGCCTAAATGTATATATACAGACGGATGCTGAAAATTCCATGGATACAAAAAGTTACCAATGGTGAGGTACTTCGGCGCATAAGTAAACAAAAAGAATTACTCAGCATAATTAAAGAGAGAAAAATACAATACTTAGGTCATGTGTTGAGAGGTGAGAGATATGAATTACTCCAAATCATATTGGAAGGTAAAGTTCAGGAAAAAGATCAGTTGGAAGACGCCAGAACTCGTGGCTGAAAGACCTGAGGATATAGTTTGTCCGCTCATCCTCAAAAATCTTTCGTGCAACAGTTTCCAAAGCTACAGTTGCTATTTAGATCGCCAACCTTCGAAAGGAGATTGCGCAATAAGAAGAAGATATCTTAATAACAGCTTTTGACACTTCGATGTGTTTGCTTTTCCCAGTCTTTTTTAATCTTATCTATTTTATTCCATAAATATGTTCTTCTGAAAGTTTCTTTTCCTATCAAAGATTAGGAATCATTACGGCGATTATAACTTTATTCCTAGCTGTCCTGAGTAATTGAGGGGAACTCATATTAAACCACTCCCTTGAATTTCTAAGCCAATAAATTCTCCTTTTATTTTTTTCACTGTTCGCGTTATTTTCTCTTCTTTGTTCACCCTTTGTAACACTTCTTTATTAGTAATAGTCTATCCATGGTATACATAACATTCTACTTAGCACCACCGCCTTTCAAATACTTATAATTTATGTAGGACCTTTTTTTTTCACCGTACATGCTTCAACACCATACAATAATATGGAGAATACATACCATCTTAATAGTCTTTTTCTTAATAAGGTTTTTCTTAATCATTTCTTCTAAGGTTATGTCTCTATTGATTATTACCCTTTTCATTTCCAAGAGGTGGCTTGTGCTATTTCTATAAGAGCATCTTATCTCCTTTGCTTGCTCAGTGCCTTTCGCTAACCAGATTCATATCCAAACATCTTTGTATTAGCACATTCATGTCGAACAATGCCTCTCTTGTTCCAGTTACATTGCTGAACCCTAGTTGAGATTGTACATCTGGTTGTGGATATATTTTAAAAAAGTTTTCAGAAAGTTATTCATAAGGAGAATCGTTTAATAGCAGTAATCTTTTTCGGTATCGGAATAAACGTTGATATCAACCACTGTTTAGGTATTATGGCCGTCGAATATATTATATGGTTGTAAAGTTGGACTAATATGTAGTGGTTCATCGTCATTTAGTTTTATCAACTCTATAGGTACTTCGTCGGGCCCTGCCGATTTTCTTCCTTTAGAATTTTGAATTTTATTTTCCTATTTTATTCCATAAGCTACTTTCGAATATAAAATTTCTGATTGCCCATTTATGACCTCGTTTAGGGCTTCTTTCGGCCTATCATCATCGAATAATTAATTCTGTAATTTTATAAGTTTTCCTATCTATATCATTTGTGATACTGATCTGTTGGTTTTTCCTTATCCCGGTTATTTTTTCACTTCTCTATGTAGATTAAAGCTATAATTTTCTCTCTGTGGCCTTCTGATCATATGGTGGCCTCTATCTAACATATTAGGACATCAGAAAGGTAGTATGGGTATATACATGCAGTCTAGAACAAAGCTGGTTCCTCCCCTTGAGTATGTATATTACGAAATACAAGAGAAATAAGCAAGTGGACTGTATTTGAAATAAAAGAAGAAGATATTACATACATATACATTTAACTCTAACTTATTAATTTCTACAAAATTAAAATATGCGGCATGACCCGTACTACAACAAATATTTATTTAAAGTGAAATGAAATTAATACAATTACTAATAAAACCAAATCAAAATAGAATCAGTGATACATATTCGTAGAAGCGATAAAGTTAATACTTGGTAAACGGTAAATAGAAAATGTTTTTAAACGGGTATAATGTTCACAACGCGACACAATATGTAAACTAGTCCAGCAACAAGTAATTGTAATTGTAAACTTGCAACAGATAATAATTGTATAATAATGTAACAAACAATTTTATACAAGTAAACCTACTTGTGTATCAGCAACAATATAATGTATATACCTTTGTACTTTATCACGTGCGGCGGCTTTTGGCCGCAATGAACACCCTACTTGGGCAAGCTTCAGGAACAAGATGAGTTGAGATCGCAGATAGTTTTCCTTTGGGTGGCAGCATTCTGGAAGTCTAAATGGGGCGACTATTAGCGCCAGTGTCGCTTAATTCTTGCAGTAGGTGGTGTTCTGCTTCGATTCTTACCTCTGCATTTAGATGGGATTGCCCATACAACGCAACGTAGAGGTAATTCCCTTTTAATAGTTAATTTAATATTTAGAATGTTTCTAATATTATGGTTAAAAATGGTTAACTGTAACATTCTAATAAATCTCCATCTCCTTGCGTTTTTAAAATAACATCAACATCAAAGTGAAGTTTTTTTTTATTTTCATAGGTTCAGTTTAACATCAACCAAGTTAAAAGAAATAAAGAATTTATTGCAACAGATGTAGAAGTTATACAACCAGCTGTACAAACAAATGGAATTAAGCACAGCATCTCTAGAACCTCTGGAGGGCCACTCTACCAAGGATTTATTGCTGCATTAAAAGATGGTTTTGGATTTATAGAAACTATACAACATGACAAGGAGGTTTTCTTCCATTTTAGGTAATTATTATAAAAGGAATACTATTTGTAGGAGTGTTAGCATTACTTTTAATCGACTTTAGCTGCATGAGGTCATCTTCCACATGGTTACTTCCTTTCATTTCTGAATTAATTCCTTTTACAATCTGTCTTCAATTCGTTATTTTTTTATTCAACCTTTTATTCTTCTGCTGCACCTGCAGTTTTATCTTCTATCTGTAGCTGGTAGTATCTACTCCTATTAATTGTATACTTATATAATTTTTTACTTGTACAGTACTAGGCCATGATTTCTTTTTTTTTGTAGTGATACTTTTTAATCTTTATTATAGTAACTGTTTTGTTGTACGTACAATCTACCTTTTCATGTTGTGTTTGCAAAATATGCATGAATCAAGTAGGTCAAGCTCAAGTGAACTACTTGATTACTTTAATTTGAAAATTTACTCCTGTCGGTATATAACTATCTATACAATATAAAAATCAAGCTTCTTCTTGAGCTTTTCCATTTCTGGGGTCGCTCTTCCTTACTTTTCTTTTTCACTTTTTGTCCAAAGTGTCTTCTTCATTTAAACTTTTTTCTCAAGTCCTCTGCCACGCAGTCATCTTCTCCTCGGTTTTCCTCTACCTCTCTTTTCCACAATTTCTAACATCTCTATATTTTCCTCTACTTCTCTTTTCCTCAATTTCTAACAGCTCTATACTTCGTCTCAAATAGTTCTCATTTCAACATCTGACGTGAACAAACCATTGCAATCATTGTTCTTGAACCTTTTTTGAGACTGTAGTCACCCTAATCTTTTTCCCGATTTTCAATCACGAGTACCCCTCTCATTCGCTTCCAGTTGAAACAACCAGCCAGTATTCCGTGGACAATTTCTCAATCTAATCTACCATTTTCCGTTATGTAGAAGCAAAGTTATTTAAAGCCTCCTACCCGTCCTAGTTTTCCCCCTCCCTTACTTTCTCTGTTAGTACATTCATTACAAGATTAAATATTATCTCCATACCCACTATCTCTGGTTGATGTTAACTAGGTTCACACTCACACTTAATATTTTACAGTGGGTAACCTACTGGCTTCTTTTCCAGGTCACAAAACCTATCTTAGTTTCCCTCCCTAATAGAAAAACAGCATTTTCAATAAATTTGATAAAATCTGAAATATGTATATAAAATACTAATACCAACTTTAATTTTAGTAATTTTGAGGGTGAATCCAATAGTTTAGATCTAGGCACAGAAGTCGAATATAACTTGGGAACCCGTGGGAATTCTGGTTCTTGTTCCTCTGCAGAGAATGTCAAAGTAATCCCAAAAGGTACAATTGCTCTTCCAGAATTCCGTGGAGACATTCTAGAAGGTACAGTGGTACGACCTCTTCGTTCTGTGAATCCCGATCAGACTGAATATTCCGGACTAATTAGAACTAAAGCTGAAAATCAAAATGAAAAAGTTCAAGAATATGAATTTGGAATTATGGGACTTGTAAATAAACGGGAACTACTTCAGGTAAGTGGTTTGTCTCTAAGGTTAAGGATGCATTTACATATATTCCTTCTATATAATAACTTTCTGAGCTACTAGATACAAATGTCAATTAAAATATGAGATGTAGTTGTATTTAATGAAATAGATATTACAGTAATTACAATTCGTTTAATGTTTAATTTTAGATTGGTGATCATGTTCAGTTTCAAGTAGATACCACTGGTAGAGCTGCGAATATAATAGCCGTAAGAAAAAAATTAAAAGCTACTGTTGACGCAATTAAAGGACATTTTGGATTTCTGGCGTATGAAGTAGAGGAGGGGAAAAAACTGTTTTTCCATATGACAGAAGTCAAAGATAATGTTAGTCTCCAAGTTGGCGATACTGTAGAATTTGTACTTGTCACCAACCATAGAAGTGGAAAATCGTCAGCATGTAATGTTGTGAAAGTCAAGTATGTACATTTTATTAATTTGTCTAATTATACAATGACAATTCGTCGGTGTCAACACGTAAAGGCGTATCTCAAAATTTGACGAAATTGAGTTAGGACCGTATTTGATATCATAACTATAGGTCCCATGATGTGAAGAAGTGGCGTAACTAAATCTTATACCGTTCACATTAAAACCTAATGCTTTTACTGAGGCGTATCTTAAAAAGTTTAAAAAAAAATTTAAACGTATGGGAGCATCTTAAGATACGCCTTAAAACTATAATTTTTTAACCGATTTTGGGGCGTATATTAACATACGCCCTATCGTATTTACTTCATGAAAAGGTAAATATGTTTATACAGGCGGATCTTTGCAGGTCTATGCTTGTATAATTTTGCTATTGGCCGTTTAAAACCGAAAGAAAAGAACAGTTCACCGTATGTACTTATCCAGAGCGGTTGTTCGTGTAACTTCATACGTTTGTTTTGTGTTCCAAAAAAATCTAAGTAAACATTGGTAAGTACGTGGTTCTTTTATTTAATAAATGACTTTCGTTTTTTTTAGGTATTATGAATGAATATTATAACGAGTATTTTTACTTGTTGTTTAGCTGAATAATTGTAGTCCTAGTATTTTAAGTTGATTTGTGACTATTAGAAAGAGAAGGTTTGTTAAAAATAAAAACATCTTACACATTGTAAGTTGCTAAAAATAAACAATACTAAAAACTAGATAAAATCTAAATAACTACATTTAAAACTATCGTATTCAAAACAAAATTGATTGATTAATAGACGTATTTTAATTACAGGTACACTATGATGGAAGTTTTGGTGCAATGGAGGGATCGCTCAATATGTTTGGTATGTACAAATAAACTAGAGGTGGTAAACAAGGACGATACGTTTAAAAACGGTACACGTGTTAAAATGCTACATAATGAAAGGTGGTATTTTGGAATCATCCTTGATATGAAAGGATATTGTGGTGGCAGTTCGAGTGAAGAAAATGAACCTTTGACAAACACCGAGATTGGATCGGAATCAGATAATACAGATAATAGTGAAAAAAATAATAAAAAATCAAGTGACCATTTAAACAACGGCGATCCCTACTCGGATATAGACTTAAGCGATACAAACGATCCCACTTATACTCAGTGCTGTGAAGTACCAAAATGCAAAGGAGAAGTGTTCAGTTCCTGTTGTCAATTCCGTTGTCAAATCCTTCTCTGCTGGAATCATTTCATGGAGGATTTGCCTACTTGTGATAAGCATCGCAACCAAGATTCCAGTGATGATTCGTTTGTGTCAAAAAGGAGATATCGCAAAAAAAGAAGATCGATAATCGAAAGCCCGAAGATTACAACGTAGAAGGTGCATCAAAGGAATATGAAAGGGAAGTCTTGACGAGAACAAATAAAAAGAGAGTTGCTCAAGTTTTACGACGAAGTGGTGCTCAATATGTTTCAGTAGACACCAAAAAGACTGTTAGCGGACGTAAACTAGGTTCATCCTGTAACAGTGAGTGGTGTAAAAAGGGCGGTAGGAATTGCAGTAAGTTTAGTAAAGAAGTTAGGCAATCAATATTTGATAACTTCTATAAATTGGCTAATGTACAACTCCAACGCGAATATATTGCGCGGCACGTTAAACAAGTTAAAAAAAAAATTTGCACAACTTCAAATCTCAAATCTAGGCGTGAGAACACTAACTTATTTTTTCTTCCTTTGGATGGAAACACTGTCCAGGTGTGTCGTTCATTTTTTATGAATACGTTAAATGTAAGTGAAAAAGCCATTCGTACTGTACTAACTAAAATGGATAGTACTGGCTTTATAGAAAAAGACAATCGTGGTGTTAGATGTGCTAACGTCGTTCTAAAGGACGAAGCTAAAAGAAAACTAATCGAAAATCATATTAATCGTTTTCCGCGAGTAGAGTCGCATTATTGTCGCAAAAAAAAAGCGGGCGAATTGTTTATTCCGTCCCAGTTAACACCTGTTATTCGTCTTGCAAGACTTGCTAAGCCCTATGAGGTACATACCTTTAGTTTTGGGGACTTTTGGGATTTTAAAACTTTAGGCGAAAATCTTCGAATAAGGTCATTGCGAATAGATGATCAAGGTAATGGCTTTAAATGGACAGAGGTAACAGAGTTCAAAGTTACTAAAAACGATTTACAAAAAATTTTCTTTAAAACAAGTCACCTAGAAGAAAATTATCGATCAGTCACTCTAAAGCGACAAAATACTCCTTTCCTAACTAAACCACTAAATAAATTAAACACAGAGCCCCGACCTATATCGATGGCAAAATATAAAGATTTGAACACTCTCTGTACCGGTAACACACCAGTGATACGGTTACCAGAACATATTAATTTTTATAAATCTCTGCCTCATACAGCGGAATGAAAATTTAAAACTAATTTTTTTTTTAAATATGTTTGTTTTTAAGACGAAACCCTTTAGCTTCGTCCTTTTAGTTTTAGTCAAGTGTTTAATAATGGTTATTTTGATACAGTTTTTGTTAAATATAAATTTTAGTTTTCTTATTATTGATACTCTTTTTTGTGAATTATAATGTTTTTTTTTTTGGAATGTATTTTCAACTATGTTTCCTTTACAATAATAAATTAATTTTTTATTGTTGTTCAGTCATCTTAAATCCTATTCAATAAAATATATTAGCAGTTTTTTTCATTTCTAAAACAGTTTTTAGTAAAAAACATCCAAATCGACTGGTTGTTTGCGGAAGGCGTATCTTAAGAACCCACATCAAAGCTATTGTTGCTAGCTCTACAAAAGGGCGTATCTCAAACTAACCCCAAAAAATAATAATTTAGTCAATATTTAAATGATAGAGTACTATTTCTTAGTCATTGTTCTTTACTATCACAAAGAAAGAACTTTATATTCAGTCCAGTTTTTCTGAAATGGAAGCAAATAGAAGTCGGAGATCCGTTTTTTCGCTCTAGTGAAAAGTTGCAAAAATCGAGATACGCCTTTACGGATTTTCATTGACGAATTGTATGTTATTAAATGGCATGGTTAACTTAAGCAAATATTAAGACGGTAGTTAAATCAATTGATGGTTTTTGGTTTAATGTTGCATTGGTGTGGATCTTTGTACATTTAATTTTGAAGATATTTGTTTAAAATACATATAGATTGTTTTTTAAGGCACTATTTAAATGACTCCTAGACTATATTTTGTGTTTATATATTTTTTTCTAAACTATTTGAATTTCCATCTCACTATAACTTCCAGAGCTCACATTGCTATAAATTCTCGTACTATCTTTCTACTGGCATCGAGTAGTAAGGATAAAAGTTGCACTAGCACGGTCAGATGAAATAAATATAAAAAGAGGAGTGATACAAGGCTGTATACTCTCGCCTTTACTCTTTAACTTGTATTCAGAGAAAATATTTAAAGAAGCTATAGTGAAGACAACATAAGATATTATTGTGAATGGTGTAACCGTGAAATATGCCGACGATATCTTACTGCTGGCTTATTGCGGAGAAGACCTTCAAAATCTAATGCACAAAATAAACCAGACCTGTGATCAGTATCGATTAAAACTCAACGAAGAAAAACGAGCGAACTTAGGAAAACTAAGCATATGATAGTTAACAAACAAAATTATATACACGATGACGGTATAAAAGTCGAAGATGTCGTACTGGACAAAGTAGAGAAACTCGTGTATCCCGGCAGTAATATTAATGAGAGCTGGGATCCAACCGTAGAAATTAAAAGCCGAATTTTCGAGAACGAACCTGAGCTACATTTGTAAAAATAAGTAACATACTTTGCAGCTACGATCTTAGTATTGACTTTAGTTTTCGAATGACATATTGCTACGGTGGAACCGTGGACTCTAGTGAGGCTATGCTTAAACGCTTGAAAGTCTTTGAGATGTGGGTATACAGACGACACGATTAATAATAAGCAGTGTTAGAAATGAGGAGGTCCTTAGACCGCTGAACCAAATGACACAATTGGTCAATATAATAAAAAGACGCAAGCTGGAATACTCTCCCATTATGAGATATCCTGAAAAATATGAACTTTGGCACCTGATCATTCAGGGAAAGATGCTAACGTGGTCCTGGTACAAGAAGGACATCATGGCTGAAAAATCTAATACAATGGTACAGAAAATCGACTATATTATTATTTTGACCTGCTGTCAGTAGAGTCACGATTGCGAATATGGTAACCAAAATGATATCCAATTATCGATAACGGTCATGAAACTAGAAGAAGTTCTTCTTTAACTGATTAAGCAAATTTGTATTCAATCTCTGTCTGCTACTTAGCATTTGCATTTGTGCTGCTGTTTTTCTGGATGCTTGATCATTTTCAGGTCTTTTATCAGTTTTGAAATCGTTTATTAGCTGATACCAATGTAATGCATAATTAATAAAGAGTGGATTACAGATACGATAGTAAGTTTGATGGTTAAACGAAGAAAAATAAAAACAAAAGTTCTGTTCAATATACGCACTTAATAATGGCTATATATTATGCAATTAGTTCTACATCTTTTAGTTAATCTTAAAATTGCCTGTCTTCTGAAATGTACCATGATTACAGTCTGTCCCAAACCCTTCTTTCAGTGCGTCACTAATTTTGACGTCATATAGGATTTTAAGAATGTCGAGAATTATTGCATGACATTTTAGTTAAATTTGACAGTTGTAGGATCGTAACCTCTCTTTTTCTAATTGAAAATAATTTAATAATTTTAATATTAGTCCTTGTTCTTTCTCGATATATTTCGGTATATTTAAAATATTTTTATGACAATAAATACAAAATTTCACTGTAAAATCTCTGATAATACTAACCTGGAATGACAATTATCATTTTATCAGTTGACATTGTGAAAGTACTGTCACTATCGAGACAATTGCGTCAAATTATATTTATGCGCATTGTTGATTGGATATCTATTTAGCGTATTCTAAACTCCAACCAATATACATCGATAGAATATTAGAATAGAATTAGCTTTACGATAAATCATTTTCTAAGTTCTATGTATAATAATCACAGACTCACGTTTTTTTCTGTCACTTCTAGCTTAATGTGTTAGAGAGAATTCGATCAACTATGACGCACTGAAAGAAGGGTTTGGGATGAACTATATATATTAAATCCCTTACAATACAAATCCTCAGTACGTCAGCAGAGAGAGAGAGAGAGAGAGAGAGTGTAAATGCAATCTTCGCATTAGTGTAACATCAACGGGAAAATGAGAGGATTTTGAAAAGCTGTAAACATATATCAAGAGCTTTAATGCCCACATAAAAAGTAAAATAATAAAAAAAAGACAATAGTAGACATTTGAAAACGTTATAATATACACGACGCGTTAAGAAGTTGTAAAGATTATATAGGACAATGTTTAAAGATCAATGAGATTATGCAGATAAGAAATATATTCACATTGAGACAGGACCAGAAATAACAAGAGAAATTAAACGGACATTTAAACAAATAATTACTGAAAAAGCTACAGGTCCAGATTCGTTGCCAATTAAAATGAGTGAATAATTCTGAAAGAACTACTTTTTATAGATGTACCTCCTAGTCTTCTACCCGGTGGAGACCTTTTTAGAGGAGTTTCTTGTGTCATTTAGGTTCGGAAATTCTGTCTACATTATATTATACCATGGTAATATATGGTTTTCTGTATCTCTAAATATAGATATCCACTAGATGGATATTTTTCGCAATATTCTTGCTAGTTTCCATTTATCTGTTCATGCTATTTACAAACTTTGTCTCAGAAAGTTAAGTTTTACCTTACGGATTTTTTCATATTCGTTCTGTAACTCTTCCATTTCTTTCTATGAAATCATCTTTTTTATCATTCTTAGGTTTTTATTCCATAATTCTCCATGTAAGGCTCCATGTTGATCTTATATATTTTACAGCTTCTGTTATGATTTCAGTTTTTTTTTTGTTATTATTGTTCCTAAATATTTCAATTTATTTGTACAATTTATATCTTCTTTCTGCTTAGGCATTTTCCATCATGAATTCGTCGTTTTAAGCCTCCACAGCTTTCTATCCTTCCAGTCTCCTTCTCTGATATCTCTCTCCGTCGTTGCATTTCCTATATCGCTGCTTCGCAAGAACGTAGGCTTAAGTCAAAAAAGACGATTTTTGAGAAGAGGCATTTTAAAATTTTATAGATATGATTATGGACATAACTCCGAATAAGTTGTTACTTTAAAGGAATTACCTATACAATTTTGTTAGAAATATATTTAAATATAAACTGTGATAACTAGATAAATTTATGAAGTGTAAAAATGGTTAAATTTTATCTTATTGTTAACCCCTACTAGATTTGAGTCCTTTTTGCAGAGAAACATTTACTTCAACAAATATTTAGGCATTTACTAACACACAAAAAATATTGTATCCTAACTTAACATGTAGGTATACAGATTCGGCAAGTTTTCAACTACCGTATACGTCATTCAGTATGTGGAACAAAGATAACACTTAATTGTTTGAATAGAAGTGAGAGGCAGTCACCATCTCAATGGAGTAGGTATGACTTTTAAACAGTGTTGCTATATTAATGTTACATCTTTCCTTCTAAAATTTTAGTCAGATACACGAGTCTAAAATAATATTTAAATCCACTACAGTTCATTGTCGAATGAAAATTAATATTGTCCCAAAAAAACTCAAATAAAGTAGCCACGTAATTGTTATTTTCTAATCGATTCTATCAATTACTTAATTAGTTAACAAAGAACATTGATTTAAGGAATTTATGTGTGGCAACAACGCATTATTCCCCTGACGAGTTGTAAAATTTTAAGCAACGCCTTCTTTCACAGTGCCAAGCGGCATACACATACACCGATACATCGCGGACGGCATTCGGTAATTATCGGACACTGATTGGGAGCGCAGTTCTTTGCATAAAATTATTTCGTCGCCAACTTTCCGTCGGTAAACCTTAAGAAAAACTCGAACACTTATATTCGAGTTTTAAATGCAATCCTTCTAGATTTTTAGCTGTGGTAGCTTGGAAATAAAACAATTAACTTAACATTAACAAAACAGAAATATTTTTATAAGAAAAAAATTATTCTAAATAATTAAAATTAAGGGCATTTTTAAAAAAATCTCTAACCAATTAAATGTTCAAACAAACCACCATTTTGCGCTAAACAAAATCCGAATCCAGCAATTAGCATTGAGTCTCATTGCATTTAGCTGATTTGTTTGTACTCGACTACAAAGTTGAACAATTTTTTCTTACCTTATTGACCTTAAACCTGCTGCACAGATAAGCGCCGCCTATTCTTTTGAGGGGAAATCGTAGAGAGGGCAAACCGTTTATACTATTTGTCTGTCTACTGAAGTGCGTTATTTATTTAGCTCACGCTGTTGTCGTATCTCAATTTCTCAATTCAGTGTTCTTTGTTAATTAATCAAGTAATTATATAATCGTTTAAAAAATAACAGTTACATGATTACTTCATGTAAGTTTTGTTGGGGCAATATTAATTTTCATTCTACAATGAACTGTAGTGGATTTAAACATTATGTAACACTCTTGTATCCGACTAATGTTTTAGAAGGAATTATGTAACAGAAATTTTGCAACACTGTTTAAAAATTAGACTCGCTACTCCAACATGCGTGGATTGTGTCTCACTCGTATTCAAACAATTAAGTGTTTTTTAATACGGATGTCATTCCAATGTTTTTATGTGGCCATACAATGTTTTTAACAACTTTTTATTAAACTGATGATGGAATGATTCAATTCCGAAAAGATCTTCTTTAAAATAAAAATTTTAAGCTTTTAATAAGCATTTTTTATACCTTAATACACACGAACACCACGTGCTTTGTATTCAACAGGTATACTAGCCACTCCTGGATATCTCCACTTCATGGTTTGTTCCAGTTTCACTTTTAACGTAAAATATAAATATATCATAAGATTGTACTTACTTTCTCAACAACACTGACCTAATTAAAAAAGGGTCCTTATTTTAGAGGGAAATTTCACAAAAACCAGTCGTAGATATAAGAACGGTCGTCCTTGACCAGAAGTAAACACGCAATTGCTTCACAGTCTTCGGCGTAACTAACTTCAGACTGTATTCATACGAAAATGTTGTATTTATTTACATTCGCGCCAAACAAATATAGTCACTCGGTGCCATCTCTTAGCGACTATTATTATTAACGTAATAGATCTTTGTTCACGCGATAGATACTTTGATTTTTAGTAGATCTGTACTAATAAGTCAATTTCGTCAAATTTTGACTGAAGCCTACGTTCTTACGAAGAGACGATATATGTTTCACTTCTGATAGCTGGTCTTCATCCTAGTCCGTCCCCACCTTTTCTTTGAACATAAGCTATTTTCATGGTCAAAGAGGTAAAGGTACTATCCAATAAAGTCGTCCCAGACACGCAACCTAAAAAGTTAGACAAAATTAAATTATTAGTTAAATGTATATATGTATGTATATGTATATATATGTATACATATATATATATATATATATATATATATATATATATATATATATATATATATATATATATATATATATGTTTTGGATGGGTTGGAGTCAATAAAAGGGGCTATTTATATGGCTCCAACCCATCCAAAACATATTCATATATTTTTTCCAAACGTGTCACAAGTACTTCTTTTTTCTTTATATATATACATATATATATATATATATATATATATACATATATATATATACATATATATATATATATATATATATATATATATATATATATATATATATAAAAGGCAGTTTTTGGAAATGTGTTCAATACTTAAACACCCTAACGCTCTTAATAAGAGAACGGATATTAGGCTTAATATGTTGTTTACTTTAAAATTGTCCCCTAAGGTGTATGTTCTATCATATTTTCATATTAAATAATTTCAAATAAAAATAAAATAAAATATTTTCTTACTTTATTTAACTTAGATTCATTCAACTTACATTTTATTGATTATTTTGTCAATGTTACATTTACATATGTGAAATAATTGTTTCTGATCAAATAGTTTAACAAAATTTTATAATTAAAATTGATTTATAGAATCTTTATTAGTCTCAGTTCCAAATGTTATGAACCTTGGACTGTTGGAAGTTGAATCAATCTTCACCTGTTGGCTGGCTATTCAGCCACAACGTAGACTATTTCAATACGCCTTGCTGTTCTGTCATATTTTGACCTCAAGGCCACTGTCTTTTCTCGTTGTTTGGCGTGGTTTCTACTTGTTGCTTCCATTTAACCGGCAGCAGCTAAGAGTGGTAACCTCATTATATTTTTAAATATCACTATATTTCAATCTTAATCAATTTAATAATGTTACCTAAAGTTAAAATTAAATTTAACTAATAATATACTGTTGGAAGTGCATCTTATGATCTTTTTAGTTCTCTGCAAATTAATGTTTTTTACTTAAGTTTTTTACATATTTTTTATATACATGTACAATTACCACATGTCCGTTATAATCAGATCTATTCTGTAACTTTTAACAAATCGAATAGAAATGACCAAGTCGAATCGTAATTACCTGAAATCGGAATGTTGGATATCTATCGCGTCGTTTTTGTGTTTGGATTGGCATTCTGTAACTTACATCGTAATCGGTGTAAATCGAAAACGTCAACTTCTACTTGACGCGCTCAGAAGTTGGTGGCAACCCCGCACTAAAAAGAGAAATAAGTGTTCTGTGACGTTATGTAACTGGAAAGGCTAGGCGCGCCAAAAATTTATCAAAAAAGAAGATTATATTTCAAGCTTGTCGTCAAGTAGTTTTGATTTGTTTTGGTTAAGTTTAAATAGTTCGTTACAAGAATACAAAATGGCAAGGGGAACACGAAAGAAAAAGGCATATGCTTAGCAGTTAAATTATTTAGTAAACTTTATCTAAATAAATAACACCACATATTAAAAAATGTCAGACTAAATAAGTCAACAAATAAATGTCAAAACAAACGTCAAGACCAATTTCGATGTCGAAACTTGATCTCGACAGAGCTTGTCTAGTCGAAATCAATTTCTACACAACATTCCGATAGTAGAGGTCGAGATGAGTTACAGAATACCGATTCCTACAATTCCGATCCGACTTGCTGACCTCTATTCGATTTGACTCATTTCTATTCGATTTGTAGTTACAGAATAGGGCTGAATGTCCATTGTCGTAAGTTTCTTTACATATTTAATATCATTGACTGCTACATATCTTTTTGAGGTAACACACTTATAATAACTTTTCTATGGATGTTTGGTTTTTCATATTGTTCTTTTTAGATGAACTGGTGATGCTTTCTGATCACCAGCGGCGTCGCACAAGCATATTCGTTACAATATATTGTACAATATAATTTTAACAATCGTTATTTTTTTTTTAGCGATGTCCAAGCTAGACCAGAAAGACTAATCAGTAGACTACGTACCATATCAGTAGATGACACTGGACCTAAATTAACTGTGGTTCGTCAACCGAAAGGACCAGATGGTTCCAAGGGATTCTTAACAGAGGCACGTGTAAAACGTATACCTGGTGCCGTACCTAAATAATAATTCTGATAGACACTGCTTAGTCAAAGGTTAATTCATTCTCATTCATGTCATATACAAAAATACTAGTAACTAACTACTCTTGTTTCGTAGCATTGGAGTTGGAATAACGTAATGTATTATATAAATTAAGCCATATATAAGTAAGAACAATTTTTTTTTTCGATTCTAGGCAAGAATAATAATACGAGTTTAAATGTTTATATGTGAATTAAACACCTTTTTGATAATAACTAAATTTGATTTCTGCAAAGAATATTTTAATATAGTATATAGTTTTTACCTAGTAGGAATAGGCAGGTCTAATATTTTTCATTAGTAAAAATTCATCATAAGAAGTATCATTTATTATTTAAATAGTACAATTTAAACAAATTTAGGTGTAGTTCCTTTAGAAAATATTCATCATAATCACTTAGAAAATGAAACACTTCGGAATGTAACAAATGAATGTAGAATAGGATCGGTTAACATAATTAACAAGTGTGTTATTAGCTTAACATCTGTTAGCATATCTACAGTGAATCATAAACTTATCCCAAATTAGTTAGTATTAGTTGGTAAACATACTTTATACTGTTTCTCGAAAATACCTCATTGAATATATTTACTGTAAAATATTTTTCGGTTGTTTCTTGTTAGTGCAACTGTTGCTATTTAGGTCTTACAGGTTCTTTAAATATCCAATTGAATTGGTTTTTGTATAATAGCGCATGATGCACTTTAATTTTATTAATAACTTTCTTGTCCCAACAACGTGTAAAACGTCTCATCCATAGGACATATATGTACGATCCAGTGTAGAACAATTCACCTAACGCAGCATGCTGCGATTCATATTTAGATTACGCATTAGCGAGTACATTGCTCGTATATTACCTCACATTGAAATATATTACTAGTATTGCGAGAGGTGTGCTGCTTACCATGCGTCGGTGCAGTATAGTGCATGCCAAGATAGGTGTTTTATGGCCTTTACTTTTAAATCTTTTTACAACTATAAACCCCCTTTAATGCTAGACGCCATTAATCTAGCACGTGCTGATTAAGGCCCCACATTATTCTTATTATAAAGCACAATCGGCACGTGCCAACACCCTTGAAAAGCGTACGAACACTGTATCTTAACCTGTACTATACTTGTATTATTATATCGAATGTTTGGTAGATAACTATAGTGTTTACCTGATCAAGAAATGAACCTCTAACGATATTGAAGGCGTAGAATTTAAAGTATGTTGGACTTTTTACTGACAGCTTTTTAAAAGTGTAATACGTTGATGCATTATTACAGAACATTTTTATACAATAATTGATAGATATTGTTTAAAAGAAATAGGAGTAATTCATAGATCAATATTATTGTTACCTACTGGTAAGATTCTTGCAGAAATTTTTAAATTGTAGACAAAAATCGCGTAATGATATTTAACGGTTTATTTATTTAATATTCTTGCCTAGAAGTTCCTTCAGTGGAGTCCAAAATAAGAATTATACTCAACTTTCCCTATAGTTTGCGAAGATTTGGTGCATAGTTTCCAGTTTAGAGCAAAAGGTTTAAATAATAAAAGTTTTCTAAACAAAAGCAGTTTATATCTGTGGATATTGCCTTGTATGTAGTATAAGCAGACTGTTAAATGTGAATTTTTTTACCATTAACTTTAATTTTCGACAGGTCATAACCATGGACATAAATCAGTAACAAATAATATTAAAAAAATTTAACTAAATATTTAGTTTCTAAATAGTCTCGCAATAAAAGAAATCTCCAAATTTGTACAGTATAGTTTTACTCGAAAGTAGCATAGACTGGAATGATTACAATTTACTATGGCAATCTGCTTCGTCGATTATTAAAGGGAATTAAAAAAAAATACTCCACTACAATTGCAACAAAATCTAAACAAAGGTCAAATTTGGTTAAAATATACACCAATAGTAGTAGCTAATATTTATACATGTTGAAATTGTGAACAAAAACAAGTTATGCTGTGCTTGATAAAAATTTAAAACTTAAAACAAATTAAACACTGCTTAGAAACCAAAAAAAAAAATGATAATCCATTGACAAATATTAAATACAATGAATTTATTATTAGGATACAGAGTTAAGGTATTAGAATATGATCTAGAGAAGACTGCATCCATAAGTAAACTGTACATTATAAGACCTTTTGTAATTTTTATTTAGAACCCGTTTAGGTGTAATATTAGTTTGCAGTCTGCCAGTACCCGCAACAGCTCTTTATGCCAGAATTTGTGGAGCTATTCCTAAATACTTAGGGTCGCTATATATTTGCAAATATTTTCACCGCAATAGGCAAATTAGATATGATTATAAATGTTTATGTAGTTTTCCTTTCTGATCGTCAGAAGAAATTCACTGTGTAAATGGCTGTAGATGTTTCATTATCTCATGACGCTGGTGCCATAGGGGATGGAAAAGTTACCGTGAAATCTGTAGCCTGTCAGTGTTTTTAATGCTTACTTAAGTGTTCACGCATGTATATTTCTAGAGGTCATGAGATTGTGAAACATATTAGACGAGCAAGCGCCAAATGTAATTAGATTTTGACAGACAAAAACAGCATATTTACAATATGATTGATAATGCATAATGCATCTAATCATATTAGATAAGAATCATATTTGAGAAGAATATATGTGTCGCCGTATAAGGACCATTTCGTTCAAATATTATAATATGTGAGTCAGAAGTTTTAGAATCTATAATTCTAAAATAAATTATCTAACTGCCTTATTGTAGAACAAAACTGAGTTACGAATCACCTCCTACTCTTTCTACCGCTGAGTTATGATCCTTCCTATTTTCAATTCATATGTTATACATCAACTATCTTCCTAAGACTTTGATAACAATTATTCTCTTAAGATGTTAAAAGAGGATTTGATTTAGAAGTTTTTACAATGAACCATTTTTATACTTGGTGTTTGCTTGGTGTGAAATATTTCCTGTCGATATAATTATGAATTTCTTTCTTTTTTTTTTTGGAAACTTACATTTTTTTTTTTTTCATAAAAACAGTTTGGAACTTTCTGTTGGATAACTTAGTGCTTTGTTACATCATCTTTTTATTCAATCCTATAATTCATTGAAAGCTTCCAAACAATTATTGTTTAAAATTAACATATTACAATTAACAAACTAAATATGAAGTTTAAATATTCCTGAAATTTTCTAGTGTATATTTGTCGTCTCAATATTAATAAATTAATAACCCAGTTGCAGGTCTATGCCTGGAAGAGCATTTGGTACTATAAGAGGATGTAAAAGATCACAAATACAAAATAATTTAGTGCTTTATATACTAGGACTACTATATTATGAAATTAAACAAAATTTACATCAGGCGTAATTTAGTTTGTGTGTATCTTTATACAGCATATACAAATCTCTCTACTATGACTTATACAGTGAAATATATAATGAAACGTAGTGAAATACGAAGTTAAAAGTTTATTCTGTTGCTGAATACATAATTCAATTTCTTCTAATCATGTTGCCAAACTCAAAGTGTAACATTTCTTCTCATTCTCATTTTTGATGCACCCCAGAAGAAAAAGTTAGGTGATAAATGCGCGACTGCGCCATATATTAAAAATATCCGTTTATTATTTGATCAAGTTAATCTAAAATGGCTCCAGTATTGCAGTACAGTATTATAGTGTGTGTTTCAAAAGGATATTACAACCCACATCTAAAAAATTGCAATATACTTAAATTTTCAAAGAATGAGGAACCCAATGAGGTTCCGTATGAATATACAAAGGAGTTACAGTACTCCACACACTTTGCCTGTTCGTTTACCTTGATAAATAGAACCATCCATATGGCGCAAAATAGTTCATTAGTAACATCGATTCCAATTTGTTGAATGAAATTATTGATCCATTTACACTACTCTTATTTATTCAGTATGTTTTAATTATTGCACAACTGTTACTTTGTATGGAAAAAAATTTTCTCTAATGGTAAGTGGGCCGTTCCGACACCTAAAACAATTTTCTCATTGTTGTGTTCAAAAATGGAAATAGAGTATTTGAGCTTTCTCATTACGTATGAGTGGTCTAAATATTACTGGATCTGATGGCGAAAACGGCAATTTATGTTACCAAAGAATATTTATTTTGAACATTATCTCTAATGTCAATATATTTCGTCTAGTTACTATACCGTTTTCACCTCTGTGTGGTGTTTCTCTGAAGGGTCGCAAAATAGCTTCTTGATTGGACGAAAAGCGCTTCAATGAAGCCGAACAAATTATATCATGCACTTTGTTCCAGTGTGATTTTTAACTTCAGTAAAGAAAATGAAAGCTCAGTTTAGCTGAGAAATCTGATAAAAAAACGCTTAACAACCGTTACCTTCAAATTATAATACATATAAGCTTTATTATGAACCGCGTCAATGACGCAAATCTGGTTTTGACAATATTGAGAGTACTTTTTAATTCTCTATCGATCGCCCATTTTCATTTCGTATCGGAAGTTTTTCAGAGAATTAGGCAAAAAGTATCGTGATATCTCTGTTATGGCTAGATTAATTATTATTGTAGTTGATTATGTCCATATTTTTCTGGCTTATGTCTTGTGTAGTGAAGACCATCGGATAATTTTAGGGATATTTATAAATTTTCACTATTCTTTTAAAGAAAATCACTCATAGATTAAAAACTATATTAAAAATATTAATCGCATATATTTGTCATCATTCATATTGTTTAAAACAGTTTAATATTCTCCGGTCTGTAGTAATATTTTAAACAAATTTGAATATTATCGACTAATTAGTTACAAAGTTATTGTTCAAATATTAAATTATTTATTAAGTATTACGTTGGTGCGTCTATCTTAACTATATTGGGTTTTTTTTTGTATGAATATGTTATTTTTATGCAGCTCTTGCAATGTGATACATTCGAAATTTTTGTGTTTTGTTAGACGTCTTTTTTATGTTGTGTTTGCTGTTATTAACACATATGTGATCTAAACTAGTACAATATTCAAATTCGTTTAATAATATTAATTGATTAAATCAAAAAGCGCGGAGTTTGGAACAATTTGGAGTTGTGTAAATAAATTTTAAGAACCTCAGTATGTCACGATGAACTTTAAATTAACTTTGTAAATTAGAACCATTCTTGGATATTATATGGAAATATATTTGTTGTAAAATATGAACTGACTTTTATATATCCATGAATGGGATAATAGTGAGTTATTAGATAACAAAACAAGCTACGTTGTTCTGTGATAAATTATTCATTACCAACCAAAATAACTCATTTCTAAATATCGATAAACAAAAATCTTCATCTCAACCATTTTTTATCTATTTTTTTTATTTAATGTAGTTAAGTAATTTTGTAATGTAATTTTACGTTTTTTGTTTAACTTGCGTTGCTGTGGGTACTGTGATGCAGTTCTTGAAAAAATGATTACAAAACATTTATTCAATGTGGATTATCTTTCTATTTGTAAATTGTTTTAATTTTGAAAGAAGTAAATATATAAGTGAACTATTATAAATGTCTTTTATTTCTGTTATTTATGGTATTTGGTATAGTTTTATTTAGTATTTGGTATAGTTCAAAAAATAATTCAAATTGATTTTTTGCTCTCTAGAAGCGCCCCTTACATACAAAAAATCGCTGAAGCTGTAGAAAATTATCTCCATAAAACGTTTGAAGTCTTTGGCAAATTTTTGGCCGAAGTTTTTTTATGTGACCGTCTGTTATAAATCGGTCGTATTGAAGCCAATTGGATAATTATTCATCTTTCTTTCATTCATGATACCCATTCCAAGATTCTGGAACCCCGTACCAGTTTGTACAGCTCTACAGTTGCACGAACAACATGGATAGTAAGCAATTTCTTTTTAATGACTACCATAATGAATAATGGGATTTTAGTCGGTTCATAATTACTTATTAGGAATAGAAAACATATTTAATAGCGTTTCCCATAATGATCTGATAGTGTTAAAATCTATAGAGTTGCAGTAACTTGCGATTATTTCTATAGTGTCGGTTGTGTTATTTTTACGAGTTTTAATACATTTAGTAATGGCGCACGTACTTGTTCCATGGAAACGCAGGCTACGTTTCAGAAAAGCAAATAACCATTAATCTTACGAACTATCATTTGGATCGCCGTGGTAATGATTTATTATCAAATATAACGTTTCTGTCCGAAATGCGTGGTGTTTCTGAAAGGAGTATTTACAAAGTGCGCCAGGAGTAGGGGAAACTGGGTATTATTTGTCAAACATATTAAGAAGTTTGAAAATCTTACAATCGCCACGCCCACCTGATGCGCACTAAATTTATCGGAAATATACCAGTCGAAGTCAACAATTCAACGTGTAAAGTTCGGTCGGTACAGTCTGCGGCAGAGTTTTCTTAAAGAATAGTGAGTCCCAGTGACGTAAAATGGAATTTAAATCGGACAGTTTTGTCCGGTCAAAGCCGAAAAATTATAGCAAGTGTTATGCATTTTATGCAACAAGAAGCAAGGGGCAACGTACCTCTAATAGACTTAAAACAAGTGCAAAAACGTGTTGTAAGAACAACAGGTGTAAGTTTATCCGCCATACAAGCCATTTCGAAGGAAATAAAATGCATCGTAGATGGTACTGCATCAACATTTAGTACTCCAAATAAAAAAAGAAGTAAGTCGGCTTTAAAATCTAAGTTGGATGAGTGCGACAAAGGGGTGCTTCGGTCGGTACAGTCTGCGGCAGAGTTTTCTTAAAGAATAGAGAGTCCCAGTGACGTAAAATGGAATTTAAATCGGACAGTTTTGTCCGGTCAAAGCCGAAAAATTATAGCAAGTGTTATGCATTTTATGCAACAAGAAGCAAGGGGCAACGTACCTCTAATAGACTTAAAACAAGTGCAAAAACGTGTTGTAAGAACAACAGGTGTAAGTTTATCCGCCATACAAGCCATTTCGAAGGAAATAAAGTGCATCGTAGATGGTACTGCATCAACATTTAGTACTCCAAATAAAAAAAGAAGTAAGTCGGCTTTAAAATCTAAGTTGGATGAGTGCGACAAAGGGGTGCTTCGTCGATTTATTATTAATTTTTGTACTGGCGAAAAACAAGTTCCAACTTTACGACGAGTACATAGAAAATTTGCCACTGAGTAGAACTACAATGGTTCACGTGAATCATTGAGAAAAGCAATGAGGGATATAGGGTTTCGTTGGAGAAAAACAAAAACTAATAAAAAACTTAATGGAAAAACCGGAAATCCAACAGTTGATACGTAACTTTCCTTGAGATATTAAAAAATACCAAGAAGAGAAGATCATATACATGGACGAAACCTACATTCATTCTTCCCATAATCACTCGAAAAGTTGGAGTGACAATTCCAATGAGGGATTACGTGCTCCGATTTCAAAAGGTCAGAGACTGATAATAGTGTATGCAGGTGGTAAAAACGGTTTTGTGAAAAATGCTTATTTGAAATTTAAATCAAACACAAAAACAGGTGACTACCACAGTGAAATGAATTACGAAAATTATAAAAAATGGCTTCAGCAAATGCTTATTCCCAATCTTCCTCCACGTAGTGTACTGGTTGTTGACAATGCTTCTTATCACAACGTGCAAGTTGAAAAAGTGTCCTAATATGAGTTCAACGAAAAATGTAATGAAAGAGTGGCTTAGACAACGCAAACTGCCTTTTTCAGAAGAGATGGTAAAAGTATCCATAAAACCAGATTTAAGGTGTAGGAAATTGACAGAATACTGGGAAATACTGGTCATTCGGTATTACGACTGCCTTCGTATCATCCAGATAACCCCATAGAATTAGTATGGGCAGTTCTTAAGAAACGCTCTTAAGATAAAAACGTTGACTTTAAGTTTAGTTCTTTGGATCGTTTTTGCTATGAATTTTTTCAAATGAAGAGTGGAAAAAACGGTGTGAACACGCTAAAAGTTTCGAACAATTTTTTAGGGAAAAAGAACCTGTTTTAGATTTAGTTTTTGATGAAATATTGATTTATCTTGACGAAGACAGTAGTAGTGATTTCAGTGATGATAATTCTGAGTCTGATAGTGATTTTTCAGGAGTTGAGCCTCTGTAAACATTTTACTCTTCTTAATTATTATATCTTATTGCTCTATCTTCGCGAAATTTAAAAATTTTCTTTTCTGTCCATTTCTAAGGCTCTATACTCTTTATATATATATATATATATATATATATATATATATATATATATATATATATATATATATATATATATAAATATTTTAATTAGATGGCTTCTAGATGATTTAAGTTCTTGGACGTACTTATATTTTTTAGTCTCTCTACGACACTTTTACAATCTGTAAATATAATACTTTTACTAGTTTAATACTGGCATCCATTGAATGCAATAAAACAGAACTTGACTTAAAATACTGCCTTGGGGAAGTCCAAGGTTCGTAGTTCTAGATGTAGTCGTTACTTGATTTATTTTTAAATGCATTTTCCTGTTTGTGTACAGCTAGTAGTTATTTATAAAGTTCGCTAATTATTGTTTAAGAAATCCAATCAAAATTAAATTGTTCGTTAAAACATCTAGGTTAACATTATCAAATGCCACTGTAATATCCACGAAACCTGCCATAGTCATGAGATTACTATTAAATCCAGCTAACGTATCTGTTTTTACTGTAGAATTTTTATTATTATTCTTTATAGTAAATTTGTAACTAACATTGTAATTTTTTGGCTTTGAAATCTATCATTAAAACAATAATAACAGCAGTCATATTTTCACATTATTTATTGGTTATAATTAGCTTCTTTTATGTTAACTTGTTTTTATTTTCTAATAAAATTATTTACTTTATAGTTTTATTTCATTATTATTGTTTACTTATTTAGTGTAAAAATAAATATATTTAGGGAAAAAAGCTAATGAATAAGAAATAAATGTTTGACGTATTTTTTAAATAATACCTACCTTCCTGTATAACTTGATTACGATTAAAAAGACATTAATGGATTACGTCAAATTCAACAAAATAGTTCTTGCTAATGACTCCATACTAGGTATTTGTATAATTTGTATTATATCCAAATGTTTCTTAGTATTTAAATTTTGGCATTTAAAAACCCAATAAATTCATTACCTTCCTAATGATACCTACCTACCGACCCGAGATGTTATAATAAATTAAAATAAAATAATTTTTGAGCAAGACTGTACCTTATCACCAAACCGAGCGTTTACGTCTTCCCTCTTTTACTCTCCGAATGCGCGCTCTCTCTGTTCTCTGCGCCGACGAGGCGTTCTCTCTAAGATTCTGAAACCTTTTCCTATATTTGCCAAATATGTAATAACAGTGAGTCACGTTTTTTTTTTCATTTAACCATAAGTCCACTACTATGACATATATAAACAAAATTTCTTCAGAATTGTACTCTCACATGCGTTCATTACAAAAGAAAAAGTCAAATTTGAAAATTGCTCGGTTTGTTTAGTTTGTATTTGATATATAAGGTCAAGTTGTCATTTGTTTCAGTGTTACCCATGCATGGGTAACAGTGAGACAGTATATTTATATGAAAGAAAACATATTTATTATTTATTTATCGTATGGCATACAATAAGAACACATATTTAAAAAGCAATATAAAACATTACATGGAGTATTACAAACGAACATCTAATGCATTAATATAGTCTAAAACATTTTCGGTCGCATTCAGGAACTCGTCAAAAACTCGAGGGAACCGCCTTCGGGGGCATTCTTCAACAATGTGACGGACGGTCTGTCGTTGCGCACCACAGTCACACTCCGGAGTAAGGGCTTTTCCCCATTTATGTAAGCTGTCAGCACATCTACCGCTTCTTGTTCTTATTCTGTTTAGCGTTGTCCATGTACTCCGGGTCAGTTCAAAGCCTGGCGGTTTCTGATCGATACAGGCCATTTGCTGTGCTTCCTGTGGTGAGTCGCTCTCCCATTGTCTTCTCCAAGCGTTGGTGAGGTCGAAATGTTTCTGATGTAAGGAGGTGGCCCTTAACATGACAGGATATCTGGAGCGCAGTCTGTCCATTTCGATATCACGCCTATCATGGTGGATGGGTAGTTGATGGTTAGACTTGATTTTTCGATATTCTCTGAGAAGGGAGTGACTTCTTCGTAGTTTCGGCGGTGGAATGTGACTCAGGATGGGAAGCCAATAGTTGGGTGTTGGTCTAATTGTACCTGAAATCATTCGCATTGTCTGGTTTAATTGGGTGTCAATAATCTTCGTGTGTTTGCTATTGGGCCATACTGGGGAAGCATATTCAGCTGTCGAGTATACAAGTCCGATAGCAGATGATCTGAGTACGGAGGCTGAGGACCCCCATGTGGTACCACATAGCTTTTGGATTATATTATTTCGCGTTTTCAGTTTTGCTGCCGTTCTTTGTAGGTGTTCTTTAAAACTTAAAGTTCTGTCAAGAGTCACTCCAAGATATTTTGGTGTTGAGTTATGAGTTAGTAGTCTGTCTTCAAAGTGAACGGACAGTTTTTTGTTGGCTTGGGCATTATTTAGATGGAAACAGCACACTTCGGTTTTCGTCGCATTAGGCCGTAGCTTCCATTTGCGAAAGTATTTTCCCATAATGGCAAGGTCATCCGTTAGTATTGTTTCTGTAACTGCCATGTTATTATGTCTTGCTGCAATGGCCCAGTCGTCAGCGTAGCCAAATTTCTGCGAATTTGTCCTAGGTAGGTCCGCGATGTATAAATTAAACAGTAAGGGTGCCAAAACAGATCCCTGTGGCAGTCCATTGCTGAGCTTCATTTGGACACTTTTTGAGTTGCCCATTGTGAAACATAAAAAAAAAGAAAACATAAAAAAAAAGAAAACATAAAAAAAATTAAGTTACAAAATATTTATTTATATGAAAAAAAAAACAAAATTAAGTTACAAAGTACTTATTTAGGAAAAAAAAGTGTTGATCGGAATTAACGTACATTTATTAAATTGAAATTTATCTCGAATGACAAAAATGAATTTTGCCGTTTAGTATGACCATAAAAAACTGGCCTTGACAATACCATCTTAATGTCTTTTACTGAAATTGTGGCATAATCTGAAGCTGTGGGAGAGTAAAATTTAGAATCAATCTTCTCACTTTTCCTTATAAATGTGGCATCCACCTCATTTGCATCTGTCACACAAGACAGTAGCTTTTCGATATAGTAAACTGGTTTTGATTTAGTGTTTTCTGGTTTAAATTCTACCAGAACATAATCATCGACCATAGTAGTTCTTGATAAATCTTCAAAAGCTGTTGGGTCTACTTCCGGTTCAAAATGTTCAGATGATGCATCGGAATGCCATTCTTGATCTGCTTCATCTTCATCACTCTCTTTTATCTTTCGCTTAACACTTTTTGCTTTCTGCAAATCTATTGCCCCTATATTTTTTTGCTTTTTATTCTGCCTTTCTTCCAGCTCAAGTCTCTGGAGTGTCAGTAGGTATCATACTTTTTCCCTTTCTTCGGCTTTTGAATGTTTCTTTTCTAGGTTCAGCCTTAGGATATCTACGAATCTCTTCCGGAGGTATAAATCTATTTTTTTCTCCAGCTTCCTGGTGAACTGGATCGCAAGGAGGGTTTGGTTACCCATTGGCAACGTCTATCAGTGACGGAGCATGGCAAAAAGTCGATATCTGTGAATATTTCCCTGTCGTATTGATATATTTTACATTTTTTAAAGGCTGAGGTAATATTTCCCGGAGTCATTGCCTTCTGGTACGCTTCGCCCACACAACCTGCAACTTCATAAATAGTAACTGGCTTTCCAGGATGATGCATTAGCCAGCTATCTATGGCAGCATTATAAGCCAAGCTGAAAGGCTTGAAAATACCAACATCTTAAGGCTGTATCTTATTGGTTGAATGTGGTGGAAAAGTAACGATGGTAACGCCATTTTCCTTAGCAAGATTTATAACCTGGGTGCTGAAAGGTGACTCTCGTGATTGTCATAAAGCAAAAGACTTGGATTTTGCTTTGAACTGGAGGTGTGTAGAATAAACTGTTACCCAGTTTCCCCCATGCCTCACCTGCTGTTCTCTAATAACCGAAGAAAAAACCTTATATCGGAAAAATTTTGTCATCTCTTCAAAATAAATACGATGAGACAGAAAAGAGCGATATCCGTAGAATAGTGCACCGATTTTTCAGGAAAATAGACCACCGACAATCAACTTTGTTTTGGTTACAGTAAACGCTGCGGAGCATTTGTCCAATTTTTCAAGAAGCACGAGTAAAGTTTGAAAAACGCTGTAGAAAGTCGATTTTAATTGAGAAACGGGATATAATTTCATGGCGTCGTCGTTACTTACCATTAAATCGCGTAGAGATGCATTTTTTCGTGTCCTGCCTAAAGTCTTAAAAGCTTCTGCAGCTCGTGGTGCTCGTTTTGTCCTCCTACATGCAAGATGTGAAAATGGCTTTGTTAATGGAGTAGAACCGACTTTTCTGGCAAAGACAAACACCCAATATTACCATGATGAAGTGGATGGTCCTTTCTTTGAAAATTGGTTTAAACATAACCTACATAGTTCCTAATTGGCCAGAAAAAACAGTTATGATGATGGATAATGCTTCTTATGATAGCAAAAAATTTGAGAAAGTTCCTAACACTGCTTCCAATAAAGAAGAAATAAAAACATGGCTTCTATCGAAAGATATATTTTTTGAAGAAAGGTATTTAAAAACAGAATTTTGGAAGTTGTCAACAGTTACAGTGCAAATTACGATCGACATATAATTGAAGATATTGCACAACACAATTTGAAATTTCTCCGTCTTCCGCCCTATCACTTTGAGCTCAACCCCATAGAATTGGTATGTTTTTGTATGGTTAAGATTTTTACATCTTAAATTATTGTTTTCAAAATGGCCTACCAGTTAACAGGTGAACATCGTTCGATAAATCTGTGCCGGGTCCTTAACTAGTGCTATTATCAAATTAATAGGTATTTAATTTGAAAATAAACCAACCGATCTTCAAAAAAGGTAGGATCTAATTATTTATTATTATGAGTGAATCGGGGGGTGGTGTTGAGACACCCCAGAATAATATATCATTAATGGATACGGAAGACAAAAGGTATATTAATTTAAATAACAGATATAAAATAAATGATTCAGGGTATTATAATGTCTTTGTAGAATCTACAGACAAAAACTTGTCCCGTTTATCACCAGTACGTGTCGCTCATTATCTATTTAAAAACCAATATTTTAAACACGATGTACTAGACATTAAAACTGTTGGCAGAAATAAGGTAAAAGTAATTTTTAGAACTTATACTTGCGCAAATTCTCTAATTGAACATGAGCTTATTAAGGATAATAAACTTGTAGCGTATATTCCAACATTTTTTACTCAAAAGAAGGGAATTATTAGGGAAGTCGATACGTTTTTGGATGAAAAGTATATTTTAGAAAATATTGTTTTAGATAAAAATGTTGTCGAAGTAAAAAGGTTAAAACGGAAAATAATTGATTCGGATAATGAAAAAATTCTTGTACCTCGCCAGATGGTCATTTTGACATTTGAAGGAAATAGCCAGTAAGCCATTCAGTAATATATATTCTTTATCTATGGAAATAGCATTCCTAAGACTGTTAATTTAGACTTGGTTAGGTTTAATGTTGAACAATATATATATCCGGTTGTTCAGTGTTTTAATTGCTTTCGTTTCGGTCATACTGCTCGGCAATGCAAATCAACATCAAATCGTTGTAAAAAATGTAGTCAAACTCATGATAATAATGAAACATGCACTAACTCTCTATTTTGTTTACATTGCAACTCCACTGAACACAACTCACTCTCTAAACAGTGTCCTGCATTTAAACACCAATACAAAATAAAATCAATAATGGCTTTAGAAAACACTACCTTTAAAGAGGCAGAAACCATAGCTAACAATCCTTCATACGCCAAGGTAACTACAAATAATAGATTCGATATCCTTAATACTATACAAAATTTCCCCGCCTTAACCCCTAACATCCCTGAAGGTACAAATCAAAATCAATCCTATGTACCTACCATTAAAAAAAACAAGAAACAAGCGTAAAGCTATCTCTCCTACTGCAATCAAAAAGACACCAACTTTCCCAAGATTTCCCAATGCTACAAACACCTCATCCCAACCTATAATCCCTAATCCCTACAGGGACGAGTTTATGGCGTATAAAGAAAAAATAGAATGTAAAATAATCAATGAAATTCCAGCCTTGATAGAAAATATCATCAAGAAAATTAACCCTAAAATATTTTTACCTAACTTACAAAAAAATACAAAAGAAGAAATTGAAAAAATGTTGAACAACCTAACAGATATTGAAAGCGATGGGGAACAACAGGACATTTAACATACTGCAGTGGAACTGTCAATCTATAAATAAACATAAAGCTAGTTTACTTAATTATCTCGAGCACAATGTTGTTGATGTCATTCTGCTTAATGAAACATGGCTTTCTAAAAATAAAAATTTTGGTTTAACAGGTTACAACGTTATCAGAAGCGATAGACCTGATGGTTACGGTGGTGTAGCCATCCTCGTCAAATAACCTTTGTTTTACTGAAATTAATGTAAAGAAAAACTTTAATAAAGGTATTGAAACGTGTGCAGTTTTTATAGAACAAATTAAATTGGTAATCGTTTGTATTTATAAACCACCCAAAGTAATAGTCAATAATAGAGATTGGAAAAAGCTTTTAACTCAATTTAGTGGTAGGGTTGTCATTGGTGGGGACTTCAATGGACACCACAGTAGGTGGGGTTCCTTGAAGGATTCCGCTCAGGGCAAGTGTATAGTAGACGCGCTAGATAACAGTAATTTAGTTCTGCTAAACGACTGTAGACCGACCAAAGTAACAAGACCTAATGAACTTCCATCAATGGTGGATCTATCCCTTGTTACACCAAATCTAATTGGATACACCACATGGGATCCTGTTCCCGATACTCTGGGTTCAACTCACTTACCTATAGTAATCACTATCGACTTGGACTATCACCCATGTACAATAATTCCTTCATCTAAATGGAAAGAGTCTTCAGCAAACTGGAATATCTTTAAAGGTCATATAGAAAAAACATTATCCGAAAATATAACCGATAATATCACTTCAGCGGAACGTTTTGACTTCCTGTTAAAGACAATTGACGATGCTGCCTCATTTTCTATGAATATCAAAAATTCCTTTCAACCAAAATCTCGAATTCCAGTCTGGTGGGATTATGAATGCAAAAATATGATCATTTCACGAAAAGTTGCTTACAAAAGATACATTGAAGCATCAAATTTTGAAAACTATATTAAATACAAACAAATTCAAGCCAAAAGTAAACTCCTCTTTACAAACAAACAAAAAAGTTCGTGGATTAACTTTGTAAATACTTTAAACAAAAATACTCCCATCAGTAAAATTTGGAATTTTGTTAATAAACTAGTGAATAAAAATTACCGTACAAGACGATATCCCCTGCCAAATGAACTAATAGAAGAGTTGCTCGACAAATTTGCTCCGCCATATGTTGACCTTCCTATTCAGGATAACAGTAAAACTTGTAAATACAATATTTTCCAGGAAAGTTTTGATATGATAGAATTTGAGGCTGCACTCAAGTCTTCAAAGTCCTCGGCTCCGGGGCGCGATCAAATTACTTATAACATAATATATGAATTACCTCTTATAGCTAAACAAAGTTTACTAACAATTTTCAACGATTGGCTTTTCAATGGAAGATATGTGGATCATATGAAAGAAATAGTTATTTGTTTAATTCTTAAACCTAATAAAGATAAAACACTCTCCTCTTCTTACAGACCGATATCATTAATGTCTTGCATATGCAAGACATTTGAAAGACTTATTAAGACTCGATTAGAATGGCTTATAGAACATTATAGTATCCTTCCAAGTACACAATATGGATTTAGGGCTAGTGTTGGTACACTGGATGCAATATCACATTTAGTTACCGACATTCAAATAACGTTTTCCAGAAACAATTATCTTGCTTGTTTGTTTTTAGACCTAAAAGGGGCATATGATTCTGTTAATTTAACCATTTTACACAAAAAACTATATGATATAGGATTACCTCAAAATATAGCGACTAATATTGTTCATCTTTATAATAATCGTGTTATATATATATATTAAAGATCATTTAAACCAACTACACGGTCCTAGAATTGCTCATACAGGTCTTCCACAAGGATCAGTTTTAAGTCCGTTATTGTTCAACATATTTTCAGCAAGTATTCATGGCATTTTTGACAACACAATCAATTGCATCCAATACGCTGATGACATATGCATCTATACAGAGCGTAACTCGTATACTGACTGCCTGGGGGCTCTGGAATTCATCATGCAAAACGTTAATAACTGGGTAAAAAATCATGGACTGACCATTTCCCCTGACAAATCAGCCACAATGATATTCACTAGACATAGGATTCGTACGCCTGTTAAAATAAAGTTGTCTGGATATGATATACCTATTGTCAAAGAATACAAATATCTTGGCATTCTTCTTGATCCCAAACTCTTATGGTCAAAACATGTGGAATATATAAAAAGTAGGTGTGAAAAAGGTATTAATATTCTTAAATGTGTTACTAATCGAAGATGGGGTGCTGACCCCAAAGTTGCATTGATGTTTTACAGAGCCTACGTGCGATCTATTGTAGACTATGGTTGCATTCTGTATGGTGCCGCCAGTAACACACACTTATTAACTGTAGACCGCATTCAGTTTAAATGTCTAAGAATATGCTTGGGCACCATGAAGTCTACTCCTTGCCCTGTACTACTTGCTGAAAGTAATGAAATACCTCTTCAAAATCGTCGAGAAATTATGGCAATTAAACATATCCTGAAGCTAAGATTAAATAATAATAATCTACTTAGTCAACTGTATGAGTTATCTATTGAAAACCTCTCAAATAAATACTGGCGCATAAAAAATTCTCCTCCACTTGCTGATGCTTTCTTAGAAACTAATGAGTATCCTAATATCTATGGCAAAGAAAAAAGATTACCAATATATAAAGCTAATTTTCAGGTAACATTAAATAAACCAAAAGTCATTATACCAAAGTACACAGAATTCCCACAAATAAACTTTGTCTTACTTAGATCCATATTGAGTGACTATAATGATCACGTAATAATGTATACCGATGGTTCCAAAAAAGAGGATGGTGCCACAGGTTGCGCAGTTTACATTCCACATAAAAGCGAATCTTTGAAAATTAAACTTCCATCACATTGTTCAATATATACTGCTGAAGCGGTAGCTATCGAAAAAGCATTAGATTGGCTAGATTCACACAATTTAAATAAAGCAGTAATATTATCAGATTCATTATCGGTCATTAAAGGATTAAACTCAGATATGACTCAACATAAAAGAAATAATATTCTTTGTGCTATTAAAAATATATAGTAAAGATATTACAGTTATTTGGGTTAAAAGTCATATAGGTATCGAGGGAAATGAACTGGTTGACCAGCTTGCTAAAGATGCGACCCATGTTGGACTCTATATTCCCATATTTACATTGGAGGACTTACAACAACATTATTATAACAAAATTTTTATAAATTGGAAAGAAAAATGGAAAAACATAGCAACGAATTCAAATAATCAATATTATAATATCCACCCTACCCTACCACAAGATGTTGACTATATTTTCAAATATGCAATGCCAAAGAAGTTGACAGCCACAATTACTCGACTGAAAACTAATCACGGTGCATTCCCAGCTCACTTGGCTAAGTTAAATATTATCCCTTCTGGGGTATGCTCATGCGATAATATATCACAATGTGACATCAACCATATTCTTTTTAAGTGCGATAAACATAGATATGAAACAGATCAGCTGTATTCAAAACTATCAGAACTTAAACTTCAGACTCCCATAAACATCACCCATTTACTCTCCTTAGATAGTAGAGAAGTATACGAACTAATATGTAACTTTTTATTTAAAGTTGGTTACATTATTTAAAAACTAATATCTTACATTACAATTCTGTGGCTAAAGGACTAGTTTCCAAGCCAACTCACCAAACACACACACACACACACACACACACACACACACACACACACACACACACACACACACACACACACACACACACACACACACACACAAAATGGCCTAAAATATATCTTAACATATGTTTTAACATATCTTTTTGTTAACCTTTCACGAATGAATTGAAAGAAAAAATAATTATTCAGTACGGTCAAAAAATTATTAATTGTTTGATGACCGCTGAGAAAAAGAAGTAAATGAAAGTATTAGGCAGGTACTTGTAGAAGATTGTCGCTGTTAACTGCTGTTGAATACAAAACGAGGATTTATTTATGATAATTCACAGAATGGACGAAATATGGCAAACCCGCTTGTAATTTACAACCACACTGAGTCTAACGTTTAAAACGCAGTATAGAGGATGTGTACCATGTTTTTGGAGTGACTTGAACGTCTTCGAAAAATATTTGTATCCTGAGATCTAACGCTTCGCAGTCATGCAAGATATGGGTGACGGGTGACCCTTTCGCTGCGTCAAATAAATACATATCGCTGACCAGTGCGGCAGTAGTTTTTTAACACTAAATGAGATATTTGTTCAACAATTGGTTTTTGTACATATTATATTAAAACCGATTATTATAATTTTTCTTCTGAATTTGTGCAAGAAGCACATGTGCGCTGTACGCAGTTTTCAAGGAATTTCTTTAAAAAATGCGGAGGACGCACTTGTGCGCTTGATACAAATTTTTGTATTTACTAAATTAAATCGACTTTTTTTATCTAAACTAAAATTTTCTTCATAAAAACAGGATGTAAAATAAACAAATAACATATAATATAAATAAAAGTATGCAAAATATTAATTTTTTCGTAATGTCTTTCTATATTGATACATGATATTCTCTGAAACATTTGCCTAAGCAGAGGCTAGGTTTATCGGGACATTCTTGACAATGATAAATAGTATCCTTACGTATCTTATTTTTATTGCATGTCCGACATTTCTTTCTAAGAGTTTTACCACGTTCATTATGTAACTCAATTTTTGAAGATGTGTGGTTTTCACCCGAAGTAACTGCTACTTCTGCCGTTACAACTGCTGTTTCTTGACATTTTTCTGGTAACATTTTTTTAAGTATTTACAATCGAAACTTATAATATGACATTTTGTTATTTCCGTGGTACTTATTACACAATCTATGAGCATTTTGAAATATAGCTGAAACAAATGTGTGCCAATTTTTTTGTACCAACGTAAAGTTTTGCGTGTCGGCGGATAATAAGAAGACATTTGGTCTTGAAGATGTCCTCCGCCCATATATTTATTATATTGAATGATTGGTAGTGGTTTAATTTTCTCATCTCCTCGTCTATTTCTTACGGTTACCATCTCATTTTTATATTCAGTTGAAATGTAAATGATATCTCTTTTGTCTCGCCATTTTCCAATCACTACGATGTTTTTTGGACAGTCTTTCCTATCTTTTCTCAGAGTGCCTGTACAAAAACTATTTTTATCCAGTAGTCATTTGGCCAAGTTAAAACTATTGTAATAGTTGTCCATATAAAGCGAATGTCCATGGTCGAAAAAATTACGCATTAGGTGTAGCACCAATCTTTGGCTATCCAAAATTGTTGGATCGGCTTCTGTCAGCATATAAAGCTTTACTCCATACTTATGTCGTTTCTTAAGGTGATATTGCTTGAATATCAGTTTTCCTTTCCACAAGATCATAGATTCGTCTAGAGATAAATACCTTCCTGGATAGTATACCGTCTTCATTTTCTTATTAAAATGATCTAGCAAGGGTTTTACCTTATATAGTCGATCTACTGGAACTGGTTCATTTTCTTTTACATTTTAGGCAAAATGAAGGCATCGCATTATAAGCAAATAGCGGTCTCTACTCATGTATGAAGAAAAACAAGTCGAAAATAATATATTTTTCTTCCAGTAGTCTTGTTTGCTAGGCAATTGGATTGCTCCTGTATGGGAGGTTAATCCAATAAATATTAGCAATTCCGATATTGTTAATTCCTTCGATAGGGAAATCCTTGAACGGTCACATCCTTTGCTGGTAGAAAAAAACTCAACTGCATAACTGTTAGTTTGTAAAACAATCATATTTAAAAGTTCATCGTCAAACAACAGCCTAAACCAATCGTACGCACTATCACCAGGACTATCGACTAACAATCCACTTCTTTTTGTAAATGGAATTTGTTTCATACCGCTAGTTGTTTCGGTCCATTCATTGTCTGTAATCTGTACGTCAGGTTTATCTGCAACGGTATTATTTAACTTGTTCTGTAGTACATCATATTCAGTAACACTTTTAGAAGAGTCTTCCGAAACATTTTCAATTTCAACTAAAAATATTAATTTCAGCCCACAAGTTTATACATTTATTTACTTATAGTTATCTACATCAGAGTCTTCATAATCATCATCTGAGTCTGAATTATACAAAAACTGCATCAATTCCTCAACACTCAGATTTTTTTCATTTCTCACTTTCACGGTCTTACCCCTTTTTACGCCTGAAGGTCCAGCTTTATTTAAATCGGCCATTATAATACAAATAATTAAACTTGTAATCACACTAAACAGTTTGAAACGACAACACCTTTGAAAACCTATTTATGTGAGTAACTGATCTACGACGCCACCTATGAATAGCTTTGCAAACCTAACCACATTATTCACTGAGCCGCGACGCCACCTATGAATAGAAGTGACTTTTAATAAAATGCGGACAAAGTTTACTTGATCTCCTGAAACTGAGTTATTTTTAATTGTATATGGAAATCACCATATACATAGGCCGCTCATGTGCGCCATATGCATTTTACAAATAAATGGGAGGACGCGCATGTGCGCTTTACGCAGCGAAAGGGTTAAGGCGGTGGTCTCCAATTTTCAGGTTATACAATGCGTGTAGCGCTTGCTTACGTCACCTCCAACGAATATCTGTCACCGGGCACATCATTTGATCACTACAGAAGATTACGCTGAAACGTTGGCATCGGAATCACTCTAGTGATCTTTCAACTTCTTTTGTTCAGAAATGGAGTATAAAACAGTATTAACTCTTAGTCAAAGAGGGGGAGGATGACGGTTACTTTATACGGATGTCACTAAAGAATTTGCCTAGTATATCAATCATTTCACAACTGCATATTGCTTTTGATCGATTCAATTAACAATTCCTCTTTTTCTCTTTAATTGATGAATTGACTCATTGCTCGAGGTTAAAACGCTGACCAGTCGTACTCCACAATGTTCGAAAATAACTAAAGATGTTTAACGTACAATAAGAGCCCACATCCATTGTTTATTATATAAAGCACACAGACTCAACCTGTGGCGTAACGCTATACGAGGCGTACGGCGTTTATTGGAAACCATTGCTACAGCTACTGTTTAAGTTGCCATGAAACGATCTCATTGTATGCAAGTGTCTGTTGGATGACTAGTCTATGTCCAGTAAGAAAGTCCTGATTGTGCCATTAAATTTGCTGTGTCCACGATATCCAGGTCATTTGCATAACTGACTACATGATGCTGACAATGTATTCTTCAGTAATATTGCGTATATCACACAACTCTTCAGAATGCAGTCTATCCATCTGCAGATCGTTTCGTCTATTCCTTTTAGACGAATCACCCTTATGATTTCTTTATAGAAGATACTGTCTCTGACGTTTCGGACTTTCAATCATTACGTCATTTCTAATGTGCATATAGAGCAGTTTTTATAGATTCTTCTGTAGAAATGACATCAGATTTATCCGCCTCAGGAACTTAGATTTTTCTTGTTTCGTTTTTCCCATGTTTAAGTTTAAGTTTTGATTTATATAGCTTAAATGTGTTTATTGTCCATTTAATTTTTTCTTAATCTACCACTTCTTTTGCCACTTGCCACTTTTCCATGAAACCATAAGTTATGGTCTCCAGTCCAGTGTGCTGCCATGTGTTTAGTGGTATCGGTTTTGTTTGAACTCAGGAATCTGCACCGTAAACGGTTCTTTCAGGGTTACTTCGCCATTAAGAGTGTTTTCAACTGACTCCTTTTGGAGGGGGGGTATACTGAGTGCTCATAGAGAGCACTTTATGGAGCCTTGGCATTTTTGCAATCTGTCCTATCTCCTCGCAATGCTTTCTCCAGGATTCTCTTTTTGTACGTCTCAGTGCCTTATTACATTGTCAGAGCTTCTCGGTAATCAACCCAGACACGTGATCTTTTGGCGAAATTAAATGTTTATCTCACTTCTGCCCTATGATTTGCAAGGTTGTTATTCCACCAGGGTTGTTTCCACCATCTTTCCTGCAGGAATTCTTCAATATCTTCGAACGCCGTATTGAGTCTTGAAGTCTTGAAATTGTTCGGCGGCCATGTCTTGGTCCAGTGTTTCACTTACGTATCTTTAACCCTGTTTAAACAATATTCCAGGTCTTCTTGATATGTTCAATGTGTTTTACGAGAGTCAAAAAAGGGTTGAAAATAATGATTCTAAAATTTAATAGTCCAAATTAGATTAGACTTTTATTGTTTCTGGAACCCGTTTTATATGTACTCGTTACTGAGATTAACCAATAATTCGAACAAGCTTTAATCGACGGAAGTTTAAATGAAACCATATCACATAATGAGAGAAATATGGTAATACGTGCTTGGCGGAGGAAGGCGATGGATAGGGACGACTGGAGAGAAATTCTTGAGGATGGCTACACAGGGTTGTAAAGCTAGTATGATGATGATATCACATAATAGTATACTTACTAAGTGGTTTCCTATGACACGAGAGGAAATAAAAGTATTTTTTTGGCCCAATAGTAAGTATGGGACTAGATAAGAAACCAAGGTTTCGAAATAATTAGACTATAAGTGTTAAAAAAATTAAATTTCTGTTTTTTGTGGTAGTAGTCGTTACGTTTGACGCTCTTATGCATTTCTTACATGTTGCCAATAATCGACTAGTTGAAATTCTAAACAGACAATTTGAAAGAAGAAGGATGTATTCTACGTGAGAAACTTTACATAATACACGAGACGATGGTGCTTTTTCGCGGTAGATTAGGATTTCTAGAGTACATAGCTGGCAAAAGACATGTATGGAATAAAACTGTTCAACCTATGTATTCCGAATGGTTGCACTTATAATATATAGGTGTATGGTGGAAAAGGAAATAGGCCCATCAATAATATTGTATCTATGGATGTGGTTATGGAGTTGATCACAAAATTGTTAAATCACGGACGAGCTTTTGCAGTAGATAACCATTACACCAGTGTTACATTAGCTCAGGAGCCAGGTAAAAAGAAAATATTTGTAATTGAAACACTACAAGCAAATAGAAAGTAATGTTGTCAACAAATTGTTAAAAACAAATTACAAAAAGGGGACATAAAAGTACTTCAGAATAGTTCAAAAGTGGTTTTTCGAAAATGGCGAGATAAAAGAGAGGTTTTATTTTTGACAACGAAATCTGTTCTGGAAATGATACAAGTTGTAGCCAAAAGAGGTATAATCTAACATATATCGATTATTGTATAAAAGCATACGTAAATATATCCTACCAAAAGACTGCTTATGCTTTGACGATTCGTAAGGGTATCGAGTGGTAACGAAAAGTTTTACTCGAACTTCTTACAAACACGGAAGTAGTCTACAATCGATGTTTTCTGTTTCCACCAACATCTACGAGGGGCGGTTTTGGGGGGAAGGCCGGGGGTAGAAGTGGCAAATCTTTTTTGGGGTCTCAAAATTGACATTTTCAGCAAAATTCAGCTTGTTCGTATGATCTTTAGTAGAGGTTCAGTGGCATTTTTTGTCCCTGACGACTGCAACTGGAGTATTATTTTCTCGTACATTTAGGTATATACAAATCGTTGCAACCATCACAATTTGACGAACCATATCTTGGTTACCATTGGTCCTAGAATATTTTACAACAGACTATTTTAAGGTACAGAAAATAAGTTTTCTTTTTATTTGGTAATGCATATAACTAAATGTACGAGAAAAAAGTTATGAGATATTTAAAAAATAGTTGAAAAACTTCGTTGAAAAATCGGTAAAAATAGAAAACTTTGTTTGCTTAAAATTAGTCTTAGAACCTTCTACTATAGAACATTTTAAAGATAATTATTTTTTCTTTCAAATAAAAGTAAAAAAAGTTAGAGAACAATTTTTCCGAAAAAATAGAGAAAATGGCCAAAAAATTGTGTAAGTGGCTTTGAAAAATCATATCTGGGATACTGTTAATCTTAAATACTTTTACCAAACGTTATTTTGAAGGTGAAGGATAATAGTTTTTTTACAGCAATGCCTATACCTATACCTAGAGAAAGATGTGTGTTCCTGTTTTTTTGCTTTGTTTTTTAAATATATTTTTGTTAAAAAAACATATTTTTGACTTTAAAAGGTGACATTTTGATAGAAAATTTTATCTTGAACAACTTTTCTGTAGATGTATATGTACGAAAGCTACATAGAATTCACCCAGATGCGCCCTAATGCATAGTGCTTTCACATTTGGGGATTGGGGGGTCCGTTTACCATATGAAATAATAAAACCTCTTTAAAACGTTGTAGTTCCTTCTAGCCTTATTTTTCTTAACATAATCAATAGTCTATGTCAAGGTATTTGAAAAATGGACTTACTATATTTTTGAAATTTGATGACTTATACCACTTTCATTCTCACCGGCTCATATGTCGCAGATATGCGAAGTAGGATATATCATATTTAATAAATTTAATAGTATTCATATTCTCACCTCTAATGAAGAGCTTTGGATATGATAATCCTTAATACGTAGTTTATAAATATGTACTTGCTCCACGTAATCAAATACTAAGTCGTTATAATAATTATTTTCGAAACTGTAGAAATTTATGAAGAATTGATACTACGATTTTTCATAACGATTTAAACATACTGTTACGAGCATGCTTTCGGCATGGTCCATGTAACGGTTGCATCTCGAAAAAGCATCGAGAACCTTCGCAATGTATCGAGTGCGAGAGAGAACAACCCCTCACGTAGGCGAATTAGAGGTGGGACTACTTTGGATTATTCTAGAATAATACTTTTGGTATATATATGTAACGATGTTATGAGTTAGTTTAGTTGATAAGGTATTATCGAACTGTAAACTTATAAATAAATACATTTATATAAATTCGAACCGCTCGTTTTATTTAAAAACGGTACAGTTGGTGTCACAGTGTGAGGACAATTATTTATTTAAGAAATAAATTCAGCAGTGACTTTTGAAAAAGACTTTTGAACTTTTGAAAAGTACTGTTCGTCGGGAACATCCTCGTAGTTCGGTAGTGATCTTTGTACGAAAGAACATTAAAAAAAGTACGTGTGTGCCTGACCAAAGATGCTGCTAGTAGAACTTTCAGTAAAACAGTTGCGTGAGCAACTAGAAGAACGTGATGAAGACTGCAGCGGGTCCAAGAAGATACTCCAAGAACGACTGAAGACTGTTCTCAACAAGAATGGAGACGACCCAGAGACATTCCAGTTCCAGTCAGCAGATGAAGCAGTTTTAACGAAAATAAAAAATGTGTCGCAAATGCTTGAAGAATCTTCTAGGAAAAATGATAATAAATTCGAAAATGTGTCTAGAAGATTCGACGAGAAATTTGAAAATGTCTCGCAAATGATTGAAGACACTTCTAAAAAAAATGATGAAAGATTCGATGAAACGTCTCAAATTATTAAAGAAGTAGCTAGACAAAACGACGAGACTTCAGAAATAATTAAAGAAATATGTATTCAGAACAATGAGAAATTTGAAGAAATTTCTAAAACATTCTCGGCCGTGAATGAAACTACAGGCTAGACTCCAACCTGTCTGATGTTAGGTCGTGAAGTTCTTTTGCCCTGCGACCTAGAGTTTGGCTGCAGACCTTCCGAAGAACATGTTGCAAGCAAAGATTATGTCGACCGCCTGAAGTTAAGAATGAACAACATTCATCAACTTGCCCGACAACACATCCAAGTAGCCAGTGACCGAATGAAAGATCAATACGATTCTCGATGAGAATGAAAGCTATGAAGTAGGTGATCTTGTTTGGCTTTATAATCCACAACGTGCTACGTAAACTGCAAAGACAATGGGAGGGTCCATATGAAATTAAAAAGAGAATAAATGACGTAATATACCGAATTAAGAAGTTCCCGAAAGGTAAATCAAAAGTAGTTCACATAAATCGTCTTGCACCTTATGCTGGCTCAAATGAAACAGAAGAAGCCCGAACCCTTCAACATGAGATCAAAGATGACCGGCGACGAAGCTTTAATGAGTTTATGTCAAATTACGCTGAGAGAAAGAGTGCTAGATTCTGCGTGACGACAAAAGTTCAGCAGGATCTTTTTAGTGTTCCGCATAACGTCTCTCTAGTCCACTGTGTTGCCCAAGAGACTAAAGGAATCTCATCTGTATTTTATAAGAAGTTCGGTCGTTTAGACGAGTTAAAAAATCAGTAGCCTAAAGTTGGAAGAGTCCTGAGATTAGAAGATGGCCCTCGATCTTTGCTGTATATGGTGACCAGGAAGTCGTATACAGACAGGGCAAGCTACGAGGATATATGGCGTGCTCTAGCTAATTTGAAGAAAATCGTGTGCAATTATGACATCAAGAATTTAGCCTTACCCAAGATAGGCCATGCATTAGATAATCTGGATTGGAAGATTGTCAGAAGCATGCTTGAAGTGATCTTCCGAGAAACCGGCGTAAGAATTACTGTGTGTTGCATTAATCCGAAGAGATCATGTCCTTCAAAGACAGTAGACTGTTATTTCTTTCTGAGGAGTTCATGCAGAGCTGGAGAGTCCTGTAGATTCCGCCATCCTGGGCCTACATATAGAGTTGCTGATCGGGACGCTCAGATTTAAGAGGGGAGCAGTGTTACGAGCATGCTTTCGGCATGGTCCATGTAACGGTTGCATCCCGAAAACGCATCGAGAACCTTCGCGATGTATCGAGTGCGAGAGAGAACAACCCGTCACGTAGGCGAATTAGAGGTGGGACTACTTTGGATTATTCTAGAATAATACTTTTGGTAAATATATGTAACGATGCTATGAGTTAGTTTAGTTGATAAGGTATTACGAACTGTAAACTTATAAATAAATATATTAATATAAATTCGAGCCGCTCGTTTTATTTAAAAACGGTACAATACAAAAACTGTTTGCAAATTCCACATTGTCTGTTAAGAGCCTTCCGGCCCCTGAAACTGTGATACAGATATGAATAGGTATCTGTAGAATCAAAATAAACGTTTTGCGGCATTAGTTTCGTGATTTAATAGTAAAAATTCGTAAACTTTGTGGAATTTTACGAAATCGAATACGAAAAATTACGAATAATGAAAGATCAAATAAGAAAACGTAAAATTGCGTATTACAAACGAACATCTAATATATCAATATAATCTAAAACATCGATGATAGACTAGAGATCTATGATAGATTCTATTCTGTCGAATAGGGAGTTACACCCCTCTCAAATCTTGGATGTAAGAGCACTAACATCAGCAGGAATAGGAAGCGATCATAAATTATTATTGTGGAAAATCCGAATGAAACACATATATGGAATAACAAAACACCAGAATACACCACAAAGATCAAAGTCGAAAGCTTACAGGATGACTTCACAAGATACCTATTCAAAAAAGAATAACCGAAAAAAGAAGAAACACATATATCACAGAAAGTGATGGAGTCGAAGAAAGCTGGACAAAAATTAATTCTAATATCTTAGCCTCGGCCAAGGAAGTTCTTGGTGAAAGAAATATAAATAAAAATAAATCGTTCCCAAGGCGAAGAACTCCATGTTTTTGTACAGCAGTGAAGAAAAAATGTATAGAAAAGCAAAAATCTTACCTGAAATACATGTCAACCAAAACACAAGAGGCATACCATAATTACAAGACAATTAGAAACGAAACACATGCACTTGTAAGAAAAATAAAAAATGATCACTAGAAACGCTTTTCGAAAGAAATGGAACATGATTTTTACGGTCTGCAAAAGGAAATATGACTCTTTATAAGAGGTCAAAGAACGGAGGTAAAGGAACTAATAGAGCCAAAACACATAGAAAAGGATACGCTCTATGCAAAAGAAGAACAAACGGCACTAGAACCGGAAACACCAGAAATTACCGCAAATGAAGAACTTATTATAAATGTACAGGAAGTTCGTAAAATATTTGAAAAGCTGAAGAACAGAAAAGCAGCAGGTAAAGACGGGATACCAAACGAATTACTGAAATATTGTGGAGGAGCAATGACAGACCAATTAACAGTATTAATTAATAAAATACCGGAACAATGGAGAACAAGCGAACTAATTCTACTATTCAAAAAAGGAGATACAAACAGCCAAACAACTATAGGGATAAAAACTTATTAAATACTATGGGTTGCTGCAATTAATTCTGCAAGGAAAAGTAGAAGGAAAGCGAGGACAAAGAAGGCGAAGAATTTCCTGGCTGAAAAATCTACGTAAGTGATTCAACACAACAACCACAAATCTTTTTTTTACAGTTTGCAAAATACAGATTGCCATGATGGTCGCCAACATTCGCAACGGATAGGCACTACAACAAGAAGAAGAAATACTACCCTAAAACTTATAACTAAAATTTTACGGGTACTAATAAATCAGAGGATAAGTTTAGCTGATGAATAACAGGATTTTCATAGTGGAAGATAGTGTACAGATGCAATATTAGTTATAACGCAAATTACTGAGAAATCACTAGAGTATAATAGACCAACATTTCTGTGTCTAATTGACTTAAAGAAAGCATTTGACAGAGTAAACTCACTCAGAGTACACATTACACTCAATGTAATACATTTTCTGTATAATAGAGAATAAGACAGCGGAATAAGACAAAGGGACAAATTGAGCCGTATGCTCTTCAATTTAATCATAGAAGAAATCACTAAAAGCGTTAACAAGGAAGAGAATGCAGATTGGGAGACAAAGAAATAAAAATACTCTGTGATGACGCAATACTAATAGTCTAAGATGATGATAGTCTGCAAAGACTGATCCGCAGATTTAATATAAGAGCAAAAGCATTTAATATGACAATCTCATCTCAGAAAACTAAAACAATAGTAATCAACAAAGAACCAACCAGATGTAAAAAAGAAATTGATGGCATCAGTATTGAACAAGTATCGGGAATAAAATACCTTGGAATTACACTGTCCAGCTATTAAGATCTGGACAAAGAAGTGAGAGATCAAGTACAAAAAGCATTTAAATAATAGACTGGCCTTAATAACACTATGAAACAGACACATTAACATTGAGATAAAGTCAAGAATTTATAAAGCCAGTGTAAGACCAATAATGACATATGCCTCAGAAACAAGACAAAGGCTACTGGAAACGGGAAATACGTTGAGTGATCGAAAAAGAAGTGAAGACATTAGAAGAAAATGTAACGTACAGTGTATAAATGAATGGACACAAAATAGAAAAGAAGAATGGAATAACCACATAAGCAGAATGCGGGAGACCCGTGTCGTCACAATAGCAAGAGATAAGTCACCAATCGGCAGAAGATGTATCGGAAGACCGCGTAAAAGATGAAGTGACAACCTTCCATAGAGGTATTAATCCGCCAATGAACAAACAGAATTGCTTATAAAGAGGAAGAAGAAGAATCTAAAACATTTTCGGTTGTATTCAGGAGCTCAATGTGAGGGACAGTCTGTCGTTGCGCACTACAGTCGCACTCAGGAGTAAGGTCTTTTTCCCATCTATGTAAGCTGTGCTGTCAGCACATCTACCGCTGCTTATTCTTATTCTGTTCAGCGTTGTCCATGTATTGCGGGGCAGTTCAAAGCCTGGCGGTTTCTGATTGATATAGCCTATTCGGTGAACTTGCTGTGGTGAGTCGCTCTTCCATTGTGGTGAGTCGCTCTTCCATTGTCTTTTCCAGGCGTTGGTGAGGCTGAAATGTTATTGATGTAAGGTGACCTTTAACAATGGGGGATGTCTGGAGCGCAGTCTATTCCTTTTGATATTGTTCGAAGCTATTTTCTTGTGGCACCTTAAAGCAATTACTATTTTAATGAGAATAAGCCACAATTGTTTTTTAAAATAAGATTATCGACGTTTCAATTTTCACTTCCGAAATCGTTCTCAAAATACAATGTTTGTATACATAGCGTTTGGATAAAACTATTTCTCGTTTTTAGTTTTGCTGTCGTTCTCTATAGATGTTCTTTAAAACTTAACATTCTGTCAAGAGTTAGTCCAAGATATTTTCGGTTTTCGTTTCGTTAGGCCGTTACCTCCATTTGCGGAAGTATTTTCCCAAAATGGCAAGGTCATCCGTTAGTGTTGTTTCTATTCTTGAGCTTAATTTTGACACTTTTAAAATTGCTCATTTTGACTTAAAAGGGTCTGTCGGTGAGCATGCTATCAATGAATTTAGTTATTTTTTGACACGGAATTGCACGGAGTAGTTTGCAGATTAGTCCTTGTCTCCAAGCGGTATCGTATGCAGCTGATATATCAATGAAAGAAACGCACGTTTTTAGCTTTCCTTAAAATCCTGCTTCAATATGTGTTGTTAGGGATAGGATCTGATCTATGCAACTTCGGTTGGGTCTGAATTGCTTGCTCAATGGGTATCAATTCAAATATGTTTCTACAAATTCTGTTGTAGATTAAACGTTCCAATAGTTTATAGACCCACCTCAGCAGTGCAATCGGTCAGTAGTTTTTTTCCTGGTTGTAATATGGCTATAACGGAGGCCTTTTTTATTGAATGTGAGATTTCTCCTCATTCCAAGATATGTGTGCAGAAATCAGCCAGATATTTTCTAGCATATTTGCCACAGTGCAGTAAAAATTCTGGATGGATTTTATCGGAGCCGGGTGCCTTTCTAGATTTAATTTCTAATATTGCTGGGGTAATTTCTTCTGGAGTAAACTCGTCGGAGTACTCAGATGTAGGATGTAGATGGGCATGCAGACTTCAGTATGTTTATTTATTGTTTTACTTTTGAGGTGTGGTCACGGTCTCTAGGTGCTCTTGAAATTGCTACAATGTGAGAGGCCACTCTGTTGGGAACTGCTGGTACTTTGTCTCTAGTTGGATGTCTGGTCTCGTCGGTACCAATGAATGAGATGGATGGATCGAAGGATGAGTTGAATGTTCATTATTTACAAAAATGGGATACTATCACTTTGCGATTAACTATTTGTAACTGATTTATTTTTCAGTTGTTTTCGTTTGAAAAAATTAAATATAATGAACTATTATAAACATATTTTATTTTTACATAATCTAGCTTGTTTTCTATTTGACAAGTTAAAAAGTAGCTTTGCTTCATATCACTATACACTCATAAGGGTAAATTGTACCGACTCTTCCTTGACCTGGAGTGGGACACACTGAAAAATAAAACAGTTTAAAAATATTTTTAATTCAGAAATATAATTTTTGGTATTTATTATTTTTAATGGAAATTAGCCACAATTTCAGATGATAATATGTTTATTTTGAGTTTCGATTTCCACTTCTGAAATAGTTCATACACTCAAAATACAAATTTTTAATTTGTGGCCAATCTATTATTGGTTACAAACTAAAACTGGTTACAGTTATAAAGATTTACGATGAATTTGGTATAAAAATCCCCTCATTTAAATTAATTTATATCCATTTGAACGATTCAATTTTTTTCATTTTAATGACGTCATCGCACCTATGATGACCTCATAAATCTCAAGCACATCTCAAGGGATATTATTGTAGATCCAACTCACTGATTTCCCAATTTTTAAGAAAAAAATATTCATTACTTCCTTCGTTACATGTATATACAGTGTGGATATTAAGTCTTACCCCCCCTAGTGAACTCCGTTATTTAAGACAAAGATGAAAAACGCTCGGACCTGTCAATTTCTATTTTAATAGAGGTATTTTATAACATAAAAAAATTGTCACCCCTTTCATCCCCTTCACTTGACAGCTACCTCCTCAGATTTTTTAAATAGCAATGGGGGTCGTGCGATAGTTCGTTGGAAAGGGTTTGAAAAGAAGAATTCTAAAATCTATCACACTTTACTTTAACTTTAAGGATCTGTTTGTTAATAACGATTTATTGTTTGGAGATACACTTTGCGATACAACAATACAAAAGTAGGTACACTGGTTTTGCTTTAATATGGGACATTCGGTATAACAAAATTTTTTTAATTTTTATTCTTGAACGTTTATTATGAATTATTTTTTTGCAGAATAAATACTTTTGTGTCGTTAAAACATATCATGGTTAGAACAATTTTTTAAATAATCTAGTTGGCGTGTATAGTTTTTGACAACTGCCATAAAAACCAAGCAATTAGCACTATTGATTGTAAAGAATATTGACAAGAACTTGAGATTTGGTGAGCTTTAGTGGTAAACTGTAAATTTTTAGTATTAAAAATTCAAAACAATCAAAATGGCACCACCTCGTAGATTAGTAGACAAATGTAAAGCAATTTTAATATTTAGCGAAGCAGGCCGTAACTACCATGAAGCTGTGAGAATATTTAATGAACGTTTTCCGAATCGTCCAATTGATCGACATTACTATAGACTACTTTCACCAAATTTTGTGAAACTGGTTCTGTCGAAAACAAGAAACGGGATGGTAGAAAAAAGATTTCTGAGGAAAAGCAAGTAGATATTTTGTCTCAATTTGTAGTAAATCCATCTAGTTCAACTAGAAATGTTGCTCGCGAATGCGAAGTAAGTCACAGGACTGTCTTAAACATTTTAAAAAAGCAAAAATTTCATCCCTATAAGATGAAAATAGCGCACGAATTGACAGAGGATGATCCAGATCGACGACTGCAATATTGTGAAACTATGGATAATAATATTTCACAAGATTCAAGTTATTTAAGACATGTTTGTTTTTCCGATGAAGCTACATTCTATTTAAATGGTCATGTACATCGACAAAATGTAAGATATCGGTCTGACGAAAACCCTCGATTGTTTCGAGAGTGTCATACTCAATTTCCCACTAAATTAAATGTTTGGGCAGGTATACTAGGGGATCACATCATAGGCCCTTTTTTTATCGAAGACAATTTAACGGGGGAAAGCTATCTTAATCTATTACAAATAATTCCTGCAATTCATGATGTGCTTAGAAACAATCCAGGCGAATTCACCCAAGATATTATTTTCCAGCAAGATGGAGTTCTCCGCCTCATTACGATGCTGGCGTTCGAAATTTTTTAAATAATTTGTATCCGAGAAGATGGATTGGACGTCGTGGATTCATTGAATGACCACCAAGATCACCAGATCTTACTCCTCTAGATTTTTACTTATGGGGTTACCTTAAATCCAAACTGTATGGGAGCCAGTTGACGACAGTTGATGAACTCCGTCAAAGAATAATCGAAGAATGTGATAGGATTGATATGCAGACCCTACAAAGGGTTAGGGAGGCAACGAAACAAAGAATCTACTTCTGCCAGGAAGTAAATGGAGAACATTTCGAGCATCTCCTGCAGTAATTTAAGTTTTCTTTAGGGTAATTTGCCAGTTCCTTTAATTTTAAAGATGTAATTTAATACATTATTTTTTGGATATTTTATTTTAAATAAAACCATTATACCATACAAAATTTCAAACTTATACATTTTTGAATTCTTCTTTTCAAACCCTTTCCAACAAACTATCGCACGACCCCCATTGCTATTTAAAAAATCTGAGGGGGTAGCTATCAAGTGAAGGGGATGAAAGGGGTGACAATTTTTTATGTTATAAAATACCTCTATTAAAATAAAAATTGACGGGTCCGAGCGTTTTTCATCTTTGTCTTAAATAACGGAGTTCACTAGGGGGGGTAAGACTTAATATCCACACTGTGTATATATATATATATATATATATATATATATATATATATATATACATATATATGCTTTCTGTTTTCTATTTTCCGAGTTTGACTCCGCGTTGAATAATTTTGATTTTGATGAAAACCATTATTTTGACGACGTTTCGGCAAGGTCGCACTGGCCATTGTCAAATCAGGCAGTAGCTTCTTGCTGGTGCTTGAAGTTGACTAGTTAACTAGTTAACGTAGGGATAAGAAGATTTAAGTAAACATGCATGTTGCAAAATACATTGCAAAGTTTCTATAAGCGCATTTTCTTTATGTTTTCTAAGATTCTAAAGAGATCTTCGGGGTGTTCCACACTTAAAATTAAGTCTGTTACGTGACGGTAGCAACCAATAATAACTTATTAGAAATATCAGTTTAAAGATTCACGTCAGAAATACTTGTATTTTAAAGAGTTAAAAGGTATGTAGTTTTACGAAGACGTGCTTAATACTCTGGTTCTTCGTATGCGACCGTGAATAATTGGATTTAAAGCTACAAAAAAGGTAAATTCCTGACCAAAGTCAGGGAACATCTAATTGTCTCTTAAATGGATGGTGCGAATTATACAAAAACAGAGGCACACCTATTTTGCAAAGATTTGCTGCTTGTAACGTTGCCAGATTTACCATTTTTCTGATATCATTAGTCACTTTGTTTTTTTTTTTAATAGGTACACAAATAACACTGCCTCGATATCTTCACTTTAATACCAATTTAACAGTATACAATACTTTTGATTTTATGTAGTCAGAAACATCATAAAAAGATAAAACAAAAGCCTAGAAACGCCTAATCGTCTCAATACTTTTTGGGATTCTAAGAATTTACAACTAAATTTAAACATAATAATTAAACGTTTACTACATTGCTAAATTAATGTCTACCTAATCAAGTGTTCAAAATGTCCTCCGTTGTTAATTTGGCAGTATCCTAAACGATGGTAGTATGTGTAGAATTACATTTCCCCATGCTTCTCTAGAAATTAATATGGTTGTAGTAGAATACAACTAAACCACTTACTGGTTTAGTTGTATTCTACTTTTCAAGTGTTCCCAAGAAAAATATTCTTTAGGATTCAAACCGGGTGAACGAGGAGGCTATTCAATACTACCTAATCTACCAATCCATCGTTCATTTCTAAGTAGCATTTCATAATTATCGCTTGTTAAATATTCTTAAATAAAAAATGGCCCAATTAACTGAGTATTAATAAAAACTTAACGGAAAACCAACAAAATTTATACTTTTAGTTTAAGTTTAAATGAATATCAGAGACAACGTTCCGTCGAAAATATCGTAGGTTCCTTCGTCTTGGAATCTACTAATACGTTTCTAGTAAATGCTTTAATTTATTAAAGCTACGTTAAGAAGTTACTCATGTATTATGATTTTACGGGATCCACATACTTTTTTTTACTGTTTTAATCTTATAGCGGTACATTTTGTGCTTTATGCAAATCTAAACCACGCACGAATTGGTCAAAAGTACTTTCTCCAGGTTTTAATCAATGCCCATGTAATCAAGCATTAAGCATTAATATAAATTAGTCATTATTTTATTAGTCATTAAGTATTTTAAGAATGGTTTTGTACCTAAACGGAACTGCTTGTTCGTGTTGCAAAATAATTAATTTAAATTCATCTTGGATTCGTTGCAATACGATTTTGTTCGTATATTATTCAATTTAAAAGTTTCGTGATAAGTGATAACCTTTCCTCCATTAGCAAATATAATGTATTTCCTGGGTCTGGTAAAAAAAAATGTTTACAATGTATAACTTGAGATAATAATTTGAAGCGCCACGTTTTAAACCGATAATTTTTAACTTCATACGGTATGGTTGTAAGAAATACATTCTTTTTTAAAAAGTTCATTACGTACTTACATAATATCATATCAATACTAAAATATTAGTTCAATTAATTCTTGTGCTTAGGAGCTTTTATAACTTTCGATAATCTTGATATGAGCAGCAGTGTTGGCTATTTTTGGATGAGGTGTGTTTAATTTTTCTTTGGACTGCAATTGGTTGATTTCTTCGCTTTAGTTGATGTTTTTACTTTGACCTCTACGGAAATCACAATTGCGGCGAAAATGATGCAGTTTTAGGTGTTGATTTTTTTTGTAAATTTCTTCATCTTGGCAGATTTTTCTCTGTCTTTGATGCAGCTTTTTTGGCTTTTGTCACTTCCTTTACCGATTTTGCCATTTTCCCGTGCAGCAGCGAGAAGTGCCGGTCTATGCGGTTAATCTAGTAATGGTGCTAAGAGGAAAATATGGAAATGTTCTATGCAGCACCCCCCAAAGAACATTAAACATACTTGGTAGGTGGTGCGAAACAAAAACTCTCTGTCAGTCCTAACAAAACAGTAGTAGTCAGTTGCACAATAAGACCGAATCTAGATAACATCTTGATACCTGCTCTATATGGAGAAACTGTAAAAGAGGCGAATGATGTCAAATACCTATGAGTGATACTAGATAAACGGCATACATAGAACGCCGATTTGAAAGAATATCCAACAAAGCGAAGTTTTCCCTTTGTACATGTCAAAGGATATGTGAGAAATCGAGGAGGGCAAACAGATGTACTGGCTATATATATATATATATATATATATATATATATATATATATATATATATATATATATATATATACCTATGGTAAGACCTATGATTACATATGGAGCACTAGTAAGGTCGCCTAAATGCAAACAAAAGACCGCCAGATAGAAGCTGAATAAGTTTCAACGACAAGCATGTTTAATCATGATAGGAGTAATGCCGACTACCCCAACCGCCTCCATGGAGGTCATACTCGACCTCCCTACATTACATATATGGATGGAAAAGGAGGCGAAGGTAGGAACATATACGAGGCGAATAATACGCCAGGAAGCAGTACGAAAAGATTGAATAAAAAATCATCCAGAGGTAGAAATAGTAGCCGTTTACCCTTGTCTTTCCAGGTAGTGACGAATGAAAATCTAATAAAACGAATCTCATAATAAAACGAATCTAAAAAAGATAAAATTGATGGAACTAGAGTATACGAAAGAAAACCAGGACTAAAGTTGACTTTACACTACATGATTTTATCATATGACAATATCATATGAGATTTATTATAATTCCTCGTTTCAATGATGTTTTAAAAAATCGTGTTTACACTGAATGATAAGTTATGTCTTATGATATGAGTGACAATAAGGTTTTATTGATTTTTCTTTTTGTTTATGGTCATAGAGATGACACATTATAGGTAATAACAAATAGATTGGAAAATAAATCTTTGTTTGCATTGGCTTCCCTACTTTTAATAATAATACGCCGGCGCCGGCAACAACTGCGTACAGTAGGGTAGGCCGATTTGTATACAAAATTCAAAAATATTTTAATTTCAGATTTTGCAATCCAAAAAAACGTGGAGTAGGAAAACAATTTTTTTGTAAAAATAAATTTTTTCATATTTTGCTGTTTTGAACTGCCACAAGGTCACTAAAATTTTGAATTTAAAATTTTACTAGTGTTACAACTTGCATATCCGAAAATGTTATAATAGATAGAATGAAACAAATGCTGTTAATTATTCATGTTTTTATTTTTAATATTTTAACTGCCACAACGTAATTTACATTAATATTTTAAAAAAAAATCATTAAATCATTAAAAATAAATTTTATGCTTAAATTAAACAAACAAACAACTGTTCTTACAATTTTTAACAATAATCTTTTTTTGACCTAAAAGAAGGCATAATTCGGTGTGATTCCAGTTTGGTTCACCAGTTTTTGGTTTGGCCAGTTTGGCAAACCATCTCTGCTATCAGCACCACAAACTTTTGCTGAAGCTTCTGTCACAAGTTTAATCATGCGTTCAACGGCTTGCGTGTGAGACGGATATAACTTAAGCTCTGATAACAGTGCTGATGTCTCCGGATTAACCACAATTTTCTGTAAAGTTTCATTCGAACTTCCAATTGTTATTGGTGGTTCAGTTAAGGGTACTGTACTCCAGTTTATGATATCGATATAATCCATAGCGTTCATATTAAGCACATGTGGTACCTCAAATGTTCGTAGTCGCTGGTTTATATTACTTGTTCGAGCTTTAAAAATACGGCGCACAGCAAGCTCTCTAATATGTTTTCTTGGATCTCCTAACATTCCAAGTACCATATTTTCTGGATGTGCAAAAAACTATTTCGCAATAGAACTGGATCCATTACATCCTTTAGGGGTTGTGGTAAATACCTAGATAACTGAATCATTTTCCAAAAATTAAAGGCTCCATGTAGGCAGAACGGTCTGGTTTTTATAAGGAACCATACTGGAGCATACACTTTTAAAATAAAGGTTGCCAAGGTAATCAAATTATCTGATGGAACCACAGTGGAAACATATAAACGTAGTATACGGTTAGCCAATGTTAACCAGCGGGAATGCACTATTTTACCTGGGCACCGTTTAGAAAGTTTGTTGTCAATACTTCCCTCTGAGATTGCAACACACATGTCAAGAAGATATTGTTGATCTGTACTTAAATCAGACCTATCCACATTCTCCTGTACATATGATTCAATTACACTGAACTTAACAACAGGTAGATATTCACATTTAAATGTTTTTCTAATTGCACAATAACACCATTAAATTTTCCAACATTAACATTTGTCCCATCACACCCTATTACTCTTAAGACATCTGTGGATACGCCAGAGTCATCAAAATATTTTAAAATGCTTTTTAAAATGTTCACAGCAGTACCAGAATCAGGAGTAACATGCGCCAGATAACTAAATATGTTCTTCTCGAATTAACTTTCGACGATTATCTTCCATTTTTAACGTATTATCTGCAGCACCAGCTCGATCAGAAATACCAAAACGATCGAGTGTTCTTGCAAGCACAGAACTGATCGATTCACGTGTAAGTATTTCCGTCGCTATTCTCTTCTGCCGAGATCGATTTTTCGGTAAGTGAACAACATTCTCATTTATTTGTTTTTAATTTTGCAATAAATTTCTCTCCTCTCAGTTCTGTAACTTTTTGGACATTGTTATATCTATGGCACCAATTACCATTCGTCTTTGAGTTCTTTGGTCTTCTAAAAATGCTCGTTCAGCTGCTGGCATTTTAAATTATTTATCGCAAGAACAAATATTTAAATCTAGACATTTACAAGCAATCACATCAAATAGTACTTTGGATTGTGTTCTGAAATCATTTAACTGTTTTTTATAACTTGCAACACCACTGCGTTGTTTATAAGGTTTTAGTAAATTTCTAATTTTAAGACGATAACTTGTTATTCGGTTTATAATACTGCTCTGCTGAACGGTTGGAATTAAAGCACGACTCCAAATTTCCTGAATTTTCTTTGCTACAATTTGACTTGTCTCAGTTGCGGTTTGTTGTGGATTTGTTGCAATCGGTTTTAATTCATGTTCAACATAGTTGAAGTAAGTGTTCATATCTTCATATGTTGGTAAAACTGTTTCGTTTATATTATTGGACGTTCCAAATATAGGACACTTTAACTCACTTCTGGTGTTACGCGCCATTTTATCGGTAAACATAAACATATAAACAAACTTATATTACGACGTAAAAGATCAAGAGATACGACGACTAATACGACTGTATTCCGTGGTTGTTAGTCGAAAACTGATTCATTCCCAAATGAAAGAATACCTCTTTGTCTCAAATCGATAAAACATTACGAGTCGAGTTAAATATTGAACTTAACCTAACCTAACCTAGTGTACCCGTATTTAACGAGCGGTTTCCCCTATAAGCAGAGTATAGACCGACTAAATTATTTTTGGCATTTCGACTGCACCAAACCTTTTTATTTAATTTTATATATTTTTTCAAGTTCAAATGTATTTTTTTTTTCATTTTTCCAAGAGGGCCAGAAATTGTTATTAACAAATAACATAACAAAAAAAAAACAATTTCCTAAATACTTATTCTTTCTTGGTGATGTTTCGAAAAATGCTTTATAATCTAAACTTTCAACTACAAGCAGGGGCGGTTTCTCCATTGGTTTGCTTGTGCAGTGAACACCCAATAAAATTCCATTAAAATATAGTTTTTTAAAATCTCATAAATATTATAGTATCATTAATATATATTTTTTTAACCTCATAGTATCATTAAAATATAACTTTATTTATTAATCATATTTATTTGCACTACGCCGCTGGGACTACAGACATTAGACAGTAGAAAGAGGGATCTTAAAATCTGTGTAACCAGCGATACTCCTATTTAAAGTTATGGTTTGTTAGAACAGTGAGCGACGCATAACTCACAGTCAGTCCAACGCCGCGCACGTTCGTCAAAATCAAAGAAATGGTTCTCTATGAGAACGGTTTGTTAGGTTTTGCTGAGCTGCGCGCACTGCAGACCGATAGCCGTGTATGTCGACGGTGTGCGCTGGAATCAACTGCGATTTGATTTGGACGCAAACGTTCAGCTGAGCTCACAGCGTACACATCTATACCGAAATTATAATTGTATTTTTATATAGTTATTATTATTGTAATAATTAAGTGATGTCTACTAAAGTTTCTCCTGAGGAAGATGAAAGACTAGTGGATCTAGTACAAATCCCTGGAAAGTCTAAAATATTCTCGAAATTTTTCCTCGTTTTAAAACAATCTTTCTTCGACTATTAATTTAAAAGCACCTTCTATATTAAGACATGAAAAAAATTTCGTTTACATTTTTATTTCTTTTATTTAGATTTAACGTTATCAACTCTTTTCTTCCTCCTCTTCTTGGAGTAATAAAATTATTGCGTTAAGTTTGCGAGAATTAATTTTTTTAAACGTACAACCTTTGAGAGAATAAACGTGAAACTAATTTCTAAACTTGTTTTCAGAGCGACAGAATATTTATGAGTATTAATCTAACAAACCGACTCAACCAAAACTGCCGTGAGTCGAGTACAACAGATTCTGCTGTATGTGTATGCTGTGCGCTACGCACTGTTCTAACAAACCGTAGCTTAAGCTAACAAACCGACTCACCCAAAACTGCCGTGAGTCGAGTAGAACATATTCTGCTGTACGTATATGCTGTGCACTGCGCACTGTTCTAACAAACCGTAGCTTAAAATAGTGAGGATTTGTGCATTACACAAAGAGACGGGAGTGTTTCGATTCATAGTTTGGTATTTTTGTGGGATTTAGTTAAATAGATGAAATACAATATTAGTAGTTTTAGGATGAAGCCTTATTCATTCGAGTTTATAAAAGAAAATGCAAATAGTTGTGAAGATCGATTGCTTATAAAAAAAATGGACCACCTCGGCCAGAGATAAACTTGGTACAAGAATGTGCCATAAGAAACAAAAACTCTAAACGTTGTTTTAAAGTTGAACAATATAGAAAAACTTCGTGGTTGTGCGGATGTGATAAACTACATTCTTTGTTTTGTTTTCCTTCCATGTTTAGAGTTTTAAAAGAATGAAACTATTTCTTCAGAGTAGGCAAAAACAAAGTCATTTAAAAAATGAATTGCAACTCTCGGGTATTGGCAATATTGATGTTAAAATTATTAGATTCTGGCTATCGAAAATCAATGAAAGACTAACGACCAAGTTAAAAAAAATCGTTACATTTTGTCCCGTCGTATAGATTGTACATAATTTTGTGGCGTATTCCAAATAGCTTTGCGGGGACATGAATAGTCATCAGAAAGCTTAAATTCAGGAATATATAGGGGCCTCATTGATTTTGGATCAAAAATCCATATGGCCATGATTTGCGGGGAGATAAAAATGGCACCGTTTCTATAATTGCATTCCTTAATTGAACACCCTTTTTATACTACCACGAGTCGCCACTGATAACAAGTAGGAATATTTTGACAAGGATAAAGGTTTATAGATGGACGTATCAGGTTTATATCTTGCTGAAAACGGGAACCAAATATTTTTATACGCATTTCGAGCAATCTGTGTACGATAATAAGCGTGTACGGTTACGGCGATAGGGGTACGAGGCGCTTAGAAATATTTGTTTAAATTTTAAAATGTTTTTAGCAAGAAAAAAACTACTTATCTTAGTCAAAATGTACTTCATTTGAAGAGCTCAGTGCTAAAAGGATGAGGGTCCAAAAAAACAAGTTTTGAGAAATTAGGAAATTAGTTTTAAAACTAGATATAAAAATAATTATATAAGTTAATAAAAACTAATAAGAGCACTTCATTTTGGTTACTAATTCATGCAGATGCTTACAGGGAACTTATAAGTTATGTTTTTGGGTTATCAATTTACAAATTACTATGTATAAATATAAATTTATTTATCTTTTGATGTCATGAAATATCATGCTAAATGGATGAGAGTCCACTACCGTGTCTTAAAATAAAACTAAAAATACAGATAAGGGAGTCTGTATTTTCAAAAGTAATACCATACAGATCTGCTCCTGTTGATTACACAGAGCCATAAATACAGTAGAAGATTGTTAGTAATGGATACAATGAAAAGCTTTAAGCATGTGGCAGTGAGTGAAAATAAGCTTAAAATGTTTTCAAATGCTGAATATCGTCGTATTTTGCTTTATTTAAAGGTAAAAGTCCACAATATGCTAGCTCTGGCAGGTGAAAACAGCCTTCTGGTAGTGCAATTTGTTTCCTCTTAGGCTTAGTAACCATACATTCTTCATTTAGCCATTAACAGTCTGACGATGTAACACCATTCGAGGGTGATGACAAATGATGCTTAGTTGCCGTACAGGTCGTGTTTTGAAAGGAAAACTTTTTGTATACAAAGGAGCAAGAAACTAATCCATAACTTAAATATTTCCTGGTTATCGCAAGAAATAACTCTAAGTGGTGTTGGTTTGGATCTGGAGTTTTCAATAATTTCGTTCCACTCGGAATGAGTTTCAACCACAGGTTTTTGATTGATTAAGCTCATGTTTTTGTCACACTCGAGATACGAGTGTCCTCTGATTGGAAAAAACATTGTTATTTTATTAAGTCTCTTAGTATAGTGTACAATGTAGTGAAGCATACGAAAAATAGCGTAACTTTTGTTGTGACCTGCGCAGGAATCGTAGAAAATTTTAAGCTCTTTTAGTTGCTAGTAAAGGTGATAGAATAGTAAAAATAAAATCCCAAAGCAAGGAACAAACCTCATATTCTCCTTTCTTGAAAGAGATTTCTGCATAGGTATAAAAAAAGATTCGGAGTCTGTAAGTTTATGTATGTTGAACATGTAAAATGAGAGTTGCCTACGATAATAAACATCGTTAGTACTAATGTTTGGGGCAGGCAGATTCTTTTAGAAATCCGTTGCAGTCGCTTCTTTTGTTTTGTCTTTTTGTGCTTCAAGCCTAGCACTTTTCTTAATTTTGTAAAAAGAAACAGCTTTCCTTAAATTCAATTCTTTTTTCTGCAAACGAGTTTTTAGTTCACAGTTTAGTTTTGCAAGATCATTGTGATTATCGGCTGTAGCAGGTAGGATTAGCTTAGTTTGTATTGCGTCAATATTTACTGTAAGTTCTTCACAGGTGCTGCAGGTGTCGATAGCCAAAAGACAAGTTAAAATTAGAATTAAATATTTCCCTATACTTTTCCAGAGATACTTTATTGTTTGGATAAGCTATTTTATATAAAGAAAACATTTTACTTACATTAAGCTCTCAAGCTAAGTATTGTTTTTTTGGATTTTGCTAACCCGTAGTGTGAGTTTCTAGTTTTGAAGGATTTAATGTGATCAATTAGGTACAGAGGCAATAATATCATCTGGAATCTTATTAAGCCTTACGCCTGTTGTTTTTGGGCTCTTTTGTAAATTCTGGACTCTTTTGGCGGTGATGCCGTGAAGGGTCAGAAATGTTTTATATACATACAGGTATTTCTACTACCTGCTCATTTCTTATTACTCCTACCTTGTAAGTATACGAAAATGTGTGAAAATCTGTTTCAGCTTCGGGATTTTTAGGCCTATGGGGCATGATTGGACAGAATACTATCAGTCCACAAAGATACATTGATTGTTTGTCACGTGATAAGAGCAGGTTGAACTTAGAAATGATATCTTGTCTTTCACTTAAACTTATGTTTTTAAAGCACTCAAGTCTTAAACACACGTACAGTCTGGTCCTAACTCATGGCTACATAACCTCAATTTTTTTATTGCATATTGCATGCGAGCAAAACTTTTTCTTTTCCTTGAACAGTTTTCAATTACTGCAGAATATTCGTTGTCAGACATTTTAAACAGTAGAATACTTCAATAATAAAATAACATCAATCTAAACCAGAATAACAGAAAGCTGTAAATAAACACAGGTATGTACTTTTACAAAACATCTGGACAATAAACAGCACTAACAGCAGAGACCTCTGTGGTTAGCAATCTGAACTAGGTGGACTGTCATCCTTTTAGCCTGCATATGTAGCACCTTCATAGCCTAATAAACTAATTTTTCAAAGCTGAATGGCTTGTACACCTTCATCCTTTTTGCTTAGTTAGATACTATACAATATTTTACATGAGATAAAGTACAAGAAATTAGTATTATCTCCATAATGACCAATAATGGCCCTCATCCTTTTAGTTTCGAGTTCATTTAGTAGTTTAAAAATGATCCAAAAATCACTCATTAAGGAATTTTTCCAACAAAAAATTGTAAATAACTCGAAAAAGAAGCATTTTTCGAAAAATGACAAAGAAAGAAAAAGTATTTACTATGATGAGATACGCCTAAAAAAAATTATTCGAAGCAATTCAGAAAATTGTTTTTTTTGTTATGTTCTTTGTTAATAACAATTTCATTTGAACTTAAAAAATATATAGAATCGAATAAATATGATTTGGTGCGGTCACCAGTCAGCTACTTAACTCAAGAATACGTTCCCACAAATATGACAAAAAAAACTCAACCGCCCTCACAAAACATGAAAACGAAAAAAAAACATAAATTTGATTTTGAGAAAACCAAGATCCTAAAAAGTGAACCCAACAGGAAGAAGAGAGAGCTTCTAGAGTCTATACAAATAAAAAAAAATAATAATGCAATAAATGATAAAAAAGATGTCAAAAATTTGAACAAAATATATTTTAACTTAATTTAAAAACACATAAAAAGACAATCTCAGAAAGCCTATGATGTTAAGATAACTGGTTGTTTAAACCATAAACTAACTTCAATAAACAACACATTAGATTTAAAATACATTTTACATGTAGTAACTTAGTGGGTATATCCTATGTTTTTAATATTATTTTAATTGTGACATCTACTTGTTAGTACCGAATTTTTACATGCTTGGTAAGTCAAAAGTTTAACTTTTAAACCGTATTATGTCTATCATAAAATGTTTTTTTAGTCAATATTACTTCTTGAAAAAGGCATGGATTTCCTGCCGAAACGTCGAAAAAATATATGAAAATGTCTTAGTATCAAATCAAATTTTTTATGAACCTAAGCCCAAGAAAATCCACTAAATATATATATAGATATATATATATATATATATATATATATATATATATATATATATATATATATATATATGTATATATATATATATATGGATATATATATATATATATATATGTTATATGAGAAAATATTAACCTTGAACTAGCTTAAGTTCGCCGACTTCAGATTTCATCATCCCATTCCCATAGAAACCGCTGAGCACGCATTAGAACTTTGTACGAACCGTTGGCCAATATTCATGAGAACAGCAATTCAGCACTTCATACCAAACGTATAAATTACCATTCTCAGATGCCGGAATCACTCTTAGCTGCAACTTCGACCAGTCCAGTTAATGTAGTCATTTTAAATTAATTTAATTTTGTACTATTATTTAATATTTAATTTGTAACAAATAAAGTTCTTTTTTTAAAAAGTCAAATAAGTGATTAGTGATCTAACAATTGGCGCAAAGTCAGTAGGATCCGGTTAACGTTGCTAGAACACGTGTATACTCACTGGCAGCGGCGGATTCTCATCCCTTAACGGAACAAAGAATCTACGGAAGTCCTCACTCCTGTGACCTACGGAAGGAACACCTAGTGAAGCCCCTGGTAGCCGAGCAGAGAGAACAAGACAACCCTTAAAGAAGGAAGCATCTCCGAACAACCTCACTCCTGTAATCTACGGAAGGAACACCTAGTGAAGCCCCTGGTAGCTGAGCAGAGAGAACAAGGCGTCCCGATGTTCTTCTTTATGTAAGTGGATTTTGAATCATCTCGTTAATAATTTTGTTATTATAATTTACGAAATTGACTATACTGCAAGTCAATTAATCAAGATACATAAAAGAAAATACAAGTTGATTATCTAATATTTGAAATTATTGATATTTCTTTACATACTATTTTATACTGATATTTTATTGACATATTTTTTTACTTGCTATATTTTGGTATATTTTCTCTCGATATATTTTTATTTGGTATATTTGATACATTTTTGTTGATATATTATTTGATATTTTTATATTGATACATTTTTGCCCTTTATATACCACCACATTTTTTTTTTCTCCCTTACATACTGATACATTTTATATTTCTCCATACTTCTATTTTTCATTTTCGTTTAAAAATATCTCGAAAAATGCCTGAGACACGTTCCCAGACTCAACAAGAAATCGAACCATACAAGCTTTCGGAAATATTTTCTATTATCCCAGAATTTGAAGGCGATCCGATTTCTCTTTCTACATTTTTAGATGCGTGCGACTGTGCTTTTAAAATGGCCACAGGCGATCAGCGCGTTCTATTAACGATTCACGTAAAAAATAAACTCAAAGGTAAAGCTGCACAGCTTATTAATTCTAGAAAACCAATTTCTTATACAGAAATAAAACAATTACTAAATCTACATTTCGGAGACAGTAGAGACCTGACCTCCTTAATACAAGACTTACAAAGACTAAGACAACTATCTAACGAATCTCCTCTAACTTTCTTTAACCGTTTACAAGTTCTGAATGCAAAAATGCACGCCTCGATCCAAGTAGCAAATTTATCCCCAGATCAAAAAACTGCCCAATGTGACTTAATCGATACCATGGCCCTAAACACACTTTTAACCGGTTTAGAACCTCGTCTAGGACAAATTATTAGGGCTAGTAATCCAAAAGATCTCATTGAAGCAAGCAATCGTATTAGACGCGAACTTCAATTGTCATATTTTGAAGAACAAAAATCTAATTCTAGATCAACTATTCCTAAACCCTCTCAACCAATGAGAAGACCCTCATCTCAGTTTACAAAATGTACAAATTGTGGCCGCATTGGTCATCTAAATAGTGAATGCCGCTCTTCACGTTTCGTACAGCCAAACCAAACTTTTTCTAGGCCACACGGTTACCAAAACCAATATAATAATGGACCTAACAACTATCAAAACAATCAGAACCCTAATAGGAATCAATATTCGTCCAATAATCCAAATTTCAACCAACAGAGACCTTCCTTTTCATCTCAAAATCAAAATCAAAATCGTCCATCTGTTATTCAAAGAAACCCAAACTTCCAAAGAGCACATGTTTTAAACGAATACCCTGATGAAATGACGACTAACTATTATACAGACGATTACTATACAGATAATTATTATAATACCGATAACTATGAAAACTATGAAACGGATTATTATACAGAAAATAATCCGCAAACTGATAACTTTTACGAAACCAATAACACACAAAATTATCAGGATTTTCTTTCACTTCAGAATCAAAATCATCCTCCCACTCATACGAACCCCTCAACGGATATTACGAATATCCAAGAACAAATTCAAGCACTCAACTTGGACAACTTTCATCCGGATCTCAATTTTCCCGAACAGACATTCATGTAACCCCATTTCATACGATGAGTTCCAAAAATTTATATTACATTAACGATGCTACCAACACTTTTAAACTTTTAATCGACACAGGTGCTGGAATCACTGTTTTCAAAGAAAACACAGCACGCAATTATCATAATAGATTTCCTGAAAACGTTACTATTCAAGGTATAACCGATCAAAAATTGTTAATAACAGAATCTGTCCTGATTCCCTTCACTGACAATAATCCTCACAAAGTCTTTATTTTCAATTTAGACATTGATTTCGATGGCATAATAGGCCTAGACTTTCTAGATCATTATGAATGCGTAATAGATCTCAAATCCCGACAGTTGCATACAAATTTTAAAACTGTCACCCTTCACAAAGTAGGACACGAGACAAACACACCTCCTAAAGACAAAACACCGACACACCCTACAGAAATAAGACAAAACGAACCTAAAATAAAAATTAAATCAGATTCTAAACAGGAATCAAATTTAAAATATCAAAACCCTATAAATGAAAAATATACTATCGTAAAAAACCGAGATCAAGACAAAAATCTTGAAAGACCAGAGAGAAAACGAATAAAAGGAAAAAACAGAATTACCATTGACAGCCGGACCGAACAAATATGCAGACTAAAATGCAACTTATCAAATACAGATGCCATATTATCAGCTCAAGAAATAGAAAAAGTTAGATTACCTCATGCATTAGTCCATGTAGATGAAAATGGAGAATTCTTAACTTCCGTACTAAATGCTAATGCTATGCCGAAGACAATCGAATTTTCAGACATTTCAATCGAACCTTTCGAAAATTCGGAGACAATCCTATCCTACAAAGGAAATGATTTTGGAGAACCCGTAGTAGATAGAACACGAATAATTAAAGAACAACTAAGAATTGATCATCTAAATTGCGAAGAACAAGAACTCATTCTAGATATATGTACTGAATACGCAGATATATTTTATGTCGAAGGCGACAAACTGACCTTCACAAACGAAATCAAGCACAAAATCGAAACAAACAACGCTAAACCTGTCTTCACTAAATCCTATAGATATCCTCAAATACATAAGGAAGAGGTAAAGACGCAAATTAATAAAATGTTAGAAGAAGGAATAATCCAGAAAAGCGTCTCGCCCTGGTCGAGTCCAGTCTGGGTCGTACCGAAGAAATTAGATGCGTCAGGAAAACAAAAATGGCGAGTTGTTATTGATTATCGGAAACTCAACGAACTCACAGTACAAGACCGTTATCCTCTACCACAAATATCAGAACTATTGGACCAACTAGGAAGATGCCAATACTTCACAACACTAGATTTAGCGTCTGGATTTCACCAGATTGAAATCGAGCCACAAGACATCCAGAAAACGGCCTTTTCCGTCGAAAATGGGCATTACGAATTTGTACGCATGCCATTCGGACTAATGAATGCTCCATCTACTTTCCAGAGAGTAATGGACAACATCCTCTTAGGAATACAAAACGAAAGATGCTTAGTGTATATGGATGACATAATTATCTACTCACCCACTATCCATGATCACATGTCACGACTAACAGAAGTTTTTAAAAGGTTACGAAAAGCAAATTTAAAAATACAGCCAGACAAGTGCGAATTTTTAAGAAAAGAAGTAGCATATTTGGGCCACCTTGTAACAGAAAATGGTGTAAAAACAAATCCAGCTAAAATATCTTGCATCAAAAACTTCCCGGAACCAAAGAACACCAAAGAAATAAAGTCATTCTTAGGCTTAGCCGGTTACTATAGAAGATTTATTCCAAATTTTGCCAAAATTTCTAAACCACTTACGAAACTACTTCAGAAAGACGTACCTTTTATTTTTAATTCTGATTGTAAAGAAGCCTTTAACGAACTCAAAAATATTTTAACTTCAGATCCAATACTTATATATCCCAATTTTGAGGAACCATTTTTACTAACAACTGACGCTAGTGCATTCGCGATTGGAGCCGTTCTATCGCAAGGCCCTATTGGAAAAGATTTACCCATAGCTTATGCCTCCAGAACATTATGCGGTGCCGAAACAAAATATTCGACGATAGAGAGAGAACTATTAGCTATCGTATGGGCAGTCAAACATTTTAGACCATATCTTTTTGGCCGAAAATTCACCCTGATTACCGATCATCGACCCCTTACATGGCTTTTCTCGATAAAAGATCCCGGAAGCCGATTAGCGCGTTGGCGCCTAAAACTCGAAGAATACAATTATAAAATAGAACATCGCGCAGGAAAAATAAACAGAAATGCAGATGCCCTCTCAAGGATAAAGATTAACCATTTTAAGGAATGTGCAAACTTTCAATCAAAAATCTCATTACATGCATCGAATGAAGATGACACGGAAACTCAAGAAAACGAAGACGACGATGAAGAAAATATAGAAAAAATGTCCGAAGAACTTGACAAGTTTATCGAACTGTATAGAACAAAGTCAATAATCGATTATTCTAAAATTGAAACATCGAATACGGACTTATTAGACAAATCCAACAAAAATATTGTTACATTTTTTTGGCAAAATAAACTTGAAGAACTCCACGAGAAAATAATGAATGACATATTCGAAGAAAACATGGAATATAGTAACCGAAGAATTAATATTGTACACAGCAAAACTGTAAAAGATCGAAAATATTTTATTATACCATTACCGTTTGATCCCGAACGAGTAATATCACACTTGTTTCTTGTACTTTTTGCAAATAAAGATCAATTCGATGAATCAAAAATATATTGTGTCGAAAATAATCTCGAACTACCTATCCTAGAGATATTTTCTTATATTTTTGCTGACAAAGAATTAAAATTAAGAATCTGTCAAAATATAATTAAAACAGCCAGCGAAGACGAAATCCCTCAAATTTTAGATCATTACCATTGCGGTAAAAACAACTTACATCGAGGAATAAACGAAACTGTCAGAAGAATAAAGCAGAAATACAATTGGAAGAATTTAACAAAAGATGTAGAGAAATTTGTAAAAGCATGTGAAATTTGCCAAAAAGTTAAGATTTGCAGGAAAAACTTAAGTGGACCACTAGTCATAACAGAAACTCCAAAAACACCATTCGAAAGAATAAATATGGACATATTCGAATACCCTACTAGGAACTACGCTTTAACTATTCGTGACGAATTGACAAAATTCACGCAAGCCTATCCTTTGGAAGACAAAAAGGCAGTAACAGTAGTCAAGACACTCCTACTCTTTTTTCAACACTATGGAACACCACTAAGAATTCATTGTGACTGCGGTCGAGAATTCGAGAATGCTATAATCAAAGATCTATGCGAATTATACGACATTAAACTAACATTTTCTAGCGTTAACCATCCACAATCTAATGGATCTATAGAAAGGTTTCATGCCACACTCTCAGAAATGATTAGAGCAAATCAAGCCGAGAACCCAAACGATCATCCCTTCACTATACTTCCTTATGCAATAATATGCTATAACAACACAAAGAATAAGACCCACGGTTTCACACCATATGAACTTATATTTGGGCACACTGCAGGCCGACCACCAGAAACTCTATACAATCAAAAAACACTAATGAGTAAATATATTCGAGACCTGAATAATCGCATGGAATATTTTTACAAAGTAGCCAGAGCAAAAACAGAAAGACAGAAAGAAAAGGCGAAAGTAAGATTTGACGAGAATATTTCAGAACGAAGACCTGATTTTAAAATTGGTGACAAAGTTTACGTAAAAGAATCCCAAATTAAATCAAAATCGGATAATCTTTTTAATGGACCTTTCGAAATTCAAGAAGTTTTTACAAATTCCGCAATTATCCTTAACCCCAAAACTAACCAAACCTCTAAAGTAAATTTTGACAGACTTAAACCTTATTTTGAATAATTTTCCTTTACAGATTCTATGGACTCCTTCCTATCGTCCAATCCCAAATTCTCCTCACTCCAATTAATAACACAATTGGAATATTTTTTCATGAAAAAGGAACTATACGAATATCTAATGACAAATGGACTTTACTTGTTTACAAAGAATTATTACCTATCAAAACTACAATATCCAATAATGACAGAATTTTGGAAAACCTGTTAGAAAAATTTATTAACGTGGATACACCGAGAAAACTTGCCTTTCAAGCCGAAGTACAGACACATGTTAGTCTGCTAAAACAAATCTCAAACTCCGTTAATTTAAAATATAAAGAAATAACCTCTGACACAGTACCTTATAATAAACGCCTAAAACGCGGTTTAGTAAATGGTATTGGAACAATCTGGAAATCTATTACTGGAAATTTAGACGCCTCTGATGGCGAATACTTTAATAAATGTATAAATAAGATAAATTCCGATGAAACTCAAATTGAAAATCTCCTAAAAAATCAAATATCTGTTACCACTTCAGTTATAAGAACTTTCAACACTACAATTCAAAAATTGCAAATAGACGAAGAAACTTTTAACAAAGACTTAAAAACTATCGAGACTACACTTCTGGACATTAATAATGACATCTCCTTTTACCAAGCACAATTACAAATACTAGATTTATGTGAGTCCTTAATGGAAAGCTACGTATTTTTAGAAAATTATTTAAATGATATACTAAATTCTATCACATTCTCTCGCCTGCAAATTCTACATAGTTCTATTATTTCGCCCATAGACTTAATGGACGCATTAAAAGAAATCTCACAGTCATTACAAAATAACGTATTGCCTCTACCCACTTATATGTCAAATATAGCTCAGTATATTGACATAATAAAACTGCAAGCTTATCAGCTTGATTCAAAAATTGTTTTCGTCCTCGAAATTCCGTTAGTTGATCCCGAAATATTCACCTTGTATCAATTATATTCAATACCAATATTAGATAATCAAACTGGTTTTCATCATATACTTTCAACTGTTCATAAATACATAGCGCGAGATGATGATTCAATTTCATATGTCTTACCCATGGACACCGAAAAATGCAAACAAATCAGTCAAAACCAAAGAATGTGTACAGACATTCTTCCGTATCCCATAGACACAGATGCTATATGTGAAGCCCAGCTTTTGAAACCTCTCAGCAACTTACCAAAAACTTGCCAGATGTCCATGCTCTTGGCACAAGGTTACAATGTACAAGAAATTGACCGAAATTTATGGTTACTAACCATTTCCGATCCATTACCAGTAACAATCAAATGTGCAAGGAAAGACGTCACTACAAAAATAATAAAAACAAATTCAATCTTAAGATTAATTCCCGAATGTATTGCATTCATCGGCAGTACCAGAATTCATGCTAGAGACCAAATTGAGAAATATACAAATATCACGTATAGAAGTCACCCAGTTAACGTACCCTACAGATGCTGTGACCATTTTGAGACAAAGAGTCACCTATCAAAATTGAAACCACTAAAACTCAGTAAAATCAACGTAGATGACTTAAATATTGCACAACACAAATTGGACCAATATTCAGAAGAACTGGACCATATGATGAGCCAATCATTCATTGAGGAACATCTACCCTTATTCACTATATCAACCTTATCCCTGATTATTATCCTAGTTATCTTATATCTTTTCTGCAAATACCGAACCAAAATATTCCCAAAAATTGCAATCTCCTTGTCCCAGGATCAGCCTCCAACTTCATTACCACGCAGAAATTCCATTAGACAGAAACTTCAGGGCTTAGCCTCCTTCAGAAGAAGACCCAATGTCCAACAAGAAAGCGAAGCAGAAACACCAATTACTCTGTAAAAGTCAAAGCAATGGCATTGACTTTTCACTAATAAGGGGAGCTGTTATATGAGAAAATATTAACCTTGAACTAGCTTAAGTTCGCCGACTTCAGATTTCATCATCCCATTCCCATAGAAACCGCTGAGCACGCATTAGAACTTTGTACGAACCGTTGGCCAATATTCATGAGAACAGCAATTCAGCACTTCATACCAAACGTATAAATTACCATTCTCAGATGCCGGAATCACTCTTAGCTGCAACTTCGACCAGTCCAGTTAATGTAGTCATTTTAAATTAATTTAATTTTGTACTATTATTTAATATTTAATTTGTAACAAATAAAGTTCTTTTTTTAAAAAGTCAAATAAGTGATTAGTGATCTAACATATATATATATATATATATATATATATGTATATATATATATATATATATATATATATATATATATATATATATATATATGTATATATATATATATATATATATATATATATATATATATATATATATATATAAATTATTTGGTTACAATTTTCATTTATAAAAATGTGCTATACACACCTCTACTACACCTAGCTCCGAAATATCCCGTACCTTCACACCTACACCGGTAGCCTGGTTGTTGAGAAATTTGAATGCATGTACCGTTGTGCAAACATGGATTATGGATTTTACAAATATCTCGTTTTTTTCCTAAAAATTAAATCAGCGTTTATTAATTATACTATAAATAATTAGAGTTGTACATAACAAAACATAATTTGTTATATGCATAAAGATTTAAAATAATTTTAATGCCGTAAAAGTTTGTGTTGTATTGTAATTTAAAACAAGCTTACATTTTAAAATCAAAATTGATAATCATGGATTAAATTCTCCTATGCTCATTTCCATTAATTGCTGTTGAATTAGTAATGTCGGATCTCAACACTTTAAATTTCGCAGCCATAAGAACTTCTTCCTGTCAACTCATATTTATTTTCTTTCTATTTTTCTGAATAACGAAGCCTTCCTATTTTTATGGTCTTTAAACCATCTCCTATATTTGAAAAATAATAAATGAATAAAAACTTTCGATTTACCTTTCAAAGCATTTTGACACTCTTGAAATGTATCATATCTGTAATCAGATATACATCCAATACCACAAGAACACACGAGATTCCTGATCAAACATCCTTGCTTAGTTTGTCCCACATCACAGCTCCGACATACTTCAATACCTACAACAATTATTTTACGCAAATTAACAAAAATAATAGAAAGGGGAGACATTATTAATTTTGCTAGTTCATAAATTGAGATAAGTAGTTCGACAATATTTTTCAGTCGGGTGTCGAAAATTTAAATCACCGCTAGTAAATGTTAAGTAAAGGACTCATAAATGTATAGCCTCCTGTAAACTGGAGAATTCAATACTGCGTCACAACAGAGACCCTAGTAGCGGGATAAATAGTTATCATGGTGTAAGAGGAAATGTGTTTTTATAATTTAATTAAATTATAAAAACACCTGACGAGTTTAATGCAACAACCGCCAAAGAAAAAGTGGCTGATATCACTGGAGGATAAGGGCTAGGCACACGTAACGACAGGGACGATCATCTCTTAAAATTTTGCCAAGAAGAAGAATACTTAGTATAAAACACCTGATTTAAACTACCTCCAAGGAGAATCTATAAATGGAAATCATATCAAAACAATAGTCACACGATTGTAAGGAAAGACGATTTTGCTTTGATTAATCCCACATTTAAATCAAGTATCCAGAGTCCAAAAACTTACCCAGACATGGACGTAGGGTCAGATGTTAATCCAGTCGTTAGCAATCTCAGACAAAAACTAAAAACAATACACTGAATCATACCAAAAAAGTGCAACATTGAAATACTTCTAAACGAAGCTAATAAAGGAAATGTACCAATCAAACTTAATGAAGATCTGAAAAAACAATCATAGCAGGAGATGGAGAAATAGAAAATCAATGACAAACCATAAAAAATACTATAGTTGGAGTTCAAAGAGAAGAACTTAAGAATACGAAAAGTAAGAAACGGAAAAACGGATGAAGAAAGGCATTTTAAAACTCACGGAATAGAGAAGAAAACACAAAAACAATTCACATCTATATAAAATCAAAGAACTATAGATTCAAAAATCAAAAAAGCAAAGTTAAAGTAGATAAATGACATGTGTGACGAAATAGAAAACATAGACAATAGACATGATACATTCAACCTCTACAAAAAATTAAAAGAAACCTCCTGCAATAACAATAAACATAATATACCCATTTTAGCTGACATCAAAGGCAAGTATTGAAGGATAGAAGTAGATGTAATAAAACTAATACCAACATAAAACTACGGATAACCAAACGGTCATCCGTGAGAAAACTACTTACACACCTCTTTAACAACATCTATGAAAGAGGCGTAATGCCAAAGGCGAAAGAAATGGCTTAAATCAGAATTCATACCTATACCAAAGAAACTGAAGCAAATGTGACGAACTTAGGCTCATTAGCTTAAGGAGTCACTTACTAAAAATATTCTTAAAATCATACAGAATCGTATTTATAAAAAATGTGAAAGAGACATAAGTGACTCTGAGTTCAGATTTAGAAAGACCCTCTAGGAACAAGAGAGGCGCTGTTTCCGACTCAAACACTAATTCAAAAATGCCTCGATCTCCAGAAAAAAGTATATATCTGCTTCATTTACTAGCAAAACGCTTTATGAAAAATTATTGAATAAACCGCAGAAAATGAAGCTAGACAGAAAAGACCGCATAATTCAAAACCTTATTGGAACCAACAAGCAACCTTACCTAAAATAATATTCCAACCATACTACTAAAAGCGTTCATATACATAACCATAAAGGTGTCCGACAAGGCTGTGTCATATCTCCATCAAAATAAACCGTAAATATAATAACAATATCAGGTATGCAGACGATGCCGTTCTGATAGCAAAATAAAAGAATATTTACAAAATATACTAGACAGATAATTTTATGCATTATATATAATTATATTAACAGTACAAGTGATGCAATGGGACTGACAATAAATCTTCAAAAAACTAAAGTAATGGTGATTAGAAAAACTGATGAAAACTGTCGCATTGGCCCAAATAACATCCAGCTAGAACAAGTTCGCAAATTTAGAAATTTAAGAGTAGTACTAAATGATAAGTGGAATCCAGATATAGAAATAAAAACAGGAATAGAAGGGACGTGTACAATAAATGGAAGCAAATTATCTAACAAACGCCACAGCCAGTGGCCAATTATGCTCTAAAAAAGTACAGCTAAACGAAAAATACAAAAATGATCATTCAAAGAATATAATTAAAAAATTCTAATAATTTTATCATTTATCTATATACCTTGTAGAGAAAATAATAGATTTGCTATATGGAGATAGCAAAGATCTATAGATCAACTAATATGCCGAAGCAATAGCTGGACCACTAGATCTCGCAGCATTGTCTGGAGATTTGACGAAAGTATCAGCTGGTGCGTAGAGATGTACAAAAATTTGATTTAACAATACTACAAAAAATGATGTAGTCAGAAGACAAATTAATGAATTTTAATATAGGAATTAAATGCACTCTAACGTCAAAATCTACTCAACAATAAATTAATGCAGATACAGTTGGACCTACATAATGATAGAAGAAGGAACATTATAATATATATATATATATATATATATATATATATATATATATATATATATATATATTTATATATATATATATATATATTATATATATAAATAATATAAATATATATTATATATTTAATATAATGTTCCTTCTTCTTTAATTTGTCTTAACCCAACGGTATTGTTAGTATTATTAAGGCAGCATTATAAGATTATACAATATCATAATAATATATACTAAAAGTATAATATACTTTCTTCCTAAATTTAACACTTTAATATTTACCTTATTTTTTATTTAATATTAAACACTTACTTAAAATAAATTAAAAAAGGACTTTGCTTTATTGTTTTAAACAAGGTGTCTATCGTAGTATTCATCAATAAATTTTAAAAACCTGATAATTCTACATCTTCAGTGGCAACATAAAGAAAATAGGCGTTAAAGGATACTCACATATGAATAAAACCACAATAACTTTGACGAGCATAATTGCCTTAAAGTAATTGTTTCTGTTAACTCTCTAACACGATCCCTTTACAAAAACCCATGTAAACTTAATAGCTACTGGCAATTTAACGATAAATGATGCGCTTCTGTTATAGATAAGGAAGTCGTTGGCCTCTGTATCTTGTACAATACGATAACCAGGGGCGGCTTATGTGGTCGTTGTTTCATATGGTACATTCTAAAAGAAACACTGACTTTATATTTTAATCAATCAATATGCTTCACTCTACACTACCTATAAGTAAATGGGTTAAGTACAGATATGTATAACCAATGGTAACAACAGCTTCTTTAGTTGTCTTTTTTCTTAGCGCATTCTCGGTCGTGGTTGTCGACGAATATTGCAAGTTTTCCTACCTCCTGAACTTCATGAATTATGGGGTTTCCTGTTCTGTCTGTTCATCTTGTTACGCAGCATTGCCCAGCACCCATTTCTTTCTACACTCCTCTTTCCATCGATCTTGCCTTCTAATATTAATTAAAGTTGTTGTTTGTATGGTGCATCAAATATCTAAGCTATATTTTTTAAATTCAAATTACTAAATTTAAGTTAACTAAATATTCATACTGTTTAACACCTGTTCGTCAGTGGATTTGCTTATTCAACTTATTAGCAACATCATTCGATACATCAACGTTTCGAATGCATTTAGTCTTTTGATGTCATCTTGCTTCTTGCTTGCAGGATGCATTTTAACATTTTGAATCTTACTAGACTAGATATTTTTCGGTTACAGATCATCTTAAACATGTCTATAAAACCAAGTCTTGCTATTTCCATTCATCTTCTTATTTCTTTTCAAAAGATTCTTTTGTAATTTGTTCTTGGGAAATTCTATGTAAGTTTGAAGAGATGTTCTGATGATATATTCAGCATATACATTAAATATAAGGAAAAAATATGCACTCATTTCGAAATTCTCTTTTTATATTTATGTAATTGATTCTGACATTCAAATTTTGAATAGATTGCCTGTGTGAGTCCATTTCAATTTTGGTAAAGAAAAATAAGTATAAGACTTACTCACAATCAAGTTGTTCTACCACCGACCACCGGTTTCGCATACTATAATTTTCTATGCATCCTTAGGTCAACGGTACATGGCAAACTAAATGCTGAAAATAAAATAACCCGTATTTGGGTACTGTCTGATACAAAATATATATATCAATTATGCCAATATTAATGTGTGCAATACATTAAGTGTAAATTACAATTAATTAAATAAATAATTCAATGCAAAAAATTAAGTAAATATTACTTAAATGCCGATTCAAGGATTATTATGAATAATCCGATACAATAATACTTGTATCGGAATGGAAGTAAGATTTGTTTAATTTTTTGCATTGCATTATTTATTTAATTAATTGAAATTTACACTTAATAAATTGCACACCTATAATATTGTATTTTCAGCATTTAGTTTGCCATGTACCGTTAACCTGAGGATGCATAGAAAATTATAGTATGAGAAACCGGTCACACATTCGGTGTGGTTTCAATATACGCACTTAATGATGGCTATATCTTATGCATTCAGTTTAACATCTTTTAGTTAATTTAGTTAATCTTACAATTACCTGCCTTCTGAAATAATCTACAGGCATTTTCTGTCTCTACTCTTTAGTACCACATCCTGTGCTTTCATTAAACTCTATTTCGAGGCCCTGTGCCCCTGATAAAAGTCAGCAACATTGTTCCGGTAGTTTAATAATTTTTACTGGCTCAATATTTGTTCCATCGGTGTGTACCCGCCTTTTCGTATTTTTTTACCACGGATATATCTTACATTACTTTTATACAAAATCCTCCATCCTAAATAATGTCTGTATTTTGCTAATTAAAAAAATACCGTTGTTTAAAGTGTGATATATTATTAATTTCATAATTTTATGTATTTAATATCTTGCTGAAACTTACACATAATTTCAAAATTTCACCTTGTATTATTCATAATAGACCCTACATAATATAGTTTAATAGCAGGGTGTTAAGGAGCTTTTAAAAAATAAAAATATACAGGGTGTTCCATTAAAAATAAAGATGATGGACTGTGCTAAACTTGCGTGAATCTAACTGTACATTTAAATTTATGTTTAAAAAGTGCACATTTGAATTTAAAATTTGACGTGTCTCAGCATTTATGATAATTTTCTAAAATTACAAACACAAACCACATTATTCCGTAAGTGGTTTCCACACTATATAATTTCAAAATTTAAACCTGTAGTATTCATAACAGACCCTACATGATATAGTTCATTGAGATAAGGTTGTTAAGGACCTTTTAAAAATATATAGGGTGTTCCATTACCAATAAAGCTTATAGACTATGCTAGGCGTGCAGGAGTCATCCTGTACAGTTAAATTTATGCTTAAAAGTTCATATTTATATATAAAAGCGATCTCAGCGTTTTTTATAATTTTTAAAATACAGACAGAAATAATAATATTCCATAAGTGGTTTCCACCCTGTATATACAGGGTGTTTCAAGATATTTTCAACATCCTATAATTCAGGAAATAATGAATATTTTTATTTGAAAATTGAGAAATGTCAATTGGACGTACAATACAATTAATGTATACATGAGATCTGTGACGTCATCATGGGCGCTGTTACGTCATTACAATGGAAAAATCACATGTATCATGGCGGTGAAGGTTAGTTCAGATAAAAGGATTTTACTAAGGGTATGCTAAATTTTCAATTAAACGTTTATTTTTAACAATAATTAATAACATTCAAAAGGTGAAATAATTTTATAGGTGTTCAAAATGACCTTCTTATGCTTCAACACAAGCGTCAAACCGTCTAAGTAGTTCACATATATCTTCTCTGTCGTCATCAGCGTACACGCTTGTCTAATTTAGTTTTTAAATCATCTACATCTGTAGGTTTTTTGTTATAAACGATTACTTTTAAATATCTCCATATAAAATAATTTACGGGTGATAGCGCAGGCGATCTTCGAGGCCATCGGATGGGTCCGTTAGTTCCAATCCATCTGTTTGGAAATGTGGCATTAAAGTAATTGATTACAATTCCGCTATTATGTGGGGCGCGTCGTCTTGTTGCCATACCATGACTCCTTTTTTGCATAAAGGAATATTTTCCGATAACAAAGGTTAGATATTTCTGACCATTTAAATATTCTTCTCCGTGTGGATGTTGTCTGTCGCCCATCGGACGCGTCCCCAGGTGGTGGATAGGGGAACGCCCTAACCAGTCCTAGGACTGGCGGGTAGGTGGGAAATAAAATACCACCCGTGAACCAAAACAGACTGGTATGGCAACCCAACAGAGTCCCTGGCCCTCCAGGTTTGGGGTTAGGCTAGAGGCTAACAACCTCTTCCTGTAAAAATCATATGTTACGGAACCTCAAGGACTATTAGCCGTACGGAACTTACGACGACGACACTGCAAACGAAAAATGGAATTAAGATTAGGAACATGGAACACCCGAACCCTGTACCGAGCTGGAGCACTCGCATCTCTACTAGACATAGTGAACATGTACAGAGTAAATGCTTTGGCACTGCAGGAAATGCGATGGACGGGAACAGGCATTCTTGATAAGAGAACCCACTCCATATATTACAGCTGCAATGAAAACCAACACATAGATGGAGTGGGATTTATAGTAAACCAAAGAACAAAAGGCCTAGTTATTGATTTTAAAGCCTACAGTCAAAGAATGTGCTATTTACGCTTAAAAGGTAAATTCTTTAATTACAGTTTAATTAATGCACATGCCCCGACCGACGACAAACTAGAAGACATTAAAGAACAGTTTTTCGAAGACCTAGAACAAGCCTACAGAAGATGCCCCAGAAATGACATTAAAATAGTGCTAGGTGACATGGATGCAAGAATAGGACGAGAGCAAGTTTTTATGCCGACTATAGGAAGGCATAGCCTACACAACATCAGTAGTGATAATGAATTACGACTGATAAACTTAGCAGCAGCACTGAACATGACCGTCGCTAGCACCTATTTTGAACACAAGAATATACACAAGGTAACCTGGACCTCCCCTGATTTAAGAACAACTAGTCAGATTTATCACATCTTAATAGATTCAAGACACGGAACGGACATAATAAACTGCAGAAGTTATAGAGGCGCAAACATAGACTCAGACCATTGTTTAGTGATCTCAACACTAAGGGCTAGAATTTCAAACTCCAACAAAGAAAAAGAAATAAATAGAAAGAAATGAAATATACAGAAGCTGAGAGATGCAACTGTTACAAAACAGTACTGGGAAAATATTACCAATAGATTAAGGAATCAAAGTCTAGGCGAAGAAGACCAGAGAGATATAGACTCTTTCTGGAACAGGATAAGGGAAGATATTGAGTCAGCAGCACAAGATGAAATAGGAACAGAAACTTGTACCCGAAAAATCACTGGTTTGACGATGAATGCAAAGACGCAACACAGAAAAAAAAAAATGAATCCTATGCAAAAATGCTTACCCGCCGAACTAGAACAAGTATAGAGAATTACCAGACAAAGAGAAGAGAAGAAAAGAAAATACACAGAATGAAGAAACGAAACCACTTAAAAAAGGAACTTCAATATATAGAAAACCTCAACAGAGAGAAAGAATTCAGAACATTCTATAAGAAAGTTATCATCAACAGAAAAGAATTTATCCACCAACGATCCTGGAAGTTAAAGACGCTGTAAACAAACTAGCCAGAAACAAATCACCCGGAATAGATAATCTCCCAGCGGAATTATATAAAGAAGGTGGCCACGATATCATAATCGCGCTACAGCAGCTTATCAAAGAAATATGGATACAGAAGTCCCTTCCCAATGATTGGAATATTGGAATACTTTGCACCATACACAAAAAGGGAGATATCTTTGAATGCTCTAACCATCGAGGAATTACGCTCCTAAATGCAGCCCAGCAATTATATTGGTAAGTCAGTAACATATAGAGAATACACCATTTATATTTTTTAAATAACAAACATATAAAATCGGAATTTGGTATTTATTGAAGGTAAAATAAATGCAAGATCAAATACTTACCATGTCGGGATAGTATTATGAGGTTTTTTTCCTGGTTTTTCACTCATAATTTACTATGGAATCACTAACAGGAGAATTTTACTGTCATCATGGCATGTATTTGTCTTTTTAAAGACGAATTACATGTTATGATCTTTTCTGACGGATATTCTCAAGTTAAAGTTGATTTCATGTAATCGAATGAACTATCTTATAAGTAAAGTCGTCCCAGGAACGCAACTCAACAATATTGGCAATATCATTTTAAAGTCGTCTACTTTAAAATGTATAATGTATGTCTGAATTGTCAATATAGATGAGTCAGATCAAATTAAATTAATAGAAGAATTTTTCACTAAGTAACAAAAACAAAATTTGTTTAATTTACTAATGTTTGTATTTTGAGAACGATTTCCGAAGTGGAAATTGAAACGTCAATAAACGTATTTTAACCTTTAATTGTGGCTTATTCCCAGTTAAATATTAATATATATATATATATATATATATATATATATATATATATATATATATATATATATATATATATATATATATATATATATATATATATATATATATATCAGGAATGGAACAGTGGGACCCACATGTCCGAAGATCAAACTGGTCACACTCAGTAATGGAGTAGACGTAGGATAGACGTGAAGTAGAATAAATAGTAGACAAATGCGTCTACCTAGCTTATAAGATAAAAATAAGTGCTGAGAACCAAACGTGTGATCTGCCAAGATGAATTGTTATTCATCATGGCAGATCACTCATCATCATTGTACAGCATATTGCCAACAGTAACACGTATTCAAACAAAACATCCCAATAATCCTAAAAGTGAAAACGATTAATCAGTGCGCACTGCTATCAGTGGCCGATACACAGGAGAGAATGGGGAAAGTCTCCTCCGATCAAGGTACAAAATTAAAGAAAAAATTGGTATTGGAAAAATATAAAAATATATTAGCTGACATGAAACTTCAACCACAGACTGACAAATTCAACACAATAAACCTGCTAGTTAGGAAAATTAAGCGAACTTAATGTCTTTTATGTAGTTTGAGTTTATCTTTTTTTTTGGTTGGTGTTTCATTATAAGTCCCCCTCCCCTCCAAGTGAAATGCCTAGATACGCCACTGACTGTTCGTAATTAGATCCGGAGTTGAAATGAGCTAACTAAAGCATTATTATAAAAATTACAAGGCAATGCTTGGTCTAACATTGAGAGCCAGAATACTGGTGGATTGGCAGAAAACTGGCGTAAAAGGTATTATTTATAGAATACATTACAAAATTTTCACGGGGAAACTTGCAAGACAAAAAGGCAATAGATGGATAAAAAATCTATTGTGACGACCAAGGGACGTCACTCACAAAACCCAGTCGTGTAAGGTTACTTACCCGATAGACAAATGACCTAAAAAGTGTGGGCATAAACCGGATTAGTGCTTCGCATGGCAGAGGAAGCTGGAGACATTTTGAGGACAGTTATGTCCGACATCCGACAATGAACACATTTTGCTATAGGACCATCATTTTATTTCACAACTCATGGCTCACACACATGATATTCTTCTAATAATGATTTTATCATTATTAGAACAATTTATTCATAATTTTAGAAAGTTTAAAAAGTCGTAAATCAAACCATCTCAATCCACACCTGAAATAAATACAAATTTAAAGAAGTATGAATGGATAAGAAAATCAACCCATAAAACTATAGAAATGTTTATTATGGTTACAATAAATAAATACCAAAACATAGTAATAAAATAGTTTCCTTATACAAAAAAAAATGCTTTTAATCAACTTTGTTGATAAAAGGGTCAGTTGACCACACTAAAATAAATTATTTGTTGTCTATTTATATACTCGGAGGATTTATAAAATACAAAATATATATGTATGGATATAAAACAACACCAGACAACTTTTTAGGTCTTCCCAGATTCCATTAGTTTAAAAAATTTGATTTGATTGATTTGATCAATTTGAGACTTACTGAGCAGAGTTTGATGAGGTTTGATGAAATTTAATTACATATTTTTTTATATACGTTTCCTATTTTAAGAAAAAAGTCTTTGACAAACACTATAAACAAGAAGAATATGTCAGCGATAAACAACTAAACTTGTTTGTTTAAATATTTTTTCTCAAAAAATTTTTTTTCACTGATTCAACTGGCAGAGTACGAGTAATGGTGCAAGGTTTTAGAAATTTTAGAAATATATATATATATATATATATATATATATATATATATATATATATATATATATATAATATATATATATATATATATATATATATATATATATGTATATATATATATATATATATATAAATATATATATATATATATATATATATATATATATATGTATATATATATATATATATATATATATATATATATATATATATATATATATATATATATATACCTATTCGGAAAGATTTCCGCGGTTAGTGCAATTAAACCTAAAGCTAAGATTAGTACATTATAAAAATTAATAATAAACTCACCAGGCTTCCGGGTTGAACCGCGTCGATTATTACTGCGCAGAGCTTTCGACATCCTCTCTGATGTCTTCTTCAGGTCTGCGGGGTTTAGCTTCATTACAAAGACGGCACCGTGGGCCATGCGCGGATCCAAGCAGACGAAGGTGTCGCCTGAATCTACAGTGGTAAGTAAGCATATTGACCACCAAAAATCATCTTCTACGGTCTAGGGAGGTCCAAAGATTTGTGAGTCAAAAGTTTCACCAAAGCAAAAGTACATATTAGAAAAATAAGTCGATCAGATGAAGAAATTATTCTTACTAAGTGTGGTATTTGGTTCTACTAAGTGCTTATTTTGTTTTAAAATTTTAATGATTAGGTTGAGAGGAATGTTTGTGAAAAGCGATACTGCATCTAGGGATATAAGTACATAGGTTTGCGGGATTGTAACATTCCTGATTTGTTCGACAAACGTAAATGTATCTTTCACATTGTAGTTGATTTGATCTTCAAAAGTAATAGTTAGTATGTTAGCCAAGTAAGTAGTGGAGTTGATTGAGCTGATTGACTAGGATACTGAATAATTTGGAAAATAACAACAGTAACAATAATAATTGTTTTAAAATCAATGTGGATTACAGATCAGCTTTAACAATTAACAAACCTTTTTTCAAAAATTGTTTACAGCATTCGCTGTTCTACATGGATGCCCTTATTTTGCCATTCCAAGTTTTTAAAGATGAAGAGTCCAGATAAACAATTTAGGGAGAAATAGTTTCACTTTGGAGGGTATGAAATAAATAGTACTCCTCTATTGAAAGACTTGCATAACAGCATTTTTTTATGATGTGTTCAAGGAGGGCCGTAAGAATTGCTAAATCTCCATAGAATCGAAGGCTTTCTGGTAATCTACAAAACCTACGTGTGGGGTAATATTGTATTCTGCAATCGGAAACTCACCTGCTCTATAGGTTCACAGGAGTCCACTTTAGAATTTATTCTGCTTATTATTTTTTTAGACAGTAGGCTGGTGACGCGATAATTTTCAATTTTTTGCATGTCTCTTTTTGTCCAGCAAAATGAATTCAGCGTTACCTTAACCATTGAATGAATACGTGACCTTAATCAATTTGTTGTTTCACAATATTTACTGTCTCTGTTAACAGAATACGTTTTAAATTTCACTAACTGGTTGCTAAATACTTGAAAGATTTTTGATGGATGATGAAATTTGGATATCAATCAAAACTAAATATCCTATTCAACAGCTGCAAGGGTCTTCACTCAATAAAAATACTCAACAGCTGCAATAAGTACCATTTAATAGTAAATGCGGCGCACGAGATCAGGATAGCAATAATCAGATGTTATATTCTACGATTAAAAAAAGTCTACATATCAGCAAGCCCAAACCTCACAATAAAATATAAGTAAGCCCTATTTCTAACGATTTGTACTGAGATCTACATTCATGTCTTAGGTGGTGTGTAGGGTTAGCAATAATAATACCTATATTTATTATTAGATACAAAAATTTATTTATATTATTATTTTTAAATCCTATAATGCGTCCTATAATCTCTACCACTTGGAATCCCACCGTATCGACGCATTCTTCTCACTGCCTCTCGAAGATGTTTTGGTTGTATTGGACCACTGTCTCCTACTTCTTCCATGACATCTAAACCTGTAAATAATTATATGTCCTTAATTTCATAAGTATTAAAAATGAAGAATTAATCTACATGAATCTAAATATTTTTATTAACCTATCATAAAATCAGAAATCGATAACAGTTGGACCACCTGGACGTCTAATAAACTGGTAAAAAGGCAATCTGTTTATTATTCTTTATTTCCATAGAAACCCGGATCTTACCAGTTTAACCTCTTTAGACTATTAACCATGTCCCCACTCATTGATACCATAGTAAACAATGAAAATAGCGAAACTTACTAGTATATTATTCGATTTTAGTATGATATCGTTTATTTTCTAAATAAATGTACAGCAATTCTGATGTAAGTCTCAACTGACCAATTAATGATTTTAGCGAAGAAGTTACACAATTTGTCTTAAACAACATCCGTCTTAAAGAGACATGTCGCAGATGAAACATCAGGAAGAAATACTGCTGGATCGCGACCAGTAAACCCGGTGAAGAAGGTATAAGCCAACCTATTCTTCTTCTTGATATGCCTATCCGTTACGAATATTGGCGATCATCATGGCAATCTTTATCTTATGTGCAGTAGCGCGGAAAAGCTGCACAGATGTTGTATTGAACCAGATTCTGAGGTTCTTTAACCAAGATGTTTTTCTTCTTCCTGGACCTCGTTTTCCAAATATTTTTCCTTGCAGGATGGCTTGAAGGAGAGCATATCTGGATTCATTTCGCATAATATGTCCGAAGAACTGTAACTTTCGAGATTTGATAGTGGTCAGTACTTCTCGATTCTTATTCATTCTTCTGAGGACCTCCTCATTTGTGACTCGGTCAGTCCACGGGATTTTAAGCATTCTCCGATATAGCCACATCTTAAATACTTCCAGTTTTCTGCACATATCTTCGTTCAAGGTCCACGATTCAACACCATAAAAAAGATATAAAATATCTAAACTTTTTACTTCTACAATTGATAACATTAAAATTTCCTTCAAGTCACACAACACCTTAGGTTCCTTCTTAATCAATATCAAAGATAGGATGAACACACTTGACAAAAGTGGTATTTACAAATTAAAATGTGATGATTGTGATGCCTCTTATGTAGGTAGAACCATTAGAAAGTTATCCACTAGAGTTTCAGAACATTTGAAAAGACCAAACTCTTCAAGTTTTGGTCAACACTTATTATCCAGCAAACACAATTTTAACATCAACACTGGTTCATCTATCTTACATGACATTAGTAGAAAGAAAAACTATATGGAGTTGGATTTATTGGAAGATTTGGAGATTACAAGGGAAACAAATGGAAACTCTCACTGTCTTAATACTCAAATTAATTTAAATTGTACTAAATTTAAACCTATTTTTAAAAACTTTATTACAGCTTCACCTCGTAGGGGACCCAGCTCGACTGTTTAGACTTCCTGCACTGAGCACATCCATATTAATTTTATAGTTCTACCATTGACTGTGGGTTCAACTGAACTACTTGGATTACACCCCATTTATATACTTTGCTTTCAATTTTGATTTTTAATTTTTAGTATTTTAATTACATAGTCAGATTTCTTCCTTTCTACATTACAGATAGTGCTTGATAGACCATTTTATTGTAGTCAACTACCCACTGTCTAATATATTGTTTAGTCTTTTTCTTGCATTCTTACTTTACGTCGACTTCAGTTGCTCTCAAACTAACACCCTAATTATTATAGACAGGTTTGAGTGTGAGATCTGGATTATTCAATCTACTTAAAAAATATTCTATATAATTTTATATTTCATCAGTGACCTCCTACAGTAGTGTCAGTTGGACTTTTGGTCAATACTTAGTTAAAGTTTCATAGAATTTTTAAAAGGTGCAGATCACATATCTATGATTGTGACTGCTCATCCAAGCTGTCATTTGTCACATGTCACCCCAACATTTCCGTTAGATCGGGAGCCATTCTGTCTCCGGCTTCTGCACGCAATGTAGCTATTCTTCAATAATTTTAAAGTGTTTGTTTGTCCTTTTGTAGTGTAGTGTGATGTACAATTATATGTTTATGACATTTTGTTCTTGTCGGATAGGCCGCAATTGACGAAGTAAGTCTATAAACGTTAATCACATAAAAACTCTTTATCAACCATAAACTTCGAGTTTTTATCGAAGTCAATCAATTTCTTTAGTTATAAAAAAACGTTTCTTGGCTTATTTCAGATGCCCCAAAAGATGATCTAGTGATCGAAAGTACTTGGGCAAGATTAAATTAAACTATGCTCGATATATGCCTTTTATTTGATCAAAGACCATAAAAAAGGACAGAGAAGACGTAGCATCGCAGCATTCTTACTTTTGTACCAAGAGAGAGGTTGTGACTCTTAAAGAAGGCCCCCATCCGATTGAAGGTGGATCTAGCTTTTCCGATGCGTGCTCTAATCTTCTGGTTGTTGGTCCATTCTTCATTTAGTATGGTGCCGAGGTAGTTGTAGTGCGTTACTCTTTCTACAGGGGATTGGTTGACGTAGAGTTGACCTTCTGTTATTCTTTTCTTGCTAATTATCATAAGCTTTGTCTTCTTAACGTTTATATTGAGTCCATATTGTTGACTGTAATACGTGATTTTGTTCATAAGAACTTGTAGTTCTTCTAAGTTTTCCGCAAATACTATGGTGTCATCTGCATATCTGATGTTGTTTAGCTGGTAACCATTTAGTAGAATACCTTTTTCAGTTTCGTGCAAACCTTCGATAAATATTCTTTCAGAGTACAGATTGAAGATTAGAGGACACAAAATACAGCCTTGCCTCACTCCACGCATGATTTTCACATAGTCAGTGTGTTCACCTTCAACTCTGAGATTTGCTGTCTGATTCCAGTAGAGACTTCTAATTATTTTCAGATCTTGGTTGTTAATTCTTGTTTCTTTTAGTATTTGCATCATCTTGGAGTGCTGTATTCGATCAAACGCTTTCTCGTAATCAACCAGACATGCGTATACGTCGCAGTTGACGTCTCTGCATCTCTTGAATAAGACTTGTACTGAGAACAAAGCCTCTCTAGTACCAACAGCATTTGTGAACCCGAATTGGTTGGAGGAAATCCACACAGCTTGTAGATTCTCTTATGAATTATCTTTAGGAACAATTTTGGGAGATGACTCATGAGGCTTATAGTACGGTAATCTTCGCATTTTTTGGCTCCTGGCTTTTTTGGAAGTGCAATAAACTCAGATTTTAGCCATTCTATTGGTATTTCTCCAGAGTTGTATATGTTGTTGAATATCTTTGCGACTATTGCTATTGATTCGTTGTCCATTAGTTTGAGTAGTTCTGCCAGCCTCTAGTCGTTAATAATCGCGTTCCAGTCGGGTTAGACGAAAAAAGACCTGCAAATGCGATTTCCTACAATTTCTTTTTTACAATTTTTTTCGTGCGTTTTCCGAGTTAAGGGGGAAATAGTGAAAGGGGGGGTGGGGTAGCATAATTATTAAATTATCTCGTTTATTATTAACTTTACGATATGAATGCACATAAACAAAAATGGAGAGAATTATATCTTATACAATTTTGATCTCCTTAATTTTTTTGCGGAAATCAATATTTGAGGTCGTACGTATGCAGTAGAGGAGCGAGCGTAAGACTATGCGGATTGGTTTATGGGAATTATTTTATTCAATATTTCGACCACTTTTAACCTTTATCAAAAATGGTAAGGACTTTAAATGTTCAATAATCATTTAATAATTGCGATTTTATAAAATTTCTTCTTTACGATTTTGATTTCTTTGAATTTTGGGCTACAATCAACAGTTAAGGTCAAAGTCTAAGTTAGGTCTAAACCTGACGAGACACAATCGATTAACGAACCCTCGGCGCTAATGCCATCAGCAGTAAGCCATAAAAGTAACGAACCTTCGACCTTAAATATTGATTTTAGCAAAAAATGAGAGATCAAAATTGTATAAAATATATTTCTCTACGCACGAAAAAATATCACTAATATCGGCCACACCTAAAGGTAAGAACAATAAAATTTGGGGCTGCTCGCCATGCAAAGTCAAATGCTATCTCGACTGGACTGTGATGCTTGGGTAAAACATAACTTTACATTAAAAATTTGTATTTTTTCATAACATTATCAAAGACTTACGTTAATATGTGTTATTGTTAATTTAATTGTATTATCATCATCAGTGGCCTTACAGCTCGTTATGAGCCAAAGCCTTCTTCAGAACAATCTTCCATTCGCCCCTGTCTCTGGCAACTCTTCTCCATGCTTTAACTCCGATGGATTTTAGATCATCCTCTTATGTTATCTTGATACCTAAGTTTTGGTCTTCCTCTGGCTCGTCTTCCCACTGGTTCTCTTCGGTCGAAAATTTTTCTGATCGTTGCATCTTCATCTCGCCTAATTACATGTCCTATCCATCGAAGGCGTGCTAATTTAATACATTTTACAACGTCAGGTTTCCCAAAACTTCTATATAACTCAAAGTTTTAGCGCCTACGCCACAAACCCTGTTCTTGGATTCCTCCATATATTTTCCTTAGAATTTTTCTCTCGAAACGTTTAAGCAATTCTTGGTCGTTCTGTGTAAGTGACCACGTTTCAGACCCGTATGTTAACACTGGCCTTATTAGTGTTTTATATATGGTAACTTAAATTTTTCTGGGTAGTTTTGGGGCCATATATTTTCTCAAGCCATAATAGCACTTATTGGCAAGCACTATTCTTCTTTAGCAAGCATAAATTAATAGTCTAGGTATCTAGTTGCCTGATCTAGTACAATACATATACTTGGTTTTCTGTGCGTTTATTTTTAATCCCATTCTAAGTGCAGACGCCCTTAGTGATCGAAATGCTTCGATCGGAGATTCTGTGGACCTAGCAATAATGTCGATGTCATCTGCATATCCGACCACTTGTACAGATTTATTAAAGATGGTGCAATTCGTATTAATATGGCACTCTCGAATTACTTTTTCTAGTGCAAGGATAAATAAGAGACACGACAGTCCATCTCCCTGTCTCAGTTCATTTTTACAATGGAAGGGTCTGGAAAAGTCGTTTTGGATTTTGACTACACTCTCTACGCCTGTGAGTGTAAGTTCCGTTAGTTGAACAAGATAATTTAATTGTATAACATTTAAAAAAATTAAACCACTCTAAAATTTTAAAATAACAACAGATAGACAAAATAACTGGTAATGTGACTAATACAGGAAGAGGTTAGAGGTGTTATTCAAAAAAGTTAATTTGTTTCAACAAAACTCATTAAAATTTAAAAATAAAACTATTTATTTTTATTTTGAAAAAAGATAAATTGATAACTGACGACAGTTTTTACGATACCAATGTACAGGTCAGAAGTATATACGTGTAAGATAAATAGTTTTTGTATACTTACACAATAATAAATGACTTTAGTCAATCTTATGATCTGGTAGATATAAAATATGTCAGATTTAAGCACTTAACTGAGTATGGTAGGAATCGAAAATGAGTGACCAAGAGTATTCATTTCATTTTAATTAAAGATTTTCCGGAAAATTTAATTTATTTTAATTTAATCATTTGTATATATATATATATATATATATATATATATATATATATATATATATATATATATATATATATAACGAGTTTATTACAGCTGCCGCCGTTTCTCGCAACCTAGCTTCCAACTCTTGCGATCGTTCCAGTCATCTACTTGTAGACCCCTATCTTCCATTGCACCTTTTACTTCTTGTCTCCACGATCTTCTTGGTCTTCCCTTTTTCTTGCGGTTGGTGGGGATCCACTGTAACATTCTCTTTGGCCATCGTTGATCATTCATCCTTTCTACATGGCCATACCATTTCAGCCTTTTGCATTCTATAGTTTCCAGGACGTCAATGTCTATGTCCATACGCTCTCTGATTTCAGTATTCCTTACTCTATCTCTTCTAGTGAGTTGGCAACATCTTCTCCAATAATTCATTTCCATTGCTTTTATTTTGGATGCGTCATTTTTATTTATTACCCAAAGCTCTGAACCATATGTAGCAATGCTTTCTATGATACTTTTGTATATCCTAATTTTTGTGTTTCGGGTGATGTGGTTATTCCAAAGTATACTATTCAGTTGAGGTATTGCTAAATTTCCTTGACCAATTCTAGTAGCTATTTCTTTTGTATTCCGACCATTGTTTGTAATGTTTACACCGAGATATTTATAGCTATCAGTATTTTGAATTTGTTTGCTTCCTAGTTCTAAGTGCTTTCCTTCACCTCCCACTACTACGTACTCTGTTTTTGATGGATTAATTGATAAGCCCCACTAAGTATATTCTTCATCTATTTTTCGTAACATGTAGTGGATATCATCTTGATCTTCTGCAAGTATTACTTGGTCATCAGCCAAATGCAAGCTGTACACTGTATGGTCTCCAATTTTAACACCCATAGGTTCACATTTTCTTTTCCAAATATCCAAACCCCCCTCCAAATAAATCTTAAAGAGTGTAGGTGCAATGCAGCAGCCTTGGCGAAGTCCTTTGGTCACTTTTATCTTTTTTGTCACTTTTTGTCCAATCTTTATTACACTCGTCATATCATCGTACAACTCCCTTACAGCATTAATGTAAATCGGTGGAATATTCTTGTCTTCTAGCACCTGCCATAGCTTGGCTAATGGGACACTGTCATACGCTTTTTGAAGATCAATAAATACCATGTGTGTCTCCATATTATGTTCCAAACGCTTTTCTATTGTTTGTTTTAGGCAGAACACATTGTCTATACAAGAACGACCAGTACGAAAGCCACTCTGATCTTCAGCGTCTTCCCAGCAATCTTCAATTCGGCTTTTAATTAGCTTCCCGTAGACTCTACAGATTGAGTTAGTTACACTAAGCCCTCGGTAGTTCTTACAATCTTTTCTGTCGCCTTTATTTTTGTATAGATTGCTGATATATGCAGTTTTCCATTCTGGGGGTAGCTCTTCTCCTCTCAAGAATAAATTAAAAGTATAAGCCAATAGCTGAAATAGTTTGTCAGGGCCATATTTAATCAGTTCAATGGGTACTCCCCCCGGTCCTGGAGCTTTTCCATTTTTCATAGCGTTTGCGTGTTTTTTAATTTCTTCTGGTGTTATTTATATTTCTTCGCGGTAGGAAATATCATATTTTTGGTAGCCAATATCTTGGAATTCTGTTCGATCTTCTGTCAGCATTTGTTCATAATATTCGACCCATAATTCTGGGGCGTCATTTGTAACAATAGTTAATAATTATTTAATCATTACTTAATATTTAGTTTTGGAATTTTTGTTATGGTTAGAATATTATATTTTAATTAAATTGTTGTAAAAATGGAGACATCCCGTAAATAAATAAATAAATAAATAAATAATATACATTTTATTCATATACTGGTATTTATTAACGACCCGTCCCTAGACCCTTCTTCAAATTGTCGTACGTCTGTCTGTGCGATAAACGTTAAAGAAAAAATTCTAGAGTCTTAACATGATAAATATCCTTTTGATTCAATGAAAAACTCTATTAATTTGGGTCTTGTCATATTCTTATGTATACGGATTTAGGACCTCTTTTACATTTTTTTTTCTTTTTCTTCTGCCAATTAGGTTACCAAAGTTACAAATTGTAAGTTAAAACATAAAATCAAAGACTTCTCATCGATGTCGATTTAAGTAAACAGCAAAATCCGAGCTTGCTAAAAGTTACAAGACGGTGTTGGGAATACCTTTACTCCGACAATAAATCACCAGTTTACTCACGCAAATTGGCACCATTTGCACTCTTTACGTAGAATAAAAATGTTAAAATAAATATATTATGTAGATGGTGGTATTTTGAATGTCACCGTCACAAGATTAACACATTGTACGAATGATAAATAAACCTATTGGGAATATAAAGCTGACTGGATGTGCGAAACGTATACACAATATAGACCATTTAATAATGAATCACAAATAGAAAAATTAGTGATTTGAGATATAATAATAGAGAAGCTAGTTCGAGGAACAGTAAAAGTAAATCATCAAAAATAGGAGGATAATAATATCAATGGGAGGAACCAAGAATGGGAAAGAATCTGCTTAAATATTGAAACATATATAGGAGGTACAAGAACTTCGGAGTCATGGAAAGTACCTAGAGGATTGAAACAAAACGCAAAAGAAAAAAATAAATTGGGAAATATACAGGACAAAGAATGGAAGGACTACTACAAGGAACTATTAACAGAACAAAGACCACAATACATTGGAAAAGAAAAAAGGCGAAGAGGAAGCAAATTCCTACAACAAGAAATATAAATAACAGATAGGGAAATGAGAACGGCCATAAAAGCAATCAAAAATACGAAAGCACCGAGACCTGGAGGCATCTCACCTGAGCTTATAAAATACGGATCAAAAAAATTATACCGGACGATACAATGGATATTTCAGAAAGCCATAAATGGAGAACAGCTCCCAAAGGAATGGACGGAGGTATATATGACATCTATATTTAAGAAAGGAGATAGAAAATGATGCGAAAATTACAGAGGAATAAGCGTAATATCATCAATAGGAAGATTATATGAGAAGATACTGCGAGAAAAGAGCAAGCGATAAAAGGCAAAATCGGTGAGGATCAGGCAGGCTTCACGGCAGGAAGATCATGCATAGACCACATACACACTGGAACAACTGTTGGAAAAGAAAAAAGCAAAAACTAGAGATATACACTTGGCATTTGTGGATCTGAGAAAAGCGTATGACTCTGTACCAAGGTCAGAACTATGGGAGGCAATCTACAAATTAGAAATACAGACGGAACTCATAGAAGCTACAAAAGCTCTGAATAAAGAAAATAAAGTGTCCATTAAAATGGGAACAAGAATCATAGGAGACTTCACCACAACAAAAGGGCTCCTGCACATCTCCAACCCTATTCAAAATATACTTAGAGAAAGCCTTGACTACATGGAAAAGAAAATGCGAAGGCATGGGAGTACCGGTACGGAACGAATACCTATATACGTTAAGCTTTGCAGACGATCAAGTAGTGATTGCACAAGACCAAGACGACCTCAGCTACATGATGAAGAAACTACAAGAAGAATATACCAAGGCTGGCCTAGATATTAACCTCGCGAAAACAGAGTACCTATATACAAGTGAAGAAGACATAGAAGATCTACAGATTGATGACAACGTAACAATCAAAGGAAAGTATAAATTCAAATACCTGGGGTTTATAATCACGAAAAAGGTAACAACAGAGGAAGAAATTACACAAAGATTAGGACAAACAAAACCAGCAATCTGACAACTTAACTCAGTACGATGGGATAGACACCTAAATATGAAGACAACAACGCAGATTTATAAAACATTGGTGCGAAGTATTATGACATATGGGGCTGAAAATTGGATCATAAACAAGAAAAACAGCAGTAAGATAGTAGCAACAGAGATGGAATGCCTGCGAAGATGCTGCAGAGTAACAAGAATGGATAGGAGAAGTAATGACGAAATAAAGCAAAGAACATCAATAGAAACAGACATACTAACATATATAGAACAAAAAAGACTAAAGTGGTATGGACATGTAAGAAGAACTAGCGACAGCAGATGGATAAAGAGAATAACCGAATGGAGCCCCATAGGAAGGAGGAAAAGAGGACGACCCCGAAAATCCTGGAGGAACGAAGTAGACGACGCCATAAGTAAGAGAGGCCTAAACGATGGAGAATGGAACAACAGAGAGACATGGAAACGGTTGAGCGAGGGAAGGCAGTGAATACTGTAGAATCCCTAAATATATATATATATATATATATATATATATATATATATATATATATATATATATATATATATATATATATATATCGAGAAAAGGAGTACGACCGTCAATCCAAAAGAAACTAAGGTACACTCGAAGAGTGGTGGGTTTTTCGGTCAAAGTGGAGAAATAAAAGACAAAGAAGGTGGCTACTTCATCTATTTATTGAAGACGTTTCGCTTTCTGCTCAGAAAGCATCATCAGTTCATCTAAAAAGAACAATATGAAACCAAACATCCATAGAGAAGTTAACAAAGTGTGTTACCTTACAAAGACATGTAGCAGTCAATGATGTTAAAAAAATGAAAACGCTTATGAAACTGGACATTTAGAGTTAAAGTTGTATAAAAACAATTAATTGAAACTAGGTATAGTTTGCAATTTAACAAAATTAGCATAGCAAAAGAACATGTGATAAACATACATGTATATAAAAAAGTTATTATAAAAACTTAAGTAAAAAACATTAAGGTTTATTTTAAAGTGTAAAGAACTAGAAAGATCATCAGAATGCACTTCCAACAATTTATTTATAATCAATTAGATTTTAATTTTAACTTCAGGTAACATTATTAAGTTATTTAAGATTAATATAGTAATAAAGATAAAATGAAATTACCAGTCTTAAGCTTACTGAATCTCGCAGGTAAATGAATTTACAGGTTTAACACCCACGCACACAACGTGAATAGATATGGCCTTGAGGTCAAAATGACAAAAACAGCAAGGCAAAATAGCAACCTCTAATATAATAGGGCGGTATATTCTAAGAATGTGATAAATTTGGTTGACAACTTGTCGTTAAAAAGCCAAACAATGAAAGGAAAAGGTGGTTAAGATCACCATTTACCCTACAGTGATTGATCTGTTAACAAAGAACAAAGCATGCGAGGTCAATCCAAAATATCATATAATATAATATTAATGACGTCACTGGTTAGCCAGCCAACAGGTGAAGATTAATTCAACTTCCACAGTTCCAGGTTCAAAACATTTGGAACTGTAATGAAAAAGATTCTATGAATCAATTTCAGTTTAAAATTTTATCAAACAAGTTAATCAAAAGGAACAATTACTTTAATTATGTAAAAGTGATATTGACAAATAGTTAATAAAATGTAAGTTGTCATTCATCTTATTGTTCATTTCATTATTGTTCATATTGTTCATTTTATCGTTATTACTATATTAATCTTAAATAACTTAATAATGTTACCTAAAGTTAAAATTAAAATCTAATTGATTATAAATAAATTGTTGGAAGTGCATTCTGATGATCTTTCTAGTTCTTTACACTTTAAAATAAACCTTAATGTTTTTTACTTAAGTTTTTATAATAACTTTTTTATATACATGTATGTTTATCACATGTTCTTTTGCTGTGCTAATTTTGTTAAATTGCAAACTATACCTAGTTTCAATTAATTGTTTTTATACAACTTTAACTCTAAATGTCCAGTTTCATAAGCTTTTTCATTTTTTTAACATCATTGACTGCTACATGTCTTTGTAAGGTAACACACTTTGTTAACTTCTCTATGGATGTTTGGTTTCATATTGTTCTTTTTAGATGAACTGATAATGCTTTCTGAGCAGAAAGCGAAACGTCTTCAATAAATAGATGAAGTAGCCACCTTCTTTGTCTTTTATTTCTCCACTTTGACCGAAAAACCCACCACTCTTCGAGTGTACCTTAGTTTATATATATATATATATATATTCTTCTTCTTTTGGCATCATAACCCTGGATGGGTCTTTGCCTGTCTGGCTATGTCCTTCCATTCAGATCTCTCTTGTAATAATTTCGATGTCATTAATCTTTTATTAGCATAATATGTACGATTCCAGCTGGAAATACGTGCATTAATTTCGCTACTTACGGAGATATATATATAAAATATTTATATATATATATATATATATATATATATATATATATATATATATATATATATAAATATCAATGCAATCTAAAAATATAAAAACTTGTGAAACACAAAACTTACAGAGTTGACCACTTAAAACAATCCAACCTGATATTTTTCAATATTAATTGGATTTTGTGAAGATGCTAAAACAGGTCGATTTTTATTCAAAATGGGCCATCTTTTAACGATATAGATATCTGTGATTTATGAACATCCTTCCTTAATTCATACTTCAAAACAGTTTACTCACCAGCTGTAGTTATTTAGTTTAATGTTCAAAATTATATTCACAAACGTCCATACAATTACAAAGTCGCTATTCGAAATTACGACGAACATTTTGAAGTATTTCAAAGGTTACTAGACTACATTAATGCACTATTCGTCGTCTTAGTTCTTTCAATGAAGCAGACCATGGTATTAAAAATCTTGCTTTTTAAGTAACCTCTTAGGAAGAAGTCCAGGGGGTTAAATAGGGGGATCTTGATGGCCATTCAATAAAACCTCTCCCTCCAAACCACTGCCTAGAAAACCGTTCATTAAGTTGTCGCCTTACGTTTATGTTATAATGCGCCCTCTTGTTGGAAAGAAAAACATTTCCAGGTACCTGTTATTATTTTTGATTATCTATCAAAACGAAATCAACTGTGTCCTCTAATAATTCTAATTCTAGATAAATATGCTTCTCCGTTCAAATTTTGTTGCAAAAATAATGGCCCAACAATATGATCCTCATCAATTTCTGCCAATACGTTTAATTTCAATGGCTGTTGGGCACGTGTTTCGTGAAAAACTCTAGGATTTTCATCAGCCCAATAACGACAATTGTGTCCATTTACAGTATCATTTAGAAAAAAAGAACATTCATCCGAAAAACAAATATTAAATAGAAAATTTGGATTAGTATTTATTTTCTCAGTTACAATCTTACGAGTACAAAACTATAGTTGCCTGTTTGGATCATCTTCATTTCTTCAGCACTTGTGCGTGAAATACCAGATTCTTGAGCTATTTTTTAATACTAAAAGTAAGTTCAAAATTAACAAGAGCTAAAATTGCTACTTCTGCCGCTTCAATCCTAACACGTTTTTCACACTCCCCTTTTTTGTCTGCTACTGGTCCCGTTTTATGAAAATTTTTAACTAGTTTTAATACGTATGAGTTATGAACTTGATTATCTTGATGATCTTGATTAAATGATTTCGCTGTTCTTCTTGCACACTTTCCATTTTCAAAAAATATGAAAATAATTTCAACGCGTTTATTATCTTTGTTAAATGGAATCTACGACAAAAGGACGCGGAAAACAGGACGCGAGACCAAAGGACGCGGAAAAAAGGACGCGTGGAAAAAAGGACGCATATTATTAATGAATTACTATAAATAGTTTATTTTAATTGACATTAGCCATTACCCCATTTTTATCCCCATATGTTATTACAGAAAATGATTCTACCTAACCTAAAATCGGTTACGGTAAGAGTAAAAAGTGAAAAATAATTATATGAAAAAAACTTGCCCTCACATTTTATCGAGGCTTAGGACTAAAATATCTTAAGTAAAATAATAAATACTAATATAATGTTGATTCAAGATTTCTGGTATTGAAACAGGTTAGATTCCATATTATCAGAATTGGTTATTTTGTTATTTTCAACACAAAGAAATTTAAGATTTATGGAACAATGCGATCATTGGTATGCCGATGGAACATTTAACTCAGCACCACCATTGTTTTCTCAAATATACACAATTCATGGAGTGCGATACAGTAATGTAATCCCGACTGTATTTGCACTTCTAACGAACAAAACACAAGAGACTTATACATGTGTTTTTCAGCAACTAAAGGTGTTGAATCCGGCCTTGCGCCCTCTAACAATAATGATGGACTTTGAAAGAGCGGCAATGAATGCTGCACAAACTGAGTTCCCAAATGTGAGAATCCGCGGATGTTTTTTTCATTTCTCGCAGTGTATGTGGCGCCATATTCAAAGTGCCGGATTGCAACGTAGATATATTGAGAATCCTGACTTCGCCCTTCACCTAAGACAATTGACAGCTCTTGCGTTTGTTCCAGAAAACCATGTAGTCAGAGTGTACGAGGAGTTGCTCAATAGCGATTTTTATACACAAAATGAAGAACTACTAGTGCCGCTGATTAATTACTTTGAAGACACTTGGATAGGGAGATTAGCTAGAAGAGGAAATCGAAGACAACCCCTTTTTCCAGCAATGGTTTGGAATTGTTACGATTTGGCAGACCAAGATATACCTCGAACTAATAATGCTGTCGAAGGATGGCACAACAGCTTTTCTTCTCTTCTCAATAGTGCACATCCGAATATTTGGAAATTTATTAATTCTCTAAAAAAAGAATATGATTTAAATGTTTTGAAAATAGAGCAGTACATTTCGGGCAATGTACCTCCACGCAAAAGAAAATATCAAGATACAGCAAACAGGATAAGGGCTATTGTTGCCGATTATGCGGACAGGCCAACTTTAGAATATTTGAGAGGCATTGCTCACAATTTTCAGTTGCAAACATAAAAAAAATACAAAAAAAATTAATATCAAAAATAAAACAAAAAAAAAATAAAATGACAAAAAAATTCCAAAAAAAGCAAAAAATAAAAAAAAATTAAAAAAAATTGTAAACACGCCAGCTTCTGCTGCCAGTCCTAAGCCTGGATAAAGTGTGAGGGCAAGTTTTTTTCATATAAATATTTTTCACTTTTTACTTTTACCGTAACCGATTTTAGGTTAGGTAGAATCATTTTCTGTAATTATATATAGGGGATAAACGGGGGTAATTGCTATTGTCAATTAAAATAAACTATTTATAGTATTTCATTAATAATATGCGTCCTTTTTTCCACGCGTCCTTTTTTCGCGCGTCCTTTTTACCGCGTCCTTTTTTATGCGTCCTTTTTTCCGCGTCCTTTTGTCGGTATACCGTTAAATGCTACCAACAACAGTTGAAATAACTAAATTTTTTCCAAATTTCTTTGAATGTAGTTTTTGACGTGACGGAAAAAATTGCCATAAAATACTTTTAATAAATTGATACTTTTTCACTAGAACAGAGTTAATATAAAAAGAAAATTCATGGATGCCTGAATTTTCCAGCGAAATACCTGTCTAATGATATGCTACACATGGTCTATTTATTATTTAACACTTTGGCTGCGGAAGCCACTATATAGCGTCCTTTTTTATTTCTCAGCCTGTGCGGACGACGCCATTTAGTGTTAATTTCATTCATAAAGTTCATTCCGCACAGGCGAACGTTCTGAAACAAAGTTCCGCACTGAAAGTGTTAAAATTAAAAGTTTGTGGTACTAGAAGGAAGGTGGTTGATAAATGACAGATGTCTATATCGCCTTTTAGAATAAAAATCGACCTGTTTCAATATTTTTACAAAATCCAATGAAGATTGCCAAATATCAGGGTGGACTCTATTGAGTGGCTAACCCTGTATAATATTTAATACCATAGTAAACATGAAAAAACCGTTAAATGGACCGAGAAAAAAGTTATAATTTTGTCTTTTGCATTTACGTTTTATTTTACAAAATATTTTTTTTCCATATAAAAATTATACATTTTATTCATAATACTATTATTCATTGGAAATATTGATAAACGCTAACTGCGTAAAATATCATTTTTGCTATTAAATTTACCAAGAATCGTAAAAAAATGTTGACAAAGGCAGGAAGGAAATACATTCCATGTAGGAGTAATATTTTTGATTAATTCCATAATCAGACTGCATTATACTAACAACGAATAATATTATGTATTTATTTACAGATCCGGCATTAAAACACAATTTCAATACACTTCGATAAAATGCTGTATAACTTAGAGAAGCTGGTGATAAAAATGTGATATGCAAGAAAAGTGTGTACGGTACTACTATATTAGTGCTTGTTGCAATAAGTTGATGATTCTGATGAGCGATTCGAATGATATAAACATAATGCGCTAATTCTATTGGAACCAAAATGCATTTTTTAGAAACGAAATGAGGGACACTGAGACCATAAAATTCCAAAGAGGAGTGACAAGTATTCTCTCGTCATTATCATTTAACCTATACTCAGAGGAGATTGTTGCACGAGCTCTAGATAAGGCACAAGAAGGGATTAAAGGCAACGAAAGAATTGTCAATAACATCAGATATGTCCACGATATTAATTTCCGGAAGCGAACTTAGAGTGCCCTCTTCATTTCTGAAGGTCGGCAATAATTCTAACAAATCTTTCTATATCCTGTGCGGGGTTCTCAATCAGGATTGTGTATCGATACCCGTCCATTCTCTGATATTTTTCAACCATGTACATCTCGTACCTGGACCTCTGCTTTCTTGCATCCCCCCCCCCTTCAACAATATTCATCAGTTGGCGCTAACAGCCCTTCGTGAGCCCTGGCCTGCCTTAAAACATTCTTCCATCCTCCCCTGTCGAGTGGCTGTCTTCTCCATCCCCTTACTCAAATCTCCCTTAAACCGTCCTGCACATCGTCCAGATACCTGGGTTTAGGTCGCTCCCTTCTTCTTCCGACCAGCTTATTTAGCATGGTTATTTTAGAAAGATCACTCTCATCCATCCGTATAACGTAGACCACCCATCTTAGGCGGTTTATTTTGATGGTTTTTACTATACCTGCATCACCAAAAAGTCTATAGATTTACAGATACGGGTATATATCATACCCGTTAAGTTTATTCCCGAATCTCTCATAACTTTTTCGAACGCTAGCTTGAACAGTGTGCATGATAGCGCATCTTCCTGGCGTAATCTTCTGTTAGTTGTAAATGGTTCTGAAAGATCCCCTTGTACTCGCACTTTACATTCAACTTCTCTCATTGTCATTTTAATTAATTCTACCAATCCTTTTGGTATTCCAAATTCGAGCATAGCCGAATACAATTGGAGTCTGTCAGCAATATCGTACGCTGCCTTAAAATCTACGAAGATGTAACTGCAGTCTATGTCGTACTCCGTCGTTTGTTCTAATATTTGTCTCATAGATGATGGATGGATGATATATAATCAATGGTAGATCTGTTTTTCAAAAGGCATCTTTGGTATGATCCTATTCTATTGTCAGTATACTGTGCCAATCGTTCGATAAGTATCATGAACAAAATTTTGTATACCGTATTAAGAAGGGAAATTCCTCTAAAGTTAGAACAGTGAAGCATGTTTTCTTTTTTGTGTATAGGTCATACAATTCCAGTCTTCCAACCTTCTGGTAAAGCGCGTTCTTACCATATCTGTATTAATAGTTTGTGAAAGAGAGTTACAAATGTTTAACCGCCACATTTAAATATTTCTGCGGGTAGGTTATCTGCTCCGGGTGACTTGTTTCTGGCTATAGACTGAATTGCTTTATTCATTTCTTCCAAAGTTGGTAACGTTGATAGCTCAGTTTTCTCCTATTTTAGTTCGAGTTCTATATCATCTCCACCTTCAGCTCTACTCTTTCCATTAAGTAGCGTACTCAAGTGTTCCTGCCATATTTTCAGTACTTCTACCATCAACAATCTTAAGAGCTCATAATGTCTTCTACGGTACACATGTTCTAGACAACTGGTTTTGAACTTCTTGATAATGTTAAGAAGTTCTCTGCCATGGCCCATTTTACGCAGCACTGCCTCGTTACTGACATGGTCTGTCCATGGTATTTTCAGGATTTTTCTAAACAACCACATCTCGAAGGCCTCCAACCTTCTCATAGCACTTAGGTTCATTATCCATGCCTCTGTCCTATATAAAAGAATAGAATATATGTATGTTTTTACGAATCGATACCTAGTATCCAGTGAAAGAGTATCCTAGTATCTTGGGTATTCAATTCGAGCTCAGATTTCAACATCCGGTTCTATAGCTTTCGTTATTCATGAGTCAAGTTATTTAAATTGATTTTCGTCTTCTATGGGGGTGTTACAAATTTGAATGTTAGCTTGTGAATTTGGACGTTTGCTTACTACCATTGCTTTTGTTTTACAGGTTTTGATTTTAAGACCAAAAGAATCGCCTTTTTCTGCTACTGTGTCTAGGAGTCGTTGTCTGGGGTGTCCATCGTTGTTGATCAGCCTTCCGTTAACTTTATTGACTTATTCGATGTTTTCCAGTGCACTCTAGAACACTTCTTGAGAGTAAAGGTTCAAAAAAGAGGTAACAGAACACACCCCTCTTGTCATAGGAACACTAATGAACAGATTTTGCCTATTTTGATCTAGGCTGTCTCTTTCCAATGCAGATTTTTAATAAAATTTATATCTCATTGGTCTAACCCTTGTCTAGTGAGTAGGTGAATGAGTTTGGCCTGTTTTACACGGTCAAACACCTTTTCATAAACTATGAAACACACATAAACATCTTTGGTCCGATTTCTGCATTTTTGTAATAGCACTGTCAGGCTAAAGAGTACCTCACTGCCTCTCTCTAACTAGAAAATCTGCTTAAGAAGGTAGTGGCAGAGGGTGGAAAATATGGCCTTAAAATTAATGCAAAGAAAACAAAAACAATGGTAATCACGAAAAATAATACTCCAAACATAAACATGAAAAATAATTGAACAAGTTAAAAAGTTTAAATATCTAGGATGTTGGATACATGAGACGTTAGACTCAGGAAAGGAAGTCAAATGTAGAATAGAATAGACCAGAAACGCATTTCTAAAAATAATACAATTTTTCACCACCCGAGAAATTGATCTAACTCGTGCAATATCTAACGATATCGCATGATAAAATGTACACAATATCTAACTCCATGGCATGGAAGCCTGGAGTTAGACAGGCATGACAATTAGCTCGTTACGATGCCTAGAAAAAATTGAGATATGGACGCATTCTAAAAATTTCATGGATTGACCATGTTAGCAATGAAGAAGTTTTGAGACGTGTGAATAGAGATCATGAACTTGTAGAAATTATTACGGAAACTTATCGTGGACATATATTCAGACACGAGAGATATAACTTCCTTTAACTAATAATGGAAGAAAAAATAAACGGAAAACGCGGTCCTGGCAGATGACAAATGATATGGCTGAGTAACATCAAGGAATAGACAGGACTAGATCTCCAAACAATAAAAAACAGCGAATAGAGATGAATTTGCAGAAGTCATCACTAACTTCTACTAGAACTGTCCTTAAAGAAGACGATAGTGTAAAATTTACCAAAAATTTTAAAAACACGTCCAAACAAGCTGGCGTCTCAGATATACATCAACACCTAGTGTCAAATAGTAAATAGTACATGTTGAGAGACTTAAAAACCAGATTTTAATGTTTTGCGTTGTGATTAAGGGTCCCACTATGTATTCCTGTCCATAATCTAGCATTTCGCCGTGATTTTTTACTTTTGGGTGTTGTCGGTTTTCACTGTTTAAAATTATGGACATGTCCAGTCCCGGTGCTAGGGTATAAGGTGCCCACCTACAAAACTAGCATAGGCGCCCTTCGGTTTTTTTTTTTAAATTTAATTATATTTATTTAATTTTTTTACAATCGTACAAAAATTAGTATTTAGCTAAATGAAAATAATTACTTTAAAACGGCAATATTATGCTTGTGCAGTGCTGTGAAACCGCAATGTAATGAAAGTACAGTACCTAATAACTTTTATGTTAATTGAATGCAACAATAAATAATGTTCTTTTAACTGAACAGTAAGTTGACAAACTATACTGCATTATTAATCACATAGAACACTAAATTGACAAAGCTTCTGATAAACTAAATTTTATGAAAAATGTTTATTTTAGTACAAATCATTCATTTACGTCCCTAACTGCTGACAGAATCTTCAAACAATTCAAAGAAATTTGAAACAAAGAAGAGAAGCATTTGAAGATAATAAACAAAGCATTTCAAATAAGTGTAAAGTTGTTTGATTTTTGAAACATAATATATTTACCAATAAATTCTATTACTACACGGTAGGAATTCTACGCGTTGTATATTTCCCTTGTGTGGGATGCAAAAATAACACAGATTAGCGTATTATGACTGGATTTAAACCTACATTTAAAAAATCAATTTTTTTTTACTATTTTGTATAACACTATTATAGCAGAAAAAAGCTCATTTTGGCGCCCCAAGCTCTGCTGCCTGCAGTGCATCCCCTGCAGGTCCGTTATCACCTGCTCTAGGCATGTCTCTGCTTTCATTATCCCATAAGTTAAAAATGGGAACAGTATATGTTCGCATTAAGTTGAATCTTTTTTAACCCATAAAAATACAATCCATATTTTTTATTATAACCCATGAGTCCGATATATAATATAATATAGTCATTTAAGTATGTGTAATTTAATTAAATTTAAGTGCATCAATATATGAAAACCAGTGAACCTACACTTCAGCAAAACTGCAACAATTTTATGATATAAAATCCAAGGCAACGAAGTAATACAATATGGCATATAATGTTTCAATGGAAATGACCTCTTATATTACTTTTAATAGGAAATGATAAAGTAGGTACGTATTTGTTTTTAAAAAATTTAACTAAATTAGTAAAGTAAGATTAAATATTGTATTCATATTATTCCTAATATTCTTCTGATATGCTTACTTAATACTATATCATAAGTATCCTACATATATAGTTTGTCATCCCTTTTGGCAGCTAATCATTTAGCAGTATTATTTGCTGTTAAAAATCCTTTACGTCTAAATTATAGTAATGTAAATAATGAAATAGAGAATTCTCAAATAGTTTCAAAGAATATTTTTATATTTACAACGTTTATTGTTAAAGTGGAGGAATCAAGATATTTGATGAGCACGTTTTAGGGATGTTTTGAACTCCCGTCCTTGGACTGATAGAACATGCACTATGGTCATATAGGACAGGGGTGAATTAGGTATAACCAAATAAACTTGCCCTGTTAGTCGGTTAAAATCAAATATATAGGCAATCAAATATATAGTTACAAGCATGAATAATTGGCACTTTATATTATAAGATGTGTAGTTTACAACGTTTTTATTTTTTCTTGGATATAGGTTTTCTGATTATTGTATATTCATATTAATGTAGGAATATAATATTGTCTTTTTAATTAATAAGCATAAAAATTAATTTTATTTTCGACCATCTTTCGATGGTCCGATTCATTACTGGAATATTTCCAAAATCGTGTATTTTGAACAAAGTATGTAGAATGGTTAAATATTAAAAACACTTTCCGAATCGCTTAATTAACATTTAAAATTAGAGAAAATTGTTTTAAATGAATGTGTTTCAAATATCTTCGAACTTTGACTTGCATTTTCCAACATTAGCTCATTCATTTAGCTCATTTATTAGCATTCAGTATTGAACTCGATCGACAATTCATAATAAAGATTTATTGGATACTTTATACTACATCATTAAAATTTATTTCTTTTCTTTCCTTTTCCTTTCTTTCCTTCCTAAACTTTGACATATTTTTGTCGAGTTTTCTTTAATAGTTACTGAAACTAATCTGTCTGTACATTTCTCTTAATCTTATATACTATGTGCGTGTCCCACTGAGACATAGGAGTACCTCAAATGGTATCGTGGTATTCTCAAGCTGAGCTAAAGTTTTCTGTGCCAGCTGTTGAAAGATTTTAGGTTTTTTTTTTGATAAAGAGCTTCCATGAATTGTACAAAACAATGATTCCATTTTTAGTGTAGCTTCCCACAATTCTTCGTTTGGGTACAAAAGAGAACCTCTAGAGACTGTCTGTAGCCAATCTGGTATATATGTCTCATAAATTTTTGTAGGGTTTCCTAAACTATATTTATGTTTGAATTTGTATGCAACATAACCAGCAACATACTCCAAAGAGTCCCGATGAATTTTTTATTTCACCTCATAATTTTTTGCAGTTTTTTCTACCAAATTAAACAGCATTTTTTGTGTCAAGCAAATATCTTCTGACGCCGAAATATCGCTTGGCAATTGAGGACTTTCTAATGAGCTGTTACTTACACAGGATTCACTAGTTTCAATAGTATTGCGACATTCTGTAAAGATCGCCGCCGAATTTTTCCTAAAATATACCACCTTAATCTATATTTAAAATTTATTGGCGAAGAATGATCATTTGCACCACCCATTCCTCGAATATAAGAAAAAATTTCTCTAGAACGTCTTGATTCAACATCGAAGTTAAAATATAGTCAATGTTGTATTTTGCTTGTAGGTAAGAAAGTAACTCTTTCAGAGATCTATTAGTTAGTAATATTAGTAAGTTATTTATGAGTCTCTATTTAGTCTTTTCGATCGACGAGGTCTCTTACATAGCATTTAGGGTTGCTCATTTCAAGGTGTATTAAATATTTAGAAAGGTATCTTTCAAAACGATCAGAGGCATCGATGGCTCTAATCAGAGTTCTGCAGGAGAATCTTCAGCATAATAAGGCAGCTTCGACAGAACTTACTGTTGCTATGAGAAAGTTCGATGTAGCTGTGATACAAGAATCCTGGGTTTACCACGGCCAAACAAGAGGTTTATTATTGGAGGGGCATTATTATTGGAGAGCTTATATAAAGCCGATCTTCCAAAGTTCCGAGGACTAGTATAAAAGTTAGACGACATATTAAAAAACCGCCGTTGACGAATTTCTTTTTCAGGAATTTAACGACGGTAAAGATGGGTAAGGATGGTAAAGCAGCAGGCCCTGATAACATACAAACAAAACTACCCAAACTAATAAACAACGAATCAATAACAATAATCGATAATAAAACTCGTTGGCTCTATTGACATATGTGAAAACAGACCGAAATCAATGACGTTTTGTACGTTCATAGAACAATGTGTGTTTCTCTAATATAATTTGTTTTACAAAATAAAATACAGCATTTCGTAAGTTGCAATATCGTGAATGTGATGTTTGTATCTAATTGTTAGTTAATTTTGTAGTATGTTCCTGATGAAGTTGAACTAATAAAAGAATCAACGAAATATCGAACTCCAGACGTAAATAATGGGAAAGAATCACTTCTGAGCCTTTTAAATAAAGTATACGAAACTATACGAATATAGCACAATCAGTCTTATGAGTCACGTTTTAAAAATTTTTCTTCGGATAATTCACTCCAGAAGTTATGATATGAAGTAAAAACGTGTTAGTTTCCATAATATGTAGTTTTGGAACAATAGGGTGCACTATTCAGCGTGCAAGTGTTGGTTCAAAGTTGTAGAAATGTCAATCATCCTGTTTACATGTGCTTTATAGACTTTTGAGAAAGTATTCGATAAAGTTAGACATATAATACTGATGGAAGTTCTTGGACGAGTAGGAATAGACGACAAAGATTTAAAAATTATACAAAATCTCTACTATCACCAGCAAGCAAATGTCAGAATTGGTCTAGATACTTCTGAATCAATTGAAATTATCCGTGTGTTTAGACAGGGGTGTATCTTATCACCACTGCTTTTTAATATGTACTCAGAATATATTCTCAAAGAGGCACTTGCCAGGTTTGATGTAGGTATCACTGTCAACGGACATTAAGATCAGTGATCTGAGTTATGCGAATGATACTGTGTTGCTTGCGAGTTCTGCGGAAGAACTACTCGTACAGTTATTTATTGACAGTGTTACTGGTGAATGCGAAGAATACGGCTTAAAAATTAATACTTCTTCTTTTTATGTAGACGTGACTCTGTATGTTTTTCAACGTGCCTCCAGTAAGTTGTCGATCCATCGTTTTCGTAGCCTTTCTACTGATCGTCTTCCTATTGGGGAACTATCTCTTATCGTCTTTACTACTCTAGTTGTTGTCATTCGGCTTACATGATCGTTCCATTCTACTCTTCTATTTCTTACCCAGTCCTTGATGTTCTCCACCTTGCATCTATGTCGTATATCTATACTTCTAGCTCTGCCCCACAGTGTTTTACGATCCATTTGATCTCTGCCGTTTAAAACATTCTTTTTGTTCTCTGTCAAGTCGTGTTTCTGCCGTGTATGTCATGATATATATTGTTTCATTCAGGCAACCTGTGGCTTTGTTTGCTCTATTCACTTCTGTTTCGAGCATTCCGTAGCTAGATAATGTGATATTTAAAGATATTTAAACTTCATTACTTGTTCTATCATTCTTCATCAACACAGAATTAGATCCAGACCAAGAGATCCGGGTACGAATAGAAATGGCAAGGGCAGCGTTCTTAAAATTCAAACAATTGTTCTGTGACAAAAATCTGAATACTGCGCTGAGACTGAGGTTTGTTGAATGTTACGTCTGGTCGCAACTATTGTACGGGGTAGAAACATGGACACTAAAAGCGCAAATAGTTAAAAAGATTGAAGCCTTTGAACTTTGGATATACCGGAGAATATTAAGAATTCCATGGACTGCCAGGGTCACCAATGAGGAAGTGCTGAGAAGGATGGGTCGAGACAAAAAATTGTTGAGAACGATAAAAGTACGCAAGACTGCATACCTTGGACACATACTAAGAAATAATAAATATAGTGTTCTGCAGGTCATCATGCAGGGTAGAGTCGATGGCAAAAAGGGAATAGGTAGAAAGAGGAAGTCATGGCTGCGAAATATTCGAGACTGGACAAACATGACTGTAGACGAATTATTCCACGTTGCAAAAGACAGAGAAGCTTTTAAAAATGTGGTCGCCAACCTCCGTTAATGGGGACGGCATAGGAAGAAGAAGAACTTGTTCTATTATCTGGACCTTCCAGATCCAATTTACATCTTAGAAAATTTGCTGTTACCATGCATTTTGTCTTTTTTGGGGAAATTACCATGATACATTTTCTGGCGGTTATATTGAATTGGTGCAGCATACGTTGTAAATCATCTTCACTTTAAGAGAGTAGTATTGCGTCGTCTGCATAGCAGGATTATTTCACGTTGTTTTTCTCCCATTTGCTATCCTGTTTTAGTTCTTACTTTTTTATTATTTCATCCATAATCAGGTCGAACAATAGAGGACTCAGGAAATCTCTCTGTCTTATCCCATTGCCAGCTTCAATAGGGTCAATTAGTTCTTCTTCTTATTTTACTTTTATTGTGTTGTTTTGGTAGATATTTTCTATCGTTTTGATTATTCCTAAAGGTATTTCTCTTGTGTACAGCAACTGGATAACGTCCTTTAATTTGACAAGGTCAAATGTCTTCTTAAGGTCCACGAAACATAGATATGCCGGTTTGTTGTATTCTAATGATTTCTCTTGTACTTGCCTCACTATAAATATAACGTCGGTGCATGATCTCCTTGACCTAAAACCTTGTTGTTCTTCTGCTAGCGTTATAATTTCATTCAGTATATTTGTTATCACTTTGGTTATAAATTTTAGTGTTGTGTTTAATTAATTAATTCCTTTGTAATTTTCCGGGTCCGATTTGTCTCCCTTTTTGAAGAGAGGTATTAGGATGCTTGATCTCCATTCTTGAGGAATTCGGTTTTCTTCTATTATTTTTTGGATTAGTTTTAGTATTGTTTACCTACCTGTATGCCTGTTGTGCTTGTTGTGTTCTAGGTTTTCCTTTTTGATATGTAAAATTAATACTTCAAAAACACAGTAATCAATAAAACACCAATAGACGACTACACAATTATAGCATATGGTACTGAAATAGAAAAAACTGAGAACATTACTTATCTCGATTTAAATATAAAACAATAATTGGGATATGAGCAAAGAGATAAATATCCGCATTGAAAAGGCCAGAGCACTGTTCTTATATATTTTTCTTCAGTGTTCTTAAAAAAATATATGTGGACGAAATATTAACAATAACCTGAAAATAAGACTCATCAAATGTTACATCTTCTTGACATTATTGTATGGAGTTGAAAGCTGGACGTTCGCTAAATCTATACTAAATAAACTTCAAGCTTTCGAAATGTGGGCGTATCGAAGGCTGCTATGCATAAGCTGGATTGACAGAGTGACAAATGAAGAGGTATTACAACGTTTAAAAAAACAAACGGAAGTAGCAAAAACCGTAAAAATACGAAAATTGGAGCATTTTACCCATGTCATGCGACACCCAGAACGTTATGGAGTCCTCCATATCATCTTATTATTCAGGGCAAAATATATGGAAAGAGAGGTACCAGTCGAAGAAGAACATATATGTTATTATATGAGATACCAAACAAAGCTATTTACAAAAATAGGACGTAGCTGTAAGCTTCACATTGTAAAATTAGTTACAAATATACAGGGTCTCCCATAACACTGTGTCCTGTGTCGCATCAAAGATATGTTTATATTAAAAAAGTTATAACCAAATTTCAATGAAAATCGTAATAAGTTCAAAGCCCTGTATAATTGAAAAGGAATACAAATGTAACGACCTGTTGTAGCCATAGTTTGTAGATGATTGTCAACCTTCATAAAAATGATTGATTTTGCTAATACTCTTAAAATATAATACAGTGTAAGTCAAAACAGAAATTCATTATTTGCTCAGTATTTTTAAATGCATCACCTTATATTTTATGTCACCATCATAAACTAAAATCAATGTAGTTAAATTTGTCTTAAGTATTTCCAAAGCACATACTTAATAGTGTGGGAGATATTTTAAATTATAATGAAAAAAGGGATATTTCCATTTTGGGAGCTGGTTGTGCAGTATATATCCAAAACTATCAAGATCACATTATGTTTAAATTAAACTAACAATGTTCCATTAATTCCGCGGAACTGTTTGCAATATATCAAGCTCTGAAATGGACTATTGCGAAAAAAATGTCTGATCAACAAATAGTAATCCTGTCGGATTCAAAATTTGCGTTGTCTCTGTCTGCTTTAGATAATTCGCATAAGCATATATACAAAAACAGTATTATCGTAAAATTTTTAGAAAATCAACTAAACAAGAATTAAAATAAAACTGGGAAATTGAATGACATGCCTTCTGTAAAAGAAGTAAAAACCTTTATACAAAAATTCACCCTGCTTTACCTACTGCGCCTTTTGCTGCAAGAAGTCATCCCAATAGAAGAATATATTCAATGTTTGTTAGATGCCTTGTTAATCATGCTACTGTGAAAGCCCATCTTCATAGATTTAATTTAAGTGAAACAGAACTTTGCGATTGTAATGGTAATACTGATGATATCAATCATTGGATTCGAGTGCATATATAATGATGCTGCTATTAGTAAGTAGATTAGTAAGTAAGATGCTGCAAGTATCTATTGGAAAATCTGATAAAAGAACAAATACCTCTTTCTCAGTGTCAATCTTCTATTTTATATATCTCTCGTCATAATATTAGGCTTAAAAAGGACTAAAAGAAAAATTTAGAATGTGTAATCTGAATGTATAAATCTAGCTGTGTTCCCTCTGCCTATCTTTATGTTATATATTTACCTCCTAGCCGTTGCCTGTCTTGTGTTGTAATAAAGTCGCTATGAAAGGTACCTTGGCGTGAAAAGTATCCCTATATTATGTAATCCCCTGTTGGTTCTAAATATTAATTTTAAGTTGGTTAGGGCCTTGAATGTAACGAATGAAAGTATGGTTTCTTATCAATCTACTGATTCTTGTGATACTGATGTTTACATTATATTTTTAATTTACTTCTAGGCGAAGTACTATTTTGTTACCAAATGCAATAGGTCAATACATCATTAACAAATTCAAGTAGTCAAATACATTATTGTGGCTGAATGGATCAAGTTATCCAAAGCCATTAAATAAATAAAAAAGGGACATTTCAGGAATTAAATTTATTATTTTCATTTAATTTACTATTTACAAATATCTTGAAGCAACAAACAAAAAAAAATAAAGACATTGTTATTTCCAATGTAGGAAGTGTTCGAAATAAGTTCCGATATAATTAAAATCAAGGTGGCTATGAAGGTATGTTTCATAAATTGACAATTTAGTTTTAAATCAAATTGTTTTGACATTGTCTTGGATTTTAATTATTTTACAACAATCAACAATAAAATTTGAAAGAGAAGAACTGGTAGACGTGGTATGAATATTAGGTAAATGTAATAAGAACTGTTTACTTGCATCAAGAGTCTATCGTGTGTGATTTCTAGATCGTCAGCAACTGAATAGAGAGCATTTTAAAATGTAATGAATAGATTCAATCGCAATGGTTCAGTGTTATGAGACTAAAGAAAAAAAACTGGTTACAACAGAAGCCGAATTAAAAACTTCACTGGCCGTTACTGAGTATGAGTATCCTTATATTATAAACGCCGCATAGGAAGATCCAACCTTGCGCCATATGGCGTGTTCCAACTGTATCCAAAGAGGCGTAAAGCTTGTCGCTTACTTAAGCGCCGAGAAGCAGAGCGAAGCGAAGCAGGGTTCGACAAACTTTTGAAATGCGCGCCAATATGTGCACGGTTTTTCGCTTATATACGAGGAGGTACGGTACCTTGTTCGGTTTGGAGTCAAAGGCAGTTGCACTATGGCGTTGAAGTAGGTATGTAAGGTATGTAGACACGTGTTGTACGATAGTTTTTGAAGTACTGACATCGAATAGCAGTTCAGAAGAAGACTTTGTTATTGCATGTGCAGTAGCTAAAGAAGAAGAACGTAATATGAACCGTAAAAGAAAACCTTGGATTCATAACATAAATTTAAGAAGGGAAATTTACAGAAAATTTCACCAACTTCATTACGATTTGCTCAAAGATGAATTTTTTTCAGTATTATAGAATGAGCCCAGAAAAATTTACTGAACTTATCGCTCTATTGCAACCAAATATACAGCAATAGCACACAAAATTTTGTTTAAGGTAGAAGACTGTGAATATTGTTCAGAAATGGGGAACTTTGAGCAATATATTATTGCAATGCTGGCAAATTGTTGGTATGGATAGTATGCCTGGGTGAATGTGTCTTTTAAATATGTTCGAGAATCTGAAGATTTAGAGAATCCAGCGACGCCAAGAATTGACTGCGAATGATTTTGAAAGAAAATTAGCTTTATGTGAATGGGGACAACAAAAAATAATTGTACAAAGATTTTTTTCGATTTTGATTTATTCGAAAATAAGATGAGAATGAAAAAAAAAAGGAAACATCTATCTATATAAAAGGATAGGACGACAAGTCACACTGTTTGTCCGATACCTACGCCACCTAGGAAGGAAATATGAACTACCAACATCTGACATTTCAATCATATTTTGTTCTTAAAACCACACGGTTGATTGATTGCTAACAATTTTGATTAATGACATCATGCCCGGGTATCTCTTATGGGAGTGACAGTCCTCTGAAATTTGTATTTCCTAAGGACACCAGAGGGCGTAGCATTCATAGCAAAGCTTCGTGACTGCGCAATACCGCAACCAACAAAACAAGTACGCCATTTTTATTGTGGTTTCGACACAGTGTTTCGAGTTGTATTATTTGCGATTAAATAATTGTTTGCTTTTTTGCCATCATATTTAAATAATTACGGTTTTTAACTGCTGCGTTAATGGTTGTAATAATTACAATAAGGATGCTCAAATGCATATTTTTCCAAAAGATAGGGGGGTAAGTAGAAAATGCTGATATAAGATTTTATTTATTTTATAATAATTGCCTTAAAATGTCCGATGTTGTCCCAAACTTCTTTCTTTCACGTTATGATGTGTATTAGAATTGTTGCGATATAGAATTAGGTAAAAGTTTTTTAGGAATTAAGATTATCGCCATTAAAAATGTGGCAATTCTTCAATGTTTCAAGAACTTTTTCTACAAAACTTTTGTTTATTTCTCCTTTTGTAAAGCACCTCTAGAAATATACTATGTAACATTATTTCACAGAAAATATTAAAAACAAACTATTTATTTTTTAGCTTTATGATATTTGGATTAACAAAATTGGGAGAGAAGACTTGCACAATTCATTTTGGACCAGAAGCCCGCTATGTTGGATTGAGATATAAGTCCACCTTGAAATGTGATGCTATTCCTTCTCTGTTTCTGTGTTGTAATTTATAGAAACTACAGAATAGCCACTGTTTAACCAACTACATTTAAATACATGTAATTAATGTTTATATAAAAACATAAAAAAGAAAATAAAGTAGAAAAAGAACCAACGTTTGTTTTATTTTTGTAATCAAACCCTCAATATTAATCTTTATATTTGAAGAATTACGAGAAGATTTTTTAAAAAGATGTTGCTTTCCTAAGGCCGCCAGATGGCGCATTGTCCAGAAATAACCTACACAGTTTCCTATCTATTCAGTAATATATATTCTTTATCTATGAATGACATATAATGTATATATATTATGCCTCGCATGTCGCTGGTTTATAAATTTATAGAGAAATATTTATTAAATACATTGATAAAATGTTGATAAATAGATAAAATTATCCATGATGTATTATTTCTTATTTAAAACAACTTTTAAAGACTAATCATTTTTATTTTGACAAGATAGTAAACCATGGCATTTTGAATTACAAATTTTATTGTTTGCACGACATGCACACTTATTATTTATACAACCACCTTTGCAATGGCAACGCTTGTAACCTTGGCTGCCTAATATGCTATTTTGGCTGCAGCTTGTCTGAGAGTTATTTCCTTCTCTGATTGAATCAGTTATATTTTCCAATAAAACCAATTTTTCGCAACATGGATTAAACACATAGCTTTAAATAGGCCCATATCTATTTTTGTGTCAGTCGATTTTTCTTCTTTTTTTATTTCAGTTTTTGTTTCGTTTATTTTAGACTTTTATCCAGTGTTTCTATCCAGAACCTACATACAAACACCTGTGACTCAACCATGTCGTGTTGGGTTCCTAATAGCCTAACGAAGTTGTGCCAGGGAGAGATGCTCGAGGAGATTAGACCTTTATGCCGAGATGGTCGGCGTCCAACTAAGGGCCGGTTAAGGAAAAACATCTCCCATCTGTTCGCTCATTCAGCAATTATTCGGCTATTGTATTTGTTACAGTTTAAAAATGATTTATTGTCTTCACGTTTTGACCTGACTATTGAGTTTGTATAATTATTAAAACAAGTGCGCACATCGTTGATATCCATAATAACACTTTTTGTATAAATTTACTACGAGTAATTTCAGCACGAGAACAGAAATAAAGTAAACAATACACATAACCCAGCTTTTAATCAAAATTTCAACATTGACCGATTAACAGCGAGCAATGTTGAATATCAAGAATTTAAAATTATCATCAATGTATAATTTCTAACATGTTTCTGGAGAATAATGTTAATATCTAGCCATTGTCAACAATGACTAATGCAACAGGCCATTGTCGATGTTGGCAGGTTAATAACGTTATTGACCGGATTTACGTTATTGTCCGTAACATATATACAGGATATAGTAAAAAGATTGGAAAATCAGAAGAGTATCAGATCATACTTTATATTTACTTGACTTACATGCAAGAAGTTTATTATTTTAAAAATTTAACGAGTGACCGTAGATGGCCACTGATTGGACCCCCGTCGCATGCGACGGGCAAAATTACTATAATGTATATGAATATATTATACTACTGTAAGAATATTCTGAATTTTATTATATGTCATAAACATTATGTTTTAAATATTTATTAATGGTTTACCGTACCTCCTTCTACTACTTCTCCAACAAACACCTTAGCTATACCGGCCATTGCTATAACCACATTTTGAGAAACTGAACAACCCGTTATAGTCTGCATAAGTCTTTTAATTGCTGCTTTTGGAAATGCTGATCTCCTGTACATTTCATATCTGTCTAACTGATCTTCAGTGAAATTTGATACTAAAACCCTAAAAACAATCAATATGTCAATAGTAGAACATTTGTTTAAAAGTTCAAATTGTATTTGAATAATGCTTTACTCTTGAGCATAATTCATGTTTTTTGACACCTCCTATAAGATTGATAAAAGTTGATATCTGATGGTTTTGCATCTTAGGTTTTAGACCATGCAAAACTTTTTATGAAGAATAACTTTTTTTCATAAAAGTAATAATAAAAAAGTTTCCCATATGTTGCCAACATAAGTAGACACGCTGTGTACACAGTTGAGTTTATGGTTCTTTACACGTGCGTCATCATTTAAAGCATACGAAATAAGTCGGAAATTTACTCCACGCAACAGCAAGTGACAGAAAGTGGCTACTGCTCCAATCAAGGATTATATTATAAAATTTATAAAATGTTAGTTTTGCTTTAAAATTTTGGTGTAGAAGTAGAGCTACATTTGAAGTAGCTTAATGAATTCTTTAAATAACATTAGTGATTAATAAATAAATAAACAATTTATAAAAAAATATAATTAAATATACAATAATATTTACAGTCTATTCATGTAATAAGTAACAGTAGAATTATTTAAAAAATGAAACATTATTTAGCTCAAATAATATTGTTGCAAGATGTTGAATGTATGTCTTATGAACAATTCATCGGTTTTAACTGAGGTTCATCAAAATTAACATTGTATTTCTTCAACCAATCTATAATGTCTGAAGGTTGTTTATTCATGATTTCACTATGGTAGGATGCGTTATCCATGACAATCAAAGATGGGTATTCTGAATTAGGAAATAATTGTGTACTTATCCATTTAGTAAATATTGTACTATTCATTTCACCCTGATAATCTGCAGTCAAGGATTTGGAACAAATAACAAACTGGCGTCTGAAATAAACTCTATTGCTGAACCGGCATGAACTACAATAAATCTTGTTTAATCATAACCACCTCGTTTAAGTACACTTCTGTTGTTATCCTGCCAGGACGTCATTTTATTTCCAATAGAAAAAAATCGACGTTTCATCTAAAAATACAACTTCTCATGACCATGTACTATTTCTGTTTTCCATGTATTTACGTAAGAAACACGCTCGTTGTACTGCTATATGAGTTCTTTCAATTAAAGCTCTTCGATTAGCATCTTTTTTAAATTCTATATTTTATATTCTACTCAAGGATGTTTTACTTGTAGAAACAATTTCTTTAGCTAGCATTGATCAACGCTTCATGGGTTACATATTTCTCTAAAAAGTTATTTATTTTAATATATTACTATAACATGTTGTCATACTCGCAATTCTCAACAGAGAGTTAGTTTACTTACTATCCTTGTAAAATTGTATATTGTATTTCAAATTGCCATTTTATTGCCCTCAGCTAAATCAGTAGTTTTCGTTTTTAAATGAGGTCTGCTTTTTCCCGGAGAAGATAAGACAGGATTTTTTTCTTTTCTTTTTCGTTTATTGTATACTGTGTTTTTCTTCCATTTAAGTGCAGCCGCTACCCTCTAAAACGAAGTTAAAATATTATTAATATTTTTAATTGAAATTGAAAAAAGCCAAGAATAAAAAGTTGCTAATTATAAATATTTTGCTATGTAATAAACTTGGCAAGTAAATAATATTAATAATATATATTATGTGCTTGTCATCATTGAAGCTTTATAATTGTGCACCTTTGAAAATTGTACTTTTTGTACCTCTTGAACAGATGACGACGAATCAACTGGTCCCTCATTCGTTTTATCTAATTGAAAGTACTCAATTAAATTTAAAACGAGTTATAGTGTTTGTGAGGTAAGAGTTTTTCCAGGCAGAATCTAAAAAAATTCAATAAAATATTTTCTTTTTGTCATTTCTTTCACTTTTGCTGAACCTTAAACAAAACCATTCCTTAACTGTGTAAATTAGGTTAACTTTGTATGTAAATGAATGGCTAAATAAAATAAACTTACCAGAAAATTTTAAACTCCGATATAAAATTAGTTGTGAAAACAACTGTTTTTGTAATATAAATAACTTCTAAATGCAAAAAAACAGCAAAAAATCCAAAACACTGACAGCCACAAGTAAAAAAAACCAGAAATGTCAAAAACGAAAACGTCTCCAAGCGTCTTTTTGTACTGTCTTTTCGATGTACTGAGTTGAAAGCATTCATAAAAATATTATAACATGTGTCTTTACTTAATAACAGGCGGAAGCTGATTTGTCTTTAGTTTCATGCGTGGAAGACAATGATGCTAGATAAAAAGAATGTGTTTTATCTCGCCAGCGATTAATGACGCACATGTAAAGAACCAAGGACTCAACTGTATAGGTATGGGACCATTCAAGTATTACGTAACGCAATTTAGGGGGAGGGGAATCTTGTAAAACGTTACCGCGCATTACAGGGGCGGAGGTGGGTTCGAAACAACGCGTTACATAACATTGTTTCTGAGTTAAATAAAAAACTATGGAATTAAAATCTCAAAACTTAAACCCTTAAAAAAATAAAATTTGCTTGTCACCTAAAATATGCAAACAAAACGTCACTTCGTAAAAAATCGTGAACCTCACGCAACTTTGTATCATAACAAAAACATAAGGTATTCATGTTTATGACATTTTTACAGCATTCATTGAGTATATTTATTATATGTCATTGGTCAAAACCAAGAAAGCAACTGGACCAGAAAACATCCCAACTGAACTCTTAAAAATAATACAGGAGGTCCAAGTGCTCTATAACGTATATACTGGTGAAATACCTGAGGAATGGTTGAAGTATGTTTTTACAGCAATTCCGAAGAAACAGCTGGCAAAAAGATGTGACGAAAACTGATTAATTAGTCTGATGAGCTACACATTAAAACTGTTTTTCTTCGCCTTATTCATTGTGAAAGAGACCTACTTAGATGAAACCCAGTTTGGATTTAATCCAAACCTTCAAAAATGCTGTGGCCAACAATGCTGGTAAAGATATTTATGTGGATATATTATCATTATTTTTTTTTATTTCAAATCCAGTCATAATACGCTAATCTGTTTTTGTTATTTTTGCATTCTACACACATAAAATATACAATTCATAGAATAGAATTCCTACAGTATTCTGAATTGTAGAATTGTATACAAATTCGACCAAATTGTTGCAGTTGCTGGACAGTCTCTAAATCGGACGGAGAAAAGGAAATTAAGGGAATTTCTTCGGCAGTATCGTGATATTTTCGTACCGAAAGGAGGAAAGACGGGAAGAACTACCGTTGTTAAGTATAAAATTGATACTGGTAATGCTAAGCCAATTCGTCAAACTGCTAGACGATTACCACAGGCAAAAAGAGAGGAAGCTGAAACGATTGTTCAGGAAATGAAGAAAGGTGGGGTGATAGAACCTTCTACGAGCCCATGGGTCTCTCCGGTGGTCCTGGTTAAGAAGAAAGACGGAACGACGAGGTTCTGTGTGGATTACCGTTTGCTAAACAACGTTACCAAGAAAGATAGTTATCCTCTGCCTCGGATCGACGACACATTGGACACATTGGCTGGAAGTAAATTGTTTTCTACTTTGGATTTGAAGTCTGGATACTGGCAGTAATGGACCCAGTAGATAAAGACAAGACAGCCTTCACCACAGGATCTGGATTGTGGCAATTCAACGTTATGCCATTTGGACTCTGTAATGCTCCTGCAACATTTGAGAGGCTTATCGAAAATGTGTTGAGAGGGTTATCTTGGAAAACATGCCTGGTTTATCTATAATCGTCTTGGGTGAGACATTTGAAGATCATCTGAACAATTTAGAAAACGTTTTTAATCGACTTAAAGCTGCCCAATTGATGTTAAACCCCAAGAAGTGCCAGCTATTTCAAGGAAAAGTCAATTATGTGGGTCATATAGTCAGTAAAGACGGAGTGGCCCTGGATAAAGGAAAAATCGATTCCATTAAGGAATGGCCAGAACCAACCGACAAACATCAAGTGAGAAGTTTTCTTGGATTATGTACTTACTACCGGAGGTTTGTTAAGAAGTTTGCAGATATCGCTAAGCCATTAACGCGACTTACGCGTTAGTTACGAGGAAGCAAGAGATTATCGCTGGGATACAGACTACCAAAATGCCTTTGAGACCTTGAAAAGCATTTAATCACAACACTAATTTTAGGGTATCCACTGCCAGGAGGAGAGTTCATCTTAGATACAGATGCAAGTAATGTGGGAATTGGAGGAGTAGATTCAAGGACAGGAACGAATCTTTGGATATTTTAGTAAAGTTCTTTCAAAACCTGAGCGGAATTATTGCGTCACGAGAAGAGAACTTCTAGCAGTAGTGAAATCAGTAGAGCACTTCTATCAATACCTCTATGGAAGGAAGTTTTTAATCCGAACCGACCATGCCGCCCTTAAGTGGTTGATGCAGTTTAAGAATCCAGAGGATCAGATATCCAGATGGATCGAACGACTCCAAGAATACGATTTCAAGATTGAGCACCGGGCCGGAGTTAGCCACAGAAACGCTGATTCTCTTTCCCATGTCCAGCATAGTGTTTCCACTGCAACAAAACGGAATCCAAGGAAGCAGCAGTGCTAAGAACAACGATGGTCAACGACGACTGGACGCCTACTAAGATAACGAAGGAACAAGAGAGAGATCCGGTTGTACAGAAAATTCTAAAACCGAAAGAGGAAAATCGTCGACCACCTTGGCAAGAAATATCAAACCTATGCTCAGTGGGACTCATTTATCATGGAAGATAGCTTGCTCAAACGAGTACTGGAAAATGACGGTTCAGAGAAGAGAATACAGTTGGTGATCCCAAAGAGCAGAATAGCCGAAGTGCTTTGTCAGTTACACGGCAGTCCATCAGGAGGGCATTTCGGTGTAAAGAAAACCCTTCAGCGAATTCAGGAACGGTTTTATTAGATGAACTGTTCCGACGACGTAAAAGACTGGTGTGAGAAATGTACTATTTGTGCTACGAGTAACGGGCCTTACCGAAAAAGGAGAGCTCCTATGAGACAATATAATGTTGAATTCCGGTTTAAAAGAATAGCTTTGGACATTGCTGAGCCATTTCCAGAAAGTGAAAATGGAGGCAAGTACATGTTGGTAGTAATGGATTACTTCACTAAGTGGGTCGAGACTTACGCACTTCCAGACCAGAAGGCCGCCACCATTGCAGATAAATTGTTCAAAGAATATATCAGCCCATTTGGAGTGCCTTTGGAGATCCATAGTGACCAAGGAAGGAACTTCGAAAGCGATCTATTCCAAGGAATATGTGATAGACTAGGCATGAAGAAAACAAGAACTACAGCATATCATCCGCAATCGCATGGTATGGTAGAACGGATGAATAGGACAGTTGGCAAGTATTTGACAAAGATGGTGTCCGATCATCAGCAAGACAGCGGGACCAATATCTTCCGTTCTTCACAATGGCCTACAGATCTGCTGTTAACGAATCAACAGGCCAGACACCAGCCAGAGTCCTATTCGGACGCGAGATGCGACTACCTTGTGATCTAGAGTTTGGGTGTCGACCTGAAGAAGGTGTAGCAGGTGAAGATTATGTGATCGAATAACGAAGAAGAATGGACGATGTACACGAGTTGGCCCCATCTTCTGATCGCTAGCGACCGAATGAAGAAACGGTACGATATGCAAGCCGAAAAGGGGTGCTTTAAGAAGAACGGCAAAGTCTGGCTCTATAATCCCAAGAGGCGAAAAAGTTGCAGCAGTTTTGGGAAGGTCCATACCTCATTATGGAGAAGATCAATGATGTCATCTACCAAATAAGCAAGATTCCGAGGGGAAAGCCGATGATAGTACACCATAACCGGCTGGTGTCTTTCGAAGGTGACCACGACGTAAATGAAGAAGTGAAAGTAAACAAAGTCCAAGATGTGTCTGACCTCACGTTTGAGGAATTCATGGGGGCCTATGGAGGTACCGGTAAAGGAAGACATGGTGTTACCACTCAATAAAAGCAAGATCTACTCGCGCTTCCCGATGACTACTCACTGGCCCTTACCATCTCGGCCTTGAAAAACCTTGAAAGCCTTGAAACTCCAAGATGGATCATGTTACCTTTTCTACCTGGTAACAAAAGACACTGCCCGTGACCAATCTACCTACCGAGATGTATGGGAAACCTTACTTTAATTAAGAGAGCATGTACTAAAGTCCGACGTGCAAAAGTTAGCCATGTCAAAGTTAGAGTGCCGACAATTAGATTGGAGGGTTATCCGAAGTATGATGGAAGAGATCTTTAAAGACACCGAAGTCCAGGTGTTAGTCTGTTGCAATCCGCATAGTTACTAGTGCGGAGAGAAAACCGTCCCTTGTCATTTTTATACAACTGGAAGTTGTAAAAGAGGGTCCAGTTGCTGATACCAGTATACCGTTCCAGTTCCAGTCCCGACAAGGTTCCAGGAGGAACCATCTTTTAAGAGGGAGGCAATGTTATGATAAATATGACTCATATTTAACCTGTAAACATTTTATTATTCTAACAAGTATTTTCTAGTAGCTTCTCCTATTCGCTAAAAAACCTTTCTGGCGTTCCATCCTATTCGAGAAAGGTCAGCACAGGTCACCGTCCGAATTCGAGGGGACTCCAGAATAACGGCTATTTTATATATGTATATATATATATATATATATATATATATATATATATATATATATATATATATATATATATATACGACATTTTCATTTAAAAACAAGTTAGTCTGAATAGTTGTATCGAGTTTAAATTGTAACGCGGAAATGTAGTATATAAATTAGAATCGTGTAAATAGTGTAAATAAATTATTGTGAGACTTAATATAAATTAAATAAAGACTCTAATAAACTAGGTGTTAGAACATTTTATAACAAATAAAGTTAATAAATTAGACTTATAAAAATAGTTTAAAAGGATCACTTTCATGTTGTAAAACAACGCTTTTTCGGCAACAATTAGTCCAGACAAAGAACACCTTCGCTTCTTCTTTGAACGAACCACAAATACAGAGCCGTGTCGAGTGATTCATTTGTGGCTTTTTTCATTGTCTTACAAGGATCATATCAATCACTTATTTTGTATTTGCTGTCTTTTTCTATTAATAAGAAATGTTTGTTATAGAAAAAGACAGCAAATACAAAATAAGGGATTGATATGATCGTTTATGGGTAATCTTTCATTTTTCTGACTGTATTTAAATTGAAATTTAATCCAGAGCTCTGAATAAGAACAAATATTATTTATATTAAAAAATGCGGTGGTGGCATAACTGCACATGTAAATTTCAACAAATTTCGTTTGGCTTATCGGAATGCTCAAACAAAATGAATTGATGACTAAATTTTTACTTATGTACATAGTCAATATAACTTATGTATGGACCCTGACGGTTAACAGAGGTGATAGTTAATAGAAAGACGAGACAGATAATCAAGGTTCCACTGTATTTGAAATGGTTTGTTTATTTTTTTTAAGTATCTTTAAATGTTTTGTGTCAGCAGTTAGGATCTTATAATACATGATTTGTAGTAAAATAAACATTTTACATAAAATTTAGTTTATCAGAAGCTTTGTCAATTTAGTGTTCTATGTGTTTAGCAATACAGAATAGTTTCTCAGATTACTTTGAAGTTAAAAGAACATTACGGTTGGCAAAAGATATATATATATATATATATATATATATATATATATATATATATATATATATATATATATATATATATATATATATATATACAGTATACTCCCTCTATAACGAACACGGTTATTACGAGGTTTCGCTTATAAAGAGATACATTAGATGTCCCGTGAAATTTCTATTGAACTATAACCGTCTATAGCGAGGCAAATTTGGTTATAACGAGAGAAAATAAGATTCAAAAACGTGTTTTTTACGTTTTTGGTCGGGTCGTGGCTACAAATAAATACCTTTTCAAACAGCCCCTCAATAAACTTAACTGCAGCCCGCAATAAACTTCTTTACAATGAATAAATACAACTGTTTCACATCTTTAGAAAATATGATAGAATGATACTGGACCATTTAAAGCAGTTAAAAATGACAGAGTTCTTAAAATTGCAGAAGCAATAGTTTATGTTATCCTTGAAAATACTCTTTATACATTCTGTAGTTGGAAACAAATATAAGTACAGATTTTTTGTTTTAACGTATATCATTGATAATAAAAGTAAACAACTCTTTTATGTTTTAATATATTTCATTGACAATAAAAGTAAATAACTTTTTTTCAAAAACGCCATTCAAACAATATTTATTAGCATCTTATATTGCTCCGAATGGCTTCACTATAGGAAGTTAATGGTTTAGAAAATTACAGATTCATATCTATGCACAGTATTATTATTGTCTGATATAACGAGATCGGCTTATAACGAGGTAATTAGTCTGTCATTTCAGTTCTCGTTGTAGAGGGAGTCTACTGTATATGTATATGTATATGTATATATATATATATATATATATATATATAAATGTTTATATATATATATATATATATATATATATATATATATATTATATATATATATATATATATATATATATATATATATATATATAATAAGAACAAGGTTAATGCGAGTTGATAGTAAAATAAAGGTAAAAGGTATCAGCATAGCTCGCCACAAAGGAAAAAAATAGAATAAAATATGTGTATAAGATGGAAGGCAACCGTATATATGTATTTCTGACTATTGGTCGTCTTCAGCACCGTGCAGCCAAGTTAGAAAAGGAGCATATTAACTTGGGAAAGGATCACTACAGGAGCAATGCGACCAATTTGAGGCAATAATGTTAGAAGACTCTGAGGTTTCCAGAGCAATAACTAACACATCCACAGAGGAAGCTAAGCTACCTGAGGATAGGAATGCCAAATGTTTAGAACGTTTCAAACAATAAGAAGAAGGTTAATGCGAGTTGATAGTAAAATAAAAGTAAAAGGTATCGGCATAGCTCGCAACACAGGAAAAAAAAAAGAATAAAATATGTGTTTAAGATATACCAATAGTTAGAAATACGTATATATGGTTGCCTTCCATCTTATACACATATTTTATTATATTTTTATCCTTTGTTGCGAGCTATGCCAATACTTTTTACCTTTATTTTACCATCAACTTGCATTAACCTTTTTCTGTGGATGTTAGTTGTTGCTCTGGAAACCTCAGAGTCTTCTAACATTATTGCCACAAATTGGTAGTATTTTTCCTTTGTTGCGAGCTATTCCGATACCTTTTACCATTATATATATATATATATATATATATATATATATATATATATACCGATTCGGCAAATTTTCAACTACCGTATACGTTATTCAGTATGTGGAACAAAGATAACACTTAATTGTTTGAATAGGAGTGAGACACAATCCACGCACTTGGAGTAGCGAGTCTAATTTTTAAACTGTGTTGCGAAATTTCGGTAACATAACTCCTTCTAAAACATTAGTCGGATACATGAGTGTAACATAATGTTTAAATCCACTACAGTTCATTGTAGAATGAAAATTAATATTGCCCCAACAAACCTTACATGAAGTAATCATGTAAGTATTATTTTTTAAACGATTATATCATTACTTCATTAATTAACAAAGAATACTGAATTAAGAAATTGAGATGCGACAACAGCGTGAGCTAAATAAATAACGCACTTCAGTAGACAGAAAAATAGTATAAACCATTTGCCCTCTCTACCACTTCCCCTCAAAAGAATAGGCGGTCCTTATCTGTACAGCAGGTTTAAGGTCAATAAGGTAAGGTCTATTTATTTGATTTTTAGCTGTCGTGGTAAAAGGTTGAAAACAAATAATTAACATGCCAAGCGTATACGGTAGAACCTCGATAAGTTAAATTCCAAGGGAAAAACCAAATATTTTAAGTTATAGAGGTTTTAAGTTATCAAGGGTCTATATTGTGATGGATTAATATAGGCCAGAAGTTCATTAAAATATAGGCATTTATTATACACTACATTAATTTATTATATTCGTTGCAAAAAGTTAAAGCAATAATTAAAGGTATAGTCTACTAAAAAAAGTCTGTGATTTTCTTTTGTTTTAAACAATTCATATATTCTAAATCGATTTGATTTTCAATAACATAGAGAAGAAAATACGTTATCTTTTATGTTTCTACACTGCTCTATAAATGATCGTACAGTCGTTATAGCACTCTTGCTTCGTTGATTGATATGCTCTTAGATGAAGTTTGTGGGTCGTCATTAAATTCATCGTCTTTATAACTTTAAATACAGTACATGTTATTCCATTATTCAGGATCATTATTATCTTCCTCTTCAAAATGATTTCTTGAGGTTCTGAAGAAAAACCACAGGTTCTAAAGCAGTTTTTCACTGTGAGGAGTGTTACGTTTTGCCATGTTTTGTCCACCATCCTCATTACTTGAAGAACATTGATAGAAGAAATCGTATTTTGCTCCATATCAGCTATCATTCTTCTAGCAACTTCTTTTCTGTATAATGTTTTAAAAATTTTTAATGATACCCTGATCCAAAGGTTGAAGTTGTGATGTTGTGTTTGGTGGAAGAAATTGTACTTTGATTGCCTTTAATGGTGGTATGTCCCCGTGTGCTGTTCAGTTGTCGATGAACAGAACAATTTTTCTATTTCAAGTTGCCCTTTGCTAATCTATATTAATCAGCCATTTTTTAAAAAGTTCTGCTGTCATCCATGCTTTTTTATTGGCTTCATAATCCATGGGTAGTGATTTTAAACCTGCAAAACACCGAGGTTTTTTTGACTTACCTATATAATTAAAGGTTTGAGGTTTTCTGTGACCGTAGAATTTGCACAAAGCAGAATCGTAAGTCGTTCCTTGCTGTGTTTTTCTCATCGAGTTAGAATCTATGGAGAAGCTATGAGCATATTAACGTATGTACTAAAAACGGCGTAGGTAGGCGTGGCTAACTGTGAAACCGATATGGCGGTGGGATCATGGCCGGACTCAATAATATTAAAACTACTATAAAAATATGACTAGTTATTCAGAAGATTTAATCATAATCTAAAAAAGTGCAATACATTTTTAATAAACTATGATTTATTTATCCCTCGGTAAACACTAAAAACACGATATATTATACATAAAGATAAATTAATACAGTCAAATCTATTAATTTATTCTCTGAAGTACGGGCCATTCCTTTGTTTACATGTTTGTATACTAACCTGTGGAACGATATTCCTGAAGATTTTTTATTAATACCGCTTCTGCTACTGCAACTACGTTGAGAACAAGAAACCATTATTATGCACTATCACAATATACTATTACAGTTTCTATAAAAGTATTATAAAACTAAAAATATTCGAAAAACAACCAACGTAAATAAACATATACGATCTGTCAAAAGTGGCAACACAATATGGCCGAAGTGAGGTCGTTTTTAGTCACGTGATGCCCTCTCTATAGATTCTAACTCGATGGTTTTTCTCCATGACATTTTTTATTTTTGAATGTTAATGTTTTTTCAGGAAGACATTTAAAAAACAGACCAGTTTCATCAGCATTAAAAACATCATTGGGATCATAATTATTCACTAAATTATGCAATTTCCATTGAGATTTCCATTCTTGGTCGACTGATTTGCTTACGCTCGTACTTTCGCCGCACATTTTTTTAAGGCTAAATCATTCGTTTATTGAAATTCTCTAACCAGCCATTGCTGGCTTTAAAATTATCGATTTTTAGTGAATTAGCGAACTCTACAGCCTTTTCTTTCAGTATGGGTCCACTGATACTGATGTTTTTGTTTCGATACTGTTTTAACCACGTAAACAAACACTGTTCCAAATTAGGGAATTCGGCAATTTTTGTCTCCTGATTCTTGTTTTTTCAATAGTTCGGTTTCTTTTTTTATGATGATTGATAATGTACTCTCGTGTATTCCAAACAGAGCCGCAACTTCTTTTCTTTTGAATCAATTTTTCACTGCTTCTATAGCTTTTAATTTATCAGCATATGTTAGCGTTGTTAATTTTTTTTTTGAACTCATTTTAAGCAAGGTATCACACAGTACCTAAATCGATGTTTCTAGAACAGTGATCAAAACTTATGATACAGTAAGCTGTTCAGCTGTCAGTGGTAAACAATTTTATGTTATAGAGATTGTGAAAACATTTCTTTAAGTTACTGAGGGCCAATATTGATATTATTTATTTAAGTTATCGAGATTGTGTATTTTAAGTTGTATAGGTTTTTGGCTCCGATGGGAAGGGAACATATAATTTTTTGAAGTTATAGAGGTTTTTAAGTTATTGAGGTTTGACCTATCGAGGTTCTACTGTATTTTCAAAAAGAAAAGATTCAAATGGTGAAATGGTATTATGGGAACCATTCTATTGTAGAAATAATACAGTTATTTATTGCTGCTTTTTAAAAACAATAACTTTTTAAAAAATGTTTTCCGATGAATCTTCATTCACAATCCATAAACGTCATAATCCATCTGTCGTCCGCTATTGGTCTAGGGAAAAGAAACATTTGAGTATTGCTGTGAAAACACAATTCCCAAAGAAATTAAATGTGTGGACTGGCATTTATAACGATAATATAATTGGTCCATTTTTTATTACGGGAAATCTGAATGGACGAAAGTATCTAGATTTATTACGCAATCAGATTATTCCAGCAGTTCGAAACCTTGCGGTCAACTTCGGTGATGTTTGGTTTCAACAGGATGGTTGCCCAGCACATAATGCAATCGAAGTTACAGATTATTTGGAACAAACATTTCCTGGACGAATAATTTCTACACGAGGAACAATAAAATGGCCCCCTAGATCACCAGATTTAGCACCTTTGGTATTTTATTTCTTAGGAATGCTAAAATCAAAATTATATCGGCATGAATTCGAACGAGCCACCAATTTAGCAGAATTGTAAAAAAAAATTGTTAAACTTTGTAGTCGAGTACAACCAAATCAGCTAAATGCAATGAGACTTGCTTTAATTGATAGATTCGGATTTTGTTTAGCTTAAAATGGTGGTTTGTTTGAACATTTAATTGGTTAGAGATTTTTTAAAAATGCCTTTAATTTTAATTATTTAGAATAATTTTTTTGATTGGTTTTTTTCTTATAAAAATAATATTTATATTTAGTTAATGTTTGTTAAGTTAATTATTGTTTTATTTCCTAGCTACCACAGCTAAAAATCTACAAAAATTACATTTAAAACTCGAATACCTATAAGTGTTTGAGTTTTTCTTAAAGATTTACCGACGGAAAGTTGGCGACGAAATAATTTTATGCAAAGAACTGCACCCCATCAATGTCCGATAATTACGTCGTGTCGGTCATCGGTGTATTTTTATGCCGCTTCGCACTGTAAAAGAAGGCGTTGCTTAAAATTTTAAACTTTTCAGGGGAATAATGCTTTGTTGCCACACATAAATTACTTAAATCACTGTTCTTTGTTAACTAATAAAGTAATTAATAAAATCGATTAGAAAATAACAATTACGTGGCTACTTTATTTGAATTTTTTTGGGACAATATTAATTTTTATTCTACAATGAACTGTAGTGGATTTAAATATTATTTTAGACTCATGTATCGGACTAAAATTTTAGAAGGAAAGATGTAACAGAAATAATAGCAACACTGTTTAAAAGTCATACCTACTCAATCGAGATGGTGACTTCCTCTCACTTCTATTCAAACAATTAAGTGTTATCTTTGTTCCACATACTGAATAACGTATACGGTAGTTGAAAATTTGCCGAATCTGTATATATACTGTATATAAGAGAACATACATATATGTTTACTTTGAGTTTGTAGATAACCTCGATGTCCTTTTATGCATGTACTATCCCCATTAGTAGCACATAATACATCAACAAAGAATAACTTTTATGGCAATAAACAATACTGTCATCTAATACTAATAAAAGTTTAAAAGTGTCTCATACTCTTATCTATGAACACCAGCATTTAAAAATTGTATTGTATTTTTATGTATCCTGTGGAGCGGGGAATGATTATTGTTTTTAATGATATTCTGTAATATTCTTTTAGTTTTAAGCTAAGCATGGAAAAAGTGCTATAACTAAACAAATATATACATACTGCATTTTTTCACGTTCTTCCTCTTCAAGTTCCTTTTTAGATTTGATTTCCTTTTTTGGTTTAGGAGAATTTAGAATTTGACTCTGTGATATTTGGGGTAATATAATATCTGTGTCCAAATCAAGAATGTCCTCTTGCTTGATTTCTACATTAGATTCGCCAGTTAAGCCAAAGCTGTCGTCCTTTAAATTTTCTTCTAGAGCTAAACCTATGTCTCGAGAATCATCTTCTTCCATGACATCCTCGTCAGAATTTGTACCATTCATATCAAAGTGATCTTCAATAGATTCGTTTTTTATAAGCATATTGTTCATTTTGAGATTTGGGTTAACTAATTTTTGAATATTTCCTAAAAATTATGTTCAATATATTTTTATTATTTCTCAAAAAAAGTTAACTACAAAAATCGACAAATTCTTGATTTTGTTGCTTAAACTTTACTGATTGTTTATTTAGTAAAAGATAAATAAATTTACAGGTTAAGTCTGTCACTGCAGGTGTCAGTGTCAACTCTTTGACAAGTTCGTTGTACCAATGGTTTTCTTCTTTCTATCCAGTCAATGACATCCCGGAACAGCAGTCCATCAAATTAAGTGATTTTCAAAATGTCTACTGGTACAAAAAGTACATTGAGGAAAATGAAAATAGATATTTCGTCTCGTAAATTTTTAATTTAGGGCTTTCGTCTGTAATTGGACCTATGATTAATGGTTGCAATAAAACTTTACAGTCTAAAAAAGACCCTAACTAGCTATATAGGAATAGCTATGTAGGAATTAAATATTTTAAATCTTTTATAAAACATATAGGTATTTCAGTTAAATTAGGCAAAGAAAAGTATAATATATACAAATAATTTTATTTCGGATATTTAGAGAAAAACATAACTTTTTCACAAAAAATCAAAAACTTTTGAAATTGTAATTTTAAAGTACAAAAAGTATAAATAATCATGTCAAACGCTACCTATCTTGCTGATTCATTTAGAAGATTAAGGTGAATAATGTATATGTATATAACAACGATGTGTATACAATAATAATAATGTATTATTAATTAATTAATATAATATATTATACATATTATATATCTCTATGTAGATGTGTAATATTGATTGCCTAATAGTAAACCGTAAAAAATAGTAGTTGCATGTTTTTTTTTTTGTTTTGTTATTAACAAACATGTTGTTGTTACTAATGTTACATATTAAAGAAGTTCAAAATAAAACATTTCCAAAGTACAGATATAAAAAATTATCTTAATTAAATTGCAAACTATTAAATTAAAAAAGTTTAATGACAGTGACATAAGTGACAACTATAATCTGGCAACACCGTTCCGTTAGTTGATATTAATGTCATTTTTCAGTCGATATTCTGAAAATTTTTAGAATATAAAATAATTTAATAATGATATAACTTAATTTTCTTTAAAATAACTGAAAGTGCTGCTCAATTCGTTTTCAATATTGTTGTAGTATCGCTTACTCAGAGGTGAGATTAAAACGGTACCGGTTTGGCTTTTTTGCATTCTAAACAAAGTGTACTACTTTCTTGTGTATCTTTTTGTGATAAGATTAAATAGACAATGCAATAGTGCTGTTATAAACCAGATTGTATTTAAAGCCGGTAAGTAATAGTCCAATTACATCTTCTTTCATCATCCACTATCTTTTTTCAATAATCCACGCAGGGCTTCCCTAAAGTTTTCTTTTTTTAGACTTGTAAGTTGCTCCAATCCCTTTTTTATTAAGATCTTAACTACAGTGCTCTACACTAAGTTAATCATATCTCTACTTCCAGTACCATATTTCCTTACTTCACAGTCCAGATGCTATTATTGCTATGTGCTTTGTCTACTTCTAGTATAACATTATTATTTTTTCCATTACATTCATCAGTTAGTTCTCTTCCTTAGATATTTGTTAAGACTTACTTATAAAATTGTATTTCTATTCTTCTTTTCTTATGACCTTAAATTTTTTATTGAAGATTTTTAAGCTTATGTTTGCTCAATTAGCCAATGCTATAGGATATTTTTTTTTATTTCTGAAAATTAGTATGAAAGGATTTTACTTGTTAGCAAAATTAGGATTTGTCTATTATAGATGTTAAAATCACATTGTGGCTTTAGTGTTCTGTAAGAATATGATATTCAGAAGATATGAAAAACAAAACATCTATTTGAAGAACTACTTATGTTTGTATTATCAAGAACTGTATTAGTAGTTGTAAGTGTAATTAAGAAAATGAGTCGACAGTACTAACAGAAGGCAGAATAAATAACAAGCTGGATGAAATAAATATAGTTCTCATATGTTTCAAATAAACAAAGGAATTAAACAGAGCAAAGATCATAGTTGACTCATAATCAATATAGTCATGGATAAAATATTCAGAAATAAAAAAGGACAAAAATACCACAGATTACAGTAGGATAAAAAAATTCATACTGATCAAAATTCAACTATACTTAAATAATGCAGTTAAATGATGGCTTATTATTATTCAGAACTAAAAAGTACTAGGCCTCATTATATATAAACTAGATAAAATGAAAAAGATAGGACTGAAAAGGCATAAATGGAAAATATGCTTCCAGGGAATTAGAATACTGACAAAATATACTATGAATGTAGTAATGAAACATATTATAATGTAATGAACATAACAATGACAAATGGAATAGAAATAAATTAGTGGCAATGAGGACAGAAAAATATAAAAGTGCATATGACTGTGGAAATGAAGTATATATTTGAGAAGAATGTGTGGAAAACTAAAGTCTATTAAAATATAAAACAAACAATAAGGAGGAAACCTCTTGAATTATACATATAAGTGACATGAACAGATTTAGTGATAATAGAAGTGAGAGATTCCAGCAACAGGTTACCAATTGTCTATAAAACTTGTGTAATAAAAAGCTCATTTTTTCAGAGCTTGTTGGAGGATGTTTGGGGAAGGATGGTGCTACAATTTGTTAAAATAAATTGTTTCCATTTCTCAATAAACACATCTAAAATTATATACTCTCTCAGGTCTCTTCTTGAATATGTATCATTTATTTCATCTCCTTTCTATCATACTCACAACAACCAGTTAGAGAGAGTGCAAGATAAATTATTTTTAAGATTTGCTGCATGTAAACTTAATATTGACTTGCAGAATTACCATAGGACGTTCTGGATCTTCTGTCTTTACAACCCCGCGTGGGTCATAGCCTCCTCAAGAATTCAAGAATTTCTCTCCAGTGGTCCCTGTCATTCGCCTTTGTCCGCCAAGCACATATTCACATATTTCTCATGATTTCATCTATGTTATCAAGGAACCTTGTTCTGGGTCTTCCTCTTCTTCTCTGACCAATTGGTCTATCAAGGAGCGTTTTTCTAGCTGGGTCATTTTGTTCCATCTGCATTACATGCCCTTTTCACCTCAGATGTCCTATCTTAATATGTTTTATGATATCAATGTACTTGGTATATTCTATAAAGTTCTAAGTTGTATTGTCTTCATTGTCATTTACTGCTCCATAGATTCGCCTTAGTATTCATCCTAAACATCCTAACATGTTTTCATTATTTTTTGTTGGGGTCCAGGTCTCTGAACCATATGTTAGGACTGGCTGTATTATTGTTTTGTAGAGTGTTATTTTTGTATTTGGTACAGTATACAAATATTATTTGATTATTATACAAATAAGGTGAGTTACAAATAAAACGATAACTTTGGATGGTGAAACGATTATGAAAAGGAATAGTTTTGATTACCTGGGATCGTAAAGATAGACTAATGGGAAAATAGATGGAGAAGCGTGCAGTAGAATTATGATGAGATAAATGAAGTGCAAAGAAGGGAGTGGTGCATTGTGTGACAGAAAGATTGTGATGAAACAGAAAATTCTGCCATAAGACCAGCTATGATGTATGAAACTGAATATTGGGCAGCTAAAAAGAAAGAACAAAACAACAATTGCATTTTGAAGAAATGATAATGCTTAGATGGATGAGTGGAGACACAAAAAAGGATAAAATCAAAAGGAGTATATTAGAGGAAATCTAGGGGTGGCATGAATTGATGGGAAAATAAGAGAGAATATGTTACAATGGTTCAGGCATGTTCAATGTTGAGATGTTAATCACCCGATACAAAGAATTGCTGATATGCAAGTTCCTGCGAGGAGTAGGAAAGGAAAATCAAATAAGACTTGGGGGAGACACTTAGCACAGTAAAATATGCAGGACCATATTGGTATGGCCCCAGATAGAAACTGGAGAAATGTAATTAGGGTAGCAGGCCCCTCATATTAATAAAGGCAAAGAGAATGATGATTGTGGTGATGATATTATCTGATGATGGTGTATTAGTTATAATGTATTGCTGTACCAATGTTATTTTCATAACATATTTTTACAATATTGCTATTTCATTTTTTGATCAACTATTTTAAGAAATAAAAAAGTGTGTCTTTTGCAGGGCCTCTAAGGTTTACTACAAGACCTTACAATATTGGATGGGGCTTGTTTTGCCCCAAGGTTTTTTGCACTGGCTCCTACTTCAACCACCACCATTACCCCGCTAAATTCAGAAGGTAAATGTTTTTAATGATTTAGCGAGTAGTATATAATTAATATATATTTACAATAATTCTAACGGTCAAACATGAAAATTTTATTATATTAATACAATAAAAGTAATAACAGTTAATATATATATATATATATATATATATATATATATATATATATATATATATATATATATATATATATATATATATGTATGTATATATATATATATATATATATATATATATATATATATATGTATGTATATATATATATATATATATATATATATATATATATATATATATATATATATATATATTGTTATGATGTGTTTTTTGTTTGAATGATGAGCAATGAGTATTTTTAATATTATAATATATAGGGTTTTTATCGCGGTTCTCAAAGAATTAGCTTGTAAGTACTTTTTTAAATTATCTTTATTATAACTATTATGAAACACACATATATATCTAACCTAGTCAATGTAAATTTAAAATAAACTATCTTTAAACTGATATTCTTATAAAACTAATTAAATTCTATAGACAATCTAAAATTTAAACAAACTATCTTCAAAATTGAAATTGTTATGACACTAACTAAATTATATTAACAAAATTTTGTACCTTTCTTTCACTGAATGCCTAAATGAACTGTTTTCCACTAAGTATATAGATTCTAATCACCACTGAATGTCTTCGTACTTCAGTTATCCTTGTTTTTTTGTGAAATTACTTTTTCCAATTATCAGCTTCTACCAATTTAAGATATAGTTTTCTTCACCAGCATTTATACACCACCAGCAAACATCATTTATATTTATTCTTCTTTTCAATATACCAATATGCAATTATTATAAGTTGATTTATACTAATCTCCAATCATAATATAATTTAATTTCTTCCAATATACTTTTTTTTTATCTTCAATAATTATTTGTGTATAATTATAAATGTGCATTAAATATATGCATAATTTTTAATCTTCATTTAACTCACTATATTAAACAATTTGACTATTTGTACCTGATTCACTGACTCCAACTAACTTTCATATTTCTTATTAAACTGCTTGACTGACTTCTTGAAAATTCTGAACAATTTTCTTCACTATTCACTAACTAAATGTGTCTAGGTACTAACTTTCATAATAAACTGCTTGACTTCTGACTAAAAACTTCCATGACTAAAAACTGCCCTCTTGAATCCAAATCACGGTATTTATATCTTTTTGATATTCTAGAACCATCTCGTAAGAGATCATGTTCCAATTTGTTCTATTTCATACTTGTATGAATTTTCTGGAACAAACCATTTCGCAAACATGGCCATCTCCGGAGATCCAGAGAATTCCATTCTTTTCTATTAATAATTTTGTTTACATTTAGGCTTTTCAGATCAGAATATATAATTAAATTAGTAACTAACACTCTAATTTAATAAAATACACATTTCAAACAATATATTATATAACCCCACTTTATATTCCCTTATGATTAATTTCTATCTGTCAAATTACTCCGAAAGTATTTTTGGTTGCCTATGCACATGGCTCACTTAAAAATATCTACAAAATCATAACTACTAAAATACAACTTTTTACAATTATTATATGCTAATTTATTAAAAATGCCCTCACATAAATATATTTTTATAAAATTCTCTAGTATTTAACTTCTTAAAATAATCAAATACTTAATATTATGTAGTATATAACTTATAAATTATTTTCTATAAACCCTAATCGTATCAATATATATATATATATGTATATATATATATATATATATATATATATATATATATATATATATATATATATATATATATATCCTATTAATAATTAAAACTTGAGTGATTTTCAAAAATTGTTAAATAAATTAGGTATACTGTTAATTTATTAATGCATTTATTAAATTGCATATTTGTAATGCACATAAAAATTACATGCAAATAAAAAGTTCATATTCCATCAACAAGACCTGGAGATACAGAATTCCCCTTCCACTTACTCCAACTATTTGTCATTTGAACCTCATTTTTAAAAATGCACAGAAATTCCAGTTAAACTGCTATCTTTTTTACAATTTGTGTTCAAAAACTTTGAATTTTTGTCTTTAAAATGGCGTTCTTCATCTTCAAGTTCTATCTACTACCTAAGGTTGGTAATCACTCCCTCAAGTTCTTAAGTCATGATATTCTTCATCTTCCCACATGTTGCTTTCCTCGAATTTTTCCTTGCATAATAAGTTGCAATAATGAGTATTTTGGACCTATCATCACATGTCCTAAGTACTCAAGTTTTCTTCTTTTGATAGTCAACAATATTTTAGCTTCATTGCCTATTCTTCTAGTAACTTCTGCATTTGACATTCTTCGAGTCCATGATACTTGTAGGATTCTTCTGTAACACCAAAATTTAAAGGCGGTCAACTTATTCAGATGCACTTGTTTCAATGTCAATGCTTCCAACCAAAAAGAAGAATAGTGGATATGTAACACTGAAGCATCCTTAGGAGTAGTCTTAACCTTATATCCCAAAATCTCAATAACAAAGAAACTTTTTAGGTTTAACAAATGATGCACATGCTATTTCAATGTGTCCTAATTTCTGTTATTCATGTTCCTAAGTATTTGTAGGTATCCACACTCTCAATTACAGTATCTTCTGCAATAAATTGGAGATGTTTGCATGTGCTGATTTAGTCATGATCATGCATTTAGTTTTCTTCAAATTCATCCTTAGTCTGTCTTCAAGACAGCATTCATTAAGGTGTTGCATTATGTTCTGTAAATCATTGTTGTTATCCGTCATTATTATTATACTGTCTTAAAAAGGCAAGTTACTAAAAACTTCCCCATTGATAGATATACCTGCTATTGGATCTGAGAGCGCTTCTTTAAATACCGCTTCACTGTAGAAATTGAAGAGTAGTGGTGACAGCACGCAACCCTATCTCGGGTGTTCTGATTGTCAACTCTTATCTTGGCAGTTTGATTCCAATATAGCTAGAAATAATTTTTATATCACAACTGTCAATATTTTTGCTTTTTAATATATCTACAAGTTTTTTATGTTGAACCTTATCAAATGCCTTTTCAAAATCTACAAAACATAAGTATATATCCTGATTCATGTCCATGCATCTTTGGGCCAGCACATTCAAGAGAATTCCGAACAAGAGTGAATGAAAGTAATTCCAACAATTTTCCTATAAAATCTGGTGTTCCACAGGGCAGAGGCTACTCACTCTGAATCAAATTAATACCTTGGGTAAAACCAGGGCTAGTAATAGACAGTTGAAGCGCAGCATTGGTTCATTTACCTTCCCTGTATACCGTTAGCCCCAAGAAATAGCAGAGTGTCCTATACTTCTAAGCTGCAATAGCGGTATTAAGTATATATTATTATCAGATTAAAAACTGGTATGAACTCCTTGTCAGACGATGTTCTACTCTTAAATTTTCTTAGTGCTTCAACTACTTCTCCTTCTTCAATATGTATTTCCCAGTACCCCTTTTTATTTTTCGAAGTGAGGCGTGTATTTCGTTTCGAATTCTTTTATAGTGGTTGTATGCATGTTGTGTTTGTTAGGAGCTATTTTTCTGAATATGTTAGTGTTCGTCACCTTTCTGTCCCTGAGAGCTTCTATCGTTGTTTCCTTTAGGTTAGTGAATGAGCTATTCCCAGCTTTCTTCAATGTTGTTGATTTCGATGACTTCGCACTCAGAAATCTTTTCTAATATTCTTTTTTGATATTGATATTGTGTGTATTACAAAATTAGTCCTTCTACTTTAATTATTGTTTATATCAGTGGTACGGTTTTGAGTTTGTTATGTTTTATGTTCATTCTAATTTTGCTTAATAGGAGACTATGATCATTTCCTACGTCCGCCGAGTTGCGAAATCTTACATCAAATATATTTGACGTATTATTCTGTTTATTGTAGCGTAATTATTATTTTCGATCTTTGGTCCGGTTATTGTTGAATGTGTAACTCTGTTGTTCTTTATGCTCGAATAACATATTATTTAATCTGAGTTCGTTACTGATACAGAAAATTGTCTGGCACACTCTCAAACGAATTCCATTCAGAACAAGGTGTCAGACAAGGATATATACTGTCTCCACAATTATTTAATATATATGGGGAGCATATTATGAGAAAAACGCTTGAAGGATGGGAAAAGGGCATCTCAATAAATGGCCCAAAAGTAAACCACCTACGTTTTGCAGAAGACACAGCCCTTTTTGCAAATAGTCAAGAAGAGTTAATTGATCTCATACGACTAGTTGACAACGAAAGTCAAATATTTGGTCTACAGTTACTTAAACATATCAAAGACAAAGATCATGATAGTGGATAGACTAGGTTGTAAGCTCATATTTATATCTGGGATCATTGATCACAAACACAGGGTCACTACATTAAGAAATAAAACGTAGATGTGATCTAGCAAAAGCCGTCGAAGGAAAGTTGACCAAAATATGGAAGGACTCTCAAATTTCACGAACTCTAAAAATGAGGTTGATCAACTACTTAATATTCCCAATACTGACATATGGATGTGAATCTTGGACCCTACGATAAGAGGAAAAAAGAAAGATAGATGCCACTGAAATGTTCTGTTGGAGAACAGTGTTATGAATTCCGTGGTTCGACCTCAGGACAAATAATTCAATTTTAAATGAACTAAAAGTCAGCAAAGTCCATCTGCAACAATTAAAATACTGTGGACATGTTATGAGAGCAGACACAGAAAACATGGAAAGAATTATTATCCAAGGAAAGGATCGATCAAATTACAGGAATATGCAAAAGATCTATCATCAGTTGGCGCTACAGCCCTTCGTGAGCCTTGGCCTGCTTCAAAACATTCTTCCATCCTTCCCTATCGAGTGTCTGTCTTCTCCAGCCCCTCATTCCAATCTCTCTCAGATCTTCCTGTACATCGTCCAGATATCTGAGTTTAGGTTAGGTTAGCTTAACTCATGCAAAAGACCTATGCATGAGTTAAAAGAAATGACTAGATACAGAGATCTTTGGAGACAAACAATACATATCATCACGATGACCACTACACTCCGAGGGGTCAGGATTGAGAAGAGAGAAGTTGTGATTTCCAGTTTTCTGTGATATATGCTTCAATAATGCTTTAATCGTGTCTTCCCATTTTTATTCTTATTGAGATGAACCTTTCCGATATATATTGACATTTTTTTATCTGAATTTAAGAAATTTCGACGAATGAGTGTGGCAACCCCTTCTTTGGCCATATCTCGTGTTTTTACTCCACTGCAAATTAAGAAATGCTCTCCTAGAATTGACTGACCATTTCCCATTTTCTTTCGTTTTTTGTAAGGCCTCAGATATCTATCCGTTTCTCCTTCAGTGCATGTCATATTTATTGTTGTCTTGTATTTAGTGATTTGATTCAATTAGTCAGGTTCGTAGGCTTCACATTGGTTCTAGTTAAGTATTATTTTTTAAGATCAGTAGGCTGCTAACCTCGCTTATCAACCATCCACATTTTATCCGGGTTTGGGTCATTATCTGCGAATTTATTTATATTATTATTAAATCATACTTAAATCCTTAACTTATTGATGATTGGATGAAGTTTTGAATTGTTATTTCTGTAATTTGAATCCAATTAAACGGAACCTGTATCCATAGATCTGTAGCCATTTCTGGCAATATGAACAGTGTTTTCAAAGTTTTCAAACAAGTGTGACAAAACCATAAATAAAAAAATATATGTACCTACCTTTAAAAAATAACAGTTTTTTGAGAAAAAAAAACAATAATATTTTGATGAAATAATCAACATAATTATGAGAGAAATAAGAGATAAGTAATAGTGATAAGATTTTAGTTTTAAGGGAATAAGCATTGATGTTATTTTTATTTATACACATTGTATTTTCTAATATAAAAATCCACCTATATAAATAAATTGTAACTCCAAATTGATATAAGCTGAATATTAAATTTTCTGCTTTATCCTTTCTCGTATAGATGGCTCTAGTGGTTAGATTTATATAACAGTAGTGGATCAAATTACATTAGATAAATCAGAATTGATTATACATCTCGTAAATTCATCATCAGTTTTCAACTTCACATTTTATGAGAGTTATATGTAAAGGCATACAATTATGTAAAGGCATAAAGTTGGTACACTAAATCAATATTTTTTAATCATTATTCACGAATCATCGAGTCTTATAGTCCAGTCATTGAAGTAACGACTACATACTTGAAATGTTACTGTTGGTTATATTATGTTATGATCGGTTGGTACTATTCATTGTAGTAATATTGCACATTTTATTTAATATTCTTTCTAGTCAAAACCATAGAAAAAATCGAGAATCGTTTCTGCAGAACATAGTTATATTATGTCGGATTATGATTATGTATTTTTTCGCCTAGAAGTCCAGACCCTAATCCCATAGACCATTTGTGGGACAACTTGGGAAGATTAGTTAGGCAAAATTATGGCAAGTTTGAAATTGTGGTAGCGTTAGAACAGGCGCTGGTAAACGAGTGGGAATAAATATCGCAAATGAGATTGCTGCTCTTATTCAATCTGTTCCATAAAGGATAAGATATGTTATTCGAGCTCGATGAGACAATATTCAAATTTTATTATCCATATTTTAGAATTATTTTATGGTTTCGATTTGAAAAATATTTTACTCCGGAAAAAAAATTTTTATTTATTGTTAAATTAATAAATATTTTTAGCTTATTTTTATTTTATGGTTTGTTACTGAACGTAATAAAACACATTATTGGAATTATAGTTTTTCTAATACTTTTTAATTTTACTTATAAACTTAGTTAGTGCCCGGTTAATGTTGTGGGACAGGCAGTATATAAACCAAGGTTAATGTTAAAAAAATTATATCAACTCAACCCAGTTTCCAGGTTGGACTACGTGGAATTTTGCTACGTCTAGGTTTTGTCTCCCTGTCAGGAGTCTTCATCGGGGCTTCCGATCCGGAATATCTCGCTAATGCACATTTTAGTGTATGATATTATTTTTTCTTATGTGTTTATAAGTATATGTGTGTGCGTGTGTGTGTGAGAGGGAGAGAGAGAAAGCGTATATTAATATCATGCGCTTCTCCCACGATACCTTACAACTGCAGATATTCGTCTTCTCATACTTATGATATATTTGAACGAAGGATCCTGAGAAGAATATTCGGTGGCATCTGTGAAAATGGTGTCTGGAGAATTAGGTACAACTACGAGATATATCACAGATATAAACATATATTTGGTGGTAAAGACGTAGTATCCTTTATAAAAATAGGAAGACTAAGATGGGCAGGACATCTGGCAAGATCACAGCAGAACAATCTTCCTAGAAGAATCCTTATGTCACAACCTGTGGGAAGTAGAAGTAGGGGTAGGCCAAAACTCAGATGGAGGGCTGGTGTAGATGAGGATGGTAGACAAATAGGCGCAGCAAACTGGCAACAGTTGGCAATGGATAGAACTGACTGGCGTAATAGACTTGGGAAGGTCGAGGCTCTTTTATAGGGCTGTAGCACCAATGATGATGATGATACTTATGATATAAAGCTGTCGATCCGTTGTTAAAGCAGTATCTCCCATTACTCAATCAAAGCAATTATTACTTCTTATCTGTTTTGAATAACAGGAATTCATGACCTAAGTCTTCTGCCTAGCATGTCACATGGTCTATCGGGTTTAGGTCTGAGGAACACGCTGGCCAGTTTATACAAATGTGTAACCTTTTTTTATTTTGATGCCGCTAGAAAAGTCATCAACTGATATAATGCGAATGGCAGCTAGGTGGTTGGTGGAGAGCGAGTCGTAGGTTCGAAACTAGCTTTTGAAATTGGTATTTGGTCTAACAGAACAAATTACCAGAGATAAGATAAGATAGGAGAGATAAGATAAAATTAGCACAGATAAGAAGAAAGAAATAGAAAAAGGGCGCCACTTTAGTTTTTGTAAATAAAAGGAGAAATTTAAGAAATCTTAGATCTTTAACAACTATTTGCGTTCTGAAAGCCAAAGATATAAAAGATATGAAGGATACAATTGTTGATTAAATGTTGCCAACACACTCTATAAATAAATAAATATCTTCGGCGGAAATAGTCCACACACTTGCCTAAGACTTACACATAATGATATGACTTACACAGCCTGATCTTTCTTTCCGGTTGAAATATAACTATAGAAATGTTCAAATTTAATATTTTTTAATAAGGGACTTGTTGGTAGTAGAATAAATAAATACGTCAGTTTAAAACAAAAACAATTTATTTCAACAAATGGTCGAACAAATCGGCCGAAATCAAATCTTCGCCTTGTCTTCATGACTGGCCGAAAATCGCCCAGTCATTAAAACAATAAACTTTTCTTTTTTCTTTTATGAACTTTTTGTCTAATTTCATCAGCCAGTTTTCGAAACGATCACTAGTCATCCAAGCTCTTGAGCTGTTTACATATTCCACTTGTTTTGACTTGACGTTATTAAAACAACGGGGATTAGCCGACTTGCCAATCATCAGTAGAGGCAGCCTTTCTGATCTGTCCATGTTTGCACCAATAATTAGGAGAGTAACTCTTTCTTTGCTTAGTTTTCCTCCGTGAAATTTTTCGTTTTTAAATGTCAGTCTTTTGTCAGGAGTGCATTTAAAAAAAGACCCGTCTCTTCAACATTGAAGATATCTCTTTCATCTATATCCTGAATCATCTCCCAAATTTTTTTCCATTGGTTGGCTTCTAGCTGATTTAGGGGCCCACTTTCTCCACAAATGGATTTGAACGAAATTTTGTTGCGTTCTTTAAAGCCGTATAGCCACCCTGTACTCGCCATAAAATTGTTTTTTCCCATTTCTATAGGAAATTGTTCAGCTTTGCTTTTTATGGTGGGAACACTCACGGGAATCTTCTTATCCCTGGCTTGTTTGAACCATTTTAAAACACAACTGTCTAAATTTGGATTTTCTGGTTTACATAACCTTTTTCGTTCTTTACCGCACTCTCACTCTTGAGAATTTTTTCTTTATTCTTCAAGTAGCTGGATAATGTGTTAGGAGGAATTCCAAAGTTCTTAGCAATCTCAGATTTTTCTACTTCTTTAATTGTCGCTATTTTTTCCGATAAGATTAAGTTTTGTATGTAAAAAGTTTCCCATGCGACGACATCTTTCCTCAAAACGCAGTGAAATCCTAACATGATTGCAACGCCAACGCATTTTAACTGAAGGAGTGTGCTGGGCGGGGGATAATTTTGGAGCCAGATACGGGTGTAATGTACAATGGCCTTGAATGCAATAAAATAAGTGGCGCGTTAGGACAGGAAAGAATACTACCTCTTTTTGCGGAAATTTTCAGCTTGAAATTGGCATTTCAGAAGTAGAAATTGGCTTGTAAAAAAGTTCTAATTATCCAAAATATAATTCGAATTATTCACGACTTTTTACCATTACTTATATAGGAAATGCTCGGGACTATAGTGGGACAATTTTCAATTAAAGGTGACTAATATACAAATTGAACTAAACGGTAGCGGCAACCATGTAAAATGTCAGCAGTAAATTCTTACCGGGGTCATTTTTATTGTGTATCGCCCATGTAAATATGTAAAAAAGTAAGATAGTCTCATAAAAATTTATAACCCCCGTAACAATATAAATTGGTTCGATTCACGAGTGTATAGTGAGACAAGTTCATTGAATAGTTTGAAACATCGGTAAAATTATCAATATTTTGCTGGTCTATATATATTTACGTTCTTAGAAAAAATGGGAATGAGAGAAATTTGATATTTTAGTTTATTCGTTATACATTAAATATGTGCATAGGCGTAGTGTGCTCTATTTCTTGGGAATATATTTATTTTTTATTTATTTATTAAATAGACTTAATTATTAACTTTAAAATAGTTTTGAGGTAAGTAAAGTAAATTTGTGGCAAGTTTATTTATATAGTATTAACCCATTAACGGCCGCTCAATATACAAAGAGAAATTTGACAATTAATTTATTAGATTAAATTAAAAACACATAAATTAAGACTAATTTACAACCAAAAAGATTTTTTTTTCTCATTTTCAAGGAAAACAGTACAATTTTTAGGAAAGGAACATATTGTATCTTAAATGTAAATTAAATTTTAAGGTGAAAATTTTCGAAACATTCGGGGTGTAGTTGCATTCTACACCTTTTACATAAATAAATAGTATTACTTTTACATATCCTGCATTCTTGCACTATCGTCTCTTTTTGTAATGTGGCCAATATTGTCGAATCTGGTTTCATCTGGTAAAGCAAATTTAGATTGACGTCCATCTACTAAGTTTGACACTGATGTAGCGGTTTCTTCACTATTATAAATTATAAATATAAATATGTGACGGCTCATGCTTTCTCTTATAATGTGCACTTTTTTATCCTCATCCTTTGACCAATGCATGTCAACTTGAAGCAGAGTGTGAACGAGATAATATACATATGCTAATAATTTTTTTTTAAATTTATGTTATTCATTTCAAAATCGTGACGGTTATTCTGCGATGTATAAATATTTGTAAAATATAGAATGCTCTCAATTACTTTTTTATCAAAAAAGAGTGAAAAAACTTCAATATATGACTTGCCTCCATGGTTGGCTTTTATATTGTCTAAATATCAATCAGACTGATGTTGAATTACTACTGAGCACGAAGGAATATCTGTTGTTACAACTTGAGACAAATTTGGATTTACTATTTTTGCCTGGTTTTTTCTTTGCACGTTTTATCTGTGGTTCAGAGGAATATCATAATCAGAATCGTCAAAATTCCCAATCACTTGTATTTCATATGTACCTGCAATATCCGATTTTATTGATTCTTCACAAATAATATTATCATCAATGTCTTCTACATCAGAAACTTTCTAATCTATCTCGGCGGCAAATAAACCACATTAAGTGAGTCAGCATTTTCACAATCTGAGTCTTCTTCTAACAAAACTATTAACTTTTTAGTAGTTAGTGCCATCTTCATTTCATATTTCGAGAATTTACTGAAATAAATGCACTACTATATACACGTATTCACATAATAATAGTTTAGCTTACTTCATTTTAATTTATATGAACTTCATACTATATTTTTATATTTATATAAACAAATAAACACAAGGAAACTTTAAATTAAGAAAAACAAATACAACGTTTACAGCACACAGCAATTGACGAGATCGTACGTTAAAATTTCAGATTGTTTAGTCTAATGAAAAAAATAAGTATTTTCCAAAGTTTTCTGTTTTTGAAGTTCTGTATTAGGTACTCTCTAATAAGAATAAAATTTTACTTTAATTTGTTAGACAACTATAAGATACCTGTCAAAAGACACATGATAATTTAATAATTATATCGGTCTTAGATTTAATTTTTACGTAATTACTTATGTGTTTAAATAAATAATTAAATCAGTTCAAATCAAGTTAAAACGAAACAAATATAACGTTTATAGCAGACAGTAATTCTATAAATAGAGAATGAAGTGCAACGACGAGATCGTATGTTAAAATTTCAAATTGTTTCGTCTAATGAAAAAATAAGTATTTTGCAAAGATTTTTGTTTTTTGAAGTACTGCATTAGGTACTCTATAATAACAATAAAATTTTACTTTACTTTGTTAGACAACTATAAGATACCTCTTAAAAGACACATGATAATTTAATAATTATATCGGTCTTAGATTTAATTTTTACGTAATTACTTATGTGTTTAAATAAATAATTAAATCACTTCAAATCAAGTTAAAACGAAACAAATATAACGTTTATAGCAGACAGCAATTCTATAAATAGAGAATGAAGTGCAACGACTAGATCGTATGTTAAAATTTCAAATTGTTTCGTCTAATGAAAAAATAAGTATTTTGCAAAGATTTTTGTTTTTTGAAGTACTGCATTAGGTACTCTATAATAACAATAAAATTTTGCTTTACTTTGTTAGACAACTATAAGATACCTCTTAAAAGACACATGATAATTTAATAATTATATCGGTCTTAGATTTAATTTTTACGTAATTACTTATGTGTTTAAATAAATAATTAAAAATTTTTTTGGAACGCCTCTGCAAAATTTATAAGTGGAATATGATTTCGTTAAAAAGTTATCGTTAAGGGCTTCGTTAAGTGCGATGTTGCCAAGTAATCACCTTCAAGTAAAAATGGTTTTAGTATAGAATAAAAATTCGAATTAAAGAAGATTTCAAATTAGAGAAGTTAGAATTAAACAGGTTCCACTGTATTTCTAAATAGAAATAATTGCGGTAGTGAGCTTACACACAACCCAAACAGAAGCGGTGATTTTCCCTTAAGAAAGTTACCAGCTCGATATATAGCCACTCTCTCAAATTCCATCGAAATCCATTCATTTAAAAAAAAGGGTACTAAAATTTATTTGTAGAAAGTATGTGTGTCTAATTGGACCTTTCGAATTTACCTCCAGCGGTTTAAAGGGATGCAATTTCAATTTCTTAATCTGCTATAGAAATCATGTGGTGATTTTACAAGAAAAATTGAAAACGCATGAACCTCAGTAGCGTATCAGTAGTATTTTGAAAAAAAAATTAATAAAATAATTAGAAAAATGTTACAATATATTTATGACGAACTTAAACAAAATATTTTGGCAGACAGGACACTCCGGTTATACCGGAAGTGACCAGCAACTTTGTTATTTTAAATGTAACACCCTGTATATTATTGCATTTTAGATTCTGCGTAAGATTCTAGATAACGTCTTTATAAGGTACCATAGGTCAACACTTATTTTGTGAGTTATTAATATTTTTCAAAAAATTTTGACCTATAGAGACAAACTTTTCAAAGTTAATATCTCATCCATTTACAAAGATAATGTCTTGCAAACTTTTGCACACAAATATTAGGTAAAATTCTTTCAGGAAATTACATAGAAATCGAATTTCTAAATATAGGGTGTTGACAAATGATACGCCATTTCTTTAAACTTCAAAATCATAATAAGTCAATAATTTTAAATAATAGAGTAAATCTTTATATACTCTTTTAAGTAATAAAGTAAGTCTTCCAACTAGTGTCGATCTGGATATCGTTTAACAAATAAAGCATATGCCCTATTAAAAACTCTGTCACATTCTCCTTGTATTAAAAGTAAATTCACGCATTTTTCATTGTTCAATTCTAAACGAGCCATTTCTATCACTTTGCAGAAGTGCCAATAACCACAAATAATGACAATCATGACATATTCATACACGGCCTGCTAGAATAAAACAATAAATATCATATCTTTAACATTAAACCACAATTATCTCCAAAATATTAACTTTATGTATAGAGATCCCTAACATTATTTGAAAGACTTACTTTTTTACTTAAAAGAGTAATTTAGGGCTTACTCTATTATTTAAAATTGTGACGAATTGTGTGTAAGTATGGTTTAAAGTTTAAAGAAATAACGTGTCATATGTTCCTGAAATTCCTGGAAGAACTTTAACTATTCTTTGTGTGCAAAAATTTTCAAGAGTTTATGTTTGTAAATCGACGAGCTATTAACTTTGATAAGTTGGTCTCTATCTCTCAAAATTTTTGATTAAAATAACCAAGTTGCTATTCACTTCCGGCATAACCGGAAGTGGGAGGTCTATCAAAATATTTTCTTTAAGTTCGTCATAACTCGTAATTCCCATAAACCAATTTTCATAAATATCGTGTAAGTAGTTTCCGATATATAGATAGTGTCAGCTCGTCGTGAAACACCCTATATATATATATATATATATATATATATATATATATATATTTATTATATATATATATATATATATATATATATATATATATATATATATATATATATATATATATATATATATATATATATATATATATATATATATAATGGGGAAACCATTATGGAATAAAATTTTTGGTGTCCTTATTTTAGAAAATAATAAAAAACGTTGAGATACCTTAACTTTTAAATTTAAATGTGCGCTTTTTAAACATAAATTTGAATGTACAGGGTGATCTACGCAAGTCTGGCATAGTCCATAACCTGTATTTTAAATGAAACACCCTGTATATTTTTATGTTATTAAAAGCTCCTTTACAACCCAATCTCGACGAACTGTATCATGTAGGGTCTATTATGAATAATACAAGGTGAAATTTTGAAATTAATTATAATTTTCTTCAAGACAATTAATTCATAGAATACCTAGGTAATTGATTGGATTACATTAAAATAAATGCTCAAAATGTTCTCCACCTTGTTGGCAATAACATACTCTCCTATAAAACTCGTCCCGAACTTTGTTTAAAGTTTGACGTGATTTATTCCGTATTTCTGTAGTTATCCTTTCTTTGAGGTCTTCAATGCTAGTTGGTTGTATTGCATATACTTTGTTCTTGAGATAACCCCACAGAAAAAAATCCAAAGGCGTAAGATCTGGCGACCTAGCTGGCCACTCAATAGTACCCCTTCGTCCAATCCATTTATTGAAGAAGATTTCATTCAAGTAATTTCTCACCATTAAAGCATAATGGGGTGTTGCACCGTCCTGCTGGAACCAGACAGTTTCATGCGGTAAGGCCGGATCATTTTTCCGGGGACGGAAAAACATCGTCTCTTAGCATGCTTAAATATTTTTTCGCTGTCAAATTACCATCTACAAATATAGGACCAATAATATGATCTCCTATAATACCTGCCCAAACATTCGACTTTTGAGGATACTGAGTGTGTCTCAAGCATTCAATGAGGATTCTCAGCTGACCAAATGTTGACTCATCAGAAAAAAGAATTGTGCCAAGAGCTATTTCATTTGTGTTAATTTTATTTATCATTCTTTCGCAGAAATCCATTCTACGATCTGGATCGTCTTCTGTTAGCTCCTGCACAAAAGTCAATTTATATGGATGAAGTGTTTCTTCATGGAAACACCTTAGGACAGTTGTGTGACTCACATTATTTTGACGTGCAATTTGACGTGAACTTGACGTTGGATTCTCTGCGACACTTTCAAAACAAAATATCCACTTTCACCTCATCTTCAATGAAGTTCGGTTTTCTTTTTAATGGTTTGACATGTCCAAGTTCTCTGAATTGTGCATAAATTTTAGACACAGTACCTTGTGCAATATTAGGCAACTGATGATACTTTATGATTAAATAAGTTTGCTACTCTGACTTTACTTCTACAATTCTGCCCGTAACCGATCATCATTAAAATCTCAATTCGGTGGGTCTCAGTTAAATATTTCATTTTTATTTCTGCAAGAAATTAGCTTTAAATTAGGAATTTATTATTTTAATGTAAAATGTCAACACACCAATAACTGATTGGTAACAATACGCATTATTTACCGATTTAGTTTAATTAACAGACTATCTAGACAGTTTTTACCTATACCAAGCTTGCTCGAAGAATTTTCGTATGTTCCATTGTTTGTTTTCTTAACATCATTTTACTTTAATAACTTTTTAGAAATCTTCAGCTGTTCAACATGGAACTATACCATAAATGCGTAAAACTTGACTCATAGGTACTATAAACATCTTTAAAATCGACAAAAAGTAAATAACTATTCTTATGCCCGTCCAATGCGAAAAGAAACGTGACCTGGTTCACAGATTCGTCCAACACTAGATACATGCATATATACAATAAATGATGCTCTATCAAATTTTGTTGCATCTTAATATGCCTTGAACCATGAGTAAATATCCGTATACTCAACTATGATAGTTTTGATTCTTGCGCCATCGTTGAATTTTAAAAACATTTAAAAACCTGGTGCAAAGGCCGCTAAACGTGGGAGTGAAATGTAAATTAACCAATAAATTAGCATTGGTAATGAACGAAGTCTTTCAGATCAATTAAGGTTATGTCGTATTCACGTGAACTGTATTAGATTGGATATGTCAAAGTCAACACGACTACAAACTCCGCTTAATTCACGGAAAATTAGTTACAACAATGTCAACAAGTTTTAATTTTAATATTTGTGTAAAAGCAGGCGAATAAATAAGATTTCATTAGTTTGTTTTTCTTGAAATTTTATTACCAGAAACTTACAAAATAATATTTTAAGAACTTAATGTTAAACACAGATTCTTTTACTTGTTTATTGAACTTTGTGATAAATAAATCTTAGTATTCAGTGGACAAGTGAATGGATACTAATTTAATACTCCAAATAAGTACGTTTTGTTTCTACAGGAATGTCATAAAAACTGCACTAGTATATAAATTAGCGTTTAAGCCCAATTGTCCAAATCAAAGCTTTTTAAATTATAGATATAGTATATTCTATAAATTGGACTACTTAGGATTATCGCTGGAAACTCACAGCAAGTGATCTACTGTACCCTGGTGTCTATGAAACAGGTCTAACAGATATTTTATTAGGAAGCAAAGAATATAGTTTGATTGAACGAAGGAAGGTTTGCTCGCCCAAAATACTAAATTGGGTTGGATAATGTCAGCGATAGCACATCAAGAGCATATCCTTATGATACATGTACTCAGTATGATTTCTAGGCGACAGATGCCTAGAGATTCTGAAATATCTAAAATTAAAGCTGTGGGAGCAAACTATAAATATACAAAAAGATTTGAAATTGATTGAAACAAACATCAATGAACCAAAATCAGCTAATAGCAATGTAGAAGTTTCTGCAGTCTATCATTTATTAAAAATATATTCTTTAAATCAGAATCTTTGGTTTTTTTACTCCTCTTCTAAGTATGAACTCCGATTTACAATATTAACGCATGCTTAAGTACGTTAGCTTGTGACCTTTGGAATGGTAGTTGAAACACCGACGTAGTGCCCTTTTGGTAGTCACCTTTTTCTTTTTTTTTATCGTAATATATCAGTTGTTTAATTTGTGTTTAGCCAGAATCCTTCTTTAAGTCAATGAATCAAAATGTGTCTTATAGTAAATCTATTTTTATCCATCGTTCTCTTTTGGTAGTTGTCTTATTTGTTTTTCTATCTTAATATATTCGGTATATACGCATTTAATGCCTTTATGACATGTTATGGTTGATTTTTCTATGTCATTCAATTCTATTCGTTAAACTCAATCACATGACACCTCACACGTCCCTCTACGTTAAGTTGTTTAGGCACTACATACCTAAGGTCATCATGGTCCATCGCCATGTTTAATTTTTCTACATGATTGTACCCCTCGCCTTTTCTCCTTTTAACTACCCCTCATACGTTACGATCGGATCAATAGGCGTAAAGATACATATCTAATGCCTTTATGGCGTGATGTTGTGTTTAAGTTTGCTATACCACAATAATATTTATTAAACCCTATCACATGACACCTCGCAAATCCGTCTGCGATAAGTTGTTTAGGCATTACATATCTAAGGCCTTCATGGTCCATCGCCATGTTTAATTTTGCTACATGATTGTATCCCTCGCCTTCTCCCATTTCCAACGACCTCTCATACGTTACAATCGGACCTTTATCATTATATTAATTAAATAATAGTTGAACTACAAAAATAATTTATAAGTTAATTTCAAGTAAAAATGGCGAATTACTAACGCCGGCGCCGACTAGCGGATAATATCAGAAGTATAATAGTCAGTCATGTAGATTCCTTCGACGTTAACATATATCTTTCTCACTCTTACTTACCTCAAAGGTACTTCTGTCTCTAATACATTGATTTCCCTATCTCTGTAGTGGTAGAATCTTTGTCCATCCACTTCTGTCAATATATTACCTTCCTTATCTCTTCACATCTGTTTGAATTCTTTTCTGCTTTTGTTCAGTTTCTGGTAAAATTTTCTTGTCTCTGTTGGCCTACTTAGTTCTTATAGTTCTTGAAATTATTTGTTGATATTTTCTCTCTTCTTTCTTTAGTGGATTTTCTTTTCTTCTTTACGTAGTTATTTATATTCCTCCTCTTTCTATTATAATCTGACATTATTCGTCAAACCAGTCATTAGTTCTTCTTCTTTCTTTACCTTCCATGCAGAGTAATTCTGCGGCTACTTCTTTCATGATGTTTCTGCACCCTTCCCACTCTTCATTTATGTTTTCATGTCTTAATCTGTTTTCTGGCTTGATGTTTATATTTTGTTTATATTCTTTATTTTTGTTGGTATCTTTGAGTCCTTCTATATGTAGGAAATATTTTCATGTTTAGAACCTATTTCCTTTTTTATGTTTAAGATTCTGGGCCTTACCCTACTTTCGACCCCAGTAGTGATCAAAATCCGCATTTGCTCCTCTCCTGGTGCGGACGTTTATTATATTCAATTGGTGCCTTGAGTCTACAATAGCATGATGTATCATATTTACTGTAAGTCCGTCTGGTGATTTCCAGGTGCCTTTGTGTGTATCTTTTCTATCGAAAGTAAAGTTATACAATCGATTCCAAAAAAACTACTATGAAAAAAGAAGACATTTTTGAAATCAGGGCATTAAAAATATTTAAAATTCGTTATTTCTTAAGCACCAAATTTTTTTATTTTGTTGTGCTGTGTTATTATTCATATTCCATAATTCCATATTCCATTTAAACGTTTACTTTGTATTTCAGTTCTTTCTTTGGCGGAATTTTTAGTTGTTTATTGACGCTTGTAAAATGAAAATATTTACTTTATTGCGTAGTTGCACCAATCGTTGAGGTAGCTGCTAATTCAGCTGTTGATTAATCTGTTGTGTCTTTATTCTTCGTGTAAACACATTTCAACATAATGTCAGGACATTGATAAATTCCGCTATTAAATAGACTAACAGTTATTTTGACACTCAAAAAAATAAAATTTTTCTCAGAAATAAACTTTGAATCTTAACTAGATCTAATGTATTATTTTTATTATTATCAGCAGACATATAATATTCTATTGTTACAATGTAAAGTGACCAGCAAGGAACCATATTTTCTTTCGTGCCGCCAATGATCTAATTAAAAATTTCCGAGAATTCATGATAGACATGTGATTTCTTGCATTTTCGACCAGTTACGAGGCGTGATTTTGGATTCTGAGCCAAATTTCGGAATTGGATTTAGATTTTGAATTTCATTTTTTGTTTGCTAGACTATAGTGCATGATGCAACATCGAGTCCTTCCGGGAAAAACATCGTAACCAACCAATTTTTCGAATTTTTGATTTTTCATCGAAAGTGATCCTAACAAAAATATTTTCGTCGACCAAAACAACTTAAGACGCACGGACACGGTAAAAATGCATTTTATCGTTACCAACCCAAGTCCGTACCAGTCAAAGGCAAAACATAAATGTAGGTACATATTTAAAAAATTAGCTTAACATTAAAAACATTATAAAACTAAAATATAAAACTAAGGAGTAAGCATCTATCCACAAGAGACATATTTGAGAATATGTGTGCTATTCACTTTCGTTTTCTTCCTTGTTTTGTCTACTAAATTACAATTTGCACAAATTGCAAAAGAATGCTCTTTACAAATCATTCTATTACATTTGTTACTAGATATTGTAACTCTATTTTTGCGCCTTTCACAAAAATGGCAGTTCTCCCGTTTTTTTGCAAGGTGGTTCATCGTGATCATCTTGTACGTTTTTGTATTTTTTCAAGAATGTTTTTAAATCTAGTGGTAAACTCTGTATTTCAGCCCTCTCTGAAAGATGAAGTCTTATCAATGCCAATTATAATTCTTTGAGAAAAATTCTTCTATATTTTTGAGGATTGTGGATGTTCTCAACATTGTACAGGATCTGACTGTTAATTTTGGCACTGTTCAGGAGTTGAAAAAGCAATTACATACGTGCTTGGTGTACTACATACACCACTGGTAAACTTTTTCTGAATTTTTCCAACCGTCAGTCTATCTGCAGTAATCAATTTACAACCTATCGAAGCTTATAGCTGACACATCAGAGATAGGTTAGGTAGAGGGTTGGGAGGGAACCTTGAAATTATACCTTTTACTGATAGGGCAAAGAGGAATCCGAAAGCAAAAGCCATTACCGAAAAAGGTTTCGAGGATAATTGAAACATGTAGGAACAAGAAAAAACAAAGCAGTACAACCCAACCCTTGTCTTAATAAAAAATGCGGTAATACATGTGTTGAAGTTAAGTGAAGAAGATAGAGTTTTGATTTTCGGAAATTATTGTGATATGGCAAACTCACAAAGACAAAGAGAGTGGATCTTATCCTGTTTGGTGGAAACTGCAATTAAACGAAAAAAGCGAAGATAAAAAACTATTGAATATTATATTCCATATAACAATGAAAAAGTAAAAGTTAGCCAACAATTTTTAATTACAACACTTCATGTTTCCCAAATGACTGTACGATATACGAAACAAAATGCCCTAACCAATAACATGCCTACACGAAACCAAAAGTCCGATTGAAAAGAAGCCCGAAAAATAAATTGCTTTCTAGTCAAGTATTTTTGGTAAAAGAATACATTAAACAACTACTGGCCGTTCCTTCGTATAACTGTATTGTTATACGAAGGATAATATATATTGTTATCATTAATCTAATTTATTGTTTTTATTTAATATCAAAGGTTCTACACTTATAACACTTACAAGTTTATTTAAAGTCTTTATTTGTACAATATAACTAATTTATTTTACACTAATAATTATATAATTTATCTACGTGCGTTACATTTTAAAAACTCGACGCGATGTTCAAAAACTAACTAACTGTTTCCAACAAAATTCCCTGCTTAAATATAAAATACAGTTATTCTCGAAGTGGCGTTGACCTTCCAGAACTTATCCGATCGTCGTGGTGCCAAACAGGTTTTTTAGCGCAGGGGACTAGAAATTTCTGCCGGCAGGTATATGATCTGGAAAATACTTGAATGAGAAAGGATATTTACAGTTAAGATATTACGAGTCATTATTTATCGTAACAGTAGGAACAAAAGCAATACATTGTATCTTCCAGCCGAGTTTGAGAACGATACAAAGTTTTATCGGTTAAACACAAAAAAAATATTTCCTTCATTTTGAAAAACTAACCGAAATTGTATCACTCAGTTAGTTTCGGAAAATATTAATCGAAATATGACAAAATATTCGAAATATAAAAAAAAAAGAATACACACCCGAAGTGTTGTTACATCCGATAAGTGAATGCAGTATTATGAAGAATGTGAGAAACTTAAAAATGATAAAGAAAAACAAAAGGAAGAAAGGAAGCAGGCTCTAGAGCAGATGAATGCACAAAAAAGGCGGAAAACTGGAACAAAAAACAGCAAAACTTTAAACGACGAAACCTAAAAAACAAGATCTATTTTCAGGCTCTTCTTCAGAAAAACAGGAAGACGGGGAAGAAACTGATAGTAGTGGAGACGCTGTTGACTTCATGGAACAAGAACAAGAAAATATTGAAATATTCGATACCGATCATCTCAAATTGGGAGACTTTGTGCTTGGCAGATTTAAGAAACTGGGTAAAAGATCGACGACAACGTATAAGTATTTTGCCAAAATTATAGATATCCTTTCACCAGAAGAGTATGAGATACAATATTTTAAAAGTGCTAATGAAGAGAAAACTGTTTTGTCCTACAGAAAATGACGTTTGCAGTGTAGATAAAGGCGACATTTTGGGAAAACTACACGGGCACATTGTCCAGAAACACGGAAAAAAATTTAAGACTATTTTTCCAGGACAACTAGAGATTTATGAACAAACATGAAATCATAAACACTATCTACAATTTTTTTCAATGCTTTTGATTAATTTGTTTTACCAGAAATTTATTTTGTTTTACAATTTTTGTAGTTCAATAAATAGTTAAGCATATACATATCAACTGGTCCTAAAGGCGGATAAATCGAAAAATAGGTCAACGGCGTAAGGATGTAGAAGCCAACGGGGAACCACTGCATTAAAGACTCATAGAGTACCCCTAGTAAAGTCATGAATGGCAAATGACAAGTAGAGTAAACAAACTTACTGATTATGGAGCACGGAATCCAAGATCCGACAGGGGAGGAATAGCTGTAGATCACAGGGCCTCCCAGGTCGTAAACCAGAGAAATCCCTGTGCACTTAAGACATTGAAAATAGCAACCTGGAATATCAGAAGTCTATACGCAAGTGGTAAATTAGCGAACGTACTGCTTGAAATGGAAAACCTCCAAATTGATGTTTTAGGTATATGTGACGTACAGTGGCCAGGTTTAGGCAAACAAATTACAAATAATGGAACCATGTATTATTCAGGTAACAACGAGGTCAATCATCGTTATGGTGTTGCTATCTTAGTTGTAAAAAAGGTCAATTACTCTGTGAGATGTTTTACTCCTTATTCTGATAGGATCTTATCAATACAACTTCAGTCTAAAAAAGGTATAGTAAATTTTATTCAAGTTTATGCACCTACGGCAGATAAAGATGACGACGATATCGGGGAAGAGTGGATGGATATGTGGGGGAATATGGTCTAGGAAATAGAAATGAACGTGGTGACCGTTTGATACAATTTTGCCAGACTGAAGAATTTGTAATAGCTAATACACTTTTTAAACTACCAAAAAAAAGATTGTATACATGGAAATCTCCTGGTGATTCAACGAATAGAATAATCCGAAATCAAATTGACTTTGTCCTCATTAGACAAAGTTTTCGTAATTCTATACTGTCTGCCAAAACTTACCCTGGAGCAGACATCGGTTCAGACCATAACCCCATAGTAGTCACATTACGAACAAAATTGAAACTGGTTAAAAAACCCACACAAAGTAGAATTGACATTAAGAGATTAAAGGAACCACAAACAAAGGAAAAAACTGTAAAAACTCTTACTGAAAATCTACGTAATGCCCAAGAACTGAATAAAAGTAGTTATAACATTGATCAGAAATGGGAAAATATAAGAGTAGCAATTATTAAAACAGCAAAAGCAAACTTAAAACCAAAGAAAAGAAAACATACAGACTGGATGACTGAAGAAATACTACTATTAATGAATGAAAGAAAATCATTCAAAACAAAAAATCCAATTAAATATAATGAAACTGATCGATTAATTAAAAACAGAATAAAAGAAGCTAAGGAGAGAATGTTACATGAGCAGTGACAAGAACTAGAAGAAATTGAGAAAAAATATGACTTTTTTAACATGCATAAAAGAATTAAAGAATTAACAGGAATGAGAAAAACACTTCAAACTAGGCAACTAAGAGATGAAAGTGGTGCACTTATAACAGATATAAACCAAAAAATGCAGAGATGGGCACAATATATAGCACAACTTTTTGAAGACAAAGAGAGAACAGAAGCACCAAAAGAATTTAAGGATGATACTGAGCCTGACATTATACGAAAAGAAATTGAATATGCAATGAAACAAGCTAAAGGTGGTAAATCTCCCGGGCCTGATGAAGTTCCTATCGAATTACTCAAAATTGTGAATACTGAATCTATTGATCTTCTTTTAGATCTATTCAATACCATATATAGAACAGGTATAATTCCTAAAGAATAGCTCCAATCAACATTCATACTGCTACCCAAAAAAGCCAATGCAAAGGAGTGCAATGAACATCGCAGCATAGCCTTAATGAGTCATGTCTTGAAATTGTTTTTAAAAGTAATTCACAATAGAATACATACGAAATTAGATGAAGGGATAAGTAATACACAAATGGGATTTAGGAAAGGACTGGGAACACGAGATGCACTGTTTGCAGTAAGTGTTCTTTAGCAGAGATGCTTAGATATAAATCAGGAAGTATATGCCTCTTTCATTGATTTTGAGAAGGCATTTGACAGAGTGCAGCATAATCGGCTTAAAGAAATTTTATTAAATAAAAACATAGACAGTAGAGACATTAGAATCATATGTAACCTCTATTGGAACTAAACAGCAAAAGTGAAAGTTGAAAATGAACTGACCGAGGATATCCAGATTCGCGGTGGGATCCGCCAAGGGTGTATTTTATCACCCTTGTTATTCAATTTATACAGTGAAGCCATCTCAGAATTAGCGCTTGCCGAGGTCAGTGAGGGCCTTATAATAAACGGTGGGCCACTTAATAACATAAGATATGCTGACGACACCGTCCTTCTGGCAGGAACACTAGAAGAACTGCAACACCTTGCTGAACAACTAGAAATATATATTGCAACGATTATGGACTAAAAATAAATTTGAAGAAAACCAAGTTCATGGTATTTACAAAAGCACAAAACATCAAAGTTAAGCTAGTACTAGATAATACAGAAATTGAACAAATATCTTCGTACAAATACCTTGGAGCATGGATCACAGAAGATACTGATCAGACAAAAGAAATAAGATGCCGCATTGAAATTGCACGGTCAACTTTTAATAGAATGAGAAAAGTTTTTTTGTAATCGCGATATCAATATATCGCTACGAATAAGAATGCTTCGATGTTATATTTTCTCTACCCTTTTGTATGGTGTTGAAGCTTGGACACTTAAAAAATCCAACATTAAAAACCTAGAAGCATTCGAAATGTGGTGTTACCGACGTATTTTGAAAATATCATGGATGGATCGCAAAACAAACGAACAAGTTCTCGAACAACTAGGAAAACAATGCGAAGTTTTAAATTTCATAAAAATCAGGAAATTTAAATACTTGGGGCACATCATGAGAGGTGAAAAATACGAACTACTAAGGAATATAATGCAGGTAAAAATCAAAGACAGAAGAAGCGTAGGAAGACGTAAAATCTCGTGGCTACGCAATGTCCGTGAATGGTTTGGATGCAGTTCAATTGAACTATTCAGGCGCGTACCAACAAAATTATAATTGCCAGAATGATTTCCAATCTCAGATAGGAGCGGAACTTGAAGAAGAAGTATACATATCAACTTGTATCTCTATTTTTAACTAGTTTTTGGGTGGACAAAAGTAAGGGAACTGTATTGCCAAATTTAGAAACAGATGGCCAAAATAGCGATTTTTCTGGTTTAAAATATAAAATATTATGATATTTTCAGGATGAATTGAATCTTTATGATCAGTTGATCTGTCAGTAGAGCTAATTCGAAAGTAAAAATGGCATTTTTAGGGCGGAAAGATTTTATTCGAATCCTACATGTTTTTCAATAGAAAAATAATAAAAAAGTTCTTAAAGTGGTCGTAAGTGGTGCCTCTACCCTATATGCTGGAATTAGCAACAGCGATTGTTAACAGATTCTTTCAAAAGAGAGAATGACGAATGTCGGCTTATTCGACAATGATGATATTAGCATTCGAAAAATATTTTCTTTGTTCTCTATTAACCTAGACGTAGAAGTGAAATCATAATATTTTCTTGAAATTTTTATACCACTGACGAAATACCAATTTTAGAATATTTTTGTGTTAGTTGACATTTTTACTTAATTAACTCTTACTTCATAAACGATAAAGAAATAGTTTTAATAAATATAACGTTGCATAATATTTCCAGTTGTTTAAACTATTTGATCATATTTTTTATTTAATTTAATTGGTTACTTAGTTTATTTTTTAAACTGATAAAATATAAATTATTTTTTTTTTATTTTAAAAGCAAGCACATAACTAGACTTTGTTGTAAACATCTATTAGGGAATTCTAGTTCACTACCAACCGAAACACATTATTTAATTATATTGAGTGACATGAGGAATACGGCATCAAATAATGTAAATCCAGTAAGCGATACTATGCAATTTGCTATTTTGGATGTGATCCCTAATTTGATCGATATATACCTTTTTCTTCTGGTGCACTCGACTACAGGTTTGCGATCACTCCTCTTCGGCCCTCTATCTTCCCTTCAATCATTATTCGTATCAGGATATATTTTTTATTGTCTTATTCCTTTTTCATTATATTGTCTAGTTACGAGGTTTTTCTTTTATTAATCGTTGTTATAAGTTCGAACTCTCTATTTATGGTGTTCAATACTATTCGATTTGTAATGTGTTGTGTCCATAATATTATGAGCATTCTGCGATAAAGCCTCATTTCAAAGGCTTCTAGCCATCTCATGCTTCTTCTTCTTCGCGTGCCATATCAGAATTATCCGACGTTGGCGATCACCATTTTTTAACCAAGAAATTTTACCTTTAAGGATCAGTTGTAATATTTTATATCGACTTCCCCTTACTATATGCCCCATATAAGACATTTTTCGATGTTTAACGTTCTTTAGCAGTTCTCTATCTTTGTTGACGCTCCTTAGTACTTCTTCATTAGTTTTCCTTGCTGTCCAAGGTATCTTCAGCATTCGTCTATGAACCCACATTTCCAACGCTTCAATTTTGTTCATGATCGATAATTTTAACGTCTACAATTCTGCACTATACAAAAGTACGGACCAAACATAACACTTAACCATTCTTTGTCTTAGTTCTAAACTGAGATGATTATTGCAAAGCAATAACTTCATTTTCATAACAGTAGTTTTAGTCATTGCTATTCTACGTTTTATTTCTATGTCTGGATCTACATGTCTGGTCCGTTATCACAGTTCCCAAATATGTCATTTTGTGGACTTTCTCAACTTGGACTCCGTTTAATTGAAGCTTTGCATCGGGATGTGGGTCACGACTAAACACTAAAAATTTTTTTTTGTTTGAGTTTATTTTTATGCCCATCTCCTCTCCTACCTCGTGAATACGATCAAGCAGAATTTGGAGACCTTCAATATTATCTGAAAGAATTACTGTATCGTCTGCATATCTAATCACATTAAGTAGTTCCCCGTTGATTTTTATTCCATATGGTTGTCTCTCAAGTGCATTTTTAAATAACTGGTCCGAGTAAACATTGAACAATGTTGGCGACAAAATGCAACCTTGTCTGACTCCTCGTTGTATGGAGATTTCATCGGTGTAGTTATTTCCAATTTCTACGATAGCAATTTGATTCCAGTACAAATTTTTAATAACACTAATATCCTTGTCATCTATTCCGATATTCTTCAGTATTTGCATTAATTTTACATGCTTTACTTTATCGAATGCCTTTTCGAAGTCCACGAAACATGCAAATACATCTTTCCTTTGGTCACGGCATTTTTGTAATAGGATGTTAAGCGCAAAAAGTGCCTCCCTGGTTCTCATAGCATTTCTAAAACCAAATTGGGTATCTTCGAGATCTTCGCATTTGCGTCTAATTCTGTTGTGAAGTATTCTTAGGAAAATTTTAAGAATGTGGCTTATTAGGCTAATTAATCGATATTCTGAGCATTTTCTCGCATTGTGTATTTTAGGTATTGCGACAAAGATGGATTTGAGCCAATCTGAGGGAATCGCTCCGGTGTTATATATTGAATTAAAAAGTCTTACTACTACTTTTATGTTGACATCCTCTATTAGTTTCAGCAACTCAATTGGTGTATCATCTGGACCACAAGCTTTTCTAATTTTAGCATTATTTATAGCGTGTTCTACCTCACATTTCATAATTTCTGGGCCGTTAGTACAGTTTTGGTAGAATTCGTCAATATTATTCCTGTCATCTTCAAACAACTCTGATATATACAGCTGCCATTCTTTTCTTATTTCATGCTCATTTACAATAATTTCGTTATTATTGTCAACGAGTACAGAGGGAACTCGTTTTTTAAATATGTTTGTTTCTTTTAGTTTTTTGTGCATATTAAATAAGTCGTGTTTAGATATTACATACTCCATTTCGTCGCACCTTTCTCTTATCCATTTTTCTTTGGCTAATTTGATCTCCTTTTTTATTCTTCTCTGCAGGTGCCTATATTCTGTTTCATTAGATTTTATCAGTCGACGTTGTTCCATTAATTTCAAGATGTCGTCTGTCATCCATTTATTTTTCTTGATTAAGTTTTTTCTATTAGTTAAGTTAAATTCTTTTTTAATGTTATGTGTTATGTTTATATCGTCAAAGTTATGTACATTGGTTTTTGGTTTTTGTCGCTGAATTCGCTTTAACCTTAGTTTAATATCTGCTACAAGTGGTTGATGATCAGATCCAATATCTGCCCCAGGAAATGTAGTGACTTTTTTGACGGCATGTCGGAAACGCTTCTTTACAAGTGAAACGCTCCATCTCATGCTATTTAATTTTAATGTCCAGTGATATATACCTACTACTAGTTAAATAATTAACACAGGTCAAAATTATCAGTAAATGCTCCTATTTATGTACTTAAGTAATAAAATACCTAAGTAATAATAAATACTAAGTAAATGCTCCTATTTATGTCCTTAAATAATAAAATACCTAAGTAATAATAAATACTAAGCATTTAGCCCTGATGAAATTCTTCTTTCACATGAAATTTATCAGTCTCTCCCACAACTGTCCTAACACTAGTTTTTACTCCCTCGTGCATATCTCCCACGATCTTCACATATTCTTATTGAGTCTCCCCCCATAGAATTACTCCTTTTTACGCCCTCTTTTTGGCGACCTTCTAATTTTGTAGATCTATTTTCTTGCCACTCTTTGTACAGTTTTACCTTTTCTTTTATTCTTTCTTGAACTTACTTTGGCCACCAACAGGTCTCTATTCACAAACAAAATTTGTTTTTTGGTGTCTCCGATATTTTGAAGAAATTTCGCTTCTTATTTCAATGCCCAGCACAAGCAACTTATGTTTTGGCTTACAGTTTCACTGACCTTGACCTTGCAGTCCTTACATTCACGTATACCTTCTTTCCTTGTCAACAAATAGTTTATTTGAGAATGTTTTTGCCACTTTTGTATGTGATAAGTGGACTTCCTCTCTTTCCGAAGAAAGTGTTAACAATCGCCATATTATAATGTCGTTTTTTGTACAAATTATGTAAAAATGTATATAACCAAAGATTTTGTTAAGTAAATAAACATAACTTTTGCTAATATTCTATCACTTGTTCTTACAACTTCCACTACGTTCTCTTTCATTTCTCTATAAACAATTATACTCCATTCCTAGTGTTACATCATCACAATTTGTATCTACACCTAGTTTTTTCGCCCTTTGTCCTCTCCACTTCGTGTCTTGAATGCAAGAAATTTGTACTATAGTTGTTATTTAAGGGCATCTACTAACTCCATACTCTTACATGTAAGACTTCCAAGATTTCAAACCCTATTCTCATTTTTCTAAATTGTAGTGGCGTTTCTCCTGAAATACTTCTCACCCAGAAATCCGAACGAAGGCTCTGCTCTTCTGGATGCTTCTGGAACATATTATCTCAGGAGATGCCGTCATTTCAGTATAAGTTTTATTATGTTGGTGAAGATCTTAATAATATTATGACCTGAAAATTTTTGGAGATTTTGTCTGAATAACAATGCCAAAGTTAAAATACACGGAATATATTCAGATGCGTTCAAAATAAAAAAAAGGAGCTAGACATGGCTGCACCATGGAACTATTGGTAGTAGAAGGAAAGATAGAAGGCCAAAGACCAAGAGAAGATCTCCAACGCGATTGGCAGACCAAATGAAGACTCTGGGAAAATCCCTACATGAAGCTGTTCATATGGCACATGATCGCAGCCAATGGCGACGGAAAGCTAACAATATTAACGAGTGTTACCACGCCCTGACAAGTGCTCAAGGAATGAGGAATGGTCTGAATGCCTTTTTTTATCAGCATCATGTCCATCACGGTTTGGCCAACACATTACCAATGCAACCAAAGTGAATTCACTTGTAATTTGACCTATATTGGACCTGCGCGGATTACGGCATCAATTGGAAATATCTTGATGTTATCAATATGAGTCAAAATCGAAAAAAAGTGTGTATATGGTAACCGTTATTTTTTTTTTAATTACAAATATTGTTATATTTCACATGCTAAAATGTATACAACGGTGAATATTTTGAAAAACAATAAAGTATTGTTTTAATTCTAAATATTTTTCTGTTCCATCCAGAAGTAAATAATAATAATACCATGTTCATTCAAAAATATTTGCTTGGATGGCGCATGTAATCTCGACAAAGAAGAGAATTCACTAGTAATTTGATCTATCCTGGACCTGCACGTACTACCGCATCAGATGGAAATGTCTTGGTCAGATCAATACGAGTCAGAATCGAAAAAAAGTACGTACATATATGGTAACCATTATTTTTATGACGAGTTCTTGGATTTTAGAGAACCTGGTTGTAATATTACCGAGCGATATCAGATACCTTAAGACGCTTACATGTTACCATCAAGAATAAACTTCTTGGAAAATAAGAATTAGTAATATTCTTCTATTTAGCAATACTTGACCCTATGTGATTCACATAATTCAAGATCTGCTGAGCGTATGAAGGGGCAAACTTTAAAATATCTGCCTTTCAACCATTTGATTAATTAAAGATCGGCGGTTCAGTTCTAACGTAGAGGTAGATATTGTTTTTACGGAATGGTTCCGCAAACAACGAAAATATTTATTAGCGGGATATTTATGTATTGATTAAAGAATGAATTGAATTATGTATTTTCATTGAAAAAAACGTAGTTAATTCGGCCAGAACCTTTGTTAAACCACTGTGCAACGAAACAAAAACAAAATTTATTTACTTTTTCAAAACTTCTATTTTGAAATTGGCTTCCGAGCTGAAGGTCAAAACGTCAATAAAATGGTTCGTTAAAAACAGCCTCGTGTGTATATGAAATTAACAAAGGGCGAAATGATTAAATTTTTATACCGTTACAAACATTACATTACTATTTCCATGTTAAGAGTATATTTGTTATATTTTTGAATAATGTTAACGTTTATAACTTCTCAGAATCATTTCTTCCATAGTTAATATTTTTTACTTTCTAACTTATCAGCCAATGACTTAATGGGGGGTTTAAGTTTTAAGATTATTATCTATTGTTAGTCTAGACACCAATTACGATAGGTGTAATAGGGAATGAGATAAATATACTTCTGAACAAATAGTTTTAAGTCGAGTTACTAATTAGGTAGTTTCGTTAAATTATAACTAAACGAAAAATGTAATACAAATGTAAATTAAGATGAGTTTTTAAATACGGCATTTACTAACAGTGTTTCGATTCTAATATAAAATAATAATTAAAAATTTTTTTATATGTAATTTAGTCAAAGAAGGAGATAAAAGAAGAAGAATAACACATAAGATAGTTAATAAGCCAATAAGAACAAAAATAATAACTGCTAAGGAATTTGATGCAATAGCAATGTGAAGAAATTTAAAAGTTCGTTAAAAAAAACATGATGCAAACATAGAAATAATAGGCACACAGATTCCTCGTGATCACGAGGAACTCATTTACAACTCGTTGGTAACCGTGCAAGTTTGGTACAGCTTTTCTAAATAAAATTTTTCGATTAAGGTGCGGGAACATGTAAACGGCTGCTGGCGGATGAGTTAATAAGTGAAAGGGCACTCTTTTGTCCACGAGTTAAGAAACTGGTCCTAAAGGCCGATGAATCGAAAAATAGGTCAACGGCGTAAGGATGCAGAAAGCAACGGGGAACCACTGCATTAAAGATTCATAGAGTACCCCTAGTAAAGTCATGAATGGCAAATGACAAGTAGAGTAAACAAACTGAATGATTATGGAGCACGGAATCCAAGATCCGGCAGGGGAGGAATAACTGTAGATCACAGGGCCTCCCAGGTCGTAAACCAGAGAAACCCCTTGGCAACTTAAGACATTGAAAATAGCAACCTGGAATGTCAGAAGTCTATACGCAAGTGGTAAATTAGCGAACGTACTGCTTGAAATGGAAAACCTCCAAATTGATGTTTTAGGTATAAGTGACGTACAGTGGCCAGGTTCTGGCAAATAAATAACAAATAATGGAACCATGTATTATTCAGGTAACAACTAGGTCAATCATCGCTATGGTGTTACTATTTTAGTTGCAAAAAAGGTCAATTACTCTGTGAGAAGTTTTGCTCCTTATTCTGATAGGATCTTATCAGTACAACTTCAGTCTAAAAAAGGTATAGTAAATTTTATTCAAGTTTATGCTCCTACGGCAGATAAAGATGACGACGATATCGAACTATTTTACCATGATTTGGAACAAGTCTTGAAATCAATGAAGAAATATCACACTACAATAGTAATGGGCGACTTCAATGCCAAAGTTGGCCAGGGAATAGTGGATGGACATGTGGGGGAATATGGTCTAGGAAATAGAAATGAACGTGGTGACCGTTTGATACAATTTTGCCAGACGGAAGAATTTGTAATAGCTAATACACTTTTAAGCTACCAAAAAGAAGATTGTATACTTGGAAATCTCCCGGTGATACAACAAATAGAATAATCCGAAATCAAATTGACTTTGTCCTCATTAGACAAAGATTTCGTAATTCTATACGGTCTGCCAAAACTTACCCTGGAACAGACATCGGTTCAGACCATAACCCCATAGTAGTCACATTACGAACCAAATTGAAACTGGTTCAAAAACCCACACAAAGCAGAATTGATATTAAGATATTAAGGGAACCACAAACAAAGGAATAAACTGTAAAAACTCTTACTGAAAATCTACGTAATGCCCAAGAACTGAATAAGAGTGGTTATAACATTGATCAGAAATGGGAAAGTATAAAAGTAGAAATAATTAAAACAGCAAATGAAAACTTAAAACCAAAGTAAAGAAAACATAAAGACTGGATGACTGAAGAAATACTACTATTAATGAATGAAAGAAAATCATTCAAAACAAAAAGCCAATTAAATATAATGAAACTGATCGATTAATTAAAAAGAGAATAAAAGAAGCTAAGGAGAGAATGTTACATGAGCAGTGCCAAGAACTAGACGAAATTGAGAAAAAATATGACTTTTTATGCATGAAAGAATTAGAGAATTAACAGGAATGAGAAAAACTCTTCAAACTAGGCAACTAAGAGATGAAAGAAGTGCACTTATAACAGATATAAACCAAAAATGCAGAGATGGACACAATATATAGCACAACTTTTTGAAGACAAAGAGAGAACAGAAGCACCAAAAGAATTTAAGGATGATACTGAGCCTGACATTATACGAGAAGAAATTGAATATGCAATGAAACAAGCTAAACGTGGTAAATCTCCTGGGCCTGATGAAGTTCCTATCGAATTACTCAAAATTGTGAATACTGAATCTATTGATCTTCTTTTGGATCTATTCAATACATAGAATAGGTATAATACCTAAAGAATGGCTCAAATCAACATTTATACTGCTACCCAAAAAAGCAAATGCAAAGGAGTGCAATGAACATCGCATCATAGCGTTAATGAGTCATGTCTTGAAATTGTTTTTAAAAGTAGTTCACAAAAGAATACATAAGAAATTAGATGAAGGCATAACACACAAATGGGATTTAGGAAAGGACTGGGAACGCGAGATGCACTGTTTGCAGTAAGTGTTCTTTCGCAGAGATGCTTAGATATAAATCAGGAAGTATATGCCTGTTTCATTGATTTTGATAAGGCATTTGACAGAGTGCAGTATAATCGGCTTAAAGAAATTTTATTAAATAAAAACATAGACAGTAGAGACATTAGAATTATATGTAACCTCTATTGGAACCAAACAGCAAAAGTGAAAGTTGAAAATGAACTGACCGAGGATATCCAGATTCGCCGTGTGGTCCGTCAAGGGTGTATGTTTTAATTATTGCTACAATCACCCTTGTTATTCAATTTATACAGTGAAGCCATCTCAGAATTAGCGCTTGCCGAGGTCAGTGAGGGCCTTATAATAAACGGTGAGCCACTTAATAATATAAGATAAGCTCTCGGCACCGTCCTTCTGGCAGGAACACTAGAAGAACTGCAACACCTTGCTGAACAACTAAATATATATTGCAACGATTATGGACTAAAAATAAATTTGAAGAAAACCAAGTTCATGGTATTTACAAAAGCACAAAACATCAAAGTTAAGCTAGTACTAGATAATACAGAAATTGAACAAATGTCTTCCTACAAATACCTTGAAGCATGGATCACAGAAGATACTGATCAGACAAAAGAAATAAGATGCCGCATTGAAATGCACAGTCAACTTTTAATAGAATGAGAAAACTTTTTTGTAATCGCGATATCAATATATCGCTCCGAATAAGAATGCTTCGATGTTATATTTTCTCTACCCTTTTGTATGGGGTTGAAGCTTGGACACTTAAAAAATCCAACATTAAAAACCTAGAATCATTTGAAATGTTGTGTTACCGACGTATTTTGAAAATATCATGGATGGATCGCAAAACAAACAAACAAGTTCTCGAACAACTAGGAAAACAGTGCGAAGTTTTGAAGAAAATTGGAATACTTGGGGCACATCATGAGAGGTGAAAAATACTAACTACTAAGGAATATAATGCAGGGTAAAATCAAAGGCAGAAGAAGCGTAGGAAAACGTAAAATCTCGTGGCTATGCAATCCCCGTGAATGGTTTGGATGCAGTTCAATTGAACTATTCAGGCGCGAAACCAACAAAATTATAATTGCCAGAATGATTTCCAATCTCCGATAGGAGCGGAACTTGAAGAAGAAGAAGAAGAACATGTAAATGAACAAAAAAGCAAAAATTTTGATTTTATAATTTCAATGAAATTTTGTGTTCAACTCTTCTGAATTTCTTTGGGGTTTTATAAATTACATAATGCAAAATAACCTGATGTATTTAATTGTTTTCATTTAATTGTTATACATTCATATAGAAGCGCGCTATATATACATTTTTTAAATTTTGTTTGCGTGGACACAAGTCGTTAAAATAGTACAAGGGTATCTTCTGGGAATTTGTTGTTGTGAGTTGGTGGCCCCCTTTTTTCGTTCCATTGCTGTTGCTTCAAATTTGTTAGGGTTTAAACAAGAGCTGAGATCATCCTGTCTATTGCGACCAGGTTGGTTTTATCGTCTTAACTGTCATTTGTTTTTGAGATAGTCACCTTAAGTTTACCCAGCATTACATGTTGTCACATTTCACTTAAAAAAAAGTTTTTACATCTGATAATAGCCTCATCGCCTCATGCCAGACGAGTTTAATATCTAAATTGACGAACTGTTGCACAGTTCATGTAGGTGTGTCACATTGTTCAACTGTAAACACTGTAGTGATTTCGCAAAATCACTAGTTTAATTACATCATTTTTTGGAACACCAAAGAATTTTAAAAATCACTATGTTCATGGGGGTCATGGACGTAGTGGGTGCTGCCAATTCTCTGTACTTTTTTTTGGAATTGCTCTGACATTGTACTTGTCGTTTAAGATCATTTTTATTTAAAATTAATAATAGCAGTTATTTTCAAATTATTAATAACAGTTATTTTTAAACATACAAAAGATATGATATTCGTATACAGCAATGAGTCGGGATAGTATACACTATCACTATTCTTCAGTGTGTCCGTAAAGTATGGAATAAATTCGATATTTCCTAAATGAAAAGCCTTTTTAAAAAAATCTAAAACACGTCGATTTTTAAATTCGATGTTCTACATTTTACAATAAAATTTCATTATACAAGGGGACACACATTACAGTGATGACCTCATCGGCTCTTTTTTTTTAATGTAACTTCCTGTATTGTAGGACATTTTTAGATCGATAAAAATGAGCTGATTTCAAAAAAGTATAATTCTCGGCTCTAATGGATATAATTTGAAAGATATGCGTTTAGAAAATAAATTATTTATTATCAATTGCAAAAAAGTAGCCTACTTCTAGTTTTTGGTAAACTGTAATTTTTTTTAATAACGTTCAACAACAATTAAGTAGTACAATAATTGTATTAATTCGTGAATGTTCTGTATTATTGCTTAATAATTTAAGAATTAATTTTAAGTAGAAATGAATTTGAGTGTAAAGCAAAGAATTGAAATACTCATGATGATTGGGTATGGAGACAAATCGCGAACTCAGATGGAAGTGTGTAATTCATTTAATGATAAATATCCAGAAATACCCATCATGCAGTCAACAGTAAGTAAGATTGAGAAGAAATTTCGAGAAACTGGTACGCTTGAAAATGCACGCAAATCAGGTCGTCCCTCTGTAAATTATGTTACAACATTAGATGTTCTACTTGCTTTTGAAGAAAATGCGCACACTTCTGTTCGTAAGGTTAGTAGTGATCTCGATGTTTGTAAAACAACGGTACACAAAGTACGTAAAAGTAAGTAAAATGCACAGTTGTACAGGAATTAAACGAGGATGATCCAGATAAAAGAATACAATTTTGCGAAGTAATGATGGATAACAGCCACCTAAATCCTCTCTTGGTTCAAAATATTATTTTTTCTGATGAGGCTACATTCAAATTAAATGGCGATGTCAACCGTCAGAATTGTAGATACTGGGCAAAAGAAAACTCCAACTGGATGCGGGAACATCATACACAATACCCGCAAAAGGTAAACGTATGGGCTGGCATTGTAAGAAATAAAATCATTGGACCCTACTATCCTACTATTTTGAAGGTAATTTAAACGGGCCAGCATACCTTCAGTTTTTAAGTGGGTATCTCGTATTTACTTTAGTTAATTTATTCCCCAGTACAATTAATCTTGGAGGTTATGATAAAAGTTTATGGTTTCAACAGGATGTGCGCCTCCGCATTATGCTTTAGATGTTCGAAGGTACCTTAACGAAATTTTTCCTAACAGATGGATCGGAAGACGTGAACATATTGAATGGCCAGCGAGGTCGCTAGACCTCAATCCTTTGGATTATTTTATGTGGGGTCATTTAAAGAATGTTGTTTATAAAACGAAACCTGCAAATATTGAAAACTTAAAAACAAGAATTCGTAAAGAAATAAACAATATTTCTCAAGAAAGCATAAACAAGGTTCTACAAGAATTTGTACAACGTTTGGGTTACTGTCAAATACAACAAGGGCTACAATTCGAACATTTAAGATTAAGTCATGTATTAATTACTGGATTACTTTCAAGTTATTTATTATAATTTATTTATAATTTAATAATATTATAAATCAATAAAAATTAATTTTCCAAGCGCACATCTTTCAAATTATATACCCAGTATTATACTTTTTTGGGATCAGCTCATTTTTATCGATCTAAAAATGTCCTACAATACAGGAAGTTACATTTAAAAAAAAAGAGCCGATGACGTCGGCATCACTGTAATGTGTGTCCCCTTGTATAATGAAATTTTATTGTAAAATGTAGAACATCAAATTTAAAAATCGACGTGTTTTAGATTTTTTTAAAAAGGCTTTTCATTTAGGAAATATCGAATTTATTCCATACTTTACGGACACCCTGTATAGTATTTATACACCATCAATTAATATCACAGACATGCCTTAAAGTTTCAAATTTTAATGGTGTGTACCATAGTGCTATCAAGCAAGTAAATATTAATTGTTTATTTAATAATTTTTTAACAAGTTCTCTACTTAAAATTTGTTGTGTTTTAACCACATTATTTTTTAACATATTGACTGCCAGCCTTTTTTTCCTTGCATTTCCAAAGAGTCATTTGAGTACCACATATGGTACTCAGTCCAGACGATAAGTTCAAATATTGAGCGCCATATACTCAGTATAACTCACAAAACTGCATGCCGTGTACCTAAGCAATCACTCAGTTTGTACATTTTATATGAAGAAATTACAGTTTTGGCCTCAGAAAACCGTTCCATGATTTTAGCCCCTAGGTAGATGGTATTATATATTTTTTATAAAGGTCGTTTATCAAAGTGTAATAAAAACGCTTTTTTAGCTTAAATATTTATTTAACAAGTAGTGTAACTCTAGAAAACGGCACAAAAAAATATTCGACAACTTAACATAAATGCTAATAAAGAAAAATATCTGTAACTTGGCAGAATGCATCTTAAAAAAGCAGTCAGAACACAAATATCTCGCGCAAGCAAAACACTTTGTCCACACATGTGGAGTCTCCTTTTGTGCTGTTTGTCTTCCATGCTTGGTAACAATATCCCTATAGCATTGGCTGCAGCGGTTTCTTTTTAGACATTTTACTAAATTATGTAAATTATTAGCAGGCATTAAACAATCGCGTTTACTAAGCATATCTTTGATAATTTCGTCTCTAAATTGTGTAATTTTTATTGATTTATTTGTCACTATAGAATAAAGTGACAAGGCATTTACAACGGCAACATTTTTATGCCGTTGCCGGCAATTATACGAATTCATTTGATCCCATACATCTATGAAGGATTTTCCTGCATTATATTCTACTATAACCTGCGGTTTACGTTTGTCTTCTCTTCTTTGTATCAGGCATATGCTTCGAACTTATAGCAAGCACATCTCGCCGATCCTTCCACTTTAAAACCATTAGACTATTTTGCCTTGAAACAATATCACCTTTTTGACGTGACAACGTCTTAAATTAGGTTGTGGCTCGGAGTCACTCATGAAAAAGTGTAACGCCCGCTCACGTCTGTTACGATGAGTCACCGAACGAGATAGAGGCCCGCCGGACCGGCGAATGCCTTGCGTCTCTCTCCCACTCAAACATGATCGGTCCGCTGCGCGCGCAGCACTAGAGAATTAGGCGCGTTGAATCGGTGCGTGCTTGTGTCTCTGTCTTTCTCGAGCGTTCTTGGCGTTGGAAAACCGAGAAAGCATCATAATACAAGTTCACACGTGTGGTTAAAGTATCGTCAGCTGTGTCTGTAGTGAAAATGTGGAGTGCTTAGATTCGTCATTTACAACAACTACAACAATAAAGGTAAATAATTGTACACTAATATTTCATTATCGTAAACTATGATTGATTGATTAATTGTTAGATTGACACAAAAGTTGAGAAACTGAGTTTATAGGTTATGTCATTGTTCAGCAGTCAACAGTGCAAGAGCCGTCCCTGCACGGACCACAGAGCGCATGCATCGAACATTAGCGACAACGACGGCGCGTAGCTGTCAAGGAGAAATAAGACATTCTTTTTTTGGTTTTGTTAATTTTAAGTTCATATAAAATTATTATAATAAAGGTGTTAAAGTCAGAATAAATATTTTTTATACAAGGAATACAGTCCACAATACTTCTGAAGGCTCAGAAATAAAAACAGTATCCATGGTCATTCGAACGGATTTTATCAACAAGCAACAAGTAGTGTTAGTATTTTTTATCGGCAAGTGAAAAAGTTTATATGGCATGGTATGTGGTGAGTACACATTTTTCATTCCTATAATACCTATCCTGGAATAAGAGAGATATTAATTTGTGTCACAAGGTTATTATAATTTCGGTTTGTTAGGATTTATTAATAGCAAGCTTTAAACTTTATTAATATTATACATAGTCGATGCAATGGATCAGTTAACAGTTTTAAAAAGAAAGCGTGGTATCTTTAAGGCACAAATTACAAAATTTGATTCATTTATAAGCAGTTTTACTCACGATAAAATAGTAGAATTACAAGTTAGGGTTGACAAATGCAAAGAATGGTGGAATGATTTTGATCAAATACAAAGTGAAATTGACTTATTAGACACATCAGAGGAACAATTACAAGAAAGGTTAGATTTTCAGGATGCATATTTTAAACTAATAGCCTCTGCAGAAATTATATTAAAGAATGAAGTTAATTTAAACGAGACTATAGCAAACTCGGGTCACAATACTAGTTTAGATCGAAATAGCTTAAAAAATGTACGGTTACCACCACTGGAGGTTCCAACTTTTAATGGTTGTTATCAACATTGGTTAGAATTTAGAGATAGTTTTACTAGTATGGTCATAGAAAATTCTGATTTAAATGATGTTGACAAGCTTCACTATTTAAAAAGGGCTTTGATAGGGGATGCCCAGGATGAACTGGAGCAGCTAAAAACTACTAGCAAAAATTTTACTATTGCATGGCAACTTTTATCTGAAACATATGAAAAGAAAAAACTTATTGCACGTGGTCATATTGAAGCTATATATGAATATCCAAAAATATCTCAGGTAAATAGTTTAGAATTAAAGAAATTGTCAGGTTGTATAAAAAGAAATTTAAAGTCACTAGGTATGTTAGGTTATCCAGTTGAACATTGGGATGTTCTTTTACTTTGTACCATAGAGAAAAAGCTTGATTATTACACAAATAAGGAATGGCAAGAAAAGGGTCCAGTTAACGAATTTTCTACGATACAGGAATTCTTAGCATTTATAGATCATAAAGTACAACACTTACAAAATTCAGAAAGGGATAAACAAGATATAGAGCAAATATCAAAGGAAACAAAAAAAAGGGTGCAAAAAATGACATTATCAAAGTCATTCATTGCAACGTCCAAACAATGTGCACTTTGTAATTTACCGCACTATTTTTATTCATGTAAAAAATTTCATAATTTATCATTGTCAGCTAGAAGACAAGAGGTAACAAAATCAAAAGCATGTTGGAACTGTCTAAAGGATGGACACTTAGTACAACATTGTACATGGGGAGGTTGTAAACTTTGTGGAAAACGACACAATACTCTTTTACATATGGATGGTAAATTTATAAACAATTCTCATTTACAAACAAATGCAACTCAACTCAACGGATCAAAGGTTGAATCACAAATTTGTGGTATATCTACCCAGAAAGAAACACACACACAGGGAAATGGCATATCTAATCAGGGAAAGGAAGTACATATTCAGGGACAAGGTGCATTCCATAATAATTCAATGGAAGGTACATCTCAATTAAACTTTTTGGGTCAGACAGGTTTTTTGGAATCACATTCGGGTGATATAGGTCAGACATGTTTTTTAGAATCACATTCGGGTGATATAGGTCAGGATTCAATTAATTTTTTAAATCATTCTAAGCAAGGTATATCATACAGATTAAAAACTGATATTTTACTTTCAACGGCCTTAGTATATATGCAAGACAAATATGGAATTTTGCATGAATGTAGAGTTTTATTGGACTCAGGTTCACAGTCAAATTTTATATCACGTTCATTTTTTGAAAAATTACAATTACGGGCAGATAAGGTACACATTCCGGTTAAAGGTTTAGGTCAAGGTATAACAAACATTTCTCAGGCATTAAATGGGACACTTTTATCAAAGTTTAGCAATTATCAAACAAATGCATTTTTATTGGTAATTGATAAAATTTCTGACAATTTACCAACTTCGGATTTAAACTTGGATTTTATAAATATTCCTAAAAACATTGTACTTGCAGATGAAACATTTGGGGTTTCAAAACAAATTGATGTATTACTGGGAGCATCAGTTTTTTGGCAATTATTATGTGTGGGTCAGATAAAACTTGGCAAAGATCAACCAATTCTCCAAAAAACTAAGTTGGGATGGGTTATTTCAGGGCCAGTTAGTCAATCAATTAAGGTTAGCAACAATTCAGTGGTATGTAATTTTTCGTCTAATGTTTTGGAAAACCAAATTGAAAAATTTTGGTTAATAGAAGAATTTGGTGCAAAAAAGGTTATGTCCAAGGAGGACATTTATTGTCAAGAGTTGTTTGAAGCTAGCACGATTAAAAATGAAAACGGTCATTTTGTTGTTAAATTACCAACAAGGTCAAACATTTCTGACTTAGGAGATTCTTATAGTAATGCACTAAAAAGATTTGAATTATTGGAAAATAAATTAAATAAAAATATGGAAATGAAAATTAAATACCATGAGTTTATGCAGGAATATATCCAGTTGGGTCACATGTCAAAGGTTGAAGATAAAACTGACTTCAATTCAGAAACACCCAACTACTATCTTCCACATCATGGAGTTTTAAAAGAAACGTCTTTAACTACAAAATTAAGGGTAGTGTTTGATGGGTCAGCTAGAACTGACAGTGGTTTGTCATTAAATGATGTTCTAATGGTCGGACCAAAATTACAAGATGATTTAATGTGCATTCTTCTTCGTTTTCGAAAACATAATGTAGTTATAGCTTCAGACATCGAAAAGATGTATCGACAGGTTTTTGTTTGCAAAACTCAGCAAAAACTACAACAAATATTATGGAGGTTTTCGGATGAGCAACCAATTGAGACATACAAGCTGAAAACGCTAACATATGGGACCGCTCCAGCAGCATTTTTGGCTATAAGAAGCTTACAACAATTAGCTCATGAGAATCAATTGAACCTGCCTCTAGCTTCCCAGGTGATTTTAAAGGATTTTTATGTTGATGATTTGCTTACAGGAGGGAGTTCAATTGAAGAAGTAAAATCATTAAAGGATGAATTAAATAATATTTTGTGCACAGCAGGATTTTCACTTAGAAAATGGGTATCAAACAAACCTGAAATTTTTGATGAGGATATTCAAATAAAGGGAGACATTGAACATTATCTTGCAGATGATGTTACAACAAAAACATTAGGGCTTTATTGGAACTCAAAGATAGATTCGCTTCGATATAAAATCAATTTTTCTAATTACACAAAGGTTAGCAAAAGAACAGTTCTGTCTTTAGTTTCACAGATATTTGATCCTCTTGGACTAGTAGGGCCAGTTATAATTAAAGCTAAATTAATAATGCAATCACTATGGCAATTAAAATTAAATTGGGATGAGTCTTTACCTTTAGATTTACACACAGCTTGGAACCAGTTTAGGGAATCAATTGCAGATTTGGAGAAAACTAACATTAGCAGGCAAGTTTTGTGTTCTAATCCAATTAATAGACAATTACATTGTTTCAGTGACGCTTCAGAGTCTGCTTATGGAGCAGCACTCTACATTCGGTCACTGGATCAAGGTGGTTCTTGCTTAGTTCATTTATTATGTGCGAAATCAAGGGTAGCACCCTTAAAAACAATATCTTTGCCTAGATTGGAATTGTGTGGTGCTTTATTGGCTGCCAAATTGGCATCGGCGGTTATCGCAACAATAGGTGTTAGCTTTGATGAGGTACATTTTTGGTCTGATTCAATGATAACTCTTCATTGGATTTTGGGTGAACCGTCACAATGGAAAACCTTCGTTGGAAATAGGGTGTCGGAAATACAAAGGCTTTCTAATGGATATAGCTGGCATCATGTTGACTCGCATGATAACCCAGCCGACATAATTACGCGCGGATATGAACCAAAGTTATTAAACACTTCAAAATTGTGGTGGAATGGGCCACCATGGTTAGCTTCTCATAAATTGTCTTGGCCTACTAAGGCTTTGTCAAATTCACACATTTCTATCATACCTGACCAGAAGGTAATTCAAACATTTATATCAACTGTGCAATTTGCTGAAATTTGGAACCGATTTTCCAGCTTAGCTAAATTGCAGCGTGTTTTTGCATATATACTTCGGTTTGTCACCAATTGTAAATCATCTAATAATAAGACAACGGGTCCTTTTACTGTAGATGAAAAAGAAAGAAGTTTTTTCTGTTTGGTATATATGGCACAAAATGAAGTATTTCATCAGGAAATACAAACAATAAAAAAATCAAAACCAATACATAAATCGAGTAAAATCTTATCATTAAATCCTTTTCTTGATGATACAGGACTATTACGAGTTGGTGGACGTCTTCAAAAGTCAGAATTGTCTTTTGACCAGAAGCATCCAATCATACTCCCAAACGGTCATGTATTAACTAAACTTATAGTGATATCGTATCATCATAAATACTTGCATGCAGGTCCACAAGCATTGCTATCAATAATTCGTTTAAAATTTTGGTTATTATCTGGACGTAGCACGGTTAGGCACATTCTGCATAAATGTGTTACTTGCTTTCGTGTCAAACCTACATTGCTTGTACCTCTTATGGGAGATTTACCTAAATCTAGACTTCTGCCTACAAGGCCATTTTATAATTGTGGTGTAGATTATGGGGGTCCCTTTGAATTGAAAACAAGCTATTTACGGAATTGTAAAGTAGTTAAATGCTATATATGTATTTTTACATGTTTTACAACAAGGGCGACGCATATTGAACTTGTATATGATTTAAGTACTAATTCATTCTTAAATTCATTTAAACGTTTCATTGCTAGAAGAGGTCTATGTAAAAATATGTATTCTGATAATGGAACTAACTTCGTTGGGGCAAATAATCATTTGCAGGAGTTATATTCATTTATGAATGATGCAACGGTAAAATCAAATTTTTTAGATTATTTTTCGGAACATAAGATTCATTGGCATTTTATTCCAGCTCACTCACCACATTTTGGTGGCATCTGGGAATCAACTGTAAAATCGGTAAAGTTTCATATACGAAGGGTAATGTGTAATAATAAATTTACATATGACGAAATGTATACTTTGTTGACGCAAATTGAGTCTCTCCTAAATTCCCGTCCTTTATTACCTCTGTCGGAAAGTCCAGAAGACCTTGGTGTACTCACCCCTGGACATTTTCTAATTGGAGCACCACTTGTAGCACTGCCACAAGAAGAGCTAACTGAAATAAATCCGAATAAGTTGAAACGGTATCATCACCTGACTCAGATAATTCAGAGTTTTTGGGTACGCTGGTCACGTGAGTACCTCTCTTCACTTCAGCAGCGAACCAAATGGAGAACAGCAGCTGACAACGTGAAAATTGGATCATTGGTTATTATTCAAGAGGATGGTCTTCCTCCTACTAAATGGGAATTGGGTAGAATATTGCAACTACATGCTGGGACAGATAATGTTGTGCGGGTTGTGACTGTGCGTACTTCTAAAGGTGAATTCAAAAGGCCTTGTGTAAAGTTAGCCGTCCTGCCAATGGATGAACAATAATGGTTATGGTTTACAAGAAGCGTTGTTTGAAAGGCATCACTTAAGCCTTTCAAGGGGGGCGGCATGTTCAGCAGTCAACAGTGCAAGAGCCGTCCCTGCACGGACCACAGAGCGCATGCATCGAACATTAGCGACAACGACGGCGCGTAGCTGTCAAGGAGAAATAAGACATTCTTTTTTTGGTTTTGTTAATTTTAAGTTCATATAAAATTATTATAATAAAGGTGTTAAAGTCAGAATAAATATTTTTTATACAAGGAATACAGTCCACAATACTTCTGAAGGCTCAGAAATAAAAACATTATTCAGTCATACTATTGACAAATGTTGATAGTGTTAAGTAAATTATTAGTTTAAATCACTCTGCAATCAATCGTAATTCAGTCGATTGAGAAGAAACAGCGCGTTTCAACTGCAAACAACTATTGTGCAATTTAATAATATTCATATCAATAAATATTCTACCGAGAAAAAGACGTTGTCACGTAAAATCTTTGCCCGTAAAACCGACTTTACAGGCAACCGATTTTTTTTAGTTTTATTTTAATAACAGCAATTGTATTGCGTTTCCTATTGGCTTGAAATGTTCTTACTAAAAAGGTTTACCTATCCAGTAATTTTTTCGCCAAAGTGACACTATTATACCGGTTGTCCGCATATAGTGTTCTACCAAAATCTACATATGGCTCCATTAATTTCATAATCACTTTCGAGGATACAGATATACCAGGCTGAGCTTCCTTGCTAGCATAAACTTTATATTGCAAAGTGTAAAAAAGGTTACAACTTAAAAATTTTAACCACATACTGATGACTTTTGTTTTGCAGATACTGTCTTGTGAAGCTGATCTCCGGGAACCTGTGTTGAGTTATCTGAAATATGAAACATGCTGAAAATAAATACATATTTTAGTAATTAAAACCTAATATAAAATGTTGTAATAGTACCTCAATATTAACTCAAATCGGTTTCTGGTCATGTAGTCTGTCGGTTTGCTATTATATAACTGTGTGTTTTTCCAATAATGAGCCAGAGAGGACATATCTACTAAACCCATCCACATAAGTATGCCTAAAAAGGTACGCATTTCTTGTTGATTTGTCAGTACCCAGCTTTTAATTCTTGCACTTCCCTTTATATTGGGTCCTCCAAGACATTGTTGAGCATAATTGTTTGTTTGTTTTACTAACAGGGATACCACTTCTTCATCAAAAAACCAGGTGCTGGTTCTTACTCATTATTTAACTGTTCATTTCTCAAAACTTTATTTTCACTAATTTCATCACTGTCCGAATCTTCACTGTCTAGTGCATACTCTGGGTCTGCTGGGTTACTGTCATAAAACTCCGAAATAGACGATGATCCGCTTCGTATTTCTACAGTCTCAAACAAATGCAGTAATCTCTTTTCTTCTTTGGAATCCATTATTATAATTTACAATCGCGATTGTATCGGAAAGCAACAACAGACAACTAAACTACCTGTTAGAGCTTGCAAAAAGCTTTTTCTATATTTGCCACTACTAATAGGATAGACATATGTCGTTGGCAACCCCTAATATGCTCAATTTTAGTTTACAGAAACCTGCAGGTCGATAAATATTAGGATATAGTATTTTATTGTGAGTTCCAGAGGTGGCGCTGAGTGCCCAAAAAATAACATCAAAATAATAGCAGGAGACTTTAATGCCAAAGTCGGAAAAGAGAATATATAGGTGGAACACGACTTCCCCATAAAGATATATACAAGGGAACTTAGACATCTCCTGATAATGAAACGATTAACCAAATAGATCATATTATATCATCGATGCAAGGCACTGCTCTAACTTATTAGATGTTAGGTTTTTTAGAGGAGCAAATATAGATAGTGATCACTATTTAGTTAAAGCACTGTTTAAAGAGAGAATATCCAATTTAAAAAAAGAAATCGGGAAAAGGAGAGAAAAAAATTGACATTAATAAACTAAAAGATCCCGACATTGCAGATGTATACAGACAGCAATTAGAAGATCAAATAAGGACAGAAAACTTAAAAGAAGAATAAGACATTAACCAACTATGGGCAAATATACGAGCTATTGTGTTACAGAAATAGGTTGAAATATTGGGCAAAACCAAGCCAGAAAAAAGAAATCATTTTTTTGATCATGAGTGCGAATTGGCCACAAATAGAAAGAATGCAGCATATAAAAACCATCAACGCAGGTTGTACACGGAGAAAAAAAGAGGAGTATAGACGTCTTAGAATAGAGAAAAACGAATTCACCGAAGAGAGAAGAGGGAATACGAACAGAACACTCTCAATGAGATACAAAGTTTATTCGATAAAAATGAAACTAGGAAATACTACAAATCCTTAAACAATAGCCGTCGAGAATTTAAACCACGATTAAACATTTGACACTAACGGTGAAATTGTACATGATAAAACTCAGTTCTTAACAGACAACATTTCAGCGAACATCTAAATATGTATAAACGATATTGAACGAGGTTATAACTTAGACAATCTACAAAATCTACAACGTCAACTTCACAGTGAAGACCCAAAAGAGAAGAAGTGTCAAATGCCATCCTAAAACTCAAAAAACAATAAAGCTCCAGGAATTGATGAAATCTGTTAGGAAATGTATAAAAAATTCTTTTATTGACGAATGTAAGAGCAAGAACAAGCTTGACAATCTTGTTAAGCGTTGTGGGTATTGCCTAGACCACAGTGGCGAACACATTGAACACATTTTTTATCGAAGAAAAACTTAAAATTCATATTAGTTAAATTTTGTTATTAAATTTGTGAGATATATTTTCACTGTTGATTTTTGCGTATACAATACATTGTTTTACCACTTTGTGATTTGACCTGAAACCCTTGTATACACATGATCTGTCCAATGCCGTGTTCTCGATATTATCCATCTAACATGTACGTTTTGAATTTATTAAATTTGACCTAGGTTATGATTTTGCATAAATCCTTAATTAAATTTTATTTTGATAAATCCTTAATAGACTATAACCAGTCAGTTTCACACTGAAATGTCAATTACTCGCAATAAATCACACCTGAGCGATGCGGCGGCCACCCCGTAAAATGGCGCGTGTTCTAGTAAAAAGAGTTGAGAGTGAGAGAATGGAACAAGGTACCGCTAGCTAATCCACCTAACTATATTACCAAACCAAAACACTAGCGAGCAGTTAGTCGTCGTCGAGTCAATTCAGTTTTAGCAACATTTACACGGCGGTAGTTAGGAGGCAAGCGCTCGAAGCGTCGCAATATAGAACGTCAATAACGACGACGACGGAAAGCGAGTGCAACAGGTGATTCCGTGTATTTCTGTTAGCAGCGAGCGAGAAATTACACAACGCGGTGAAAAGGGGAGGTCACAACACAACGTGTTAATACTTTTTCTTTGGAGCATTCGAACAATTTGTTTTTAGTGCCGTTGTACTTCAAAAATGTTTTACGAAAAAAAGTGTGTTTAAGTGTCATGTGTGCAGTTTATTGTTGAATGTCCCCTTACAGTAGATACCGGCCTTTGCCAGGCCCTGATGGATTGGTTCTGCAAACATCACCCGGGTGTAGACCTTCACCGACCAGTGCTTGCAGATTTTTGCGGTGGATATCCAAATTGAGTCCCCAGCCTGTTAATAAACAAGGATTAGGTTAGTGATTATTATATTGTCAAAGTGATATTTATTTATTCGACAACTCTTTAGATAACATAATCCAACAATGTGTCTTTATAGTGTAGGTCCTATTATAATAATCCAAGGTCTATTTCTCTAGTACGGAATCATTTAATCCCAATTTTGATATATAAAATATTTACTATGTTTGCAATACTTAATTAACACTTTTTATCTCTAAGCAAATACAGTTGACATTTAAGTTTTACTTTTTATTGACTGAACGTCAGAACTTTGAAGTCTAGAGAAATGTTTGTTTGCCATAAATTTATTGATGTAGCATGTTTTCGTGAATGCCCGTTTGGTCTGCTAACTTTCCATAATGTTCTTGAAAATTCTATACATGTTTGTATAAGTGTCAAGTATTCAATGCCACCTATGCCATAATTTTCTATTTATTGATGTTTTGTATAAAGTTTTATTTCAACTTTTTGTTTTTTTTATCTAGTTTGAGATAGTTGGTATACATATATCTATTATGCAGCAATTATATATTTCTGAGCATATTCAGAATCGAGTATATTATTATCTGAATAATTATCAGCTGATGGATGCAGTGCTTGCTATGTTTTCGTTTATTGGTAAAAGCTTATTCGGGTAATATTAACTTCTTTTTTTATTATTATTTTTGAGCATTTGGTAAGTGTATGTTGTTGACCCATGAATTTTAAGTTCTCTTTGAAATATGAGGTTTCAGGATTATGAAATATCAGCACAAACTTATTAAATATTTATTTATATGGGATTAAACCACAATTGATTGTAATAAAAATTACATTTTATGTTTTTTTGACGTCTTGATCTCAACTTCGGAAATAGTTTTCAAAAAAGTAAGTATATTTTAAAAATAAGGATATTAAAATAATCTTTTTTAAAGACCATTTCCGGAGTGGAGATCGAAACGTCAAAAAAAAAACGTAAAATGTAATTTTTATTACAATCAATTGTGGTTTAATCCCATATAAATACAATCTTTAACTTGAACATGCCACAAGAAAACAGTTTCAGAATCTCTTTAAACAAACTTATTATTTATTTAATTGTCGATATATTTGACCCTTGGAGGGCACATGGGTTTAGTTGCAGCTATTTCTAAGAAGCTGAAAATATATTATTCTTTATATTCTTCACTTACTATGCTTCTAAATGGTTCAACTAAACAGTTAAATTTATGGAGTAAATTTATGGGTTCAAGGCAATTATATTCTTTTTCTTCTTCTTGACTGGCTTTACAACTCGGGGTGAGTCTTCGCCGCATCCACTATAGCCCTTTATCTTTTACGATCTTGCCCTTCCATTTCCCATTGTTCTACACACAAATACTGTCTTTAGCACTCTGTCTTCCTCTGGTTTTTAATATGAGAATTTCTATTAATCTATGTTACATGTAAAAAAACAACTTCGAGGTAGAATTGAATGTCATAAGTCAAATAGCAGTAATCTATGGCTACAACGAATAGGCAATGAACAAAATTTTACATCAAAAACTGCATAAGAAAACCCTGAAATTAGTTTTTCCACCAACAGGGAAAACTCAGTACTTTCTGCTCGATTACATATACAGGCAAGGTATCATCAAAAATAGCCAAACACTTAAAAAAGAAAGGATTAACGCCAGCTTTCAGAACAAACAACAACTTAGCAAATGTATTAAGCACAACAAGAGCCAAAAGAAAACGCAAAATTACACAGTGGTGTATATAAACTTACATGTGGCGACTGCCCAAAAACTTACATCGGTCAAACGGGTAGAACCTGTAACAAACGGATAGCAGAACACAAAAGTGCTTTCAATAATAGAAAAACAGCTTCTACTTACGCACTTCACCTTCTAGGTCATAATCATTCTTTTAATAACCAATTTAAAATTCTTCACATGCAAAATAAACTCCTTAAGCTATCATTATTAGAATCTATGGAAACTAACAAATTAAAAAATACAGATATAATTATGAATGACCAACTTAGTTCTCCCCTCCTTAACTTATTTAGACTATAAAGACTATAAAGAGTTAGACGCATAACAAAAATAGCTCACTTGAGAAAGGCACTCTGTCGAAACAGCTGTAGTGATAGTAAATTATAATAAAATTTGTGGAAGTGTTCAAAACAAAAGTTTTAGGTGTTTGATTGCTTGATAAAATGAACTTCTATCAAGTAACGGTCGAATCCATCACATAATTATATTAATAATTGAATATTTTGGTCTAGAATAAAATGATATTTATTTAAAATAATTTAAAGCGATAAAGTTGATTTTTGCGAGTAATACATTTGGAAACCAAGTTGATAATGGAGTTTGAATAATCACAATATCGCCAGTTATATTTTGGTGTACGAACGTGTCCTTTTTTTTTAATAAGATATTTCATTTTACGAATCAAGATAACTCATTTCAATGGTTATTTATCATTTATAACGTGTATGTTGTTGGCAGATATTTTATTTATTCGTGTTTGATGTTTTAAAAATTTTGTTAGCGATTCTTTGTATATCGTGGAGGTTAGCAGATTGCAGATAATATCTTCTACTTTATGCCTTCACCGAGTTTTTTCGTAACATTATGCAACTATATTTTTCCTTCTGCACATTCCATATTTTACCCTAAGGATCAGTTGAGTGATGTACTTCGTATTATGGAAGTATTACATTTTTAGACTAATTTGACAGTTTTCGAAAAATAAAAAAAAATCGAATTATAATAGCCCAATAATTTCCTGAGTACATTCACAAGAATGGAACAAATGTTCTGTATTCGAGACCTTAGCCTAGAATTGAAAATACGACTGCGAAAATACTCGAATAAAATAGAAGCTTTTAACCTCTAAATATATCGCAGTGAATTAAAAATTTTATTTCTGAAAAGAATCACAAAATGCCTAGCAGTTAGACAAATGCAAAAGAAACGAAATTGTGACAAAAAACGAAATATCAATTACTCTAGCTTGTAAGGCAAGGAAAGGATACATGCAAGAAGATCGGTAGGAAGCATAAACCATTCCTTGTAAAAAGAATCTGCGGAAATAGGAAAACGTTACCAATAATCAACTAACAGAAGCTAAGAAAATATGCATAACCTAGATGCAATGAAGCTAGAAGTTAAATAACAAAAATAGTTTTTATTACAATTTGGAATATAGAGTCATCAGCATTGCCAAATTTAAATTGGTCCTTTTTTCAAGACGAAATGAAGAATTGATATTGTACAAGTGACGACGGCGAGGATGGCTGTAATATATTATAGTATCGTATGATGAATACCCCGAATACAACGAATACAATGTCCCACTGCACTTAGCATTTGTTGACTATCACAATGCCTTTGATTCAGTCGAACTGAATTTGTTGACTATCACAATGCCTTTGATTTAGTCGAATTAGGTTAACGAAAAACCAAGAGAATTCAAAAATTATTATACAAATGAACATATTCTAAATAAACCTTTTACAATGAAAGTGTTACAACAAGCTTGTAAAACCAGAAATAATACGTCTCCTGGAATAGGCAATATCCATTACCCAATGATTGCTGAGATCCCAGTTTTAACTAAGCAGCGCTTATTAGATGTTTACAACAATATATATACAAACAAGTCGAACGTACCAGACGACTGTAAAAAATATTTAATAATACCTATTCCTAAACCTAATAAACCTAAAGATTCCCCAGACTAGTACCGACCTATTTTATTAGGTCTTGTGTCATGAAAACTTATGAACGACTATATATATATAGATATATATATATATATATATATATATATATATATATATATATATATATATATATATATATATATATATATATATATATATATATACTTGAGTCATCTAATAAACTTAGGCAGAGGAAACCAATATGCGGAAGTAAATCGAAGAATCCGCATGACATGGGCTGTTGTTGGCAAACTTAGAATTGTCTTAAGAACAATAACATGCCCATAAATCTCAAGGCAAAAGTTTTTAATTCTTACATCCTTTCAATGATGACGTACGGTCTAGGGATAATTACCAGTATTAACAAAAGCAAAAAATATACTACTATTACTTACGGTAATTCATTTTTACTTCTTAAACTCAGCTTACCTGAAAAAATTAAAATACGTTTCAATAAAACTATCCTCATAGACGCAAACGTTGACCATAAAAGCCGCTAACAAAATGAGAGAAATACAGCACGCAGTGGAACGATTTATGCTTGGAATAACTTTAAGATCGCGTCCGCAATGAAGAAATACATAGAAGAACAAAAGTAGAGGATGTAATACAACATGCTCCTGCACTAAAGAGGTCCTGGGTAGGACATGTAGCCAGATAAGATGATACTAGGTTTACTAAACGCATGGTACAGTGGATACCTAGATTACATAAGAGAAATATGTATAGGTAGCAAAATACAAATTAAGATAGAAACGCCAGGGGGACACTTACGTCCAGGAGTTGACAGTCAAGGACTGTTGACAGAAGATGATGGTTGCCTACATTCAACCAACATATTTTTCGATGAATTACTTAATAAAAATAGTGAAATAAAAACGTCTTTGTACACTTTATGTAGGATGATTAATATTTTCTTTTTGTAACGGAAAGGGAAGAGGGAAATGTCATGTCGAATAATATCAAAAAAGTTTTTGATTAATAACCGGTTAATTAAATAAATGACAAATGAAATATAAAATCTCACATAACTATTGCCGTATAACGAGTTTAGCAACTACAAGAACACTAATTGAAACATTGCGGCTTGTTTTTTATTTTTGTAAATATATTTGAAGTCATAAGAACGAAAGTCATATAAATAAAACGCCAAGCTATAAGTTACGATTTAAGTAAATTTCTATAAATGGATAGCCATTGCTGTTAGGGTTTATGAGTCCAAGGTAACAAGACAGTTTTCATTTCAAATAAACTTAAAAATGCGCAGTTTATTTGAATTGATCGAAAATTAATGTTAAAGATTATACCGTGGAAAAAAACAACGCAATGCGTGCGTCAATTTTAGTATGGTTCAAGGAAAATAAAAGTAAATCTAAAACCACTGAGAAGGGAAAGATAAGATATTTGAGCAAGAAAAGTAAATCAAGGAGATATACTGGATTAAATAAGTAGTTAAACGAAGCAAAACTGAGGAAGTTTGACTAATGAATAAAAATAAGAACAAATTAACAACTTTGTTGCAACGAAAAAATATGGAACAGAATAAATTACAAGCAAAGAGATGTAGTTAATTGAAAAATATGTGTGGCAAGCCCCACTTTTTGTAACTCTGCAGAATTTCTTTTTAAGATATACCGTCCCTACTCATATGATTAGACTCAGTAAATGATTGTTTTTCTTTCATAATCAATTACAATTATAGCTATGTTAGCTATATAAGAGGATGGTATAAACAACAATATTAACTTTTTTTATATTTACTGAACTAAAATATATCACTTAGTTTTAGTACAATACTAATATTTTGTTAAGTCACCTTTGGTTTTAAGAAATGCAGGCACTCTCTTAGGCATGCTATTTATGCGAATTTCTTGCCCTATCAAAAAACTTTTAATACTTTTAGTCGTATGGCAAGGTTCTCTATCCTGCATAAAGACCCTGCGACCATTACTAAACCATTCATTCATTTGTGTAACCAATCTTGTCTGCAAGACTCTTTTATACTGGTCCTGTCGCACGGTTCCTTCTACCACATATAAAGGCCTTATTCAGTTACATCTTATTACAGACCACACCATTACTGAGGTGGGATATTTAATTATTTTTATTACACATCCTTTCTCATATTTTTCCTCTGGACGTCTTCGGACAAATTGGGCCTTATCATCTTTAGAATATTGCTTCGTCACTAAAGCAAACCTGAAAAAATGAATAAAAAGGTGAATAAAGTTTGAAAACAAAATAATTTGTATTATTTTACTTCTTGCCAATTATCAATAGTCTATAGTCTTTATGAAAATTGGTCTAAGCTAAACGTTTGTTGAGCATTTGTGGTGTTAATTTTGGCTTCTTAACAGCCTACGACATTTGATCCCCATGCTGTACAAATTTCGGTATACAGTGGCCACTGATACTGAACACCCTGCTTCTTCCAATTATAATAATTATGTTTTCAATTTATTCCTTATATCTTTATGGGCGACGCTTCTGTTTTTTAGAGCCAAGTTCTTTCTGCCACACCGACCCTTCCGAACCGATGTAACAGGACGTTTTTCATAGTTTTTGATTCATCCTTCAAACTGACAATTTATATACACCAGATTGTCTTGCTATTGCTCTTATTATAATAGATATTTTCTAATAAGGCAGTAACAGAAGAAATTTGCGGAACAGAAATATTTTTACAATTACCCATCATAAAAAACTCCTTGTTTTATGAATACAAATTAACCAAATTCAAAATTAATTACTTCAAAATTAACATTACTATAAAATAATATCAACACCCAACACTGGAAGTTTTACAAAAAATGAACACCAATCACTAATTTAAGTAAAAAATTAAAGATGAAGAAACTCGAGTTACTGCAAACTTTTAGCACACTCGCTATCTGTCAAGTTTTGACAATTCAATCAAAAAGGTCCACCATTGTTAACTTAATTAAGTAGCATGATTATTCACTAATTGTTTTTGTATTTTATGTTTGTGTTTTTTTTTATAATTTAATAATAAATTATCTTTCTTTCTTTGCTTGTTACATTATTACATTGATTATCGGATTAACAATCAGTAATAGTGAACTGTCAGTATTAGACAATTCAGTCATGGCTTACTTATTGTTAAAATTTAGATACCTAATTAATAATTTGCTGTGATAAATGAAAATATCTCAAAAACTAATCAATTTAGTCATAGGGAATATTAAATAAAAATTGAAGTATGGTGATGGTACTTTTCGATAGTGACATAAAATACATGGTGTTTGTTAAATACACTGTATTGCATATAAAGAAAATTAGAAATATCAATCATTTTTGAAAATTTTTACAATCAATAAAAAAATGTGACAGCAATAGATTATTGTTAATGCGCTTCTTTTTAATTATACAGTTAGTTGAACTTGTTACGATTTTCATAAAAAATTTGTTATAACTTTGTAAATACCCTGCATAACATAATAAAACTTTATATTGTTGTGGTAAGGTATTGAAGAAGATTTCGAATATAAAATAAAATACAGGGTGATCCATTAAAAAAAAACAACTTTGTCTGCCGCTATGTTATGGAACACCTTCTACATTCTAACTAATTTTGTAATATTACGAACCTCAAAGTTACCTACAACTTTTGTTATTAACTTTTATTGCTATATATTATTATAGCGGACCTACTGAGCTTTATCACACTAATCAATCACCCTGTATGTAATATATTTCGAAAGTGTCGTTTAGCCTTGTAGACGTAGACCTTTCCATACTGTGATCTGAAAGATCTTTTATATAAACTCGACTTTTATGTTCAGTACAACAGATCTGAGATTCTAAGAAAACCTATTATTGGAGATCCGCCTGTTACATGGTCAGGTTCGAAAAAGACCTGTCTCAGATATTAATGACATTGGCGAACAATTGCCCTGCATTTGTAGATAAAGTGTTTGACCATTTTCTGTGCATTTTGCTCCATGCATTTAGTACAATTCTTAAATATTTTACATTTGTTTTGACTTTTCAATGTCCAAGACATTTTAGATAAAACTGTAAATGGTAAAAGAAATAATAAGTTAGACTTACTCACAATCAATTTAATTTAACTAATCGGACGACCGGTTTCGCTTTCTATAATATGCAAAGCATCTTCAGGTCACGATACAAAGTTAAAATGCTGAAAATAATAATCCCATATTAGGGTGTTGTCTAATAAAGATAAAAACAAAGATAAAAACATAGGTAGGTGATATAAATTATATAAATTACAGTAATTATGCCAATATTACATGTCTGTGGTTTTATAAATGAATAAAAAGTTTAAGCAGACAAGGTACGACCCACAAATTGGTAACATAGTCTATTAAACTGTAATGAATTAATAAATAAACCAATAAATAAACATTACTTACATGCCGGTACTCTATTAGTTGATGGTTGAAAGAACATGGTTCAAACTATCTTGGATTGTAGATTGGAGAGCTCAGGTCAACTATTGTAATTATTTAACAATAAACGGGGATAGTTTATTGATGCAAGCAAAATTTCCAGATGCCCACTATTATCGTAATCAGGCTGTCCTTCTAAGTCTGTAGTGGAAAACGATCTGATTACACCTGTGATTTATATACAAATGAGTCTTTGTACTTTTTGCAACCCTGTTATTACATTTTGCTGCGTCGTTTTGACCCACCAAATCAGCGTAGCATATACAATTATGTTCGGACCCATATTTTGTCAAAATGTCTATAGCACATCTATAAAGCCCCTGTTGTTTAGTAATGATATTAATTTGAGAGGTACACATTCCGCCTAAGTTGCTACCAATGTACTATTTTTACTGGACATATGCTACAATTTTACTTTGTTTGTTTAATTTATTAATGTTTTGTATTTTGAGAACGTTTAATGTTTTTAAATATTTCAAAGTAAAATTGTGGCTCATTCCCAGTAAAAATAGTTCTTCATTCTATACACACATTTTATCAACGCGAATCTTACCAAAAGCCTTTAAAACTTCAGACAATGGCTATATTGAAACTAAAGCCACGCGACAAGCCAGAAAGTTACAGACCAACTGCTCTCTTAGGCAGCGGCTATAATCTTCTGGAGAGGCTTCTGCTTAATAGAATAGGACCATATGACCAAAAATCGTAAACACCATTCTCCTAGAGCTTTTGGCTTTAGGATAAATAGAAGTTGTTCAGACCAAATATCGGTCTGTGCAGCTTAAAAATACGATATAATCTGGAAGGAAGGTCTTTATAAACTTGTTAGGGTAGTTTCATGCCGCACCATAGTGATACTACTTAACAAAATGCTATTAGTAATATACTTTCGCGTAGTACAATAGGTACAACAATACAGAATAACACTGCTGCTGAAGTTTGGATACGCTGATGAACTGGCTTTAGCTGCCCAACATAAGAATTAAAATAATAAGACTAAAGCTAACTGCTTTCACCTTAATAACAGGGAAGCAAACCATCAACCAAAAGTGTCTTTTAATAATACTGTGCTCAAATACCAAAAGCATCCTAAATACCTTGGACTGACTTTAGACAGAACCCTTCTTTCAATAAACATGTTGAAAATACCATCTCAAAGACAAAGACGCGTAACAACATTATTCAAAAAATCTGTGGAGCTTCGTGGAAAGCCTCGGCAAACATATTATGAACTTCAGCTCTGAAACTGGTATACTCCATGGCCGAATACTGCGCACCAATTTGGTTGAATAGCGCCCACTCTAAAATGATTGACGTCCAACTACAATGAGTTTAGACTCACAATGACTTCCCTGTGCTGGCCCAACACTGTGCGATATAGCTCCACCCTTTCGGCAGACATTATGTACTCATAACGGAATACAATCATTAACAGCCCTGTTCTGTTATCCACGAGGATCTACCCCAACTGGCAACAAATCGACTGCCTTTCCGGAACACACCTTGGAGTCGTGTTAAACATCTCGCTCTAAATGGTTGGAATTGTGGAATGAAAACACTGCCTACCACCTACGAGATTCCATAAATCTAATAGAAATGACCAACCGTTTTAATCTTCCTCGCTATATATAAAAAAGCCTGAAGAAAATTTGCACGGGGCACGGTATCTGTGCTGAAAATCTATATACTACGACACCAAACTGGTCGAGGAATACGAGCTAAGAGCATACCCTGGCGACGTAATAGATTTCTCTCCAACGCCCATATGTCTTAAATGGACAACTGCATCTAATTTCAATATAAAATTGAAATTATACACTCTGTATATTTTTAAAATGCCCCATGTATTGCCTTGAACTAAAAATAAGCAGCTGAATGATTTGCCCAAACATGCATTTCTCTATTAGAGCCATTTGCTGAAGTCAGTCTCATGTTCTGGGGAAGTATAGCCTATAACGCTTGTACGGAGTCAGTCCCTTTACATAAACCTGCCCTTAATGCACACATGTATGTGCTGGAGATTCTTGATGGACATGTTGTTTCATTTGCACTATTTATAAGACCGGATATTTTGCTAATATATGATTAGGCTTGACCCCACGTGGCTGCAGATATTAAAGTGCCTTAATGTAGCTAATTACAAACTTTAGATTGGCCCCCACGCAGCCCCGACAAGAATCCAGTAGATCATGTCTGAAGCATTCTTAAAAGACGTATCTGACGTAGAAGTTCTCCTCCCCGAACTTTATCTGGAATTGGAGTAAGCTGCTCGTGAGGAGTAGGAAAACATACCACAGCAAGCCTTGCAAAATTTAATAAGAGGAATGAAATGATGGCTTCAAACTGTTATTGTGCTCGAGGTGGCAACACTCGATATTAGAAATATAGTCTGGTGCCTAACTATTTTGGTTTGTATGAAATTGTAAGTGTAAAAATAATTGTGTAAGTTGAACTCCGTTACAAAAAAATTCATCTTGAACAAAAAACTTTGTATAAATGTATTTCTTTTATTTTCAGTAAGTAATATAAAGTTTAAAGTATAGTTTAAAATACATTTATTTTTTTCGTTCTTCCGTTTTAAAATACATAAATATAACCGTTATTTTTAAGTATATAAGTAGAAAAGTTCAATGTTCAGTTCAGTTCAATGTCACAGGACAAAAGTAAAAGAAAATAGGTTCAGAAAATTAATAAAGACGGACGTGTGGACGTGCTATAAAATATTTTTATACCAACATATTTATATTAGTCAGATTTATATTATCAAGGTTCTGAAACTGTTTTCTTGTTGCATGTCTAATTTAAAAAATATTGTGTTTATATGGGATCAAGCTCCAATTGATTGTAATGATAATTACATTTTTAACTAAAAAATTTGTTTCGATTTCGACTCCGGAAATCATTCTCAAAAAAGATTATTTAAGAATTTTGTTAAAAAAAGTGTAGAACCGCCAAGGTTGTCGACGAGGTTATCTCATTTCACAAAGTTGAAAATTGACAAGAGGATACATAATATGCAACCAACGTTTACACAAAAACCAACACACAAAAACAGATATTTAAATTACCACTCAAAGTACAACGTAGACATCAAAAAAGGAACCGTCAAATCATTATATGATAGAGCCCAAATCACCTGCTCTAAGGAAAAGGCATTTTAAGAAAAAAACGTGCTAACAAAGGTTTTAACAAAAAATGATTACCTATTGTCATTTATAAACAAGGAATTCCACAAGATAGAAGAAAGAAAAGAACACTACAAGCATTTCAGAAACACTCACAAGAAGAGACTCAAGGATTACAACAATATCATATGTAAAGGGCTTATCAGAAAAATTAAAAAGAATAGGAAATAAGTACATCACAACAACCTTTAAAACAATAAATACTCTGAGATCTATCCTGCCCAAAACTAAACCTAACAACACACGAGAGATCAAAGAAATATATATATATATATATATATATATATATATATATATATATATATATATATATATATATATATATATATTACAGGATCCAACTTGTAAATACAATACATTTTGGAGACGGCTATCGCCTGGTCCCGTTCTCCTCCGCCAATCCTCCCTGTCCAAGGCATGCTCCCCCAAACCTCCCGATTCCATCGCTCTTATAATTCCTTCATTCCATGAGCGTCGAGGTCTACCTCTTTTTCTTCTTCCAGGGGGCTTCCATCTGTGAAGTTTTTGGGGCCAACGTTCGTCAGTCATTCTCAATAGGTATCCAAACCATTTTAAACCTCTTCTTTCCATTCTGTCAATGATCGTTTCTGTAGCATTCATGTTATTTCTTATAAATTCGTTGGTCTTCCTTTCCAGCCTTGATGTTCTAGCACTTCTTCTCAAATAATCCATTTCAACTGCCTTTTAAGTGCCAAGACTGCAGAGTAAAAAGAGGATCTAACTGTGGGATAGATCACTACTTTCTTTTAGCTAATCTTTTGTGCCCCTTTAAACAATACTACAAACAGAACACCGAAAGTGATAGAAACAATACTGCACAGTGCAAAACGGAGAGATATAAATTGCACCTTTTATTCCAATCAAGTATTAAACATCTTTTTCAATCTAGATTAGAAAAGGAACTAAATGAGATGGAAAGAAATATGGATGTAGAACAAGAATACAGCACCCTCAAAACGATAATAAAAAAAATTGCGTATGATGTATTAGGAACAGAGAACAACGACAAAAAACACGACGAACCACCATGGATGACAGAAAACGTAAAAGAAATGATACAAGAAAAAAACAAAATATATAAGAAATGGTTAACAAATAAAACAATAGAGTAACATATCAAAGGAAAAACGTAGAAGTACGCAATCAAATAAAAGAATCAAAAAACAATTTCTGGGAACAAAAATGTGTCCAAGTTGAAAATTTATTTGTGGTGGATCTCAGACTACGGAAGCTTGGAGAACTATCACGAATCTAAAGAAAAACACCCATAACTCCTTAAGCAACTTAATTCCTATAGAAAAGTGAGAAAATCACTATAAAAATTTACTCCAAGAGTCCAGATTGGAATATGTGAGAGAGAAATACAGTATGGAGAGACAAACAAATAGTAACATTAATACTACTAACAACGAGGTCCGTACTGCGTTAAGTAAAATCAAAGAACTTCATCTGTAAAAAAACCCGGTGAATGCAATTTGTATGTGGCAAAAACCGCAAGGCCACTAAGTGTCAGGATAAACGATCATGAAACATACATATATAATCAAACGAATAATCATGAAAGAAACAGACGTAAAAAAAAAGAAAAATTAAAGAAGCAGCCCTCATCCTACTGAATGACGAAAAATGTGTAGCAAACCTACCAGCAAAATGTAGCAGGCTTTGGTTGCCAATACTGAAAGAAGAAGTCAACAACAAGAATATACCAACAATAGCGGGTTGAGATACTCTGAGACATATCGTCTTCAATCATGCATAATACATATGCATCACACATATACAACACACGAACACTCTCACACCCAAACGCTTATAGTATATATTAAGGTCCATTTGCTCAACTCGGGCATATTTTGACAGATTCATAGCTGGAAACCTACAACACAAAAGTTCCGAGCTCACAGTATTATTAACAGCTTAAATAAACTTTTATTACAGACTTCTTCATTGAAAAAAGAAGAATTATTATAAATAGTGGAAGTGTATACTAAACCCATAAAATTTTGGGTAGTATATATTTAAAAAAATACACTTCTCCAAGAAATTAACGCACCACTTCAATAAATCAATTTTATTTGTAAACAGGCTAAGTAAACAAACAAACAGTAAGTAAAAAAGTTCTTGTAAACAAAGAATAAAAAATAAAACTTCACCAGATTCATTCTACATTATATTAGAAATTATAACAATTTGTCTAATCATCAGAAAATGTTGAAGTACAGGAGAAAAAAAAAATAAAACGGAAAATTCTAAAAAAATAATGATACGAAAAGTAACCTAAAATATGAAAAAAGTCTTAATAACAAGTGTTTCCACCTCTACTACGTATAACAGCCTCACATCGTTGGCCCATACTTAAAATTAATGGCCGTATTTCATTTTGGTCTAGTTCTCTCCAAATCTGGATCAGCCTCTCTCCCACTTCCTGTAAGTTGTTTAGTTGGATGGTTGTCGCTCTTAATCGCCTACCAAGGATATCCTAGAGATTTTCAATCGGATTTAAATCCGAACTATATGCTGGCCATTCCATAGTGTTAATTTCTACGTCTTCTAGATAATTTCTGACGATCTGTGCAGCGTGAAGTCTGGCATTATCTTGCATTAGTAAGAAATTTTCACCGATATAAGAAGCGAATGGTACTACATGTTGCTCCAGGATCTCCAATATATACCTTTCAGCTGTAACAGTTCCATTTTGTATGACCACTAGGTCCGTACGTGCGGTCAAAGAAATACCACCCCACGCCATAACGGATCCTCCACCAAAAAATTTGGTGTGTGAGAAGTTACACTGAGCATATCGTTCGTTGAGTCGTCGCAACAGACGAACACGTCTGTCGTTATTGTACAAACAAAATCGGGATTCATCAGTAAATAGCACTTGTTTCCAGTCAGTCTCTAACCAATTAACGTGTTCTCTGGCAAAACGTAGTCTCCCCCTTCGATGCTCTGCAGTTAATAGAGGACCTCGGGCGGCAATCCTAGGTGTTAAGTTGTATTCCCTAAGTCGCTGGCGAACAGTTTCGGTACTAATTTGTATAGCATGCACGTCTCGAAGCTAAATTTGTAGACTTCGATGTGTTACAAAACGTTGTCGAAGAGCAGAAATTCTTAAAAATCGATCTTGAATAGGGGTAGTTACCCGGTTTCGTCCTTGCCCTTGTCTGCGAGTATGATCCCCTGTTCTGAGGAATCTTTCTAACACCCGTGAGACGGATGTGTGGGACACATTAAACCGACGACCAATTCCTCGGTAACTCCAACCTTCTTCCGACAGTATCACTGCTTGGGCACATTCATCTCGGATTAAATTACGCTCCATAATAAACACAATTAACAATAATCAACAATTAAACAATAGCCGAATAAAATTCGTGAATAATTGGAAATTAGTAGATTTATAGAATTAGTACATTTTTTGCTTATTTTTGTTTTGTTGCAAAAAAAGTATAGCGATAAAACACAGTCAATAAATATAGAGTGTACGAATAGCATATACAAGGGGCTTGCAAAATATAACATTACAATGGAAATTTTTATTAACGCTAATAAAATATTTTAATATTTCAAAGTGGTGCGTTAATTTCTTGGAGAAGTGTATATTTCAGTCGTATAATTTAACATAACTATTTATTATATGGTGCAAATAAATAAACATTGATTGTCGGCAATTCGTAAAGTTCCATATTATTTACTATTTGTTTTGTTTACTATTGGCTATGAATACGTGTGTTTGGTTATATAGTAATTTCCAGCCATTTCTAGTCTGTCAAAAAGTAACTAACTTTGCAAAAAAAATAATTACTAAATTCACTATACAGCGTTCCACGTTAAGAAAATAACATTGCGGAGATAGGGCCATGTATTTCTTATGGACGATAGAAGCGCAGCGATGCCACGATGAACGCAAGCACGATTCAGGGTCGTATAATTTGTATTTTCGTTTTCACAGACATGAATTAAATTAACGTTTTTTAACGTAATTGACCAAAAGTGCCCATTCGAAACAAGAGATGAAAAGTAGGGAAAATGATTTTAATTAAATAAATAGTATTTACAAAAGATAATTTTATATTATCTTATTTTAATTATAGTAACGACAGTTTATTTGTTTTTCGGTAAGAATATCATATACCATGAATCATAGAAATCAGTAGAAAATATTGCTTAGTTAAATCATGCACTTTGCCGGCTATTAAAGATTTAAAAGCAAATAAACGGACGGCTTGGAATGCATATATCTAATTACTAATTGCAACTTAAAAGAATACGGTGTACGTATGTCAGCGATTTTATGTCGTTCTCTGAAACTACATAATGATAATAAATAAGGCTTTGTGGTTCTTCAGTTGTTATTCTAACTTTACAGTTAAATGTTAATAGAAAATGGAAATTCGAGAAATATATCGACAATCTAGTAAACCGCATTCCTGAGAGTTTTGGCAACACTGATCTCCATAAGCCTAATGTTATTTTCTTAACGTGAAACGCTCTATAGACAGTTCGGACTGGGAATACCGAACCGACTATAATAATGCATAACACTTAGCTTAGAATAATCAGAATTGGAAGTTCCATGATTGTTGCCTATAACACCGCGGCCAAGTGTGTCAATTTTGTCAATGTGAAATGGCATGACCTCGTCAACAACTTTGGTGATTATACATTGTTTTTAACACAATTCTTAAATAATCTTTTTTGAGAACAATCTCCGGCGTGGAAATCTAAACGTCGATTTTTAGTTAAAAATGTAATTATCATTAAACTCAATTGTGGCTTGATCCTATATAAATGCAATAATATCTAGTAATTTATCATCATACTAATATTTTTTATTATGACTTAAGAAATTTTGCAGATATTCTAAAATTTTAAAAGTGGCACTCTAATATTTTCCTTTTCGCTATTTTTCTACAACAATTAAAACATCAAAGAATATCTCCTCAAAGCTAAATATCCCTTTCATCTAATCCATCCCTTACAATAATAAATATCGGAATAGTGTAATCTCACATAACACTAAGTCAATAAATAATAGGTACATACATACATACGTGTACCATTACGTCTGTTTCTTTAGAAAAAATGTTTCTAAAAATAATTTTAGAAACACCAAATACCGGGCTAAATTACCCTTGGAAATTCAATATTCTGACCTTAAAGCAGAGGAAGTTTCATTGAAAGAAAAGTGATGTATTATGTTGTATTTTTAGAATAAGTAATGCGGCACCAGCTCCCACAAAAATCAATAATATATAAAAACTCTTTCCAATTGTACTTAACCACAAACGATATTTTACGATAATTTGTTAACAATGAAATAAACATTTTATACCAGGAGAACCCCAAAACAATGAAATCGCCAAGTAATCATAGTTTTATTTGTTTATTTATTTCATTTAGCATATGGCTACATCACAGTTAGGTGTTGTGTATAAACAAAGAGAACAAACAATACATTATAAGCAGTCCATAACAATAATTAATTTCTGTAAACAAACATTGAGTATACAAAATTATATTCAATTGACTCTTTAGTCGCAGCTAAGAAATCGGATGGATTACCACGGTAGGATCTGATCGAGCATTTCTCTACCAGATGTTTATCCGTTTGTGGAGGGCATTTTTCCCACCTGAAAAGTAAGCGGAGCACCTGCTACAGTTCGTTCTTATTCTGTTCAGTGTGGTTCGTTTTAGCTGGTTGAAACCCTCTGGCTTACTTGGTAATACATGGCATATTCCGGGTGGCCACCAACTGTCGGTTATCATAAAGTTCCTTATTAGAATTCTTGCAGAGTCTAGAGGGTTGTTTCTTGAGTGAAGCCTACTTATGTCTCTGCTTGCGATACCAACGTGGGAGCGGTAATTGTCTATACATCTGACAAGAGACAAATAATTAGTTCAACTTTTTGCAAAATTTGTTTGTACAAACTTAATTGTTAGTGTGATGAAGACAATTTAACACATTACCAAAACTTCAACGTTGCGTTTAATTTTTAAGAGGTGTAGGTGTAACATTTTATACTTTTTTCCAAAAATTTATTTAATCCGTAAATAAAAATCATGGATGCTCGAATACTCATGTTCGTGAAGTGGTTAAAAAAAAATACTTTTTTCAGTGGTCCACTCCTTATAGTGCGCGTTTAAAGTCTTCGTCACAAATTTTTGAGTAACTGACTTGTCACCTTGTTCATAGTTTTTAATCATGTTTTAGTGACGTACCCATACAGAAAAAAGATAGATAACAATGAGAAAATTTAAAATATAATACTTAATAGAATCTAAATTGAGATTGAAACATTTAGCCATATCTAATAAATCATCATCATTGGTTCGACAATTCTTCTTGGGTCTTGGGTTGTTTCAGAATTCTTCTCCAAGCTGATTGTTTGCTCATTTTGGTCGATATTTTGTCTTCTTTCATCCTGTCTATATGCCCCATCCACCGTAGCCGCAGAGGTGGGCTAAATATCACGACCCTTGAATAACAATAAAATATACTGTGACTGTGATTTCGGTCTTCTATGTATGTAGTTCTTGATCGCCAAAACGTAATATTTTACGTTCTCGTCTCAGTCGAAAGTTGTGAAATAAGTGACGTGTAACAGGATAACAAGGAACGAGATAGAGGTAGTCGGCGGTATTACAAAGCATCTTTTTAATGAGGAATGCAAAGGCAAAGATAATACATATTATTATATCGTCTTTGGAGGAATATGAACGCCACCAGTGCCAAGTAAAAAAAGAAAAATTAGTAGTTTATGGAACTTTTTTATAGAAGTGGATTATAATTATGCGTCATGCAATATTTTTAAGGCAAATTTGTCTTATAGAACGAGTAGATCTAATTTTAAAAAAAACACATGCAAGTAAAACATCCGACCATATCAGATATACCGAAAAAATGACACGTGTAGAATTTTATGATGGTCCATAATGGCAACACTTTTTATTCGGAGTTTAACATAAGTAGCACTATTTCATTGCTGTGTTAAATCACAATCACGGATAAAAATCACAATGAATAAAAAATAACGATCACAGCTATATCTGTGATTGCAGAACCACACTTTAGCCCACCACTAGTAGCCGCCCATTTTTTAGTTTTGTATAATTCACAATTATATCTTTTTCGCCGTATACTATTTTCTTGTAAGCTTTTGTATGTGTTATGAGCTTTTCTTTCAAAGTTAGCTAAGTGTCATTCTTCACTTTTAGTAAGTTTCCAGGTTTCGGATCTATATATGAGTACGGGTCTCATTAAGAATTTGTATATTTGGTATGGTCTTTTTCTGCGTATGGTGTTAATTTTTCATAAATCTTGTTGGATAATATTTTGTATGCTTTGATAAAATTTTTGTATACCACAGAATCACACTGTTAAGCAGGGTGATTCTGTGGTAGGTTCCATATTCCATCTGGTCTCCTGTTTTATGTATTGGTACAGTACAGTTGCCAGTATTATATTAATCGATAGCTGCTTGCTTGTTCTCCCACACATTTATTGTAAACTCATGTATTAAAGACACTTACCACAGAAATATACAAAGAAAACTTATGAAGCTTCCTCACACTAGAAGATATAACAACAGCAATTTGATCGATGATCTATAACAATAAAAAAGGTTTAAAAGTACCAGCTCCTTAAATTAAAAGAAGACATTTAAAAACATTACGGAAATAAATTTTCCATGTTCTATTAATTTTAATCGAAATAACTTATTTGTTCACCTCCGTGAATGAAGTAATAAATAATTTCAAAAAATGAAAATAATTCCTCGTATTAATATTTAAATCCAATACCGATGCGTGAAATGAAACAAATTTTTTATTTCCTTTATTTCAAGAGTTATTGCAGTAAAAGTTTGTAAGTTCTTTTTAAAGCATATAATGCAAATGCGTAAGCTAAAATCTGAAGAGATACATTCGATTAGTAAATCAGAATAAACGTAGACATTCTCAAGTAAAGATATTTTGTTATTCTTAATCACTTAATATCTTAATCACTTAACATTGAAAATAACCTGCACGTGCTCCCAAATAATGCATTTTCCTACAGCGTTATTACAATTAAACGGCGATGATGATGATGATGATGGAACACCAGCAAGATACAGATTTGTCAATCTTTGCGTTTGAATTGGTAAACACCAGTCATTGAGACCTGTTTGCGGCAGAGACAAAGTCTTCTCCTCTGGCCCCTCTGATTGTTCCCTCTACATTTTTATTTGTGGATTCAGACGTCACTCTTTCTGAGTCCCCTTCTGGACCATCTTTTTGTCTCATGTCCCGAGTCGGAAAGAATACTATCAGTGCGCCCATACCGAGTAAAGTTTATAATCCTGTCTGTGAATTGCTTATTGATAATGGTGCAGATGTGCATGTGTTGTTACCTCTTCTCCACATACTTTTAATACTCGGTTCCTATTAAAGGAGCATTGGCACTGAGAACTACATATTTATACCGAATTCATGGATAGTATGTAGTCGCATGAGCAATGAGAACTACATATTTCTACCGAATTCATAACATTCAATTCTTCGTTGAGATTATTCTTTATTTTTTCTATACAATGTCACTCCCTTCTTTCTAAAATACGTCTATGGTTGAGGTGACTTTTCCTTATAACATATTTTAGTGACAATTACTGGTATTATATTGTTTTTAGAGAGGGAGAGAGAGAGAGAGAGAGAGAGCTATTGTTTTGAACGGTTTTATTAAAATTATACCTATTATAAAGTCGAAATCGCTCTGTATTTGTGGCAATAAAACTTCAATTGCACTTTTTTCCCATTAAAATAATAAGAACAATATTTGGTTAAGATATTTTTAACTGGGCATAAAGAAATATCCGAAGGTTAGTAAATATAAAAATTCTACTTCAAAGGTAACTGTCAGGTGTGAAAATATTAATCGGAGCTGTAATGAGTTACTTTGATTTATTTTTAACACGCATTGTAATGTGAATTTAGTATTGCTCAATATGTATACTGTATACCTATAAAATGTCAAAAAACTTCGGTCAGAATAACTTAAAATATCGAAATAAATGGGTTTACTGGATAGGTATAATTGAAGGACTTAATGTAAAACGTCGGCGACTACCATGCTTATAATATTGTTATACTGATCTCGGTCTTGCGCTACGTGTAGCAATTGGTCCGCTGTCATACCTGTCCACTGCCGCAAATTCCTCAACCAAGAGAGTTTCTTCCGTCCTATCCATTTCTTTACTTTGATTTTACCGTTGAGAATTAGCCGAAGGAACTCATATCTTGGTCCTCTGATTATATGTCCAAGATATTCTAGTTTACGCCTCTTAATAATATTTAATAGAGTTCGTTGATGTCCCATTTTTCGAAGAACTTCTTCGTTTCTGGTTCTGCTAGTCCATGGAATTTTTAGTATCCTTCGATACAACTACATCTCAAACGCCTCGATTTTATTTATGATATCGGCGTTTAAAGTTCAAGTTTCACATCCATACAAAAGTACAGACCACACGTAACATCTTGTAAACTTTTCACGGATTTCCAAATAATGAGTTATTGGATAATAGAGGCTTGCATTTTTGAAATGAGTTTCTTGCCTGTTCAATTCTACATCGAATTTCGAAGGATGGATCCAGATTTTGGGTAATCCAACATCCAAGGTATTTGAATCTCTGAACTCTCTGCAGCGGTTGTTGGTTTAATATCAGTTGGGTTGCGCCGATATCCACTTTACTGGTCACCATGTTTTTAGTTTTATCGATATTTATCGACAGTCCCCAATTTGTGCATTCCATGTCAACTCTATTGATTAGCTCCTGCAGATCGTCGATGTTTTCAGCTAGAATCACAGTATCGTCGGCGTACCGTATATTGTTAATTATTTCTCCTCCTATGATAATTCCTTTTTGATCTTTTAAAGCTTCCCTAAATAGATTCTCAGAATACACGTTAAAGAGGGTAGGAGACAGTACACAGCCCTGTCTTACGCCTCGTTCAATACTGATTGGCTTTGATTCTCTGTTGTTGGTATTAATAATGGCTGTTTGGTTCCAGTAAAGTTTGGCAATAACTAATCGGTTAAAGTAATAGTATAATAAGCCACTAAAAAATATTTCAGTCCTTCTTTAATAGATGGTGCGATAAACCTATGGTCACACTATTGTATAGGTCTAGTTTGCCTCTAGTAAAGATAGTGTAAACACTCCTGACCACGGCGCAGTAGACGAAATTTGGTTTACAATAGAACCTTTCTGCCTTTACGTGAATTTTGACTCCGCCTTCGCGCAGCTCCATGGTCAGGAGTGTTTGCACTATCTTTATCTAATATCTACTCAACATAATGACAAGCCACATCAAAATGGCGAAGATGGGCTGAAGCGATTCGGATAATTCTGTGAGTTCTTACGATTCTAGCAAGAAAAATAGTGAAGTTGAGTCGACCCCTTCGATGACAGTAACCGTGACCGTGACCGTGACCCTGACTATGTACAATCTAGAAGTGACTCAAGTGATGAAAATACAGCGGTATGTAATTTTTTTCTAAATGTGGTTTGTCACATTATTACTATTCAAGATTAAAGTATTATTGTAGTGGCTTATTGTGTTGCATTTTGTTGTAGGATAATAAACAAGGTCCGTCAAGAACGAAGACAAAACCAAACACATCCGACAAAACTCCATTAAGTCAATGGAGACAAAGAAATGAACACTGTTATTCAAGATCAAAAAGAAAAATTCGACGAAATTTAGGGCAACCATATTATGTAAGCGACAAAACGAAAAAAATGTGCCTGGTCGGGAATTGGGGCCGTCTTGCAGTTGCACTAAGAAGTGTAGGGAAAATCTTCAGGGCTACGAGAGCATTGTTTTTAACGAGTTTTGGAACCTTGTTTCATGGGAGTTACAAAATAACTACTTATTCAGATGTATAGATATTGTTAAGAAGAAAAGGTCCTACCGAAAGAAGCAAAAACATCAAGATTAACATAGGAACAGCAATGCAGTCTACTCCATTAATGTTAATGGTGAAACTACACGTGTCTGAAAAATATAGTTTTTAAATGTCCATGGACTTCAAGCTTCTAAGGGCCGAGTAAATATTATTGTTAGCAAGAAGATAAAACGAAATCTAGTGCTAGAAAGAGACAACAGAGGAAAGTATACAAACCGGGTGAACAAAATATCTAATTTGGAAATACCAAGTGTTAAAAACCACATACATTCAATTCCAAAATATCAAAATACACTACAGTCGACAAGAGAACATGAAGTTTACCTGGACCATAACATGAGTATACTCAGTCTCTATTCGGATCGTTAAGTCCCTTGGTGTCAAGAAGCTGGAATTGAACCAGTTAAGCAGCACACTTACTGTAAGATATTCTGTACCGAGTATAATATTGGTTTCAAGCTGCCAAAATCAGACACTTGCAAGACAAGCGACGAAATTTATATCCAAATAGAGTCAGCAAAATCAGAAAAAAATGATTACAGCGGATTAACAGCAAGACTTAATTTGCACATGTGTAAATCTCAGGCAATGCAGCAATTATTGAAGAGCGAAATAAACCGGTCCCAAATTGATAAGACATGTGGTATATCGTTTGACTTGCAGCAAGCGGTACCGATTCCCTAATTGGCCTCTGGTCCTGCATTTTATTGCAATAAAATATGCATGTATAATCTAGGAATCCATGATTGTGCAGAAGACGCTGGTCATATGTTTGTCTGGACGGAAAACGTTGCAAAAAGAGGAAGTGATGAAATTGCATCAATACTCATAAAATTTCTGAACTCAAAGATAGGTGAAGTAGAACTTCGTTTTTTTTTCACGGATAATTGCCCCGGGAAAAACAAAATTTGGCTTTTCATGTCTTTATGGTTACAGCTCGTGAAGGAACAAAAGTGTAAGTCTATTACACACCATTTTTTGGTTAGCGGACACGCTCACTTTCTCTCTGACAGTGATTTTGCTCTTATCGAAAACGACATAGAAAGTGTGCTTCTTTTGTGCACTGAGGAGCACAAAAAAACACTTTACGTTAAGCATTCTGTGCCCAGTTACTGTTGACAAGAAGGGATATCCAAATGTATCTGCTTTACAACATAAGTATATTGAACTCATTCGGATTGCAAAAAAGAAACTCAAAAATGTGATATCATTATTACCCTACATACCTTCAGTATCCCTTCTACAATAGTTTACATTAGGATGTCAACGCTGATGAGTTGCTGATGAGGTCGCCGAGCTGGTTGATTAAATAAGTTTTGGGTATTTATTAATGAAGTAATGTAACAAGCCACAATGTTTATTATTTTTTAAATAAATGCTGTTTGTTCCCAACTTTGGAGTAATTTTATTAATATTCTTGTCCACTATTACAGTCCCCTAAGGACATGATGCATCGACATATCTAAACTAAAACAATAAAAGTTGTAAACTGGATTTTATAATATTATGTTTATCATTGAAAATCAAATATCTCACTTTTACCTTTTTGAGGCTTGTCATTTTTTCACATTAATAAACTCTTCTCCCAATTCTGTGAATAGGCAACTGTTGACTTTCATCAGAGCATATACATACTTGTATATGAAGTGATTGCGCCTTATTAACTTCTATAATAAAGCCTATTTTTCTTTTCATTTTAAAAATTCATATTTTGTGTACGAACATTTTCAATACCTGTTATTGCTTAAGTTGTGTATAATAAATCATAAATAACTGTTATTCTTGTTTCAGGTACGTCACTTATCCTAGTTTCATTGAAACGTAAGTAAAACACCAAAAAATGTTTATACTGGCAATTAAAGAACCGATAACTAAACAAGTTTATCTGTAAAAATTATTACGGTATTAACCCCAGTGACCAACATCCTGTGGTATACAGGTCATCAAATTAACCTCAAACTAAAATTTCTTTGTATTTTGCATGTTACGTTCGTCGTTATCTATGAATAACAAATGAGTTGGCTTTGTTTTGTTAAAATCGTAACTGCATCAATAATAGGAGCACGTTTTAGTTAATATTACAATTTTTATATTTCAGCATGCAACCAAAAATATCCAGTTGTAATAAAAACAAAACATACATTATATATATATATATATATATATATATATATATATATATATATATATATATATTAGTAAATATAGTATAGTAGTATATATATATATATATATATATATTAGTAAATATAGTATAGTAGTATATATATATATATATATATATATATATATATATATATATATATATATATATATATATACATATATATATATTAGTATAAAAACTCAGCCAAAGTTTAAAATACACGGAATATATTCAGATGTGTTCAAAACAAAGAAAGGAACTATAAGGTTATATACGAACTATATAATAGGCAGGGCTGGTTTATATAAAACATTATTGTACAACATATATTCTGAATATATAATGAGAAAAGTACTAGACGAATGGCATGGAGGAATGTGAACTAGATGAGGCAGAAAAATCAGCAACCTACGATACGCAGAAGATACACTTATACTAGCAGCGAATGAAGTCGAAATGATTACCATCACTGAACGGCTAAGCCGAATAAACGAAGAATTCGGACTTCAGATAAACACTATGACTCGTCGATTTCCTTTCCCCTCAAACTCGTAAAGGTCTACATTGAAAATATGAGTCACTCGCTATAATTGTGGTACTGTGGTGTACACGTGTATCAATATTTATGGCAGGACTAGGTATATGTCAAAAACAAAGCTGTACTAACACAATTAAATATATTAAGTATATGTGATGTCAGAAAATTAGTTGTATTAAAGAAACACAATTGGATCAATTTATAAAATATTTCAAATCTCTCAATCACTTGGATTAGAAAACCTCAATAAAACAAGAGGTTTATATGGTTCATATTATCTTCAATGCGTAAAAAATGTTTTCCTGTCATACTACTACTAAGGATTTCCACAGTTTTCACTGTCTTCCTTCACTCAACCGTTTTCTCCAATTTTCCCTGTCATTCCAGTCTCCATCTCGCAGGGTTCTTTTCTCCATAGCCTCGTCGATTTCATCTCTGAATGACCTTCGGGGTCTTCCTCTCTTTCTTCTTCCAATCGGGCTCCATTCTGTGATTTTGTTTATCCAGCGTCCTCTGTCCGCTCTTCTGACGTGGCCGTACCAGGATAGTCTCTTCTCCTCTATATAGTCGATTATGTCTGATTGCACTCCCATTCTCCGCTTAATCTCTGCGTTTTCAATTCTGTCTCTTTTTGTAAGTCTACAGCTTCTCCTCAGGAACTCCATTTCTACTGCTCTTATTCTACCTCTATTTCTCTTGTTTATTGTCCAGTTTTCGGACCCATATGTCAGGATACTTCTTGTCAGGGTATTATATATTCTCTTTTTTGTCTTTATCGTAATGTTCTTATCCCACAACACTGAGTTTAGTTGTCTTATACAGTTTCTTGTTTGTCTCAGTCTGTTGTTTATATCTTCTTCTGTTGTTCCCTGGTTCGATATTATGGTTCCTAAATACTTGAATTTATCTGTTCCATTTATTTGTCTTCCCTCGTCTATGTCTAGGTTTCTCATATCCTTGTTTTCTGTTGTTAGGTATTCGGTTTTCTCTAAGTTTATTTCCATTCCGTTGTTTCTATATTCTTCTTCTAGTTTTCTGAGCATAAAGCTGAGATCTTCTTCATCTTGTGCGATGACTACTTGATCGTCGGCAAAACTTAAGGTGTATAGGTATTCGTCTCTTACTGGTATACCCATTCCTTCGCACTTTCTCCTCCATGGTTTGAGTGTCTTTTCCAAGAATATTTTAAACAGAGTAGGGGACGTAGCACAGCCTTGTAGAAGTCCTTTTGTCGTCTTAAATGGATTGTAGGCTTTATTTCCACATTTAATAGCTACTTTGTTTTCTTTGTATAGTGCTTTAACTGCTTTTATTAGTGTTTGTCGGATTCCGAGATCATTCATTGCTTCCCATAATTTGACTCTAGGTATTGAGTCATATGCTTTCTTTAGATCAACAAAGGCCAGATGGACCGGTCTACCTTTTGCCATTTTCTTCTCTATCAGTTGTTCTAATGTGTACGTATGATCTAGTTTTCCTGTCATCTGTTGCAATATTTTTTACAAATCTGGATCGCAAATTATTGGCACTATTTTTTACAAATCTGGATCGCAAATTATTGCCTACCTTTTCAACTCTCTCATGGCGAAGGTTACGTTTCAGCAACCAGCAGTTTGAATTTTGAAATAATCTTCAATAGACCCCGCAGTTTTAGCAACTTTAAGTGCCATTTATTGCAAGCATTGGACCGAACACAAAAATATTTTTATTATTTACAGCACAAAACCACTCATAAAATACCATTATAAAATGCTATCAACATTTCTATCCTTTTTTTTTCTGTGTGATTCGCTAGAATCGCATCTGTAGTGGGTCGACATTTACGGAATTCGCATTGGTATATCGATTTGTTCCAGTCTATTGCTGATGCGTTTCTATATCATGTGGCAATACAATTTAGAAGGCAGTATTAGGTTGGTTCATCAAATGGTTCTTCAGATGTACGTATAAGTATTAATTTGGCTATTTTTCTTGTTCGCTTTTGTGACACGCCCATTTCCTCTGCACACAGGAGCCTAACTCAGTACTGAATTGCTATTCACAAGTATATACTATTGATTAACAAAATAAAAGAGAAGGCTCATTCCCTGAAGAATGGAATAGTCAATATCGTATAAAGTATAAATTAAACATAAAATTGTAAACATAAGGACTAAGTAAAATTGTATTAACTTGAATTAAAACAATTTGATTGGGAACTGCTCTTTTTAAATTAGTTTATGCTTATAAATTGAGTGAAAATTCCGCATAGAAATTTTTAGTTAAGAAAAATTTTCTAAGCGTAAAATAATTAAGTTATGAATTAACCAGACTCGGTAATTGATTAACGAAAACCGTGCTTATTGTTTAACATATAATTTCCGTTAATTTTTTTCACACTTGGTTTATAACTTTAATTTGCCGCTTAACGATTATGATTATGAATTGTAAAACTATTAACGACATTTCCCGAGAACTCTCTTAATCAATCAGTGCAGAACACTGAAAACTTTCATGTTTAATTATACAATTTCATAATAATCATATCATGCATCTGTTTGTAATAGTAGTTACTGCAACGAAATAATTACTTGATACATATTTTGTTATTAAAAAATACGAATATCTTTTACAGGTAATTAAAATGCTTCGTTAAAATTATTATTTTTAATCGAAGGTGTTAGATGTACAATAAACTACAATTAAGATAAACTTTCGTGATGTAGATTTTGAAAAAGAGCCATTTTAGCGGCATCGGTTAAGTATATCATGGCAATGAAACACTGATGGGCGCAAGTCTGTTTGGATAACCGGTAATTCACTAACACGTAGCAGTAATTAACACCGATAACTAACGCAAATACGCAACTGCCTGAATGTCGAGCCTATGTATGTTTCACCAGTGGAAGGAGCCTTGTAACCCCAGACGAAAATGCGTAATTTTGCACCCCTTGCCATATATGACGTTTTTTTTTATATAATTGTATATACGAAGTCTAGTTTAATTATTTTTGCTGCTAGTAAATTCACTTCAAAAAAAAAAAAAAAAAAAAAAAAAAAAAAAAAAAAAAAAAAAAAAAAAAAATTGCATTCTACAACATTCGGAAGACTCTCATACGTACTTAAAAATAAAAATATACCTCAAAGACTGCGAACCAAAGTGTTTAATTCCTGTATCCTACCTGTACTTACATATGGAGCTCAAATCTGGACATTCACTAAAATAAACATGGAGAAGATCAGAAAAACTCAGAGAGCTATGAAACGACAGATACTGAGTATCTCACTCAAAGGCCATAAAACCAATGAAGATATTCGTAATAGAACAAAAGTAAAAGATGCTGTCGAAGAGGCAGCTAAACTGAAATGGAAATGGGCTGGACATTGCATTGCAAGTTCCATGGCTCGTTATGTAACTCTGAGTTTATTTGCGGATCTTTTCGTCAGCGTTAAAATGTCTGCTCCGTAAGTTCTTACGGGAAAATATGTACATTGGTTATAATCCTTTCGGTTGAGGTACATGAGAATTGAACTTCTTAGAATATGACTTAGTTTGTTAAATGCTGCCCATGTCAGGCCTATTCGTTTTTGTCTTTCATGTGTTTGATTGCCTTTGATTATTGAACTCGTGTCCGAGATATTTATAAGTGTCTGTTTATTGTTTGGTATTATTGTCAATAGTTAAATTTCCACTCATTATGAGATTTGTCATAAGTTTAGTTTACTCAAAGTTTATCGTTAAACCTGTTTTTTCAAAAAGACTTTTAGTGAACGTATCATAGAAATTGTGTCTTTTAAGTTGTCTGCTATTAATACAATGTCATTCGCAAACTTCAAACGATTTAATCTTTCTCCATCTATATTAATACCCATATTCATATCTTGCCATTGAGTGTTCTTAAATATTAAGTCTAGAGCTGTCGATCAAAAGCCTTCTCGTAATCGATAAATTCAAGGACCAGTGGTATGGTGTACTTAACGCATTTTTTAACTAATATCTTTTTAGTGTGCAAATGTTCATTTGTTCCATATCCTGCTCTGAAGCCTGCCTGTTTTTTTGGATTGATAGAAATCAAGTTTAGGTGTTAGTTCTCTTTTTTAAGATTTTCATAAAGAGTTTGTACGTGTATGTCGAAAGGTTGATGGATCTATAATTTTCTAATTTAGTAATTGTTTCAGACTATCATTGCATTGTTGTTCCTGTCATTCAATCGTACCATCGTGTAATCATAAATTAAACAGTTCGCTTACTGATTTTAGTAGGATTTCTGCTCCTGCTTTTATCGCCCCAATAACGAGTTCATCATCACCATGCGACCGATGCTTCTTAATTTCGTTTAAGGCTGCTTTTACTTCTGACACTTAAATGGGTAAAAGTACTTCAGATCCCTGATTTGTTGACAGTTGACAGTTTATTACAGTACACCATTCTTCTGATATTTATTCTTCATTCTGGATATTCACTATTATATTATAAATCACGCTTTGACGTGTTTGAAGAGCTAGTTAAGAATGCCGTCAATTATTGGACCCAAGCACTTCATCCGGACTTGGGATTGGTAGTTCTCTTGACTTTGTGAAATATAACATCTTACCGAGTCTCCCCTCTTCACGTCACTGCGTAAATGGCCTTGTTGCTTCCAACTATCTGTGTTTCAGTGTATAAACTTTTTGAGGGCACCTTTTACAGATTAGCTCTAAAAGTAACCATCGTTTAACTGTGAGACAGCAAATGACCAAAAATTTTCTAAAAGAAATTTCCCTTTTTGTATCTATAGGCATATGTGTAAACATATGCAAATTACTGACATTTATCACACACTGGGATTACTAGTAACAACGGATACTGTGTGCTACTAAGCATTTTCAGAAAGATACAACTTTTATTCCTTTCCTTTGTGTTAGCAGTTAAAGCTATAAAACAAACAAATAACATTTTTACTATACATTAATAATTACCACAACAAACAACATAGATTATAACGAATTGTATAAAAAAGAGTTAACTAGCAGCTGTTTCATTAATTATAGAACACAAAGAATACCAGACGCAGTTTAAGAACATACACGTTTAAATTATACCTCTAGATATCAATAAAAAGATTTTATTTTCCGCATTTGTTCTGTTATTTCCAGGTATACAAACGAGTATCGCATTGCGGAACAAGTACCGCATTTATAGTCAAGAACCGCTTTTATACAATACCCATAATGGACGTTACTACACACTAGTTAACCTCAAATATAGATCTAATGCAACATTTACCGGTTGCAGAACACATTAGTTGGTTATAAGAAGATGCTACCGTTTTCTTTTCCTTACATTGCAAGAAGGCTATATTAAGAAAAGAGTTATATAAAATTAAACTGCATTCATTCTCTATGAACTGAGATCTTTGTTATAAGTTTATACAGGATGTTTCACGTAGACCAAACATTAGACTCATCCCTGAAAATAATCCAATATCGAATGTGAATTATGAAAATTTGAACTTTTGGCAATATTATAGCTGATCTACACGTCTAAAATATTTGCAGCTCGCTATCACTTCCGGTAAAATAAAAACCGAAATATCCTATATATTACGATTTGTAACCGCAAGGAGGAAGTAGTGCTTTTTAAATTTATATATATATATATATATATATATATATATATATATATATATTCGAATTTATATAAATATATTTATTTATAAGTTTACAGCACGATTATCTCTTATCAACTAAACTCACTCATAACATCGTTATATATATACATATATACCAAAAAGTATTATTCTCGAATCTTCTGGGGTAGTCCCACCAATTCCCAATTTCCAATACAGCGCTCGCTACATCGCGAAGGTTCTCGATGCCATTTCGAGATGCAACCGTTACATAGGCCATGCTGAAAGCATGTTCGTAACACTGTTCCTCTCTTAGATCTGAGCGTCCCGATCAGCAACTCTATATGTAGGCCCATGATGGCGGAATCTACAGGCCTCTCCAGCTCTGCATTACCCCTCAAGAAGTAATAACAGTCTGCTGACTTTAAAGGACACGATCTCTTTGGGTTAATGCAACACACAGTAATTCTTACGCCGGTTTCTCGGAAGATCACTTCAAGCATGCTTCTGACAAAGAAAAAGCTTGTAGATATATTAAAAAGCAAAAATATTGACAGTCGTGATATGAAAATTATATCTAATTTATATTGGAATCAAACTGCCAAGGTAACAGTTGACAACCAGTACACCCAAAATATCAAAATACAGAGAGGAGTCCGCCAGGGTTGCGTGCTGTCCCCACTACTTTTCAATGTCTACAGTTAAGCGGTATTTCAAAAAGCGCTCTCAGACTCAATAGAAGGTATATCTATATCTATATATAAATGGAGAGGTTTTGCAGACGATACAGTAATAATGACGGATAACAACAATTATTTACAGAACATAATGCAACGCTTAATGAACGCTGTCATGAGTACGGACTGAAGATAAATTTAAAGAAAACTAAATGCATGATCATGACTAAATCTGCACATACAAATATCCAACGGACTATTGAAGATACTGCAATTGAGAGTGTTAATAACTACAAGTATTTAGGAACATGGATAACATCAGATGTAGACCAAACCAAAGAAATTAGGACACGCATTCAAATAGCACGTGCATAATTCATTAAACTTAAAAAGTTTCTTTGTTGTCGGTATATAAGGTTAGAACTGCGCCTGAGAATGCTTCGATGTTACGTGTTTTCTTCTCAACATTATGGCTTGGAAGCGTGGACACTAAAGCAAGTCCATCTGAATAGGTTGGCCGCCTTTGAATTTTGGTGTTACAGAAGAATCCTACGAATATCATGGATTCAAAGAATGTCAAACGTGGAAGTAACTAGGATAGGAAATGAGGCGGAAATAATATTAACTATCAAAAGACGAAAATTTGAGTACTTAGGACATGTGATGAGAGGGCAAAAATACGCATTATTACAACTTATTATGCAAGGCAAAATCCGAGGAAAGCGAAATGTGGGAAGACGAAGAATATCCTGGCTTAAGAACTTAAAGGAATGGTTTGAATGCAGTAGTGCAGAACTTTTTTGAGCGGCAGTCAACAGAGTCCGCATAGCCATGATGATTTCCAACCTTCGATAGAAGATGGAACTTAAAGAAGAAGAATGCTTCTGACAATCTTCCAATCCAGATTATCTAGTGCATGGTCTATCTTGGGTAAGGCCAAATTATCGATGTCATAATTGCACACGATTTTCTTCAAATTAGTTAGAGCACGCCATATATCCTCGTATACCTTGTCTGTATACGACTTCCTAGTCACCATATACAGCAAAGATCGAGGGCCATCTTCTAATCTCAGTACTCTTCCAACTTTAGGCTGCTGATTTTTTAACTCGTCTAAACGACCGAACTTCTTATAAAATACAGATGAGATTCCTTTAGTCTCATTACTAAAAATATCCTGCTGAACTTCTGTTGTCACGCCGAATCTAGCACCCTTTCTCTCTGCGTAATTTGACATAAACTCATTAAAGCTTAGTCGCCGATCATCTTTGATTTCATGTTGAAGGGTTCGGGCTTCTGTTTTATTTGAGCCAGCATAAGGTGCAAGACGATTTATGTGAACTACTTTTGGTTTACCTTTTGGCAACTTCTTAATTCGGTATATTACGCCATTTATTCTCTTTTTAATTTCATACGGACCCTTCTATTGTCTTTGCAGTTTAGGAGACAAGCCACGACGACGTTGTGGATTATAAAGCCAAACAAGATTACCTACTTCATAGTCTTTCATTCTTGCATCGAGAATCATATTGATCTTTCATTCTGTCACTGGCTAACTGGATGTGTTGTCGGGCAAGTTCATGAATGTTGTTCATTCTTAACTTCAGGTGGTCGACATAATCTTCGCTTGCAACATGTTCTTCGGAAGGTCTGCAGCCAATCTCTAGGTCGCAGGGCAAACGAACTTCACGACCTAACATCAGGCAGGTTGGAGACTGGCCTGTAGTTTCATTCACGGCCGAGCGGTAGGCCATTAGGATTAAATGAATGTGCTAGTCCCAATCTCTTTGATGTTCTGATACAACTTTGGACAGGTGTTTAACCATCGTTCGGTTCATCCTCTCGACCATTCCATCTGATTGAGGATGCAGGGGTGTCGTTCTGGTCTTATTGACACCAATCAATTTACAAACGTTTTGGAAAAGGTTTGATTCGAAGTTTCGCCCTTGGTCGGAGTGGATCTCCAAGGGAACACCAAATCGGCTAAAGAATTCTTTAACCAGTACCTCTACAACGGTAGCAGCTTCTTGATTTGGTATCGCATAGGCCTCAGTTCATTCCGTAAAATAGTCCATGGCTACCAGGATCATTCGTCTCTGGAAGTGGACCTGCAATGTCGATTGCTACTCTTTCCATAGGACTACCAACATTGTTCTGTTTCATGGGTACCCTCTTTTTACTAACTGGACCATTACTGGTTGCACACAGTTCACATTTCCGGCATCATCTTCTTACATTATCTTTACAGTTCACCCAATAGAACCGTTCTCGAACCTTTTGCAAAGTCTTCGTAATACCAAAGTGTCCACCTGATGCACCGTCATGCAACTGATGCAATACTTCTGACACTTTACTTTTAGGTACAATCAACTGATCCTAGTTTCTGTACCATCATCGTTCTCAAAGGTTCTATACAGAAGATCATCTTTTAGCACTAGGCAATTCCATTGGCTCCAGTAACACTTGACTTCTTGACTACATGCACTAATGTTTTCAAATTTACTATCATTTTTTTTTAGAAGTTTCTTCAATCATTTGCGACGTTTCATCGAATCTTTTCGAAACATTCTCGAATTTTCCATCAATTATTTTAGTTAAAACGGCTTCTTCTGCTGATTGAAACTGGAATGTCTCTGGGTCGTCTCGATTCTTGTTGAGAACAGTCTTCAGTCGTTCTTGGGCCCGCTGCAGTCTTCATCGCGTTCTTCTAGTTGCTCACGCAACTGTTTTACTGACAGTTCTACTAGCAGCATCTTTGGTCAGGCACACACGTACTTTTTAAATGTTCTTTCGTACAAAGATCACTACCGAACTACGCGGATGTTCCCGACGAACAATACTTTTCAAAAGTTCAAAAGTCGTTTTCAAAAGTCACTGCTGAATTTGTTTTTTTAAATAAATCAATTATCCTCACACCGGACACCAACTGTAACGTTTTTCAATAAAACGAGCGGTTCGAATTTATATACTACTACTACTTGTCGGTTTATAACGTTCTCCGCCGTTTTCCGACTTCCAATCGCCACTTAGACCGGTTGTTCCATAGATCTTCTTCTATGGCCCTCTCTCTCAGTTCTTTATTTATTCCTTCGCTCCAACTTTTCCTCGGTCTACCTCGTTTTCTCTTTCCTTCTGGTTGCCACTTTAGTATTTCTTTTGGCATTCGTTGTTCGTCCATTCTTTGTAAGTGTCCGAACCAGATAAGTTGTTTTGTTGTTAGGTCATCTGTGATTGTTCGTTTGATTCCCATTATTTCTCTAATGCGTTCGTTGGTAATCCTTTCTCTTCTAGATCTTCCTGCGGCTCTTCTCCAAAAATCCATTTCCGTCGCTTTCAGCGTTGACAGTGTTCTTTCTTTCAGTGGCCATACCTCACAGCTGTATAAAGTGATACTTTTTACGAATTTATATAAATATATTTATTTATGAGTTTAAAGTACGAATTTATCTTATCAACTAAACTCACTCATAACATCGTTACATATATATACCAAAAAGTATTATTCTCGAATCTTCTGGGGTAGTCCCACCTCTAATTCGTTGTTTGACAAATGGATTTCTACAGCGCTTGATACATCGCGAAGGTTCTCGATGCCATTTCGAGATGCAACCGTTACATAGGCCATGCTGAATGCATGTTCGTAACAATATATATATATATATATATATATATATATATATATATATATATATATATATATATATATATATATATATATATATTACTTTTGTGGCTCAGTATCTTTATTTTTGTATTTGCAAGTATGAGGACCAAAAAAATAATAAAAAAACATAAATATCAAATGTAAAATTCAACCATATATTGAATCGAAATAAGATTAATAAAAATATCAAAAGTAAAATTCATCAATATCATGTATCAACATAAGATACCTGCTATGCTATATAAAAATATAAAAATTTTTAACAGAACAAAATCATACCATAAATTGTTAACATCTACAACACACAGATCATTTTTTCTCAACGTACTCTTCGTTTCTAGGTATTAATGAGAACATGGTTTTCACATCTCATACCGAACTCCTGTGTTTCTTTTTTTTTATTCCAAACTCGGTTTTCTCTCCTACTCTTTCCTCAAAATCTCTTCCTTGATCCATCACAAAACTCCAAGAAACTACATGTCTTGCCCATCCTTCCTATTTTTCTCTATCCTATTTCGTCCTATTATACAAACAGAAAACCTACCGGTTTCTTGTTGACACAAAAGCTACATCATCCTAGCTCATTTGGAATAACCAGTATCGAACTGTATTGGTTTGACTGCATAGAAAAAAAAATTTACCCACTTTCTTATTCTAAACAATTTTAATTTTCAATGTTCGTTGTTTCGTAAAACTCTCATACCTTCATTTGTCCTTTCAAATCTATTGAGGATTAACAGTACGTGAAATCAGTTTAAATACTATGACGCACTACTATGAAAGAAAATCGCCGTAAATTACAGCGGTAATTTTGTTAATTTTGCAATCCCAAAAGAATGAAGATTATTTGAAAAACAATAACATTTAATCTGTCATGCCAAATTCTCAAAAGTTTTTAATAAACGTAATATTATTTTTAATCTAACGCCAATCCTCACATTACTACACAAACACTACATTAGTATTCCTGGATGCTTCACGGTTGAAAGCCAAGAAGTCATTTTCACATCCTGAACGGAAAATGAATGGACCAATTACACAACATAGCCTTAAAAATAGGAGCCTAGAAACAGTATTTTTGGGGGATTGCTTAGTAGTTCCCTTTAGATGGTCTCCTCGCTCACCGGCTCAACGCCCCTCGATTTTTTAAAAGAGGGGTTATAAAAAACAATTGATGAAAAGTTCCTGCAACAAAAGAAGACCGAGTTGCTTTTCAGTCCATCCTATCCGAAGAATGCTACCTAGGTACCTCGGTATTTGTTGACCGGGAAATCTTAAATGATTTTCATGTTACGCTTAGTATACGCATTACCGTTGTCTCTAATATATTTTTAATTATTAATATTTCTGGTTATTATTTCGATTACATGCCGATGAATTGAATATAACTGTTAGATATGACTTTTTCTCTTAATCATTATTTTTTACTAGTTTTAGACCTTTCGCGATAAAATTACCTAACGGCAGCCATCGATCTCATTTTCGTTGCACCATTCCGCATGATTCACGGGTTAATATAAATCGTACCAGTAAATGTGTTGCTTAGCGTGTCCTCAAGCCACCGTTTTAAAATATTTCAGTGGAGCCGTAATAACAGTCGTTCTATATTTTAGCGAGCGGTTACGGAAATAGTACGAAATATAACAATCATGGAAATAAACTGATTTTTTGCGGTTAATGACCACTTTGTTATAAAGTGAACCATTTTTTTAGATCAAGGTGAACCTGTAAAAAGCAGAAATGTAGTAACAATGATAAAAAATAATTCTCAACAGTAAATAATATGAAAGTACAAAACCTAGAAAAAAATGTTCTAAAACTTGTTCCCATTTAAAGCTTTTTAAGTAAAAGAAAGGTATTATACAAGGAACTTATTTAAATTCTATTTATCACAGTATTTTTTGTGAAATAAACAGTCGATTATTTTTATCTTAGGTCTTCTGTGATCGTTATTGCTTGTTTATGTTTTTTACTTCTTTTATTAGTATTGGTTGGGATTCTCATTTCCATCTGCTTAAAGCCGTCATCTCACATTATTGTTGTTTTTAGATGTTTTGAAACTGTTTTCATGTTTACCTTAAATATTGTGTTTGTATGGAATTCAACTACAATCGATTGTAAGGGGACTTGCATTTTTACATTTATTTTGACGTCTTAAATTTTTAATCCATGAACCGTTTTCAATTTTTTTTTATTAAAAAAATATATTAACCGATAATGTTTATCAATTAGCGCTTTGTAGCAACGAATTCGATAGTTGACTTACTTGGCCTGGATCTTGTAGGCAAATAGCCATATTTTGGTTGAAATTCTGAGAGTGACGGACTCTCGGATTGGTAACAAAGTTCTGATCTTTCTGTGCTTATTTAGTTTATTGTAGATGACGTGTCTCTGACCTCCTGTTAACTCATTAATGTTGGTATACTCCTATTGCTGACTTCTTTTTTCATTGTTGGTAACCAGAGCCTGCAACATTCTGTTAATGCATTAGCTACAGATTTTTCTTTATTTAGTAAGATAAGAGCTGCTTCTGTCATTTTCTTGTTTTTGCTGTTTGTTTATTTCATGACTATCGATGAATCTTTTCGTTGGACTCTGAGTCCCAGGCATGCTGCACAGCTTATTGATGAATTTTTGGTAACATTTCTATACACAAATTGACACGAATCTTGCTGAACTATTGTCAAATCAGACGGCATCCAATATATGTCACATATTTAGTACATTATGTTGAAATGCAAGCAAAACGGTCAAACATAGTATCTGTAACTCCAGGTTAACTGCAGCTAAATATTCTTACCTTCTATGGTTGAGTCCATGATTCTTTACCCTTGCGTCATTATTTAAAGTGTAATATATGAGGGTACCACATTTAAAAAGGGTAGGAAAAGCGGGTTGTGACAGCTGAACTATAAAAGAGGATTGAGGCTAAGGGATGCTTAGCACTGTCACCACTGTAATATCCCCTGTGTTTAAAGGAGATTTAGCTGTCCGAGCGAATTTGAGACATACTGGTCCACTAGTCGAATAGGTCGTGTTTTCGCTCTCGCGGATTTACAAGAGGGTAGGAAAAAAACCAGGATAGGGCTGAAGGATACTCCGATAGGTTCAGAGCTTATGGGCTTGCGTTAGAAGCCAGGAAGATGTACAAAGCAAAAATGTGTTCTCTTCTTGTCTCTATCTAACGGTAAAAAAAACAAGCCACTTTCAACTTACTATGTATTTAACAAATCATAAAATTACAACTGTTACACAAGATGTACAAGAAAGCTAGTAGTGGTTATCAAAGTTTGCGAAGGGAGACGAGAAGAGATTGTACTAAGGGAGTTTAAAAGGCAGACAACCCACTATTAATTGTTTCTCTCAATGGTTAGTATATATTGTTCGTTGCCTTAGCGTACTTAGGCCCTAGCTAACGAATACGCCTTGTAGTCCAAACTGGAACTCAGGAATTAATTGTTTCTCTCAATGGTTAGCATATATTTTTCGTTGCCTTAGCGTACTTAGGCCCTAGCTAACGAATACGCCTTGTAGTCCAAACTGGAACTCAGGAACAGACTGGATGAACAATCTGATATCACGATAATTGAGGCGAAACACACCGTAACTGCTGGCCGAGTAACACCCTAGGTCGCCCTGCCGCGCTGACTGACTCACTGCTGACTGAGCGCCTAAGTACCACTGGCACAGGACGCGCCAGCACTACCCTCTGCCTCGTTTGCCAGAACGCTACTGCCTGGCTCGGTCGCCAGAACCTTACTGTCTGGTTGACCAACTTCTTTCTGTTTTTATGTCCTGCCAACTCGTACCCTAGATTCTTTCCTCACAGTCCGAAGTGGAGCTTTGTTTCTACGTTTTCGCTGATTATGCCATCTACTCCATGTGTTAAACTGGATCACGCCATGTAAAACTTCTTACTCAGCTCAATTCTTATCACTGTTTAACAATTCGTACTTTGTATTATTTTCCAACGAAGGTCTAAAGTGTCGTAATTTTTTAAACATTCAGGCTTGTGTCAAAACTAGGTCAAATTGTTATTCTTTGTTTAATTTGAAATGTATACGTTAAACTGTGTCGAATTTATTCTTATTAATTTGGAGTATGAAAAGATTATTTAATTAATTTTAATTATTCTTTTCTAGGCTAACTACCCCTTATTTTGTTTCTTTTATTTTCTTGCTATGTTGACTTGTTACATACCGGCTTACTAATTAACGATTGCGTTTGGGGGGTAGGGATGTTTCCCTTGGGTATGAGGCTGATACATTACAAAAGCATTCAACATGATTCAAGATTCAACGTATTCAAAGATCACGGATTATAACATTTGATGTTATTAAGTAAATAGAATGTATAATGTTAGTTTTGCTTTAAAATTTTGTTGCAGAATTACAGCTACATTTGAAGTACAGTACTGTGCGAATTAATGGAATCATAGGCTGTTTTAATGAAAAAACAGTTTATTAAAAAAAATTATATTTTGACAAAACTATAAAGGTAAACTTAAATCATTTAGTAGGAAATATGTCCCCCTTTGACTGCAATTACTGTTTTTACCCGTTTTGGCATAGATTCTACGAGTTTCTGACAGTTCCCAGATATCCTTTCATCTCGAAACCAAACGAAACCTGAATGACGGCTTCTATCATTTTTATTTTTGTAGTACAGTCGATTTTGCGCATTCTAGCTTTGCAAATGGCCCATAAATTTTCAATGGGGTTGAGGTCGGGCCAATCTAAAACAATAATCTTATTTTTTTAAAATTCCATCATCTGCTTTGATTTGCGACAGGGAACAGAATCCTCAACATACGTCGATAGCCCCACATTTCAAATGCCTCTAATCGTTTTATGGCATCTTCTGTAAGACTCCAGCTTGTTACTCCATAGAGGAGGACACTAAAGACTTAATAGCTAAGAATTATTATCCGTATATTGATACTTAAGGATAGGTTGCAGAGAATCTTCCTAAGTCTGTAAAAAAAGAGCTTCTGGCTTTTTCAATACGAGTTAGAGTTCGTAGATGTGATCCCAAGTATCCTCAATATTGTAGCCCAAATAGCATATTTTTCCACTCTTTCTAACGATGTATCGCCTATTGTAATTTGGGCGTTTATGTTGGTGTTCTTACTAATGATCATTATTTTTGTCTTGCAATTAAGTTTTAGGCCGTATTTGTTACATGTTTCTACATTCGTTATCCTTTGGAATCCCCGCGCACTATCTGCCAGCAACACTGTATCGTCTGCATATCTAATATTGTTTATAAGTTGACCATTTACACCAATCCCATCTTCTGATTCGTCCAAGGCCTCTCTAAAGATATTTTCAGAGTATATGTTAAACAATGCCGGTGACAATATGCAACCCTGTCCAACTCCTTTTTCGACTGTGAAGATCTTGTACAGTTCATTTTCTAATAGCACTGTTCCTTTTTGTTGGAGATATAAGTTTGAGATCAGTCTTATATCCTTACCATCTAGTCCTGATGTTTTAAGGATATCGATTAGTTTTCCATGTGGGACTTTATCAAATGCCTTCTCGAAACCAATGAAACATGCATACACATCGCAGTTGACATCCCTGGCTCTCTGTATTAGAACTTGCAAACTAAAAAGCGCTTACCTCGTTCCAAGTCCTGCTCTGAATCCAAATTGAACTTCACTTAGGTTTTCTTCTGATTTGGTGTATATGCGCGAGTGAATGATAGTAACGAGTACTTTAAGTACATGGCTCATCAAACTAATTAATCTATGTTCTTCACATTAGTCTCGTCGATGTTGTTGAATAGCTTCGTAAGAGCTGTGATTTGATGTGCCTCTAATAGCTTTAAAATTTCACCATGCACCTCATCAGGTCCTGGTGATTTTTCATGTTTAATCCGCTTAATCGCTATAGTTACTTCTTCGTTTGTTATTTTTGGGCCGTAGGGATTGTTTATTTCAATCGAACTTCGTGCTGCATCTTCGAATAATTCTTTCATATATTCTTTCCATTTTTGTAATTTGTCTTCAATGGTAATCAAAATCTGGCCTTCAATGTCTACAACTATGCCTATATTGCGTTGTTTTCTGGTGTTCTGTACCTCTTTAATTTTTTTGTGCATATGGAAATCGTCATGTTTGCATTGTAGTGTTTCGATTTCTGTCAGCCATGCTTCTTTTGCTCCTTTTATTTCCTTTAGTATAGTCTTATGCAACTTTTTGTATTCGTTGTCATTTCTACCTTTTAATTTTCTTCGCTCTTTCACCATCTACAATATTTTATCTGTCGTCCATTGTTGCTTCTTTTCTCTTTTTGATTTTAGATATTCATGCGAAATTGTGGTAATAGATGTCTTCATTTCGTTCCACTGTTCTTCTATGTCTCTAGTAGTGTGTTCAACTATTTTCGCAAAATTCTTATTAATATCTGTTTTTACTTTTTTCTGGATGTCATTTTCTTTTAGTAGTCTTATATCTATCTTGGGCCTCATGTTCTTATGAATTCTTTTGAGTCGTATATTGATATTTGGAACCAATAGACTATGATCTGAGAAGACATCTGCACCTGGATATGTTTTTATTGAGGTGATAGAATTTCTACACCTTTTGTTTATGTTGATAAAATCAACTTGGTTTCTTATGATTTTCCCTGCATTATCACCGGGTGCTTTACATGTATAAAGCGTTCTTGGATATAATTTAAAAACTGTGTTCGTTTCAACCATATCCGTCCCTTGGCAGAATTGGATCAGTCTTTCCCCTCTTTCGTTTCTTATGCCAAGACTATATGACCCACGACATTCTCGACTGTACCTTGTCCTATTTTGGCATTGATCAACTATATCTTATCTTAAAAGCATATCCTTACGAACGTTACTTACACGTCAAAATCGATGATGAATTATCGGATCACCATAAAATAATGGCAGGAGTACCGCAGGGAAGTGTGCTTGGAGAATTCCGTTATCTATTATATACTGCTGATGTTGCTCTAATCGATGACACACTAGTAACAATATTTACAGACGACACTCCAATTTTGGTTTCAGACGCTGACCCAGTAAGAGCTACTGAAAAACCAAAACAGGAGCAACAAAGGAGTATTTGTCCGCGAGTAAACATTTTTTTCTGAGACCAGCTCATTTTCATGATTGATATCCATCAAAGTTCCGACGATAATCTTTTGGTTATGATCTTCCACAGAATAAGATTGTGAAACGGTACTCAACTCTAGTTTTTCAAATCTGATTTATTACCTTTTTTATGAATGTTTAGTTGACGAAGCTGTGTTGAATGTTTATTGCTTGGTCACATGTAAATGTGACGTCACATGTACTATTTCGTAAATAAAATAAATCCATTTGTTGTCACCAAATAAAAATTTTAATTAAACATTTTTTAAAGGTAAACTTTAAACTTATCTATCAATTTATTCATAAATATGTATAATAAAAACCAGTCAGACAGGTAATAATATTCTTGTGATCCGTTTGCAACTAATTAATTTATCATCTGGTGTCTGCATAATATTATTATAAATTCAAAAAGTTTAAGAACAATCTAAATGAAATAACCTTGTACATAAAATCAGAATCGTACTCTGGAAAATGGAATAAAGTTCCGGATTTTTTTTTAGATTACTCGCTATAACATTAGATTAGGTGTTTCCAATTTTTTTCTGCCATGGAAATGATCATTCTTTTGGTAGAACCCAACTAATATAAATACCGCCGCACATACATAGATTTCAAAGATTTAGGCGGCCAAAATTATATTTGGTGTAATTTTGGTTCTACGTTCAATTAAATTAAAGGAAAAGTATATATTTTTTACAACAAACATATATTTGTCACGTTACAACACACAACAGAATGAAAACTCAAAATTAACAATAAAAAAAATATATTAATAATCATTATCTTCCGGTTCAGACGTCTCCATTGACTCTGTGTTTTGGTCAGCAGGTAATAAAAGTGCAATCGTTTCAGATAGAAATGCCTTGCGTGAAAGTTTTTTTATTTGTCTCAAGCAACTAATGAAGGGATCTGAACTTAATAAAAGCCTATAATATACATCTAAGTTACACTCTTCCTTAGAAAACTTTCTAACAAAATCTAACCGGTATGATCGGAAATGCTTGTTCTGGGCCTCTGCAGCTTCTTCTGATAGCTGTCCTATTGGAAGTAGCGAATTTTTGATGATTTGGCTTCCATGTATCAATAGCTTGTGCATGGTTGGCGTCATTGGATGCCAACCATAAAATTCCACGTACAATTTTGCTGTTTCGTACGCATACGTATCATATTTTTCAGCATCTACTTTGTGGCCACTTAAAATAGTTTCTAAAATTACCTTGAATCTGTAAATCATATCAAAGCTAATACCTGTAATGTCTGAAGCCAATTCGGGATTTTCAAAAAATCTGCGGCTTGTTTTGCCATCATTGGTGTTGAAAGTTGGCTTTTGGCATGTCAACGAGTAGTCTGGTTTCATTCCGAAACCTCTCCTGAATTTTAGACTTGTTTTGGGCTTCTAACGCCTTTTCTTCTTCACTTTTTCTTTTATTGTATTTTTTTACAGATAGTTTATACGCAAGGTGTATCATACTTTCAAAAATACGGATCCGCGCGTGTAATATTGACAAACCGAATTCCAAAGCTTGAGGGTTTACAGTATTTTTCATTGGCAAATCATTAAAGTTCTTTGAGGTAGCTAAACAAATGTAGCACTGGGATGTTGACTTTGTGTCTGTGACTGCGTTGCACACCTTAGCATCAATCATACTCATTTTGAGTTGGTGCTCTAACGAAAACTCCTATTCATTTAACGTAACGATTGTATAGTTCAGTTGTTTAATGGACTCCTGCACATATTTTATCTCTTCTTTAGTCACAGCCGTTGTTTCTTTTACAAATCTAAATCGGATTGGCCGGCAAAACTTTGTCGAAGAAGGGGTTGGATTTTGCCATATAATTTTACTACCGTTTTTCCACAAACAATGCGCAAAGGTACAAAGGAACTCATAAAAATGTTGTCATCTGAATCAGTATCATTATTGAAACTTTGTTTAAATTTGGATTGTTGAGCACCGTCACAACCCCATTTGCAAATTATCATTAAAGACTTCCTCTCTTGCTCGTTAAGTCGAATTAGCACATCTTCTAGGTATTTTGATAATCGTGTCATTGTTAGATCCATTAGGCACTGTAGGTTGCTCTCTGCGCAGGTAGATGTAATTTTTAGAGATTCTTTTGGCGGATAGCACTCTTGTTTAGCTTTCAAAAGAAAATTATAGCAAGGGAAATGTTGCTCTTATTATGTCATACTGCCGTCTCGATAGATCAGCTTCAACTAACATCTTGAGTGCTTGCAGAGGCGTGAATGGAGGTAGCTCATCCTTGTCGCAAACTTTACTGTAGGCTTTTCTATATTTACTGGCCCGTGTTGATGAGTTCGTAATGTCATTAAGCAATTTTGAGGCAGTCCTATGTCCTGTTGTCTGCAACACAGATTTAGCAGCGTGGACAATAACTTCATTACCTACGGAGGCCCTTATTTCTTCCGTTTTCCGTCGTTTACTACGCTCACTTAATTCTCCAAAAGACTTGGGTGGTCGACTTTGAGTGAAAGCTGTTTCAGTGGGAATCTCGAATGTTCCCTCTAACCACAATTGATTTTTTTCAGGAAAACATCTAGGTGTTTATTTGCTTTTACTCATCGTTGCTTAATTTGTGATTTTATATAGAATATCTTTGTTTGAAGACATCTTTAGCTTCTTGGTTGTGCCCATAACGCATTAGGAGAAAATTCTCATAATAGTCAAGTTTTTCATTTAATGTTGGTAAAATTTGACTTTGTAGTTGACCAAATATGTATTAACGAGTCACAACTTTAGTACCCGATGCAGTAGGTACACCTGAAACAAATGAAAAACGAGTTTAATACAAAATAACGCAAACTCAATATTTTGCTATATTTGACATAGAGCATTTCAAAGGCTTAGCTCAAAAAAGCGCGAATTTGCGCGGCTGTTTTTTTATAGAATTACTTAGTTACATATGTCAAGTATATATTATAACAAAAATTATGACAGGGACGGATTAAGAAGTACTTTAAAACAGTTATTGAATATAAATTGATGTAAAAAAATACATTATGAACAAGGTGATGTTTGTCGTGTTAAAAATTAACAAATTAACTATTGTTCTTAACAATTTAATTGTTAAGAACAATAGTTCTTACCTGTATTATCGCAATGCATCACAATTTAATCGAAACAATTAAGTTTAGGAGAGCGTCGAAAACTAACACGTAAACACTCGTTCACTGTCAAATTCGAATGACAGCAGGCCAACTCCTGCGCTTCGGTCGCTGGTGGTATATTGGTATATTGTAGCTGGAACTGTTGACTCACCGGAACGGTTGATTGATAGCTTACCGTTATTTCGACTTTTTAAAAATAACTTTTGGCCGCCTAAATATCTAAAATCTACGTATGTGCGCCGTCTTTAGTAAAAATATGATTTATATTAGCGACTTAATGGTTTCTCAAATTCCGTTTATAATTTGACCACAGAAAGATGAAATACTGAAATAACTGGCAAAAAAGTGAAACAATTGTTAATCATGGACAGTTATTATAGTCTAGGGGCAAAGAGGGCTTTCGTGGCCGATTGAGGTCCTTGAGATTTTACAACTGATTTTTATATATTTTGACCCGCTGAATCCGAATCTTCCACCGTGGTAATCCGAATTTTTGGGCAGGAATTTGTTGTTAACAATTTAATTGTTTTAAATGATTATAACTAATATACTAATAAAGATTACTATTTTTTTAAATCATGTTTTGTTTCTTAAAAAAAACAAACGTAAATTGATGAGCTACTAGCACCCGGCGCGTCGCTCGAGCGCAACTGTACTTGCACTTTGTAACATTAATATCTTTATAAAAAAATAACTTCTGCGTGTCTCGTAAATCTCAAATTGTTCATTAATTGTTTATAGAATAATAATTTACATTATTATTTAATAATTTCAATTGTTTTTATACGCGACTTACCACTTCTTTCAAAATATTATAACAAATGAAATATATTTAATCACGATGTATTTTTTTATTTCGACTAATCTGCAGTACCTGAATTATATTAATTGGACTATTTTTTACCAATGTTAATTTTTTTATTTAAATTAACGTGAACGTGACATCTATGGTAGAATTCTGATTATCATTTTGAAGATTTGGTTTCAGCGGGTCAATACACATCAAAAACTGTTGTAAAATCTCATGGACCTCAATCGGTCACGAAATCCCGCTTTGCCCCTAGACAATTACTTATTGATATCACTTAGATATCGTATGATGTTTGACATGAAAAACTTTTGATTTTGAAAATATTTAACGTAAAGAATAAAACTAAAATTGTTTCATCGTTTTGTTAAATTGTTAGGCTCTAGTCTAGTTCTGAACTTTATTTTGTTGTAGTCATAAGCTGAAAAGCCAGTTTTGCACAAAAGTACAGATAAGTAGAAAATTAGAATCATGAAAATCTTCTGAACCACTGATTTACGGATCTACTAATCGGTTATTGTCTTAGGACAACCTTATGTTCGCCACGTACTTTAAATAACCTGGCTAAAACTTTTTCTCTGGAAAGCCAAACTGATTTTTGTTTCTACAAGGAGTGCATTATGCTAACATTTCCGTGCATTCAGATGCATTTTTAAAAAGTCTTGACTGGAGTGGATGAGAAATAATTGACAATTTATATGGACTGATCAAGAGCAAAAAGTAAACTAAACGCAATGACTGGTGCAACAATAATATTATGGTGCAGTATGATGCTTTCACTGAACCTTTGGGTTTCGCGAAAACGGCTTTTTAGAATCGCTATCTTAGATGTCTTCTAGAAAACACTTTGCTTCGTAATAAAACGAAACTTCACTGTGTCTATAGATAATTATCATCATGTAGCTCTAAAACCCTGTGTGGGTCTTAGCTAACTTCTTTCCAATTGTCTCGGTCTTCCATAAATCGATTGTTAAATGGTATATTCATTTTTTGGAAATAGGATTTTTAAGGCGTATGAATAGAGAACGTGAACTCACAGAAATTGTCAAGAATCGTAAAACGTCTTATCTTCGACACATATTTAGACACGACATGTATCACTTTCTTCAGCTTATTATAGAAGGGAAAATAGATGGCAGACGCGGTCCGGGTAGACGACAAATGACCTGGCTGCGCAACATCAAAGATTGGACAGGATTAGACTTTCAAAGTTTAATAAGGAAAGCCCAAAATAGGGAAGACTTTGCAGAGGTCATCGCCAACCTTCGCTAAGAAGACGGCACCTAAAGAAGAAGAAGGAGATAGGATTAGATATTGTCCCTACATTCTAATCCGGGATGCCCTAGTTGCCTTTTTTCCTTGGGAACCTCCTCCGAAACTAGTGTTTCGTTATAAAATGTACATAGGCGGAACGATAAGCACTGAGCCTCACCACCCGATGGCACCACTATCGCAGAAGACAAGAGAAATCTACTATCGTAAATACATAGACGGCTAATTTCAAATTTCAGCCGAAATCGCACACGTAATTTTGTTTTGTCTACATGAGAAAGCGGGAGTGGCCGCGGATTTTACAAAAATGGAAAAAGAGGTACAATATCGGTCGGTGATTCGATTCTTGATTTGGAAAGGGAAATCGCGCAGCAAAATCAAAGAGCGCTTGGATACTATGCACGGTGACTCTTCCATGATGGCAACCGTCAAAAATTGGTTTAATGAGTTTCAACATGGTTGCACGTTGGTTTTTGATGAGCCACGCCTGGTTGCCCCTAAAATGGATACCACAGAGGATGAAGTGACAAAAATCCACGTTCTCGTACTGACGTTGTGCGAGATAGCTGAGACAATAATCATCTAAAAAGACCACGTGGGTCATATCCTGCATGACATTTTGGGCATGAGAAAGCTGTCGTCCCGATAGGTGCCGCGTTTGCTCAGTTCAGGTAACAAACGCAACGGTGAGACTACTTCAGAGCAGCGTTTGACGCTGTTTAAGCATAATCCGAAGGAGTTTCTATATCGTCTCGTAACCGTCGACGAAACATGGATCCATTAGTACACATCAGAGACGAAGAAACAGTCGAAACAGTGGACGTAACCCGGCGAACGTGCTCTGAAGAAGGCGAAGACTGTCCTATTTGTCGGAAAGCTGATGCTATGCTAAATAATTGAACCGATTCTAAATTGCGGAAAAGTGCCCTAAATTTGGCGAACAAAAAGTACTCCTCCACCATTACAACGCACCGGCTCACACCTCCGCCGTCGCCATGGCCAAATTGTTCGAATTGGCCTATTCTGCTGACTTCGAGAAAACGTATTTTTCAGACGGGTTAAAGAAGTTGAAGTATAGCTGGGTCAAGTATATACAGCTAAAAGGAAACTATGTTGAGAAATAAATCTCCACTTTTCCAAAATTTTCATTTTTATTTTGTAGACTGATTACTTATAGGACCGCCCTAGTATATACGTGCCCAAATAGATCTCGAATATTTTTCTTAGTATATTACCCACTTACGCTGGACACATTGTGTGAGAATACCTAGCCGGTTTTTATGGCAAACTGATTAACAGTATAACAACTATTCGTACTGAGGCCGCTTCTAGAGAAATGCTGGGAATTTAACATACACATATATAACCTGATTATAGACTTCCGACTGGTATATGATAGCGTATAGAGAAACCGACTATGGAATGCGATGGCGGAGCTCTCAATACCAAAGAATCTCATTCAGATGATCACCCTGTATGGAGAGGGAGTACCTAAATAATGTATGGACAATAAAAAATTTATTTAAAATCTTTTATTTAAAGGTATATAATTAAAATACCCAATCGGGCTATATCACAAGACGTTTTCGGAATCTGTATTCCATCATCAGTGTTTCTAGGTGTACATGTTTTGAGCCACTAAATATTTGGGTAAAAACCCGTTAAATGTTATTAGTTTAAATTTAGATTACATTATTCGATCTTATATGATAAGATGTTAAAGTTACCAGTGGAATTGATAATATGGCAACGCCTACATGAGGTTGCTGGTCCTAAAACAAAGTGTCTACGAGGACTTGTTGATAGCAGCATTTTAATTATATACCTTTTATAAAGGATTTTAAATAATTTTTTTGTGATACATGGTATACAGCCAGCTACAGGAACTTAGTTTCCTTGTGGGTGTGAACAATAGACTTTCCAGGAGCTTTGAAATAAACAATGGGGTAAGCAAGGTGACGTTTTATCATCGTTATTTCGTAGTCTTATCAGAAAAGGCAGTGACATCAGCCGAACAACTGTTAGCATACGCAGATGTCATCGATCTTATGGGAATCTCCATCTTATCCGGAAACGACATTTTTAATAAGATCGAAGGGGCAACAAAAAAGGTTGAATTTAAAGTGTGTCTATTACTTAGATATATCCACAATGATTTACTACGATATAAACACGCATTTAGACTAGCGTTTTCAACTCTGGAATTGTACTAATTTAGGTAACATGGAAATAATTTAGATATTTCAAAACAATGTATTGAGGAACAACATTACCGCTCTTTGGTATATCCTGAACAACGATCTGAAACTGAAAACTGTAAAAAAATTGTCAAAAAGATATCAGAATGTCATGAACAACGGCACCACAACAATGAATGTCGAGACAATCCTATACACAACACTGTATTAAAGTGAAAAGACATAAGGGGGCAAAATAATCTGAATTTATTTAAAATGATATTTTAAAAGAAAGGAATAGAGCTTGTTCGTGTACATGCTGGCTTTAGTGAGGTATGTGCTCTTAAATTTACGAAAACTTCACTATAAAGGTTTGTTAATTGGCTAAATGATATAATATAATAGTCTCCCGTTTTATACCGCTGTCGCGGCTTTGGGAGTATAGCAGGGTAGTCTGCTATATCTAGGGCCTACGGTATACAAGGAAGGTAACATGGCCAGTGCTACGCTTCAACCGTCTATTATTACCCCTGGTTTTACCCAAGGTACTCATTTTTATTCAGGCTGAGTCGACCTGGGGCCTATAGACATTTTTAAAATGTCTAGATGTTCTTGCCGGCGGTGGGATTCGAACCCCGGACCACCTGCTTGCGAGGCAAACATCCTACCGCTTGCGCTACGCCGGCTAAATGATAATGATAACAAAACTCATGTGTTTAAAAGAAAAAAAAATAAATAGAACCCTTGGAAAAAGGGAAACCTAAGAAAAAGAAAAGCTGAATAGATTCTGCATGGTCTACAAAAATAGACAATATTGAAGTTGATAGAGCATTACTGCAAGTTGTACCTTGTAAGAATATGACTGAGTCCAAACCTGAATTGATAGTCGTGAAACTTTCACTTTTAGCTATTAGCTAGTTTTAATTTCTAGAATAAGATACAATATCTTGGGAAATTTTTCCTGTAAATTGAACTTGAATTATAGTTTCAATGCATAATCTAAGATTACATGATTATTAAAAATATTGAGTATTAAAAAATTAAAACCATATGTAAATATAATGGGAACTCCTGGACAACATGAAGGCATTATTTTATTAAACTTAAATAATTATTTCATTGGAAATTAATTTTTTGACCTAAATTCTAATGAAAACTTATACATTGTTTATATTATCATTTGAAAAAGAAATTAACAAAGAAAACTTATTTTAAAGGCAACCATATTAAATTTTACAAAAAATTATTGATTGAAATAAGTAATACTCGTTTTTTCACGTAGGTGATGAATCCGATATCCAAATTGCTCTAGCAATCATAGTTATTTCAAACTCCACCATGTATGAATTCATATAAATTTCCCTGATCCTTATCTAGTCGAACCCCACAGGTTGACGTAAGATGGTTTACTATGTACAATATTTACTTATTGTAGGTTGCGCGTAAATGTGTTTTTTTCTAGAATTTTCGTAACCAGAAGAAAAAAATCCGGTTTTATAATTTTCCCACAAATAATTTTTCCATCGCGTTTCTTTTGTTTTAATTTTTTCACACCTCGTCGCCATCCATTGTATCGATCAATGCATTCTGTCCGTAGCCCGCGATAAGAAAGATGTGCTTCCAAAAATATAAACACAATAGAACAATAAGATCGGTATTTGGTAAGATTAGCTCGTAAAAATATGCATATAACTGCACGTGGACTTTGTGGGGCTTTAGAAAATACCAACAATATTACTATATGTAGCCAAACTTTGAGGAATAGATTACATGAAGCTGGCCTGCACGCCAGATGTCCATTGAGAGCTCCATCTTACGTCATAGAAATCGTGGATTCAGAATAAAGTGGGTACACCAATGTTTGTATGGATGCTTACAAGAATGGAGGTCTGTGTTATTCACTAGTGAAGCTAAGTTTTGGCTCTATCCTGATTTAAGAAGAGTGAGAGTTTGGAGAGAACCTGGTAGGCAAGAGAGACTCAGGTATATACAGGGTATTCGTCCATATAGTGGTGTACAAGTTTTGTTTTTCATCATAGAACTGTTCCCATTTTTGTGGAAGGCACTTTAAATCAATATCATTTTATTGATCGTATCTTAGAACCTGTTGTCTTTGCATTTGCTACTACTGCATATCCTGATTTGCGTTACGTGCAGGATAATGCAAGGTCGCACACCGTAGCAACAATAAGAGATTGGTTGTATATATTGTGGATATTACACTTACCGTGGCCAGCACAATTGCCATTTTGCCATTTGACCCTGTCGAACGCTTGCGATAATCTATAAAACAAATGCATAGTGGGATATTGAATTCCCTAGATTTTTCTATTACTTGTCTTATGCTCGGAAGATGTTCTCGAGTACCCCTACCTTTGATAAATCCAGCTTGCTCTTGGGGTATTTCTCTTTGTAGGAAAGTTTTCAGTCTCTCATTGATTATGTGTAGCATTATTTTGCTGGCATGTGAGATAAGAGAGATGGTTCTATAGTTGTCGCATTTATGAAAGCTGCCCTTTTTGTAGATTTGTAGATTTTGTCCAGTCGCCAGGTCATTGCTTGGAATGCCATATTTTTTTACAGAGCAAGTGAAGCAATTTTATTCCGGTTTCTTCTGTAGCTTTGAGCATTTCTGCTGTTATCATATCTGGACCTGGTGCTTTGTTATACTTGAGTTTACTGATTGCTAGTCTTATTCCATTCTCGAGTATTCTATCGTAAGCAAACTATTTACTTATGAATTGGGTGTGGTTCTTTCAAAATTCATTTACAATCTGTTTGTATGATCTTTACAATTAAAGTGAATTGGGAGCCATTCCTTAATAGTTTACCCTCGTAAGAAAACGAGCTCAGACAAAGAAATAATATGAAAATTTAAAACAAAGCTAATCTTTATTATTTTGTAACGAACAAAAAGTGATTAAAAGATTCTACGTTAAAAGGTTACGTCATCCCAGAAAAGAAATAAACATGTAAAAACTATATGTTTAAGGTATTAAATTACAAATGAGAAGTGCTTTACGAAACTAAAATTAAAATCATATCGTAAGAAAACAAACATTTTATATTTTGGCATTAAATTATGAATGAGAAATACTTAATGAAAATAAAATTATACTTTATCCCAAATTTCGAAATTCGTTCACATAAAAAAATATATTTGTATCTTATGTAGATTGTAGATATTTATATATTATGTAGATTTCTATGTAATTTAAAGATCAATAATAAATCACTTCACTATTATTTAGTTCATAGATAATCTTCATTGTTCAATAACAAAAATATAAAATTGGTACAATCTGAATTATTCAAATGCTTGTGTGGCTTGTAGAAAGGATATAATTTTTACCAACTAGGTGCTCAGGCTGGGATTTCAGAACGTTGAATCTATCGGCAGCAGAAACATAATATCCACCATAAAAATATATAGGATTGGGCTGCTAAGCAAACGGAATATTCCACAAAAGGCACTTATACCAAGCAACGGTAATTCTTCGCATTTTTGAAGGTTTTATGTAATGGCTCACTATACATTCTGGTTTCAGAACACATACCATAAATCCATAATTAAGATAACATCGTGCCAATAAACATAGTTCTGACTAAGGACCTTCTGAGTTCTAGGGCTCCCGGTAAGGGTCTAAAATAAATATTTATTTGAAAATATATAAGAGAAAAGGAGTTTTTCGGCTTACCTCGTCAAGAGACCACTGAAACAAAATTTCTTCCTGTCTGTTGGACGTTCAAAGAGAGAAAGGGAGATGAATGGCGGGGAGTTTACGAACGCTCCAATTTTGAGGCCACAGTCGGAGCTATTAGAAACTACAGTAGAATCCTTGAGGTAATTTAAATGCAGTCGGCGGATAGATGGCGTAAGCAACATTGATTTGAATATTTACTAGGAATTATAATAATAAATTTTGAAACTTTGAAAAATAATTTGAAATAGTTTGGTCTTCAACGGCCCGTTCTAGCTTTAAAGTCTCTTGTTTTGTATCGTATTTTTCTAAATAGATCTCTTGACCGGTGGCCAATTTCACACTCCTCGACCCGGACTCAAGGTAGTGCTGGTCGTCACTCGAACTTTCTTGCGAATGATAATGCAATTAATTCCCCTGTCCTATTGCATCGCAGTATCACAACCATTCAACTGATACAGCTCTGCTTGTGAAAATCCAATGATAAGCTGGTTCAGGATCATTTCCTATGTGCCTTATCTTGGTACTGTCGGTCGCTGCTGCCCCCCGTCAGAAATATTTAACGACATTTAAGTCGAGGTGTGGGAATGGAAAGAATGGGGTTAAGTGGAGGTTAGATGGATACAGGATCGGAATCTGTTTTCTCGTGGGAGAGCTTAGAAGAGAACAAAAAATCATCTTTGCCTTTGTCAATATCTGGAATCGGTATAGTCACACTATCTCCAATGTGGTTGCTGGTGGATAAGACTTGTCAGAAGTTGCGTTTATGTTTAAAAGATTTTCTGTTGCACTTTGTGTAGCTTTTTGAATATCATTTTCCGATAAAGAAACTTTTTCTTGTTTATTAACTTCTTCAACGTTATCCTCACTGTCCTTCTCTTATATTAACATTGCAATTATCCTCTATTACGGTCCTTAAGTCATCTTTATCCTGAATTTTAATTATGATTGTTTGCGACAAAGAGGAAGTCCAAAGTCCTACTCTGGATTCTATTCCTAATTATGTCTTGTTTGGTGATTGTTTTATCCCATAATGGTAGGCGTGCTTTTTCATGAATTGTACATATCTTACGCCTTCTGACCATTGTATTGAACCTATCATATTCTCAATATCTTGATTGGTACGTTCAACGGAACTCTGGCTTTGACTGTGCCGGGGCTTTCTGTGCACAATTTTGAGTTCTGGCCAGAGACTGACAAACTCACTTAGGTAAAACGTTATTGACAAATTTCCTACCGTTGTCACATTGAAGAATGCACGGTGCTCTTATACTTAGAAATATATCATTCAAATGTTAAGCCACCTCTATCGCTCTCTTAAATTGTAAATCGCGTAGTAGAACAAATTTTGTTAGACGGTCTCGATAAATCATAATTGTTTAAATTCAAATATGGTTGTATAAATTAATCAATACATTTGTCCTCCCTGTATTCCTACGATCCCTATAAGTACCGCCATCGGGCTCGTGGAATGCGTCCCTTTAAAAGAGAAGAGCACCAGTCGTTGAAAAGAAAGGACGCAACCCGGCACGTGAACCCATGCACGCATATTGAATTGATTTCGTTCGTTGTTTTGTAGTGCAAACCCTGGTAATTAGACCCAGCGGTAAGTTTTTACCTAGTTTTACCTAAACCTATAAATTGTTTTTGATTGTTTATTGCAACCATTTAAATTTTAATAATTATTTGCACCAATGAGGAAAAGTCCATTTTTCTCGCCAGAGTTACCGAAGGAATAGTTCTGTTAATTAAGTACTATTAATTTGTAATAGTACATTTGTTTGTTAATACCCCACATTGGCCTATCTAGCCGGATTTGAACTCATTTGTTGAAAAAATATTTTGTTTTATTTAAATTTTAATGGTTGGTTTCGTCGAATGTCGTATTTTTTATCGTTTTGAGGGTTCTTATCTTAAGTTTGCGTCTCTTGTCGTGGCTCGAGAATAATTTATGACCTTTTTGTAAAGTCGACCATATGGGACCTTTTAGAAGGGAATTATCGTCGTTTTAATAAAGTATCGAATTACAAATCGGTAATTTCGGGGTTTTAGACCACATTTTTGTACACTTTCGTTTGTGTAATATTATTGGAACTTGTTAAAAATTTAAAATGGAAAAACTTGAAGAAAAGAATAGGAAGCTCAAATTTTTAAGAAAAACTGCTTTAAATGATATTCAGTTAATTTTCGATTTAGGTTTTAAGGCCCTTTCAGACGTTTCTATTCGCCCTTTATTTAAAATTAGACTAGAGGATTTAGATTCGATTCGCGAAGAGTTCTTAAAACATCACACTAATATTATTAGTAATATTCTTTCTGTACCAGACGCGGATACGAGGGTTGAAGAAAATGTTCGGGAATTATTTTTGGAACAATTTTATAAAATAAAACTATTTAGTGCGGAATTATCTGAGCCACAATTTGAAACTCCAGAACCGTTTAGATCAGTAGTAGTTCCACAATCTAATATTCGCTTGCCTAAAATAGAGCTGCCTAAATTTAAGGGTGATTTTAAGGAGTTTAGTTCGTTTTTAGACTTATATAATTCGGTTGTACATAATAACGCAGGCCTAGCAGACGTAGAAAAGTTTAAGTATTTGAAAGGATGTTTAGAAGGGACTCCACTTAGTTTGATTCGTAATTTGTCAATAAATAGCGATAATTATCAAATTGCTTACGATCTAATTGTTAAACGCTACACAAATGTTCGTCGTTGTGCGACCGCGCATTGGGATGCGATCTTGGGCGTACAGAAAATATCGGTAGTTAATTCGAAAAATCTGGCTAAATTAGTAGACACGTTTTTAGAAAATTTAGCTGCATTGAAAACATTAGGTCTTCCGACAGAACATTGGGATTTTATTATGTTTAATTTACTTTTGTCGAAATTAGACGCGGATTCAGTAAAGTTATTTGAGTTAGAAAATAAATCGAATAAAATCCCGTCATTTCAAAAATTGGTAGAGTTTATTGAAACTCAGTACATTGCTTACGATAATTTGAATAGTAGCGTAAGTGAATCTAAGAAATCATCGCAGGCCCCAACTTATACGGAGCCAAAGTGTAATTATAAACATTCTAATGTGTCAAGGCATAATAGTAGTTCATCCTTTGTTACAAATTCGTCGTCAATATGTTGTGCTTTATGTAAACAAAGTCATTTTCTAAACCAATGCTCGTTATTTTTGAAAAAATCTCCAAAAGAAAGGTACCAATTTTGTAAAGAATCTTCCTCGTGTTTTAGGTGTCTTAATCAGGCTAATCATTCTGTCAAGTCGTGTCCAAAGGCCTTTAAATGTAGTAAATGTAATAGTCACCTTCATAATAGTTTGTTGCACTTTGATAGAAATCGTTCCAATAGTCAGTCGTCCATAGAAAATACTAATAATCCAGGGGCATCGGGAGTCGAACAAAATTCGCCTGAAATATCACATTGTGCTGCTAGTTTTATAGGGAAGAAAAACGAGACAAAAAAGGAAATTTTGCTCGGTACCGTTTTAGTTCACGCGATTGATAGTAAGGGGTGTAAACAGCCCTTGAGATGTCTGCTAGATTCAGGTTCAATGAGTTCGTTCATTAGTCGTAAAGCTGCCAGTAGATTAGGTTGGCCTAAAACTCCTTGTTCATTTGAAGTTAACGGACTCAATTCGATGCAAACGAAACTGAATCAAGGTCAAATAAGTTTTTCTATCCAACCTCGTCATCAGGAGTCACCGGTGTTTCACTTGGAGGCTATTATTACAGATCGGGTTTGCTCGGATTTGCCGAGCACCAAAATTGACATATCGACGTGGAATTATATTAAAAATTTGAAGTTAGCCGATCCCGAATTTAACTGTAGTCAATCTATAGATTTGTTAATTGGTTGTAGCATATTTTCGAAGGTGTTGTTAGAAGGTAAAATTGAAGGTAAAGCGGGACAACCAGATGCCCTAAATACCGTTTTTGGTTATATTTTGTTAGGACCTACTAGCACACCTAACCTTTCGTCGACTTCGCTTGTTTGTCTTTCAAATATTGAAGACCCACTAAATTCTTCATTAACGAAATTTTGGGAACTGGAAAACATACCGGAAAAGCCAGTTTCAGAACCAGAAGACGTTCTGTGTGAGAACATTTATCTGGAAACGCATAATCGGGATGTCTCGGGTAAATATGTTGTATCTTTGCCTTTTCGTGAATCGCCGCCTTGTTTGCAAGATAGCTATGATATTGCTTTAAATAGATTGCTATCATTAGAACGACGCTTATCTCGTCAACCAAGTTTGAAAAAAGAATATTCTTTTCATATGCAGGAGTATCTTGATTTAGGTCATATGCAGTTAGTCTCTAATGCCGAAAAGAAAAGGGGAAAGTATTATATTCCACATCATTGCGTTGTGAAACCAGATAGTGTTTCAAGTAAAATTCGAGTTGTATATAATGCGTCTCAGAAAAGTCCCAGTCGCGGTAAATCTTTGAACGACTATTTACTGGTCGGTCCTAAGCTGCAACAGAACATAGTCTCGCTGTTGTTGAATTTTAGACTTAATCGTTTTGCGCTGTGTGCAGACATTCGTCAGATGTATCGTAATATTTTAGTCGCTCCTGAACACACGGATTATCAACGCGTGTTATGGAGATTTTCTAGCGCTGAGGAAATTCAGGAATATCGTTTATTAACTGTTACTTTTGGAATAGTATCTTCGCCGTATCTCGCTTTAAGAACTCTCCAACAATTAGCATTAGACGAAGGCTCTCGTTTTCCTAACGCCGTCTCGCTTATTCGTCACGCTTCGTATATTGATGATTTTGTTTTTGGTGCTTCGACTCTCGAAGAAGCACAAACTTTAGTTGACGAATTAGTCGCTTTGTTAAAGTTAGGAGGCTTTGAATTACGGAAATGGTGTTCGAATGAATCCAAATTGTTGTCGCAATTTCCTGAATCCCATATTAATCCTCACTCCATTAATTTTGATCCAGAAGCAAATGGTCCTTCATTAAAAATCCTTGGTTTGAAGTGGATTGCACAGTCCGACGTCTTTCAATTTTCAGTCAAATTGCAAGACGTCCCTTGTACTAAAAGATCGTTTTTGTCCGAATTAGCTCGAATTTATGATCCTTGTGGTTACTTAACACCTATTACCTTTTTTATTAAACATTTAATCCAACAACTTTGGGCAACCGGTCTTAAATGGGATGATCGTCCTCCTTCGGAAATAATTCGGGTATGGGAACAATATAAGAGCGAACTATCTCTTATTTCACAGTTCAAAATTCCTCGTTTTTTGAATATTTCCTCATGTCCCATCTTAGAGCTTCATGGATTTGCCGATGCTAGTGAAAAGGGATATGCTTGTGTCGTTTATATTCGTAGTATTGATACTCGTAACCTAGTTCAAGTTAATTTACTGTGTGCCAAATCGAAAGTAGCTCCTATAAAACAGATTACTATACCTCGATTAGAATTGTTAGCTGCTGTTCATTTGGTAAAACTTATGTCGTTTGTGTTAGAGTCGTGGAAGCATATAATATTTCAAAATGTGTATGCTTGGTTAGATTCTCAAATCGTATTGCACTGGATTAAAAGCTCCCACTCGAGATTCAAAACTTTCGTCGCAAATCGCATTTCGTATATCCAGTCCCATAGTCAAAATTATTCTTGGCATTATATCGAATCTCGAAATAATGCAGCCGATGCGCCTTCGCGAGGCATGCTACCGGCCGCTTTTCTATCAAAATTAGACTGGTTAACAGGTCCTTCGTTTTTGTATAATATTCCATTAATTTTTCCAGAGGTTCCTCCCTCATTGCAGGAAAAATCCTCTTTGGAAGAGATAAAGAAAGCTTTAGTGTTTGTTTCCACTCATGAGGAACATTTTCTGTCTTGTTTGCTGAAAAATAAATCGTCTTTTACCTCGATCCAAATAATTTTGGCTTTTATGTTGCGATTCGCGCACAACTCTCGTTATAAAAGGTCGAAACGGTCAGGACCCTTGACTTTCGTAGAATTAGGAGACTCGTTGATTATTCTTGTCAGATTTACACAAGAAAAGTATTTTGAAGAACATCTTCAATCAAATTCTTTTCCAAAACCATTTCGTAAGTTGGGAGTATTTTTAGATGATAGTACTCAGTGTTTAAGAGTAGGTGGTCGTCTATCTCAGTCTTCGTTATCGTATGAAGCAAAACACCCGTTTTTGTTACCAAAAAAATCTCGCCTTACTACTCTTCTAGTTCGTCATTATCATGAGAAGTATTTACATGCTGGATTTAAGAGTACTCAGTTTTTGGTTAGTCAAAGGTTTTGGATAATGTCTTCTAAACAAGCCGTTAATTCGGTATTGTCCAAATGTATTAGATGTTGGAAACAATCTCCTAAAAACTTACAACCCCCTATGGGTAATTTGCCTAAATTTCGTCTCGGTGCCATTAAACCCTTTTCGATTTGTGGGTTAGATTATGGTGGACCGTTCTCGATAACCATGTCTCGTTACAGGGGAGTTAGAACTCAAAAGGTCTATTTGTGTCTATTTGTATGTTGCGGTACTAAGGCTTTAAATCTTGAATTAGCTAGTGATTTGACCGCGGAAGCTTTTTTGGCCGCTTTACAACGTTTTTATTAATTTTGTTTTGTTCGACTTTTGTCAATATAACCGCGACGAAACCACCATTTTAATTTTAATTTTTTTATTGTAGTTTAAGTTTTGAATATTTGTTTAAGATTTGTATAGGAATTGTTTGTATTAATTATCGTTTTAGTTGTTTAAATAATGATAGTATTTAGAATTCGTTTTGTTTTTTAAAGACCTTAAGGCCTTTAAAGGGGGGAGAATGTTTAAATTCAAATATGGTTGTATAAATTAATCAATACATTTGTCCTCCCTGTATTCCTACGATCCCTATAAGTACCGCCATCGGGCTCGTGGAATGCGTCCCTTTAAAAGAGAAGAGCACCAGTCGTTGAAAAGAAAGGACGCAACCCGGCACGTGAACCCATGCACGCATATTGAATTGATTTCGTTCGTTGTTTTGTAGTGCAAACCCTGGTAATTAGACCCAGCGGTAAGTTTTTACCTAGTTTTACCTAAACCTATAAATTGTTTTTGATTGTTTATTGCAACCATTTAAATTTTAATAATTATTTGCACCAATGAGGAAAAGTCCATTTTTCTCGCCAGAGTTACCGAAGGAATAGTTCTGTTAATTAAGTACTATTAATTTGTAATAGTACATTTGTTTGTTAATACCCCACAATAATAAATATAAAATTTCAATCTGGTTGTGTCTGAAAATCGATCAGATCTACTTGGAACCTACCATTCATGTCCGAATGAAGAATGGGCGTAGAAACTAATCTCCTTTTCTCATTTGTTTTATTTTGATGGCAGACACAACACATAGATAAATACAGGCTTATCACTTCTTTTGTAATATTGTCATATTTTTTTGATGTTTTGGCTAAAATCCTGTCACGACACATCCCCGATTTTTAGCACAACAAATCGTTTCAATCTACTTTGTTGTAATGGTGCGTTTTTTCCAGATTTTCCTGCATCTTCAACTTGTTCAACGAAATCCAAATATTGGTTTGATGATAACACATTATGATGAGAAGACTTTTTATTTTCACTAATTTATAAAATTTCAGTCAAAAACTTTTCATTGTTTTTGATCTGCTTATCGACTTCGGCGTAGGTTCATCCATATTGAAAAAGAAGAAAAATTTGTAATTCATTATAATACCTAAACCTTTAACTTTAACTTTAAACTGCGGTCATTATAACTATAACTATAACTCTACACTATAACTAAACTATAACTAAACACCTACACGGCTGGCAACTAGGCGCAAAATGACATGTTTGCTCCCGACCATGTCAACTTTAGAAGCAATTACTTTCGACTCGGCTAAATTGGTTTAGACCAGGTCGTACTAATTTATCCTGGAGTGTACATATTTATCAGGATCAACTAGTTTGGCTTAGCCAAAACTGGTTTATCCCATCGGGCATAGGACGAATTAGTTTGGACTAGGCTATACCAATTAATCCTATCGCATATAGAAAGAACTAGTTTAGCCTAGGCGAAACTAGTTTGTCCTAAAATCGGGTTTGGCCGGTAACACATTTATGAAAAAACTTTCTGTACCTTTCTGTACCATTTTTGAGGTGTTTTGTGTTTACTCAGAGTAGGGTAACAGTAGTGAGTTAGTTTCTTTAACACAATTCCATTATTTAAACATAGACCATTATTTATTATTACAAAAATACTTTATATTTGTTTGAAATTGTATTAAGAAACGTTAAACTTATAGAGAAATGTTCATAAAACATGTTTACTCTACTTACAAATTGTACTAATTATGGAAATTATATAATTTTTATCTAATCATACTTCTACCTAGTTATTACTAACTAAACCTTGTTTTTAATATTATCCAATTATCTACAGTATTACAGTTACATTATCCAGGCTGGCGCATGGCGTATTGTTTATATACTGCATACACATGGAACTGATTCATAAAAAAACAACTGATGTTTATAGAGGTTACGTTTTATGGCCCAATATTTGCTCAATACACATAAGACATTATGTATCAAAGAGACTTTCTCTTTTACATAATAAAAATCGTTAAATTAAACAAAACGCGTGATACGAAATTAAAAACCACATAAAAATTAGGAAATTATAATTAGTGTTGAACAAGATAATAATAACATTATCGCACTCTTCAAAAAGTTAAGTAACATTGTTTATGAGTGAATAAACAACAACGTCGCTACAGGAAATTGCTTTATTAGGTTACTGTTGCCAAGAAAATGGTTCAGCGATTAAGACAAGAAACAATATTGTACATTGCTACTTAGAAATATTAAAGACAAAAGAAATTCCGTATACTTTGTTTCGATTTTTGATTGAATCACAAAAAAAATTATCAAGGAAAGTTTTTTCGGATAAATAAATTTTTAGTAGGTCATTCAAAGAGTTACACTATTGCTCCAAAATTACGTAGACATTATATTTTTTAAATGGCATACTCTGTCTATTTTTTAACTTTACATAATAATTAGATAAAAAATACAATCGTTAATCGTAGTCCGAACGCTATTCGCTCGAATGTTATTGAAATTAATTTCAACGTTTTTATGGCCGTAATAATTGTTAGAAACAATAGCTTATTCATTTTTATTGAATTAGATATTCGAAGTATATTGTACTAAGTTCTACTTGATAATGTTAACCCATTAAAGCCCGAATTAATTTTTTTTTTGAAAATTTTTGTTTTTGTTGCTAAAAATAATCCCCAATGAGTTAAATTAAACCAAAATGTTTATTATTTTCAAAAAAGATTAGTAGTTTTTTCAAAAATTCATGTTGTCATATGGCGGTCTTAGATCGCATAGACTAATTCAGAAAATTACTACACATGATTTAAAAAAAAATTATTCAGGTTTGTTACTCATTTTTGACGAAATTTAAAATTACGTTCCAAACATAACCCGATATTACACTTTTGCACATTGTACGAATAATTGACGAACATCTTTCACCTGCACATATTTTCTTTTTTTTTCTTTGAAGTGGGTATCAAAAAATTATTTCTTCCATCATACCTCAAATAATCACTAATTTGTTTAAGATTCTGTTCTGTTTCTTGATGTAACTGGTTTTCCACCCTCATTGAGACGCAGTTCCATATCGAGACAGGTAGATTTATTAGATTTAGAGATTTGCAATTTCACGTCCGAAGTCCAGTTGTGACATTTTTGTACCCACATGGTCGATGAATAATTCAGGCATTTACAATTGATACATCAACCAACGATGTAAATATCACCCATCACCATTTTTTCGTATTGCAATCCTATATCGACTGACATCTCCGTCCATTAGGTCAGTTCCAACCAATCCACTATTATACTGGCTAATGGCAAAATGTCTTGATACTTAAATATGTTTGTGTTCGGCTTTAGAATATCTTTTTGCTTGAGACAAAGGCTCTATGGGCATTCGAAGCAATTGTCACTGTATTATTCTCCAACCATCTTATGATGCCATTATTTCTTTCAATCGAAGAAAAATAATCTCCTCTGCATCCCGTTTTGCGTAAAATTTTTGAAGATGTAAAAGGGCAGGTATGTTGTACTATATTCTCTCTGATAGTTCCGGCAGCGCTGTATCCTTTAAATCGTAAATATTTTAGTAGACTTAATAGGTTGTCAAAATAGAAATTAAATTGAAAGTTATTTTTTTCAATTCCATCCAGCATACAAGGTGCAGTGCACTTTCCAAAAATTTGTTTGTCTGAAGTAGCATTTATACACCATACTTTGAATCCGAATCTAATCGGTTTACCTCGAATAAACTGCTTACATTCATGGCGACCGTAATACTTCACCATGGACTCGTCATAATTTAAGTTCTCTCCCGGAATAAAGTAAATTAAAAATTTTGTTTTTAGTAGATTTATTAGAGTTCTTAGTTTATAAACTTATCTACTAACTACTATCCGTTACATACATGTTATTATTTGCACAATGGATTTATTTTATTATTTCAAAACACCGGATTCTTCCCATTGATTGACTAATAGCCTGATTATTCAGATTGGGACATGAATCCCAATAAATCTTTTATCTGGATGTGGATTGTAGCCAGACACCAGTAAAATACCCAAGAAACGTTTCATTTCATCCGTGGTGCATTTTTAGAAGAAGCATACCTTATTGATTAACAAATTCATCACATTCTTATAAAAATAGCTCAAATAGTTCAGTTGACTCATATTTTTGTACAGTTCATATTTACTATCACCAATCATTATTTTATTATGTTTTGGTTTAAAATCTAATGGCTCTAAATCTCCAGATATCCTAGAAAACTGTTTGTCTAATTCAATGCACGGCGTAGTACATGATTCATCCTCGTTGTTGGCCCCACTATCGATGCTAATATCACCACATTCTTTGGTTGTTGTGTAATACAACTTCAGCATTTGCAGAGAGTTGCCGTCCTGCTAATCGATTTAAATCGAAATCATGTTCTTCGCCTCCAGACTCTTCGTCTGTTAGAATATTAGGCTCAGGAGGTTCAATCCCTCTTCAGTCCTGTAAAATCAAATCCCGTCTGAAAAAAAAATAAATATAGAAATAATTAAATAGTAGAGTATTGACCTAGCCTTGCCATATGACAACACTGAGATCACTGTCAGAGTGGACGCACCTCAAATAATAATTTGATGTATTTTACAACATTATTATTTAAGTTTCATCTGTTTGTTTGATATTTATTACAAAATTACGCGAAAAGCTTGTAACTTAACCAAATAATATTACTAATTCGAATGTAATATCCATTTTGAATGTAACCACAAAAATTCGCTGTTTATAAACGTCTCTTGCCAACGTATAAACTCACAATAAACACTAGATCAGAAAACACATGTTCCGACAATCTTACTATAGCGACCTACTACACCATCTGTGTTACAAAAGACAAATTTTATACATTATAGGAATATTTGTATAGACACCCCATTCACGTTGCCATATGGCAACGCTTGGCTAAAATGGGTTAAAAAGGAGGCACGGAGGATCCCCCTATCTCAGTTCTCTGTTGGCGTTGAATTCAAAATAGAGATTCCTTTACATATTATTTTTGACATTGCCATCTTTACCAACTTTATGAGTTCAACAGGAATTCTGAAGTCTTGCATTGGTTAATATAAAACTTGTTTTGTATTATTTTACGTTGCTTTATAGGTGGAAGGTGTCGACATGAAATTCTCTGGTTTTTTCAAAGCTATGTCTACTTTATTATTCAGCAGGAATTCATTCAGAGCGTGAGCCCAGACATGTGTAAATTATGTTAGATATTTTTGTATATTTACTATTTAAGAGAGTTATCGTCTTTTTATATATCGGGCACAACGAACCGATATTCCACTCTTCGGGCTTTGCTCTTTGCTACTCTTGCTGTAATTTTGTGGACTTTGTTAGAATTTCCCTCTATAGCTAACATTTCGCTTCTTAGGGAATTGTTACATTTCTACACCTGCGTCCTATTCCTGGTTTATTATGGTCTGTCGCTCTGTATCCATGGATACAGCTTTTAAAAGGTCATACCGTAGAGGAAGAAGCCGAACAAACAATATTAGAATACGAAGATATCATGACGAACCAACACAAGAAGAACTAATGGACACAATTCAAGACTTAAAGAACAATAAAAGCCAACTATTAAGAAACCAACTAGCTAAATTAATTAGGTGTACTTAGGAAACAGAAGATGTCAGCAGTATGGTCTGATTTTCCTAATTCATAAAAAAGGAGATCCGATGCTTTGTGAGAAGGAGATTAAATGAGTGCGCGGAAGCTTTGTTGGGAGAATATAAAGGTGGCTTCAGGATCAACATATTTACAACGGATCACATTTTAGCTTTTAAAGAAATTCTGACAAGTTGTTATGAGTATAAAATAAATTTATATACAATATTCATTGATTTTAAACAAGCATACGATTATAATTAACAGGAAAAAAACGTTTGAAGGAATCTTCATCTTCTTATTCTTATTAAAAGTTTTGTAATGGTTTCGTTGCAAAAAAAAATCGGTAATCCAGTGAGTAGGTCACAACCTTTATCGGTATTGCATTCTGATCTTTTAAAATATGATTTTCAATACTACTTAAATTGACTTAATAAAACTCCTGTTTTTGTACGCCTATTCGACGCTCTTAAGTTATAGCTCATAAAACTGATATCTTTCTGGGTGTTAAATAAACAAAAGTGCGACTTATCTTGGCTTCGTTCGAGAATGCGTGTGGTCCTTTGTTACAATTGCATTCAGGAATAATTCGATTTTTGTTCTACGGACTAAAATTAAACCTATTATTTTTAAACATGTTTTAAAGAAATTTTGATTTATTATGTCACTACTAGTCATATAGTATGGTTTTGTTTTAACTTTTATTTTTGCATATATAATAAAACTGTACTTAACAGAAGTGTTTTTAACTGATCTATAAAATCATTAAGTTCTTATGTATGTCTGTGGTCTACTTTGTAACTCTCATAAAATCCGTTACATTTTCTATATGCGTACCCGATTGTGCATATTTATTTAACTGAGAAGTGGGTGCTCAGTGTCGTGCGAATATTAATTTTGAATCATCTTGAAATGTTGTATCGCCCAGGCAATAAATGTTAGAAACTAGTGAGAGTTCGAAACAGTACTTATATAGGCAGTTTTATTATAATTGTTATTGCTATTCACTTCCAAACATGCCATAAATTACTTTTATTGTTACCCAACATGATACCAGACCAAAAAAAAAAAAAAAAAATTAAAAACACTTGCGATCTTTGTGTCGATATGTTATCATTTGTCGATAATCTATTTACCTTTGGTACTTGATCATCTATGTGGTTATTCTGATCTCAAAAATCAATGTGTATCATCTTATTTGTGTAATATTTTGTAAAGAATGTAGATCTGTCACAGAATACTAAAACTACCCTGGATATTACATACGAAAAGTGAAGCTAATAACAGGTCCTCGACACTACAATTCTCTCAAGAACGAGAAATGCTTATAACGAACAAGCAGTGACATGCTAAGTCGTAGAAAGTCCAACGGTTGATCCGTCCGGAATTTACAGATATAGTGCTAATGTGCCACACAGCAGCTCTGATCAATTCTGCTTTATAATATTACCTGATTAGAGAGGCAGCAACTATGAAGTTATAGCTATATTTATAACGGTACGCACTTGAGCTAAAACTCGTTTATATACAACACGGCGCCCCCCGCTTCACCTGTGCACATGCAACTCGACAGTTGCTTTCTAAAAGATATAAAGCGAGTAGGTGTTGTATTGAAATTTATTGAAAATTATTGTTTTGAAAATCGGAAAAAATGCCTGGATCTGGTTGTCATTCAAGAGGCACTCGAAGTAAAGAGACGCATTGAAATAAGCATCATATGAATAGAAAATTCAAAGGTAATCAGTTTACTGCAAAAAACAATTTTGGATTACTTAGTTCCTCGGCAAAATTGGAGATAAATATAAAATTGGAGCAATAGCAACGAGTTAGTCGGAAAATATCGACGAAGCTCGTATTGCTCAAGCCAATAGAAGGAGCAGCGAGACTTCAAAAGAGGGCAGAGTTATGAAAAAAAAGCTTTGACCGACCATTTACAGCTTTTATTGGACAGAGGGGGCACCCAATATGCACCAGCTTCCGCTGATTAGAGGTAAAAAAGTAAATATGGCTATTTTTTTTTTCTATAATTACAGTGAAAATACTTTATAAACAGGTTTTTCTCGAAATCGCATTTTTCAAAACTGGGAGACGTTTTTCTCAAAATCTACTACACAAATCTCAGTAAACCAAATGTTTTTTAATACTTTATATTATACGACTACTAAGTAAACCTCGTAAACAGTTAAAAAACCTCCTCATCTTTTTAGGACAGGGGTAAATTCACCCCCAAAACAATCGTTTTTCTAACTTTTTATAAATTTGCGTATAAGGCCTTAAAAACATAAAAAAATAACTCTGTAAAGGTTTGTTTATTCGTTTTAAGTAACACGAATTGGAATTGGAATTAAAAAAAATGTTAGAGGAAGGCAGAAAAGAGTCTCCGAAATTAAAATGCCTCTTTTGGAAGACGCCCTCCGCAGTAGTGAAAAACAATTAAAAGTGTAAAAAAAATTTTTCATCTCAAAACCTTAACAACGGGTAGAAAAAAGTATGATCATAAATATAATACTTAGTTTTTTTGTTTAATATTTAAAAATTGTCTTATTTAGAAAGCAAAAGTCCCTTTAAACCACAAAAATTAAACTGGATGACTTGGTTTTTCATTTAGGGATACTGAAGTTCAGTTGAAAGCCATGAACCAATCAGCAGATACCAAGGCAGCCAAGTTCAATTTTGACACGCTCTTTAAACTGGTCATAAAAGTCACAAAACTGCACTGAACCAAAACTAGGGAGGGATTTACTTGTATGATATAATGATGGATTCAAGATGAGTTCAAAAGGCCAGTGGTGGGGTAACAAGGCTGAATTTCAAATTGCTTGAAAGTGCATTAACCATATTTTAGGCTGAAACACACATCATAGACATAGTGGACAGAAGTGCCTTAGTAGAGATATCCGCGAGGCAAGTTTATATAGTCTTTTAGATGGCAAAGCGATTTTAAAGGTTCTTTTTAAAATTGACTTTTAAAGACTCAAAACTTGAAGTTTCTTTACTTATAGTCCAATGAAATTCCAATGAAATGTTACATTTTTTAGGCCCTAGCGTGCATTTCTTAGAGGACGCAATTTTATTTTTTTGATGTGGTGGAATGATGAGTATAAACTTAAGTTTAAGTTTGCGGGGTCGCCACCCTTGTCTTATGTCAGTCCTTTTGGAAAAAGCGGTGCAAAGGATTTTCGCGCAGTATCTCGTAAACTAACAACCCTACAATGGGTTATCAAATTATTAGAGCCAGCTCCTAAAATTTTACTTTTTGTTTAATAATGGTATGTAATTGAGCTTTAAAACATATTTTTGTGCTTAATTCTATTTTTTTGTGATTTATAATTTTATAAAGTTTACAAATATGAAAAGAGAAGCGAGTTATATGAAAACATTTAAAATTATGCCTTAATCCTAATACTTAGTTGTGTCACCATTTGTAGAAATGACTGCCTGGCACCTTCTTGGCATACTTTTTATGCATTTCTGGTAATTTTGTTGAATTGTTTCACTCCTGTGCCATACTGCTATTACGCGCTCGATCAATTGACGCTTTCTGGTTATAATTTCATCAGAAATTTCTTTCTTCATGAGCTTCCAAAGATTTTCTATTGGATTCAGATCTGACCAATTGCCAGGCCACGCGAGCACCTTTATCTGGTTGTCAGCAAGTAATTTTGTAACAGTTTCTACTTTGTGACAAGGCGCCGAGTCATGCATAAATATGAACTTCTTATTCGGGAACCACTCCTGGACCTGGGGAAGCATTTTTGTTTGCAGTACTCTCAAGTACTGGTCCCGTCACATTGTGCCTTCGACAATGTAGAGTCTACCAGTTCCTTGACTGTTTATGATAGACCACATCATGATGTTCAGGGGGTTCTTTACCGTCCACACAATACAATCCGCTTTGTATTTTCGCCCAGGTCTTCTAACAAATTCAGCTCTATCCATGAGGGTCTGCACGGTAGATTCGTCCGAGAAACAAACCTGGAATATTATTTTGGAATCGTAGACAAATTGATCAACTGCAAACTACATAAAAGAAAAACAATATTAAGTAATGTTATTTACCTGATTCCAATCATGAATGGTCCAATCTTTATGATCTTTAGCCCATTGAAGCCTTTTTTCTTAATGGCTGGTGTGAGTAGCGGCTTTTTTGCAGGGCGACAGGTTGAAAACTCCAGATCCTTTATTCGCCGACGAGGTGCCATTGGTGAAATATTGATGCCTGCTTTTCGTTAAAATCCTTCGAGGTTGTTTTCTGTTTGCCAAGACAATATCTCCAATTTTCCAAATTTTTGTCAAGTTTTTATACGGTCCATAGTTGTCCTTGAAATTTTAAAAATTGCTGCTACTTTTCTGTTAGAGTGAATAGTGTTCAATAATAAAGTTTTTATTTCTGCTAATTTCCTTAGTGAGATGTCTTTGGCTTTTCCCATGATGTTCTGGTACCACTGGTGAAACGATCATGCAATGTAGGCTAAATTAAAAAAAAAATAGTACACGCCTGTCATATGACAGCACACTAGAGAGCAATGGAAACTATTTATTATAACTCTAAACACCAAGAATGCAAAATATTATGCACACGAGTGGCAAGCTAACCTGGACAGCACTGACAAACAATGGCATCTGAGTCACGTATTGCCACGTCCGCTGTGTTGTCACTATTGCCAGACTATTTACAGTACTTTCATAGTGTTTCAAGTGTTTAAAGATAATTAAATGGAAACAAACGCATTAATATATTATAAAGCTTAATTATAGACCCTTTTTCTAAAAAAAATTGAATTTTACTAGGTGGCTCTAATAATTTGATCATCCACTGTACGGAAGATTATATTAGATATTATTTGTAGCCAATTAAATTGTCTACAAATTTATTCGTTTTACTTTTTATTATAAAATGGACAATATAAAAAGTTATCATCAAAAACAACTAAAAATTTTGAACAAATTTTACAGTACAAATTTGTATAATTTCATTAATTTTTCTGGATTTAACAGCGCTCCCAAGTTGCCCAGGTTCTTGATTACTCGTTAGAATAGGATAAAAACGTACCATTAGATATATATTTTTATTTATATCATTTTAAATCAATTTATCATTTAACATTCCTATGTTATTATTAATTTATTATCCACCATTTACGCCACCACAAAACTTACCAAACCTATTGCACCAATCGACAGAGATAAAGTTTAATATGAGCACCATACCAACATTATTTTAAGATAAATTTCTTCGTAATGAAAAGAACAAAACAAACCTAATATACCTTCTCAAAACTGCTATATCAGAAGTGAGTTTTAGTGTTGACTATGACTATAGGCTGAATCAGATGCAGATACAGTCATCATCCGGTCTGCGCTTGGTGCATTCCAATCCTATATGATTCTGTGACTGTCGTAGCAGAAGAAATTGATATTGTTGTCTTGTTTACGGCAATATGAAGGAAGCAGTCCAATGTTATGTGCCCAAAGTGTCCAATTTTTTTAAAGCTTCAAAGGGTGTAAGTTGCATTAATTTTGCTGTACTTTAAGTTTTATATATGGCAACACCAGTGCAGAGAATTTACTTTTTCTCCATGATTTTTCAGGATGCGACACAACATCGGCAGCTTACAAGATTGGCAAACTTAAAGTTGATCAAAATTTTACAGAAAATCCTGAGTTAACTATCGAAACACCATTATTTCTCAGTGAGAAAGCCTATCCGTCTTTGCTCACTGTCGTTGGCTAAAGTTTTTTTGCCTCTTTATATGGTGGAAATAAAGATGATTCTCCGACAGTATGAGGTATAAATGATTCGACAAGACTAAAATAAATACATTCAACTTATCATCGCTTCGTCAACACAAGATGTAGCTCGTTTCCACAGTGATAAGAGTTTATCACCGGGAAATACTGCGATCCTGAAGATTGGATATGGAAAAGGCATGGACACATTTGGATGCCAATCAAAACTTTCAAATCTCCAGCACCCCCCGAACTTCTTAAATTAACTTTGTACAGATACAAGGGAAACTGTGAGAGTATGTGTAGTTACCGAAAAGCAGGCCTCAAATGCTCTGCAGTGTGTCTGAGTTGTTTTGGGGAAAGGTGCAGTAACTTCATGGAAATATAAAAATTAATCGAAAAATTCGAAGAATTCTAAGATGATTTACCCATAATGACACCAATTCTAACTCCTGTTCTTTAGCAAACATTCACCTTCGATATTGAATTAGATCCTGAACCGCAGCCTAGACCATCAAATAAAATGAAAGAACACTAGCTGGAACACAATTTTTAACTATATAATTATGCTCAATATAATCTCACTTGGAAATTGTCCGTTGATTAGGCTAAATGGGGATACCACTTAATTTGCCTCATAGGTGATCGGAAAAAAGGTCGATAATAAATAAATTTATAATAACGTAGGAGTGTTAATAAAATGATAAATAATATGAATAAAAAAATATATAATAGAAAACTAAGTCTAATGGTTCGTTTTTATCGTATTCTTATTAGTATTCAAGCACTCGGTCAACTTTGGAGTACTGTAAATCCAACGAATAAAGATTATTTTTTGAAAAACCTTTTGCATTATTGATCTGATGTCTTTTATTGTAAAATGACAAACAAAAGTTATAAGATCCAAAAGAAAAGTTGTAAAAATTTTTTACTTTTCTTAATAACTTTTTTACTTTCCATTTTACGAATAAAGTTGTACACAATTTAATTTTCTACAATTAATGTCTGATAAAATTTTCTGTAGGGTTCCTAGTTTACGAGATACAGCGCGAAACCCCTTTGCCTTATTCCAAGATGGCGAGTACTCGAGAACCCAGTCAAGTTCGGAGCGCTGTGAAATCCAACGAGAGTCCCAAAAGAAAATGTGTTCAAAAATTTTTAGTTTTTATTGTTTCCAACTTTTTTATTTCCCATTTTACGATCAAAAGTAATAGGAATAAATTTGTAAATTTAATTTGCTATAAATACTTTTGATAACATTTTTTGTAGGATTACTTACTTGTTTACGAGATACAGCGTGAAAACGCTTGCACTCCTTTTTCCAAGATGGCGGCCGAGGGACAAGGGTGGCGACCCCTCACAAACTTGAACTTAAGCTTATTCTTACTCCCACCACCAACACATAAAAAAATTAAATTGCGTCCTCTCAAAAATGTAACCCTAATGTAACTTCTCAATGGACTATTATCTATTATGAGTTAAAGCTGATTTGGAACCGTAAAAAAAATTTAAGTTACTGATACGGAATAACAAAAACAACTTGATGTGGATACCAGTCCATAAAAGGGATGGCAAGCTTAAAAAACTCATCTTTTCTCAAGCCAGGACCCTTGTGTGGATTAAGCAAAAGTTTCCTAAAAATGGAATTCCGTATCTGGGAACATAATCAGTTATCCCACTACTTAATGCGCTAGAAATGAGACAAGAAGATTAGTAAAATTCTTGCGTGGAACGCCAAAACCCCTTTTTGAAATGAGTAAAAAAGAAATTAAATAGGTACCAAACCTTCTCACCGAAAGTTGGTTGCTCTATGAAGTATCACAAGATGGGCAAACCAGACAGTGGGAACTGCCGTTTCGTCGAAAATAAAAGAAACGCACAGTGTGTACTGTGCGACTGCATAATATTGGTTTGGAAATTATTATTTTTCTGCAAAGTTCCAAAAACGAATTACTCTTACGCTCCGAAAAAAGAAAAATAGAAAACTTAGCCCTTAGAAATCTGGTCAATTTTGCTAACATTACAGGCCTTTTAGTTCAAATGGGTTAGGCTTGTGCGCAAAAGATCTTCGAGATACAGAAAAATTAAAAGCTTATACACTATTACAATCTACAAATTTCATTCCGTGGTCACATTCTGAGATACCACAAGTTCTATCTACTCTGATTTGAACACGTCTCGGCTTTGAAGTCCTGCCTGTTGTTGTTCAGCAATCTAGAAATATTAAGGACCCAACAGTAATAAATAATACTTCTCAGTATTAATAGCTCAAGTATCCTGCTATTACAGATTTCTTTCTTTAAAAAAAGAAGAATTATTCTAAATAGTCGAAGTGTATACTAAACCCATCAAATTTTGGGTAGTATATATTTAAAAAATATATATTTAGTTGTTATAATTTAACATAACTATTTATTATATGGTGCAGATAAATAAATATTGATTGTCGGTAATTCGCAAAGTTCTATTTTATTTACTATTTAGTTTGTTTACTATTAATATTGGCTATGAGTACGGGTGCTTGGTTGTATAGTAATTTCCAGCCACTTTTAGTCTGTCAAAAAGTAACTAACTTCGCAAAAAAATAATTACTAAATTCACTAGACAGTTCGGACTGGGATTAGCGAACCGAGTTTAGTAACTCTTATTCTTGTTTTGTCCTCATGCCTTTTCTTTTTCTTAAAGTAAATGTACTAGTATTTCGAAGCTTTGTAGATAGGTCTGTCTTGGCCAAGAAAGAACTCTAGAAGAAGAAAGAATTTGGAATCAACAGGTCTTCTGCTTCCCGTGTTCCTACTTCTTTCTTGCTTGCGGTGTATTGAAGAACACTATTGAATTTGGGGTTAGTAAGTTTTTCTCTAAATGTTTTCTTAAAGAGTGTCTAAAAAACGACCAATGCAATATAAGATTATTGCTCTTGGCAATTTAAGATTATTGACTATATCCAGAGATAGGTGTCTTTGGCTCATCACATAGAAGCTTTAATAAAAGAAGTACTCCAATACAAGTACCTTACGTAACCTTAGGCAACTTTTCACCCATGGTATTTTTTATTTAGACCAATGTGACATACTTTGGAAACCTTGAAAACATATGGATGCTTTTTTTTCGAATCTACCCAGTATTCTTCCCCTTAGTAGTCAAACTCTTCACTATTTGAGTTTTTAGGTCATTTTTATGGATATGTCGTACTTATTTTTTGTCTGTTTTCTTTTTCATTAATGAATTTTGAATTTTTTATAAAATTTACTTCATGGTTATTTCATGGGAATTAATATTCTTAATAAAAAAAAGCATAAAAAATCAGTCTAAAATTTTTCTTTTGAGGAGCTGTTGTACTACGAAAAATGTCAAGTTGACAATATTCCCTGGAAATTAAAAAACAGTGTTGTGCCTTTATGTTTTGTTTTATTGTTTATTAATTTTGTATTATACTATCGCTACTTTTAGCGTTTTTAGTCATTTCTGTTATACAAGTAAATATACGTTCTCAGCTTGTTTAGTGTACTAGTTTAATGTGATGTCTCACTTCTTGAATATTGAAAGCAATTGTTCATTGTTTCAACGTGTTTATGTAATGGTTTGTTATTCTTAACTGTATAAGGATAAAGTCTATTTCCTTTTAATTTGTACTTTTGTATGTTTTTGCAAATCTCAGAGCTTTCTCGGATCTTTCACTTGTTTCGTGATTGCCGATAGCGGTATATGGTTTTGAATAATGAGAGTTTATAATGTTTTTACTATTGAATGAGATAATTTTCTAGATATATTATTACAGATGGATATTGAAATAGAAACTTATTGTAGAATGGACTAAACGTGTCTATATTTTTAGTTAATTATATGAATTTCACTTTTAAAGCGTTTCTGGATAAAATTATTATATCAGATGGGAATGATAACTTTGGCTGATTTGTTAATCATCCGAATGATGTAAATTATAGTAGCCATTGTGTAACTGGAATTATAACAACAATTCTGAAAAAAAAAAAACGGAGAAATCACTTAAAAAAGAGTTAATCGGTAGAAGGTAGCTGGAGAGATGAAGTGTGGTAATATATTGTCTAATTAATTATTAATCATTTATGTTCTTTCCCGCTTTTAAAGGTAATGGATTTTGACAAGAGCTATGAGTCATGCCGATACAGTACACAAGTTTACCTGTTATTTACAAGGTCATAGCTCTTGTCAAAATCCATTACCTATAACGCAAAATCTACCTCGTTAGTTTGTCTAGTTGGCTACAGCATTGTGTATGTATTTTCTGGCTTTCCAGCTGTTAACACCTAAATGACCTGACGACGTCTCTGTCGTGTTTTGCAAAATTTGATCCCAGCGACAGCTTGTCGCGAAGATAAGATAATCGGCTACGGCTGATCGTCAAGAGATCTGGCTGAAATCAACCCTCCTGTTGGAAAAGACATTCTGTTTAAAAACGTTGAACAAGCAAGATGTATTAATATATTTGTAACATTTATTTTTATTTTATTATTACAACCAATTAAGTTTTTTTATATATTTACATTTACATTTACATAGAAGTATTAAACAGTTTCATTTACCGTCTTGAGTTCTTTACTAAAACCACGGGAAATCCTTATCATATTAATCAACAAGTAACTGGAAGAATTATTCAAGATTCTGTTTTCCACTGAACAGTTACCATCACTTATGGTCCATCTTGTCGTACGCTTGCTACTTAAGATTTACATTTGATTTGTTTCAATTCGACGGAAAACTACTTCTATCTTAATTGTTTGTTATTAATCACTATTTTGTACAACACACACAAAACATTTATTTGTTTATTTTACTTGGTATAAACGCGGTGGTGCAGGGTTTTATTCCTTATTTTACATTTAAAAATAACTAATTTGATATATTTTTAAATTATTCTTGCATTCTTACACTACATCACTCAGTGTATATATTTTTACATCTTAATGGGATATATTTAGTATCTTTGAATAATTTACATACACTTTTGGGTTCTATAACCAATACAGTTCTCAATTTGCGACTCGTAATCACACCTTATCGTCATTTCTACATCCTTTCTGGATAGATTTTGACATATTTTCTTATTTTACAACTTTTGGGTACTTTTTATAAACCGATCCGGCTTTCCAGAGATTCGGACACACTTTATAAATAAATAAAGCTACATCTAAAACACTTTTACTACTCGTTTACACATTTTTCATTTTTTATGCTATTGCATTACAACAATCTTTTATATTAACAATTGTTTTATATCCGTATAAGCACAAAAATTTACATTTAGTTACATTTTCATTATTAAGTTAAAACTAAACATTGTACCTTACTTATTTTACATTTAATAAATTTGCTTGTCACTATGGCTGAAGCAGCTGATAATGCTAAAATTAAACGCACAACGCATTCAATTAAGGACACTATAACTCGTTTCTTGTATTATTTGAACTCTGTCAAAGAGTTACCTGCAACTGAAATTAACTTTAGGGATTTACAGTTACGCCTTGAGAAAGTTGAGAAGCTCTACACAACAAATACATCTACTACTCATGACAGAGAACGAGCATCTTTTGAAAATCCAATATTTTGTATCACTGGCCTAACTAGAGAACTTCTTGCCAAACTTTCGACTCCTCCTGCTGGTCAGACATCTCAATCATCTTCACCTTCCACAAGTGAAGTTAACATTTCTCAACAAAATATAGGTTTACCCACTATTAATTTACCTTCGTTTGAGGGTGACTACGAGATCTGGTTATTTTTTCGAGACACTTTCAACTTTATCATTCATACAAATTCCGAACTTTCAAACAAACAAAAATTTCATTATTTTAGACTATCCTTAAAGGGCATTGCTGCAGACACAATACGCAATCTTGATATTTCTAAAGCAACATAAACCACTTCTGGTTAATAACCACATCAAAAAGCTCTTTAATTTACTTAACATTTCTAGAAACTCACATCATGATTTGCGAGCCTTAGTAGACGGTTTACAATGACATCTACGATCTCTTGAATCGTTACAGATAGACATTACAGGTTGGGATCCTCTTATTATCTACTTAGTCACTACAAAACTGGACAACACATCTCACCGCGAATGGGAACAATCATTGAAAGATAAAGCTACAAATTTACCCACATTAAATGAGCTCACAGATTTCTTAAAGGGAATATGTAGAGTTCTGGAATCTCTCAATAATCATGATGATAAATTTTGCACCAAAGCAACATCTTTTGTATCTACGAACAATAACAGCAACACTTTAAACTTCATTATGTTCACAAAATCATATTATTTATTCTTATCCTAATTTTACTAAATTACAACCAACCTCTCGCTTAAATGAAGCAAAATGTTTAAAACTTTGCATCGATTGTTTACGTTCTGGACATCCTACTAAAAACTGCAAATCTTCTGGCTGTCGCAAATTTGGTAAACCTCATCACCAGCGCCTTAAACCTTTTCGGAAGTGGTGAACAAATTAGCGTCAAAAAGACCAGAGAGTATATATCTCTCAAGCCGATTGACTCGCGAATTCCAATTTAAAGTTGCTAATCCACTTTGGATTTTATACTGCTGCGTTTTAAAAAGTTCTGGCTGGAGTGTTTCTTTAACCATGAACCTACTAAATTAGTCACATCGAAGTGAGTTCGCCAGCCCGCTGAGCCATTGAGACGCTTTGGTACAGAATTACGGACAACGAAAAACATAAGCAATGGATTCGTTGATTTAATAAATTTGTGGAAGTCTAAAGATTCTCAAACTGGGGAAACTTAGCTAACTTAGTCGGTCTAAGTCAACTGCGAGACTAGTGTAATCGATTATAGCCTGTCGATTATCGGGTTTTTGACGAATAGAACAGCATTTCTGTGGTCAGAACATAACACGATTGTGAAGATTATTGACCGTAAACCAACACCATTATATTCTTAATTATGGGGCAGTCTTATAATCTGGAGACGATATTTTATTGTTTCACTGATGGTAGATTTATATTTCGAAAGACCAAAGGAAAAAATACGATGAGTGGAAATCAGAAATAAACGGACATGGCGATAGAAAGACATAATCACAAATCTGAAACATTTTCGGTCTAGAATACACTTTCTGTTCCTTTTGTCATTAACGAATTATGGAAAAAATCTTATTTCTAGTTATGACAATAACTGCAGGAGCTAATGAAAGAACGGTTCAAGTGCCCTATATTAGAGCCTCCGACTTCTAATGTCTATTTCTCCAGTCAGCCATTGCCAACCGTTGACAGTGATCTTTACCAATTTTTCTAGCATCTTCGTCTACACCATTCCTCTATCCAAGTTTTAGATGGAAGGATGTTGGTTTCCATTCTACCTCCCCAGGCTGTCACATAAGGATTTGTCTTAGTCTTTTTATTTTTATGAAATATATCACACCTTTACCACCACATAACTGTTTGTATTTGTTGTATATCTCCTCCTTCAAATTCCCTTTTCACAGATGTCGCCGAATGTTCTCCCAGGAATCTTCGTTCAAATATGAGCTGGTTTTCATCTGCCCATCTACCATCTTTAGATGGTTCATGTTTCCGATCCATTCGTCAGCACTGATGGTATAAGGGTTTTGTATACTGTCATTTTTGTTTTCTGGTTTAAGTTTCTACACTTTCTCTTACATCTTTCTCTACACCCCCCTCCCTACACACATATATACACATGCACACATACACATGAAATTTAGATTATATATTTTATAAAAAAAAGCATTTTACAGAATGTTCGTAGTTTCTATAGTTCACGATAGAAACTTAAAAGCTGATCACACCCATATTTTGAGATGGCGACCGTGATACATTGAAAACTTGAAAATGAAGTTCATGGCAACTTGACAATTAATTAATCATTTAGAGGGAAACATGTACCACATGTAGATTTTCTGTACAATTCTTTAATTTTTTAGATATTCTATGCTGACTATGTGCTTTATAAAATATCGTAAAATCTGTCATTAAAATATAAAAAATACAAGGACATCTCGTTAAATATTAATTAATAACCCAAGGGGAATATTCTGTCGGTCCAAGGGTAACTATCGTACACCGAAAGAATTTTAATTTTTTAGGTATTTAATGGTGACTATGTCCTGTTCTTGCTAAAATATAAAATTTTTTAACGTAAAACCAAATTTTCCATTTACTGTCAAATTAAAATTTGTTCATGAAGTAAGGGGAAATTTATATCTTATAACTTACATCTGACATTTTCGTGAAATAACAGTAACAGAATAATTTATTTGTTTCAGGTAAATATAATCGTACGATGTTGTTTCTTCACGAGTAGATAAAACACCAAGATTATGTAAGTGTTTAAAATTTACATACAATTCTTTTTACAAAACAAATAAAAGCCGACATTTATTACATAATAACTTAAAAAAATAGGTCAGAACAATTCCCAATTAAAATGAAAAATACAGCAAAGATTTGATTTCACGTACAAAGCGTCTATGTATCTGTTGATACGTATTTCGACTTAATAAGTCTCATCAGAACAGTTATTCATAGCCGTTCTCAACGTGAAAAATAATCTTTTCTGTCTTTTAAGAAGCAACAATAAAATGGCTTCATTATGGACGCAATAGCGACATCTGATAGAAAAATCGGCTATGAATAACTGTTCTGATGAGACTTATTAAGTCGAAATACGTATCAACAGATACATAGACGCTTTGTACGTGAAATCAAATCTTTGCTGTCTTTTTCTGCTGTATGAGTACAAGAAACAAATTCGTTAAGGATTTCTGCTTAGTTGATAGACATGTCGTGGAATGCAAATTTTAGATTCCCCATGTCTCTATTAACATCTTTATCAACGTCTGTTATACCTTGCATTTATAGAAGGTTCAGATTAAAGCAGAAATCTGAATTTGTTTCGAAACTATCTTACCGAATTCCCAATTAGTTCAATGGCAAAAATGTTTCTTTTAAGTATTAGAATTGAAAGTCGAATCTTCTGTTAATAATAATAATACTCAACGTTTTTTGCGTTACACTATAAGAAACTGTAACACAAAGCCCGTAGCGGAAAGTGGAAAATTTTAACTTGGGTTTTTCAATAATTATTTTCTTTGTTTTATTTTTTCTTCCCAGGACTCTTAAGATATCATTTTAGTTTGTGAATAAATACGAATTCTTATTAATCAAGATAAAATAGCTTTGAGTAGAAGTATTTATTTTAAAGTAATTATTTTTCACGTTTTCCAAAGATGGAGATAAATTAGAGTTGGGTAATAGTATCATATATATTTGTCAGTGTGTTTTGTACTATAGTCTAGTTAGTTGCAGTTGGCAGCTCATTACAAATGTAAATCTTTAAACTACAGGTAAAGGTGGTGATCAAAACCATAAACCATTGCCGTACGAATGCCGATGTAATTGAAAGTTATTTTTTTTTTTTTAAAGTTCCGATATACTTAATAAGAAACTCTAATATATATATAGTACATAGTTTTGTTCTGAAGCTATTTTCTTGTGGCATCTTAATGCAATTACTATTTTTATTGTGAAAAGTCACAATTTATCCTTTTCCTTATCTTGTCTTGGTTTTCAACAGGAAGAGTTACCTTTTTTTAAGAAATTCCTCTATAGCTTACACAACATTTATGGTTCAAGCATGATGGTACATCAACCTATTTTATCAGGAATGTATGTAATCACTTAGATACAGTATATCCAAATCGTTGGATAGATAGGGTAGCTACAAAACATTGGCCTGCTCTATCGCCAGATTGAAATCCTCTATATTTTTGCATTTGGAGTTTTCGTAAGTCCTTAGTTTATTTTACTCCCGTCGAAAATGTTGCTGACAAGAGGAATCAAATTATAGCCTGTTGTGGAACAATAAGGAATACATGAGACATATTTGCGCAAACACCACAATCAGTGCGGCTGAATCTTGGGTCACGTGTGACGTCATTATAACCATTTGTTATAGCTTTGCGCCTTTGCTTTTTGTTTTTCTCTGGTTTAACGTTATCGTATTGATGTTTTATTTTTTGCATAAAAAGCCGCCTCATATGAAAAATAAACAGGAGAGATTTTTTTTACAGATTAAACGAGGAAATATTTCATGGCGTGCCATTTTTTTCTTTAAAAAAATTCAGACTAATATCCGTATGCGCGCCAATAATGCATATAGAATTCGTAATTCCATGTCAAAAAATGCGCAATAACCACTTCTTAAAACTTACCAAATTTCAATACCCCCTATCTCAGAGAGGAAGCATTTGCGGACATACGTTTATATAACAAACTGTCATTATTTTTTCAAGCAGAATCACTCCCTGAAGTTTGTCGCACATATTTACTAACACCCTTCTTCTTCTTCGGCTTTTCCCATTATGAGTTCGCCGTTTTCGTCCTCCACAGCACTCTATTCTCCCAGTCACCTTCTCTGAGGTCTCTATCTATCATAGCATTTCCGACGTATGTTTTCCATCTTGTAACAGGTCTTCCTCTCCGTCTTCTTCCCGGCGGGTCCCAGTTTAATATTCTTTTCGGCCACCTATGCTCTGGCATTCTTTGTACATGCCCGTGCCACTACAGGGCTCTGTTTTCCAACTTTTTTGTAATTGAGCATTTTACTTTCATTCTGTTCCATATTTCCTCCGTTCTTATTCTATCCGCTCTTGTGATTTGTAGACATCTTCTCATAAAGTCCAGTTCAACTGTTCTTATTTTATTTCGTATTGTTGTTGTCATTGGCCATACTTCCGCTACGTATAGGGTAATATTCATCACTATGCTTTGAAAGATCCTCTTTTTGTTTTCTTTGGTTAGAGTGTTGTTCCATATCACTCCATGAAGTGCTCTTGTGGCTTGTTTCCCCGTACTATTTTCATTTCTATATCTTTCATACAAGTACCTCTCGGCTAATCATTGACCCTAAATACTTAAAAGCCTTACAACTCTTAATAGTCTCTTCTTCTAAACTTAAGTTCAAATCTGCAACCTCGGGTCCAATACATAAGTATTTGGTCTTGCACATATTTATCTTGAGTCCCCAAAGTTAATATTCTTCCTTTAATTTCCTTATCATATATTCCATATCCTCCCTGTCTTGTGCAAAAATGACTTGGCGATCTGCGAAAAGTAGTGAATGTAATATATTTTCTTGTACTGGTATGCCCATTGTTCCGCATTTTCTATAACATCTTTTCAAAGCATGATCTATATATATATATATATATATATATATATATATATATATATATATATATATATGTTAAAAAGTGTAGGTGAGAGACCACATCCCTGTTTGAGCCTTTTTGTAGCGGTGATTGTTTTTGTTATTTCATTACTTAACTTTATTTGCACTTGTGTTTCTTTATACAGTCTTTGTGTTATATTCACCCATTTCTCTCTAACGCGCATTCTTCTCATTGCTTCCCATAGTTGTTTCCTGGGCACGATATCGTATGCTTTCTCTAAGTCGATAAAGGTCATATGTGTTTCAATGTTTTTTTCTTTGTTCTTTTCAATCACCTGTCTCATAATGAATATATTATCTAAACATGATCTGGCTTTTCGGAATCCAGCTTGTTCTTCGCTATAATGGTCCATATGTTGTTCTAGTTTAACTAACACCCTGTATACTACGAGTATTAATAGCCAATATCTAATGCCCATTAAAATAAAGGACAGCGCTACATAATTTTTCGGGAGTATATAATAAAAACGTCAATCATTTGCCTTGTGTTGACTATGGAAAGTAAAGGATGCGTAACATAGCGGAAATAAATAACTAGTGATTGTTTTAATAGACAATGGTTTAGGTTTGAGTGGAACAATGCGAATTTTGCACTGAACTATTTTGAAACAAACGGTAATGTCTGTTAAGGTCAACACATTTACACTGGGAACGAAAGCGTGTCAAAAATATCCGAGGTGCGGAAAATTACATTACGTACAGCTGTCATTTGAATGCCTATTTTCTTTTGAGTTAATACACTGCTCAAAATTTTGGGCAAGACATTTTACTTCGATAATTTAAACAATAATCTTTTGATACTTATCTTGTTGGCTGTCAAAAATAAATTTGGTAAATCATATCGACAATATTAGCCAGCAGATAAAATGAAATATGGTAAACGTCCTAACGTGAAGCAACTGAAGAACTTTCTAAAAGTAATATAACACATATGATGTTACCTTTAAAAATTTCCGAAGTTGAAATTGAAACGTCAAAATCTTATTTTAAAGTAAAATTGTGGCTTATTCACAGTAAATTAAGTAAATTGTATTAAGATGACACAAGACAATAGCTTCAGAACTATTACTTTGTACAAACTGGCTCTTTTTAGCATCTTTTGTTTAGCGTTTTATCTGGATGTTCCATGTTTTTTTCAAGAAATTGAAATTGAAATATATGTGTGTGTGTATAGCAATTTTACTTCGTACTTCATCATTGTCCATAGATTGTAAAATTCACTCAGTAAAATTGAAACACTACCTTAAATTTATGTTTCATACTTTTCATGTTTCTAGCAGATTTTCTTAATAACGGCAGGAAATCGTAATTACTGTCAAGAATTATTTCTTTTCAGGTATTATAAGCACTTTGTGCTGCAAAATCTACTTCTTTATTTCCAATATGTCCAGCCTGATCCTTAGCCCTTAAGAGTAACACTTTTTTTCGTTGCACACATTGAGAACCATGTTTTATGTTTAATTTCTAGTATGATCTTGATTTCAAGTTTTTAAGGAGAGATCCAGTAAGTGCATGCAAACTGTGTTGGAATCCGAGATTATAACTGCATCTGTTCTTGCATTTCCAATATATATTAATTAAGTACTTTATTTCTATGTTTCCAGCATAAAAATTGTATATGATTGTGTATATGTATATAGTCTGGCAAATATTGAATGAAATTAGTCATTCGAAATCACGCGCCGTAAGTGGTGAAATGTAGCCGGAATAACGTGCCCATCATGAATTCTAAGAAAGTTTAGATTCGATAATTGGCGGTGCGTAATAAAATGTGTTTCCTTGCTGGTCACTTTACATTGTAACAATAAAATATTATATTTCTGCTTATATTAAAAATAATACAGTAAATCTAGTTTATAAAATAAGTTTTCATTTACATTAATAATGTGTAGACGACTGAGCTATGAGCGGAAGTCGACTATATACGTAAATATGTAAAATACTCAAATTAGTATATTCTTTTTATTTCAGAAGGATATTTAATTATTTAGTCCGTCAATAGAAAGAGTACTAGCAACCACAGGTGCTTGTTTGGTCTTTATGTACATAATGTCTTCTAAAGATATGCCAAAACGTGTTTATTTGGAAGAAATTTTGGAAAGTCATGCATTGCATGAATCATATTGTTGCATATAATATACCCCCACCAATTGGTTATAAGTATTGCGTCTACGGCAGTAAATAAAACGAAACGCAAGACTCGAACTTTAGTTTTGAGAAAAGTTTAATTCCTTTGAGTGTCCAATAAACCAGAAGTCTATTTTTACTAACGGAATTAATCAATATCCTGACAGTATGTCGAAATGTGTTTACACAGCAAAATAAAGACACAACAAATGAATGAACAGCTGAATCAGCAGATATGGTGCAACTACAGAACGAAGCAAATTATTTCATTTTATAAGCGTCAATAAAAAATTAAAAATTCTGTCAAAGAAAGAACTGGAATACAAAGTAAACGTTTAACTTGCATGGTATGGAACAGGAATGATAACACAGCTCAACAAAATGAAAAATTTGATGCTTGAGAAATAAAATTATAAATATTTTTGATGCTCTGATTTCAAAAATGACTTATTTTTTTCATAGTAGTTTTTATTTGGAATCAATTGTATAATTTTATTTTCGCTCTAAAAGATCAAAGGCACCTGGAAATCACCAGACGGACTTACACTAAATATGATAGATAGATAGAAGATAGAAGTACTCAAAAATAAAAAACAAAAATGGAGAATATAAACAAAATAAAAACATCAAACTAGAAAACAGGCTAAAACATGAAAACATAAATGAAGAGTGGGAAGGGTGCAGAAACATCATGAAAGAAACAGCTGAAGAATTTCTAGGCATGGAAGGTAAACTAAGAAGAACAAGAACGAATTACTGTTTTGCCGAATGTCAGATTATAACAGAAAGAAAAAAACAGCAAAGACATGAAAATCCAACGTAGAAAGAAGAAAGAAAATATAAACAAAGAAATTCGATAACTACAAAATCTAAGTAAGTCAATAGAGACGAGAAAATTTTATCAGAAACTGAACAGAAGCAAAAAAGTATTCAAACGAAAGAAGTCAAGAGATGAGGAGAGTAATATATTGACAGAACAGCACGAATAACTAAGAAAATGGAATTCCTGAATGCGACCGAAAATGTTTTAGATTATATTGATATATTATATGTAGACTGTAAAGCCTGTTTCTTCTTCGATATTATTCTACTAAATTTTTTAAATTATAGCACCATCTTTTTCTTGGTCTGCCAATACTTCTTCGTCCATTTGGTGACTTATCTCGTGCTATTCGGACTATCCTTTCCTCTGTCATTCTACTAATGTGTTCGTTTCACTCCTGTTTCCGTTTTGTCACCCATCCATTTATGTCTTCTATATTGCATGCTCTTATGTTTTCGCTTCTCTCCCTATCCAACAGACTTTTACCTGGTATTGGTCGGAGTATTTTCATTTCTGTTGTTTCTAGTAGTCGTCTCGTTTTAGATGTGTTAGGTCTTATTTTCCACGTGTATGTTAATATAGGTCTAATTGCTGCTTTATAGATTCTTGTTTTTGTGTTTTGTCTTAGGTGTTTGTTCTTCCAGATTGTGTCATTAAGAGATCCCGCCGCTTTATTTGCCTTTAAGCTTTGTTGTCGTACTTCTTCAACATCTCCGTAACTAGTTATATCGATTCCCAGATATCTAAACCTATTATCATATTGTATTTCTTGGCTGTTGTATTGAAGATATGTGTTAATCTTTGGAACTCGTCTTCAGTCGGCGATTAATGCGGCATCGTCTGCATAACATAATATTTGGATTTCTTTGTTCCCCATTCTGTAACCGTGACCTTTACGTACTACTTTCATCCTCGTATTTCATCCATTATTATATTAAAGAGAAGTGGGCTTAACGAGTCACCCTGTCTGACTCCTCTTTGTACTGGTATACGCTGTGTTAGTTTTCCATTTATCTTTGCCTGTATTCGATTATGTAAGTAAATGTTTTCGATGGTTTGTATAATATCGATTGGTATGTTTCTTTTATACAGTAGGTGTAAGACGTCTTCGACTTGGATGCGATCGAAAGCCTTTGTCAGGTCTATAAACATAGATATGCTGGTTTATTGTGCTCGATGTTCTTTTCTGTGATTTGTCTTAGTTTAAATACGGCGTCTACGCAGGATCTTCCGGATCTGAATGTTTGTTATTCATCTGATAAAGTTGTGAGTTTATTGATTTTGTTGGTTAGAACTTTTGTGGTAAGCTTAAGTGCGGTGTACAGTAGATTTATACCTCTATAATTGTTGGGGTCTTCTTTATCTCCTTTCTTGAACATTGGTATCATTATGCTGTTACTCCATGCGTCTGATATCTTGCAGTACAATATTAGTTTTTGTATAAGTTTTGTCATCTCTAGGGTTATACTTTCTCCTCCGTGTTTTAGAAGCTCGTTAGTTATTCCGTCTTGTCCTGGTGACTTTCTATTTCTGAATGAATTTATGGCTATCTCTAGTTCCTATAAACTGATTTCTATTTCGTGTCTTAATTCAGGTACGTTATTGCGTTAATTTTTATTTTCATTTCCTTTAAACAGTTCCGTCAGGGATCTTTCCCATTGATTTGCTGGTATGTTATTGTATTCCTTCAATTCTGCCATTTCTTTCCGTTGGTTTCTAATGAATCTCCATATTTGTTTTTGTGCCGTAGAAGTCGCTTTCCATCCTTTTTGTAAAGTGTTCCTAGTGTTCATTTTTTGTTCTTCTTACCAACTGCTTTGTTTCATTTCGTATTCTTCTATAGGTGTCTCTGGATTCTGGAGTATTCGATGTTTTGTACTTCGTGTAGGCCTCTCGTTTCTCTTTACATTTCTCTTTTATTTCTTTTCTGAACCATGGTGTATTGTTGTTTTTTTTGTTTAGTATGACTTTGCGTTTATATATATATATATATATATATATATATATATATATATATATATATATATATATATATATATATATATATATACTGGAGATTAATACTCCATACTTAATATACCATATGCCAGACGCTAAATCAAAAATAAATTCTGCGCTACTGACGCGCTTCTTGGTACAACTCATAGGGACAGCTAAATTATACGATAACTTACGAGATCACGCGTATGACCATTTCATTATTTCTTTGCTAGAGTATTAGATGTTTGATATTCGTCACTTCTCCACAAGTTGAATGACAGAAATTATAAATGCAATGCTTATATACCATTCAAGTTAGTAAATCAATATTGGCAATTTAAATAACACTAAGTGTTAAAATTAATAGTAACATCCTCTCGCTAAATGAAAAAGTCTAACGGCTGATACTATTTCATGCTATTCTTAAAAATAAATTAACAAAAACAGAACTATTACCATTAACCCAATATTATTTTTGGATGTACGGAACTGCACTCTAGGCAATTAAGTTTTCAAATAAACTTACGAGCGTATCAAAGTTCAATAATGATTACAGTACGGTCGTTGAAGTCACTACATAAATAGAGAGATGCTTACTCGTCGGTAATTGTCCGCAAGTGCCATATGTTATACGGTTCGAGAGAAGAAACAGAACCAAGTTAACGGTTATATAAAAAGAAAAAAAAAAAACATTTCATCCTCCGCTGCCTTCATGATGACCTTATGTTGAACAATGGTTATTACATACGTTTAATTCCACTCATATAGTCATGAAATTCACTAAGGCACAAAACATAACATTTAATCACTAGGTACTCGGAAAAAACGGTTTTAAGAATTGAATGTGAAGGCGTAAACGTAACTTGGAATTGTGTAACTTCTACCAACACCTACATCCTACAGTAAAGACAGTCTTCCAGTAATCAAGTTAAAAGATTTATAGGACATAAAACTTAGTACGGGTGCTTCTTTTGTGATTGGTTAAAAAATACAATGGGATAAACCAGCATTAATGTGTTAAATGGATTGGAAAAAGCGTTTTCGAATCATACATGCTAAGCAAACGTCATACAATGCAATTTAAACCATATCTATAAAGTGGAGTTGGTAAACAAAAGTTGGTACCTTTTGACGAAAAAACACACTGCTACATATAAGATGTATTGTATTTCCCATTTCATTGCATTCTTTGTTCTAGGTAAATCCTGTTCTATCTCATGTGCATAATGTCCGTTAACATGCTCTGTGATTACTTATGACCCTGTAGTTTAAGAGTACATGTGTAGATGTTTCATTCTCACCTTCAGTCGAAAACGGCCTGTAAATATTCCTGTTAAAACATGTAGTCTTCCCAATGTTTGGATCTATGCGATGTCCTTCTCTATTACAAATTTACTTTTAGTTCATTTAATTTATCCAAGTGTTCCCATACCATTTTGAAGCTGATCACATGTGATATAAGTGCTTTTATGGTTGTTTGACTATCGGGACAGTATGACAATCTTTAGCCTCTGATTTTTTTTTGTCAAGTTTCACTGGACGCCTCTTTCAGATCTATAGCGTGAGTTTCCGCTTGTAAAATATGTGGCAGTTTGCCCAAGATTCCTGAGTGTTTAGTTGGAATGTAGTGGAACATGAATGGTTATAATAAAAAACACAGTATTTGAAGTAAAGATGATATGATCATTATAACCGATAATAAGGATGATATACAAAGACTAGTAAAACAATTTATTCGTGCAAATATATAAAATGATGAGAGTTAAAAGAAAAGGATAGTTTCTCATTTTGAAAAAGGTGGGAAGATGAAGTGGCAGCGGACGCGCAAAATTTGCTAGACGTAAGAACCTGGAGAAGATCGGCGCCGGACCTGCAAAGTTGGAACAAATTCATACAACAAATGCTGTTAAGGGTGGCATATACATGTAGAACAATGTCTGCTGAGTTATCAGCGGATGTGGTTCGATGCACGTACTTGTGAAGGAAAGAGGAAGAGTATAAGAGAGAAGAAATGAAGACATAGCAAGAGAACGTTTAAAAGAAGAAGAGAGATAAAGGTCCATTGCAAGTGATAAATTCTTCTTCTTTTTATTTTTATGTAGACATGACTCTGTGTGTTTTTCAATGTGCCTCCAGTAAATTGTCGTTCTATCGTTTTCGTGGTCTTCCTACTGATCGTCTTCCTATTGGTGAACCGTCCCTCTCCGTCTTTACTACTCTATTTGTTGTCATTCGGTTTATGTCATCGTTCCATTCTACTCTTCTATTTCTTACCCAGTCGTTGATGTTCTCCTGAAGAGTTTTCATCTCTGGTGTTTCTAGAATTGCCAGGTCGTGTCCTCTCTGTGCCAGGTCGTGTTCCTGCCTCGTCTGTCATTATTGGCCTGATGACTGTTTTGTAAATTCTGTAAATTTTCATTTCTTTCCCGATATTTTTATTTCTCCATGTTGTTATTGATATTATAGGCAACTTGCGGCTCTGTTTGCTCTATTCACTTGATCTTCCACTTCTGTTTCGACAAATGCTTGTACTGTGAAATATCGGAAACTATCTCACACTCTGTTGGTATGCTATAAATGGATAGCTGAGAAGAGCCTGTTTGAGAGGGAGCTAGGAAGTAGGGTGCAATCAGTCACGAAACTGGTGGGGGAGTTGCATTGGTCGTCAAATCGGAGGGCAGCAGTTCATAGATATTTAAAGAGGTGATGAACTTTTGAGAGAAAGGAACAGGAAGAAAGGCGACCCGAAGGGAGGCAGACGGTCTAGGTAAAGAAAGAAGATAAGGTAAAGTGAGAGGTGGCTAGATTGAACATGAACAGGGAGGAACATAGGGAGAGAAGGATTAAGCTGTCGCGGTGAGAAAGTGCGAGAATGTTTGGGAATTATGCATGGATGAGAGATTGGGTAAATGCCGTGCCGACGTTGAGCGCCAATGAGGGCGGTAGGACTGGTAATTCATGGTTGAGCAGGGTGTTTTTTAGCAGATTGGCATTGACGGCGATGGTATCTGAACAATCCCTGCATGCGATCTGTGATATCGTGGCCACGCAGAATGAATCCTGCATAACTGAGGCTGCTCACCTTCTAGGACCGAGATATGTTTCGAACATTTTGATCACCCCTCCTCATAAAAGACGAAAAAAGGCCATCATAGTGGGGCCATCCAAAAGTCTTACATCATCATCATCATCATCATGCAACCTCTTCTGTCCACTGCTGGAAATAGGTCTCTCCCATTTTTCGCCACTCTTCACGGTTCTGTGCTTCTTGTTGCCATTTCTTGGATATTCGTCCAATGTCGTCCATCCGGCGTGTTGGTGGTCGTCCTCTGCTGCGTTTGTCTTCTCTTGGGCGCCAGTCAATTAGTTTTCTGGTCCATCTTGTGTCTTTCAGTCTCGCTATGTGACCTGCCCAATTCCGTTTTAGCTTGGCTATACGTTCGACGACATTGCTGTCGTCGAAAAGTCTTACAGCCCTGTCCTAAACCGTAGAATATGCTCACTGGTTGTCAGTATGCTTACCGGCCACTGTAGACTCAGGCGGCATCTACGCTTAGATTGGCGGATGACTCACGGTGCCGTCTATATGACGATAAGGAGGAGGTCTGGTCTTTCAGAGGTGGCAGTGTATGTGTTCGGTTTTTATGCAACCTAGCCAAATGAAGGAGTTACTCCTAAATAGACTTGTGGCTTTCTGTAAGGCCACAAGGTTACTTAAGGATTAGACGTTCGGAATGGCAGAGGGAGCTTATATTTGGAGCCCCTGCCGATTTTAACAAAATAGCCTGGGCCACAGAAACACCGAAGACCAGGTCCTTTTATTTATCATTTTTTGTTTCGGGAAACTTCTAGTATTAATTGAATTAATTTATGTTTTACATATTTTTTATTTTTATATTTATTTAAAGGCTGCAACCTTTTAGCTATTAGATTATAAACGATATTTGTCCGTTTATATATTTTTATTTCTTAGATTTCTTAAAGACTTAATAAATACATTTTTTGAGATTTACTATTTTACTTAGATAATTTTATCTTATTGACGATATAACTTTTTTGCTTCATTTTGTTGACGATATAACTTTTTTTACAGCGTATAGATAAATATGTCGATTTTTATAATTTGCTGTGATAATTATTTGACGTGTTTTTCTGATGCCTTGGAGCGAAATGTCGATCTAATGTTTAGTTAATTTAATTTTGAGTTCCTTATAAGTTTCCGTTAAAACTTATTGGCGCCTATTTTATTTTGCAGTTTAGCTGTATTTCATATTTTTCTCCTGTCAAATGGTTACCTAATTATTATCTACCTTTTATTTATCTATCTCTCTTTGATCTGTTATTTCTGTATTAATTTATGTCCTTACCCACCTCCAATGAAGCTCTCGAAATAAACAACGTGGTCCTCGTTAAGTCTTAGTGAACGATCAGCTTTTTTATCAACTACTTTTGTTAGCTTTTTCGTTACAATGTCATCTAATTGAATTGTCAATATGAAAGAGTCAGATAAAATTAAATTATTAGAATAATTGAGAACGATTTCCGAAATGGAAATCGAAACGGCAAATAAACTTATTTTAAAGTAAAATTGTGGCTTATTCCCAGTAAAAATAGTAAATTGTATTCATACCACAAGAAAATAGCTTCAGAACAATATTAGTGTTGATGCTTGTAATGTTTTCAAGCTATAACGTTTATAAAATTACGGCAGTATTGTATATATAACTGCAAGAACCATATCTCTTATCTCAGATGCCAGCAAAATAATGCTATACATAACCAATGAGAGACTGAAAACTTTCCTACAACGAGAAATACCCCAAGACCAAACTGGATTTACCGAAGGTAGAGGTACTGGAGAACACCTTCTCAACATAAGACAAATAATAGAAAAATCTAGGGAGTTCAATATCCCACTATAAATTTATTTTATTGATTATCGCAAAGCGTTCGACAGGGTCAAATGGCATCACTTATGGCAGATACTGAAAGAATTAGGGGTACCACAGCACTTAATTTCGCTTATAACTGAACTATACGAACACACTACTGGAACAGTTAAAGTGCTTGACACTTTAACTGTTCTTATACGACTGGTTGAAAACGAAAGTCAAATATTTGGTCTGCAGTTAAACATATCAAAGACAAAGATCATGATAGTGGATAGACTACATAACAATCATTCACACATAACCACGATTGATCGGTTTGAGCTCATATTTATATCTGGGATCATTGATCACAAACACAGGGTCACTACAGGAGGAAATAAAACGTAGATGTGATCCAACAAAAGTCGCCGTACTAAAGATGGCCAAGATATGGAATGACTCTAAAATTTCACGAACTTTAAAAATGAGGTTGACCAACTGCTTAATATTCCCAGTACTGACATAAGGATGTGAATCTTGGACCCTACGGCAAGCGGAGAGAAGAAAGATAGACGCCACTGAAATGTTTTGTTGAAGAATGTTACGAATTCCGTGGACCGACCATAGGACAAATATTTCAATTTTAAATGAGCTAAGTCAGCAAAGGGCTATCCAGCAAAGTCCATCTCCAACAATTAAAATACTTTGGACATGTTATGAGAGCAGACACAGAAAACATGGAAAGACTTATTATCCAAGGAAAGGTATAAGATCGAAGATCACGAGGATGATCTCCAACAAGATTTATCGATCAAATACAACAATATCAACAAGCATATGCAAAAGACCTATGCATGAGTTAAAAGAAATGACCAGAGACAGAGATCGTTGGAGGAGGACAATACACAACATCACGATGACCACTACCCTCCCCCGGGCGGTCAGGATTGAAGAGAAGAGAATACTGATGTAATGGTAAATGTTGTCATTATTCCCTACTTCACTTGATATACATACATTCTACGATTTTTATTATAATACTCAGTGTTATAATATTATTCAACAACCGAAATTTAATACTAAACATATAAAATTCATAAATACATTGCTTTAATCTTTGTTACATATTTTATGGGTTTAGTTTTATTTTTATTTATATAGCTAAGTTTTTAATACGAACTACGACGAGCCTGTATAGCTATACATAAATAATAATATCGGCAGTGCGTTGTTCATTGTGCTCAATTAAAACAAATATAGTCAAGCCAGTACCTTAATTGGTTGTAGATATGAAATAGAATAAGTTAGCACATCCGCGATAATTTTCGGTCCTTTAGTTGAAATTCGCGCTTCGCTGGTGTGTGATACTACTAGAAACGTTTATATTCCTCGTGACATTATTTCCATCGATTTCCGTCACGAAAAACAAACTGTTTGTGGGAAAAATGTTTAGTAGCGGTATTAAATCAATTTCGTGCACTTGACCTGGAAAAATCATTGGGTCCTGTTAGTGTAGATATTGTTCGTATGTGCATCGTGTTGGTCGGTGTCTTAGGAGTTTAACTGTAGTTAGTTTGACTGATTAAATCAAGTGTACAAAAAATGTGGTAAATTAAATTTTTGTGAACAATCCAGATGGTCAATTATTTGTTTCCATGCATGGATTGTTTGTTTATCAGTGACATGTGGTACCCCTGTAAAGTCTTTTTGCAGGCTGTGTCCCATAAGGAACAAGGTATAATGTATATGAAATTTTACTTATACATACTATATAATTTTTCAATTGCTAGTTAATATATAAATACTTGTTTAGTATATATATTATTAATATAAATATATAGATACTTTCCGATAGAAACAAGGTATGTCAAATTTTGAAAACGATTTTAAATCTGCGTTCTGAAACACAATAGGTAGATACCGTATTTTTTAAAGAACAAGGTGCATTGAGTATTACAGTTGACCGTTCACAATAATATGTTTTTTTTATTATCTACAAAGCCACATACTGAATTTTATTTCTTCTATCCAAAATTACATCTCTATTCTAACTAACTGTTTGTCCGTTTTCCATTTGAAGTAAAATTAACCAATTGTATGGTAACGGTAGAATAAAAAACAATGTCATGTATGGGTTGTTTATTAATCTATGACATGTGGAATCTTTTATATCATCGTTTTCTATCTCAACCATAAAGAATAACGTGTGTTTGATTATTTTAGAAGAGATTTTTAATTGTATATCGTACTAATGAATACTAGTCGTACGATTAATGACTGTCTTATAAAAAGAATCCACATACAATTTTGATATTATAGAATTTTGGTTTTAAATATAATACATAAACGTATATATATATATATATATATATATATATATATATATATATATATATATATATATATATATATATGTATGTATATATATCGAGAAAAGGAGTACGACCGTCAATCCAATATCAGCATCATCAGTTCATCTAAAAAGAACAATATGGAAAAACCACACAAGCATGTAACAACTTTTCCATGCTTGTGTGGTTTTTTCATATTGTTCTTTTTAGATGAACTGATGATGCTTTCTGATTAAGAAAGCGAAACGTCTTCAATAAATAGATGAAGTAGCCATCAACTTTGTCTTTTTTCTCCACCTTTTGACCGAAAAAACCCACCACTCTTCTGAGTGATCCTTAATTTATATGTATATATATATATATATATATATATATATATATATATATATATATATATATATATATATATATATATATATATATATTAATATACTGATTCCTATTTAAATTCGAAGTATATTATATTATATAGAGTGCACGAGAGGTTTTGTAGGCCTAGGACAAAAAGTTAGATCAAAAGAGGCAAAATGTATATCATTTTTTTTAGTTTAAATTTTTTCATCAAAGTTTTTGACAATACCTCATCATTTTCTTCACTCTGCTTCTACGAGCCCCTTCCCATATCAGTTGGCCCAACGTTAGATTGATAAGAAAATTAAATTTTAGAGAACAAAAATAAAAGCGCAGCGTAAATTTTAGAAGTTTTAATGCATCGAACAACCTTTTTGAATTTCCTAGTTATAGCAAATATTTTATAACGTAATGAAAACTATTGATTAAATAGAATAATAATACGTTTAAAAAGGGCATAGGACATAAATGTAATATTAACAAAAAAAATGTGAAAGTTTACCACTAAGTTACATCCCCTTTATTTTTAATGACATCCACAATTCTTCGACGCATAGTTTTTACCAAGTTCTGACAAAATTTTAATGTAAACGAATCCCATATTTCTTGCAATTTTTCCTTCAATTCGTTGACGGACCTGGCAGGATGTTTTCTCAAAGCTTTTTTCATTTCGTGCCACAAAGTCTCTATCTGGGACAAGTCGGGACTGTTAGAAACTCATTACAGAAGTAGTATGCCATGGTCTTCAATCCATTGTAAACTCTTTTTTGAGGTATGACAACCTGCGCCGTTCTGTTGGAAGACAAAATCTTCCGCTGATGTTAAACGGTGTTCCATAATCGGTAAAAGAGATTCTTCTAAAATATTCAAATATTGTCAGTGTTTACAATCCTATCGATAAAATGTAACGTTCTCATACCTTTAGACGACATGCTGCTCCATATCATGACATATGCAGGAAATTTGACTTTTCTCTTCAGACAGTCGGGATGGGAAGCTTCATTTTTCCTGCGAATGACACGGCTCCTACTGTCTCCAACACATACTTCAAATCTGGACTCATCACTCCATTGTATTGAATCCCATTGCGACTGAGTCCAATATTTATGCTCTTTTGACCATCTTAGTCTATTTTTCTTTTGTTGAAATGTTAAAAGTGGCTTTTCTGAAGCCTAAAATAAAATGAAATTTATTAAAAACAATTCGTAATAATTTTTTCAACTATAAAACTTACTTTGTAAGTACGTACCAAATCCTAATTTGTGGGCCTCTCGGTGACATGTTGATCTAGAAACGTGTCTTCCAAGAACCTCACTCCATAAAACGTTTAACTCCATATAATTTGTTCGTCGATTTTTCAGTATAATGCATCTTAATGCCATTCGGTCTGCTTCGGTTATTTTACTTTTTCGTACATCTAGGTTTTGGGACGACCGAACCTGTAGCTGACTATATTTCTTAGACTATAGCGTGACAATTGTAACATATTCGCGATTTTCGAATTGGATTTTCCAAAATTAAAAAATCTAATAATGATTGAACCAATTTTCTCATCGATAACTTTACCTCGACCCATTGTACAATCCACAAACGGCAAAAATCTTCACAATACTACAAAATACATTTGACATTAACTGACAATATTATTGGTTTGATGTCATTTTTCCATAACTACCTACGGATTTAACGTAATTATGAAAAAATCAACGTATGTTGACATAAGTGAATGCATAGCCAGGGTTTAGTGAATTTTTTTATTGTTGAAAATAAATAAAAAATCATAAGCGTGATACTTTTAATAAATATTTAAAAAAATGCCATATATTAATTAATATGGGAACTTATAAAAACATGCAGAGTATAATTTATTTATGGAAATCGACTGCAAATTCCATAGGTGGACCAACTGATACGAGAATGGGCTCGTATTCTCCAGTCCAAGACACCTGGTCATTCCCAAACTTTTTTAGTCATCGGTCTTCTTCTTCTACTTGCTATGGGCTTAGGTCCTAGCATTATAAATCTATTGTAATTTCAACTCTCCATTCGTTTTTCTGGATAATCAAATTAAAAGTAAATTGTATCTAAATTGAAGAACAAAAAGTATGTATTTGGTAATTTTAGATAAGATCAAACATTTTTCAGCAAGGCAGCTAGCACTGGTTAAATTTTTTTCAAAAAAATAGTCAATATCAAAGAGATTTGCATGTACCATTTTTTAAGACATCAATATCACAGTGAGATATTTCTTCTTCTTCTTTTGGCATCATAACCCTGGATGGGTCTTTGCCTGTCTGGCTATGTCCTTCCATTCAGATCTCTCTTGTGCCCTTCTTCTCCATTGTCTTATGTTCATTGTTTTCAGGTCGTCTTCCACGTCATCCAACCATCTCGTTCTGGGCCTTCCTTTTTTTCGCCTTCCTATGGGCTTCCATTGTAACATTTTCTTTGTTGATTTTGCATCGTTTTGTCTCTGCACATGTCCCAGCCATGACAGTCTTTGACTTTTCACAAATCTTACAATGTCATAACCTTCATTTAACTCATTAACCTCGTCGTTTCTCCTGATTCTCCATGTGCCATCTTCCTCTTGTACCGGGCCATATACTTTCCTCAGTATTTTTCTCTCGAATGTCCTGAGTTGGGCTTCATCTTTTTTCGTCATTACCCAAGTTTCACATCCATAGGTTACTACGGGTCTAATCAGTGTTCTGTAGATAGTAATTTTGGTTCTTTTGTCTAATAATTTCGATGTCATCAATCTTTTATTAGCATAGTATGTACGATTCCCGCTGGAAATACGTGCATTAATTTCGCTACTTACGGAGTTATTCTGATTGATTTCTGTGCCGAGATATGTAAAGGCATCCACTCGTTCGAGAGTATAGTTGTCTATTGTGATATTATTTTCATTGTCAGTTATTCTTTTGACTGTCATATACTTCGTTTTTGCTTTGTTTATTTTGAGACCTCTTCCAGCATTTTGTCTCTTTTCACACTATCAAAAGCTTGTTTAAAGTCTATATACATATTATATAGGTCTATGTCGTATTCATAAGCTTTTTCTTGTATCGTTCTTAGTATGAATATGTTATCTGTAGTGGCTCTATTTGGTCTGAATCCATTTTGATAATCACCAATTATATTTTCAGTGAGATATTTAGTTCATTCAATAATCATTTGATGATGAGGAATTACAAAATGAGTGTTACTAATTATGGTACAGCACAGAATACGTCGCAATGAAAAAAATCAACGCTAAGAAATTTAAATATTTTAAATTTCTTGTAATTGGATTCAACAGTAAAAGTCGTATAAATAAAGTTCTTATATTCCATTGTTTACCTGCTCCAAAAAAAGGTTCAGTGGTTTTAACTGATTTTTTTGATAATTTGCAAGCCTTCGGCTTCGTGCTGTTACTAAGGAACAAGCTTTCGATTGTCATGAAATTATCTCGTCTGTTATCAATGTCCTAGGGATATTACTACTGATAATAAAAAGACAGTTGTTCAATTAAAATGCTGGAAAACTGTATTAATATTAAAACATGTTTATCCTAACTCAAAAGTTTATTGATAGTCCAGTCGTCAGATATTTGACCCCTAAAATTTGACCGGCGATTTTGAATGGGTTACGGGCGCTAAATCGATGTTGAATAAAATTTGTATCAATTCGACGGTAAAAATTCGATATCTTTTGATCAGAGTGTCCTATCGACAAAAATCAAAATGCTTTTAGAGGTGAAGAGTGCAGCTTTCGTATATAATTTTTGTGTTTTGCGCGTCACTTGAAATGCCTCATAGAAGACGGTTTTAGGCGGAATTTGTAGCAGAAGTTATGTGCTTTTGAAAAACGACTAATGTGATTAAAAAATAGCGGTTTTAAACGTTTTAGATCGTTTATAATGTAAATGTTAAAATTCAGCCTTTTTTAAGCATATTTCAAATGCCTCACATTGGTTTCCAAAACTAAAAACTAAAATTTCAGGATATAAGTTTTGAATACATAGAATTTTGAACAAATAGAAAACGTGGAAGAGAAGACACATAAACAGATACAAGAGGGAATAGAAAAGGTGGAATGGAAACTGGGGAGAGCCTTGCAAGGAGATAAGGAAGAAACGAAGGTGGACGAAATGGGGAATAGAAAATGTGCACGAGAAACACGAGAAAAGGTCATCTAAAATTATAGCGACATCAAATTACAATTTGACGGAGATGTAAGAAAGCAGCATCCAGTGTCGTTCATTAAAATAATTAATAATAAACTCCAAAACTCCGGAAATTTTGATTATTGCAAGGAAGCAATAAGAAATTATTTAACGAATGGAACATCGCTTTTGTTCGAAAGCAAGGAAAGTACATTAGTCTCGTGGATGAATTTTGAGACGATATTTTTTAAGTATTTTTGGGAGAAAACAAAACAGTAATGTTAATAAGTTAATAATGAATTACAGAATGGAAAATTCGAGGAAAGAACTATCCGAAGAGAGACACGCTTTTCAAATTTTCAATAATGCACAACATCTAGAGTATAATTACCAGTTGGTGGATTTGATAACGCGTAATTTTGATGAAAGCATTGAGGACCACGTGACGCTACAAAACTACCATGATATAGACAGTTTATGCCAATTTTTACAAGTACGGGAAGCAAGTAGAAAAGAGAAAAAGGAGCTGAGAAGTCACGAAAGGAATCTAACAACACAACATACGCATAGATTCCAAAACAAAACCAATTTAATAGACTTCAAGGACAGTTTAATAATAATTTTGGACAGAATAGAATCACAGCAAACCCGGAATTTTTTGTCATCCACGCGAATATTTATCAAATTAGCGGAAAATAAAGTAGAACCTCAAAAGTTGAATTTAATTTTCGTTGATGGTTTTATTAAAGGTAAAAAGGTACAGCTACTCATTGATATGGGATCAGAAATTTTGTTGATAAATAAACGATTAGTTGTTGAATTGAATTTATATCAGTTTATATATAAAATTCCGAGGGTAACCCTTGTGGGCGCTAATAATCAGAAATTAACGGTAATTAATCAGGGCATAGGAGATAAAGTTAAATTTGAAAATAATTACTGTTTTATGCACTTTTTTGTGATTGACAATATGAAATATGATAAGGTTGTGGGAGCAGACGAATTGGAGGATAAAAAGGCTAACATACATTTTACAAAAAATTTGTGCAAATTGACAGGGATGCGGTTAGGATAAAAGGAAAATTTGCTAATGAAAATGAAGACAACAGAACGAAAGAAGGAGTGAATCTAGTAATGGTGCAGGAATTTGAAAATGAGATGAGTGTGTCATCGATGAAGATTAACACGAATGGAAAGCCTCAAGAGTATGAAAATGAGCGAACAGAAGAAGTAGAAGAGATAATTAATTTAGAGAAAGTCGAACAGGAGATTTGGGAAGAAGAGAGAAAATTTTGAAAGCGAATATGTAAGTCAAGAGATAGAAGAAGTGCTTATTTTTGATGAGATACAAGAGAATTATTATGAAGTAAATGTATATGATTAGGACGAGAAAAAAGAGACAGAAAGATAGTCTTGTATTTATGTTATTAATTTACTGCGTTATCACAAACACCAATAAAGTAATTAGTTTCTTACAATCTTAATTTCTTAGTTTTTTCGTGTGTGTTAGCTCATTTTGCGGGATTTCATGTTTCAGAACATTTCAAAATACCTACTTAAAATATAGCACAGTTAGGCAAAAGGGGTTTAACTTTGAATGATCCTGTTTTTCAGTTATATTACATTCCGGAGAAATAACTATCCTGTATATGTTACAAAAGTAATAAAAAGGGCGTAAACGTGTTCTAGATTATCTTATTTTCTTTAAATTGTCGTTTAAAAAAAGCAGTAATTTGTAACTAACAAGTTAGGTTATGTTTTTTTTATGTATATTTGTATTTGAATTATTGTATGGAAGTGACTAAGCTAACAGACAAAATTTTAGTCCACACCCACGTCAAATACCGTTTTTTTCTACAGATGACTCGATACTACTAGTCAATAACATAATTATTGTATATTATTTGATATCCAGGGTGTTCGCAAAACATTTTTAGCAGAAGAAAACTGCAATTTATGGTATAACGTTGCTAATAAAAATTTACATTAAATAGATGTTGGTCCACAGTTAACCCTTAATAATTTTTGGTTTACAATTTTTTGTCTTTTTGTAAAACAAAGTTTAGGAAATAAAGAAAATGCGAAAATCTAAAACAGATTAAAGTCTTTCTTAATACCTTTATGACATATTATGTATAAGGTTAAAACTCGTTCTTTCTTAGATATGTAAAACAAATCTGAATAGGTATTAATTAACGACATATCACCCTCTGCCTTACCAACGTTGATCTCTTCCTCTTGTACTTTTAGTAAGAATCACGGTGTAAGCCACATGATTATATACGACTTTTACAAACAGAATATTATCATAATTTTATGGATTAAGAGCCTATAAAATATTAAAAATATGTAATTATCTGTCAAAGTTAATGCTCATTTGTGATACTTGTCACAAATATGATAGTGCTGATATGGGTCCTTTTTTTCTCGTACTGCAGCAAACTGACTATTGTACATTGTGTGTATTGTAGTGTGTGTGTTGAGAAAATGCCTTGTTGCTAAGTAAAGTTGGCTTCACTGCGTCACCAAGATAGTCGCTGGTATGGGTCTAAAATAGGAATTATTTCACAAGCAATATTGAAATATCATTGAATCATCGGTTATACAAGTCAGAAGCGGCGTACAGATTAGGATTTAAGCAATTTAGTATTAAAAATTAGCTTAATTGATATTTTATGCACTGCAACATATTTCATGTGAAACATTACAAAGTAGACTACACTCCTGTATACGCAGTACGCCTAAATAAATACATAATGACAACTTTTTATTCAGCTTTTGGCCCTGACACCTACAACCAACCGATACTAACAATTAATATTATTTTATGCAGTATGTATTGTTTTTACTAATTATTGCGACACTAGATAAAATATAATTGATGTTATTATGTTTGTACTTTTAATATAATATTGTAGCATATATTGAATCTTATTGTCAAAATGTAATAAAATGATGCAACTTGTAGTGAAATATGGAAAACAATGTGGTTATAACCACGGTATAATATTTGAGCATGTCAATATTGACAATCTTTGATCTATGTAGAAGATAATGAAGTATAAAGACTAAATTTTTTTATGTAGACGATAAAGACTAAAAAAATTTTTTAGGAACAAAGAAAATTTAAATATATTTGAAAATATTTCAGATTATTGTACAATATTCTTTTTATAATTTCTTAATATTGTTCTGAGGCTATCTTCATGACATCTTAATGTAATTACTATTTTTATTGGGAATAAGTCGCAATTTAAGTTTAAAATAAGTTTATGTTTGAGGTTTCGATTTCCACGGAAATCGTTCTCAAAATACAAAACATTAATAAATTAAACAAGTTTTGTTTTTGTTAATCGGTGAAAAATTCTTCTAATAATTTAATTTGATCTAACTCATTCATATTGACAATTCAGACATATATTATACATTCTAAAGTAGACGACTTTAAAATGATATTGCCAATATTGGTGAGTTGCGTTACTGGGACGACTTTAATAAAAGATAGTTCATCCGATTATATCAACTTAACTTTAACTTAAGAATACCCTTGAGAAAAATCAAAAATTATCATAAAAATTTTTTGGTGTTTTTAGTTTTTTAGTTTTTTTTAGTATAAAAGAGATGAACTGACAGGAGAGCGTAGAAGGATTGCTGCATTGCTGAATTGATGACTCTGTATAGTACTGAAAACATCGTCAGACATATGAAAGCTAACCTGATAAAATAGGCAGGTCATGTGATAAGATCAGAGGAAGACAATGTGCTAAAGACAGTGTTTTTGAGAGACCAGACGGTAGAAGATCAGTAGGCTGTCCCAGAAAGAGATGGAAGGATGATGTTGATTTATATAGGATTAGGGTACAACAATGGGAAATTGAAGTGCAAGATCGTAGAAGATAGGGGGCTGTAGTGGATACCACGAAGACTCACCCTGAGTTATAAAGCTAGTCAAGAAGAAGAAGAAGACAGTTTTTTAATCACCAATTTTTATAAAAAATAAAACTTTCAATTTAATTTTTTGTTGATACATAATGGAGATCTTATATACTAAGCAATTTTAATTGTGGTGCATTCTAAAATAAATTATTCATTATTGACGGTTGCATAATTATGTTGTGTGTTTATGTCCCTTAAGTCGGGGTGGGTGAGAATCAAAGAAAAGCTTTCTACGACCGATTAGCAGACATACTTAGAGATATGCCATCATAGAAGGGAGTCAGTGTGAGGTGATTTTAATGCACTTGTGACCCAATCCAAGAGAGGATACGAAATAACACTAGGGAGACTAGGCTTTGGAACTAGAAATGAAGCTGGAGATCTTCTTCATCTTTATAAGCAATTCTGCTTGTTCATTGGCAGATTAATACCTCTAGGGAAGGTTATCACTCCATCTTTTCCGCGGTCGTCTGATACTTCTTCTGCCGATTGGTGACTTATCTCTTACTATTTTGACGACACGGGTCTTCCCCATTTTGCTTATTTGGTTATTCCATTCTTTTTTCTATTTAGCGTTCATTCGTTTACTGTACGTTACATTTTCTTCTAATGTCTTCACTTGTCTTCAAAGTTGAGATGATATGCTAAAATCAACAACAGCATTAGATATGGCGATTGTTAACATAAAGTCAACTTATTACACACAAAAATGGACAAAATTACTCCCAAATAATTAAATATAAATTAATAAACTTTTATGACATGAAAAGATATACATGAATGTAAGGACTGCAAGGTAAGTGGGACTGTAAGCCAATAGCATAAGTTGCTGGTGCTAGACATCGAAGTAAATAAGCGAAACTAAACCAAACTATCGGAGAGTACTACAAAAAACAAATCGTGGATGTTAAAAAGAAAAAAAGTCTGTTCAACGCAAAAATGTTGGAAAAATGTGCTGGGTAGTGCTGCTTTGTAGGAATATGGGCAGTATTATTAGAGATGCTGATAGTGAAATACTTGGAAAAAACCTCAGGAAAGAAGTTTGAGAATGAAGAAACAAGGTTCAAGAAAAAATAAAATAAAAGAGAAAATTATTTAAACAGTGGCAACCATATAGCTCTAACACTGATATTTAAATCTATACGATCAACTTATACAAGGGAATATTAGACAAAGACATGTAAAACAGCTAAACATAGAACAAACAACGTAAAGATTTTAGATGTATTCGAGATGAAAATAATAAAATACTAGTTCACGACAAGGATGTCAAAAAGCGACATAAAAAGTAATTTGACGGTTTATCAAATGAATAATTTCAAAATAACAAACGAGGAATCTGTTCAAGCACTTCAAAAAAATAAAGAAAGGTAAAGCAGTTTGAGCGGATGATATTCCTAGGGAAGTGTGGATAGCTTTAGGAGAGACAGGATCAAGTTGATTCACAGGTTTATTTAATAGAATTATGGAAGTGGAACAAATACTAGACGAATGGAGAAACACTACAGTAGTACCTGTTTACAAAAAAAAATGGGAAACCGAAATATCCAATAATCAGTTTGGTTTTGTACAGGGCAGATCAACAATATATGCGATTTTAATTATAAGGAAGCTGATGGAAAAATACATGAATGAAGAAACAAATGCTCATATGGTATTTATTGATCTTGAGAAAGCGTATCATAGAATTCCTCGAGAGTGGTGGGCGCTCAGTAAGGAAGGAGTTTCCGGTAAATATGTGAAAATTGTGAAAGACATATATGAGGTAGTAACAACTAGTGTTAGGAAAGGTTTGAGAGAGACTGATAACAATGTGAAAGTAGGAGTACATCAGAGGTCGTTGCTTAGTCCTTATATATTCTCATTAATATTAGATCAATTAATAGCAAAACTACAGTGAATACGTCGGAAATACTGAAAGAATTTAGAACAAAAATTGGAATAGTGGTGACAAGCTTTTGAGGAAAAAGGTTTGAAACTTATCAGGACAAAAACAGAGTATTTGGAACGTGCATTTAAAATTGAGTTAATAGAAATAAAATAATTACTTTTGATGGTGAAATGATGGTCAAAAATAATAGTTTAGTACCTAAGATCGGTATTACAGAGTAGTGGGGAAATAGGGAGATGCAGTGGAATTAAGGTGGGTTGGTTGAAGTAGAAAAAAGAGAGTGGTATGTTGAAACTCAAGAGAAAATTTTATAAACCAGCTATGATCTACGAAACTGGGTGATGGGCAGTTAAAAAGAGAGAGAAACAACGAATGCATGTAGCTAAAATTAAAATGTTTAGGTGGATGAGATGAAGTCTAGGGATTGCACTAATTTATGCCAAAATGAGAGAGCGTAGGTTAATGTAGTTCAGGCATCTTAAAAGTTGAGACGTTAATCAGCTAATACGAATAACTGTTGATTTGAAAGATCCTGGGAGAGGTAGGGGAAGAAGACGTAGGGGAGACGCTTAGACAAGATCTGTCGGTAAATTATATAGATATTGGTATGACTGGTATCGGTATAATATAGAGAAATATGGAGAAATATAACTAGGGAAGACGACCCCGCATAGGGATAATGCTACAGCAAGTGTCAGAATGCAGGACACAAAAAGTTAATTTAAAAAAGGAACAAGTCAAAGGTAATGGTGGTAGAATTTTAATGGGGAAATTATACCGTCACTGCTTAGACATTGGACTAATACATAAACATGTCAAAAACATAATTAACCTACAGTAATATTAACAGTATCATTTCAAAACAATCATATTTGCTGTGCAACTGATAAAAGTATAGTAGATTAAAATAATAAAACAATTAATTTAAATTATAAATAAAAAACAATAAAATCGGCTAAGCAATTATTCCTTAGTTGTTTATAATATATTATGATAAGGCATTCGATACCTTTATTGGATAATGTTTTCCCTATATAAAAAGGTATTTACAATTCACATTTTTTCTATTTAAACATTTTCTATTGTTTCAGGTGAGTCAGCTTACGTTAATTGTGCTAATTTGTCTACGAAGGACAGTAAGTAATTTTAATTACAAGATATATTTGTAGTATTAAAACAATACAAAAGTTACTATTAAACGCATAGCAAACGGTCATATATGTAATATTTCCTGAGATCTAAAATTTAATTTAAAATTAGATATTTGTTAGATAAATTTCGTAATGGGCATTAGCTTTTCGAGTATTTTCATTGATTCAATAAATTGCTAAATTAATGATATAAAATAAGTGGAATCCATGTTTCTTTGTGCTAAAAAAAACGTTTAAGGTAATTTTTCCCTAAACTTGAAATTTAAGAATTTATGGCAAGGAGTATAAGAGGGGGGGTAGGGTTTATTTTCAATATTTAAAACATATTTTTATGATTTTTTTTTTGAAAAATTGTTTTATATATATTTATTTATACCTTATATTAGTTCATTGTAGTATAACATTTCAAGAGTATTATCTGAAATTTTGATACAAAAATATTAAAAATTAAGAAAACGAACTAATTTTCCTAGATAAAAAAAAAGTTCCTTTGCTGTGTTCATCGTAACTTATAATTATAAGTGGATCATCCTTTGGCAAAAAACGAAAAATATTTCGTTAGTTTATGAGTTTCGTTAGGCCGCAACGTCGAGATATTGTTTATATATATATATATATATATATATATATATATATATATATATATATATATATATATATATTTAGGGATTCTACAGTATTCACTGCCTTCCCTCGCTCAACCGTTTTCATCTCTCTCTGTTGTTCCATTCTCCATCGTTTAGTCCTCTCTTACTCATGGCGTCGTCTACTTCGTTCCTCCAGGATTTTCGGGGTCGTCCTCTTTTCCTCCTTCCTATGGGGCTCCATTCGGTTATTCTCTTTATCCATCTGCTGTCGCTAGCTCTTCTTACATGTCCATACCACTTTAGTCTTTTTTGTTCTATATATGTTAGTATGTCTGTTTCTATTGATGTTCTTTGCTTTATTTCGTCATTACTTCTCCTATCCATTCTTGTTACTCTGCAGCATCTTCGCAGGCATTCCATCTCTGTTGCTATTATCTTACTGCTGTTTTTCTTGTTTATGATCCAATTTTCGGCCCCATATGTCATAATACTTCGCACTAATGTTTTATAAATATGCGTTTTTGTTTTCATAATTAGGTGTCTATCCCACCATACTGAGTTAAGTTGTCGGATTGCTGTTCTTGTTTGTCCTAATCTTTGTGTAATTTCTTCCTCTGTTGTTGCCTTTTTCGTGATTATAAACCCCAGGTATTTGAATTTATCCTTTCCTTTGATTGTTACGTTGTCATCAATCTGTAGATCTTCTATGTCTTCTTCACTTGTAGATAGGTACTCTGTTTTCGCGAGGTTAATATCTAGGCCAGCCTTGGTATATTCTTCTTGTAGTTTCTTCATCATGTAGCTGAGGTCGTCTTGGTCTTGTGCAATCACTACTTGATCGTCTGCAAAACTTAACGTATATTGTTTATATTGTTTATTTATATTGTTTATTTTATCGTTTTTTTTTCAAATTTTAGAAGTAAAATTAATTATAACAACAAAATTGACAATATCACATTGCGACGTAGTAATTTATCTAAAAGAAGTGTGCCAAATTTGTTCGCTCAAGTAGTTTTTGAGATACAGTGAACACCGACTTGAAAAAAATTATTCCGAGAAAAACGCGTTTAAAAAAGCTTATTTTTTATACTCATACAGTATCGTCTAGTCTAGGCCCATATAGCAACGTGCTTTCTGCTAAAATATGTAGAGCATCTTTTTGCTCCTGCTTTCGACGAACTCTACCTTTTTTTTGTTGCATCTTCACTGCAGCCATTTTATCCGCTCTAGTAATTTGATTGTTATCTGCCGCAAGTGCATAATCATGAGAACTTGTCACTGTAATTATTCTATTTTCTGTGTTCTATATGAGTGCTCACTCGCCTCACTCACCCATCTCACTCACTTGTCTCACTCACTCGTCTCACTCACTCACTCACTTCACTCATTCACGTCTTTCACGCCACTCACTCACCTCACTCACTCACTTCACTGACTCACCTCACCTCACTCACTCACTCACTTACCTCATTCACTGACTCACCTCACCTCACTCACTCACTCACTTACCTCATTCACTTACATAACTCACTTACCTCACTCACTAAGCTCAATCACTTAGCTCACTCACTTAGCTCACTCTCTCAGCTCACAAACTCAGCTCACTCACTCAACTCACTCACTCCTAAATGCCTATAACTCTATGAATTTTACTCATCACTCTGAAATTTTAACTGGATACTCTTGAAGGGTTATACTATCGAATCTTTCTCTCTTCAATCCTAACCCCCCGAAGGGAGTGTAGTGGTCATCGTGATGTCGTGTATTATACGTCTCCAAAGATTTCTGTCTCTGGTCATTTCTTATGCATAAGTCCTCCTCTTGATCTTTGGCCTTCTTCATTTCTTTGGATAATAAATGTTTCCATGATTTCTGTGTCTGCTCTTATAACATGTCAAAAATATTTTAATTGTTGGAGATCGACTTTGCTGAAAAGCCGTTTGCTTACTTTTAGCTTATTTAGAATTGAATTATTTGCCCTGTGGTCCGTCCACGGACACTATCGAATAAAAAAATTTAAAAAACGCAATAATATACCCTACCTTACCAATTCGGGATGTCGTACCTCGAATTGTACACGTTCTGTTTGGGCTATCTTTCCATTATCTTTTTCTCTGTCCACTGAGTCAAATGCTTTATAGAAATCGATAAAATGTTTATAATATAACAGAGAAAAAGAACCACGCGTATCGGCGAATGCAACGACACAAAACAAGACAAACACAAGCAGAATATATGAAAAAGGAAGAAAAAAAATACACAGAAGGAAAAAATAGAAAACACAGAAAGGGAATTTCGTGAACTAGAAGATTGAACAAAACAAAAGGAACTAGAGAATTTTTCCAAAAATTGAACAAGAGTAGAATGGATTTTAAACCAAGATCAGGAATGTGTTATTCAGAAATGAATAGTGAAGCATCCTCACAGAGCAAAAGGAAATATCCACAAGGAATCTACGTTCCTGTATTTGGCTGTATACCATATATTTAAAAAAATTATTAAAATCCTTTGTAAAAGGTATATATTTTTAAAAACCCAAACGGGCTGTGTTAGACAAAACGTTTTCGGAATCCATTATTCCATCATCGGTGTCTAGGAGTACATGAATGTAGCCACTAAATACATGGGTAAAAACCCTTTAACAAATAATTAGTTACATTTGTTTTACAGTCTTCTTCTTCTTCTTCAGTGCCTTATCCGGTCCGGATGTTGGCGATCATCAAGGCTATCATGGTTTTGTTGACTGCTCTGCGAAACAGCTCCGCTGAGGTCATCCCAAACCATTGTCGGAGATTTTTCAACCACGAGATACGACGGCGTCCCGGTATTCTTCTGCCAAATACTTTACCCTGCATAACAAGTTGAAGAATTCGATATTTTTCTTCGTTCCGCATCACGTGGCCGAGGTACTCAAGCTTGCGTTGTTTAATTAAATTAAGCACTTCTTTTTCTTTTGTCATGCGCTGTAGGACCTCAACGTTGGTGACATGGTCCACATAAGATATTTTTAGTATCCTTCTGTATATCCACATTTCGAAGGCTTCGATTCGTTTTTCAGTGGCTTGCGTCAGTGTCCAGGCTTCAACTCCATACAGTAACACTGGAAGAACGTAGCACCTCACTATTCGCATCTTGGTTCCCAAACTAAGATCACTGCAGCACAGCAAGGATCTCAACTTAATAAATGTAGACCGTGCCATTTCAATTCTGGATCTAATCTCTTGAGCGTAGTCCCATTGTACGTTGAGGGTAGTTCCGAGGTAAGTGAATCTGTCGACTCTCTGGATCTCTTCGCTACCCGCCATTAGTGCCCCGGGATCCAAATTTGTACGGCTGACAACCATGAATTTAGTTTTCTTAATATTAAGGTTCAGTCCGTATGTTACGCTCACAGTTCGCACTCGGTCTAGTAAGGCCTGCAGATCGTTTAGGCTGGTTGCTAGTAACACAGTGTCATCGGCGTAGCGGATATTATTGATGTATTCACCGTTCACTCGGATTCCCATGTCTAGGTTTGTGAGGGCTTCATTAAAAATCTCCTCAGAGTATATATTGAAAAGAGTCGGCGATAGCACACATCCTTGTCTTACTCCTCGCAAGATCTTCACTTGGTCGGTCAGCTGGTCTTCGACCTTGACTTGAGCACGCTGGTTCCAGTATAAATTCATGATGATCCGAATGTCCTTCTCATCCAATCCAACTCTTTGTAGTGCGGTGACCATCTTCTGGTGCTGACAACGGTCAAATGCCTTGGCGTAGTCAATAAAACAAATATAGACATCACAACTGACATCGCGGCATCTCTGAAGTAGGACTTGTAAGGTGAAAAGTGCTTCACGTGTACCCATAGAATTGCGGAATCCGAATTGCATTTCACCGACATTTTCTTCGCATTTCTTGTAAATTCTGGCATGTATGATTTTAAGAAAAATTTTAAGTGCATGACTCATAAGACTGATAGTTCGGAAATCTTCGCACGTTTTCGCAGATCGTTTTTTTGGTAGCGTTACAAATGTTGACAATAGCCATTCCTCTGGGATATTACCTGAATCGTATATGACGTTGAACAGTTCAGTTAACTCCTTCGTGCTCACTTCACTCATCACCTTAATAAGTTCAACGGGTATTTCGTCCGGACCTGTAGCCTTACCATTCTTAGACTGTTGCAAAGCAGCCTTTACCTCGCTTTCTAGAATTGACGGCCCTGTCATGCAATTTATTTCCGGAAGGTTGCCGCGGTCGTCCCAGAAAAGTTCTTCGATATATATTTTCCAGGTAACCAACTTCTCATTCACTGTCTTCGCCAGATTACCGTCTTTATTTATGAGGAGGTGTGTGTTTTTCCTCTTGTATTGACCAGTGGCTTCACGAATCCTTCGGTGGATATTTATATGATCGTGTTTCTCTTGCAGCTCCTCGATTATTTTACATTTTTCTTGCATCCATGTCTCCTTGGCTCTTCGTATTTCTTTTTTAATTGTCTGGTTGGTTTCTTGGTATTTCTTCGCGTCCCTGTTTTTCATTAATCTTCTTTGTTCCATCATCTGTAGAATGTCATCAGTCATCCATTCTTTATTTTTTACTCTTTTTTTCTTTCCCAGATGTTCTTTTCCCGCATTCAGCATGACGTCTTTGATATAACTCCATTTTTGTTCTACACTCTGTTCTTGTTGTTGAGCCGTTTCTAGTTTTTGTCTCATTGTATCTCTCACGTTTTGACGAACTACGGGGTCTTTTAGAGTGTCATAATCCAGGTTCTGTTTAGGTTTTACATTATATTTTATAAATTATTAGGATGTTAAAGTTACCGTTGGATTAGGTAACATGGCGACATATGACTCCACGTTGAAGTTGCAAGTCCTGAGACAGTGTGTCTACGAGGACTTTATGGAAGCAACTGAAAAAATATATACCTTTTACAAAGGATTTTAATAAATTTTTTCAAAAGGAAATACTAAAGTAATGGACGGATTTATTTAAGGAAAAATTCAAAGGGAATAGCGATAAATTCGATGACGATATTAAACTGGAAATTGTTCGGGACCAAAGTGAAACAAACCCACCCTCAATAGACGAAGTAAAAGCAGCTGCCAAAAAACTAAAAAAACAGTAAGTCGCCTGGATCAGTCAATATTAGTGCAGAACTGATAAAAGAAGGTGGAAGACACGAATTGCTTCTGATCTTATGGAAAAATAAACAACTTTTACTGGACTGAAATGTCGGAATAATCGTGCCATTACACAAAAAGAGGACCAACTCCACTGTGGAACTTGTCGAGCAATTACGTTTCTAAATACAGCATATAAAATACTGTCCAACATAGTATATGAGCAACTAAGAACGTATGCCGAACAATTAGTTGGGGCATACCAATGTTGTTTATGCAGGTGGAAATCGATAATAGATCAAATCTTTACACTGAGGCACATCCTAGAAAAAACTGGTGAATTTGATATAAACACTCACTACCCCTTAATTGACTTTGAGAGTGGTTATGATAAAATGAATCTAAAATTCCTGATTGAAACACTTACAGAATTTAAGATACCAAAGCAACTGATTACGATTATCAAAGAAACACTTAAAAGTGTAGAGCAGAATTAAAATAAAATCTCCACTAGGGGAGTACTACGCCAAGGAGACGCAGTATTCTGCTTCTTATTTAACATCACCTTAGAAAAAAATATAAGAAAATTTATAACAAAATTGTTTTATTGCCATGTTTATAAACCATTTAATACATTGTAGACCCGCTTCCCGCTCTTCTTACATGCTGTTACTCTGTTTGGGACTGACATTATTAAATTATAAATAAAATGTTGAGACAATATTTGCAATTCATTAGCTTTGTTATATATTGTTATTATAAAGTTTATAGGTTAAAGGTTATAGGAGTCGGTTTAAACGCCTGTAGACTTCTGAACAAACGTGTTCGATGCAATATATGTCCGGAGAACACGATGGCCACTCCGTTCTTTTAATTCCACGATAATGGAATCTCTATCTCTGTTCAGACAAATATTGTACCATCAGACGTATATAAACGGAATGTTGATTCGTCAGAAAAGAGACAATGTCTCCAGTCTTGGAAGTCCCATTAACTATGTTACATCGCACAACGATATCTGTGTGCACGTTATTCTTTCGTCAATCCTGGATGTGTAGCGCATCTTCTTGCTCTTAAATGACATGCATACAACCATCTTTTGACAGTTTGATTAGAAATCACCCTTTCAGTAGCTTGTCTGAAGAAGCTATTCTTGACGCTGTGTATGTCCTGTTTCTACCATAAAATGATCTTGATCATAAGTTGTAGTCCTTTCCTGTGATCCCCCATATTTATACGCTGCAGATTCTGTCTCTAAATAGCGATTCCATGCACTGCTTACAAAACTCCGAGACTCATTAAGTCTCACAGCGATTTCCACTTCCGACAAACCTTCCTATCTCCAACGCACTAGCTGTTTAAGTTGCACATTCTCCAATTGTCAAGCATATTACTAAATTAAATATTTTAACTAAACTAAATTTTATTGGAACAAAAGTAATAAAGTCGCTAAAACCTATACTAGTATATTTTAAACTTGATTTTTATTTACTGAAAAAAAAAAACAAGAATGAATTGGTGTACGATTTTTGTTCAGGTCCGTATCCATTAAAACTAAATCGGAATGGTTTTTAAGACAAAATTACGAAGAATAAAAATGTCCACTTCAGTGCTCCACTGTTGAGCAGTGTATATGAAAGTAAGCAGGTCAAAAGGACGAGTTAGTAGAAAAAAGCTTGCTAACAAAGCATACTTCCCCTTGTCACAGGTGTTTGGATCCAAAGACACCCATAGGGAAGTAAAGTTCAAAATAAACTGCGAGGCCTTTAGGAATATAGCTAAATATTAAATAAACAATAATACAACAATTATACAACTGTATAATTCAATTATCAGTCAAATCAAATTAACTCACTTATCTACATCAACAATTAACACTAGTTATTTGTTTTTTTTTTATTCAAAGAAATAACATTCTATGTAAAGAAAAACGTTCAACAGACGACTTTCTTGAAAATACTTGCTATTTAAAATGAGATTTTCTAAATTAAAAAATGTTTATTAACACATAAGTTATTGCAAATTAAACCCGAAAGTAATCATGTTATTCAATTGTTTATAATTATTAAAATAAAGAATAAAAACATTTAAAACACATTTCATAATGTGAGTTTTTATGTAGTTAATACATTTGCGAAAGATGGTCACACTCGGTCAAGTAGTTTTTAAAAAATTATATGTGTTTGACAAAACAAAAATCATCTTCAAATTGCTGTACTACATCTAGTTGCTTTGTCAATACTTAGAATGTTTTTTTTTGTTTTGCTTCTGTATATAAGGTCTCAAATTTTCATGTTTTTTAAAAACTATATTAATTGTTAATTGTTTATTTACAAATAATTGATGCAGAATGAAGTACCATTACCATTATATTGGCAATATCCCTAACTTATGCCGCGCAATATATATAAAACGATTATACGACCAATAACAGCATATGGCGTAGAAACATGGATCATGACAGAAAAGATAATAAACCTTATTAATACTTTTGAAAGGAAGATATTGAGAAGAATATTGGGACCCATTGCGACAATGGTATATTGAGAATTAGGTTCAACCACGAGATTTACCAATATTACAAAGAACACTATAATTATAAAACAATACGAAGATTGAGCTGGACAGGTCACCCTATAAAAATGGATAATAACAGAACTCCTAGTAAAACGCTTAATGGAACTATGGTGGGACGTCAGCCAGTAGAAAGATCAAAGAAGAGGTGGATAGACGAAGTGAGAACAGATGTTAAAGATGGTTGATAACTGGAGGAGAGCAGCCAAGGGAAAGGATGCTTGGTGTCGGATGTTTGGGCTGTAGCGCCATAGGAGAGGAGAGTAGGGAAAAAGAACGTTGGTAGGCAACTAAAACTTCGAGAACGTAAACATTTTTACATATCTGGGTTTGTTAGTCACTTGAGAGAATAACATTAGCGATGAGGACAAACGGAGAAACGGAGAGAACCAAAAGGAGAATTTACATCGCAAATAAAACATATAGCGGACATGTCAAACACTTAAGATCTGATAACATAACAAAATGAACAAAATGTAAAATTTACAAGATACTGATCAGACCAGTCCTAACATATCGATCAAAAACATAGACACTGCCATAAATGATGAGACGCTACAAACGAAGTTCGAACGAAAATTTTTAAGACGTATATACAAGGGAGTACAGGAAAACAACGTACGGCGAAGACGATACAACTTTGAATTGTACAATGCATATATAGGCAATGCATAAACCGACTAATTTTTTTTGCATTTCTACCTCACCAAACCTTTTTCATTCGATTCTATATATCTTTTCAAGTTCAAATTTTTTTTTTTTTTTAATTTACCAAGTGGGCCGTAAATTGTTGTTAGCAAATAACTTTATACAAAAAAACAATTTCCCGAATCGCTTCGACTAAATTTTTTTTATGCGTATCTCAACCAAATAAATACTTTTTCTATCTTGCAAATAACTCGAAAAGGAAGTATTTTTCAAAATATTACCAAGAGAAAAATTATTTATTTTGATGAGATACGTCTAAAAAAATTTTACTCGAAGCGACTCGGAAAATTGTTTTTTTGTTGTAAGTTATTTGTTAATAACAATAATTTCCGGCCCACCGGAAAAATTAAAAAAATACATTTGAACTTGAAAAAATATAATTATAGAATCGAATAAAAAAGGTTTGGTGCGGTAGAAATGCCAATTTAGTCGGCATATTCAGTTTCTAGGCGTCTTTTTAGGGGTAAACCGCTCGCCTATAAAGAATCAGACATCAACGCGTTTATAAAAATTAGAAGACTGCGCTGGATGGGTCATGTAGAACCTATGCAGGAAGATCTAGCCCTCAAGAAAAATAACAGAGGCACCAACGGGAAGACCAAAAGGAAGACCCAGACTTAGATATATGGAGCACATAGAACAAGACCTAAAAACTTAAAAATCACTTAGAAGCGCAAAGACACTAATAGATCGGAATGAAGGAAGATCTTAGAACAGGCCAAGACCCAGAAGGAGTTGTCGTGCTATTGATGTTAATGATGTCAGTGTCCATATTTTGTCAATACCCGATACTCCTGGTGTATATACTACTTGGTTTGTCTGGTAGTTAATTATTTACGTTATAGTTAAAGGAAACTAATTATAATTTTAAAATTTGGACTAACTTATTTGACTTATTTCGGCGTCAATGTCGGAACAATACAAAATTATAAAAATTAAAAAAATTATTTTGTTTTTGTTGCGTTGTAAACAAAATTCGAATAAGTGAGTACTTGACTCTTCTTTACTAACATATTTAAAATTCTAATAATTTAGTTTTATCGCCCCAAAAAATACTGAGAATACCATTATAAAGTCTTGTTATGCTAAAACGTATAATTATATGTCGAAATTATCATTATAAATATAAGATACAATTAAACGATTAGAAGAGTTTTATTTAATAAATTGTCTATACAGTTCGTATTTTAATGAAGATAAATACAATGTCAGTAATCCATTAATGGCGCAAATTTCCCATTTTCGATTTTCTTTAGCTTTTTAGGTTGTATAATTAATTTCATTTATTAAATTTTCTATCTAAGATGCTAGCATTTCATAACCAGCATCTGCATGTTTATATTATTCACCCTTACTTCGTTTAGAAAGTTCCCTCGCTCGCTCTTAAAAGGCTTCTTTAAATATTCTTTTTAAATAAAGGTAAACAAAACATTCGTAACGAGAAACTTAACAAACAATTATTCCCTTCCCTAAATCTCTTTACGGAGAACTCATTAATAGTAGCGTACATGTTTCAAAGAGTTCATTTGAAAACAATAAAAGTTTTGTAAGGGTAGACGTGTTTTTAATTTTGTTAAACTTGGACAGTTTCACCGATGTCTGTTAATTATTTACTTAACTAGTAGACATTGATTTATATATTATATAATAGTATGTAGACGTGAACAATCAACCATCCAACAATGCCACAGAATAGTAAATATAATTAAAGCAACTCTCGAAGAGAAAAAGTGGTGTACCTCAGGGTAGCGTTCTGGGCCCATTTCTGTATCTGATATTTACAGCAAACGTTCCAACTAGCAATTCCTTCTTAGCTACTTTCGTCGATAACAAAAGCTTGGCAGTGGATGCCGACCCTAATGTAGCATCACAAAAAGTACAAAATCATTTAAACCAATTAGAACACTGGCTTAAGTATGAAAGATCACTGTTAATGCCAGCAAATCAGTACTAATTACTTTTACAACAAGAAAATCTGCATGTCCACAGGTTTCTATTAACCCTTTCGCTCGTGATTTTTTTAACTTTGCCTAAAAATTTGAAATTTTGAATATTGGTTATTTGAATTTATTTAAGATTTGTGGAGTTTGTTCCAAGTCAAAAAGTTTTTCCATTTTTGAAAAATAGCATGTTTACACATGAGGACACTGTGAGATAACGGGGTAAAAATACTGTGGGTTAGAGAAAAAATAAATACTGAGAACAATGATAATATTTATTCAATGCACATTATACATAATTTATATACTGTGTTACTCCATAAAACAATTGTTAATATTTGAACTTTGAATTTGAGGCAAGATATACGATTTTTTCCCTTGCATCCAGGTTTCTTGCAACGCCAAGCATTTTTCGATTTATCAACAGTAGGTAAATGTCCTCTTTTATTATTGACTGTTTTTTCTATAGCTAAAAGAACTTCAGCAATTTCTGCGCGAAAGTGCACCAAATATAAGATTCTTTGCTTTGGTATTTGCAAATTTCTTGCTTGCCTGCTATATTCTAGTCAAGCATTCGTACAGGCTAAATCTATACCATGTGTAAACATTCGCAACGTCCATTTGCGTGACCTAATAAAGGTCCTGTACAATGTTAGTAAGAAATTGAATTTGTCAACACCTCCCATTGACAAATTGTACTGTTACTGTGGCCTATTTATTTTTATATAGGTCTTGTTTGTTTTGTCCCATCGTTTACACTTATCGATCATCCCAATTCCTATATAACTTGATGCCATTATTACAGGTTTGTTGTCAAACCACTTTGTCATAATTACCTCCCCATCATTGGTGATTATTTCTTCTGTAGTACCACGTCCATGGTTTTTCATTATTTTATCAGCAGAGAAGCTAGGGCTACTGAATCTATTTTTTCGTGCAGTAAAAATGGCAAAGATATTTTTTTGGCTCAGAGTTTGTAACAACCAATAACTGGAGAAATAATTATCAAAATAGACTTTGCCCGAAAACTGTCATTTATGTTTGATTCAATTCCGTTTTAGCTCCCTGATAAATTATAAAATCGAACATCTGTCCACTTGCACCGCAAATTGCAAATATTTTCATTTCCCATGGATTTGGTTTGTTTTTTATATATTGCTTCACATTGAGTGATCCTTTGAACGGCACCATTTGTTCATCAATTGACAGATTTGTCTCCAATGGAAGTGACAGCAAACGGGCGCGTATTGTTTAGTTCAATGGACGAACTTTCCAAAACCTGTCCTGATGCTCAACGTCATCCATTGTATCCCCGAATTGTAAAGTTTGCCTCAAGGAGTAAAATCTATTTATAGACATACTCTCAGCAATTTTGGGAACTCGTAAATTTGCATCCCAATAAAATTGGATTCTAGGATAATGTAACTTTCCCATAAGTATATGTATACTAACGAAAATTTGCATTTTCTCTAAAGTCGTTGGGAAAATCGTATTTGGTTCTTTACAGCATACATGTTCGTAAACTCTGCCATACGTGCAAATAAATCTCTTGTAAAGTACTTGCAGAAGATAGCATAAGGGCTCTCCAATTCTACAACTGGCGTTACATCTACAAACCACTGGATGGGTGGAGTGAGATATCTCACTTTGGTACGCCACTTGATATCATTCTTAGGGGTAAGATGATTATTTATAAGGTAATCATGAACTCTGATCCTACTTTCAGAAAATGCCCGAGAAGTGCTTGGTCCTGCAGCCACCACAGGGCCCACAGTCTCGACTTCTACTGCGAAAGGTTCATCTTGAATATTAGGTTCACTTGGACCTACATTTTCTGTTTGTAAGTCTTCTTCAGTTTCTACTGAAAATAAATAATTATTAGTTGTTTATATTACTTCAAAATAAATATTTTTACTCTCACAATGTCATCGTCATCCCTTAAGTGTGATATATATTCAATATCTGAAAGATTTTCTATACATTGAGCAGCTGCTCATAGGTCAAAGGTCGCTTTAAGTTCATCTTGGCTACTGAAATATTACAAATATGTTTATTTCAACAAGTACTATGAATGGACTAGGTTATATTTACCTACTCTAGAAGAATCCGTTTACTCACACAGTCCACAAGTGAGGACGTCACTTTTCAGTAAGAATACAAAGCCAAATATCAATTTATTCTACTGGCGACTGCGTATTCCACAAAAATGCACCTTTTCAAACATATAGATAATTTTTACAAAGTATGGGTGAGTCAGCTAGTTTAAAAATAAATTACTGTTCTTTGCGCGGTATAGATGTCTGCACAGTGGCCAGAATCTTACTAAAACTTTTCCGATCGTTTCTTCTACTTGCTAACAGGTGGGGTCTAGTGCATGAATAAGGAATATTTAGAGGTCCCCTAACGTGGACAACATGAGCAAACAGTGATATTATTATAATTTCGTATAACTGAGCGCTTAGAAATGTATGTCCATATTTGTGGACGCCGTGAGCGAAAGGGTTAATAATACCCCGATTCCCATAAAACCATTTGTCAAATACTTGGGGTTGCATCTCTATAAAAAACTCACATGGAAAACGCACATTAAAAGTAAATGGAAACAACTGGATCTTAAACTAAAAAATATGAACTGGCTACTAACAAAAGGTCTCAGTTATATCTTGAAAATAAACTTCTTCTGTACAAAGCTATACTTATAATATTTTTGGGCATATGGAATAGAACTATAGGACTGTAGTATACCTTTAAATACGAAGATACTCCAAACATTCCAATCCAAAATACTGAGTATGATAAGTAAAGCTCCGTGGTATGTATCTAAGCAAGCACTTCACAATGGTCTGGACATCATAATAATCAAGGACATAATAAAGAATCATTCAATAAAATATAAAAATTGCACCACTGACCACAACAACGAAGTGATAAATAATTTATTCACCCAACCACTTGCCGAAAGAAGACTAGATAGTATGACAAGAAGACCTACCGCAATAATACTTAAAAACTGTCAGTGAACGGCACCAAACTCACTAAGTTTTCTTACAGTCTATTTACTTGTTACTCTGTGTATACATAGAGTAAATTGTAAACATGCAATATAACAATTAAAAAAACTAAATAATAGACGCATCAGTAATCTTTTATTAATTTTGAATGTTCCTATTCATTTGCTAAATATGTCAAAATCGATATTTATATGACTACCAACGAAAGCGATATCAAAAGAATACGAACACTACCGAACAATTAAACGAAATAGAAATCATGAGAGACAAATAAGAATACTAGTAAAAATTTTTTGAAAATTAGTATTAAAACATAATGAGTGAAATCTACAAGACGTAAATAAGTTGGCTATAAACCGCAGATATTCTAGATTATAGAGATATTTTAAGCTAGTAGCACTAGTAGGTTGCTAGTAGCACAGTGTCGTCGGAGTAGCGGATATTGTTCATGTATTCTCCGTTAATTAGGATTCCCATCTGTAGGTTCGTGAGGGCTGCAGTGAAAATTTCTTCAGATATTGAAAAAAGTTGTCGAGAGCAATATAGTTCAGTCTTACTCTTCGCATGATCTTGTCCTGGTAGGCTTAAAACGTATACTTAAAAGTTATCTTAAAGATGAAGTTTCTATTACAAATAAGATAATAATTTTAGATAGTATTCTTACATATAAACAATGGTTTATATGTAACAAGAAGAAAAATCTTTTGTGTTTAAAATACCATTTACTTTTTTAATTTTAACAAATAACAGCATGTAGCGGAACACAATGGTAGACTTAGGTACGTACGTAGTTTAAAATTAACAATTGTTTTTACTCTAGCAATCATATTATGAGTCAGAGCACTTTAGGTCGTTTGTCAAATTACCCTAATCATACGCACAGGCTAGTAAAATTAACCTTGACTTATATTATGTTTTTCTTTCGGGATATTTTTAACAATGATTGTATTTAACGTTTAATTTGCAATTTACTATTATTTCAACTTACGTAGATAGATTCGGCTAATTGCTTTGTTTTTTACTAATTTTTAACGAATCACTAGCTATACGAACAGATACACACACATACCTAGCGAAGGTTAAAGAACACTCGAGAAGCTCGAGACACAAAGAACAAAAATATTTATGTTTGTAAAGTCGTTACGTTAAGGAAATTGTATAAATTTGTGCGTTATGAGATAAATGGATAAATAGATGAACCGCGTCGATGACCATTGCGCCGAGCTTTCGACATCCTCTTCGATGCCTTCTTCAGGGCATCCGAGGTCTCAGTCTCCCGAGCCCCTAGACACTACTACACTGATCACTAATCATGCATTACTGGTACTGGGAACAGAGGACGGTTCATTTATACCGTCGATGGTGACGTGGTGACAGTAAGATTTTGATTGACGGGTGGAGCGGATGATATTTTCTTTATGAGAGCTCTCCAAGTCGAAGGTAACTGTATGCCGTCATCTCTTTTATTCAGACAATTTGGACTTTTTTTAAATTTTTATGGCTTCTCGGATAATTCTTGGTTTATAGAAGCGGATGGGGGCTATGGTTCTAGAGTTTTCAAAATTAATTTTGTGACCTGTATGAAGATGGTGTGGACCTAGAGCTGACATTGAGTCGGAATTGCGAACAGAAATGGAATGTTCATAAATTATATTTTGGATTCTACGATTTGTTTGGCCTATATATAGGATCGGGGGCACAAGGAATTTCATAAACCCCGTGTTTTTCATTTGGAATGTTGTCTTTGATTGATCGGACGGAAGAGATGAGAGTTTTTATTGGGGGGCGGGGTAGATATTGTCTTTATTTCTCTTGATTTAAGAATTTTGTCGATTTTGTCACGATAATAAGGGTCTGAGTCTTTGGGTTGAAATTGAGTGGTAGATTGATTTTCTATGGATGCTCCTATGATGTGATTTTCCCGGTAACCATTTTGAATGAGGGCTTGTTTTAAACTACTAGAGAACTCAGCTGGTCCACTTGCATCATCGCAAAGGCGTATTGATCTGGAGAAAAGGATATTCATGGCTGACTTAATTTGTGTAAGTGGATGATGAGAGTTTGCATGCAAGTAACGATTGGTATGAGTGGGTTTTCGATAAACATAGTGATGAAAACCTTGGGATTGGTTTTTCTTTATGATAATGTCGAGAAACGGTAGGGATGAATCAGTTTCTACCTCCATCGTGAACTGGTTACTAGGATGTATACCATTTAGATCGGTTTGAAAAAATACCAAAGCATCCCTGCCATGGGACCAAATACGAATGTATCGTCAACATATCGTAGCCAACATGTGGGTTTGAGCATTGATGTGAATAGTGCTCGGGTCTTGAAGTCTTCCGTAAAGATATTGGCACTTACTGGAGATAGTGGGGAGCCTATTGGGGCACCATTTATTTGTCTGTAGAATCGATTTTGGAAGATGAAATTTCATCTTCCAATATACATACACACTATATATACTATAGGAAGAAGAGCGTAGCTTAAAGAACTGAGACAGTGGTATCCACATACAACTGAATCTCTTTTAGGAATAGCAGTTAATAAGGTGATGGTCAAAATAATATCTGATAACCATCTGATAACATATGTTTTGAGTAGTCTGGAGTATGGACTTCTGTAACAAAAACCTATATGGTTCCTGCAGTCGATTTTTTTGACTTATTAACAAATTAAGGTCAAAAAACGGTAAATTTTAACTTTTTTTCATCTATCAACAAAAAGTTCAACTATCAACTATTTATTACTCTTAAATTTGAAACAAATTTAAGAGTAATAAACATATAAGTCATTTAAAAAACTTTAAAATGGCATTGTTCAAATGTTTTTATCCTTTATGTTGCTTAGAAAGCTGCAAAATAAGTCAGAAATTTCGGTTTTTTATAAATGTTTATAACTTTTTTAAAAATAAAGTTACAATCGTCATTATATGAAATGTTGAGCCTTGTAGTGATTAAAATATGACCAAAATTTCAAAGCGATCTGTCAAATTGTTTAAAAGTTATTTTATATTAATTTTTTTTACAACAATAAATTCAGAAAATAATGTTATAGTAATTTTAAGGATAGTTTATGAAAGAAGAAGGATAGTCTATCAACAATATTAAAAAAATAAAGAAAAAGAATTTTAAATACTGCAAAATAATTTTGCAAAAAAATGTTGATTTCCAATCGCTCTAAGCGTTGTTTCAGGAGAACGGTTTATTCTACAAAAAAGTGCTAATAACCATTTTTGTTCAAAATTATCTCAGGTTCATTTCTTGTTTAAAACATTTTTTTAAGGTGTACGTACAGATTCTTGGTAAATTGAGGTTTTACGCCCCCCCCCCCCCTACAAGGGGTTAGGGAAAAGCCCGTGGATAGGGGGAAGCCCTAGGGTAGGAGTGGCAAACTTTTTGCATATTTTTCGAGGTCTCATAATTGATCTTGTCAGTAAATTCAGCTGCACTTGCGTATTCTCTGCTATAATAAAATTATATAACAGATATCCTCCTAGTTACTCCAAAATCGCATTTTATTGGGACAATAAACCATCAGCAAAATACGTCACAACTAGTTTAAAAACAAAAATGTTGTTAGCTTATCTTTACCCTGAAACTTAATCAACGTTCGAAACATATCAAGAATTATTAACTTTTATTAAATTTTTGTTTTCGCCTTGGCGGATTTCCTTATTTTAAAATTAATGTTCTTTTTCGTTTTTATCTCATATTATCAATTTAAATACAAGGTAGTTATGCTTCAGTTAATATTGTTTGTCACAAAAATTTTAGTAAGTGACTCAACAAAAGTATTACACGGGGAATTATTCCGTAAATTCTTAATAAAAAGGTAACTACAACTTTTTGCAAATTTAATTTCAATGTTTCTCTGAAAATACTTAACTACAGAAAATTGTTAAAACCACTTTTAAAACTTCAACTATTTCGTTTTTAGAAGATTTTAGAGTAAATCATTGGTGATGATGAAAGGGCGAATTATAAGCTGGACCTCAGAATTGCGTATTATTGATATTTTGATGACTTTGTAGCGATATTTCTTATCGTAATAAATACCTTTTAACACAATACGTCCCAAAATTTAGTCAATCAAAACAATAATGTCTTTATAAACTTAGGAAAGATAAACCTCACTGTACGAACATACAATAACTTATTCTTTTTCTTGGAGTGCCCTATCCGCTTAGAAGTTGTTAGCTAACATATTGCCGATCATTACATTTTAAATTACTAAGACATTCGGTTGTTTGCGCATACAACTGTCTTAGATTTTTAAGCGACGATGTTCTTCTTCGTGAACGTGCACTTTTGAATATTCTTCGTTGCATTACTAAAATATATATTATAGATGTAAGAAGCTGCACTTTCCCGTGTGTCTCATTTCTTTATATTTCTTTATTATTTTTACCACTGTTTTATTAAATTCAATCAATAAAATCCAATTAAATCTTAATATTCGCCCGCAGCATTACATGTCTAAAGCTTCGAGTTCTTTAGCATGATATATGTTGTGGTCCATGCTTTTGCTCCGAAGAACCTCACGGAAAACACATATGACTTCCGTATTCTTATATTCAGATCCAAATTTATATCGTGCCACAAAGAATTCTCTTGTAGTTAGAGAAAGATATTCTTGCTTGTGTAATCGAAGAGAGAAAAATATAATACTTGGGTCATATGTTAAGAGATGAAAGATATGAATTAACAAATATTGAAGAACGCTATTGTCACAGCATTGGAGTATGAAGCCGTGCAGAATTTGTCTGAAAATGTGAATGAAAGGATCTAAATACGCTGCACCAATTCGAGAAATATCTCAACTAAAAAAGCTGTTCCTTTAAACAAAAACGTCAAGGGCGCCTAAACTGTTACAATTATGGATTATTAGGCCACCTTCAACGTGATTTCAGACAACCTATAAGAGCAGAGGACAAAAAATCTGCCGAAAAGCCATTCCCACCACAGCAACGCAGTCCCAGGTTCTCAATATCCACAATAAGATGAAGCAGCGACAGTTTAGACACCGATGGACTTCTCGATAGTCACCGAGCAGAAAGCAGTCATGGGAATGCCTACGGCCTCTCGAGAAGACATTGCTTGGAATACAACTGCCGATTCCGCGAGCGCCAAGAAGATCGAGGAGGCCAGATTGGACAGTTGAAAACCATAGAGGGCGGAAGTAAGGAAAAAACTGTGTTCATCCAAGAAGGGACACAAAATGATATTTAGGGGAAAACCCCAACAATACATCACCGGGACTCCATAGGAACGAGTTGCTGACATTCTGGGACCACTTCCAATAACAACATCCATACCAACAAGTATTTATTGGTTGCTATGGACCAATTGGCCAGAAGTAGTTGCAATACTTAACCAAGAAGCAATCAAAGTTGGTGAGGCCCTGCTTTTGAGAATGTCGTTTCCCGTCATGGGGTTCCTCTTCTGCTTCATTCTGATCAGGAGCGCAACTTCATTCCGATCTAGAATCGGAAGATTCGAAGACCTTGATGGCATTGTTGGGAATTAAGAAGACTAGAACGACACCGCTGCATCCTCAGTCCGACGGCATGGTAGAAAGACATAACCAGACCATCAACAACTACATGTCCCTGTCTGTACATGGAAACCAGAGAGACTGGGATAAATTGATGCCTCTGTTTCTTCTAGCCTACCGAAGCTTACAACATGAAGCAACGGGTTACGCTCCAGCAATGTTATTGACTGGTCGAAAGATGAATCTTCCTATCGATCTTCTGCATGGCAATCTACACCAGCTCCACTACTACATATCTTATTGAAGCTAGCTTATCAACAATTCTTCGTTGATTTCCTGTTTCTTTATCATCGAAACGCAAATGTTAGAGTAAAAATAAAAACCGTTCCTGAGACATTGACAACCAAAACATTTCAATACCCGTACCATTCCGATTAAAGTTCTTTAACATTCAGATGACTACTTCGTGAAATGTGCCAGCTACATATAGCTGACCTAATAATGCCCTTCTTTCAATATTTCGCTACAATTTACATCTCTAGACCTTGAAAATTGTTCAGCTCTTGACAGAATAATTTTTTTAGCATCTGTTCATCATTGTTCTTACTATTATTTCTAATATATTATGTGTAAAAAATAAGTTCCAACGTTCCATTATGGCATTTGCATTCTTAGCACAAGGTGTAACACCAGAAAGTCTAGTAATAATATATGAACGTCTTGTTCTGACATTTCTTTTAGTGGCATGATTCGTCTAAATAATTTTGCTATCTTTTCCAACAAATGATAGAACTCTAAAAATTAATACTGGATGTTAAACGTCGTCATTTTCTAACGTTTCTCAATCTTGCTCAGAATTGGCATTTTCAAATCTCTGCTCAACATTAACTTCTTTAAAATTCGATTATTCATCAATTGGATGGTTATCTGCTTCAATTTCTTCAAAAAGCCGTAAAAGGTTCCTGCTGCTTGTCATAATTCATCTGAGATATGTTTTCGATATTAAATCGGCTTACGGTATAAAACAGTCACATAACTACTCGCGACGAGTCTATCAGACTTTTCCAATAAATCAACCGCATATTTTACCCCACCACCAAATTAAGAAAAACTGAAAATAGCTCTGGTCTAATAGACTGACCGCCAGTGCTTCAAAGTTAAAATTGTTATTAACAATAGCCGAATGAATAAAAATTTTGTTTTGTTATTATTATTTTTTCTTATTACTACAAAAAAACCTAGAATAACTCCTGTATTAAAAAAAATTTAATATTTAACATCAATATTTATTTATGCCAGACGAAGGTTATTTTTCCTTATACGACAATAAAAAAAATTAGAATATTTAAAATATAGTTTTAAAAATATATTTTATTCTGTGTGTTACTATGACCAAACTATCAGTTGTGTGCTTAATAAGTGACTTTGAATACATAAGTAACGTACATATTTACTATTTTTACTGGAAATTAACTTAGTTTTAGTTTAAAATATGTTTATTTTGACGTTTCGATACCAAATTCGGAAATATTACGAAAAAAATTTTTTTGGAAAAAAGTGGAAATCAAAACTTCAAATAAAATTATTTTAAAGTAAAATTTGGCTTATTTCCAGTAAAAATAGTAACGTTCGTTATCGCAAATTTGATACAAATAAATCCCCTCCTAGCTACACATCTAGCAGAACTCCTTTTCATTTTGCTAATTCTTTTTATATTTTAATATATGCATTACGTACGATTTTGTTTGATGTCCTAGTCTTTATTCTATACGTGCTAATTATTCTAACCCAGTTAGATGGAAGGTCATTCTCACATTTCCCATAATTGTATTCTTGTTCGGTCGGACATTGACTTAAACAATATGTGACTTGGTAAAAAACTACTGTTTGGTAATTTCAGTTGTCCCCATAAAAAGTTACGTATGAAAACTAAAATTAAAAATTCTTTTGTTGTATTTGATGGTTGATTTTGGGAATTGTGCTATCCATTTAGATGAATGGGCAGTTACTAAATTACAAAATACTAACTGGATGTATTGCGTGTTTCTTAACTCCCACGTTTGCCAAATTGGTCTTAAATGGTCTCATTTAAGTCTCAAATAAAAAGTCAAAGTTTTTAATCACAATTAGTGGTAGTTATTGGTATTAGTGGAGGTAAAAAAAGGTTTTTTTTTTTAAGGTTTTTTTTGAACCTTTTCTCTATCCTTCCATTGTTGGATATAGGTCTCCCCCAGTTCTCTCCATCTTTCCCTATCTTGAGCTGTTCTCTGCCATGTGGGACCTCCTTGTTTCCTGATGTCATCTTTCCACCTCATCTGTGGTCTGCCTCTTGATCTCTTTGCATTGTATGGACGCCACTTTCCGATGGCATTGTTCCATCGTCCGTCTTGGAGACGTTAATTGTGTCCAGCCCATTTCCATTTCAGTTTTGCTGCTTGTTCTATCGCGTCTACTGTCTTTGTTCCGGTTCTGATCCACTGGTTACGTTTTCTATCTTTAAGTGATATACCCAACATTTGTCTCTCCATCGCTCTTTGTGCCTTCCTTATCCTATCCAAATTGGCCTGTGTGAATGTCCATGTCTGTGCTCCGTAGGTGAGCACCGGTATTATACAGGAGTTATATACCTTGCTTCGTAAGTATAGAGGGATTGTTTGATTTTTTAGATCGTAAGAAAGTTTGCCGAACGCTGCCCATCCCATTCTTACTCGTCTCGATATTTCGGCTGTTTGATTTTCTCTGTTAGCTCTGATTGCTTGTCCTAGATAGATATACTCATTTACCTGTTCTATTTTTTCTGTTTGTATTTTTATTGCCTCTTGGTCTTCCGTGTTTGTCATTACTTTTGTTTTGTTGAAGTTAATATTTAGGCCTTTTTGCAGTGATTTTTTATGAAGTTCATTCAGCATTAATTCTAGTTCTTGTCGTTCCGAGGAGATCAGGAGTATATCATCCGCATATCTAAGGTGATTTAGGTACTTTCCGTTAATACATATTCCTCTGTTTTCCCAATCTGTTGATTTTATTATATCTTCGAGGGTCAAGGTAAACAGTTTAGGTGAAATTATATCGCCTTGTCAGACTCCTCGTTTAACTTTTATATTATCCGTTATTAATTTGTCGTCCAGAATTACGGTCATGGTTGCGTTTTGGTAAATATCATGTATCAATTGTCGGTATCTTGAATCTATGCTACTATTGACCAGAGCTTCTTCCACTGACCAGTGTTCAATGCTGTCGAAAACCTTTTCATAATCTACGAATGCTAAGTACAACGGAAGGTTGTATTCATTGGTTTTCTCAATTAAGATTTTAAGCGCATGTAGATGGTCGATTGTGCTGTATCCTTTCCCGAATCCGGCCTGTTCCATTGGTTGGTAGTTATCAAGTTTATAGGTTAGTCGGTTGTTTATTATTCTTTTGAAGGTTTTATATAGTTGTGACAAAAGGGAAATAGGATGGTAGTTGTTTAGGTCTGTTCGGTCACCTTTCTTATGTATTAAGATTGTGTTGGCATTTCTCCATTGTTTAGGTATTTTACCTTCAAACAGACATTTGTTGAACAGTACTTTTAGCATTTTTTTTTATCGTGTCTCCTCCTTCTTTTAGCAGTTCCGCCAGTATTTTGTCCTCACCGGCCGCTTTATTTCTTTTCATGTCGTTTATGGGTTTTTCGATTTCATCTTCAGTTATTTCTGGTAATATCTCTGAGCAACATTTTGTATTTTCCTCGAGAGATTCTGTTTAGATGATAGTGGTGGGTCATTTTTAGAACTGTATAGGTCTGTGTAATATCTTTCTGTGATTTTTACTATTTCTCCTAGATCTTTTTCTTCATTGTTCTCAGCTTTAAGCATGATTAGTTTTCTTTTTCCTATATTTGTCTTCATTGTTTTTAAACTTTTGTTCTTCTCTATGATTTTCTTACCATACTTAGTGAACTAAATTATGAAGAATTAATCTTAGACCACCAGTAGATTATGGCTCGTAGGCACTGTTGTTCAGTCCTAGTTATAAAACACCAAAAAAGAAACAGGGAAGACAATAACTTTTCAAAAGAATAGGGCGCCACTGTTTTTAAATGTTTGAATTCCAACAGAAATGAGATATTCACAAAATATAAAAAGGCAAACATCATTAAAAAAACAAGATATATTCAAAAATATAAAGTATTATACATACACAAATAATAATTTAATATAATCAAATAAAGTAGTTAAATATATTAAATATATCAAATATCATAACTATACAAAATGATCAACTTCAGTAATCAGATAAAATATTCAAATATATTACATATCAATAAAGTTAATACATTCCGATGTAAACATGTTTAAAATAAAATGTACTAAAATTATTAACTAACATTAAATATATGCACTATCAACACAAGATTTAAAAAAAAAATAACGTCTATAACCATTCTCTCGTATTATTGTGTAATTTTCTAAACTTGAAATAACTTTATTTGAATCGGTTGATAAAAGAAAGGAAATGTATGTACTCATATAACTTATAAGAGAAGATTAACGGGATGGTGATCTTTGTTGCAGACAAATCAATACAAGGTAGCTTCCGTCCGAATAGGGAAAAAGATGACCACCGAATTAGGGGAAAGTCACTTGAGATACATTTGGTACTAATATCAGACAATGTGGGACTACCAGGGATTAACTTGGTTCTAACTTTGGAATTGATTGGGACTAAGTTTGGAATTAACTTTGAATTAACGTTGGAATTATGTTTGGAATAATTTTGGATTAACTTTGGACCGTTAGATATAAAATACAAAGGCAAATAGACGTAACAGAGGATAAAAACATAAAGTATACAAAACGATACGAAAAATATCTTACCCTTTGACAAGGGTCTGAAAAATACACTAATCCAACTTCAGCTACATCTTGCACAACATAACTTATTTCAGCTTACGGTGTATCTTTCGATAACTTCCTGAGGGATTAGTTTCTATATTTGCGAACACGACGTGATGGGACAGAAATTTACCTAAAGAACGGCACATCTTTCGGCACTTTCTGTGAGGAATTATGAAAGAATATTATTACAGTAAGTCAAGATAGATAAGTGGTTGTGTGTGCGTGTATGTGTGTGTGTGTGTGTGTGTGTGTGTGTGTGTGTTTTGTTTTATGGCACTGGAACTAAGCCAATTAACCAGAACAAACTAGATAAGTGGTTGGTCTTAACAAAATTATTTCATGAGAAAATGTTTACAGAAATTAAAATTATGCACAGGTTGATTTTATAAAATAACGAAAATTGGACAAGATATAATAACCGTCATTTTGACACGTTACAATGGCTAATACGGGACAGTCTATGTATATATAGTACAATAGGACAGGTATGAATAAGGTTTAACCAAATAAACACCTGCAACTTACTGCGGGGTTGCAGCTATGCCGTTAACTGTACATTTATTGATTGAACATGACACACTGCCACACGCACAAACACAAAATCCACATACATGAACACCTACTCCGTGGTCAATTGGCAAATCACCAGACAGCTGCATCCATGATAGAATGAGAATTGTGTGGCAACAACTGCATATCCCAATTCCAAGGTATGTAATACCATCGTGTTCAAGGTATGAAGAAAACATGAAACTTTTGCAGTGTTTATAGATATTACATAAGCATTAATTCAGTATGCCGCTTCGGTATTATCAGTTCGCTACAGATATGAGACATCGGAGGAAACATCATAAAATGTCTTTATACGGCACTTTTTTCAAGTGAGAGTCAATAATTCTACGAGTCTTCATTATGGCCTCATTATGTTTTGCAACCATAAAGGAAAATTGGCAAATAGACAGGAAAAAAAACACATAACATATGATTGTTCTTAATACGTCTATCGGATCTGATAAAATGAAAATTAGTAATATTAGGTCATTTCTTAATATCCCAATTAAGATATTCTCGAACAAACTTTAAGCAGGCTGTACGGTGGTGCCTTGGTTAACGGTTAATGGATGAACGGATTCTAACAGAATTAAAATATATTTGACATTAAGGACTTTGGAGAGAACATTTTGTATTTGTTTAGCTGTTAAATTAAGTTCATGCAAAGGCTATAGACGTAAATATCTACCATCTGCAGCTGTAGTACACCTGTAACCAATCTTCTACTGTATCCTTCATTTTCCCTATCCATTATAGGCTGGATAGGTTGATCCCCTAACTTTAGCGTGTTGCTATGTCCAACTAAAATTTAAGCTACTTATTCTCACACAAGCATTCCAATTATTTCCAATTATATCCAATAAGAAATTCTAAAACACAAAAATGATCAAAATAACACAGACTTAGCTCTCTTTCCAATTTATTTTATTTATTTTTTCTGATGCCTAGAAATAAACACGTACACTAAAAGGTTGTTTTAAACATTGATACGTACTTTTAAACTTCTTCTTGTTCTGAAAAATATGCGATATACACATTTGTAATTGTGAAAAATGTAAGCTCTGCCTATTTTTGCTATAAGCAGATTCCATTGTCCATTATAAACCACATAAGATTAGCCTTTTACCTCTCTTTCCATCAACTTTCAATAGGTCTATCCTTCTTCCCAGATAAATTCCATTTATATGTCGGACGTAATCAATCTATTACAATATTTGTTCTTAAATCTTTTTTGAGACTAGTCACCCCTAGGCTCTTTCCCTAATCAAGTCGTTCCTGATCCTGTCCATTCTAGTCTTACCTAACATCCACCGTAAAATTTTTATTTCAGCCACCTCCATCTTATTTTTCTGAATCTTCTTTACAGGCTACACTTCACCGCCGTACACCAACGTAGACCTCACCACACTCTTGTATATCGTTCCTTTCAGCTCTTCCCCAATTTTTCGATTACCCCGCTCATTCACTTCTAGCTAACTAACCAGCTTGTATCCTGTGGAAATTTCTCAATCTAGTGTCCCATTTTCCGTTGTGTAGGAGCCAAGGTATTTAAATTCTTTTACTCGTCCTAGCTTTTCTCCAAGCAATTTGATGTCTCCAACCATTCCTGTCCTCCTAACCACATATACTTCATTTTCGACCTTCTAACCTTAAGTCCTCCCTTTTGAATAGCCCTTATCCAACCCTCCAACATTTCTTTGTTCTCCTCTACTAACACAATATCATCTGCAAAGAGCATTTACCAAGTAGCCCCTTACTTTTTCTCTCAGTACATCAATAACAAGATTAAACAGGTGGTGAAGAGCCTTAATGCAAACCAACCGCCATTGACAAACTTTTGGTCATTCCGACACAAGTCCTTACTTTAGTGTGCGCTCCTTCATACATATTCTTACTAGCCTTACGTACTTCTCAGGAACCCATTTCTCTCTCATACATCTCCATAGCTCTTGTTCAGGAACTGTGTCGTACGCCTTCTCAATAGCTGTAAATACCAAATGTAGCTCTCTTTTCTTCTCGCCATATTTCTCTATCAAGTATCTCATAGCATACAAGGCATCCGTTGTCCTCCTTCCTAGCATAATCCCCAAACTGTTCTTCTGCTATCGATGTCTCTTTCCTTAACTTTCGCTCTACATTTCTCTCCTAAATTTTTATGGTTTTGCGACATTAACTTTATCTTTCTACAGTCCTGAATGTCCCCTTTATATTTATACACTGATACTATCACAAACTCTCTCTCTCTCTCCATACTTTGGGCATTCTTTCTTCCTTATATATCCTACTCTTCATTTGCCACACAACATAAACCCCTTCCTCTTCTAGAGCCATCCAAACCTCCACAGGTATTTTATGACATCCTAGTGCCTTACTATTCTTCATCCTATTTAATCTCTCGCTATCCCCGGTATTATATTCTCATTTAGAATGTCTCTCCTCTTTTGTTCTTCATTTAGCAACTTTCTAAAGTAGGTACTCATATCATCTTTGCTTTTTTTCAACACGAGTTTTAACACTCTTCCATCCGCACTCATCCATTCATCTTTACTTATCTATATAGATACAAAAAAAATTTCTTAAATGAAAGAAGTCACCTCTACGAGGATTAAACAAGTCGCTTGCTATAATTCAAGATTATACATTTGCTTTAATCACGGAACCAATTGAATTATATACGCTTTGTCTAATCAAATGAATCATTACTGCATTAACCTAAAAACTGACTTCGGTTCGGTCCGCTTAAAACTAGTGACAAACACTTACTCGTTAGAACCGATAAAAAACGTTCAGTTCAGAATGATACTCTAGAATAAATTAACAATTGTAAACAATAAACAATGCTTTTGTATTCGATACGGAAATGGCCTTTTTTATATGTAGGTATGTGTTGCAATGCAGACAAAGAATATCCCAAACTGACAATGTTTGTATTCAGCAAGTGACACACGGAACGGTTGATTATAACCGTTTACGGATAAAATAAGGTCGTATTTAGACATTAAGATAAGACTTAATTTACCTGACGTCTAAAGATACAGTTACTGTTTACAGGTCAATAAAATCGACTACAGTTAAAGATGTATTAATGAGAATATTAACGTAATACGGATTTTGTGAAACAGATTTGTATCTTAAAAACCTTTGAAGCCAGCTGTAAAAAAATATTTTTTAAACATCTGAAAAGGTTTTATATTTTACATTTAAAGCTTTAAAATTATTAAATGCATACTTATTGCCTAAGCATAATGAAACGTGAAATCGTCATCAAGTTTGATAACCGTAACTGTGTACTATCGAAACAAACAGAACACTCGTATGAATTTTATTTTAACTGAAGTGAAACATTTTTTAACAAAATACACTTTCGAGTAAAATGTATTAAAGGAAAATTCGCAGTGATTGTATAAACATTAAAATGAAGTTTAAAAACTTTTTTTCACAATGCCCTAATTTCTTACTTGATTTAACAGGAGATTCAAAGAGATTGTTGTGTCAGTAAAATGTAGTCATTGTTTCTGTCGAAGATTTTAGGGATGATTGTGTGCTAACGGAATTCATTGAATACTACGGGATTATCAACTTCATTTTTAAAATAATAATAGGTGTTCCGTTATAAACTTAAATTACTTATCGTATTTGTACATTAATGTCTTGTGCCGAGATGCGAGATGTAAATAAAACAGCATTCAGTCCGTTTAATAGGAAATTTTTAAATATGTGAAAAACATTCTTCCTTATTTTCTGGATCCATGACCATGGAATCATTAGTATCAGTATTATTGGTTGTCCAATATACAATATACATAACTTTACGGACCTCTTACGGTTTTAAGATGTTTCCATACTCAATAAATGTTACGTATTTCCATTATATCTTTCTTAATAGTTATAATTACGCGATCTCAACAAAATTTACAAAATATTTTATGATGTAGATGTAGATTGAAATAGTCAAAGTATATTGGGGTTAGAGAAAACTTATTTTAGTTTTAAAAATATGTTAACAAAATAAACTTACTTATATACGAAAGTAACCTTAATAAAAATAAAGTAGTTCGGCCTCTATAGGAAGTCAAAATATTCATTATTACTATTTACATTGATAATTAATGGTTTAATCGAAATAATATCACTTGTGTCTAAATCCGACATTTTATCTCCTTTTTTAATAGTGTGGCTTATACAATTTTTCCAAGACTCAGGTGTGACATTTTTTATGGCAACAAACTTTTCACCTCCTCCATTTTAAAACTCAAGTTTTTCTTGCCACTTGTTTTTTTATTTGAACCCATATAAGTTTGATAGAAAGCCAGTTGGTGTTGGCTCCAACGGTCGACTGTGGCATGACGCATTGTCCATAACGACAGAATTTGATTCAAGGTTTGGTAGAATCTTTGAAAACCATCCTTTTAATCTTTGAGATCCATTTCCTCATGGTAATCGTTGGTTTTCTTGGATTCGAATACTAACAAGCAGTTGTCCAAAAAACCCGAATCGCTGGCTGTATGTGTTATTATGAGCTTCCGTCCTTTACCCACTGGTGTTTTTTTAAACCTATTAAAAACTCTTTAATGAAGGCTTGTCGACAACTTTTAATTTTGCCATACCTTTGAGACAGGATGACCCTGTATAGCCAATTTCATCTAAATAGTACACTTTTTGCCCTTCACGACAATACTCTAGAATTTTTTGTAAGTAATGTCTCCGCCACAAGATAATTTCATCTTTTTCTATAAGTTCAATGTTCCTGCATCTTTTCCATATAAAATATTTGATGTTCATTTGACCTACAATAGCGTTGAAACGTCACTATTACTTCTAAGAATTTACTGCCTACAAATTTGATTCTCGATTATACAGTGTTAGCTCTGTTAGTTTTAACAGGCTCAGGCGGTATTTAAAACTCAGTATGGCCTAAATCAATTTACATCCATTTATTCAGTCATATGCAGCTTTGAAATCCTCAAATAATTCGAATTCTGGGATTTTCTCAATATGTTGCTGTTCTCTCAAATTGTTAATTCAAAAATATCTGTATTTTTTAATTTATTAATGTCCATAGATTCTAATAAACATAGCTTAAGGCATTTATTTTAAATATGGACAATTTCAAATTGGAAGATACTCCAATATGCTTATCTTATACTCTCTGCAATGCACGAATGGTCAACAAAATTTTGAAAATCGTTTAAGAAATCTAAGCTAGGATACACATACAATAAAAAACACTAATTATTTCAACAATATTTGCATTAAAAAAAATAGTACATTCACTCGAATATAACACAATTGAGGAGCCAGGGCAAAAACAATCATAGTCCACTTTTGGTCGAAGTTGAGATGACGAATTTTTCTAATGATGAATACATATTACTCTCAGATGGTACGGAGTAAAAGGAAAAAACATTTACAGTCCTTTTATTACAAATATCAAATGAAACGGTGTACCTACTGGGGAAGAACCATCATAGGAAGAACCAACAGGTCGGGTCGGGTGCAGCATTTTTGTGATTCTCTTTTTTAGTTTAGCGACTTTGTTGGTGTGTTCTAGTTTGCCAGTGATTATATTTGAACAATAGTAAAGTAGTGGGTACGTACTGATTAAAATGGAAAGTAGGGTTAGCGATCATAGTCATGTAGATGTGAGGACTGCTGCTGAAAAAGAAGAAAAACAGATCGTGTTCGGGACGTTATGAAACTTTTGAGAGCCACCACTCATGAGGTAGGGCCAGATTGCAAGTGCCACAGTTTACAAACCCGAAAAGAGATTTAAGGAAAGCTCATAATATCACAACTTGGAAATTACTAGCCACAATCATCCCGAAGCTTTGTACAACATCACACTTCCGATCAAAGCTGCTAAGTTACAAGATCTTCTCCACTTGAACAAATATTTGGAAAACGTAAACTCTAGAAAATTCTACACCGATTTACAAGGTACTGAACAGGAGAGAAGTTTGGAGGAAGAAACATTTTGTGACGCAGAAGCTTGAAGGTACTGAGGAAGAACGTTCATGGTCCATGCCGGCACTCTCAATGTTTTGTATGATGTTTCGCAAATAAAATATTATTTGTCTTCTCTTGATTTTTTTCTCTGTAAACATGTCAACGTACTACTGAAAAAATTTACCGATTTATACGGTTGAGTTAAAATATTTGTTTTAATTTGAAACATTAAATTTCTATTTCCATGAAAATTGGTTTTGTGGACTCAGATTGTTTTCCCCCTGACTTCTCAATTGGAAATTACTGAATGTTTAAGCATTACACGCGTGTGGTGGTCACCAAAATGATCTTTTATTGCTAAAAGTGCGCGCAACTGAAAGGTGGCTAATAGTCTTGTGGGCACCAAAAATTCCGGATATTAGAAACATTCTTTCATTAAAACGTCTGTAAATTTTTAATATTATGATTTTATGGCGGTAGTTAGTGCAGTGATCGTTTTGATAAATAATAAAAAGGTTTAATAAAAAATAATAAAAGATAAATATTAATACTGTATCCTATTGAAATAGCATATGTGCTTTACGTTCAACACAATTTTAGCCAGCCACTCGTACAACGTCTACTCAACCTGGTCTCTTTTGTATGCAAATTTGAAATTCTGTCGTAAAACAAACATTACCCTTTTAGATATGACCCTATTTTATATCGACCCATAGAAATGTTGGCGTCTTCTTATGTAAATATGTGGCAAAATGATTACAATACAATATTTAATAAAAAAACTAATAGTTTTTACCAAAGTTTATACCCTATTAAAACTATTATTGGTAATGTTTAGCTGGTTGTGTTTACTTATTATATTCATTTTAAAATTTTAAAACAATATGAAAATATAATATTCTCATTGTATTCACGTTGTTATTCTAAACATTGTTGTATACGAAGAGACGCGACGTATGGCGTAACGCTGTAGGTGGCGTATTGCGTTTATTTGATACCACCGCCTGTGGAACGCGTACAGCAATTGGACGCTGCGTTCGGCTTACAATAGTGAAGACATCCATTATTTATTGTATTAAGCATATAGACGCGATCTACGAGCCCCTTCCTATATCAGTTGCCCAAAGTTAGATTGATAAGAAAATTAAATTTTAGAGAACAAAAATAAAAGCGCAGCGTAAATTTTAGAAGTTCTAATGCATCGAACAACATTTTTGAATTTTCTAATTATAGAAAATATTTTATAACGTAATGAAAACTATTGATTAAACAGAAAAATAATAAATTAAAAAAAAACTCATAGAATATGTAATATTAACAAAAAAAAATGTGAAAGTTTACCGTTGAGTTACATTTCCTTTATTTTTAATGACATCCACAATTCTTCGACGCATAGTTTTTACCAAGTTCTGACAAAATTCTAATGTAAACGAATCCCATATTTCTTGCAATTTTTCCTTCAATTCGTTGACGGACCTGGCAGGATGTTTTCTCAAAGCTTTTTTCATTTCGCGCCACAAAGTCTCTATCGGGGATAGAGACTTTGTGTCTAGTACTGTTAGGAACCCATTCCAGAAGTGGTATGCCATGGTCTTCATTCCACTTGAAACTTTTTTTGAGGTTTAACAACCTGCGCCGTCCTGTTCGAAGACAAAATCTTCCGCTGATGTTAAACGGTGTTACATAATCGGAAAAAGAGATTCTTCTAAAATATTCAAATATTTGTCAGTGTTTAAAATCCCATCCATAAAATGTAACTTTCCCACACCTTCAGACGACATGCTGTTCCAGATCATGACAGATGCAGGAAATTTGAGTTTTCTCTTCGAACAGTCGGGATGGAAACCTTCATTTTTTCTGCGAATGATGCCACTCCTACTGTCTCCAACACACACTTCAAATCTGGACTCATCAATCCATTGTATCGAATCCCATTGCGACTGAGTCCATTCTTTATGTTCTTATGACCATCTAGTGCTAATTTTTTTAACTATGAAACTTACTTGTCTTCCAATAACGTCACACCATAAAATGCTTAACTCCGTATAATTTGCTCGTCGATTTTTCACTATAATGGGTCTTAGCGCGCTTCGATCTGCTTCGGTTATTTTACTTTTCCTACATTTCTTGGTTTTGTGACTACCGAACCTACAGTTTTGTATCTTCTGAGTATATTTCTTAGAGTATAGCGTGACAATTGCAATATATTCGCGATTTCCTAATTGGATTTTCCAGAATTAAAAAATCTAAAGATGATTGAACACATTTTCTCATGGATAACTTTACTGTACAATCCACAAACGGTAAAAATCTTTACAATACTACAAAATACATTTGACATTAACTGTCGTTATTATTGTTTTCATGTAATTTTTCTATAGCTATCTCTGGATTTAACGTAATTATGAAAAAAAAGTTGACATAAGTGAATGCCAGGGTTTAGTGATTTTTTTTATTGTTGAAAATAAATGAAAAACCATAAAGGTAATGCTTTTAATAAATAATAATAAAAATGCCATATTATTTAATATGGGAACTTAAAAAACATGCAGAGTATAATTTGTTTTTATGGTAATCGACTTAAACTGCAAATTCCATAGGTGGGCCAACTGATATGGGAAGGGGCTCGTATGGTAGACGCTGTACGCGGTGTACGGCGTTTATTGGGGACTACCGACTAAAGCTTATTTTTGGTGTATTAATGAAACAATATCACATTTTATATCAAATTTACCACAACATATTTAAATTCTTGATATAACGTGTAAATGTTATTTTTAATTGGCGGTAAATGAAATCTTCACAGTTTAAACTTATTTGGCCTCGGTCTTGAAGGCATCAGCCGTATTTTACACTGAACTGAAAGTCATTTATACCATTGATTGATACAAATCTATGATCTTTATGTGCCTGTTGTTAGTTGCGTGTTGTGAAATTGTTAATTATAGATTATGTGTATCTTACTGTGTATCTGTTACTCTTACTGCCTCATTACTGTTGATAGGTATATTCTTACCGATCATGTCTTCTTTTAGTATTGGTAATCAGATCTTGCTGCATTCTATTGATTAGATTGCGCGCAAAATTTGCTTCATTTAGTTAAAATGATTACTGTTTCATTAATTTTTATATTTTTACCATGTTTCTTTCAAAACTTTTGAGAAGTCATAATGAAAAGTATCTCTCTAATGTTGTTTGTGAGCTAATAACGATTACTAATCTCCAAGTGAAACCACAAATTGTAAAACAATTTTTATTTAATAAAATTTAGGGCGCGTTTCGAATCATTGTCATCATCAGCTTTATACTGCAAAAACCAAATGGAGTATAATGTAAAGGATATTTATTGAGAGAACAGCCTTGGAAATGTGGCTGGGTTGCCAACGTCATATTAAACATAACAAATTACATAATTAATACTTAAAAACATTTAATAATAGGTTATTAAAAAAAGTCTTAAAAAGACGCAGAACGTTCAATTGTTCTAATATGGGTGTCATTTTGAAGAAAAAAGTTAATGCACTTATTATTCCTAATCCATATGTACCAAGTTTGGTAGAAAAAATTTGTTACAACAAGAAATAATTCACTTTACATTGAAAGAGTAGGTACATTTATTTACTAAGACCAATGAGAATACTAATTAAAAAAAAATCACTTCAAATGTTCAAAATGCTCGCTTTTCACCTCCTGATAATGTGCAAGACTATTATTAAATCCGTGAGTCACTATTTCCAATAATTCTCCACGTATTAGTTCACATTCATCTTGTTTCAAATCCAGCAAACATGTTGATCGCCTTATGTAATCACGTGATTTTAGATAACCCTAAAGAAAAAAAATCTAATGGATTAAGGTGTTGCGTTCTGCATATACGATAACCTCAATATAACAATTGGGGTCATCAGAAGGAGGAGAGAATGTTTTTCTGTTCAATCGAGAACTCGCTGGTTTCCTCCTTTCGCATTGGGTATGTAAATCCCCATAGAAATAATAAGCAAGACGATCGTATGAAATTCTATTTAAAAATAAGTAAAATCAATAAACAAATCGCATACATTTAATTACAACAAATCCCTTATATCTGCAATTTAAAATACGCGTGATAAGTGCGTTAAGAAAGGTGAATGAATTAACGTAAAAACACAGCTATTTGGAACTAAATATGATACGATGGATATCTATACATTACACAAACCACTTGTCTCCGGATGAAATCATAACAAGAATATGATACGACAGGCAATACCAAAGTCAATGCAATAGAATACTTTTCTGTATATATAAAGGTAAACGAACCAAACAATATTATAAGTAATAAGCATAGTTACACATATCAATTAATAGTAAAATAAAATATACAATTAAACTATACAGTAAACACGCTAAAATGAATGTTTATATATACGGAAAATGTTATTTTAAAAGTTCAAATCACGACACAAATGCGAAATAGCTAGTTCAGCACACAAGATGAATTTCCTAACAATATGCATATACCAGTAAACAGTACTCGATATGCAGCAATGTAATTTTGGCAACAAATGGTATAAGGTGTACTTTACCCCATGAAATGATTTCAGCCACGATGAGATTGCTAACCCCCAGGTTCGGTAAAAATTCAGGAATCAAAAAACTCGCCTTTTTCACAAGACTCAAGCGAAGTTTGTGTGGTAGGATGCACAACCCTTAATCCAAACCCACGTGTCTGTCGTTTGGGAGACAAAACTCGACTATGATTTTCTCGATGGAATTCGTCGCTTATCTCATACACACGTCTGGTGTTATTGCGCAGATGGCTCGTCTTAAATTGGTTTTTAATACAGCTGTATTTTGGGAGAATCAAAACTACCACAAAGTCTGTTATTATTATATAAATGTTTATGTATCGTTGCGAAACTGCAACATAAGGTGCGGAGAACGAGCCGGCTACTTAATGAAGTCTAATACATCGATTTGGAAAATTCGCATTCAAAAATTTCTAACCCGCCGGTAATAGTGGGAAAGCGCTTCATCTTGTCGAAACAAAGAATTTTGTGTTAGCTGGTCATTCTGTTAAAGTGCAGGAATAATTTTTATTTAATAAATCTAAATACTTGTCACTAGCCAAGTTTCCCTGTATCAAAAATGGGTATGTAAGCCTATTTTGGACAATTAAAACATTTAACTTTTTTGGATGCTATGCAGCAACCTTGCTTTAGGCCCTTACTAATAGGAATTTCTCTAGTTAATCTATTTCCAGTTTTAATGTTTGCCGTCATATTTTTGTAGAGCTGTTGTACTGCTTGTATATTTTTTTTGCTTATTCCTTGTTTTTCCATTGCTACCCAAAGCATTGAAAGTGGTACACTATCGTATGCCTTTGTCAGATCTATAAAGACTATATGAGTTGAAAGGTTGTGGGCTAATATTTTCTCGATAACTTGCTTTAGATAGAATATACTGTCCATACAGGATCTGCCTGCACGAAAGCCATTCTGTTCTTCAACATCTGTCATCTCTTTTTCAATTTTGTTTTTTATTATTTTTCCATACAGTCTTGAGAGTGAATTTATGACACTTAGCCCCCTGTAGTTTGAACAATTCTTTCTATCTCCTTTTTTGTAGATGTTGTTAATATGTGCTTTTGTCCACTCCGGTGGTAAGTCGTGCCCATTATTTTTTTATTTTTTATCTGTCTTTATCTAAAAAAAGTTGTAACAATTAAACATTAAAAATTTCACTAAAAAGTTGCGACCAAGATATGGAACTTTTACTCGTAATAACGCGCCCTGAGGCGTACGGTCTGCTCGCAGAGAATAAAAACCAATACATACGTAAAATCCATGTATCCATTTTTCAAAAGGAACAATTTTCATTTTGGTAAAATTAAATATCTCTAATAGTTTAGGAGATACAATCGTTTAAAAAATTAAATTGTTATAACAAATTGTCTGACGGGTTTTTAGCCTAGTATTGTAATTAAACTTCTAAGTGAGACCATGGTTAGGTTTGTTTTAATACTACAAAAAAATTGGCATTGAAAAAACCTAACTACATATAAAAAAACATAATAATAGTCTTCTTTTATACTACTAACGCGGATTTGGAATTATAGCAGAGTAGTCTGCTATCTCTTGAGCTTACGGTGTATAAGAAAGGTAACAGGGCCAGGTCTACGCTTCAACCGCCTATTATTACCGCTGGTTTTATCCAAGGTATTCATTTTATTCAGGCTGAGTCGAATTGGGCCTGTAGATATTTCAAAATATCTTGATGTTACCACCTGAACTGTCCGGTGCATATATATGTAAAGAAAATCCCAATATACAATATCTGCTGCCGAAATTTTCTTAAATTTGAATTTTACCGCCTTACCGACGGAACGCAAGATTTCCAAGCAGCTTAAGATGAGTGACAGTGACAAGGGAAAATAAACATTATAAATTCATTATGAAAATTTTGAACGAGAAACGATCTAACCTTGTTAATAACTTTAATTGTTGTTTCTTCATTATTTTCAGGTATGATACCTTATAATTATTGCAAATTTTGTAGCAATAATTAAAACTTTGTTATTTTCAGAGCAACTCAATTTGGTTATTAAAAATCTACTCCCAACTTTTCCAGTTCTATAGTGCTGTAAGAACCATATTACATACATATAACATAAAACGCATGCGTAAGTTTTATTCCAGATGCAACTACAGTGGAACCTCGATTATCCGTCAGGGCACCGGACCGATGGTATGACGGATAATCGAAAAGACGGTTAACAGAAGATTAAAAAAAAAACATAGTATAACCAGAGAACTACGAACACACTGTGTTCGTAGTTCTCTGGTATAACTCTCAAATTTTATTTGTATGTTTTATTTGACAATATAAGTGGCATTTGTGTTAGTACAGTAGAATCAATTTGATTTAAAATATTCCGAAATCTTTGTTTTATTGTTACTTCACATTTTGCAATGGATGGATTTCTTAATCGAGGTAAAATCATCAATTCTACCTTATATGCTTCTTCTGGCCGAGAATACCACTAGATGAATTCTTATATGTGCGATATGGCTTTTCTAGCTTCTTTACGCAAATCTTTGTGAGTTGCAATAGCATCATCAACATCGCCACCGTCAAAGTCTGTGTCAGATTCTATGTTTCGTCCGCCTCTATTGCCATTTCAACGATTTCATCCTCTGTCAGCAATCAATAGCCGTTTGCGTCCTCATCACAAATTAACCATTCGTTTATGTCATCTTTAAGCAACGAAAACAAAACAGTTGATCCAACCATAACTTCATTTGTTACCGCATCACGCTCGGCTGTCACGGGAGCATTTTCATCTTGAGTTGATTCAGGCTATAATTTATTCCACGCTCTTTTCAGCGTTACTCTCGAAACATCAGCCCAAGCATCCACAGCATTGTCGACTGCATGTTTTAAATTATATGCTTTCCAGTATTCTGGCAAAGAATATTCCTCTTCCATAACTAGGTTTTGAATAATTTTTTTTCTGTATCTTTTTTTGAATGTTTTAATGACCGATTGATCCATTGGCTGTATCAATGATGTTGTATTCGCAGGCAGAAAAGAGCATGTGATATTTCCATCGTCACTTCCTGACGCTACCGGCGTCAGACGGTATATAGACTGCTGGTTATATAGACAATATAACTTATGTATGAACGCTGACGGTTAACAGAGGTGACGGTTAATAGAGAGACGGATAATCGAGGTTCCACTGTAATACCAAAAATAATAGTCCTCTCAAAAATCAGTTCTCGCCATAGAGGTGAGAATTAAAAATATTATTTTTATCAAAAATAAATTCATTTGCCAGAGTGCTACACAATCTTACTAGAATATTTTTTATTTCCTGTAATATTAAGAGCTCAAACTGAGGACAATTCGTGCGAAAATTATTTTGACACAGTTAGAACATTTTATTTGTGTGGCAATTCATGCGTTAAACAAAAAATTCATGCGTTAAACAAAAATTACTTGTAAGAGAATTCGTGTTGAATGATTTAAACAGCCATTATTGATTTATATAATGCTTCGTTATCGAAATTTGATTGTAATAGATTTTTTGCGCTGTCGTGAATTTGTACCAATATTAAACTTTTATTGTCATCATATAAAATATTCGTTGTATAGTTGTATGTTTGTATGTTTCTTTGGTATGTTCTTAAAAAGTTATACATGTCGATTATTATGTTGTATATTGTTTATTTCACAACTGTCCTCATTATCTGTCGTCGTTTTGCTCCAACGAGATAATGATCTAAATCAGAATTTGCTCTATGATATGACATTTTTGAGTCTCATGCAAATCTTGATAGTTATTTATAATTCTTTGGTGTAAAATTTGTGTACTTTGGTCTATTTTAGTTATTGTTTACCGTAATCCTCTTTCATCCATTTTTATGCAGTTATTCTTTGCTCTTACATCCTATTTTCCTAGTGTCAATACTTTAGTTCTGTATGTCTTCAGTTGTTCTGCCTGACTAATCATGGATCTCGCTGTTCGGTTGTTTAATCAGACATCTTGTTTCACCCATTCTACCGTGGTTAGAATTGGCTAGTATCTTCTAGCTATGTAGGCAATTAGGCATTACTTGGCATTTATCCACAGTACTATCTGGCAAGGAGTCACTAAGACCCAGTCATTGACCATTTCCTTCTGCTTTCTAATATGAGCTTGGGACAGGAAATGGCGGGATTAATGTTTCAATAATAAATACCAAAATTCTATGAATATAATGATATATTTTTAATGAATGAATGAATATGATAACTTGAAATGTAATCATTTAAATGGGATTTTCCACGTTTTAGTTTTAATTCATATCTTTTTTAATATTTTCAAACAATTCACATTTATTTATGGACAATTGTCACGCATTTTAAATATTTATTTCTGAAAATAATAATTATTTGGTAAATACATGTGTATTCTTTTTCTGGCAAAACCACGCTGTTGATATTAATAAAAATACCAACGTATGTATAAGTATATACTTGATATTGCGCACTTTGTGTCGTTGAACTTCTGACTAATTCTTAAATCATAATTGCTGCCTATTTTTTATTACATATACTGTAAGTGCTGTTAATGTTTCGAAGGTTTGCAATTATAAGAGCTATTTTTAATTTATAGGTGGTTGACCTAAATAACTAAATACATCAACCATATAGATCTTTCTTCTATAAATAACATTATCCTATAGTTATTTTTTCCCTCTGTTATTAGAAGAGAAATACCGTTCCCTTTCCGTCAGTCGCTAAAAAAAAATAAATAAAATAGAATCCCCCTCGTTATCAATAAAAAGATCTTATATTTATCAAAACTCACACTACAAAAAAATGCTTACCCAAAAAAGTCAAAGAGGTTCTCAAACTGTTTTCTTGTGGCATTAAATGTGTGTTAAATTATATTTTTATGTTATGTTTATCAATTGGCGCTTCTTTCTATATATTCTAATGACTCCATTTGCAAAACTTTTCTTATTTGAGTGTTCTATCCTGTAGTCTATCCCTTTTGGTAACTCCTCGAACTCGTCTCAGATATTTTATTTCTATTGCCTGTAGTTTACTCTTTTGTCGTTCTGTTAGTATCCACAACTCGCAACCAAAGATTAATACAGATAACCTAACCTAACCTATCTCCATAACTTTTGTTTTTCTTTTATTAATTGTCCATATTTTTTTAGGACTTCATTCCATATTTCTATATTTCTTTGTAGTTGTTTCTCATTTTCGCCAATATGACAACGTTGTCGGCGAATGTTCCTTCTGAAATATCCACTCTTCTTCTGTCTAAATTTCTATAACCCAAATGCATTTTTTTCACTTTTAAGTTATATTCCTTATTTATCAGATCCTTGTATATTATAAATAGCGTTGGATTTAATTCCCCTCCTTGTCTCAGACCCTCGATTGTAGTAAATGGTTTTGATGTTCTGTTTTGACTGATGACATAGTTTATATTGCTGTTGTAATTATTGTTCTTAATTACTCTTCTCATTTTGTTACTAATACCTCTCTTTTTTATTATTTTCCATAATTTTTGCCTTGGTACCGTGTCAAAAGCCTTTTCAAGGTATATATACGCCAGATACAGATTTTTCCTGTTGCATTTTTCTATTATATGTTTTATGGAAAATATTTGATCATGGGTGCTTCCGCCTCTTCTGAATCCGCTTTGTGATTCCTCAAGTGTGCTGTCAATTTTTTCGGTTATTCTTTTGTTCAATATTTTTTCTTATATTGTCATGGCAGTACTTAGAGTGTTATTTCTCTGTAGTTGTTGCAATCCGTTCTATCACCTTTTTTATAAATCGGTACAATCTTAGCCTTCTGCCACTTAATTGGTATTTTTTCTTCTCTCCATATGGCACTAAATATCTTTGTCCCATTTTTTTTATCATTTCACTTGTTATTCTGTTATAGCCTGGTGCCTTCCCGTTTTTTATTTCTGCAATAGGAAATTTTGCAGCTCATTTATGGTTAGTGGATCTACAACATCATCGTCTATTCTTTGATTCGACAGGTTGTTTTCTTCTTGACAGCAGTGTGTTTGTAGCATCTCTTGGAAATATTTTCTTCATCTGTTTTTTATTTCATTTTCGTCTGTGAGAAGTTCGCCAGTTTTATTCTTTATGTTTTTTTATTTCTTGCATTTTTTTTCTCGTTGATTTTAAAACTCTATAGAACAGTTTCTGATTATCTTTGCTGTTTGTTTCCATCTTTTCACCAAATTCTGTCCATTTGTCCTATTTTGCTTTTGTAACAAATTCTTTTACTAATAATTACTATTTTAATGGGCATAAGCCACAATTGAAGGCTAAAATAAGTTTATTGACGTTTCAATCTCTACTTCGGAAATCGTTCTCAAAATACAAACATTCTTCTAATAATTTAATTTTATCTGACTTATTTATATTGACAATTCAGACATATATTATACATTTTAAAGTAGACGACTTTATTGTAAGATAGTTCATTCGATTACATGAAATCAACTTTAACTCCAGAATATCCATCAGAAATAATCATAGCATGTAATTTGTCTTTAAAAAGACAACCACATGCCATGACAGTAAAATTCTCCTGTTAGTGATTCTATAGTAAATTATGAGGAAAAAACCTCATAATACTATCCCGACATGGTAAGTATTTGGTGTTACATTTAGTTTACTCTCAATAAATAAATAATTAAAATCGTAGACTATAAGCGCCCTATATTTTACTAATCTTCTATATTTTTTATATTCCTCATATCTATCTTATGTTTTATTTTGTAAATATATTTTCAAAGCACGTTTCTTTCTTTTAATTTGTAGTTTTATTTCTTCATTCCACCATGCAGTTTGATTTCTTTTATTGCTCTTCTTACTTGTTTCAGATACTTCTGTTGCTATATTTATTATAACCTCTTTGAAGCAGTTCCATAGTTGTTCTACGTTTCGACCTTGTATCTTTTCTTTATTTCTTAATTTATATGACCTAATAGTGTCATATTCTTGTTTCTTTTCTTGCAGGTTGTTAATGGTGTTATTATCTGACTTATTTTGTTTTATTTTCATTACTACTATACCCATAGGATTTATAAAACCAAACTGGAATTTATAGTTTTTTCTTTATAATTTTTATATTTTGTTAAGTTTTTTTGAAAAGTATTTCCGTACTAGAAAACTAAAAGCGTCAAAAATATATTTTAATTACAATTATTGTGATTATTTCTACAAAAATATAGTATTCTTTGTAAAATAAAGAAGCTGAAATGGATTGACGAAAAAGTAAATGAAATGGAAGACAAAACTAAAAATAATAACACCAGAGAATTATAAACATGTATAAATAAGGGAGAAAGGAAATATCCAACGTATGTAAAACATGGATTTTGTACAATAAACAGGACTGCATTAATGTACACTTGTGCGATATTTAGTAGAAAATCTAATGTACATATCACTATTGTATACAGATTGAACGAATTTAAAACGTAACATACGAAATCAATGTATTTCGGCTCAACTCCGCTCTAGGTGGTTGGCCAACAAAAGGTTGTCAAATAATTATATTATAAAAATCCAATACTTCAGCGGGCTGCTGGATTCTGAATTCATTCAAGAACAAGTCAAAACTCCACCCAAATAGGTTGCCTAGAATCACTGAAAAAACTAGACTACACAAGCAGTTATTATGCTGTCAAACCACTTATCGCTTCCTTATAGTCCAAGAGATAGAGCCGAAATTTTGAACTGATCAGTAATATGACATTTCTCTATTGGAATATATTCATTGTAACTGGGTTAAGACTTTGCCTTACAGGCGGACGCCCTCGTGGTACAGGGGGTGGCTATACAGGGATGAAGTTGTAATTTTTTTCGGAAAAATTAACGATCGATAATATGGCTGAAAATTTGCCCAGAGTAAGATCTTGGTATAACTAGACGAAATCCCAAAGGGCGGACGCGAGAGTGAATACATAAGGGGGGCGGACAGGGGTGAAGTTGCAATTTTTTGGGGAAAAACTAACGATAAGTAATATGTCCGCCATTTTCATGGCTCATTATTTAGCCCCTAAAAACTCTAAATCCAAAAGGGCGGACAGCTGGGTTGGTACATAGAGCCATAAAACGGGGTCAAATGTACCACTTGCCTGCGCATTTTAGGTCTCGGTAACAATTTTCAAACTGATTTTATTATGATATTTTTATACCGATTGATTTGAAAATTTGTATGCTCACTTCTGTTACTATTCTGAGAAGCGTCAAGTAGTTTTCCTCAAAATTTTCCAAAAAAATTTCCGTAAATGAAAATTTTCGTAAAGGTAAAATCTAATTTGTAGAATCCTTTCGATTTTCTGTATGTTTTTTTTACAAACTAAAGTCATATTTACTTTACAAATCACATTTTTTTCTTAAATATAAATATTTTACGAATGAATTTTTAATTGAATAAATGTTTGATATTTGATATTTTATTAAATTAAAGTAATTTTATAATGTTAACTATTAAATATTTTTAGTATAACAAATAGTAATTTTACTTATTTTTTATTACAATAAAAAGGTTTTTAAATTTATATTGCATAAATAATGGTTGTTCAGATATAAGAAAAATTTGATTTATTATTACATTAATAATCAAATACAAAATATATTATTTCTATTTATCAATAGGTAAAATTCAATTTGTAGAATTCCTTTAACATTTTACAAATAATTATTGATAAAAATCAATTTAATAGTGGAATTATCAATTTTTGAAATTTACTTTGTAGATATTTTCAATATTTTTTTTAACTTTTAAATTGATTGAATTTTTTTTTCATTAGTTAATTATAATTTTACAAATTCTGTTTGGACATTAATTTTGCATCATTATTATTTTAAAATATTAAAATAATAATGATGCGCGTTCCATTTAGATCAGTAATTCTAGAGTAATAATAGTTCAGTAATAAGTATCAAGATGCTTTTATCCAACTTGGTAAAACTGACTTCGATTGTAATGAAGTTTTTGAAACCTTAGAAACTTTCATATGTCACTTATATGGAACAGGACTGACGAGAATAATTCCAAAAAGAAAAGTAAACGATGTCAGATTTTCACTATTTAACCGGCAGTATAAGTTGCATGATGTAAACGAGCCTTAAAAAAAAAAAAACTAAAAAATTTCGATGCTTCAAGCTTACCACCATGTCAAGATGAATTACACCAACATCTACTGCGAGCCCATTATTATATTTCAAATATTTGGACAAATGCTCATAAAAAAGTACCAACAGAATTGATTGTTGAAGAACATGGTTGGGAGTTTGAAGATGAAACATATAAATTCAAATGGTTTAGTGGACCTCAGATGCCAGAATCAGTTCGAGAAGTAGTGATTGAAAATGAAGCAGATAATGAATGTGATATTATTGAAAGTGAAAGTGACGAAGATGATGAATGTGATGACATCAATGAGAGTGAGAAAAATGACGAAATTTTTAAAGTTTTTCTAAATTTTTTTTTCTTATCGGAAAAATCGTTTGAAAATTTTTGGAAAAAAATCATGGTATAACTGACAGAAAATCGAAAGGATTCTACAAATTAGATTTTACCTCAAAAAATTACGAAAATTTTCATTTACCGAAATTTTTTTGGAAAATTTTGAGGAAAACTCTACTTGACGCTTTTCAGAATAGTAACAGAAGTGAGCATACAACTTTTCAAATCAATCGGTATAAAAATATCATAATAAAATCAGTTTGAAAATTGTTACCGAGACCTAAAATGGGCAGGCAAGTGGTACATTTGACCCCGTTTTATGGCTCTCTGTACCAACCCAGCTGTCCGCTCTTTTGGATTTAGAGTTTTTAGGGGCTAAATAATGAGCCATGAAAATGGCGGACATATTACTTATCGTTAATTTTTCCCCAAAAAATTGCAATTTCACCCCTGTCCGCCACCCCTTGTGTATCCACTCTCGCGTCCGCCCTTTGGGATTTCGTCTAGTTATACCAAGATCTTACTCTGGGCAAATTTTCAGCCATAATATCGATCGTTAATTTTTCCGAAAAAAATTATAACTTCATCCCTGTATAGCCACCCCCTGTACCACGAGGGGCGTCCGCCTGTAAGGCAAAGTCTTAACCCAGTTACAATGAATATATTCCAATAGAGAAATGTCATATTACTGATCATTCCAAAATTTCGGCTCTATCTCTCCGACTATTAGGCAAGCTCCTCTTTCCTTTAAAGGAGACAGATAGTTGAACGATATTTTATACAATGTCTATCACTGGGTATGGATTTATTTTTGTCCAAGTTTTATATTGGTCCACTATTTCAAATGCAGTTCAAACAGACATATATTAAATTGTATGTTCCGTTTTAAATTCGTTCAATCTGTACATATATGATTGGCCACCCTGAAATTTGGCAGATATTTCGCTAGAGAATTCAGGCATCCAGGATTTTTTTCTAAATTAACTCTATTATTGTGAAAAAGTATCAGTTTACCGAAAGTGTTATACCTCTTAAAAAGCAAACGTAACGAATATGTTTTGCTAGCGTCAATTTCAATTTTTTCCGCCACTTCAAAAACTACAATAAAACGAAATTTGCAAAATTAATAGGAAACTGTATTAAATGTAACGTAAATAAAATAAATTAATAAATTAAATTCATAACTCTAAACAGTTTATTCATTAGCTATAATTATTTAATTAAATGTTAAAATTATATTCACCAACTTCCATACAAAATTATAAAGTCGCTGTTTGAACATTTTGAAGCATTTTAGGAGTTACTAGACTACATTCATGCACTATTCGTTGTCTTAGTTCTTCCAATGAAGCAGGATTAGTACCTATTATAAATCTTTCTTTTTAAACAACCCCAAAGGAATAAGTCCAGGGGCATTAAGTCAGGGGATCTTGCCGGCCATTCAATAAAACCTCTGCCTCCAATCCATTTCTAGGAAACTGTTTATTATGGTACCTATCACCTTACGTTTACGCTATATTGCGGAGATGAGCGGTCTTGTTGGAAAAACAAGTAGGTACCTGTTATTATTTTCGATTATGTCTTTCAACATGGGATCAACTGTATCGTATAATAATTCTAGATACGAACATGTTTCTCCGTTCACTTTTTGAATTTTATTGGGTATGTGTTTCGTGGAAAACTTTAGGATGTTCATTAGCACGATAACGGCAATTGTGTCGATTTCCAGTACCATTTAGAAAAAAAAGAACACTCATCCGAAAAACAAATATTAAATCGAAAGTTTAGATTACTATTTATTTTCTCAGCCATAGTCTCACAAAGCTGTAGTCGCTTGTCTGAATCAGATTCATTTATTTCCTGTACTAAGTGTATTTTGTAGGGATGAAATTTGTAATGGTTTAGTACTCTGCGGACAGTGTTGCGCAGAAAACAGATTCTTGAACTATATTTTTTAGTGGTTGAAGTAGGTTCCAAGCTAACATGTCCTAGCAGGTTTAGTCTTAACCCTTTTTACACTGCCTTTTTTATCACCTACTGATTCCGTTTCGTGATATTATTTAACTAGTTTTAATACGTATGAGAGATAAATTTCCTTATCTTGATGAAGTTAAATAATTTCGCTGTTCTCCTTAACTCCCCTTGAAAATAACTAAAATTTTTGCAACTTTCTTTCAATGTAGTTTTTAACGTGAGAGAAAAATCTATCATGAACACTAGGAAAATATAGGCTTTAAGTTTAGTTTTTCAGAACACTTTTAATAAATTGATACTTTTTCGCAAAAACAGAAATAATATAAAAAGAAAAATCATAGATGCCTGAATTCTCCAGCGAAATAACCTGTCTAATCATGTGTCACACACGGTCTATTCCCTATTTAAAATTCAGGGTTTGTGGTAATGGAAGGGAGGGTTGTAACAAATGACAGATGTCTATATCGTTAATAGGTGACCCCTTTGGAATAAAAGTCGATCCGTTTCTTCATTTTCACAAAATCCTATGAATATTGTCAATATCAGGGTTGACATTTTTGAGTGGCCAACCTTGTATATACTTGTTTGTAGACAAATTCTATTTAACATAATAGTCTGAGTCTGCATAGTGTATCAAATCTTTTATTAAGAGGCGACGCCTTTTTGAAGCAAGTCGTTAAAAAATACAGCTGAAAACAGTAATTTCTATTAATATTCCAGTATCATATGACAGTCATTCATTTCGTAGTAATTTAAAATAGTCATTAATTGGGTTAATAGATTTTTTATAATTACCTCTTGCCTCACACAATACTCATAAACGATAATAATTAATATCCAAATGGGTTTTAAGTATTTACGCAATATTTTCCAATGATCTATGTTAAAGCGGTACATTCTTATGATTGCATAATTTACAGCCCTCGCCAACTTCTAACATGTCGTGTTACATATTTCTTATATTTAGGATATGCCGATATAGCTGACCTAAAAATTAAGTTTAGGAAACCAAAGTCAACATAAGCCAATTTTACCACAAAGGAAAACCATAATAAAGGAATTAAGAGAATAAAGAATAAAAATTCGTATAAACCGTGTAACAATTTTATTTCATAATTGGTTGAATGAATTATTGGTTGAATGAATTAGTAATGAACGCAGATTTGCGTTAAGAAGTGAATGGTGGTCATTTTGAACATTTAATTGTAAAGTATACTGAAAAATACATTCTATAATTATGTGACATTATTATCTTCATTCAACCTAAAGTTTTGTGATAGACATTATCAAAATTTTCTGTGTTATGATTGCATAAACTTAAAAAATTTTATATTGCTGAACAGAGGACTAAAATCCCTTTCTAATAAGGTGCCACATGACCCTCTTTGTTATTTAAAATTTTCGAGGGGTGCTTATAATTCAAACGAGGTGCTGGAGGGGGATGATATTTTCATACTGAAAATTGTCAATCTAAGAATAAAAATCGACCTATTCCAGGTTTTTTTCACATAGTACATAATAACGCTAAAAATGAATTTATTCCATATATATGGACCGCATGGTATGTCATAAGACGAAGACATTTTCAAGTTTGCATATGAGTTTTCTGGAATGCACATTCTATAGACCCTGTATTTATAAAGGCGCATTTAATTTAGGGAGTCTTAATTATTGGTCTGCACATTCTTTACTAATGAAGTTACTTGATACGAACTGTCTAAGAAGATCCTAACTTCCAAGGCTTTACCAAACGATCAAGGACATAGATTGTAGCTGTACTGGCAAGACATTATTTATCAAAGTATTTGATAAAGAGGAAATAGAAGGCATATGATCGTTAGATGAACTAGCAACCTCGTTACGAAAGTTTTATTACAATGTGTACATCTTCTGGATGGAAGACATTTGACCGTAACATGAGTATTAGACAAGTAGTGTATACAACATTTATACTTTTTAGCAAAGTCAAAACGTTTTTGAGGTGATTCAGCAAAAAATTGATTGCATTTAAATATAGCATGATCGGAACCACAAAATGGACACTTATATCTGACAGAACTGGTCAGAAATGTTTAACGAGATGAATGCTTTACGTTATTAGAATTATTGGAACTGACAGATTTAACATTTCTAAAAAACGGAAAAAAGTAATGGTAAAAGAATTTTTGGAGTGTGTAAACATTTAATCAGTTACTTAAAGATAAACACATTGACAAAAAAGACTTAAGAATAATAACTCGTCTCTATTTTAACCAAACAGCAAAAGTCAGAGTAGGCAAAGAACTTTCGGAGGAAATAGAGATAAAAAGAGGCGTAAGGCAAGGTTGCATACTCTCCCCCTTATTGCTCAATCTATATTCGGAAGAAATAATTAAAAAATCACTCGAAAATGTAAGCATTGGAATAAAAGTCAACGGCAGACCCATCAACAATATCAGATATGCCGATGATACTATACTAATTGCATAGAATATACAAGATCTACAGACACTTTTAGATAATGTAGTAAATGCTAGTGAGGAAAGCGGACTAACGCTTAATGCTAACAAAAAAAAAATTTATGACAATTTCCAAAACACAAGACATTTTAAACATAGAGGGGTTCCAATAGAAAAAGTAAAAAAATAAAGATATCTTGGTACAATTATTAATGAAAGTAACGAGTATACAGAAGAAATAAAAATGAGAATTGGACAAGCTAGAGCAACATTTAATAAGATGAGAAAAGTATTATGCAGTAGAGACCTTAGTTTGCAACTCAAAATAAGAATATTACGTTTATATGTGTTTTCGTTGCTGCTGTATGGGGTGGAGGCCTGGACCTTAAAGAAAGAGGTGAGTGATCGACTTGAAGCATTCGAGATGTGGACCTACCGAAGAATATTAAAAATCAGTTGGGTAGACCGAATAACAAATGTTGAGGTCCTCAGAAAGATGACAAAGGAAATGGAAATCATGAATACGATTAAGATAAGAAAGTTACAATATCTCGGCCACGTTATGAGAGGGGATAAATATGTGTTGCTACAAACCATATTGCAGGGAAAATGAAGTATTGGAACAAGACGCATCTCCTGGCTCAACAATCTGAGAAAGTGGTATAATTGCAGTTTCGTCGACTTGTTCAGAGCTGCAATCTCAAAAGTGAAAATAGCTGTGATGGTTACCAACCTCCTTAGAGGAGACGGTACCTAAAGAAGAAACATTTAATTCCTAGCTGAGCGCTTTCGGCTTATAAAGCCATCTTCAGAGCTATAAAAACTCTGCTGCCTCAGAAAAATTGGCCAAAAAAATCGTGTGCTACATATTATTCAATACCGTCAAGGTCTAGTATACAGGTTGTTACCATTCCTAAGCTTTTGAAGACAGCAAATCGAAATCACGTTACTTCCAGTCAGCTTTTCGATTTTTTTTTAATTGTAGGAAAATCAAAATGATGTAAAATAGTAATTAACGACGATTTAATTGAACGAATCTCGAGATTTGAGTATCAGGTAGTAGAAATATCCAGCTACGACAAAGGTGGTGATCTGGAAGAATAACGATATGATAGGAAATTACGTATGTATTAATCATGTGTAAGACCAATAATGATATATGCGATATAAATGAGAGCAGACGCAGCAGAAGCAAAAAGAATACTTAAAACTTCAGACATCAGATCCTTGAGATCAATTACTGAGAAAACATGAAACAGAATACCAAATAACCAAATAAGAGATCTCTGGAAAATTCAGGATATTAAACGATGGGAAGAAGAAGACGGGACTGGAACCAGCATGTTACAGGAATAGATAGTGAGAGACTAGCCCGAATATCAAGGGATTGAAGACCAACAGTCAGCAGACCACCAGGAAGACCCAAAAGCTGCCAGTCAACGTCAGGAATACGACTAAAAAAGCCCCCAGATCAGACAAGAACAGGCTTAAGTTAAGTATAAGAAAAAAATTCTTCAGAAACTAAACATGTAACAGTAATGCTTTAATGATCGCAAAAAAAATTTCGGTTAGTGCGAAGTGCGACCCAAAAAAATATATCTTAAAAAAAGTAGTACATCCTTTATAAATATAATTTGCATCAATTTGTGCAACGTCGCGTTTCCATTCTCGTGGAAAGCTGACACGTTCGCCGCTGTCGAGATGTTTCCGCGCTCCAGTCGCTTTTCGTGTACGGCGTTGTCACAACACATAACTCCTATCTGATCTCGTTCCTCACGGCGCGAGTCCCTTGCACAGTGACCGCAGTGTGTCTTCTTGTATATAATTCTCTCCCAAACTCCCCGTATTGCATAGGAGATACATAGATTCGGCTCCTGCAACTACGCGATCTGTTCTGTGTTTATATCTCTGCCTCTTTCTTCGCGTGGTCGACCCTGATCGCAGCGAACGCGGAACTTTTGTTACGTTGTCGCCCCCCTTTCTCGATCATCTAGTCAGCTGTGAAGGCAGCGGCGCCTTCGTCGTTTATTCGAAATTCGATTGCTGTGACCTTGAGACCTGGTTTTCAGATGACGTGATTTAAAGGTTTGTAATGGCCGTAAGTTGTTTTGATAAAGAAATCAATTTTTCATTTTTATCTTTGTCTGAATCATAAAAACAACATAATTTGTTTTTTTATAGTTATATTAACTAAAAATTAAAAAATTGCTATATACGTTATTTGACAAAATTTTGTTTTATTTTATAAAAAAACTTTATAAAAATACCAGTTCACTAACCTGTAATGGTAAATATTTTTAAATCTTGTAGTTATACGGGATAGTTTTAAAAGTACAGAGCATTTTGTAAATAAAATGAGTTTCTCGTTTTTGCAAAATACTACTAGCTTAATTTTTAATAAATACATATCTAATAATTCACTTAAAATTAAACTAAATTGTAATAAAAACTTACCGATTAGGTTTTGCTATTTTAGGATATAAAAATAAGATTGCGACAAAACAAGATCTTATCTTTTAGATTACATAATTCATTTTACCTATTAATTCATTTTATGATCACTTTTTTATGTTAAAAATTTTTAAATTTTCAAAGTTATTTTTTAAAATATTCCATTAATAAAATTAAAAAAAGGAATTCGCCTGCCACCTCTCGGACTCGAGAACGATGACTATAAAAATTGGAGGATGCGCCAGCATTGTACTGCTAATTAGGGGTTCTCAATGCATTGATACACTTTTACCTTAAGTTAAGGCTATGTACAATATAATTAATGAGAAGCATAGCTCAACATTATGTTAGTAATTTGTGGCTCCTTGTCTACTCCTAAGCACCCCAATCATACAACTGGGTATCCCAACCATTAAGCTTTAATTTTATTCTTGTAAAGATTGTTCTAATACGTCGGTAAAGTCCCGGGTTAACCATGAGGATGGTGACTCTAATGAATTATCCACATGACATTTCGGTAGCGTCAACCTTCAATAGCATACTGTCAAAATTTCATGACTTTCGTATTATTATTTATCTAGTTAGAATGCTTGAAGTTTAGCTATTTTTGTTATTTTTATACACAATGGATTCAATGCAATTTCTTGTTTTATAACTTGATTTATAACTGGTATCGGGATTCTGCTTCATCGATTACAATGGTTAAACGATGGTTTGCTGAATTTAAACGCGGTATTGCTGACACCAATGATTCTGAGCGCTCTGGAAGGCCAAAGGAAAACCGCAAGTGAAGTTGCAAGAGATAGCTGACACTCTTAAGTTATCAAGGGGTAGTGTATTCACTATTGTACACGAATCATTCGATATGAAAAAGCTCTTTTCCAAATGGGTACCGCGTATTCTCACACCAGAACAAATTTATTTATTTATTTATCGTATGGCACTTGACACATTTACATTTAAATTTACATATATTTTGTATAAAACATTACATATATGTTTACAAACGAACATCTAACTTATTTATATATTCTATCGGCTCTGGAGTCGCCATTAGGAAATCCTCTGACCTGTCTTGAATGGATCTTGTGGGACACTGTTCTGTATTGTGACAGATGGGTTGTCCGCAGTCACAGAGTGGGGATGGTCGTTTACCCCATTTGTGCATCATGTAACCGCATCTGTCGTGTTGGGTTCTGATTTGGTTCAGCATAGTCCATGTGTTGCGTGGTAAGTCAAAACCTGGTGGTTTTTGTGTGATGCAGGGTAAGCTGCTATTTTGTTGTTCCAAACATTCTCGAGTCCAAGTGGTCGTTAAGTTTAACTCATGTTCCACAGCAATCTGTACTGTTTTTATTGGCGGTCGTCTGGAGCGTAAACGGTTATCGTTGGCAGCATCTATATCTTGATGAATTGGCAGTATCTCGTTACTAAGTATATTTTTGTACTCACTAGTGAGGGAGTGTATGCGCCGTAGTTTGGGTGGTGGAATGTGGCTTAGTACTGGAAGCCATTGCGTAGGGGTGAATTTGATAACACCAGCAATCATTCTCATTGTACTGTTCAATTGGGCATCTACTTTGTGTATATGTGGGCTGTTAAGCCAGGCTGAAGAGCAGTATTCTGCGGTTGAGAAGACAAGGCCCAAGGCAGATGATCGCAAGATGGAAGCCAATGATCCCCATATTGTGCCGCACAGCTTCTGGATGATGTTGTTTCTGGATTTAAGTTTTTCCGTTGTTTTTGACAGATGTTCCTTGAAAGATAGGGTTCTGTCAAGAGTCACCCCAAGGTACTTTGGTGTTTTGTTGTAGGCGAGTGTGGTGGTTTCGAATTGGATGTTCAGTATTCTTCCTGCAAGCTTGTTATTTAGATGAAAACTGGAAACCTCTGTTTTGGTAGCATTTGGTTGGAGCCTCCATTTACGGAAATACTTTCCCACTATGTGTAAGTCTGCCGTAAGGATTTCTTCTGTTTATTCAAATGACTTACACCTTGTTGAAAGGACCCAGTCGTCGGCATAACCAAACAACCAGAACAAAAACAACAATGAATTGATGAATTTCGGCGCTATTTGGACATGTTTAATTGGAAGAAGTCCGAGGTTTTGCGACAGTATGTTACAATGGATGAAACATGGATCCATTACTTCACTCCGGAATCAAATCGGCAGTGATCTGAGGGGAGCAGCACCCTGAGAAAGCCGTTCAAAGCAACCAAAAAGGCAACAAACCGCTGGAAATGTGGGCCTTTGTATTTTGGAACTCGCGGGGAATTCTTTTCATTGACTATTTGAAACATAGAGAAACAATCAATAGCGATTACTATATTGGTTTATTGGAGCATTTGATGACCGAAATCGCAAAGAAAATGCTTCATTTGTTGCAGAAGAAATTACTATTTCTCCAAGGCGATGCACCGTGTCACAGCTTGATAAAAACGATGGCAAGAACGCACAAATTGAGCTTTAAATTGCTTCCACGCCCACCGGACAGTCGAGATATGTCTCCCAGCGATTACCGCTTTTTCCCATCTAATAAAATGTTACGTGTCAAGAGATATCGCTCCGATGAAGAAGTAATCGCCGAAAGTGAAGCCTATATTGAAGGCACAGATAAATTGTTTTAAAAGGACGGCATCGAAAAAATAGAAAACCGTTTTAATGATTGTATCGCCGCTAAACAAGATTAATTTGATGAATAAAGAATAATTTTTGCAAAAATATCTTGTTTTCGTAGTTGGGCCCTGGCCTTATTGACCGACGTAGTATATTTAAATTCCAATATTGGATTGGTGGTATTTGAACAGCTTGGATTTTTCTTTTATTCCTTTTATGCCTTGGTTCTTTCATTAATGCTAATGTGATGAACTTGTGAGGTCAGTTTTTGTGGCAGAATATTACAGCGGTCTTTATACAACGGTCTCCATTCAAAGCAGAAAAAATATAAATATCAATTACTTCTTGTCTTAGTATTGTATAATAATTTATAAATATAACCTTAACACCTGGATAAACTTCGAATATAAGACAACACAAAATTCAAATGAGCTGTGCACAACTAGCAGTTGTACGCTAGTGTATTGTAAACTCTTTGAAAAAATGTTGTAGCTAAGATATTTACAAGCTGCAACTTCCTACCCTTCTTCAAACACGCGCATCTCCATCATGAGTCCATCAACCTGCTTCTCGTTTTGTGAGGGTCCTGATTCTATGTCTATAAAGTTAGTATATCCATTTTATAAGGCCGAATTTAGACCAAAACTATTTACCAAAAGAGACCAAAATTTATTATGGAAAGAAAAATTTATTGCTGTAACCGTTTCCGAGAAACAGTGGGTATGCTTTACGGTAAACTTTACGGTAAGCTAGCATGGTCATAGCTATATTTTGGCAAGGAAAATGGGTACAGGGCCCATCTTCTAGCTTTGTTTTATTGTTAATTAATTGCTGTTGATTGATATATTAACAAATCCCCAAAAGCTACCCCATTATTCCCTAGCTCAAAACAAACATCCAGAAAAACATAGATATCGGCCAAAAAGCGAACCGGAAGAAATTGATTGCCGAAGTTTTACGCCAAGAAGCAATTTATAGCTACAACCGTTTTTGAGACAAAATGATTATGCTAACTTTACGGTAAAGCTAGCATAGCCATAGCTATATCTCGGCAATGGATAAGGCTACAGAGTCTACAAAGCTAGCATAGCCATAACTATACATCGGCAATGAAAAAGGCTACAGAGCCCATCTAGGCGGCATATTTTATTTTATTTTGCCGAGAAAATGCTAAAGATTGGCTAGGTGACGCATTAACCAGCTGAGCGCTAGCATACCATCATACCATGGATAATATTTCAGTATGCTAGTGCGGGAGGGCGCTGAACTATACAAACAGCTGAGTTGTGCGCTACTGTGACTGCAGCCTAATCTAACATCTAAGTTTTGACAAGACATAGATTAGCTGCGTTGAATGCTGTCGTGAGAAACTTAGTGATTGGTGGGAGAAAGGGATAAAAATATTGAAAAAATGCAGCGTGCTGATTTATTTATAAATTTCTAAAACCTATACCCACGGTGTGGGGTTATTTGTCAAGTAAAAAAATGATTCGCGCTCTATTTCTTTCTTTGCACAAGCTTATTAAAAATTAGTCCCTAATATTAAATCCTCAAGAAACCACCTTGGTCGAGATTTTATTAAACAATTTTTTCATACAAATTTCAAGGTTTTTGGGTGATTTTGAACAAAAAAGGTCCGTAGTAACTTTTCTCAAAGTTGATCGTTGTCGAGTTATAATAAGCGTTTGAAATTTTGAAAAACGCGAAATCGGCCATTTGTAAAGCTCTGAAACACACTAAAAAATTATTTTTAAAAAATATACCACCACTATGCGTTGTATCTCCCTCGCACTAACGCGGAGTGTATAAATACGTACATGATAAATTTACGACCTGTAGCTGGCGCTTGAACTTATCTATTAAATTGTTTCATTTTCTATATCTTTTTTATAATTTTTAAATTATTTACTGACTAAAAATCTTTCAAAAATCTATATTTAATATTAATTCTTAATATATAAGTTAAAAATGCTACATTTTAAAGCGAATTTAATGAATAATCAATTATTTACTTATTCTGCTGAGTGTACCGTAAAGCTTACTTTTCCGATCCAGCCTGATTTCGAGTATTTCCTTCTGACGTAATTAAAAAAAAAAACTTATAGAATTTAATGAAATTTTGTAGGCATATCAGTGGCGAGTCAATCAAAAGCTGTATAATTTTTAGTGTATATTAATTTTTTTTCCGTAATAAATTACCTATGGGATAGTCAAATGTGATAATGGTAAACTCATTGCAGACATCAAAGATAAACTAAGATTTTTGCAAGAATACATAATGAAACTATTCGACGATAATGGAATGATACAAGAAGAACCACAGAAAAAAACAGGACCGAAAATAATAATGTGCGAACATTATTATTAGAACAGGCAATTAGAAATGCAAAGACCGCAAAATCAGTAGGCCCAGATCAGATACCCACTGAGCTAATTAAATGCATTGACAAAGAAGCATTGCATATACTTTTAGATCTGTTCAACAAAGTATATACAACAGGAGTAATACCCGAAGATTGGTTGCTGTCCACGTTTGTAACACTACCAAAGACAGTACATGCGACAGAATGCTCCCAGTACAGAACAATTTCCTCAATAAGCCACACACTTAAGATATTTCTCAAAATAATACATGGAAGACTATACAAAAAAATAGAAGAAGATATAGATGACACCCAGTTTGGATTCAGGGGAGGACTAGGAACGAGAGAGGCTCTGTTCGCTTTTAACGTTTTCGCGCAAAGACGACTAGATATGAACCAGGATCTCTATGTCTGCTTTATAGATTATCAAAAGGCTTTTGATAGAGTACGACATCAGAAACGCGTAAAACTGTTGAGAGAAAAGAATGTGGATAGTCGAGATATACGAGTTATTGTCAATCTGTACTGAAATCAAAAAACAAAGGTTAAAATCGAAAATGTCGAAACAGAAACAATAGAAATCAAAAGAGGTGTTGAGACAGGGTTGCGTGCTGTCCCCATTGCTATTCAATCTGTACAGCGAAGCTATTTTTAAGGAAGCAATATCAGAGGAACAACAGGGTATATCAATAAACGGTAAAATCTTAAACAACATAAGATTCGCAGACGACACCGCTGTTTTTGCAGACAGTCTAGAAGCATTGCAACGCTTAGTAAATAGATTACATCAAGTCAGTATCAAATATGGACTACAAATGAACGTTAAGAAAACAAGTTCATGATTATTTCTGAGCAACATACAGTAGGAAGGCTAGATATCGAGGGAAAACAAGTAGAAAGAGTGAATAACTACAAATATCTGGAAACCTGGGTAAATGAAAACAATGACCAAGGTAGAGAAATAAGGACACGCATTGAAATTGCAAGACAAGCATTTATAAAAATGAAAACAATGTTTGTCAATCGAGACCTTCCTCTGGATCTGAGGATAAGACCCTTAAGATGCTACGTGTTCTCGACTTTGTTGTATGGAATGGAGAGCTGGATGTTAAAAGTGGATAATATAAAGAAGTTGGATTCATTTGAGATGTGGTGCTATAGAAGGATTTTGAAATACCATGGACCCAATGAGTTACAAACGCAGAAGTGTTAAGAAGGCTACAAAAGGATTGCGAGGTCATAAAGCACATCAAAACAAGAAAGCTGGAATATTTAGTCCACATTACCAGAGGTGCGAAATATGAGATATTAAGGCTCATAATGCAAGGTAAAATCAACGGTAAAAGATCCATAGGAAGACGAAGAATTTCCTGGCTTAGAAACCTAAGAGAGTGGTATAGTTGCAGCTCAGTAGATCTTTTTAGAGCAGCCACCAATAAGGTACGGATAGCTGTGATGATAGCCAACCTCCGATAGGAGAAGGAACTACAAGAAGAACAATAAATTAGCAATAAATTATAGTGTTCGTCTGAATTCGGCCTTATAAAATGGATATGCTAACTTTACAGACATTCTGATTATTGTATCTCTTGGTGGTCATACTTTTCATTAGGTTTTAGAATTTAGTGTTTGCATCTTACTTATTATTTATTTATTTTATATTTGCTGTTTCGATTTCCAAATCAATCGAAATATCAACATAAATAATCCATATTTTTAACCAATTCAAAAACAAGGCTAAGCAAAAAGATGGAAGGACAACATTTTGGCTACAACAGTTTTAAAAATAAGGCATATTGTGTCAATATGAAAGAAATAGTAGTTTTAATTTTGACTTTAAACTTAAGATTATTCGTTTAAATAAACGTTTAATTTTTAGAAATACCTCGGTAATATTCCTAAACAAATTAATCTTAAAAATGAAAACAACTTTATTTAATATATCCCAAGAAGGCGTGAAGCATAATAGTGAAGGCAAGTAGTAGACATGTTATTAAATTAAAATGCAAATGTTATTCTTCGTGTGAAATATTTAAAGTCTTAATTAAAATATTATTCAAAGTATGCATGAATTCTGCGGCATAATCTATTTTAAGCTCTGATAGTCGCATACTAAATTACAAGTTTGACCCTGTTTCCTATTATCTTTACGTTCATGATGATAAAACTCCAAGTATGTATTTAAAAGTGTATTTCCAAATAGAAAATGATTACGAGAAAACTTTTACTAAAAGTGAGATTAAAGCCTCATCGAGCAACTTTTATCGAAACGTTTTAAGAGAACACAAACAAATTTAGGAGTTATGACGAATGAGGTCAATCCTATAAAATAAACGCAATATTCTTACATAGAAGAAGCAAGTTTTTGTTCGCTAAAAAATTTTTTATAGCTTCTGTTCTCTCAACAGAATATAACCAAGGAGGAACTAAAAGCTGTAAGAATTTTAAAAATGATGACTCCATAATTTATTTTACCAGCAGATTGCAACTTTTATAATAGATAAAATTCAATATCAGAACAAAATTAGAGACCTAATAACAATTAGGTCTCTAATTTTATACCAAATATAATAAATAAACGAAACAGGTCCAAAATCACAGCAACTGAAATGGAGTTCATGAAAAGAAGCTGCAGAGTGACAACAATGGATCGCATCAGAAATGAGGAGATAATACGAAGAATGGCAGTGCAGTAGAACAAGACATACTCAGCTACATCGAAGTAAAACGTTTAATTTGGTATGGACATGTGAGAAGAACAGATCATAGGTGGATAGCAAAGATTTCGGATTGGAGCCCAATAGGAAGGAGGAAAGAGGTAGACCCCGAAGATCATGGAGGGATGAAGTGGACGAGGCCATGGAAAGACGAGACCTTAAAGATGGAGAATGGCAGAACAGAAAGGACTGGAGACGTTGACTGAAAGAAGGAAGGCGGCGATAGCTGTAAAAATCCTTGTATAGATAGATAGATACCAAATTAATAAGGATCCAACGAAGCCTTTGGAACAAAGGATATATAGAAATTTATTCTAGTTTAAACATTATTTAACAGATTATCAAGACAATAAATTTCACCTCATTACAGCAAGACATCTTGCTGTAATGAGGTGTAATTGTTATGAAGTACTGAAAGTTCATAACGCTAATATACCACTTAGACCTATTTGTATGAATTCCCATTGTAGTGACCTGTCAAAATTTTTATTAAATATTATACATTAATTTGTAATTGAAAATTACACGTTTAGAAAGAATGCACAACATTTTTTGAACAAATTTTCGAATCACAGGCCTACAGTGTTTTTGATGCCAAAGTGTTTAGAGCTTATTTTAGATATATTTGGGGTGCTGATTCCGAATATGAGTTTAGTTTTGCCCTATCAGTTCTAGTTTCAAGATAACGTAGGTCATGCCAGATTTTATGCATTAAAATACGAATATGCTGGTATGGATATACTAAATTGAAATAAAAATCACACAATTATAAAATATGTATATTTTAAGCCATTTAACTACAATAAACCCCTTTGTACAATGAAACAGATATACAATTATTAAACAATTAAAAACAATCAGAATTTGATATTCCTAGGGTAAAAATACCTCCCTCAGATTCTTCAGCGATTGCTGTTTACCTACAAGAACGAGATCAAGCATGTCAGTTTTCGAAATGACATAACCAATGACACATAATTTTGGTTATACATTTTTCCAAAATTTTGAAAAGCGAAACGTGATTTTCACTTCTACAACCAATAACTGTAAACTGCTTAATCCCATTTAAACATAATATTTAAAATACATAGCGTAGTTCCGTATATTATATTTTAAATTGTGTTACACGCTATTCTCTTGTGGCTAATTACGTTTAATACAAATTTAATAATTTTTAATTGTTTCAGGTGAGTCAACTTTATTTGATTTACGTCAGTCAATTATGCTGATTTGTGTGACAGACAGGTAAGCAGTAATTTTATAAACATATTAGGTAAAAAGTATTCATATATACACTACGGAAAGTAATTAGAAATATATTTGCATTTTAAAACTTCGTTAATTGTAACACTACACATACATAATGTCAAATTTCTTTGCAACGCATTTGCTCAAAATAAAAATATATAGGTTATGATCATATTTTAGATGTCGTTGGGAGAAGATTAAAAAAATGGAATTGGGAATCCAAATAAATCATTGGAAATTAAATATTAGATGAATAATGAGGAAAAAAATATATCATTCAAACTGTATATAAAAATATTGCATACTTGGAAATCCCCCACAGAAAGTCTATAGAAATAAAGTCGATAGAAAAATCAACCAAGCTAAATTTAGGAAATGGATAAAAATGACAAAGAAAGTAAATGTAAGATAAATACTTACATACGAATTATAAAGGATAATTATATATCTTACCAAGTCCGTCTATAAAAGAGTCATAATTTCGACTGCACCAGGGGTGTCTGGGTGGTTTCTTCATGGGAAGACATCCGACACCCGATAACGTTGGTCCGACCAGTTTCTCAGTAGTTTTAAACGGTAACAGTTGACTCAAGTACTTTCAGCGCGCCGGCGAATCTGACATTCCACCCCAACTGCAGATTACACCGGGCCCGAAGTCAGAGACACACGATGATAGTTTTGGCAAGTCGCTTTTACCAATTGATTGCATTTCTAGGTGTTCGGATTTGATCCAAACTGGCAACAGCGCTTCCGCGTCCTACCCCTAACCAGCCTTTGGTACAGACCAAAATTTGACTTTGCGAGTGATTGGAGAGATTTCGCTCTCTTTTACGTTTAACTGTCCGAGAAGACACATCGCTCTTAAGTTTAACTGCCGCATAGTGAATCATCCTATCACGTCAACAATAACAACTGTAAGTGATAATATTTATTATACAAGCAAGCAACGAGCAAATAAATAGTAATTATTATATGGTTTATCAACCAATTAAGGGTATACTATTTATAATTGAAATACATTTCTACTGAGCAAGAGTAGTTTAATTAAATCCACGTAACAAAAAGAACCACCGCTTAATGGAAATATACCAAGTCGAAGGATAATCCGAAGTAATTACCTTATAATTATTTGTACCCAGCCGAAGTATTTATTCGGCCCACTTGGACGGTGCAGAGGAACCCAGCCCGTTCCACTAGGAGCAACTATGAATCTAGTTCACCACACGATCTTCTGGTTTGGGAACAGACCTGTTACACGATTCCCGTTTTGGCAGGAAACTCTGGCGCAGCAGGCGGGATTCGAAGTTCGGGGTCGTCCAAGAACTCTCCAAGCCCCATACCGACTCAAGGAACCGTGTGAACATAAATACATTTTGAGAAATCGTGAGGTATCACGTAAACTCATGGGGAACCCGAGTGCTAAGCGCATCACTACCTTTATTAGGGTAAATGTGCGAGGTTAAGCTGCTTTTCTATCCTATTGTGGCAGAACCGATGTTCCAACGAGTCCGTTTCCAGGTGAAGATAGACCTTTTAAATTGTACCTGTGTTGCACGATGATACTTCAGTCCTTAATAACCGCTGAAACGGACTGACGATCGCAAGTGAGAATCTTTTGGCATGTTTGACAAGTCGTAATCAAGGAGTACACGTCCTTTAAAGACGCTTATGCTTTCGACATTCCTTACAGAGGTTATTTGAAATCATAGCAGAGTGGTCCCACGAGACCTCGTGTCGGATACTAAAAGCGGAACTTGATGACCATTACGTCTAATTGACTCGTACCGGATACTAGTGGCCCCTGACTATCGAGACTTTAAACCACTACCACTGCCACATGACTTGTTCTACTAAGAGATTCGTCAGGGCGCGTCCTGTGGGAACGCAGCCTGACGTCAGATAGATATAGTTAACGACCTTAAATGCAAATAACTTTGCTTATTGTTCTACGTTTTATCAGTGTTTATGTTTAAAATCAAATCTTTTAGAAAAGTTTTCAGTAACTTTCGAAAATACTTATATCATTCTATTTCTTAAAGCCTTTTTCAATGCATCTTTGTCAAGATGTATATACTTAAGGTAGATACTATTAATAGCAACTATATTAGTAATATTTTAAGAATGTTACTCAATTCTTACTTTTACTTTAATTATATAATTATTGTCATTATGTATCTCTAATGATAGTCCTACGTCCAATTAATTGGTTATTTTTAAGAGTACGTGGTAGATTCATAATTGACAACACCATTTCTTCTAATAATCCTAATACAATAATATTTGAAGTGTCTAATTAAAGGAATATTGAATTTAGTACTTAACAAAACGTGGGTGCTAACCATTTGGTAAATAACTGTAGTACATACGTCAATAGTGATTCATTGGTTTTATGTTGCGTTGATTATTTCACGAGGTTTTCTAATGGTAGGTAGATGTTGCATGCCGAATTTTTTAGGTAAACAAAATGCGTGTTATTTCTTTGATAAATTGGATTTATGTTTAAAATTCGAATTACGTAATCGTCTCTTCAATAGATACTTTTTTATTGGTTGGAATCACCAACTACTTTAGCTGTAAACGAAAACCAGATATAATAATTATACAGTATTTAATTGTTTTGATACCTGCATAACATGGGCTGAAGAAAATCTGCCCAAGATTTATTATAGTTCTTCGAAACATGCTGGAAAAGGTTTTTAAAGAAGGACTACAAGTTTGACAAAAACAAACCTAAATTAAGTATTATTTTAAACTATGTTAACTATGTAATTAGTTAAATTTGAAATATGTTACAATTATAAAACAAAACGTGTAGAGCATGAACTACATAGGTACGTTGTAAGTAGTTATACCCTGAATGAAATACGTCATTTTATTTATTATGAATTTTTCTCTACAACCCAGTAATTCGAACATTCCAATAATCCCCTCTTGTTTTTAATAGTACCGGATTAGTGAGATACTACTGTATTAATATTATTATTATTCAGATTTAGGCATACGGCTCACACTCCCTGTAAGGGGAAAATTCACTCATCTCAGATATCTACGGTATCAAAAGGATTGAGCTCTGGTGGAGCTCTTTCCATATAGGACTTAGTATGCTGGAATATCTCCCAATAATTTTCGTACACATCTGGACGTCGCGAACAGTACAGCTTTCTGTATGGTCTTATAGAGATGTTCGTTTAGACCCAGCTGTTTTATGTTTTCTAGGAGGTTCTTTGGAATGACTCCAGCAGGAGAAAGAATAATAGGTATTGTTTGAGTACTTTCCATTCTGGAATCTGGATCTCTGTACTTGACGATCTTTTCATTGTATTTATCACGCAGATTGTTGTTGTTAGGTATTGTTGTAAAAACAACCTGTATAATATTGTAATAGTATAGTTATTTTATCAAATTGTGCGCTCAGGTCGTCAGCTATCGTGTTAACGTGTGTGCGACTGATTCCCTACATCAGGGACCCGTCCTCCCCTCGTTATATAACTTAGGACAGACAGTGCCAATTTGCCTCTCGGCAAGTGAAGGCCGGGTGTGTGTGATCCCGAAAAGTGCGTGGTGCGTAAGTGATAAATGCGCTTGTAAACCCGGTGTTTTGTGTTAAACGTATATGAGTTTGTTTCTCTCAATTCTATGTATCTCTGTTACTGCCTCCCAGCACTGTAAAGCTAATGATATTTGTATAACTCTTTTTAGTATTATCAGAATTGCGATAATTATCAATGTTGAATTAGCCCTTAAGTTCACTATAAATAAATCGAAGGAAAAATGCATTTTAATTGTTTTATTGCTTCAGTGGTCCTTAATAAATATTTTGAAGCAATTAGGTGTTCAAATACGCCTCTCTTAAATGTGGATAGTTTGGCAACAAAGTTTACCCTTCCCACCAGGTATCGTCACATCGATTAGTGTTGTTTGTCTCGTTAGTTTATTAACTAGTAAGAGATTTGGTCTATTATGTGCTACTGTTTAGTCTGTGAGTACAGTGCGATCCCAGTATAGCTTGTAGTTGTTATTCTCAAGAATACTCTCAGGAACGTATTGATAATATGGTAGATGGTTTGTTTGGAGAAGTCCTAGTTAAACGCTATCTTTTGATGGAGGATTTTTCCTACTAACTTATGCTGTTCCTTATATCAGTTGCAGCAAATGCCTGGCAGTCCCCGGTAAGATGTTGGATGGTTTCTTGGGCTTGACATCCATATCGACATGTGTAGTTTTGGACCTGAGGGTCTTTGACGATATATTTCAGGTAATTTTTGGTTGCTAAACCTGATCCTGAATGGCATGTAATGAACTTTCTGTTTCAAGGAACATCTTTTCCGATGTCAGCCAATAGTTCGATGCTATATTGTCGACATAGTCTCGACTGACTTCATTGGGTTGTCGCGCGTACAGAGTACAGAGGTTTATCCATCCAGGTGCGCATTTTTTCCTCTTTAGAAATATGGTTTATGCGCATTTCTGGTTCCCCCAATTTGATCGGTGTGTGATCTACTGCACAAATCGCGCGATGTAGAGTAGATGTTTTAGACTGCACCTGAAAATAAGTTCTTAAATTAGTAATCTGTTTTTCTAATTGCTCACTTATATTATCCATAAGTACTTGTCCTCCCAAAGACCTCGGTAATGTCGTGTTTTTGTGCCTTTGTGAGGCGTATTCGTACTTTTCGCTGAAGATGTTCTATATCCGTTTTATGAGTAGCTGATGCTAGGTGTGTGTGTGATGATGTGTAGGTGTTTAGTGCCTTAAACAAATTTTTACTGCTAAGGTGTGAACGAAGCAGCTGTTGTACCCTTCGTATAAACTCCGTAGTTATCTCAGATTTCATTTGCTTATCCTCCGCGCTTGATTTATTTTAAGGTGTTCCGGCCATTTTGCATATTGAATCCGCCTGGCTGAATCTTTCCTTTGATTATATATTTAAGACCCGGCACTTGTCAAGACCGAAGTGCATACTAATATCAGAGAAATTTTCTACAGTTTTTAGCATCTGATCCAGGTGGCTTTGAGTGAAAGCCAATAGATTCAAATCATCCATATACAATAGATGATTAAGCTTTGCCACAATAGTAGTATTATCGCTGATACCTGTGTCAGTTGAGTTCAGTAGCTGTGATAGGGGGTTCTTAGCTAGATAAAACCACAGTGGATTCAACGAGTCTCCTTGGAATGGCCCTGGTTGATTGCAATATTTTTAGTTTCGATATTGTTTTCACCAGGTATTTGGAGGTGAATCCTTGTCTTTGAATTTATATATTTTAATATATCTATAAACCATTCATGCGGCACTGAATCAAACGCTTTCTTGTAGTCGAAGAAAGCATTAAAGGGGTTCCTTTTTTTGGTATATGCTTGGTTAGAAATGACAGAGTCAATGATAAGTTCTTCTTTATAGCAGCTGAAACTCCTACCGCATCATTTCTGTTGAGGCTCTATGATATTGTTTGGAGCACAATGTTGTTAGATATATACTCTGGGCTACACAGGATGTGACCAATTTATACAAAGTTAGAAAACACGACTTATAGTTTTCCCCTAGGTAAAACTATTTTTAAAAAATAATTACTTTATTAAAAAATTACAAAAAATCGAAAAAGATCGGACAATTTTTATATAAAGCTATAATGTCCTTCCTTCAAGTTTACGAACAGACTGAAAAATATCTAGTTAAAAATGCAATATGCAATGGTAAAATTATAATTAAGTAAATATAAAAATGCACACTAATCTAATTACAAAGTTCATTAGAACACAAATCCTGGATTATCATTCTTAGGTGAATGACTAGAACAGGGCCGGCTCCCATAACTCACGTAATTGAGCGATACTTGGTTGGATCTTGGGTGTTATTATGATCATTTGGTATTAAATAAGTTGTTCTCTGGGTTAGGAAAGATGGTATTTCCTGTGGATTAGAAATAGTGTGATTAATTAATGCTGATAAGCACTCATAAACACTCCAGAACTTCTTAAGTCAGAAGTTTTGAACTCCTGGTCCAAGAGATTTTCAGTTATGAAGCTCTTTGATAATATTTGAAACTTCTTCAGTAGCGACAAGTTCGTAGAGATTAGTAACGTTTGTGTTAAAAGTTGTGCGTCGTATTTTCGGTCCATTCAGCATTGGTGTTAAGAGCAGCTGGTGTGGAAAGTTGATTTCCCTTAAACTCATGAATTTATTCTTGGCTTGGATACGATTTATTGGCACTTTCTGCAGTAGAATTAAGTTTCCAAAAGAACGCCTTCCCGGCATTTTCAAAAATCGTATTGTCGGATTTTTTTTTGTTACTGATTTTGTATCTCCTTCGTTCCGTTTATTCGAGTCGGCTCGAATAAACGGAAAAATTTTTATTTTAATGTTTCCAGGCACTGTTATGCTGTGTTGTTTACTGGATCATATTGTGAGTGTCCTGCTGTGGTTAACATTATTTCTTCAGCTCTTCTGATTATTTTTCTACTTGTTGTTTCCTCGAACATATTCTGTCATTTCACCAATGTCCCTATGCAATGATTCAATTTTCCTTAGCCGTTTTTGCCAAGTTGCAAATCTGTTATCTGTCCTTCCGATATTAGTACCCCGTCGTGTTCTGATCTTAATCCCCATAACATTAGTAATTGCTGTTTTATGGTATTACAAATGGCGTATTTGCTAAAGATATTACAATTATTTGAAGCATGCGAGAAAAGGTCTTTAAACAAACAAGGACTAAAAGTTACACAAAAACAAAAAACAAACCCTACTGAAGGAATATTTTAAATTATGTTAATTATTTGATTAGTGAAATGTGAGATGTTACATAGTTATAAAAAAAACGTGTAGAACGTGAAGACAAATACGTACGTTGTACATATTCCCTTTATGAAATTCTTTACTTTATTTAATATGAGTTCTTTTATGCAATCCAGTAATCCGAACATTCCAATAATCCGGCATCCTCTCGTTTTTATTGGTATGTATAAAATATGAAATTATAAGAATATTTATATCGAAATGTGGGTTGAATTGTGAAGTAAAAGTTTTAACTAATTTTAAATCATTTACTTTCTCATAAACATATCATACATTTTATTATAGGAATTTTGGCAGTCTACCAATCGTTATAATGGCGGACGACTTTTGAAATACCAAACTACTGTGTTGCATATTTTACGTGCACCAATTTAGAAGTTTTGATTAAATATATGTATAAATAAAAAAGAGCCATATAATTGTAGAAGAAACATAAAATATAATTTTTCCCATTTGTAAAGTATGAAAAATTATTTCTATTTGTATAATAAATAATAAGTCATACAATTTTGCTTTACATTATTTTATGAAGGATAAGCCACAATTATTTTAGTAAGTAAAATTGTGGCTTATTCCATGTAAGAATAGTAAATTGTATTAAGATGCCTCAAGAAATTAGCTTCACAACAATAATAAGTCATACACATCCATTTTTAAATTAAAACCTTCACTTCAGATTCAGATATGTTCTTTGGTTTGGCCAGAACATAAAACAGCATTTTTTTATAAATAACAATAAAATTAACAATAATTAACAAAAAATATTCTAAAGTTATCAGTAATGTAAATATATCCTGACGCGGACCTTTACATAAGATAATTATTGTAATATTCCATATCTGGGATATGATTTCTTGAGACACAAGAACATGTAATGATAAGAGTATAAAGTATTAATCGATTTAATAAAGAGGAAACGGTTACTCATTAATTAATACATATAAGTTTCATTTCAAAAAATTAGATTAAGTTTTACGTATTAGCATGTCATGAGGCTAATAGTTATATTCCAACACAAGATTATATTTAATTATTATATTTATATTTATATTACTATTATATTTATACTCCCATGCACTGCTTGCGTATCCAACTAGTTCCCTCCAGCCTAAACCTCCAAGTTTAATTTCTTAATAAAGTTCCAAAAATTCTTCCCAAGAATCTACTTCCTAATCTACTTTTCCCGAACCAGCTTATTCTGTACAGCACACATTTTCCTATCATCATCCTTACCAGGTCTATCACTAAGATATAATACACACCACATATGAGACACATAAATGTCTACCTTATCATTTAATACACTTCATCACTCATACAACCCATGTCAATGCTGAGTAAAATTAAATCTCTATAAGGATTGCAGAAATTCGATGCAATTACTCTCTCAAATGCTCTTTGCCGTGTCCCAGCACGAATGGCTCCAATCACCTGTTCCAGCTTATCCACCCAAAAATGACTATCTTCTCTCTCTGTATTAAATTCCACTCCCCATCTCTCTCCCAAGTTTTCCCAATCTAGAATAACCAGAGCTCCATAAGTCATAATAGATAGGACTACCCCTTCATATGTAATCGCCTTAGATGATAGTAGAAGAGTCGCTTAGCTAAAACCTGTCGCCAAGCCGTGTTTATAGCTGCTCTAGCCTTTCGTCCTTTTTGGTTAAAGTGGACACTAAAAGATAACCGCGGTGTTAATTTCACTCCCAAACAGCAACAATTATGAACGACTTTCACCCCTTGTGTAAACACCATAATTATTGACTTGTCCATGTTGATATTTAAATTCCACAGCCTACAATACTCAATTTATTAACCATACTTTGTAAAACTCTTGGACTAATTGCTAACACCACCATATATTATCAGCATAAAGCAATATTATAATGATAAGTTACTTATCATTATAATATTGCTTTATTATTGATTTATACTTATTTAAATCAACGTCTCCTCCTAGAAAATCATGTAGGTCATGAAGAAATAGTACAAATAGCAGCGGACTACGAAAGTAATAATAAAGTACTTTAAGTCTACATATTTTTTGTCTTTATGACTATATGCAAAACTCAAAAAACAACCCTCGTACATGCTGAAATCACATAAAAAAGACCAATCACACGCAGCTTATTTAACGTTACTTCCGAAAAAAGTCAAAAAAACAATAAATCTTGTCTATTGGTGTCCAACACAAACATCAGTGCTATTTAAATAAGCTTGGATTTTGGCACATTTTCAAGAAAAATCGACATCGAAGTCTCCGTTATATTTGTGATGAGCATATTGCAGAATGAAGTCGGCCAGTTCATTTTTATTTTCTTTAACTTGTTGCCATTTTTAGTATCCATTTCTAGTGATCGCATTTAATCGACGACCATTTATTCTTTAAGGCAACCTATTTCAAACTGTGCGGTGCTATTTATGGATAGTTATGAGAAGATTAAGAAGGCGTCAATTACTAGTCTGAAATTGGTCATAAGGAGTAATATAGGCCATAAAAGTGAACAGCACCCAAACAAATAAATGATTTTAGTTCTAATTCTAGATGCTAGAATGTAACAAGTACTCGGTGTTCAATTACATAATTGATTTTACCCGTTTCCTTTGGTTAATTATGGTTATCTGCTTATCTCTTTAATATAATTCTATTGTACTAAATTATGTAGTTTTAATATCTATCTACTCTTTCCATCCATTATTGAATACAAATTTTGCCATTTGTATGTACCTGTAGAATTAAGGTATGTACATAATATGGAATTTTAAGACTGACCTAAAATAGTTAGGAAAGAGAAATTAAGGTTATATAAACAATAGCTAATCAAGTTTATACTACACAAAAGTCTTACTAATATTGCTGGTTTATTCACTCGCGAATTGGGAGACGGAATATAGGCAGGGTTCACACTCGCGGTCACACTTCTCGTATGAGTTTGTTTGTCGCGAATTAACGTTTTTTAGCACGTGTCTTACGGTACTGTTTCTGGTAACTAGTCATTATCACTAAGAGGGGTAGAGAACACGTCTGTTGTCCACGCGAGTCAGTAGTCGAGAGAGATTCGCGGTATTGTATCGCGTGATAACTAGTGGATATCACATTAGAGAGAAGAACAAATCGTCTTTTCTGCTTCGGAACCAATATAAGAGGGTAAAGCACGTCCGTTGTCTACGGACACAAATAGCTAAGAGAAAAGCGAAAAGCGTTTTTCCAGTGCGATCACCACGATCAGAGAGCTGAGCACAATGCTTCTGTTGTCTATGCAAGTCAACAGCAGAGAGAGAGAGAGAGAAAGAGAGAGCGATTTTTGTTTGTTAGTTCAAAACTGTCTATATCTCTAAAGGAGCGAGATTAAAATTAGGTAGGAGGAATTAAGTTACGAACTAAGGGTGAGATTCAGGTAATGCTTTTTAATATTTAGGTTGAGACTATAGGATTTGATATAGCGAAAAATATAACATTGTTTTTCGCATGTGAAAAATTTAACAGTACCTTTTACGATTTTAAGTTATTGCATCTTAATCTAGTTAATAACATATGTAACCTTTACTGTTTTTTTAATAACTCGTGGTTATTTAGTTTGCATATCTTCTTCTTCTTCAAGTTCCTTCTCCTAAAAGAACTTACCCAAATTTTACCACTTTAACCCCCGGTCTTACCCTTAAAACCCCCCTCGTAGAGGGATAAAAACGCAAAAAAAATCATTTACCAAAAATCTGTACGCTGTAGAAAAAAATATTTTAAATAAAAAATGTAGCTAAGACAATTTTGTACAAAAATGTTTATTAGCACTTTTTGCGTAGAACGAACCGTTCTCTCAGAAACAACGCTTGAAGCTACCGGCTTTGAGTGTCAGTTCCACGCGAGAAATCCATGTTAAATAAAATTTGTATCAACTCGACGGTAAAAAATCGATATCTTTTGATCAGAGTGTCCTGTCGACAAAAATCAAAATACGTTTTAAAAGTGAAGAGTGCAGCTTTCGTATGCAATTTTTGTATTTTGCCTCAAATAAAGTCAGTTTCTATAAAGCTGTTCAATAAATAAACCTTACGCGATTTTTGCCGATTCTCGTAAGATCAATAAAATGTATTACTTTCATTGACCGGTCGTAGTGAAATTTCCAAAAGATCTCCAAGAAGACGGTTTTGGATGTAGTTTATAGCAGAAGTTAAGTACTTTTGAAAAACATAGTAGTGTAATTAGAATTAAATTCAGCGTTGAAATGGCGTACAGATTCGTGGTAAATCGATATTTTTCCGCTTTCCTTCCTCTCCGTGGGGAAAGCCCGGGGATAAAATGGGAAACTTTTCTGCATCTTTTTTATCTTCCTAAAATTGACATTTTCGGAAAAATTCAGCTTGTTGGTACGATTTTTAGGAGTTCAGTAGCATTTTCGTCTCGGACGACTGGATTATAAACGTAATCCTAAAACCACAATAATTACTTACTGGTTAATGCAAGTCTTTAGAATTTCTATGTGCACTATTGCCATATAAGTCACTATCACGCAGATATTGATGGTAGAGATGTGGAGATGTGGCAACTCTGGACCCTGGGTGTCTAAGGGTACAAAGAAAACTGTGCGAAAAAAAGATACTATGCGACATAAACTTATTGGTTTACACAAAAAGGGCACTTACTTACTTACTTTCCGTGCCCGGAACACCAACTGCTTTAAATTTTGTGTTTCCAATGGTTGGCCACATAGATGGCCTTGTCATTCGCTAAGAATAGGTGTTCTTTTGTGCAGGTCTCTCCCATCTCTGTGCATGATAGTAGATGGTGACTATTTTGAACCGCGCCACAGTCGCAGGTATCGTTCTCCTGGTATCCCCATTTCTTCAGGTTACTAGCACTACGTGAAACACAAGTTCTTAGTCTGTTTAGCGCTTTCCATGTGGGATACGGCAAATTGTGTCCAGCGGCCATTTCCTCTGAGGGAGCAAAATGTGTTGTAGCTAACGCTTGCCATAGGTGTATTCTTGCGCCAACTTCTCCGTGGTCGTCCTCTCTTTCTTCTTTCAGGAGGGATCCATTCCAGTACTCTTCTAGGCCATCTGTACTCTGGCATTCTTTTAACATGTCCGAACCAGATTAATTGTTTTCTTTCTATGTCATCATTGATATTTCGCTCCATTTTCATTTCGTTTCTTATTTGTTCGTTTCTAACTCTCTCGAGTTTCGATCTACAGCAGCTTCGTCTCAGATAATCCATTTCTGTCGTCATAAGTTTGTTTCTATTAGCTTTGGTGACGTCCCATACTTCCGAACCGTAAAGTGTAATACTTTGGACTATACTACCGTAAATGTGTTTTTTGGTTTCTCGTCGAATTGTTTTTTGCCAGAGAAGAGAGTTTAGAGAGAGATTCTTTCCCTGATTTCATCTGCGCTATTTCCCTTCTTGTTGAAAATGACCCCCAAATATTTGCAGGATTACACGCCTTTGATTTTGTCGTCTTCCAAGACTAGGTCACATCCGCAAAGAAAAGTGTATATAGCTTGTTTTCTTCCACCGTTATTCCCATGTTTCTACATTTTTTTACCTATTTCACTAAGGATCTGTCCAAATAGATTTTAAATAAGGTGGGTGAGAGACAGCAGCCTTGTCTTAGTCCCTTTGTTGTTTGAAAAGGAGAGGAGATTTCTTGTCCCATTTTAATTCTTGCAAAGTTTTGTCCGTAATATTTTTGAGTAGCGTTAATAAGAATTGGGTTTATTTTCAAGTTACCCATTTCTATCCATAGTTGGGAGATCGGTACACTGTCATATGATTTTTCCAAATCTATTAAAGCTATATGAGTTTCTCTATTTCTCTGCACTCGTTTTTCCATTGCAATTTTTAATGTGAAAATATTATGCATAGTGGAGCGTCCGGCCCTAAATCCCGCTTGTTCTTCGGGTTGTTTGTCTTTAATATCATTTTCTATCAGGTTTCGTAGTACTTTTGAGTATAGTCGGCCTATAGTAGCAATCACTGCGATCCCTCTATAGTTTTTAGGATCCATCTTTGTGCCTTTCTTGTCTATTGGAGAAATATACAATTGTCTCCATGCTTCTGGAATGCTCTACTGTCCCATTCACAAATAAAAGATGGAAACTTTGTTAATCCCTTTAGTTGACCAAGTATCATGTCAACTTTTAAATTTCCACAGATCATCCAATTCTGAGCTGAATAGCTGATTTTCTGTAGAATTGTATTAAGATTTCCATATGTCTCTTTCATATGGACTGAATGAGCAATAGGAAGTGAAGCATAAGTGTTCCCATTGTGTAAGAGAACAGTTTTTAAACTTATTTTTTGAAAATTCGATAGAAAGGCTCCAATCATCCTTATTGTACTCAATAACAAACTCATTCATTAGACCACTAATATCATGACAGTAGACCAAATCTTATTTCTGCCTAAAAACCTAGCAAACTGTTGATCTCTGTACTTGTAATTGTAAATAGATGTACCAGGCAACAATAATTTATTTGTGTAAATAATCTAATGTGTAACAATCTAACTCAGCTTGTGTAAATAACTGTGGTTGAAAATATTCTGAAGGACACTTAAATTCACCATCACTTCCTGGACCACTTTCATTCGATTCTGATTTACTAGTATTAATGTCATCAATACGTACAGGAGGCTCAGGGACTGACAGTTCAGGTCCATGCTCTACCGGACAAATAGCAGACAGGAGATTAGGATAAACAATCACTTTCTTATTTTTAAAGTTATATCCAAAAACTTTGACAGTAAAAAAATAGCAATCATTTGAATGATTTTTTTTGCTCTCCCTACCATAGGCACTGCAAATCTGAAAGCTTTTTTTCTTTCTTCGACCACTTCCTTAAACGCTCAAAACAAACATAACATACATTGTGAGGAGCCCAACCTTTGTCTTGGTCACCAATTTTCACACCAAAATATGCAAAAAACACCTTTTTTTAAAAAGTCAGTAATGTTTAATAACAAAATCACCACATATGTAACAAAATGTATTTGGGCAGTTTTTACAATCGCGACTAGCCATACTTAAAATTGTATGAGTCAAACACTGAAAAGTGTGGTTAGGTTTATTAGACTAAAGGAACTATATAGCTGTTAATGAAGAAGCAAGTAACATTAGATTTCTCTGCTCGTTAAGCAAAATAAAATGTAATTATGCAATTTTAAATGTTAAATTGTTAAATAATGGTGGCTGATACAGCATTTTTAATATGATTTTTCGGACCCAGCACACTAAAATACATAAGATAGAGGTAATTTTATCAAAACAGTTTTTTCATCGTTGGCCTGTGTAATTAAAAATAAATTTGTGTTTCTAATCATTTTTCTGTCTTTGTCCACTTCTTACTAATATATTTAAAAATATCCGATATGCTTAAAAATTTGCAAACAACCAAACTAAAACATTAGAATAACTCATTTGGCTTCAGCTACCACGTTTCATTTGCTATTTTAAATTATATCTGTTAAAAATGAATTTATTGTTTTTATGCGTTCGCATTACTTATTTGTCATGGGTTTAATTATTTTTTATAAAACTTCAATTATTAGAAAGTGTGCCTTTAATGTGGCTGCGTACTTACAAAGAATAACCTATATTTCCTCCACTGATTGTGTATCGCAAGACTCACTCACGCCACTTTCTCATTTAACTATAAAAAAGAAACAAATCATTCGTTTTTGTGTCGCAACTCGGTCACATAACACAATCGATTGCTGTTTCGTAAAGCTCTCAGCTCAGATCACGATGAACAATAGAAACGAAATTATACTAAAACGTACCTATAAACGGTTAATTTGAAACATATTCTTCGAATATATACCAACAAAAGTAAGATGTAAAAATAATATTTCAGGTTTATTCATTTGAAACTCTTATTAGATTTGAAACTCAACTATATTTACCAATACTTATTATGTAATTAATTCTAATTTCATATTCATGCTACAGAAAAACTACAAAATTCAATAAATAAAATCCATGAATGGACCAAAAAATGGAAAATTAATCTGAATGAGAATAAATCAGTCCATATAAATTTTACCAATAAGAGAATTAATAATATTCCAATTAGAATAAATGATGTCCTAGTGCCTATTGCAACATCAGCAAAGTACTTGGGGATCACTCTTGATGCAAAACTTCGCTGGAAAGCTCACGTGAAGAAGAAAAGAGAAGAACTAGGTATCCGCTACAAGAAAATGTATTGGTTAATGGGAAGACATTCCTCTCTATCCATAAATAATAAACTCCTAATCTATAAACAAATACTGAGACCAGTATGGACCTATAGCTGCCAACTCTGGGGCTGTGCCAAGCCTAGTAACATCAAAGTAATCCAGATATTCCAGAATAAAGTGCTGAGGAACATCGTAGATGCGCCTTGGTACGTTAGGAACAACGACCTTCACCGGGACCTCAAGATGGAAGACGTCAATCAGATAATCAAGAAATTTGCAGGAAGCCATGAACAACGACTCCATCATCATGTAAACGTCGAGGCTATCCAGCTCCTCGACAATACGAACCTAGAGAGAAGGCTCAAAAGAACAAAGCCTTTTGAACTGGTATAATGAGTGAGTGAAAAGCAGAGTAAAGTGTTGTGCGAGTATGCATGCTAAATTTAATGCTAGTTATTAGAAATAATAGGAAAGATACTAGTGAGTAGACACCTAATTTTAAGATTTCATTAGTAATTTAAGTTAGAAACAAATTGATAATTGGTCTTACTGACCAGATTTTAATGTAAGTACACTTCTGTGAAACTACAAGAAGAATATACCAAGGCTGGCCTAGATATTAACCTCGCGAAAACAGAGTACCTATCTACAAGTGAAGAAGACATAGAAGATCTACAGATTGATGACAACGTAACAATCAAAGGAAAGGATAAATTCAAATACCTGGGGTTTATAATCACGAAAAAGGCAACAACAGAGGAAGAAATTACACAAAGATTAGGACAAACAAGAACAGCAATCCGACAACTTAACTCAGTATGGTGGGATAGACACCTAAATATGAAGACAAAAACGCAGATTTATAAAACATTAGTGCGAAGTATTATGACATATGGGGCTGAAAATTGGATCATAAACAAGAAAAACAGCAGTAAGATAGTAGCAACAGAGATGGAATGCCTGCGAAGATGCTGCAGAGTAACAAGAATGGATAGGAGAAAGAACATCAATAGAAACAGACATACTAACATATATAGAACAAAAAAGATTAAAGTGGTATGGACATGTAAGAAGAACTAGCGACAGCAGATGGATAAAGAGAATAACCGAATGGAGCCCCATAGGAAGGAGGAAAAGAGGACGACCCCGAAAATCCTGGAGGAACGAAGTAGACGACGCCATGAGTAAGAGAGGCCTAAACGATGGAGAATGGAACAACAGAGAGAGATGGAAACGGTTGAGCGAGGGAAGGCAGTGAATACTGTAGAATCCCTAAATATACATACACTTCTGTGTCTTTAGTAAAAAAAAAAATATTCATGGTGTTAATTCTAAATATTTAATAATCGCAAACAGGGAAGAATATAAACCATATTATATGGTTTATATAATATGGTTTATTATATATACCACGGAGGAAGCTACAGATACCTGAGAAATGGAATGCCAAACGTTTAAAATATACTCAGTGACTCATAATGACTATATTTAAAACATGCTATGATAACAATACCAATGGTTTATCTTTTCTACTTTTTGTAAAAATAAAGTTTTATCTTTAAATTTTTTTGTGAAGAGACCGATTTGTAAAAAGCGGTTCGTATAGAAATTTTTAGTTATTATTCCTCAGTCTAATTGTATTCAGTGTAAGAAAATGCCTCGAGTTCGAAGACACCAAAATTACCACCATGTTAGCGATTTTGACAGGGGTAGAATTATTGCGTATAGAGATATGGGTTTGTCATATCGCAAAGTTGACCGTAGTGTTAATTGTACGGCAATGACGGTTATGCGTGTCTGCTGTGTGTGGACAAACGAAGGTAGAGGAACACGAAGAAGACCAACTGGCGTACCACAGAGCGTCAAGATAGGCGCCTTAGATTACTGGCTCTGCGATACCATTTTGCTACTACGCGTCAAATTGCTGACCAATGGTTTCGAGTAGTAGGTAGACTTGTTAGTATGCGTACATTATACCGTCGCATTCGAGCCTTTGGACTGGTTTCATTCCGCCCACGACTAGTGCTTCCTTTGACTGTGGACCACTGTCATCAACGTTTGAATTTTTGCAGAGAACGGCATCATTGGGTGGCAGAATGGCGTAATATAGCATTCAGCGATGAATCACGATTCTGTTTAGGAATGCATGATGGTTAGCATGGTAAGAAGCTGCCGTGGAGAACGACGAGATACCGGGTTTGCTATTGAGAGCCATGTACGCAGGACAGTTGGAGTAATGGTTTGGGGGGCTATTGCCTATGGTAGCCGATCACCACTTATATTTATTCGAGGCAATATGACAGCTGCGCGTTATGATGATGACATCTTACAAACCACTTTACTGCCTTATCCCGACGGCCGTCAAGATGTATTTTTTCAGCAAGACAACGCGCGTCCCCATTTGCTCGCCAAACTATGGACTTTCTCCAAGAAGGTGGCGTTAATGTTTTGTCGTAGCCGCCCCGTGCTCCGGATTTAAATCCTATCGAACATGTATGGGATAGGATGGGAAAGAGACTATCCACTTTGCACCTTCCTCCACAGACTCTGGCACAGTTAATACATGAAGTTCAAGTTGTTTGGAACGAGGTGCCACAAGCAGACATCGATCATCTCATTTTGTCAATGCCCTAGACGTATACAGGAGTGTATTCGGCTGCGGGGTCGCCAAACACATTATTAATTTTTTTTTTGATTACTTGTTAATAAAAATTCTTGACAACGTTATCGTTTCATTCTTGATGTAAATCTACCATGTTGCCAAATAATTAAGTTCAAGGAATTATTCCTTCTGGGTGTAACACTTCTAATGTCACTGAGTATATATATAATCATCACCATCATCATCATCATCATTATCTAGTCCATCCATCGTTGGATGTAAGCTTCCCTTAGGTGTATCCATTCATTTGTGTTTTTTGATCTCATCAGTCCATCTGGTTTAAAGTCTGCCTCTACTTCTCTTGTTTGCTGTTGGTCGCCATTCAACAATTCGCTTCGTCCAACGGTTGTCTTCCATTTTAACATGATAATCTTTTGGATTACATCTATCTTTTGTTCATCTTCTTATTTCTTCATTGGACTTGCCATCTGTGAGCTTACTGTTGAGCATTCTCCGTTCCATAGCTCTCTGAGTCACTTGGAGTTTTTTGACAATGCTGTTGTTAAAAGACCATGTTTCAATTTCATAATTATGTCAGTACCGGCAACACATTCTGATTAAAAGTTTTTGCCTTTAAAGTATTTGATAAGTTTGATTTAAATACTGTTTGTAATCTTTCGAATGCTGCCCATGCTAAGGAACATCTTCTATTTAAGTCACCCTTTAAGTTAAGCTTTGTAAAATCGATTTTTTGCCCTAAGTATATATCGTCATATCCCAGCGAGAAGTCACTAACTAACATTTTGATGTTATGGAGATATTTGAAGTTAAAGATAAAATCTTCACTATAAATCAGGTTTTTAAAATTTTCTATAACAAACTTTTTTAATGTGTATTTACTGCTCTTAGATTTATTAATCTGAAGTTACTAATACTTTGAAGATACTTTACTATGTATTTTGTGCAATAGTATCAGTTAGTGATTTTTTGCATAAACAACAATAATGAGTTTTAGTAATAATTATTTATTACGTATAATATAATTATTACATATTATTATATTTATTACATAATACATCGTAATAAGTTATAATAAAAAAGAATATTAAAAAAGTTGCTCTTCTTCGTCTTCCTCAACGGCTGGCTCGGTTATTGTATCTGGTATATTATTGGCTGTTGGTAGAGATGCATACCATCCATGCAGTTCCTCTGGTATAATTTCTTTTTTACATAACTTCATTAAATCCACCTTTTTTTTTGTTACTAATAGGCAGTAGTTGATTATAAGTTCTTTTTATTTCATTCGCACAATTTTTCCGACCTCTTCCGCGTACGTTCAGTTCAATATAGGGCTCTGTGTAACTGTACCGAAATTTTATTATGTCTTGATTTGATTTTTCATATCGTAAAGATTTGATTTCAAGCCATCTGACTGTGTTACCATTCTCATCTTTCAGACGATTTTTAATTGTGCGTTTTGAGAGATCTTTAAGATCCAACATATCGGAAAAATGCAGCTGTTTGACATGGTAGGGATTAGCGGAGCTTCTGTTTCTGTTTGATCTGGCTCTTTTCATTATGTTCATCCACTCTATAACAGAATTAACAGACACATGCCTTTTTTCCCTTTCAATGGCACTATGCATGCTGTCAACTTCCATGAAAGAATGTCCGGATTCTAGGTATTTCTGCTCTATGATTTCAATAGGAGTAGTTTGGGTCAAATAGAGCAGAAGCGCAGAGATGTGCTGATTGCGATTTTGACCCCCACAAGTGTCTGAAAACAATGAAATATCTTTAATATTCTTTGGAAGTCCATTAATCCACGGCCCTAAAGCTGTACCAATTTCATTGCTGCCTCTTCTACCATTCACCTCAGACCACAGCATGCAATATGCTTAATTTGAAAACCGTGACTCGAAAACAGTAAAATTATAAAGGCAAAGTTTACGACAGTAATATAACAGAGACTCTTCACCAGACGGTATTTGAAAAACACTCTGTAAGTCAAGCGTTGCAGACATAAATGTGGGGTCATTTTCAGATCTGATCTTATCTTCTTCTTTAGCAATTGTGGCTTGCTTTTTTCTTTCTAAGTGGGCGTTGTATTTTTGTTCTAATTCAGGTGTTACAGAATCTATTCGTTTTGCATCCCTAAATTTATTACAGAGGGTACATTGATCCTTTTTTGGCACGAAAAATGATAAATTGTAACACTCGCAAAAAATTTTTCTGTACTTTGAATGATTCATCGGAACTCGATTATTCTCGTTACAATGGACAGTATACAAGGAAAACATTTTTCTAATACATAATTTTTCATCTAAGTAACATCTGTGAGTGTTTTTCCTACAATAATGAGACTCTATTGTAGGAAACATCTCGATGTGTTGTTTTACAAAAGCCACATCTTCTGGTTTAATTTTATTATGAGGAGATTTTTTACCTCGTCTATCTTCTGCCGTAAAAACACCATCGTTAGAACCCTTAAAGGCTTTATTAATAGGACCGTTACTAATATTAAGAGTTTTTTGAAAGAAATTCTGACATACTCGATATTTCTTGTCATTGCTTATAAGAAAGTATTCTTTGCTGCACTTTCTATTTTTATTAATTGAAACATTTGCAAAGGTCTCGCTGGTTCTTTTGTTTGAACCATTTTTAAAATGAAATCTTTCTGTCTTTTATAATTAGAAAGAGACCAGTACTTTTTACAAATGCTGATCCTATCCACTTCCGAAAAATTTTGACCACATTTAAATTTACAAGATTGACAGTTTGCTAGTTGTGGAATCTTTGCTGGCTTTATACCTTTTTTTGTTTTATAGGGCAAACAGTTATTAAACTTATTTTTCTTCTCAATATTTTTTGACCATTTAGAGGGAGCAGATTTTCTACATCGAGAAGACACTTTCTTTAGAGGTGTATTCTCATCATTATTCCCAACAGAATTATTTATGTCGCTTGTTTCTTTTATATTAGTTAATTCTTCATACTGCATAGACTCATTACTACTTTCTGAGATATCAGTTTGAACCCAGTCCTTCTGGGTTCGTCTTCTATTTCATCCTACAAATAAGTATTTATTACTTATTGTTTTTGAAACTAAGTGAAATAATACGTGTTCACTCACTAACTGCATATCAATAACTGAGAAATAGAAGTGCAAAATCAAACACAGCAGTGATTTATTATTCTGGAAAAAGTCACTAAGTGCCATTAATGAGTTTTAACGCATATCTCTACAATTTGTTCGTATGTAAAAAGTTACTAAGTCACTTAGGTATTTTTGGCTGCTTAATATTTTCTGTATTAACGGGTTAGTGATTTTTTAACACACAAAAATAGCCATTTAGAACCACATTTAGCAAGTAGTGACTTTTATAATAGAAAGATATGATGAATTTTATGTGATCGGCGAAGTTAATGAGTTTTTTCACAAAATGTCAGTTAGTGACTTTTCGCCGGGATATGACGATATATGACTCAAACTTTTATATTATTATTCCATATAGTCCAAAGTTATATCCTCAGTTATATCTTGAAATTCGTTTGATTCGTTATTTACCTGGCGTTTATAAGTTTTCTTCTTTGTGTCTTGGTGTTAATTCTTATTTGTGTTGTTAACATTCTGTGATCGCTACCTGTGTTTATCGTGTTTAACACTACTGTATCTAATATTACGATTCTGTTGTTGCATAATATATAGTCTATTTCATTCTTTGTTGTCCCATTTGGGCTTTGCCAGGTCCGTCTTTTGTTTTCTGGTTTTTTAAGGAACATATTGGTTATATATAGGTTGTTTTCTTTAGCATAGTTTACTAGTATTTTCCCTCTATTATTTCTTTCTTCTAATCCATAGGGTCCTATTAAAATTTTATTCTAGTTTTCTTCTTTCCCTGTTTTTGCGTTGAAATCGCCCATTAAGATTATATACCTTGCTTTGTTTGTCATCATTTGTTCATTAATTTCTTCGTAGAATTGATCTACGTTATCATCTTCGTGATCTGATGTCGGGACATAGGTCCAAATAATTTTACATGTATAACGTTGGTTGATCTGGATCTCTATTGGTATTACTCCTTTTGATATAGCCTTATACTGTGTGATGCTGGATGTCACTTTTTTATTAATAAGTAAGCCTATGCCGCCTACTGCTTGATTTTCATCTCCTTGGTAGAATATTGGTGGCTACTTTTTAGTTCGATATATAGCGCTCCTTTTCGTCGTACTTCTGTCAGTCCTACCTCTTAGACTAAAATAGTTTATTAAAATATTTATAAAATTGGGTGTAAAATAAGGGAAATTGTATTTTTTACTAAGACCGACAAATAGAGGTTACGTCAAAACGGTTTATCGAATCGCCAAATTGAGCGTCGTCTCAATATGATACGGGTTTCGGTAAGGCACATAATTTATCTTTTTCATGACACTGGACGTTTGAAGTGAAGACCCGTATCTGGTCCATGTAGAGTGACATCAGCGAGTGAAGATAAATGTCTCAAACTTCATACGGAGAGCTTGATGGATAGCAGTAACTATCACAAAGAGGGTGCGACTTTTACCTCAAGACTTTACTTTACAAATATCAAAAACTGCACATATGTAATAAGTGTGAGAGAGCATAGGATTTTATTATTTAAGCTTAATAATAATGCTTAATAAAATATTCATTTTATCACGCAAACAATTATTGATATCATTTAAGCAAAAAACATTATTGAAATGAAATAATCGTTTAGTCATTGCCAAACGAAATTAAAAAAAAATCTTTATCAAATCACTAATCTCATATTATTTTGCAGAAAGGGTAGATAACATGCTACAGCAAGGAAATATCCAAATAATGAACTGGCCACCAAACCCAACCCCAGACCCCATTGAATATTTGTTTGAGAAGATCTTGCCTAAGCAAATAAAAAAAAACAATAACCCTTTAGGAGTTGGTTATCTCTCTTGTACACTCATATGCAAAAAATTTGATCTATTATCTATTTCTGATTTATTGTGACAATTAAAATTTTAAATTTTTAGGGGTATAAGTATAAATAAGACTATTGTATTTACAAACATTAATTTGTAGTTATACTATTTTGGCATTTCTTATGACATATTATAAAATATGGATATGAATTTGTTGTTTTCAGAAATTCACATCCGATAAGCAACAGTCATTTTCTTGTTGTCATAACCATTTTAACAGTCACATCGATTGAGTTTAAAAATAAGTGGTAATAATTTCATTGATTCAAAAAATAGGCATTTAACTTCAGGCGAACTGGTAAACTGTCGGAATAAAGTTAGAGATGTGAATATAAGCAGTGGTACAGTTTCGTGAAGGCAATTTATTATCTATAAAACCAGCCCAGTGTCCACTACTATCCGTAGAACATCGCAGATCTCGACTTGCTACTGCAAGAGAGTAGGAAAACTGGATTGCCGCGGATTGGAGTAAGGTGTTGAATCTCGTATTCGAGGTTTTGTTTGTGGGTACAAGATAATTGCGAAAGAGTCTGGAAAAGACAGAATGATTTGCTTAATGCTATATTTCGTAAAGATTAAGCTATCCAGGAGGTTCGATTAGGGTTTGGGCAGGTATAAGTTCTACTCACGCACTGCCTGCATTGGAGATGGAGGTTCTATGATCAGAATATCATTTTTTTATGAGTGAACATTCTAGTGATCTGATTGGCGGGATGCTCAAAGATTTCTTGATGCATTCCTTGTATGTATGGTTCAGTGCATAACACGAGACAACCACTCAATTTTATTTGAAGAAACATAGGTGCTTAGTAGAATATCACACTACCATCCACGGATATTTAAAGAGGATCTCGAAATCCAAAAATAACCGAAGTTCAATTGTAAAGAAGATGTTATCGCATCTGGGGATGCGGATCCTAGACCTACGAAATGCAAAACCTCTAACAGTCGCACCGAAGATTAAAATACTAATTGAGTACCAATTTATTGAGTAGTTTAATATGCACTATATTTTCATTAGTGTTTTAGCGGAAAAAAGTGGATTATCTTCAGAATATAATATGTGTATTATAAAGTCGTGTTATGGTCATTTATTCACTACAGCCGAGGGCATAGGTCGTGAATTTCTGGTACATTGGTTCTATAAATATTTACACACTTTATTATTTATAAAATATTTAACAATTATCTTGTTATAGATAGCGGTTAAAGAGTATAAATGTTGTAGTTCAGTGAAGTTAATACAATAATATTGGGATATTAATTAATCAATTCAAACTCTATATATAAGACTAAATAAGGGCTACTAAAAATGAATTCTAATATAATAGCTAAACTCTTACTTACCTAAAAAAATTTTGAAGCGAAGCGCCTATACTGGCGTTATATCACTTTTTCGCTACAGTAAAATGCTGAGGCGAGCGTCACGGAACTAGCGTCACGAGAAGACGTCGTCACGGGTAGCGTCATAGAATAGCGGTTCTTGACATCGATTACTACACTCGATCAATTCGTTTCTAGTCATCATATATTAACTGCATGTAAAATAACTAACAAAATATAGACATTAAATGAGAAGTAAAAAATTAAAAGAATATCTGCCTTTAAAATATTGGACCGTAACAATTGTCAAAATTTAATAAAAGTCATCCGATTAATAATAACATTGAATCATCTGTTTAAATTTTTATAATAATTGTCGTTTTAAAATAATTTCATATAAATACAATTATTATTTTTAAACATATTTAGTTTATATAATAATGAAAGTTACTATCAAATGATATTTATTTATATTTTATTATTAATATTTGGTCTAAATTTGACAGGTTTGTCATAAGTAAACAACGTATGCTTCTATGCTTTGTTAAAACCTTAACAGGTGGTGTTAGGGGTAAATATAATAATTTATTGAATTTGTTTAAAATAAAAAAAAATAAATAATAAAATTACTTTATTTAATTTTAAATATATTATTTAAATTTTAAAAATATAGAATGAAATATGATGTATGACAGTATGAAGCTCCGCGCTAGTCTAGGTCTAGAGTACCGCGTACTGTTTCACTTTATTTTACAATAAAAATATGTTTAAAGTTGCGTGTCTATGGCAACTCATGTTTATTAATAACAAAAATGACCTATTATTTTAATACGATGCGTGTTTTGTAAGTAAGTACCGTTTTGGAATTAAAAAAAGACGTGCAAAGATATGGCAATAATTTTATTTTTACATGAAAGCCTGTACCTTAATCTACTTTTCTACATAATTTCCGTGAATATTGAGGCACTTGTCATAACGTGGTACCAGTTTTTGAATACCCTCCTGATAAAATTCTGCCGCCTGACTTGTTAACCACTGCATCACAAATGTTTTGACTTCGTTATCGTCTTGAAGACGCTGACCGCCCAGGTGTTTTTTCAAGTGCTGGAACAAATGGTAGTCGATGTGCGCCAGATCAGGGTTGTATGGAGGATGATCTAGAGTTTCCCATTTAAATGATTTGATGAGATCTTTGGTCTGATTAGCCACATGTGGACGGGCATTCCCATGCAGCAAAACGATACCCTAACTCAACTTGCCACGTCTTTTGTTCTGGATTGCACGACGCAGATTTTTCAATGTCTCACACTAAGACGCTGCATTGATTGTCTCATTACGAGGCAGAAACTCCACTAGCAATACTCCTTTTCTGTGCCAAAAAACTATGCACACGATTTTCCGGGCAGAAATTGTTTGCTTAAACTTCACTCTTTTGGGTGATGATGAATGTCGCCATTCAATGGATTGTTGTTTCGATTCTGGTGTGACGTAGGCCACCCACGTTTCGTCACCAGTAACAATTTGGTCTAAAAAATCTTCACCTTCACTGTGGTACCGCTCAAGGAAAGTCAATGCACTGCCTAAACGTTGGGTTTTTTGCAAATTCGTCAACATTTTTGGAACCCAACGTGAACACAATTTCCGGTAATTCAAGTTCTCGGTAACAATGCGATACAAAACACTACGAGAATACTGAGGAAAGCAGTCGGACAATGATGAAATTGTAAAGCGTCTGTTTTCTCTCACCTTTTCGTCCACTTTCCGCACCAAATTTTCATTAACGTCCGAAGGACGCCCACTCCGTTCTTCATCATGCACATTTGTGCGGCCATCTTTAAATGCTCTCACCCATTTCCTTACCATTCCATCACTCATAATGTTTTGTCTACAGAGAAAAGATCTTTTGTCTAAAAGATCTACAATCTCGCATTTAATGAAGATATACATATTAAAAAACATTTTTGAGTCATAAGTGGACTGACCGGTTCTTGCATCAAGATCTTCAATTCTACAATCTCGTCTGTGTGTAGTTTACTATATGCCCCCTTTCAGACGAGGATACTGTATCCGAGATACTGTATGCGAGATACAGAATTTTCGATGGCGGCTGTATCGGATTCACGGGCATGCTCGTCAGTATGAAAATAGTAGCAGTGCAGTGCGGTTATATTTTTGGATTATGGATGTAGAAGAGTGTGTTATGCTGTGGTACATATTAAATAAAAAGAAAAAGAAACTGAAAAGACGACGTAATTTGTGGGTTCATCCTATTGTAGAATTAAGAGAAACCAAGGGAACGTATAGTTTGCTGTATCAAGATTTATTGCAAGATCCATCGAAGTTTTTTAATTATTTTCGAATGTCTGTGAAGTCGTTTGAAGAACTTCACAAAATTTTGGAAATTCGATTGAGTAAAAAAGACACAACTATGCGTAGAATTATTTCATCAAAAGAACGGCTTCCTATGACTTTTTAAAGTTAAAGTCTATGACTTAAATTTAAAATAAATATGTGTACTTATCTCCAATTTGTAAATTGTTTACCTCGCCCCAAATAAAAAATGACCGTATTCCTTTCACAATAATGTAGTTTGATATTCGTTAAATAATCAAAATTCCAATTAGCAAACTTTTAAAACTAAACTGTATACGCATGAAACAAAATATTAAACTATTCTACTATGTATTTATAATAAAAACATGTTTATTTCTTACCATATTTATTTTGCTGTACTGCAGTCATGGCCTTAAAATTGTCGCTTAGAATTTTCGACCCAGCACTGCTGCTTTTTATTTCTATTGCAGTAATCTGGTGATGCTGTATCCCATAGACAGGGATTTGATTGTACCAAACAAATAAATTTGTCACTATCAAATACAGTACGCTCCATTATTTAACTATATTCAGAAAACACCGTCTTTCTTTCGTTGCTCATTCACAATTATTCGACAGAATATCGCGCGTCTATGGAATGTGGTGCAAAAGTATTCGTGTCTGAAAGCGTTCATTTAACGCAATGTTTCTTCTGTATCTGGGATACGCATTCAGTCGTCGGCGACAGGAAAGTCCGAGATACTGAATTCGGTATCTCGCATACTGTATCTCTCCTCTCGTGCGTCTCGTGTGAAAAGCTTCATTTGAGTCTATGTAATATCTGCGTCTCGGATACGCGTATCTCGGATACAGTATCCTCGTCTGAAAGGGGGCTATATAGACAAATAATTCTCCCAAATGTCTGTTATTATTGTTTTTCTCCTTCTTCCTCTTTATAAGCAATTCTGCTTGTTTATTGGCGGATTAATTATAGAACTTTGTCTTGTTGTTATTTTTTTGTACGTAGATATTCATGAAATGATTCTTTACGGTTTCGTAGCATACCCCATCCTATTTTTACCTTACTGACAAGTCATGTTCTATATCTGTAAAAGTTTTCTCTTAGAACTGTCTCTTGATTGTCTGGATTTCTTTATTTATTCTATTTCTCATTCAGTTTTGTTTTGGAAAAATCATCTACAAAGCAGATCTGCTTTTTTATTTAAGCCATAAAACGTGGGTCGTTGATAATCCAATTAGTTAATACTTTTATATATTTCGATAAAAGCCTTTATTCCAGAAATCAAAAATTATACAACGAAGCACTCCAACTATCAGCCTTTACGGGAATTCTTTAACCAACTACTAAAAATGGTTAAAGAAAGAAAGAAGATAAAAGCATTTGGTTTAAAATAAGTCTTCTGATTATGCATTAATGCTTCTGATTATGCTACTAATATGCATTTGTTTAGATGATTGTAGACTGCAGTAAATTAAAAACAAAAAACTCATATTTATTTTATTGTAAAATGATTAATTACTGGTTTTTAATTGACAGATAAAAGTACATGAACTAAAAACTGATGGAAACCTATACTTTAACTTAACAACTAATAATGTTCTACGCCATAATATGTTAAAAACTTGGCTAACATCCATAAAAGCTAATGCAGAATATTATTTGCATGCAAATACTGCGTTTTTTAGTCGACCTATTTCGTGGGTTGGTTGCTTGGGTTATTAGTTTCTGGAATGATATACTTATTCAGCGAGCACTTTGCTTCGTCACGAATTCAGATTTTGTAAGGGTTTTTCGAAGTTAATCTATATTTAAAGAATTGCATAACACAACATAGTTCTACTTTTTGGTTTTGTTTTAGTTTTTGCAATCTCATTTTTTAACGCTAATATTAATATATATATATATATATATATATATATATATATATATATATATATATATATATATATATATATATATATATATATTATATATGTATATATAATGTGCATATATATGTATATAATATAGAATAATAATATAAGGTGCAGAATAAGTAAAACTATTTAATATCGAGCTTTCGCAAAATTTATTTGCTTTATCAGGATATATGCTAAAATAAATTTAAATTAAGTTTTTAGTAATAAAATGAAATAAAAACGAAAAATTATTGTATAAAAGAAGCATAAAAACTTACAACATGAGGTTAGTCCATAAATTTTTTTACAATATCACAAAACATTAAGTTTAAAATTGTTAATCTATTAACAATTTACCATGTTTTTATTTTTGTAGATTCAAAAAGATCATGGTTAAATAAATAATTTTGAAATTCAATTTATGTCAGAAAGGCACTCGTCTGTGTTTATTATATTCTACGTTGTTGATAACTACTTAGTGAAGCACTAGAAGACCCGAGCGCTATCCACATCAATGCTCAAACCCACATGTTGTCTACGATATGTTGACGATACATTTGTCATTTGGCCCCATGGCTTTGGTGTCTTTTCAAACCCATCTGAATGGTATACATCCTAGTATTCAGTTCACATTGAAGTGGAAACTGATTCATCTCTACCGTTTTTCGACGTTATCACAAAGAAAAACCAATCCCAAGGTTTTCATCACTCTGTTTATCGAAAACTCACCTTTACCAATCGTTACTTGCATACCAACTATCATCATCACCGTTCACAAATTACTTCAGTCATTAATACGCTTGTAGACCCGCTGAGCTCTCTAGAGTAGACAATATTTACCCCCCAACAAAAACTTTCATCTCTTGTCCGATCAATCAAAGACAACATTGCAAATGAACAACACGGAGTTTATGAAATTTCTTGTGCAGACTGCCCCCGATCCTATATAGGCCAAACAAATCGTAGAATCCAAAATAGGATTTATGAATATTCCATTTCTGTTCGCAATTCCGACTCAATTTCAGCTCTAGGTCAACACCATCTTCATACAGGTCACACAATTGATTTTGGGAACTCCAAAACCATAGCCCCCATCCGCTTCTATAAACCTAGAATTATCCAAGACGCCATAGAAATTGAAAAAGGCCAAATTGACTCAATAAAAGAGATGACGGCATACGGTTAACTTCGACTTGGAGTCCTCTCATAAAGAAAATATCGTCCGCTCCACCTGTCAATCAAAATCTTGCCTGAAATGTTCGCGCCAATTCCCACGCTAACCTCCACGCCAACCTCCACGCCAACCTCCACACAAACCACGTTACCATCGACGGTATAAATGAACAGTCCTCTATTCCCAGTACCAGTTAGTGATCAGTGTAGTAGTGTCTGGGAGCTCGGGAGACTGAGACCTCGGAAGCCCTGAAGAAGACATCAAAGAGGATGTCGAAAGCTCGGCGCAATGATAATCGACGCGGTTTAACTCTGAATACTGCGGACTTTAATATTAATTCCTGTAATAGTAATAAGCTTTAGGTTTAATATATATATATATATATATATATATATATATATATATATATATATATATATATATATATATATAAAGTTTTATTTTGGGGTTGCAGTCATTAATAGGGCAGGAAAGTGAAACCCTTTATATATATATATATATATATATATATATATATATATATATATATATATATATATATATATATATATATATAAATATAAATACGTAAGAATTATCAGGTAAAGTGGTCTCTAATAAAAATCTTTGTTTTTTTTTATCATATTCATATCCATATTCAAAAAGCTTAGTATAGCTAAATATAATACCATGAACAGCAAACAACTATTTTCCAAAATCAAAGTCCCAGTACCAACCTTATATAAAAGTAATGTTGTTTATGAAATATCGTGTCTAGGATGTCAAAATAGCTACATTGTCCAAACATCACAATGGCTAAAACAACGCATCACACAACATAAAAGTGATTGCCGCTTGGGAAAAAATACTTGCGTATTTGAGTAGTTGAGCACTATGAAAACACCGGTCATATGCTAGACTGCTAGACTATAACAAAGCTCAGATTTTGGCACAGACTGGTAACTACAAAAGTAGATTATTTCTTGAGATGTATCATATTAACAAAAATAAAAACACTTTAAATTATAAACAACGGACACTGGACAGTTAAGTAACATATACTGTAATATATTGAACAAAATTTATAAATATTCAAAATAGCCAACATTAACCTTAATAATAACTAACCTTAATAATTAATCAAATAAATATCATTCTTCTAACGTTTCTTTTATTGTTATTTTTATTTTTACATTTGAAGTCATTTTAACGTATTGCTTTAACAAACGTGCTTAAGATAATTTAATCTTGACATTCAATATTTTAATACTTCAATGTCAGTTTTTATTTGTAAATTTTTTTAATTTCTGAAGTGTTTTTAAATGTATTTGTACGCCATTTTTTGTAAGGTTCAAATTGTTTTACAGTGTACTCCTGATGAAGCTATCAAATAAATAGCGAAATGTTGAGTTTCTTAGAAAAAACAAAGATTTTTATTAGACACCACTTTACCTAATAATTCCTACGTATTTATAAATTACTTTTTGGTCGAAATAATCACTTTTAATATATATAGTGTGACCAAATATGGCTATAGTGTGTGTATAGCTGAAGTGTGACCCTTATTACGTAATCACCTTCCAAGGGACTCAGGGAGGTTAATCAATAAAATTCAAAAATAACTTCACATATTTGTTTATTAACACTGGTAAAAGAAATGAGATATGCATTTATTGTAATTTTAAAGGAGAATTTGTTTATTAATGCAATTTAATAAGCAAAGGAACTAATTGTTCAGTAGTACTTTCCGCTGATGTTCGACTTCAAGAGGGCTACTTATCTGTAATACGTTGACTCCGGTGAGGGATCTTTGCTGCCGTTCTCAGATTTTGGTGTGTCCAAATGCAGGCCCTTATCGTAAAGTTGTCGGCACTGGTGCGTAATGGGGCGGCTGGATTTTTGTCTTGTTGTTATAGATGTTATGAGGCTCTCCGCAGCGACCCAATAAAAACTTCTTGGGAAAAACTTCTTGTTCTATATTTTCATTGATTTTAAACTTGAAATTATATATATATATATATATATATATATATATATATATATATATATATTATATATATATATATATATATATATATATATATATATATATATATTAAACTTAGAGCTAAGATTAATATTATTATAAAAATTAATATTAAACTCACCAGCCTTCCTGGTTGAACCGCGTCGATATCCATTTTGCCGAGCTTTCTACATCCTCTCTGATGTCTTCTTCAGGGCTTCCGAGGTCTCAGTCTCCCGAGCCCCCAGACAGTACTACACTCACTAGTCACTTCTAGTTCACTCACTAGTTCACTACTGAGTAGTGAACAGTAGTGAACTAGTGAGTGAACTAGAAGTGACTAGTGAGTGTAGTAGTGTCTGGGGGCTCGGGAGACTGAGACCTCGGAAGCCCTGAAGAAGACATCAGAGAGGATGTCGAAAGCTCGGCAAAATGGATATCGACGCGGTTCAACCCGGAATACTGGTAAGTTTAATATTAATTTTTATAATAATATTAATCTTAGCTCTAAGTTTAATTGTACTAACCGCGGAAATCTTTCCGAACATATATATATATATATATATATATATATATATATATATATATATATATATAATCTTCATATTTTCGAGTTTATTATTGAAATGAGTTCTACATCATTCGTCGCAGTTTATTTGAATTATTAGGTGCTTAATAATCTTATTTTGGTTATATTTGATTCGGACTAGAGGCAGCATTTATATGAAATCGATATTAATCGTCAACGAGAATATATTGGCGGAGTACACTATAAAAAGCTTTATCCACCATTTCTTATATGCCATTTTTATGATAGTATATTCGGTGTTTAGTCTTCCTCCTGATCGTCTTCCTATTGGGGAACCGTTTTGCCGTTTTTACTACTCTATTTGATCGTTCCATTCTACTGTTCTATTTATTACCTAGTCCTTGATGTTCTCCACCTTGCATCTACGTCGTATATATGTACTTTAGCTCTGTCTCATAGTGCCTTACCATCAATTTTTCTAAGAGTTTTCATCTTTGCTGTTTCTAACATTATTTTTGTCCTCTCTGTAAGATCTCTGTGTCAGGTCGTGTTTCTACCGCGTATGTCATTATATATACTGGTCTGATACTGTTTGGTAAATTCTGCCTTTCATTTCTTTTCCGATATTTTTTTCTTCATATTGTTTCATTCAGGCAACCTACCGCTCTGTTTGCTCTATTCGCTTGATCCTCCACTTTAATTCGATCTTTCCGTAGCTAGATAGTATGATGCCTAGATATTTAAACTCGTTTCATCAGTCGTTCTATTATCTGACGATCAAGCTCTAATTAGTAATCTAACATCTTAGTAAATTTGCCCTTATATCCATGCATTTTGTCGTGTCTGGGGAAATTAACATGTTAAATTTAAAATTTTCTGGTGGTTATCTTAAATTTACAAAATACGCACATCTACCATGCTTACTATAATACGTGGAAGTTTTTCCAGATGAGACTTGAAACGTCGAAACATATGTAGGAGAATTGTTTACTTTCATTTTTTTACAACGTATTTTCTCGACGTAAAAATTGCAAAAAATGGTGTTTTGCAGGGTAAACTGTGTAAATGTATTGTCGGAATAAAAGGTTGTTCCTAACATCGTCCACTAGCTTCGGGCAAGCTTGGATTATCTTGAAATGTCGAATTGTCGGTAATATTTAGTAGTTCAGTTTGGACTGTTATCTGTATCATATAAGCTGTTTAATCTGACTGACGCACCGAACCATCAACAACTAAAAGGACAGGGGGAATTACTTTTTTGTGGTTTCCCTGCTCATTGCACTACGATACCTGTCCTAGATTAGATAATAGCCACAGCCATCATTCATGCGTTGCAAAAGATCTTAAAAATTCTGAGAGGATACGTTTTCTTTGCGAATATTTCCGAATGTTTTTCAACTGCGAATTGACCGCCAGCACCATACTCAACACTAAAATCTTCGAATCGATATACAACAATATCTGAAAACAAAAATCCATCCAAATCCGTCAGATTAATGAAATAACGAAGAAACTCCCCGAACATCCTCAAGGAGTTCATGAAAAAATTCAATTTTTTTGGGTCTTCGTTTTTTTATAAATTCAGTTCCCTGAACTAAAGAACCGAGGATTCCACGTCCAGGTCTCATCAGCGACATCCCAGACAAATCCAAACGGATTCCATTCCTTAAAGAGGCTCCTAAAAAGCCCAATAAGGAGGTCCTCACAATCCTGACGATAATCGACGACTGAAGTAAATATGACTTGGTCATTGGTAAACTGTTATATATGTATTTATGTTTTTCTCTAAGGTTGATTCCCATTCTATTGCATTTTAAATAGTGTTGTGTGATACAGCGCCCTTGGCACAGACCTTTATTTACACGGAACATCTTTGATACATTTTTATTCTTAAAGTTGACTATAGACGGGTTTTCTGAGAGTGTGGCTGGTGATTTGTGGTAGTGTTTTCCAGAGAATTTTCTGTAATAAAACTTCTTCTTCTTCTTCTTTAGGTGCCGTCTTCTTAGCGAAGGTTAGCGATGACCTCTGCAAAGTCTTCCCTATTTTGGGCTTTCCTTATTAAACTTGGAAAGTCTAATCCTGTCCAATCTTTGATGTTGCGCAGCCAGGTCATTTGTCGTCTACCCGGGCCGCGACTGCCTTTTATTTTCCCTTCTATAATAAGCTGAAGGAAGTTATACCTGTCGTGTCTAAATATGTGTCCAAGATAAGACGTTTTACGCTTCTTGACAATTTCTGTGAGTTCACATTCTCTATTCATACGCCTTAAAACTTCTTCATTTCTAACGCGGTCGGTCCATGGAATTTTCAGCATACGACGAAATACCCACATCTCAAAGCTCTCTAAACGTCGTAACGAGCTAACTGTTAATGTCCAAGCTTCCACGCCGTGTAATAGTACACTATATACATAACACTTTATCATGCGGTATCGTAGGGACAAATCAAGATTACGGGTAGTGAGTAACTGTCGCATCTTTAAGAAGGTGTTTCTTGCCTGTTCTATTCTACATTTAACCTCTTGTTCTTGGTCTAAGGTTTCATGTATCCAACAGCCTAGATACTTAAACTTTTTCACTTGTTCAACTACATTGTTGTTGACTAGCTAAAACTACCTATTTTATTTGACAAATGGAACGACAAGACATTTGTTACATTGATATTAAAATATATATATATATATATATATATATATATATATATATATATATATATATATATATATATATATATATATATATATATAGGTCTTGCATATTTATTTTAAAAATGTTTGCAAAAATCACATTTTTTTACCTAGTCATTTAATTCTGTTGAATGTCCTAATTCCTTCGGACTATGTTTCCGTAGATCATGGTATTCTCCGTGGTCCGTGGTGGTGATCGCAATAGTTTATATTTAAATATTTTTAAGTTCTAAATTCAATCTGGAGATTTCGTATCCGTGTTCCGTTGTTAAAATACTAGTATGTATTTTTAGTCGATCGGTTAGACAATCGAGAGTTTGTGGTTTGTTTGCGTATTAAAAAGATTTATTGTTATTGACAATAATTGTGTACGTTTTCATCGCGGATTGGTTCTGTGTTGTTCAACGATTGGGAGAACAATAAAATTGTTGTCAGGTAATGCACCGAACACATTCTCAAATGTTAATCACCGCATGTCGGAAAATATAATGAATTAACAAGAAAACGAGGTTCCTAAATCATTTCGAATAGTAGAAAAACCAAATGGTATACGGAATATTTTAGTTTTATTAGTTTGACTAATATTCTGTTACGGTTTTTAATGTTTCTGTAGTGTATCTAGCATAGCCGATGAAGTAGATACAATTTATGCTGTTTAAGGTGTTCGAAAATTTTAAATAAGTACCTACATAGTTTTTATTCTTTTATCGTTAATATTAATTTTAATTTTGTATTGTTCCAAAGATGTTTGAGCGGAATCTAAGGTTTTTACGAATGTTGTATTGGAGGAGTAAGTCAAATCAAAAAATTGTTTTTTTATATGATGTTTTTGTCGTTTCAGATCGAATTCCGATTTAGAAATAAACTTTTTTAATTAAATTAACAAATTTTATTATGTTATTACTACACTCCAGTGCTATCTTTTTAGTATTCTCTGGTATTCCCGGTTTCAACCATTTTCTTTTATATCAACCTCTATTTTCTTTCTTTCTTTCTTTTCTCTTCTGGAACTCTTCTAGTTGTTTTGGAATTCTTCCTGCAGACGTTCGTAATATAAGCTTCAATTCTCTCCTCTTTGGTCAGGTTAGCCTTGGATACAATCGTTATCACTTAACTGACATTCTGCTATGTTAGTTATGATTGTAAACGTCACACTGATTAGTTCCTATGATTTGTATTTGACTGCGATGTTAAGTATTGTTACTTAAAAGTGGCGTTCATTATTAACAATCCGTCCAAATGTAATCAGTGTGTAGTAAAAAAACATTTTTTTTAACCATGAAGCCTTGCTCATAGAGTTTACATCACGTAGAGTTCATATCAACGCAAACCTGTATAGCGAAACCTTGAATAAACTCCATCAAGCAATAAGGCGAGTCCAGGGAAGCTCTTAAGTAGTGTCATTTTTCTGCACGACAATGCTTCGGCTTTAGGTTACCAAAGTTGTGAAAGAAACAATGATACAATAAAACAAATGAGAATATTAGAGCATCCACCCTATAGTCGCGATTTATTGCCTGGAGATTTTCACATCTTTGGGCCGCTTAAAAAAGTCGTTAAAAGGTAGTACTTTTCAGTCGGACGAAGAAGTCCAAAATACAGTAAAAGAATTTTTCGGGCAACGACCAGAAGAACAGAGTATCCATCGGTTATTGAAACAATGGGATGGGTGCCTTAATTGTAGTGGTAATTATTTGTAGATATATTTGCCAATATCTTTCATGACCAAAGATGTGTTTCAGTTGAACAACCCTCGTACATAAGTCAGCTAACTCTTTGCTTCCTAATTTTCTGTCGCATCTCTATCTTAGATTCCGCCATAAGTCACTCTCAAAATTTTTCTTCCACATGTAATACCCATAATTCAGAATAGTACATTACTGTATAAATAGAATAGAATAAATTCTAGAACTTCTATTAACTACTAATCTTTAACTGTCACTTTCTACTAACCGTCAAAGGAATGTCAAAACGAAATAAAATATCGGACTAAACTTACGTTCTGCATGAAAAGGTATGAAGTGAAGAAAAACTAAGTGGCGATTCAGAATTGAAAACTAGCATTGGAAGGCTTGATAAATTCAAGTTTTGCCATAGCATTCGCCAGCTTAATAGCAGTGGGTTAAACCTAATGTAAACAATGCCGTTATTTGTTTATAGAGAACAGTTTAAACAAAACAAATTTTCTTTTGTTCACTAGTCAAACAATGAGGAAGTCTTTTCTCTACTTAATGTACCATTAGTGTACACATGTACACGGGACCTTCAGTTTAGCATAGTATCCTAACTATTAAGTGTAGAGAAGCTGTACTGAACGACTGTGATTTGTGAGGTCCGTCGAAGCAACGACCTAAGCAACTCTAATTTTTATACTGGGTTCAAATCCACGTCATTCGGCACCTTTCCCTTTTGTGTAATTCATTTTTCAAAATGTGGAAATCCGATGAAGTTCATACTCAAGTAGCACTTAATATTTCCTCAAATGTTGCTTGAAAGAAAATACTGGAACTGCTGAAATATGAAGGCGCAAAAGGATATATATATATATATATATATATATATATATATATATATATATATATATATATATATATATATATATACATATATATATATATATCTATATATATATATATATATATATATATATATATATATATATATATATATATATATATATATATATATATAGGTTAAGGCAAATTACAAAGAGATGCATCAGTTTTCTCTGTCGCACTGTAGAAACGGGCTGGTATTGCAATGATCAATCTTAATTTCACGCCGTGAAAGATCCATTAGAGATAACCCATAAGCAACGAGCGATTTGTTACGCCTGCTCGCAACAACGAAACGTATTACAGTATGTGTTCCTTTCTCTTATTATCTTTCGTTAGCTAAATAGAAACTCTTCCTCTTAACAAAGAAGTTCGTTCCTATTGTCGAACAACCCAGCTTATTTTTTAAGAAAAGCTGAGATGTGACTCTTCTATGAAATAGTCTTTTCAGTCAGGAGAAAGTAGAAAAGTATAGAAAATAAGAACATGCCGGACTTGAGTACCATTTTCGCTTGGCACTCTCCGGCAAATACTCCCACTCTTTTTTATCCCTAGCTGGTCTAAATATCGAAAATCGAATTCATTTTCGTTGTGGTTCCTGTTGCATGCGGGTGTGTTCATCAAACGACGACGTCCTCCAATTCGATGACACTGAGTCAATTCTGTTTGCCGTTTCCTCCATTCATTCAGTTCAGTCTATTATATTCCAGTCTAGTCTATTGTGAGGATTGATCTGATGTATTACCTGTACCTACATTGATTTGATGATTGATGTGCTGATTGAATCCACGGTAATTCGGTACCTTACTTACATCATCTACACTGCTTGAGACGTTCCAATACACCTGTTGCGAGAGCAACCTGTCAAGTGCCTTTGTCGACGACCGTTCAATGAAAGAACGTTATTACCTGTGACTACCTGATTCAATGATCATCTTTTCTTCTGTGCTACCTAAATCGTTAGGTATTGATTTATGACTCAATTTGTTGTGTCATGTGTCAATTTATCACTCGGTTTGTTTATCCAACCGAACGAACTATTAATAGCATAAATTTACGGTATTTGTATACATACGATGTATGATCAGATTTGTTTTATATGTAGTTTATATTTATTACATTTCAGTATCTTCATGTTCACGTATTCTCAAGGCGTAGAAATCACTCATTTGTTTTATTTCAAGTTATATCAAATATTGACGTAGATACAACTATAATATTCTTTGCCTTTTTCTTATTCTTTAGGATACTAAATTACTTATAATTATTTTTTAGAAAATATTAGGTATTCGTTGTATTTAATAATAAATTGTGCAGTAACTTATTTCTTGCTATTTAACTGTTTAATATAATTTTTATAGAGCATTTACTTTAACTATACCTCAAAATAACCCTGTTGATGAACTATTTGCCTTTTATTTTTTTTATTATGTATATATTTATTTCATGTGCATGGTCATCTCTTTCAGACATTGTTCTTGATTGATATTACGATTTGATTTATTATATAAACAATGTATATGTGGCGAAATATTAAGTGTGTACCGCGTAACTATAATAACTTTTCTCTCACAGTTTATTTTATTCTCGCGTGATTATCTTAACCGTATCTTACTTTTCTCGTTATCTTATTTTATATGTAGTAGGTTTCCCTGTTCTTTTAAAAATAGGGTGGTGCCCAATTAACTTCCTTCTCTTTCTCTTCTAACTTCTCTTTATCTTCAGTACTCCACTAACTAATTCTTTATGCTTGAGCTGCAAAGAACCCCGACCAAGATACCTCTACCAGACTTAAGCCCGAACCTAGTGCCGTTTCCTGGGTAACCTCCACTCTGTCCATAAAGGGGGTACAACGTCAATAAACTTAATTTAAACTTCAATTGTGGCTTATTCCCATTAAAATGGTAATTAACGATCAGTCTATATTGTATCATATGTCTATGATTGAGCTAGTGCATTCCCTTCTCGAATTTTTCTCAAATATGGCCTCCTCCGAATATAAGTCCGTAAATTCTTGCTTTTTTCTCTGTAAGCATAGATTTTCTTTTGTCACAAACGAAATCAAAATCTAAAGACAAAAAATTAAATCGATGTAAATTTTATGTCGACTGGAAATTTTCATTTTTTTGTCCTCTAACAATGCGAGTGCAATATGGTGTTAGTGCATCATTTATCAACTAACATATGGGTCAACCAGAAATCCTAAAACCATTTATATTAATTTTGTCGATAACTAAATTAAATATGATTTATTGATTGAAACATTTACATGTATTTTGCCTGTTGAACAGTCTTGTTAATAAAAGTATTTAATTATTAATTATGTAAGTTGTTTCCCTTTTTAAGAGTTTCACGGTCAAACTAAATAATCCTGATTTATGAGTTAAATGAGATTTAAAAGCAGGGCTTCTAATTCCAGACTTCCAGACTTAATAGAATTTGAGAATATTTGTTAAACTCACGTTTTTATTATAAGCTCTTATATTTTGCATTTTTAGGTTTTTTCTATAATAGACGTTTTGTATGGCCAGGAATAGTCTGATTTTCGAAATAAACCATAATATTTAAATATATATAGAACTTTGTTTTTATACACGTGGAGTGTAATAAAAATTCACACAAAACACTAAATTCGATCAATTGTTTTACATCTCCTATATTTTTAGATCTGAGACATCTACATAAAATTTAATATGAATACTACAGCACTAATGTTTCCAGCGAAGTTTTTGATAAATTTTTGATAATATATATTTTATAATTAATATAGAAAAATGAATCCCTATTTTCCTTGGTCACGCCATGACTTCACAATGACTTTACCGATTTCATTCATTGTTTAAGTTTTCTAATACTTTGTAGATGTAGAAGGTTCTTGTGGAAAGAAAATTTAGAAAAATTTAAAAATTTCAGAAAACCTTTCGATTACCTATTCAAATTTCGCCCGTTGAAAAATATGAGAAATTGATGACAATCGTTTCATAATAACAAATATTCGTAATTGTTGCCAGCGTTGCCGTAGTTATACAAAATACGTTAAAATTAAATGATTTTTATTGACATATTTTAAGATTCACGTTGCCTACTTTTAACAGAAAGTTGCTGCTTTGTTACTAAAATATAGATATACTATTTTAATAAATTTACTTATAAGTTAAGGGCATAGGCGTAAAATGTCGCCTGTTAAAATGTTCAATGCATTTTGAACGTATTCATTTTTTCGAATCCTGAGAAAACTAATAAGTATTTTTGAAAAATTTAAACGCAGAATGAAAGATTGCATTATTACCGAGGGCCTTCGAATAACCAAACAGTTTCTTTTGAATGAGATATTTGACATTAATGCCCGATTTCACTAATGATACCTAAACAGTTGCTTTCGGAAGTATGTAATTCTTATCGAAAGGAACTTCCTAAGTCAATACTTAGGAGCAGTAGTATTTCACAACTAAAAGAACTGCTTATCTAGGAAATTTTTTCTTAGGTATTAACTCGGCTACGTTTGAACTATTGTTGATAAATAAAAAAAAGAATAATATATCATAACCTTACTTTTTCGATTTGTTATTATTTAATTGTTTGTTTGTTTGCCAAATTGGTTTTATTCAGCTTTGTCGTGTTATAGTTATTTTATTATTTATGTAAGTTTGGGTTGGTTTTAATTCATCTCCACCTATAATTATCAAAACATCACTATTGTCAAAGTTATTTATTGCTTTACCTGGGTTTTCAATCTTAATGTGGGTACAATCCAATGTGCCGAGTACATTTGGGAACCTAAGCTGTCTAAAAATTTTAGTTTAGTAGATGCCATTTCTTCATCTTCTTCCAGTTTAATTACGTAAGAAATAAAATGTAATATATTAACATTTTGTATTTATACTTGCACATTATACTTGTCTGTAAGTAATAAACTCAAAATAATTTTCTATGTGTTCCAACACATATAAAAGTGTTGGTTTAGACATTAGAAACCTTCGAAAATAATCCACATCGTCAAAAGTTTCAAAATAATTTGCTCGATTCTTGATAACTCGAAGTCTTCCTTCTGTTTCTTCTTCAGAATCAGATGAAGATTCGAACCGATCCAGGTTTTCGATAAACTGTAGTGCGTCCATATTATGAATAGTACCAAAGCAACACTTCTTAATATAAAATAATATAAAAATACAACTACAGAATACCTAAATAAAATAACTACATAATAACAACACTTAAATTTAGGTAAAAATCAAATTATAGACAAGCTTCTCAAGTACATCGTATCCTACAATAAGGTAATTCTTAAATATTTAGGTATCGTTGGTGAAATCGGACATTAAAGCTTACTAAATTTTCTCTTTTGTTTTCACCCCTGTAACTTATTAAAATAAACATTATAGAAGTTTTCAGGGACTTTCTGCCCTTTGCAATAACGTAATCTTTCATTCTGCGTTCAAATTTTTTAAATATACAGTCTGGGCCAAAATTAACCGGCCACCTTAAAAATGGGTAATTTTTGATTTCTTATGTCTCCTTAACCTGTTGTCCGATTTAAGTAATTTTTTTAATATGTTATAGCCTTATTCCTTGACAATATCTGTATAATAATATTGTTGCTAAACAGGTAAATTTTCATTGTATACCGGATGTACGAATCAAACTGTGTTTTTTTCTTAAAGTTTGCATCACCCTGTGGAATATTCTAGCATTTGTAGAATACTGAAATTAAATCGTAACTATAGCCTCATGCTTTTTCAACATTTTGTTTTTTGATTGATTCGCTTATGTTGGATAATACAAATGTTAGGTGCTTTAACAAGTAGACATGTTTTTTATCAATTTTTATCTCCGCGGAAGAGAAAAATCTTTTTGAAATAAAGTCATTTGTTACAATAAAAATCCAATGAATAAAATCTTCAAAGAAAATTCAAATTAAAAATTGATTGAAATGATTGAAAAAAAATTAGGTATCAATAATGAGTGTTTCCGCCTCTAGCCCTTAGGACTTCTTGGAGCCGGTTTGGCAATCCATTCATGATATCCTGGATATCTAATTGGGGGATATTGTGCCAGTCCTCTACCGTAGTTGTCTTCAGCTCTTCAAAGGATGCAGAGGCTGGTACTCTTGCTCTTACCCATCTTTTGAGGTTGTCCCAGAGTCGGGACTGTGTGCTGGTCATGGTAGAACTTGAATACCGACCTCATTAAGGTACTCACCGATAGATCTTGCTGTATGACAACGTGCAAAAGGCATGACATGGTCTTGGAGAACTTCTTGCACGTATACTTGGGCATTCACACTGCCTCTATCGAACACAACAAGATCAGTACGCGCTTCGTAAGAAAACCTTTTATTTTGACGCCTATAGACACGTTGGCGTCCATCTGGACCTTTTAGGGCTATTCTGCTCTCATCTGAGAACAGTATATTCTTCCATTCCGTCATAGTCCAGTTAGCATATTCTCGCGCAAAATGAAGTCTAGCCCTACGGTGTTGTGGGAGCAGTTGTGCTGAGCGAGCTGGACAAAAAGCCCTCAAGTGCGATTTCTCAATACTTTGGTGACAATGAAACGGTTATCTCGAACTGACGTGCATCATTTCGGTCTTAACCTGGCCTGCGGTTGTACGATCCTGTCTCCCGAAATCGTCTGATGGCATCTTGTACCGTAGTTCTGGGTACATCGAGTATACCAGCGATATGACGTTGACTGTAACCAGCATCAACTAAAGCCACTGCCCTAGCAGCATCAGTTAAAACAAGTGGTATTTTTAAAATCACAAACAATAAATAAGCACTAAAATTTCAACTTAAACAATATTCGCTCACAATGATATAAAATTAAAATTTTAATTGTTAATTTTAATTACAAGTTGTTGAAGAATTGTTATTAACACGGAAACAGATTTGCAACAATGTCGTACAACGACTATATGTCAAAAATCCTTTGATGACACAAATTTAGGAAACAAACTGTCACAGGTAATGTAAACAAAACAATAATAAAGGTGGTGGGGTTAATTTTTGCTGGTGAGTTAAATCGTCTGTATTGATGAAAAACATGGCTAGTTGTTAAACTACCTAACTTTTGTTAGTTAACCTATAGTTAGGTTTTAATTTCAATATTTTATAAATGCTAGAATATTCCACAGGGTGATGCAAACTTTAAGAAAAAAAAACACAGTTTAATTCGTACACCCGGTATACAATGAAAATTTACTTGTTTAGCAACCATATTATTATAACGATATTGTCAAGGAATAAGGCTATAACATATTAAAAAATCACTTAAATCGGACAACAGGTTTAGGAGATATAAGACATCAAACATTACCCATTTTTAAGGTGGTGGTTAATTTTGGACCAGAATGTACTTAAGTATTAGTTTTCTCAGGATTCGAAAAAAATGAATACATTTAAAACATATTGAACATTTTGACAAGCGACATTTTGCGCCTATTCCCTTAATAAAAAAAATAATAAAAAGAAGCTATTGTATCACATAATAGTACATTATTAAATAATGATGATATAACAGAATATTAATAAAAATGACTAGTGATTCAATATTAAAACACTTTTCAGATATTGTTAAATTGTGCTCTTTGACTCGTCGAAAATTGTAGTACGGTAAGAAAAATAAGGAAAACGGGAATTTATAATAATGATTTGTTGAACACGTTAATGGCTACAAGGCAGACAATGAGGAATTAGAAAACGTGTAATCGTGGTCTGTAAAATACACGATAATTTTGTTTTACACTCTAGGAAACTTTCTCGTGAACGGACCGATGACCTTACTCTTAATTATGCAGTTTGAATTGTAATTACGTCAAATCGTCTTAAAACCGCAATACAAGATAATAATTTAATGCCAAAATAAAACTACAACTTTCCTTAGTATCCTCAACATGCAGTTGTTTAAAAAACATAAAGAGCAACAGTGAGTGTAGTTTAAAATTGTATACGGTATATTGATGAGTCTTTGTTTTTTGGATCATATTGCCTTTTTGTTTATTTTTTCGATTTATATTCTGTTAAATAATCTCCATATATTTATTTTTCGTATATACCAACTTCTGGCTTTGCCCCAAAGAGTTTTGTATCATATTGTTGTACCGAGATATTGTTGTATGTCTGTATACAGATCACGACATTGTTTTATTGACCATACAACACAATGGCAATCGCTGTGACATGTGACACGTTTCCACCTCTACATTCATTTCACAGTAGGTACTTATTGGAAATAGAACACAGACTTGTGAGGAACTTTAAAACGCAAATCACTTAAATTATTACCAGATTTAAGCTATGTGGCGAAATACGCCATATGCCCAAAAGGAGAGAATTGTGTTATCCCAGATTCCTACGGTATCAAAAGCTTTGGGAACTACTTCCGGAATATCAAACCTCGGCTGTTTTATCCTCTCTAGGGGGTTCTTCGAAATGACGCCGCTACTAGAAAGGATGATAGTCTAGGGTCGTTCTGTTTTCCATTGTCTCCTTATTTGTCACAAGATCTCCGTACTAGGCGATATTTTCGTTGTATTTAACACGCATATCATTATTGTTTGATAACATTACATCAATGAGTGTTTTTATTTATTTAGTTTATTAACTAGTATGAGATGAAGTCTACTATGTGCCACTGGTTCGTCGGCTTGATCACAGTATGGTCTTAATGTAGCCGATAGTTTTCCTTTTCAGCATAGCATCCGGGACATATTTATAATAATGAAGATGGTCGTTGTGCAAAAGTCCCAGTTTATTGGCTAGTTCTTGATGAAGTATCGTTACTACTGAGTCATGCTGTTCGTATAGTTTCCATAAACACCTCGTAATTTCGGTAAGGTGTTGAATTTTTTCTTGGACTGGTACATGACTGGACATATTTCAGGTAATTTTTGGTTATAGTAGTTGTCTCAGTCTAACTCGTATGCCTCCTCGATACGCCGTAATGTTGTTCTTTCTACTGCATTGCGAGGATGTTTTTTCTGTGCTTTTTTTTAGAAGTGTTTTTACTTTTCGCTGAATATTTCCTTATGCCTTATAGTTTAATTGACTCCGATGCTCTTTTAGGGCATAAAGAAAGCAAGAAGAAGCCTACTTGATAATACCAAATGAGTAGCTAAGCGCGAAAAATGCTTAAGTATGTAATACTTTTACTATAAGATATTTGGTAAATTTTTCGCTTTACTCACAAATATTTTTACATACATGGCCATGTACATACATTTTGATATATGGCTCGATGTTTTGGTCATTTGGCGTATCGAATCCTCCGGCAGATTTTTTTCTCTGACTATATTTAGAATAGGGCACTTGAATAAATGTTTCTATGGTAAAATTCACACGGAGGGTGTAGTGTGGTTAAGATAGGAATATGTATTTGCCGGATTTCGCGCCATGTGCTTGGCAGCAAACATGCCAAGTAATGGTCACGTACAGGACCGTCCAAAGATCTGGCGAGGATCTATTACGAATAAAACTACCTTTTTTATTTTAATTTATAATGCAAATTAGAATGAAACAGAGAGGAATTAGATACTTATTATAAAATACATATATTTACAAATAATGTCTTTGAAAGTAGTCAAATAAGAGGCATGAATTTTAATAAAAAGACTTAAGTTTTTAGCGAGAATTTTATTTTAAAATTGTATACTTTATTAAACTAACAAATACACTTCTCCAAGAAATTAGCGCACCACTTTGAAATATTAAAATATTTTATTAGCGTTAATAAAAATTTCCATTGTAATGTTATATTTTGCAAGCCCCTTGTATATGCTATTCGTACACTCTATATTTATTGACTGTGTTTTACCGCTATAGTTTTTTTTGCAACAAAACCAAAAGAAGCAAAAAATGTACTAATTCATTAAATAAACTAATTTCCAAGTGTTCACGAATTTTATTCAGCTACTGTTTAATTGTTAATTATTGTTAATTGTGTTCATTATGTAGCGTCAATCACGTAATTTAACCCGAGATGAATGTGCCCAAGCAGTGATACTGTCGGAGGAAGGTTGAAGTTACCGAAGAATTGGTCGTCGGTTTGATGCGTCCCACACATCCGTCTCACGGGTGTTAGAAAGATTCCTCGAAATAGAGAATTATACTCGCAGACCAGGGCAAGGACGAAACCGGGTAACTACCCCTATTCAAGATCGATTTTTAAGAATTTCTGCTCTTCGACAACGTGTAACACATCGAAGTCTACAAATTCAGCTTCGAGACGTGCATGCTATAAAAATTAGTACTGAAACTGTTCGCCAGCGACTTAAAAAATACAACTTAACACCTAAGATTGCCGCCCGGGGTCCTCTATTAACTGCAGAGCATCGAAGGGGGAGACGAGACTACATTTTTCCAGAGAACACGTTAATTGGTTAAAGGCTGACTAGGAACGAGTGCTATTTACTGATGAATCCCGATTTTGTTTGTACAATAACGACAGACGTGTTCGTGTGTTGCGACGACCCAACGAACGATATGCTCAGTGTAACTTCTCACACACCACATTTTTTGGTGGAGGATCCGTTATGGTGTGGGGTGGTATTTCTTTGACCACTCGTACGGACCTAGTGGTCATACAAAATGGAACTGTTACAGTTGAAAGGTACATATTGGAGATCCTGAAGCAACCATTCGCTCCTTATATCGGTGAAAATTTCTTACTAATGCAATATAATGCCAGACCTCACGCTGCACAGATCGTCAGAAATTATCTAGAAGAGGTAGAAATTAACACTATGAAATGGCCAGCACATAGTCCGGATTTAAATCCGATTGAAAATCCCTGGGATATCCTTGGTAGGCGATTAAGAGCGACACGGATCCAACCAAACAACTTACAGGAAGTGGGAGAGAAGCTGATCTAGATTTGGAGAGACCTAGACCAAAATGAAATACGGCAATTAATTTTAAGTATGGGCCAACGATGTGAGGCTGTTATACGTAGTAGAGGTGGAAACACTCGTTATTAAGACTTTTTTCATATTTTAGTTTACTTTTCTTATCATTATTTTTTTAGAATTTTTCGTTTTATTTTTTTTTTCTCCTGTACTTCAACATTTTCTGATAATTAGACAAATTAATATATTACTAATTAAATGTAGAATAAATCTGGTGAAGTTTTATTTTTTATTCTTTGCCTGTTTACAAATAAAATTGATTTATTGAAGTGGTGCGTTAATTTCTTGGAGAAGTGTATATTTTAAATTATATTTTTTGATACCTATACAAGGTGGGACCTCCGGGAACTGCATTGATTGATTATGGAAAAACTATAGCTATTGAAATTGTGATGGGTAATAGAACGATTTGCGCATTCTTATTGCAACTTTTCATAAGCTATCTAAAACCTTTCCAATGGAACAATACCCAAAAATACTCGATTTCTGTGTACCTAGCCCAATACCCGAAAAGCTCGTACTCTGATTGGACTGATAAATGCATTTCATTAATTATAGAATAATCGAGGTTACTCACAGATATTCATTTATACTAACGTATGATTTCGCGTTTGCTACTCTCCCCTATGTTCGCATGTATAATCAATTTGTCAACGCCATCTTGCATGTTGTCCACATTTCAGTTTCCATTTTCTCGTTATCCGTACACGACATTGTTATTTGTGCGAAACTGTTGTCGATCAACTCTTCGTTTTAAAAGTAGTATTATGCGTAGCTACAGATCGCCTTGGTTCCACACCATTTCTATAGGATATAATTCGCAATTTTGACGTTTTACACCCAAAAGTTTTGACATCACTACATATATGTACATATTTTCCCAATTTTTGTCTAATTTTTTAAATCTACCTCGAAACTATTCGAGCTTTGTATAAAAGAGTCGTTACTTCAAGTACAAAACATTCGAAAATAAAAACAGTATATACTTTAAAAGCTATTTATACATTTCGTGAAGTATTCAATTATTGCAACTGTTACAATGCTTTTTTTATTCTACTGAACACACAATTATATGTACTCGTACTGCCGGGAGATGCATTTTATCCAAACCGGTATCCTGTGCTACGCTCTTGAGTGAGAAATCAACTGCTGCCGATAACCCTGTACGTTTATTCTCCATAAGAATAGCATTGCCCTATCTAAGCCGTACTGCACTTTTAGTGTGAATTTGAGTAGTATTTTTAGCATTTGATCTATGTGGTTTTAGGGTGAAAATCATTAATTTAATGCATTATTGTTATTGTTGATGTTAAAACCTGAGACAGGGGTTGTTGAGTAGATCTGATAGAGGGTTCATCGCTAGACAGAACCACAGTTCGGCTCAACAAGTTTCCTTGGAATAGGTCCTAGTTCTTCTTCTTTTTCTTCGTTTTGTGTAAACATGATGCTATGGCCATTATCTTTCACCTTGTCTCTATTCATCCAATTGTTTTATCTCTATTTCTTCTCTTAGTTTGGTATTTAAAATCTCTCAATAGTATTTTTAATGACAGATATAATATATGCATGAAAAAATACTATTTTCAAATATCCACAGCCGTCATTATAGTAATAAGAAACGATAAGACGTAAAAATAAAATAAACTATTATTTGTTTTCTGGTTGGTTGTTTATTAATTTTTAAAATTAATGACGTGAATTTGTATTAATAATATACACAGTATTTCTGTGTATTTCTTTAAAGAAAGAATATACATTTCAGAATATATATTCCATGACGCACTTGAAATATAAATTTACGAGTTTAAAACTAAAAATAAAAGTAAAACTTTTTAAAAATTAACTTAAAAGCAGAGGACAGTAATTTTTTAACACCGGATTTCAGATAATAGTTTTCTTAATTTGTTCTTAACCGACCTGCTGAATTATTAACGGCTGGCTTTTTTAACACAAATACAACGCTCTTGGAAATATAGACTCCAGCATTAAAGGTTGTTTATATTAGTACCGTAAATCTTTGATATTCATAGGTAATTTGAGAGCATGTTGAAAGGAAATAGTTAAACCATTATACTAATAGGCTAAAAGAGTCCAATAAACCGGAGAGTAGAACATGAAAGTACCATCTCATCAAAACTAATACGCAAAGAATTTATTTAAAGTGGAAAAAGCTTGCAGGAACAGATTTTAATTTTATGAAATGAAGAACTATTTTTATAATAATGATTACTAATCTCTAAGTTCAACAAATAAAATCCCGGACGCGTTTCGACATCACTGTCGTCATCAGCTTTATAAAACAGGAGAAACTAAATCTGAAATGCGTAAAAATACAAAACTTTAGGAAAGAATTTATTGTGCAAAAAGTTCTTTATCTAAAAAATTTGCTATTTACGGAGTCTAATTTGAGAAAAGTGGCTGGGTTGCAACGCCATAGGGAACATCCCAAACTACACAATTACTATTTACAACCATTTAATAAGGGTTTAAAAGAAGAAAGAAGCTGTAGCAAGAAAACATGTTACGATTGATCTGCTAGTAAACCAGTCTATTGACGAAAGTTTTGGAGCCACGAATATTTCTTCCTCGAGTCCTCTCTTTCTCTAAATCTTTTCATTGAGTATTAACCGCAATATCCAAGTGTTCAAGTTATTTTATCTCTTTTTTATAATTTTTATTGTCACCTTCGCCTTGATTTATTCTCTTTAATACTTCTATGTTTGAAATGCGTGGACTATTATTGGGCGATTAATCCGAGATTAAGCGAGCGATTAATTGACCTACATGGTACTAGAAGGTACAACTCGATTTCTAGATGCTGTACACATGTTAAATCGAAAACCAAATTCAATAATTCTACCTGTGCTCTTATTTATGCCAATCTATGTATTTGTATCTATGTATACTTAACCCTCACACGTGGGACGTCACAACAGACGTTGTGACGTCCCACGGACCGCTGCATTTTAGATTTAGATGACCTCTATTATTTGTCATTTAGATTTGCTCTTCCCAGTACCTTTAAGTTATTCTGTTGTCAACCTTAGTGTGTAGTGTAGTAATTCTGTTGCGTTTAGTTTTCGAGCTAAGCTGTGCTTGCGGTCGAAAGGAAAGGTCGAAATAGATTCTATTCTATTAATAGAGCCTATTGTTGTCTGGAAATCTATATTTCCAGCAGATATGGTACAAGAAAAAGATAATTAAGAGAATGACAAAAAACATTGGAACATGTAACGTGAGGAAGCTGCTGGAAACAGGATTAATGAAAGAACTAGCGACACAGTTAAAACAATACGAGATAGAAACAGAACAAAATAAAAGACAACTCAAAACCATTGTACCAATACTTAAAACCAGGTAACCGAAAACGGACAGCTAATATTCACTAATAAGTGCTAATATGTGCAAGTTCCACCAAAGAGCGACACCTACTAGCATAAATCAGCGAAGGTGTTGCTATTAATAGTTCAGTCTTATATCAGCTGCAAATAAAGTGACTTAAATTTGTTTATTTAATGCAATAATTATTGTAATATATATCAATAATTAACTTGTTATTATTCTGAAGCTATTTGCTGGGGCGACTTTTAATATGCATTTTTTGCAGTTGATATTATCGTACCTACAAATCAATCGTAACTTTTAGGTGTAGCTTATATGTTTATCAAATTCACAAGAGAATTTCAGCCAGTCTGCCTTTTGAAAGTTCCTTCTTGGTCTGGGGATGGATCAGAGGATCGAATTCTGGATACCTACTTGATATATTATTGGAATATGTTGCCTGTGTGGGAAATTTTTCAAGACTTGTTATATAGACAGGTTAATTTTGAGAACTGTTTGTTGAAAAACAAATATCTAAGTTGTATTCCTGTATAAAAATGACCCTGTCTTTTGCATCCAATATTAGGCTGAGGTTGTTTTTGTCTCCTCACTCTACAAGTGTTTTGCCGTTTTGGTGATTGCTGTGATATTTCCTCTATATAATGAGATATGTTACGCCAAAAATTTAAAATTCGGGTGTTCTGCCTCTACGTTTTAGATCAGTTTCATCACCTACATGAGTTTCCTGAATGATCATCCTGAAAGCCACATCAATGTTGTTTTCTCTCAGAATCTTAGATATATTTCACACTTTGATCTGATAAGTTCCTCTTTGTTTAGTTGGTATATTCAAATGCTTGGTCCAATACTCTTTGTCATATAGTTCTGTGAAAAACTATTTTTTGTAATTATTTCCATGTATATCGATGGCTAGGAGATCTTTAAGGGACTAGTCGCCAACTGTTGCACTAGCTCATTTAGCGTTACTTATGTGTAAAATTCTTTTACTGACGCCAGCTAGATTACACCCTAGCACCCTTAAAATCCAATGATTTATGAATATGTACTGTGCATCTCTAGTGTAAATAGCCACTTGCAGCACACTTCTTAATCATACCAAGATTAACCCAGAAGCCGATCTTTGATTCTTTTCTCTAAAGTTAGTCACTATTAGTGAACTAATCTAGTAGTTAAACAATGAAATTTTACGTATACAATAACAAAGGCAAACAACACCAACGAGTAGCTTTTTTTAAAGAGATTATAAATGAATTCCAGTTAAACAAATTCATATTGATCTAGCTTCTGTGGAGTGTTCCTCTGCATGTATTAGCAGACGAAAGGAGACATCTCTATGAGAGAAGAGAATATTTGACAGCAACCTTAAAAAAAGAAGAAAGCGAAAGATCAATAGAAAGTTGGCAAAAAGAGTGGAACAATACGGAAGATGTTGTTCAGTGGACCAAGATGCTGATCCCGACTGGATTACTTCCTGACGCAAGTGCTCCCATGACATGGGTGTTTTGGGACATATCTTCATAGATTCAGAAAGACATACAGATAAATGCCTATACTGTGACACTGTTACTCACACAATATTGGAGTGTAATAGATGGACAGTGGAGAGAAACAGAATGTATAGAGAAGTAGGTATGAACCCTGTTACTGTGAGAGAGATGATCGTGAAGCTGACGGAAAGTAAGGAGGAGTGGAATATTGTACATAATACATTCGAACAGTAATTAAAAAGAAAGAAGAAGAGAAAGAGAGGGAACAACGACAGAGATAAGATATAGATAAGAGAAGGAAGTGCTCCCAAAGCGTCGACAACCTTACAGCGGCCATCCCACTTTCGGAGTACGGTACGTGTGACAGTCAACTGCGCACAGGTAGGAGACAGACCAGCCATTCCTAGGGATGAATTAACCTGGTATCCTGGTATGGTTTTTAGAAATTTCCACCCTCTGACAAAAAAAAATCTTCTGTGGAGTATAATGATATTGGCACTATTGAGAATTTACTTTTTTGCTATGAACAAATGATGACATTCTTAGTAATTTTTAGAATTTACTTTTTAATATTTGAGATACTCCGAGGTACTAACAATGTACATTCCGAAATAAAAAATTTAATCTAGATTTATAAATGCGCTCTATTGCAATAAATGCAGTTAATTTGGCTAGTTTTCAGGAGACGAGTATGATTATATGCCAACAAAAGATGTGGAGGTGTTTAGTTTAAGTTAATTGACAATGAAACAGTTTTTACGTAGGCAACCGTTCACCTTCGTATTATAGCATTAATAAAACTTGAGATACACTCGCCGACTTGATATTAATTCATTCAAAGTTTTAGATTATTTTTATCTGCGGAATTTACTAATATATTATTATTTTTAAGCTTCCAACGAAGAGACTTCCATTTTTTCTGTATTTCTTTTTATTCTACACTTTTTTTTTTCATCAAAGTTTTTCTATTTTTCGTGGCGAAACGTAGCAAAATATTTATTTACCTAGTTTTTTGCTAATAACAATATAACAGTGGTTAGTTTGGCTAAAATGTAGGCATATATTTTAGCACTTCTTCAAGACTAATTGTTGCAGGAGACCCTGTTGCAGAAGTAAGATTTAGCAGTATGCCAGAGCACACTTATAAGAAATCTTTAGATTTCCTCCTCCACTATGTTTTTTTTCAACAGAAAATGTGTGTTGCTGAATGTCTGAGGTGAAGTTGGACGACTGCGAATGGGTCGATCATTTTCCAGTAACGCGAGCGATATGTTATCATATATTGAGACGTTAGAGCGAATTTCGTATGCAACAGTTACCACACATTCATCAATGACATAATCGACATAACGTTCAGGTTACTTAGATCTGTTCGATAGTCTAGAATAAATACGTATCTACCACCAAATTGATCTACTTCTGGAATGGCAGTAACTTGCTATTAATCTGGAAATTTGAACAAACGAAGACTGACATCACAATCGGTGACATAAAATTTAGACTCGTCCATAAAAGGCACAGGTCTACAATACCGAAGTTGCCAATTAACGTGAGTTCTCACAAATTGCTGTAACGTACGTATGTGATTCGAAATCGTTATTGTTGCCATCTTATCACTAACCGTCACTCCATTTGTTATTCTCATTTTATTCTCGAAAGGGTCTCCAGCGGTGCTGGTAAAGCAACACTTCTGCGACTTCTACTCTTCGTGTGTATTTTCCTGTCTTTATAATTCGTGAAAACTTGGTCTAAGATCGTATTAAGGACGATGGTCAATATACATTTGAACTGGTTTATCAAATAGTACTGTACGAGCCCTAATAACTAATAACTAGGTATATATTGGGACAAACTAAAATACATACATAATTAGATAGTTGATAGTTTATTTTTTTGCTAATATTTTTTCATGTAATATTACGTAATTAGATAATTAGGTTCAATCAGCAATACAAAATAAAATATACAGCACTTATTAATAACAAAAATTTTTTATGTTGCATAAACACCTAAATTATAATTACAATTACAAAAACACCTTTATTTTACATGACAACTAAATATTGGGACATATACGACGAATATTTATTTGTAAAACGCAGTAGCATCTCCCTTAGACTTTAGGACCGCCCTTAGACTTTAGGACCGATCGAATTCGGTTGGGCATTGACTCGACTGAAGCAGTAGACAACTGCACGGTTGGAGAAGATGCGATAGTCGAAAGGCGGCCTACAGAGGAAGAGGTGGTGACAGCAATACAAGAAATGAAAAATAACACAAGTCCTGGTAAAAATGACATATGCATAGAAATGATAAAGGTTGGTGGAGAACAACTACAAAGAAAAATATATCAGCTACTAGTGCAAGTATGCGAAAAGGAAATAATGCCATCGAAGTGGTATGAGGCCCGCATATGCCCTCTGCATAAAAAAGGAGACAAACTGAAGTGTGACAACTATAGAGGTATAGCCTTACTAGACACAGTACCTATACAAAATGTGTACCGTGTTCGGGAATAAATTAATTCCTAATAAGCTCTATTTTAGCTTTAAGTTTATGTAATGTCCGTTGTGGGTTGTTTCTTAGTCTGTTTCATTTTATGAAAGTTATGTTAGATGGTCAAAAAGAGACATTCATATTGTGGTTTCCAAAGCAGTCTGTGATTCTTGCCCTGCTTTGTCCTCCAAAAAAATATAATTCACACAACACAAAGTATATTTTCATACTTCAACTTTTCATATCTACATTAGGCAACACCTGCTGTTGCTCACTGGTGACCATTAAACGACAGGAACTAAGTCCGCTGCCGCATTGCCTTTGATAATCTTTGCCGCAGTTGCTGATGAAATGTCAGGAATAAACACAATCCTAGACACGTGAAAGAAGGGTATTTTTGAAGACCCAGTCAACGTGTCTGAATCATTAAAATACCCTGGTCAGTAATCCGAGTGTGGCTACTTGGATGTTTACTGATGAAATAACAAAATAACACTATCAATTGCATAACTAATGTTGTTAATTCGTGTTCCATTGACCTTTATTCCAGCAGTTTCTTCCTCAAGAGTATGAATTGAAGAGAAGTAGTGACAGTACACATCCCTGTCTAACCTCTCATTTAATTTCGATTTCTTCTGTGTTTTTACTAATGCGTACTAATGCTCGTTGTGTACTCTTAACTTTGCTTGAAAATCAGACTGGTCTAAAACTCAATAGGCCACTGGGTTTTCAAATATTTAAAATATTAATGTCAGAACTATACTTAAAGCTCCATCTATGAATTGGTAGAGAAATAAAGTTTGTGCTACTCTGGTTTATTTGCCCTGTATAAAAAAAGGATAAAACAAATGTAATAATAATTGAGAATAGAAACTTTTTGTATCAAATTTAATAATAAAAGCAAATATCAGTCTTCCATCTTTGGTTCTAATAGACAACCGTTGTGTACTCATGTTTATTTTAAATAGGTCGTGCATCGTAATGTTAAATACATAGACAAAAAATGCAACAGAACGTTCGCGTATCTATGACTAATCACTCAAATGATATAAAATTGTGCAAAAATATTTATATCGCAAATGTGCTATAATTTATATTTAAAAAAAAACATAATTTAATATCTATAAATTCATTATAGGCCAGTAAATGAACGTGAAATACGGCAATACCGTATAATTTTTTGTGTCACCACCAATTTGCATGAAAATTTGGATTTAGGTTCTACTTACCCTCCACTTCACTTTTGGACTTGTTCCGTTGGTTGCTTTTTATTTTTTAGGTGTGAAAACCAGCCCTCCGAAGATCCCGTTTAGGGTGAAATACGTATAAGCGGATACACAGACGCACTATACGTGAAATCAAATCTTAACTGTCTTTCCTTTTATTTCGATATACTCTTTATGAGTACGAGAAACGAATTCGCTAATGATTTTTGCTTAGTGGAGGAGATATGTTGTGGAATATAATTTTAGATTCCCCGTGTCTCTAATTACATCTTTATCAACGTCTGGTTTGCCTTACAATTCTTAGAAGGCACAGATTAAAGCAGAAATCTAAATTTGGTTTTCGAAAATTAGTTTACGGATTTATTTATCAGATGTCGCTATTGCGTCCAGATCGTATCCATTTTAGTGTTGCTTCTACTATGACAGGAAAGATTGTTTTCACGTTTAGAGCGTTTGTGAATAGCCTCTCTGAAGATCCCGTTTAGGGTGAATTTAGGGTTACGTATAAGCGGATACACAGACGCACTATACGTGAAATCAAATCTTAACTGTCTTTCCTTTTATACAGTTTTAATATTTTACCACATAATTCTACCAGTATAAAAAAAAACACGCCTTGCGAAAAAATTCGAATAGTTGTAGTATTTTTTTATAGAAACTATAAATACAATTATTTTTTTTTAGCAAAATGTTATAAATTTATTTTAATTATAATAATATAAAGTTAAAACCAACTTTTATTAGTTTGTAAAGATGGGTGAAAGTATGTCTGTGCCTCAGTGTGTATCTTAAAATGCTCCAGTATTCGCGTTCTGACATCTCCTAAAATATGTGATTGTTTTTTACACATACTATGAAGTACTAAAAAACCATTTTGTAGGGTTTTTAAGGGCAATAAGATCATTTAAATTCATTTTTAACTGTTATTTTTGAAAGGGTTGTAATTGAAACGGCTTGAACGAGTCACTATCACGAGTGTATGCAAACTTTAAACAGCCATATTTCAACCAACTTTTGTCTTACAGAAAAACAAAAAAAAACCAAAATGTTTAGAAAAGCAAAAGCTATATTATTATATTTTTTTACTTTTTAAGGTTTTTCATATTACTAATAATTTTTAAGGTATCTTGAAAAAAAGGCATTTAAATTAAAAAAAAATTACTTTACAACCAATTTTTTTCAAAAATAAGTAAATTGTAAAGCGGTAATGATTATTTTAATTTGGGGTGCTAATTAGGAGTGATCTTCACGATGTTTTTACCAAAAAAAAATGATCAACTTTATTTTGAGCTAACTCGCTTAGTTTTGTTGCTAGAATATTAAAAAAAAAATAAAGCCTTTTTTCTACTTTACTTTCAAAAAGTTTTGATGAGTTTCTCCGAAAAGTGCTTCATTATGGTGGTTATGTCACGTTGAAATATTTGTTTTTGAATTTGACAAATAAGAACCTACATACTTATCATGAGCTATAACTCTGCTTCTACTAGATCTACAGACTTTATACGTTCACAATTTTTTTTTTTTATAACCTACATTTCTGTTAAAAATATTTTTTTCGATAAAATACTTACTTTTTGAGTTATTTGTGAAATGCCTTCTGAAAACGTGGTTTTGATTTTGAAAAATGAACATTTTTACTCGCAAATAAATTAAAAAGAATGGTTTAGTGAAAAAACTCTAGAACCAAAACTCTGGTTTCGAGACCAAAAGTAAAGTACAGGGTAATAGGAACCTAAATCCAAATTTTTAAGCACATCCGTCGTGACAAGGAAAATTACACACCAAAACGGTCATTTACGAGAAGGTTTATTAGAGAATAAAATTTTATTTATACTAGTGAGTATATTCATTTATCAATAATAATTGTGAAAGATCTAGGCACAACGTTCTTTTTTCAATCGAATAGAATTTATTTTAACAATACATGATCGATTTGACATTGCTACTAATAACAGACTGCAAACAGACGCCTTAATTGCTATAAGTCATACATATTACAATCCTTTGTTGGATATATAGTTAACGTTTTAGTTGGAATTCTGTTAAAATTAATGGTTATACTCCCATTTTTATGTTTTGGTTTACAATTTACATAGGATTAAAAAAATATCGGCTAAACAAGAATAATAATTAATAAGACAATTTTTCGAACAAATGAATAAAATATTATGAACAATACAGCAATGGTAAAATTTTATCTTAAGTGCCTTCACGTTTGAAGGTCGCGACAATATGGCAAATTTTTGTTTGTCCTGAGATTGGTAAATTAGTTGGTTTCCTATGTTGTGGTCCACTTCCTTGTGTTAAGCAGCATGGTTTTTTCTGTATGCCTATACTTCTCTTTTCTTCTAATATTACTTAAAGTTTTAATAGAAATTATAGATTACATGGGTGATTCTCATAGAGAGTATAAAGAATGGATGTTAGAGAATCACCCATGCGATAAGCCAGGCACCAAAAAGTCAGTATAGACACATAGTCAATACTGAGTTTAATATCGGCTTTTTGCACCAAAAAAATCTATCTCACTTGTAATCTACATAACAACTAAAGCAGAGAAAGACCAAATAGAAAAAGAATATGCTTTACATATTGCAAACATACGGACGTGAATCTAGGACCCTATGACAAGCGGAAAGAAGAAAGGACGCCACTGAAATGTTCTGTTGGAGAAGAATATTCCCAATGAGCTAAAAGTTACGGCTATTCAACAAAGTTAATCTCCAAAAATTAAAATACTTTGGACATGTTATGACAGCAGACACAGAAAATATGAAAAGACTTATTACCCAAGGAAAGACAGAAGGCCACGAGGAAGATCTCTAACAAGATGGACCAATCAAATTACAGGCATATGCAAAAGACCTATGCATGAGTTGACCAGAGGCAGAGATCTTTGGAGACGGACAATACACAACATCACGATGACCACTAAACTCCCTCCGGGAGTTCAGCATTGAAGAGAAAGAGAGAGAGATATTACAAACAAATGTGTTGCACGTGAAGCCAAAAATCGTGATAGAGAGGTTTCTAAGGATACAGCAACAGTTGTAACTGCCTGCTTTGATTTGCAAAAAATATTAAGTGCACCCCAATCAGAGGTATCATTGTTTTATGATAAAAGAAAGTTTAAAGTGTATAATTTTACTATCTTGAGATTATATGGGCGATTCTCTAACATCCATTCTCTCTATGTTACATTAGAAGTCCAAGGTATGAAGTTTTCCTAATTAACGGAACTGCAGTCCTGTGTTCATACTGTTTAGTCAAGAGCGTTCACAAATATAGTGCCTTCATTATCTTAACAGTCTCTTAAAAATGATGGTTGAAAATTTGTAAGTTATCAGAACCGACTTAAATCCTAATAAAATAATTCTTCAAATGTTTAAGGTCCTAAATTCTAAGAATTCGAACTTGGTTAACTACTTAAAATTTTTAATTTGGCTACCTTGTTATCAGGATTAATTTTACTCAGCGAATTAGTGTTTAAAGATTAATCTTTAATTTTTATATGTTGTATGTCATAAAATACAATGTGCGTCATACCTACATGAAAAACAACCAGTTGCAAAATAGTCTTTAGGTGAACAAGTTGTTAGAAGTTGTGATATTTGGCGAAATATTGTTACAATGTGTCGTCCGGAATTGTAATAAAGATAGCATAGACGAAGCTCCTCTTCAACCTGCCGGCCCTTGAAAATTGTCATTTAGAAGAGGCTTCTCTTTTTTTTTAACTTTATCCAATAGACACTTGAGTTAAACTGGAGCATTAGAAAAATGCATGTTAGAAAAATTAATAATCCAGTACATCCAAAAACTAAAAAAAGTGACTGGTGTTTCTAGGTAGTATGATAGTGCTGATGAAGACATAATTCGCCGTAAAATCTTACGCTACGTATAAAGAAGAATTGGTGCCGACGCCGAACATTAGACAATTTTCTTAATTGCAGAACTGGAATTAAGTGCGGTAGAACAAGTTTGTTAAAGTATGTGCCTCGCATAAGATTTAAGTTTAAGAAAAAACAATATTTAACGAAAACGAAAACAGTACCGGAGAAAAAATAATTCAATTATTTACACAGATGAGACGTGATTCGACACCCACGACACTCATCAAACGATTGATTTGGCAAGAGCGAACACGCGTTTTCCAATAAAGGAAACGCGTAAAAATGTTGGGTATCCACTATGTTTGCGAACCAACGACTGTTCCACATAGTGGATACTTTCGCCACAGTATATTGCTTAGTTTTAAGCTCCAATAGGTGGCGGTAAATTAGGCGAACACAAAGGCGAGCTCAGTCTGTTCGTGGACGCGAGCAAGATGTTACGAATTTCATACGTATCGTATATCACGCTCCACGCTCGATTAAATAGAGAGGTCGTAAGAAAAATATTTAACTCTAATCGGGTTGTAACGAAACTATACTGTGCTGAGGGATCCCCAGGATGAGAATTAAAAAAAAATGAAAAGAAACGCTCGAGTCGAAATCGAAAGAGGTATGGACATATCGGGGCAAATATAAGATAAAATGAAAATTCTGCTTTCGGGGTTTCGAAGAGAGAGAGGATACTTTAGCAATAATGAACAATGTGGTTACTACACAAGTCAGTCCCATAATTATTATACAACACGACCAAAAACAGCTACACTGAATCCGATTTATTCATCAGCACATTCACCATCAACACTTAGTACCTCTCAAGCTGATATTGGTCAAGGCATTTTAAGGGAATCGTAGTACAACACAGCGAGTACCTCTTAATTTGATATTTGTCAAGGCAGTCCAAGTGAGTTACAGTACGGATTCTTTCGATGTCAATGACTAAGTTTTGTTATACTTTTTACATAATTTTTGTTATTTGTGTGAAACCTATTATTAATAAAGCATTTCTTACCTTCACATTGTCTTTCAGAAGACTCGATAAAAACTGGATGAGAGCGGCGCAAGATAGACGGGGTTGGAAACATGAGGAAGAGGCCTATGTTCAGCAGTGGACTCTTGAGGCTGGATGATGATGATGATGATGATGACATTGTCTTTCAGTCCATTGATAATAGCTTGAGAGACTTCTGGGATAAATTTGCTGCTTGCCTGTTTTGAGATTTTAAATAAGTATTGCAGGCTTGCAAAATTATCACCCGTAGCTAAATATATGGCTCTTCGAAATTTTATGTCTTTTTTTTTTGTATTGATGGTAGAACCAAATTATACAAATATTCAAAATTGGATGAAGACATTAGCATGATTTATAATGGCTACTTAATTCCTGAGATTTGAGTTCCAACACCAATGGATTCGAACGTCTTTTTTTGTAAATGTCAGATTCCCAAAAACGAGGAGGGCTTCTATAGTCTTCGAGAAGATAATGAAATAAATGCAAGCACATGCTGCACTAGCAACTAATGGTGTCTAGGTGACGTTCACTCAAAGGTTCGTTAAAAATTGTGGAAGGCACGAGAAAGGGATGTGTTTCATGTAGAGGAGCGCATGTCGTATTTATTGAAGAAGTTGCAGGATTGCCAAGCGGGAAAAGTTGGCGAACATAGTGGATACCCACACGGTATTCCATATTTCATTCCGGATGAGTAGACGGGCTGGTTCCAAAGGCTTTGATTTTATCTGCCAAAAGTATTGGTGAATCTTGGGTCGAATATCACCAAAACATAACCGTGGAGGTATTTGAATACTGGTTTAAAAATAAATTAATACCAAATACACCACCAAACAGTGTAGTTGTTATGGACAATGCGTCTTATCATAGTAGACAATTAAATAATTTTGTTTATTTTGAAGAAACACGTACGAAAAAGGATTTATTGCAAATTCTAGACATTATCTATAAAAAAAAAAGAATATGTTTGTGTTAAGTATGCAGAAGGTATGGGTCATATAATTATAATACTGCCACCATATTCTTGTATGTTTAATCCTATAGAACACAATGTAGAATCAATTAAAATCTGGCATTAGGAGGAAAAATGTTACTCCTACTCTAAGCGCTTCTGTAATACAACTTTTTAATAAGTACAAAATATTAATATTAGCAGGTGGGAAAATGCAATTGCACATATAGAAAAAGTTGAAAATTCCTATCTTCAGATAATTTTCAAAGTATTGTAATTAATTTAGCAGATGATAATGGTAGTGACACTGACCTCACGAAATTAATATTTTTGTATAGCTGTATTCTAATTTTGTAAATTAATATTTAATACGCTTTTATTTCTTCAATTTTGTATGTTCATGTGCCTAAATGATTTTATAACTCGGTACGGTCCTAGGGCTTAGCCCGGCCCCTTTAAAAGTTCAAAGCTGGAGCCTTTCGTTCTTAAACCCTTGTTTATCGCTTGATTTACCGGTTAACAAAATTACGCATAAGTCAAGGCACTATATTTGTGAATGTACCTTTACAGTCCTTATCGATAAACCTTTAAACAAATATGCTAATTCCCTCTCTGAACAGATAAATAATTTTGACGAAACGTAGTAGGTACATATCTGGAAGGAGAAACGAGAAATCAGTGATCTTGTGCGCAGTGCGGATAATAGTCAGCTGTGTTAATTCATAGATTGCACCATTACGGGCCATTCGTCATCGGTCGCGGTCGTGCGCCACTAAAGGTCAAGGTTCGCCCTTTTCCTTTTTGCCAAATGAATATTTTCATTAATATCGGGGGAATTTGTAAAATGTTAATCCTCTTAGTAATATTCTAACGACGCAGTTTATTAAGGCTATTAGAATTTTTAACGTAAACTTGGGTTATTTAAAAGTTACATATTTACGTATTATTAGTTATTTACAAGGGTTGTTAGATGTTATGAAGTTTAACAAAAGTATAAATTATTATTGAAAATATTTTATTGCTTTTCAAATTATCTTTGGTGATAGTCTTGATACAAGTATGCTGTATATAGCTACATTTAAATCAAATTTTCTACAATTTTTTTTTAATTTCCCATTTAGGACGAATTCTTTTTAACTTATCTTCTGTCTTTTCACATCTTTTTAATGTTTTTAAACCAATAATCTGGCCCTTGCTATGTAGCTCAAACTTTGGACTTTTTAAATGGGTGAATTTTGCATAAACCAGTGCTATTGTGCGGTAGAATTGAATTTTCGGTATTGCATTTCTGATATATCACTTTCAAGAATAATAAGCCCTACTAACGTGTGACATTTTTATTGTACAGCAGGTATGCGTTTGTTTTTGGTTCTATGTATGTTCCCTGTATTTTGTTCTCTGATATTATATTGAATAATATTTTAATGACCTTTACTTGGAAATAAAGCTAGAACCTACAAAAATGAAAATTCTCAGAAGAATTGATGAAAATGATTTGGGGATAGAGCCTAAAAAACAGTCTTATCACATTAAAATGTCGCTTTAAAAAGTTTTAATAGGAATTATTGACGTAATGTGTGTTGCCTAACCTTCAATTTTTATATTTGTTAACATTATAATATTTGAATTAACCCCTTAACGTACACATTAATTTTGAAGTTATGGTCAAAAAATGATCGAATTTTTTTTTAGTGAAAATGTTTTGTTTTTGTTATAATTAAATAAAAAAAATATATTAACTAAATTATAATGAGACGGAACAAATATTCTTTAATAATTTATAAAACGAATAATTTGACAAAAAGCAGAAGTATCAGTAACAACAATCGTACGAAAATAATAAAAGAGGAAGTTGCTTAAGCAATACTACAAATAAAACAAGGAAAATGATATCCCTGAAGAAGTTTGGATAGCCGGAGGATAGATACAACTACGTTGGTTAACAGGTTTGTTTAATAGAATTATGAAAATGAAACAAATCCCATATGTGTGGAGAAGCTGTATCTTTGTACCTCATGAAATTACTTAGCATACATTAAAGTACGGAAGGAGTAATAGGTAGACGTTTACGTGAAAAACAAGACTGATAAGCAATAGGTACAAATTTCATTACAAGCGCTGATCCACAAAAGTTCTTTCGGGTCGATTGATGGAAAGTAATACGTTCCCATTTAAAACATACAACAAATGTTCATATCTTATTTATTGATCTTGATGAAATATATGGTTAGTAGGTATATCTTGGGAATGTGCTCTATGGTGAATACTGAATAAGAATTCCCAGGGAGTAGCAATTTTAGGACTTTTCTAGGGGAGACTGATAAATTTCATGTAAAGGAAGTATTGCATCAGGTATCACTACTTAGTTCTTATCAATTCTTATTACTGCTGGATTAGATAAAAGGAAAACTTCACAGAGATCTTCCTTGGTGCTTAAAATATGTTGATAATGTGGTAGGATGAAATACTGAAAGGGAATTGGAACAAAGGAGTGTATATTAGAGAAAGTCTAGATGTGGCCAATATCAGAATCGCTCAGTATTAAGTTTCTGGGAAGAATAAGCGAGGAAAAGAAAAATGGTTCAAATTTATAATGGTTAATTGCAAAAGCCCTTTTTGTTGCAGTAATTTGTAAATGTTAATAATTTTGTTTTTTGAATAATGTCGTATAATATAATTACTTAAAATTATGGAAATTAATGAGTTATTGAAGTGTGCTAAGATTGACCAAATAGTTTGTAAATTATTCAATGTGTTTATAAAGCAGAGCGATTTATAAACAATTTAGCAGATCGCAATCGGTTGTTTGAGGCTTAAATTTTAAGTTATATTAAAAAAATCCAACATTTTATCAAAATTGTTATTAAATAAACCGTTTGAAAAAGGGCTAACTTTTTTAGCTTATAAACATTTATGATAACTTTGATATTTTTTATGTCACGCGCTTGTAAGTAGGCTCACTGAAAATATCGTGAAAGAAGACAATCTTTAAAAAACCTTGCTATGGCCAATAGGAACTAAGATAACGTTTTTTTCTTAAAATCAAATTTTCGTTGTTAATTAACATTCGAACTGAAAACAGATTATAAGTGAAGATCTAGATTGTATGATCCAATTTATAGATGACATATATACAGAGAAGGTGTAAAAAGTTATATCCGGTTATAGTGATCGTAGGTACTCGTAAAATACCACCACGTTAAAGTATAGAACTAGAGGGTAGAACTTTTCGAGTTACGTTTTTTTAGAATGGAACTTCAAATTGAATAAATAGTTAAATTCGTCTTTTTTATGGAGAAATTTAACTAATTGATTTTCAGGAATTTTCCTACTTTTCCGAGAGGTAAAAATAACACAGTTCTTTTTATTTTATCGGGCTACCGCAATTTAAAAAAATCAATCTTCTGCGTGCCACAGAAACCGAGATATTGCAAATTTTTGTTGCGCGCTCCAATTTGAAGTTCTATTCTAAAAAAAAAACGGAGCTCGAACAGGCGGTATTTTACGAGTACATACCATCACTTTAATAGGCGAGCGATTTACTCCGATGAGCAGAGAATAAACTGACCAATTTTTTTTTGTCTTTCATTTCTTTTTTAAGTTCAAATTTATTTTTTTTATTTTTCCAAGTGGTCCGAAGATTGATATTAACAAATAACTTTTTTAGGCGTATCTCATCGAAATAAATATGTTTTTTTCTTGGTAATTTTTCGAAAAATACATCCTTTTCGAGATATTTGCAATTTTTTGTTGACAAAATACCTTAATTAGTGATTTTTGGGATTTTTTTCTCAAAAAACCACTACATAAATTGCAATTCTAAAAAAGATTTATAATCTTCAAGCCTTTAAGTACAAGCAGGAATATTTTGACAAGGATAAATGGATTCCATCTTCCTCAAAGTATGGAACCAAATATTTCGATCTATCGCTGTATATTATAATAAGTGTGTACGGTCGCAGTGATAAAGATAGAAACCACTTATTCTTGTCAAAATATTTTTACTTATACGTGAAGGTTTAAAGATTATAAAGTTTTTTGTAGAATTGTAATTCATTTAGTAGTTTTTTAGAAAAAAAATCCCAAAATCACTAGTTAAGCCATTTTTTAACAAAAAATTGCAAATAACTCGAAAAGAAAGCTTTTTTTGAAAAATTACCAAGAGAAAAACTATTTACTTTGATGAAATACGTCTTTTACTCGAAGTGATTCGGGAAATTGTTTTTTTTTTGTTATAGGTTATTTGTTAATAATACCAATTTCCGGTCTATTTGCAAACCAAAAAAAAATACATTTGAACTTAAAAAAATATATAGAATCGAATATAAAAGGTTTGGTGCAGTGCAAATGCAAAATAAAAATTTAGTCGGTATGTTCCGTTTCTAAGCAACTTTTTAGGGGTAACCGCTTGCTTATAACGGGTTCCCCTTTTTACACCACGGTATATGCCATCTATAAAATGGATCATAAAATTTAGATCTTCGTTTACAATCTGTTCAATTTTCATCTCTCAATGATAATAAACAATGGAAAGATGATTTTAAGAAGAAGAATCGCCATCTTGGTTCCTATTGGTCAAAGGTTATTTTTAAGATTGTGTTTTTTCATCATCTTTCAGTGAGCCTACTTACAAGCGCATAGCATAAAAAATATGAAGGTTATTATCAATGTTTATAAGGTAAAAAGTCAGCCCTTTTTCAAAGGGTTTTTTGATAACAATTTTGATGAAATGTTTAAATTTCTTTAATATATCTTAAAAGTTAAGGCTCAAAAAATCTATTTTCGAATCGCAAGTACAGTTTAAATAATCGCTCTCCGAGATAAACAAATTGAATAACTTACAAACTATTTGGTCGATCTATCTGCGATTTAGACATCAATAATTCATTAATTGCCATAATTTCAAGTAGATATATTATATGTCGTTATGCAAAAAACAAAGCGATTAACCTTCGTCTTCCCGGGTGGGGTACCGGGTTCGTACCCCAGATACACATTTTTTGTAATATTTTTGAAATTAGCGCCTGTTTCGTTTGGCTAATTTTATTTTCTGTCCATTAGGATATTGCAAATAATATCCTATTCATAAAATCAGTAACGATGTTTCAAATTAAAAACAAATAAATTATGATCGGCTTGTGGTACATTCGTACCCCGTGTGGGAATCTGTGTTATCTGTATTATCGGTGGCTTTGCAAATTACTACACGCATGCCGCAACTCTAATAACAGAACATCGAACGAAATAGATACCACAGATAAGATGGTAAAGCAATACTCTGCTCGTAGGATATGCAACCGATGGCCAATGGCAGTGTTTGGTCAAATATTGGATATTTCTGGCCTGAACGCTTACATCTTATGGTGTATCAAGTACCCGGATTCATCTAGAGAATAAGATGATAGACGTAATTTTTTACTAAATCTAGGAGAAGCTTTAGTAAAAGAAAATATTACCAGGCGATATAATGAGGGAGTACGATTGAGTAAGACGTTGAAGCAGTACATACAATATGTCGTTCCAGAGTTGGCGCTGGTGAAGATGCAAATGGAAGCAGCCTGTGAACGATCTTCAAGTGGACGTTGCTACTTATATAGTCGTAATAAATATCGTAAATCAAAACAATTTTGTAAGCAGTGTAAAAATTTTGTATGTGCAGAACACCATATCAAGGAAGTAATTTGCACCCGATGCCAAGAAACTTTAGACTAGGTTTCGGTCCTAAGATTTATTTTTTATTCCTACAGTTAATTTAATTAAATGATGAAAATTATTTTTTTGTTCGATATACCCTTTGATGTAATAAAAATGTGTTAATTTAAGATTTATTTCATTTTCTTATAATAAAAATTAAATATACTCATTTTTTTCTCTGGGGTACAAATGGAACCCACATGGGACTCCACGTAATTTTACCGACGTGGAAAGACGAAGGTTAACATTTATAAATTACTGCAAAAATAATGTTTTTTTTTTGCAATTATCTCGGTCAATTGTTTACGTATTTTAATTTAGAAAGTCGCAAATTTTTAAGATTTACAACTTGTATTTGAACCATTTTACTGTAAAATGTATAAGAAATATTGAACAGGCAAAAATTAATTGTTTCTCTTTTTATGATTGTTTAACATCAGCAAAACAAAATCAGCTGTACTTCTTCAAGGATTTGTCATAAAGGATTTAGAACCTTCAAAAACTTGTTTTTTCAGCTTTTTTTGCTTTACTGGCCTATAACCTCACCAAGAAATAAAGGTAGAGTGAATTATGACGTATCTACCATATGGTAGTAAAATGTATGAAGCTGAAAAAGACAATATAAAATGTAAAACGCGGCTTAACAAGAGGAGCTTTCAAAAGAAGAAATTTAGAGAACGATATCTGAAAAACTGAGATCAATACCGATTTGGCAATTTAAAGATTGAAAAGAAATAAATATTTTATTAAATCTTACTCTTGTAAAATTTAATTCTTTTAATATAGATACATATTTATCTATTTTTATCGTTATCAAAGAAAATTCTTTTTTATACATCCTTGTTTTTTCCACTCAGCCTTAAAGTTAGGCTATAAATGTGTTGATGAGCAAATTACCCCGTTACAGGGAAGTTTCATGGCATGTTTGTTTTCGTTAGATTATTCAGCTGAAACAAATTATGTCAGTATTAAGGTTACGTCAGGCGGAAGTTATTTTTAGGATTTTTTCCTGTTTGGTTCTGATTAAATTGATTGAGGCCAGTGGAAAGCATTATATAATAACTGTTTTTGTTGCTAAGGTTCAGGTGGCTCGGGAAATATGTTTAAGGACTAATAATAATAGTGTTTTTTCTTTGTACTGGTTAGATATTTATTTTGTGGTCTATGTTTACCTCGGTGTTAAAGGCTATAAGACGAAAAGAAAACTTATCAGGTATATTTATTTTTAATTTTAATAAACCGTAAAGATTAATACTAAGAACATTTTCAAGGTTTCTTATAGTGTAAGTAATAATTTAAATAAGTAATATTTAAAGCCTAAGCTATAATTATTATACTTTTGGACATGAATATCCCCTAGATTCTTAATTTTTTCACTTCATTAATTCAACTATGATTAATATTGTTTTGTAATCTTGAATGTCTATTAATCGAAGTTTTCAGTATACAGATTGAACGAATTTAAAACGGAACATACGAAATCAATGTATTTCGGCTCAACTCCGCTCTAGGTGGTTGGCCAACAAAAGGTTGTCAAATAATTATATTATAAAAATCCAATACTTCAGCGGGCTGCTGGATTCTGAATTCATTCAAGAACAAGTCAAAACTCCACCCAAATAGGTTGCCTAGAATCACAGTGAAAACTAGACTACACAAGCAGTTATTATGCTGTCAAACCACTTATCGCTTCCTTATAGTCCAAGAGATAGAGCCGCAATTTTGAACTGATCAGTAATATGACATTTCTCTATTGGAATATATTCATTGTAACTGGGTTAAGACTTTGCCTTACAGACGGACGCCCCTCGTGGTACAGGGGGTGGCTATACAGGGATGAAGTTGTAATTTTTTTCAGAAAAATTAACGATCGATAATATGGCTGAAAATTTGCCCAGAGTAAGATCTTGGTATAACCAAGATACATAAGGGGTGGCGGACAGGGGTGAAATTGCAATTTTTTGGGGAAAAATTAACGATAAGTAATATGTCCGCCATTTTCATGGCTCATTATTTAGCCCCTAAAAACTCTAAATCCAAAAGGGCGGTCAGCTGGGTTGGTACAGAGAGCCATAAAACGGGGTCAAATGTACCACTTGCCTGCCCATTTTAGGTCTCGGTAACAATTTTCAAACTGATTTTATTATGATATTTTTATACCGATTGATTTGAAAATTTGTATGCTCACTTCTGTTACTATTCTGAGAAGCGTCAAGTAGAGTTTTCCTCAAAATTTTCCAAAAAAATTTCCGTAAATGAAAATTTTCGTAATTTTTTGAGGTAAAATCTAATTTATAGAATCCTTTCGATTTTCTGTAAGTTATACCATGATTTTTTTCCAAAAATTTTCAAACGATTTTTACGATAAGAAAAAAAAATTAGAAAAACTTTTCTAAAACATTTGATAAAACTCTACGTCATCGTCTGAATCTTTTATAGAATATTTTGTAGTTTTAAAATGATATTATGATAATGTTTTTTTTTTCAAACTAAAGTCATATTTACTTTACAAATCACATTTTTTTCTTAAATATAAATATTTTACGAATTAATTTTTAATTGAATAAATCTTTGATATTTGATATTTTATTAAATTAAAGTAATTTTATAATGTTAACTATTAAATATTTTTGGTATAACAAATAGTAATTTTACTTATTTTTTATTACAATAAAAAGGTTTTTAAATTTATATTGCATAAATAATGGTTGTTCAGATATAAGAAAAATTTGATTTATTATTACATTAATAATCAAATACAAAATATATTATTTCTATTTATCAATAGGTAAAATTCAATTTGTAGAATTCCTTTAACATTTTACAAATAATTATTAATAAAAATCAATTTAATAGTGGAATTATCAATTTTTTAAGTTTTGAAATTTACTTTGTACTTAGATATTTTCAATATTTTTTTTTAACTTTCAAATTGATTGAATTTTTTTTTCATTAGTTAATTATAATTTTACAAATTCTGTTTGGACATTAATTTTGCATCATTATTATTTTAAAATATTAAAATAATAATGATGCGCGTTCCATTTAGATCAGTAATTCTAGACGCATGCGCTAAATGTAATAAGTATCAAGATGCTTTTATCCAACTTGATGAAACTGACTTCGATTGTAATGAAGTTTTTGAAACCTTAGAAACTTTCATATGTCACTTATATGGAACAGGACTGACGAGAACAATTCCAAAAAGAAAAGTAAACGATGTCAGATTTTCACTATTTAACCGGCAGTATAAAAAACTAAAAAATTTCGATGCTTCAAGCTTACCACCATGTCAAGATGAATTACACCAACATCTACTGCGAGCCCATTATATTTCAAATATTTGGACAAATGCTCATAAAAAAAGTACCAACAGAATTGATTGTTGAAGAACATGGTTGGGAGTTTGAAGATGAAACATATAAATTCAAATGGTTTAGTGGACCTCAGATGCCAGAATCAATTCGAGTAGTGATTGAAAATGAAGCAGATAATGAATGTGATATTATTATTAAGTTTTTCTAATTTTTTTTTTCTTATCGGAAAAATCGTTTGAAAATTTTTGGAAAAATTCATGGTATAACTGACAGAAAATCGAAAGGATTCTACAAATTAGATTTTACCTCAAAAAATTACAAAAATTTTCATTAACGGAAATTTGTTTGGAAAATTTTGAGGAAAACTCTACTTGACGCTTTTCAGAATAGTAACAGAAGTGAGCATACAAATTTTCAAATCAATCGGTATAAAAATATCATAATAAAATCAGTTTGAAAATTGTTACCGAGACCTAAAATGCGAAGGCAAGTGGTACATTTGACCCAGTTTTATCTTTTGGATTTGGAGTTTTTAGGGGCTAAATAATGAGCCATGAAAATGGCGGACATATTACTTATCGTTAATTTTTCCCCAAAAAATTGCAATTTCATCCCTGTCCGCCACCCCTTATGTATCCACTCTCGCATCCGCCCTTTGGGATTTCGTCTAGTTATACCAAGATCTTACTCTGGGCAAATTTTCAGCCATATTATCGATCGTTAATTTTTCCGAAAAAAATTACAACTTCATCAAACTTCAAAATTTCGGCTCTATCTCTCCGACTATTAGGCAAGCTCCTCTTTCCTTTAAAGGAGACAGATAGTTGAACGATATTTTATACAATGTCTATCACCGGGTATGGATTTATTTTTGTCCAAGTTTTATATTGGTCCACTATTTCAAATGTAGTTCAAACAGACATATATTAAATTGTATGTTCCGTTTTAAATTCGTTCAATCTGTATATCTCATTTTTATTTTATCAATTATATTTATATTTCATTTATCTTTTTATCTTCTTTCTATTCAACATGTTGCTCATGTAATAGAGGGAATATTTTTGGTTTGTGCTTCTGTTTTATTTTCTAAAGGTTCATGTTTATAGTTCTTTTAATTATTTTACGTTATAACCATTCTTTGCCTTCATCCATATACGGAATCGACTTTTCTAATTACACATCCGTAATATTCCTTCCGTAGTATTTCTTGGTTCATTCCAATATGAATTCCCGTCACTGATATGTCTTGTCTAAGTGTCTTTTCCAGGTCTTGTGTGGTCTTCGTCAGCTACTCTTTCCAGGAATGTAACACTCAGAGTTTCTTCGTATTCAATGATTAACATTGCGGCATTTAACGTGCACTAATTATTTTAACGTATGCTTTTCTATTTTTGTATCAATTGTAACTTAGCCCTTTCCCATTATGGCAGTTTTAATAAAATTTGCCGTTTAAACTTTCTGTCCCACAACAAATCACTCGCCTTCTTTCATTTGATATATTCTACTCTAACGCTTCTATAGGCATCTTTATCTATTTCACCATTTCACTGTAATACCGATCATATATGTTTCAAACTATCATTTTTTACATTTTATTATCCAAAGATTTCAACCTTAAATGAATATTCTAGCATGATAAGCTTTCAGCCTTTTTCTCTTCTTTATTCCATTCTCTGTTCTAATTCAGTCTCAGTATTTCACTCCATATCATCAGCATATATTAGGCACCAAGATATATTATTTTGGAATTTTCCTGTTCAACAATAATGGGAATCAGTAAGCACTAAACACTTAGCTCTCACGCAGTCCTACTTTCACATAACTTTTATGTGCCCCACTCCTATTTGAACGCTAGTTACTCTATCATATATCTCTCACATCCTTTAAATAATTACCAAGAAGTCCTCTCTTATTCAGTGCTAATAAAAGAACTTCTCGAAGTACCCGACAGTATGTATTGTTTCTTTATTAATATATTTTTTGATCAGCTGTTTCAATGAAAATCTGATCTTATAATATTGAGCCCGGACAAGATAGGCATTTAAGGTTACAAAAATTTGCATAGAGCCAAAAATTGTTACGGATGTTTGGTACACCATTATAAATGAAATGTGAAAAATCCTAATCAATCCCACATCTACAAAAAAAGTTAAATTAAGGCTAAAGGCCGCAAAGCGTTTTTTCCCGTGACATTCGTTGATACAGGCATAAACAAAATATGTAAAATATTAAACGTCACTTTTTACTTATAAACAATGAAAGAATACTATTTGATTTTAAATACCAAAGTGAAGACCGGTAAATTATATGGAAAAGCGACATAATTTTACTGAAAAGGCATAGAAAATCCTTTAAAATGAGGGTTTCTAAAATTATTTTTGTTTATTTGTAGATTTTTTGAAAATTATTAATAACTTTCATAAAAATGCACAAAAAACTTTGATTTTGCTTGAGAATAAGGACAATATCGCAAATATTCAGCTTTAAGAATTTCAAAAAGCTTCACTTAATAGTTATTGCAAAATTAAAATTGTTTATTCCAAGAAGCTTTTATCTACAACTTTATTATGCGTGAACGTTGAAATTACAGAAAAGGGCTTATTGTATCAAATTAAATCATTTATAGATTTTATAGATTTTATTTTCAAATAAAAAATTTATTTTTAAAGGATATTATTTATTACTACGGGGGTCGGCATAAGTGAAGCAAACCTCTCGAAAAATCGGCATGGCAAAAACCGGAAATGCTCGAAGATTTACATGGGCAAATAGACAACGATCCAACCAACCAACACTCGCGAACAATCGTCATTTCATGCAGGATGGTGCTTCGTCCCACTACGCGGCATGTGTGCGGGAGTTCCTTAACCTTCATTTTGGAGAATGGATAGGCAGACGAGGAATCTTTAAGTGGGCCCGCACGATCATGCGACCTACACCCTGTGATTTCTTCCTATGGGGCCTTCACAGAGACCGCGTTTTTGCAAGAGGATCATGCACCCTGAGCCCCTGAGCTACGAACTGCAATTAAAGAATTTGAAAATCTTCGCGGACAATTGGGCCTGCCTTTCCGTTGCGAAACGTTACAGAATCTATTGAATTAGTTGAAATTTATTTTAATTATTTGCGTTACATTCCATTTACAATATCTTGCTGGTCGTAAGTGATCTATTTTAATAGATAGTTTCCACTCTTTTAAGGTTTTAAAGATAAAATATTAGAAATTTCTTAACTGGACAATCTTCCAAATCCAGTCTCAAAATTTTTGCGACGTTTTCATCTATATAATGAATAGTTTTGATCAATAAAACACATAATTTGTTTACCAATTTCGTAATCTCAAAATCAGAAAACAACGTGGAGAAATTACCGGAAAAACTTTTTCTCAAAATTTATTTAATTTTGTACGTTTGCTTTTGATATATTTATAGCTGTTTCGTGCTAAAATTAGTCTAGCGAGGAGGAAAGTAATTGTTTTTGTGTATAAAAGAATTAAAAATAGGAAACTGGTCATACAGAATTTATGAGCCAATCTCTAATGTATATGCATATTTCTATATGTCAAGGTGACCTATTAAAGATGCGTGACTTACGATTACTTAACACAAAAAATTATTTGTAGTCAGATAAAAGAGGTAATCTAATTTAACATCGAAAATTTAACATCGTTTGATTTGTTGCTTTTAACTACTTTATTTTACAATGATATATTTACGTTTTCCCTTTGTACCAGCTTTCTTTGTACATTTTCATCAATTTTTCATCGATTGCAAAGGTCATAATCTGAACTATACTTTTTTATAGACATATTATACTCGATTTAAAAATGTATGATGTCATAGTGGATATCCGAACTGGAAATTGAAACGTCAAAATAAACATATTTTAACTAAAATTGTGGTTAATTGCCAGTAGAAATACTAAATTGTATTACGATGCCACAAGAAAATAGTTTCAGAACAATCATAATGACTTAAGTCAGAATTGCACCCCTCAGCGGCGGAGAACATAACATTACACTTAGAGAAATAGAAAAATTGTTGCTTTCTGCACCTACCATGATCTCCATATAACAATTGATAACATCCGAAAGGGAGGAGAATGTATATGTTCAATTTAGAACTCACTGGTGTCTCCCTTTCGCTTTGGGTATGTATATTATTATCATAAACAAATACAAGCAAAATGACTATAAATAAACTATATTTAAAGCAAGTGAACAGAATGAACAAATAACATACATACAGAAGATTATAAGTACTATTTAAAAATAAGCGTGATACAGATGCAAAAACAGTAGTTATTCATAACCTACATTGCTTTACAAAAAGTGAACTAATTAGCGTAAAGACACAGCTGGTTTCGAAAACTAAATATTATGAGACGAACTTTGGATATCTATATCACACGCTCTACAACACCATAACAGGAGTATGCTAAAATATGCTACGGTAAGAAAGGCAAGTCGCAATAACTTTATCAGCAGATTGTCACATAAATATTTATGTAAGTCAATAGTATAATTATGTATATAAGACAAAAAGCATTACAAAAAATAGATATAGTTACAAAAGGTAAAAAAAAACTACAATGATTATATTATAATACCGTAAATACGTGTTTACATAAACGTAAAATGTTCTGTTAAATTTAAATGTTCCAAATAAAGTTTAAAATGTTTTTCAATTCGTGACACAATATTTAATAGACTTCAGTACAGAAAAACATGAATTTACAGCAAATAAGCGTACTTAAATATAACAGCAACAAAATGCAATGTAATTTGTGGTATAACAACTGGTGTATATTGTACATTATCCCAATGGAATGATGGCACCACCCGCTATCGAAAACGACGTCTACTTCGACATACAGGAATAACAACAGTATTGATGATGGCGGAACGACCTCCACCCCTAATCATGACACAACTGTCTTTTTCGGCCGATAGAACGACTCTCTCTAAGCCGGCGGTTGGTTTAACAATTGTTTTTTACAAATTTTGGCAACGCGTGGGTGTATAATTAACCCAAATGATCCGCTAACAAAATACTCTAATTTTTCTATGCTTCATTGTTAACAACAATATATGAAAGAACACTCTTTTGTTTGCAACATTGTATTAATAGCCGTTTAATTGATTCTCAATGTCTGCGTTTTTGGAAGCAAAATCTTGGCTAACTATACGGAGAGAATAAAAAATCTGTTAATATTTTAACAATGTTTATATACAGTTGCGAAACTGCAACAGTCAATAAGTAAATACATTTATTACATACCTAAATAAGTATTAATCCAGTAAAATAAGGCAAAAAAGGGGGCAATAATTTAAAAAAATAATAAATATGATTTTTTCAGTATTTAATTAAATATAAAAATGATTATTGTTGAATTCTGCATTTGATCTTAATTTATCGTATATACAGCTGTTAAAAATATCATTAAAGTTCATTTGAAATATTTCATTTAATATTGTATGTTTGTTAAAAATAAAATAAACATTATATAAAAAATATATATTTTATAATTAATATCTATAAATATAGTTTATTAAATAATAAATAATAAAAATTTAATGATAATAATAGTATTTTAAGTGAATAATTAACTATATAACTTATTATTTATTGAATCCTACTGACTGACTTCGCGTTACCGTATACGCAGGTAAGCGGTCCCCCACTCTTTGCGCTCTATCTTAAGAAGGGTTGAAGGTACATAAAAGTACTTCAGACAAAAATTGAAGAGAATTTTCCATTCTACAATTTTTCTTACCACCTTAAATGTCATAAAGTGTAAGGAAAACGAGATATTTGCAGAAAACTCATTTTCGTGACCTTTGACCTTTAATATCTTAAATCGCGGACACGTGATTATATGAGACTTTTGAGGTAAGTTTTATACCATCAAAATAAAGACGTATGCAAATTTTCAGCTTGTTATCTTTCATTCCGAGGTTGTATCCTTATTTTACCGGACTATATGTCGTTCTCGTCAGATTAGATAGTATTATCGTCACTGCATTCGTCATTTTCCAAAGAAATTATAATGGACTCTACTATTTCTTATTATCATATCGAGTTTCCAGAACTTTTCTTCCTCTGTTATGAGATGAGTATTGTTTCTCGACATATCCCTTCAATTGAGCTCAGATTAGTTAAATGGGGTTAAGTTCGCAGTGATAAGGTAGTAATCGCAACACCGTAACTCCACGTTCTTTTGCTACTTTATGTACATCATACTTTTCAAATTTTTGTTAATATAAGTTTACATAACACTATTTATAATTTGCATAACTGTAAAAGCTCTTTTTTGATTTTTTCCTTCTTCAATCTTTATTTGTTTATTAACCAATCTAACAGCTTTTTCCTTTTCCAGTTACTGTTAGGTAATGGTTTCTTTAATTTTGAATGGTAGTTGGCATTGCCCATACTAGGAAATAATTGATCGGTAGGAAACATATCAGAAAAATGAAACTTTTGCTATATATAGGTCTCTAGCAAATGCATGAGATTGTATATATATATATATATATATATATATATATATATATATATATATATATATATAAAGATAACAAAGAGGGATCGTAAAAGAATTGAATGGATACGGAGGCAAACCCAGGTGACTGATGTAATCCAAAGAATAAAATCCCTGAAATGGCAATGGGCAGGACATATAGCAAGAAGAACAGATAACAGATGGACCACTAGAACAACTATGTGGTACCCCAGGAACGCTAAGAGACCAAGGAGGCGCCCGAATCTCAGATGGGATTATGATATTAGAAAATTAACAGGAACAACGTGGTCTCGAATAGCACAAGATAGAAAAATATGGGCGCAAATGAGCGCAAATTATTAGAACAACGTATAAGACATCGTCGAATAATAATAAGAACATAGAATAACATTGAAATAAGGGAGGCTACACCGTAATTGGAAACGGTTGATAAAGCTGCACATGATGATGATGATGATGATGATGATATATATATATATATATATATATATATATATATATATATATATATATATATATATATATATATATATATATCTAATTTGAAGTATTTGCTTATGGTGTAGCAAATTCTTTTGCCTCGATTATAGAGCGTAATTTGAATAAAAGCATTTGCTACGTTTTATTCATGAGACCCACTGTATTCATGTTGATCAAGTTATTCTTTGTAATTTATCGCAAATGATAAAACAACTATATCAATTTTTTTAATATTTTTTTCAACGTTGCTTTTTTCAAACATGTGCAAAAAATAAATAATACAAATTAAGGGAACATAATAGAGTGATCATTGTGATCATTATTCACAAAGAAAATAAAGATATTAATAAAAATAAAACCAGGAGAATCTAATTAGGCAAATGAGATGGTGCACCTGTACTAATAAATACTTTATTGTATAAATATACTAAATCATTACATAATCATCAAGTTATCTAAGCTTCAGGTAGGCGCGTGAAAATTTTAATAGTGGAAATTTACCAGCATTAGAAAGTGTAAATTCATGAAGGACATAAAATGTTAACCGTAATGGATTTTTAGAATTAAATTATAGTTATAAATGTAAAATTTTATTATTGAGCACTTAGTTTGAAATAAAAAAAAGTAAAGCACAATACATCTTTCCAATAAAAAGACTATAAAATAATAATTCATAAATCTAATGGAAAATGTCTCGAGCTATTCAAAGACTGTAGGATAATGTTTCTTAAGGGCACATCCATTTTACTTTCAAAATTTTAAAATCTTGTGAACCCCGCAAATGAATAACTACCATAGTTTCCTATTACAAAAGTTTATTTAAAACCCTGTATAAAAGGTATATAATTTAACATCATACAACATTTTCGAACTAAAAAGCCCATCATCAGTGTTTTGCTACCCGGTACACATGAGTTAGGCCACTAAATATCTGGGTAAAAACCCTTTAGATTGTACAAAATTTAATATGTCTTACATTTTATTTAAAATTATGTTGTGATGTTTGAGTATTCCTCAGATATCCTACATGGCAACGTAAGACTCCCACTAGGGTTTTTACCCAGGTATTTAATGGCTTAACTCATGTGCACCGAGTAACAAACCACCCATGATGGGCTTTTTAGTCCTAAAACGTTCTGCAATGTAACCCGAAAAGGATTTTAAAGAATATATCTAAAGGATTTTAAATAAACTTTTTTGATTGATGGTATACAGTTAACTTCAGGAATTTCATTTTCCTTGTTGAATCTAGTTCCTATTACCTATTAAAAGGTCCTATTACTTTTTGTTTGAATCCAAAAATCACATTTATGCTAGATAACTGCTTTCTTGCCTAAAACAAAGGGGATAGGAAATATAAAATAGAACTATTTATCAGTTGGATTTTCTTCTTCTTAATTTGCCAGATGAAAATCTCACTGTAATTGAGCTCATCGGTCAAGGAAAAAGAAAAAATGAAAATATTATTTCAATCTTTTAATAGAAAACGTTTCGTGCCGTATTTCTGCACTTCTTCTCTTCTAATGATTGTGAAGTAACATATAGATTAATGGTTTTAGTCGTTAAAAAAAAATAAACTACAAAAAATGTCAAAATGTAAGTTTTTGGGCAGTCTCCTCGCCACATTTAAGTTTGTATTCACTACTGCGTAAGTGCATTTTATTTTGGCCGTTGTTGTTTTTAATATATTGGCCTAAGTTGTTGTTAATACATAATCATAAATTGACAGCCTACCATAGCATGTTATATAAATTAATAGAAATTCCGATATGAAAATACAACTTTGAGATAGAATTAAATATCATAAAGCAAATAGCAGTAAACAATGGGTACAACGAACAAACAATAAAATTTAAAATCCCTAAAATCCCTAAATCCCTAAAATTAGTATTTCCAGCACCAGAGAAAAAACCCAGTACCTTCTGCTCGATTACATATACAGGCAAAATATCAACAAAAATAGTCGAACACATAAAAAAAAAGAATAACACCAGCTTTTAGAACAAACAACAACTTAGACAAATATATTAAAAACAACAAGAGCCAAAATAAAAAGCACTTTCGCAGTGGTGTATACAAGCTTAAATGTGGCGACTGCCCAAAAACTTACATCGGTCAAACTGGTAGAACTTTTAACAAACGTATAGCAGAACATAAAAGGGCTTTTAATAATAGAAACAGAGATTCTACATACGCACTTCGGGCTTAAGCTATCTTTATTAGAATCTATGGAACCTTTTCTTTGGGTAATGTATTTTTTATTTGTCATCAATGTTTGTTTTGAAAGAAAAAAAATGGTTTTTTATTGTTTTTTTTGAAAAAAAAAACAAAAAACAAATCAAATTGTTGATAAAACAGACATACGAAAAAAAAATGGAAAATACAGAACGTGATAAAAAATCAGTGAAATTTCAATGACCAATATCGTGTATTGCCTCCCCTTGCTCTAATAACCTCTTGCAGACGACGGGGCATACTCCCAATTTTTTTCCAGATTACATGTTGTGGTATGTTATTCCACTCTCTCACTAACAGATCCTTAAGCTCCTGTGCGTTGTTAGGAGGAGGTGTATGGGTTTGAATACGTTTTTTCAAATCGTCCCAGAGATGTTCGATGGGATTCAGGTCCGGAGACCTGGCTGGTCAGGGTACCCTCGTAATTCCAACTTCGTCCAAGTATTACATACTGATCCTGACAACGTGCGGTCGCACGTTGTCCTGCATAAAAACGGCGTTTTCTCCAAGCCCTGCCATGTTGGGCATAACATGTTCTTCCGGAATCTCCGTAACGTACCTTCGTGCAGTTAGGGACCCATTTTCGATGAAGGGTAATTCTGTGTGGAAGTCGGAAGATATACCTCTCCAAGCCATGACCGAGCCTCCACCAAATGGCATTCTTGGAGCAATGCAAGCTTGTGAAAATCGTTCATCGGATCCAGTTAGGCAGAAACGGGATTCATCTGAGAATAACACTTTGCTACAATCGTTAATTCTCCAATGCGCGTATTGTCGAGCAAAAGCTAGTCGTGCAACTCGAGACACCCGGCGAAGTGGCGGTCCTCTAGCCATTACCCGAGAAGATAGTCAAGAAGAACGAAGTCTTCTTCTGACTGTTGCAACACTAAAATTGCGATTTTGTAGTTCCTCTAGACGATTTTGATGCATAACCGCAGTTGAGGTTTGGTTTCGTAAAGCCTGAAACACAACGAAACGGTCATCTAGTGCCTTGGTCGTTCTCCTTCGTCCAGAGCCAGGTCGCCTGGTTAGCAAACTTGCCTCTTGAAAGCGTTGAAGCACTCGTTGAACCGTAGAAAGGCTTACGCCAACAGTTCTTGCGACTTGCCGTTGAGTGTGACCGTCTTCCACAAGTGCAACAATTTGTGCCGTTTCAACAACAGTCAAAGGCATTTTTGTCAAAAAATAAACACTAATAATGGCACTTATAAACGCTAATGGGGACAATAATAAACGTTTGTCCGTTGCATTTGAACAGAAAGTCGAAGTACAAACGAGAAATTTAAAAAGAAGCGGAGTTACAGGTAGCGTTTATTTTGGGAAGTGTGCACTTTATCGCGAAATCGGCACTATTGGAATTCTTTTACATGCATTCGACGAGCTAATGTGTGTTAAGCTAGCAAGTCTCCCTCCTTCATAAACAAAATTTATTTTTCTGAAACTACTTTCTTGTGGCATGTCTAATTTAAATATAATGTTTATATGGGATATGGGTATGATAGATCCGGAGGCAGCTGCTGTAATGAAAATGAATTTCAGGAAGAAAAAACCTGCTAACAAAGGTTCTGATTAAAAATGACTATTCATTGTTTTTTATAAACAAGCAATTCCACAAGATGGAAGAAAGAAAATGGCATAACACCACAAGCACTTCAGAAACACTCATAAGAAGGTACTCAAATATAAACCCTTTACATATGGTAGAACAATACCATATGTAAAGGGTTTATCAGAAAATCTGAAGATAATAGAAAACAAGTACAGCATCACAACAACATTCAAAACAACCAACACACTGAGATTTATCCTGTCCAAAACCAACCCCAACAACACACAAGAAAGATAAAAACTGCATCTGTAACATCTACGTGAATGCAACAATTTCTACATAGGAAAAACCGCAAGACCACAAGTTTCAGGATAAACGAGCATGAAACATACATAAATAACAGAGACTTCAAGAAATTCCACATATGCAAATATGCCTGGGGCAACGAACACAGACCACAATGGAAAGATGCACCAATAATCATGAAAGAAACAGACTTGGAAAAGAGAACAGTCACAGAAGCAGCCCTCATTCTACTCAACGAAGGAAAATGTGTAGCAAACCCATCAGCAGAATGTAGGATTTGGTTGCCAATACTAAAAGAAGAAGTCAACAACAAGAATATACCAATAATATCAGAGTAATAGTAGGTCGAAAAAACATCATCTAGAATCTTATACACAATATATATGGAACACAAATCTATTTTTGTTCAATTTACGTTACTCAACCACAATTACGATGCCGTTTTCTACACAAACATATAACACAAAATACACAGAACAGTCAGAATTTGATATTCCTAAAATCAAATTTTTGGTACACCACCCTCAAATTTTTTTCAGCCGTTCCATGCTGTTTGGTTACAAGGTCGAGGTCAAGTATGTCAATTTTGAAAATGACAACCAATAACAAAAACTTTGGTTATACAAAACGATTTTGAAAACGATTTCAGGAGTGGAAATCGAAACGTCAAACATTAGTTAGTTAAAAATGTGATTTTCATTACAACCAAAAATTACTGTCTTGTTCTTTTAAATTTGGGAAAGAACGATGTAAATTTTTCACAAATTTAGTTATACTTGTTAAGAAATGCTATTAAAGGATGTTTCTTTAATGCAATAGCAAAATTTTGAATAATAATAATTTTTCCTTCGTCGCAAAAAGATTTATATACATTTTTGTTTTCGGGGACAACTGCCGGCCGAATTTTGGCGCAGAGCTTCCAGCATGATTTGTGTCTATACGACCGCATTTAAAGTTATTTACTACCAGCATACTATGCTTCAGCAGTATGTTTTTTTTTATAATTGGAAATAAAAAGACCTTATAATTATTGGTGGACCTTATAAGTGTATTTGTTGTTGTATGTGTGTCATAAATCATATTAATATTTATTTACTATTTCTTGATATTTATATTTTTCTTTTTTTTTCAGGTAAGAGAAAGCAGAAATTCAGAAGTTCACAGTGAGTAAGCATATTTAACGTATATGTAACTATATTCTAAATCAAACGGTTTTGAAGAAAAAAACTAATACTTATGCAAAGTGTATTTCTCCCAACATTACAGTTTATGTGTATTTAAAGGCAGTACTAACAATAAATCTGAATAAACTAAAATACCTCAGAATAGATGAAAAGACAACAAATGACCTAATTTTAGAAGAAAACGTAAACAACAGAATCAAAAAGTGTGAAAACTATAGTTATCTTGGAGCAAAAATTCATAAATAAGGAACCGACTAGCAGGATTTTTTTTAACCCCACTTTTATTACAATATATCTATACGATATCAACCTAAATGTTTAGGTAGATAATAGACAATATGTAATAGAACTGACAATTCAAGTATCATGACATGCAGTGAGGCATCCAGTTATGCATCCCTTTTTTAAATTTAGTCTTCAATATTGACTATATTTGACACATTTAGTATTAATCAATTAACTCTAACGGAACTTTTCGTTTTAACCTTGTAAGTATATGCGGTTTATTCACTAAACTTTTTGAGGGGTCATTCGGATGCACTTAAAGTTTCTCGGTATGTTTTTGGAGCACGTTTTGATATCATCTTTGACGTTTGACGTCCGGCGTCTTGATGTATGGCTTCATTGGTTATGAACCATGGAACTCCTAGTATTGTTCTTAATATTTAGGATTGGAATCTTTGTATTATTTCTTCTTCTTCTTCTTCCTTCTTGTATGTAGGCTTTAAAGCCTGTTTCTTCTTGAATATTAGCCTCCTAAATTGTTTAAATTATCGCATCATCTTTTTCTTGGTCTGCCAATACTTGTATGTATGATTTCTTTTTCTTCTTCTTCCTTCTTGTATGTAGGCTTTAGCCTGTTTCTTCTTGAATATTAGCCTCCTAAATTGTTTAAATTATCGCATCATCTTTTTCTTGGTCTGCCAATACTTGTATGTATGATTTCTTCTTCTTCTTCTTCCTTCTTGTATGTAGGCTTTAAAGCCTGTTTCTTCTTGAATATTAGCCTCCTAAATTGTTTAAATTATCGCATCATTTTTTCTTGGTCTGCCAATACTTGTATGTATGATTTCTTTTTCTTCTTGTATGTAGGCTTTAAAGCCTGTTTCTTCTTGAATATTAGCCTCCTAAATTGTTTAAATTATCGCATCATCTTTTTCTTGGTCTGCCAATACTTGTATGTATGATTTCTTCTTCTTCTTCTTCCTTCTTGTATGTAGGCTTTAAAGCCTGTTTCTTCTTGAACATTAGCCTCCTAAATTGTTTAAATTATCGCATCATTTTTTTCTTGGTCTGCCAATACTTGTATGTATGATTTCTTCTTCTTCTTCTTCTTCTTCCTTCTTGTATGTGGGCTTTAAAGCCTGTTTCTTCTTTAATATTAGCCTCCTAAATTGTTTAAATTATCGCACCATCTTTTTCTTGGTCTGCCAATACTTCTTTGTCCATTTGATCACTTACCTTGTGACTAGTAATGTGTTCGTTCCACTCTTGTTTCCGTTTTGTCACCCATCCATTTATATGTCCTATATTGCATGCTCTTATTATGTTTTCGCTTCTCTCCCTATCGAACAGACTTTTCCCTGATATTCGTCGAAGTATTTTCATCTCTGTTGTTTCAAGTAGTCGTCTCGTTTTATATGTATCAGGTCTTGTCTCCGCCGTGTATGTTAATATAGGTCTAATTGCTGCTTTATAGATTCTTCTTTTTGTGTCTAGTCTTGGTATTTGTTCTTCGAGATTGTGTCGTTAAGAGATCCCGCCGCTTTACTTGCTTTTAAGCTTTGTTGTCGTACTTCTTCAACATCTCCGTAACTAGTTATATCTATTCTGCTTGTATTATTTCGTCCATTATTATATTAAAAATAAATGGGCTTAACGAGTCACCCTGTCTGATTCCGCTTTGTACTGGTATACACAGTGTTAGTTTTCCATTTATCTTTGCCTGTATTCGATTATGGAAGTTGATGTTTTCGATGTATTATTTCGATATTGGAATATGCGGTGGTTTCCCTTATTCTAGTCCATAAGTCCAAATTGGTTTCAGGATGGATTTGTAGTTTTGTATTCTATTTTCAGTTGATAGTTTTGATTTTTTGCTTACCAACCAATACATGTTCCTCAACTTGATCCAGTTGTTTCGCTTGGTAAATATATGCTCCCTCCAGGTTGTCCAGTTTAATCTTCTGTCCAAGTACATACCCAGATATTTGACTTCATCACCTTGTGTAATTCCTTTACCGTTTAAGTATACAGTCGGACATGTTTCCCTACGCGTGGTAAATGTTAGGTGTAGTGATTTGTTTTCATTTATGTTGACTCTCTGTTTTGTTATCCATTGTTGTATTTTATATAAGTTATTTTGTAGGATTTCTGAGGCTATTTTGGGATTTTTGTTAGATGGTATTATTGCCGTAACATCTGCAAATATGATTGTGGTGATATTTATATCTGTCGGTAGGTCAGGGACGATTAGGACGTCATAGGACGATTCCTTGCAGCACCCCAGTGAGATTTTGTTTTATGTTTGTGTATTCATTCTCATTCTTGGAAGTTTCTGTTGGTTTAATAGAACTTTAAAATTATGTAGTAATTTGCAGAGCAGTACCTATTATTTTCAAAGTCTTCATTGATTCTCTCTACAACTAAATGTACATGTTGTATTGTTGAATGTTTTTTATGAATCCAAATTGGTGTGATGGTATTAGTTTTTTGTTTTCTAGGAATAGGCATTAGTCTAGCAAGTGTCAGCTTTTCAAAAACTTTGGAAACCATTGGAAGAAGACTAATAGGATGGTAGGACTGTACATTTCTGATTCTTTTCCTGGCTCTGGTATTATTATTATCGGTGCTAATTTCTATTTTGATGGGAAATTATCTAATCTGATTATAGAGTTAAATAACTGTGTTAAAAATTGGAAGCCTTTCTCCGGGGCCTGCTGAAGAATTTTTCCAGTAATAAGATCGTATCCAGTGAGTATCTTCCGTCATTTTGCGTAAAAACTTTTTAAAGGTTTCTCGCAAATGTTTCTGCTTTTTCTAGTGGACTTTTCGCTCCTTTTCCTGTTTCTGTTTTTACTGGTGGGATTATATTCTGCCTTCGTAAGATCTGTATCCTTCCATAACGAGTAGTCAGTGGTTTGAGTTGCATCTAGTTTTTGTAACTATTCCTGAAAAGTTCCATTTTTCTGCTTTTTTAGTTCTTTTTGTGCTTTAAAAAGCAGAAAATTAAAGAAATAATAACTCAAGGAAGTAGAGTTCTAAGAAGATTGAATAATATGTGAAAAGGAATATCGGCAAAGGAAAGAAAATAAATATCTATAACACTATCTTTATACGGGATTTCCTAATTAAAGTTGATTTCATGGAATCCAATGAACTATCTTCCAATAAAGTCGTCCCAGGAACGCATCTCAAATATATTGACAACATCATTTTATAGTCATCTACTTTTGAAATGTATAGTATATGTAAGTCTGAACTGGCAATATGAATGAGTCAAATAAAATTGAGTTATTGAAAAATTTTTTTACAAAGTAACAAAAACAAAATGTGTTTAATCTATTATTATTATGTATTTTGGAAACGATTTCCGGAGTGGAAATCGAAATGTCAAATAAACTTTAAAAGTAAAATTGTGGCTTATTCCCAACAAAAATATTAAATTGCAATATGCTGAGAATACAACTTCATAAAAATTAGATTTCGCAATGCACTCATTTTCAGTATTCGCATTAATTTCTGCTTATCACCATACATTCTACTAACCAACTTTTTGGATATAATTATTTTAATTAACTGAAAAACTATCATTTGATACCAAAATCTCTTAAAACATGTATATAATTATATCGTTTATCTTTACACAGCTTTTAAACCCCATTTAACCTTGAAAGCAAACAGTTTATTGATTTTATTTAAAAATATCACCGGAAGAGTTCATTTGGTATCAAACTCAAATTATATGATTACTATATTAGATATTTATACAGTTTTACCTCTTGCATTTAATTATTTTAGAAAAAATACTTAATGATTTCACCTAAGACGTTTGAAATGTATCCCACAGTAATTCTCATGTAATTCAATACCACAAATAATTGCCAAATCGCTGTTGTGTCTGCCGCGAAGTATATTGTAATAGGGTACCGCTTAATATTAACATCATTAGCTTTGCCTTTATCCCTTTACGGAGTCGATTTTGCTAATTAGATTTCTCCATCATTTAAGACCTAATATTGCTTTTTTCTACTTACATCTTCCGTTACACCAGTTGATCGTATTCACATCTAGATTTTCTTTATAAATCGATTCCTAATGTTATTTATTCTTTCTCTTATACATTTAAGCATCCTCAGTTTTGTAACATTTGTTTTTCTTCATCTACACTTAGTCCTAGGTTAAGTTAGTTTAGGTTACCACAAACTTCCAGTCGATCTAAAAGGTCTATTGTGGGTCATCCCTACGTTAAATTTGTCCTTTTAGCTCAGCCTGTTTAGCAATGTTATGACCTTAGGTGACACTTCTACAAAGTCGTAGGGCTCGAGTTGATATCGCTCAATGGTATTGAGCCTTATCCTATCCAACATTGGGCAGTTGCACAGAACGTGTTCAGTCGTCTCGTCTTCTGCGTGACAAAATCTGCAATTCGCACTTTCTGTCAGTCCCATGTTATTCATGTGCCCCTTGAGACAACAGTGTCCGGTTAGGAAATCTACAATAATTCGGAAATATACCATATCTAGTAGATCTTTAGATCTCTTCTTCGAAGGTTTATGTATAAAAGCCTTCGAATGTTTAGGATCCATTTGTTCGAATCAGTGGATACGTTTTCTCCGTTCCACCCAGTCCGATATTTTTCTTTTGGCGATGTTTCTTGCTATACCAATGAAAGGTGCCGGGCCTATGAATGTTTCTTCTGCGCCTCTCCTGACAAGTAGGCTTGTCCGTTCCTTTCCTAAACTTACTTTTTTACTTTTTCCGATCCTAATCAGATTCCGAAGACAGTTTCAAACTATCTTGGAATCAATTCGATTTGATTCAATTCGATTTGATTCCAGTGTCTTTAATGCCGCCTGGCTATCCGATATAATTTTTATAGATCTGTCACTGCAGTTCCTCTTTATTAGTTCCTGCAGGCACATCTTTATAATATAAATTTATGCTTGGGAGATAGTGGAGTAATTACTTAGGCTTTCAGTAAGGCTTAGCCTTGGTTTTCCTCCTTATACTCCAACTCCAACTCCTTAATCGGTATAGAGCTGTCTGTATACTAGTATTGATCTTCCATTATGAGATTCGTTTTATTCGACTTCCATTCGACCTTTCCTGGAAAGAAGACAGACATGGCCTCTCAAAATTATATTCAGGTTGCATTGCATCTGGTACCATTTCAAATTCTGGATGATTTTTTTATTATTTCTCCAGATTTGATCTCGGTATCCTTTTAAGCTGCCTCCTGGTTTCTTATGCACCTTCTGTAGGTTCCTACCTTCGCCTCCTTCTCCATCCATATAAGTAATGGAGGAAGATTAAGTATGACCTTCATGGAGGCGGTTTGCATAGTTGACATCGCTTGTGTTATTATTATTCAGCTACTGTCTGGTGGTCCGTTGTTGTCGTTTAGATACTTGTCCTAACCCTAGTTGTTATTTCATCATACATATGGCTCGCAATTTTCACATACTCACCAGAAACTCAATTCTTATTGGGTGTCCATCGCAGAACCCCTCGAGGTACATTATTGTACGGCGTACGCTCTCTCAGCATCAGTGTATATCTCATGAGTGTTTGTTTCTTTATTTCCTTGTTTTTTATCATCTCCATTACAATGAAAAATTACCTCTGTTATTTATTTGCCTTGTATAAATCCAAACTGATTTTCAGATATTTCGTTTTTGTTACTATTCTCGACGTATTGACACTATTAAGAGAAAGAAATAAACAAAGAAAGAAATCCATGCACATACCTCAACGTACTATTTAACATACTAATTAACATACCATTTATATTAAACACAGACCCATATTCAGGAAATTGTCTAGAGCAGAATGAACTCTTTTATAATGGTATTTACAATACGGGTTATAATTTATTTAATTTTCTGCATCATTGATTTGTTTCCTTTAATTATTTAATGCTCACTATTATAAACCTTTTTATGTTGACGGAAGTCAATCTACCGATTTACCTAGTTACCCGCTTATATGCTGCCCTTGCTAACCGCTACACAATGAGTTAAGTACTACTGCTTTATACAGGGTTTCGCAATTGAACTGTTACCAATTCACATCGATATATCTAGCAAATCGATAATGACAGCTACGTCAAAGTTGGCCTGATAACACTTCAGTATGTTTATAAGCCGTCAAAAGCATTTGCATTTAAGTTTTATACATACCACAAAAGTTATTCGCAATGGAATTTAAACGTAATAGTGTGATTGCGTTATATTTGGCTGGAAAATCACAACCAGCTATTGTTCGTCAGCTCAAACACCTCAAAGTGAATAAAATGTTTGTGTATCGCACCATAACTCGTTATAATGATGAAAAAAAAAACAGCAACATCACCTGAAATGGTTCGGAAAGTGAAGGCTCGACTTGTGCGAAATTTACGTCGTAGTAGTAATCAAATGGCCAAAGAACTGAAAATATCCCAGCGAAGCATGCAACGAATATTGAAAAAGGAGCTCAAGGTCAAGCCTTACAAGTTCCAAAAAGCACACAATCTTACACCAAAGCAAAAAAAGGTTCGGCTTGAAATAGCAAAGGAGTTGTTACGCCTGCGAGAACGTGGCGAATTTCCGAACATAGTGTTATGTGATGAGAAAAATTCCCTATTGAGCAGTTCATAAACTCTCAAAATGATCGTGTTTACTTGACCGAACGCACCTACGAAAGTTTGAGCTTACGAACGTCCACCCGAAGTAATTTCCCATCTCAAGTAATGGTATGGGCAGCTGTAACCGCCGATGGACTCTCTCCAATCGTTTTTATTGAATCTGGTGTCAAAGTCAATGCAACTTATTATCGGAAAAATGTTTTAGAAGCTGCTTTAGAGCCGTGGGCACGCAAACATTTCGGTTGTAGCCCATGGAAGTTCCAACAAGACTCGGCACCGTCTCATAAAGCTAGTGTGAACCAAGAATGGTTAAAAAACCATGTTCCACACTTCATTTCATCCACGCAATGGCTTTCGAATTCGCCAGACGCAAATCCGATGGACTATTCCATCTGGTCCATTTTGGAGAGCAAGGTGAGGACTAAAAAATATGCCAGTATGGATGCGCTGAAGAAAGCAATTATACGTGAATGGGCCAAAATACCGAAAGATCACATTCGTGCAGCATGCAACTCGTTTTTTGATCGTTTGAAGGCCATAGTCAAGGCAAAAGGTGGCCACATCGAGCTAAAGTATGTGGATTCTGAAATTTTGATTTATTTCACACATTTTTTGTCATTTGAATCAATAAAAATAATTTCACACAAAAAAATTATGGTCGTTTGAATAAGTTACAGTTCAATTCCGTAGCCCTGTAGTTTAGAGTGTGCCTTTAAACAATGAATTCGTTATTGATAAATTATAACATTGATCTTTCTAACACAATAGTGGTTGATGACCATTTAATATATTGTTCTTCGTATTCTACTATTTTAATACAATTTTTTTTACTGTCAGCTTTAAATCCATTTATTTTTTTCTAACCATCTTTCTTTGGCTGTGATTTTTAGGCAACCAAATAAAGCACTAAATAGCACTAAAACTACAATTTTTTTGTGTATAAGGAAATGCATTTCCAAAGTACGTTAAATCTATTAATTCTATACTATTAAATCAATTTATCACTGGAAAATTTACTGCTTGATAACTATTAATATAATTATTTATTTATTTATTTTTTGATAAAATCGAAATTAAAAATGATATTTCCAATTTAATTTGTGTAATAGTTCCATCCATAAATAAACAGTTTAAATAGAATCGAATATAGTATTCATGCTAATTTATATAATTATCATTTTTTCTGCTATTTTTTTATATACTGTTTTAATTTTTGACTTTTAATTGCTCTATAAAGCTATCAAATTGATTACTGTGTATAAAGATGTATGAAGATACGAGGATGTATATCTGCTCGTAGTTAACCTTAACCGGTTCCGTAGATAAAGAAAATAATACGTTACCATAGCAACGAAGAATAACTTATTAGAAGTATTAGTGTAAAGTCAACAAGTCAAACTAGAGTTGTGCAATACAATTTGAAAAAACGATATCGGCCGAAAATTTGAAACTTCAACAATTAAAGTATCGAGCCATTATCTCTATCTGTATTTAAAGGTGTTGAGAAGTAAGCACATTTACGAAGGAATGCTTAATAAACTTGACGGTGAATGTCCCTTCTACGTTACCGTGGAAAATTGGAATGCAACCTTTAAAAGAGGTAAATTTTCTAATGAAGATGAAGACCGACCAGAAATTCAAGTTTCTGTGTCCATCCCTGTAAATATCGATACCATTAATGATACAATTTTATCAGACCATCGAATTAGGCTAAAATGAATATCTGATTGTAGATTTCAAAGAAGTCGATTCCACACTGCAACCATTAAGATCTTTTCCGTATACCCTACACCCGTGTATATATATATATATATATATATATATATATATATATATATATATATATATATATATATATTAATCTCAACAGATCTAGGCTTATGAGAAAGCCTATCGTCTGCTTAGGAGAGATATTTTTTGTTACATGGTTAGAGTCTACAGGTCCTGTTCCATGTACTTACTGGTTGGGCGAACTATTGTTCTGTACTTCCAGACGGTATGTTCGGAGGTTTCCTCGACACTTTATCCGTCCGCGCATAACATCTGACTGAGCAAGGTCCAGTTAGAACTCCCATGATTACTAATTCAGTCTTCAGAAGCTTTAAGAGTATTTTTGCGTAGCGAGGAGAAAGTTATAAAACCTTTTTGATTGCCTTTTGCCTGAAATGTTTTTTCTATAGACTGTACTCTTAAGTTTCTTTTCCTACTTTTGGAAACAGTAACGGTATACGTAGAATGGCTCTGGTCCGATAAAAGGACTAATTGGTCTTTATTTAGCAAGTCTTTCAGCAATCCCATTACCAACAATTTCTTTATGTCCTGAAACCCACAGAAAAATTATTTTCTTGGATTCTGCAAATGTGCTTAATTTGCTTTCAGTTACAATCTGTTATCGACTCAAGTTGTAGACTTAAGAGCCTTCAGTGCGGCTTGGTTGTCTGAGGAAATAAATAGTTTGCGACCTATTGAAAGTCTGGCGTTAGGACTAGTAACTCCTATTCCTACTGTCTCTTGATTCTTTGACCCATCAGTATAAAAAGTGAGGGCACGTCTTGTGATTTGTGCGATTTGTAACGTTAGGCACCAATGTGCAACGTTCCAACGAACATTCATTGGGTGCCAATTTGTAACCCTTCGAGGCTCAATTTGTAACATCCCAACGTTGAGCTGCTGTTGTCAACTTGTAACCGCAAACCTTAGTTTGCTGCTACAATCCGACTAACATCACTAACAACGTTGGAGTGACAAATCGTTTCCCGTTGGGACCAATTTTTAACGTCATAACCCCTAATGTATCAATTGCAAAATTGCTACATTAGACGTTATACGAAACACTCCCTGGCTAGCTCACTCAGGACGTGAATATGGCCTACTCTGGAGCAACACACGCAAACAAGTAAAAAGAAGAAACAATACACAGTTAAATTAACACATGTTTATTAAAATATTAAACAAAAAGGGCAGAAAAATACATGTTTAAATATTATATTGAATTTAAATAAAAATTATTTGACTTCTTGCTACAGTGTTACATTATAGTAAGGAAAAATGCTTGTCACCAAATCCTAGGTTTTATCCTGGTCTTTTCTGCTATGGTTGTTAGCAAGCCATGTTGTTAGTTGTGGATTTTCTTGCCCTGGAGTCAACTCTCCTATTGGAATGATAGTGCCATTCTCAGGCCGGTTGGTCTTCTGGATGTTAATATAAATTGACCCGCACCTGAGAAATGTATCCCGGAGGTTGACGTTTTGTGTTAACTCAGACTCGTTTATAATATATTTAGTTAAGTTTGAAATCTTGTTTTGCAAGCATAATGTCTGTAGGCATCTTTATGGAGTACGTTGTTCGAATCCTTTAAATCTCTAGATACCCAGTCAGGTCACTGGGTTTTAGATCCTGCTCCCGTGTTAGCCTTATTGTTTTTACATGTATATGTAGAGGAGAAATTATCTCTAAGGCTACAGTGGGGTACGGTTGCATTGCACCCGTAATTCCTACACAAGCGGGTCTGCAATTTTTACAACCCCAGTATTGTCTTCTGCTTCATTGTTTTGGTCCCCAGAACTAGCGTAGCATAAGTAACTATGGGACTGACAGCCTTTATATCAATAGATCATTTTAGGTTTTAGCCCCATGTTTTGCCACCAAGCCTTACTTCACGTCAAGGAGCCCTTGTTGCTTCAGTGGCGATATTTGCAAGGTGAGCATTCCACCTAAGTTTCGTATCTAGGATAAGTTTCTTAATGAGATACTTAACCTCTTCTGAGAATGATAGTGTTGTTCCATTCATGGTCGATGCAATAATAGTCACTAATCACGGAGCTATCAATATCTTTTCTGACAGGGTTCTTAACATAAAGAGGACCCACCACAAAAATACTGACAATACCATTTTACGTTACTATTTTTAATGTACTTTAAACTGTACATTACATGTCTGAATTTTACAGACAGATAAAGATACAGATCTGATACAGATAAAATTAGACTATTATAATATTTTTTTCAATTTACAATTATCAAAACAACATGACTTTAATTTGTATTTTGAGAAAGGGTGGAAATTGAAACGACAGATAAAGTATTATTAAGTAATTAAAAAACCGGTTAAGTGAAAAAACGAAAATGTTTGTATTACATCATATTTATTTTACCAGACATTAAAGAGACGTACCATTCATTAGGTGCACCAGCTGCCAAAATGTTTTATATTATTTTTTTGTCTAACTTAGAGCACGCCCATATTGTAGGACATTAGTGCTTGCAATAAGTGCCAAGTTTTAATTATAAAAGAGTTCAAAAAAAGATTTTCTATTTATATTCTAATAATATTTTGCTTTACGTGTATCTTTAAAAATGTCTTTGGCGTTTTCCTGTCGATTTTTAAGCATAAGCATTTTTACTTCTTTAAAAAATTGTAATTTCAAACGTAATACACTCATGGACAAAAATATCGAATATTTTGGAATTTTCAAATTTTTTTTTTTCAAAATAAATTCTGGTCAATCCTGTCGTTTATTGTAAAATAGAGTTTATTTTAACAATGTTTAATGAACAATTTTAAGTTTTTATGCGGAGAAGGTTGTGAAAAAAAATAAATGTTTAATATTAGGTAAATAAGGTTATTTTACTCTAAACTTAAATGATAATTTAAATTGCTTAAACAATTCGTTTTAACTGAAAGAAGTACATGATCAGTAACGACTATTCCCCCTCTAGCTCTTATTACTACCTGCATCTTTCTCAGCATGCTTGTAAGTAAATTTTGAACATATCCTTGGGAAATTTCGTTCCATTCATCCTGTGCAGCAAGCCGAAGCTGCTCTATCGTATTTATAACGGGATTTCTTTGTCGTATGCTGCGTTTTAGGTGAGACCACATGTGCTCTATTGGATTTAAGACCGGGCTAAACGGTGGCCAATCCAATCTTCGAATTTGGACCTCATCAAGATCATTACTCACTATGGCAGCGGCATGTGGTCGAGCATTATCGTGCATTAACGTTTCAAAATATTTCAAACCAGTTGAGTACATCAGCCTACTATATGAGTATTGTCAATAATCTAAAATTATTTTGAAATAATAGTGACTACAAAAAAAAATTGGAAAATTCCAAAATATTCGATATTTTTGTCCATGAGTGTAGTATAAAATATAAAAAAGTGGATCTGCGGTCTATAAATGTTTTTTTTATTCTTAACATTTTTGTAAGATTGCTATTTTGAGTTATCTTCCTGGCACAAAACAATAAGAATGTTTTTTTGGTTTATTTGCCAATTTTTCCTTATAGCATTAAACTTATTTAGCTTATTTATTTGGCTATATAATTTCTTACCTTTCAACTGCGAAGCCATCTGGCAATCTCAATACTATAGACCAAGCATGTTTTTCTACTCATACCGCCATACTATAACCTATTCATATGAAATATATGGTTTACGGGGTTTAAACGTGGTGAGGCGTCTGAGTTGCTTAGGTGGCTTCACGCGGTTAGTTAAAAAAGTTATTGTGATACCAGGTATGCTTATCATGGCAGTTAATGCGAAATCAATAGTTTTCGAGATAAATGAGCAACTTTTGTGAAAAACGTGGTTTTTACGCCGTGTATGGCCCGGTAAAAAGAGTTGATAAAAGAAATAGTTGGTTCCAGATTTAGTCACAGGTATTATTAAACAATAAAATCGCTATTACGAATTTTTTTTATACCTTTAGTTACTGGCCTATAACCTTTATAGATAAAGTAAAAGGTACCAAAAGTTAAATTAAATATAATCATCAATGCTTTCTTTCGACTCCTGTAATGATTGCCCCTCTCTTCTTAGAGCTCTCCCGTTTATTACGGTGTGTCACTCCAAATTCTTCATTTTTCTTATTGGAAATCAAAAGTGATTTAGTCTGATTGTATGCCTCTGTAACCAGAACCATATTTAAACAGGGTTCTGAAGTTATTTTCTTGAGTTCTGTTATGCTGATACAAAAAAAATTATTGTAATTTAAATTGTACCTGCCTTATTCATAATGACAATTCGGACACTTTAAAGTGTTTAAAGTAGAGAGAGATATTCTTAATATTATTGAGGTGCATTGAGATACGTCACATGACGATATTGTAACACGAGCTTTTATACAGCATCAATGTTATACTCGATAACTGAATTTAGACGACCTTCACGACTTATGTAAGTGAACGGTTACGACGATTAAATTTATTGCACCAGAGTTTCACAATGCATTGCATTTTTTCGCTAAGACCCTTTTAAAGTGACTGTAAACCGCACTGTAAAATCGCACTCAAAATAATAAAATTAAAGAAATTTATTAAAAAAAAATCTGATTGTTAATTTGTTCCATATTCGATAGATTTTTTAGAAAATCAAGTAAACGATGTGTTCAAATCTATGCGGGCGATTATGGAAGTTACATTCTGAGTATGATTGTTTTTAAATTTATTAGCCATGATTTCGTGGATTATGTAAACTTCAGATCTCAAAAAACTATTGTAATTATTGTTTTAACCCAGTATCAGGCAACACCAAAAATAGATGTAAAATTATTTTATTGGGTACATAATCTTATATAACACTCAATAGCACCCCTGTGGTACAAAAAAACCGGAAGGAGCTAGGGGAAAGCGGTTTTTGAATCGTTGCCTACAAGCAACTTTGCCAGATAAGAAACAGTATTTGGTACTAACTTCACTAATGAAGATCTCAAAATTTAGTTAATTATGCCGCATGTTACATTTTTCACACTGCATAGTTGTATAACCAGTTTTACAAAATCTACATCTTTCTTTAGCGGTATAAAATGGCCAGCGACCTACCGCATCTGTTCTGGTAGCATCATCAGGTCGTACAGCAAGAGGATATCGAATTAGGTTATCTGTATTTTCCGTATTTGATAAATGGCCTCTCTTTACTTTGATCTTATCAGGAACAAAGCGCGTCACGCTGTCCTGAATTTGAATGGGTTAGGGAACCATGTTGGAGTTCCATTACCCAGGACTCCCACATGAAGAGCATTTGGCTGATAGTTGTGCCCCTATCGCACATCAGAGTGCTATAGGGGGAAAAGGGATGGTCTGGAGCATTGAAGCGCGGTGGAGTGACTCATGTTTTTAACTCGAGTTAATACAGCTTGTTCCAATGAATTGTTACACTCGAACGTAATTCTTAGGGGTGATCAAGTCTCACAGGCTGGGTTTACTTGAATTTGTTGGTGCCTGAGCTGAAAGCACTGAAAGCAACAAAATCAGATAGCAGGTTAAGTACGCTCGAACTTAATTTTGCCCAGCGGATTTGCCGTCCGTAATCCGTAGCATTACAATATTATTTTATATTCTTATACCATTTTAGACGTTACATCAAGTTCAACTTATGCCATATGTGCATCACTTTCTTCGACTAAGAAAGGTCTTTCATTTTATAAATAGATAGTTTTCTCCAGATTTTTGTTACCTTTAAAAAATTATAAAAGGTCAGATAATAATATACGCATGCATTGATATATGCATTTCTTTATACATTGATTTTCCTACACAATTGATTAATTAAGTAAGAATGTTTAGTTTGTTTCTACATTCTCAGAAAAGGTATTTACAGAAAATAATGTACATTACTTTATAGCAAATAATCATAGCCCGCCTATGGTGTCACAATAGTTCACGCACGATTGTATAAAAAAATTTTGCGGTCGGCTTTTGTTTTCTTCTCTCTTTCCGGGTGATGCTTAAACCTATAATTCCATTGTTGTTTTTACTTTGTAATGTGTAATTGAAACATACCGTGAATTATAGTACTCGTGCTTTGGAAAATACAGTTAATTTTTTGAAGAGCGTTAATCATAGAAAGAGAACAGCACATGTTGCATTGGTTGCATTGGTAGAAATATTTTAGCTGGAGATTTTACTCACCATTTGTCCATTTAATATGTTCCTGCCTCATATTGTTTCATTTGTAATTCCATTTTTCATTGTTCTCATTTCTGTCTTTGATTCTTTTTTTTTCTTTTTTTTTTGAGAAACTTACATGGTTCAATGTATCACTGTTGTATGTATGTTTAGTATCACTTTAGCCTCGAAATGGTTTTAAACGAATCTTTAACTTGACGTTTTCCAATTGAATCGGTTATGCCAAAAAGGCCACAACTCTGAAAACGCAAATTTTACAGAGGAGTAAAAAAACGTATTATTCTGGTATTAGTTGTAATATCAATTAATTATCGTTTGATCAGTCTTTAATTGTGATACCTGTGCAAATTTTGATAACCAGAAGAACAAAAACATCAGGTGTGATCCGAGAAAAAAATGCTTTTGGAGTTGTGCCTTTTTTTAAACAAATACTTGCCATTTTACGAGTAATGATTAATGTGATTATTAAAACTCCAACGTTATTAATGGAATAATATATTACTTGAAAAAACATATTTAGAAGTTCAAAGAGTAGTTAGTAGATTAGTAATCCTCTTCTGGTTGCTCATCATCATTGGTAGTTGGCGCCTTAAAATCATCGTTATAAAAAATATTTTGTCCTCTAGTATATACTGCACAAACTTCTTCAAATTGTTCTTTTTTTGTAATTAATGGTGACTTTTCCTGTGTAAACAAGTATTGTTGGCAGGATAGGACACTTGAGCTCGTTTTGGGTATGGGTTATTCTTAATTTCAATATTGCTACTCCAAAGAAAATTCGTAGAAAATAAGACTATCATTAAACAGGCGTACTTTAACAATCCCAGGTTTGTTGCAATCATATTCGAACTCATTATACTGAGAAATTTGAAGTCTTTCTTGAAATTTGAATTCTTAGCCCTGTTTTTGTGAATTAAAAGTTCTGCAGCAGCAACTCGTTGATACTGTTCTAACATTTGTTCAGCTAAGGGAACTGACGTAAACCAATTATCAACAGTGAGGTTTCGGTTAGTTCCATGTATTGGTTGTGAAAGTTTTCGAACATAATAAGTCGGTACTGATTCATTGTTTTCTGTGGTTACTCTTCCAACCTATGGAATTGCATTGAGCATATAATATGTTTTTGAATCATTTAGCATCATTATTTTCATTTCATACTTATCAGGCCTACTAGCCATGTATATTCGAAATGAACATTTTCCTCTATATCCTACAAGCTGTTTATCTACAGTACAGTATTCGTATGGTGTATAGTACGATTTACAGTTATTCACAAAAATGTCGAATAATTCTCGTATAGGTGAGACTTTCTGCTCTACTGTCCTTACTATCAAACCTCAGACATAAGGCTATAAATTGGAATCGCTGCTGTGACATCGTCGCTTTGTTCACTGTTGCTGTCTGACAGTTGCTCTTCAACGTAATCTTCAAAAACTACGATGTCGTTTTCACTCTCATTCTCCCATAAATTGTCTGCCTCTCTCTGTAATTCTACCTCAGTTAAAGGACGACGATTTTCTCTGCTAGTTGATGCCTTTACTCGACTATTTTCTTTACTAGTTGACGCCATTATACTAAACTAAATAAAAATAAGTTAAAACAAAATTATTACCGTAAACCTCACCCTTGGGTCCGGGGTACCCATGCTTGTACTTCTGGAAATATCTTACCTCGTTGTTTCACTAAAATACAGCGGATGACCCGTATTCTAACTCGACTTACGACAGACTGAATTTACATAAAGTAACGACACACATAAACCACTCATGTGCATGTCACATTGCAATGAACGACTCTCTGGGTTTCTGAGACCCAACAGTGCAGTTCCAGGGTAAAACTACGAATAATTTAACTATCCTCGTTAATAGCCAATAGAAGCTTCTTTTCTTTAAAAGTTGTAAGTCTAGTCTTAATGAACATTCTTTGCAATAAAGTCTCCTCTTACAGTACATTTCTATCCTAAAGTATTCAAAAACTCGTTATATTTTTCTTTTTTATTGAAATGTGAACAAGAGTGATGTAATTTTTTGATTACAACTATAAACTTATTTTCATATGAGTGGTATTAATAATTTACCTTATTTAAAACTCTTTTTAATTTTCTATACTGTTCACCATCTCCACTAATTTTTATTACATAATTATTAAAAATGTTTGTAGTAAACCCGATTTGCTTTAATTGAAGGTATTCTATCTTTTAATGCCTTAAGAAGAAAAAACTGATAATAAAAATTTATTTTATAATAAACCTTATTTTTTGTAATACCAAAATCCACAGGCTTCCTTCTAGTGCAATATATTCAGAAGCAGACTAAGTCAATATTTCAATTTGGCCAAGAAACAGATTTAAGAAATAATCCAAGTAGCTTGACAGTTCCTGTCTAACGACAAACAGTGTAGCCTTATCTTCATGAAGTATTATCAAAGAAAGATTATTCTTTTTTTTAATGCTTGTCTTTAGTTTGTATGTTGTTTTCCTATTGTTTCATATCTTACGTGGTATTCTTTATGTACGCCTTTTGACAAATTTTCCATCTTTTTTTAATAACACTTTCAGCGAACACACATCAACTTGAGGACGACTAAAAGTATAAGTAAAATTTTCATTAAAATATTTTCTGAATACTTTTTCATAAATATTTTATGCATCTGTTTAACATCTGATGTAGCAGGCCAATACTTTTTCAATGCATTGCTAGAATAATGAACTTCTTTCAGATCAAACGTTTTTATGTGTTCCTTTATTTGAAAATACACTTCGCCTGGTATCAAATTATGTCTGGATTTCACAGATTTGCCTCTATTGTCTCTTCGAGTGGTTGTAGCAGTTAGTGGATGACATAATCGTCGAATATGCCATTCACCAACCCCTTATTCTTGTTATTGCGTCTTATTTCGAAGGTTGGCGATCCAAATGACGACGTTTAGAGAGCTTTGAGATGTGGGTATTTCGTCGTATGCTGGAAATTCCATGGACCGACCGCGTTAGAAATGGAGAAGTTTTAAGGCGTATGAATAGAGAACGTGAACTCCCAGAAATTATCAAGAAGCGTAAAACGTCTTATCTTGGACACATATTTAGACACGACAGGTATAACTTCCTTTAGCTTATTATAGAAGGGAAAATAGAAGGCAGACGCGGCCCGGGTAGACGACAAATGACCTGACAGCGCAACATCAAAGATTGGAAAGGATTAGACTTTCAAAGTTTAATAAGGAAAGCCCAAAATAGGGAAGACTGCAGAGGTCATCGCCAACCTTCGCTAAGAGTACGGCACCTAAAGAAGAAGGCGATCCAAATGGCAATTGTAGCTTTGGAAACTTCTGCACGAAAGATTTCTGTGGATGAACGGTCAAACCGTCTACTCTGATCTTTCAGCCACTTGTTCTGGCTTCTTCCAACTGATCTTCACGTTTCTCTCACAGAAACGAGAAAAAGGGGATTTACGATGAAAGTATCACTAATTTGAAATATCGTTAGAAGAAGTTGGTTGAATGAGTAGGAAACTATTTCGTAAAATAAAACTTTTTTTTATAGAAAAATTTGCCATTAGTTTGGACGCTTATGTTTGGAACAATCCATGTTGCTGTTTTCTTTCATTTAAAAAGCAAATGTCAGCTTTGTTTTTTTTGGCAATTATCTAATTTACACAAATTCAAAACTATAATAAGTTATATAACGGTTATATTTATACATATACTGTTGTATTTAGAATTTTAGGATCGTATTTTTGTAAAAATAATGAAATACTTGTGAATGAGATTTTTAAAGCTCTTATACAGACGCATCAGATTGTTATATTTCCATATTTGACGTTTCCCCAATTATAATCCATATCGCTATTTTTTTTGAAATATGGATTGCTAAAGTAAATTAATTTCAGAAGTAAAAAATGTTAAACATACAATAACATATGTTTATTTCCAAAATGTAACGTGTTATCTCGTAGTAGTTGCACGATTTTAATTAAATAACTTATCAATTCTAATCTAAACATATCACCTAAACACACTAACCTTCAACTTAACACGCTTTATCAACAAAACTTATTATTACGAGTTTTGTAGGTCAAAGATAAATATTCTTGCAAATTTAACACGTATGTGGAGAAATGTAGTCTCCTAAAAGTCTCGGTTGTTTTACTAGCGAAAATATAAGTCGATTTTATTTAAATTTGCAATAAAAATGTCATTGAACAATTATTTAATGACATAAAAATGTGAAATCCATTTAGAGTTTTTACTGAGAAAGAAATGTGTGTACCACAATGACTTGTCACGTTGTAGATGGGATACAGGATTTTACGCTGCGAGTTAACGTTTTTCAATTTAAGGTATTTATTTAATCTTTTGGCCCAAGAAAAAGATTAGTAAACAAACAATAAACACTATGTAAGCTTTATATCAATCAAAGAGCCAGAACCAATTATTTTAAGAGGTGAAGTAAAAGGTTCTCAACCAACTAATAAACAAAAAAACTAGGGATAGATGGCATACCAGCGAAGACTCTGAAAGCAATGGGAAAATTCGACATAGATGTAATACTAGATATGTGTATTTATTACTTTCCGTAAGGAAGGATTACTAACCGTATGCAGCAATTACAGAAACATTGCCCTTATTCATCATACAAGCAAACTCCTGATACATATAATCAATAAACGGCTAAAGAACTTTTTACTCAGAGATAGCTGAATGTGGATTCGCACCAGGAAAGGGAACACCTGAGCAATTACTGAACATCGGACAGATAATAGAAAAATCCAGAGAACCCAATATATTTCGAGGATTACACAAAGGCTTTCGATTCAGTAAAATGAGATTCCTTCTGGAGTTTAATGGGATATATGGAAGTGCCTAATCACCCATTTAACCTAATATGAAATCTGTATGATACAAATTCAAATGAGTGCAAAACAAAAAAAAAAGGAACGAGACAGGGCTACATACTGTTACGTAAAAATATGAGTCATAGTTTTAACCTGTAAACTGTAAATGTTTTTATTCTAATATGTTGTAGAGTTTACGAGAGGCCTCGATTTACCTGAGCGACCTTCCAGAACCGATGCGAGGGAAATCCAGTTTGCCTTTACCGTTTCGCCATCGAAGGTTTTAGATTTTTCGAAATAACGGCACTGGTATATAATAACGGAACTTTATTTGGAAGGGACAGTTAATTCTCAAGACCCGCGCTCGCGAATTTGTTACGTACGGATATATATAAATTATTGTCAGATAAGTTAATATAAATAAAGAAATAAATTAAATCCGTAAGTGTTATAAATATTGAACCTTTTAATAAATTCACAACAAATGGTGGCAGAAGTGAGATCGAACATAAATTAGACTTATAATAATAATACAAGTGAATATTTATAAATTGTGAAAATGACGACGATTTATGAGCTGACAGTGACTAATTTAAGAAGACATCTCGAAGACAGAGAATTAGCTTCTACCGGAAAAAAGGCTGAGTTAGTCTAACGACTAAAGAACGCTTTGCTAGAAGAAGGACTAGATCCAGAGACTTATATATTTGAAGATGCTGTCCTCTCGTCGATTTCGAAAGTTTCTGGTGATGTAGCCAAAGTTTCTGGTGATGTAGCCAAAGTTTCTGGTGATGTAGCCAAAGTTTCTGGTGACATCGCATCATTAGAGAACAAAGTTTCTGGTGACATCGCATCATTAGAGAACAAAGTTTCTGGTGACATCGCATCATTGGAGAACAAAGTTTCTAACGAGATTTCTTCTTTGGAAAGCAAAGTTTCTGCTAACATCTCTTTGGAAATCTCTAAAGTCACTTCTGAGATGTCTGCCCTCGACGATAGAATGTCGTCGTTAAAAAACCAAGTTGCTGCCGATATGTTGGCCTTCGAAGAAAAGATATGGAAAGAGATGGAAAAGAAGCTGGAGGAAACAGGGACAGCAGAGAGAGGAAACAATCCGATTACAGTGGAGATAAAAGAAGACGAGACGAAATGTAAGTTGGAGACACGGCCGAAATTTGAAGGAAGTGGAGGTTCTATTCATGTTAAAGTCCCAACTTTCGACGGAAAATCATCATGGAACAACTACATGAAACAGTTCGAATCAGCCGCAAGAGCAAATGGATGGTCTGAAAAAGAAAAGGCTGTAAACCTGACTATCGCTCTTCGAGGAGATGCCTTAGATGTGCTTCAGACCATAGCCGTAGAGGAGACCGATGATTTCGAACAACTGAAGAAGAGGTTAAATATGCGATATGGCCACGAACATTTGGAGCATGTATATCAGTCACAGCTTAAAAATCGTAGACAGAAGAAAGATGAGGCTCTTCAAGAATATGAGGTAGATATTGCCAGATTAGTACGATATGCTTATCCAACAGCTCCCGAAGACATGATGGAAAAATTGGCCGTTCAAACGTTTATTGATGGTCTTCGTGATCATGAAATGCAGAGAACACTGCGATTAGCTCGTCACAAGACGCTGGTTGATGTCCTATCCGCCGCCCTCGAATACGAGTCAGCTACGCAGGCCTCTGGCGGGTACAGTAAAGTTAGGACTGTAAAAGAGGAAGGAGATGAAGATAAACTTGACCAGCTCGTTAATATGATGAAAAGCATGACATACAAGAAAACGAAGACCATCAGATGCTGGAATTGTGGCGAAATAGGACACGTACGAAGCTCCTGTAAGCACCCTAGGTACGACGCAAATCAAGAAACTCACCATCAGGAAAACTAGAACGGGTCAGCCTTAGGGGGGCAGCTTCGACCCAGAACTTTTCCAAAGACCCTCTCATACTAATAGCTTCTTTGAAATGTCGTGAAGATAGTGTATATGTAGATGGAGACATAAATGGTAAAAAGCATACGTTGTTGGTGGATACCGGAGCGACCAGAACCATTATACGCCCGACAGTTATAAACAGCCGAAAGAAACTGTTACCAACGAGGTTGCGACTTCGGACCGCTACAGGTGAAAATGCCAACATTCATGGAGAAATCCAGGTACAATTGGGAATTGGAGCAGAAAAGTTTGTCCATACTGTTATAGTTGCTGACATCGAAGAGGATGTTATATTAGGAATGGACGTAATGAATATGCATGGATTCCAATTGGATTTTAAGAATAAGGTAATCAAAGTTGGCAACGAGGAGGTATTTCTCCATCCACATAATGACAACACTGTGCAAGCAGCCATTACAGAAGATACAGTCGTGCCTGCGAGAAGCGAAACGATCATAGTAGCGCGACTACAGGGATTTGTGGACGAAGGGAGACCTGTTATGATGGAGCCTTGGAACCACGACGATGAGGTTGGCCGTGGAATCGTGGAAAGGAATTGGTGACTTCGGCTAAGGAAATTCCTGTGAGACTTATCAATGTCAACGACTACCCAGTGACCATAAAGAAAGAGACAAAAGTAGGAACTTGTGTACCTGTGACATCCATAATCCGTCAGGCGACAACATCTGATAATTCCAACGATAAATTCGACCAAATGGTTGCAGTTGCAGGACAGTCTCTAAATCAGATGGAGAAAAGGAAATTAAGGGAATTTCTTCGGCAGTATCGTGATATTTTCGTACTGAAAGGAGGAAAGACGGGAAGAACTACCGTTGTTAAGCATAAAATTGATACTGGTAATGCTAAGCCAATTCGTCAAACAGCTCGACGATTACCACAGGCGAAGAGAGAGGAAGCTGAAACGATTGTTCAGGAAATGAAGAAAGACGGGGTGATAGAACCTTCTACGAGTCCATGGGTCTCTCTGGTGGTCCTGGTTAAGAAGAAAGACGGAACGACGAGGTTCTGTGTGGATTACCGTTTGCTGAACAACGTTACCAAGAAAGATAGTTATCCTCTGCCTCGGATCGATGACAAATTGGACACATTGGCTGGAAGTAAATTGTTTTCTACTTTAGATTTGAAGTCTGGATACTGGCAGGTAGAAATGGACCCAGTCGATAAAGAAAAGACAGCCTTCACCACAGGATCTGGATTGTGGCAATTCAACGTTATGCCATTTGGACTTTGTAATGCTCCTGCGACATTTGAGAGGCTTATGGAAAATGTGTTGAGAGGGTTATCTTGGAAAACATGCCTGGTTTATGTAGATGATATATTCGTCTTGGGGGAGACATTCGAAGATCATTTGAGGAATTTAGAAAACGTTTTTAATCGACTTAAAGCTGCCCAATTGATGCTAAACCCCAAGAAGTGCCAGCTATTTCAAGGTAAAGTCAATTATCTGGGTCATATAGTCAGTAAAGAAGGAGTGGCCGTGGATAAGGGAAAAATCGATTCCATTAAGGAATGGCCAAAACCAACTGACAAACATCAAGTGAGAAGTTTTCTTGGACTATGTACTTACTACCGGAGGTTTATTAAGAAGTTTGCAGATATCGCTAAGCCATTAACGCGACTTACAGAGGAAGCAAGAGAATACCGCTGGGATATAGACTGCCAAAATGCCTTTGAAACGTTGAAAAAGCATTTAATAACAGCACCAATTTTAGGGTATCCACTGCCAGAAGGAGAGTTCATCTTAGATACGGACGCAAGTAATGTGGGAATTGGAGGAGTGCTGTCTCAGATTCAAGGAGGACAGGAACGAGTTCTCGGATATTTTAGTAAAGTTCTTTCAAAACCTGAACGGAATTATTGCGTCACGAGAAGAGAACTTCTGGCAGTAGTGAAATCAGTAGAGCACTTCTATCAATACCTCTGTGGCAGAAAGTTTCTAATCCGAACCGACCATGCCGCGCTTAAGTGGTTGATGCAGTTTAAGAATCCAGAGGGTCAGATAGCCAGGTGGATCGAACGACTCCAAGAATACGATTTTAAGATTGAGCACCGGGCCGGAGTTAGCCACAGAAACGCTGATTCTCTTTCCAGAAGGCCATGCCCAGCAGAGTGTTCCCACTGCAACAAAACGGAATCCAAGGAAGCAGCAGTGCTAAGAACGACGATTGTCAACGGCGACTGGACGCCTACTAAGATAAGGGAAGAACAAGAGAGAGATCCAGTTATACAGAAAATCCGAAAATGGAAAGAGGAAAACCGTCGACCACCTTGGCAGGAAATATCAAACCTATGCTCAATAGTTAAGACGTATTGGGCCCAGTGGGACTCATTTATCATCGAAGATGGCTTGCTCAAACGAGTCCTGGAAAATGATGACGGTTCGGAAAAGAGAAGACAGTTGGTGATCCCAAAGAGCAGAATAGCGGAAGTACTTCGTCAGTTACACGACAGTCCATCGGGAGGGCATTTTGGTGTAAGGAAAACCCTTCAGCGAATTCGGGAACGGTTTTATTGGATGAACAGTTCCGACGATGTAAAAGACTGGTGTAAGAAATGTACTATTTGTGCCACGAGTAACGGGCCTTACCGAAAAAGGAGAGCTCCTATGAGACAATATAATGTTGGAAGCCCGTTTGAAAGAATAGCTTTGGACATCGCTGGGCCATTTCCAGAAAGTGAAAACGGAGGCAAGTACATGCTGGTAGTAATGGATTACTTCACTAAGTGGGTCGAGATTTACGCACTTCCAGACCAGAAGGCCGCCACCGTTGCGGATAAGTTGATCCAAGAATATATCAGCCGATTTGGAGTGCCTTTGGAGATCCATAGTGACCAAGGCAGGAACTTCGAAAGCGATCTATTCCAAGGAATATGTGATAGACTAGGCATGAAGAAAACAAGAACTACCGCGTATCATCCGCAATCAGATGGTATGGTAGAACGAATGAATAGGACAGTTGGCAAGTATTTGACAAAGATGGTGTCCGATCATCAGCGAGACTGGGACCAATACCTTCCGTTCTTCACAATGGCCTACAGATCTGCTGTTAACGAATCAACAGGCCAGACACCAGCCAAAGTCCTATTCGGACGCGAAATGCGACTACCTTGTGATCTCGAGTTTGGATGTAAACCTGGAGAAGATGTAGCAGGTGAAGATTATGTGATCGAATTACGAAGAAGAATGGACGATGTACATGAGTTGGTCCGTTCCCACCTTCAGATCGCTAGCGACAGAATGAAGAAACGGTACGATACACAAGCCGAAAAGGGTTGCTTTAAGAAGAACGACAAAGTATGGCTGTATAATCCCAAGAAGCGAAAAGGTTGTTCTCCCAAATTGCAGCAGTTTTGGGAAGGCCCATACCTAATTATGGAGAAGATCAACGATGTCATCTACCGAATAAGCAAGATTCCGAGGGGAAAGCCGATGATAGTACACCATAACCGGCTGGCGTCTTTTGAAGGTGACCACGACGTAGATGAAGAAGTGGAGGTAAACCAAGTCCAAGACGTGTCTGACCTCACGTTTGAGGAATTCATGGGTGCCTATGGAGGTACCGGTAAAGCAAGACATGGTGTTACCACTGAAGAAAAGCAAGATCTACTCGCGCTCCCCGATGACTACTCGCTGGCCCTTACCATCCCGGCCAGTATCAAAGACGCACCAGGGTTGGCATCCGTCTTTCGAAGGAAGTTTGGTCGAGTTGCAGAACTTCAGTGCCAGGTGCCAGCTCCCGGTAAAACCTTGAAACTCCAAGATGCATCACGTTACCTTTTCTACCTGGTAACAAAAGACACTGCCTGTGACCAACCTACCTACCGAGATGTATGGGAAGCCTTACTTCAATTGAGAGAGCACGTACTAGAGTCCGACGTGCAAAAGTTAGCCATGTCAAAGTTGGAGTGCCGCCAATTAGATTGGAGGGTTATCCGAAATATGGTGGAGGAGATCTTTAAAGACACCGAAGTCCAGGTGTTAGTCTGTTGCAATCCGCATAGTTACTGGTGCGGAGAGAAAACCGTCCCTTGTCATTTTTATACAACTGGAAGTTGTAAAAGAGGGTCCAGTTGCCGATACCAGCATACCGTTCCAGTTCTAGCCCCGAAAGGTTCCAGGAGGAACCATCTTTTGAGAGGGGGGCAATGTTACGTAAAAATATGAGTCATAGTTTTAACCTGTAAACTGTAAATGTTTTTATTCTAATATGTTGTAGAGTTTACGAGAGGCCTCGATTTACCTGAGCGACCTTCCAGAACCGATGCGAGGGAAATCCAGTTTGCCTTTACCGTTTCGCCATCGAAGGTTTTAGATTTTTCGAGATAACGGCACTGGTATATAATAACGGAACTTTATTTGGAAGGGACAGTTAATTCTCAAGACCCGCGCTCGCGAATTTGTTACGTACGGATATATATAAATTATTGTCAGATAAGTTAATATAAATAAAGAAATAAATTAAATCCGTAAGTGTTATAAATATTGAACCTTTTAATAAATTCACAACAATACTATCACCATTATTATACAACATATGTTCTGATAAATGAACAACAATTGGATTTGTAGGTAAGTTTTAAACCCTACAAAATCCAGCTGTTGCAAGAACTAAATGAAGATTACTACGACCGTAGATTACAGTTTAGTGAGGTAATGATGAATGAAATTGTAACTGACGAGAACTTCGTTAACAAGATATGTTTTTATATTATATTTACACTGTGTGGGAATATAAATCGCTCAAATTTAAGGTAATGGAGTAAGGTAAATCCATACTGTATACGTGAAAACCATATTCAAAGACCACAAAAACAATGAATTCTCATGTAATGTAATACGCGCAAGACTCAGGAAGGACCTACATCATGCATTTGTGCAGCTCAGTGTGAGGAAGTATGTGGATCTTCAGCGAAACTCTGGTAAAGTTTGTTCAAAGCGCTTTACAATTTTTTGTACCTTCGCCTTATGGATAGGAGAATGGCTTGGGAAAATATCTTTGAACAAGTGAGCTACTTTACTATAAGATCTTTTTCTATCGCCTCATCATTAAAACAGTGATTCGCTTCTTTTCAATAAAAACCATCTTTATTGTAGAGCTTTTAAAAACATATAAAACAACTATGTATCAGCTCTAGTTATTAACCCATTATTGCCTAAAAAGAAACTAGCTTGGAAAAAATTGTAACGATACAAAATTGTGATGTTTGTGTTACATTTATTACATATATTCAAAAAAATAGTGTTTTTTTTCAATAACATTTTGAAATTCAAGGGCATCCTCAAATGGGGACGTTAGGTATTTGTTTGTTTTTTTCACACTTTTTGCATATCCACCTTGTCTTTCTATGACACAGAGAACACTTTAAGTGTTTTTCCAGTTTTCCCGGAAAATGAAAGCCTTCGGTGACTTCAATGCTGAAACCAGGTTTTTTCTTTGTCTTCTTAAATTGTCACTATCTGTCAAATAACTACGTACATACGAGTATGACGATGGAATTCTAACTGATCCATCACATTTTCAGTAGAATTTGATGAAGTTTCCAGGCATTAGTGACGATCATGTCAAAAAAGTACGTACATAAAACCCACCACAACTTTTACCTTTTATATTTACTCAATATAATGATATGCACTGATCATGAGCATCTACTCGACCCATTCCAGAATTGTAGGAAGAAAACAATTTTGGCTGTACTACATTTTTTTCGATTTTGATGCTCTGGTACCACCGTTTTACGTGACCTAGTGGTTCAATGGTATCATAATTGCATAACATAGAACAAACACTATTGTCATACAATTTCACACATAAAATTTCATTAGTTTTGTCGAATCTATAATCATATGTACCTCTTACCATTTTCTTCATTAGTTTAGACTCCATTACTGGACATTTTTGCACACGATTTTCTCTTACAATTCCTTTCGCCTTTATATTTTTTTGTTTCCGATATATCATTAGTTGATATGTCGTGAAATAATTATCGAAAAAAATTTCATTTATAGATGGTTTGGTTAGGTATTTCAAAAGATCAATTACTACTTTAGTTCCAAGTGGTATTCCTTCAAATACCATTTGGTCAAACACAGTAGTATTTAGTATCTTCAGTATCATTTGTTTTTTTTTTACAAATAAACGTGAAAACCATAACAATATCCAGTGGAACCAGTTATCATCCAATTCTTATATCCAAATCTGACTATCTTCCCTCTAATAAATTGTTTTGCTGGTTTATGGCCGAAATATTTCACCATGAATTCGTCTATGGATATATCTTATGGAAACATCCCCTCTGGCAGAATTTTCTATAATTTTATCTGCTAAGAGTCTAATTTTGTACATACGATCTTTAGAATCGTCTATTTTGGCATTATCCGCTAGATCAACAATCTTTCATATTTCTAAGTAGGTACCTCTATCTGTTCGTAGCTTTGTAAACACCTCCTAGGTTCGCATCTAATGAGCAGTATAACATTTGTCGTTATAATCTGTTATTCTCAGTTAGATATAATATTGCAAAAAAAAGTTTGCATTTCGTTTGGAGATATTGTAAGAGAGATTATTTTTTTGCCGTGCGTACAAAATTGACTGGTCACAAATGTATGTAATAATTTCCTCAGTATGTAATTTTTCAAAAATTTCAATTGATGAAAAATTCCTCAGAGCTTCTTTAACGTTTTTCTTCTCTTCAAATGATATATTTACTGTTTTGGTAGTATGTTGATTGAAAATCGGTTTTTACCCACTTTTGTTTTAAAAAATTAGCATATTCCTTGTATATAGTCCTGTATAGTCCAACCGAAACTTCATCAGAAGTTCTTACATCTTTTGTTCCAGGAATTTCATTTGGTATATAATTTGGATCTTCTAAAATATCATCATCAAGTTCTTCGGTATCTGTCAGTTCATCATTTGGTGGCAGAACACACAAATCGATATTCTCCAGTTGTTCGTATTCCCCATTATTAACTTCTTCCATGGCTTGTTCCAATTTTTGGAAGGTTTTAGAGCCATAAAATACTGTAGGATCCATAATGATCTGAAAAGAAGCAAATACACGAACTAGACACATTTGTGCTTAACGTCCACTTTCGAGGACGGTTAAATATAGTGGCTGTTAAGTACTACCAAATATAAAATAAATTTGTTATGGTGAATACTTACATTTAGAGTAGTCTCTGGCGTACTAATTTCCGGTATAAAACTTTTAAAACATTTTTTAATCTGTAAAAAAATGTTTTTTTAATCTGTAACTACACCTCTTCAGGAACTCATGTACTAATTTAATCTTTAATCACAACTGGTTGTATTTAAAGCGAACTGAAGCTAGTTACTGACTACACTATTTATCTTGATCAGAGAAAACGTGACAAATAGCCCAAAACATTTTTAAATTCAACAGAATCTTTATTTTTATAGGCGTCCTCAAATGAGTACAGTCGGTATTAATGGGTTAATACACTGTATTTTACAAAACTTTTTAATAAACGTTTGTTAGGTTTATGAATTAATGAATGTCGAAATCACAGCATTCTATATTTACTGAATTACTTCAAAACTATTTGGAATAATTTTATTTATTTAGACCTTAGTGACTGGATAAAATACCAAGTGTTACATATGGTTGAACTGAACTGGTATTGAAGTGAGGATTATAATAATACAGTATACAGAGTGCTGTATTTAAAATAAAAAACAAAAAACTAATTATATTGTAAACATGCAATTTGAAATCTTCATATTGCAGAATAGGCGTATCCTGGTTTTTGTACAATTCGGAATATCCGTTTAAGAGATAATTAGACGTTTCCAGACTTTTGGTCTACTCCGTAGAAATGATGTGTTGTTTGTTGGCATATTAAAAATAAAATTTTTACGATATATCGCAACTGCGTTTAATGCTGGAAAAATATATTATTACATAAGTAGAAAGAGATAAAAGCATATTGGACTCTATTTGAAACATTATTTTACAGCATTTATGTTAATACTACATATGTTAATGCAATAATAAGTTGTTATATAATGTTAAGGTTATAACAGAGTTTATAAATGCGTTTTACTACATTTTTCGTGTAATATGCATCGTCATCGGCATGTATACTGTAGTGTTTACTACTGGATGCGAGTTAAAATTCCGTCATTCGACATGTTTGGGGCTTTTTGTTACATTTCTTTAAGCGCATGGCTTCAAAAGTTTGCGTACTCATACAAGAACTTTCGTCGTTCAAGTCATATTCTTTGGAGGCAACCTAAACACTTTATGGTTTGTTTAAAGTAGATATTTAGTAATTATTAATGTTTATCCTCTATACAAAAACTACGCAAATAGTTTAGTTTTCGTGTATATTGCTGCTCAAGCTAGGTTATCCCCAAAATTCCTGAGTGCATTACCAAATGATCGTAGGCTTAAGTACTTCATAACTAACCAGCCGTATTTATTTTTCACTCTTTTTTTTTTCTTCAATTGTGCCACAGTCCAAATTTGGCTTAATCCAAACTGGACCTTAGCCACCTCCAATATTGCCGGTTATGCGTCGCTCAGCTCTGATATCTGACGCTCTACAGATTTTGATCATGGCTGCGCCAATTATTGATCCGTTCGTCTTTTTCGTGATATCTCTTTTGGTCTTTCGTTCTGCTTTTCACCGTCTAGAGATCTTCTTGAAAATCTCTCGTCTTCCATCCTTCCATATGACTACCCTATTGAAGTCTCTGGAGAAAAATGAAATAAGTGTATCTTTGATCAGCTGGTAAAGTTTATGATTTTATCTGGACCTCTATGTCCCATTTTCGTTGATCGGTGTAAACTTCGTCCTGAGAATTTTACTTTCTAAAAACTTTCTTTTGTTTTCGTCAGTGAGAAATAGGTAATTGCCCTTCATTATTTGTTTTTTGTTGCTTCTTGCCCTTTATACCTACTTCGTCTTATGTTATGTGAAGCTTTTTATTGCTGTAAAATCGTCCTATACTCTAATTTGATTTTTATTTCGTCTTCTATTTTATCTTGTGTACGTTTAGTTTTAGTCCAACTTACTTGTCTTCTTTTATCAGTAGGTCATATATTTCTGCAGCCACCCTAGATCTGTGAAAGATGATGTTAATTAATATCATTGGTATAGGTGGCAAATGTTACTGATTTGTTTATTAGGAGATTTCTAGATTTCTTCCGACATTTAGCTGTTTGTTAACGTATTCAGAACAATAACGGGGCAGAACAGTGACGGAGCCAACCCATTGCCTTTTTAGTAGTTTGAATATACAGAAGGGGACCATGAGTCCCTCGCTGCTTTTACTTCATCTTCACATGTATTTCGACAGGATGCTGAATCTGATAAGAGAGTTATTTAACTATCTTCTGCGAATTGAGTCATTGCTCAATTCTCATATCCTGATGGTATTTTCAGTCAAATGTGTAAGACGCTTAGTAAGGATGGATTAAAGGTCTTGAAAACCGAACACAAGGTAATGCTGTGATAATTTTTACATTTTTTCAATTACAGCTGATCCCCGCTTTCGAATGTTAAGAATTTTCTCTTTATTCCGTATCTTGGTTGTGCTGCTAGATGTTCTTGATCTAATTTGTACAGTTTTGTGGAAATGTCGATTCCTAACGCCTTGTTATTTCATTGCGTAAGTAGTAGTAACCTCATGGTGAGGTTACTAATGGTAATCTAGAAAGTTTCAACTCTTCAGAAAATATTTCATTTTCTATATGCGCTTTTAATTACTTATAAATCTGTATTACATCAATATCCTAATGAAATCATTATTTTGTTATGTTTATCCGAGTCAAACACTTCGCAATCTTCATCGTTTGTGGTAATCGTGTAAATATTGCATGTTTACCCTTGACTTACATATTAGCGAGACTGAATTTCATTTTTAGCTAATAAATCTATTAAGTTTGCCGTACCTATCTTTATATAAGATTTTTAGTACACTTAAAGCCTTTTTTATATGGTAAGCCCATTGTCTGTTTAATTTTAGTTCTGAGTTTAGACGTGGTAAATAGCAGAAACGAAGCATTGAATGGAAACTTAAACGAAAATGTAGCTCTCTGAGCCATCCATTAGTTATGCATTGTGATCACACAACCAAATTTGTCCACTGTGAAAAATATGTTTCCTCCAAATGTCTCCATTTACGTGTGTCTTGCGCAGTACTAATCCGGTTTGTGGATATTTCAAGTATATATCCATCGGTAGGCTCTCTTTCACGACTGCGCCTGTCTTTTTGGTCTTAACTCTAAAATTGAAAGACCTTTGTCCTTTCAATTTTACATTGGGCAACTTTTGAATTGACGCTTCAGTTAACGTTAGAGTTTCAGCTATCCTTCTAGACGGTTCAAACGTTTGATTCCCTTTATTTATTTTTATATCCTGGCCCATGTAGGCGTATTTGTCTACTGTTTATATATGAGTGGTCCTATATGCTAGTGCCATTATTTTGCTCATTCATGTTTGTCATCTTTTTTGTCCTTAGCTTATTTTAAAAGCCTACTTTGAATCTTGCTTGTTTTCTTAGCTAGCATTATTCTATCTGACAGCGAGTATAAAAGCAGTTTATTTAGGATATTTAAAGGATTGATTGATCCCTTTGATCTGTTTTTTTAAGCATTAGGTTTGGTATAGAATTATGCCATCTAGTTGGTATGCAATCTAGTTGGTATAAGCATTATAAGCAGCTATTAACGAATTTGTACCTGGCATTGATTGAGTTAAGTTGTCTATGCCATTGATTAGAGCAATGCCTGTTACCACTTCGTCCTCATCTGCGGCTTTTTCCATTTTCTTCCAAATGTACATTCATTTCGGTCGTTGATGTATTAGAAGTGTCCTCCGACCATTGGTTCATAATCTTTTATGTATGTTCTGTTCAATCGACTCGAAGATAGGCTTAGGATACTGATACACTTTGTGTGTTGAAGACACCGTCACTCAGTCGTTGTAGATGATGGGCGCGGCTGTTTAGGGAATTTGGGAACACGCGAAAGATATAAACAAAAAACAAAAAAGTAAAGGAAAAGAACAATTATTTACAAAAAACAGGCGACACCGTTTTTAAATATTTGAATCTGAAAAAAAAATACAGAAATGCCCAAACCCCAACCTAAAAAATTATATTAAATCTTTAAGTCTCGTGTGACTTCTAGTCTCCCATATGATTTCCTGTGGGATTTTCCAGTAAGTGTATATTTAAGTGAAAATTGTGAGATGGCTAAAAAAATAGAACGGGTTATTTTCCGTTTTCGTTGTGTATGAAAGAAGATATTGAAAAACCTAGGTTTTTAATCTTGTATAAAGATAAAGACTTGGCCAAAACGTTGATTTAGTGGAATAAAAACGTTAATGGTTTGTGATATTTGCTGAGACCTTGGATATATCGAATCAATTATCTGAGTTTCGGAATGAATATATGAATTCAGTGAATAGGAAAAATAATAGATTATCAGTGAAAAGGCAGAAAAGTATGATATAATAACACATTTTAATTTTTAGCCGGTGTATACATTTTAGTAAAGGATATTACTAAATAGCTGCTTATTAAATTTTAAATTTCGACTTACTGGGATTATTATCAGTAGTAATATCCCTAGAACATTGATAACAGACGAGATAATTTCATGACAATCGAAAGCTCGTTCCTTGGTAACAGCACGAAGCCGAAGGCTGACTCAACTAGCTTGAGAAATTTGTCATAAAATTATGAGGCATTCATCAATGTCCGAGGGATATTCGGCGGATAATTTTTCGACTGTTCTAACAACCAATTCAATTCTTCTAAGCTTCTATGTTCATTCAACTCATATTCTCGTCCGCAGCAAAATTCCATGAATATACTTTGAACATTCTTATTGCCGAAACGTGACATTTTGAAATTTATTTGGATGAAGTTGTCAAACTCGATCGTGTTGTCATAGGGATTGAAAATTGCACTGAATGCAATTATCAGTCTAATGTTGACATGATTGGGTGAAATTGTTCCACATGACACAAAATTACGAAATTTGAATGGTTGTTAGAACAGTCGAAAAATTATCATTATAATCAATTATGGATTTAACCAAGTAAAAAAAACAAACCAAAATAATACTCATTCCCTTCTAATAAAAATAAAATACCATTTTCTCTAAACTTAATACTTCTTCTTAACTTAAAATAGATTCTTGAAAACTTGATGACCTGAATCAACCGGACATCTCAATTGACCGTCTAGAAGTAACTATCCAGCCCCAGGGCTGTTACGAATCTTTCGTTTCGAGCATGCCACACTATACCAACTTTAAGAATTTGAAATACCTACGTAGGGAATAAGAAATTCCAAGTTCCTACATAGGTAATATGGATTGCCTAATTCTTAGCGATTAAATTAATTTTTAAATTATAATTAGAGAGTGACCAACCGTTACAAACTGATTAGCTCTATGTTAGAGTAAATAGGTGCAATAACAAAACTTGGCAAAGTTTATATGTAGGTACATAAAGAGAATGTAAAATGTTTAGTTAATCCTTTAATCATGTTTAAACTTAAAGACTAATAAATAAATAACATAATGTACTGTGGCGACGTAAATTATTGAGTCTAAAAAGTAAATATAAAGAAAATCTATTGAATATAAAAATTCAATTTGACGTAAATCTATTGAATATAATGAAAGTAATTATGCAAAGTTTCTTAACCGACAATAAAAACTCTTTAAACTCAAATAAAAAAGTGGATAATACTTATTTACTGCTTTTAATATTATTTAGCCTTAAACTCAAAGAAAACCACAAGTGGCTCTCACTGTTCATAGTATTAATCGGATAAATGGTTAATGGGATTGGGATTGACCAAAGTAGTACCTTGTTAAAATCTAATGAGAGTTGCTGTTGCACCGAAGAATATTTTTGGCGACGAAGAATTCCAGAGCACCGATCGAAATTAAGACCCTGTAATTAGTAACAATAAGATATTTGACTGGAGAAGAAATGAGAAATACAAAAATAGGAAAAGATGATACTTAGATGATTAACGGTTTTGGAGATTACGTCCAACAAAAGCTAAATTCCAAATAGGGGTGCTCTTTAAGATCATTATTTAGAATAGGTGAAAATAAATAGCTAGGGCTAACGAAATTTTTTTATTACTATAAAAATGTGTAGTGGTCAATATAGCGAGAAAGGACCGTAGAGAAATAGTAAGAGAAAATAAATTGAAACATCGATGTCCAATATCAAAATGTGATAAAATGAGAGTCCGTTTTGGTAATATGTTCAAAATACATTTCCAGGCTTCTCATATAATTTGACCAATCAATTGATTCAAAATGAAGTTCTTATAATATATTGATATGCGATAAATAACTTCTTCGGAGATACTACTGCTTACTTTATTTTGACATTTTCTTTCTGTTTTTCCAAGGTGCTTAACAATACAATGGCTACAAATATCTCTTCCTTCATTTTAGAACACTTAATGAGCCTGAATCGTGTAAACACAATTACTTATTTACCTGAATTGAACTGAAACTAAACGGACAACTGAATTGACCCTGTAAAACGTTTTTTTTTACCAGAATTAGTTTCCTATTAAAAAAAAATAGTGCAGTTTTACTTGACTTGGAAATCCTATCAAAAATAATTGAAATATAAGTTTAATCAAGAAGCGATAAGTAGTTTAGACGCGATAAGTACTTTTATATTATATCTGAGAATGAAGTACGCTAAAAAAATTAATTTCGCATTAGATCAGTTATGCTGTCGCCATAATGTCTCATCGAGTTCGCGAGTGCTGATAAATATGAAACATTATTTCAATCGACAATTTTTCCGGAAAACCGAGATTTAGTCATTTTGGGAATTCTGAATTGAATGTGGAATAATTATTTGCAAGTTTGCTTTAAATTGATGCACATCTGCAACTGTTTTTGTACAAAAAATAAGAAACGAAATTAGTATCTATTAAGTTTTTGTCAAGAAAATTACAATCTATACCAGGGTGCACAAAACTTTGGAAACTAATCTTCTTTTGAAACTGTTTAATTATTTATTTAGGATGCAATTAGAATGTAAAAGTTAAAAGGGAAATTAATTGTTGCTGTGTGTAACCATTGCCTTAATATTTGATTAAATATGTTTTGGTTAAGTGAAAAGTTTCGTAAATTTTCAATATGCAGACAAATTCTATTTTTCTATTTGGTAATGTTTAAAATTAAAACAACTTGGTAACAGAAAGAGACTTGCATTATAGGTTTTTATCTAAACAAAATTAGTTACGTATCATTTTGAAGCTCAATAAAATCGGCTTCGACTGTTTCAGGTGCATTCTCTAGTGTTTTAGTTATAGCTCGTTTACTAAACGAGGTGTATTAGGACATGCATAAAACACCTACAAAGTTAGCAGTTTTCTGTGAAAGGACATGAACTATAACATGGAAAGATTAAATAGTCATTATTTTTTGTCGTTTTTCTTGTTAAAATTGTCTTTATGTATGAAGTAATAACCATTATAATGTGAATGTGGGACCAAATGGAGAAACTCTGTTTTAGTCTACATGGTATAATGACAATGTTGATCATAAAACATACATCTGTTCAAAACAGAATAAAAATTAAAGAGTTGCAAGGTCAGTCCGAAATCAGCAATAAATAGATTAATTTTTATTGCATGATATTGATTAATTGCTGTTTCATGCTGGTTAGTTTAAAAAAATGGTAAAAAATTTACAATGACTGATGTTCTTGATAGATGGGTTAATTACAGTTTGAATAAATGATCGGCTACTAATGATATAAAAGTAGAAATGGTATAAATGTATCGATTCTGCGGTATTTCTGTTAAAAGTGGTTATTGGTTGTACTCTTTATATTATATTTAAACGACAATGACAAGAATTAGGTCTCTCTATACAGGGGGTTTCTTTGAGAAAGTAATATACGTTAACTGAAAAAAGGGGAACTTAGGCGATCTAAAAAACGCCATACTTAATGGATCTTAATTCATCAATAACAAAGATACTGGGTGTTTTATTACTATTTTGCCAACTTCTTATTTGGTTTATAACTTTTTAACCACACTTTATGTTTTCTTTATATTTAGCACGCAAATATTCTTTAATCTATGGTGACCAATCTATAAATTTATTAATGGTTTGTTCCTTTTGGAGAGGTCAGAAGAACATGATATCCACCTCCTTTTCGACGCCAAGGGTAGACGCATGGAAGAGGGAGTATAACCCTGATATTTGTTTTCTTACCACTGATGGCAAAGGCCAACTGCTACCAGCATCAAGAAAGGTCATGTCCGATTTTCTCCATAGCCAACACCGCCCCATCCTCATCAAAATTTTTAATTCCATCTTCATACAGATCACAAAATTGATTTTGAAAACTCCAGAACCATAGAAACTATCCGTTTCTATAAACCAAGAATTATCCGAGAGTACATAGAAATTGAAAAAAATACAGATTGTCTCAATAAAAGAGATGACGGCATCGGGTTACCCTCGACATGGAGACCTCTCATAAAGAAAATATCGTACGCTCCACTCTTCAATCAAAATCCAGCCGTCAGAAATGTTCGCGCCAATCCCCACGCCCACCTCCACCGAAGCTATGTCACCATGGACGGTATAAATGAACCGTCCACTGTTTACAGTAGCAGTAATGCATTGATTAGTGATCAGTGTAGTAGTGTCTGGGGGCTCGAGAGACTGAGACCTCGGAAGCCCTAAATAATACATCAGAGAGGATGTCGAAAGCTCGGCGCAGTAATAATTAACGCGATTCAACCCGGAAGCCTCTAGAGTTTAATATTATTTCTTGTAATAGTATTAATCTTAGCTTTAGAGCTTTAGGTTTAAATATATAATATCTATCATAAACTTTTTTGCTGACTCAGCAACTATGATTTGATGGTTTGACTAATAATATATACTGCATATAAAAAAATAGGATATACTGCACTAACCCATAAATTCTTATTGAAAAAGCAACCTTCGTCCACCCGCAGAAACTGTTTTCTCCGTTTGACGATGAAGCATATTTTGATTGACTGCTAGTAATATGAAGAAAAAATAAGAAAATATGGAATCTCAGATGAGATGAAAATCACCTTGACTTCATACGCCGAACATGTATTAGATTATTTAAAAGTTTATGTTTATATACAGGGTGGTCCTTAAGTAATTGTACAAAAAGAAACAGTAGATTTTACACTTTAAAAGATTACGATTTAAGCCAAATTGCTTTAATAAAATGTTGATATTAAGAAAGATACAGGGTGTTAAAGTGCAAATTTAAAATTTTATTTTTCGCTATAACTTTCATGTTTGTAAACATTTATGTATTAAAATTTATAACTGGGTACTTTTCTATATGAGAAATTATAATTTGATGAACACTTTGATGTAGATGATACAGGTCCCACATATGTGGCATAAATTTTTACTTAACTTTTTTGCTCTTCAAGTTACCTGTATTTGTGACAAAAAATATTAAAGATACATTATTTTGACAATAAGGAAAATGACAATAAGGAATAAGCGTAATATCATCAATAGGAAGATTATATGGGAAGATACTGCGAGAAAAGATAGAGCAAGCGATAAAAGGCAAAATCGGGGAGGATCAGGCAGGCTTCACGGCAGGAAGATCATGCATAGACCACATATACACACTGGAACAACTGTTGGAAAAGAAAAAAGCAAAAAATAGAGATATACACTTGGCATTTGTGGATCTGAGAAAGGCGTATGACTCTGTACCAAGGTCAGAACTATGGGAGGCAATGTACAAATTAGAAATACAGACGGAACTCATAGAAGCTACAAAAGCTCTGTATAAAGAAAATAAAGTGTCCATTAAAATGGGAACAAGAATCATAGGAGACTTCACCACAACAAAAGGGCTCCTGCAGGGTTGTTCCACATCTCCAACCCTATTCAAAATATACTTAGAGAAAGCCTTGACTACATGGAAAAGAAAATGCGAAGGCATGGGAGTACCGGTACGGAACGAATACCTATATACGTTAAGTTTTGCAGACGATCAAGTAGTGATTGCACAAGACCAAGACGACCTCAGCTACATGATGAAGAAACTACAAGAAGAATATACCAAGGCTGGCCTAGATATTAACCTCGCGAAAACAGAGTACCTATCTACAAGTGAAGAAGACATAGAAGATCTACAGATTGATGACAACGTAACAATCAAAGGAAAGGATAAATTCAAATACCTGGGGTTTATAATCACGAAAAAGGCAACAACAGAGGAAGAAATTACACAAAGATTAGGACAAACAAGAACAGCAATCCGACAACTTAACTCAGTATGGTGGGATAGACACCTAAATATGAAGACAAAAACGCAGATTTATAAAACATTAGTGCGAAGTATTATGACATATGGGGCCGAAAATTGGATCATAAACAAGAAAAACAGCAGTAAGATAATAGCAACAGAGATGGAATGCCTGCGAAGATGCTGCAGAGTAACAAGAATGGATAGGAGAAGTAATGACGAAATAAAGCAAAGAACATCAATAGAAACAGACATACTAACATATATAGAACAAAAGAGACTAAAGTGGTATGGACATGTAAGAAGAGCTAGCGACAGCAGATGGATAAAGAGAATAACCGAATGGAGCCCCATAGGAAGGAGGAAAAGAGGACGACCCCGAAAATCCTGGAGGAACGAAGTAGACGACGCCATGAGTAAGAGAGGACTAAACGATGGAGAATGGAACAACAGAGAGAGATGGAAACGGTTGAGCGAGGGAAGGCAGTGAATGCTGTAGAATCCCTAAATATATATATATATATATATATATATATATATATATATATATATATATATATATATATATTTTGACAAAAAAAAAGGTATACCTGTTAATAAAACTCAACAGTTTTCGAGATAATCGCATTTTACGAATCAGCTGCATAATTCTGATTTAACGCAATTACTCCAGGCAACGAAGGAAAAATATATAAAAACATCAATACTTCTGAATTTTGGTATAAAATACAATTAACTAAAGTTACTAGTTTACGAAATATTAAATAAAATAAATATATCAGCAGGATAATTAATAATAGGATTTGACAAAATAATAGAATAATAGGATTTTACATAAAACATTTTACGTTTTATATTAAATTAAAGTCATAATGAAAACCATGAAAAAATTTTATTTACAAACCAAATTAAGAAATAGTTAAACAAAATAACATAACTTTTTGTCAAAGTAAGTGTTCGATATGTCCACCATTTTCTTTAATTCATGTGTCAATATATTCCATAAAAGATCGTCTTATATTAAATGGCATCATTGGTTCTACTGCTGCTGCAGTATTTATTTCTTCCCATAGTTGGTTGCGAATGTTTATGGGATTCTTATAGACACGTTGTTTTAATGCGCCCCATACACCAAAATCAAGCGGACTACTACTAATCATTCTGGGCTACGTGGTGGCTGTAATGTATAATGGATGAATATATTCGGTATATTATGGAACTACATCTTATTTCTTGCAGAAGTTGATTAATGTATTAAAATGTGGTGTTTATCGGTTATTTATATACACACGGAATAACGTATCGATGACATTACTTATTTATAGAGAAGATTACGTTACAGCTTACGAATAACTATAATAATTACATCTCGAACAAATGAACTATTATGATTTACTAACGAACTAATATTATGCTGAACTGAATTACCTGTGTGTTTACTATATTTATAAAAATATTGGTTATTATATACATTATCATCTTTGAGTTGTTTTAATAAGAATAAACTATTAATTATACTTATCCTCATGTATTCAGTGCTTTACCGCACAAATATTAGAACGAAGAATTATTATGCAGCTGACTTATAAAATGCGATTATCTCGAAAACGGTTAAATTTTGAAGTTATTAACAATTATACCTTTTCTTTGTAAAAATAACGTGTCTTTAATATTGTTTAACAAAAATAGAGCTAATTTAAAGAGCAAAAAAGTTAAGCGCAACTTTATGCCACACATGTGGCATATGTGGCACCCTGTGTCAGTTACATTAAAGTATGTATAAAATTATAATTTATCATACTAAAAAATAAATATTTACAAACGTAAAAGTTATACCAAAAAATAAAATTTTAAATTTCCACTTTAACACCCTGTATCTTTCTTAATATCAACATATTATTAAACCAAGTTGGCTTAAATAGTAATATTTTACAGTGCAGAATCTACGGTTTCTGTTTGTACCATTACTTAAGGACCACCCTGTAGATAGATATATTTGGAAATATGGAATCTCGGATGACATAAAAATCACCTTGACTACAAACACTGAACGTTAGATTATTTAGAAGATTTATGTTTATATATACCTATTGTTTTTACGCGTGCTAGTCGCGAAATAGTGAGTTAAACTACTGGTATAAAGTGAATTAAAAAAAAACGCGTGGTTTAATCCCGGAAGAGGAATTTGTTAACCTTTTCTTTCGTTGTTTGTTTACACTATTAGTTAACCTTTGTGTCATTACGGAAAGATAAATTTTGGTGTGTCATGTGTTGGCGGACCAAACTTGTTTCGACTACGAGTACAATTAGCTGTCGTTAATGCATAGAAAAATTCAAGTTTACTACTGAAGTAAGATTAGATGATGGCGTAAGTGTCGCATTGTGTCATGTTGAATCATGGGCAAATGTTGGGTGTGTCTTAAAAATATTGTTTCGTGTTTCTTGTACTATTAAAAAACTGATACAGAACAGAGAAACCGCTGCACATGGTGAGTCATACAAAATATATGTATGTAAATCGATATACACACAGACAAGGACAATACTCTGACTCTGAGTAGTTAATAAAATTGTGGTTTTACTTTAATTGCTTTTACTGTTAAAATACATGAATATCTTTAGATAATATATTTTTATCCTGACGTTATTCTTAGAATAACATATTTTTCTAAGAAATTAATGTAAATCAAATTTTAAAATTAATTCCATTCATTTAGTTATAGTAGTTTTAGCACTGTAGTATTATTTAATAATTTATACCTTTACTTTTAATGGGAATCTTATGTATATTTTACATATATTAAAAAATATGAAATAAAAAATATAATTTAAAATAAAAGAATTGTCAGTAAAACTCTTTGCATTATAATATTGTATATGGGCGAACAATATCAATTTGCATTTTCATTTAAATTAACGTTTTCAAATTTTAAATTAATCGAAACGATTTTTTAATTTCTTTAGGCAGAACCGAATATTCTTTATTAATTAGTCAACACAGTACGAGTGTAGATCAACGTTTACATCCCGACATCGCTGAATCAATATGTTAATGTCAAATAGTCCTTCTCGAGTAGCCATTCCATTTCGGAACCCGAACTGCGTCTCGCTAATACCCTCCTCTAGCCTTTCGTATATTCTCTTATGTATTACTTTCAGCAGTACTTTTAAAGTATGACTCATGAGGCTCAGTGTTCGATGATCAGAGCACTCTTTTGATGCTTGTTTTTTAGGGATGATTATAAATACTTACTTCAGCCACTCTTGTGCTATTATTCCCCTATCGTACACCGTGTTGAATAAATCTGCCAATACTTCCAAGTTATCCTCTTCCACTAGTTTTAACAGTTCTACTGGTATTTCATCTAATCCAGCTGCCTTATTGTCTTTAGAGTTTTTGATAACATATTTGATTTCATCTATCGTGATCTTCTGTCTCTCTAAAGGATTTAATTCTTGTATTTTCTGCATTTCACCTGTTTCATCTTGGAAAAGTTCTCTAACGTACTCCTCCCATCCTCTTAATTTCTCTGGTAAATCTATTTGTAGTAGGTACTCATTTCTTGTCTTTTATGTGTCTTTGCTGTCTATTTCGACCCATTCCAGTCACTTCTCTTATTTTTTGTGCATATTTCTCATATCGTATTTTATTTCTAGTTCTTCTATCTCTTTACATTGTTTCATCAAATAGATTTCCTTAGCTGTTTTGATTTTTTCCTAAATTATTCGTTGTATTTCTTTATACTTCTGTAGATCTTTTCCTTTATATTTCCTTCTTTCTTTCATCTATAATAATATTTCTTCTGCCATCCACTGTTTTGTAGCCTCTGACCTATATTGTATCAAACTTTCTTGAGCTGTTTTCAGTAATGTGTTTTTTATATTATACCACTTTTAATTTAAATCCATAATTTGTTTGTTGTTAGTTACTGTTTTTTGCATATTAACATTATTTTTTAATTCGTTTTTTATTTCTTCGTTTTTTAGCATTCTTACTAATTTTTGGTTGTTTTTTTTTCTGAGTTCAATTTTTTTTAATTTTATTTTCACGTCAGAAACTAATGGATTGTGGTCTGAGTTAACATCTGCTCCAGGATAAGTTTTAACTGAGGTTATAGAGTTTTTATATCTGCTATTTACGAGTATAAAGTCTATCTGGTTTCTGACAATGTGGTTTTCTGTATGTGAAGGAGACGTCCATGTATATAGTCTTCTCTTACGAAGCTGAAACCAAGTATTGGCAATTACCATATTCTTTTCTTGGCAGAATTCTATGAGCCTTTCTCCTCTCTCGTTTTTAGTTCCTAATCTGAACTGCCCAACTATATTTTCAACTGTACCTACTCCAATTTTTGCATTAAAGTCTCCTAAAATGTAAATAATATCTCTAGATTTTGTTAACTTGATTGAATTGTGCAATTCTGAATAAAACTGTTCGGTCTTATCATCTTCGGTCTTATCAGCTGTGGGAGCATAGATTTGGATCATATTAATATTACAGTTCCGTGCTTGAATTTTTAGCATTATTATTCTTTCTAATCACACCTAGCACTGATTGTCTTATAGTGTTGCTTATGATGAAAGCTACTCCGTATCGACGATCAGTTTTGTCTTCTCCAGTGTAATAAATATTGTGGTTATTTATTGATATCTCTCCATTTCCTGACCGTTGTACATCGCTAACCCCAAGTATATCTATATTTAGCCTCTCTTTCTCTTTAATAACATTATGTAATTTTCCAGGCTGATACATACTTCTTACATTCCAGGTAGCTATTTTTATCTGAGAGGGTTGAGTATTTTTTTTGATTTTTTGTGCAAGGGTTTCGCATGTTGACGACCGAGGAGGCCTTGCGTTCTGATAGTTGTCTTCCCCTGCCGGATTTTGGTCTCCGATTACCATAATCAATAATGTCTCTTGCGCATATAGTGCTTTATATATATATATATATATATATATATATATATATATATATATATATATATATATATATATATTGTTATGGATCAGTTTATCAATCAGAAATAGAATAAAGAGTTTTTTTATTATTTTAATATACCGCGGGCATATAAGTTAAAATACAACCCTGTACTTATTTGTAATAGTTAGAATAAGAGAAGACATTGTTCCGTGACGGAACAGTTTTTCCTTGAAAGACTGAGTGAATAGTGAAAGGACAGTGGAACCCGTATAATTTTATAGATTTAAGAATAAACTTGTAATTGTATTTTGCGGTGGGCATTTTTCGAAAGTAAATAAGAATTAGATTTAGATATGAGATAACAAGAATTTGGAAACTTATTTCTGTTGAAAAAGGCAAAATTGTTAATGGTTTCTGAAAAGTAATTTGAGTGAAAGTAGTTTATTTGTTTTAAATATTATGTTGGAAATTTTCTAAATCGAAAATAAGTGGGAAAAATGAATGCTTATGATTGGTTAAAAAGGAATGATGGGGAATGAGAGAGTTGAGAAGGTTTGCCTGGGGAGATTGAAAATTTTTATTATGTTACCGGCAGACCAGAAGAGAATACGTGTTTTCGTGTAGTCAATCTGAGTACCAGTGTTTTCGTTTGTTAGTGAAAAAGGTGGAAGCTGAGAGCAGATCAAAATTGAGAAGATTAATACCTCTTTTGAGTCTGCATAGTCCACGAGATATAATTGAGAAAGAAAGGAGAATTTGTGAATAAAGAATACCGGTCAAAAGAGGCTTGGGCTTGTGTTTTCGGAGGAGTAGTTTGCTGGTATGCGGTTTGGATCGATGCTGAGAACGGGAAAGATTTGATGGTAGCCGGACATAATCAATCAAGGAAGGAACTGTGGTTTTGATCGAGAGGAGACATCATTGGTGTAAAAAACTTTAAAGGTCAGTCAAATAATTTGAATGAAAGAAAATTTTAAGATATTCTAAAAATAAAATCAAATATAAGCATACGAACTAAGATTCCAAGTTTCAAATAGTTATTTTTTTTTGTGAATAAATTATATTTTTATATGGTCATTTTTTTTAGTAGATATTATTATAAAACAGATCAATAGATAGTTTGTAATTAAAATTAAATTTAGAGTATAGGAGTTTGTTGGGAAAGATAATTGCCCACAAAAAGTTATTTATTAACATTCATCGTATTGCTTATTGAAAATAAATAATAATTTGTGTGCATATTTATGTTGTTTTAATGTTAGTTCCGTTTCCTGTTCTATCTCGATTATGAGCAACTAGGAGATACTGAACCCACTAGAAGAGATATATAAAGTAAACTGATTAAAGTAAAATTAAAAAGGCACCCTGAGAATTTTTAATAGTAATTGAATTGTATGACTCTGCATAAATTAGTGAATTAATTAATTAAATAATTGGATTAATTAAATTAGTGTTAATTAATAATAAAACATCATACAGCAGATCACAATAATATATATATATATATATATATATATATATATATATATATATATATATATACAGTAGACTCCCTCTATAACGAGAACTGAAATGACAGACTAATTACCTCGTTATAAGCCGATCTCGTTATATCAGACAATCATAATATTGTGCATACATATGAATCTGTAGTTTTCTAAACTTCCTATAGTGAAGCCATTCGGAGCAATATAAGATGCCAATAAATATTGTTTGAATGGCGTTTTTGAAAAAAAGTTATTTACTTTTATTGTCAATGAAATATATTAAAACATAAAAGAGTTGTTTACTTTTATTATCAATGATATACGTTAAAACAAAAAAGCTGTACTTATATTTTTTTCCAACTACATAATGTATAAATCGTATTTTTAAGGATAACATAAACTATTGCTTCTGCAATTTTAATAACTCTGTTATTTTTAACTGCTTTAAAAGGTACAGTATCATTCTATCATATATTTTCTAAAGATGTGAAACAGTTGTATTTATTCATTGTAAAGAAGTTTATTGCGGGCTGCAGTTAAGTTTATTGAGGGGCTATTTGAAAAGGTATTTATTTATAGCCACGACCGGACTTAAAACGTAAAAAACACGTTTTTGGATCTTATTTTCTCTCGTTATAACCAAATTTGCCTCACTATAGACGGTTAACCTCATTGTCACTCATATCATAAGTCACAAGTTATTATTTAGTGTAAACATAATTTTCTAAAACATAGAATCGAGCATACATAACCAATCTCATCTGATATTGTCATATGACAAATCATGTAGTGTAAAGTCGACTTTAATACCAATGTATACTATGTTTGTGCAAAACTAAGATGGATATTAAAATCACGAAAATTAAAAACTGTAATAGAAGATGTGTTATCTCAAATATAAGTGCCAACCCACTTAAGGGAAAATGAATGAAATGAAAAAATCCGTACAAAAATGGAAATGAAGGAAAATTCGAACGAATAAGAAAGTAAGGTCACAAAAAAAAATTACAGAACTTACATAGTCTTGTAATATGTACAGCAGTGTATCAAAACAACGTATGGCAAATGAAAATAAGATCATGTAGAAGAACAATAGGAATAACTAAAAGCGAATAAAGATCTAAGATAAATAACAAAAACTGCGAAAATAATGAAATTTTTAGAAAAGAAATTTATTATTAATGTATCATCAAACACAACAACCAATACAATTAATTCAATTTTAACTGATTTTCTAAATCCTGCGATGCTGCTGTTTACAATGCTCCAACGCTGTGTAGCATTGTTTTTATATGTGCAGTATCAATAATGTTAATAACACGAATGGGAAAACTTCATATTTCATATGTAGGAAACGGAACGTTTATGTTAATTTAAATACCTTGAAGTTTGGCAACTTTCACACAGGTAGCATACTGGCAATCCATTGTATCTTCTTTCACGGACTTTGATCGAGCAACGTACTCGCGACCATCATCCGTAGATTTGGAATTACCATCATCCACGAGAGAGAAAGACACAACGAGATACATAGGACTTTGACTTTATAGACCAAGGAACGGACGATAAAATTAAAGTTCGAGGCAGATTTTGAAATTAAGAATCTCATTTTTTATATATTTGAAGCTATTTTATATCCATAGATTAAAAAAGTAAAAAAAATAGAGTAGACCCTACTATTTAATTTTTGGAAATTTAAACTTTTCTATTCCACTAGGTGAATATACTTCTGTATTTCAGGGAAAGATTTTTGCAATATTGCAGTCCATGAGAAATGAACATAAGGCTTTCAAATTGAAGCGGATAGACAAGAGGCTATGAGGGCTCTCATAAGCCTTAAGCTGCAATGAAAGAGCTGATCCACTCGCCAAAAGAGCATCAGCTACTAAATACTTCGATTCAAAGCCGGCCGTGGGAGTGCCAAAAAGCATCTGGAAAAAAGTCTGGATCCGAAGGCATCCGAATTAGTTCGTCATATCCAGGCTTTTTTACTAGACATGCTCCACTCAAGGGACACCTGCATATAATGGGACTGTTTGATAGAGCCTTAAGCTGCAGACTTTGTAGCAGAGAACCTGGGACAGTCAACCATATCTTGCATGACTTCGAGGCACTAGATTGTAAGCGGCAAATACTCTTTGGAAACTACCAAGTGACTCCAAAAGCATATGGTACCCATCCACTCACATATTGATATGTGAGTACTTACTATACATGCTGAGATTTTGGTTGTATATCTTTATGTAGTATTTTAATAATTGATGTTGACATAACTGCATTCTTGTAGTGATGTGTAACTTAATAATTTTTAATTTCAATATTTACAACAATATATACAACCTACATCTATGTGAAGATGAGAATTTGAGATCAAGTTTTGTCCTTAGGGAAATAGGTTTACTTTTCTATACTTTTTTGAAGGACCGCCCAGAAGTCTGGGAAACAATGAAAATTTTCCAAATAACGAATAATAATAATAAGTCTATTTAAACAATTACAACTATTTCCCTAAGGCCAAAACTTGTTTCCCAAGAAAAAAACCAGCAACCTATGACTATTGTGCGAAGCAAAGGTATCAGGACGAGGTGTATTGATAAACACTCCTGCATTTTCGTACACAGTCTCCATAAGAATATGCTGAACTAATGCCTCACAATCATGTATCATTTTAGCTACCAGCTTCTGCTACTGGTCCCAAATATGGGGAATAAATTGTTGACCCCAAAATCGGTAGCCTCTTTTTTCTATTGCAATAAAAAAGAATCTTTTGCTATTTCTATTTAAATATTATTTCTGGCATATGGCTGCCGCGGGTGGCTCGGATGTAGTCCTATCAACTCAAATTTAATAAATCGATTGTGGTATCGACTGTGTAACATGTTGCGCTGTCTTGATAAAACGACAGCTCCTCCACATCATGTTTATTCAATTCAGACACGAAAAAGTCAGTGATCGTGACTCTATAGCGGTTACCATTGCTTGTTACGTTCTGAACAACCTCGGTTTTAAAGAAGTACGGACAATGATTCTAGCAGCCCATAAAGCACATTAAACAGTCCATTTTTCTGGATATAACGGTGTCTTAACATACACTTGAGGATAATCTTCACTCAAAATACGGCAGTTTTTCTTATTGGCGATTAATATTTGAAGTGTTGTTCAGATGCTACTCATGTTAAAATGGCAAGCCAAACCAAACATAATTCGTTTGTCAGTTATCAAAGTAGATAATTAAAAAATTGTTGACCATTTAAAGTTCTATATCTTTAAAAAACACCCATTATATTACGGATTCTACTTCTTTTTTGTTTGTAGCTTAATATCTCGGAATGAATTTGGTGCATATGGTTATTTTCTCTGTATGGTTTTCCTATGTCTATGATTTTTTTGTGTATCTTATTCAATATTTGAAGAATTAATGAGTTTTAGGCTTTTTAAAAGATTATTTTGGTTTAAATATTTATAGTATAGTCTTTCAAATAAATTTGTTTTTGATTTTTTTTATTATAGCTTAGTTGATGGGTTTATACGGTCATAAACCTTGATCTTCTTTGGTGGTCTTATAATTTTCGGAATTACTGCAGTACATGTTTGAACGGTTTACTATCTACTATCAATCTGTTAAATTTCTTCAGTTTTTTTATTCCATCAATATTTACTTTTGTTAGTATTCAGTTTGAGATCCTTACATCAAAAAAGGTCAGCTTTCAGGCTCGGTTGGCTGTCAGGCCCAATTTCACTTGTGTAGATTATGAGATTCATGGTTAGAACCCCGGTCCAGTCAAAAATTTTGCTTCCACACGAAGCAGTTAAAATTCTTAGTACATCTGCAACTTTGAATGGTTAGTTACGAGTGTACGAAGTCGGCCGATGGATGAAAGGTACGGTGAGATATAAGGGCTATTAAACGCTCACGGTTCGCTGATGCTTCATTTGATGATTCCTCTTTCCTTGCTTTGTTTTAATTCTGCGTAGATATAGATATTGGTTATTGTTTCATTGTCTCCGCATATTGTCTTCCTCATTTTTCATAAGTTAATGCTCATTTCACTATTTTTTTTATCAATTTTATCTAATTATGTGTTTGTGTTCATATTTATTCGGTGAGTTGTTATTGTGACTCTTCTAGGGCTATTGACTTTTTTATTATCTATTTTAAATTTTCTTTTCCCTTGTGACAATATTAAGTTCTGTAATTTGTTTTGATCTAAAATGATTCTACTATGCTTGTAATTATGATTTTCTTATCCATTTTGCCTTTTGTTTACATTGCCATATTAGTTCAAAAGACTAGTTTTAAATATCCTCTTACTCTTCGCGTACACGTAATAGTCTTTTTAACTAAGGAAGAACTAAGCTATATAGATTAAATTGTTTGTATGTATATATATTTAACTTGAAAATGCCATTAAAGCCAAATTTTTGTCCACCTCAATTTTGAAGACGAGTGTAATTTAAAGTGGTACATAAAAGTGTGCTCTGTACCTGGTCTATTATTATTGCCATATCAGTTTGGTTAAAATAGTCTTGTGAATAGTTCAGTTTCAAACTAACAATGCTTTTAGTGATTCAGTATCCGGCGCGTCTGCTGACTTTCCAGTCGCCCGGGTTCGGACTTCAGGTAGTACTCGAACCCAACGTTTATATTTTATTACATTACAATTGGCACCGGAGTCGATGATTGTGTCAGTGGCTTTCCCATGAGGTACCACTACCATTTCAGTTTAGTGCACCTGAAGAGTTCGCTGGTACCGTACGTTCACGTTGTGAAATAGGTTGTTGTGTCTCGGTCGTTATCAGTTCTAGAAACAATTGTTTTGTTGTTAATCGTTGTGTGCTTGTTATACATGAGAATCAAGTCGGAACCGAATAAGGATAAAGTTATTCGAGTGATTTATTAATCTTGTAGGTACTATACAGTAAATTTTAATTAAAAAGTGAAAAAGTTTAAAATATACTCACAATCATGTTTAAAACAAGAAACTAATTAATTCATTTGAAGATAACATCACTTCGGCCTTGTAGCTTCTTAGTCAACGTGGGTGTCAAGGGAACAATACCTACACTGACTTATAATCAGTTTCCGTAACAGCGAATCCTACAAATGAGACCATAAAATATACATAAACAGTAAGTACCTCAGTTAATGGTAATTATTAGTTATAGATACTTTCAATGTTTATGTTACTTGAATGGGAAAACTAATTTTTTCATAAAAGTGGATTATTTAACAATATTAAAACTGGTGATAAGATTATAATTATTATAATTTGTAACTAATGTATAATATAAAAGTTTAAACAAAAGGATCTTGACGAGAATATGTTATAACCAAATGTGATCATCTGGATATTAAAAAAATTATTTTAAAGTTTTCTTTTTACTTTATGGGACTCATATCTATATCAATTTGTATTTCTAATTAGCAAATAAGATAAATTAAAACGAGGTTTTGAAGATTTTTTATTTTAAAACTGTATAACTAAGCAATGGACTGGGAAATCCGTAGAAAACAGCTCTGTCTGCTCGTTAGTGTCCTAATCATGTCTAGTGTTCTTTGATATAAAACAAATTTAAACTACAAGAATTATTGATAAACACCATGCCTTGGATAAACGTCACAATGTCACCTCTGTTTTGTATAGATATGTCTTATCTTGTCCAGCAGTTGCAGACATGTGTTCAGACATTTCCTCTGGATTTCGCATAATCTGAATTTTGCTATGTCTACTGTTTTCATTTTACTTAAACACGCGCTATCTGAATTAGCAGTCTTCAGTGACGAGAAAACCTGTTATTACTTTGATGGCAGTCTTCTGAATTTCTAAGAGTGTTTTTGCGTAATAGTTGAAGGTTACAATAACCTTTTTTTCTGTCTTTGACCTGAAGTATATTTATAGTAGGATACGTAAGTTCATTTTCCCATTTTCGTATTGCCTCCATTATGCTCCTTTTTGGTAAACTGCAAAATGGCGCTGGTCCTATAAAAGGAGTATTAGCTCCTTCTTTAGCATGACTATCAACACTCTTATTACGAGCAATTCATTTAAGCTCTGATACCGATAACAACCTGGATTTGTTCTCTAGAGCAAATCCAGGAATATATCTACCTAGGCCAAATCCTGAGACTTGACAAAGAGAACCAAAGTGCGGAAATTACTAGAAGAGCAAGACTAGCATGGGCAGGATTTGGAAAACTTAGTTGGATACTAAGAACCGCAAAATATACTTGAGGAGCAAAGTGTTCAACCAATGCGTCCTTCCTATCATGACATATGGATGTCAAACCTGGACCCTAACCAAGGCAAACATGAATAAACTAGCCACAACAGAAAGAACAATGGAAAGAGCAATGGTAGGTATACGACTGTCAGATAAAAAGAGGAACGACTGGGTAAGATCCAAAACAAAAGTCGAGGACATAACAACAAAAATTGCCAAACTTAAATGGAGCTTCGCGGGCCACACTCCTAGACAAAAAGACCAACGTTGGAATACTACAATACAACATTGGAGACCTTACAAAAGTAAACGACCAAGAGGAAGACCAGAGATGAGATGGGTTGATGATATTAAAAGAATAGCCAGAACAAATTGGAAATATGTTGCTCAGGATAGAGACCGATGGAAGGAGTTGGGAGAGGCCTATGTCCAAACATGGACGACACAACGCTAAGAAGAAGAAGACCGATAACAACGTCTGTTTTTCCACCACTCTTGAACAGTGCTCTTTCCTATTTTTATTATCTCATTTCCCAGTTGTTTCGTTTCTTGGGTGAGGATATATATTGTGCATTTTTCCATCATTTGCTCTAAGTTTCCTAAAGCTTCTTGCTTATAAGTACCTCTCACATTCCATGTCTCAATTTTTATTATTTTCTTGAATTGTTGCTTTTCGAAATTTATTTTTTCTATTGAACTATTTCTTTCTGTATTTCAATCTCTTTTGATGTCAGATTATTATTTATATATGTAGATGCGATCTTTATGGTATTTTAACATAGTTTTCTTATTTAATATCGCAAGTTTATCCATGAAGGTTATTATTTCTATGTAGGAGCTTTATAGTTGTAAAAATATTTAAAAGTGTTAGCTGTAAAGGCACTATATATTGATGTGAACTATACCAGCGCTTTGTAAAAAGAGGCTTAATAGCAAAATACCAGGATCCGGGCGAAAAAGATTGACAAAACCACAAGAAGTGACAGTTTTTGTCTTTAAGCTTTTGGAAATGTTTAAGTTAGTGAATGGATCGTTAACTAAAAGTTATTTGGGTTATATTTCTTTAGCATATTTTTCAAAATAATCTTTTTTAAAAACGATTTCCAGACTGAAAATCGAAACATCAAAAACAATTATAAAATGTAATTTTCATTAAAATCGACTGTGGCTTAAACCCATATAACACAATATTTAACTTAGACATGACCCAAGAAAACATTTTCAAATAGAAGAGCTATCAAGATTAGGTCAGCCCAAAAATGCTGTGAGCATACTTCCCTTAACGTACCAAAATGTCCGGTACATACAAGATCAGTTGTTAATTGCTGTTTCATCAAATTTGACAGTGACATACTTACTACTTTTCTATAGACTATAGTAAAGCGCCCAATAGCTCTAAACAATGTCTAAAGCAAGCGTTTTACCATTAAAACAAAAAATAAAATTTTAGAATATGAGAGATTAAAAGCATTACGCAATTGTATACGACAATGAATCATATATTCAAGAAATTTTGAAAGATCTGAAGAGGAAGCTGGAAATTGGTTACGGGAAAAAGCTTAAGTTTTTACAAAGATTTTCAAGAAATAATTACACAATATATGATCTCTCTGTTTACTAAAATCCGAGGATGGTTGCATAATTTATGGAATATATAACACTTAAAAACATGAACATTAGAGAAAAAGCTGCATCCAGAAAATCAAATTATTAGCGAATGGAAAATACGAACTGAAACAAGTGTTTACCTGGAAAGAGTTAGGTCTGTATGAAAGAAAACGGTCAACAGGATCTACTTTAAAAGTCGGGACAAATATACTGTGATGTGTTATTTACTGTGGGAAAAATCGTATATGTATTTCTTAAAAATTACAAATTTTTTCATCCCTCAACGAAAACAGTATTTGAAGAAGGAATAATTACTGTTGAATGATTTGTAGATATGAATATATAAATAATGATGTAGGTGTTAAAGTGATTGTTCAAACAACAGCAAGGGATCTTCGGGACGAGGTATTAATTAATTTGTTGAATGTTGCAGAAATGGAGGCACATAATAACACCAAGAAATAATAAATCATCTTCCGAAGAAGAAAAGGAGGAGGCAAAAGAAATTTAATTTAAAATTAAAGAGACTGGATGTATAATAAAAAAACTTAAACAAGTTTTCCGGATAGTATAGGTTTTGAAAGAAAAGATATGGATTACGAGCCACAGAACGTGCAGATAAAAAAGTTACCAGCCAGCGTCAACGCCATTGCCATGTAGCCATTCTAATAAATCGTGAGTGAAATGAAAAGAAAAATAAAACAACCTCCTATCAAAATATTTTTTATTAGAAGAAAAAGTGTTGGCCATTGAAGATTCTGTCAACGTCCTGCCAACATCACCAAGAAATATCCGAATTTTTTTGAACACTAATCTTTTTCCATTTTCATATGATTCTGATTCTAACGTTTTCTTTTTCTCAGTTATAGTCATTGCGTGGTACGTGTATTCAAGTTTTTATAATTGTAAACTCCATAGTTGAATATAATTTCTTCTTCTATAGACATGACTTTGTCTGTTTTTCAATGTGCCTCCAGGAAGTTGTCGTTCCATCGTTTTCGTGGTCTTCCTACTGATCGTCTTGGGGAACCGTCTCTTGCCGTCTTTACTACTCTATTTGTTGTCATTTGGTTTATATGATCGTTCCATTCTACTCTTCTATTTCTTACCCAGTTGTTGATGTTCTCCACCTTGCATCTGCGTCGTATATCTGTACTTCTAGCTCTGTCCCATAGTGTCTTACCATCAATTTTTCCAAGTGTTTTTATATTTCGTTTCTTTCCCGATATTTTTATTTCTCCATATTGTTTCATTTAGGCAGCCTGTGGCTCTGTTTGCTCTATTCACTTGATCTTCCACTTAGCTAGATAATGTGATGCCTAGATATTTAAACTCCATAACTTGTCCTATTATCTGACCTTCCAGTTTCAATTTACATCTTAGTAAATTTGCTGTTGTAACCATGCATTTTGTCTTTTTTGGGTAAATTAACATGTTAAATTTTCTAGCGGTTATATTAAATTGGTGCAGCATACGTTGTAAATCATCTTCACTTTTGGTATCCTTTTTTAGTTCTTACTTTTTTTATTATTTTATCCATAATCATGTTGAACAATAGAGGACTCAGGGAATATATCTGTCTTATCCCATTGCCAGCTTCAATAGGGTCGGTTAGTTCTTCTTCTACATTTACTTTTATTGTGTTGTTTTGGTAGATATTTTCGATCGTTTTAATTATTCCTACAGGTATCTCTCTTGCGTACGGTAAGTGGATAACGTCTTTTAATTTGACCCGGTCAAATGCCTTCGTAAGGTCCACGAAACATAGATATGCCGGTTTGTTGTATTCTAGTAATTTCTCTTGAACTTGCCTCATTATGAATATAGCGTCGGTGCATGATCTTCCCGACCTAAAACGTTGTTGTTCTTCGGCTAGTGTTATACTTTCATTCATTTTATTTGTTATCACTTTGGTTGTTAATTTTAGTGTTGTGTTTAATAAATTAATTCCTCTGTAATTTTCCGGGTCCGATTTGTTTCCCTTTTTGAAGAGAGGTATTAGGATGCTTGATCTCCATTCTTACGGAATTCTGTTTTGTTCTATAATTTTTTGATTAGTTTTAATAGTTGTTTGGTCAGATCTGGTCTTCCGTACTTTAGGAGTTCGTTCGGTATTCTGTTCTCTCCTGGTGATTTTCTATTTTTTAATTTCCTTAATGCTTCATTTACCTCTTCCTCCTAAATATTTATTTCTTCGTTTGTCGTCACCTCGTGACGACAAACCTGTCGTGTTGGTGGTTCATTATTGTCACCTTTAGCAAATAGGGATCGAAAGTAGTCTACTCATGTTTCCTTCTGAATGTGTTTCGTTTTTATTAGTTCGTTAATCTCTTTTCGGCCCAACACCGAAAGGACAAATGGGTCTACTGATTAAGTAAAGTAAAGTAATCTCTTTTCTTTGTCCTCTGATCATGCTCCATATTTCTTTTTGTGTGTCCGTAGAAATCGTGTTTCATCTGTTTTAAGAAACTCTGTGTCAGTGTTCCTTTTTAATTTGTCTGACTAAAGTATTCGTTTCATTTTTGATTCGTTTTCAGGTTGTATGCCTGTTGTGTTTGTTGTGTTCTGTATTGTAAAAAGGCTTTCTTCTTTTCTTCACATTTTGTCTTCACTTCCTCTCTAAACCATGGTGTTTTCTTTTTTTATATGTTAGTGTTCGTTGCTTTCCTCTCTCCAAGTGATTCTGTTGCTGCGTTAATTATGTTATTTTAGAGTTTTCCCCAGCTTTCCTCGATATTATCGTTTTGTAATATTTCCTTCCCAACGAACTTCTCTGATATTCTTTTCCTGTATAAGTATTCCGTGGATTCCGTTTTTAGTCCTTTGACTTTGATTTTTATTTGTATTGGCGCCGCTCTCTTGGGTGCGAAGTATTTCATTATGATTCTTATTTTACATAATACTAGGTTATGGTCACTACCTACATCTGCTGAGTTCAGGCATATTACGTCGATTATTTTCGCTGGATGTATATCTCTGTTGGTTATAACATAATCTATCATAGATCTTTGTCCACGTGTGTTATTAAATGTATACTTGTGTTGGTCTTTGTGGTCAAAAAATGTGTTGTTTATTCTTAGTTCGTTATTCGTGCAGAAGTTGATCGTCAGTTCTCCATTTTCGTTCTCATTCTCGTTATGTTTTTGCTTAATGCCGGGTATTACTTGATTGCCTATTCGAGTGTTAAAATCTCCAATATTATCATCTTCCCTCTGACTTGATCTACCACTTGTTGTAATTGGTCATAAAACGCTTCCCTTATTGTTTGAGGCTTGTTATTTTCTGGGCCGTATACTCCGATGATGTTCAGGTCTTTCTTCCCCATTCTTATCTTTGCTGTTACTATTCTTTCTGATATGTATTGACAATCTTTGATGTGATTTTGGTACCTTTGGTGTATTAGTCAGACTACACCTTCTTAGGCCCTGTTTTCTTTTGCTACTCCACTGTAGATTAGTATGTATTTACCTAATTGAACTTTTCCTTTCTTTTTTGTTTCCTGTAGATCACAAATGTCTATTTCTTTCTCTTTCAGCACTTGGGTTATTTCTTGGTCCTTTAAGTTGGGCGATCTGATATTCCATGTAGTAATTCTCATCTCGGTTTTGGATGTTTTTCGCTTGTCCTTATTTCTTGCCGTAGTCGTCTTCATAGTCTCAATCCGGTTCCGAGGCTGTACATTGTTTCTTTGAGCAGTATTTGTTTTTACGATTGGTAGGTTGCTCCACATTTTACCCGGGCTTGGGACCGGGTGGTAACCGCAGAGCTACTCAATTTACCCCGCAATCACCTCAGGCAGTGTTTTGTATTTAACTTCTACATGTATATTTCTCTGCAGTTCGATCGTCATCATAATCTGATGTTAGTCGAAATAAGGAGAATAGATTACATTGTGCAAGGATAAAAATACAGTTACAATACTGTACCTAACATTGTAATAGACACTAATCATTTTTAACATACTATAATATGGTGTAAATCTAGAATTAATATATCTATACATATACAATATTATTAATGTTAGTGGATTTAGTATTTGTGTATTCGGTCTATTGTGTTTATTATTAATCGCGGTAATGTGCGGTACGTGTTACCGACACGACGGCTATTGGGACACTTGTGCATTATCGATAAATTTATTTCGCTTCGGTTTGAAATATTTTATAAACAGAATCCGACAACTGTCACTAAGTGCAACAAGCATTAAATAAACAAATAAAAAAAGTGGTACAGTAGGCGGTATTGTAGACCAACGCGAAGGTTCATACTTGTTTTCTGTATTTTTAAATTTGAAATAATATTTTTAAAATTGAATAAAGTAATTTTGTTATTTAATTATTAGTTTTTTATAGATTTTAATAAAATTGAAAAGTATACATGTTGTATAGCGGACTCGCCCCCGTCGCGTAAATGGACTCTTCCAACTGTTTACTGTGACAGCGAACCACCAACCGTCATTTCGGATCGTGGCGCTACTTCCACTCTGAATTTTACTGTAGAGAAAAAGTAATACAACGCCAATATAGAAGCTTCGCTTCACACAAACTTTCCTATAACAAAACACGTAGTGAAATTAGGCTGAATCAAAAATTTCATTAAATGTAACGTAATGAAATGTTACACTTCACGGTTGGTAACTTTTTACATATAAAGGTAGAGGCAGAAAAAATATATAAGGATAAGAAAACTTTTTGTCATCGTTAACATAATATCTGGAATTTAAGGCAAACAATTACAATGAACCTACTAAATAGAAGTAAAACATCAAAAATAGAGTAGACAAATCAAGTTGGACTAAATTAGAACTGAAGAAATTGAATGAAGGAATAAAACAAGAGAATTAGAATAAAAAATGATAAATAAGAATAGAAGAAAGGAAGGTTTTTTCTTATCTGATCGAGTCCAAATTAATTTCGACCAAGGCTATTTTAGTTAGCTTATCACTAATTATTATAATATTTATAAATTTTTTATACACGCTTGTTTAAAATTATTAAAAGATATAATGAATAATTATAACGTTTTGCAAACTTTAATTCAAATCTTGATAAGTGCGGTAAAACCTTCTAACTTTTTATGTTATATGACCGGCATGTAAAATATAACGGAAAGCGATACCGCAATGTTAATGTCGTTGATCATATCTATGTATATCCATAATCACGGTATTCACTGATGCAATTGCATTGTTTCTTCATTACCAGGTATTTGTATCTAATTTAGTAATAATAAACTTATTACATCGTGTTAAATATATCATATATTTAAAAAATAATTGTATTTTTCAGAAATCGGTCAGTAGATACGAAATAATAAGTTCTTATTCTATATAAGGAACTAACCTTGATAAACCATAAAAGTACCTAATCCATTCTCTCTTGAACTTTATAGTCCTGCCATATCTACATGATATGTAGATAAGTTTAACTGTTTTATTACCTTCGTTGAGCTATTCCAACACAATCTAATCCATTTGATTTATGCATTTCCTAATTGGGACGAATTCAACTGTTAGTGTCAATAAATGTTAGAAATCACACCGTATCGCGTGAAGCTTTTCAGCATCGAAAATAGATGGCCTCGAAAATTAGTTCTTCGATCTATAAACTAGAAATAGCTAATTCTGAATAATGTTCAATATGAGAATCCGAAATAAAAAAATAAAGTACATTTTATGTAATAATGAGTGAGTGGGAGATTGTGTTATAAACTTCAATTATTGGTGCAAAACTACCATCTCAAATATTTTATTTTTGGATTAAGAGACTTTGAATTAACATATTTCTTCTTCTGCTTCGATCAATGTCACTCCAAACCATTCACGAAGGTTTCGCAGCTAATAGATTCTTCTTTGTCCCACGCTTCTCCATCCAGCATTTTTCCCTTAGCAGATATACATATCATAGTTGATATCTGCGCATTTCTGTTCCAGTACATTAAAGGCAAACAGGGCGTCTCTGGTTCTAAAACCATTGCTAAATCCGAACTGTGTATGTAATGTTTCACTTTCACGTTTGTTGTAAATTCTGGTATATATAATTCGTAAGATGACCTTTAATACATGACTCATTAGGCTTATACGCCTGTAATTATCACGGTTGGTAGGACGGGACTTCTTTGGAATTTTGACAAATGTGGAGATGAGCCAATCTTTCTTTTTTTTATTCTTTAATTTTCTTGTGAACGTTAAAGTTGCTGTATTTACGATCTAGTTCCCCAATTTCATTGCACTTTTAGTTCATCCACCTTTTCTTTGCTTAATTAATTTTGTTTCTAATGACATTGAGAATGTATCCTACTTGTATTCTACATCAATCTTGTGTTTAAGTTGCCTTCTTCTTGTAGTGCATATTCGTTTCGGATGTTGGCGACCATCGTGGCATTCTGTATTTTGGACAATGCTGCTCTGTGTTTTCCTTCTACCTTTCCCTGTAGAATTAATTGCAGCAACCCATATCTTTCGTTGTTCCTCATGATGTGACCGAAGTATTTGAGAGTCCACGACTCAACTCCGTACAAAAGTATAGAAAAGATATAACATCGTAGTATCCCATGATGTAGATGTAGACCGTAGTTTCCTACATGTCAGAATCTCGTGAGTCATCGATTTTTGTTTTTTTCTGTTGATCATTTCTACTTATCGTTTAGTTTTGATTGTTTACTATTATTTCTTTAATTTTTGAAAATTATATATGTGGTAGTACTACTATGGTTTCTTCTCCTTTGAGATCATGAAACTTTAATTAACTTAATTGAGAATAATTATTGTATTGTATTGTATATTGAATTGTAATTGTAAACTGTGGTGTAATTATGTGGTCGTCTTTTTTTATTCGATTCTTCTTGTGTCCTGGTACTTGCCATGTATATAATCTTCTCTATGGCCGCTTACAAAATGTGGTAAAGGTAATGAATTTTGACAAGAGCTATGAGTCATGCCGATACAGTACACAAGTATTTACAAGGTCATACCTCTTATCAAAATCCATTACCTTTACTATCATTTGTTCTTCTATACAAAACTGCAATAGTCTTTCTCCTCTCTGGTTTCTCTTAATCAATCAGAACTTCCCAATGTATTCTTCATAACTTCCTTCACCGATTGTGATATTGTAGTCGTCCATCACTACTATGATCACAACATAAGTAGCCCTAAAATCTGTAAAGCGAATAAATGCTAATTTGCCAGGACTATCAATTTTTTGTACAAAAAATACGCGTTCCAGACTCCTGAACATATATCTATTAGGTAAACTAAACATTTTTAAATCAGAAAATTGTTTTCTTTGGACACAAAAAATATGACTATCATTTGATTAGCTCTATCTATTCATGACATGTGTTTTTTATATTACGCGACTTCTTTGGGTTTAATGTTTTGTTGATTTATTTTATTTGAACATTCTATTAGCTTTGGATGAAGAGCAGTAGTAATTTTTAGAACTTCATGAGTTATTTCTCCATCTCGAAACATAAGCTTTACCTTGTCTTCTCCAAACGTGGTCTTCTTTTCTTAGTTTAGCTTTTGTTATTACAACAGGATTTAATTTTATGTCCTTTTTAAGAGTACCATATAAAGATGATTTCTTTGTTTAAATATGGTTTTATAAGTCTTAGAACTACGACCTTGTTAGTGACTTCTTCTTTTAATATTGGTGACCAGATCCTACTACTACACTCTACCGAGAAATTTGCTAGGAGTTTGTTTCATTTAGCAAAAAAAGAGCGCCATTTTTTATTTTTTTCTTGTTACCATCATTTTAAAAATGTATGCTTTACTATTTTTATTGGGAATCAGCCACAATTTAAGTTTAAAATAAGGTTATTGACATTTCAATTTCTACTTCGGAAATCGCTCTCAAAATACAAAACATTAAAGAAGAAAATAGCTTCAGAACAATGTATGCTCTAGAAAAAAAAACAAAGAACGTAGCAGATCGAAGGGAATGGAAACATTGGAGAAAATATGAAAACATACCAAAAATTGTAAAACAAAACTGAGGATTGGTTGATCACCCAGATAAAAAAGATTTTTATATGAATACAGGTATAGCTACCACGAGAGCGTATAGCTTGTATGAAAATGACTATTTGTTTGGCTATTATATCGGAGTGCAAATTATATATAATACATAATACATAATACAATTGATTCATCCACATTCCACATTAGTATGATTCTTGGCTCTTGACAAAATACTTAAGTATATAAATATGGATAGTGATAACATGCAAAGAATATCTAACTAAGAAAACAGGTAGATCTATAAAGGAAAGAATTATAGGTACAATGTAATTGGCAGAAGTTCAAGTTATGTTTATAGAAAAAACTTATTTTATATAAAAGTGCCATTAAATTAATTTATTTGGGTTTGCGCATTCGAAATTTGGGAGTTTTCCAATAGCAGCAACCAGCAGATCAAATATTGAAATCGTTCAGCTATGTCAGTCTAATATCTTTGGTTTAAAGGCGCATGTTCCCTGCTACGTTTGGAACCAAACGCTGCACAAAGACTTCGATTTACATTGTAGAGTCACATACGGAGAATACCGACAAATATCATGACGAACTAGAAAATCACAATAATAATTTACCCCATCCACGTCAATAGAAGACTGAAGAGTCTCTGGTCAGCAGCGCTATAACAAGACCTTATCACTGAAAAAGACTTTATCGTACCATTGCAGGGCCGTAAAGCTCTGTAATCGTCATACTCTTCCTTTGGCATCATTATTTTGGATGGGTCTTTGCCTGTCTGGATATGTCGTTCCATTCAGGCAGGCAAAGACTCTCCCTTATGCTCTTCTCCTCCATTGTCTTTCATTCATAGTTTTTAGGTCGTCTTCCACGTCATCCAACCATCTCGTTCTGAGTCTTTTGTCTTCTCGCCGGCTTCCGTTTTAACATTTTCTTTGTTGGTTTTATATCCCGTCTCTGGATATATCCCAGCCATGACAGCTTCTGGCTTTTTACAAATCGTACAATATGGTGCTCTTCATTCAATTCACTAATCTCGTAGTTTCTTCTGATTCTCCAAGTGTCGTCCTCTTCTTGCACCGGACCATATACTTTTCTCATTATTTTTCTCTCGAATGGTTTTTCTGATGACCACCTCAAGAGCTATCTTGAACAGCATGGTTGATATTGCGTCTTCCTGTTGGCTCAGTTCTCTGTCTACTCTTACTACGACTAATATATTTGTTAGGTGTACCAGGTTTCGAATATCTTCCAGCAACTTTCTTTTATTGTGAAAAGCGAAACGTGGACCATGACCAAAGCAAACGAAGAAAAGCTCAGACGCTTTGAACGAAAAATATTTGGTAAAATATTCGGACCTCACCATGATATCATCACAAACCAGTATAAGATCAGAACCAATATCGAATTAAAAGCACTTTACAATGACGCCGATATTGTCAAAGAAATTAAATCACAGCGACTAAGATGGGCAGACCACGTACACAGACTGCATAACGAGAGACTTGTGAAACTGGTATGGGAGGAGATTTCCACAGGCAAAAGACCACCCGGGCGTCCCAGAATGCGATGGAGAGTTAACATCCAAGCAGATCTCCGGAAAATGAACATTCCATTTGACCCTAGGTTGATGGAAGACCGAACAAATTGGAAAAAAGTTGTACAGTCAGCCAAGACCCACCCAGGTTGTAGCGCTACGTGATGATGAGGATGAACTTTCTTTTATACCTTTGTAAAATTTTCTGCTGTTCTAGTCGCTTATACTCTCTTTAAATTTTAAATTTCACTTATCTTTCTGATACTTCTTTGTAGTTATTTAAGTCTAGCTTCCTCTTTTATATCTAATGCTGTTATACATTCATCATATCAATCCGGCATTTCTTTCTCTCTTTGCTTCTCTGACAGTTTCCTATGCAGATTCCGTTATTGTTGTTAAAGGAATCTGCAGTCAACACATTAGTATTTATAATTGTATGTTGTAATTGTATATAAAGACTGGTGACGTATAAAAAACTTTATCAGTCAGATGAGTAAACTTTTTTAACTCAATTAAAATTGGTTTTTTAGAAAAGGTATAGAATATTTCTTATATTAAAGAATAAATGAGGAAAGTGAAATAGAGGAATAATCACTTTCACATGAATTGGGAAGCACAACCGTTTCTAGTTCAATTTAAGAATCCAAAGTGTTTTACACTAAGAATAGTGTAAATTGATTAACCAAACACAGTGACAATAGTGTAGGAATACCTTATATGCACTAATGAAAATCTATGATGAAGTATGAATTTAAGAAAATAGGTTATAAAGAGCATACATAAAAAATTTACACAAAATTTTTTACGTGCCTTGTTTATAGTGAGCTGTTTATAGTGTGCTAAATGAAAGATTAAAAATAGTTAAAATATTTCTTTAAAATGTATTTTATGTTGATTTATACCTATTTTTGAGAAGTAATTGTATATTGAATATCGTGTAACATTGGCTAAAAATAAGAAAGAAACCCTTGAAACATAAATAGGCTCATTTTAAATGAAATCCTGCTCGATGTCACCAGTTTACCATCCATCGTTATCCGTTATTGCGTAATTAATTAACGTGTACTTAATTGGGTTTGGAGGTATTACAACGTAACTAATTCTAGGTATTTATAATTAGGCCTTGGGTGCCTGATTTACTGATATTAAAACAGTAAACAAACTACCAGTTCTACTTCTGTTTTGTATTAATTGATCAATTTCTGTCCGTATCGTTAATTAAAAATTTTCCAATTTTATATTAAATGGTAGTCGTATTAATTTGTTTTTGCAGTATTTAATTTATTTTCACGTTAACCTAATACAATATATGCAGGGCTTTTTACGAGGTTGGTTTCAATTTATTACTCCTTCTGTAGGTGGCGGTCCGTTAGAAAGAATTGCTCTCGGTTCTTTCATCTGTCATCCAACGTATGACGTCTGTCAAAATTTCAAGCACATAGTTTGGTTTCAACAGTCTTCTTCTTGCTTTATTGATAGGCACATGTCTGTTATTACTTCGATTTTTAGCCTCAACTGATATAATTTACTATTTTTATTGCGAAAAATCTTATTAAAATAAGTTTATTTGGACCTTTCGCTTTCCACTTCGGGAATCGTTCATTAATGTTTTGTATTTTGAGAACGGTTTCCAAAGTGAAAAATGAAAAGTCAAAATAAACTTATTTTAAAGTAAAATTGTGGCTTATTCCTAATAAAATAGTAAATTATTTTAAGATGCTAGAAGAAAATAGCTTGATGTTGGCGGAACAACTCTTCCTCGGACGTCCTATTGCACTTCTTCCGATTGGCGATCTGGCTCTTGCGTACTCTTTTTCTCTTGCTCTTCTTACTGTTTTGTTTTCTGCCATTCTTTCTATATGTTGATTCCATTCTATTTTTTTTTGTTCACATGTTAGTTTCCTCTATTCCACATCTCGCTCTTATTTCCTCACACCTTACTTTACCTCTTAGCGTTTGGGTTGTTACCTTTCGTAAGACTTTCATTTCTGTTGTCTTCGATAATCTTTTTGTGAGGTATTTGTTGTGCCATATTGTGTTTTTGTACTTTTTAGTCCACTTTCCCCTAGCTCGACAATTTGATTCCTTAGTATTCCGTTTTCGTCACTTGTTCTATTATTTTATTGTTTCCAACTAGTTTAAATCTTCTTGGTTCCGTTGATATCACTATCGACTTTTATTTTGTTCAAATCACCATCCATGAGCACCGTATCTTCGAACTGTTTAATTAATCTTGTCATCTTTATTATTTATTCAAGTTTTGTCCAAATTAAAATTGTCAATTCACAATGAAACACATGCACCTGTAATAAGAATTAAAAACGAGCACTGGAGAATGAAAAACGTTTTTCAAAAGAAATATGGCGCTTTACAAGAGGTCCATTTGGTAATGATACCATTTACCATATTCTTCTCTTTTTTTTTAATTTAATTAAATAAGCAGAGCACATTACAACAAAAGCTGCAGAAGCAACAAGGAGATTTTCCTGACGACCTCTAGCCATATTGACTTTCACACTACTAATTCAGTTGTCAAGGTTTTTAAGAATACTTGCGTATACTTGCCATGTCTATTCACGCTTGTGTACTTGTCAATTGTACACGTCGTCATGTGAGCGCTGTGCTTGCCATCGCAATCGCAAAGCTCGTATACTTGCAAAGTAGGCAAATAATTGTGTACTTGAAAAGTACACGAGTCGTTTGAGTCCTCCTTAACGTTAATTTTTATTCCACTTTCCTAGGTAACATGTGTGTAAGTCTTGTATTCGGATTATTATTTGTTCAAGTAAGTTTTGAATTATTTGTTCCGAATATGAGTTGAACAATAATGATGAGGAATGGACGCAAATTTACCTTACTTCTCTTTGTATGTGTATTTCCTTAAAATCCGTTTACCAAGAGTTATGCTATACTAAAAATAGGGTTGAAGTGAAATGACTGAAGAAACGAATTTTAATGAAAAGTATTGTGAATGCGAATCAATAGAATACACCCAATAATTACAAACTTGCCCTTATACATATTAATCCTCGCGAAAATACTTGCTGTTACATCTTATATTGTAAAGAACAATTAATGGCAAAAGGGGGCTGAGAGGGCGAAATAACTTAAGAGAACGGACATGCTTTGCTGAATATTCATTACCGGTATGATAACGAGAACACTTTGTCCCAATTTTAACTGACTTTTACTAATAAACGAAATTAGAGGGAGCTTTAATAAAGATAAAAAATAATGCTTGATAATTTGTGTTAGTAATAAATTAACATTGGCATTATTTTCGTAGATAATATCATAAGAGAGAAAATTTTGCCGACAATATTTTCGACTGGTGTAAATGTTTGATGCCTGGCAATGTTCGCGAATTAAATTTTAACAGTTAAATCACGAGATGCCAGTCGAGTGATTTTGTCAAAATTTCATAAGCGAAAATTCCAAAAGGCAACAAACTTGAATAAAACCAGAAGAAAATTTTGCCGGTAAATAATTTTCTCTCAAATGATATTCGACAAGACTATTTCACGAGACAATTAATGCACCATATCAACGAAACATAATCTTTATTTATTTGTTAACAATATTAAATGTACAATTATTATAAGCTATAGTAGTTTGCCCATTCTTTTCTACCAAAGCATGATTTTGTATTTGATATTTGGGGTAGATGGTATTGATCTCGTGAGAATCATAAAAAATGGCAAAAATCGCGCCAAGTTTTTGATTTAACACCTGTATAAAACCTGAGTTTATTTGTGGCAAAATACAGAAACTGAATACAAAAGCTGAACTCTTTACCTTTAAAGCGAATCTTGATTTTTGTCGATAGGTCCCTTAAATCAAAAGTTATCGAATTTTTACCGTCGGACTGATACAAATTTTATTGAACATTGATTTCGCGCGCGTACTGACATACAAAATCGACGTTCGTTTCAAGCGTTGTTTCTAAGAGAACGGTTCATTCTACATAAAAAATGCTCATAAACATTTTTGTTTAAAATTACCTTAGCTACATTTTTTATTTGAAACATTTTTTTCTACGGTGTAAGATTCTCAGTAAATCGATTTTTTTCACGTTTTTAACCCCCTACGAGGAGGTTTTAGGGGCAAACCCAGGGGTAAAAGTGGTAAACTTTTTTGCACCTTTTTTGGGGTCCCAAAATTGATATTCTCTGAAAAATTTAGCTTTTTCATATGATTTTTAGGAGTCAACTCTCTGACGACTGGACTAGAACTAATAAGTTGCTGCATGTGATACTCAGATATAGATAAAAATACTTTAGTTACTTGTACATAATGGTACTGTAATTTCTTAGTTATTCATTAAGAAAATCTTCTACTGAATAACATAGTCTTTCAGATAGATAGGCTTTTGTCATTTTACCGAACTTGGGGAAAGATGTTGCAGATTTAAGTTGTAAAGGAAGATGGTTATATAGTTTTTTTACAGAATATAATATAGATTTCTTTATTAACTCAGTGGACGAGGTCGGTAAATAAACATCAGATGTTGAATTTTTGGCGGAGTAGTCATGATTAGGTCTAGCTGGAAAAACATGTAGGTGTTTACGAATGAAGCAAACAGATACCGTATTGTTCTTTTTTTGCAATTTAAAAATAACATCAGATTGGTCAGCTGTATTAGAACCCCAAAAAGACCATATCGCAGATGAGACTCCAATAAAGAAAAATATGATATTGACCCTTTTCTAAATTAGGGAGATAGAAGATAGGATCTTGTGGTGGCAAAATAGTTGATGTTATATTTTTACTCACAATAACGAAAACACTTTTAGAGCTTTCCAGACGATTTAGAAATTTCTTGATGTACACTAGTGAACGCATATTAACTGATATACGGATATCTTTGGTACTTCAGGGTTGGTGATGTTTTGGCTTAATTGTAATTGAAGGAAATGCCTTACTGAAAATACAGACAAGTTTATCTAAAAAAGCACTGGAAGACCAGACATAAAAGTAAACGGGGAACTGATCAATATTAAGTATGCAGATACTGTACGTTTATACTGTACGTTTATAATCTGCAAGAGCTCGTATGCTAAACTGTGTCAGCGAACTAGTAAGAAAATTGATTTGAATATAAATTTAATGTGCATGTGTAAGAAATTTTTTTATCTTTACACAAAATCCATATCCTGATGCAAACTTACACCTCTATGGACAATCAATTAAAAGCATATTTTTTTGTTAATGTATGGGACGTTATATCACGGAGAACATGGACTTGATAAGGAAATCAGACATAGAAAGATGTTCGATCGTTCAATCTTCATTAAAATGAAGTCACTCTTCTGCAATAATACCAATCTGAAGCTACAAAAGAGGATGCTAAAATGTTACATATGGTCAACACTCTTGTACGGCAGTGAACTCTGGACTCTAAAAGTAGCCACTATCAATCGGCTTGAAGCCCTAGAAATGTAGATGCACAGAATAATTCTACGGGCACCGTGGGTGGAAAAATGTATATGGATGATCAATCCTGGTTACATTTTTCGAGGTAACCAATATCAAATCTTACAACCATTAATAAAAGACAAGAGAAAAGGACGAAGCATAGTGGTAGAAAACAAGCATCATGATTGAAAAACTTTCGCAACCGAACAGGTATTTGCAGTATCTATCGGCTGTTTAAACTTTCGCAGGATCGACAGAAATTCGCCAGACTGATTGCTAACGTCAGGGAAACCAGACAAGTTATATGAACAAAAAGGTATATTACTGTAGATTTTTTTAATCTGCCCCTGTTACATCTGTTTTTATTTATAACCTCTTTATTTAACACTGGTTTTTGTTTTTACCATTTCTTTTATAATAATCTGTATCTAATCCTAGATAACATTAAACTGTTCGAGCAATTTTTCTTTAATTTACTTTACTTTCTTGTTTTTTTTTTGTAGTGTCCAATATTAAGTTTTTTAAGAACATATTAACCGTTGTTTTCCAGAACGATCTTAAACCTCTCTCATTAAAGGAACATATAGATTTTCTTAATTTTATTAAACAATCAATGTTGAAACAATACGATGATGTAAGTTACGTAGATGCACCTTGACCTACATATTCGTGAAAACAAATCAATTCAGCAACATTCGTTGGTCAATCAGTTGCAAATCAGAATTATTATATTATACATCTTAGTAAAAAAAGTCGTGTATACTAGGGCAGTTCTAACCTAATTTAAATTAAATATAAATTTATTAAACAAAATAATCCTGGTTAATATCTTACTTTTAGTCAATTAATTAATCTCAAAATGGGAATCATGAGAAAAATTATAAAATGAGAACCGTTAGAGAAAGAAGATAAAATCTGTAAAATTAGAAATGAAATACTTTTTTTATATTCAAATTAATTAAGTTTAATACAAATTGAAAAAGGAGCTAATTTCTTCGATATTTATAATTGTTGCAGTGTTACTAACTTAAAAAAATACCCCCGAGATCAAGATTAATTTTGTTTTTAAACTTTTACTACATCTTTCTCCTTCCACTTGGTCTATAAATTCGATATTTTAACATTTCTTTAAATACGGTATTCGCCAAAATAAACAGTACCGGAATTTAGACACGATACATTTAATATGCATAAAAAGGTAAAACAAGCAGCTGGTCTTTAAAAATCCAACACAGCTAGCAAACTGCAAGATCACAGGGAAACATCATCACAGATAAAAATCAAGAAATATGCATATGGGACAAATACATACAAGAACTCTTTGATGATAATAGGTCCGAACAATCTCCATCCTACATATGTAATGATCAGTTACCAATCACATCAGATGAAGTGGAAAAAGCAATATCACAACTAAAAGATGGCAAAGCTCCTGGACCTGACAATGCATATGCTGATCTCAGTAACATCGACCGTACTCAACGACTAACAAAAATATTCAATAACATATATTTAAACGGAGTAATTCGTACCAAAGAAAACAAAATCCGTATCCTGCAATGATTTCCGAACCATCAGCTTAATGAGCCACATTTTAAAGTTATTTCTAACAATCATACATCAAAGGATATAATAGACTATGCGAAGAAAAAATCAGCCGTACACAGTTGTAGAGATGTGAATTGCGATATTTATGCATACTTCATTGCCATAAAGCATTTGATACAATAAAAAAAGGCCAGTTGATGGAGATATAATAACAAATATTGAAATAAACAGCTGTGATCTAACAATTATTAGCAATCTTTACTGGAATCAAACATCGTCTATCCGTACAGAGGCAGGAGAATCCGATTATATCAAAATCAAGCGTGGGGTCCGACAGGGATGTATACTATCACTATCAAATTGAAAGAATCAGTGTGAATGGTCAACCAATAGAAAGAGTAAAAACATACCTACCTTGGTACGAACGTCACTGAAAATTGGGACCATTCTCTAGAAATGAAATCTAGGATAGAGAACGCAAGATCTGCCTTTCAAAAAATGCCACGATTTATCAGTACCCATAAAAATCAGGTTACTACGATGTTATATCTTTCCTTTACTGTTGTTCGGAGTTGAGTCGTGGACTCTCACAGACGCTACCTGCAAGAAAATTGAGGCCTTCGAAATGTGGCTTTATCGTAGAATCTTGAAAATATCCTATACCGACCACGTTACTAACCAGAACGTTTTATTAAGAATGCAAAAAGGAAAAGAGTTGTTAGCCACAATAGAAACATCCAAAATCGAATATCTCGGTCACATCATGAGGAATAGCGAAAGATATGGGTTGCTACGTACGTGGTTCAAGACAACAACCACAAATCTTTTCAGAGCCGCAGGTTGCAAAATACAGATTGTCATAATGGTCGACAACATCCGAAACGGATAGGCACTACAAGAAGAAGAAGAAATTTAGACGACTGTAAAATTGCGCATGCAATGCGTATTTATTTGATTGGATTTCTCAGTAACTGTCATATTTACAGTGCTCTATTATTAAAACCTTCGTGAAAATAGTTCTCACAACTGTGGGGAAAGTGTTTATAATAGAGCAATGTTTAGGCTCATACGGAAGTGTAATAACCATTGTAATGTGTAATATTAGCAATCGTTAAGAAATTTCTGAAGACTTGTGGTGTGTCTTGTCAGCGCAGGGGCTCTTCCGGTCGTCTAAAAACAGTTCTTACCAACAATAATCAAGGACGCGTTCTCTATCCACACGTCAACTGTTCAAATCTCTTGGAGGTTACCCTTATCTCATTCAAATTGGACAAAGACCAAACGTTGCAAACAAACATGTAAGAGAAGTTTACTATGGACGAGTGTTGAATCTACTGTCCGACGATCCCGATTTCTTGTGAAATATTTCCGACGAAAGTCACATTCACCTTAAAGGTTATTGTCGTCGCAGCAAGAGATAAGTGGACAAACACCTCGATTTCTTGGATTTGAACGTCTAGATGTCATTCTAGAGAAATCACTCATAGCACACCAAATGGAACGAGTTACCATTTGGTGTGCTATGTCTGGGCATGGTATTATTGGTCCTTATTTTGTTGATTACATACATTACATAACAATATTACACCTTTTGTTAACGATTTACAAAATTTTTGCCGCGCATAAAATCTGCAGATACACAGACTATGCTTTCAACAAGATGACGCAACAACCCATACAGCTATACACTCCCTAGCTTTACTTTACGAACATTTTGAAAACAGAATAATTTCTAGTAGAACAGTCTTCGAGTGCCCAGCCTTTCAGCCACTCACCTGAACTGAAAACACCTGATGCAATCATTTGGGGCATGCTGAAGGAATCATTATTTACGTCCGAAGATCCGCTAGCAGATATTGCAAACCTACGATAAAAGTTAATAACCTGTTTTCAACGATTGCAGCAACCACCGTTCATAAAATATGTTGGATAATCGGAAAATCATTATGAAGCTTATTAGCGCATCAATTGTGCACATTTTGAACAGGGAAATCATGTAAATTGAAAAATAAATATGTTTATTTTGGCGAATACAGTATTATCTGTTCCTTTTCACCATTCTTGTGGTACTATGATGCTGTATTTAAGTTCGTTCTTTTTTCAATATTATGTGTTGTAGCCTCTTTCGGTTCTTTCTTCTTATAGGATTCTGCCATTGGTTTCCTCTGCTCTTTCGTTCCTGAGTACATCTTCTACCTGATATTATTTTCGCTCGTCTATTTTTCCTGCAGGAACTTTTTAATTTGTAAATTAAGTGGTTTTATTATAAAATTCTGTGATTTTATTAATATTGTGTCCTCACCAAAGAACACATTTCAAAATCAATGTTTTGCGAGAAATACATTAGCCTTTTTCTTGCCTGATCCCATTTGCTGGTAAGTTTTAGGTCATTTGTTTGATTTATTCTTTTTTAAAGAAATATGTATAATTATAATTCTTGGTTATTTTGCATACGTTTTCATTACATAGTCCAGAAACAGTGCCATTTACACACTGTAAAATTAACCCTTGCTTCCGGTGTTTCCGAGTTCATTTAACCATCGCTTTACACAACAGTAAACTGAGTTCTGGTTCAATAGCTGCATCGGTTACTGTTTCCTGTGCTGTTGTGTGATTTACTTTTTTAATACAATGTTGTACAGAAGTCCGTTAATACTTGTTAGTAATATTTAAATGAAACTTGAAAATTAATATATATTAAATAACTTGATTGATAAACATTTTTCCATAACATACCTTCAATTGTTTTCTATTGGAATTTGCAAAATGGAAGTTACGAAATTTTATTTAATTTTGCCTATTTGTATTACATTTTGAGCCTATTCATTTTAATATAGGTACATATAATTTTAAGTAGGATTTATTTATAGTTTATGGTTATAATGGCTACTACCATTTTTATTAATGTCGTGTAAATTAATCTGGCATTGTATCGGATTCAGGCCTCACTCTGCACATGCAGAATCAGGTCCGCGAGATGTCTATTTTAAGTCAAGTACTTTGTTAGAAACGTTTTTTGGAAACTGTGTCATTACTTCCACTATTCATAATAATAACATTTCTTTGTTTAAAATCAGATCTTATATTTCAACAAAATGTTACACAAAAGCATCCCCATTTATGTCTTCGTGATAATCAGTATGTTCTAAATAAGTATTTTTTCCTTTAGCTGTCGACATCCGTATCACCTGTCGACATCCCTTCCCATCGATTGAATTTTTGTCGTCAACCGATTTAATGTTGCTTTCTTTGATTGGTTTATAAATTGTGTATTTGGCAGCACAATAACCAATTTCTACAACATCATCGTCAGTTGCACCGGGATTCTTCAATGATATGTAAACATTAATTACAAAAGAAATTTTTCGTTTGAAGATAATGCAGACGTTTTTGATCATTTAGATCTAGTCTGTATATTCTTTATTTGCTTGACAGATCTTGCACAATTAATATAATAATGTGCACTATATTTAATTTAACAATATTTGTAACAATAATATACAAACAATCCTCTTCCTTATTGCTTAATCCCTTGTCAGGGCGTGGTGACCCTCTAAATATTATTAGCAGGCTGTCTCCATTGGCTGCGATCCTGTGCCACCAGATCTCACCAAAGTCTTCATTTGTTCAGCCCATCGTGTTGGAGATCTTCCTCTTGGTCTTCGGCCTTCTACCTTTCCTTCTTCTACCAATATCTCCATGGTCTCCGTTCTTCTAGCTGTGTGACCTATGTAAATTAAGTATGCTTGGTTTACTTTTAATAGCCTGTATTTTACATAAAACCCTTCCAGAATTGATAGATTGGTTCTATGTTCTGTCCAGGACACGCGTAGAATTCTTTTATAGATCCACATTTCAAAGGCTTCAATCTTACTCATATCGAATTCCTATTTCAGCTGCGTATGTAGCAATGGGAAAAATAAGGACATTGACCAACCTGAGTCGTGATACAAACAATACTGTTTTTTAATTTCCACAGAATATCATGTTAAGTTGGTATGTTTTGCTGGAACATCAGATTCGTCAGAAGAAAAATTTTATACTATTTTATTTGTACAAAACAATTTGTAATACTAACCAACGGAATTGGATTACTACCTAACTAACGGAATAGTAATACAAATTGTTTTGTACGCTCAAATAGTTGGTTTAAAATATGTATTTTGTGGAAGCTGATATTTCTGCTTACCCTGGTGCGAATATTTCGCCTGATCAGCTTAACAAGAAATACATAAACACGCGAGAATTAATGAGAGATGAACAGTTTATAACCACATACAGTAAGCACATTAACGAGGACTTAGACAGGTACCAACGAGGTATATAGAACAAGGAAAATACAGGATGCTACAGACAAAATACAGGATGATACAGACAAAATAAGGATAGCTATAACCAATGCTGATGAAGCAATCGCAAATAAAATAAAAATAACTCACAAAAACGAGTGGATGGCGGAACAAATACTTTATCTAATAGTGTACCGCAGACAGTACACAATGCAAGGAAACCAAACGTAAGATAAGAGCAAAAATTAATACTGTAAGGGAAAGCTAGATGAAATAACGTTGTGAAGAATAATTGGAATCATTACAATAAAAGAGGGGCAACTTTGGGTTAATAGAAAGGTTAAAGAAATTTTGGACGTATACAGGAAATACCGTAACACTCACCTGAAGAATGATCAGGGAGACTACGTACATACTCAAGAATAACTAGCTAAAAAATGGACAGACTGTGCTTCGTCCGTCTTTAAGGATAATATACCGAATATCTTAACTATTATCTGACCCAAGGAACATTTATTGGACCCTCGCATTATTTAAGTAATTTTGGCAATAAATAATGTGTTTAAAGCAAACCTTGACTTTCCACGTGGGATGACTATGGCGGTAGCGGAGTGCTACCCCACAGGTAAGACACAACTGCGTGATCAGCAGGCCAGGAACAAAGTAATTTAGAAAGATGACCAGCTTCCTCCCGAAGCGATGGTATTTTGGAAATATTGGCGGGGCGCAGAGGTTAGCGCCGATGTTTTCCTAATATATGCAACTAGTGGTGAGCTCTGCTAATTTGATTCGTACTGCCAGCAATTAGATGGGTTTGTCGGTACGACGTAGAAATAATTGCTGTTTAATATTTAATTAATATTCACATAAAGTTGCAAAATTGCAATAACATTCAAATACGACACGGTCAAAACCCGGAAGATAAATAACTGATAAATGCAATTATTTATTAAACAAAGGATATCAAAATTATTCAAAGCAAATTCCAACAAAATTGGATTTTAGTCTTAGCTTAAATATCATTTTTAAATTAATAATAAACTAATAAACATTATTAAGGAATTAATATTATTAAAGCCAATCATACTTTATTTTTCTTTGTAAATCATCCCTTTTTGTTCGAATGATATTTTATCCATTTTATCAACATACAAATTCCCTACAAGTCGTTAACATTGTGTCAACATAAAAATATAATTTATATTCAATGACTAAGAACGGATTTCTCAGGAAAAGTTTAAAATAATCAAGTTAAATTGTGTTCGATTAAAACTACCAATAAAAAATCTTCAAATAATGAATATTGAGTTTTAATATTTACTTGATTTTACTAGCAAATTATCAGAAAAGATTAGATAAAATATTGTCGAAATAGCTCGCCGTATTGCTAGGGTTACCTGTTTAGTATGAAATCATTTATTGTCAGTTACACACTTTCGGATTGATACCGTGTTTTTTTTTTGTAATGATCGACGTGTGCCGTAGTTAATGAGAATGTCCAGTCTCTTGAATGGATTCTGTCCTCCCTGGTTTAGAGATAGAGGTAGACGATTATTTTTCTATTATACTATTATAAATATTATACTTCTATAATTGATAGTTCTGTGGTAAAAAATACATTTCTTAATTGATATAATAGGAAGTTTATACCTTCCGGTGCTGGATTACTTCTAAAAATAAATTGACATAACCACAAAAAACGAAAGTGTGTTCGTATGTACATATTTTATTGTAGTTCTTATTTAATTAAAAATGTAATTAAAAGTTAAGTGATTATTTAACAAATATTTAACTGCTATAGTATTTTATCTAAATGCGTGAACAAATAGTGAGTACCAAATGAACTAGAATATCGGTAAATCACAAAAGGATATTAAAGCAATCTAAAAAATAGTGTGTTTAACCTAAAAAGGTAAAGTACAACTTTAAATAATCTTCTAGACTTTAATTTATATAGAATTACTACTTAACTCCCTAGATGTGCTCTCAAAAGTTCTTCTTATATTAGGTCCCATGGCTTAATCTTCGTTGATTTTGAGCTTGTATTCGTAGCTGTGATGTTGACTGCCAGCTATTTCCCTCCCTTTTAAAGAGTCTTCCTAGTTGTTTCTTACAAAGTTGGTTTTGAATCTCTTGCTATTCGGGCTATTCTCTCTCTGTTCATTCTCGTGACATGTTGGTTCTATTCTCATATTCTCAGTCTTCTCCAACGTACTACGTCTGATGTTACAGCGATCACTTATTCAGTCGTTCAGTATTTTATCAGTATTTTTCCAGCTATTGACTTTAACGTTCTTATTTCTGATGTTCTCAATATTCTCTTGGTTTCCGCTGTGTTAGGCCTTGTTTTTATCGCGAAAGTTATATATCTTACATACGATTTATATATACGTACTTTCCATTTCATCCTCACGTCTTCATTTTTTCAGAGTACATCCCTCATGCATCCTGACACGCAAGCCGCTTTGTTTGCCTCATTTCGGACGTTCTCTTTAAGATCTCCATAGCTAGATAGTACCACTTTCAGTGATTCATTCATGTATATTTTGGATAGTAATAATGTAAATCTATTGCTAGAAATACTAGATTCTCGAGACTTGTTCAATTATTTCATCGTTAATGACTATTTTGCGTCTTCTGGGTTCCCTTGCCACTACCAGGAATTTGGTCTTAGATGTTGATATCTCCATGCCGTAGTTCTTCGCCACTGTATTGAATGCTTGTGCCATGCGCTGTAGGTTATTCTTATAATCGGAGATTAAAAGTGCGTCGTCTGCATAGCGGAGGATTTTAATGGTTTTTCTTTTATCTTATATCCTTTTTCTGTACTTTAATTCCTTCTATGATTTTGTCTATTAGTAAATTAAAAAGTAATAGGCTGAAGCTATTACCTTGACGGATTCCCAAGCCGATTTCTACTGCGCCAGTGCATTTGGTTACACTGATACAAATTATCCAGTACTAATTGTTCTGTGGCGAGACTAGTAAAGCCATCCCTTAAATGGACCTAGCATAATACTCTTCCTTTTGTTCCTATATCACTTACCTTATTATATGGAATTGGGCTATACAAGGAGTAAATAATTGTAAGCAAGTATTCAAATAGTGTAAAAATTTGTAAGCAAAGTATAAACACAAAATTTAACTTTAAATTAATAACAATTTTTTGATAAAAAAATGATTTTAGGGCATTTGAAATTTTAATATCTTTTAACCTTTTGTTACTTACATAAACATAGTTGAAATCGTAATTTCTGAGCTATTTTTGTATGCAATTAGGTTACGCAAACAGGTTTTCATACGATTTTTTTCTTTATCTTGACATTGAAAGATGGGACATATGTGTCCCATTGGTATTGTTAACTGGCACATATATATCCCAGTGGTATCTTATGAAAAAATGGTGACAAGTGTTCTTAAACATTTATTTAACATAATTTTACAGTTTTAAGTGTGGTATAGCGTAAAGCAATTTCTGAAAAGAGGAACTTGACACATTCTGCACAATGTTAAATTTCGTTTTTCTATTTTCCGTTGAGAACATTTCGCACAACGTCGGCGTCTTTCACCATCTACTGGCAGATGTTCACCTACATTTGACATGCCTCTTGGATTACCTCTTCTTCGACCTTCTTCTTATGTGAACTTTTGACTTAGCCTTTCCAAACTGAATGAGCTCTGTAACTAGAGCTATTAAAAATTCAAAGAAAAGTATTTTTTCTGATAAAGATCGTTGTATATTACCAAATTGTTTACAGCAGCAACCATAACCAGTCTAAAAATCTTTTTCCGCCATTTTCGCGATCTGCGATCTATGTCATATAAACCTGCTATTTGGTCCGCTAAATCCACTCCTCCCATAAAATTGTTGTAATAGCTAATTTGTCTCTGGACAGGCAACTTCTTTTCTGAACCCATCCTTATCACGGCGCAGAACAGGTGTAGGCTATCTCCATGAAAGCTACTAAGAATTAGGACTTCCTTGGTATCTTGCCACTTCGCACAAATTATACCATATTTATTTTCGACAAACTTAGATCCTCTTCTAATCAATTTTTTGGTGAGTTTTGTTGGATTTTTCCTGTTTGCAATAACCATGCCTACAGATGGAAATGAAATCTCTTTTATGAGCTCTCTTGAGGAAAAAATCTGTCAAAGCATGATACTACGTCTTTAGACTTTATTGGAGTAGCTAATTTATACACGACTCTCTTACCAAGCGTTCCATCAAATTGTCCGTCTTCATCCCAGCATACACATTTATGCCATATGTGTAACCAGTGAAAGCGTCACTTCGTGCCCATATTTACAATACAATACTCCCCCTAGAAGAATCAGTTCTACATTTTAACAAGTATGCTTCAAACAATTTACAAGTTTGTCTACGTAATACGTCTTGGAAGAATTTTGTTTTTCTGGATCTTTTATGTATATTTTGGATAGTAATAATGTAAATATATTTCTAGAAATACTATTTTTAATTAGTATGTTACCAACCGATGTATGGGTTGATCAATAGTGTCGAAGTGCTGGCAATCTGTTGTAACTCATAACAAAAGTGCAACCCACAATTATTGCAATCTCCCCGATATCGGTTTTAACAATTATTTTTCATAAATTGGTAATATCTTCTTAGTGGATTCGGAAATAAAAATAAACAAACTGGAAGGAAACATTTTTTTAAAAATATCTATCGGTTTCAAAAATCCTTTTACCTCGTTATCTACCTAGCAGGTGTTTATTGGAAGAATCTGAGATCTTGGGCTGACAGACCATAATATAAAAAGAACATTACATTATATTTTCCTCTTTGTTGCCTCGATCCTGTCTTGTTATCGGCACCGGCACTTGATTACCTACGAGATCTTCAGCTTCATTTGAAAGTTGTTTATCATCGCTATTGACTTCTTCGTCTTCTTGATTAGCTGAATCAGAAGATGTTATCTCTGTCTCATAGTTTTTGTCTCTGTTGTCATCAGTCTCAAAAGGGTCCGGCTCACTTTCAATGTCTAAAAGGTTATGGGCTAAAGAGACCTGAATTGAAACCTGAATTGAAACCTGAATTCAAAACTTAGCAATGACAAAAACTTTTGACATTTGACAGACAGACTGCTGCAGCTCTGTTTGAAGCTTATGAGCTTTTATCAAGTAGCTTATTTAAATTTTACAACACAATTTATTAAATAAATTTTAAGAAAAAGAAAAAGTAAGAATTGTTTGTTGAATTTGGAAATTTATTGTGTGTATTATATATCACAATAATGTAGAAATATTAACACAATTTACAATTCAACGTTCAAAGAATAACTGAATAAGATATATTTAATTAGTTCATGCCTTTTTCAGTCCTCTGTTTTCCCAGTGCATAGATCTCACCCTACGTGACAGACACTAGATACGGTGACAACTGAGGTTTACTATTTCAGTACATAAAGAGAAAACATTGCCTGAAGAAATTTTATTTACTACAGACAGAAAAATGCACTTTACTATCTTAGCATTCGCATACGAAATATTTTAGAAGTCCCTAGTTGCCAAGAACAAGGCTTTTTCTGTGTTTTCCACAACGTGAAAAGTGTCTTATTTTAATCACTAACCCACAATTATTTTTTTAATTTACTACTACTACTACTAAGGATTTCCACAGTTTTCACTGTCTTCCTTCACTCAACCGTTTTCTCCAATTTTCCCTGTCATTCCAGTCTCCATCTCGCAGGGTTCTTTTCTCCATAGCCTCGTCGATTTCATCTCTGAATGACCTTCGGGGTCTTCCTCTCTTTCTTCTTCCAATCGGGCTCCATTCTGTGATTTTGTTTATCCAGCGTCCTCTGTCCGCTCTTCTGACGTGGCCGTACCAGGATAGTCTCTTCTCCTCTATACAGTCGATTATGTCTGATTGCACTCCCATTCTCCGCTTAATCTCTGCGTTTTCAATTCTGTCTCTTTTTGTAAGTCTACAGCTTCTCCTCAGGAACTCCATTTCTACTGCTCTTATTCTACCTCTATTTCTCTTGTTTATTGTCCAGTTTTCGGACCCATATGTCAGGATACTTCTTGTCAGGGTGTTATATATTCTCTTTTTTGTCTTTATCGTAATGTTCTTATCCCACAACACTGAGTTTAGTTGTCTTATACAGTTTCTTGTTTGTCTCAGTCTGTTGTTTATATCTTCTTCTGTTGTTCCCTGGTTCGATATTATGGTTCCTAAATACTTGAATTTATCTGTTCCATTTATTTGTCTTCCCTCGTCTATCTCTAGGTTTCTCATATCCTTGTTTTCTGTTGTTAGGTATTCGGTTTTCTCTAAGTTTATTTCCATTCCGTTGTTTTTATATTCTTCTTCTAGTTTTCTGAGCATAAAGCTGAGATCTTCTTCATCTTGTGCGATGACTACTTGATCGTCGGCAAAACTTAAGGTGTATAGGTATTCGTCTCTTACTGGTATGCCCATTCCTTCGCACTTTCTCCTCCATGGTTTGAGTGTCTTTTCCAAGAATATTTTAAACAGAGTAGGGGACGTAGCACAGCCTTGTAGAAGTCCTTTTGTCGTCTTAAATGGATTGTAGGCTTTATTTCCACATTTAATAGCTACTTTGTTTTCTTTGTATAGTGCTTTAACTGCTTTTATTAGTGTTTGTCGGATTCCGAGATCATTCATTGCTTCCCATAATTTGACTCTAGGTATTGAGTCATATGCTTTCTTTAGATCAACAAAGGCCAGATGGACCGGTCTACCTTTTGCCATTTTCTTCTCTATCAGTTGTTCTAATGTGTACGTATGATCTAGGCATGATTTTCCTACTGTGAACCCTGCTTGGTCTTCTCCAATTTTTCCTATTATTTCAGTTTCTAGTTTTTCTTTAATAATTTTCCCGTAAAGTCTACCTACCGACGATATTATACTAATTCCTCTGTAGTTTTCACATTTTTTCCTGTTTCCTTTCTTATGTATGGATGTGATGTATGCTTGTGTCCATTCCGCAGGTATTTCTTCTCCATTTAGTCCTCTTTCGAACATTCTATGTAGCATGCGGAATAACTTTTCCGTTCCGTTTTTAATTAGTTCGTTTGGTATTCCTCCGGGTCCTTTGGCTTTTTTGTTCTTCAATGTCTTGATTGCTCTCTTAACTTCTGCCAGGCTTATTTCTATCTGGTCGTATGCCCCATTTCCTGCATGTTCTATATTCTCTTCCTGAAATTGGGGACGGTTTTCTGTAAGTAGTTCTACGTAGTATTCTTGCCACTCGTTTTCACTAATTTTGCCGATCTGGGTTTTCTCTGTCTTATTTCGTTGAAGTGCTTTTAATATTCGCCATGATTCTGAATTTCTCGTTCCTCCGATATGTCGTTCTATCTCTGTGCATGCTTGTTCCCATCGTTCGTTCTTTCCATTTGTTACTCTTTTCTTTACCTCTCTGTTTTTCGCTCTATATAGGTCTAAGTCTTCCTGTTTTTTGGTGTTTAGGTATTTTATGTGTAGTTTTTTCTTTTCTTTTATGCATTTCAATGTGTCTTCCCTTAATTTGATATTCTGATGGGTGTTCCTTTGGTCGTCTTCTCCAAGAGCTTCTAAGGCCGCTGAAATCAGGCAGGTTTTTATGTGTTCATGCATTTCATCTAACGTGTCATATCTGAATTCTTCTAGTTTTTGGTCTAGTCTTCTTTTGTATAAATCTTTTATTGATTCTTCCTGCAATAGATGTAATTTGAGCCTCTTTTCGTTTATTGTCGTTCCCGTTGTAACAATCGATGTATGTTTTTGTTTTGTCCAGATATAGGGGAATTCCATCCATGCCACCACAAGTTTGTGATCTGTTCCACACTCTGCCCCTCTTTTCACTCTGATGTCTTTCACTTTGATGGAGCTTTTGTGGTTCATGATAATGTAGTCAATAATGGATCTTAGTTTTCTTGTCTCTTGAGTCCATGTGTATTTATGTATATTTTTGTGTTTGTAAAATCCGTTCATAATTTTCAAATCATTTACTTCACATAGTTCTACCAATCTTTCTCCGTTGTCGTTAATTGTGTCTTCTCCAAATGGACCAACTGTTCTGTCATTGTCTTTTCTTCCGACTCTTCCATTTAGATCCCCCACTATTATTATTTCTTGTTTAGGTTTTCTCTTATCCATTTGTTCTTGAAGTTGTTCGACAAATCGTTCTTTCTCATTGGCTGGACTGTCTTCCGTTGGACCGTATGTTGCTAGTATTATAATTTCTCTGCCATACATCTTGATTTTCAGTTTGGCAATTCTCTCGTTTATGGGTTCCCAATCGTCTATAGATTTTTCCCATTTCTTCTTTAGTAGAATTCCAACTCCAGCTTTTGCGCGGTCTTTCTTTTCTACTCCGCTCCAACAATGGATTAGTTCCCCTATTCTTTCCGTGCCGTTTCCTTTCTTTTTTGTTTCCGTTGTGACGAGGATATCGAGATTCATCTTTTCGAATTCTGATGTTACTTCACTGGCTTTTGTTCTCCAGCCCTGCACATTCCATGTGCCGATTCTTAGTTTTCTCTGTCTTTGTCTTCGGTTGAGTTTCGAAGCCGGGTTTGTTGAACTCAAAGCAGAAGTGCCCCCCCCCCCCCCGTATCCGATGGGGCTCCCTCCTTCGGAGGTGTGGATTGCCACCCGGGGATTAATTTTAAAATTTTTCATTTCTGCCAATTGTTCGTTAGCCCTTGGATTTTTTTAAGTGTGCTAGGTTGCTAACGCCTAACGCCACAACCCCCTTTTGGAGGACCTATTGTTCAGCCGCCCACTCTGGGTCAGACGCTGTTTGCAGCCGCCCACTCTGGGTCAGACGCTACTGTTGTCAGTTTTGGTCCGCGTCGGGTATTTCATTTCCCCGATACCACCCATATCTGGGAGGCATTCCCCTATCCGCCACCTGGGGACGCGTCCGGTAGAGGATTGACAACCTCCTCCTCCTCGGATTTTTTTTTAATTTACTAATCTGCTAAATTTCCCAACACAAGCATAAGAATCATCGGGTTGTGGTTCAAATAAACATTGAATAAAATCTAAAAACTTCAGTTTGGTAACCATTTTCCTAATAATAAATTCACGCATATAAATGAGAATACAATCCTGTAATTTAGATTTCTTACCTTCTAGAAATAGAACTATGTCAGTTTCTATTTCATTATCTTCAAAGAATATTCTTTTCCTTCTTCGCCCTCTAGCTTGTCAAGCAAGTAACATAGTCACGAAGCTACGGCTTTATGAATTTTGTGAATTCATAATATTGAAGATGGTAGGCAGAGTTTAAATTAATAGGCTTTGATACTCACCGAAATGCATGTTCTGTTTTGAAATTTCTTGCAGTACAACTCAATGCAGTGCATGATTGAACCATTTTTATACAATTATTCTAAACCACTATCTCAAAGATTAATCAATATGTATTACAAAAACTATGTCTTATCTAATTATGATTATGATGAAATTACACTCGTATAGGTATAAATGATTATTTTTTTTTTTACTTTAAAAAACCACTCTCACAAAATTTCATGTAAATATCACGGGAAACAAATTTTCAAACATTGTTCCATTTTTTGCCCTTATTTGTTTCACCCAGCGCACAACACGCCCACTAAACTTTAAAAAATCGGCTTTACTTATGTTTCCCGAGTTCTATATATATTTATTATTAAAAATTTGTGGGAAAATCCCAGTAGTTGGCTGTATACCATCGTTTAAAAAAACATACAGAAGTTAAAACACTTCACCATTGTATTTAGGTATATAAGAACATATAGTTAAAACTTTTACAAGTGTCGTCAAAATTTATACAGTAGCATAACGTTTTCGATCTAATCAGATCATCTTCAGTGCCTTATGTAGTTGAAGCTAACAATGAATTTGTGGCTATGACATCCATATATGGGTTTACACCTTTCCAAAATTAAATTATATGGTGACTCTAGGTCGATGACGTTGGATAAAATTTAATACTTGAGGAGCTACATGTCTCCCTGTTGGGTTTTTAACACGTGGTTCTTGTCAGTCTGTGTCGTTTTAACTGACAAGAACCACGTGTTAAAAACCGAGCAGGGAGACATGTAGCTCCTCAAGTATTAAATTTTATCCAATGTCATCGACCTAGAGTCACCATATAATTTAATTTTGGAAAGATGTAAACCCATATATGTATGTCATAGCCACAAATTCATTGTTAGCTTCAACTACTACTGTATAAATTTTGACGAGACTTGTAAAAGTTTTAACTATATATTTTTATATACCTAAATACAATGTTGAAGTGTTTTAACTTCTGTATGTATTTTTATTTATTATTACTACATCTATAAGCTAAACCATTTTACCGAGTCTAAAATTTAGCCACGCGCTTTCAAAATTGAATTTTGTTAAAATCGATAAAACATATGCAGAAAGTTGACATTTGCACTGAATATTTGTAACTAAAATCACATGTTAAATAAGATAAGTCACTTTAGTGAGACTTTATATCTGGTAGGTTGGCGTGAATGTTTGAATGAGTGTGAGCGTACTATCGTACTTTGCTAGATCACGTAACTTGAAATTAAACAAACACATTAAATTACCACCAATATGGTGATAAAAGAGACGGCTATCGTGCTTTATGTTTTAATGAAATATAATAAAATACTATTGAAGTATAGTAGCACCGATGTCGATTTAAAATATGATCTTTGTACCATTTGAAAGTTAAGCAGTGATGTTAAAATTAACATGTTTCTTTCTTCGAATTACAACGGTGTATTTTGTACTGTTAAGTAGCTTGCATTGGACCGAAGTAGTTTGCAACCACATCGGACGAAATATGACTATGGGTGAAAAATGTTTTGTTTTTTTACGATAAAAATTATTAAATACTTAATTATTCTAATTAAGAACCAGAATAAAAAATGGTTTGATTGTTTTGTGCGTGTATGTAACATGTAATGTGTATATATTGTGTTGATTCCATGTTTTGTTAAAATAAAATTATTTATAGTATTTTTTTTTTTATTTCAGGGGTCCTGGACATGACCGCCACGGAGAACACCATCCGTTTTAGTGTCCATACCCTGGACAAAGCAACCAAAGCAAAAGTCACTTTAGAAAATTATTACAGTAATCTTATAGCCCAACATGTAGAACGAAAGCAGAGGTAAGATTAATTATTTTCAATCAAATAAAAATACGTCTTTCAATTTCTTGTTTAAAAACTTTTACAATATTTCCTCTATGTTTAGTAATAAAAGAGATGGTGGAGATGGTTTTAACGGCGCACCTTAACTGGCTCCCGAACTCTATAAAACCACTTTAATCTTACACGAATTCAGTAGCGCACCTAAAATTTATCTCTGGGGGGGGTTTTGGTTGGTCACCAAAATTTTTTTTATGAGGTTACCTCCATTTTGAATCCTTAAAATGTGTAAGTAACAGTGTCGGAATAGGGTCCTGGGGGGGGGGGTTAACCCCCAAAACCCCCCCCTCGGTGCGCCACTGCACGTGGCTCCCAAACCTATACATGAACTGGCACCTGGCCAATACGAAATTCGTAGAAATTGAATATTTTTCTGAATCTTGGATTTTGAGGAAAAGAGGTATAATATACACCAGAAATTAGAAATGTAGTCGTAAACAATTTATTTATTAAAGAAACTGCAAGTTACAGACTATACAGGTGGATGCCTTCTTGATATATTTTTAGCAAACTCAAAAGCAGTTATAAGTTTTTCCTATCAAAAATGTATTTGACGTTAATGAAAGTTCTTTTAAGACGTACTGTTTTTCGGTATACTCTTTTAGGGATACTACTACTTCTTTGAACATTTTTCAGAACTTCCAAAAATTTAAAAATGTTCGGATGGCAAGTATAAAATAAAGGATTGAATTTTGAATGAAAACTCTCACCTGAACTCGTCGATCTTTGTAGAGGCGTACTATTTTCTGCTGGATGCTGCTGGACTGCTGGATGTCTGGGTAAGATTCCTTCAATATCAATCACAATACAATCGCCTACGTCTTCGGAGTCCAAAAAAGAAAGAATAAATACGTATTTTAAGTAACACGAAATGCCTGATTCTTTTAAATATTGCTGTTTCATATAACACATCTTTTTACCTTCCGATATATGAAAGTGTCGATACTAAAGGAATGGCTTAACTTAGAATTCATAGTTATATTAGCTTAATGAGTCATTAACTAAAAATATTCTTAAAGATTATACAGAATCGAATTTAAAAAAAAAATGTGAAATAGACATAAGTGACTCTCAGTTTGGATTTAGAAAGGTCTTGGGAACAAGAGAGGCGTTGTTTGCGATTCAAACACTCTTTCAAAAATGTCTCAATCGTCAGAAAAAAGTATTTCTCTGTTTCATCGACTACCAGAAGGCTTTTAATAAAGACCAGCATGAAAAATTGTTGTATGAACTACAGAAAAAGAAGCTAGACGGAAAAAATCTGGAGTCCGATAAGGCTGTGTCATGTCTCCATTGCTCTTCAACTTAAACTCTGAATGCATATTCAAACAAGATTCCCAGACGACCAATGGTAATGGCGGAATAAATGTTTGTTTTATTAGGAGAGTTTATACTTTAAGCAATTACTGTAATTTAAAGCAATAAACAGTTCTGAATCTGAATCTGATTCTGAGAGAATAGATTTTCTCCCTATCTATATTAACTATCCGTTAACAATAATTTTAGAATTATTTTAAACTAGATACAACATATTCTCGATCAAATATCAGTCGTAGAAAAAGTTTAGTATGCAAAAACAACAATTTACATTAAATCATTGCAAAACATTCAATTTATGAGAATTAAATGATTCCTATATTATTCTCGAAAAAAAAAATTCAAATAAGCATTAGAAGGCGCCGAAATTGATATAAAAATAAACAGTAAATATATTAACAATATAAAGTATGCATACGATACCTTTCTGATAGCAGAAAAAATAGAAGACAAAAATTATAAAGTTATAGACAGAGTTAATAAATGTAAGTGAAGCAATGGGACTGACAATAAATCTTCCAAAAACTAAATGGTGATTAGCAAAACCGATGAAAATTGTCGTATTGGCCTAAATAACACTCAATTAAAACAAATTCAGATACCAGATATAGAGATACAAACACGAATAGAGCAGGCTATGAACATGTACAATAAATGGAAGCAAATTATCTGTAACCGAAAACTAAGCTTAGACATCCGAATGAGTTATTAAATGCTACGTTTGGTGTCCCTCTGTATGGAGTCTGGACATTAAAATTAAATACCATGAGACATTATCGCAGAACGCTTAGAATATCATAGACACAACACATTACGGATTGAACAGTATTAAACACCATAAATAGAGAGTTAGAACTTATAACTATGATTAAGAAACGAAAAACTCGCACCTAGGTTACATAATGAGAAATGACAAATATAATCTGCTACAAATATTAATTGAAGGGAAGATAGAGGACTGAAGAGAAGTAGGCAGAAGACCCATGTCATGGCAACTAGTGGAAATTATATTTAAAACTGTTCGTCACTGTCATGAGTTTTCCCGTTCACTTAACATTTCAGTAGCTTGCATTTTCTACGACTATATGATTAAGTACAAGCAAAACGCAAAACTATCAGTAAACTAATTTGAAATAAATTTTCGGCGAAGGGTATACGAATTTAAAGAATGATGAAAAATTTACCTAAATTTCCAAGAATTTCATCGGGAGCCAATTCACGCAAACCCTTTTATCTGTAGATAGCTTATTACCTGTAAATGGGAGCCAATTCATGTGCTCTTAAAAGGCATCAAGAGATTGTGGAGACGAAAATCCCTCATAATGATTTTAAAGTAGAAATGTTAAGAAACATTTATGTTTCCTGCTTATTTGGTATTATTGTCATAAAAAGGCTGAAAAATAATACAATAATGATATGATAAGTCTTCATTGTTTTCTTCATTTACCATTCTTAACACTTTACTTCAAAAACTTTAAAGATAACTCTCGCATTATAGAGCTGTAATGGTTTAATATTCTCCACTATTTCTATTATGATATCATCTGATATTATTCGTCATTTTTCTGATTACTTTCGTTTTAACTGCTCTTATATCTCACATTTACAATTGCCTCGATATTTTCCGTATTACTTGTGTTTTTGTTTTTCAGGTTTACTACTATTCTTTGCTTATAATAATATAATATATGGTTTTCGGGCCAATGCGGCAATTGTCTTACTAAGTGAGACTGATTACTAACTCATCGCCTTTTTGTAATGTATGCCGAAGTCGCAGAAAGAAATAGTCGAAAAGAAATATTTCGAGACCATGGCATCTACGTCTAGAAACTAAAGTATCATTAGAAAACACCGATTAGGAAATCCTACTCTTTGTTATGCTTTGTTTACCCTCATATCTTATCACTATTTAAACATAACCTGTAGATCTTCACGTATTGTTCTTTTTGTTTCCTGTGAAACTTTTTTTATTACCTACTTTTATTTGATTGGTTCCTTTTTTTGAATTGAATCTAGTAAAAGTATTCCTAGCTTTGGCTACTCGTATCTTTATTTCTTCGTCGCAAAGTCACCTACTGTTAGAGCTATCTTAAACAGTAACTGGGACTGCGACGAAGAAGTGAAGATACGAGTAGTAATAACTAGACATACTTTTACCAGATTGAATAACTACATTTGTCAGCGCGGAACTTCTTTGAGTCTCCGTATTCGCGTTCTAAAATGCTTTATCATCATCATTCTCTTTACCTTTATCCCTATGCGGGGTCTGCCTCTCTAATTACATTTCTCCATAAGTTTCTATCTTGGGTCATATCAATATTAGGACTCTTTACCGGCATGTCCTGCCTAAGCGTCTCTACCCAGGTCTTTTTTGGTCTTTCTCTCCTACTACTTCGTTCGTTTACTGTAACTAATTCTACAAGGAAAAGTAGAAGAAAAACGAGGACCAGGAAGGCAAAGGATTTCCTGGCTGAAAAATCTACCTATGTGGTTCAACACAACAACCACAAATCTTTTCACCTGCCCAAAAATTCGGATTAACATGTTGAAGATTCGGATTCAGCGGGTCCAAATACATAAAATTCACTTATATAATCTCATGGACCTCAATCGGTCATGAAACCCTCTTTTGTCCCTAAACTATTCGGTATCGTCACTTGTATTGTGTTTCTGAAGTCTGATTGTTTTATTCCGTGGTAATTATGTAATTTGATGTTAGTCTAATTTTTAATTTGTTATAGATCTGTATTTGTTTGAAGCTTTTTTGACTCCTGTTGCAAACACTACCATCGTTGTGGATAATTACTTAAATATTGGTCAACTCATTTTACTACTTCTTGAGAATTACTAAGTTTTACAGTGCAGTTATATTTTACTGCTTCTTCTAACAGGTTCCTTAGTTTTTTGCTATAATTAAGTTGTTCCATTTCTAACTAAGGAAAATTTCAGTGTGACTGAAGGCAAAAATATGTAACAAACAACTCACCTTGGCCCGATGCCCGCCGTTTGTTTAGTAGGGGGATGTAAAGTTTGAGAGAATATTTTTGGCACATTTCCAAAGGTAACTTGTAAGTTAGTCGTTTTCTATACATAAATTACTTAGAAACCTCCGATAAGACGTTGTCTAGAGAGGCTCAGATGTACGATCTTTTTATCCTTTAATTGTGAAAATTATTTTCGCACATAATATCAGAAATATAATTTTTTTGAGGTCCCTAAATTTTACTTTTTATTGTATAAAAAGGAATAACGTAACCACAATTTAATTATGTATCACCATAACTGATATGGTTCTGAAACTATTCTCTTGTGGCATTTTTATGTTATTGTGGTTTATTTCGATAAAGAAGTAGTTGTAAGCGTAACATGCTAAGTTACAAAAAATCTAATTTTATCTGTATTATAATATACAACGATACAAATCACGCAATCAAAACGGAAAACAATGATGTCAAATCTATTTTGTACCAATTAAGCTGTAACAGAAAGACTTTTTTATATAGTGCCATTTTGTCAGTCGCTTAAAATTTCTATAAATTACACATAAACCTTCTTTCAGGCATCTCTTCAATTGCAAATAATTGTAAAGATTTTAGGCTAAACCATTTTTTTAAACACTTTTTTCTATTCGATAGTTCGAATATAGGCCTCTCCCATTTCCTTACATGGTTCTCTGTTGTACCTTATCTAGTAATCTAGATGGTATAGAATTAATCTTAGAACACGAGTAGAAACACTGGAGAAACGTAAGGAAGAAAAGAGACTAAACAACAAAGAAAGGAAATTAAGGAAGAGAACAACTTTTTAAATGTTTGAATCCACAAATCAAAGAGAAAAAAATACAAATATCATTAGAATAAAAAAGGTAAAATTCACTATATCAACTATATTAAAACATATTAAAATCATAAATATCAAAAAATAGACTTATAAATATCCAGGTAAAATATTCAAATAAGGTAAATAAATAACGTATGAAACATATTAGATATTGATAAAATTATTATCATAACGGATGAGAAATATCTTATTGATTTCTTTAGATAACTATTTAAATCCTTTGTTTAATGGACGAACTGTGTTAAAAAATAAGAAAATTCTTCCTCGGAGATTTGCTCCCCCTCGTCACGAATTGCTTGCTCCAAGTCATTAATGATTTGAAACTCAACAGGTTTAGGTCGAATACGTCGTCCCAAAATATTCCATTCATGCTAGATTGAATTTAAGTCTTTACTGCTTGTGGGGAATGGTAATAAAGGAATCCCAATTTCATCCCAGTAATCCCATGTGATTCTTGCAATGTTTGGAGGAGCATTATCTTGCATCAGAGGAAAGTTATCTTCAACAAATGGAACAAATGGCATTACATGATCTTCCAAACATTGTTCAATATACCTTTCAGGGTTTAAATTGCCTCGTTAAATTGTAAAAGTTCTGTATGAGCCTCTAGAGAAATATCTGCTCACACCATTATACCACCTCCACCAAATTGAACTCTGGGAGTAAAACAACATTGCTGATAACGTTCACCAGCTCTTCTCCAAATCCCTGGGCTGCCCATCTGATGAGTATCCGTTAAATCTTTATTCATCCGTGAAGAGCACCGCACCTTCTTCTTCAACACTTCAATTAAGATGCTAGCGGGCGAAGTGTAAAGGTTTGGCTCCGATGATTTTCTGTTAATAGAGGTCCCGTCTTCGAACGGTATAAACGGAAACGGTGTTTCTATGGACATCATTTAATCGTTAAGCAATTACTGGTGCTGATAATGTGCGATCGCGTAACGCTTTCAATCTAATAAAGCGACCTTCATCTTGACTTGTGGTTCTTTATCTACTTTGAGCTGGCCTCCTGGTCTAGGTATTGTCCTGATGTCCGAAACCTTTGTATTGCATCAAACACTGTACTTAGACAAATTCCCAGAGCATTTGCAATGTAATGAATGCTCCGCCCATCATCCTGTAAAGCAACAGCTTGTGCTTTTTCTTCTGGTGTCATCATTTTGTTATTGCAATTTTTGAAAAGAAGAAAACATAAAAAACTAAAGCCAAACTTGTAAATACTTAAAATACCAAAATAAACTGTTGTTGTTCGCAAAAGTCATCTAAATAGGTTCTAACAAGAAAAAAAAAATGTTATTGCTAATAAGGCATAAAATAAAATTCATAAAAATTAAATAAGTTTTTATCTAAAAAGGAACAAATACATAAAAATCTAAGTGTCTGGTTAATTTTGCACTCCAGTGTATTAGGGTGGCCGGAAATGAACTTTATCTAATGGACAATAAAAGAATCAAATGTGCCGTTCGTCTTTGAGAAATCATATTCTATATTTGCAAACAAAAGCCACCGACAACAGCGAAGTGGGTAAATAACCCCCAAAGGGCAATTCAGGTTTATTGCGGTATTACAGTAAGTGCCGCTGGACCTAACGATTACTCAAAATAAATGAGTCTTAAACTATTTTCATGGGAAGATACTTATATGAATAAAAATGTATGTACAGGATGAAATAAGATTTTGCTATTATGTAATAAAATAACGAAAATTGGAGAGGCTATCTTCTTCTTAAAGTGCCTATCCGTTCCGGATGTTGGCGATCATCACGGCTATCTTTACTTTATTTATTGCAGCGCGGAACAGTTCAGTGGTAGTCGTGTTATACCACTTTCGTAAATTTTGAAGCCAGGAAATGCGTCTTATTCCCGGTCCTCTCTTACCATTTACTTTCCCTTGGAGAATCAGCTGGAGAAGGCCGTAACGTTCTTGATTTCTCATTACATGTCCTAGATATTCCAACTTTTTAGTTTTGACGGTCATGAGAATTTCACATTCTTTCCCCATTCTACGCAGGAGAGGCTATAATAACCGGATTTTTAACATTACAATGTCCCGTGCAATTTTGGGCATACAACACATTGTTAGAGTAGATTTAGAGTAAGAGTAAGTTACTTTAACAAAAGCCTCGGCTACCAAACTAAGAGTCACACAGAGAAAAATGGAGTGATTCATGTTAGGAGTAGAGGTTCAGGAGAAGAACCAAGGTGACTGACGTCATCGAAATGATGGTCAGTTAGCTGAGAAACACGAAACACACGTCGCGTCGGTGATATATATCAGAAGCTCTTTGAATAGTGAATAGAAAAGAAATCATGTCGAATCCGTACTCGGGAAAAATGGTAGTCTTCCAAAATCGGCCTGTTTTGAATGCTTAGCGGAAGTGATCTGAAACATTTAAATGTCAAATTACGTAAGCATTACTATATTTATAAATCATTACATACACTGGTATGTACGTTTAAGTTAAACAATGACTCTTTATTTTTTTGTTGTTTATCAATATACCTAATTATTCAAGATGATAAGGTACCTTTTAATATTGTTTTAATACAAAAACAAAAACATGAAATTGTGGTTCGCTGATCGATAATGTAGTAAATCGAAAAATAATAAGTGTTTTTATATTATGTATAACATAAACAAATAAATAAAATCTATAAAAATGTGTAATTTACAACTTGAAACGGAATTTAACAATACCGCTTTCAGAAAATAACAAACAATAATAAAATATAATTTAAATAGATGTTTGGATCTCAAGAGAATGTTACAATAAAAAAATTTCAATATGGCGATATTTTTAGTATTTTTGACTCATTCTTCCTTCTGTCTTTGTCCAGCCTCCCTATTGAAGGTTTTTTCTTTTAATATTTTATTTGTTTATGTTTTACCCTTTCCACATTTTCTGTAACTCCATTTTAGTTTCATTTTTTCAATTTTCCTGTAGCTTTTGAGATCCTTTAAGTATCTCATGTCAGGTCAGAATACCTAGCCAGTTTCTGCATAATTACAATTTGAATATGAGAATTGACGTGCCATTTACATTGGTTACCCCTAGATATACGTTTCGTAAGAATCACACTTATTTTCGTTTCCTGTATTGCTCAGTTCCCTGCATTTACTTTTTAATGAGAATCGTAGGATCGATTTGTCCTTCCCTGAAGTTTATTTTAAGATGTTTCTAACAGAACAAGTACAGTAATTTAGTAAGTGTTAAAAATGCAATAATAAAAATTCAAATAATATGATTTTTAATTATTTTGCGATAAAGAATGTATTTAACTTACCTACTCTAGATCTGAAGACAGTAATTATAACGCTTAATTTTAAAATTAGGTTGCTACATTCTCCTGAAAAAAAAATAAGTTTCTGTTCAGTTCTCGGTGTTTATTCATAGTTGTCGGTGGCATTTCCGCAAAAATGGCTTGTTTTAGCATACTACATAAGCATAATGAGTTATTATATTAGGTCAATGAGAAGTGTAAGAAAACTCGTGCTAATAGAAGTTACGATCTGTCAAAATTTTCTTGAAGCAGTTCTGAGCTGTCGTGCTGTGACATATATCTCTATCTTGCCACCATTTAGTATTATATGGGATTTTACAAATAAAAGGCAGATATCGAGCCAGTTCTTTGATTAAATCTTGCCTGAGTCCTTTCGCACTCAGAACATCTTCAGAGGCATTTCATAAAAAAGTAGTCTATCCAGCATATTTAGGAATGTCATAATATCAAACACCGGACAAAAGGACAAATAGTTTAAAATAATTATTCAGGATGCTACATCATGGGTAATGGCAGGAGACAGAGTGGCATACAGTCCTGACACCGTGTGATTTCTGTGATATCCCAGAATCAAAAACAATTCTCATTTGTGAGATACCTATTTTAGACTGGCATAAATGCTTCGACGATTGGCTGCTTAGCAGCAGCTCTAAATATGACAGTCGCTAGCACCTATTTTGAACACAAGAACATACACAAGGTAACCTGGACCTCTCCTGGTGGATATAGAGACGCAAACATAGACTCAGATCATTGCCTAGTGATCTCAACATTGAGGGCTAGAATTTCAAACACCAGTAAAGAAAACGTTTATTTTAAGGCGAACATTTTAAAAAACAATAAAGCTGATTTTCCCCAAAAATGTTTTTTTTTATTGTTTGTGCAAAACTTTTTAGTGTAGGCTGTAGACCTTGTACTATGGGTGTTTTGGGGCGTTTGTTCGAGATCAGTGCATACTTATGCCAATATTTCTTTAATTTCTTAGAAGTTAGTGTGATAAACATAACTGGTATTTTTAATAAAATCTTTCGTTTTTAGTTAGAATGATATTTTGCACTCGGGTGCTAGTTTTAAATGTTCCCATTAGTATTCGATATAAACTATTTATTGTACAATCTTATAGATAATTTGAAAATCATACTTTGTGGATCTTTTTTATTTTTAGTTTTAAAATGTTTTTACAACTTTCCATATTTTTCATGTGTTGTGATATCTTACATTTAGAGCTTTTGATGTAGTTTATGTCTCAATATAATTTTTGTCCTATATAATATGTTATTTGTTTTATAAATCTTCCTGTAATCTGTTTATCATTCATCTATAAATACTTTGATACGTTGATAGATTGACTGGAGTAAATTACGAATATTAATTTTTCCGTAATTCCGTGATAATGATAATATTCTGTACTTAAATTTTGTCGTGATAGACAAGAGTAAGTAAGACAAGAGTAAGACAAGTAGTCTTGCCTGAACTATTCCTGGACTCACTGATTATGTATTGTTCTACGAGGTTTCTTTAGGAGTGAATGAGATTTATTGGTATTGTCCTAAAGATTAAGAAGCATTTCGGTATTCTATTCCAATTTCGGTATCATATAAGTAGTTAATATTGAAATGTTGATTTTTTATTGAATTTAAACATGTTTTAACTTGTGCATAATTGTTAATAAAATATATATCTCACGATATATCATCGCATAAAGATTTCATCAACATACTAAAATTTCAATAATTTTCAATTATTTGCCCAATGTTATCCATCTCATTATTTGTTTTCTTTTTTAGGTTAGCAAAATTAGAAGAATCCTTAAAAGACGAAAGTCTCTCTGAGGAGCAGAAACATGAAAAGAGGCTACAACATGCCCAAAAAGAAACCGAATTTCTTAGGTTAAAACGATCTCGACTAGGTGTTGAAGACTTCGAACCCCTCAAAGTGATAGGTAGAGGGGCTTTCGGAGAAGTTAGATTAGTACAGAAGAAAGATACTGGCCACGTTTATGCCATGAAAATTCTCAGGAAAGCAGACATGTTAGAAAAAGAACAGGTAAGTGATTCAATTTTTGTTTTAGTTTGAACCGATCGTGATTTTTACATAATATTGTCTGAATTACCTTCGTTGATCCGTTTGTGATTAATAAAACACTATTATTTTTGTTCAAACGTTTCGGCTTAGGGACAATATCGATGAACACTTCATTATTCATTACTTAGACTACATCTGACACTATTGTTATTGAAAACTAATGTAATAGAGAAACATCATCATCATCATTGGTGCTACAGCCCTATAAAAGAGCCTCGACGTTCCCAAGTCTATTACGCCAGTCAGTTCTATCCATTGCCAACTGTTGCCAGTTTGCTGCGCCTATTTGTCTACCATCCTCATCTACACCATCCCTTCATCTGAGTTTTGGCCTACCCCTACTTCTACTTCCCACAGGTTGCGACATAAGGATTCTTTTAGGAGGGTTGTTCTGCTGTGATCTTGCCAGATGTCCTGCCCTTCTTAGTCTTCCTATTTTTATAAAGGATACTACGTCTTTACCACCAAATATATGTTTATATCTGTGATATATCTCGTAGTTGTACCTCCTTCTCCAAACACCATTTTCACAGATGCCACCGAATATTCTTCTCAGGATCCTTCGTTCAAATATAAGCAGGAGATTTCCATCTGCCTTGGAAATAGAGAAACATGCAATTCATTAAGAATGAAAAAACAATATGGTTTCGGTCTGTGCACTTCAAGATGTAATGCCAATCTATAGTACATGTATATATATATATATATATATATATATATATATATGCTAATGTCGTGGAACATTTGTTTACAATTAATTAAATATTATAATATATATTAGAGAGGCTTTGCTATTGGTTTTATTATTGATACAGGCTGTTTTTTTAATACTTATCATTCCCAATATACATATATTTTATTAAAAAAGCTTCTGAAACTGCTTTCTTGTGGCATGTTTTATTTAAATAGTTTGCTTATATGGGATTAAGCCACAATTGATTGTAATTAAAATTACATTTTTGACTAAATAAAGATTGAAGTTTCGATTTTCATTCCGGAAATCGTTCTTAAAAAAGATTATTTTAAAAAATTCTAGGAAATATGATGGTATAACCAATGACGTATAATATATAGACTCAGCCACCGGTGTATAAAGTGTCACAAACATGATTCCCTGACATATAATACAAGATAGACTGACTGCTGTAATACAATGGCGTTCCTCTAGTGCGACTGAGAAAACTGGCGCAAAGCAATCCCTGAATCTCTCTCTAATGGGCCGGATTTATCGACCACGTTATCTTCTCATTGGTTATTTAGGTCACGTGGTGGATAAACATGGTAAATTAGAAAGAGATGCAGGGACTTCTTTGCCTTAGTTTTCACTGGGGGAACGGGCTGGCATTGCAACGATCAGTCTATCTTGTATTATATGTCTATGGTTCAAAAAGCAAGACATTATCACTTTTATTTATTTTTGATTTATTTTTGAAATGTATATTGTTTTATAAATATTAGGTTATGTGTTGATAGTAGGTGAAGGCGTTAAGTTTTTTTAATAAATAAACTATTATACATTATACTGAACACTAAAAAATTTCAATTTTGTTTTTTGTTATTAAAATCATTGCGATAGGTCTTTATGAAGTCCGATTATATATCAAGCATAGCTGACTGCTGGGCCTATTTATTATACATTATGGGTTATAACCAATGAGTTGTTGATAGGTTATGTCTTTGAAAATTGACATACTTGGCCTCGATATTGTAGGCAACAGCATACTTATAGTTGAAGAAATTTCAGAGGGTGGTGTTTTTACCCTCAGAATCTCAAATTCTGACTGTTTTGCGTGTTTTTTTGTGTTATATGTTTGTGTAGTGTGTATCGTAGTAGTGGTTGTGTAACGTAGGTTGTGTAACATGGATTATACGATCATGTATTGTGTGTTGCCTATGTATTGTGTGTGAGTTGTAGGCGAATTCTCCGCTTCATATTACTCCACTATTATTTGTATCTTCTTTTTGACTTCTGATGACAACGCTTCTTTTTATAATAAGAGAGCTGTAAAATTCTAATATTAACTTAACTCATATCTTTGCCCCATTCCTGTTGCTTTTTATGAGATGAAAACTCTTCGGTCTATCGAATAATCACCATATCATGACTGCCGAGCACAAAATTTTAGAGCACAATGCATAGTCCGCTACTTCAGGCTACAATCAGGACATTTCTGTCAAAAGCAGAAATAATATCCGGGATGATAGAGGAGAGGCACATCAATAAGATTTAATTTTATTATTATATAAAATAAAATGTGTTTGATGTAATTATTAGAATAGATATTAAATAAAAATATACCATTAAGATAACATTTAGTTATCTCTGAAAGGGTTTTACCGAAAACGTACATAACACAATCTCGAAATGTTATTAACATGAAGTTAATTGACTACTGCAAAATATTTTCGATACACAAATCCGAATACATTAGACATTAAAAAATATGGCTGTATTATTTATAATTGGACGGCTATAAATATCATATATTATATTTTCCAATGTTTCTGGTATATTTATAAGTATAGAAAAAACAGTTTTTTCATTAAATCAAGAGTTAAGAAAAGTTAATATGAAATCCGGTTTACAGTTAAAAGCAATCTAAATATAATTAAAATGAACCTCATACTGTATTACACCGCACTAAACATTTAGTTTAAATACTTACTGAAAATGATTTTCTTTTTTTTTAAGTGAAAATTTTTGGTGAAAGATCATAAAAACCAGTTTTAATTAGAAATACGATAGGTTGTTATTTATATTTCTAGCCTAACAATGAAAAACAAGTATTTATGGTCGGACATGGCTTTATTCCTTTTCGAAATATTCTTCATGAAAATCAATACACTTTTGCATGCATTTGAACCAATTTTCAAAGCACTTTTCCACTCAGATTGAGGTAACTCCAAAACGTGGGTTTTGAACTCTTCTACCGCTTCTTAGGAACGTGCCTTTGATAGCTTGTCTCACGCTGCTCTATGGAAAATTTTAGAGCTAAGAAACATCCCGCAAAAAATAATTTCTATTATAAAGTCACTATATACTGATGCGAAATGCAGCGTGACACACAATGGGATCAACAGTGACGAATTCAACGTACTTACTGGAGTTAGACAGGGATGCGTGCTTTCTCCGTTTCTTTTTAACATAGCTATAGACTATGTTCTCTCCAAACTAGACTCCGACACAAGAGGGATACAATGGACGTTAACCACACGCCTAAGCGATCTAGAATACGCGGACGATATCTGTCTATTAGGTCAAAGGTTCCAAGATCTGGCTTACCAATTGGAAACACTTTCCACTGAAGCCAATAAAATAGGTTTGAAAATCAATATTAGTAAAACCAAGTCCATGAGAATAAATGCAAAGAACAACACGCTATTTACTATCGACAATATGCAGATTGAAAATGTGGAAAACTTTACGTATCTTGGAAGTGGCATAACAGAAAACGGAGGTACAGAAGACGATATTCGTATGAGGATACGAAAAGCTCAACAAGCTTTCAGCACGCTCAACCCTATTTGGAGATCTGGCAAGTATACTACAAGGACAAAGATCCGAATATTCCGATCAAATGTCATGTCTTTTCTATTCTACGGATGTGAAACCTGGAAAGTGACAAACACCCTCACAGACAAACTGCAGGTCTTTGTTAACAAATATCTACGAAGAATTGTTCGTATATTCTGGCCTAACACCATCAGAAACGACGATCTGCTACACCTGACCGAACAAAAGAGGGTACAAAATGAAATTAAGTCCAGAAAGTGGGGTTGGATCGGTCACACACTCCAAAAAAATAGTTGCAGTATCGCAAAGACTGCCCTAGAGTGGAATCCCCAAGGGAAAAGAAAAAGAGGTCGCCCAGTACAAACTTGGAGAAGATCCATCATGGACGAGATAAGAGGCCAAGGAAAGTCTTGGAATGAGGTGAAGGCCTTAGCGCAAAATAGAACCCGATGGCGCGTTTTCACTGAAGCTCTATGCTCCACTTAGGAGTTTAAGAACCTTATATATATATATATTTAATATATATATATATATATATATATATATATATATATATATATATATATATTTAATATATATATATATATATATATATTTAATATATATATATATATATATTTAATATATATATATATATATATATATATATATATATATATATATATATATACCGCTTCTTCGGGCGTCGACTACGCAAATAAAAAGAAGTCATTGGGTGCCAAATCACTACTGTACGCCGAATGACCCATTAATTCGATGTTTTGGCCAGTAAAAAAACCCCGTTGTGTGTGCTGATATGTGTGAGCTTGCATTGTCGTGGTGAAGAATGATCGTCTCTTCTTCTTTTTCGAATTTCACTGAAAACTTCTGGCAAAAAAATAGTTGTATATCATTTATTTAGACACGTAAGATTGATTAGGAAATCATCGTAAGCTAAACAAAGAAATAAATATACTTTTGCACATTCAATATTGTCTGTTTGCTTTAACTATCTTTACAGTGTCAAAAATATAAAAAATATTTTGTTTTACTTTAAGTGCTTTTATGTCGTAATAAACTAACAGTGGTGTGTATATTTCTAATCGAGGAATATAACATATCTTATCAACAATTGGCAATAATACGGTATTTAATCGTTTTCATTATTACACAACTTGGGCGGAAATGCGCAAATACTCTATAAAATTATTGTTTTGTCGGAATAATTCAATATTTTATATAAAAATCAGTTGCTTATCTACTATCCCAAATAAACTGATAACAGATTTATAATATATAGAATCACATGATATTTCTTATTACATCTACTTTTGTGACTAAGCTTCATGTTCATGATTCAGTTTTATATCGACAGTAATAATTAATTCAATTGTAGGGATTTACGTTCCTAAGTAAATAACCACCTTTTGAAATTTGATTGAAACATCTTATCAACATTACTTCCCATAAAGTGAAAAGAAATTAATCGTATTCTAAAAATAAAGTACTTAATGGTTTATAAATAAGTAGCACCCAAAATAATTAGTTTTTAAGAAAACCAGTAGATCTAAATAATAAAGCAGTCAAAAGCTATTGGAGAGAATTGTTAACATTCAAGAATAACGGATAAATCTAAATCCCCTGTGAAGAAAATTTAAAAAATGAAAAAACAAAACATTAAAATATATAAGATGAAAGACGAATGTGGAACATAACCACGAATAAGGAAGAATATATACATATAAAAGCTTAAAGCTCTAAAACTAATTTCCTCTAATTAGTTTCATTTATTTATTTCAATTTACATTGTTTTCAATTAATACGCATAATAATTAATCAATATGTTGTAAGAAAAGGGCTTGTAGCAGGTCTTCTTTTCTTTTGGTGCCTATCATCTGTGGATGTTGGCAATCACGTTGGTCCATACAACTTTGTTGACAGCTGCTGTAAATAGATGTATGGTAGTCATTCCTGCCCACTGTCTGATATTCTTTAACCACGATGTCCTTCTGCACCCTTAAGATATTTTGCCTTCTATCTTGACTTGTAAAATTAGTTGATACTTCTCATTGTGCATCACATGCCCTAAGTATGTCATCTTTCTGATTTTCACGAAACGCATAATTTCCAGATCTTTATTCATACGTTGGATCACGGTGTTGTTTGTAACATGATGGATATAGGAAATTCTGAGCATGCGGCGGTAGCACCCAATTTCGAAGGCTTCTAATCGTTTGGATGTTGCCTCCGTCAAGGTCCAGGCTTCGACTCCATATAAAAGGGTAGATAATACATATCATCTCAAGACTCGTGTTCTTATATTAATGTTCAGGTGCATATTACATAAAATCTTCCTGAGGCGATTGAAGACAGTTCTCGCCTTTTCTATACATCTTATTTCCTGTGAGTGGTCCCATTCCTTATAGCAGGTCCTTGTTGCAGGTACCATCCATCAATGGTTCAATTTAAATTTCTTAGGTCTTCTGCCTATGGTCTTTTTATTTTTACTCTTCTTTCTACTTGGTAGTTGATTAATTCTCTTAGCGGATAGTTGGTAGCATGATCTCTAGGACGATTTCGGTCATTGTTTGAATTCGATCTTGTGACTTCCGCTACACATAGTATGTGAACATCATTATGCCTCAAGTTTGGTTTGAGGCACACCATGTATGGGGCACACCATGTATGCGGCACCAGTTATCATTTTAATCATTTTTTATCGGATGTTGGTATTATTTTAGTGGTGCATGATTTACATCCTCGTAATTCGATTCTATACGTCCAGATTGGGGTCAGTATTGTCTTGTATACGATTATTTTGTTCTCTAGAGCAGATGCAATTTTTTGTTTATTAACCAGCTCATGCTTTTTGCGTTTCTTGGCTCGTGGATGAAGTTTTGAGTATTTCGTCTCTGTTTTGATGCGCATGAGACTATCTTCCATGCTTACCGTTGGACAAGTATACCTTATTGACAATCTCGTCTGGACAACCCACAGTATGGTGGAAATGTAGATGATGTGTTTTTCACTTGGAATCCAGATGAATAGAGCAAACACAACCGTAGGTTACCTGAATGAAACAATATGGAGAAATAAAAATATCGTGAAAGAAATGAAAGACAGAATTTACAAAATAGTCATCAGACCATGCTGGCACAGAGAGAACAAAAATAATGCTAGAAACAGCAGAGTTAAACACCCGTAGAACAATCGTATGTAAGACACTATGAGGCGCTGAGCTAGAAGTACAAAAAATATACGACGGAGATGCAAGTTGGAGAACATCGACGACTGGGTAAGAAATAGAAGAGTAGAAAATAGCGCTCATATAAACCGAATGACAACAAATAGTAGTAAAGACTGCAAGAGACGGTTCCCCAATAGGAAGACGATCAGTGGGAAGGTCACAAAACGATGGAACTTACTGGAGGCAAATTGAAAAACAATCATGTCTACACATAAAGAAGAAGATGAAGATATGCGGGGGAGAATTTAGACATTATATATTTTTTTATTTTTGTTTAACGAGTCATGGAGTCCTATATTGTTCATTTGTTCCATACACTTTCCATTCAATATTTTTGTATTATATACAATACAATTTTATTTTATTTATTTTTTACTTTCAGGGTGTCGGTATACTATTGTTCTTCATTTATCACTGTTGGCCTCTACTTCTTTTAATTTAATTACGGCTATTTTGAACTTTCTATTCCCGGCAATCCTCTATATACTCGTATTCGCTCCGTGCGTGACCATGGTAGGGGACCTTGAAACGATGCCAGCGTGCGTAGCGGCGAAATATGACAAAATTGGACCTTTGCGATCTTTTTACGCATAAATTTTATCAAAATTGGGTGCAAATACATGTTGCGTATTTATTTGTGCTAATAACAGCAAAAATAGTGAGTGTAGCTTTTATAGGTTTCCAAAGATTACTATCTATGAAAAAGTAAATATCACATAATTTCATTTTTATGCAATTGAAATAGGAAAAATTTAAATAATTTACCTTAAATGATATTTCATAAGGCTTCAAGCTAACTGCAGCCTGCCAGATGACTGGCAGGCTGCAGTTAGTTTTTACTATTATTGTTTTTAATTACATGCTCTTCCACCTGCAAAAACTTGGTTTGGCAGTACTAGATTTTTCCCTTTCTTTTCCGTTTGGGGTTGAAAAGATAAAGTTGATGAATTTTTAGAAACCCAGTTTTTAATACTGAACTTATTTTGTACATAAACTGAAAAACTATAAGTAAAAAACTATTTGTCAATTTCTATAATTAAAAAACTATTTGTCAAATACTTGTCAAATCTATTTAACATATATTTAACCTCAAATTGGGAGGTCCAAAACTGTCAGATGAAGGCGGTAGATGTCGCATCAGTCACGCACGGAGCGAATAGTCCCACCACTAGTCTTTTGCTCTTATGAAATTTGTAGCACTTAGACACTCATAAAATAGTTCTTTATTTGTTTTTCTCTCTAATCTTTCTTCGGCCTTTTTCTGTAGAACTGTAGATTCCTCTTAATATTTTTCTCCCTTACCTCTCCAACCTATTTTCCTCTGATTTTCATAACTTCCGTGTTTAGCTATTATAAATAATTGCATGTGTTACAAAATTTTACGTGGCCTTATTCTTGTTTTTTATTATGCATATTTTCCTATAATTCATTCAGCATTCTTAGGCTTTATATCTTCTTTCCTCTTTTGCGATTACTACTTTTAATTTTATCAGTTTCCCGACATTTATCACCAATTCTAACATCCAAACAGATAAAATTTTTAACTGTTTCGAGAATATCTATTCTCCCTTCGTTTTTGCCCCTTAGATGATCGTCCTGTTTTTTTTTTGTGAGGTTTTGCATCTTCATATATTTCGTTTTTCTTTCGTTTGTTTTTACCTCAATTTTTGTTTATCTTGGTCTTTTTATAATATTCTGATCAACTATTTCTTGCCCTTTTGCTCAACGTCAACTAAGACTGGAATTTAATATTTGGTGTTACAGATGCACACGTTTTAGTTATTAGAATACACTAAAACCTCCGTTAACCGAAATAATTGGGGGGGGGGAGGCCGTTTCGGATAACAAGAATTTCGGTTAAAAATAACATTGTTTTTTATAATATTCTTGATCAAAGTATTGGTATTAAAAAATACTATGAGTTGATTTCGTAATGTTTTCTAATAAGTAAATCCAAAATAAAGTAATAAAATTAAGGAAAATGAACAAGTTTAACATGCTTTTTTAAAGAAATCTGCTATTTTTTTTGCGTTTTCGTTTGACAACGATGTTTCTCTCTCCCTCCATCGTTAATTTGCAGAACGTCATGAGTTTGCCTCATTCGATTGTTCGACAAAACGTAAAGTAATCTGAAAAGGACAAAACTTTATGTAATGACAACAAAAATTAAGAATCTAGTCGTGTCCCTAATTAATTAGGCCTACTGTATAAAATTCTTTCCTCTAAAGCATTGAAAATCTCGTCGACGGTCTTGTGCTGCCTGTTGCCTCTTGGGTCGTCATCTGATATGCTCAGGTTGTCTTGATAAAGAACCATATCAATGATGTCCTGGTCGATGGTCGATGAATTCACGTTCTGAGTCATCAGCTGCTAACCAGTCACGTATCTTTTCTTAGTTAATTTCGCCATGTCCCGGCAAATTTTTAATGAAAGGTTTAATTTCTTCTGTCGTTTTCTTACCATTTTCTTCTTCAGGATCGTTAATCAAAATCTTATCAAAAAGTTTGTTCCAGCATTTTTCCAAAGTTGAAGATTTGATCTTGGCCCACGACTCAGCTCACCAATAAAAATGTTTTATTGTTAAAGATTTGAGAATTTCGGAAACACTTTTGGATTAATTCGTCTCCTGTAATAACAGATGTCTTAAGAATGCTTCTCTATAATGTCTCTTGAATGTCTCTATGACTCCCTGGTCTAACGGCTGGATTAAGCTTGTGATATTCGGTGGCAAAAATCTGACAATTGTCACCATTTTGTAGATTTTGAGGGTGAGGGCGCATTGTCAACAAGCAACAATGCTTTGATGAGAAGGTTTTTTGATTTTAAAAAGGATTTTACACTTGAGACGAATTCATTTTCAAACCATGCTAAAAATAAAGTGGTCGACATCCATGAACTTTTTTGGCTTCTATACCTTAAAATGCCTTTTCGGAAATATCTTTTAGAGCTCTTGGTTTTTGTGATTTCCCAACACACAGAGACATCAATTGGTGAGTGAAATTATCGGAATTGTTTACGTTTTGCGACAAACATTTACTTTTTATTGACGAAATTATTGAAACTGTCAGCCGTTTCGGTTAAACGATGTTTCGGTTAAAAAGGTTTCGGTTAAGGGAGGTTTTACTGTATTAAAAATATGCATAACTGAACATAATATCTAAGTTATGAGTGACCGCAAATTTTATTCAATGCGCTAAGTTGTAAGTTATTTAGTGTATTTACTAGTTTTGTTACTTACTTCTTCTTCCTGCTTTATTGATAGGCTTTGCCTGATTTACTTCCATTTTTAGCCTCAACTGATGTTGAACCATTTTTTGGGCGTTCTATTGCCCTTCTTCCGATTGGGCATCTGTCTCTTAGTATTTTTATTGTTCTGTTTTCTGTCATTCTTTCTATATGGTGATTCCATTCTATTTTTCAATTGTCCACATGTTTATTTCCTCTATTCCACATCCTCGCTCTTATTTCCTCATAACTTACTCTATCTTTTAGCGGTTGGTTTGATATTTTTCGTAAGATCTTTTCTGCAGTCTCCAATAATCTTTGTGTTGCATTTTTATGGAAAGCAAAATACAAATTTCTAGCTCAAATCCCATCTATATTTTTGTTCGTAATGTACTGCTTTGCTCAAAACTGATATTTTGAAACGTGTCTGTATAGTGTTGGATTTTCTTTCATATGTTTCGATATCTGATATTTGTTGGCTTATTTCCAAACAAAGGCTGCATATTTATCAAATCCATCGAACGCCGTATGATTGCATAACTTTCCTTTATTATTATTTTTTATTGAATATTTGTATATTGTATTTCAGACAAGTGATTGATTTTCACTTTTAATAAAAACCAACAATAGAACATTGCGTAAAAAAACAAATTTGACACATAGTCACTGCGTAAAAATCAGACAAACATTCTTGGAGAAATTAAGCTGTTTTCAAATGTGATTAATTTTCACGAATTAGAACACACCCAAAAATTCCGACTTATGTTATTTAAGAGTGCAACAATTACAACCGGTTTATGGATATCTGTATAATTCCATCAATATGAATAGTAAGCGACATATTAAGGTCATAAGTACTTTATTTGTCTGTTTATGGAAACGCAGCAACAAAATTTGTAAATATGTATATGCAAATATCTAATTACCGATTATTATGTTTAATAAAAACAATAATTAAGTAAATAACACAATAAATATTAAAGAACTATATTAAAAATCCCTACTGGGATTTTCCCATTAATTTTTATAGTAAAAATGTTATTTTAGTAAAATAATTATTTTTAATGTTTTAGGTAGCACATGTGAGAGCAGAACGTGATATTTTAGTAGAAGCCGATCATCAGTGGGTAGTAAAAATGTATTATAGTTTCCAAGATCCCATTAATCTGTATTTAATAATGGAATTTCTACCGGGAGGTGATATGATGACCCTTCTCATGAAAAAAGACACCCTTTCTGAAGATAGTACGCAGTTTTATATAACAGAAACAGCACTAGCCATTGATTCGATTCATAAACTCGGTTTCATCCATAGAGATATCAAACCGGATAATTTATTGTTAGACGCCAAAGGACATTTGAAATTGTCTGATTTCGGATTATGCACTGGTTTAAAGAAATCTCATCGGACGGATTTTTATAGGGACTTAAGTCAAGCGAAGCCTTCGGATTTTAGTAAGTACAGATTTTTAGTCCGGTAAAATAAGGATTCAACCTCGGAATGAAAGATAATAAGCTGAAAATTTGCATACGTCTTTATTTTGATGGTATAAAACTTACCTCAAAAGTCTCATATAATCACGTGTCCGCGACTTAAGATATTTAAGGTCAAAGGTCACGAAAATGAGTTTTCTGCAAATATCTGGTTTCCCTTACACTTTATGACATTTAAGGTTGTAAGAAAAATTGTAGAACGGAAAATTCTCTTCAATTTTTGTCTCAAGTACTTTTATGTACCTTCAACCCTTCTTAAGATAGAGCGCAAAGAGTGGGGGACCGCTTACCTGTGTATACGGTACCGCGAAGTCAGCCAGTAGGATTCAATAAATAATAAGTTATATAGTTAATTATTCACTTAAAATACTATTATTATCATTAAATTTTTATTATTTATTATTTAATAAACTATATTTATAGATATTAATTATAAAATATATATTTTTTATATAATATTTATTTTATTTTTAACAAACATACAATATTAAATGAAATATTTCAAATGAACTTTAATGATATTTTTAACAGGTGTATATACGATAAATTAAGATCAAGTGCAGAATTCAACAATAATCATTTTTATATTTAATTAAATACTGAAAAAATCATATTTATTATTTTTTTATTATATATTTATTTATTAATCCAATAATCGATTTATTAAAGTTACAAATATAATATATATTCTTTTATTATGTATGGTTAATATTTTTGTATTAATTTTCTTCTTCATCGTCTTCTTCTTCTTCTTCTTCTTCTTCTTCTTCTTCCTCTTCCAAGAATATCAGGTGCATATTCACTTTCTTCATTGAAATCATCTGAAGTTGATGAAGCGTTTAGACATGATTGTCCATTACACTGTCCACAAATTAAAGTACATTGCAATCCTGATTTCCTGCATGCGCAATTAGAACCACAACCTTTCTTGCAATTGCAAAATATTGTATTCAGCAGTTCTTCTGGTGCTGGCGGTAATAATGTTGTTATTGGTTCCAGAAATTCATTTTGCATTACCCAGCCGAATTCTTGGGGTTCTAAATCATTTCCCAACCAAATTTGGGTCTGATAATAGACACGAATGATATGCTGACGAGCTGCTGCACTTGAAGGTGGAAGACTTGATAACTGCACTGGTTTGTTGAGTCTTGTTCATTTGATGAACTGGGTGTATCGAAAAGAGTCTATATCGTCTTCTGATGTTGGAGCATTATACGCTGCTAAGAAAATACGTACTCCATTTTCAAATAATTCTTGTACAGAGCAGTTTTTTTGTTGAAATAGTTGAGGTGACTGATGTAAATGGTGATTTTTTTCGAACATTTTAATAAACGATATTTTACCTTTCCTATAACTCGCAGAAGTCGTATCACATCCACTAAACGCGTGTAAAAATAAGATGTGTTTCTTAGAATGAGGGTATTTATCAAAACTTTTCGATGAATATAATTTTGTCTCAGCATTACCCTTACCAATTTTTTTAAAAAAAATTTCTTGTTGATGTGATTGAGCTCGTCCTATCAAGATAACTAGCAAATCAATATCTTCTCCTACAATGACGGAAGTTTTTCCTACATGTTCAGACTCTGCAATAGCTGTTTCTACAATGAGAACATCAGCATCATCTCTGGCTTGTTTTGTAGTGATACGTGTAGAAAGTCATATTAAAAAAAACGGGTTAGGTCATATATAACAAAGAAGCATCTGCTACAGCTTCGCAGAAACTGCAACCGCCGTACAAGCGATTTGTATTTCGAGATATAATATTCGTAGTAATATGGACGAAAAGTATTTTATTTAATATTGTATGTTTGTTAAAAATAAAATAAATATTATATAAAAAATATATATTTTATAATTAATATCTATAAATATAGTTTATTAAATAATAAATAATAAAAATTTAATGATAATAATAGTATTTTAAGTGAATAATTAACTATATAACTTATTATTTATTGAATCCTACTGGCTGACTTCGCGTTACCGTATACACAGGTAAGCGGTCCCCCACTCTTTTCGCTCTATCTTAAGAAGGGTTGAAGGTACATAAAAGTACTTGAGACAAAAATTGAAGAGAATTTTCCATTCTACAATTTTTCTTACCACCTTAAATGTCATAAAGTATAAGGGAAACGAGATATTTGCAGAAAACTCATTTTCCTGACCTTTGACCTTTAATATCTTAAGTCGCGGACACGTGATTATATGAGACTTTTGAGGTAAGTTTTATACCATCAAAATAAAGACGTATGCAAATTTTCAGCTTATTATTTTTCATTCCGAGGTTTGCCCCCTTTTTTGCCTTATTTTACTGGATTATTTTTTATAAAAAAAACTCGTTATCAATCCTTAATAATTTTTTTTTAACTGAACGTTTTTAGATATTTTCTATATCTTGTGCTAGTTTTTTTATGGAGATCGTTACAGTTTTTTACCAGTTTGGATTTGGTGAGTTTCTCGGGGCTCCTCTGATATTCACGAGCTCTACTCGTTGTAGGATGGATAGACTGGCTATACACTAATTTTTTTACCACGGTCCTATTCCATATGTTACCTCTAGTCTTATCACTGTTGTTTCCTAACTATTAAATAAATGGTTTCAGGCCCCACGAGTGGGAGTCACTTACTTTTGTAACCCTACGTTGGTGGGCCACTTAATTGGGTATCATATAAACACCACTCACTTGTGCATCGTATAAACAACTACCACGGTTGGGCTGTGAAGGAGGAGATAATTGAGGAGAGAAAATGGTAAAATTTTCTGATAATTGGCAACACAGTTACACAAATAATGATACTAAGGTCCGGGGTTCAGTCTGGTAGAGGTATCTTCGTCGTAATTCGACAGAGCTATACTATTTGTGGTTTGCGAGATATTACATTACTACATGAGATTAACAAGACAACACGAAAGAGAAGGACGTTTTATGGGCACCACCGGATTTTTGAAAGGAATATGGAAACCTAATAAATGAGAGAACGGAAAGGAAATAAGACGAGAACGATAACGGGAAAGATACAAGATAATTACTACACAGTAACAAAAGAGTTGAGCGAGGTGTTATTATATCCCGTGGTAAACACGAATAATGCCAAATAAGTTATACCTGAAAGAAATAATATTTTAAATGATAAAATGAATAAGCGTTATGAAATAAAAAAAATAACGTTTCATTTACAGCTAATGTATTTAATAACTTCAAATTAATTAGATACTGTGCAAAATTCGTTATATAAATAACAAAAAAATATTTTAATGAACAAAATTAGGAAAGTTATTATTAAGAAAAACAACGATTAATATCTGACCAATGTCACAGTAGAAATACAAAAAAAATATGTTCACGTATTTAATAATAAAATTTTACGATGTTTATGCGACAAGTAATTTTGTAAAGTTAATATTCTCAATAAATTTAAAAAAACGTATATTTCGGAATTTGATTGTGTCAATTGAGCCATACTGAGTCAACTGAGACTAAAGTGAACTAGTCTCGAGCTAGTTAGGGCTCAGATTGCTGTGAAAAAGGAGAATTTCGATGCTCATGAAAGATAAGCCCTAATTATGGATTATGCAAAGGGAACCATTTCTAGTCAACGGTACTTTCCCTTTTTAGAAACTCGATATTTGGCTAGAGAAAACACAGCAGTATGTATCGTGGATGAGTTTAGGAAATGTGTGATTCCTAAATTGACAAAAGGCAAAGAATTCGTTGAATCAGTTTTTGGAAGATGAGGGCCCTAAGGACACAGTGCGATGCCACTTTCAGTAATTAAGAAATCGAGGCATGACGCTTCATGTGGATTTGTGAGCCATGGGCGTAGCAATAAAAATTTTTGGAAGGGAATAATTGGGAGATACTTTGAACATGCTTCAGTTTACAATCATCAGCTTACCTTTGGTTTTAAGGCACAGGTTTGAACTAGAACTAATCCACAGTTCCATAATAATTGTGTATAACTTGTAATTTGTGTACTGAAAATATGTTTTCACACTTTTATCCACATCCAAATTCAAACGATACAAAGATAGGTGCAAAGACACGGATGTTCTTTATTTTCAACGCTATTTAAAATATATATTCTGAAGGCATTAACACATTGGAGAAGCAAATGCGCAGGAATGGGAATATACATAGACAACTGACTGAAGAATTCGAAAATTGAGTACTTCTCTTAATAAAGAATGAAAAAAGTGATCCACAACTTTCTATTAGAATTATAAAAAATGCGAAGAATTCATATATTTAGGAACAACAGTAGCAAAAGAAGGAACATCTAAAAGAGTCACCTAATACAACAAATTGGCAAATTACCAAAAAAAGAGAGAAAGCAAATTGGCGCAGTAGAAATTATTTATCTAAAAATAGCGTGTCGTATCCCGAGAATTAAGAAGAAAAACACCAAGCGTAACACTGTAGAGACAGTAGAGTTAAAACAACTTACATTCTCATGTAATGAGAGTGGATGATAAACGATGGCCGAAACTAGCGTTAGATTGTGCTCTAAGAAATAAAAGAGGAAGAGGCAGAGCATTGGAATGGAGAGAAAGAACCGAAGGAATAGTGGAAGATTGAGCCATGAATGAGAAGGATGGACAGACCGAGCAAGGTGGAGATCCCGTACACATACCTACATGTAAAAACTTGTGCTTTTTTTATTTCCACGAAGATTATGGACATAATCAACTCTCCTATCTATCTTACAAAAGCAACCCAAAAGGCTTAAACGTGTTTTGGACTATTTTATTTTCTTTAAAAATACGTTTTAAAGGAATCAGTAAATCGTATACACATGTTAGGTTATGTAATTTTATTTCTATTTATTATGAATTCTTTGGGTGGAAGTTAGTAACCATTTAAAATAAGGGACATATCCCAAGGTTTATTACTCTAATTACGTGTTTTTTTCGATGCTCCTTATTATTAATATGAATATTCTAAACGAGCTTAGAATCCAAGGGCGCCCCCAGATATTTAGCTTCACTGGTTTTAACTATTTCCTCTCCAAATAACCTCAACTCATCCAATTTAGTGATCTTTCGCTAATTTATAAAGCCATTAGTTTAAGTTTATCTCTTCAACACCATTTCTCTATGTAGTTTAGCACAAGGTACATCTATCTCACTTTAGACGGAACTAGGAAATTTTTTCTTGGTTTGGTAAGCGCATAATATCAACAACTTTGGTTCATAGCGTCTCTGATGTACTTCTACTTGAGGGTACGCCTTCGACATTCATAAATAGATAGCTCCTGTATTTCCACGAATGTAATTTTGTACTATAGCATTTAAGTTGCCCACCTGTATGATGTTTCATTAGTTTTCTTATTCTTTCTAAGAATGCAACAATGTGTAAGATTCTCTTTTTGGTGTAAGCACCTCTCGATATTGGACACTAGATTGTGTCGGGAATCTTCATCTAACTATCCCTTACTGCAGCGGGTACAAAGGATTTTTTGTAATATTTTTATTCTTGACGTAGTCATTTAAGATTTTTTCCCTGTTTTAACATGAATGAGGCCAGATTTATTGATCTGTATGATTTGGATATAGTGGCATTTTGGGTATATATCCCAGATCATGTCTTGCTCTAAATGGGTACCCTGATGATATCAAATCTCTCTTAAACGAGTTTTGTGAATATGTTATCTGATTCGGCTGGTTTATATAGACCGAACCAGTCGTTCCCGGGTTATAGTATAAATGCTCAATATTGTCCTGAGTCAGCTGTTGTAACGGCGAAAAGTAGACTTTTAATACAAAATCAAACGTCTACTTTTCAATATCCTCATACTTTTCATTTGATAGTTCGACTGGCGTTAGTCTGCTGTTATCTCCTCTCTTAAGAATTCTGTTAACCCTGGCACCCTCAGTGCCTGGCATGTAATATTTTTATCTCCCAGATTTTTCTTTTAGTTCCATTTTGCTTAATAGCCTGTGTCGCATCCGTTCTCCTTCGAGAAAAAGTTGGAGGTTTTCATAGTATGATAACTTTGCCGATTTTCCTGAGCTTTACTTCTTTTACTTCCGCATAAGTATTACCGAGATATCCCAAGTTTCATCTTCTGCAAGAATAGGCAAATTATGCTCTAATCTTTATTGCTTTTTCGATGTTTTGGGGACTAGTAACTCTTTATTCCTTAATCTACTGAGCATTTTATTTTTACCCGGAGTCCTGGAGTTCCCCGTTGTTTTAGTATTACTGTTTTGGTTCATGGCGACTCAACGAGTACCTATATTAGAAGTATGGTTCTGTAATTACAGAGTTACCAAATGTAGCTATAAAGACCTAATATGAAAATAGGTATGCGGCCTAGTATTTCCAGTAGATCGTTCTTAGTTCCCTAGCATTAAGATGCTAGACTCAAGCCCCATCATCACAACAATGTAGAACAGCACGATGTAGTAGGTTATTATTTTCCTTGAAATTTGAATTAAATGCCATCAAATAGAGTGTTTGCTTTATTTTTTATTGATGGGTTTGTATAATCTTATCTGTATAAATTTTCATTGTGATCTATAAGTGCATACCGACATATCCACTTATAGAACTCTTTTATAATTTGCATACTATAAAATGTAAAAAACTCGATTATTAATGAGATTGTATTTTCCATTTTAATTCATTTTCAAATAAATTCATGTTGTTTTTCAGTTATTACCTCGAGTCCGATGGATAGTAAACGCAGAGCGGAAAGCTGGAAGAAAAATAGGAGAGCCCTGGCTTATAGTACAGTAGGCACACCTGATTACATAGCACCAGAAGTATTCATGCAAACGGGATACGGACCTGCTTGCGATTGGTGGTCATTAGGTGTTATTATGTATGAAATGTTGATAGGTTATCCTCCGTTCTGTTCGGAAAACCCTCAAGATACATACACGAAAGTGATGAATTGGAGGGACACCTTGGTTTTCCCCGCTGAAGTACCGATCTCTGAAGAGGCCAAAGATACAATCATTAAGTAAGTATTATATTAGTAGAAGAAGAAATTTATCTCTCTAAAAAGTCTCATTCTATTCACTTTTTAACAACAACCACTCCTTGTCGATGTTTACAAAATTTCGAAGTGGAGCGTGGTTCGATCCAAGTAGCACATATTTTAATATATTTGGTCGAAAACGAAATGTCGAGAATAATATTGCTGTATTTCGATAAAGTATTCCTTAATATTTGCTACGATATTTGCATTTATTTATATATTTTATTTTCAGATTCTGTTGTGAAGCAGACAGAAGACTGGGATCTCAAAAGGGTCTAGAAGACCTAAAATTAAATCAGTTTTTCCGAGGCGTCGATTGGGAGCATATAAGGGAAAGGCCAGCAGCCATACCTGTAGAAGTTAAGTCAATTGATGACACATCAAACTTTGATGATTTTCCTGATGTTAAACTTGAAATTCGTAAGTATTCGTTTATTTTTTTTTTGTATTGGTCAGGTAGAAAAATCAAGTGACAATATTGGCACTGCACACTGCTTAAAACGAAAAGAGTCAGTAAAAACGAAAATAGATAGCCAATGCAATTATGGGTGCACGATATATAGAGAAAATAAATAAAATACAGACAATGTATACAATAATTACTATTTAAATGGGAATAAGCCACAATTAAAGGTTAAAGTACGTTTATTGAGGTTTCAATTTCCACTTCGGAAATCGTTCTCAAAATACAAACATTAGTAAATTAAATAAATTTTTGTTTTTCTGTTACTTGGTGAAAAATTCTTCTAATAATTTAATTTTATCTGACTCATTTATATTGACAATTCAGACATACATTATACATTTTAAAGTAGACGACTTTAAAATGATATTGCCAATATTGTTGAGTTGCGCTCCTGAGACGACTTTACTTATAAGATAGTTCATTCGATTACATGAAATCAACTTTAACTTGAGAATCTTCTTCTTAAAGTGCCTATCCGTTCCGGATGTTGGCGATCATCACGGCTATCTTTACTTTATTTATTGCAGCGCGGAACAGTTCAGTGGTAGTCGTGTTATACCACTTTCGCAAATTTTGAAGCCAGGAAATGCGTCTTCTTCCCGGTCCTCTCTTACTTTCACTTTCCCTTGGAGAATCAGCTGGAGAAGGCCATAACGTTCTGGATTTCTCATTACATGTACTAGATATTCCAACTTTTTAGTTTTGACGGTCATGAGAATTTCACATTCTTTCCCCATTCTACGCAGGACCTCCACATCAGTAACTCTGTCAACCCAGGATACGCATCTTGCGTATATCCTGGGTTGACAGAACTTGAGAATATCCATCAGAAAAGATCATAGCATGTAATTCGTCTTTAAAAAGACAAACACATGCCAAGACGAATTACATGCTATGATCTTGACATGTATTTGTCTTTTTAAAGACGAATTACATGCTATGATCTTTTCTGATGGATATTCTCAAGTTAAAGTTGATTTCATGTAATCGAATGAACTATCTTATAAGTAAAGTCGTCCCAGGAGCGCAACTCAACAATATTGGCAAAATCATTTTAAAGTCATCTACTTTAAAATATGTAATGTATGTCTGAATTGTCAATATAAATGAGTCAGATAAAATTAAATTATTAGAAGAATTTTTTACCAAGTTTGATAGATCGCCTTTTCTTTTCAACCAATCATAATTAGCCTCTTAAAATTTAACCCTTTTATACAAGCACTAATGTCGTCGCGGTAGTAGCGCCACGTTAGCGTCTGCCCAACGGTACAATGCCACTACCATGGAGTAAAGTATACGAACGACGTTGACGCTCGTATAATTTACTCGTTGGTAGTGCCATTGTCCGGTTGGGCCGAAGATAACGCGGCGGTTCTAATGCGACGACATTAGCGCTCGTATAACGGATTCCTTAGTAAATTTTCTGTTATAAGCATGCATTTTGCCTTTTTTTGAAAAATTTACTGCGTAGTCTGCATAGCAGATTATTTTAAGTTGTTTTTCCCATTTGGTATCCTTTTTTAATTGTTTCTTCTTTATTACTTCATCCATGCTCAAGTTAAACAACAGAGGACTCAGGGAAACTCCCTGTCTTATCCCATTGCCAGTTTCAATTGGGTCAGTTAGTTCTTCTTCTACTTTTACTTTTATTGTATTGTTTTGGTAAATATTTTCGATCGTTTTGATGATTCATAGAGGTATCTCTCTTGCTTCCAATAAGTGGATAGGCTCCTTGAGCCTGTCAAATGTCTTCTTAAGTTCAACGAAACATAGATATGGCAGTTCGTTGTATTCCAATAATTTCTCTTACACTTGCCTCATTAAACATATAGCGTCGGTGCATGATCTTACCGAACTAAAACCTTGTTGTTTTTCTGCTAGTGTTATAATTTTATTCAGTTTACTTGTTATCACTTTGGTCGTTAATTTTAATGCTGTGTTTAATAAATTAATTCCTCTGCAATTTTCCGGGTCCGATTTGTCCCCTATTTTTGAAGAGAGGTCTTAGGATGCTTGATCTCCATTCTTGTGGTATTCCGTTTTGTTCTACTATTTTTTGGATTAGTTTTAATAGTTGTTTAGTCAGTTCTGGTTCTCCGTACTTTAGGAGTTCATTCGGTATTCTGTCCTCTCCCGGTGATTTTCTATTTTTTAATTTTTTTAATGCGTCCTTTACCTCCTCAATATTTGAATGTGTTTCGTTTTTATTAGTTAGTTCATCGCTTTTTTTTGTCCTCTGATCATTCTATATTTCTTTTTGTGTTCCGTAGAAGTCGTTTTCCATCTATTTTGAGAAGCTCTGCCAGTGTTCCCTTTTCTTTGTATGGCTATTCGTTTCATTTCGATTCGTGTGTAGTGGTTGTATGCCTGTTTTAGTTGTTGTGTTCTGTATTTTAAAAAGGTTTTCTTCTTTTCTTCACATTTTGTCTTCACTTCCTCCCTAAACCATGGTGTTTTCTTTTTTGATTTGTTAGTGTTCGTTACTTTCCTCTCTCCAAGTGATTCTGTTGCTGCGTTAATTATGTTATTTTTGAGTTTTTCCCAGCTTTCCTCGATATTATCGTTTTCTAATATTTCATTCCCAGCGAACTTCTCTGATATTATTTTCCTGTATAAGTATTCCGTGGATTCCGTTTTTAGTCCTTCGACTTTGATTTTTATTTGTATTGGCCCCGCTCTCTTGTGTGCGAAGTATTTCAGGATGATTCTTATTTTACATTAAACTAGGTTATGGTCGCTACCTACTGAGTTTCAAGTGATTCTGTTGCTGCGTTAATTATGTTATTTTTGAGTTTTCCCAGCTTTAATTGATTTTATCATTTTCTAATATTTCATTCCCAGCAATCTTCTATGATATTCTTTTTCTGTATAAGTATTCCGTTGATTTCGTATTTAGTCCTTCGATTCTGATTTTTGGTTGTAGTTATATTGTATCTGATATTCCATGTAGTAATTCTCATCTGAGTTTTAAATATTTTTCGCTTTCCTTATGTCTTGCTGTGGCCGTCTACATAGTATCAATCCGGTTCCAAGTCATTGTTTCTTTGAGCAGTGTTCGCAATTACCCCAGGCAGTGTTAGTTTGCCTAGTCAGTCATATAAGTCCATGTTGGAATGAAGACCTGTTATTTTTCGATGTCTTTCTATTCAAATTATTCCATCCATCTTTGTTCCACATGGTTGACTTTGTCTGGACATTATTATTACTAACAAGTGAGCAAAGGGGAGACCTGGGTAACTATGCACGGTTATCATGCTTGTCAGTCTAGAAGCTCTAATTTGGTCAGATAATCTACTACTATGTTCTAACAAGCTTGGTTATCTAAGACCTTGTACCTGGCGATTAGGTACCATATTTTTAATCCAGTTTTCAGGAATTTCTCGATTGTTTTTAATAGCCTACTCGTAGACCAACCTTCTCACTAATTTAGGAGTAAAGTCGTAAAATATTGTCGAACATTTGAATAAGTACTTAACTGATTTTGGCTCTATTTCTTGTGAAAGTATTTGCGACTTACAAAAATTAGGTTAAGTTAAACTTACCACAAAAGAAAATCCTTAATATTGTTTCACAATTCCGAAAAAGAGGACTTTCACCTATATCACAACACGGCCTTTCAAACAATTTATGTTTGGCGATAAATTTGAAGGTGTCCATTATCTCCTAGTGTTTGAAAGTCTCTCGGGTCTCTCCTAACATCCATTACCTTTGTCTTTCTCGTGTTATTAGGATTAGAGACAATTTTTTTTGCAAGAAAAGTGTATAGAATGTATAAATGAAGGACATGAAACATATCAAATCGGTCAAGTTCGTCGAGATTCAAAATAATACTCCCAAGAGAAACTAGAAGGAAGGAAAAGGAAGCGATTACAGGAAAAAACAACAAATTTTGTTTGACTTACTAGTCATATTGTGTGATTATATACAATGAGTACGGACTATTAGTATGTTTTTATATTTAAAGAGCATATCGATCTTTAACAATATGTTCAAAATATTTAGTTTTTTATGGCATAAAAGATAGAAAATCACAAAATTCGATAATTTTTTTGGTTTTAGTGTTATATTAATTATAGCATTATCTTATTTGTATATTATTGAATTACACTAAAACATTTTATATTTTTCTAGCTTCTGCACCCCTTCCTCAAGACGGTGAGATCAATTATAAAGATTGGGTGTTCATCAACTACACATTCAAAAGATTCGAAGGACTCACTCAGAGAGGTACTCCAACGAAGAAATAGTTGTTTGTTAATAGTTTTTACCACGATAAAGATATACTAGGCAGTTGAATGCCCAGCACTTATTTTTAGAAAATAAAATCATTTAAGAGATGTTTATATTAATTATATTAAATAAAAGTAGTAAGTTTCAGTAAAGACAAATTCCACAATATCTTGACATGTCATCAATCGTACCGTTAATTATTAATTTTTATTTCTTTATTATTTGATTTTAAAAAATGTATTATTAGTTTCATCGTATTTCTTTAATTTGTAACTAATGTATCATTATGTAAAATGGTTAGTTAACAAGGTTGGAAATACAAGAAATGAATAAGTTTAGTCTACTCCTACTCACTTCCTACTGATAATGCCACCACTACGGTGTTTACTGCCGTAAGAATATCTGTATTTAAAAAATAGCATTTAAATTAGTAACATAAAATATTACACCGCATTAATTTGTCAAATATTTTTTTCGTTATTAACTTTTATTCTCCTTTTTGAGTAAAACAAAAAACATCAAGCGTTTAAAAAATAATTCTAATAAGAAATAAATAGCTTTACTATTATTTTTTCAAAAAAATATTTCATCGTGTGGTTATTTCAACTAATAATTCTTCTAAACTTTAAGCCATTTCATAAAGATGAGAATGAAACTAATGAGAAATTTTTATTACAATGAATGTAGTAAAAATAACCAAATATATTATGTAAGTTGTGTCCGTATAGTGAAACTTAAATCCTTATTTTTTCTATATCAATAAACTATGTTCTTTCTAATCTGCTCGAAGACGTTTGGAACAAATCATTTTTTGGTCATTTGATTGTTAAATTGGATCCTGATTCGTATCAGTAATGTATTTTAAGGTCTCTCTAATTCAAGATTAAACAAAATATATTAGATGTATAGAAAATATTACTTAAAGTGAAAATCCAAAAAGAATTTTTGAGTTTAGTGGAATATAATATTATTAATAACAATGTTTTAAAAAATATAGTTAACCGTTGAAGTTACTGATTCCTTAGCAATCTAAACAAAAATAAAACATGTGGAATTTGTTTGTGCCGAAATCGTTAAATGTTCTATCGATTGCTCTATATTGTTTTCTAAAAATAAGCTATTTTGTGTATTATAGGTCTGAAGCAGTTTTGCACTGTTTTGCTTTTTTAAGAGCTGTGAAAACTGTATCTTGCATTGTTCTCGACACTATACTTCTCGAAGTATCATAAAATTCAAATTATATAATTCGTTATAAGTGTCTTTCTGTACAAGACTTTACATTAGAGAACATCGTTTGATTAAATATAATATACCACATTACGCTTGCACGATTAACAGTTTATAGTCTTGAAACATTTTAACTTGGATTTGTGATCACTTTACAATTTTTATTTTTTACAATAGATTTCTATCCCCTATTTTTTAATTTAATGATCTGATTTTTTATATTTAAACATTATTATATATTTTAGGTTTTATACCTTCATTCTATTTAAGTCAGAAATTTAATGTAATTATTACAATGATCGAAATGGTAATTTAAAGAAAAGTTGGAAGAAAATGATCACTCACAGAAAACAAAAAAACAAAAACTTTTCAATTCGGATTATTTCAAGAGAACTGACAACTTTATCATTAGAGTACCTAAATAATTGTACTTTCTCACTCGTTAGAAGCATCCATTTGGTTTTGTTTATGTTTAGTGATAGTCCATACTCCTGACTAACTTCCATGACTATTAATAAATGCCTGTAGGTCTTTGAAGTTTCTCTGAAGTGTATCATCTGCATATCTCAGATTGTCTTCTGTTACTGCGCTTCGGTTAATCTTAACGCGGTATTGCTGATCAGCCAATGTTTTATTCATATCTTCCGAATTCATGTTACAAATTATTGGTGAAAGCACCCAACCCTGACGAAATTCTCTCTTTATTTCTGTATCTTCAGTTGTCTTTTCTTCTGTTTATACTAGTTTACTTTGACCATAGTAAAGATTTGGAATTATTTTTTAATCTTTTGATGAAGAACTTAATTAAAATCTTTATTATGGTCAGTAAAGCATAATTCCATATATTGATTCATATCTAGGCATCTCTGGTACATTACATTAATTGCGAATAACCTCTCTTAGAATATTTCGAAATCCAAATTCAGTAATGCCGATATCCTATTCTAATTTTCTGTATATTATAGCATGTATTATAACATTTAAACCGATTCCCTTCCGTATGCACCTTTTTATAAATCCTACGAAAAAAGTTAAGAACACCATAATCTAAAAAATATTTTTCACTATCGATCTTGACTCTGGATGTAAATAGCGCTGACTTTAACGATGAGTACTGATATGGCCGTGAAAGGGTCCATAGGAGTAGTCCTTGTATGTAGTTATTGTATCAACTCCACATCCATTAACCTATTGGTCGTTGATCGTTAATATTCTGGAATTTGAAACTTCTGTATAAATGACAATTGAATTATTGCACATAGAAACTATTGACATTGTTACATACAAATATTTTTATAAAATACATTTTACTTCACAAATAATTCTAATAACCAGTGATTTCAATGGACGAGAGTTGGTTTCGAGTTCGATGCAAGTCTTTATTTTTTGTGTATATGTTAATTTTTGTTCATTGTTACAAAGTGATACTTTTTATTATTTTACATTTGTTTTTAACTTATAGAATCGTATTTTTCGGGCTTGAGCAGCCGAGAAATATTTTGTATTACGTAGCTTGATTTATAATAATGATGGTCAATATTATAAACCAATTTGTGATTTGCTTGGATACAATTAAGATGATACGTAGTCATTGCATATTTAATTCTTCACATGTAATGAAATTCACATGAAAGTTTAAGGAGAGTAAAGAACTAACATTTCTAATGAAAGTGCACACTTAAAAATAAAAAAAGGGAACCATCCAAGATGTGTTCATTTAAAACTACTGCGTAAAAACAAATTGCATAGAATTTAAGAAACGATTTGGATGGATTTGTTTTCCGGTAAATGTTGGTAGTGATTTACTTTGTATTAGTTTATTTTTAATCGAATTAACTGCAAGCCACCGAAATGTCTTTAATATGTATTGTTTTGTCAAGGTTTGATTGCTATTATGTATTCATACGGTACACTGTTACTCTAAAAATCCGTCAGATTTAAACGTAATTGAAGCCTTATAATTTCGAAACGTTTTTTTTCTGGGCACGCTAACATTACTTTTGTAATTTATGTTTTAGTCATGATTGAAAAATGTCTATTCTAGCTATGGCCTTTCATAACTTCAATAACTTAACATGGTAAATATATGCAAATCAACTCAATCATGTTTAAAAAAGAACATTTCATTATTTTCAGATATTCAGATATTTTCGTATAGAGTTATTTTTTCCTTTTAGGCATTAAGATATATATTTCGGATAGTTAACGAAAATTTAGTTTAATTTTGCAACTCCATTATTTTGGATACAATTGTTATATAATCTATTAAAAAATTACAGACGATATATACGAGGTGTGTTCCAGGTATCCTACTTTAGTCCATAACTTCGCAATGCTTTATCGTCCAGCTCGTTTGTTTTTGAAACTATCCCCAATCCACTTAATAACATGGATTCTACGGTGCTTTAAGTCGTTGAAGCAGTTCTAAACTTCAATTTTTGTAAGTGAGTTTCTGCGATATCGTCGCATTTTGTTTGAATCATCTTTGTATCGTATTAACGTTGCCTTTTAAGTCATTTTAGATTTGGAAACATGAGTGCTAGGTTATGTTAGGACTCTACGGAGATTGGCGGAAAGGTATAACCATGTGTTTTGCCAAAAATTGTCGCCACTGTCCCAAAAATTGGACTCTCTGAAAAGACTAATTGAAGAGCGAGACAGTAAATAAACATCTTGGAAGCGGCACTTCCACTTATTGTGCTTATTTGTTGGAATTCTTACAGAGAAAACGAGTTAAAGATAACGCGACTGCTTTTATTCAGTGGAATTAAGACTTAACAAATAAACACCTAGAGTAGGCCTTCACGTTCCGAATTCAAATGTTTTTTTTTTTCGAAGATTCTGAGATGCCATTCGAATGCTTATGATAAAAACTAAAGTTCAAATACATAAGCGGAACACGCCGAATTAAAACCTTATACAGGTTACATCGTAATAAAGTTATCATATAGAGGAAAAAAGGTGACTTTCTAGTTCTCGCAAAGTCAAACAACGATCTCTTTCGATTGCAAGTCTCACACGTTCACTATTTCCTGATGCTATGCTAAAAGGTCTACCAAACACCTATCACTGTCAACATACGTGCGGTCATTTTTAAACCGATTGAACCCATTTTTCTCGTGTTTTTTTCATATATCCATCTTAAAAGACTTTTGCACCATTTGAATAGTTGCCGCACAACTTTTTCTAGTTTAAAAGGAATACTTAATGCAAATTCATGCATCTTTCCATTGTCTAAACATGCTATTATAAACTAGACACTTACCGTCTTACCATTTCCCCACGTGGGGTTGTGCTGTGGTCACTGGTAATTGTGGTATAGGGAAAGTTTGTGAAATGAGGAGTTACGGTTGTTTGACGTTATGAACGAATATTATATAAGTTTGTGGCAGACATTATAATATCTGCTTGAACATACTAATTGCAGCCATATCACGTTTCATTTTCAGTCAAAAAGCTTCTTTTATTTAGACACAATGAAAAATAATTTAAAAAATTGAATATATTTCTTTCTGATACATCAAACCTCATTTCTTGTTTTTCAACCGCTTAAATTATCGAAAAAAATTGATAATTAAAATTATCAATTAGACAAACATTATTTTTATGATCAAAAAAGAAATAATCATATCAAAGAGTTAAAATATACAATAAAATTCTAATTTTGATTCTATGGTTTCGTTCTAATATTACAAAATTACCCTATTGTACTATTACGCTTTCCGGGATAACAGTTAGTACTTAGTAGTCAGTTTTGGCGGAAACAATGGTAACTCCGCCAATGTTTAAATACGTATATGAGATATGTCAAGGCAAATCATAAGTCTGGTTGTGCTATAAGTTAGCAACATTTCTTTCTGCTTCTGTCAGTGAGATCATTTTTATCATTTAAACACTTTGGAAATGCAAGGCACAAGCCAAGAATATTTGCTGTGAAAGAATGTGGATTATGATGGATTAAACATATTTAATTAAAAAAAAAGAAGAAACGATTCATATTGGCTTTGAAAGAGATATTACTGCGAGTTTTAAAAAGGAATCGAAAACGTATTTCGACATAATTGCCACATACTCTTAATTGTAATATATTTTTTGAAGCTAAGCTTTTTTAACGAACGTTCGGAATGGGTATCTAAATGGGAAAAAGTGAAACGCCACGAAAGTTTGTATCGAAAGTTGCACGTCATTGACTGGACAGTGAGTAATTGCTTACACGTGTGAACGAGATAATGATGAGTTAAAAATGTTTACTAAAACATCCTTTAAAAAAGGTATATTTATTTAAAATAACCCTTACGGGCTAAGTCACAGAACGTTTGCGGAATAAATATTAGATCTTCAGTACTGCTACTAGGTATACATGTTTAAAGCCACTAAACATAATGGTGAAACCCCTTTAAATGTTATTTAATTGGTATTATATTACATGGTTGCTGGTAATTATGTATTAAGTAGATTCACTTCATGGCAACGTAAGCTCTCAACGAGGGTTACTAGTCCAGAGACGTAGTCTCTAATCGGACTTTGAGTAGCAACTTAAAAGTTTAACATCCCACATAATTCTCAGCACTTATGAAATCTAATACCAATTAAATAACATTTAAAGGGTTTCACCCATATATTTAGTGGCTTTAAACATGTATAAATAGTAGCAGCACTGAAGATGGACTTATTTAGCCTATAAGAGTTCTTTTAAATAAATATGCCTTTCATAAAGGATTTTTATTAACAATGTTTGTGATATATGGTATACAGCGGACTACAGGAAAATAACTTTTTCCTTGTGAATGATGATTTATTTCTCCAATGAAAAGTTCTCCTTGAAGCTTTCCTTAGGTGGGCTGGCCAATATATTTTGGGTCTTTTATCTGGTTATGGTTCTATTAATAATTGCAGTCGGCATTTGCATGGAGATCTGTCATAATGTTTGACTTCTCTCTCTTTGATGATAGATAATAGCAAATTTGCTTCGTGAAATATTTTTAATTGGAGTATCGCAACGTTAGTTTTTCTTGCGCTACCTCAAAGCTCCACTCCACCTAACCAACTTGGCCTAATTATTATTTTGTAAGTTAAAACTATTGTTCCTTCAAGGTGAATTTGTGTTCTAAGTGAAACCTGAATCTTTTGTGGTAGTCTATTGTAGTGCCATATTATTTAAACGTATCTGTGAACAGTGTTCTTGTCTGCGTGTAAAATTGATTTTGACAGACTTATTGTTCATTATGTTTCACTTGTGTAACTTAGTCTCTATTTATAATTTTGAAGAAATGTTGTCGCTGTCGTTGCAAATAAAGTAGAAACTCTTACAGAAGTATCTTCAATAAGTAGAAGTATTTATTTTATTGGCGGGTATCTTTTAATTATATACAAGAGTGCTATATGCTCAACCTTATCAAAGGATTTACTAACGACTAGGAGAATAGATATGCAACATTCCTTACGTTCTACAGTGGTTGAGTGTTTCACCCGAAAACCAAATTGATGATTAGTAATTCAATTTTTGATATCTAAATCTGCGATTTCATTTCGTGATTGCATTTCGTGCAAAAGTCGTTTGAAGGGATTGGTGATGAGTGAAAGCAAATTTATAATTATCCGTTTTTGGCGCCATTTAATGTGATCCGTTATAAAATCAAAAAGTATGTCAAGGTCGCCGCTTCAAAGCTTTTGACAAACGCATAAGTCGTAAACTGAGTCGATGTTAAACTCTGGGTCCTTTATATGTGTAAACACTTAAAGATACACAACACCAATATACGCTCAAAATTGAGTGTACCTCATTTTCAACTTCAAAAGAACTTTACTTGCGTTGGGTATTCCACAACACTTTACGCTTTTTGATTATTATTCATGATTGTTTCTTTTAAGTAGATGCCTTTTAAAAACAGTGCCGACATCTTGTGTAGCTGAGCAGTAGTTTATATAGAACTGTAAAATCTTAGTTGGTGCATTAATCGCACATAAATTTGAAAGCATTTATTTGGGAATATCATTAAATATAGAAATTTAGTTTTTAACAGAATAATAACAAAAAAGAGGTTATAAACTGCCCCGTATGGATAGACACTTATTACATTGAAAATCCCAATATATGTTTATTTCAGTGGATATTAGGTTTTGTTTGTATTACAGTATAATATTTTAGTTAAGTATAAAAACTGTTCATTCAAGAATTTATATTTTTCAAAATGTTTAATACCATTGTGTATACCCAGTATAATAACATGATTAATGTTAATTTCTCATTGGCAAAATCATTACAATAAAACAAGTTAGCTGGTATTTAGAATATATTATATTAATAGAGAATGTTACATGGAAGGATGCAGAAAAAAGGGCCACATTTGTGTACTTTATAGTCAATTATTATCAAAAAAGTAAAAGGATTTATAGTTTATTAGTTTCATGCAATTAAAAAGAGAAAACCAAAATTTCCAAATTAATAATTGTGTACCGGAAGTGTCTGCCCTCCTTAACACGTCGCTAATGTGCAGTTCACAATTGTCTTGTATATACTGTCGACATGCACGACGACATTTCATGTACAAAACCATCAAATGCAGTGTATGTAGCACGCTTATTGAATTTTTTGTAGTGTAACTGCAATTAATATCCACGAGTATCGGGTAACTTAACTCAGTAAACTTTTAGATGTGTAACAATTTGATTGAGCTTAAACGTTTACTTTTTGTACCTTAGTTCCTTTCCAAAAAAAATGTTTGTGTCGAGTCTAGATATCATTTTTTTAATGGATTGCTAGACATATCAATGTTTGGCTGTTAAATAGCCTTTGATTATGGTTGTAAAACTATGTAGGGAGACAAAATTTAAAATAAGTTTAATGTAAAGTAGCTCTCTAGAATTGCCCTGCAAACTGTTTTGACTACGTTTCAGATAAGCCTATAGTAGAATGTATATTTATGCATACTTTGTTATTTATTCCTATTTGTATTTTATAGTTGGTCTCGCTAACAGGACTGTACATATGTTTACTTCCAAAAATGTGTATAACTAAAAAATAAACTCTTCTGTGCTTTATTGGACTTTTTATTTATTTTAAACCTGTCGGTCAAATAGCCAAGCGGGCTAGGCGGCCGATTCTCATTCGCTTCACTGTCGAATGGTTCAGTGGATGTGGGTTTGAGCCCCAGCTCGGGGTACAGAAAAATAAAAAGGCTAACGCAGCAGTTTAAAAGAATAGATGAATCTGCGGCTTAGACTAGAATATGCTGGTGTCTGATCAGCCTATGGTGGAGCAGTACGGCAAGAGATAAGGGCTTGCGGCTTGGTGATACTCCTCCATAGATCCCTACCGGAAGGGCGTGGCGCCTAAATACCGGTGTATATATATATTTATTTTAAACCTAGTATGACTTTTTATAGCGTTGAAACTAGTACACAGTATACTAATTGTGCAAGAGCCAAACTAATTCGTTAACTACTGGCAACAAATTTTACAAAAGTTTATGTATCGAAAAAAGTAGATCGACCAGCCTAGAGCTTCTCCTTCTTTGAGCGCCGTGACCAGATGTAGGCGTTTGTAGCTTCCAGGGCAGTTTGCCGATATTGTTTCCATCTTGTGCGGCATGTAACAATTGATTCACTGATTAGCCAGTCCATTGACGATGATTTCGGAGCCATACCTTCCATCACATACACCTCAAAAATTACGCCATTACTCGCTTGTTAGATTTTTTCTAACAGATGTGTATAAAAAATATAAACATTAACCTAGAATAAAACAAATAATGGGGATTTATTGTAAAAAATGCTATGATTTTAATTTATATTTAAATGGGAATAAGCCACAATTAAAGGTTAAAATACGTTTATTGACGTTTCAATTTCCACTTCGGAAATCGTTCTCAAAATACAAACATTAGTAAATTTACTAATGTTTGTATTTTGAGAACGATTTCCGAAGTGGAAATTGAAACGTCAATAAACGTATTTTAACCTTTAATTGTGGCTTATTCCCATTTAAATATAAATTAATTTAAAATGCTACAAGAAAATAGCTTCAGAACAATGCTATGATTTTGCCATAAAATCTTGGAAAACATTATCTTGGTCGCTTTCTTCCATGACAGCTTCAGGATTACTGGCTAGATCTTGTGTGGGCTGCTCAAAATCTGTATTGTGGATACTGTGTTCAGAACAAACATTACGTAAGTCCTGATCTGTTTAATAACTGGTTCTTCATTTTTTTGCTCATATTTACCTGCAGTAAACGAAAAAAAGGTATAAAAATACCCAGCGCTTATAATAACGTAAGTTCAATAATCTATATTTCACTAAAAATATTACCTTTTATGATAGTATAACTTTTCTCAAGGAATCTCCCAAAAAATCAATATTCACACAGTTAGATTTTTTCTAACGATTCGAATTTGAACTAACAACAACCCCTGTCGGATATAAGATAATAGTTACTCCCTCCACTATTTAAAATAGTCTACACGAGTCTTCGTAGGAGTATTCCTGGTTGCAGAAGCCAAAAGAAGCAATATTTCAAAAAATATGGCGAAAAATAAATGCTAGATTTTTCTAACGGTGCGAGTGACGGAAGTTTAAGCCACCTTATTAAGCACCCTCATTGAGCTATTCTGTTTAATACTTAAGATAAATGCACTAGTAATTGACACTGTACCAGTAGTTGAAATTTTTCATTGCAAGCATAAATAATAAGCTTTTCAAATTGCTGTTAATATCATCATAGTTAACTAGGGTCATGTATACATCTTCTTTGGAACTATAGAATCTTTTATCCATTCCCGCCAAATATTTGTCAAGAAATTTGTGTGTACATCAGTTTGCAAGCAGTTTTAGAACAAAAGTAGTAAGAAGGTAAGTTTAAAAAAATCGGTTGCCTGTAAAGTCGGTTTTACGGGCGAAGATTTTACGTGACAACGTCTTTTTCTCGGTAGAATATTTATTGATATGAATATTATTAAATTGCACAATAGGAACAAGGAATTGAATGAAAATAAGAATTGCACAAATTTTAACTATAGAAATATATTTTGTTTACTAAAACATTGTACATGTAAACTTAAACTTAACTAATTTCTATTTGAGTGAATTTGTTGAGGATAGGACGATGATAGGAGAAATATGAAATGAAAGGAAGTGTTTCTGCTGTAATGTGTCTTGAACGCCAAGAACGCTCGAGAAAGACAGAGACACAAGCACCGATTCAACGCGCCTAATTCTCTAGTACTGAGCTCGCAGCGGACCGATCATGATTGAGTGGGAGAGAGACGCAAGGCATTCGCCGGTCCGGCGGGCCTCTCTCTCGTTCGGTGACTCACTGCAACAGACGTGAGCGGGCGTTACACTTTTTCATGAATGACTCCGAGCCACAACCTAATTTAAGACGTTGTCACGTCAAAAAAATATTTATTGATTAAATTGTGAATGATTGTGATTATAGATACCACTATAAAAAAAGTATTTAGTAGGTATATTACATGTACATTTAGCGTAAAATCTGCTTAATGTTTTAAGCTCAAAATTAAATTTAGGCTTGGTGTCAAATACTAACACACAAACAAACAAAAAATACTAATAGTTGACATAGGTGTCAACGACTACTATTTTATACTGAGAATGTAAAACATAATATTTTATTGTTATTTTAATTATATATAGTGTGTATACCTACATTTTTAATATCACAAATGTATCCTTTCTATCTAGTAGTTGACACTATGTCAGCTATTGAAACTTTCTGGATGTCAACTCCTCCTCATTTCTTGAGCTCTTGTCAGGGCGTGGTGACACTCTAAATATTGTTAGTCTGCTGTCTCCATTGGCTGCTATCTTGTGCCATATGGACGGTTTCATTTTCAGGGATTTTCCCACCAGAGTTTTTATTTGGTCTGCCCATCTTGTTGGAGATCGTCCCCTTGGTCTTCGGCCTTCTACCTTTCCTTCTGTTACCAATAGTTGCATGGTCCCCGTTCTTCTAGCTATGTGGCCGAAGTAAATTAGGTATACTAGGTTTACTTTTTTTAATAGCCTGTCTATTATATAAAGCTTTTCCAAATTGACAGGCTGGTTCTATGTTCTGTCCAGGACACGCATAGATTTCTTCTATAGAACCACATTTCGAAGACTTCGATCTTACTCCTATCGATTTAGGAGTAATCGGTAAACCAGGTATGTACTATATTATATTTGTTATTATTATAGACCATCACTGATTTGTTTTGAGATGAAGAATTAAATTTTAAATATCAAAGTCGGTATACGTAAACAAAAAGTATTTTCTCGGCTTCCAATGAAGTAGTTTTCTTCATTTTCTTCATTTTTTTAATTGAATTAATTTATTTTGTCTAAAAATCATAAGAACAAGCTGAATTTCTCTGAGAATGTTAACTTTGGACGCCAAAAAATATACCAAAAAGTTTACTATTCCTGCCCCCGGCTTCCCCGGGGGTAAGAATAGTAAACTGTGTAAATGTAGCTCAGGCAGTTTTTAACAAAAATGTTTCTTGGCACTTTTTACGTAAAATAAACCGTTCTCCCAAAAGAATCTTTTGAAGCGATGCGGCTACGCGCGCGAAATCTATATTTGTATCAATTTGACGGTAGAAATTCGATATCTTTTGATCAGAGTGTCCTATCGACAAAAATGAAAAAGCGTTGTAAAAGTGAAGAGTGCAGCTTTTTTAGGCAATTTTTGCATTTTGCCGCAATTAAACTCAGTTTTTATAAAAGTGTTGAATAAATAAACGTTGCGCAATTTTTGCTCTTTTTACGATTCTCAAGAGATCATTAAAATTTATCACTTTTCCATTAACCAGTCACTGTAAAATTTTCATTGCTAAACCTCAATCTTTAAAACCTATTGCATCAAATTTCGGTTTTGATTTTTGGCAACAAATGTAAGGCATGTCAAATATGATAACTTATGATAGCAAATAACTCTCAGCCAAGCTGCAGCGGAAAATAGCATATTAGGCAGTCATGGTTACAAGCGTTGTTAATGCAAAATAATAAGTGTGCATGTCGTGCAAACAATAAAATTTGTAATTCAAAATGCCATGGTTCACTACCTTGTCAAAATAAAAATGATTAGTCTTTAAAAGTTTTTTAAATAAAAAAACTAAATCATGGATAATTTTATTTATTTATTAACATTGGCCATTTGCTTCCATAGATAAAATTACACCTAGTGGTGTATTACACCTAGTAAGTGGTAGTGTGCTATGCTTGCTTCTAGCCAGTGTCACAGAATAAATAACAATCAGAATGCCCGCTCTCAGATGCCGCCTTTGAAGTGTGTCAGTACACGATCGCCATATTTTAAACGCAAACATAGACTCGAATTGAAAAATTTGTGACAAGCTACGACAGAACTGTAACTTAAATTTTTGGAGATTACAAAAAAATTTTTATTTCAAAATTTTTTTTAGTAATAGGTATAAATAAAATACCCAAACGGGCTATATCACAAATACAGAACGTTTTCGGAATGTAAATTCCATCATCAGTGTAACAAAGTGCACATGCTATGAGCCACTAAAATATATGGGTGAAAACCCTTTAAATGATATAAATTTACAAATATGTTACATTTTATACTATTAAAAATTAAGATGTCTAAGTTTCCGTTGGAATTGGTAACATGGCAACGTATGGCTCTACATCGGTTACTTGGTCCTGAGACAAAGTGTCTTCGAGGACCTGTTGATAATTGTTGCTGTTAAGGAAATAAAACTTTTCGAAACATCAATAAATTAAAATATTGGTTTCTCTTAACTTTATTAAAGTGATTACCGTAAGCTATTTTTACTTTTGATTAACAAATACTTTGTTTTTGGATACTAAAAGTTCACTACACACTATAAAACTTAATACTAAACACTTAAACTAAACTCTAAAAAATAACACGACCAGTAAATAACTTAACAATAACTATAGCATATAACACACAATATATTAACTTAAAAACCAACACGCTAAAAATACAATTTGAATTTAAACAGACTGACAAGTTTGTACCTGTAAAATGAGAATCCGTCTGGCTTAAGGTAATAAATTATATTTAATAGCCTCTTGACAAATGAGAGGGCGAATATTAACACGTGCGTTTGTTTACAGTTGGGAATTTGCTGAACGAATGTACTTTAATTGTTACATACGCGGTCCCATAGACGTCAGAAGGCCATTTACGCACAAAATATTCACCATTACAGATGAGGGTTAATTGGAAAAGAAAAATGTATATCTAAAAAATTCCAAGCTTCAACTTTTAGTCCAGTTATCTCAGAACTATCTTTATCACACAGCTCGTTCATGCACCATTCTTATCTTAAATTAATATTTACCAATGAGTACGTGTGCTTGGTTGTATAGTAACCTTTCAGCAACTTCCTGCTCCAGTAAAAGACAAAATTTGTCCCGTAGAAAAAAATTAATTACCAATACACGCAGTGTTGCCTAATGAAAATTTCTCATAACAGTAGAATAGGACATAAAAAAACATGGATTTTTAGATAACAGGAGATTTTTACTAATTTCTAATAAAACAAAAAAATGTGAGTAAATCGTACAAAATAACTGTCTTAAGGCCGCAATATTGCGGCGAATGACGTCATACAAAACTGTACCATGCACAATGATATGCAGTGGAAGCCACCGCGACGCAATGTCGGTGCAGGCATATTGAATGCGGTAGCCAATGCGGCGAGAAACATTCTGTTAACGGTTTATTGCGGTGGTGAAGTGTGGTGATTCGTTTGTGTTTTTATATTGTAATAACTTTCAACTGATAAAATAGGTATACCTATATGTTTTATCTTATAAAGTTAACGTTATTTAAAAGTGTTTTTTTAGCGTAATGTGTTCTGGACTAAAACACACTGAATGGACAAGTGAGCAGGACGAAATATTGATAGATTTTGTTAGAAACCATGAATGTTTGTATAATGTGAAGATTACAGGAAAACCCAACTAAAACAGAGTTTATGGAAAGAACTAGCCCATATACTTCAAATTTTTTTTATATATACTTTAAATATACTTTTGTCCAAATCTGCTTTTTGAATATATGCCTAAAATGAAATATGTTTTATTACAAAATTTAAAATTAAGTTAATTGTAATGAATTTACCTGCATCTACTTCTCTCTCCCGTACGATCCCATGTCTACTGCAACAAATTTATTGTCTGCATCTACAATTGCCAACATATCCACTGAATAGCATTCAATCTTCGCTTATCCACTGCTGGACATAGATCTCCCTCATAATTTTCCATCTATTTCGATCTTGTGGCTCTTGCATCCAATTCCTATGACAACGTTTTAGATCGTCAGTCCAACGTGTTGGTGGACGACCTCTGCTTCGGTAGGCATCATCTCTTGGTCTCCATTCCAGTATCCGCTTTGTCCATCTATTATCTGTCATTCGAGCCACGTGACCTGTCCAGTTCCATTTCAGTGTTGCTACTCTCTCTACTGCATCAGCCACTCCTGTTCTTTGTCGTAGCTGGCGATTTGGGATCTTGTCTCGTAGTGAAACGCACAACATAGCACGCTCCATCGCCCTTTGACACACACGGATCTTTTGAACTGTTCTCCTTGTCATGGTCAACGTTTCCGCACCGTAAGTTAACACTGGCAAAACACACTGATTAAACGTTTTTCTTTTAAGGCATATTGGTATATCAGACGATTTGAAAATATGGTTCAGCTTGCCGAAGGCTGCCCAAGTCAGTCTTATACGACGGAGAAGCTCAACGGTTTGGTTATCTTTTCCTATGCGAATCTCATGACCTAGGTATTTATAGGCCATTACCTGGTCTATGGATCTTGTTCCTACGCATATATCTTCGCTGACTACAAGATTTGTCATCATCTGGGTTTTAGATATATTTATTTTCAATCCCCCTTCTAGCGAGAAAAGGTAAAGCTGATTTAAAAGTTCTTTGGCCTCATCTATCCTATCAGCTATTAGTACAATATCATCTGCAAACCTTAGATGGCTAAGCTTTTCTCCGTTTATGTTTATGCCCTTGTCGGTCAGTTTTGCCCTTTTACATATATATTCCAAAAGCGTAGTGAACAGTTTCGGCGATATGGTGTCCCCCTGGAGTACTCCACGTTGTATCGGGAATTTCTGGGTTTCCCACTCTAACACTGGCTGTTGCGTTTTGGTATATGTGTTTAATTATATTTATATACCGATAGTCAATTCGGCATTCTGTCAAGGCGTCCAACATTTTTTGTTGATTTACGGTGTCGAATGCCTTTTCATAGCCGACAAATATTAAAGCTAGTGGTTTATTATATTCAGTGCATTTTTCTATAAGATTTTTTATTACCAGTAGGTGATCGTTTGTTCCATAGCCTTTTCTAAAACCCGCCTGTTCTATGGGCTGATAAAATTCCAATTTATTTTCTAGTCGTTTCGTAATTATTTTTGTAAATAGTTTATAAATATGTGGAAGTAGACTTATGGGCCTGTAATTCCTGAGGTCGGTAGCATCCACTTTTTTATGAAGTATGATCATTTCTGCGTTATACCACTGGGTTGGTGTTATTGCTTCCTGCAAACATCTAGTGAATAGTTTGGCAAGGACCTGCCATAATCTTTTTCCAGCCACTTTCAAGGCATCTGCCACTATTTCATCGCCCCCGGGGGACTTATTGTTTTTCATTTCTTGCACTGACCTTCGAACTTCATTGGGTGTTACGTCCGGTAAAATTTCAGATCCCTGATTGATTATCTTTGGTAATGATCCACTCCGGTTACATTGCTGTTCTTTGTATAGTTGTCTATAAAAACTCTCTATCGTGTTCATAATTTGAACTATATCCTCAATGATTTGCCCCTGTTCATTTCTTAATTTGTGGACGTTTTTCCTTCCAATGAACATGCTCTGTCTGAGTACTTTCAAGCTTTTGTTTTCTTCTATTACTCTAGTTATTTCCATCGTATTGTATCGTCTCAGATATTTTCTAACTTCCTTTTTAATTTTCTTATTCAAAATTCTTAGTTCATTTTGGTTATGATCCTGATTTTCCCTAAGTTTTCTTCTTTCCTCTAGAAGATGTTTTGTGTTGTGGCTTAATTTTTTGTTATTGTTTTCAGGACGAGGACAGTATTTCTTTTCAGCTTCTTTCAATATTTGAGTAATATTATTGTTCATTTCATTGATGCTGATATTCTCTAAGTCGTGTGTATCCAAACTAGTCTTAATATTTTCTTCATAATGTGTTATATCTTCTGGGAACAGCCACCTTCCACGTTTCTTTTTGAGGATCATTTTTGTTCTTTCAACTTCAGTGTTAAAAGTGGTTTTTGCTCTAATTAGTCTATGGTCGCTCCCTGTTGAAAATTTATTCAATACTGTTACATCCTGAACAATTCTTTCCGATTTGATATTATGAAATCAATCTCATTTTTTGTTCTTTGGTTCGGACTCTTCCATGTCCACTTACGTTGGGGTTTCTTTTCGAAGAATGAGTTCATCACAAAGAGATTTTCCTGATGTAAGAAGTCAAGAAGCCTGTTACCTCTCTCATTTCTCTCACCAAATCCAAAGTTTCCCATAGCAGATTCTGCATCATCTTGTTTGAATCCCAATTTGGCGTTAAAATCTCCAATTATCAATGTGTAATGTGTTTTTGAAGTTTGTATAGCTGCTCTGATATCTTCATAAAATTGATCAACTTCCTCATCCGGGTAGCTCGTAGTTGGTGCGTAAGCCTGTATAATTTTAAGTTTGTATCTTGGGTTTGATTTAAAAATAAGATAAATGACTCTGGTACATATACTTTTTATTGTGATTATGTTTGGTACCCATTTTTATGGATTAAAAAACCCACTCCTCCAACAGATGAATCTTCGTTTCCTCTGAAATGGAACATATTTCCAGACTTAAGTATTACTTGATCTTCTTTTCGTCGCCTAACTTCACTTATACCGATTATATCCCATTTTATGTGTTGTAGTTCATTCTCCAGTTCTATCATTGATGCTTCTGTTGATAAAGTTTGTACATTGTAGGCACATATATGCATTTGTCGTTTGTTTTGGTGGCCTGATCTCTTCCGGTGATTCTTAGCACCCTCTGCTTTAACACTGTTCCGACCGCCACCTTGGTCAGGGAAATTGGAACCGCCGGGGACTGAGGGCCGTACACTTGATGTATTCATCATGGGGGGAAATTTGGCCTTGAAACGCCGCGCTGGCCAAGTGTGTTGGCGAGTTTTAGAGTTGTAGTAGAAGGAAATATAGTGACCCGTCTGCCTTCGGAAACCTAATCGCCATTCGGGGTCGGAAGAAACAAGAGTTAACCAAGAGAGGCTGATAGGAAAGATTAAAGACATTTCACTCAAGACAAGTTGAAAAAGAGTCAAATGTGAAGGCCCTTATGATCCGCCAGGTGCGTTTCATAAGCGCATGAGCATTCACTTTGTGTTCCCGCTCATACTTCGGGGTGTTGACTACAGACTGTATGGCTCGTCCAGCATGCCATAGCATGTAGAATAGGGTGCATGCCATTTTTCCAAAGTTGACACCCCACTCCATGGCCTGACTTTCTGACCACTACATAAAACTCCTTATAATTGAAAAAATTGGAACCACTATTTTTTGGAGCCTTTATTCGAATATGTTTACCAACATTTGCTCCAACACAATTCGCAAAATCCCAAAGAGATTTATATTTCCTAGATATTGCTTTGAACATTTCCTCTGTTGGTTGTGGCATTACCAAAGTGAGCATTCTTGTAACAATGGATTTAGCAACTTGCCTTATTATTATACTAATCCATGAATGACATATTCTAAACTGAAACGCGAACGATCTAAAAGATTCTCCTGTAGCCAAAAACCTACCTAAAAAATAACATCTAGTAATTCATGACACCTAACTCATGGTTTTTGTTTTTATATTTATAGACACTGATTGCAGCAAGAGGTGGGGATAGGTAAGAGATTATTACATAAAAAGACGAGGCAAGCCTAGCACAAGTTCATCTGGGGAAGCAGCGAAGAAAAGATCGGTCCAGATCATTCTTAGATAGTATCTCTTCGGCGAAGAGAAGGTAAATTTATATTTCCTTATTTTACTGATAATGAAATATTTTTATTTTATTTTTAGTACTCTCAGCTATATAGAGCAGTCTGAATCTCAACACAGTGTGGAAAATAGCACAGCTCATTGTAGAAATGAAGACGACTACATGGAGCAACAACCGTCTGAAGTACTTATTACCGCAGATGAAACTAGCAACAACATTTTAAATATCCAAGAAGCCGAAGCTGAAATTGTAAAATTCCAAGAGTTAATAAACGCAAATATCCACCGCAAACTACATCCACATCTGCAAATGAACGTTTGAAAATATTATAACAAATAGCCGAAAGACAAGATCTAAAAAATATGGAAAAGCAAGATCAAAATGATTTATTCTTTGCATCAATGGCAAAAATAACTAAACAGTTGCCAAAAGTAGTTCAGGCTAGGCTTCGAATGCAAATTGGAAATTTAGTAGGAAATGTAGAGATTGAACAATTATCATTGACAGTTCTGACTGTGAGCATAGACCATTATCAGCAGGTAGCTCCACATCAAATATTATATTTGCTACCGATGATGTAACTGCAATGGGACCATCCGCTACTTCAGTAGTGGCGGAGCCTGGCCTAAAATACTTTATAAATACTTGTATGTAAATTTATCAAATAAATGTACATTTCTTCAAATAAAAGTATATGTGAGACTATGTGCTACTTTTGTGTTTGATGTCAATAGTAATCAAGTAAAGTCTATAGTAATGGAAATACATACTTTAAAAACACGCATAATTTCTGCTCAGGAACACGGTTTGTTGGTATTGCACAAAGATCGTCTTTTATATATCCTAGGATGTAATCAAATAAGACCGGCGTCAACCGAAAATCGTGTATGCAAAATATGCTTTTATTCATCTGTTAGAATAGTTTCAGACAGAGAAACTTTGGCCCCCAAATATATGTCATTTAGTGGCAGGTAATTTTTGGGATAATTAAAATTTATGGTTTCAAGACATGAGACATTAATTAGTAATTCTCTTTTTATGAAACATTCTAGTAATCTTTTATAAATAGCTAATAAATCAGCATGAATTTTATGAATTTTAGGGTTAGAAGATTGCATTTCTTTGGTCATGTTATTAAAGAAAGGTAACACAAATTCAAGGAATTGCAGAAAACATTTTGTCAATGGATCTACTGGAAACTTTTTCTTTCAGCCGACTCATGACTGGGTTGTATTTTCCAGGCATGACATTTGCCCCATCTGAAGCAAAACCTTTAATTTTTCTTTTTACCTTCAAAGAAAGTTGTAATTTTTTCAAATATATCTTTTGCTCTAGCTTCTTTCATGGGTAGCAATGTGAGAAAATTGTCGCAAATTCTGAAATTCAATATATACTTAGAATATCATAAAAAAATACTAATTACCAAACTTACTTTTCGCCTTCTGCATCTGCATCTTAAGTATCTGCAAACTAATGCCAAATGTTTTGTACAGGATCTATCAGTTGATTCGTACACTGTTAAAGACAATTTATTGGTTCTTAATATATTTAGAATGTTTAATTCGTTCTGCTTTCCTATCACATCTTTTACCAGTGATGAAACCTTGGTATGGCCACATTTAATTTTCTTAGCAATATTTGAATCGGGACACATTTTTTCAATTATTAGTTTTGGTAAATGCTCGGCAGAACTATAAGAACTATTATGTTCAGCCACATAAGCTTCTAAATGTTTATCTGGCTGTTTCACTGATTCCTCAAGAGAATTAAAGTTTTTGAACTTACTCATACTTGTTCAAGCTCTGTTGTTTTTGGCCGATTTTGTTAATTTTAAATGTTGAGCCGTCTCTTTGTGTCCCAATGAAATCGACTTTCCTGTGGTACCAATACTAATTGTTTTATTGCAAACAGTGCAGTATGCATCGGAATTTGATTTTTTTGGTCTTAGCCAGCCTTTGAAATTTGCATCATCCAATCTTTCTTATATTTCTGAGAATATTTAAATTTCTTTAGCTTTATTTGTTCCTACTCGAACCTTCTTCGCCTGATAAAGCATTCTCGTTGTCGGAAAAATAAAGCAACAATGACACTCACAACGTATGATATGACCAACTGCACAAATAGGTATCTTAAGAATATCCGAAAGAGCCAACGCCTAACACGACTTACCCGGGCGCACAGTTAGGTATGTCAAATTAAACACTTGCTGCAGCAGAAATTTTTGGCGTTGTCAGCTGCACTTTTAGATATTTCAATATGACCACTTTAGCACCAATTTTTTTATACTTATGACATAGCTATTACTGTGTAATTGGATTCTCATATAGAATGGGCATAGAACTTACCTAAAATAGTTGTAATATTAAAAAGAGCATGAAAAATTTTATCGGTAGCTAACTGTAGACTGTAGAGTCTGTAGATAACTCAAAATCTCAAAATTTTTAGTTACTTAGTTGTAGCAGAGAACTGTAGTTCTCTGGTTGTAGTACTAAGGGACGAATTAATCACAGCTGTATCAGTCATTAACAATATATTGGTGACGTAATATTTGAAATTATAAGCAGGCACAGGTACGTGGTAAGTGATCTACAATGTCTACAATAAATAATCAATAATTCTACATTCTACTAAATATTACCAACTACCACCTACCACAGTAAATTAGTATATATTAAAGAACTCAGAATATTTTTGTTTAGATTATTTTAAAATCCCAACTTTCGTTGGGAACAAAAAATTGGTTATAGACTCATTTGAGTTGTTCCCCTCCACGGAAATCTTTAGTAAAAGGCGAAAGATTTATTCGCTCTGAAGGGAAACCAGAGTAACGATCATTAAGTCGGAAAAGACCTACTGGGCGATTCTTACAATACCATATACATTTAAAAACTACCGCCATCTAACGGAAAAATAAGTAAATTATTAATGAACGGTGTGTAATGGAGAAATATAGTTTTCTATAGTTTAATAAGTTAAATAAATGTACAGAAGTTGAATCCATTTGAGTAAAGTTTTAAAACGGATATTTAATAACATAAAAGCTTTTTGTGTTTTGTGGTTAGTTTTATCACAGGTTTTATTATATTTATAAGGCAGTCTCTGGTGTTATTTACTAAATACTCAGCAGTTCTCTACTAGATAGGTTTTCAAATTTTTTGACCGATGGCGCCACTAAACAATATAGATTTCGTTTGTAGGAAGTATTAAAACTCACATAATATATTCTGATTTATTACACATTTCATGGCAAAAATTAAATACTGGACGGATAATAATTATTCAGTATTAATTTAGTAAAACCGTTTTTATATTCCAAGGTAAAGAAGTGTGGAGGACATTTTATTATTGGTTACACAACCCAATACCATCCAATATCTCTGTCTTCTTTAGCTGTCTAGCTGTGCTGTGTAAAAATAAAAAAAAAATAGCAAAACGGACAAAAAGGTGCTATTATAACATCATCCCCGTATTTGTTAGACCTAAAGCAGAGTTTCGAAAAAATAAATCCAAAGGCCGTAAAAAATGTTAAACGAAATTTAAGCCAAGAAAATATTAAAAGTAAAGCAAAAAAAAAAAAAGCAAGTCTCGAAAAAGATCGACGGAATCTAAAGCTCTTAGAAAGAGTCCACGAATATATGCCAGGATTCTAATTCAGAAGAACTTATTTCAATCGAAACAACAGAGTTGCGCCTTCGAAAATAAAAGGAATTTGCTTTAATATAGGTAGAACAATTAAAAAAAAAATGATTATGTTGTGGTAAATTTAACACAGATCAGAAAGGGAATAGTAATGAAATTTGGAAAAATTAAAGGGCAGTATTTAGAGAACATTTATGAGCAAGAAGCATATGATATACTTTACCTGAGAAACTACAGAGACCACCAGGACTCATTCGTGTTTCCTGATATACCTGATAACAGTGTTATTTTAAAAAGTGAAATTGTAGTGGTTCTCATCAATTTATCTTCACTTCTCCATGAAATAATTAAATTTTCATAATTGTATTATTTTTAAATTATCATTTGTAACCAATATTAAAATTGTGCTATTTTTCTTAATTACATTTTCATTATAAAAACTTTTTTATATGCTAGACATCTCACCCAACAGACTATTCCACTTTATCCAAACACGCGGGGCAAAGTGGAAAAAAAATGCCTCACAAACCCACACATAACAAAAAATTTACTGACATATTTCTATATAATGATCTTAAACTTATTGTTATAAGCTATGATTTTTACAAAATTATATATCGAAAATTGTAAAATTTATTTAATTTCAAAGTAGAGCTATTCCACTTTACCCCACTTCCCCTATATTTTTAATCTCCATATCCATAGCATTTCCATAGTTATCCTGACTGCACTGACACATTCAATTTGTTAATGTATTTTTTTATTTGGTTTAAATTTATTGTTAATAGGTACCTCTATTATATTTAAATTTAGAACTTTTATATTGATATAGGTATTGATATTAAAATAGAATCTGAATTTTCTTGTGAGTACATAAACTATATTGAAGTTAGGATAAAATTATTACTGATTTGTAAGCATAAGTGTCTTTGAGAGTAAAATATCTAAAATAAACCCTATAATTATGCATAGTAGAAATTATTTATTTAATTTTGAATAAATTAATACCTTATAATTTCGATAAATATAGATATCTCCATCTTTGAGAGAATAAACAAAGTTCGCTCAATGACTTATACCATTTATTTAATTGGCAACACTGTTTGTTCCAATTTATAAAATTTTTTACATATTTATTATGGCAGCTAAATGTCACCTGAAATGGAAGTGACATAATTTTTAAAATAAATTAAGGAGAAAATTGGTAATTCTAACTTATCAGTGTTTGTGGTTAAAAGTGCTTCCTTTAGAATTAGTGTTTGTAAAAGTACCTACTTGAATATTACTGCATTGTCAAGGTACTGAAAGAATTTTGTTTGAAGTGAACGCCCAAGTATTTATTTTAAGAAAAAAAAGTAAATAAAATGGAAGATATATTTCAATGGTGCAAAGAAGGGAATGCCCTGCAAGTTAGGGTTTGGCTGGATGAACCAGAACATGATATGAATCAAGGGTAAGTAGGTTTTTATTAGTTTTGACTACATGTGTTAAGCTCCATATTTGGCAACTGTTCAATAAATATTTGTAAATAATAGTGGAGTGGGGACTCTGCATGGGTTTTAAAACCATATATTATTTAATTGTCCTTTATGCTAATTTTTAGAAATGTTTATATTATTACTCTAATTTTATCAAGGCTATCAATTAATAGTTTATGACAGTGAATCAACTCAAAATCTGAAAAGTAGAGTTAAGAAACATAATACCTTTAACCATGAAGGAATAAGAAAACGCTATACACACAATACTGTTTTTTTTTGCACAGTTTCATTTACCTATTGTATTTTATACTTTTATTTCTGATTAAACACGACACTCATATATTATGTACAAAAACACACATACACTCAAACATGCATATTTTATCTACATCATACTTAATCAGAAAATCACCAGACAGCTGCAACACAACTGAAATGTATGGTGCAATTTATGCCAGTATAGAGCACCACTCACAAGATGTAACATCATAGTGTCCAGGAGATGTATGGCACATGGGGAAAATATTGCCTAAGCTATGCCTAAGGGACCTGGGAGATCTGGCCTTGGCATGATATAGGGCTGTTGTGCCTGATAACATTTAGTCACAACTAAGGGATTTAATGGATATGAGACAAAAAGAGATCACCCAGAAGAGGATTCAAAACTGAATGACTTTTCTGAACTGATTTTATTACACATCCTACTCCATCTAGTAAGTAAGTAAGTAAGTTGTTAGTGCTGGTTTATATTCTTGCTTCTCTAAGTTTACTAGGGAGAATTCCTGGATTGTCCCTCAGATTTTGGATTTGAACTGATTGGGCTGCTACTAAGGTACACCTGTTAACTAGTTTTAGCCCTAGGCTTTAAGGTTGGCTGTTGTTTGATGTAAACATCTTTACCACACAACCTATACTAAGGCGCCCCCCAGGTGGTTCCTGACAGAGTTTGAGTGACAGTGTGAAGAGAGAATTTAAAGAGATAAATGGTAATACACCTCTCGAAACAGCAACACATGGATAAAAAGCAATAGTGAGTCTTTCTCAAGGGGGTCAAAACGCTCAAAAAATTATTTGGCAATCAAAAGTAAGTTTAATTTTAAAGTTTGATTGTTACTCCTTTAGTATTTTTCACATTCTTCAAAGAAAATCTTGGAAGTAGTTGTTTTTCTTTTCACAGTTTTTGAGTGTACACTTTGGTACTTCATTCTCAGTGTTTGATTGTTTTATTTATTTTATCTCTTGGTATTACTCAGTTTTCCCTCTTATAGTTTTTTATTTATTTCTTTTTAGATTTCTTGTGCCTTTACTCTTGAATCTTGAAGATCTGTATCTGAAGATTTAGATAAATTATAAATATTTGGTTGAAATTGATGTTACGATAAATTTTGACTTAAATGAATTTCTGTTATACTTGTTAGCTTCTGCCATATCATAAATGTTGATACCTTCTATATCTTTCTTCAGAGTAGTAGCGTTTTCTTATATATAGGTTTTGGTTTCATTAATTCCTCTGTGGTTAGTCTTCCCTTGCTAATAGTGATCCATAATCTATTTCTGTCTACCTGTGTTGTTAGCTTAGCTCTGCCTGCATTGGTTGTAGTTCTACACCAGGTGGGAACTAAGTAATTCTTCACCAGGTGGGTAGAGGAAACATGCAGAGTGGGTAGAGGGAACCTTCAGATAATAATTCAATTTATGTACCTTAAGTATAACATAGCCAAATAAAAGATCCATGAGATGCTGGACGAGAGCTTATGTATAGCAGTTCTGCCCAAGTCCAGAGAACTTGTATAATAGTTAATGGACTATGTACAATAAGCCAAGTGGCTGCAGTACAACATGTTCAGAACTAACAACTTCCACACTACTAACCTGAAATGTATATGAATGGCTTTTGTTTCAGTTGTACATCCCAGATACATTTGCTTTGATGGCACAAATATTACGCATGTACTATTCTATTCTATTATACTTTGAGATTGAGATGAAAGTATTGATAAGCTACTGTTAACAGTATTGGTAATTAATCTATTTCTTTGTTTTGTTTTAATGAAGTTAACTTTACTAATGATGCTTAAGAACCGTGAGTGTGAGATCTTATCATTTGTTTATGTGTTGCACTATTTTCATGAAGTTTCAATGCCTGAATCTCTGATTTTAGTGAACTAGAACCAACTTTACCTTTGCCTTTGTTTTGAAATCTTTATCACTACAAACCCATTTAAAAGTTGATTCCCATTCTTTGCGATATTTTTAGATCCTCTTTTTTTTCTCAAATTTTCTTTTTTGGAGGGGTTGATGAACCAGTGCCCTGTTCAGAATCTCTTTCATCATTATTAGTTACTTGAATTCTCCAAGTAAAAAAATGCTTGCTGTTATACCTCAGTAGGTATATGTTAATAAAACAAAGTTGTAATTTTCGTACAAATACTATAATTATAGTACATTTGGCATCATTGACGAGATGTTCAAAGTTAAACAACCATGCTCAGCTTGATAAATGAAAATTTCGGTTATTTTCGGCTGCCCTCGCAAAAGGAGTGAGGCAGTGAGGAGTTGGGGCGATTATTTTCTGCATGTTGAACTAAATTTCGTTTTAATATATGGTGTTAATGTGTAACTTTTTTTATTGGTCGACTGTTTCAAACCTTTTTCAGACACAATGTATTAAAGTTGTATGCTCCATGTTTTTTGGCTTAAGATTCTAAAGAACTTGTTCTGGGCTCTTTCTATTTGATGAGGTAGGGAAGAAGGCGAAAGAATGGACCACTATACCAGAGACCTATTACCAGGTAGCAGAACAGTCTATTGAAAGTAAAACTGGAAGGAGAAGGATTTACCTTTATAAAATAATTCATAGTTAAGATGATGTTACTAATAATAATGAGGAAAGACAATTAATTTCATAACAGAACAAAATCTATTAGTACTGAACACTAAGATACCAATTAAAAGAATCTTATAAAAGTACATTGATAGATACCAATGGTAAATACACAAATCCGAGAGACCATGTGCTGGTAGAATAAAGATATAAGCAATTGGAATTGGTGCAGTGGTTTCAGAGGTTAGCTTAAACAAACATTATGACATGCGATTTTTATATATAAAAACTATCTGATCTGGCCACGCTTCGCTGTGACTTGGTTAATATATGATTAATATTATGGTAAGATAAATGCACTAATAGTCGACACTGCTACATTAGTCGACACACCAACATTCAAATTCAACAAATAAGGGAAGTGAAACCATTCAAACATTCCCGCAGCGGAATGAACGTCGGGAGTAATCGTTCTATGTATTTCCTATCGCCTGAAGAAACGTGCGAACTAAGTTAATGTGGTTATATTGTTTGGATTTGATGTAAACAGGTATCTACTTAGTGATTCTTATGAAAACAAATAAGACGTAAGTATTAGTAAATTGTACTTATAAAATATTATGTTTTATTTTTATGCATCAAGCAAGAATAAATACGTATTTCAAAATTACATTGTTCTTTTTAGACATAATTATTTAGGCTTTCTACTATAATATAATAGATTTATGGTGACCAATTTATTGCAAGAAAACATTATTTTGTTCGGTTCCAGTATTTGACAGGGATGTCGACAATTGGAACATTTAGTTGTCAATAACTAAGCATATTATATATTTTGTTTTCAGATGTCACAAAGAAGACTTCGCAATTATTCTGATGCTTCTATGTTGGTAGAAATTGTAGATGTAAGTAGATGTGCCATATAAAGCTGAGGCTAAGAAATATAGTGTTCCTAGAGTTACACTAATGGGCATACATAAAGGTGCCAATTAAAGTAAAAATGGGAGCCACAAGTATTTTTTGTCCAGAAAAAGAAAATCTACTTATTGAATGGGTGAGATGTATGGCCAAAGCTAGCTTTCCAGTTAGTAAAGAAACATTTTTGAATAGTGTTGGCAAATTAGCAAAGGAATTAAATCTGAAATTTGGAAGTGATTAAACACCAGGACGAAAATGGTTATCACTTTTTCTAGAAAGTAATCATGAAATAACTCCATGCGTAAGCCAAAATTTGACAGCTATGAGAAGAAATATTAACCAGGAAAATATTAATAGCTGGTTCGTTGATGTTAAGAGTTATCTTATCGATAATATTTTTGTGGACATCTTAAAAGATGAACAACATGTATTCAAGTCAGATGAAACAGCTTTTTTTCTGAAGTCTAAAACCAGGAAAAGTTTTGGCAGAAAAGGGAAGCAAAACAGTACACGGCTGAGGTACTACCTAGCTACCTTACTATTAATGTAATTATTAAAATACAGATTATAGACATTTTTTGACATTTTTAAAACACATTTTAATTCTTTGTCAAGTGCAATTACATTCTCTAAGAAAAAAGTTTATTATTTTCTTTTATAAAATTAGTTAATAAATATATTTTAATAGCAACCTATAAGGAGTAAAATACTATAATAGTATAAATATACCTTCAAATTTGATTTAAAAAAAATATATATTCTTAAAATTTATTTCTTAAAGTGTTGACCATTGGTGCATTTACCTTATCTCATTCTTGATATTACTCAAATCTGACCCACAGGAAATATGAAGGACTATTTAACAACAGATGGTGAAGCAATTACTTATTATTTTTGAAAATATTTCAATTTAAATTTTTTAATGTTCCTTCATTAATTAGTTTGATATTAGGAAATAAAACTTTTTTTCGAAATAGTTAAAATTTTACGTAATTACTTAAATTTGTTTTAAGAAATAACTTAGTTTTAGTTAAAATCGATTTCCCAATCAAAATTTTTCAAACTTTTAAAAATAATTCCTTTAATTGGCCTAGATGCAAGGTGACCTAGGTGAAAAGGTCAGATTTTTAATAATTTTCTTGACTCTTCTCGGTTACCAATTAATTACAATTTTTTTTTAAATTAATGTACAATCCTTTTAGAAATGTACACATACATTCACTTTTGCGTAATCTAATTTGTAAATTTTTTTGTTTGTACTTATGCAGGCACATACTATATATAGATCCAAAGTTTATACATTGCTTATTAATTTGTTATGTGTGCTTATGTGACACAGCAAGTGAGATCAAATATAACATTTGATTAAACGCAATCTAAGTACACTACTTTATGCTTAAACATATTGATTCTTACCATTTAAGTTTGGAACCATAACAACGGAATCAGGTGCTTCCAATAGATTTTTAACTACCTCAATTTGTATAAGAACTTACCTCAATATAATAGCTATTGGTATTAAAGAACTAAAGAATATTGTAACGAGAAATTAGACTCATGGTTCAATTTACTTACACTATTTTGGGAGTAAGTAGTAGTTCATCTTTTGACTTATTTTATTTGATTTGATCTATTTGATTCACTTGTTTTTTAATATTTGTGTTGTTATGTCTACTATTACGTTAAAGTTCTCTGCCTTTTGTATGACTGTCATTATATTCTCTGCTGTTGTCTCTCCTAGCCTTGTTCTCATATCTTGTTGTTTATCGTGAAAAACGTTGCAATGGAATATGCACTGCTCGCGCACTCCACATTCTATACATAAATCGTTTTCAGTTTTCCTTATGCGATATGTATAAGACCTAACTGAGCCGTGTCCCGTCAGGAATTGTGTAAAAAAGTAATTTGTTGGTTTAAACCTCCATTTATATAACTCGTTCACATCTGGAATTAGTGACTTTGTCCATTGTGCTTTTCCTACCTCTGAAAGAGTTTCGCCAACTTCAGTTTGCGATCTGCGAATTATTGCATATTCAAAAGTCTGTTCTCTGTATCAATTCGGGTTTTTTTAACTACAAGTTTTATTGCATCTGGCGTTACTTTATCTGGACCTGGGTTTTTACCTGTCTTTATATTTGCTGCTGCTTGGATGATCACTTCAGTAAGTAGTAAACTCTGCAGGTAGAATATTTTTGTCTATCCATAGAAATGTGTTATCGGGCTTCCTTGGAAATAGGGGGTTCGCTATCTATTTCCATCTTTTTTTTTGCACTAAGGTTATATGGAGTCTTAAATCTTAGACTTTTTATGGCAATCCTGTATGCCTCGCCCCACATATCTTCTTCCAGCGCGGCGCACAAGTTCTGCTAACATGTACGTTTAGCTCTTTTAATTTCTCTACTGATCTCTTTTTTTGCGCTTTTATATGCCTCCTTATGTTCTTCTTGGTTTCTGCGCCTTTGTGCTATTCACCTGCATCTTAGGCATTCCTCTCATTTATTTTGGAATTGATTATTCCACCAGTAAGGTACTGTGTTTGTGGTGTGCCTATTTGTAATACTTCTTTTTGTGTGCATTTGTGATATTTTCTAGGAACTTATTGAAGTTGATAGTTTCTTCTGATAAGTTATTTATTTCTCTTTTAAATTTTTCTTTATCGAATACTATCCTCTTCCTGTCGTATTTTGTGACCTTGTGCCAACTTCATACATGATATACCGGTGAAAGGTGAAAATATTCTCATCTAGTACATCCCAATCTTTAATCTTCGTGGCACCACCTCTGCTTGCTAGGGTAATCTATATAACTTTAAGCGAAGAAGTTATTAGCAATACACAGAAGAGAAAAAATTCAGGATTTGGTATGATGGAGAATGTGAAAAAGAAACAGAGTTAATAAGAAGAGCCAAACAGTAACAAAATGAACATTGACAATGACAATGAAAGTAACAAAATAGCTTATAAAGATGCAAGAAGAGAAATTAAAAAACTATGTAGAAAAAAGAAAATAATATATCAGAAGAATAAGCTGAAATAAATTCAGGAATTTATTCATCATTTGAATTGAGGAAGTTTCATCAATAAATAAGGTCATTTTACCAGGAAATTAAAAGGATACCAGAATCAGAGTATATATATCAAACGTAGCTAAGGTATACTAATAACTAAGACATCAGAGGTACTGGAATGGTGGAAAAGCTACTTGCAAAGTTTAATAAATAGCAATGGAGAAGAACAGAACATGATACACGATAGGGCACAGAAGATAGAAGGAAATTAACTGGAAATAGAGGCACTAATAGAGATAATTAAAAATAATAATGTCCTGGATCGACATCAATAACATCTAAAATACTAAACAAGAAGGAGAGCTGCTATGTGAACTAATACATTTGTTTATTAAGAAGACCTGGAAAGATGAAAAAATACTGGGGGGCTGGTTGATAGCAAGAATACCTATACATAAAAAAGGCGATAAAGCACTGTGTGTAAATTATATAGGTATTACACTACTAGAAACATAAGAGACTGGCTCAATGCTTAAGGGGGAGAATAAATGAATATATGGAAAACATATTGGAGGAACAGCAGCAGGTTTTAGACGTAATCGATTAGTAACAAACTAGATCTTTGTGCTGACAGAACTATAAGCAAATGATTACGAGTATAAGAGTATTATGTACGTTCTTTTTGTCGATTTCAAGCAGGTTTACGACTGAAACTATAAAAAACAAATATAGAAAACAAATGTATCAGGCGATGAACGAACTAGGAATACCTAACAAGTTGATTTGCCTGATTAAAGATACCTTAGATAACACTACATACAAATGAATTTGAAGTAAAAGACAAAAGACCAGATAATGTGCCCGATGTGAACCAAAACAGAGAAAACAATATTTATGAATACCAATGTATAGAATTTGCAGATGACGTAACAATATTAGCAAAAACGAATTGAAAATAATTTATATGAATAGCAAAAGAAGCAAATAGATACGGATTAAGAAGATATCAAGAAAAGATGAAGTACATGATAATATGACACATAGAATAAGATAATGAACAATACCTAATAATATGAATGGAGGAAAAAAGATATAGTTTCAAAAGTGTCAAAGAATTTACATATTTAGGAGTGCCGCTGTAAGATCAATCCATACATTGGCGAGATTAAGTATCCTTAATAGTGCGTGATAGAATTCATTCACATATTTTTCACCATCAGATGAAAATAAACTTTCATATATTAAATAAGAGATTTCCTACAACGCCGTTTCATATTTTCAATGATGCATAAGCTGTAGAAGTGAAGTTGTTTTCGCTGGAAGAAAGAAGTATCTTATTTTGATCGTCCGTTTTCATCTTACAATTGGTGTGAATTGGTGCATTATCCATTACCAGCAATGCTTTCATCATCGTCATCTTTGACTCGACAATCCTTCGTGGATCTTGGCGTGCTCCAAGATTCGTCGCAATTCTGTTCCGTCTTAACTCCATCTAACCACATAATTCGCAGCCGGCCTCTGCTTCTTCTTCCTACTGGTGTTCCTGTAGTTAGCATTTTAGCAACCGTGTTGTCTGCATTCATATTATGTGTCCAGCCCATCAAAGTCACTCTCTTTTAAATCGAAAGGGTACCAATTTGAACATTTATGGGCAAATTAAAATTTTAGGAAATCATTTTTGTATTGTTAGTAGATGCACTTGGTCTAGCTTATTCCAAGTTCATTAATGAGTTGCGCGTATTCCAATTTGAGGCACAAATTATTTGGTCGGTACAGCATTGACATTCAAATTTTTAAATAAACGTTTTTTTATAGAAAGGACAGTTAAGGTTTGATTTCACGGATAGTACCTCTACAATTCGCTTATACATATTCCGTCCTTTTAGGACTCATCAGAGCGACTCAGTAAGAAGCCCTTACAGGGGGGTCCCTGTAGAGACACTATACCTTAAATCAAACCTTAACTGTCTTTTCTATATCTTTATTTACTCGTATTTTGAGTATTAGAAGCCAGTTCATGAAAGGTTCTTACTTAGATGAATCGATATGAAATGTAATGCAATTTTAGATTCTCCATATCGGTCCATTCATTGTCTGCTTGCTTTGTAAACCGTAGAAGGCACAGATTTAAGTAAGAATAAAATTAAAGACAGTCAAGATTTCCTTTCACGCAAAAATAGTCTATGTATCTGTTGATACGTATTTCGCTTTAATAAAGCTCATCAGAACAGTTATTCATAAGAAAGCCTATGAATAACTGTTCTGATGAGCTTTATTAAAGCGAAATACGTATCAACAGATACATAGACTATTTTTGCGTGAAAGGAAATCTTGACTGTCTTTAATTTTATTTTTATTCGGATCTACTCTGTATGAGTACAAGAAACCAATTCGCTAACGATTTCTGCTTAGCTGAGGAGACATGTCGTGGAATGCAAATTTTAGATTCCCCATGTCTCTATTAACATCTTTATCAGCGTCTGTTATACCTTGCATTTATAGAAGGTTCAGATTAAGGCAGTTATCTGAATTGTGTTTCGAAACTATTTTACGGATTTAAGTAAGACTTTGAATTTTGGTTTCGAACAAGTAGAAATCTTCGGATTTTTACTTTTTGCTTTGTTTTTTTTTAATTTTGCCATCACTCTGAGGTGTAATCTATGGTAGCATTTGCGCAAAGCATTACCTTTATCGGATCCTCTATAAATGTGTATTTTGTTTCTTTAGCACTGATGGTTAACAGAAACTGACGGTTAATCTATGATTAATTTAAGTTTTTGCAAATATACATTTTGTCACCTAGTATGCTTTATTGTTGATATTATTTTAGTGATGATCATGGGTTCAGCCCTCTTCATTGGGCTGCGATGAAAGGATACAACAAAATTGTGGAAATGTTACTGCTTAGAGGAGCTAGAGTAAATGCCACTAATAGAGGCGATGATACCCCTTTGCATATGGCAGCTGCTCATGGTCACAGGGAGATTGTTAATATGGTAAGTTTTGTGCTTCAACTGTATACATTAAGATTTTGCCACGGTTCTTCTGTTCCTTGATTACCTAAATATTTTGTACTTTATTGTTTTTTATTATTGTTGAAGCGGCTTTATAAAATTCTGATTTCTATATTAACTTTAGTATTCCTTCTAATATTACGTTCTTTGAGGTCTTGTAATCAAATATTTTTTGTGGAAATTTGTTAAACCATTAAACCATGTAACACATATCGAACTTAACTATTAGGAAGTACGCTCATTACAGTGATACATTTGATGTATCTAAGGGTTTGTGTTACTCAATTGTTGGAGATTTAAAATCATTTAAAATTTCACCACATTTGCCTCTTTTATGATTTCTTCCAGAGTACATAATTCAATCTCGAAATCTCCACTCGATACAGTTAAACCACTGTAAACGACTACTATAAAGTGAACACCTGCGAATAAAGACCTATTCTCAATTTCCCGAATTGAAAAATCCCCGTTCTTTTATACCTCTTTATACCGATCCATTCTCTTAAATGTTCGCTGGCACCCATCATCGGAATTTCCTAGTACTCATTAATGATAAAAACACCCTCAGTAAAGGGCAATAAAATTTGATCATTCTTCTTCTTCTTCTTCTTCTTCTTCTTTTTTTATGTAGACATGACTTTGTCTGTTTTTCAATGTGCCTCCAGTAAGGTGTCGTTCCATCGTTTTCGTGGTCTTCCTACTGATCGTTTTCCTATTGGGAAACCGTCTCTTGCCGTCTTTACTACTCTATTTGGACTAATCACTATGAGATTTCCATTGTTAGAGCCTAATCTTTAAAACCTATAGCATGAAATTTCGGTTTTGAGTATTGGCAACAAATTAATGTGAGTCATTTGAAATAAGCCTAAAAAACGCTGAATTTAAACTTTCACATTACAAACGATCTAAAACATTTAAAACTGCTTCTTTTCAATAACATAAGTACCTTTTTCAAAACTACACAACTTCAGCTACAAACTCCACCCAATACCGTCTTCGTGGAAGCATTCTCCTGACGTGCGATCGTTTGTAATATAAAAGTTTAAATTCTGCGTTTTTTCGGCATATTTCAAATGCCTCATATTTGTTGCCAAAACTCAAAATCGAAATCTCCTGTTATGGGTTTTAAAGCTTAGACTCTTACAATGGAAATTCCACTATGACCGGTCAATGAGTGTGATCAATTTTATTGATCTCACGTGAATCGTAAAAAATGGCAAAAATCGCACAACCTTTATATATTTGACACGTTTATAAAAACTGACTTCATTTGCGACAAAATCCAAAAAGTGCATACGAAAGCTGCACTCTTTTTACTTTAAAACGCATTTTGATCTTTGTCGATAGGACACTCTGATCAAAAAGGTATCGAATTTTTACCGTCGAGTCGATACAAATTTTATTTAAAATTGATTTCGCGCGCTTAACTGGCATTCAAAATCACCGGTCGCTTCAAGCGTTGTTTCCGAGTAATAAATATTTTTGTTCAGAATTATCTTAGCTACATTTTTTATTTAAAATATTTTTTTCTACGGCGTACATATTCTTCGTAAATCGATTTTTTCCGTTTCCGCCCCTACAAGGGAACGTTTTAGAGGGAAGCCGGAAGTAGGAGTGGTAATAAACTTTTTTGTATCTTTTTGGGGTACCAAAATTCACATTTTCACCAAAAATCAGCTTGTTCGTAGAATTTTTAGAGGTCAAATCTCCGACGACTGGACTAAAAGGTGACTTAATAGTTTATTTTCGGTAAATGTGGGGACTAATTATAATCAACTGTATTACCTTATGGAAAGCGTGAAATAAAGTTAACTTTATGGCACTTTTTTAACCTTTTTTTATTTTTTTTTCACTCTAATTATAAATGGTCGTTTTAAGTGCAACAACTCTGTGTAATATAAGTAACTTTAAATATAAGGCGTAGAAACATGATATTGTTCAGTGTTTACTTCATTTACAGGGTAAACCTTCTTTTTATTTCCAATGTTTCTTGTTTCTTTTCAATGTTTCTAAAAACATTGTATTTTGAAAATTCCTTCTATCTGAACGACAAATCTTGAAATCGTTTACCTTGTCGTACTTTGATGCTCTACAGTCCTTTAAGTAAACAGTTTTCTTCACGACATCTCCCCATTCTTCTGTGTTGTTGTCTTGCGGTCTGATTCCCAATCTCAATCTAGTTTTCCAAAAAGTAGCGCCAGCTTTTGGTTTCTCCTTTACCTCCAGAGTTCACCATCTCTATCTGGTCCATAAATTTTTCTGAGGATTTTTCTCTTCCACTTTCTGAGCGTTTCTTCATTCTTGCTGGACAAAGTCCTACTTCAATACATTACTACTGGACGGATCACTCGTAGGTATAAGATCTTCTTTGTGTTCCTTCTGACAACTCTGGAATTAAAGAACTAACTGCAGTAGAGTAAAATAGCTTCTGTTAGCCGCTGTCATCCTGGCTTTAATCTCCTCCTTCACAGAATTGTTTTCGGTCACTACTGTACGTAAAACTTGCCTTTCTCCATTGGTAGTGTCCATTTGTAGTGACTTTTTGATCTTGTATTTCCCCCTAGTTCTATGACGTGGGCATGCACTTAAGTTTTTTCTCTGGAAACTCTCAGTCCTTCCTCCCTAGTATGGCGTTCCAGAGCTGTATAGGACTCTTCAAAGACATTCTGTTAAACTGGATTACCTGTTAACCTTCATATAATTCCTTCAAGAGCCAAGTTGTGAATAGTACATCTCATTTCATTAAACCGATTGTTTGCTGTAACATCAAGTGGAACATCAAATTCAGTCAGTGTTCTATACACATATGCTTTATTTAACAACAATCGTTTTCTTTCTGAGTCTATGCAGAGCTACTATACATCTTGAAATCGTTTAGTTTATCACATTAATAGAATTATTTAAGTATATAATTTGTGGTACATTACTCACGATGTATTTGATAAATCTTTTTGTAAAGTGCAATGGTAAACAGACAAACTTACTGTAATTATTTATTTCTACATAAATTTAATACACATATATTTGTTACAGCTTCTCCGTCAAAGGGCAGATGTAAATTTTACAAATGAACATGGAAATTCGCCATTGCATTATGCATGTTTCTGGAATTATATTGAAATAGCAGAAGATTTAGTTCATCATGGTGCAAAGGTAGCTATAGCCAACAAATATGGACAGACAGCACTTGACAAAAGTAAAGGAAATTTAGCTAAAGCCTTGCATGACATAGCTGTCGAATCTGGACAAGATCTGAAAAAAATTAAGTTTAAGGATCAAAGTTATCTAGGTCTAAAAACAAGATCTAGAGATGCGACTCTATCTCGTCATAAAGGTATTAACATCAAAGAATTAGAAATGAAAAAGAAAATAGCTGACACACATAGCGGCATTACTTACATCGGAAGATGGCAAAATAATGACATCGTGGCTAAAATACTTAACGTAAGAGATGTGACTTCCAGAATATCTAGAGACTTCAATGAAGAGTTTCCAAAACTGCGTATATTTTCTCATCCAAATATATTGCCTGTTATTGGTTGTTGCAATAGCCCGCCTCATCTAATCATTATTAGTCAGCTTTTACCTTTGGGATCATTGTATAATGTATTGCATGAAGGAAGCGGGGGTATTGTTGTAGATACTGCACAAGCTCTTCGTTTTGCAATAGACATTGCAAAAGGAATGGCTTTCTTACACAGTTTGGAACGAACAACGCCTGAATATTTCTTGAATAGCCGGCATGTTATGATCGACGATGATCTGACTGCCAGACTTAGTATGGCAGATGCCAAGTTCAGCTTCCAAGAAAAAGGTAGAATTTACTACCCTGCTTGGATGTCTCCAGAAGCTCTACAGAAAAAAATTACTGACAGAAATTGGGAAGCTTCTGACATGTGGAGTTATGCCATTTTACTTTGGGAACTAGCTACGAGAGAAGTGCCATTTGCCGACCAAAGCCCGATGGAAGTAGGCATGAGGATCGCTTTGGAAGGATTAAGAATTAGTATCAAACCAGGAATCTCATCTCATATGACCAAATTAATTAATATTTGCATGAACGAGGATCCAGGAAAACGGCCCACTTTCGATATGATTTTGCCAATTTTGGACCGAATGGTCCGTTAATAATTGGTATTATGCCACTTCATTATCGATTAGGAAGTTTGTTTAATGTCTTCTTAAAAAAACGGTTATCGTCTCATCTGGATTGTTACTCACATGAATTAATATAAATTGCTCTGTAACTCTTTATGTAAAGGACATTTAAATTTAGCTTTAAATTTCTTAACTCGATTTCAAGTTTATACTGATGGAAAAAATGATCCATAGATATTTTTTTTAAGTATTATTTATTTATTTCTGAAACTTTGTCACTCCTAAGAAGCTGCACCTAGGTAGCTCAGGAGTGAGTGTATTTACTCTTGGTGCCTAATGATCTAGCTCCGATTCCCCCACTATAAAATTCAAAAAATATGTGTTAAGCCGCTGCTTTGAAGGCCCTCACAAAACACGACGTCTTACTCTGTGTAGTACAGCTCTTCTACGCTTCCGATTCAACGTTCTGTAGGTTCCGGTATATCTATGTACACTTAATGATATATAAGACACAAAACAGATATATGTAGAGTGGTTGCTCACACTAAGAAGATGATAAGAGGATTATTAGGTACTATGTTATTTTAATCGCACTTCGTGTTAACGTTGAGGCACTCGTGTCAATTTTGGAACTGTTCAAATAATTTGTTCCAGCCTCTATTTTTAATAGTCCAATCCATAATTATCGATGCATAGTTTCACTAATGTGTTTTTTTTGTTTTCCTTTCGATACTTTTTATTACAAAGAAAATTTTGTAAAAGCTGCGATTTATTTCTCAAGTCAAGTGTCATTTTAGCTCGATACACTTGACCCAGCGAAGCTTGAACTTCTTTAACCCGTCTGAAACATATTTTTACCCATCGAGTGATTTTTCAAGTTTGTAAACAAAAAGAAGTCGCACGGTGCCAAATCTGGAGAATATGCAGGATGGGGTAGCAGTTCGTAGTCAAATTTGGCCGTGGCGACAGCGGAGGTGTGAGACTGTCAGGAGGATGTCATGGTTGGAAGTTCTGATTCGCCATTCGGAAGTGCAATAATTTGGAATCGTAGAGCAGTGCGACCGTTTTGCTTTTCTCCAAGTAGTCGGTGATCACACCTTGTGAATCCCAGAAAACGGTGGCTTTTACCTTTCCGGCCGATAAGACAGTCTTCGTCTTTTTCAGAGCACGTTCGCCGAGTCAAGTCCACTTTGTCGATTGTTCCTTAGTCTCTAGTGTGTACCAGTGGATCCATGTTTCGTTGATGGTCATGAAACGACGCAGATGTTCCTTCGGATTGGGCTTAAACGACGTCAAATACTGCTGTGAATTGGCCCACGGTGTTACGCTTGTTGCGCAACTTTCTCATGACCAAAATTGCATGCAGGATATAACCCACATTTATCTACGACTAAGCACTTATCAGACCGCCGTTGTATTTGTATAATGTGGCACGCAGTAAACGTTGATTATTGTCAAGTTTTATCGCGCTTGTTTTAAGAGGACCCTTTTTAATGGCATTAATCAAGTAAAACGTGACAATAAAACAATAGCAGATAGTACTAATACTTGCAAGTTCAGATATGCCACTGAATGAATGTTGAGTTTCCGATCGTTTCTTAGGTGGGAGGAGTCCTGTCACTCGAGGTGAATGTACGTTGTTTGCAATTCTTCATGAATGGCGATTTCTATATGTTTCTAACAAGTTTCAGATTAAATTATATAATAAATATACTTACTGCCATATTGCAGTCTAAAAAATATACGACATTTTTATATGGATCGTTTTTTTTTTGTTGGCAAGATTAGTTTTTTCAATCTTAGGAGTCGTACGAATTATTAATACGTGACAATGTTCGGTGTATTTATGTTATTAACGTATCGTTCCATTTAAAAAGATATAACCGTAGGCACAATCGTTTAACGATGTATAGATGTAAAATTGATCTGTAATTCATATTAAAAAAATATTTAAGTGCCTTTAAAACTGCCTTATTAGGGATTGTAACATAGCTTTTATTTTTTTAACGATTTTTAAATTAATATAATAATATATTTATGTATTTAATTTTGTAAGATGTTCTAATAATCTAGGTGTTAACTACTTAAGAATTTGTTTATAAATGTGTGTTTTTTGCTAATTGTAATTACTTAAACATCAAATTAATAAATTGTTATAAATTTATTTTAAATTGGTAATTTTTATTCCGAGGCACGGAATAGTCGTGGGATACGGAATATAAGACAGTTAAAGAATTGATAAAAGTGGCATAAAACGTCATATACACCTTCGATTAAATTGGGCTGTTTCACCAACAGTTGTACAATGTATGGTATTCTTTAATGTGCTGCAAAATTGTAGAAAGTCAATCTTGTTCTAAATTAATTGCTCATATAGTGGCGTCGGACCAACATTTCATCATGTTGTAACAAAAATTGTAGAAGTGGGCTTTTGTGGTAAGTAAACATGTAACAAAAATATGGAATTAGCTGATGTAGTGACCAAGGTAACAAAAAATGGAAGAAATGTGCTCACAACACAAAATGTGTGAGACTTAATGTAGATTAGCGAGTAGACTATGCCGGAGAATGACCAATTGAAACTCGAGCAGGATTCGGCCAATTTGCATGCCCGTAAAAGACAGTTAGAAATGGATAAGACAAACTGATAGAATCAAGGATAACGAACGAGGAAAGAATACTGACATAAGGAACATACTAAAAAAATATTGTGGGCGCCAGGAAAGTTTCAACGTTACTTCCCAAGGTATGTTATATTGCTAAAGGGTTGTCTTAATTAGTATGCGCTAACGCTAAATTGAATAAAAAAGAAAAATTAAAAACCTATTTTTGAAAATTTAATCTACTCGTTTACTAGAAAAAAACCTTTGGGAGGAGTGTCACCAAACCTTCCCCCAACTTTTTTTTTAGTATAATATTGGATTAAAAACGGGGCGTCAATAGAATGAAATACCTATTTTACAACTTTTTGTCTATTGGTATTTGTTTGTAAAATCACTAATTAAGAAGATACATCCACTTTTTTAACTGCCAAGCTAGGATAATACAATTATACAGATATCAAGTTTATTATTCGAGTATTCAAATTGTTGCTGTGTTCTCTACCTTAATATTTATTTGTCTGTTATTCTGAACAAAAGTTTTGTTTGAATTAATTAAATTGAAAATGAAGAATTACAGTTTTTTCTGAAATGACAGAATAACAATTTAAATTTTATTATTAATTTAACAATAAACCGAATTTTAGAAACTTTAGAAGACATTTTTGATTTGTCAAAATATTCGGTATTTATTTTTGAAACAAAGTAGAGCCTGTATAAACGGTTTTAGAGCAATATTAAAAATTTCTGTTTTATTTTGTAACTTTAACCCATTTATGCCCAACGGGTCGTTAAACACCCAACTAACAAAAATATGTTCCAAGCAAATATGTCGAATTTACCAGTAGCCGTTTGTTTACAAGTTCATTCCTGACTATGCAAGTAAGCAGTTTATTTATTGCAAACCGTTTATTTCGCTCGTAGTTTTCATACAGTGTACATCAAAATAGACCTTGAATAACGTTCGCAGCATGGCTTCATTCAAAAATGTGTAAGTACATTTAAATAAATCATTTTATTAATTAAATTCATTTTATATAGTTAAACACAAGTTGTTTTAACACATTATAATATTACTAGTATGAAAATAATTTTATATATATATTATCATAAATATAATATTATATTTTGATGGGTCGTTAACGACCCGTTGGGTGCATGACATATCATAATGAGAAAATTTTGTTTTAGTAAGAAACCATTATCTACTGCAGAAATTCTGGAGGAAATAGAAAAAATTGAAAATAGTGAGGATATACCGGATGATATATATTGTTGTGAATTTATTAAAAGGTTCAATATTTATAACACTTATGGATTTAATTTATTTTTTATTTATATTAACTTATCTGACAATAATTTATATCTATCCGTACGTAACAATCAAATTCGCGAGCGCGTCTTCTGAATTAACTCCTTTCTATTCTCCAAAAAGTCCTGTTATATATTCACTACTGTTAGACTAGAAACGTCTAAAACCTTCGGCGGCGAAACGGTAAAGGCAAACTGGATTTCCCGCATCGGTTCGACCTTGTTCTGGAAATTCCATTCAGGTAAATAGACGCCTCTCGTAAAATCTAAAACATAAGCATGTGAATAAAAACATGTTTACAGGTTAAAACTATGACTCATATTTTTACGTAACAATATGTTTTGCCTCCAGATAATAATGGCTGGTTAACCGATTCGGATTCTGGAGACGAGGAATGTAATGATCCGGATAGACTAAATAGAGATCAATTAAATGCCCATGCTGAAGTACAATTTCAGAATGATGAGAAAAACATAGAAAATGAAGTTCTTCAAGAATCATCTGATTTTAATGTAAAACATCGAACAAAAAAAAAAATAAAGAAAATGCCAAGCAAATCGTCGAACATGATAAATTTGCCAACATTACATGCCGATTCCAATCTACCGAGATTACCAGTTTTAACACTTACTACTGAAAGTAACTCAGTTGAATTTTTTGAATTGTTCATGAGCAGAGAAATAGAGTATTTAATTAAAGAAACAACAAATTATGCTGCCTACTTATTAATTTTATGTATTCTTGGGAATTTTAATTTTAAGTGGTTACGTTCCATTACCAAAGCGAAGAATGTATTGGCAAAACTCCGATGATACACATATTATTTTAGTAACGAAGTCTATGAGACTCAATAGATTTGAAGAGATATTTAGATTTTTTCATCCTGCAGACAACAATCACCTTGCCGAAAATGATAAATTGGCCAAGATTAGACCTTTCATCGACAAATTAAATACAAAGTTTTTAAGTACGCGAAAACAGAACAGAAAAGTGTCCTTTAGAATATAAAAGAAGTATGACAAAACAACCAAGAGGATATTATTGTAGCTCTTTTGATGACAGCACTAAAATTGCGGCTGTAAAATGGAAAGATAATAATGTTGTCACCATATTATCCAAAAAACCAACCAATATTCAGCAAAAGAAAAACAAAAAATTCAAATAGATCAACCATCTGTTATTTCGCAATACAACAAATTTATGGGAGGAGTCGACTTGATGGACAACAACATTTCGAACTATAGAATAAAAATACGTGGAAAAAAATGGTACTTTCCAATATGGATATGGATGCTGGATGTTTGTGTAACTAATGCTTGGACACTAGCACGATAATTATGGAAAACCAGCATCTAATTATTACTGGTGCTCAAAGAAGAAGATGTCGTGTATGTTCAAATAAAACTACAAAAGCATGCGATAGATGTGAAATTCCACTCCACGATAAATGCTTCAAAGATTATCATACAAACTATTTTAGGCCTTAATAATATATTTTATAAATAATATAATTAAACTATGCCTGCTTCATTGTTTTTATTTTAGAGAGTAAATGTTTAATTTGTTAGAAGAAAATAAAATAAAATGTAATTGTATAAAAGGTATTATTTTTATTTTGTACCCCTATGTGCCCAACGGGTCGTTAACGACCCAGCCTGTTTTGTCAAACTGTTCAAAAATCAGTTTTTGAAAAAATTTTTAGTAATTTTTCTATGCATTTTAGGGTATTTTATTACATTCTTGAGAAAATCATTAATATATTTGACAAAAATAGTTGTGGGCATAAATGGGTTAACATTATCTGAATTGACGGAAACCTTAAAAGAGGTTAAAAACGGAAAAGCCGCAGGGCCTGGAGACATTCCCATAGAGCTGGTTAAATATGGGCCGACTGCACTTTTAGAATTAATAGTAGACCTTTTCAATAAATGTATGTGGAGACCAGGAAATTCCTAGAGATTGGAATAAATCTTATATAAGCTCCATATATAAGAGAGGGAATAAAAGAGACTGTTCCAATTTAGAGGTATTAGTGTGACGAGCTCTGTGGGCTGGTTGTACGGCAGAATATTAAAGAAGAGGGTTGAAAGACAGATACAAGATATTGAAGACCAAAGCGGCTTTCGTACCGGGAGATCCTGCCTTGATAATATATTTATCCTACGACAAATAATTGAAAAGCGTGTCGAAAGAAGTAGAGAGACCCATTTGGTATTTATAGACCTTGAGAAAGTATATGATAGTGTCCCGTTAAAGAAAATGTTTGAGGTCCTCAAAAGGTCCGGATTGGATTCGACGTATATCCGAGCGATATATAAATTGTACGAAAATGCAGTTAGTTGTGTAAAAATTGGAACCAGAACCTCAAATGAATTTAAAGTCACTAAAGGCCTAAAGCAAGGATGCTGTTTGTCACCGACACTCTTTAAAATATACGTCCAAGAAGCATTGAGGAATTGGAGAAATAAATGTAGATTTATGGGCATCGAAGTGGGACAAGAAACTCTGTATACATTGTTGTTTGCAGATGATCAGGTGGTGGTTGCAACCGATGAGGAAGATATAAATTATATGGATCGAAAATTATTTGAGGAATATGCCAAATGGGGGCTTACTGTAAACATAAGCAAAACAGAATATTTAAAAATTGGAGGAAATACCACAGATCTGAGGCTTGAAAACGCAGTCATAAAAGGCTGCAACCAGTATAAATATCTAGGAAGCATCATATCAGCAGATGGCAGAGTTAAGATAGATGTACAAAACCGAATAACCCAAGGGAAAAATGCATCCGAATACTGAATTCATTACTGTGGTCTAATAAAATAAAGATGCATACCAAACTTCGCGTATACAGAGCAATTGTAGAACCAATTACCACATATGGTGCCGAATGTTGGACGATGACAAAGAATGAACGAGATAAAGTAGACGTTGTGGAAATGGATTATCTTAGAAGGTCATGTCGAGTATCGAGAATGGAAAGAATCAGGAATGAGGAAATACGAAACCGTGCAGGAATTAGAGATACTCTTTCAGATAGAATACAAGGAAGGCAATTACAATGGTATGGTCACGTGATGAGAATGGAGGAGGAGCGGTGGCCAAAGAAAGCCTTAATGTATGTTCCGCCAGAAAGAAGGAAAAGGGGAAGACCACCAAATTCCTGGAGAAGAGAAATTACAAAAACAATGCAATCTAGAGGCTTAGAAGAGGGAGATTGGAGAGATAGGAAAAGATGGAGGCTGAAATGCGGGAAGCGGCAATCGCCGTAGGACCCCCGTTATATGATGATGATAAATGGGTTAACACCTTGTAACTTTTTCTAGGTAAACTTTTGCATATAGGTAAGTTAAGCCAAATCCACTTATTCTCATCCTGCCTAAGAGATCTTCAGTTAAATGTGTACACAAATACCTGACATACGAGATATTATGAAGTTATTACACTATCCATCTATATAAAAGGCTAGGACGACAAGCCACACTGTTTGTCCGGTAGAGTAACTACGTCACCTAGGAAAAAAATCTGAACCACCAAGATCTAACATTTCAATCATATTTTGTTATTGAAACGATATGTTTAATTAATAATACTAATAATATTAATTGCATATTAATATTATTGGTTACTGTAATTTTAAGGTAAGAAGCAAAATAATTTAAAGCTTTATGTTAGTTTAGATTTAAACTCCTAGCGCCACCTAGGAAAGAAATCCTGAACTACCAAGTCACATTTCCACCTATTGAGTTAATCATATATTTTGTTCTTGAAACGATACGTTTACTTAATTAATTTTACTATTCTAATAATATTAATTACATATAATAATACATACTAATTACATATATAAGTAATAATACGATTATTTATTTCGCAAAATAAGTTGAAGCTTTATCGCTGGTTTTTGTACGTAAATCGATTTCATAAGACTTCAGGCAAAAGTTGAGCGATTCTCCGAAAATTGTTAGAAAAACGTCATTTTATTTTTTTATTACATTTTTTTAAAACTTTTATAACAGGTATCCAGATAAATTAAATTAAAAACCATGGCCCCGTGCGTAGACGATAAGAAAGCTATGCTTCCACTCCCAGAGTACAACATGTCATTTTTTGATTTTTTAAAACTATTTTAATAAAATATAATGATAATCAAAATGAAGCAATTAAACATATGTAAATACAAGATAGTAATAAAAATGTAAATAATAAATAAATTCTATTTTATATTTAACAAATTTTGAAAATTACTAAAATCATTAAACAAAATTTTTAAAGAAAAATGTTAACAATCTTTTTATATAAAGGACTAGGATGACAACTCACATTCTACAAATTGATGATTCAAATATCCTTGTACTACACTGATACTCGGAAATTGTACTACATTGATTCTTTGAGCAATATTCGTCTTAACGATTGGTAGGTTACTAACCTTGCCAATCGCCCTCCACGTTTTATCTGGGCTTGGGACCTGCTGTGGTAACCACAGAGCTGCTCAATCCAACCTGCAATTACCCCAGGCAGTTAATAGAACACGATAGCATCGAGGTGGGAAAAAACTCAAAAATAACATAATTAACACAGCAACAGAATCACTCGGAGAGGGGAAAGTAACAAACACTAACATATCAAAAAAGAAAACACCATGATTTAGAGAGGAGGTGAAGACAAAATGTGAAGAAAAGAAGAAAGCTTTTTTACAATACAGAACATCAAAAACACAATAGGCATATAACTACTATAAACGAATTAGAAATTAAACGAATACTTTAGTTAGACACATAAAAAGTGAAGGCTCACAGGAATCACTGGCAGAGCTCAAAACAGATTGAACTCGACTTCTACGGAACGTAGAAAGAAATATGAAGAATGATCAGAGGACAAAGAAAAGAATGATCGAACTATTAAAAACAAAACACATTCAGAAGGAAACATGGGCAGACTACTTTCGATTCCTATTTGCAACACCAGGGGTGATGGCAAACGAAGAAATAAATATTGTGGAGGAAGAGGTAAAGGAAGCATTAAGGGAATTAAAAACAGAAAATCACCAGGAGAGGACAGAATACCGAGCGAACTCCTAAAGTTAGGAGGACCAGATATGACCAAACAACTACTAAAACGAATCCAAAAAATAATAAAACAAAACAGAATTCCTCAAGAATGGAGATCAAGCATCCTAATACCTGTCTTCAAAAAGGGAGACAAATCGGACCCGGAAAATTACAGAGGAATTAATTTATTAAATACAACACTAAAATCAACAACCAAAGTGATAACAAATAAACTGAATGAAATTATAACATTAGCAGAAGAACAACAAGGTTTTAGGTCAGAAATATCATGCACCGACGCTATATATACAAATAAGGATAATATGCATTAGAATACAACAAACCGGCATATCAATATTTCGTGGACCTTAAGAAGGCATTTGACCGGGTCAAATTAAAGGACGATATCCACTTATTGTACGCAAGAGAGATACCTTTAGGAATAATCAAAACGATCGAAATAATCTATCAAAATAACACAATCAAAGTAAAAGTAAACTAAGTGACCCTATTGAACCTGGCAACGGGATAAGACAGGGAGATTCCCTGAGTCCCGTATTGTTCAACCTGATTTATGGATGAAATAATAAAAAAGTAAGAACTAAAAAAGGATACCAAATGGGAGAAAAAAAAACTTAAAATAATCTGCTATGCAGACGACGCAATACTATTCTATCAAAGTGAAGATGCTTTACAATGTATGTTACACTAATTTAATATACCCGTCAGAAAATTTAACATGTTAATTTCCTAAAAAAAGCATCCTACAAAATGCATGGTTATAACAGCAAATTTACTAAGATGGAAATTGGAGCTGAAAGATCAGATAATAGAACAAGTGATGGAGTATAAATATCTAGGCATCACATTATCTAGCTACGGAAAGCTCGAAGTAGAAGTGGAAGATCCAGTGAATTGACCACCTGAATGAAACAATTTAGAGGAATAAAAATATCGGGAAAGAAATAAAAGGTAGAATTTACAAATCCGTCATCAGACCAATAATGATATACGCGGCAGAAACTCGACCTGACACAGAGAGGAAAAAAAGGTGAAGGAGAACATCAAGGATATTGGGTAAGAAATAGAAGAGTAGAATGTAATGATCATATAAGCCGAATGACAACAAATAGAGTAATAAAGACGGCAAGAGACGGTTCCCCAATAGGAATTCAGTAGGAACACCAGAAAACTATGGAACGACAACTTACGGGAGGCGCATTGAAAAACAAAGTCATGTCAACATAAAAAGAAGAAGAAGAAGCAAATTTTACTACTTCATCAATAATTAATTTGTTCGCAAAATTGCTAAAAATATAGGTTACTGTAATTGTACGGTAAGTAAGTAAGTAAATATGTTTTGAGCGTTTTGTGGTGGGGGTAAAATATTTAGTCGGATCGTGACGTATGATACATCGATGAGACAGAAAAAACACATGGCGGCATCATATCTCCGTTGTGAATGTTCCAATTGGAGCGTATGATGCGTTAAATGAAAGGGGAAGTTATAAAAAATACGTTAATATAAGATAATACATTAAGATACAATAAGAAAAAACAAGTAAGGCGACTACCAAACCGGCACTACAGAGTATCTTTATTATTAATGAACGTATAGTTACATACGAGATATCATAGGGCACTATGGATAAAAATAGTTTATCTAAAAGATTGAGTCCAAATAAACAAACGGTCCAATCTTAACATGCGACATAAATGAAAGGGAAGGATATAACTAATATATTAAGATAGAAAAAACAAACAAGGCGACTACTAAAAGGGCATTATAGAGCATTTTCGTTATTAATGAACGTATAGCGACATACGAGCTATCATAGAGTACTATGGATAAAAATAGATTTACTTTAAGTCAAATTTTGATGTATTGACTTAAAGAAGTCCTCTGGCTGAGCATAAAATAAACAACTGCTCGAATCCTAATACGCGAGACAGCAAATGAAAAGGGCGGATATAGCAAATATATTAGGGAAGAAAAAACAAACAAGGCGACTAAAAAAAAGGGCACTATACAGCATCTTCGTTATTAATGAACGTATAGCTACATAGTAGATATCACATGACACTATGGATGATAGTAGACACACTATAAGGTAAATTTGCTTTATTAACCTGAAGAAGGGTTACAGTACAAAAATGAGTACACAATAATTACCTAGCCGAATCCTAGCATGTGACAGATCAAATCAAACGATGCGAGACGTATACTACCCATAATGTATATAGCGTCCTATCAATATATATATATATATATATATATATATATATATATATATATATATATATATATATATATATATATATATATACAGGGTGTCCCGGAAAATAGTGCGTTCCTTAACGATATGTGCAGATTGCAGCATTTAAAACAAAAAAGTCTTTTTTTGTTTTACAAAAAACATTTTTTTCTGAAGTTAACCGTTTTCAAAAAAAAAAAATTATTAATTTTAATCCATTTGATTATTGTTCGCAGAAAAGGAAATACAGCCGGCAACGTTGCGTTCCTTGTTATTCTTCGTTAATTACTGTAAATCAGCTATCATGAATCATCGATCGTTAGGCATAATATGTATTGATACTGATAACAGTGATAGAGATAGAGAAAAGGCATGTATTTGTTTTTATTAAATATTTAATAATTAAAGTTTGAATACTATTTTTACTTACATGGAAAATTATTATTACAATAAATGTTCGAAATGGCCACCATTTGCACAGATACATGCGTTTATTCGACGAATCCAATTATTCTTAATAATATTATTATAAGTATGTAAATTATGTCTGATTATTTCAGCAGCATCCAAAATTCGTTGTCGCAATTGAGCTTCTGTTTTAATTTCATCCTGGTTGTCGTATACTAATGATTTTAGATGTCCCCAAAAATAAAAGTCCATAACATTGCATTCTGGTGTTCTGGGTGGCCACAGAACTTGTCCATTTTTACCGATCCAACGACGAGGAAAAGTGATGTCGAGGAAATCTTTAAGATGTCTCGTAAAATGTGCTGGAGCCCCGTCATGAAGAAACCACATTTCAGAGCGTATTTGTAACGGAAAGTCTTCAAGAAATATCGGTAGAACATGCTGCAAAAAATTTAAATAGGATTCTCCATTCAATCTTCTGGGAAGTTCGTACGGTCCAATCAGACGATAACCAATAATCCCAGCCAATAAATTTATACTAAATTGTTTTTGAAAATTTGTCCTACGTATAGCATACGGGTTTTCATCACTCCACACGTGACAATTGTGAAAATTAAACACACCATTTCTCATAAAACAAGCTTCATCTGCACACAACACTTTGCACGGAAATTCGGGTTCTCTGGCGATTTTGTTTTGAAACCATCTACAAAATCTTAATCTTCGAGGTAAATCGCCTTGGTGTAAATCTTGCACTCGTTGGTAATGGTAAGGATGTAACAGTTGTTCCGTAAATGTCTTGTGAACAATCTTTTTTGAAATGCCAACCATTCTAGCCACAGATCGAGTACTTACTCTTGGATTATTACTGACTATATCCAAAATCACATCTTCTGCATTTAGTCTACGGTTACTTCGTGTTCTACCGCTAGTTTTTTTAGGTATCACAAAACCCGTCTCTAATAACCTTTGGGACACGTTCACAAAACTTCGGGCATTAAGATGTCGTCGTTCGGGATAGCGTTCAACATAAAGTCTAACAGCCCTATTACTGTCACAGTGGGCTTCACCGTACGTAATTAACATATCGTGATACTTGCGAATCGAAAACATTACAATACTATTTATTCTTGAGCTACTGGTAATTACAACATTACAACAAATAATGTACCTTTTCTGTATCAAAATAAATTAAACTATCGCATTCTGTTCATACCTTTTGGAGCGCAACGTTGCCGGATGTATTTGCTTTTCTGTGGACACTAATCAAATGGATTAAATTTAATATATATATTTTTTTGAAAACGGTTGACTTTATAAAAAAATGTTATAAGACTTTTTTGTTTTAAATGCTACACTCAGCCCATACCTTTAAGGAACGCACTATTTTCCGGGACACCCTGTATATATATATATATGTATATATATTTCACTTGTCCAACATGTATAAAATAAATATTAATACGTTTAATTCAATAAATATGGTAAAATCTATATTTAAAAAGTATGTGTTAAGTCTAGATCGTATGTTTGTGCATACACTTTTAGATCTGACTAATTAAGAATATTCAAAATTAAAAAAAAAGAAGAATATTTGCAATAGAGTGATTTTTTATATTCGTTCGTATAAATATAACAAAATTAAATACATGTAATATAGGTACATACTGCACAATGTTTGTAGATTATTATACACATAAATAAATATAATTAAATGTCATACACTATTCCCGTGTTCGTAAATGTTTTTTTGATTTTTTAGTGACAAATGTAAATTTAATATGTATGTAAAACAAAACTACTAATTATACTTTTTTTTCTTGTATATTGAAATCAATAAACATTATTATTATTATTCTATTATTATTATTATTATTATCGTTATTTACAACCAAACTTATATGGAATCACCATGTATTTCAAACCACTATTTATTTCTTTTGAAAAAACTTGGTATTTTTGAATTAAGTTTTACTATTCAGATCCTTAGTGATTTTATTTACCAGTCATCAACTTGCTTTATTGTCCCGCGTTTATTGCGGAATCCGAATTGGTGATTTGGAGTTATCTTCTTTTCGTCTATTATAGTTTTTAGCTTTTTAACATACAGCTTCTCAAAAACCTTGAAAAGAATTGGCAGTAGACTTATCGGTCTGTAGGAAGACAACTCTTCTGTTTTCTTCCCGGGCTTGGGTATCATAACGATATGAAGCATCTTCCAGATGCTAGGGAAATAATTAAGTCGTAGTATAGAGTTAAATATGTAAGTAATAAGTCTAAAGCACTTTTCGGATAATTCTTGAAGAATTTTTCTAGATACCAAATCGAAACCAGGTAATTTCTTCCATAATTGTTTGTTTGACTTCTCTAATAGTGAACTTGTTAAGAGGCAGATCCATTTGGAAGGGTACATTTAGATAGTCGATAATTTCGTGTTTTTAATTCAGCAGATAATTCTGAAGGAAAGGTATACGGCTTTCCATGTAAGATTGGATTCTCTGATTTTATTCTGCTATGATTAGCTCTTTCAATTCTTTGGTGGCTTTGTTCAATTTTTTCTTACTTTCTGTGGTCCTAGCTTGTTCCCATTGCTTCCTTAAGTGTCTTTTTGCGGCAAATTTTTCTCTGACTGAAGGAAATATTTCATTCATTTCAGTTATATTGCGTCAACAGCTCCCATGGCCGTTTGACTAGATGTGCAAGTATCGCTCCGCTTCAGTGCGAAAGCTCTCACGTTAATTTCTCTTGCACGATACAAGATTGTATAAATCTTTACATAAAATAGAGTCTCCTAGTGGAAGAAATTTTTACATTTCCACCACTATTGAGTTTTCCTACATCCTATTCTTCTGTAGTTTTGAGACCTGTCTCTGTACCATAAAATTTCCAGGTATTTCCCTGCAGCCTGGGTGATATGCTTCATCTGACCCACCCCTCTCATGGGCAAATGTTCACTTGGAAAGGTACTTTAGGTCTGGTGTGTCCCTGAGAGCCCCTATGCTTTCAAGGCAAGCAAGTATTTGCACCTTGATTAGTTTTGAGGATGGCCATTCTTTGCTGCACCTTTGGCTACGATCCTACTGATGTAATTACAATGTTATAAATCCTATTTAATATGTTTGGTTTTAAACCCCACAATATTTCATGAGTGCGTCTGGCTACCATTCTCCTAGTAAAGTTCATGAGTTTGGACTTCTGGTGAATTATGTTAAGCCATATATGTGAAGTCCATTCTGTAACTACAGTTAGAGCATTCTATCTCCGACTGTACCATTAAATTTGTTGTGGGCTAGGATGGGAGGTCATCGTTAAAGCCCACGAGATGATGTCTGACATAGCTGAGTCTAGATATCAGCCCATCCATGACCAGATTCCACAAGAGACGAGTTAAGGCTTCGCCTGTACTGACACTGCATCTACAGTGTACATACAACCTTGTGTATATCACACGGCTCCTCACCATACACTCTATTACTCTGCAGATTATTTCGTCTATTTCTTTTAGATGAATCATGATTGTGATTGCTTCGTAGGAGATGTTGTCGAATGCTCCCTCTGTATCGAGAAATGCACCCAGCATCATCTCTTGGTTTTACAGAACGTACTCCACCCTCTGTACGAGATGCTGCAGTGCCGTGTCCGTAGAGAATCCTGCTCTATATACATACTGTCACTGATGTATCGAACTTTCAACCAATACACCATCCCTATTGTGCCTGTCGACCAGTTTTCTATACAAATTATATCAGACTTATCGGCCTCAGGACTCAGCTTTTACATGTACCCCAGTCTTAGAAAATCTATCATACATAACTTTTTGTACAAAAGTTCATTTCTCTTCTGTAGAAGAATTTGATTTGGTCCTGATTTACCACTTCTTTGTCCACCGCCAGTTTTCTCTAGAACCATAAGTTAATGTCTACAATCTAATAGGCTGCCATAAGTCCGGTATTTATCAGTTTTGTTTGAATCGAAGTAAAGTGCACCACGGAATGTTTTTCAGTCACTGTAAGTGTATTCACCTGTCTTCTACTGTATTAATTTGAGGGTCCATACAGAACTTTATGAAGCCTTGACATTTTTGCAGTCTGTTCTATATGCTCGAAATGTATTCTCCTCCACGACTTTCTTTTTGTTCTCCTCAGTTTAATATTATATTTCACTTTCTAAGGGACTTTCTGTTGGAATTCCTTACTATCTACGGACAATTGTCTTCGAATGCCGACGTAACAACCTCTTGTAATCGTTCGGCAACCATGTCCAGGTCGAGTGTATGACTTATCGTCCTTTAAACCTTTAACCCATTGCTTAAACAATATTCCAGGTCTGCTTGATATGCTTCCCCTTCAAACAGATGGGCAAAATATTTCAAAGACCTATAAAACGACAGTAGAACAAATGGCAATAATAGAAACACAAATAATAAAAAAAAAACAAGAACAAATATTACAAGACCCAACAGTAGAATAGGTAACAAAAGTATAAAAAATAATAAACACACAATATAGCAATAAGATGAATAGTTGGAGAAATATTGAAATAATGAGAAGTGAGACTACAGAAAAAAGGAAAAAAGAACAGAGAACTTGCTAAAAAAAAAAAACAGATATACAAACAATTTTTCCAGAGTATAATTACCACACATTAAATGTGAAATATTTGGATTGTTTAAAAAAATTGATAAATTAACCCTTTAACAGTTAGTGGCAACAATAGAAGCCACTCACAGTACAGTCCATTACGCCACGTAAATTCAAGTGATTATGATCTGTAATAGCTGTTTACGTCGCGCGCAATGCTCACTGCCTTCTATTGAAGCCACTTGCCCTGCCCCCTTCAAAATAAGATACAACTGGCTTCTATGTGTGCCACTAACCGTTGCGAGCTGCTGTCTAATTTCGAAAGCACGTGTAGCTGTTGTACGTTTTATTGTGTTGTGCTCAAATTATTAATATTACAGATAGTTGTAAGTATAATTTTCATTGCATAATAATGTAAAACTTAATTTCTGCAGCATTTTATTGAAACAAGATATGCGCTAAGGAAGTCCAGTGAGTTTCTTAGACTATTTGTCCTATTCTTGGTTACGTTTTGTGTTATGAGAACTTGTCGTGATTTTACTTTATTTTTGTTGCAGAAAATGACTTCAAATAGAGACAACATCACTATCGAGGAACTAGAACGTTTATCTGCTGATCAACTGTATGAGTTTATCGATAGCATTACAGATGATATGGCTGAAATATCTGACATTGGAGGGGATAGCGACGCCGAAGACAATGTGTTAGTCTCTACACATAGCGGTTCTAGTACACCCCGTTCATCTAATGTTTCAATAGCTGATCCATCTACTTCTTCGACACCTGGCCCATCCCGTCCTTCCAGGTAGAGGGTAAGAAATAAAAGTTTATTAAGTTTTGAGAAATCGAGATCAGATATGGATAATGACTCGGATGACTCAATTGGTGACAAGAACTATGTCCCTGAAAAGAAAACTTCAAAAAGACGTTTTGCTTCGTCCTCATCTAATTCGGATGATATCAGTCTCGAAGATTTCGGTTTGCCAGAACTCGAGATCCGACAGATGCAAAGCCAAACCATATTTTCAGAAGATCAACCCGAGATTGAAGAAAGCACCACTAATTTAGCAAGTGATTTTTCGATGAAATGGAAGAATAACCCACAATTTCAGGACAAATTCAAAAATTTTAATTTTGTACAAAATTTTGGATCAATTTTTCCTAACAGAAGAAGAAAATATTTTCAGATGAGTTACTAAACAAGATTGTTGAGGAAACCAATCTGTATGCAAGGCAAAATAGGCATAATTTTTCAATTGAGATAGAGGAACTCCAAGCTTTTTTTGGAATCCTAATAATCATGGGATTTCATCAACTTCCTGGGATAAGAATGTATTGGTCTTATGACCAAAATTTTCGAGTGGATAGAATCGCAAACATTATGAGCGTAAAGCGTTTTTTAGTGATTCTACGTCACATCCATTTAAACGACAATGAAAAATGCCCAAAAAAAGGTGAAAATAACTTCGATAAACTTCATAAATTGAGACCACTTATCGACCATCTAAATACAGAATTTAAACTTTTATTTTCACCATCCAGAGAGCATTCAATCGATGAAAGCATGGTAGGCTTCAAGGGGCGCTTAACTTATACATGCCCATGAAGCCTGTTAAACGAGGCTTCAAAATTTGGGTTATGACTTGTGCACGAACAGGTTATATGCTTTAAATATTTCATAAAACTGTGTAAATTTTTATTTTGAACAGTCGCTATTTAGAATTTGTAGAAATGTTATGTTTGTGAATTTGCCGTTTTAATTTGTCTCATCTTTAAATAAATATATTTTGAAACATTTTTGTGATTTATTTATATAAATAATATGTGGCTATATGGCTAGCCACCAAACTCTAGATGTTATTGGGTTTTCAGGACGGTTAGTGGCACATATAGAAGCCACCTCAAAAAATACTTTGTGATGAAATTCCATTCCATTTAAATAAGATTTTATTTTAAATTTCGAAAAAAATAAGAATGCGCGTTAAAGGGTTAATATAATTACATTATAGAACTTTAAAATTCGTTCGTTTACGAAACGACAGCTTCTAACTGGAATAATTGTACGATTGGGCTATTTACTGGAGTGACGTTTTCTACATGCCAACGAATAAAATTCTTCTTCTTGATGTGCTTATCCTTGAAAAATGATGGCGCTCATCATGGCAATATTTTTCTTGTCTGCAGTAGCGCGGAGAAGCTGCACAGATGTTGTGTCGAATCAAATTCTAAGGTTCTTTAACCAGGATGTTCTGCTTCTTCCTGGACCTCGCTTTCCAAATATCTTTCCTTGCAGGATAGCTTGTAGAAGAGCCTATCTGGATTCATTTTACATAATCTATCCGAAATATTGTAGCTTTTAAGATTTGATGGTGATCAGTACCTATCGGTTCTTCATAATTCTGAGGACCGCCTCATTTGTGACTCGGTCAGTCCACAGGATCTTAAGTAGTCTCTGATATAGCCACCTATCAAATGCTTCCAATCTTCTACTTCAACGTGTATTTAAGGTCTACGATTCAACACCATAAAAAAGGACAAAGAAGATGTAGCATAGTAGCATCCTTATTTTTATACCAAGAGATATGTTGTGGCTCTTAAAAAAGGCCCCCATCCGGTTGAAAGTGGACCTAGCTTTTCAGATGTGGCTCTTATCTCCTGGTTGTTGGTTCATTCTACATTTATTATGGTGCCGAGGTAGTTGTAGTGCGTCACTCTTTCTACAGGGGATTGGTTGACGTAGAGTTGACCTTTTTTTATCTTTTTCTTGCTAATTACCATGAGCTTTGACTTCTTTGCGTTTATATTTAGTCCATATTGTCTTCTAGATTGTCCGCAAATAGTGACATCTGCATATCTGATGTTGTTTAGCCGATACCCGTTTAGTAGAATGCCTTTTTCAGTTTCGTGCAGAGCTTCGCTAAATAATCTTTTAGAGTACATATTGAAGATTAGAGGAGACAAAATACAGCTTTGTCTCACTCAAAGCATGATTTTCACGTATTCAGTGTGTTCACATTTAATTCTGAGATTTGCGGTCTAATTACTGTAAAAGATTCAAAATAAACCAATAAAATATCTATATAAATATGCTTTCTGAATATATGAATAGCTTTGGATGATTCGTTATGTTGGTTTTTTTCCAGAAATAATCACGGACATCATCATCATCATCATCAGTTGGCGCTACAGCCCTTTGTGAGCCCTGGCCTGCCTCAAAACATTCTTTCATCCCTCCCTGTCGAGTGTCTTTCTTTTCCATCCCCTTACTCCAATCTTCCTTATTGTTATTATTATTCCAGATTTAGCCATACGGCTCACACTTCCTCTAAGGGGAAAATTCACTCATCCCAGATACCTACGGTATCAAAAGGATTGAGCTCTGGTGAGACGCTTTCCACCTTTTCTACAGTTTTTAGCATCTGATCTAAGTGGTTGATGCACTGCACTTCGTGGATGATGTTTTTGCGCCTTTGTGAGAAGGCGCCTTTTTAGTTGTCTTACTCTTCGCACGAACTCCGAAGTTAGTTCAGTTTTCATTTGTTTATGGTCAATTTTCCGCGCTTGTTTTACTCCGAGATATTTATACATATCATTTTCACCCATTGCCTCGATGTTTTGGCCATCTTACATATCGAAACCTCCGGGCTGAACCTTTCCTCTGACTATATTTAGTATACGGCACTTGTCTAGTCCAAAATACATACTGATATCATTTGAGAAAGTTTCTACAGTTTTTAGCATCTGATCTAGGTGGTTTCGAGTGGAAGCTATTAATTTCAAATCATCCATGTACAACTAACAGATGATTAAGCTTCACCACAGTATTGTTATTTTTGATGCTAAAACCTGAGTCAGTGGAGTTCAGTGGCTGAGATAATGGGTTCATCGCTAAACAGAACCAAAGAGGACTCAACGAATCCCCCTGGAAAAGGCCCCGGTTAATTGGGATATCTTCAGTTTCGATATTGGTTTCACCGGGTATTTTAAGGTGAATTTTAGTCTTCCACTGCGTCATTATATGCTTTAAAAAGGTCACTATATTATCATCGACTTTATATATTTTCAATATATCTATAAGCCATTCATGCGGTACTGAATCAAAGGCCTTCTTGTAGTCGATGAAGGCGGTGAAAAGGTTCTTTTTTTTGGTGTACGCCTGGTTGGAAATGACTGAGTTGATTATAAGTTGTTCTTTGCAGGCCATGGAACCCTTAGCGCATCCCTTCTGTTGAGGCTCTATGATATTGTTTAGAGAACAGTGTTGGTAGATACGCTGGGCTACACAGGATGTGACCAATTCGTACAAAGTTGGAAGACAAGTATATAAGTGGTACTTGGCTGGATCTTGGGTGTTATTTTGATCCTTCGGTATTAGATAAGTGGTTCCATGGAGACGACGCACGTCCTCGTTGAAAAATTTAAAGCAGTGGAGTGGAAAAACAACAATAGAACTCTTTAAAACTGCTATAGACAGAGTAAAACGGGCCGTGATGATCGACAATGTCCTTAAAAGATAAGGCACATGAAGAAGAATAAGAATGAAATGTTTCTGAAAAAGATGGCAGGGAATTACAGAAATAAGGATAATTTGTACCAAGGAGTAAAAAATGAAAAAGAAAATGAATGAGCAATGAAATTATGCTGAAATTAAATTAAATTTGCTTTTAACTGACTATAAAATCGTAATGGAGAAGTATGAAATCAAATTTTGAGCAGCTCATAAATCAATAAGAAGAATAGATGGCCGCAAATGAGGTGTACCGTATCAAAAGTGATAATCACCTCAACGAATCTGAAAAAATTTATAAAAACATAAAAATCTGAAATTTTAAAATATTTATTTCTAGAGGTATATAGTTGGTATATTCATAACTAAACTATGAAGAATAACTTGTACTCTCAGTAATAAGAAAGAAAATCACATTAATATAATGGATATTGGCGACTTTGATATGAACCGTTGTAGAATGATTATTTTGTTGTGATAGCTGCACCAGAAAATTTAAAATATTCGTTTATGAGTAAAGATACTGATTCATGATTTGCATTAAACTTTATGATTTTTTTGTTGTCGAAAGTAAACAAATTATTTATGAACAAAATTTAAACGACATAGTCTGGTAAATCTTGAGCAGATTGGCATAAATCGGTGTCTTCAGGTTGATGTTTTCCAAAGTTGTCTCGTTCTAAAACGTATTTAAAATAGATTAATTCTTCAATACTCTTTCAGTTTAAGCTATAATGTTTTTCTAATAATTTTCTAACATCAACTGCTTTTTCTTGTTTAATTTGTAAACTATATTTTGGTATTATACCAGGACAAAACTGGTTCATATTTCTATTCTTTTTGTTAATTCTATATTCATTCAGATCGTGTCGACAAACAGGTTCCCCTCTTACTAGTATCTTTTGTTACTGATTTTAAAATGTAACAAACTTGAGGATTTTATAACTGTGTCTGCAGCTTTCTTAAAATCGAACACCACACAATCGCTTTCAAGTTCTATGATAGTTTCATACTCGGCTATAATTTTTTGTAGTGATCTCTCTATTTATAATATTTTCACGACTTCTGTTTTTTGGAGGAACCAGAATAAACATGCGGCCATAACCATTAGATTCTTGTTCTGACCCCCACAATCATCGGCAATCAAAAGAATGATCTTTTTTCTTGAAAATTTGTATGTATTAGTCGATGGTACAAAGCAGAAGCAATTTTATTCGTCATCTTCCGTCCAGGTATAACAAAACGTGTTGTTTTTGACAAGTTTGTCTTTTGAGGAACCGACAATGACTGTAAAATTGGAAAGAGTTGTCGACTATAATAACAACTTTGAGCCAGAATTTTAGGAAGAGGTAAATTTTTTTCTCAATCAAAACAAGATGTTATTAGATGTTCTCGTTTTTCTTTTACCAACTAAAAAAAGGCTTTCGCCCTAAGTTTGTGAACTTTTTTGGCCATAAAAGTAGATCTTGTAACAATATTTTTTTCACTTTTTATTCTTATACTTAGTTGAAGATCTATCGCAGAATGTCCAAATCCTAGATTAAACTTGGTGCTGAAAATCTTCCAAAAAAATGTACGTCTGACTTTTTTGTGGTCATCAGCATGATTATTGTGCATTCTAAAGAGCCTGTTTATGTTTAATTTAGAACTTATGTACACTTCCCGTCATATAAAACTGGTACACTTTTTTTTCCCAATGTAATCCTGTGTTCAGACTGGACACAATGGTTCGTGAATCAATTCGTTGTTGCCATCACAGATAACGGAATTTCAGTAAATTTAAATAAAACGTAAAACGTAAAAAATAACGTACAAAAATGTATAAAGTTTTTAGATAGGTATTATTTTCATTAATAACAACAAAAAACCGTATCTAATAAATTTAATAACCAGAGAGAGGATTGAGTTAATGTCCAAAATGTTAAACGATATTTAAACTTAGGTTATTGGCACAGGGAACATTCTAATGTATCTACTGTAATTTTATCCTTCAATTACTTACAAAACACAAAAACTGTTGACTGTATGTTATGTCAATAAGTTCAGTAACAGGCAAACTACCTAAATTAATTTATTATTTATTACATAAACGATAAATGTGAAAAACTAACATTATACTTTATCCTATGTAGATTATAAACTATAAAATATCCGGGAAAAATGCTTTTTAAAACGTGACAGTATTACATTACAATCCAATATCTCAATGTAATGTTTCTTATGGAGGTTCAATCTACACCCTAATTGTAATCCGTTTTTATCTATAAACAGACTATTACTTTTTTACATTATTATTTATAAAATGTAAACAAAAGACATTTACCTACCTACGATTTACGGTGTATAAATGATAATGAGAATAAAATTAAGCGGAGTAAGATATCATCGTCTGTCTTAAAAAATCCTCTTATAACTGAAAAATTTTGGTTTAATATCTACAGATGTTATCAGTGCGTGAAAACTTCCCGAACATATCCAAACGATTAAACAATTAAACATAAAAATTAAACATAAAAAATATTGCTTGCCATCAGTCAGATTTGACAAGTTTGTCAAAGTGAATTTTTAAAGATGCCACGTCAGTTAAGTCAGTTTGATAAAACGAGACTAATTTCAAAAATAGAAGATGGTTGGTCTATTGGACAACTGGCTCAAGAGTTAAATAGAAGCAAAATCACAATCCACAACATTAAAAAAAATGGGAAAACGAACAGACTTTGGATAGAAGAAGAGGCAGTGGGAGACCAGTTATTACTACAGTCCAACAAGATGAAACATTAACTAATTATTTAAAAGCGTATCCTTTCCATACGGCAAGGCAAGCAAAAGTTAATACAAACTTTAATGCTTCTATAACTACAGCATTAAGGAGATTTAGAAGAACAGATTTAAAAAATTGTGCAGCCGCCCAAAAATACAAATTTAGAGAGGAACATAAACAAAGTAGACTCACTCCTATTTGCTTTAAATTACGTTTTAAATGATCCAGTCAATTTTTGGGACCGTGTAATTTTTACTGATGAAACCGTATTCCAGTCTCATTATGGTGGCCAAATTAGGGTTTACAGACCGCCTCGAAATAGGTTTAATGAAAACTATATTTTATCAAGTGATAAGATAATGTATACAGGAGGTTTAGGAATGTGTTGGAGAATTGAAGGACGATTCAATACTGAAACCTATTTACATATATTAGATAATATGATCTGGCCATCGGTTAGGGAAATTTTCCCAAACAATAATTTTATTTTCCAGGATGACAACTGTTCAATCCACACAGCCCACCGTGTACGTTTGGGGACTTATGATTAACAAAATACAAAAATTAAGTGTAGTTCCCCAAAACAGGGATCATTTATGGACCATCATTGAAGAAACCTGGGAAAGCTTGGCCGAAGATGAAAATTTGTCACTAAATGTAATAAACTCAGTTTCCAGAAGATTACAAGAAGTGATTAATAATAATGGAGCTTTGACAAAATATTAACTTTTCGCATTGTAGTACATATATTTAAATTCCACACTTGTTCACTGCAAAAATTATTCATTTTTTATTAATTTCAAATTAAATTTTAAATTTTTCCAGTGGGTTTTATTTACTGTAGTATTCCACAACTCAATACAGTTTTGTGCTACACTTTACGAGAAACCAATCACACCTCTCGATTTGAAATTAAACATAATAATTTAAAGTCATGTCTAGATTTATGATCTATCATTATTTTTGAATTGAAATATTTTCATAAATTATAATAAAACACGAATCAATGTATGGGTACTGAGATAATGGAAAATTTTAAAATTAATAGAATTTTTAAGATGTATATTTAAATAAATGTTTAAATATAAATGTGACTGACTGATCTAGAATGCTCGATATTGTTTTAGTTTTTAATATACTAAAAACTTGCGACCTGTCGCACAGCCCTGTTTTTAGCTGGTTTGATCTAATATTTTCGTTGAACTGGCAACGTTGCCTTCGAAATTAGAATGACACATGTGAAAAGCTCAACTTACACAACTTGAAAAACACGATTTTCGGTTATAAGAGTTGTACCAGTTTTTTATGACGCGAACGGTACTGTCGGAAAGACGAACTTCTACAGTAATGTAATTTAAATGTTTCTATATAAGCAATTACAGCCGATCGTTTGTCTTTATATTTACTAGATTTACGATCTCCTGCTGGAACTGTACCAGTATTCATAAAATTTTGTAAAACTCGTTAAACACGACATCTTTTAATAGTGAGTATAATCATGGTTCTGAAGCTATTTTCTTGTGGCATGTTAGAGTAATTACTATTTAAATGGGAATAAGCCACAATTAAAGGTTAAAGTACGTTTATTGACGTTTCAATTTCCACTTCGTAAATTGAAAAAACGATTTCCAAAGTGGAAATTGAAACGTCAATAAACTTTATTGCTTTATTACAGCTCAAATAAAATCTATCCTGAAATTAAAATGATTTTATATCAGTCATGGTAAGATTTCCACACTGGAATGTACCAGAATAATGAATACATTTTGGACTTATTAGAAGGGATGTAGACATACCTGAAACCAGAAAATACCTTTTTTTTTAGTTAAATCTACATAAATATCACTTAAATATTTTATTTTTTTCTGAAAATGATATCTTTGCTTCTTTTTTCAATGTACTTTTCCAATTCTTTGAATTTAAAGGTCTTTGTCTGGCATTTTCTTGATTGGTTTCAGTAGAATAGTGTTTCGTATTTAAAAATGCGATATAATGCTCCTCAAAACTGATTACTTTTTCTAATAAAACAAATTTTCTAATTGTGTTTTTCACAAAACAACCACTATTTTTATGTTTACAAGTAAACTAAAATGACATTATCAACTTTAAATCTCGTGATGGATATCTTAATGTTCATTGGCTGAATTGGATATTGTCAACTATGCTGTGAATACTTCGACCTTAGAGTAGGGAATTCTACTCGTCAAGTTGACGAGTAGAATTCCCTACTCTAAGACTTCGACATTGGGTTTGTAGTAAATGCCAGTTTTATTATATAAATTTGATAAATTTGAATGATAAAACGTCATAGCAACGCCACGTTTCCTCCTGACAAAACTCCTTCCTGCCCGTGATTTCTCAGCGACAAAATTATGACAGATATGTCAAGAAGGTGTCTGGTAATTCTATTGTTGTCAGTTTGACAAACGTCATTGAGACGTAATCAATTTTGGACAGATATAATGAATCCAGACGAAAAATCAAGATTTGGATGCCAGTTAGGTAAAGAAATAAAAAAATTGGTTTCGGAAAATGTCCCATTGAACACGCAGAGGTCCAGAAGCTCTATTTGGACCTAATTTTATACCTAATTTTATTCCTACGGGTGAAAAATTTTACGCCTGAAAGATGTACTACCATAACGGAACTAACAAAAATTCTAGAGGATTATGCCTTTAACATGAAAAAGTCAATGGCGGAGACTATAAAGAGTAATCTGTAAAGTCAATGTGGAATACTACAGTAAAAATGGTACAAGAAAAATATTTTACGGAGTTCTTCTTCTTCTTCTTCTTCTTTAAGTGCCCTCTCCGCTACGGAGTTTGGCAATCATCATTGCTATTCGTATCTTTGAAGCTGTTGCTCTAAATAATTGGTTAGATGTGCACTGGAACCAGTCTCTTAAATTGCGCAGCCAAGATATACGTCGTCTTCCCACGCTTCGTTTGCCCTGAATCTTTCCTTGGATAATTAACTGGAGCAATCGGTACTTTTTTCCTCTCATCACATGACCAAGATATTCCCAACTTACTTCTCTTGATGGTGATCAACAGCTCCCGTTCTTTGTTCATTCTTCGAAGAACTATTTTTCTGATAAAAAAAAAAAAATTGGACAGACAAATTTTACGGAGTACGGCTAAAAATCGACCCTTTCACAGATATAATTTTCAAATGTGCAAGATTGACCAGAGATACCAAGCGGAAACAGCTTCAAAGTGTCCAAGAAAAAAGAAAACTCAGTTCAAAAGCATTATCCACCGAATAACTATTAAAAATCATCCAAAACTACCACGAGGAAACCCCCGATGGAGCACAAAAAAAGTTTTTTCACCTTTGCTCATTTTAACTTGCTTGGGGAGGCAATGAGGCCGGAAACTGTAAGATTAACTTTCTCCAGAAGGAATTTGATGTTATGGGAGAATTTACGGGCCGAATTGAATACAACAGCATTTTTTCTAAAACAAATCAAGTTTGGCAAGCAGCAAATGGCTGGTAATAAATTCATCAAACGAAAATTTATGCTTAGTTAGTTTATTTTTGAAATTAATGGAAAAAAAAACCAAAGATTTTATCAGTCAGACTCTTTCTTACCGTTCATCCCAACTGGAAGGATGGATCTTGGTTCAAAAACTGTCCACTTGGAATCAACACCATATCAAAGTGGACAAAAATGTCAGCTGAAAAAATTGGAATAGACACAAAAAAACATAAAACAACAAACCATTCTCCTCGATCTTCAGCTGTGCCAGCCTTGTTTGAGCAAGGTGTTTCTGAACAGGAGTTAATTAAATTAACGGGTCACTCAAATGTAAGCTATCTAAAACCATATCTGCAGCTGGATTCCAGTCACCACTAGAAGTTGATCGAAAATCTCAGAACCACAAATGAATCTGGAGCTTCGAGTTCCCAAATGCTACAGGTCAATAATACACAGAATCATGCTTTGGTAGAAACGAATGGGCAAACTACTATAGCTTATAATAATTATACATTTAATATTGTTAACAAATAAACAAAAATTATGTTTCGTTGATATGTCGAATATCATTCGAGAGAAAATTATTTACCGGCAAAATTTTCTTCTGGTTTTATTCAAGTTTGTTTCCATTTTGCCAAAATCACTAGACTGACTTCTCGGTATTTAACTGTCAAAATTTAGTTCGCTAAAATTGCCAGGCTTTCATACCAGTTAAAAATATTGCCGGCAAAATTTTCTCTCTTATGATATTATATACGAAAATATCTCGACTTGTCATATAAAGAAATGGCTAGAGTATAAGAAAGAAAAAAATCTCGATTTTAATAAAAACTGGAGATTGTTAATTTTTGAAATGACATGGCTCAAATAATAAACACAACCGAATAATCAAATTATCATATTATTCTAACCAAACGTAGGTAGATGTTATTTATAAACGAGAAAATATTTTATATGCTTAAATGAATACTTTAATATGAAAAATAGATTATTTTTAACTAAAGTTGAACTACAAAGTTCTAGTTCACTTCTAATTAAAACGACGGAATATGCACGCGATTTTATTGATTAGCTATGTAATTGTAACTTAAGTTTTCTGATAAATCGGCCATCAAACGTTAATTATAACAGTAGTAGAATACATTAGAAGAGTTATTATCTCTATTCCAGTTTTATAATAAGAGATAATTTTCTTAGTTTTCTTTCTATGTACCATTAGGTTCATTAACTATATCGTACAAAAAATTGAGAGCCTTAGGATAATAGACGGGAGCTTTAAATAGCATGTATATAGCGTGAACTTTTTAAAACCATCAGACACCTAGCTGAAGAATTTATACCACGCACACATATCAACAATGAACACGAAGACCTAATTACTAACAATAATTACTATCGATTCTAAATAAGGAAAAATAAACACCGATACTAAAATCAGAAATTCAAAATACGATAAGAAAAAAGCCGGTGGCTTTTTTCTATATATATTTAACTATGTACCGGCCACCGGTACATACACCGGTACATTATGTTTATATGGGATTAAGCCACTATTATTGATTGTAATGTAATCACATTTTTAACTAACTAGTATTTGACGTTTCGACCTCCACTAAGGAAATAGTTCTCAAAAAGATCAATCTTTTTGAGAACGGTTGCCACAAGAAATTAATTTTAGATCCTTGCTATTACAGTACATATCGCTTAACTTGCAAGTGCCTGTCTTAATTAATTGACATTTTGATTTTGTTTGTGTGGTAAATTTCAAGAAATAGTTTTTTTATAGTTATTTTGTATATCCAAGATCTGGATATTTAATACAATCAATAAGTGACCTGTTGTGTTGGAATGGTGTGCTACTGCACATAAATTTTTTTCTGTTTTGCAATCACTTTTCTGCTGCGTTATCCTTTATTTTAACCACTGCGATGTTTGCCCTTTATACTGCCCATCACATTCGAGACAAGAAAGGTGTTAAATGAGACGGCTCTTATTTAAAAGCGGTATTTGGTCTTTAAGCTTCGAGAATAAACTGTAATTGGATATGCTGTTATATTTAGCTATTTTGATTATGGTATTCCAGTCAGCAGTTTGATTAACTCCGCCTGCAGTTTTGTTGGGTGGATCGAGTAGCTTGACAGAACTGTTGCCGGTCCTAAGCCCGGATAAAGGAGGAGGGGATCTACAGCCAGGTTAGCACCCTACTTATAGATTTTAAAACCATACAGCTCATAGACACAGGATTATGCATCGGAACAGGAATGATTTCATTACGACGACTAACGCGAGAAGGAGGACAACGAATTTATGGAAAACGAGAAATATACTTCGCATCGGTACTTGGAACGTAAAGTCTCTAATCACAAGAGAGCATGAAATTACAAAAGAGCTTATAGAAAAAAATATAGACATATGTGCATTACAAGAGACGAAGAAAAAAGGAAAATGTCAAATTATGCTAGATGACTATCTGATGATTTACAGTGGTGTTGCGAAAGAAACCAGAGCCAAAGAAGAAGTCGCCCTGTTAGTACAAAGAAAATTTTTACACCAAGTAAAAGAATGTAAATATACCTCTGAAAGAATAATAAGTGTAAAAGTTAAAGTGAATGTCAAATCTCTGAATGTGATAGCAATGTATGCACCAGAGAACAACAGAGATACCACCACAAAGGAAAACTTCTACGAACTATACGAAAAATATCAGAAATGAAAACGGAGACCTTCTGACGGATCTCTGGAGCATAAATGAAATACGTATTAATAACACATTTTTCCCTCACAAAGAGCAACACAAATACACTTTTTAAAACCGTAGAGCACAAAGATCTATGATAGACTATATTCTGTCGAATAGGGAGTTACAGAACTCTCAAATCTTGGACGTAAGAGCACTAACATCAGCAGAAATAGGAAGCGATCATAAATTGGTATTGTGCAAAATCCGAATGAAAACACTTATATGTGATAACAAAACACCAGAATACACCACACAGATAAAAGTCGAAAGCTTACAGGATGACTCCACAAGATACCTATTCCAAAAAAGAATGGCCGAAAAAAGCAGAAACACATATATCACAGAAAGTGATGGAGTCAACCAAAGCTGTCCAAAAATAAGTTTAATATCTTAGCCTCTGTCAAGGAAGTTCTTGGTGAAAGAAATATAAATAAAAATAAATCGTTCCCAACCCGAAGAACTCCATGGTTTTGTACAGAAGTAAACGGAAAATGTAAAGAAAAGAAAAAAGCTTACCTGAAATACATGTCAACCAAAACACAAGAGGCATACCATAATTACAAGACAATAAGAAACGAAACACATGCACTTGTAAGAAATAAAAATGATCACTGGGAACGCTTTTCGAAAGAAATGGAATATGATTTTTACGGTCTGCAAAAGGAAATATTGCGCTTCATAAAAGGTCAAAGAACATAGGTAAAGGAACTAATAGAACTAAAACACATAGAAAAGGATATGTGTATTGATTGCCTAACAAAGCTCTATGCAGAGTAAGTACAAATGACGCTAGAACCGGAAACACTAGAAATTACCACAGATGAACAAATTAATATAAATGTACAGGAAGTTCGGAAAATACTTGAAAACCTAAAGAATAGAAAAGCAGCAGGTAAAGACTGGATACCAAACGAATTACTGAAATATTGTGGTGCAGCAATGACAGAACAATTAACACCATTAATTAATAAAATTATAAAACACAATAAAATACCGGAAGAATGGAGAACGATCGAATTAATTCTACTATTCAAAAAAGGAGATAAAAAACAGCGAGAAAACTACAGAGGTATAAACTTATTAAATACTACGCTAAAACTTACAACTAAAATTTTACAAGTGCTAATAAATCAGAGAATAAGTTTAGCAGGTGAACAACAGGGTTTTCGTAGTGGAAGATCGTGTACAGATGCAATATTCGTCATAAAGCAAATTACTGAGAAATCACTAGAGTATTATAATAGACCAGCATTTCTGTGTCTGAATGACCTAAAGAAAGCGTTTAAAAGAGTAAGTCTCGAAGATGTAATCCATCTTTTGTATAATAGAGAAGTTCCCCTAAATATTATAAAAACTATCGAAAACATCTACCAAAACAACAAAATGGATGTCAGAATAGGTGGACAAATTACAGAACCTATAGAAATAGGCAGCGGAATACGACAAGGGGATTCATTGAGCCCCGTGCTCTTTAATTTGATCATGGATGAAATCATCAAAAGCGTTAACAAAGAAAGAGGATACAGAATGGGAAACACAGAAATAAAAATACTCTATTACGCAGACGACGCAATATTGATAGCACAAGATAAAGATAGTCTGCAAAGACTGGTCCGCAGATTTAACATAAGAGCCAAAGAATTTAATATGAGAATCTCATCTCAGAAAACTAAAACAATAGTAGTCAGCAAAGAACCAACCAGATGTAAAAAAGAAATTGATAGCATTAGTATTGAACAAGTAATGGAAATAAAATACCTGGGAATTACACTGTCTATCTATGGAGACTTGGGCAAAGAAGTGAGAGGTCAATTACAAAAAGCAAATAGACTGGCAGGATGCCTTAATAACACCATATGGCGAAACAGACACATTAACACTGAGATGAAGTCAAGAATTTATAAAGCTAGTGTAAGACCAATAATGACATTATGCCTCAGAAATAAGACCCGACACAGCCACAACGCAAAGGCTACTGGAAACGGCAGAAATGTGAGTACTGAGAAGAATTACAGGAAATACGCTGAGATCGAAAGAGAAGTGAAGACATTAGAAGAAAATGTAACGTACAGTGTATAAATAAATGGACACAAAATAGAAAAAAAAGAATGGAATAACCTCATAAGCAGAATGGAGGAGGCCGTGTCGTCAAAATAGCAAGAGATAAGTCACCAATCGGCAGAAGAAGTATATGACGACCGCGGAAAATATGGAGTGACAACCTTGCATAGAGGTATTAATCCGCCAATGAACAAGCAGAATTGCTTATAAAAGAGGAAGAAGAAGAAGAAGAAGAAGCTTTATTATATTGTTAGTTAAGCCATTTACGTATGGCAACTTTGTAAATTCCGGGATCTGTTGGTCTATTATCACGGTGTCCGTCATATAAGTTGTAGATTAGGTGCTTGAGAATTTTACTAGGATAGTCGTTATTTAAAAATATGTTGTATAATGTTTTTAAATTCTTTTGTTAGAAAATATCATTGCTAATGTTCAAAATTCTGTTCTTCATCGCAACAACACCGTTATTTTTGGCTTTTCTACTGCTGAGAGAAATAATATATAAATCTTCCAGTCAGTTGGTTTCTGATACCAATCCAAAATGATCTTATTATTAGATATTCCTATCACCTTAGTGTCTAAAAAAGGAACACTTTGTTCTTGCTCAAACTCAGCGATAAATTGTAGATATTTGTGATATTCATTGAAGATATCCAGTGTAGTTTGAATGCTGTTCTAGGGAATAGCACTTATCACATCATCCATATACTTGGATATGAACGGTAACTTGAACGGTAGTTGTGGAATTACTATATTGAATAGATGATCTAAAACTATGGCTAGAATGGGACTGATCGATTGAAAAAATAAAAGATCATCGAAATATCTTCTTCTTCTTCTTCTTCTTCTTCTTCTTCTTCTTCTTCTTCTTCTTCTTCTTCTTCTTCTTCTTCTTCTTCGTGCGATTAGGATTACTTCTGTTTGTCTGTCTCTTATTCTGTTTCAGGCGTTGACTGTACATTATCTTTTCATCTTTTTGGCGGCCTTCCAACGGGTCTTCTGCTATACGGCTTGTTGTTTTTACAGATGTTCACTAATCTATCTGGTCCCATTCGGTTTACATGTTCGTTCCATGTTTTTTTTCTTGTTTTTATCCTCCTGTTAATATTTTGAATTTTTCATTGTTCGCGTATACTTCTGTTGGTTTGTCTGTCTCTTAATGATATGCCCGCTATTGATCTTAATAATTTTTATTTTGATATTGTTGATTTGGTGTTTTGTCTTTCTTGTATCGGTCCTTGTCTCCGTTGCATATGTTAGTATTGGTCTTACTGTTGTCTTGTATACTTTCATTTTGCTTTCTGTGGTCAGATATTTGTTTCTCCATATGGTTTCTCGGAGACAACCACTTACTCTTGCCGCTTTTGATGCTTGCCTTGTGGTGTCTGTTCTTATATCCCTATCACTAGTGATCTCTACTTCTAGGTAATTGAATTTCATTACTTGTTCCACAATTTTGCCGTCTATTTCTAGTTTGCATCTACGCGGCTCTTTACTGATCACTATACATTTAGTTTTTTCTATAGATATTCTCATATTAAGTTTGTTTGCTGTGATATTGAAGGTGTGGAGCTGCCTTTGTAGGTCATCTTCGTTATCAGCAATTAGTACTGCATCATCGGCATAGCATAGTATCGTGATTTTATGCGCTCCCATGTGGTATCCGTGTCGTTTTCTTACTTCGTGAATTATTTGATTCATCACCATATTGAATAACAATGGGCTGAGCGAGTCTCCTTTTCGAATTCCTCCTTTAGTTCTTTGCATTCTGTTTCCCCTGTTGGTATCATAACTTTGGTCTTGTTGTTCTTGTTAATTTCATAAATTTTCCTTATTATCTGATGGTCTATTTGTTCAGCTTGTAATAAATTTGAGATGTCATTTCGCTTCACCCTATCAAAAGCACTTTTTAAATCTACAAAGCACATGCTGGTTTTCCATATTCAATAGATTTCTATTGTGCTGCGGTTCTTCCGGAAGCCTTGTTGTTCATCTGCCATGTTCGCTTTTCCTCGATTTTATCTTTTATGTATGACTGCCGTTAACAATTTTAATGTACCATTCATCAGACTAATTCCTCTATAATTTTCAGGATTTCTCGAGTCTCCCTTTTTAAGTATCGGTAGCAGGAGACTTTCCTTCCATTCCGCTGGTACCACTCCGATGTTCATTATATCGACGAATAATTTTAGGAGCCATTTGCGTAGTGTTGTTCCTCCATATTTTAGCAGTTCATTGTTTATCTTGTTAGGACCAGGTGCTTTTCTGTTTTTTAATTTTTTTATTCGTTCTTGTAGCTCTTCTTCTGATATTAGTACTCTATCGTGAGTTTCGTTAATGATTCTTTCTCTGTTCTCTTCTTCTCCTTCTCCATATAATTTCGTGAAATTCTCAGTCCATTGTTCCTCCATACAGAAGGCCATAACCTCCTTGTCTCAAAAATGAAACAGCGTAAAAAAGATAATAAAATCCAAAAGTTCTAAGGTGAATACTCAGTTGCTAAAGATAAACAAAATATGTGCTGTGGTTTTAACTTGTACAAATTAAGAAATGAAAAGATTAACATTAGAAATGAAAAACACAGAATTTGAACATTATGCGAAGCGAAATCAAAGATTATGTTATAAAGACACAGAACGAAACTCTACAAAAGAAAAAAGATTACCAAAAACCTTGAATGACTCAAGAAATACTGAAAATCATGGAACAAAAACGAAAATTAACGTAATTACCTGAAAAATCACGAACAAACACAACCGGTTAATTGACAAAAACAATAAACATAACAATAAACAATAATATCAAAATCTGAAGTCCAACATGCTGTAAACAACTCAAAATCTGGCGGATCCTATGGACCAGATAAAATTCACATCGAGCTGATTAAAGTAATTACTATTTAAATGGGAATAAGCCATAATTAAAGGTTAAAGTAAGTTTATTAACATTAGCAAATTAAACACATTTTGTTTTTTTGTTACTTAGTAAAAAATTCTTCTAATAATTTAATTTTATCTGACTCATTTATATTGACAATTCAGACATACATTATACATTTTAAAGTAGACGACTTTAAAATGATATTGCCAATATTGTTGAGTTGCGTTCCTGGGACGACTTTACTTGTAAGAGAGTTAATTCGATTATATGAAATCAACTTTAACTTGAGAATATCCGTCAGAAAAAAATCATAGCATGTAATTCGTCTTTAAAAAGACAAACACATGCCATGATGACAGTAAAATTCTCCTGTTAGTGATTCCATAGTAAATTATGAGGGAAAAACCAGGAAAAAAACCTCATAATACTATTCCGAAATGGTAAGTATTTGGTCGTGTATTTAGTTTAATTTCAATAAACACCAAATTCTGATTTTATACGTTTGTTATTTAAAAGACATAAATGATGTATCCTCTATATGTTACTGACTTACCAATACTGGTATTTTCCTTTTAATAACTTCCTCTTTTAATATGGGTAACCAGATCCTACTACATTCTGCCGAGGAATTTGCGACACAATTGGTCTCATTTAGCATAATTAGAGCCGCTTCTTTGATTTTTCTCTTTTTACCATCCGTTTCTTTTAGTACTATATTTGTATCATTCCATTGAACTCTATGTTTATTATCCCATGCGTGTTTACATATTTGAGATCTATCAAATTCTCTATTTTTAATATAAGATTGATGCTCACTTATTCTAACATTTAATGGCCCTGATGTTTCACCTAAATAAAACTGATCGCATTCACAAGGTATTTTATAAGTACAATTCCTTGTCCTTTCTTGTTCGTTGTTAGGTTTGGTTTTAGACAAAATAGATCTTAATGTGTTTGTTGTTTTGAAGGTTGTTGAAATGTTGAATTTATTTCGCATCCTTAAGTTTTTCTGATAATCCTTTTATGTATGGTATTGTTATTTTCCTCGTATTACTCCTTGTGTATGCTGTAGGACCTCGTTCTAAGTTGTTCTGTTCTATTCGGTCAATAGTTGAAAATTCCTTATTTATAAACGATAAAGGATAATCATTTTTTAATAAAACAGATGTTAACAAATGTTTTTCCTCCAAGAACGAATTTTCGTTAGAACAAGCAATTTTGGATCTATCGTATAAGGATTTAATGATTCCCTTTTTAATATTAATATTGTGATTTGATTTGAAATTTAAATATCTGTTGGTGTGTGTTGGTTTTCTATACACCTGAGTCTCATATCCAGTATCGTTCTTAGAGATTAAAACATCCAGTAAAGGTAGTGTGTTATTATATTCCTTTTCCATGGTAAATGTTATTGTCTCTTCTTTATCGTTTACATCATTCAGGAATGTGTCAAACAACTCTGATCCATGAGGCCATATTGAGAATACATCATCTACATATCTCCACCATACTGTGGGTTTTAAATTTTTTTAGAAATAATATTTGTTTCAAAATCTTTTATAAATATATCGGCTAATAATAGAGGTAGACTAGAGCCCATTGTTAGACCAAAATTTTGTTTATAGAATTCATTATTTGGTTGAAAATATGTACTATCAGTACATAATGTTAATAACTCACATTATAGCTGATATGTTTAGCCTTGTTCTAGTTGCCAGTGTATCATCACTCTCTAATTTTGTCTTGACTATATTTAAAGTCTTATCTAATGACACATTCGTAAATCAACTATTTATGTCAAAACTTACCAAAGTATTATTTGAATTAAATTCAATATTTGATAATTTATTTTAAAAATGTTGTGTATTTTTTATAAATGTGTCATTTTTATTTGTAATTGGTTGTATACTATTTAATAAAAATTTTGATAGTTCACTACAAGGAGAATTCATGGTACTACAAATAAGTCTAAGTAGTATATTCGTTTTATAAACTTTCGGTACTCCATAAAAATGAGGGGTCTTACTGTAATAAGGTGTAATTAATCTTCTTTGATAACTTGTTAAACAATCTTTAAACTTGCATAAAGTTCTATGTATTCTGTTTTCCAAAGGCTTTGTTGGTTCCTTTGTTAATTTTGTATACGGTTCGTTTATTATTAGATCTTTAATTTTGTTTTTATATTAAATTTTATCTATTATCACAGTTGCATTTCTCTTAATGTGGCGTAAATACGAACTTATAAAGTTTATTTTGTTACTTGTCTGCTGGTAGGATGATTATAGAGTCGTTATTTTTTAAAGTTCTTATAGCCTTTGGTTCTTTTTTGTTTATGTTTTGTTCAAATTTAATAGACTTTTCCAATTTAAGTTTATATAATACTCTGCTTTCTTCCTTTTTGTGGGTTGGTAAACATTGAGATATTTTCTCCACTGAGCTTATTATGTCTAATTTTGGAATGGATGGATGAGTAACAGCAAAGTTTAGACCTTTTGACAGTATTAAACTCTCCGTTGCATTTAAATGTCTGTTTGATAGATTGACAACTGTCGCTACTATGTCATTATTTCTATTGAGGTTATCTAAAGTGTGTATACTGTTTTGTTCTAAAAGAATATTATATTGATTATGTTATAGTAAACCACGAAAGGTAAAAACCTGAACACAAAAAACTATGAGGACTTGGAACTATACAGAAAAAAAAATAAAGAAGTGAAAAGAAAAGTAGCAAATGAAAAAAATGAAAGATGGGAAAAAACATGCACAGAGATAGAACAGCACATAGGAGGAACGAGAAATTCAGAGTCATGGCGCATCTTAAAGTCGCTCCAAAGAAATAAGACAGAGAAAATCAAGATCGGTCAAATCAAAGAAAACGAATGGCAAGAATACCATAAAAAATTGCTAACTGAAGACCGCCCCGAATTCAAACAATCAGAAATAGACGGAATAAAAATCTACACACATGACGAAATCGAATTAAGCCTAGCTGAGGTAAAAAGAACGATCAAAACTCTAAAGAACAAAAAAGCAGAAGGTCCCGGCGGAATACCAAATGAATTGATAAAAAACGGATTGGAAAAGTTATTCCGTATGATACATAAAATGTTTGAGAGAGCACTGCATGGAGAAGACTTACCGGCAGAATGGACCCAAGCATATAATATGACATCAATATACAAGAAAGGAAATAGAAAAAACTGCGAAAACTATCGGGGAATCAGCATTATATCGTCTATAGGCAGACTGTATGGAAAGACCGTAAAGGAAAAATTAGAAATATATATACAAGATAAAATCGGAGAAGACCAGGCAGGTTTCACAGCGGGGAAAGCATGCTTAGATCACATTTACACGGTCGAACAACTAATAGAAAAAAGAATGGCCAAAAATAGATCCGTCCATCTGGCCTTTGTTGATCTTAAGAAGGCATCTGACTCAATACCTAGAACCAAGCTATGGGAAGCAATGGAAGACATCGAAGTTCCACGAAGATTAATAAACGCGGTAAAAGCACTCTACAAGAATAACGAAGTAGCTATCAAAACGGGCAATAGAATATGCAGTCCATTTAAGACGACAAAGGGACTACTACAAATTTGCTTCACATCCCCCACCCTATTCAAAATATTCCTGGAAAAAACCCTGAAATCATGGAAAAGAAAGTGCGAACGAATGGGTATACCAGTAAGGAACGAATATCTATATACGCTAAGTTTTGCCGACGACCAAATAGTGATCGCACAATGTAACAGTCGTTACTTATACTGTATTGATACTAAAAATGATTTCAGAGATGTAGTATGGGTTGCCTAACTTTAAGTGTTCATTTGCCCATTAAGTGTGTATTGTTAATAATTTAAGTTGTCACTCTGTTCTAATTTGGTACCATTGCGGACAAGAGAAATGACAGGAGATTAAGGGAAGTGGAAATTGGCTCTTCTTGGTTAATTAACTGTGAATTAAAATTCACTTTTGATCTAGAGTTTGAAGTGGTACACAACGGTGGTAGTTAGCGAAAGAAAATCCAATTAATGCATAGAATTTCCTTCACTTCAAGAAGTTAAATATTCCAAGTAGAACCATAATAATTTAATTAACGGTGTTTTCGCAAACTCGGGAAGGTGAAGTGAGATTTCTAGCACGGAATTAAGTAGCTATCTGGTAAATAATAATTTTTTATATTATAAACATTAGAGTATTTTATCTATATCCTATTATTCAGATTCATTATTTCATATTTTAATATAGTATTTTGTCCAAGGCCATTATATTTTTACTCTATGTGAAGCAAGGTCACGCTACATCCGATTGGATGGGTTTTTTTATCTACCATAATTATCTTTTTGCTCCGGTTTCTTATGCTGAAAGAAACTTTCCTCACTTCTTCTTTGATTTCTTTTTATCAATATTGAGATTAGAAGTAACGGGGAATTGTTTTCAGCCACCTACCATGGAATTATAAATTTCCCTCAGAACATCCGAGGGAGAGTACCACTTCAACTCTAATAAGAATCAGGGTCATTTGGGACAAGCCAGGGAGTATTGTCTACTCCACCCTCATTTTTTCTCCAGCCTGCACCTAGAGGTAGGGCAGGACAGTCATCATCGAACTAAGCCAATTAGCACCAGCTCCGTGCTAATTTCGGACCTCAAGGAGGACTTCGCTGGGACACCGAAGCCATTCGGGAGTATCCTTCCAGACAACTGTTTCACCTAGGAGGACAGTTGGTTTTTACTTCAGAACTATATATATATATATATCTTGTTTCACCAGTTCTAGTTTTTTTATAACATATATATATATAGATATTAATTAATATAACTCCCCTCGGTGTAAGGTATTGGTAAGTTTGAGCTCAAATTCTACCCAGAGATTATCTTCCATTGTTTTTTTGTATTAACCATTTATTTCATTATTAACTTTAATTATTTCATTATTTGTTTACTTAACTAATTTTTTTTATATTTCATCTTGTGTTATTAACTCCGGTTATTATCCCTTCAGGATAATAGACCGTTTCAATTGTTTAACTTGGCTTGTTCCCATTTATATATATTATTTTGTTTGTATGTGAATTTAGAGTTGTTTAACAATATTGTTGGTCATATTGTAGGTAAGTTTGATATATTTACTTGGCTATACGTTCTTCCAACGTTAGCATTATTTTGTTTAAGGTTGTTTTTTAACCTAGATGTAGGTTGTACACTCTATATCAGAGTTATTCTGTGTAGTTTTCAACTTTTTATTATAGTTGTTTTCAACATTTCTTTTTTTTTTAAATATTATATTGTGAAATTTTCATATACTTTTTGGTAACTTAGAGATTGTCAGAATCTAAGAAGTTATATTTAATAAACTTGAATTTGTTTTGCATATAATTTTTTTTTATTAATATTTCCTTACCTTTTTACATTTACAGCATTTTTGTTTATTACATCAACTTTAATTAATATTGGCAGTATACGATACCTGGAAGAGTGACCGTTACTCTTTTTAGAGTAGTATCCCTCTTCTGGCGCCCTCAATTTGTTTTCTTTGTTAATTTTCATTATATCTATTCATTTTTCTTATCTTCTTTTCTATCTATCATACATATTTTCCTGATTTACTGTCTTTAAAAGGCATGCAAATTGGCCGTATCCATCCTTGAGTTTCTAGTGGTCATTCTCTTGCCTACATTGCTAGCCTAGCCACATTCCGTTCAATATTTTTTTTTTCATACTTCTTTACTTAATTGTTATCTATTTTATCCCATATATATATAGACCACTCTTCTTATACCTCTCTCCTCCTACACACCCCAGTATTTTGCTACATTGGCGCCCAACGTGGGGCCTTTTCCAAGTTTTTGGTTTTAAGACAGTAGCTTTTAGCTGATTTTTTTTTTCTCTTACTTGAGTTTTTGTATTTTTGCTTTTTTTTTTTACTCATTATTGCTGATTTATTCTATCTTTAAATTTTTTATTAATACTAAACAGGTATACTTATGCTGCTGTATTGATTTATTAGTTTATTTATTAGATTTATTAGTTATTAATATTTTGAGACCTCAGTGATAGGTTATAGTAGTTCAACTTACATTCTAGGTTGAATTTTGTATTTTTATTGAGAACTTATATTTACTTACTTACCTACACATACTTATATCGTATATTATATAAACTTTTATTCCTACAGCCAACAGTATTATACTTATAGGTACTATTAATTGTTGCATATATATTAATATTTGGTTTAGAATAGTTATAATTTACATATAACTAGAAATTATTTTGAGTATTTTAGTAAGATAACTAAGGTATTTATTTGATTATATATATATTATTTTTGCTGGCTATTTTGATCTTGGTGGTGTGTTGCTAATAACTTGGCCACATTTTTTTTTCACAAATCAGTCCCGAAATTAACTACTAATCATGAAACGTTGAATCCGCCTGTTTTAAGTGATCACAGATGGTCAACTACCAATTCTTCTTTACCCAGTAGCGTTAAACACAATTCTAATGATTACAGTAGTGAAATAGTTCCATTATCAGTATCAACTTTTAGGTTTGTTGATGATGATGATATGTCTATGGTTGTACCATATAATATTTATAACCAATCAAATACTTTAGATTTGCGATTCTTTGTTGGCGATAGAGTTTTAAAGAGAAACTTTATAAAATCAAGTAAAGGTGATGCTATTTCGGCAAAATTTTGCCAGAAATACATTCCGTGTACGGTTGTAAGGGTAATATCTCCTTTGGTATATGAATTAAGGGACAATTCGTCCAACAAACGAATTGGTCAATTTCATGTAAAGGATTTACTGCCTGATAACACCATCGACGAGGTTAGTTCTTCATCCTCAGAAGAAGACTAACTTAACACTTTCGTTTAAGCTAATCTCTTTCTCTGTTTGTCTTTAGCTTATTTTGATTATATTTTGCATTTTAGTCTAAGATTTTCTTAATCACCAGATAACGTAGGTACACCGCTATTTTTTGTATCTTTTGGCATTGGTTAATGACTTCTATAACTTATTAGATAATTAGTATGTATGACTTATCCATTTTTTTTTGTATTATAAATGATGCACTTTATAATGAATTAATATTCTTAGGTACTAATCTTCCCAGGAGAATTACTCCTTTTAACCTCATATGATACGAGGGTTGTTTAGTATATATTTACATATTTAGATTTATACTTATAGTTAATCCTATTACTGATAAGGAACTATGGAACTATGTTGTTACACTACTGGATCATATATTGTGTGTTATATCTTTGATATTTGATTCCTTAGTATTTGTTTTGATATATTTGTTCAATATTTGCCAATTTGGAAAGATGTTGTGATTTTTTTTTATCTTTGGTCTGCTTTATTCTCACTTGTCACAAAAATCTTAAATACTCTACAATAATTTATGTCCTGATTCCATAAACAGGATGGTTCTGGAATTAGTTTGGAATTTTGAAGTAGGTAAGGATGACCGGCGCGGCGTCCTTCTTATTTCTTCTTATTTATTCTTCTGAATTTTCTGTCAATGAATCTGTCAATACTCAGCTTTAGTGAATACGTGGGTTCGAGATTGTTGCTCAGCAACTGATCACTGCTGCTCAATTAGGTTCGTACTATGTGTTTATTGCAGAGTAGGCAGATGCTTATGCCTCATAATATTTCTGGTCAGGAAATGCTCGCGACATGTCCTAACCATTCTTGTGTGATTGTCCAAATATTCCAGTTACCTTTTCACAACTTGATAGGGAAGTTTAATTAGTTCATATTAGTTATCTTACTTCAGGTTATGTTTTTTTCTTTAACTATCCCTACACATGTCAAGTAAGTCATTTTCATTATTTAAGAGTTTAGACAAATGAGTTGTCCTCTTAGTGTAATCCCACTTCTTTCCTTAGGCATAAATTGCTGTTTAGATTTAGGACTATTCCCGGATAATTCCATGCTGCGAGAACTTGTTATAAATCTACAGTTTTGTTCAAAATTGGTTGCTTGTTCTCGACATATTTTTTTTTCTTTCGTTAGTAATGGTATTATAGGAAAAGTCCACCACTTATATTTTCTTAGGATTTCTATTGGAATTTTATCGGTGTCTGGTTATTCTCATACATCTGTTGTAGCCACATGCTATAGTTAGCGAATACCAGCACACTCAAAATTTATTTAGCCTCTGAATTCCTTTCGTCCATTTTAGACTTTAGGTATTTATCTTTATCTTTGGTTTAGTTCAGTTACATATTACATTACTTAGTCTGAATAAGTGTGACAATGCTGCTTCACACTTTAGGAAATTTTGCTTTATTGTAATTACTTAGTTGGTATTGGCTCATATTACCGGATGAGGGTAAGAGCTAATTTAGTTATTAGCATTAGTGAGAATTGGCCCTTTCCTGATCGTTCTTCTTTGGATATGCTCTATTTATAAATCTGGTGTCCATCGATAGTCCGATTTTGGATTCAGTGTCTGATTCCTCACTTATTTGGTTTATTTGGTTATGTAGGTTCGTATCACCAGATGTGGGTGTACGTAGACCTCATTTAGTTTTGAGATTTAGTATTGGTGTGAATAGGTCCATAAATCTTCCTGGTCGTTCTTCTTTGGATATGCTTTTATGAATCTGGTGTCCATTGATAGTCTGACTTTGGATTAAGCGTCCTATTTCACATTTATTTTGGTTATTACGTCTTTGATATACTTTGGTATGTTTACGATTTAGATTACTATTTGTGTTATTTGGTTTGGTGAGAATTGCTCCATAAATCTTCCTGATTGTTCTTCTCTGGATATATTACTATGAATCTGGTGTCCATTGTTAGTTCAATTTTGGATTAAGTGTTCAATTCTTAACCTATTTAGTTTATGATTTCTTTGATCTTAGTTTAGTATATCTCCGGGTGAGATATTGGTTGAATTGGCTCATACATTTGCCTGGTTGTTCGTCCTTGGATATACTTAGTCTTATAAATCTGATGTCCATGGATAGTTCAATTTTGGATTTAGTGCCCAATTCGACATTTATTTGTCAGCAAGAATTTAGTTGGTATATTTAGTTAATATTTGGCTTTTAAGCATATTGTCGATTGAGATTTTGATTCGACTTTCGAATCATCTGAGTTTGTGGTGTCTGGCGCCATGACCATTCTTTTTTTTTTCCCGTGATCTTTAGTTCGTGGTTATTTTTTTTTGTGTAAACTTACGGATCAACGTGGAATGTTAGGCCAGTACACTTAGTTATTGATACTTTTAATTTTAGGAACAAAAAAAAATTTTTGATTAAATTTTTTTTTCCCGACTAGTAGGGGAATGTAACAGTCGTTACTTATACTGTATTGATACTAAAAATGATTTCAGAGATGTAGTATGGGTTGCCTAACTTTAAGTGTTCATTTGCCCATTAAGTGTGTATTGTTAATAATTTAAGTTGTCACTCTGTTCTAATTTGGTACCATTGCGGACAAGAGAAATGACAGGAGATTAAGGGAAGTGGAAATTGGCTCTTCTTGGTTAATTAACTGTGAATTAAAATTCACTTTTGATCTAGAGTTTGAAGTGGTACACAACGGTGGTAGTTAGCGAAAGAAAATCCAATTAATGCATAGAATTTCCTTCACTTCAAGAAGTTAAATATTCCAAGTAGAACCATAATAATTTAATTAACGGTGTTTTCGCAAACTCGGGAAGGTGAAGTGAGATTTCTAGCACGGAATTAAGTAGCTATCTGGTAAATAATAATTTTTTATATTATAAACATTAGAGTATTTTATCTATATCCTATTATTCAGATTCATTATTTCATATTTTAATATAGTATTTTGTCCAAGGCCATTATATTTTTACTCTATGTGAAGCAAGGTCACGCTACATCCGATTGGATGGGTTTTTTTTATCTACCATAATTATCTTTTTGCTCCGGTTTCTTATGCTGAAAGAAACTTTCCTCACTTCTTCTTTGATTTCTTTTTATCAATATTGAGATTAGAAGTAACGGGGAATTGTTTTCAGCCACCTACCATGGAATTATAAATTTCCCTCAGAACATCCGAGGGAGAGTACCACTTCAACTCTAATAAGAATCAGGGTCATTTGGGACAAGCCAGGGAGTATTGTCTACTCCACCCTCATTTTTTCTCCAGCCTGCACCTAGAGGTAGGGCAGGACAGTCATCATCGAACTAAGCCAATTAGCACCAGCTCCGTGCTAATTTCGGACCTCAAGGAGGACTTCGCTGGGACACCGAAGCCATTCGGGAGTATCCTTCCAGACAACTGTTTCACCTAGGAGGACAGTTGGTTTTTACTTCAGAACTATATATATATATATATATCTTGTTTCACCAGTTCTAGTTTTTTTATAACATATATATAGATATTAATTAATATAACTCCCCTCGGTGTAAGGTATTGGTAAGTTTGAGCTCAAATTCTACCCAGAGATTATCTTCCATTGTTTTTTTGTATTAACCATTTATTTCATTATTAACTTTAATTATTTCATTATTTGTTTACTTAACTAATTTTTTTTATATTTCATCTTGTGTTATTAACTCCGGTTATTATCCCTTCAGGATAATAGACCGTTTCAATTGTTTAACTTGGCTTGTTCCCATTTATATATATTATTTTGTTTGTATGTGAATTTAGAGTTGTTTAACAATATTGTTGGTCATATTGTAGGTAAGTTTGATATATTTACTTGGCTATACGTTCTTCCAACGTTAGCATTATTTTGTTTAAGGTTGTTTTTTAACCTAGATGTAGGTTGTACACTCTATATCAGAGTTATTCTGTGTAGTTTTCAACTTTTTATTATAGTTGTTTTCAACATTTCTTTTTTTTTAAATATTATATTGTGAAATTTTCATATACTTTTTGGTAACTTAGAGATTGTCAGAATCTAAGAAGTTATATTTAATAAACTTGAATTTGTTTTGCATATAATTTTTTTTATTAATATTTCCTTACCTTTTTACATTTACAGCATTTTTGTTTATTACATCAACTTTAATTAATATTGGCAGTATACGATACCTGGAAGAGTGACCGTTACTCTTTTTAGAGTAGTATCCCTCTTCTGGCGCCCTCAATTTGTTTCTTTTGTTAATTTTCATTATATCTATTCATTTTTCTTATCTTCTTTTCTATCTATCATACATATTTTCCTGATTTACTGTCTTTAAAAGGCATGCAAATTGGCCGTATCCATCCTTGAGTTTCTAGTGGTCATTCTCTTGCCTACATTGCTAGCCTAGCCACATTCCGTTCAATATTTTTTTTTTCATACTTCTTTACTTAATTGTTATCTATTTTATCCCATATATATAGACCACTCTTCTTATACCTCTCTCCTCCTACACACCCCAGTAGTTTGCTACAACAAGACGAGGATGACCTCAGTTTTATGATGAGAAAACTGGAGCAGGAATAAACAAAGAATGGGATGGAAATAAACCTAAAGAAAACTGAATACCTAACAACGGAGAATACAGAAATAAAACAGCTGGAAATAGACGAAGGTAAACAAATCAAAGGAACAGACAAGAATAAGTAGTTAGGTTTCATAATATCAAACAAAGGAACAACGGAGGAAGATATAAAAAATAGACTAGGACAAACAAGAGACTGCATACGAAAATTGAACCCGATACTATGGGATAAGAACATCAGCATGAAAACAAAGAAAAAAATATATAATACCATGACAAGAAGTATACTCACTTATGGGTGTGAAAATTGGACAATAAATAAGAAAACCAAAAACAAAATAAGAGCAACAGAGATGGAATTCCTAAGGAGAAGCTGCAGAGTAACAAGAAGAGATAGAATAAATAACATGGAGATTAAGAGGAGAATGGGAATGAACTCCAACATAATAGACTACATCGAACAGAAGAGGTTAACCTGGTACGGACATGTCAGAAGAGCAGACCAAAATCGGTGGATAAGTAGAATAACAGAGTGGAGCCCGATAGGAAGAAGAAAGAGAGGCAGACCCCGAAGATCTTTCAGAGATGAGGTGGACGAAGCAATGAGTAGAAGAAACCTACAGAAAGGGGACTGGCTAAACAGGAAAAATTGGAGAAAACGGTTGAGTGAAGGAATACAGTGAAAACTGTGGAAATCCTTGTATATATAATATAGAATATTAAATGTATTTAAATGTATATTTCTTTGTTTCTTATATGAATTTTCATAGACTATATGTAAACTAAAAATAATCACATTGAAAAGCAAATCTTCAATATTTACAATATCTTGTTCAACAAAAAATAAATTAGATCTATGAAATTGTAACCTTTCGCGGATCATGGACAAACTGGCTCTATGTAGAATGTTTTCCAACCTTCTGCTTGAATATGCTGGACGTAACTTCAAGCTTTTTGGTGTTAGGTTATTGTCTCTACATCTTCGTAAAAATTTAATGGAAGATTTGATTGATAAAGAATTTCCAATCTCGGAAAATTTTGAATAACGCTGGGCCCATAAATGTGAATTATGGGTTTATAATGAATTAATATATAAAATTAAAATATTGTTAATTATTAAAATGTGGCTTATTCCCATTTAAATAGTAATTACTTTAAAATGCTACAAGAAAATAGCTTCAGAACAATAATGAGCTGATTAAAGTTTAACTACATATACAAGTCTGGTGAGATTCCTACAGAATGGCTACTATCGACCTTTGTTTCGCTACCAAAATCCAAGAATTCCAAACACTGTAATGACCATAGATTAATTGGCATAATATCACAACTATTGAAAACATTTTTTAAGGATAAACATGCAAGAATATTCAGACAGTGTGAAGCGGAAGCTCTATATAGTTTCACAACTCTTGCTCAACAATGTCGAGACCAACAAAAATATCTTTTCGTCGCATTTATAGACTATTAGAAAGCTTTCGACAAAGTTAAACATAAAATTCTCATGAAATGTGTAAGGCAAAAAGGACTCGACAAAAATGATATTAACATAGTGAGAAATCTCTATTGGAACGAACAGGCTGGGGTAACATTAGATAGAAATAGCACGGATGGTTATCAGATAGAAGGGTAAAGTCATAACAAAGATCCATATAAAAAGTAAAAATATTGAACAAGTGGACGAAATGAAGTACTTGGATGCCTGGATTACTGAAGATCTAAATCCAAAATCAGAAATTCGATCAAGAAAAGAGCAATCAAGAGCAGCCATTTTGAAGATGAGCAAATTTCTGAGTTACCAAAGTCTCAATCTGCAAATCCGATATCGTATGGTAAAATGTCATATCCACTTTATTCTTCTTTATGGTGCCGAAGCTTGGACTGTTAATGTCGACTTAATGAGAAAGCTAGAAGCTCTTGAGATGTGCTTTTTTAGAAGAATTTTGAAAATACCATGGACCGATCATATTACGAACGAAATTGTGGTGCACACAATGGGAACTTTAGACCACCATTAAAAGGAGAAAGGCAGCATATTTGGGGCATATACTTAAAAATGAAAAGTATGAGTTGTTGCAGCTGATTATAAAGGATAAATCGAAGGAAAAAGGGGCCCTGGCAGACGAAAAATCTCCTGGCTAAAAAATATACGCGACTGCACCGGATTAAACACACAGACGCTTTTAAGGAAAGCAGAATACAGAGACGAACTTGCAATGGTTATTACCAACCTCCATTAGTAGAGTCGGCACTAGAAGAAGTGGAGCAATAAATCCCATCCTAAGAGATCCTATTCGTATAAGTCGCACCGCAATGTCTTCATCGACCTCAACTGTGGCGTTGAGGTCTTCGATGGATGCTTACGTAGAGTCTCCCTTCCGCCCCGTCTTAATTGCGCTGACAATGTCAATTTCTTTGGTCATGCCCTCTACTCCATTTAGAAAGAGCTCCCGTCTGACTGTACCACTTTTCGCCACTGCTCTTGTGACAAATGCCCTTCACCATCTGCGTTATGTCTCTACCTCCTCCCAGCTCCAGGACTATTCCCTGGTCGCTGGTCTGTCCCTTAATGACGTCGTCAACGTAAAGACATTTAATGGCGAAGTCACTCCTGCCGCACAGATCTGTGCATAGCTCGCCCTGTAGTTCATCGAAGGACTTGTTCTTTGCCTTAGTGAGCACTGTAACGTTCTTGCTCTCTCTGGGCTTGAAGAACATACTCACCCAGCTCTTCCTCGGTCCATATACCGCGACCTTCGGCAGACCATCCCAGCAGCCTTCGAGTCTGGTCTGTCCCCAGGTAAGTCGGACTAAAGAGCCCAATGCCCTTTCTCATTGTTCATCCTATACAAAAGTTTATAGCTCACCGCCAAAAACCTGACCGCCTCACATACATTTGGGTTGTTAGGTATGAGCTTGTAGATGCACCTTTCGAGACAAGCCCTTTGCCCATCACCATCAACAATACTCACTGAATTGAACATTGTAGCAACTCCACCCTCTTCGTCCTCAACTACCGGAGTATCCAGGGAGTCTGGATACCTCTCTTTAAAGTGTCCCAGAACCTTCTCATCCGTATTGGTCGGTGGAAATATACACAGCCGCGTCATCATTAGAGTCAAGCACGCTGCCCTCCACAACAGAAACCTTGGTAAACAAGGCCTCCAGCCAATCCTCACTGAGGAGATACGTGACCTTCTCAGGGATTTTTCTTTTTGCCATTGGGTCTTAATCTAAGGGTCCTCTAAGGACGACATGCCCTGTGTGCCGATAGTCATTTTGCACACCTTGGTCGAGTTACGTGGTTCTTTTGCTAACGCCGGTATGTACGGCGGCATTCATTAGTGGAGTCGGCACTAAAAGAAGAAGAAAAAATATCTAACATCTGATTTAATAATAAAACTTGTTGGTCCTAATAATACATGTAAAAAATGACCTAAATCAGTGCTGTTTTGCTCGTTCATAGAAAACCACGTGTCGCTCTGATGTAATTGGTTTTATAAAATAAAATATAGCATTTCGTAAGTTAAAATATAGTGAATGTTATGTTTTTATTAAATTGTTAGTTAATTTTGTAGTATGTTCCTGATGAAGTTGAAAAAATAAATATTCAACGAAATTTCGAATTGACAAAATAAATGTAAGCCACAGACCGCAGTCCAGACATTTCAACACAATTCGGTATATATATATATATATATATATATATATATATATATATATATATATATATATATGGAGAGAGTATATTATGAGAAAAGTGTTGAATCACGAACCTTAGATATATGGATATAATGTTAGCCTGCTCAGAAGAGGAACTGTTTCAGATGATGAAGAAGCTCGGTTGCATGACCGCAATCTGATTAACATGGATTTCAAAGTGGTTGATAGGTTTCACAATCTCGTATCTTTAATTACAAACAAAGGAGGCTGTGACGACGAAATCAAATACAGATTGATAATAACACGTAAGGGAACTATAAAACTAACTCATATATAAAGACAGCAATATCCCAACAAAAGGCAATTAAAGATCAACATAAGAGTGTCAACAAAAATAGATCAGTCATACCTCAGATACTTCAGACACATAGCACGAAGAACAGAAGTCCTAGAAAAACTGATCATCGAGAACAAATTCAATGATAAACGAGAGCAAGGAATGCAGTCCACATGCTGGATGGATTTATATTAGAGCAATTATTGACCATGTTCTACATGAAGACTCCCTAGCAGCCCAAGACATAGAAGGTTGAAAATCCACGACCCGAGCGATAGAGAGTCAATGGAAAAAAGAAGAATTCCTTGATTTCTTCTCCTTCCTCATGTTTTGGCTTGTGGCAGGAGTAGTGGAGAAGAAGAATAACGTAGCTTTAAAATCTTATCAATGGTACACACAAATAACTAAATATCGGCTGCTATCAGCCGCTTTGTCCATAGAGAATTCCATTCAAGGATTATAGTATTGACAAGTATCCTTACGTCTTATTTTTGGTCAAAATATTTAGCTAAATATATGTCGGTTGGGTTTAATGATATTTGATGGAGTCGTTTCATTAAAATATTAAGCCGGTAAAAATGAAAGTGGCACAAGTCAATTTAAGGAATGTCTGAGGAATACAGTGGTTGGTTAAAATAGTTTGAAAAAAATCAAATAAAACGATATTGCAATACAAATAACTGAAAAATGTCTACGTTTAAATGATTAATTTAGTCTAGAAATTTGAATTCTACATCTTTCATATACAATAAAAAAAATTGGGCTGTATGGACTCAAACCACTTTCACTCTAAACGTGTGAAAGGTAAATTCAATCATAACGACTTAAATCTGGAAAAGCAATCAATTGTATTGAACACTTAACATGAATATTGTTACATTATCAGCACGTTAAATACATAACATTCATTTTCGGTTTTCTAAAAGGTTTCTGTTTCTGGCTTGCGCCACTTAGTTCTTTATTACCTTCCTCTCCCCCTTCATTATTAGGTTCATCGATTTTATCTTCATGGTATGGCAAAGGTCCAATATTATCTTTAACATCATTTGCGGTGTTTTGTTCCAAGAAAAACCTGTGATGCATTAGAGTAATAAACGGTAGCAGATCGATTATGTCTTGTTTTTTAACTCCCCAACAGGTTTCTTTGATGGATAAAGTTTTTTGTAGCTTTAAAGCTACGGGCCTTCCTTTCTTTCCAGTCGACTTTATGTTTAGGACATTCAACGCCACCATATTCTGCAATGTTTCTTTGTACAATATTCCCTAAGGATTATCTTTTTGTAGTCTGATCCATTTCATTTTCAAAGAGTGGACAGGATTGTTTTCAGTGCTTTTCTTTATCTTGTTGATATTTCTCTCTAAATTATTTGTTGAAAAAAATCTTTATTTCTGCACTTTAGGCGGAGTCCCATGTATCCGATTTCCGACATATGACATAAGAAAATCGTCCGTTTTCGTAGTTTCTATTTGGAAGCTAGTCATATGGTTGCGATCTTAGACAAGGAAAGCGAGGGGACGCGTAATCCTATGGAATTGACTGAAGCCTACACCGGCACCAGAAAGGTTGCCAGGTCATATTTTATTTCTTCAGTAGATTAAGAATAATGGATGGAAATGAATATTAATAATATCAATAAATGGATTTTTTTCAAAATTCATAATTGAACACTGACATAATGATCACTTTTTGAACATGATTTTATGATTACAAATTTTTTAGTAGATCGATATAGTGTTCAATAAATCAGTAAATTGAAGTTGAAATCAGTAGATCTACTGAAAAATCAGTAGACCTGGTAAACTTCCGAGAGGTAGTAATGGGCTACGTTTTTATAATTATTAAATTATGTTTATTAAAAAAACATTTTCAATGACTCTACGTCCTCGGCTTAATCTGAAACAAAATATAATTCAACTAAAATTAAATTTGAAAAAGAACATGTGATTTACAGTCTAAATCTAATGTCAGTGTTTTGAATTAAAATTTATTTCATTAGATGTTTACCTGCAATTGAAAATTGAAAGGGGTATCTCCTTGACCAAGCAATAAAGATTTAGGAAAATGTATGTTGTTTGCATTTATTAATTTTCTTATATTGGAATTTTTAAATACACCCCCATCGCTGTGCCTTCCTTCAGCTCCAATGTCCACCAATGTGAATCGATAACTTGCATCGCAGAGGGCTAACAGAATTATATTGTGGCTGCCCTTATAATTGAAAAATGTAAAGCCTGAATTTGAAGGTGCCTATAAAAGTAATTAAACATCAGAAACTTTTGAGTTTTGCTTTCTCTGATAAAAAACTTTTTATTTTCCTGAAGTCATAAGAATTGTGTAAAAAAATCACCTGTATTACCACATGCTTCCTATCAATTGCTTCAACACAATAAGGCAGTTGCCATCTTTCTTCAAAACCCTCTGCGATATTTAACCAAGCTTCTTCACTTGGTGTTAGTAACTGGTCTTGGTTTAAACAATCCCAAATGGCATTGCATTTTCCTTTATGATTTTGGAAATTGCATTATGAACAAATTAAGAACAGCTGAAGAACTAAAGCTAACAGACCTAAATCTAGATCAACTAAACAAAGCCATCACTGAAGAACTTCCAAAGACTAGCTTAGAAGTAGCACCAGCAAAATCCGACAAAAAATCAAAACTACGTGCCATATCTTTAGACATGCTACAACAACGGAGAAGCTTACTACAAGAAAATAAAAGAAATACAACTGAATACAAAACCCTAAATACAGAAATAAGAAGACATGTAAAACAAGATCTCAAACGACATCAAGAAGAACGAATAGAGAAGATTATAGAAGAAAACAGAAACTTAAGATCTATCAAGTCCCACCTAGGAAGAAATAAAATCATAGAGATGGAAAATAAACAAGGTGTAATAGAAAAAAGCAGAACCCAAATATCTAAGATAACAAGGGAATATTATAGTGACCTCTACAGCTCTAAAAACAGTCCACCTGATACAACTCAACAAAACCTGAAAAAGAAAATAATGAATGTAAACTCTGAAATATTACCCCCATTACCGGAGAAGAAATAGAAAAAGCAATAGGAGATATGAAAAGAAATAAGGCTCCGGGGGACGATGAAATTCTAATTGAAATGTTAAAAGAAGGAGGGGAAAAGTAAAAGACTACCTAAAGATACTTTTCAATAAATGTTTGTTTGAAGGACAAATACCGCAAGAGTGGAACAAGGCAAATACAATTCTGATATATAAGAAAGGAAATAGATCAAAATTAGCTAACTATAGACCAATATCTCTCTTGTCACAAATCTATAAAACTTTCACTAAGGTGATCACAACTACACTAAACAACAAATTTGATGCATACCAACCAGTTGAACAGGCAGGATTTAGAAAGGGGTACAGCACAACCGACCACCTTCACACCCTTAAAATATTGATAGAAAAGACCAATGAATACAACCTTCCAATATACCTAGCGTTTGTTGATTATGAAAAAGCGTTTGACAGCATAGAACTATGAGTAGTAGAAGAAGCGCTAGTTAATTGCCGAATAGATTCACGGTACAGAATGTTAATCCACAATAATGACAATATATATCAAAACGCCACTATGAGAATTCAGCTAGACAGAGATTTGCAAACTCCATTAATTAGAATTTGTAGAGGTGTCAGACAAGGGGATACAATCTCACCCAAACTATTTACTCTGGCGTTGGAAGACATTTTTAAGTTGGAAGACATTTTTAAATCTATAGACTGGGACAATAAAGGAATTTGTATAAACGGGAAATATTTAAATCATCTAAGATTCGCCGATGATGTACTCCTGATAGCAACAACTATGGAACAACTACGAATAATAATTTCAGACCTAAAAAAAAACATCTCTTGAGAAAGGACTAAAAATGAATCTAAAGAAAACTAAAATAATGACTAATATAGAAGACAGATCAGTAATTACCATAGGTGGAACAAACATAGAACACGTCCAAGAATATATTGACTTAGGACAAGCTATCAGAGCAGACAAAAGTAACCAGACTAAAGAAATAACCAAAAGAATAAGAATGGGGTGGGCTGCATTCGGAAAACTCTCATATACTATCAAAAACCAAAAAATACCTTTAAAATTAAGAACGAAGGTACTTAATGCATGCGTCCTACCTGTTCTGACATATGGTGTCCAGACGTGGACGTGTACCAAGAGCAACTTAGATAGAATAAAGAAAACTCAAAGAACTATGGAAAGACAAATGTTGGGAATATCGTTGAGAGATAAAAAGACGAACGAGTGGATAAGATGCAAAACCGAAACAACAGACGCTGTCGAACATGTATTGAAATTAAAATGGAAATGGGCTGGGCATAACGAAAGATATCAGGATGGAAGATTGAATAAAGAAATTGGCCGCTGGAGACCATATACTGCAAAAAGGTCAAGAGGTCGACCGCAAATGAGATGGAAAGATGACATTGAGCAAAGCGCAGGTCCAATGTGGAAAAGACAAACAGAAGACAGAGACAAATGGAGACAAATGAGAGAGGCCTATATTCAACACATGAATAGATTTTGGGCTATAGATAGATAGATAGATTATGAGCAACCCTAAATGCATATGAAATGGATGTCATACTGTCTCCACTTGCAAGGAATTTAAAATATATTAATTATGTTTAGTGATTTTATTCATCATAGGCGATGAATAAGATGTACCATTATCTATTCTACTTACCTTAAAATTATAGCAAGTATTTCTTCTGACAAAATTGGTTCATGAACACAATACGTTTTTGATAATGCTGGTCCAACTAGACTTATGAAATGTACAATTAGGCATTCTAAGGTAATTGAAATATTTATCAACATCAGTTAGCTTCATTTTCTGCAATAGATTATTGAAAGCCCCTTGTGACTTTCTTTGCTTAAAGATTTCACGAACCCAATATCTTCTTTCCCAAATTGTACGTTTTGGTTTTTTTGCAAATTAAAAGAATCTTCTGGGATTAAAATTCATGTTTCAATAAATTGAATGTACAGATGTTTAACTATTGGAATACAATGAGGTTATAAAACATCCGTTTTATCGAAAAAGTTAAAATAATTTCATCTTTATCCGATGTCCGAAGCGTAGTTAAAAATTTCGGATGAAATTTGCGCGAAAATATTCTGATTCGATTCTGACCAATGAGAATACTTTCGGATCATCGTGTCGTCGAAAATCAGATATATGGGACTCCGCCATGATGTAATGACAGTCTTCTGGAACATAGATGACCTTTCCTTTTGCTGCTGATTCCACACTGCCAAAATCAGCGTCGTTTGCAAAATACCAAAAACTTTTGATCGGTGACATCTACGTTAGTTTCATCATACTAAATAAACCTCATTAATGATAATGAAACACATATTCATGTTGGTATTTTGACCTCCACAGGAATCGCTGTAAATAGTTAGATGCTTTTTGTTGTTTGCATTCAGTTCCAACTGCTTTATTAGACATAAAAAAAGGTCTTTTTAGTCTTTTCCGGCTGTGGTTTCATTGTACACATAAAAATATTTAGAACATTTCTTAAAATCATGTAGGTACTTCAAAATTGTAGCACTAAGCTAATATATACTTCAAGCTTAACTTTCTTGATTGTTTTTAGAAATTTTTTCATCATCTTCCATGCAATCTCTAGCTAATTCAGCCTTCCTTAGATGAAGCTCACGATCCTTTTCAAGTATTCTCTTATCTTCCTGGCTCAAATCAGGGTCAGATATTTTATGTTTATCGCAACATTTGCATGTATCTTAGGTATGGAAAAATACAAATTGATTTTTTTTTTGAATGTTTATCTATGAAGGTGCTCCATACAGTGACCTACTTCACTTTAATTCTCAACAGAACAAATTTTTTTAGAGGAAGGAAATTAGTCCCCCTCCCTTAATGGCGAATTCATGTACTAATGCTTAAAACCACTTCCATTTATTCATTTAAATAAATCCAAATATGGCTTTTAAATATCAGTTTATTTCACTTTACATTTCGTTGTTCTGAGATTCATTTAAATAAATCCAAATATGGCTTTTAAATATCAGTTTATTTCACTTTACATTTCGTTGTTCTGAGATTTGAAGAGAAAAAAGTTTAAATGTTTAGAAATATTTAAGTAAGATCGTTAACATTATCTTTTGTTGATGAACACGTTGTAGTAACACTAGCGAAGATACAGTTTTCACCAACAAACGAAGAATTTAAATTTATGCTTCTTGTTAGAACCTTTTTATCGGTTTTATTGACATTTTTTTTCAAATAAGCGTTACTTCCGCAGCAATCAGTGTAATGGCTCAATGATTACCAATTTCAGTGATATTTTTTTCTCAGGTGAGAATGTCCCTCTGTGCGTAACGACAATTCGGTTTTATAATAAATTAGTTTAATCCAGTGAAACCTTTAAAAACGTCTGTGCTTATTGGAGCTTATAAAGATATACGTGAGATAATTAAAATGTTGGTAAAGATTTATGTTTTGTCCTATCGCAAAAGATTCAATGTACAATATTATTTCATTAGTACTTATATGGTTCACTACTGAAGATATTTATAAAGTACAGCAATAAGGTTACACAAATAAAAAATCTTTTAGACATCGTAGCAGTAAAAAAAAAGAAAACGTTGAAATGTAATAGGGGTTACAAGAAAGAAGCAAAATGTATGAATTCCTAGTGACGAGCCGAATCTATCTTAAGAAAATCAACGAATCCGACAGTTTGGAATAGGCGGGGATAAATTTTCTTATATGTTTATTTCTTTATGTTATATAATTTTTTGTGGATGGCCTTCAGGTATTAGATGAGAATATATTAAATAAGTAGTCCCTGATCAAGCAGCGGCAATTATGAAGGGTGTAGTGGGTGAAAACATACCTTAAAAAATTGCTACAGAAGCTCAGGGGAAGTATCGTGGCGCGAGAAAGTGGCTTTTGAAGTGGTAAAGTACTGAGGAACAGAGAGCGATACCGAATCAGTAAAAAGGTCTCTGTACTGCTACGTGAAAAGTAATGGGAGCCCACTGCATTACTTTCCACTGGACATTGCCCTGTAACTTTTCTTTATTATATTAAAAAACCTAAACAATTCAGCCCTCAGTATGGGTAGATGTTTGATCATCATCCAAATTGTACAAACTACACATTGTGGATTCAGTTATATATATAAATATTTAGCATACAAAATAGCATACAATTTTTTGAGGTAGTAACTAAAATACAATCGAAACGTACTCTTTAAAAGTAGGTATATTACAATACATTTAATTTTAAGTCAGTAATATGTGATTAGTATGATTTGTGGCCAATGAACATAGTTCAAAGCCAAACCTCTCTCTCCACACACACACACACTACCACATGGCATACTAGAACACTTTTTGCGGTAGGTAAACTCGATAATGCCATAAAACAAATGCTTAGGATGACTAATGATATCCTGATTGTTTTAGTGTTCAGGCCTCAACCCCTACAAAAGGGTGGAGACAATATAACATCCAAGCATTCTTATCCGGAGCGTTATATTGATATTGCGATTATAGAAAAGTTTTCTCATTCTGCTAAAAGTTGACCGTGCAATTTCAATGCAGCATCTTATTTCTTCTTATTAAAATCATACATGCCAGAATTTACAAGAAATGCGAAGAAACTGTCGGTGAAATGCAATTCGGATTCCGCAATTCTATGGGTACACGTGAAGCACTTTTCACCTTACAAGTCCTACTTCAGAGATGCCGCGATGTCAGTTGTGATGTCTATATTTGTTTTATTGACTACGCCAAGGCATTTGACCGTTGTCAGCACCAGAAGATGGTCACCGCACTACAAAGAGTAGGATTGGATGAGAAGGACATTCGGATCATCATGAATTTATACTGGAACCAGCGTGCTCAAGTCAAGGTCGAAGACCAACTGACCGACCAAGTGAAGATCATGCGAGGAGTAAGGCAAGGATGTGTGCTATCGCCGACTCTTTTCAATATATACTCTGAGGAGATTTTTAATGAAGCCCTCACAAACCTAGACATGGGAATCCGAGTGAACGGTGAATACATCAATAATATCCGCTACGCCGATGACACTGTGTTACTAGCAACCAGCCTAAACGATCTGCAGGCCTTACTAGACCGAGTGCGAACTGTGAGCGTATCATACGGACTGAACCTTAATATTAAGAAAACTAAATTCATGGTTGTCAGCCGTACAAATTTAGATCCCGGGGCACTAATGGCAGGTAGCGAAGAGATCCAGAGAGTCGACAGATTCACTTACCTTGGAACTACCCTCAACGTACAATGGGACTACGCTCAAGAGATTAGATCCAGAATTGAAATGGCACGGTCTACATTTATTAAGTTGAGATCCTTGCTGTGCTGCAGTGATCTCAGTTTGGGAACCAAGATGCGGATAGTGAGGTGCTACGTTCTTCCAGTATTACTATATGGAGTTGAAGCCTGGACACTGACGCAAGCCACTGAAAAACGAATCGAAGCCTTCGAGATGTGGATATACAGAAGGATACTAAAAATATCTTATGTGGACCATGTCACCAACGTTGAGGTCCTACAGCGCATGACAAAAGAAAAAGAAGTGCTTAATTTAATTAAACAACGTAAGCTTGAGTACCTCGGCCACGTGATGCGGAACGAAGAAAAATATCGAATTCTTCAACTTGTTATGCAGGGTAAAGTATTTGGCAGAAGAGGACCGGGACGCCGTCGTATCTCGTGGTTGAAAAATCTCCGACAATGGTTTGGGATGACCTCAGCGGAGCTGTTTCGCAGAGCAGTCAACAAAACCATGATAGCCTTGATGATCGCCAATATCCGGACCGGATAAGGCACTGAAGAAGAAGAAGAAGATCTTATTTCTTTTGTCTGATCCATGTTCCAAGGTATTTGTACGAAGATATTTGCTCAATTTTTGTATTATCTATTACTAGCTTAACTTTGATGTTTTGTGCTTTTGTAGATACCATGAACTTGTTTTTCTTCAAATTTATTTTTAGTCCATGATCATTACAATGTATATTTAGTTGTTGAGCAGTGTTGCAGTTCTTCTAGTGTTTACTTCTAATAGTTTATTATTAGGCCCTCATTGACTTCGGTTAACGCTAATTCTGAGATGGCTTCACTATATAATTTAAACAACAATGGTGATAAAATAAACCCTTGGCGCACCCCACGGCGAATCTGGATATCCTCAGTCAGTTAATTTTCAACTTTCACTTTTGCTGTTTGATTCCAATAGTGGTTACGTATAATTCTAACGTCCCCACTGTCTATGTTTTTATTTAACAAAATTTCTTTAAGACAATTATACTGCACTCTGTCAAATGCCTTCTTAAAATCAATGAAACATGCATATACCTGCATATCAATGAAATATGCATATCTAGACATCGCTGCGAAAGAACACTCACTGCAAACAGTGCATCCCGAGTTCCTAGTCCTTTCCTAAATCCCATGTGTGTATTACTTACGCCTTCTTCTAATTTCTTATGTATTCTATTGTGAATTACTTTTAAAAACTAGTATATGGGAAATGAGTCAATACTCACAATCTTAAGTAGTTTTTGTTAATAAATTTGCTAAATTTTTGGGCTACCGGTTTCAAGGCTTACAATATTTGCCCAATCATCAGGCCCCATTACGTTATTTTTATGTGTATTAAAAACTAAAAGCTAAAGCAACATAAAATAAGCAATAAACAACTGAAACACAATAAATGATACTAAATAATAACAAATTGAGTCAGAGAGCAGCTATAACATTAATTGAGAGTGAGATTAACGTAAGTGGCGAAAAAAATAATCGTATTTTTAATTATATTATTATGTAATTCATATTATTAGTATTATTAATTAAACGTATCGTTTCAAGAACAAAATATGATTGACTCAGTAGATTGAAATGTCAGTTAGTTGTTCAGATTTCTTTCCTAGCTGGCGTAGTTACCTTACCGGACAAACAGTGTGACTTGTCGTTTTAGTCTTTTATGTAGATAGATAATGTATCATACGTTAAACCTCTCTAAGAACTACTAAATCAAACAGCATCCACAATAGTAAGCTAAGTAATAAAAAGCTTCAACAAGAACCCAGCTAAACTACAGGTAACTACGCCAGACAACTATTCTTCAATCATCAAAGCTCTAAGGGAACAAACACTAAATTTCACTCATATCAACTAAAAGAAAACCGTAGTTTTCTGGTAGCTTTAAAAAATGGCCACGCATCGACAGAACCTGAGGATCAGAAGCCCTTGAAGAATTGGGACACAAAGTCCTAAACATATGTAACATTCGACAAAGAGGTACTTAAAAGTGTCTCTCTTTATTTAATATAGAATTAGCAACAAAGATGTCAAAACTATGGTCATACCAAAAAGTACTGTAACAGAAATCCACGTTGTGTCAAGTGTACTGGAGAACATTTCACTAGCCAGTGCCCAAGAAAAAGTCGAAATAATGAAGTAAAGTGTGTCAACTGCTCTGAAATTGATCCTGCAAATTACAAAAGCTGTCAAGTATACAAAGAACTACACAAGAAAACGTTCCCAACTCTTCAAGAAAAATCTTTACCAAAGCAAAAAACAGATAAATTAACAACTACAAAATCAGGATCAATTTACAAAGAATGATAAAGCGTATGGACAAAATGTTTGTCATTCTGATGACTGTTATCTCCAAACTAAATGTTTAAAAATCTAATGATTGAAGTCTGAAATACCAACGACTTGACAAACTATAGTGATGAAGTAAAAGCATTTATTTTCTAACAATACATTGATGTCATGCTGATTTCTGAGGCACATATGACAAAGCTTATAGCGGGACTGCAATAATAATGAGAAATAGTATTTTAGGCACCATGAAATAAACAAAACTAGAGAATTAAACAGACAGGCCAACTCGATATCAATACAAGACTGGCATACATAACTGATCTTATCTACTGTTTATTGCTCACCAAATAAACCAATAAAGGAAAATGATTTCACTACCTAGATTAAAACACTTGGACCAAAATTTATCGCCGCTGGGACTTCAATCCTAAGCATCATCGATGGGGATCAATGATCATATCCACACGTGGCTGAACTCTACTCAAAAGTACCGTGATAAATAAGCTTAGGACTCTATACACCAGGCGCTGATGCACGGGGTGTAAAAAAAGATAAATGAAGGTCCAAAATTAAAAAGAATTTATTATTTATATCTTCTGTGTAGTTTGGGTTTATCTTTTTTATGTCTTTTGGTTGGTGTTTCATTGAAAGTTCTCCCCAAGCTAGAAGTTCCCCTCCCAAGGCAAATTTCTAGATCCGCCACTGCTATCCACAGGTCAACCCTCTGTGGGTCAACCTACCTACTGGCTAACTGACAGGCGAAAAATACGGGATCTCATTGACTTCTGTGTCATAAAAAGTCTTCTGATCACTCTCCCTTCTTTATTAGTGTGTACACAGAGGTATTCCACATCAACAGACCGCCAAATTTACCAATACAATGACAAATTGGAACAAATTTAATGAATTGGTCTCTGAGTCAATCTACTTGAACCAGCAACTTAAATCCACAAAGGATGTTGACGATACAATACAACACCTACCTACGTCAAACCAAATAGCTGCCTGGGCTGCTACTCCAGAAAACTCCTATAAAGAAAAATCATGCTTATATCTAAACTATATAAACAACATGATTCGTGAAAAACGGAAACTAAGAAAAAAATGGCAAGGTGATCGAGCTCCAATAGACACAACTACACGACAACTCAAAGAAGCACTAAATCAATTCAAAGATGATAGTATTAAATATTTTTTTGGAAAACTTTTCTGTAAGTAAAAATAAATACTACTCACTATAAAAACTAACAAGGAAATTGCAATCCCAACAACAAACAGACTCCTATAAGAAAAGATGATGGTAGCTGGGCTCGTAGTGATAAAGACAAAGCAAACACTTTTGTGGAACGTGTTATGTCTATATTCCAACTTAATCAGAAAAAAGCTCATGCAGACGACGAAAAACCAATTTTAGACATACTGGACGCCTCATATGCGATGAGTCTATCGGTCAACAAAATAAAAATTTGTGAAATCACAGAAGTCATTGCAAAATTAAACAAAAAAAGCACCCAGTTATAATCTTATCACGGTTTTTATACTAAAAAATTTACCCGAACACACTAATACTGTATATTTTTAGGGCTCTTATAAAAAATTGGTTACTTTCCTGTCTTAATAATAATAACTCTTCTACCAATTCTTGCAAAGCCTTCTGAAAAGATCCTTATGTATGATTAGAATTGAACCATTATCTTGGAAAATACTAAACTATTGCGTGTCAAAGTAAATAATATTAAATCTATTCACATCACATTCACGACTAACATTGATAATCAACAAAATTGGGGAAAACATATATGGTCCAAATGACAACAACTGGGCATGATTTACAAAAAAAAGTCAGGTTTAAGTATCCAAAACAAACTTCTTCTCAATAAGGCAATACTACGACCGGTATAGATGTACGGGATTCAAGATCAAATTCAAATATACAAAGACTGCAAAGATCCAAAGTCCTTCGTGATGTCTACAATACCCCATGGTATGTGCCATACTATGTAATTCTTCATGAAGTTAAATGTTAAAACTTTCAAGAAGTAACCGTCACTCGGTGTACAAACTACTTTAAGAGATTACCATCTCATCCAAATCCATTCGCAAACGACCTCCTGGCCCCACAACTGCTTAGAAGACTAAAAAGGTTGCATCCTCTAGACTAGAATCTAGATCACACTACAGCTAGGAACTAGATAAACTAAAAACCATGTATGAAGACCAATAACTGTGGATGATCAGTGGGCCTCAAGCAGTGGCTTTAAAATTTGATAATTCCAATCACTTGAAAAGTAAATGATTTAATTTTCTTTATTTTATGTTCAGTAAAAATGTTGGACTTTATTCTATTAAAGGCAAATTAACTGAATATAATATTTATATATAAATTATTACACACAATAAAATTTATTTTATTAATGACATTTTAAATATAGTAATCATTAGGTGTACTGTAATATACTGCAAACGAACTGTTTCGCCTGTCTTTGTCCTGGTGAATTTCTCCACCATTCCAGAGATTTTTGAACTACCCACTTCCTTGTAGCCGTTACTGACTTTGCAACGCCGCAGAAGGGTTCCGGTCCAATGAATGGCATTGATGAGCCTTGTTTGGCCATTTTATCTGCTTTTTCATTGCCCTTATGACCCTCGTGCCCCGGTACCCAGGTTACCGTAACCTTGCTACGGTCTCCTAGTTTATTTAGGGCACACACTCAATCCCATACTAGCTTAGAATTGACCTCTACAGAATTGAGTGCCTTAAGCGCTGCTTGACTATCTGTGAAGATGGCAACTAAACAGAACGTTCTTTCCTACCTTTCTATTTCTTCCACGCAGTGATGAATTGCCGTTATTTCCGCCTGGAAAACTGTCACATCCTTAGATAGACTTACCGGGAAATGTATCGCTTGATTTGTCCCTACTATGCCGGCTCCCACACCCTCCGCAGCTTGTATGGGTACACGTTTATTCCAGTCTTCCCTGCCTGGTATCTTAATTGTGAACTTATTGTTAAAGCTATATCTCGTAGCTGTTGCATCGATAGGTTTCCCCATCATAATATCGGTTTTTAGCTCCTCGATTAGCTTCCTTTTGTCAGTACCATACATCTGGCTTATATGTCGCTGAATATGGATTAATCTGTGCATCACTGATCTGGCTTCACCCTGTATAAAGATATGAAGTGGTGGTAGATTCAGCAGCACTTCCAACGATGCAGTAGGAGTTGTTTTTATGGCCCCCGTAATACACAGACATGCTAGCCTTTGTGTATTACCTAGCAGCCTTATTGCTCCCACTTGCTGCGTCTTTGTGCACCACGTCACCGAGCCATAGGTTATCATGAGTCTAATAATCCTTGTGTATAACCATAGAGTCATTTTGGGGTTAAGCCCCCAATTCTTACCGCACATCCTTCTACATCTGCCCAGGGACATAGTAGCTTTCTGTGTGGTTTTCAGAATATGAGTATTCCATGTAAGTCTATGATCAAATATACCCCAAGGCATTTTGTTTTCTTTGGCAAATGAAATCTCTCTTCTTCCCAGCACCGGTGGTTTTAGGCTTTGTAGTGCTGTTTTTTTTTGGTGAAGCTGACGATTTGTGTTTTCTGAGCATTGACTATCAGTCTCTCTTGTTTACACCAGTCATCAACTATATTTAGGGCTGCTTGCATTCTCTCAGACACTACCTGAGCAAACCTGCCGCTGATAACGATTGCTAGATCGCCAGCATATCCCAGACAATAAAAGCCTCCTGTGGACAGATTTCTGAGGAGATCATTTACCAAGGTTGTCCAAAGTAGAGGAACAAAACTCCTCCTTGAGGACAGTCTCCACCTACTTTTGCTTTGATTGTTGCTTTATCCAGAGTGTACATTACTGTCCCATTTTTCAGGGATGCCCTTATCCATCTGCATATTATCGCAGGTGCGCCTCGGCTACTCATAGCTCCTATCAAAGAGTCGGTGGTAACAATTAAATGCCCCTTCTATATCTAAAAAAGCGGCCATTGCTATCTGTCTTCCATTGACTTTGAGATAAGCCTATTTAGATTATCCAACGCAGAGTCCGCAGATTTACCAGGTTGGTATGCATATTGACGATTGCTTAGAGGATTATCTTTTAGCACTTCGTCTCTGATGTACCTATCAAGAAGCCTTTCCAGCGTTTTTAATAGAAATAAGATTTCCTTTCCCCTTATCTTTCCAAGATAGCGGTCGGGGGACCAGGATAGCGACCCTACAAACTTGAACTTAAGTTTATACTTACCCTCCCGCTAAACATAAAAAATTAACATTTCAATGGACTATAAATACTAATTACTAATTAAGATTACTTAATAAACTAAAAATTAAATACTAAATAAACTCAAACATAATTTAATCCGTTTTATTTATTATTATTTCAGGTGATGTTTGGGTTTGCAGATTGGTGTAAAGTCAAAAAATATAATAATAGTAATAATAGTTTTAAATAATATTATACATACGATGCCGATTGACCATTTACCTACTATGTAATTCCCACTAAGATATTAATAATACCAGATCATTTAATTTTTAACCTATAAAACAAAAATTAGATTAGATTTATATATTTTGACAAAGTTACAACTTTTAGGCAAAAACTCTGTTTTAGAAAAGTAAAACTGGCTAATTACGGCGATATGGAAGTTGATCCGACACCAGGTTTACCCACTTCATTAGTCTTACAAACATTACCAAAAATAGATGAAGATCATATACAAAGGTTCGAATTTTAGAAATGCTCGATCTACTGGAGAGCCATGTTGAGAAATTGAGGAAAAATGCTAGTCAAATAGAAGAGGATAAAGATGCCCTTTTGTGCACTCTTGATTCTGTTCTAAATGCTGATCTTATGTATAGTCTCGAAGCTAATGACAGGGACGATGTAACCCGATACGCCGATCGAGTCATGAACAGATGCCTAACTGTAGAAGTTAAAGTACATACGCACAAAGATAAATTGCAAGAAGAAGCCCTGTTTCAAGTAAACCGCGTGATCGATGGACTCGTCATGGGGCTCAAATCTGACTAAAATTATATTTCGTATCATTCCGAAAACTTGTTGAGAAGCACTGATTGACACAATAGAGTAGTAAAATGTTATACATAAAGATGTAATCGATATCTTCGCTTACTTGGTCTACTAGTAATAAAGTTATCAGAATTAAATGGGAAACCGGTCTTCATACATGGCCTTTAGTTTAGAACTTACTAATTTGTATAAACGTCAAAATTTGGTAATGTAAACTAAATATAGGTAAAGGGTGTTCATCATTGGGTGTAGCTCCCACTGTGTCATTTTTTGTATATCTTTCATACATATTGTTTATTGTTATATTGATAACAGATGGCAATAAATAAAGGAAGTTAAAAAAAACACTTAAAGAAGAACTGAAATCTATGTGCCACATGTCAAAAATGTATGTATTTCATATAATATTACTCAAATTAGCTGCTGCTATTTGTTTTAAATATAACTTAGCAATATAAATATTTATTGTTCATTAAACTGATATTATATTACTATCATATTCGGCATATTTATTTTTTCTTGTTTTGATAATTCACATTAAATAGTAGTAGGTAAATACAAAAGCAATTTATTTTTGCAACTGTAGAAAATCACGTTAATCATGTGCATCACGCGACGTTGTTTATATTTAGGCTGAGGGTCAACGCCCGCCAGCAACGACGTCAGTGTCATGACGGTCAACGACGCGGCGTCCCCGGCGTCGGGTCGACAATCGCACAAGAATATTCCAAGCTGGTCCAAGGTTTCGCTTTTAAAATGTCTTTCTTTAATACCTACAAGTAATTTCTTTAACGAGTTCATCAAAGCCTAAAGAATGCACTCGTGTTTTTATTTAAAGATATTATTTAAGAAGCAACTTAAAACAAATGTAATTAGTATAATAATAGTGAGTGTTGTTGTTTACTAAATTTTAAGAGAATTATAAAATTATGATGCATCTATTGTTTCTTCCCAGCTTTTACTATAAATTAAGTCGTTATATTTAATTTGTTATTTCTTATTTGATTTAGCCGAGAGTAGGAAGCTACATAGCCCAGTCTGGTTATGCAAAAATCATCGATTCCACGGCAAAATTTTTCGCAGATATCTGAAGCTTTTACGACATAGGTGGGGGTTACTAGATCACGAATAGATGAAAAAGTACTCGTATTTTTACCTTGCGTTTTCTTAAACAATAATTTATGGTCACAATTTGATTTTTTATCTATAAGTTTTTTCCCTTATATTTTACATAAACAATATTTGTGTCATTTTTTTATATCAAGAATATCTTTATTTTCCGTTTTTTTTAAATTAAATTGATAAATAATTTACGCAGATATTTGCAAAAAAACAGTTTTTTTTGCGCTAATTTATAGATTTTATTAATTTTTTATTAACAAAATAAATTGTTATTAAACATTTGAACATCGAGAAATTACCGTCTTTTAAATTTGTTGCGAAATTTCCCCCCGATCGTTCAAATAGTTTAAAAGTTATTTAATTTATTTATCCCTGAGGCTAAATATTAAAACTATTGAACTTGCTCAACTAATGATACTAGACACATTCAGCAAATTTTATAGAATTCTTTGAGATTGCGTTTTCATCGAAATTATTTACAAAACAAGCGTTCGAAAAAGGGGTATATTTTTTACTTCTAAAAAATTGTAATAACTTCTATATTTTTCAAGCTACAAGCTTGTACGTACAGCCATTGGATCATCATCATCAGTGGCATTACAGCTCGTTATGCGCCAAAGCCTTCTTCAGAACAATCTTCCATTCGCCCCTGTCTCTGGCAACTATTCTCCATGCTTTAGCTCCGATGGATTTTAGATCATCCTCTATGTTATCTTGATACCTAAGTTTTGGTCTTCCTCTGCTCGTCTTCCACTGGTCCTCTTCGGTCGAAAATTTTTCTGATCGTTGCATCTTCATCTCGCCTGATTACATGTCCTACCCATTGAAGGCGTGCTAATTTAATACATTTTTACAACGTCAGATTCCCCAAAACTTCTATATAACTCAAAGTTGTAGCGCCTACGCCACAAACCCTGTTCTTGGATTCCTCCATATATTTTTCCTTAGAATTTTTCTCTCGAAACGTTTAAGCAATTCTTGGTCGTTCTGTGTAAGTGATCACGTTTCAGACCCGTATGTTAACACTGGCCTTATTAGTGTTTTAAATATGGTAACTTTAATTTTTCTGGGTAGTTTTGGGGCCCATATGTTTCCTCAAGCCATAATAGCACTTATTGGCAAGCAGTATTCTTCTTTTACTTTCTTCGCTGACATTGTTGTCTTTGGTCAACAGTGAGCCCAGGTAGACGAAGGTGTCCACACCTTCCAGTTTCAGATAATCAATTAATAGTCTAGGTATCTGGTTGCCTGATCTAGTACAATACATATACTTGGTTTTCTGTGTGTTTATTTTTAATCCCATTCTAAGTGCAGACGCCCTTAGTGATCGAAATGCTTTCGATCACAGATTCTGTGGACCTAGCAATAATGTCTATGTCATCTGCATACCCTACCACTTGTACAGATTTATTAAAGATGGTGCCATTTGTATTAATATGGCACTCTCGAATTACTTTTTCTAGTGCAAGGTTAAATAAGAGACACGACAGTTCATCTCCCTGTCTCAGTCCATTTTTACAATGGAAGGGTGTGGAAAAGTCGTTTTGGATTCTGACTACACTCTCTACGCCTGTGAGTGTAAGTTTCGTTAGTTCAACAAGATAAAGCGGTATTTGAATTTCCAACATAGTCTGTAGAAGTTTTTGTCTGTTGACTGAGTCATATGCGGCTTTGAAATCTACGAATATGTGGTGGGTGTCGACTCCGAACTCAAGCGTTTTCTCAAGAATTTGCCTGACTGTGAAGATTTGATCCGTTGTTGATTTATTGGGTCGGAAACCGCACTGATAGTTCCCAACTATTTGTTCATCATAGGGGATCAATCTTCTGTACAATACGTTGGACAATACTTTATATGCCACGTTAAGTAGGGTGATGCCCCTATAATTATCACATCTCCCTTTTTGTGAAGAGGGTGCATTACACCTAATTTCCAGTCCGCGGGCGTTTCCTTCCGTTGCCAGATTTTGGTTACTAATTTATGCATGTGTTTAAAAAGGGTGTCACCACCATTCTTAAAGTGTTCGGCAGGAAGATTGTCCAAACCGGGAGCTTTGTTATTTTTCAGTTTTGAAATGGCTTCTCTAATGTCTTCTTCGGTGGGGGGCGGTTCTTGAGCGTTTTCATTCATTTCAGGCTGGACAACCATTGGATAGCTGGTAAAAAACTCACATTTAAAAAAAACCTTCTATGACCAATAGGAACGAAGTTAGGGACTATTTTTTAAAAAATTATATCTAGATTGTTTATAAACATTAGAAGTAAAATTTGCACAAATTATGAATGAAAATCTTAACTTTATCTTGAAACTTATAGCTATAAAAGCAATTTTTCGAAACTTACAGCACTCCGAAACGAAGGTACTTTCGAAAGATCGACATAGGAAAGTGGATTGGATAACTGTTTCAGCTCCGTTTTTTTTCGGAACTTCAAATTGAAACACGTAGGAAAAATTTACATTACCTCGGTTGCCCTTGCAGCTAGAAGCCTCTTTTTTTTAATCTGGTGTAGCTCGTCGAAATATGAATAACTACATAGTTTTCACTGGCTTGAAATTCACCGTAAAAACTTTTTTTTTACTTTGGCATTGGAATAGTCTGTCGCAGTATTAATAATGATGACATAATTTTCATCTCGGAAACTCCCGGAAAATCAACATATCCTTTTGTCATTTTATATCAATGATGTAATAATACTTATTATTTTATAAATTAAATTTCAGGTAATTTTTTATGCATTATATTATTACATTCCTTATATTAATTATAATTATTTACTACTTTGACGATCTATATGTTTATATATGTGTATAGGTATATGTACAGTAGGAGAACGGTAAACACATTTATTTATGTTTTTATTCTTTGTTCACAAATTGTTGAGAGCACGAAATATGCCTCAAACTCATAAAACGGTCGTAAATCATAAGCGTTCCTATTAAATAATAATATAATGTTTTAATACTGTTATGTATAATATTGATAATATTTTAATACTAATATATTTAGCAAAAAACAATTAAAACTTTCACGACTAATGTTGGTTATTATATTATATTAATAAAAATAAGAATTTAACCATTAACAATTTTGTAAATAAGTAAATAATACCTTATCTCTTTGGATATTTTAATACTAATCTTCGCGTTTAATCACTTTACTAGAAAACCTGGAATTCATATCCGAAGGTACTATTCGTTGCAAGATAATTAAGATGGAATTCCCCAGATTTTTAATAATATAATTATAATCGAAACTTAACTTGAAAGGGTGAAGTTATTACGAACGAAAACAATTTTTTTGTTTAGTACGTTTTTGATCGCATGTAATTTAGGCTCGTCGGTGTTTCCGCGTATACGGCAGTAATTAGCGTCTCGAATATTTCTTTTGCGAATTATATGCAGTGCGTGAGTGATTTTTTATTCCATATACCTACGAACATATACGTACCTTTCGCTCGTGCTCGTTTTGTTGGATTGTTTGTAATGGCTTCATCATCAAGTTTTACACCGGTACTGTTGCGTAGAGTCAGTAAGTCTGTCTATTCACCAAGAGAGAAGACTATTGTCCTGAATGTTCACGATGCTCTGGTTTCTCAGAATCCCACAAACACTGTTCGCAACATAGTCGAAAGTTGTGCCAACATGACTGGCGTAGGAGAGTCAACTTTATATAGGTTCCTATCAGAAAGAAAAAAACACGGTATAGCTAACCCAAACACAAACGAAAACTTAAAGAGGGGGAAAAACACTATTGAAATTGATGAATTTGCCAAAAATGGTATTCGAAGAAAAATTCATGGATTTTTTTTCAAAAAAGAAATACCAAACCCAAACAAAATTTTACAAGAAGTTAGAGACGACCCGGATTTGCCTCATATCGGACGAACTAAATTGTGGCAAGTTTTAAAAGAATTAAATTTCCGGTGGGAGAAATCAGACCGAAAATCACTTTTGATTGACCGGGAGGAGAAGATGATTTTGGAGAAGAAATTATCTAAGATTCATACGAAAATTCCGGGCTGAAGAAAGGCCCATCTTCTACCAGGATGAAACGTGGGTAAACTCAGGTCATACTCTAAAAAAAATTTGGTCAGATCAAAATATATTAAGCTCCAGGCAAGCCTTTATGGAAGGTTGGTCTACTGGTATCTCCCCACCTTCTGGTAAAGGCAGTAGATTAATAATTTCTCACATTAGCAGTGAAAAAGGATTTGTTAAGCATGGTTTGTTGGAATTTCATTCCAAAAGCACAAAAGACTATCACGAGGAGATGACAGCTGATGTTTTCGAAGAGTATTTTAAGCAAATGATTGAACACATACCACCAAATTCAATTATAGTATTAGATAATGCACCTTATCATTCACGACTAGTAGAAAGACTTCTAACGAATGCGTGGAAGAAACAGGATATTCTTGACTGGCTGCGGAATAAGTATCTGCCTTACGAAGATGGAATGGTAAAAGCAGAACTTTTAAAAATTGCCCGGCAACACAAATCTAAGTTCAAGAAATACGTAGTTGACAAAATGGCGGAAAAGCGAAACATCACAGTCTTTAGACTTCCACCCTACCACTGCGAAATAAATCCAATTGAACTCATTTGGGCACAAATGAAAAGTTATGTGGCTAGAAAAAATACGTCATATAAAATACAAGCTATACGTGAATTGTTATAGGAGTCTTTATAACATATTACAAAACAAAACTGGAAAGATGCAGTAAGACATGTAATAGAAGAAGAACAAAAAATGTGGGATCTTGATAACATAATTGATGCGACCGTAGAGATTATTAACCTAATTATTATCCCTCAAGACGACTCAGATTCCGAAGTTGATCCTATTTATTTTGAATTTGAATAGTTTTCTAATCGTAATTATATAAGGTAAGTAATAGTAGTTGTAATCGTAAGGTATTAAATGGGAAAGGCGCAAAATGTCGCCTGTCAAAATGTTCAATATGTTTTAAATGTATCCATTTTTTTTTCAAATCCTGAGAAAACTAAAAAGCATTTTTGAAAAATTTAAAGGCAGAATGAAATATATTTTAGAATAAATAAAAAGTTTCTTTTGCATGCAATATTTTCAATTAAAAATTATACTATATTTTCTCTTTTATTTTCACCCCTGTTACATAACATATTAAAATAAACATTGTAGAAGTTTTCAGGGACTTTCTGCCCTGAGTAATAATGTAATCTTTCATTCTGCGTTTATATTTTTCAAAAATATTTATTAGTTTTCTCCGGATTCGAAAATAATGGATACATTTAAAACACATTGAAAATTTTGCCAGGCGACATTTGGCGCCTTTTTCCTTAATTAAATAAATGTATCTTTTAAAAATGGCAAGAAACTTTTTATTTTTGAATAAAATAAATAAGTTTTATTAAAAAATACAATTTAAATAAGTACAATTTAAAAAATATATTTATTTAGTTCAAATAAATGTTTCAATCATATACTCTACGACACTGGTCGTTCATTTCTATCATTCAAAATACCCCCGTAATAGGATTATAAGGTATTGTATTCCTTCAGATATAAGGTGGGTTAGTCGAAAACGTCTTAAACCGTCAGTTTTAGGTTGGTTTTTACTATTATATCGTATTACCTATCCTCTCTGTATTTCAGTTTCCTAATTAGGGTTAAACTTGTAGTGAGCTATCAACAAATTGTGAACCGACTGTAGATCTAAATATCTCCAAAGATCACAGAGTATACCGTCCTCGTGTCCCTACATTATTTTATATGTATTCATGTGAATAGGAGTAAGGCCATCTATATAATAGAAAATCGGTAATATATCTTAGTACGCGTCAAAAAGGCGGGATGAGTAGTAGCTGCCACTCTCCAAAATTTCGTCAAAATAGTCCCTAACTTTGTTCCTATTGGTCATAGAAGGTTTTTTTTTAAATGTGAGCTTTTTTACCAGCTATCCAATGGTTGTACGTACATGTCTGTAGCTTGAAAAATATAGAAGTTATTACACTTGTTTATAAGTAAAAAACATACCCCTTTTTCAAACGTTAATTTTGTAAATAATTTCGATGAAAACGCAATCTATGAAAATCATAAAGAATCCTATGAAATTTGCTAAATGTCTCTAGCATCATTAATAGAGCAAGTTCGATAGTTTAAATATTTAGCCTCAGGGATAAATAAATTAAATAACTTTTAAACTATTTGACCGATCGGGAGGAAATTTCACACAAATTTAGAAGTCGGTAATTCCTCGGTGTTCAAATGTATTAATAACATTTTATTTTGTTAATAAAAAAATTAATAAAATTTATAAATTAGTACAAAAAACTGCTTTTTTGCAAATATCTTCGTAAATTATTTATCAATTTTAATTTTAAAAAAAGGGAAAATGATATAAAAAAAATGATATAAATATTGTTTATGTAAAATATAAGGAAAACATGTACAGACAAAAAATCAAATTGTGACCATAAATTATTGTTTAAAAAAACGCAAGGTAAAAATACGAGCACTTTTTCATCTATTCGTCATCTAATAACCCCCACCTATGTCTTAAAAGCTTCAGATATCTGCGAAAAAATTTTCGACCTTTTTTTTAACCAGAGTGTGCTAAGTCGTGGGATAAGTTCCTGTATGTAGAGACTACAACGCTAATGTTGTGATTAAAAATTTCTTAGACCATAACATATAAGTTCAAAATTATCATAATATAAAAGACTAACGTAAATTGAATAATTACTGTACACTAAAGAAGATAACATTTGAGAATACTAAAAAGGAAGACTATACGAACCTAACTAGATTATAATGATACTAATCATTGATCACAATTTTCTCTACATATCTACTGTTTCCGGAAATATTACGAGTATTCAGATTTATTTTACTACAGTAAAATTTACTACAACACACTCATTGTTTATTTCCTATGTAGGTCTGGATAATGAAGAACTTAACAAAAAATATTTCAGCCTTCCTTTTTACTGATATGATATAAAAACATAGCCGTTTGAATTTCGTTAAGTGCATATCAGAAAACTGGTTCATTTAACAGACATGCACAAATTAGCAATTAGTTAGACGATTGGTTATGGAGATAACACACGGCAAATGGATATTGTTCGCTTATTTCATGAAACATTTCGAAATTTGCCCTCTCCATTCAAAGAGACAATTAGCGAAATAGAAAAGCATTTTATGTCTAAAGCACAATACGAGGTAGGACGTAAATAATGACACATTCAGGTCCAAAGTAATCTCTTGTAACTTAACCGAAGAAAATTTTAGAAAAAAAGTACTCTACGAAATCAGAAAAAAATTATCTTTCTAAGAATATATTGCAACTTATCAATTTTTTTCTTATAATACAAACAAATTTGTCAAATAACATAACAGAATACAATTATTCTCACTTTCAGTCAATTTTTTTCTTCTTCTTTTTCTAAATGTGTGAATATTCTATTCACAGCAGCTCGAAATAGATCAGTTGACGTTAGACCAGTCAACTTCCTAAAATTGGCCAGCCAGGATATACGTCTATGTCCAGGGCCTCTCTTACCCTCAATCTTGCAGAATCAACTGTAGAACTCGGTATTTATTATTACGCATGATGTGACCGAAGTAAGCCAATTTTATGTTTTTTATGATGTTAATAATTTGTTTGTCTTTCCTTAGCCTCTGGAGAATAGTTATGTTACTTGTGTAGTGTATATATGAGACCATCAACATACGTCGGTAGCACCACATTTCAAATGCCTCTAATCGTTTTATGGCATCTTCTGTAAGGCTCCAGCTTTCTACTCCATAGAGGAGGACACTAAACACGTAACATCTAAGAATTCTTATGCGTATATACTTAAAGATAAGTTGCAGAGAATCTTCCTAACGCTGTTGAAAGAGCTACTGGCTTTTTTAATACGAGTTTTTATTTCGTAGCTGTGATCCCATCCTTAATATTGCAGCCCAAATAGCATATTTTTTCCACTCTTTCTAACGGTGTATCGCCAATTGTAATTAGAGTGTTTATGTTGATGTTCTTACTAATGATCATTATTTTTGTCTTCTTGCAATTTTGTTTTAGGCCGTATTTGTTACATGCTTCTACAACGTTATCAATCATCCTTTGAAGCCTTTGCGCACTATCTGCCAGTAAAACTGTATTATTTGCATATCTAATATTCTTTATAAGCTGGCCATTTACAGCAATCCCATCTTCTGATTCGTCCAAGGCCTCTCTAAGATGTTTTCAGAGTATATGTTAAATAATGCCGGTGACAATATGCTTCTTCTTCTTAGGGTGCCTGTCCGTTCCGAACGTTGGCGATCATCCTGGCTATGATGACTTTGTTGGTTGCTATACGAAATAGCTGTGTTGAGGTCTTTCTATACCATGCTCTCAAGTTTGCAAGCCAGGATATTCTTCTTCGTCCTGGGGCCATTTTTCCTTCAATTTTACCTTGCAAAATGCATTGAAGTAGCTCGTATCTGCCTTGATTTCTCATTATATGTCCCAAGTACTGCAGCTTACGGCTCTTCACGATGTTGACCAAATCCGCAGTTGTGTTCATCCTCTGCAGTACTTCCTCATTGGTGACTCTGTCTGACCATGGTATCTTCAGGATCCTTCTGTATGACCATAGCTCAAAAGCCTGAAGTTTTGATAGAGTTTCCGCCTTCAATGTCCACGTTTTTACTCCGTACAGAAGCACTGAGTACACATAACATTTAAGGAGCCTTATTTTTGTGTCTAGGGTGAGGTCATGGCTCTTGAACACAGAACTCATAGTCAAGAATGCACTTTCTAGACAATATGCAACCCTATCTAACTCCTTTTACGACTGTGAAGATCTCGGACAGTTCAAATTTAGGATACCATTTTTCTTTTTTTCATCGATGGCAAGTTTTTTTGTATAAGATGAAATCAAAAGAGTCATCACGCTGTTTTTGTTCCGATGGTTTCTTTTCTTCACCTCTGCCCAAATTTTTTTCTTATAATGCAAACACCTTTTTCAAATATCGAAATACAATTATTTTCACTTTCAGTCAATTTTTTTCACAGTTTCACAAATTAGTATAGAATTTAAAATGAATTGCTGGAATTATTCCTTTAGTAAACAAATTTAGAATACATTTTTTCTTTTTTTCATCGATGACCAGTCTTTTAGGGTAAGCTGGAATCAGAACAGTGATCACGCTGTTTTTGTTCCGCTTGTTTATGTTTTCCACCTCCTTTCAAACGTGCGATCCATAGGATGTTTTAATGTAAAAGGTGTCACCGTCTTTGATTACTTTAATCATTAGAATGTCCGTCAAGGGTAAAGTTACTTGGGAGTCCTTTAGTGCTTTAATGTTGAAGAAGTCGCCATAAGCCATAAGCCATAAGCTCAACTTATACACTTAGTAAGGTTTGTCAATTTTTTTTGTCAGTTTTCATTGCCATTGCATACTGAGATGGCAACTATATTGCTCCGCTACGGGGAGCTCTTTTAACCTTTTTTTCTATGATTGAACGAGCTGCATTTCCCTCGTTTTGGAATGTCTGTAAAGTTAGCATATCCATTTTATAAGGCCCAATTCAGACCAACATTATAATTTATTGTTAATTTTGTGCATTCTGTGTTTATGTCCATTCCTTCGAAAACTGTAATACTTTGTTGTATTGTTGTACGTTTGATATTTACTTTTCACTCTAAATTGATACAGAGTGCTATTGAATGTTTACGAACAAAATCTTTGTTGCAGTAATAAAACCGATTTCAAAACTCTACTCTATGGAAAATCAACAATTTTCGTCGGCAATAAATGAGTTAGTTGAGTTCCACGTGTTTTATTTGTTAGTAGAGGAGAAGATACAAATATGGGCTACCATTTTGTTTATTGCTGATATCTTGACTATTTTTTGATCGAAACAGTTCAAATTACATAATTGGCATGTAGAATTCTTTTGTTCTTTTGTGCTAGTCCGTTTTTCTGCCTAGTACGATATTTTTTCTGTAATATCATAAAACACTCACGGTGTTATTTAAGTAAGAAACGGAAAGGTGATATAATAAATATGGACTACTAGTAAAAATATTTTTATTTTTATTTTATAATTTTTTATGTACTATATTCACACACATGTTCGTCTCTTTCTGCACCAGAACAATCTATATGTGCCCACAAGTTGCACATAAGGCACTGAATCCATTTTCACCTCTATGATCCTCACAACATTTTCCGTCACAGAAAATACAATGTACATCCGTATTTTTCGGATCCGTTACATCAGGAATCTCTTCCAAATCCATATCTTCATCAGCTGGTTGAAATTCCTGCTCACTGTCGTTGTCAGAAGAACTTTCGATTTCCTTTTTATGCCGCCTCTCTGACTTGTTTTTAATTTTTTCTTAGTTACCTCCCTTGTGGACTCAGCCGTAATGTGTCGTTTTAGTGCTTGTACATTTACTTTATTTTTGCTGTTTTGCTGGTCTAATTCTTTCTTGTAAGGTGAAGAAGTTATTACCGTTGATTTTAATGATTTTCTACCACGATTTGTAGATTTTTTTCTGATCGACAGCACTGGCGATATTTCAAATGGACTTTTAAACTTCTATAAACCAGAAGGACCTGGTTAACTAATGCTGTTGTCTTTTGATGTTTTTGGTAGGATGTCAGGTTCAATAGCTTGCGGACTTACAAACTTCTGCAAACCAGAAGGACCTGGTTCACTGATGTTGCTGGCTTCTGGTATTTTTGGTAGGATAGCAGCTTCAATAGCTTGCAGTTTTAAATGGCTGTGGTTGTTACTCTCAATTTCTGCTGCAATAAAATCTGCATCTGAGAACACAGTCTTATTCAATGAATAAATTCCAGTGGCGCGGAATCCATTTACAGCAATTTCTATAATTTGGCTTTTAAGGTATGCTTTGCCAAAAAGTTTTCCAATATCGTACTGAGAGAGGGCGCGTTTATTATGAAGTAACCATTGCCTAATTTCTTCGCTATAGTATGCCTTGAGCGTTCCCATGAAAGTTTTGTCTAGCGGTTGCAGTTTGTGTGTTGAATGTGGAGGTAATGAAATTATAACTCTGTTATTCTCCCTTGCCAGATTGATCACATCTAAATTGCGAGTATGACTGTAGTGTCTATTAAATATAAGAAGTACAGGAAACTCTTTAGAGAGTTTAATGGTATCTATGAAGAGTTTAAACCACTGTGTAAATAAATTAGATTGCACCCAACCACTAGGATGAACGGCTGATATCGATCCAGGAGCAGTACCTTTCATGAGTTGCACATTCATATCCTCCTTGGGAAGATTAACACGGGTGGGATAAAATTCTTTCCAGTACTCATACATGCGATTAAAGTGATCGATGATCCTCTCTCAGCCGAAGTCAGCGATACGATTTTTGTTTTTTTCCTTTGCACCCCACTATTGCTGCAATTTTATTTTGCACAATGGTTAGGCCTGTTTCATTTACTTTGTAAATCTAATTACTAGAAAAATTGTATTTATCATATGCTTTTTCCAGATGATCAAAAAATATTTGAACATTTTCTTTGTTAGAGCTAGGCTGCCCGTCCAAAAGACGTTACAGTTGGTCTCCTTAAAGCCAATGTATTTTTATGACGCGCCAAAAACAAATCTACCCAACCTGTACCAGCTATTTTTAACTGCATAAAGGGACGATTTAATCCATTTGATTCAGTCAGATTAAATGACATTCGTTTGATATCAGTCCGCGTTAAACCATAGAATTTTGCTTCCATTTGAAGGATATAGTCCACCCAACATTTTTCTATATCTGGGCCAAGAATAGTTCCTCTTTCCAGTTTCTTAAGTACTTCTTCATCTGGACTCAGTTTAATCATTTTTGCTAACCGTTGTACTGTCGATCTCGGGACATTATAAGTTTTAGCTGCTTTTAATGTACCCATCCTTTTATCTCTCACAGCTTGAATAGCAGATTTCATGCTATCTGGATCCCAGGACTTTCGTTTTGTTGAAGTTACAATACTTTTTCTAGGTATTCTGAAAAGAAAAAACTCTGTAGACTAAACTGATACAAATATGGGCTAGCTCATATTTGTAGCACCACGCTAGCCCATATTGCAACAACCAAACATATATTCAAATATTAATAACTAAAATGCAACACAGATTAAAAGAAAAAGTCGAAAATATTATGAAAATATCACCCTTTCGCTTACGATGTGTGATAAAATATTAGATTTATTCTTAGTTTTCACCGAAAAAAAAAAAAAAAAATTGGATTAAAAACATACCTGAAAAATTTCCTTAAAATGATTTCATAAATATATATACGGTCGAAAGTTTGTATTGTTGACTGACCATCAACTTTTACAATTTGTACTCGGAATGAATAAAGGTATTCCAGTGGCTGCAGCATCTAGAATCACTAGGTGGTCTCTTATTTTGTCTGCTTACGATTATGAAATATAGTATAAAAAGGGAAATATGATTGCGAATGCCAATGGTCTATCGAGACTTCCGATGACTTCTGAAACAGAAATGTCAAGTGCTCTTTATTATTCCAGTTTAGTTAATAGTATTCCATTAAATTTTGAAGATATTATGAGTGCTACCAAGAAAGTAACAAGTTGCAAAAATTTGTTAATATTGAAAATAATAGATTTTACATTATCTGCGTAACCTGAGTCAATAACAAATATATCGTTGAAACCTTTTTTTTTTAAAAGAGACATGAATTATCGGTTGAAAATCATTGTTTATTAGCAGGAAACAAAGTAGTAATTCCTAGTTTTTTGCGTAATACTATCTTATTCCTTTTTCATGAACAGCATTTAGGAGTAGTAAGAACAAAAATGCTAGTTAGATCTTACTGTTGGTGGCCCAAGTTGTCAGAAAAGATTGAAAAAGGTAGTATTAGTTCTTGCAGTGTTTGTCAAGAAACGCAAACCTTTTCTAATTCTAATACATTTTTGCCTTGGCGAAATGCTCCCAATAATTTTTATAAAGTTAGTCTAGATTTCTTTCATAAGCATAATCACACTTCTTTAATAGTAGTAGACAATAAATCTAAATGGATTGATGTTAAAATGATGGATAGGGATACAAATGCTTCGGAGACAATTACTAAGTTAAAAGAAATATTTGCAGTTTGGGATACCAGTTGAATTGGTTTCAGATAATGGACCACCCTTCAGTTCTAATGAATTTGTTCAGTTTTGCCAAGCCAATGGAATAATACCAATAAAGGCACCACCTTATCATCCGCAAAGTAGTGGCATTGCGGAAAGGGCAGTGCAAACAGTTAAAAAGGGATTGGAGAAAACATTAAATTTTGGAAGAAGTGTTCTAATAACAAGACAGATGATTGCAAGTCGGTTGTTAATTTTTTTTTACATATAGAAATACACCATCAATAGTTACAGGCATTAGTCCATCAGAGAGTCTATTCAAAGTTAAGCCAAGAACCCGATTTGATTTAATCAAACCCAATAATAAAACTCATAGTGCAAAATTAAATTTGTCCAGTGGTATAAAACTATATAACATTAATGAAATTGTATGTTTAAAGAATAAATTAACCAAGTTTTGGTCCAGGAGTAAGATAGTAAGAGTTGTAAGTGCATCAACATATTTAGTACAAATAGGGGAAAATATAAATTTTGTGCATGCTGGTGATATCCGTAAATGTAAATATGAGATATATACCAATATTGAACAAAAACCAATAGTTTGTACTACTGAAAATGTTGTAAAGGATTCTGAGCAAGAATTATTTACAGATATAAACCCTGAGAATGTAACGTTTAGGCAAGTATCAGTAACGGGTGAAGCTGTAGAAAGTCCTATTAGCAATAATAAGAATGAATCCAATGATTTTAGTGAAAACACTGAAATGATCTTCGATAAAACCACTGAGGTCCGACCTTCTGCTGCTTCGGGAGTTACTGCTACTCATTCTGGTAGAGTAATTAAAGCTCCTACCAAATTAGACTTGTAAGATTTTTTTTTTATTATTGTTATTGCTATTACTTTTTTTTAAGGGGTGAAGATTGTTATGAAGGTACCCTTAGTTGAATTTGGCTGAATTGTAACTATTGTAAAGACCTCTTAGATTATATGTATAGTTGTCATATGTCAGTCGGCAGTTATACGAAGGTCAATAAATGAGTTAGTTGAGCTCCACGTATTTTATTTGTTAGTAAATGAATATCTATTTCTATCCTAATATATAGGTAATGTAATAATGTTTAATACGGACTGTTGCACATCTTTATTATTATTACTTTCAGTATTACAGGTAATCATAACCTAATCTAAAGTGCTTAACCTCTATATCAGCCATAAGACCATGTGCCCCCTGTCCCATGTCATAGCCCTGTCAGGACTTTACATTCATGAGTTATTCAGTCTCATGACATCTTTTCCTTCCTATAAAATACAGAAATTACAACAATGAACTAAGAATAAAAACATTGTAAAATAAAAACTAATAACAATACTGATTGCAAAACTAGTACATTTCAAAATCATTATATCTAGATGGGGGTTTAATTAATCTTTTACTTCTGGTAGGAAACTGATTCGATATTTCACTCTCACAGGCCGTTGATGTTGAAGGTCTGTCATTCTCATTGTGATCAAAATCATCTGCTAGGTTAATGTGATGTTTAGGCATATTATTAGATGGTCTCAAGTGATAGCTATTTCTTCTTACAAGTGTCCCATTTTCTTTCTCAACAACATATGATCTTCCCTCTTGTAAACCTCGTCTAACCACAGAAGGTTGCCATTGCCCATCTTCTCTTATAACCACATTATCCCCTACACTTAATTCTTCTTTTGTAGCTGTATTTCTATCATAGTAGGGCTTGTACAATTTTCTTTTATTATCCAATTTATTATTTTCATTTTTAGGTCTACCTGTTCTGGTAAATATTTTTCATGTAAAACTGGAAGTTTACCTCTAAGTCTACGACTATTCAAGAGTTGTGCTGGGGATTTGTCTGATCCTAATAGTGGTGTATTTCTGTATTCTAATAAGGCTAACTGAAGATCTTCACACTTCCTGAAAATATTTTTAGCTATCTGGACGGCTCGTTCTGCCTGACCATTTGCTCTAGGATATCTAGGGCTAGATGTCACAAATTTAAAGTTCCATTCCTTAGAGAATTCTTGACATTCCTTAGTGCCAAAAGGCATATTATCAGATACAACTTCCAAAGGAATCCCATGAGTGGCAAACATAGTCTTAAACGAATTTATTATTGACTGGGATGTTTTGGACTGTAACGGAACAATTTCAATCCACTTTGTGAGATAATCCATTACAATTAAATAAGATGCTCCTCCAAATTCACAAATATCAGCCGCTAGCATTTGAAATGGCAGCTCTGGAATTTCTCTTAGTATTAATGGCTCTTTAACATTATTTCTCTGATATTTCTCACAATCAACACAATTTCTAACCAAATCCACTAGGTCCTTATTCATATTTGGCCAGAACAATACCTGTCTCGCTCTTTGCTGTGTTTTTGTAACCCCAAAGTGTGTTTCATGAAGCAACTTTAACATCCTATGCCGCAAAGAATCCGGAACTATAACTCTGTCCTTATAAAACATCAAATCATTTAATGAGTAAACATCATGCCTAATTTTAAAATAATCTTTTACTATGTAAGGTACCCTCGATCCACATGACGGCCACCCTTTTTCACAAAAATCTCTAATTACTTGAAGCTTCTTATCCTGTTTAGTTTCAGCTATAAATTCCTCTCTCCTTTCTTCTGTTATATTTAATGTATGCACTATTTCCGTTACAAAAGCATCATCCTCTACTTTTTCCTTCAAAAAATTTCGAGACAACAAATCAGCTATCAGCATTTCCTTGCCTGGCTTATATTCTACAGTTAAGTCATATTTTAATAATTTCACCTTCATACGTTGTAGTCTAGGAGAGTCTACTTCTGCTATGCCTTTCTTCATTATCGAAATCAATGGCTTATGATCTGTGAAAACCTTAACTTCTCTACCATAAATATAATTATGAAATTTATTACAAAAAAATAGGATTGCATTTAGTTCCCTTTCAATCTGGCTAAATCTGGTTTCACAATCGGTTAAAGATCTAGAAGCAAAAGATACAGGTTTAAGATTTTGTAATAATACACACCCTACACCATTTTGACTTGAATCTGTTTGAATTATTATTGGAATATTTTCATCAAAATTTGCGAGAACTGGTGGTGAGCAAATTAACTTTTTTATTAAATTAAATGAGTTTGTGTGACTTCTAGTCCACATCCAAACTGTATTCTTTTTTAACAATTCTCTTAATGAAGCTGATACATCCGATAAATTTGGTATACAATTGCGATGGTAATTGATCATGCCCAGTATTCTTTGTAACTCTTTTTTATTATTGGGTTCTTTCAAATTTATAATAGCTTTAACTTTATCTCCACCAGGTCTCATACCATCTTTATCAAATGTATTTCCCAAATATTTTACTTCAGGTATTCTATACTGTATCTTATTAGGATTAAATTTTACTCCAATCTTTCTAGCACATTCTAATACTTTATTAAGGATTCTATCATGTTCTTTAAGACTATCTGCAAATATTAAAAGATCATCAAAATAGATGAGACATCCCTCAATATCACCAAAGTTTTCTAAGTTATTTCTTTGAAAAAATTCAGGAGCAATATTTAGTCCAAATGGAAGTCTATCAAATTTCCAAATTCCAAAAGGAGTTCCAAATGCACAAACTCTACTGGAGCTCTCATCAAGCTGAACTTGGTAGAATCCCTCTTTAAAGTCCAAAACAGAAAAATAACATTTGTTTTTTAACTTACTGCATATCTCTTCAATAGTAGGTATTAAACAATATTCCTTTTTAAGTGCTTTGTTTAAATCTCTAGGATCCAAACAAATTCTTAATGTTTTATCAGGTTTTTCAACTATAACCAAATTGCTCAACCACTCTGTAGGACCCTCACATTTAGATATAGTGCCACGTTTTTCTAAATCTAACAGTTGATTTTTTAATCTCTCTTTAATGGCTAAAGGGACTTCGTGGGGGCTTAGCCACAGGAACACAATTCTCTTTGAGTTTTAGTTTTAAATTTTTGAGGACATTTACATCAATACATCAATATTTTGTTTAATAAAGTCATTTTTTGATATATTTAAATCTATGTTATCTACTCTTTGTATCAAATCTAAATCTAAACATGATTTTAAACCTAAAATTGGCATAAGGTTATCTTTAACTATAACAAATTCTAGTTGAAATATGTTCCCTTTAAATAAACATTTTAGTGTAATAATACCCACAGGTTTTATTTTAAATCCCCCATAAGCTTCTAACCTTATTTTGCACTGATGTATCTCATGATTTTTATTGATTTTATTCAAAAAGTAGATTGATATAATGTTAACCTGAGAACCTGTATCTATTTTAAAGTCTATTCCATATTGCTCAATTACTAACCTTTCAGTCCATTCCTTATTTCATTTACCTCAATTGATGTTACCATAAATTCTTCCTGTTTACTGTCCATATCTACTTCTTGAATCTCCTGAACTTCTCTTATGATCCTGTTGTTACACATTTTCTCGAAATGATTGTAATACAAACACTTATTGCACATTTTACCAAATGCGGGACACTTTCGGAACTCATGAGCACGACCACATTTTCTGCACTGACCACTTTTCCTTGAGTTTTCCTCCTGTTCCCATCTTTTGCTTCTTCCAGTATTAAAGTTGTTATTCGAAGCTTTTCCCCTTGCTGTTTGATTACCATTTCCCCCTTTTACAGAATGAACATTAAGTGCTTGACTTGACTGAACTTGTTTAAACTGTATTTTTAAAATTTCATATGCTCTACACATGTCTATTGCCTTTTGTAAGGTTAACTCATGATTCTGCAACATTTTTCTTGTAGATCTTTATTGATTGTTCCTAAAACTAGTCTATCCCTGATCATTGAGTCTAGAACATTTCCAAATTCACAATTTTTTGCCAATTTACGCAAGTCAGTTAGGTAAGTATCAAATAGTTCTCTTTCCTCTTGTTTTCTATTGTAGCATAAAAATCTTTTATAGATCACATTCTTTTTAGGGGTGAAGTAATTCTCTAATTCAGCCATTACTGTATCATACGATTTTCTCTGTGCATCTGTTAACTTTAAAGTCCTTCATCTCCCAAAAAATTTAACAGTAGAGCAATTTTTACTGTGTCTTCCTTTTCGGCCTTGTCACTGGCCAAGAGGTAAATTTCAAATGACTGTTTGAATCGCCGAAAGTTTTCAGCCACGTTACCTTCAAATGATAATGGTTGAGGTATTCTAAACTCCATATTGTTCTAATTCTAACAACTTCTTGTTTTCATTTATTTTGAAAGCAGCAGGCTTCATTAACCACAAGACTGCGCCATGTAATAATGTTTAATACGGACTGTTGCACATCTTTAGTATTATTACTTTCAGTATTACAGTGTAATCATAACCTAATCTAAAGTGCTTAACCTCTATATCAGCCATGAGACCATGTGCCCCCTGTCCCATGTCATAGCCCTGTCAGGACTTTACATTCATGAGCTATTCAGTCTCATGACAGGTAACATGTATATCTAAGCTTAAAACATCAGGATGCATTAGAATAACAATAAAATTAATTGTCGCATCTACCAAAACGCCGTCTATGCTACTGCATTAGTGTAGAATAAACCAGTATATCTTCTAAAACATCGCTTAAAATTTTTCAGTTACAATAATTTGAACTCCTATTATTGACAACTAACAGTTAGTTGACATTCAAATTATTTTCTAGGAGACAATGTAAAACCGGCATTTTGGCTTATATGTCAGTTTGTTTTAAATGACACCGCATTATTATTAATAAATAATAAATGTAAACCAAATTATCTACCAATATTTAAGTTCTAGGATAATGAGAAAATGTACTATTGTGAGAAAATTCCGTTTTACGTACATGACTCGTAACCGGCCACTTAAAGTTTAAGAAGCGACTGGCGTATTGTGCAATAGATCTGTCTCTTTTTAAACATAAAAAAACAAAATAGACAGAAAAAGAAATTTTTTGATACCAATACCTCAAAAATCGATTTTTTTGCACTTATGCCGGTTTAATTTTGCAGCGACGATATATTTATACAGTATATAATGGTATTAACGTTTTATTACATAAAATATAATTATTAAATATTCTCATCATTTTTTTAAAAAGTTACATTTGTATGATATATCTGAGCTTTTATGGAGTTGTTAAAAATATATCAAGTTTATAGTTTGCTGCAGTCATGCATGATAATCGCCGTATGCCTCATGCTAAGAAATTTAAATATCTGTTGTCGTCTTTAATGAAAAACCGTTATGATTAGTTAGATCTTTGCCTATTACTTCTGATAACTATTACGAGCAAATTGCGTACGATAATCTCGTTGGAGGATGTTTAAATACCAGGTTACGCGTGCATTCACATTGACGAGAAATTTTATATACCACACTGATTATTTTGCTATATATCTAACGAACCAATTTTTCAGAATACAAAAACAATTTTTTATCATTCTTTTTCATCATTTTATTTATGATATATATTCAGGTTTTTACTCTTTCGATGATTTACTTCTTCGATCTGATCTATATTTTCTGTAACCCCTGTCTCCCTTTACCAAATTATTATATTTTTTAGTTATGATCTACTGAATAATCTTCTAAATCATTGGTTACTGTTAATCTGTGTTGAATTATTTCCACTAGAAATGTTATATTCACATTCCGTTACGCAATTGGACTGTTATATATTCTGATCTTTGTTTCTATTAATAGATAATGATTGTTTCATGTGGGTTGATTTATTATAAAGTTCAATCAGAATGATTATCATCGGGAATTCAATGATAGTATTATAAGATATTAAAATCTCTATCTTTTTGAATGAGATAAAGCCAACTATTTATTTTCATTATCATCAACGATACTAGGTACAGCCCTAATTGAGCCCCGATATTCCCTAGTCTTTTTCTGTCTATTTCCAGTCGTTGCCAATTTGTCGCGTTAATCTTTCTCGCGTTTTCGTTACATCATACTTTCACCTCAGTCTTGGCCGTTCTCCATTTCTATTTCTCACATGCATTGATAATAAATTGAGTACGTGCTGTCCATCTTATAAAATATTGTTAAGAAGGGTAATATATCCCTGCCATTTGCTATTTCTTTAAATTTTTTATACTGCTGAATTCTATATCTCCTTTTTTAGATGAGGTTTTACAGATTACACCAAATATTCTTCTCGTGATCTTTCATTCGAAAATGAGTAGATAATTAATATATGTTTTAGAATTAGTCCATGTGTTTAACCAATATATCAACAACAGAATCGATGAAGGTCTTATATATTGTTAGTTGGCTAGAGTTTCTGTTTTTCAGGTGTTTGCGTTATCCAACATAACTTCTATTTTTGAATATTCTTTTTTTTATTTGATCCGATGTGAAGTTATCGCTAGTCATTAGTGACAAATAAAAATTTGTTTCTATTTGGAAATCTGCTATAATCTAGCATATTTCCTGCAGCAGATCGAAAGAAAGTAAACGGTTCTTTAGGTATCTAACGATTCTTCAAGGTATGCCATAATAATTTGCGTTGATTTATCCTATTGTATAACACCGCACACAATTTTTCCAGTGCTATGTTGAAAAAACGGACGGAGCGTTTTCCTGTCGCAAAACCCACACGCGTTTCTCAAAAATCGCCTTGTATTTGTACTCTGTACAATTTAGATAGATATGGTTACGTAACAAGAGATAGTTAGTTAGGCAAGTGATGTCATACCATTATAGCAAAGGAAAAAATGTCTCCTCAGAAAATCAGGACTGTGAGGAATAAAAATTGATGCAACGATATTGGATAGTTATACAGGGTGTTTCAAAAAAAGGTAACCCCGTCTCTAGGGTAGGTAAAAAACTGAAAAATAATTGGGGTTTGCTTAGTAAAAAATTTTTGTAACGCCATCCGTTTTCAAGATACAGGGCGTTGAAGAAAAAAAAATTACGAATTTTTTACGATTTTGCCAAAACTACTGGCAACATTGTAATGAAATTTTATACGAGTATGTTTTGGAAGCTGATACATCCCATGAATTTGTTTTTATATCTGACTCTCATAGAGATAACTTATAACTTATAACAATATAACTTTTTTAAGAGTATAATTATTAATCAAAATTCAAGTAAACTTAAACATCATTCAATTTTACACGAAAAAGGTACTCTTGGTAAAACTCGATACTGTGTACCGTTTTCGAAATATTTTGATTTGAAAATTATAAAGTAATAATTGATGCTGGTATAAAATAGTTAGTAATTAAACAAAACTCACAAGAAGAAAATTAAATTAAATTAAATAATAAAATCCACTCTAACCGGTAGATCATCTGGTAAGAGCTCTTGGACTTGTCTGTAATGATAAGGATGAAATTGCTGTTCTTTCAGTATCCGCCAAGTACTTGAAGAAGAAGTATTTGTTTGTCTTGCTATATTCCTTGCGCTAACTGTTGGATCTTGATCATGTAAATTTAAAATATTATTTTCTTTATTAATTGTTCTTGTTGTTCTTGGTCTACCAGAATTTATTTTATTTGGTCTCACATTCCCAGTTTCTCGAAACGTCGTTCAATGGCTCTAAATGTTTTTTTACTTGGTAAGTTTCTTCTAGGAAACTTTTTTGCATAACGTGTCACAGCTGCACTAGAACATCCTAAACATTCGCCTAAGGTTAATAACATGTCAGTGTATTCAACATTTGAGTACATTTTGATTTGATTTTACAAATAACAAGGTTTCAAATCTCTAATTATTGTTGATTTATCGTCATAACAATCAATAAATGTCAGATTTCCATGGCACACTTGGAGAAATAGAGGTATACCTATTAGAACTTTATCATTACTACCAGCATCAATTATTACTTCATAATTTTCAAATCAAAATATTTCGAAAACGGTACACAGTATCGAGTTTTACCAAGAGTACCTTTTTCGTGTAAAATTGAATGATGTTTAAGTTTACTTGAAATTTTGATTAGTAATTATACTCTTAAAAAAGTTATATTGACTAATACTTAGTACGATCCGTGTAATGAGAATCAGATATAAAAACAAATTCATGGGATGTATCAGCTTCCAAAACATATTCGTATAAAATTTCATTACAATGTTGCCAGTAGTTTCGGCAAAATCGTAAAAAATGCGTAATTTTTTTTTTCTTCGACGCCCTGTATCTTGAAAACGGATGGCGTTACAAACATTTTTTCCTAAGCAAACCCCAATTATTTTTCAGTTTTTTACCTACCCTAGAGACGGGGTTACCTTTTTTGAAACACAATGTAACAAGATAGCAGTTAAGCTAAGGATTTTATTAACAGTCCCATTGTATGCAGGTGTCCCTTGACTAACGCATGTTATGAGTTAATTTCTGCTTTTTTTCCTCAGTACTGTAGCCCTATTAGCACATGTCCGCCCAATATGTTTTTGCCATGTATTTGATCGGGTATATTTTCCCAGTGAGAGTTATGTTGAGATGAAAGTATGTTGTAGCTATAGCTAATGCTCTTTTGGAAAGTTAATTAGCCCTTTTACTGCCATGTATCCCCGGTGACCTGCAGCCCATACTAGTGTTATTAGTATGGGTACATAATACGCTTCAATTCAAAAGCCCTCATATTAATTTCTCTCGCAAACTGCAAGATTGCAAAAATCTCTGTCTGAAATACTGAGTTATATTCTCCTCGTAGAATAGAATTGTTTAAAAAACTCGAACGTCGCAGTAAAAACTTTCTGTTATAAGTGGTATTTTTTTTTACTTCGATGTTCGAGCTTTTTAACTAATACGGTATACAAGTAGGAATAGAGGTCTGCAGTTTTAGACTCATACGTATACCAGGTTTAACTCTGCAGTCTTGGTCGAGTGTTTCCTCTGCCCCATCCTTCTCGTGAGCTTATATCCACTTGGAGAGGTTTTTGAACCCTATGTCTGTGTGCCAGATGGTCAGAAATCATCATTAATTCGGTATACCTATTTTCTTCTCCTTTATAACTATGTGTAAAGGAGGAAGATTCATTCCAAGGAAAGCAAGTCGTTGCATCTTGCTTAGTTTGAGTTGGGTGTCCTTAGATACGAGCCTCTCTTATGTTGTCTTACTTCCCTGTAGATGTTTAATTTTTATTGTATTTATGCTTTCTTTCTACCTTTTTAATTTGTTGTTATAGGTATTGTCTTTTTTGGTGTTCTTCTAGCTGTGGGTCTCTCGTTGTTATAATATGTACGTTTTTTATGTGACGGGTTCGGCAGGTATTTAAATGTTTAATGGAGGATTTAATTCAATATGAAATGTGAGTTCATTTGAATTACCATAACCCGTTATTAATATCCAAAAATGGTAAAAATATTTAGAACCAACCATTTCACGTTTATTCTCCATAAAAAAACCCCATAAAATAATAACAGACCAAGTAGCTCACGACCCAAGGCTCAGATCAAGACCACAGAAATTAAACATAAAGAATAATCCAATATGAACGAAATTGTCTAGACCTATCTTTCAACATTAAATAACTAAACCAAGCTGTCCACTCAATAAAGAATGGCAAGGCAGCTGGTGTTATTGATATCTGTGTGGAACAAATAAAAAACTTGGGTTCAATCGCCAAGTCTTTACCTCGAAACTCTTTAACAGTTACTAGGACACCTAAAGAATCCCGAAATCCTGGAGGAATATTAATAAAAATATTCGCTTTTAAATCCGGATAAGGACCCAAATTCACCCGAAAACTAACGATTGATCCCTTTTCCATACCATCTTTTTAAGGTATACTAAAGACTTATCATCAATTGTATACAAAATAGTGGACTAGAATCTCATATAAGAACAAGTTGTGATCAAACTAGGTAAATTATGCAACAGCCAAATTCTCGACCTCACAGAACACATCGAAAAGAGAGATACAAAAATTAATAAATAACAAGACTGACACCGGGCAACCTAAGCTTTGCCTACGATATAATGAATCACAGAAGGCTGCTGACAAAAAGTTCTGGCGAAACCCTCTTTAATATATAATATATATATATATATATATATATATATATATATATATATATATATATATATATATATTTATATATACTATATTGTTAAGCTATGTAAAATTGAAAATAATATTGGTTTTTCTTTATTAACAACACATTTTTTAACAATTGCTTTAGAAGAGATAGTAATATTTTGATCAGGAGATTTAGAACAACAATTTTGATTTGAAATTTTAATTTATATTGTATATACCATTAATTTTTGAAGGTTCACGTACGTGGAACAAAATTTTGATAATCATTATATGAGATATTTTTATTGAAGATATTTGAGTGTGAATTTTATTTCAATATATAATGTTGTATCATATATTTTTTTATTATTCCGGTATTCTTTGGACCTTACCTATCATATGTAAAGCATAGATATTGAAGCACGAGTATAACCCTGAGATAAGAAAATTAAATAGTGTGATAGAATCATAATTGCATCATTTAAATGAGTTTAATTAATTGCGTGGCACACCTCAGACTTTTAATATCACATTAATATATATATATATATATATATATATATATATATATATATATATATATATATATATATAAACAAACATCCAACCATCACCAGAGTGTACTAAACACTTTCTGTATGCAGACTACCAATACTATTCACTTAAACCAAACCTGGCCAAGACAGGAGACTCCAAGTCTCACGGTATGGTGTCACTGTCGAACACATGGAGAAACGAATCTACCTAGATGGTATAATAGACAGGTCGCTGACATACAGATATTACTGTGAGGTGACATTTCAGAAAGTCTTCTTCTTCTGCCAGTGCCTATCCTCTATGGATGTTGGCTACCACAATGGCCCATCGTATTTTATTAGCAGCTGTTCGAAATAGGTCTGTGGTGGTCATACCTGTCCACTGTCTCAAATTCTTAAGCCAGGATATTCGGCGGCGTCCTGGTCCTCTATTTCCTTCTATTTTTCCTTCTAATATCAATAGTAGTATTGTGTATTTATTTTCATTTCTCACTATATGTCCGAAGTATGCTAACTTCCTTTCTTTAATGGATTTCAAGACTTCAGATTCTTTTTGTAAACGTTGCATTACTGCGTCGTTAGTTATATGATGTATATATGATATTCTGAGCATGCGACGATAGCACCACATCTCAAAAGACTGCAACCGACTGCAAGACGCATGTGAGTGTCCATGCCTCTGCTCCATATATAAGAACAGAAAACACATAACAATTAAGGATTTTGAGTCGGAGATGTAAGTTTAAGGTTAAATTGCAGAGAACTTTCTTCATCTGTTGGAAGGCACTACTTGCTTTTTCGATCCTACATTTAATCTCGTATGAGTGATCCCAGCTGTCTGTGAGGTTGCATCCTAGGTATGTTATTTTTTCTGTTCTATCCAATACCTCATTGTCTGCCATAAATTTTGCATCTGTATCTTGGTTTTTGCTTATGATCATAATTTTCGTCTTCTTATTATTAAGTTTCATTCCATGGTTTCTACCCATGTTAACTACTTGATCTATCAGTCTTTGAAATCCTTCAGCACTATCCGCAACAAGGACAGTGTCGTCTGCATATCTTAGATTATTTATTACTTCACCGTTAACAATCACGCCATCAGTCGTTTCTCCCAAAGCTTCTCGAAATAGTTGTTCAGAATACGCATTAAACAGCAAAGGCGAGAGTATGCAACCTTGTCGTACTCCTCTTTGTATTGAGACTTCATCGGATAATTGATTGTCTACTCGAATCTTGGCTACTTGTTTCCTATAGAGATTGGCTATTATTCTTATATCTTTGTCATCGATGTTTGCGATTCGCAAAGTTTCAGTAAGCCTCTCATGCTGTACTTTGTCAAATGCCTTTTCGAAGTCAATGAAACAGGCCAAGACATCTGTATTAACATGTCTTGCTCATTCTATCAATATTGTATGCTAAAAAGTGCTTCTCTTGTGCCAAGACCGCTGTGAAATCCTTTAAAATACCCGTCAGAAAGTGGCAACCAGAAATACTATTCTTAAAAAACTCGCCAATAGCAGGTGGCGAGCCGTCGCTACTACTTTACGGTAGAGTGCTCCTACCCGGTTTGATCCAGATTAATCCATGCAAAAAAAGTTGATGTCATTATATACGAAATATGCAGACTAACGTCAAGGCCTATTCCAAAAGAAAAACTCTATAGAGCCGACGGTTTTGCTAGACCCAACTGTCACAGAAAAGCAGACAAATTCATGTAACAGACCAAGCAGACAATTGATTAACGTCATGCTCTTTTCAGAGCCAAAACTATTCCAAAATATTAAAATTTTATAACGAATTTCTCAACGTGGCCCTAGATGGTCCATCTGCCAACTACCTACTCGTCGAGGCAACCAGTAAAAAACAACAAAATTAAGTGGGATCTTTACACGAAACAGACCTTTAATGCGACTGCGGCGCCATACAGAACATTGAACTTATACTGACCTGACTCAACTATCCCAGTTCCAAAAACTTCTGTGAAAAATTTCGGGCGCTACTGACACACTAGAAAAATGGTCTCAAAACTTAATATCTGCTACACCTATAGGTGTAGCGAAGATGATTAAATAAGAAGAAATGTCGTCATCAATGGTATTACAAGTTTACGTGAGATTTTGCCACGTGTATTGCTTTGCCTTTTAATCTTGTTTGTTATGTGCCATTATCTCCTCTGTCTTACATTCATTTTCTCCAGATTCTCGCTGACTTCATCTTTTCACCTTTAGCTAGGACGTCCTGCAACTTTTTTTCCATCTGGTAGTTTCCAAAACAATTGTTTATAAGTCGGCTATAGCACATGTCTTGTCTATCTTAGTATATTGCTCTTTATGTATCTTACTAGATTTTCCTTTTCAACACATATAATTGGAAAGATTTTGGGTTCCCAAACCAGAAATTTATTAATTTATTATTTTTTGAAATGGAAGCCGTCTGTTATAAAGTGGTCGTACTGCAGCCAGTTGGCTTATTGTACATCTTCCATTTCTTCATGATACCCATTTTAGGATTCTAGAATGCTGTACCAGCTTTTACAGCGCTTGACTCTGAGCTGATTTCTACTTGTTTTCCGAAATACTTTAGCCCTATTAACGCATGTCTGTCCAATACACATTTTGCCATTTGTTTGGCCGGATATGTTTTCCTATCGAGTTACGTTGCCTTCGAATTTAAGCTTTTCTCCGGACGTGGATATTGCTTTTTGGCACTCACACGGCTGGTTCTGGACCGAAGTATTTGTAGCTGATGATCTTCTTATTGCCGTTTATTGAACATGATGAACATAATGAACAACTAGGAGGGCTTTTTATTAAATTCAACAGTATCGACGTTGCTAATAAATTTACTACATTTAACAAAGCGATTAAACTTTTATATAGGTAACATACATTTTTTTGCCGTCAGTAAGGTAGGTATATATTAAGATATAAAAGGATGCTTAAAAAAACATGACGCTTGTTTTTATCTTTTTTATCAAATAGAATTTGCTCACTTCTATAATCGTTACTTCGTCCATCTGATTCTCTTTTTGTTCTTTCTAATATCATTTACCTTTATGGCACTGCTTTTTTCATCAAGTTGGAAATTAATTTGCTCTCATTCTTCACATATTTTAATTGTTTTCTGCAGTATTAAGTTTGTTTCTGTTACTTACTTTTACTTTTTAAAGTTCGAACCCCTGATTAATTTTAATTGTTCTCGGCCTGGTAACGAGCCACGTCTATTGCAATATGACTGATTAACCATAGATCGTACAGGTTATAGGGCCCTGGAACATGATAGCAGGTGTCCCATATTTTGATATTTTTCACACTCACTTTCTTTCGTGTCAAAAGCGTCTTTACATCAATGAAAAATTAATTTTTCTTATCTCACAACCCAATGTGGGGTTCAACAAATTTTAATACCAAAGGCAGACTTATCAAAGACTTGTTAACAACAGAAAGCTTAAACATTCTTAACGATGGACGACCAACCAAATTTAATGTACATATTGGTACAAAATCGGTAATCGATCTATCGACTTGTGACCCAGCTCTTTCAATCGCACCTAACTGGGACCCTCTACCCTTTTTATAGAGGAGCGACCATTACCCAATAAAAGTATCTGCATTTTCTGATATTACCTCTGAGTACCAACCAGTCCAAAAATGGAACCTGAAGAACACTAATTAGAATAAATACACCGAGGCCATAGAAATAAACATATAATCACTAGACACCAGTTTTGACGACACTGATCTAAATGAAACTCAAACAGTTTTACTAATAATATTATATACGCTGCAGAAACATATATAGAAAAAAACTAAAGTATTAAGAAAACACAGATCTCTACCGTGGTGGAAAACATAATGTCAAAACGCAACCAAGCAATATAAAGTATCTTTCAACAAAATGAAAAAACATAATAACGCAACTAACATCATTGAGCATATGCTAGATATATAAAAAAAACTGCTCGAAAAACAAAGTGGAGGAAATTTGTCTCAAATATAAATAGTTCAACACCTTTAACTACAGTCTGATGCAATATTCGTAAAATATCAGGAAAAAACAAATTACCTTCTATTACTTTACGTTACCAAGTACCTTTTATTACTCATGTAACCGCAACTCTGCCTATAAATGTCTTTTTAAATAGGTTAGTTAAATGTGGTATATACCAAAGAGTTTTATTAATTTTTCTTACTATGAAACTGTATATAAACAACATCTTTACTTTCAAAATTTTAGTTGCTTCTTTTCTAAGGTAGAATTTTAAATAAAATGGTGTAATGTCTGTATCATCCTGCATTGCTAATATAATAATCCCTAATTTGTGAAACTGACACTACTACACTACCTTTTCTAATGTTTCTAATGTAGGTCTTCCTGACTGTGATTTCTTTTTATAGTGAAATATATATATTTCTTTTTTGTTATTTACTTTAAGCAGCTTGTGTAGCGTTTGCAGGAATTCCAGTAAAGGTTAAAAACTTGATTAAATAAATCACTGGAGATAAATAAGCAAGAACAATACAGCGTTTCTAATAACGAACAGAGTATTAACCAGGTTCGTATGTTAAACTAACATAGCTACGACTACTCTTCCATATGATGTAGATGATAAATAAATAGTGTTGCAAGATAATGGAAACATTTAAGCTATACATTAATTTATTGAAGACAATATTAAAAGGATATAAACGGATGTAATACGTAACTTGAATTTTACCCTAATTTTTCCAAATAGAATAAATACTATGATCGCTACCTATGTCGGTTGTATTTAGTATTTTAACTTACAATATTTGTTTATTGAACTGTTTTTATAAATTTAATTTATTAACTTTATTTATTATAAAATGTTCTACACTTTACAACACTTTAAGAGTTTATTTACATACATTTATTTATTTAATCTACATAGAAACACTTGAATATTAATTTATTTACACTTATATAATTTATTTAAAACATTCACACCGGTTACGATTTAAATAGCCGCGCGAACAATTTATTAATCGACACTTGTTTCAGACTGTCCTTTTAAATCTCAAATAGTCCGTTTTATACCTGATTTGTTTATCTAGAAGTTTCTGTCCGCTTCTTTGACCTTCGGTCGGAACGCCGACGATATTTCGACCCTCATCTGGAAAGTTCCAATCGCAGGTATAAGAGGGAATCCGTGGGTATTACGGCTTAAAAAATATGTTTACAGCTTAGGGTATAAGTCACATTTATCGTAAAATTGCGCCCCTCTTAAAAGATGGTTCCTCCTGGAACCTTGTCGGGACTGGAACTGGAACGGTATGCTGGCATCGGCAACTGGACCCTCTTTTACAAATTCCAGTTGCATAAAAATGACAAGGGACGGTTTTCTCTCCGCACCAGTAACTATGCGGATTGCAACAGACTAACACCTGGACTTCGGTGTCTTTAAAGATCTCATCCACCATACTTCAGACCACCCTCCAATCTAATTGGCGGCACTCCAACTTTGGCATGGCTAACTTTTGCACGTCGGACTCTAGTACGTGCTCTCTCAACTGAAGTAAGGCTTCCCATACATCTCGGTAGGTAGGTTGGTCACGGGCAGTATCTTTTGTTAGCAGGTAGAAAAGGTAACGTGACTGTGATTTCTTTTTATAGTAAAATATATATATTTATTTTTTGTGATTTACTTCGAGTAGCTTGTGTAGCATTTGCAGGAATTCCAGTAAAGGTTAAAAACTACATTAAATAAATCACTGAAGATAAATAAGCAATAACAATACAGCGTTTCTAATAATGAATAGAGTACCAAGTTCGTATGTTAAACTAACATAGCTACTACTACTCTTCCATATGGTGTGGATGATAAATAAATAGTGTTGCAAGATAATGGAAACATTTAAGCTATACATTAATTTATTGAAAACGATATTAAAAGCATATAAACGGATGTAATACGTAACTTTGTATATAATGGAGATCCCTCTTAGCCAAGATATAGTCAATTGTATATTTCTCATCTCGTGTGTTTTTGGATGTAATTGTATTGAGTTTTTAGCTCAAAATTATTATCAAAGGTATTTATTATACAGTGAACGGCTAAATTATGGAATGTTATCATAATTTCGAGAACCGTCGAGTTTTGAGGGAAATTTTTGTTATAAAATACCCATCGTATAACGTACATGGAGTAGGGATGACGTCACCGTTGTGGGTGTAGTGACAACACCGTTAATTTTTTTAAATAGAAATTGCTATAATACGACACCTCATTTGAAGGAGAATTTAATTCTTTATTTAACAACATTACATTTTTAACTAAAATATTTTTTTAAGATTACAAAAACAATTTTTTTTTAAATTTAAATTCAACTAAACTACAACTAATGATTTCATTCATAATGTACTTTAAAGTAACTAAATTATGCATAACAATTATTTTAACTTAAATGTTCGAAATGCCATCCATCGGTTCGTGCCATGACTTTCTCAACTAAATACTTAAAAAAGGAAAAATAAGTAAATTTTGTTACCATTTTTTATACATGATACCGTGAATCGTCAAAATTGCAGATATTGGAGTCAAGAAAACCACATTGGATGACTGAGTCACACACGCAATATCCTCAGAAAGTAAATGTATGGACAGGGATCATTAATGACAGAATCATTGGCCCTTTTTTCTTTGAAGAAAATCTAACAGAAGAACGTTATTTAACTTTTTTGAGAAATCAACTTATACCTGTCCTTGCTAACATGTATCCAAATGCCAATAATCCAAATTTACCTAGTGAAAATATCAGATCTAACACCTCTAGACTTTTTCCTGTGGGGTTACATAAAATCAAAAGTTTATGTCAATAGACCCCAAAACTTACAGGACTTGAAAGATAGAATTAGGCATGAAATGAGTCTAATTACTCCAGAAGTCATCCGCAATGTACTTGATGAATGTGTCCATAGATTCGCATATTGTCAAGAAACCGATGCATTTCGAACATTTAATTTAAAATAATTATTATGCATAATTTGGTTACTTTAAAGTACATTATTAATTAAATCATTAGTTGTAATTTAGTTGAATTTAAATAAAAAAAATTGTTTTTTACCCTTAAAAAAATATTTTAGGTAAAAATGTAATGTCGTTAAATAGAGAATGAAATTCTCGTTTAAATGAGGTATCGCATTATACCGATTTCTATTAAAAAAAATTAACAATTACGTCACTACACCTACACCGGTGACATCATCCCTACTCCATGTACGTTATAACATGGGTATTTTATAACAAAAATCGACCTGTTTCGGGATTTCCCTCAAAACTCGACGGTTCTCGAAATAATGATAATATTCCATAATTTAGCCGTTCACTGTATGTTCTTCTTCTTAAAGTACCCTCGCCTCAAAGGAATTTGGCTACTATAATTGCAAACTCTTCTCTGTCTTTAGCTGTTCTTATTACCTGCTTAAAATTTAGCCCTGTCCATTGTCAGATGTTTCTTAGCCACCATAGTCTTTTCCTTCCTAGTCCTCTCTTTCCCTCGATCTTTTCCTTTAGTATTAGTTGAGCATATTTATATTTATTATTTCTCAGTATGTGGAGTAGGTATGATGTTTTTCTAACTTTCACTATGTTGAAAAGTTCTCGTTCCTTCCCTATTCTGTGCAGCACTTCTTCGTTTGAGGTATGCGATGCCCATAAGGATTCTCCGGTAGGTCTGTATTTCAAAGGCCTTCAATTTATTTACGGTTGAAGTTTTAAGGGTTCCCGTTTCAACTGCATAGAGAAGAGTCCACCAGACGTAGCATTTTGATAAACGCAGTTGAATTTTGAGTTTTATTAGATAATCACAAAGCAGTCTTTTTATTTTTTGAAACGATTTTCTGGCCTATTCTATTTTCGATCTTATTTGCTATTATTCGCCTAAATGTGCCCGTTTATTGTGTAAGGTTTTTTTTTGCACATTTGCACATTTTGGTTTTTTCGGATTAACGTCACTTTGGTTTTCCAAATGTATATTTCATACCAAATTGTTTACAGACCGAGTTGATCCTGTCGATGGGTAGTAGACTCAAGTCGGAATCCGCAATCAATACAGTATTATCGACGTATCTGATGCTGTTGATATTTACGCCATTTACCTTGACTCCATCCTTGGAATCGTCCATTGCCTCTTTAAATAGAATCTAGGAATAAAGATCAAATAACAGAAGTGACAAAACATATCCTTGTCCAAGTCCTCTCCTAATTTCTACTTCTGCGGACATAGAACCTTTAATCCTAACTCTGACGCTTTAGTTCCAATACAAATTGTATAGTAGTTTGATGTCCTTTCCATCTAAACTGACTTCTTGTAAATGTTCTAATAGTAGGTAGTGTCTTATTCTATCAAATACTTTTTCCAAGTCTGTAAAGCATATAAATATATCTTTCTGTTGGTCGTAGCATTTTTGGGCTAGAACTAGTAAACTGAACAGGGATTCTTTCATTCCCATGCCGGTTCTGAATCCAAACTGATCATTTTCGCAAGCAAGCAAGTAATTTAATTAAACCCTGCCTGTGAGACATGTTCACCCCTTAGAATTACGTTCAGGTATGACAATTCATTGCAGCGAGGTGTATTAACTCGAGTAAAACAGGAGTCACTCCACCCGGCTCCAATGCTCCATAACATCCCTCTCCCCCTATAGTACTCTGATGCGCGATAGGGGCACAATTATCAGCCAAATGCTCTTCATGTGGGAGTCGTGGAGAAAGATCTCCAACATGGTTCCCTAATCGATTTTATATTCAGGAGATATATCCCCAGAACTAAAATTGCTTGCTTGGGCCTCAAGCCTCCGCTCCGTTTTGGAGACTTGGTGCTCAAGAGTTTGGGCCCTGCGTGCCCGAGTTTTTTGTTTTTGTTTTTTTTTGGTCGGCTTTCGCCGGTTTTTGTTAGTGTTTTGTTAATTTTTTTTGGCCGAAGCCGTTTTTTGTGTTTTTTGTTAGTTTTTTTGTAAGTCTATAGAAAAATCCTGTTATGGTTTAGTTGGTCCTTACCCCTTGGGGCCCACACAGTGCAGCGATTTGCAATATTTGTCTACTATTTAGAGCTACGAACTATCTTCTGTTGATTTATTTATTTTTTCTTTCTGGGGTTTTTATTTTCTCTCTGGTGATTGATCATCTCCGATGATTGTTTCGCACCTTTTATATATTCGGTTATGTACGACTTTTAATAGGGCTTTTACTGCATGACTCATAGGGCTTATCAGACGGAACCGCTGCAGTGTTGTGGGTTTAACTTTTTCGGTAGTGGGATTAATATTGATTCTAGCCAGTCTTGGGGTATTTTTCCTGTATCATAAATGCGATTGAATAAAAGGAAAAATATTTCAATGTTTTCTTTGATGATTAATTTTAACGTTTCTGGGTATATTCCGTCTAGACCTAGGCTCTTATTTATTTTAAGTTGATTAATGGCGTTTAAAATTTTGATTTTTAGAATTTCTGGTCCTTCGTCGTTGTTGTCCAATTTCCTTGATTCTTCTCGTATACCGTTAAAAAGAATTTTGATATAGCTTTCCCAATTTTTCAGTCTTCGCTCGATTCTAGCAGTTTGCGATCCGTGTTCACCATGGTGTTTAAGATTGTTATCTTGTTAGTCGATGTTTACCTTTTTATATAAATTAAAATAATCGTGCCTTTGTTAGTTCTTTGCAGAAGTTTTAAGAAAACATCCTTTGCACCCCTCAACCAAATGAACATCGATAGGCAGTACGTTTATGATATTCTCCAATACTCCATCATCATCATCATCCAGCCCCATTTTCACATCCATTGTTGGATATAGGCCTCCTCCAAACGTCTCCAGTTCTCTCTATCTCTAGCTGCTGCAATCCAGTTTGTTTCTATTCTCCTTAGGTCGTCGGTCCATCGGGTGGGTGGTCTGCCTCGACTTCACTTGTCGGCTCTTGGTCTCCACTCCAATAATCTCTTCGTCCATCTTCCGTCTTCCATTCTAGCAACATGTCCAGCCCACCTCCACTTTTGTTTATTGATTCGCAGTATAATATCGTCTACGCCAGTTCGTCGGCGTATCTCCTCATTTCTCACGCGATCTTTCAAGGTCAGGCCCAGCATTGATCTCTCCATTCGCCTTTGTGTTACCCTCAGTTTTTCGGCAGTAGCTTTCGTTAAAGTTAGGGTCTCTGCTCCGTAGGTCAAGACTGGTAAGATGCATTGGTTAAATGCCTTCCTTTTCAGGTGAATTGGGGTATTTGTTTTAAATATGTCTCTCATCCTTCCATATGCCGCCCATCCCAACGTGATTCGTCTACTTAGCTCGCAGGTTTGGTTGTCTCTGGTTATTCTAATTTCATGACCCAAGTATGTGTATTTATCGATTAATTCTACCTTGTTGTTATTGATCTGTATCTCTTCGCTGGGAACCATATTGGTCATCATTTTGGTTTTCTCGAAATTTATCTCCAGCTTAGTTTCTTGTAGTATGTCATTCAGTTCTTGGAGCATGTCTTTGATCTCTCCCAGATTATCCGACAGAAGCACGATATCGTCCGCAAAACGTAGATGGTTTAATCTTTCTCCATCGATGGATATTCCTTTCTGTTGCCATGTTAGTCTTTTAAATGCATACTCAAGAACGGTAATGAACAGCTTTGGTGACATGGTATCACCTTGCCTGACTCCCCTTTTTATCTTTATTTTATTAGTTGCTGATACTCCATACATCATCAAAAATTAGCTATTGATGTTCCAAAGTAACCCGCTTTAAACATTTTTTACGACACGTGTTTATTAAAGCGGTTTTTTAGCGGTACTTTTTTCCGGATACAATTTTACCAGTCTTTGTTGTATATTCTAATCCGGTATTTCGTTTTTGCTGTCTTATTTGCCGAATGTTAAGACCCTTTCGCTTCCTTTTATTGAATTATTTTAGAGTATGTTTTATTTTAGAGTTATAAGAGTATGTTCTTTAAATGATTTAGTGAAGGCTTCAGATGTTGAGCTTAATGTATTTTTAGGATCGTATGTCTTATGCACGCTCGCTCTTTGCACAACAAAACGATCGGTGTCACCGCTCCAATGCCATATAGAGCCTCATTTGAAACTGTCCTATATGCGCTAGATACTCTGAGGAGCATTCGTCTTTGCGAAGTCTCCATCAGCTTAGCGTATTTCGCAGTGTTTAGTACGCTACACTAGACGGGGGCAGCGTAGGTTACCACAGACTGGAAAACTCCATTTAACACCTTTCTTTTGGTGTTACCTGGGCCTTTAATGTTTGGCATCAACGCCTCCAGATTTCGGTTCGTCTTCTCTACCGTCTTTTGGATGTGTACTCCGAACCTTAATCCTTCCGATGGCCAGACTCCCAGATACTTAATCGATTTAACCGGAGCAACCTCCACACCTCCCACTATAAAGCGAAGAGAAGATTTTTCCCGGCTCCCTTTGAGAACTAACACCTCAGTTTTTTTTCTGAGGCACTAGCTGTAGATCGTTATCTCTGATCCACCTACTAATGCGACGCAGGGCTTAGCGCCCTGCGGTGTTTGCCGCATTAGCCATGTCCGTTTTCTGACTAGCCTTCGCAACCAGTGCGAGATCATCGGCATAAGCTAAAAGAGTGCATCCCCTTGGCGTCTGTAGCCTCAACACCCCGTCGTAGAGGACATTCCAGAGGATGGGACCTAGTACTGAACCCGGCGGAACACCCTGCGACAAACTGATGCTGGTATCTTTCTCTCTTATTATTTAAATTCTTGACTTAACTCCTTTTTACTGTGTTAGAGATTGATATACCTAATCGGTTTATGTATGTTACCCATTTTAGCATTTTATTGACTCATCCCCCTTTTCGTTGACACCACAGATATTATTTGATGTAAATATGTCTCAAAAATTAAATAGTGACGTTACAAAAGGCATTTATAAGTTTGTTACAGGTACGACTTACGGATATAAGTCAGAAATTAAACAACAATCAAATGCCAGAAATTAAAGAGTCTTTTTACGCTATATTCAACAACATGTGCTTGCAAAAGAAATAATTCAAAGCTAATGACGTTCTTTGGAAGATTCCTATTAAAATCAAATTCTTAGAATAACGTAGAACTTGTATATCTTATAAGTAAATATTTAAAAAATTAATAAGTGTCTTGTCGACCGTAAAATTTTCTTTTTAATTATTTAACACTCTCAAAGCATAAAATCCCCCTTAATTGTGATACTTTCTAGGAAGTTGCAACTAAGCGATTTTTGTTAATTTTATTAATTTTTTCAGTTTCATCCATTTTATCAGGTTACATTAAACGTCCAAATTTGAATTTGAAATTTCCCTCTTTAATGATCAACATTAATATGAATCAACAAGGACACATTGCTGAGTCTCGATTCAACACTAATTTCGAATGAAATGTATTAGTCGCTCCTTCATGAGATACCCTGTATGAAAATTGCATATTATTCAGAAATACGAATACACTTGCTGATGTTTTTAAGTCTTTAATATTTAAAATATGAAAATTATAATTACAATTAAAAATTACCATTAGTGTAATAAAAAATAAAGTTTTTAGAATCATTTTGCTACTGCAATAAAGTCCAGACCTGAACTGTATCTGCCGACGTAATATCGTGTACTTGATTAGTCGCCCCCGCTTCACCCTTCCATCCTCCGCTTGCATTCATCTGCATTAACACCTGCAGCTACGCGATGCATTTTTTATTCTGGTAGTTGCCCTAGGGTATCAATACAGAATATCTCTTTTACTTGCTAGTTTGTCAAGCAAGCCATTTACCAACAGCTTCCTTAGTTTATTTTTTAATAGAATTGTGTTCTTAGGTTATATCAGTATCCTGTTTAAATTAGGTTTATGAAATAGGTCGATTTTGTCTTTAAGCAAACAAGCACACAAAGGAGGGATTTTTAGAGAATACATTGTACTAATAATATAGAGATAAACTATTATATAACATATTTTTATTAAAGCGTTTCAAGTAGAAAGGAGATATGAAAAAAAATGAACTAAAAATATAATAAAAATTACGATAAAAGTGGAACAAATCTGGAATCCACACGTGTAGCTTTCAAATATACGAATTAGGTTCTGTTTACTCTATTGCTTCATTGCTTAGAACTCATTTAGCATTGTCTTTCATTTTTCTCTATTTTCTTCTTTTGATTCAACTGATACTTTACAACATGTAGTATTTTCCCGTGTCATACATTAATTCTATACCTTTATCAAACCCTGTTCATTAATTGATTTAGGACAAAAACTTGATCTGTTATCGCTTTGTCTCTAATAAATCCATCTTTGTATTATCCTACCACGTTCTTGCTGCATAGCCCTAGTCTATTTCTAAAAAGAGGCAAAAATTTGTATGCTACGTTGAATAGTGAAATACCTTTATAATTATTACAGGTGTTCTATAACTTTTTTGAATATTGGGCATAAAACGGCCCTTTGCTCCTAACACCACATTCTGAATGATTTGCGACCGCCCTAAATAAGGTGATTAAGAACCTGCTTATTTTATGATCTCTGTTGGAATATCCCTCTCGCCTGGGCTTTTGTTGTTTTTTAGATGATTTATTATTTCGTTACTAAGCCCATACTTCAGTCTTTTTATTTACTTCCCCAACCAATCCTTCTCGTATATGTCTACAGTGCGAGATATTTAGGGATTTCTTTATGCACTACTGCACTGTTTTGTTTCTTATGTTTTTCATTCTTCTTAAGTATACAAAAATTCCGGTTCAATCTTAGGTAACTTTTAAACAGTCATAACAGCGTTGTTTAGGTCGTATACCTAATGCTTTTTCGATCTATTGGAGATATGTCTCGAAATATTCTTATCATTCTTTTTTGCGCCTTTCTTTCGATATGTTTATTCCATTCTATTTCATCTTTTGTACCCAAATGTTAACCGGAACTATTATGCATTACTAATTTTTTAACCATTATAAAAAAGAAAAGAAAAATAAAAAATACCAATGGAGACTGAAGTAAACTGAATTTATAGCGGAAACTCATTCTAACGCTAGATTCTGGTAATAACCAAAATTTTAGGCAAAACTGCCAATAATAAATCAAAAATTTGTAAGAAGAGTTTGACTATGTAGAGTGAGGAAAGTGAGGAAAATAATAAACAAGTGAGATAAATATCAAACGATAAAAGTGGTTTAGGGGTTCTCTGATAAAAGAAAAAGTATGGTTCGACTACTAAACGAATCCGTGGAAATATAAAAAGAGAAGTAAAACCAATATAATATTGCCTATAAATAGAACCCTATCAAAATCCTACATGTAAATAAAGAAATATGATACAACAAACAAAGCGAATAAAATTTGCCACAGAAAAATTTGTGACAAAAAGATTTCAATGTAACTAAAAGACAAATTTTATAAAACTGCAATAAGACCAGCTATCAGGTACAGTACCAACTGTTGGATCATTAAAAACAAAATACGAACAAAGAATTTCTGCTGCAGAAGTTAAAATGCTTGGATAAATAATTGAAGGGGTCAGTACAAAAAGTAGCCAAGTCCATATTGTTCTAGAATTGAGTTAAGTACTGACATCTATATAAAATTATGTGTACTAAAAGTTGTATAAGTCAGATTTTTAATAAAAAGTGCCCTACTCTGTAAAATCCCATTTCTTAAAATTTTAATCAACCATCATTTCAGTGCAAGAAGTTACTAAGTGTCAAAAAGTGTCCAAGTCTATGGACTTGACAACTTGTTACTACTGAAATAAAGATTCATAACCTATAAGTTTATTGATGAAAATAAATTCACGTGTAACTTTGATCTCTGAATTTTTTGAAATTGTATCCAAGTATCCTAGAGAAAAATGTCTGATTGTAGTAAGAATATTTTCCATAATATTTATGATATTATATTAAAAATAAATAAGTAGTTTAAATATATGAGAAATACAATATTAAAAAATAAGCATCATCATCATCATATAACGGGGGTCCTACGGCGATTGCCGCTTCCCGCATTTCAGCCTCCATCTTTTCCTATCTCTCCAATCTCCCTCTTCTAAGCCTCTAGATTGCATTGTTTTTGTAATTTCTCTTCTCCAGGAATTTGGTGGCCTTCCCCTTTTCCTTCTTTCTGGCGGAACATACATTAAGGCTTTCTTTGGCCACCGCTCCTCCCCCATTCTCATCACGTGACCATACCATTGTAATTGCCTTCCTTGTATTCTATCTGAAAGAGTATCTCTAATTCCTGTACGGTTTCGTATTTCCTCATTCCTGATTCTTTCCATTCTCGATACCCGACATGACCTTCTAAGATAATCCATTTCCACAACGTCTACTTTATCTCGTTCATTCTTTGTCATTGTCCAACATTCGGCACCATATGTGGTAATTGGTTCTACAATTGCTCTGTATACGCGAAGTTTGGTATGCATCTTTATTTTATTAGACCACAGTAATGAATTCAGTATTCGGATGCATTTTTTTCCTTGGGTTATTCGGTTTTGTACATCTATCTTAACTCTGCCATCTGCTGATATGATGCTTCCTAGATATTTATACTGGTTGCAGCCTTTTATGACTGCGTTTTCAAGCCTCAGATCTGTGGTATTTCCTCCAATTTTTAAATATTCTGTTTTGCTTATGTTTACAGTAAGCCCCCATTTGGCATATTCCTCAAATAATTTTCGATTCATATAATTTATATCTTCCTCATCGGTTGCAACCACCACCTGATCATCTGCAAACAACAATGTATACAGAGTTTCTTGTCCCACTTCGATGCCCATAAATCTACATTTATTTCTCCAATTCCTCAATGCTTCTTGGACGTATATTTTAAAGAGTGTCGGTGACAAACAGCATCCTTGTTTTAGGCCTTTAGTGACTTTAAATTCATTTGAGGTTCTGGTTCCAATTTTTACACAACTAACTGCATTTTCGTACAATTTATATATCGCTCGGATATATGTCGAATCCAATGCGGACCTTTTGAGGACCTCAAACATTTTCTTTAACGGGACACTATCATATGCTTTCTCAAGGTCTATAAATACCAAATGGGTCTCTCTACTTCTTTCGACACGCTTTTCAATTATTTGTCGTAGGATAAAAAATAAGCGCAGCTTAGTAAAAATAATGATTTTAAGGTTATATAAATATGTTTAGTAAACTTCCTTTTTTACTTTAGAATCAAGTAGTTATAGTGAAGATGTAACCTCTGGAAGTGAGTATGATCCTCACGAAAGCACCTATCGCAATAGTATACCTGCGATGGTTAGTGATTCACGTAGCAGCGAGAACGAAGGAGGCATTAAGGTGGTAGAACAAAGAAATGTAGCTTATTACTCAGTTCCTGTTAGAGGTGACTCCGAGAATTTACAATCTGTTTCAAAAGGAAAGAAACGGCTTAGAAACCCAGAAAAATGGAAAAGAACTTTAAAACGGAAAAATCGTTTTATAAAAAAGAATATAAACGTCGTGAAATTGGCGTTTGTAGGTGTAAGTGGGCAACTAAGCTAAGTGATTTAGAGCAAGCAAATATTTTTAAAAAGTACTGTAATTTATCTACCATTGCAGAACAAACAATTTGTTTACAAGGTTGTGTAAAGGAAGACCGAACACGTGTACGTAATAAAGAGCAATCAGGAAATCGTACAGTCTTTTTCTACGAGGTTAATAACAATTACGAAAATGAAAAAGTGTCTTTACGCCAAAAAGTATTTTTAGCTATACACGAGATTTTAAATCTAGGTTAGACAAAAAGGTTACAACTGCAGCTCATTCAGCAGACAATAGAGGTCGTCATGACACTAGGCCAAACAGAACACCACCAGAATCTCTTGAAAAGGCCACAATATTTATTGCTGAATTACCAGCTCGAGAATCTTACTATACAAGATCTGATAGCTGTAATAGAAAATAACTGGACCTAATAGTACCCTAATGATAACCGTAATAGAAAATACCTAATACATGAAAATTTTAACACACATTTTGATAATCAAGTCTCATAATATGGGATTTTTGCGAAGGCATTTAATGAAAAATTTAACATTTTATTTGGATATCCAAGAAAGGATATATGCAACACCTGTACAAAATTCTTAGTATGAGGCAAGTTGAAATAAAATCTAATAGGGAAATCTAAAAAACAGTTAAAATTGATAAGGAGATTCATCTTGGAAAAGCAGATATTAAAACACAATTAGCAGAAGTTCAAAAATCAACTGATTCTTCTAAAGTGATTATATGTTTCAATTATGAAAAAAAAAACCTGGCTTTGCCTGCTTATAAAGATAAACACAAGATTAATATTATATTAGTCAGTTATGGTTGTACGTTTTTGAATTCACAATCTAAAAACACATAATAGAACAGTGTATACTTACCCGGAAAATTTTGCCCAGAAAGAACCTTATGAGGTTGCAACCTGCTTGAATGATTATATTAAAAAACACAAAGATTTGCTAAAAACAACGTTAATTTTTTGTGACAACGCATTTAGCCAAAACAAAAATCGAATTCTTTTTACTTGCCTAGACCAGCTATGCAAAAGAAACATTTTTAAAAATCTTAAATATATTGCCTGAGTGAGTACCTTGAATAGGTAAAAAGAAATAAGAATAAGACTTCTTCACAATCAATTTAGTCTATCACCAACAAGTATTGTATCCTATTCCAGGACACTCTATGATGCCAGTGGATAGAGACTTTGGTGCCATTAAGAAGAAAATACTGAAACTGGAAGTGGTTGACAATCCTGAGACTTACGTTGAGCTGATTAAGACATGTAGAAACAATAACTCCTTTGATGTTGTATTCGTATTCATTCAAAACAGTGTGAGATCAAGCGGAGATCTAGCTCTAGGCGACAAAATACTTAAAGTAAGAGATTTTAAACAATGGGTGATATCATATGTCAAGACTTCCGTAATAGGTATTTCCAAAACTCCCGACCTTCATTGGAATATGGCTATAGATACTTAAAAATAAAATCCAAAATGTTTGAAGCTGTTAAAAAGCTTGTCAAACTAGTTATTTCAGGCAATATTGAATTCTATACGAGGACTCTTTTTGATGTCGAAAATGTGACTACCGCTAACCGTCGTGACACTGGGAATAAAGAGCAACATACCGAAAGAGATGATATATATATATATATATATATATATATATATATATATATATATATATATATATATATATGAGTAAGACTTGATGTATACTTAAGATTTTCCGAAATATATTTTTGACATAATTCCAGTTTTTAATTTTTAGATGTCTTTTTTGCAAAAAGTAGTTAAGTCCATATTCAAAAATATCTTTTTCTCATAAATAAATAAATTTCTAATTGTGTTGTATCGTTTAATATATAACATAAATGTGTACTTTGTTTATAAAAAAAAAATCATACGTGTTAGTTTTTAAAAATCTCGATGTGAGAACTATTTTAAACTTTCAAACACCTATATGACATAAATATGTGACTTCGACACTTTTCGCACTGACAATTTTAGTGACAAAAAAGGGAAAAATAAAAAAAAGGTAAAAGTTATTAGGACGAGTCGTCTAGTCGTTAGTAGACGGTTTAGCACTTACAAAAGCTTATCAAAGAGAAATAGAAATAGTTTAGTTTAATAAGGTTGTGGTACGTTTGCTGAATTGCAAATTTCTTAAAGGAGTAGGAGGGGAACTCCAAAGAGGATCTGATGGGAGCCGATTTAATAAGAATATATCTATGTAGGGGATTTTTTATTGGTGTGTTATGTAGAAATGTTATTAATTAGCTGATCTTGCAGAGAGATACAAATAAAGAAAAGAGAGAAACAAAGCAAATAAAATGATTTGGTTGATACTTGATGCAACAGAAAAAATTGAGTTAGAAGTTCGATTTTTGGGACTTTTTCCAATAAAAGTATAGTATAAAGAATCGTCTATTTTCTCAAGCAAATACATTAAACGCGGACGCGGAGTCCTAAGTGTTGATAGACTCAATAAAATAATGAAACTAACAAAATGAAAAGTTTTACTAAGGACATCAAATACTTAAAAATAAAAAGTGAGGTAATGAGGCATCTTGTAGAGGATATTTATAATTTAAAAAATTGAGAAAAAAAAAACAGAATAGTTGTGTACTTAGGGATGATAAAAAAACAATAAAATAACAAAATTAGTTAACAAAAATGGATAACGGAGTCTTTAACTATTCTGCTTAAATTGTTATATGTATATACAATTATGAAAAATACATGAGATACTTGTGTGGAAGGAGTAACAATAACAGCATCTTATATTCTTGTAAAAGCTAGACGCTTATGAAAGAAATCCTGCATTAATGCTTCCCTGAATATAAATATGACTTTATGATTAACAGTTTGTCAATTATAGAGGGAAATTAATGCTACAGGACAGTTTGTGTAAAAAAGATAAGCTATATCTTTACTTATTTTCAAATAACCAAAATGTTAGTGCATAACTTGTAACAAACATGAATATCCGATATTAAATATCCCCTGCCAAACTGTACTAACAAATGTCTATATTTTTTGAAACTATTTTCTTCTTGTATCTCAAATTTGATCAAATATTTCTTTGGCCATTGTTTTATAAAGCTTTTCTAAATATTTACCTTCAAAGGCAAAAACTTTTATCTTTTTTATTACCGATATTTTTATATTACAATTCTCCTTATTCTTTATGTGCCATCTTTATGGCAACCATTATGGCTATTCTAATTTTAGGTGTGGATGCCCTGAAAAGTTCGATGATATATGAACATCTACAGTATTCTCTTAAGTTGCGCAGCCATGAGATTCTTTTCCTTCCTACACTTTTTCTTTGATGAATTTTTCCTAGCATAACTAACCGAAGCACGTAATATCTTTAGCCACCCATAACCTGTTCCGTGTACTGCATCTTTCTGATATGGATGGTTTCTATTATTTCAGTACTCATTCTGAATTCTTCTCATGACTTCATTGTTTGTTACATGATCGATCCATGATATTTTTAGGATTCTTCTGTAATTCCCAATTCTACCCAAAATTCCAATGCTTTCCAGTTTCGTAATTGTAACGACGTTCAGGATCCCCGTCTACATTTCATACAGAAGTGTCGAGAAAATATTTCAGTTCCTCAGTTTGGTAAAATTTCTATGTGTTTATGTTTGATTATGGTGCCAAGATAGTTTTAATTCTCTAGTTGTTCCCATTTTTGCGTTAACTGTTAACTTTTCGTTTTTATTTTGTGATAGTTTTACACTCTTCATAAAGTTTATTTTCTTGATATTAATTTATTGAAAGGTCATATGTTCTATTGCATGATCAAATATGTTGTTTATCAGTGTCTACAAATCTTCGAGATTTTCTGTCAAAGTAATAGTATCATCATCCGCCTACTTAATGTTGATAATTATTGTTCCGTTGACCTTTATTCCAGCAGTTTCCCTCTAAAGAGTATTTCTCAAAACTTATTCAGAGTATGCATTGAAAAGAAGTTAGGTTACAGTATAGGTTACAGATTACAGATTACAGATTACAGATTACAGAGTACAGATTATAGATTACAGATTACAGATTACAGATTACAGATTACAGATTACAGATTACAGATTACAGATTACAGATTACAGATTACAGATTACAGATAACAGATTACAGATTACAGATAACAGATAACAGATTACAGATTACAGATTACAGATTACAGATTACAGATTACAGATTACAGATTACAGATTACAGATTACAGATTACAGATTACAGATTACACATTAAAGATTACAGATTAAAGTATACAGATTATAGGTTACAGATTACAAATTACAGATTACAGATTAGTGATTACATATTACTAATGGCCGATTAAATATCTAATGCGAGCTTTACAGCTCTATTCATTCATTTCTATTCTTACAATGAGCTTCCACATTCTTAAGAGGAGTTCTTTCATATAGACTGATGTACCGCAGCCTTGTGCAGTACATCAGTCACATGTGTGACATCACATAGCCTTGTCTCACCTCACCCTCTCACCCTCACATAGTTGTTTTAATTTCTGTTTCTTCTGTGTTTTCATTAATGCGTACTATTGATTGTTCTTTATAATATAGATTTTAAGGTTATTGTATTTGTATAGATTTTTTATGATCTGAAGGTTATATAGTCTATTTGTTTTGGGTTTATGGTGGGAAAGTTCCCGGGGGTTGGCTGTATACCATAGTAGTTAAAAAACTTTACAATGAAGTTAAAACGTCTAGTGTAATTGGTATACGTTTAATAAAGCATTAAATTAAAAATCGAAATGGATAACAATTGTTCAAATTGCTCAGAATTAATGTTTTCGGTCTTATCAGACCATCTTCAGTGAACTTTGAAGTACTTGCTAAATAACCTCATCACTAAGCAGTAGATGTGTTTACATTACATATTAGATACTTAAAACTATAAATTGGAACGACGTATTGTCGATTATTAAAAAAATAGCTTCAAGGGAACTCTTCCTACTTAAAACTACACCTAAATCTAGATTGGTCTTCTCCTTCTTATGGTGCCTATCCGTTACGGATGTTGGACACTAACATGGCTATTCTGACTTTGTTGACTGCTGCCCTGAAAAGTCCGGTAGTGGTTAAGTTAAACCATTTCAGCAGGTTATCCGGAGGTATTCCCATGCACTTTACCTTGAAGTATGGTCCGAAGTAGGTTGTATCGTTGTTCCTTGCGCATTATATGGCCCAGGTATTCTAGTTTGCGACGTTTTATGGTTATGACTAGTTCGCGCTCTTTACCCATTCTATGTAGTACTTCTTCGTTGGTAACTCTGTCTATCCAAGAAATCCTCAACATGCGTCTATAGCACCACATCTCAAATGCTTTGAGTCTCTTCAGTGATGTTTCAGTTAAGGTCCATGACTCCACGCCATATAAAAGAACGGAGAATACGTAGCATTTTAGTAAACGAACTTTTATTTCCAATTTTATATCGTGGCTGTTAAAGATTTTTTTCATTTTGACGAAAGCTGATCTTGCCTTCTCGATCCTTATCTTAATTTCCGTCGATTGGTCCCACTGTTCATTTAAGTTTGCACCCAGATAACAAAAGATTGGTCTTCAGCCAACTTTATTAATTTTGCTTTCAAGATTTCAAACGTCTGACGTCTTTAAATTCTTACATACTAGATATAGTTTGTAGATGGCTCTTTGGATTTTCAGACTTTTGGAGGCACTAAGCCTTCGGGGAGTGGACGTAAAAATAGGATTTGTTGGCAGAATTTTATTCTATTCTCAGAGTTTTGTTGCAGAGTGATCATCGTTAACCCACACTGCCTCCAAAAATCATTATCAACGTTTACCAACAAATTAAGTTCCTTATTATTAATATAATATTGATATTACTTATTTTAACATTTAATGGTTTTGAAGTTTTATTATTTTATAATACCAGTTCTTGCATTAACAATTTATAAATTTCGCGAGAAAAAAGTTAGAACTGTAACAGAAGAGTACAAAACATAGAACCTTCAACTACAGAAAATTGGATTTATAAAATGTGGTGGTAAATATAAACGGTGGAATAAGAGAGGAAAATGGAAGCTTTTAGGTAGGATTATATAGATGTTAGATAATAATAGTAAAATCGTAGTAGATCCTGCGAAAGTGGTTGATACATATGCTATTTAGTTTGCTTTAACATAAACTTTACTGAAAAATTAATTGAGCATGCTAATTTAAACGAGGGATAGGCGAACTATCTTCAAATCTACAGGAAATTACCAAACAGAATGAATAACAATAAAGTTCCGATTGAAAATCTGATTAATACTGAGCCTCTCAAATAAGGAGGGGAATCCAAAGAACCAGAAGTACACGCTCTCATTGAGTAAATATTCACTGTGAATTGATTGGTGATTTGGTCTGTCTATATCTTAAAAGAAGTTCTAAATTATAATCTCGACATTCTAATTTAGAACGTCGTTAACTAGAAAACAACAAAATATTGAAAGATATAATCGTAGGTACCTATGTTATAAGTTCCATAACCTCAAACTCTGTAAAATTATATATATTATTTCGATGCTTCGTCTATAAATTATTATATTGTTTGATTTTTATCCGCTTAATTGAAGATCATACTCATTAGTGATATTTTAGGTTCCTTATTGTCTGCTATGATTTATCATTTTGGCCAGTTGAAAAGTGTTCATAAGTTTGTGTTTACCTTTAGTTTCCACGTCTCCCAATTCGCTATCAATATTTGCATTACATATTTTTTACATGGGTTTTCAAAATGGGGAACAATATTTATTTCGTGTGTCAACAATCTCCCATCGCAGATTTCTATATTTATTAGAATAAATCTTCTTCGTATTGAGGTGTAGAAATCATGAGATATTTTATTGTACCAGAAACCATAGTAAAATTCTGAAACCCGTTTATTAAAAGTATATATAATTGAAGTCTAAATTTCTGAATAACTCAAATCTATATATAGAAAAAAGCATAAATACATTTAAAACCAAATTAGCAGCGCATATAGTGTGCAAAAAAATTCGTAACTTAAAATTATACAAATTTAAAAACGGCAACACAGGGCGCGGTTAAATAAACCCTCAATATGGCTGCATTTCAGGTCCGGACTATGCAAAATATATAACTACATGTGATTGTAGATTTAAAAATAATGGCAAAAATAAATCATTTTAAGCTTTATTTAGAAACTTATATCTACGTCCCTTTGCTTTTTATAACTTTTGTTCTAGTTCTTTCATATCAGCGTCGCCTGCTTCTTTTTTAATACTTCGTTTACGAGGTTTCCAGAATGCTCTTCCGTTACTTTTGGTGTCGTTTTAGTGACACGTATTATTAGGGAAATATCTCCACCTGCTCTAACTACTTTGATTTGTTTTTCTGTTTCAATCATTTTATGTATTTCTCCAATAACAGATCCGTAATGTATGTCATTGTCATATGCAGTGATTTAAATCTAGATCTTTTATAAGTTTTACTTTTCATGTACATATCAATATCATTAACTGCTCCATTTTTCACTACATTGAAGTGAAAACTTCTGTTGTAATATACAGGCTTCTTTAATTGAAACATATTTGATTCAGAAAAAAATTATTGGCAAATATATCTACAAATAATAACCACTACGATTAAGGCTCATGTCCCATTGTTTCACCAACCGATGTATATCCTGTTTAAACAATTCTTGTAGCTGTTGCTTTAAAAAAAATTTTATGGCATTTTGTACTTCGTTCGACTGAAAACGATTACCTTCTAACACCTTTTTAGTGGTCCAAAGTTTCCAAAATCGAATGAGGTTAAATCGGGGAATATAGGGTGGATGCTCTCATATTCTCTATTTCATTCGTTGTACATTTTCTTTCACTACTTTGGCTACATGAGGTCGAGCATTGTCGTGCAGAAGAATGCTACCACGTGACAGCTCCCTGGATATTTTCGTATTATTGCTTGATGGTGATTTTTTAAAAAAATCAGGAAGGAAAAGCAATCATCAGAAGCATATGCACTTAAACAATACATCCTACTGCTCTTCTTACCGCCACAACTTACACGTGCAAACATTCAGTTGCTTCTCAAAATTGAAACGAAGTGGTTGTCTGCGAAGTGTGCTTTATTATTCTTGTATTAGTTGCAGTTATTTCGTCACAAAGTTGATTTTTATAATGGATAGGTAAGCCAATAAAATACTTGATTATTTTGTTTTACAAATAATTTAGTGTAGGTACTAATTGTTATTATTGACAAATGTACGTTGGAACATATGAGTCCCACTAAAATTTTAATATGGGACGTTTTTACCCTCTCGAATCATACGCTGTATTTTATTACAGAAAAAGAAAATTGGATGAACATAAATTACAATATTTGGCTGATAATTATGGAATAAATCGGATGATGAAGAAGAATCCTTTTAGTATAGCGGTTCAGAATCCACACCATCCTCTGGCGGTTCTTCTAATTTCAATTTTATTGGTAAATGTATAGCTGATAATGATACAGAAAGTGAGACTAATTTCGAAGTTGAAGACTACGAAGAGTTGCTCCAAGAACAACGTGATGATGAATTGTCCCAAGAATAACCTGGTGATATTCCTACAGCTTCTAGTACAATTTCTAAATGTCCCTTAGATTGAGTTTCTAAAAATGTTCCCTAGAAGTTATCTAATGTATAAATCACAAAACACAAACCGACGGTTAGATATATTAAACGAATAAAATAAACTTGGTGTTGAACCTACCGATCTCTATAAAATAATGATAATTGTGGGGGCTTTGTTAGCCATGAGTTGCAATCGAGTTCCAACCATGCAGCTTTACTACTCTACAAATAAGTCAATGGGAAATAAAGCATTAAAATCTTCGATTTTTAGAGATAGATTTTTCACACTGCTATCGAAGCTCTACCAGTTAAGTCAACAGACTCTAGCAAGGCTGACTATATTGACAAAGTGGTGACTTGTTTAAAACAAACTTATATAGTTTTATAAACAAACAGTTCTCAAGCAATATCTACCTCTAAATCTATCAAAGAGGTATTAAAATCTGGCAAAGTGCGACAGTTAGGGATAGTCACAAGCTCGAGCTTAGCTCAACCGGTTTGTTTCTTGCGAGCCGAGCAAACTTTTTCGAGCCGAGCTTTCCTTAACGAGCTAGTCAATATTTTAGCTAATACTCTAATACCTTTTTTAATTAATTTATTCATATATATATATATATATATATATGGTGCAAAGACTGTCCAAATCAATAATTAGTAGTGAAAAACAATGGAATGGGGTGAAATCCCTTTCACACCGTCTCAGTTTTAGAGTTTACAGGTTGACACATGCCCTTTACAGAATATATTCCCCCTTAATGTTAAAGGATATTCTGTTACAGAATTCATATCCTTTACGTTCATATCTCATAAATAAATATTTGTTTACTGTTTCATGCCAGAGACACTTACCAACTTTGGCTGAAGCTGGAGAATCAGATGATTTATTACTAAGTAAAAATAGTCCACCAGGAGCTATCTCTCAGAATTCCACTACTCTTAACATTTATTGCTTTTTAGCATTTTTTCCACAATTTTTGCCTGTCAGGATTGGGATAAAGAATGTTAGGTTGATAAGAAAATTATTCTCCAACACTAAGACTTCCTTGTCTAAACAAGAAAAAACCAATGTAGTCTATATCTTGTCGGAACTGCGAACTGTCTTATATTGAGCAAACTGGTCGTTCCTTGAAAGAACGCCTCATTTTACATCGAAGCGGTAACAATTGCTTTAAATACACGTATGCTTTATCTACACGCGTTTTGTCAACAAACCACCAGGTTGATTTTAAGAATAAATAAATTTTATTCAATGCAAATAATTATTTTAACTTTCCTTGAGATGTGTCACATTCTTAAAACAACCTGCAACTATGAACAGGCTAATGATATTGACCATCTCAGTAAAATTTATCATTCTCTTATACTACATAATAAATAACTGTTATACCTGTTGTTTTGAGAATTTGATAGAATTAGTAGCACTTTTTCCAGTTCCATTTTTTCACAACTATTAGGGTCTTTCAACAATTGATGAGATCATCTTATCCTTACTTGCCAGGTTGGCTTTTTCATCACAGCTGTCACTTGTTCGTGATTTTCCCCTATGAGTTACTTTGTATCACATATAAATTCTTTAAACTTTTTACATCCGAAATGGGTTTCATCATCTCATTACAGACACCAAAAAATATTTTGTTGTTGTTTCGTATTGGTAACTATCTCTTAATTGATGAATTGTTACGCATTTCATGTAGGTGTGTCACATTCTTCAACCGATAAACAACTTTAATGTTTTCGCAAAATCATTAGATTGATTACATATATTTTTTATAAAATATCTTCTTCTTCTTCTACTTCTTGGAGATCTTTCGATCTGTTTAATTCTGAAGCTGCCTCTGGTTAATTTCCTGGGAGGTAGATTGCCAACTATCTTTTAGGTGGTCTTCCTGGAGGTCTTGAACCGGGCGGGTTATTTTCTAGGGCAATTTTTGGGAGTCTATTCTCATCCATTCGTCTTACATGACTGTACTATATCCTTTTACGCTGCCTTCCCCATCTTACAATATCTTGAATTTTACACTGCTCTCTAACGTTTGTATTTCTCACCCCGTCTCTTCTTGTTTTGCCCACTATTGTTCTTAGGGTTTTCATCTCGGCAACCCTTAGCATCTGTTTCGTATTTTTGGTATCTTCGCGCACTTCTATGCCATATGTCATGATCGGTCGTATGCAAGTCTTGTAGATTCTAATTTTACTATCTATGCGCATATACGGATTTGACCAGACTATCTCCCGCAGACATCCCGACAATGCGGATGCTTTGTTGACCTGACTCCTTAGGTCCTTTACTGGGTCGTGTCTGCTTGATATATCTATGCCCACATATCGGAATTGCATCACCTGTTCTATGGGGTTGTTCTCAACCACTAACTTACATCTGAGCGGATCTTTTGCTATTGTCATACATTTAGTTTTGTTGGTAGAAATGGTCATATTTAGTTGGCGGCTTATTTGAAAGAACTGAAAGAGTTGTCTCTGAAGATCATCTTCTGATTCGGCAATAATTGCTGCATCATCTGCGTAACACACCATACCAATTCGTTTGTTGCCCATTCTGTATCCGAGATTGAGAGATGCTGCTTTGTTTATAATTTTGCCCATGTGTAGGTTAAACAAGAAGGGGCTTAAACTGTCGCCTTGTCTAATTCCTTCCGGTGTTAGAATATTTTCAGTGAATTGGTCTCCTGCTCTAACTTTGGTTACAATGTTGTTATTTAGGTTATGGACTATCTTTGTTATGTTGGTCGGCGTTTTATTTTCTATTAATATATTTAGAATGTCTCCCAGGTGAACCCTGTCGAACGCCTTCGTCAGATCAATGAAGCAAATATACGCTGCCATGCCGAACTCTATAGCTTTTTCTTTTATTTGTTTTATTATGAATACTGCATCTGTTATAGACCGTCCTCTTGTGAAACCTTGTTGTTTTTCAGCATTAGTGATTTGCCTTTCCAATTTGTCTTTAAAATACGTGTGAAAAGTTTCATCGTTGTATTTAAGAGGGTTATTCCTCTGTAGTTTTGTGGAAAAGTTTTTTGTCCTTTTTTAAATATGGGGATTGTGATGCTCATATGCCATTCCTCTGGTGTTTCTGTGTCGTTTAAGATTTTGTTAAATAGTTGTGACAGTTTACTTGTAAGTCCAGGGTATCTAGCTCCTTAAAATGCTGTTGCCATGTCTCTATAGGTACTCCCTTGGTCTGTACGAACTCGTTAACTGGTTTTTTCTGTTCCGAAGCATTTTCCATACTTTTTTTTGGGCACCATATAGGTCGTAGTCTATGTCGCTGGTGAATTTAGCCCAATGTTCTCTTTTGATTGATTTTATTCTTGCGTTTACTTCGTTTCTTACTTGGACATATTCTCCGAGAGCTTCTTCCGATTGTGTGCTTTTATATATCAGGTAGCATTTTCATAATTCAGAGAGTTCTTTTACCTCTTGACAAAACCACGGTTTGGTGTGGTTTATCGCCCTCGTGTTAATTTTTCACTTTCCAATTGCTTCTTCTGCTGCTTGGTTGATGCATTTCCTGATTTTTTGTCAAGTATCTTCTACTCCCCATTCTACTTAAGACTCTCATACGTACTTAAAAATAAAGATATACCTCAAAGACTGCGAACCAAAGTATTTATTTCCTGTATCCTACCTGTACTTACATATGGAGCTCAAACCTGAACATTTACTGAAATAAACATGGAGAAGATCAGAAAAACTCAGAGAGCTATGGAACGACAGATGCTGGGTACCTCACTCAAAGACCATAAAACCATGGCGGCCATATGAAGCCAAAAGACCACGAGGAAGACCGCAAATGCGATGGAGTGACGATATTAAAAGAACTGCAGGGTCAATGTGGAAACGTCTTACAAACAACAGAGATAAATGGCGAGAATTAGGAGAGACCTATGTTCGGCAATCCGAATAGAGAAAAGGGCTTAATATATATATATATATATATATATATATATATATATATATATATATAGCAAGGATGTCAAAGTAGAGTATAACAAATCATCTGATAGTGTTAACATAACGGTTGATAGACTTCCTTAAAAGAAGAGATGTATACGAAGAAATTAGAGCGTGACTTTAGATTTATGTAGATTGAGCCGGTTATCTAAATTAAGACGAATTAAAATAATATCATAAGATCATAAAAAAAAACACTTACGGAAAATGACAAAATTCGTAGAATCGAGAAAAAAGTAGAAGAACAATGAGCAGCAAAATTAAATGATCGATAGTATCAAAAAACAGCGTTATTAAAACTATTTTATTATTATATCTAGAGTAAAAGTTATGAATCTCTCTGAGTAATTTAGGCGATAATGATATGTTTTAAACTTATATATGTACGTAACGGCAATTTAAACAAAGATGGAAATATTAATCTACTTGAATATACAAGGAAATTAATAATTTACTTAATTACCATTCTGATTGAGAAGCGATAGATGTTCTTAATGTAGCGGTGTATAATTGTTTATTTGTTTTTTACTAGTCTAATTATGAGCAGAATAATCTTCTAGAAGTAGGCTTGCAAATTTTACGACCAGACTCTAGATTTATTATGAATAATAACCGGGAAACTAATTACATCGTTCATTTTCTGCATCTTCGAGGAGAAATAACTTATTTTTTAATTACACCTGAAATAAAATTGAGGCGACGGTTTCATATAATTTCTTCATAACCTTAGCCTTTGTTTTTTGTTCGCTGTAAATAAGCTAGTTAAATAAGTATTCTTATGTATAGTTTTTCACTAATATCTGTAATTAAGCAAGTTAGATAATTATTTTTATTTATAGTTTTATCACTAACATTGTTTACACCTCGAGTGTAAACATACTCCTACTACTATATCGGGTTACAACATTCGGCTTCTTTGATTCGAAATTGTCATTTATACTAGTATACAAGCCCATTTGCAGATGACATCGTCCTTATAGCCGATCGTATGGTCTTCTAAAAGTACTGGAGAGTATCAAGAAATGCCTTTATGGTCTTTATCTCAATGAAGGGAAATCCCCAATCTGCACCTCCACGCGGTAGAAGACGGGCAACACTTAAGTAGATAGCTTAGGTGGCTGACGCAGATGGGAACCGAGTGTTTGCCGGTATAAGCATTCAACGTTATTCTTAGAAATGACGCAAGGGCACCCTCTAGTCCTGGGAAGGAGAAATCGTCCACGAAGGCGGATGAACGACATCCCGTCGTCAACGGCATAGGATGCGAAAGGCAAGTGGGAAACCATCGCATTCCCAAGATAGTTAATATGGCAAGTCAAAATCAAAACATGGCCCCTAGTTTCCGGCAGGCGTTCAATCGTCAAGGGATGCTAAGAATCCCCGGAAGGAAACTTAAAATTACTATGTGGAATGTTAAAACTTTATATAGAGCAGGCAAACTAGCAAATGCTGAAAACGAGATGAGACGAATGAAGTGAGACATACTTGGTATGTAGGAGGTGAGATGGAAAGGAGAAGGATATGTGGATACAGTAAATGGCAACCGTTTCTATTATGCAGGCAAAGATGATAATGCCCAGTAAGGTGTAGGAGTGTTGGTAACAGCATCCATGAAACAACACACGAAAAGTTTCCTACCAGTCAGCGACAGATTAATGATTATCAAATTAAATGGACAACCATTCGACATCAATATAATACAAATATACGCACCGACAGCAGACAGCCCAGACGAAGATCTTGAGATTTCTATTCCGATATTGAAAAGATCAAAAAACACATGAAATCAAACGACATCAACATATTTATAGGAGATTGGAATGCCAAAGTAGGAGTAGAAAAAGTCTAATCGATCATCGGCCCATATGGTTTAGGGACCAGGAACGAACGAGGCATACGCTTTGTTGTATTTTGCCAAGAGAACCACTTGGTGGTTCTTAACACATGGTTTAAATTACCTAAAAGACGTCTATATACGTGGAGGTCTCCTCAAGATTGCGAAGGAAATATTGTGAGGAACCAAATCGCCTACATTACAATTAACAAAAGGTTCCGTAATGGTATTCTAAATGTAAAAACGTACCCAAGCTGTGACATAAATTCAGACCACAATCCTGTAGTCGCAACCATCCGATTAAAACTTAAAAGAGTAGACAAGGCTAAACCCAGTCAGAGAATAACATGGAGTAGTGCTAACCAAGGACAGCAACAGAAGTATAAAGATATGGTAGACACGCAGTTAGACTCTAAGACAATAGCTCCCACTAAGGAGAAGACGTTAAGAGAAGAATTTAAAGGTTAAAGAAGTAGCTGGAATATGGAAACAAAAACATTTATCGATTGTAACAAACAAGAAAAACCAAATATAAATGGACCCTGAAAAACAGAAAGAAATATGGGAGTAATATCTTAAAGATTTGTTTGGTGATCAGAGAACAGAAGAGCCCCCACAAATAGATACAGATGAAAAATTAAATATTTAGTTTTAAATTGTTTTTTTTCTTCTTCTATTGCCTGCAAACTGAAGTTTTGCAGGCAATAAAACAAGCAAAGAACAACAAGGCATCCGGCGAAGACCTAATAACAGCTGAACATTTTAAACAAATAAGTGATAATGCTGTCAGGAAATTAACATCCCTCTACAACATTATATATTAACATTTCATAATACCGTATGACTGGCTAACATCCACATATATAGCTCTTCCTAAAAAACAAAAAGCAAGGAAATGTGAAGACCATCGAACTGTATCCCTAATGAGTCATACCGCTAAGATTTGTATGCGAATAATTTATAACCGAATTCAAAATAAGTGTGAAGAATACCTCAGTCGTTCTCAATATGGCTTTAAAAGGGTACAGGCACTAGAGAAGCAATTATGGGATTAACACTGATGGCAGAAAGGTATCTTGAGGTTAAAAAACGGCTGTATGTGTGCTTTGTCGATTATAGAAAGGCCTTTGACCGCATCAAACACGGAAAATTCATCGAGGTTCTAAAAGAAGTAAGGTTGGACGGACATGACATAGCTATCATAAGTAATACATACTGAAACCACACAGGATGCGTTCGAACAGAGAACGGAAACACCAAGTACATCAACATAGAACGAGGAGCGCGTCAAGGGTGCATTTTATCCCCCTATTATTTAATGTATATGCCGAACATATAATTAGAGCTTCTCTTGAAGATCGCCCTGAAGGTGCCAGAGCCAATGGAATCATCATTAACAATATAAGATATGCCGATGACACCGTAGTATTAGCAGAAACCGAAAACCAACTAAAAATATTGATGAACATATTATCAGAAGAAAGTCACAGGCTGGGCTTGGACATTAGCTTTTCCAAAACCAAAATTCTGGTATTCCACAAAAACCCCCATGAACAAGTTACACCTAACATACAAATAAATGGTATCACCCTTCAGAGTTCCCAAAGCTTCATATACCTGGGCAGAGAACTAAATAGTCAACTAGACCACTCAAAAGAAATTAGAAGACGCATTGAAATAGCAAGATCTTGTTTCATGAATATGCGTAAAATGCTCTCTAACCCCAAGCTATCAGTCTCAATAAGATTGAGAACAGTAAAGTGTTATGTGTGCTTTCTATTACTATATGGCTGTGAGACCTGGACATTAAAACAGTATGACGTCAACAAATTAAATTCATTTAAAATGTGGATGTACCGCCGAATGCTAAGAATAAGCTGGACCAGCAGAACTACGAATGGAGAAGTACTGAGAGCAATGAACACACGCCCTCATCTGGTCAATACTATCAAAATTAGAAAGACGTCATATCTAGGACACATAATGCGCCATAAGGAATTTGAGCAGCTCCAAGTAATATTAGAAGGCAAGATTGAAGGCAAAAGGGGCATAGGACGAAAGAAAAAATCTTGGCTACGAAACATCAGAGATTGGACCCACACAAAAGGAAATGAATAAATTCATCAAGCCCAGAATAGAGAGAAATTTGCCATATTTATCGCCAACCTCAACAATGTTTGAAACATTATATCATGGTTCCTTGGAAGTCGGACTAAAGATTAATATGAACAAGACGCAAATAATGACTAATCTGGTGCTTAATTAAAGTATTATTGATGGAAGGGATATTGTGCAGACTACATCGTATAAGTACATAGGACATGAAATTCAGTTAGGCAGATATAACCAGACGTGTGAGCTCCCACGTCCCATAGGATTAGCCTGGGAAGCGTTTGGTAAATTAAACTATGTATTTAAATCTGATCTACCCATATGCCTTAAAAGAAAAATCTTTGACTAATGTGTGTTACCTGTACTCACTTATGGAGCGGAAACATTAACACTCACAAAAAAGGTAGTTATTAAGATTCTCGTGACTATAGCCATCTAGGCTATGGAGCGCCAGATGTTGGGTGTCTCTATGAGAGACCGAATCCCAAACAAAGAAATACATCGTAGAACAAAAAAACACGTCGGGCAGAACACGTCGCCAGATTATCAGACCACCGATGGACAAAACTTATTTTAGACTGGAGACCAAGGCAAGAAGCAATACGAAGCAGAGGACGCCCACCAACTAGATGGGCTGAAGACCTGAAGCGTGTTAGCAAAATAACTGGATGCAAGCCGCACACAGAGACAGATGGAAAGAGCTGAGGGAGACCTATGTCCAGCAGTGGACGTATACAGGTTGATGATGATGACAAGTCCATGAAAGATTTTTAATGCGTCATTTGACCCAGCATGAATCACTTATAAAACAATACTACAATATGTAATAACAACATTAGAAACTATGCCGTCAGTTCTTATCGGTACAAGTGAGTCACATGTAAGATAAACTTACCACTTAAGGGGTAAGTTTTTTTTGGCCAAACGTTTGTGCACGACATTTATAACTTAGGTAGGTAATACAAAAATAATGATCTCCCACCTAATACCGCACAAAAGTATTGGTAACAGGATTTTTAATTTTCGGAATAAGTTTTTACCATTTTCGGTAATTTCACACAATACGGCATTCATACACAAAGTTTCAAATCGGTACATAGATTAATTTTTTTGCAATTCTGTACATTTGGGCTGGGACATGGGTGAGAAATCTAAGGCTTAACCCTTAATGTGAACCCCATGCTTTGTGTACCGATAAAAATTGGCGGCATAATTTCTAAAGTTTTTATTACATATTGTAGTATTGTTTTATATGTGATTCATACTCGGTCAAATTACCCATTAAAAATGTTCTACTGGCTTGTAGTCTATACCATTCATCATCATCAGTAGCATTACAGCTCGTTATTAGCCAAAGCCTTCTTCAGAACAATCTTTCATTCGCCCCTGTCTCTGGCAACTCTTCTCCATGCTTTAACTCCGATGGATTTTAGATCATCCTCTATGTTGCATCTTCATCTCGCCTAATTATATGTCCTATCCATCGAGGGCGTGCTAATTTAATACATTTTACAACGTCAGATTCCCCAAAACTTCTATATAACTCAAAGTTGTAGCGCCTACGCCACAAACCCTGTTCTTGGATTCCTCCATATATTTTCCTTAGAATTTTTCTCTCGAAATGTTTAAGCAATTCTTGGTCGTTCTGTGTAAGTGACCACGTTTCAGACCCGTATGTTAACACTGGCCTTATTAGTGTTTTATATATGGTAACTTTAATTTTTCTGGGTAGTTTTGGGGCCATATGTTTCCTCAATCCATAATAGCACTTATTGGCAAGCACTATTCTTCTTTAAATTTCTTTGCTGACATTGTTGTCTTTGGTCAGCAGCGAGCCCAGGTAGACGAAGGTGTCCACATCTTCCATTTCCAGATCATCAATTAATAGTCTAGGTATCTGGTTGCCTGATCTAGTACAATACATGTACTTGGTTTTCTGTGCGTTAATTTTTAATCCCATTCTAAGTGCAGACGCCCTTAGTGATCGAAATGCTTCGATCAAAGATTATGTGGACCTAGCAATAATGTCTATGTCATCTGCATATCCGACCACTTGTACAGATTTATTAAAGATGGTGCCATTCGTATTAATATGGCACTTTCGAATTACTTTTTCTAGTGCAAGATTAAATAAGAGACACGACAATCCATCTCCCTGTCTCAGTCCATTTTTACAATGGAAGGGTCTGGAAAAGTCGTTTTGGATTCTGACTCCACTCTCTACGCCTGTGAGTGTAAGTTCCGTTAGTTGAACAAGATGAAACGGCATTTGAAATTCCACCATAGCCTGTAGAAGTTTTTGTCTGTTGACTGAGTCGTATGCGGCTTTGTAATCCATGAATATGTGGTGGGTGTCGACTCCAAACTCAAGCGTTTTCTCAAGAATCTGCCTGACTGTGAAGATGTGATCCGATGTTGATTTATTGGGTCTGAAACCGCACTGGTAGTTCCCAACTATTTGTTCAGCATAGGGGATCAATCTTCTGTACAATACGTTGGACAATACTTTATATGCCACGTTCAGTAGGGTGATGACTCTAGATTTATCACACACCATCATAGCTCCCTTCTTGTGAAGAGGGTGCATTACAGCTTATTTCCAGTTCGCGGGCGTTTCCTTCCCTTGCCAGATTTTGGTTACTAATTTATGCATCTGTTTAAAAAGGGTGTCACCACCATTCTTAAATAAAGAGTTCGGCAGGAAGATTGTCCAAACCGGGAGCTTTGTTATTTTTCAGTTTTGAAATGGCTTCTCTAATTTCTTCTTTGGTGGGGGGCTCTTCAGCGTTTTCATCCAAGTTTTTTAGAAGCCTATTTTCTTCCATCCTAAATGAATGGCCTGCCCATTGAAAACTCTGTAGGCGGACATACTGAGATAAATGATATCAGGTCCAGATATGATAATAGCAGAAATGCTCAAAGCTACAAAAGAAACCGGAATAAAATGGCTTCACTTGCTCTGTAACAAAATATGGCATTCCAAGCAATGGCCTGATAACTGTACAAAATCTACAATACCGAAAATACATAAAAAGGCAGCTTTCATAAATGCGACAACTATAGACACATCTCTTTTATCTAACATCCCAGCAAAATAATGATATACATAATTAATGAGAGACTAAAAACTTTCCTACAACGAGAAATACCCAAGAGCAAACTGGATATACCAAAGGTAGAGGTACTTGTCTTAATTTCGCTTGTAACTGAACTATGTGAATACACTACTGGAACAGTTAAAATGCTTGACACACTCTTAAACGAATTCCATCCAGAACAAGGTGTAAGACAAGGATGTATACTGTCTCCTCAATTATTTTATATATATGGGGAGTATATTATGAGAAAAGCGCTTGAAGGATGGGAAAGGGGCATCTCAATAAAAGGCCGAAAAATAAACAACCTACGTTTTGCAGATGACACGTTTGCAGATGACACTACGTTTTCTTACAAATATTCAAAAACAGTTAATTAATCTTATACGACTAGTTGAAAACGAAAGTCGCATAAGTGGTAGAAAAGAAAAAATTTAGTCTGCAGTTAAAGATATCAAAGATATCATGATAGTGGACAGACTTAACAATTGCCAAACCACGACTGACCGGTTTGAGGTTGTGAGCTTATATTTATATCTGGGATTATTGATCACAAACATAGGGTCACTACAGGAAGACTAAAACGTAGATGTGAGCTAGCAAAAGTCGCCATAGGAAAAATGGCCAAAATATGGAAGAACTCCCAAATTTCACAAACTCTAAAAGTGAGGTTCATTAACTGCTTAATATTCTCAATACTGACATACGGATGTAAATCTTAGACCCTACCACAAGCGGAAAGAATAAAGACCGACCATAGTACAACTATTTTAATTTTAATTAAATGAGTTAAAAGTCAGAAAACGGCTATCCAGCAAAGTCCATCTCCAACAAATCAAATACTTTGGAGATGTTATTAGACAAGACACAGAGAACATGGAATGACTTATTATTCAAGGAAAGGTAGAAGGCCGAAGGTCACGAGCAATATCTTTAACAAAATGGATCGATAAAATTACAAGCATATGCAAAGTATCTATGCATGGGTTACAAGAAATGACCAGAGATAGAGATCTTTGGAGGCGGACAATACACGACATCACGATGACCACTGCACTCTCTCTGGGGGGGGGGGGGAAGGGTCAGGATTGAAGAGAAAGATATTCCATAAATCTGATTCGCTACCAGTTGTTCTCATTTATAGGGCCTAGCATTCGTCTCAGTACCTTTCTTTCAAAGATGTCTATGCGGTTTACAGATTTTTTAGTCAACACCCAAGGTTCACATCCATAGCTTACTATCGGTCGGATAATGGTCTTGTAGATTTGTATTTTAGCTCTTTGATGTACGTCTTGTGATTTAAATATCGCGCTCATGGCAAAGTATTCTTCTGCTAAGCTAAGATAAAGCTATCTCTTTTTTTAAGTTATCAACTGCCAGTTAGGCTCGTGTTGCTCTCTCCGATCGACTTTGTACTAGGATTTTAGTCTTTTTTTTTTGTTTATTGAAAGGCTTTTTTGTTTAGCATGTGATTTAAGTTCCGTCCGTATACGTATTTTTACCTGTTGCTTTGGTTCAGCTCATGATATTTATGTCATCTGCCGACGCTGCCAGTTGAACTGATTTATTGATCCTCCTCCTAAGTGCCTTCTCTGTTGAGGTTGGCGATCAATATGGAAAATTTCACTCTGTTCTAGGCTCTGATGTTTCGTAGCCAAGATTTTTTCTTTCGTCCTATGCCCCTTTTACCTTCAATCTTGCCTTCTAATATTACCTGGAGCTGCTCAAATTCCCTATGGCGCATTATGTGCCAATGTTCATTCGTAGTTCTGCTGGTCCAGCTTATTCTTAGCATTCGGCGGTACATCTACATTTCAAATGAATTTAATTTGTTGACGTCATACTGTTTTAATGTCCAGGTCTCACAGCCATATAGTAATAGAGACCACACATAACACTTTAGTGTTCTCAATCTTATTGAGACTGATGATTTATTGATAAGTATGTGATAATAATATTAATTCCAGTCCTTCTTCGTCTTCTTCACGTGATATATCGGAGTTATCCGACGTTGGCGATCATCATTGCGATCTTCTGCCACATAGAATAATTGTTCTGTATTTGATATCTCAATCTATTTACCACGAATATTTTTTAACCAAGAAACCTCTTTTCTTCCTATACCTCAACGGTCTTCTATTTTGCCTTTAAGGAACAGTTGTAATATATTATATCGATTTCCCCTCACTTAATGCCTTATATAAGACATTTTCCGATATTTAACAGTCTTTAGCAATTCTCGGTCTTTGTTGACTCTCGTTAGTACTTCCTCATTACTTTTTCTTGCTTTTCAAGGTATCTTCAACATCTGTCTATGACTCCACATTTCCAATGCTTCAATTATGTTCATAATTGATACTTTTAATATCCACACTTCTGCTCCATACAAAAGTACAGACCAAATATAGCACTTAACCATTCTTTGTTTTAGTTCTAAACTGAGATAATTATTGCAAAGAAATGTCTTCATTTTCATAATAGTAGTTTTAGTAATTGCTATTCTTCATTTGATTTCTATGTAATTTTGTGAACTTTTTCAACTTAAAATCCATTTAATTGAAGCTCTGCATCTGGATGTGGGTTACGACTAAAGACTAAAAATTTGATTTTGTTTGAGTATCTTTTAATACCCATTTCCTCTCTTACTTCGTAACTACGATCAAGCAGAATTTGAAGACCTTTGATATTTTCTGACAGAATTACTGTATCGTCTGTGTATCTAATTACATTAAGTAGTTCCACGTTGATTTTGATTCCATATGGTTGTCTCTCAAGTGTCTTTTTAATTAGCTGGTCCGAGTAAACATTGAACAATGTTTAGGGACAAAATGCAACCTTGTCTGATTCCTGGTTGTATGAAGATTTCGTCGGTGTAACTTTCTACAAATTTTACGATAGCAGTTTGATTCCAACAGTTTAGTTTGATGCCAGTCCTCCATCCTGTTTTAATCCTTTTGTTATTTGAAGTGGATCGTTCATCTCATGTTGTATCTGTAACTGACCCACTGTGTCCGTCATCCTCATCCGGATCAGCCTAACTAGTTTAGACAGTATTTCAAATTCATCTAATATTTTGTATAAGTGTGACCTGTTTATTGAGTCATATGCCTGTTTAAAGTCGACGAAAATATTATAGATATCTATGTCATGTTCTCAGACCTGCTTAACTATGAAAAGTTGGTCGATGGTTAATCTTCCTTTCGTAAATTCTACCTGATATTCTCCGATGATCTTCTCTGCGAGGGATTATAGTCCATGGTTAAGTAGACTGGTAAATATATAATATTCACAACACAGCAAGGAGATTTGCTGATATAACCCTGAAATATTAGGATATAGAAAAGGAGCACATGAACCAACGGCAGAGAGACAATAACAAATTATACAGAATCGTAAATGAAGAAGATCCAGCGAAAATCAAAATATGATGTAGAAACTCTCAAAAATAACTAAAAAACTTATATAAAGGATACATATTCCAAAAACAACTAAAGCAAGAACCAACTAAAGCAAAATTATCTAGTATCGAATAACTAATATTGAATAATTATCATGAGATTAAGTGAAGAAAAAATAAAGGGAAAAGGAATAAAATTACTAGATAAAACTATACGTTCTCCTCAGGCGGCATACTACCCCATAACCCAAGTGGCTGGATAATAGACCTGGACTTTTTGTTTTTTATAAAGCATTTATTTGTGATTGTTTGCTGCTCGAAATACGAGCGTGGTCTTCCAGTTTATTGCATTTGGATAGTGTATTGCATATACATAAACATTGACAAATTTACATATTTGGAAATTATTAGAACGGACTAACTTGATCCAGACATATAAATAAAACCAGAATTGAGGTGCCTATAACAACTTTTTTAAAAATGATAACATTATTTTGTAATAGCTATGTCAACTAAGGACTAAGACAAAGAATGACCAAATGCCAGGTGTGCTAGTGCTGTTAAATGGAGAAAAAGCCTGGACGGTAACAGTACCAACAATGAACCGTTTTGAAAATAAGAATTGGTAAGAATAAAATTCTTGGTTACAATAGAAAGTTACTTAAAACTGATTTATGTAGACAAAAAAATATGTATGTAGTACATTGAAAGAAAATGGGTAAATAATATCTATTGCTTATAGTTTATTCGTCTTCCGGGTTTGGACCGTGTCATTTGTGAGTGACCCAAAAGTGGGTTCATCTCGACGTTTCGCAACAATTGTATGTAGCTTCTTCAGGAGAACAAAAAAGAAACAAAAGACAGGAAGATGGGTAGTTAGCAACGGTAACTCAGTTACTCAACGCAACCAGAGGCGAATACTAACTACCAAGATGGGCATTTGGTCACAGTAACTCAACTACTCAACGCAGCCAGAGGTGAAAACCAAATGCCAGGACAGGGATTCACGTCCAACAGCTCAGAACACTAACGCGTCGAGAGGCAGGGAGTGAATCCGACGATTACTCCGCTACCGCTCTATTTATAGTCGCGGTGACCTGTCGTGTCGGGACGTATCGGCACACTCCGTGGCGCGAACGTCAAGAAGCGCGCGCTGGCCAATCATGTGGCTGCATCGTGGTAGCGGGACCAGACGGTGGCTCTAGACTGGGATTCCAGATGGGAGACAAGTAGTATCCTTCCTCTCGATTGATATTATGTGGATTTTTTCGGATCTCTAGAGATTCGCGGATTTTCCTGGAATAAAAGAAGGGGCTCTTAGAAATAATATGAGTTTTTTCGAACAATATGGAATGACCGGTTTCTTGGCAGTGTTCTGCAACTGCAGAATGGGAGAAAAGACCTGATCGAATGCATCTTTGATGCTCTTGAATCCGAGTTTTGACGGAACGACAAGTTTCGCCAATATACACTTGTCCACATGAACAAGGAATAGAATAGACACCACAGGAAGATAGGGGCGGTAATGGGTCCTTAGGAGAGGGTAGATATTGTGAGATTTTCTTGGGTGGTCGAAAAGTAGTCCTGATACCTTCCTTGCGGAGAATTTTGCCAATCCTATCAGTGACACTTCGAATATACGGAAGAAAAGCCACAGGAGTATTACCTGAAGATTCTGAATTTGTCGTCCTAGGGTGTAAAGGGGGATGTAGATGTCGGTGTGTAATATTTTGAATTGTGGACTTGGAGTAACCGTTGGCGACAAGGGTTTTTTGCAGATGGCCAAGTTCTTCTCTAAGGTTGTCAGGTTCAGAAATCGAAATGGCCCGATGGATGAGAGAGTTGATCACAGAATTCTTTTGGGCAGGATGGTGGTGTGATGAAGCATGTAGGTAACGATTCGTGTGAGTCTTTTTTCTATAAACAGAGTGACCCAATCGGCCATTGGGCTTGGAGGTGACTAACACATCGAGAAAGGGAAGGGACCGATTATTTTCTACTTCCATTGTGAATTTTATACTCGGATGTTGTGAGTTAAGATGATCTAGGAAAGGAGAAAGGGTATGTTGACCATGGGGCCAGATGATAAATGTATCATCAACGTAGCGGAACCAGACTTTTGGTTTTAAGGGGTAAGATTCTAGGGCTAAAGACTCAAAGGCTTCCATGAAAATGTCAGCAATGACAGGGGAAAGGGGAGAACCCATTGGTGTTCCAGATATTTGTTTGTAGAAATTGCCTCTAAAAGAAAAATATGTTGAAAGGAGGCATTTTTCCGCAAGATCTGCCATCTACATCGAGCCAGCCTATCTCTACTTCGTGAACGGATTCAACATATTCGAAAAACCCTTAATTTTCAATCCCAAAAACTTTTTAAGCTGCATCTTGAACTCTCCAGTATTCTTAGTGTCGATGATTGGTCACTTTTAGACCGCATTTCCTATCATCAAGCCGATAAAATCCTTCTTCTAAGCAACGAAACTCACAAAAAGAAATTCCAATCCCTTGTATCTAAGAAAAAATCACATTCCACCACTTCTACTTCTCTTTCACCTCTTACTAACAACGTCGTTAATCTTTCTTCTCACCAATTAACAAGTGCAGAAAGCAGTCTTCTATCTAAAGGTCTTAATTTTGCTATCACTCCTTCCAGAATTCCTACCGAAGAAATAGTTTCAAATGTGGAAGCGGCACTCCGCACAATTCCCAAAATTCCAGCCGACCGTATCCGCTTTGACGTCGCTAAATGTCTTGATACAGCCAAAATCCCCACTTCCAATATATCTCGTGAGGAATTCATAGCTCTCAAAAATCTCCGTTCTCTTTCTGAGATAATAATCCTTCCTGCAGACAAAGGTAATGCCACAGTCATCCTGGATACTCCTACCTACATAGAGAAAGTAAACGACTTACTTAGGGATACATCCTGTTATAACACAATTTCTCGAGACCCCACTCCTAGAGTCGAACGCGAAATTTCCCATGCCATCAAACAATCCGATCTTTCCGATGATGTTAAGAAGTCCATAGTTCCGAAAAACTCCATCTGCCCCAGAATTTACGGTCTTCCCAAAATCCATAAAGACAACGTACCTCTTCGTCCCATTGTGACTACGATTAACTCTCCTACCTACAAACTCGCAAAGTACTTGTCGAATCAGTTTAAGACCTATACTGGTCGTACCTCTTCTTATGTCCGAAATTCCACACATTTCATCACCTTAATCTCCTCCCTCACGGTCGATCCCCAAGACATTCTCGTCAGTTTCGATGTATCATCCCTATTTACTAATATCCCCATACATGACTCTCTAGTTGTTCTGCGAGATCACTTGACCAATGATAACAAGTCTTTGGTTTTGGCAGATCTTGCGGAAAAATGCCTCCTTTCAACATATTTTTCTTTTAGAGGCAATTTCTACAAACAAATATCTGGAACACCAATGGGTTCTCCCCTTTCCCCTGTCATTGCTGACATTTTCATGGAAGCCTTTGAGTCTTTAGCCCTAGAATCTTACCCCTTAAAACCAAAAGTCTGGTTCCGCTACGTTGATGATACATTTATCATCTGGCCCCATGGTCAACATACCCTTTCTCCTTTCCTAGATCATCTTAACTCACAACATCCGAGTATAAAATTCACAATGGAAGTAGAAAATAATCGGTCCCTTCCCTTTCTCGATGTGTTAGTCACCTCCAAGCCCAATGGCCGATTGGGTCACTCTGTTTATAGAAAAAAGACTCACACGAATCGTTACCTACATGCTTCATCACACCACCATCCTGCCCAAAAGAATTCTGTGATCAACTCTCTCATCCATCGGGCCATTTCGATTTCTGAACCTGACAACCTTAGAGAAGAACTTGGCCATCTGCAAAAAACCCTTGTCGCCAACGGTTACTCCAAGTCCACAATTCAAAATATTACACACCGACATCTACATCCCCCTTTACACCCTAGGACGACAAATTCAGAATCTTCAGGTAATACTCCTGTGGCTTTTCTTCCGTATATTCGAAGTGTCACTGATAGGATTGGCAAAATTCTCCGCAAGGAAGGTATCAGGACTACTTTTCGACCACCCAAGAAAATCTCACAATATCTACCCTCTCCTAAGGACCCATTACCGCCCCTATCTTCCTGTGGTGTCTATTCTATTCCTTGTTCATGTGGACAAGTGTATATTGGCGAAACTGGTCGTTCCGTCAAAACTCGGATTCAAGAGCATCAAAGATGCATTCGATCAGGTCTTTTCTCCCATTCTGCAGTTGCAGAACACTGCCAAGAAACCGGTCATTCCATATTGTTCGAAAAAACTCATATTATTTCTAAGAGCCCCTTCTTTTATTCCAGGAAAATCCGCGAATCTCTAGAGATCCGAAAAAATCCACATAATATCAATCGAGAGGAAGGATACTACTTGTCTCCCATCTGGAATCCCAGTCTAGAGCCACCGTCTGGTCCCGCTACCACGATGCAGCCACATGATTGGCCAGCGCGCGCTTCTTGACGTTCGCGCCACGGAGTGTGCCGATACGTCCCGACACGACAGGTCACCGCGACTATAAATAGAGCGGTAGCGGAGTAATCGTCGGATTCACTCCCTGCCTCTCGACGCGTTAGTGTTCTGAGCTGTTGGACGTGAATCCCTGTCCTGGCATTTGGTTTTCACCTCTGGCTGCGTTGAGTAGTTGAGTTACTGTGACCAAATGCCCATCTTGGTAGTTAGTATTCGCCTCTGGTTGCGTTGAGTAACTGAGTTACCGTTGCTAACTACCCATCTTCCTGTCTTTTGTTTCTTTTTCTTTTTTGTTCTCCTGAAGAAGCTACATACAATTGTAGCGAAACGTCGAGATGAACCCACTTTTGGGTCACTCACAAATGACACGGTCCAAACCCGGAAGACGAATATACTATAATTCTGACTCTGGCCGTGGAAGCCTACGATTTCAATATCTATTGCATCTGATTTTTAGTGGGAAAATAGAATATTAAAGGGGAAAAAAAACTTGGCTGGGCGACATTTGAGACTGGATCTAAATATAAGGCGAAAAGACCGAGAAGTCTTCGCCTTAATGATCTTCAATGTTATGGATAATTCTGTTGTGACACACTAAGAACAAGAAGATAAATTATTACTTTTATTGTCATTTTAATACTGTAATACTGTCATTTTAGAATGTGCTGTTTGGACTCAGTCTCCATATCTTTACAACGACGTGACAGCACTGCGTTCAAGCATAAGTTTCTGCTTAATTTGGTAGATAGTATCAAAAATTGTTCTTATAAAATTTCCCACGGGGTACCAATGTTGCATTCGACAATTTATATATTCTTTGATGTGATATTTTCAATTTTAGCTACATTGACAAAATCGTAATAACCTGCATTACATAATATATTGTACAGTTTTAAATAAAACAAACGGTTCTAATTTATATAAATATATTTATTTATAAGTTTACAGCACGATAATATCTTATCAACTAAACTTTAACTTATAAAACTCTGCTTATATATAAAAGTTTTTATGTACTAGAATATTCTGGAGTAGTCCACCTCTAATTCGTTTGTTTGACGCGTCGATCTCTCCCGCGCTCTATACATCTGGAAGCTTCTCGTCGTCTCGAGATGCAACCGTTATATGGGCTACGTCGAATGAGTATTCGTATAACGACTGGCCGAAGAGTAAAAAATAAGAAGATTCGGTATAGTGTGTCTTTGCGCATAGGTGGCGAACTAACAAAAACGACACAGGATAATAAAAATATTCTAACAATATTTATAAAAGTTCTATTGTTGAAAACCATTTAATGATCCTTGGTTTCTTAAAATTATTGTAAAGCTATTTTGTTGTAACATTTTTCTTTTACATATAGCTAACAAGCAGTGGACATTAACTAAAATTGTAGGACTAGAATCATTTTATTGATGTTTCAACCTCCCTCGTAATATCTTCTGTGTTCTTCCCATTCTTCTTTTGATTAATCGTTTAGATAGATTATTTATTAATTGATTAGTATCAGTACTTCCTAACTAAAGTCTATTTGTTTGCAACTGGCAGCTCATTGCAGATGTAAATTTTCAAATACGGGTTAAGGGTTACCATCAAGATCATAAACCATTGCCGTACGGATGTAGTTGAAACCAATAAGGTTTTTTTTTGAAAAACAAAACGAGTTATGCATTAATTTGTTTAGTTACATATACTTAAAAAGAGGACCCCATGAAATTAAAAACTTTTGACCCTAATAATAATAAGAAAATAGAAAGAACGAACTTTGTAAAAGTTGTATCTTAGGCACATAATTATCTGTATTTTCTTTTCGCTCTTTAATTTTTTTACGAAGCGACTTCTCCCTTTTAAAAGTAGAACTATTTTTGGATTTCTAAGGCATATCTATACTATTACATTCACAGAAAATTTTGTCTTAGGGGATAATATTTTATTAATGACTTTGATGAATTTGACAAAATCATCTTTAGGGTATCTGCCTACCTGCAGACCGAGTAACGGAAAGTAGTGACGAATTTGATACAGATTCTTAAGTGAAAGAAAATAAGAAAATATTACTGTGCCAAAAAGACACAGAAAAACAACCAATGGAAACTGATGACTTTCAGAGAAACGTCCTTCGAAGAAAAGTTCAGTCGTTCTATTTAAACAAGAAGATTCCTAGATTGGATACAATATTAAAAGCAACACGAGATAATACTTTAATTAATAATCCTCACTTTGGCCGAGATAAGTTACAAACATTACTTAAAGAAATCAGTTTTTGCTATGAAAATCAAAGAAAAAAACCTATACTGAACCATACAGAAGAGTTTGTTTGTTGGAGACAGCAATATTTGAGAACGATAAAAAGATTTATATTAAAAGGAAGATGCATTTGTGATGGGTAGCTCTTTCGGGGCGACAGACTCAGTAAAACATAGGTTTGAAATTAAAATAAATCTATTAATTTAGTATATATACAATAAATAAAAATAAAAAGGAATTCTACGTTGTATACTTATAACATAAAAATAAAATGAATTCTACGCCCCCGTCTGGGTCCCGCGATGAATGAGTTCCCCGGCGAACGTCTATAAAAGAAAAGAAACTAATTATTACTAATAAAGAAATGAAATAGCAGACCCACGGTAATGTTCAATACACAATACCGATGGGTTCCGCTTGGCTAAGGACAGAGTACGATCCTCAATACGGAAATATCTCTGTCCGGGTTGGCTCTGTGCAGATCCACGGTAATGTTCAGTACACAATACCGACGGGTTCCGCTTGGTTAAGGACAGAGTATGATCCTCAATACTGAAATGTCTCTGTCCGGGTTAGCTCGCAGGTTCACTACACCGGCGAGTCAGGGAGCCTAGAGCGCTAGCTACAAGACTGTCTAATTCCGCTATTCACACGCCTTAAATAACCGTTGCGAATCCCACTTCGCCGTCACGTTGTAGAAGTGGATGCGCAAATATTGACACTCCCACGGTTCGAACTGTTAAACGATCAGAACATCGTTACACCCCCTTCTCTTTGAGAAAAAAAAGTAACATACCTTTTTTTTGTGTATATGGTGTCTACAGCCTTGTGATGCCATCTATCCCTCTCGGTATCTTTATCACAATCTTCCTCCCCATGGTTTTAAATCTTTTACATGCGCCGTCATCTGCTTGCGGCTACTACTATCGGTCAATTTCAGTTTTACTATTACTGGTGATATCACTGACGTTACTATGTATGGTCCTGAGTACTTCGGCGCTAGTTTGCTGGTGAAAGCTGCACTAGCCGATGATAGATGGTGTTCCTTTTTCATGACTCGATCTCCTGGATGTGGCTGCCAGTCTCTTCGTCTTAGATCGTAATGTTTCTTTTGGTCCTCGAAAGCGTGTTCCATGTGCACTTTCGCTAGTTCTCTTAACGCTTCTAACTTGTTTAAGTTTTCTGCATACCCCTGTATATCTTGTCCATTTGTCGCCTCTGTTGTGTCTAATTCTCTTCCGAAATTAAGAAGCGCTGGTGAAAATCCTGTTGAATCGTGTCTTGACGAATTTATGGCGTAGCAGAATTCTGGTATGAATTTGTCCCAGTCTTTATGGTTATCTTCCACGTAAGTAGCTATCATCGTTTTCAGTACTTTGTTCATTCGTTTTACTGGATTGCATTGAGGTGAGTACGGCGGTGTTAGAATGTGATTTATGTTATAGGATTTTAGGAACGCCTTAAAACTTCCGCTTGTGAACTGCGCGCCGTTGTCCGAGATGATTTTCTTCGGGATACCGAATTGCATGACTACCTTTGATCGTAGAGTGTCGATGATTGAGTTCGTAGATGCTGCTCTTATTGGCTGGGCGACGACCCATTTGGTAAACCGGTCTTGCACGACTATTAAGAAAATGTTTCCTTTTGCAGATCTTGGGAATGGTCCCATTAAATCAACTGAGACAGTATGCCAAGGCTTTTCTACTACAGTGGACGGTTGCATTTTCCCGGCTGGTTGCATTTGAGACGGTTTATATTGGAGGCACTTCGTACAGGCTCTAACGTAGTCTGCAATTTGTTTAAACATCTTAGGCCAATAGTACTTTTGCGCTATTCGGCAAATTGTTTTTGCAATTCCTAAGTGGCCTGCTGTGGTCGAGTCATGATTTTCCTCCAAAATATCTTTCCTTTTATATCTTGGTACGCATAATTTCCATGGGTTATTAAACTCTGGGTCGGCTAAATTACGGCTGCTCCAAACGTGTTTATATAATTTCCCGTTTGATATTTGTAAATCCGGGAAATCGTCTGGGTTCTGGAGTACATTCCTATATAAATTATCGTACCAACTGCATGATTCCAGTTCTGATGCTAATAATTCCGACTCTGGTTCTTCGCTCTGGTTTTCTTGTGGTTGTCGTGACAAAGCATCTGCTACCTTGTTGAGGACTCCCTTTCTATATATTACCTCGAAATCGTACTGTTGCAGTTCTAAACTCCACCTGGCTAACCGACCTGACGGGTTTTTAAGGTTCTTCAGCCATTTGAGGGACTGATGGTCTGATATGACCTTAAAATTGTATCCTTCTATATATGGCCTCATTTGCTTTATCCCGTACACGATGGATAGACATTCTTTTTCCGTTGTGGAATATTTTGTCTCGGCTGGTGTGAGGGTTCGACTAGCATATGCAATTACTTTATCCTGGCCGTCGTATTTCTGTGTTAGTGCAACTCCAAGTCCACAGTTCGACGCATTTGTTTGCAGGTAAAATGTTTTAATATATATATGTTATATTTCTAATACTGGCGCCGATGTAAGTTTTGATTTTAGCTCTTCAAACGCGTTTTTCTGCTTATCGGTCCATTTCCATCTTATCTTCTTCTTCAGAAGCATGTTTAGCGGTCCTGCTATTGTCGAATAGTTCTCTATGAATCGGCGGTACCATGATGTTATTCCTAGGAACCGGCGGAGTTGACGCACATTTCTCGGTGCTGTAAGTCCGGTTATAGTGTTGGTTTTCTCTGGGTCAGTTTTTATTCCTTCTGCTCCAACCACATGTCCTAAGTATCTGAGTTCTGACTGGTAAAACGTGCATTTCTCGAAGTTTAGCTGTAATATGGCTTCTTTCAGTCTTCGGAAAACTTCATGTAGGTGATTTAAATGCTCTTGGAGCTTTTAGATATTACTACGATATCATCCAAGTAGGCAAACGCGAATTCCATATCGGGAGGTATTACCTTATCCAGTAGGCGTTGAAAAGTGGCTCCTGCGGAATGCAGTCCGAATGGGGTGGTTTTGAACTGAAAATGGCCTTTTCCGGGTACGCTGAATGCTGTCACTGGGCGGCTTGTTTCTTCAAGGGGTATTTGAAAATATCCCTGTTTCAAATCGAGGGTCGATATAAAATTTGCTTCCTTAAGTCTATCCAGAATTTCCGATATTCTGGGTAACGGATATGCGTCCTTATCTGATAGTTCGTTGACTTTTCTAAAGTCAATGCAAAATCTGTACGAGTTATCCTTTTCCCTAACTAGTACAATCGGTGAACTCCAACCACTTGTGGAGGGTTCGATGGTTCCTTCTTTTAACATCTTGTTCACTTCTTGGTTGATGATCTGTAGCATTGCGGGATTGTGCCGCCTATAAGTCTGCTTGACTGGATCGCACTTTTTCTTCAATTTTATTTCGTGTCTTATTAAGTTGGTGGGTCCTGTTATGTTCTCAAACTCCCTTAGTTCTTTTCTTAGGAACCTTTCTAACTCCGTATTTTGAGTGGAGTCTTTTAAAGTGTTACATGTCTATTCTTGATGTTGTATGTATTGTTTGGTCGTATATTTATCAAATTTAAGTTCGATAGAGTGGTTCCTGAAGAATTCCACTCCTAGTAAGGCATCTTCCGTCAACCCTGGCATTACTATGAATGTTTGTCGGGTTTGTAACTTATCGATCTCGCATTCAATTGTCAACTTCTGGTTAAGCTCCATTGACGCTCCATTTGCTAGTCTTGTTCTCCCGCTGTAGCTATCTAGAGATTCCTTGTATATCTGAGCTATTCTATCCCCGACGCAATTTTTAGTGGTTCCTGTATCGATGAGCGCTCTGTATGTTCTTTGCCCTATTTTCAGTGATGCGAACAGTCGAATGTCATTGCTTGCTGGCGTTTCCCTGACGCCTGAAACAGCAGTCGCTGCTGTAAACCCCTTCTCTACCGCAACGCGAACAAAACTTTTTCCATGGGTTTTTGCAGTTTTTACGGCTGTGACCTGGCATCTTGCATCTAAAGCATGCCGTTTTCGCATCGTACTCTGCTTGGTCCGTGCGTCTCCAGTTTCCACGGCAAATCTGATTTGCTCGGGTCTTTTCGTCTTCTAGAGCTTCGTATTCTTGGGCTAAATCCTGTAATTCGGCTAAGTTTCCGAAATCCCGGCGGCGAGCATAAAGCTTATATTCTGGTAACAAATTTTTGTATATCCTTTCGAGTTCTTGGTTTCTGGAAAACGATCCTTCTCGTCTGATTAATGTTTGAATCTCCGTGATATATCTATCTACTGGTTCGTTTTGTCTCTGTTTTCTGTTTCGGATTTGCTCTTCTAGCTGTAGCAAATATCCCCTGGGATAGAAAGCTTTTTTAAAATCTTCGCTGAAATCTGTCCATGACTTCCAATTTTTGTTATTGTTTCTGTACCATGACAAAGCGTGGTCTCCTAATAATTCTGGTTATGCTCTTGGTAGATCTTGTTTATCGATCTCGTAGGCCAAGCTTAATTCGTCTATTCTCTCTAAGAATTCTATTGCATCCGAATGTTTCTTGTCGAAGTGTGTGTTCCACTTTCGTACTTGATTTAGCAATTCTGATTGCCCCATTTGTTTCGTTATTGTTAACTCCTGTAATTTTCTTCATATGACCGAAATGTCCTGGGTCAGTGTGTCGGATGCTGCTCCCTTGGAAGTTTTTTCTTTTGGGATTGTTCCTGTCGCTTCCTCGCGATTTTGAAAATAATTTCTCAGTCGTGTTCTCAATTCGTCGACGGTTCCTTTGTGATCTAAGCCGCATTTTTCGGCCTCGCTCTGCAATTCCTCTTCGCAAAGTCGGTTTATCCACGACGTATCTGTTACTGAGTCTGTGTCTTTATCTGTCGGCATGTTATTAATTTTGCTCGGGCGCCAGTTTGTGATGGGTAGCTCTTTCGGGACTCAGTAAAACACAGGTTTGAAATTAAAATAAATCTAGTAATTTAGTATATATACAATAAATAAAAATAAAAAGGAATTCTACGTTGTATACTTATAAAATAAAAATAAAATGAATTCTACGTCCCCGTCTGGGTCCCGCGATGAATGAGTTCCCCGGCGAACGTCTATAAAAGAAAAGAAACTAATTATTACTAATAAAGAAATGAAATAGCAGACCCACGATAATGTTCAATACACAATACCGATGGGTTCCGCTTGGCTAAGGACAGAGTACGATCCTCAATACGGAAATATCTCTGTCCGGATTGGCTCTGTGCAGATCCACGGTAATGTTCAGTACATAATACCGACGGGTTCCGCTTGGTTAAGGACAGAGTATGATCCTCAATACGGAAATGTCTTTGTCCGGGTTGGCTCGCAGGTTCACTACACCGGCGAGTCAGGGAGCCTAGAGCGCTAGCTACAAGACTGTCTAATTCCGCTATTCACACGCCTTAAATAGCCGTTGCGAATCCCACTTCGCCGTCACGTTGTAGAAAGGATGCGCAAGTATTGACACTCCCACGGTTCGAACTGTTAAACGATCAGAACATCGTTACACATTTTCTATTTAAATGAAAGCTGGCTGAACGAAAATCATACCGTTTCAAAAGTGTGGGTGGATAAAAAAATTACCAGTTCCCGAGAAGCCTTTTCAGAAGGATATTCTACTGGTTTAAATGCTTCCGCAGGAAAGGGTCGAAGATTAATTATCACGCACATAGGTAGCAAGCATAGTTTTGTGGAGAATAGTTTATTTGAGTTCGTTTCAAAATCCACCAATAATATTAACACAAAGAAATGAATTCCGATGTTTTTGAGGATTACTTTTCTCAAGTAGTGAATTTTCTACCAAATAATGCTGTCCTTATTTTTGATAACGCCAATTATCACTCAAAATTAGTGGAAAAGTTACCGACAGTCTCATGAAAAAAGTAGATGTAATTGACTGGCTCCAACGCAAAACAATACCATATGGTCAGACTAAGCTTAAAACGTAATTATTACGATTGGAAGGTAACATAAATCGTGGTCTAAAAAATATTTCATTGACGAAAGGGCAAAAACAAAAGGAATAACGGTTGTCACCTCATCATTGTCAACAAAATCCATTAGAGTTAATATGGGCTCAAGTAAAAGTGGCCAGACAAGATACAACTTTTATTAAATTAAAAAACGTAACGAAAGATGACTGGACCAATGTCGTAAACCACGTAAAAAACGAGGAAGAAAGATTGTGGACTGTTATATAATATTGAAGAACATTGTCCATTTAATCATTCCAATCAGACCGGACAACGAATCTTACACAGAAGAAGATCGAAAGATGGAAATCCATAATTTATAAGTGAATTAGTAAGTTTTTAATGTGTACAGATTGCTTGAATATTAGATACCAATACGATGTTTTCGCTTTCACATTAATTTTATTTAACATTTAAACCTGTCCCATTTTGATTATTAGGTACCTTAAGCTAGCGGGGACAAATGAGCGGAATCCAATTTAATCTACGTAATATTTTTTCACCCATTTTTCACTAATTTATTACCACCCTAATAATTTTTCACCACCAAACCACCCTTAATGGGAGCGATTCTGCTGGCTTAAGGTTCAAGCTAGCAGAATTCGAAAAAAAACTTTTTGCTTATGGCATATTTATTCACCCATTTTTCACTAATTTATTACCACCCTAATAATTTTTCACCACCAAACCATCCTCAATAGTAGCGATTCTGCTGGCTTAAGGTTCAAGCTAGCAGAATTCGGAAAAAAAACTTTTTGCTTATGGCATATTTTTTCACCCATTTTTCACTAATTTATTACCACCCTAATAATTTTTCACCACCAAACCACCATTAATGGGAGCGATTCTGCTGGCTTAAGGTTCAAGCTAGCAAAATTCGGAAAAAAAACTTTTAACTTATGGCATATTTTTCACCCATTGTTCACTAATTTATTACCACCCTAATAATTTTTCATCACCACTCCACCCTTAAAGGGAGCGATTTTGCTGGCTTACGGTTAAAACTAGTACAATTTCAAAAATAATATTTATGATATACCACAGTGCTCTGCTAGATTTTTATAAATTTATTACCACACTAGTAATTATTCACGCCTCAACTACTCCTTATTTTTAAAAATCTATTTTTACAATTTTACTGTACTCCTCTTGTAACTGAAAGTATAAATTGTTTGCCAGGTTTTTACTGAATTTTATCCACCCTCATAATTTTTGCCCCTTAAGTCACAGTTAATAGGCAACATTCTACAAGCTACGCATTCACGCTAGCTAAATGTAAAATATTTTTGGAAATACAAAAGTGCTCTGCTAGATTTTTACTATATTTTTACCAGAGTAGTCATTCTTTTCGTAACTACCCTAATTAAAAACATTCTGAAATGATACTCTCTGCTAACTAATATTTGATTTTTAAATGTTTAAATATTAAAAATATATAAATACTTTATTACAAAAATTATAAATTTCAACTGTTTTAAAAAATTGATTCTGATTATAGTAGTGAGTAGAAGGCTAAGAGAAATCGAATCGTGAGCCCCTTTTATGAATATAAAATAACTGAAATCAAGTTGAGTTTTAGCAAAAACAATGGAATTGTTATATTTCACAGAATAATTACCAGGTAAGAAATATTCAAATTGAAATAATTTTATTATGTCTATTACACAAATTACCTAATTGTAAAGGAGGGTCAGTACACCTTGCGCACCTATTGTTAATATATTAAAAGATTTGTATTTAATGGGTACATCCATAGACCTGAGCGAAGTGTACCGCCAATCAAGGAGTGGGGGCTGCAGTCTTAATCCGATTTTAGATTGATACCACCCTCTTCACTATTATTTAACTTTGGTAATAAATTGCAAATATAGTGCCTATTTACTGTCCCTGAGTATGTTTTATGCCGAGTACAATAGTTTTTGAGTAATTTTGAATAGTAAACACCAGTGCACATTCATGTACGCACAATCACATCTATCGTTGATTTTTAACTTTTGAAATGTGAAAAAGTGCATTTTTTTTATACCGGACGAGAAAGTACGACTTTACGGCCCCAAAATTAGAACGTAAAATGCGGAATTTATGCCCAGTGTGTTAGGTGAAAAATATGAAGATAGCAAAAAATAGTAAAAGGTTGAAGTAAAAGTACAATACAAAAAAATTATTAAAAATACCTTCTATAATTTTGTTTTGTCAGTTCAAAATTCAACTAAGGATAATTATTATTGGCTTCTTATAGAGGGGTTAAGAATTGTCTTCTTCTTCTTCTTCTTCTTTTTCTTCCTCTTTATAAGCAATTCTGCTTGTTCATTGACGGATTAATACCTCTATGGAAGGTTGTCGCTCCATCTTTTGCGCGGTCGTCCTATACTTCTTCTGTCGATTGGTGACTTATCTCTTGCTATTCTTCTCCATTCTGCTTATGTGGTTATTTCATTCTTTTTTTCTATTTTGTGTCCATTCATTTATATATGTCTTCACTTCTCTTTCGATCTCTCAGCGTATTTTCTGTAATACTTCTCTGTACTATCATCTCTGCCGTTTCCAGTAGCCTTTGCGTTGTGGCTGTGTCGGGTCTTGTTTCTGAGGCGTATGTCATAATTGGCTTACACTGGCTTTATAAATTCTTGACTTCATCTCAGTGTCAATGTGTCTGTTTCGCTATATAGTGTTATCAAGACCTCCTGCCAGTCTATTTGCTTTTTGTACTTGATATCTCACTTCTTTGTCTAAGTCTCCATAGCTAGACAGTGTAATTCCCAGGTATTTTATTTCCATTACTTGTTCAATACTGATGCCATCAATTTCAATTTTACATCTGGTTGGTTCTTTGCTGACTACTATTGTTTTAAAAAAATTTATTAAAATCCTTTATAAAAGGTATATATTAAAAAACCCAATCGGGCTATGCCAAACGACAAAACGTTTTCGGAATTCATATTCCATCATCAGTGTCTAGATGTACATGTTTAGAGCCACTAAATATCTGGGTAAAAACCCGTTAAAAGTTATTAGTTTAAATTTATTTTACATTATTAGATCTTATATGTTAAGATGTTAGAATTACCAGTGGATTTGATAACATGGCAACGTAAGACTACATGAAGTTGCTGGTCCTGAGACAAAGTGTCTACGAGGACTTGATGATAGCAACTTACATGGTATACAGCCAGCTACAGGAACTTAGTTTCTGTGTTATATTGCGTCGTCTGCGTAACAGAGTATTTTGATTTCTTTGTTTCCCATTCTGTATCCTCTTCCTTTGTTAACGGTTTTGATGATTTTATCCATAATCAAATTGAAGAGCATGGGGCTCAATGAATCCCCTTGTCTTATTCCGCTGCCCATTTCTATAGGTTCTGTAAGTTGTTCATCTATTCTGACTTCCATTTTGTTGTTTTGATAGATGTTATCGATAGTTTTTATAATATTTAGGGGAACTTCTCTATTATACAGAAGATGGATTACATCTTTGAGTCTTACTCTGTCAAACGCTTTCTTTAGGTCAATCAGGCACAGAAATGCTGGTCTATTATACTCTAGTGATTTCTCAGTAATTTGCTTTATAACGAATATTGCATCTGTATACGATCTTCCACTACGAAAACCCTGTTGTTCATCTGCTAAACTTTTCCTCTGATTTATTACCACTTGTAAAATTTTAGTTTTATACCTCTGTAGTTTTCTGGCTGTTTTTTATCTCCTTTTTTGAATAGTAGAATAGTTCGCTCATTCTCCATTTTACCGGTATTGTGTTTTATAATTTTATTAATTAATGTTGTTAATTGTTCTATCACTGCTGCTCCACAATATTTCAGTAACTCGTTTGGTATCCCGACTAAAAACAATTGTGAAGGTGGTAAATGAATTGCAAAAGTTTTCTACCATACAGTGGTATTTAAAAATTACTTTTTTTATTTTAACCTAAGCTACCACGGGTTATTTAAAAGGCGAAAAATTAGTAAAAATCGAACAGAATCATGTGGTATTTCAAATTTTTTATTTGATTTATCTAGCTTAATATTCGAGCTTCCGCTTAATAGCTTAATATTGACTTCCCACAAGGAGTAGTTAAGAAGTGAAAAATTAATAGGGTGGTAATAAATTAGTGAAAAATGGGTGAACAAATATTACGTAGGTTAAGTTGGATTCCGCTCATTTGTCCCCGCTAGCTTAAGGGTCGTTTGATTATTCACCACTGACCGATATTATTTTGAGTGATTTTAGTTTGACCACTTTACCTACTGTTTACAGAAAGTAAAGTTTTGCGTTTGTAATGAACTGCCAGGTACAAACAAACAAAGTATAACTGCATTCTTATTGATTATAATAAATTATATTCCACAGAACTGAAGGTTATAATCAAGAGACATAAAAGTTTATAACCTTTATAAAATTCCTGAATATAACTCTGTTTTAGCTGATCGCATTAGCCATGACAAATCTCAGGTGTGTGAGGTCTTTCGTTTACTTGGCTTACAGCAAGGGGAATCCACCATATTACATGTTATCCGAGTTGGCAAAGTGTCTAATTACAATCAAACTAGACCAGTCAAAGTTATATGCAATGCTAACACGGTGAAATTGGCTCTTAAGTCTAGTAATAGGCTTCGAAATACTGTTTATAGTATATCAAAGGATTAAACTAAGATGGAACAAGACGCTTACAAGGCAGCTAAAAAGGAACTAAAGGAAAGAAAATCTGCTGGCGATGAAAATTTATGCATTAGCTACCGCAGTGGTATTCCTACAGCTTGTAAAGTTAAACTACAAAAAAACTAGTATCCTTCCCATTAACAGTTTTTTATCAAAATGTTGGAGGCATTCGTACAAAGATTTCCGAGATCCTGAAAAGAATTTCCTGCTGCTTGTACAATATAATTATTTTAGTGAAGGGTAACTTGAATGATAACATAACTGATTGTGAAATTAAATGTGATGGTTTTAGTATCTACAGATGTGATAGATCCCAGAGAACCAGTGCAAAGTTGAGTGGCTGTGGTGTACTAGTGTTTGTTAACAACAAGCTAAAATCACAAACCATTAGTATTCGTGAAGATCGGGTTGAGCAAATATATATCTTATGTCAATTTAATGAAGTCAAGTGGTCGGTGGTGTTTACATACCTCCACAATCACCTCGTGAAGTATATAACTGGCATTGTCAAACTGTGGAAAATGTTGTCCTGCAGTACTCAGTACAGGATATCTATGTTTTTGGTAATTACAATCTTCCTAATGCATCATGGGAGAATGATGAGTTTGGTGTAATGGTGGATTGTCCTGCAGGTGATCCAGCTGTGAATATTGCTCAAGCCTTTGGTTTGTTAAAATTGTATCAACATGATAATATTCCCAATAATCGTAATGTATTTTTGGATTTAGTTTTTTCTAATGTTAGGGAGCTAAATATCTTAAAAGCAAGTGATCCCCTTGTAGATCCTAGCATCCATCATGTGGGTTATGAATGTTGCTTAAACCTAGATGTTAAAGAAACAAATAGAAATAAGTTGGTTTATGATGAGTTGTTTTATGATTTTCGGAATGGTGATAACATTGCGCTTAACAACTTCTTTGCTTCCATAGACTGGCAGGTATGTATGGTTAATGATGTTGAAGTTGTTACAAAATTATTCTATGAAGTTCTCTCTATAGGAATTGCTTACTTTATGCCATTGAAGAAATATAGAACTTTAACTTTTCCCAAGTGGTTCTATGCTGATCTTAGAAGACTGACGTTGGAGAAAAAATATGCTCACTATATTTATGTTAATAATCGTACTGATGATGACTATATTAGATTTTCCCACCTAAGAGTTGAATGTAAACAACTGACTGAAATTTGCTTCAGCAACTATATTAAAGGTATAGATACTGGCCTAAGAAATGATCCAAAATCATTTTGGAAGTACATCAATGATAAGCGGTCTAGTCATAACCTACCTAACTCCTTATTTTATCAAGTCCAATCTGCTACAAATGGTCAAGACATAGCTAATTTATTTATGAACTTCTTCCAAACTGTGTATTCACCAAATAACAGCAACCTTTACATACCTATCCATCCATTAAATAGCAACTTTAGTACAAATATTTGTCCTTCTAACATTACCATGACTGATATTTTTAATGGCATAAATGAGCTACCCAATAAGCTTACTGCTGGCCCAGATGGCGTGCCTAATTTTTTATTAAAAAAGTTTGTCTGTACTTTTGTATTATCATTTGTTATAGTATTTAATATATCTTTGGAAACCTCTGTATTTTCTTCTTCATGGAAACAAAGTTATGTTGTTCCTATATTTAAAAATGGTCAGAAAGACAATATTGAAAATTATCGTAGCATTTGTATACAATGTGCAATCGCTAAACTCTGACAGTCTTATAGCAAAGCAACTTTCTTGATTATGTAAAGGCTTAATATAAGTGTTCATAGCAAAAAATCCACTGTAAAAAATTTGGTTTGCTATCAATCTGATATATTATCTCATATGGAAGACCGTAAACAGGTAGATGCAATATACACAAATTTTTCCAAAGCATTTAATCGTGTAGATCACCAAATACTTTTGGGCAAATTAATTAATGTAGGCTTTCATGTCAGGTTTGTTGAATGGATTAAAAACTTTACATCTGGGAGAAGTCAAAAAGTCAAGATAGGTTGTTATCTGGCTGACAGTATCACAGTAACATCTGGAGTTCCTCAAAGAGGCCACACTTCTCCACTTCTTTTTAATATCTACGTTAACGACATAACTTCTTGTTTCCTAAATAGTAAATGTCTAATGTTGGCAGATGACTTGAAATTTTGGAAAGTTATAGATAGTTTAACAGATCAAGTCTTGCTACAAGATGACTTAGACAGACTACAAAATTGGTGCAATCAGAACACACTCCACTTAAATGTAAAAAAATGTTGTTTTATAAGTTTTTCTCGTAAAGTCAATAGAATTGGAACAAACTGTACTATTAATAATCAGCCACTGAATTATGTTTCTTCTATTCGGGATTTGGGTGTTATTTTCGATGAGAAGCTTACTTTCTGTGACCACATAAAGGCATCTAAACTTCTTGGTTTCGTAACTAGGAATTGCAAGTATTTCTCCATCAATTCAACAAGATTAGTATATTGTTGCTTAGTTAGAACTATTTTGGAATACTGTTCAGTTATTTGGTCACCCTATTTTCAGAACAATATTTATACCATAGAAAGAGTCCAGCATACATTTTTGAGATATTGTGCTTATCACGTCCACACTACTATTGAAAATCATGATTATTTCCGTATCGACCAACAATTATCTTTATCCTCACTCAAGAACCGTCGTGACATGTCAGGAGCTATATTTATATCTAAGATCATACATTTCTTTTCGCTATCTGTTTTATTTTATTTATGTTTACTTGGCTAATTTGTTAATCATCATTGTTGACCATTATAATTTATCTTTCTGAACTTTTGTTCTGAACTTTATTTGTTTAATGCTATTCTATAACCTTTCTTTCTTCTAGTAACTAATAACAAGGTAAATCTGATGATAGATAAGGTAAGTGTGTTTGTTTTTTGACTATGTATGCGTGTTGGTTTTTTAGAGGTTTAGCCTATTTTTTTATCCTTCTTAAACCAATCTTCTCATAGGTCAAGTGTCGAGTTTTTCTCGTTCCTCGACAAAGGATTAGGCGCCCTTTATTTCCCCCCTTTAGTTTAGTACCAAATTCCCTCATTTTTATTGGTACATTTCAATGTCCCCAAATTTTTTAAATATATTTCCATCCCAAATCTATTGACTAACGTCCGAAAGCTCACAGTTGTGTTCTTTAAAACACCTGAGTGCCGGTTTACAAGGTCAACTAACTTGCTCCTGGATTTTCTATTTCTCTTTCCATCCCCCTATCCAGACAAGTTACGTTACAGGCTTCCAAAAAAACTCATTACTAAATCTTTATATTGGTTGTTCATCAGTATCCAGGGGATTTTTAAGGTAAAAGGAAATCTTACGGTAGCTTGGAGCAGCTTCCTTTGTAGAACTGAATAAAACGGGACCAATTATCAGAGTGTTGATCTTTTCATCTCCAAATTCTGCGTCTCAGTCTCCTAATTTTTACCTAGGTACTGCACCTGTATGTAAATACCTAGTATTCTCCTATAAATCTCCCACAGTCGTGGAGAAGAACTAATAATACATAACAGCACATTATTCGGATTCGATGTCTTATGTCTACATCACGCTTGTTGGAAAAGTTTTTCATTCCGATAAATGTCTTCCTAGCCTGTTTAATTTTTGATACCCTTTCGTTGAATCGCAACTTCATTACCCCACCTTATGACGTCCACGAATGCGGTGGAGAGATTATAATATATGGTCAGATTTAAGAACAATGAGGCTACCCACTGACTCAACTATCATGAGCGACCGTTTGAGGTGGAAGCAACAAGTGCAGCCAGCCAAGACACACCACAGGTTGTAGTACTACGAGAAGAAGAAGTACAAAGTATCTGATGGATAATAACTGTTAAACGATTCTGTCATGTATTTGGAGGAAAGCCTATGTTTGTATTTTGGAGAGAACCATAGGTTTCGATTTGCTGATGTTCTTGTATAGGCCATAATGCGCGCTACATTCTAAAATGTCGTCTACAAGTTTCTGTAGTTCCGGCAGTCTACTGGCAAGAACGACTGTAACATCGGAATATATTAAATTGGTTTGATGTTGATTATGATTCCTACGCTATTATCTTTAAGAACATCTACAAATATGTTTTCTGAGTACAGATTAAAGATAAGTGTAAACAATATACATCCCTGTCTACACCTTTTCATAAGGCTATCTCCTCCGAAATGTTGCTCTCCATCACTACTTGAGTTTTATGATGTCAATACAGTTCTGTGATGATTCGTAAGTCATTCTCATTTATACCCGTTGCTGTAACTTTCTGGTATTAAGAATAATCAAAAGCTTTGTGATAGTCTATAAAGCAGGTGTAGACATTCATGTCATGGGCTCTCTGTGAAAGTATATGGACTGATAATAGAGCCTCACGGTTCTCACCCCGTTTCTAAAGCCGAATAGGATATAATCCACTTGCTGCTGACAATTCTTTTATATACGACTCTGTATGATTCTTAAGAATGTTTTTAGTATATGAGACTATCAAGCTTATTATGCGGTAATAATCACATTTAGATACATTAGCTTTTTTGGGTAAGCTGACAAAAGTTGATTTCTGCCAATCGCAAAATATTTTCTCAGTTCCGTAGATGGCGTTGAACATCTGTCAAAAGGCTTAACCTCAAACTGTCATCGTGTACAGGAAGCTTGAGAGTTTCGGTATGTACCTTATAAGGTCCTGCGACTTTACTATCTTTCTGTATTAGGACGGCTTGTTGTACCTCGTGTTTATTAATGAAAGGAATCCTTTCATTGATCTCATTGGCATTAGAGAGTCCATGTGTTCGTTCGTCATTAGACATGTACATAACGTGCCGGCACATATGTTTTTCTTCAGTCCCTACACGGATCTGATTTTTAGCAGGATATTTCTCAATATCCTGCTATTATTTTTGTAATATCTGCCTAATTTTTCCTTGATTTTTATGAACGTTGTGCAAACGTTTGTTGTAGTTGTTTAACTTCATAGCATCTCTATGCCATCCAATGCTATTTTACTTCTCTTCACTTTCTACGAATAGTTTTATTAAGTTCCTTGTATATATCAGCATTTTTTGTTTTTAGTCTCTTCCGTTCTTTCATTAAATTGACCAGGGTTGTTTTTTGTCTGCATTTGAAGACCAACATGCTGCTTCTGCGTTTCAACGAGTGCTACTCACATCGCTATCCATTTTTACTCAGCTAATAAACTAGACTTAATGTTCTACATGCTTATATTTAAATTTTCTGTAGCTAGTATTTTCATCTGCGGGTCATTCAGCTTTTTGATGTCAATGCGCTATTGTAGTATGTGGTCTATTACGATTTCGAAGTTTCCCTTGTTGATCATAGCTATCTGTATAATGCGTCGTCGTCTAATTCCCTACATGTAATGCATATGTCATCGTTGGTTTCCCTGATAGCGTATGTGTAAGACCTGAAAGATCCATGTCCGGCCAGAAATTGCGTAAAACAACAATCCACTCGTTTAAACTTACAGCTGTACCAAGCCACCACATCAGGGATTAGCGTTTTGGCCCATTGAGCTTTCGTAGTCTGTGCCTCCCATTCTCTTATCCATTCTACTAGTAGTTGCTGTCATATGGCCGCTCTTACCTGGGATAAGTGACCGTTTCCGTTATCGTATAACATCTGCCGTTCTTCGGCTTAGAAGTGAATAAGGAGCTTACCCGCGATTGTCTGTAGGGCTAGGGCAGAAGTGGTTCGGTACGCACTCGTAACTTTGAAAAGGGATTTCCTATGTGCTCTATTGATCATATCTTTGTACTTTTGGTATCCCAGTACATCTATCCAGACAGGGAATACGTATGGGAGGGTCGATTGTACAACGTGTAGGTACAATCTTTTCTGGTTGCTGCTAGGCCCACCTATATTGGGTGTTATTATCTGAATGGCTGCTTTCTGTTCGTCCGCCTTCTTAAAAACTCTCGAAAGATGTTTCGTGAAGCGTAGTTCTCTGTCTAAATCAATGCCTAAATATTTAGCACAGTTCCTTGATTTTAGCTCATTACTAACTATTAGTTGGAATATTAAATCTGGCCCGGCTCTCGGGACTTTGAGCGTGACGGCTTCGGTCTTGCTGCCTGAAAGTTCCAGGTCGTTATTTGTCATCCACCTATTTACTTTACTAAAGCAATCATTTACAGTGTCTAAGATTTTCCAATACATGTCACTTGTTACTAATATAGCTAGGTCGTTGGCATAGGCTATTGCCATGCTATATCTACCGTAATCGATGTCTAGTACGCCATTATTTAGTACATTCCATAACGTAGGGCCTAATACGGAGCTTTGCGGTACGCCGGTTGTTAATCTGATCTTTGTGTTTCTAGCCACTAAAACATATCTATCACTTAAGTATATCTTTATGATGTTTATTAAATATCCCGACACTTCGGCAGATTCTAATTTTCTTATAATATGCGCCCAGTTGGCAGAGTTAGAAGCATTCTTCATCTTCTTAACCGTTTCCTTGTGGCCTTGACAGTGTCTGTGATATGTTTAACAGCATCTAGAGCTGATTTTGATTTTTCTAAATCCGTATTGTCTAGTTGAGATGATGTCTTTTTCCCTTAACTCGTCTTCAAGGCGATTTTTGACAAGATTCTGGTAGAGTTTGCCTAAACAGTCAATTAGACAAATCGGCCGATATGCGATGGCTTCGTCTAGATCTTTGCCGGGTTTAGATATAATTGTAAGTCTCGCGAGCTTTGAGTTGGTCGGGGAATTCTTGTTCTGTCAGCAGCTGATTAAGGTTTTCTCTTACTGGTTCTGGTTATAATGTAGTTAATAGTTTTATCGCCTATGGTGGCACATGGTCTGGTCCAGGTGATTTACCTACTCTCATGAGTTCCGCAAGGCTAACATCGTCCGGACAGGTGTGTTCATTTATAATGAAGTTTGCAGTGGGATTATTGGGAAGGAGGGTATTCACAATTTCACTTATTTTATCATCGCACAGGTTGTACGGGGTCACTGACCTCAGCGTTTTAGTGACTATTCTGTAAGCTTCGCCCCATACGTCGTACTCCAGCGCCTCGCACAAGTTCTGCCAGTATGTGCTTTGTTCTCTGTCTGCTGTGTCCTATTCTTTGTGCGATTCGCCTAATTCTAAGGCATCCTGTCCGTTTTTGTTGGATTTCATCATTCCACCAGTATGGTACGGTATATGCGACATGTTTACTCTTACTGCTCAGGTTGTGTGCTTTTATAATTGCGTTCCTGAAGGTGGGAAAGTCGGTAGTGTCTTCTTGTAAGTTTCTTATTTGTTCAGCAAATAAGAAACCCGGCTGGGAGGTTTAACCAGGGCAAGGTCCGCTGCGGCGCTGTCGCAAAGTGACGAGAATTGGTTCATCAACGTATTTAAATCTACGCGTCTTTAGTTCCATAAAAATTTGATTATGATCACTCTTTGGATCTACTCCAGGGCATGTCTTATATTCTCTCTTACTGATTTGACTAGTTTTTGGGGAGACGTGTTTATTAATATATAGTCTATTTGATTTCTGACTCGGTGTTCTTTGCAGTCAGCAGGGGATCTTCAAGTATATGGCAGCGAGGATTTAGCTTAAAAATGTGTTTACTACAGAGAGTTGTACCGTGTAAGATTGATTAGGTGCTGCCTTCTGCATCCATATGCCGTTGACCATTCCTTGGTTCTTTCACCTTCGAGACTGATTTCTCAGTCCTAGGACAAAGCTCCCTTCCACTTCCCAGCTTGCCCACCCGAAATCATTGGCCAGTAAGTAGAGGATACTTATACCGGCAATTACTCGGTGAAATTTTCGCCATATCTGTCTCCCATAATGAGGATGATTTCTAATTTTTTTTTAATAATCTTGGAATATTTTTTGGTTGTAATCACTTAAAAAGTAAAGATTTCTATTATTATTAGGTTCAGTGAAAAGATTGTTCTTTGTTTAAATAAAGTGAAAACATAGTTACGATATTCTCAAAACAGGAGAAGTTGAAGAATAGAATTGAATTCTAAAAATTAGACTAAAAGATATACCTTCGACTTATAAGTTTGTGTAGGTACGGTTTATTTTAGCATTCTTTTGTACGCTCTACAAGTGTCATCTTTTCTCCATGTGCCATATCAGAATTATCCGACGTTGGCTTTCACCATTGCGAAGGCTTCTCGATCTTCTGCAATATGGAATAATTGTCCTGCATTTGACATCTATGGTGAGTCCATTCACGAATGTTTTTCAGAAGTGTCATATTTATTAGTATTATATATTCCTCCCAGAAGATATTAGATATATTCTATACATCCCTCGGTTATTAACTCACACGACGCCTCTGTCAATGACTTTTGGTTACATTATCGGTTACATATCATCCTGTTAATTTAATATATGTAATTTATTAATTAATAAGTCATGAATTTATTGATAAGACCCAATATAATAAAATAAATAATAATGTAAAATAGAAACAATTAATCATTAGTCCAAAAAGTTTATTAATAACATCACTTAGAGTACGATAATTATTGGTCGTCGTCTGCTGTACAGTCCTGATCTGGGATGCAATTTCTTTTTGTTCAGGTATGTTAAGCATAAACTACGTGGTCAACGATTTTCATTCTAAAAGGACTTGTTGATGCGTTCAACATGCATGTTTTTGGACTATCACAATTTAAATAAAAAAATACAACAAAAACTAATATTAATGTATTCAAAATTATTATTATCCGTCCTATTCAATGAAACCTAACACTGTATAATAGTTCTTAATATATATTATTTACATATTTTGAATAAAATTAAATTGAAAATTGCAAATATTACCAATTATCAATCCTATAACTCAAACATAACGGCAAAAAAGAAATTATTTTTAACGGTATGAATGAGATTTACTGGCATATAAATTTTATGATATCGTCAACATCTGTAGTTGTTCTAACAATTGCAGGAATATCAAGAACGCAACAGCCGGGCGATGCTGCTTCGTGGTTTAGTTTGCAGGTTAGATATTGGGCAGGCACAAAGTTGAAGCGGCCGTAGACCGTCTGCAAGTGAGGCGGAGACGAGAGAGGATGAAGGATCGTAGCCGAACAAGACCCAAGGAGGAACTCGAAACCCTTGAGAAGGTCGCGGTGACGACGTTGGTGACGTTTTCTTTGCTCATTTAGTTTAGTCGATATTTAAACCACAGAGTTGGAATAAGTATATATATATATATATATATATATATATATATATATATATATATATATATATATAATATATATAATAAATGTAGTTCACTAAGATAGTGGAGGGTTCTCGGTCAACAGTTGGAGAATAAAAGAGAGAATATCAGCTACTTTATCTTTTTATTGACAGTTCATCGTCAGTTTATCTATAAAATTATTTAAATAAGCAAACATCCATAGAAACAAAAAAAAATTGCACATGGTTTACCTTAGCAGCAATAATATGCTGACAGTGAAGAAAATAGCTTAATTTATGAACCATATAGATTGAAAAATACAACACATTCAGTTTGAGTTAACAAAAAAAACCCGAACTAAGTCAGTTCAAATCAACAAGTATTATATTTCAAAGTGTGTTAATTACTATGAGTGGAATCGTAAAGTACGAGTATGCCCGAAAAACAAGAGTGACATTTCATAAAGCTTGACCTAACAGAGCGGTAATTTCAAATCAGTTGAGATACCAGGGTGTTGCCAAAATTATTGTAAGTTGACATCAATGAAGTAAATAAGGATTTAACAAAAATTCACCTCTATCATTAACCCTTTCTCCACTGCGGGGAACTTTAGTTTCCGGCCGCTAGTTCATGTTTACTGATGGATATAAATATAATTCGTGGATTAGATGTTCAGCCTACGCAGCATATTCTATTATTGTTATAACGTATATTATGTTGGTAAAATCTAATGTTAATATATTATTATGATCTGTTTAAGTTTAAATAAACGTATACAATTTATTATCTATTCCTCAGAACAAAAGAAAACTTAATTTTGTTATCTACCTTTTAAACCAAGTTATTTAATTTATTGTAAAAATTATTCTAATTAACTTTCTTAAAAAACAAACAAAATTTTATTTTGTGCCAATTATCTGATTTGTGAATTCAATTCTTTTTAATCAAATATTTTATGATATGGGTTTAAAAAAAAACATAGGTATATTTTACAAATACAACGCTTATTTCACAAATAATTTGACTGGCCTTTTTGATTTACTTTCTGCGATGTTTCCCGACGGATACTGATCTAGTCCCCGGATTGTGTTCCCGCAGAACTGTCCAATTTTCCAAACAGGTGTGGCTCTGCTTCCTCCTTTCAACAGTAGTCGTGCAGATTCTCTTCAAAATTAAACCTCCGACTTGTTTCAAAATAATAATAATGGCACTCTTTCAGCCAAATGGTTTTCCCGCCCCGACTGGTTATCTCGTACAAACTTTATATAAATTTTCTTTCTTTATTTACAGAGTTAGGGGTCTCTTCGGACATAAGGAGATTGGGATTCTCGACCTGGTCTCGATTTGCCTTCAACTATTCTGCTATCACCACTTTGACGAATATTTCTTATATTCTCTAATTATTTTTTAAGGGTTTCATCTATTATCCAGTGTCTTTGTCTGACTGGATTACTTACCTTCGGGCGATTAATTGGTGTTGTTACACAATGTTTAATATTTTGTTTTGATTACTCGATGAAAAATTCTTATAATAATTTAATTTTATCTGACTGACATTCATACTGACAATTTATATATATATATATATATATATATATATATATATATATATATATATATATATATATATATATTAATAATTTTCCGTAGAATTCCTCGACTTTTATATCGTCTGTTGTACTGGTTGGCGCATAAACTTGTATGATATTGAGTTAATGTGGTTTGCGTTCCAGTTTAAGGAGAACTATCCTATCACTGACACCTTTAAATTAGACGACATACTTTTGTGGTCTTGGTGAGACCAGAATGGCAACATATGTATAGTTCTGGGTCTCACTGCCAGAGAAGTAAACATAATTGATAATATGTGTTCGAAAATGATTCTCTCGTAACCAATGTATTTTAGCTAGTCCAGAGATTTTAATGTTATACCTTGCCAGCTCTCTGTCAATACTTAACGTTCCATGTACTGACATTAATTAATTTTCTGAGTGTTATTTTCTGTAGACCAGTAGCTAAATTTCTACACGACGCCTGATTAGTAATATTTGCGTGGCCGGTGGCCAATTTCGCACTCCTTGACCCGGAGTTAAGGTAGCGCCAGTCGCCACCCGGACTAAAATGGAACATCCGTCCCATTTTATTACACACCACGCATAACTTTTTTGGGAATGATAATGTAATGGATTCGCCTGCCCTATTGCATCGCAGTATCACAACCACTCTGCTGATACAGCTCAGCTTGGAAGCATTTAAGGATAAGCCGGTCCAGGATAATTTCCTATGCGCCTTATCTTGGTACTGCCGGTCGCTGCCCGTTGTCAGGAATATTTAATGACCTTACGGTCGAGGTGTGGGAAGGGAAGGATATATGGGAATAAGATGGAGTACAGATTGGGACCTGTTTTCTCCTAAGACGGAGCTTAGGAGAGAAAATGTACCTGGCGTAGGAGCAGAGTTGCCAAGCCTTGAAGTAGTCTCTTTTTTACTTGAATCGTCGACTAGTGGCATAATTATAATGTTTATTATTTTTTTATGTAATTATTGAGGGTCATCTGACCTTATAATGTTGCTAGTTTTAAATATTATATAGACGTTTTTCTCTGAGGATGCTCCGATAGGACTGAAAACGTTCTGAGAATTTATAAATCCATTTTGGAAAAATTTTCAAATTTTTAATAAATTTTATACCATTTTACTTCATAGTATGTTTTTTAAATAAACAATATTGGTTGGTTGCCTAGCAACGTGTAGTCTTAATGAGACACAAATGATATATACAAGTAAGTAAGTAAGCTGTTTTAGTTGTGGTTGTAAAAAAATTATGTACGTCATTCCCTGAAGACTATGTTTATCCACAAAATGTCAAATATAAAACATTATTTTGTAAAATATTTATTTAGGACGATTTTTATTTTAACGAAAAAGTAATTGTAGGAAAAGTATAATATGTAACAGGTGCAGAAAGGTCATTTCTCACTTCTGAGAAATGAATACCTATCTGCACTTGTTGCATAATATACTATTTTTTAATGAACAGAACTCTATAGCGTATTATTTATAGAAGTATAAAACTTCACTCTATTTGATGTAATGTTCTAATGTCCAGGTTCACTAATTCTCCAGTCCCTGTTTCCGTTTTATATTTTAGAGAAAAAATATCTTAAAAAATCTGGTGATTAAATTTATTTATGAATTAATGAAATCTTATTCAGGAGGTAAGATGTTTCCTCTTAAGGTACGAAAAATTTGTTCATGTTTTACAAGACATTACAGAATTTTCAAAAATTAATCCCCAATTTTTGATTTTTTTTAAGTTACCTATGAAAAAATAGCGTTTTTGAACAAAATGTTTAACCGCTGGGTTTTCTTTGGGACGAGAATAATTACAAATATATTATTATAATGATTATATATAATTACATAGGCCATGTAATGCGGATGAAGCAAACCGACCCAGCTAGAAAAACGCTCCTTGATAGACCTATTGGTCAAAGAAGAAGAGGAAGACCAGGAACAAGATTCCTAGATAACATCGATGAAGACATGAGAAATATGGAAATACGTGCTTGGCGGAGGAAGGCGATGGATAGGGACGACTGGAGAGAAATTATTGAGGAGGCTAGGACCCACACAGGGTTGTAAAGCCAAAATGATGATAATTACAAATTAATATTATATTTCACCTAGACCTTAGAAAGAGCTACAAATTATTATTAATAATTTGTAATCATAATTTATTTAACTGTTTTACCTTTTTTATGAATAAACCGTATTCTTAGACCTTTTATAAGCAAAAAAGTATTTATATAATATATATTGATCTTTAAAGTACGTTTATTGACGTTTCAAATTTCAAAATTTCTGAAACAATTGTTCTGAAGCTGTTTTCTTGTGGCATTTTAAAGTAGTTAATATTTAAATGGGAATAAGCCACAATTAAAGGTTAAAGTACGTTTATTGACGTTTCAATTTTCACTTCGGAAATCGTTCTCAAAATACAAACATTAGTAAATTGACTAATAGAATAATATATAAGGTACCCCGGAGCAAGTGGAAATATGGGGGAAGTGGAAACCATGTGATTAAAAAAATCATAATCTGGTCCTGTGACTGCCATCTCCCCAAAAACGATCTACACTAAGACCTACTTTTGTAGGTTAATATTACCACTGACACTCAGAGTCAGTCATAATTCTGTCGTTAAGCAAAACTATTCAAGTGTTTATCTACTAAGCCGCTATCGATTTAACCATCGAATTGTAATTGTTATCTTTAAGCTAACGGTTTTGATTCAAGGAATTCGAATTAACAGCGATTTTCATTAGGTGAGGAATAAAATTAAATTGTATTTTATTTATACGTAGGTTAAACTAACTTGTGTAGATAGTTTTTGTAAATCTAGATAGGTTCCACTTGCCCCATTGTTTTTTATGCTTGGGGCAAGTGGAACCCACAACATTGGGGAAAGTGGACACTAGTGTCCACTTTCCCCAAGCATGTATTTAAAACAGTTTAAACTTATTTTTTTTTTCTTTGCAGTTACAATGGTTCGTAATTATGTCAAAAGGGAACCACCGCCAACATATTCTCAAGAAACCTTAAGAGAATCAGTAGAAGCTGTAAAATCTAAGCAAATTGACACTCTACAGAGCATCAAAACATTACTCCATTCCAAAAGCAACAATATTTAAAAGAGTCAAGGGATTAAGGGGTGAAAAAGTGCCACTATGGGTAGGCCAACAGCTTTACTCTATTTAAAGATTCAATACCGGAAGATGATTATTTTTTAAGTTTCAAACGCCGATATGTACTTTCTCAAAAGAAGTCACAATTAGTTGAAGTGGCCGTAAAAAAAGTATAGATCCATTTGTAATTGCAGAGTACTTTTACTTGGTGAAAGAAATCACTTTGAATATACCCCCTGAGAGCATTTATAATCTAGATGAAACCAGTTTCTGCCTAGATCCTAGTGGTAATACTACAGAAGAAAAATTACCACCCCTTATTATTTTGAAAGGAAAAAATCTTTGGGATACATGGCTAGCAAAAAAAGATGACGAGTATCCAGGAATTACATATGGAGCAACAATAAACGGATGGATGAAAACGGAAACATTTTCTAATTATATTGAACATACGTTCCTTCCGAATATTCCTAAAGATAGACCCGTTGTTCTGATCTATGACGGCCACTCTTCACACACATCAATTGCCCTTATAGAAACTGCTTTAAGGGAAGACATAAACATTTTAAAACTACTGCCTCATACTAGCCATCTCCTACAGCCAATGGATTTGGCTGTGTTCAAGCCTTTAAAACAAATGTACGATGAAGCTCGTATAAAGTGGCAAAGAAGAAATTACGGTACAAAGTTACCGAAATCCATATTTTCATCTATAATTTCACAAGTATTAAAGGAGCTGAGTTTAAACCATATTTGAAGTGGGTTTTGTAAAGCCGGTATTTATCCATTCTGTAATACAGCGATTTCTGTTAAAAAATTTGAACCTGAGGCTTCAATATCATAACTCTAAGGAGGCATCATTAGTGAGAAATATGAATGACCCTGGTGATAACTCTCAACAAGAAGAAGTATTGTGTTAGAAGACAAACAGTATCCTCAAAATGATAATCAGAATCATGCATTAAAAAGGCTTCCTGAAAGAAGTTCCTTCGAATCTATTTTACTCGAACATGTCAAACAATCCCCATCAAAGCAGCAAAAGCGTAAGAAAGTCTGTTCTGGCGCTGAGATCATAACACACACTGACTATTTAGCAAAAATGAAGATACAACAAGACCTTAGTTGCTTTCGAAATGCATAAAAAATGGCGGAAAATATTATTTTCCTAACGTACCAGACACATCAGTCACGTTTAAGTTCCAAATTGAATTTGTATTGCCAAAACCATTAAGTTTTTCCCAACTTACAAAAAGGCAAGAAACTTTAATTTCGTTTCCTATTTCTCTAAATCACTATAATGTTCGCTAATAACCATATTTTTTAAAACTTTCATTACAAATGTATTCAGAAATGGTTTTTTATTATTTCTACTTGCTCCAGAATGATTTGCATTGAATTCAATACATAAATTCGGATAGGTTTCCACTTGCCCCTTGCCATGTAGAAAATGTGGGGCAAGTGGAAACCATGTCACATGATTAATTTTTTTGTTAAAAAAAAATTCTTTAAAGTTTTTTTTATGTTTTAACACCGCATTCGTATTAGAAAATGGTGTAAGTCTTACCTATCGGTAACCTAATAGAGTGGATATAAAACTAAATTTTTTAGAAGGCCTTAAACAGAAATTACTGATTTTCTAGGTTCCTCTTACCCCGGTGTACCTTAATTATTAAATAATAATTATAAATTATTATTTATAATAATTAATTAATAATTTACTAATGTTTGTATTTTGAGAACGATTTCCGAAGTAGAAATTGAAACGTCAATAAACGTACTTTAACCTTTAATTGTGGCTTATTCCCATTTAAATATTAATTATTCTGAAAAAATGTTTGTTAATTTCATCGTTAATGTATACTTAATCGTTCTTTTTACCTTTTTTCCAGATATACTTCAGAAACACTAAAATACAGTAGACGCGTTTTTTAAAAAGGAGAAGAATCGAAGAACAGAAGAAATTTCTAAACAAGCGGGGGCGGGAGAAAACTGAGCCTCAACAAAAAAAAATTAATTCAAAATGAGGCATTTAATTATTTACAACCATTTACCTTTACAACAAGTACTAATGACGATACAAGTACTAAATCAATGGATTTCGCACCTGTTGAAGAGATGAAATGGCAGGCTTATCATCATCGTCATCAAACAATTCCATTCGCACTGAATCCGAATGTGAAGATAAAAACGAAATTGAAGAGAATTCTGCACAAATGACACTAGATAATACAGGTACTTGGCCTAAAATTTTAACGAAAAAATATATTGATTTATTAATAGAACATGGTCTCAAAAAATAACAAATTTTAAATTTCCGGTCGATGAGGATAGCAGAAAATTTATCTGTTCATATTATAACAAAACTTTAGTGAACGGGGAGAAAATTAATTGCGCGTGGATCACTTATTCCATATACCTTAATCGTATTTTTGGTTTTACGTGTAAATTATTTAGTACTGCTATTCAATTTAGCTATTTTGCTTGCATGGACTTAAGAGATATTAAGTTAAACTAGCAGGAGGAAGAAAGTATTGTGAAAGATATATACGGTAAACAACTATTTAATGAAATAACTTCATTCAAAGATATTCTTTCAACTTTGAAAATCAAACTTGAAAGAATATCTTTGAATGAACTCTTATTAGTCCACCTCTTTATTTTTTTATCTTTAGTTTATGTTTTTTACTTTTAATTTGAGATCGAGTAGTAAAGAGGGCAATAGACGGTTTCCCAATATTAGTAAGAGGACCACGAAAATGATAAAATGACAACTTACTGGAGGCACATTGAAAAACAGACAGAGTGTTTGTTCTAAGTTCACAAAAACTTGTACTGTTTGATACTTCAACCGGTAGGAGCTTGTAGCACAATTAATCAGATACGTTAAATTTGCACTCTCAATCATGCTCTAAAAACACACTTTGTGAAAAAACCAACTCTATACTGCCAAAATTTTCGATTTAAAATATAATGGAACCGTTTTACACACATCTTTCAGGTTAGCGTATAAATAACAGTGCCCCGGTCTAATCTCATTCATAACATATCCAACATATTTCAATTTTTGTAGTTGGACTTTGTTGGAGAGTCTTCTACTGATTTTTATGTTTTATTTTTAAAGATTTTTCCAGCTCCTGTTAGGAGTTACAAAACTGGATATATTTCCTGCTTTAATTTCATGGACCCCTTAGCAATATTTTTGAAGTTACATGCAGGATGTGTTGGGTATATGCCCAACAGTGTAAATACCTAACGTTTTTCCAGTTTTTCCAGTTTTTTCCAGTTTTCCAGTTTTTCCATAATGTTTTTCCCTTAACATAGGAAAAAAATGTTTTTCCTATGTTTCCTAAGTTTGCGACACCCTCTAGGGACGACAAGGTACAAGAGTGGGGTTACATTAAAACCTTGTAGGCTCACGTTTTATTGATATCTTTAAAACCAAAGAAAATAGACGGTTTTTTTCTTTAACATGTGTTTTATCTAAAACAATACTTATTAATAAGTACAACTAGTCTATGTCATTAAAAATAATACTGTATTAACAATGAAAAATAACAACAATTAGCAAAACTACAGACAGAAACATAATGTAAACTAATATCGCATGCTTCCACTTCTAGTTCTACCTATTTCTATTTCCATTTGTAGACCACTTAAGCGATATACACAGGCAACATACGAGAGACGAGATTGTTTAATGGAGGCTTTGTGATGTTTTGGGGTGAAATTGCCTTGACGGCAAGAACGTATTTGGTGTCTTTACGTGGATCTTTGACCGAAAGTTACATTGGAAAAATTTTGTTTTTTTGATTTTGTTGTCCTTTGGCACCTTATATGGGAAATAATTTTATCTTAACGCGTGATAACGTAAGGCCTCACGTACCGCGTGCCATTACTATATATTTAAGTGAGATAAATATTCTGTCATTGAATTGGCTTCCTTACAGTCAGGACATGAATCCTATTGAGCACCTATGGAAAATTGTAGGTAGACAATTAAGACTTTATCAATCCCTTCATGCTTCCCTGCAATATGTAGAAACTATGGTTATTGAAATCTTAAACTCCATAGACCAAAATCAAGTAGACCGCTTAAGATTCAGCATGCCTTGGCAATGTGAAGCTGTTATTATAAGTAGGGGAAATATGTGATATAGGTTTACGCTGTTTCTTTTGGTTTTTAAAATTTTTTTAACTGTTGTTATTTTTTATTGTTAATTTAGTATTGTTTTAGTTAAAACATATGTTAAAGAATAAAACCGTCTATTCTGTTTGTTTTTAAAGATATCCGGAAAATTAAAAAAAAAATACTCACAGAACATAACACTATAACATGGTTTGATATAAACCCACCATTGCACCTTGTCCTCCCTACAGGGTGGCTCAAACTTATCATAAGAAAAGCGTTCTTTTTCTTTCGCCCGGTACAAGAATATCGAATAATTACAGCCCGGTAATCCTGAATAAGATTTCATTAATTCATAAATAAATTTATCACCAGATTTTTTAAGATATTTTTTCTCTAAAATATAAAGCGGAAACAGGGACTGGAGAATTAGTGAACCTGAACATTAGAACATAACATCAAATAAATAGAGTGAAGTTTTATACTTACTATAAATAATACGCTATAGAGTTCTGTTCATTAAAAAATAATATATTGTGCATTTATTTCTCAATAGTGAGAAATGACCTTTCTGCACCTGTTACATATTATACTTTTCCTACAATTACTTTTTCCTAAAAATAAAAATCTTCCTAAATAAATATTTTACAAAATAATGTTTTATATTTGACATTTTGTGGAGAAACATAGTCTTCAGGGAATGACGTACATATTTTTTTTACTTACTTACTTGTATATATCATTTGTGTCTCATTAGACTACACGTTGCTAGGCAACTAAACAATATTGTTTATTTAAAAAACATACTATGAAGTAAAATGTTCTTGAGTAAAATGGTATAAAATTTATTAAAAATTTGAAAATTTTTGGATTTATAAATTTTCAGAACGTTTTCAGTCCTATCGGAGCATCCTCAGAGAAAAACGTCTATATAATATTTAAAACTAGCAACATTATAAGGTCAGATGACCCTCAATAATTACATAAAAAAATAATAAACATTATAATTATGGCACTAGTCGACGATCCAAGTAAAAAACAGACTACTTCAGGGCTTGGCAGCTCTGCCCCTACGTCAGGTACTCTTTCTCTCCTAAGCTCCGTCCTAGGAGAAAACAGGTCCCAATCTGTACTCCATATAATTCCCATATATCCTTCCCTTCCCACACCTCGACCGTAAGGTCATTAAATATTCCTGACAAAGGGCAACAGCGACCGGCGGTACCAAGATAAGGCACATAGGAAATTATCCTGGACCGGCTTATCCTTAAATGTTTCCAAGCTGAGCTGTATCAGCAGAGTGGTTGTGATACTGCGATGCAACAGGGCAGGCGAATCCATTACATTATCATTCCCAAAAAAGTTATGCGTCGTGTCTAATAAAATGGGACGGATGTTCCATTTTAATCCGGGTGACGACCGGCGCTACCTTAAGTCCGGGTCAAGGAGTGCGAAATTGGCTACCGGCCACGCAAATTTATAGTAATCAGGCGTCGTGTAGAAATTTAGCTACTTGTCTACAGAAATTAACACTCAGAAAATTAATTAATGTCAGTACATGGAACGTACAAGGGTTAAAGACAATCACAGGTACGCTGTCAAATATTGACAGAGAGCTGGCAAGGTATAATATTAAAATCTCTGGACTAGCTAAAATGCGTTATGATATGTAAAATCGAGAAAAATATTGGTTTGTTTAAAAATATTTCAAAATTCAATAACATTAAAATAATTCAGATAAGTAGGATAATATCCAACAAACATTTCGAAGAAGGAGAGTTATTAATTTCTTGAATTACCTGTACTAAACAAAATGTAAGCTTTGCATAAATTATTTCTTTGTTATACTTGAGTGACCCGCATAATTTTAAGTGAAATCCCAAAGACAATTGAAATACATTAATGCAGTGATTAAAGACAATAGAAGGGATTATAGAAAGAGGTTTTTGTTAGTTTTTAAGAATTATAGAAAAATATTATTTGTAAATAAGTTTTAGGAAATTTATAATTATAGGTAAAAATTTGTTTGTTATCGAAATGAAAAAATGGGGGAATTGTGACGAGTTTTGATTGGCGGAGATTGAAAAAGGTGGGATAAGTATGTAGGAAAAAGTTTAGCGAGATTGAGGAGAGGCAGTTGGTTTCCAAGTCTGGGAGAGGAACGGTGATTGTTCTCTGGCGGTTCCTGAAATGTAGCAAGCAGTAGTGGAATGTTAGTGAGTTTTTGTGGAGTTAGTGTATCTGACAGAAGCTGAAGCAGCAAAATATTGTAAGTCATATTTCTCTACTTATATTCCAAGAGTCACTGTTCAGGCCAACGAGAGATTCAGTTTATCGTAAAGAGAAAATATTCCAAGAGTCATTTTTCACTCGGGCCAACGAGAGATTCAGTTTTATCGAGAGGAGAAAGGCTATCATAGTTTGAATGATTTGTGCTTTTGAAGGAGGTCATTAAGGACGATATACTTGCAACAATCTGTGTAAGATTGCTGTTTACATAGGGAGCGGTTGAGAGGAGATAATATAGTCTACAAGGAACAAGGATTTGGACCACTCATCATCAGAGAGAGATATTTTTGTTTCTGCAGTTTTTTTTCTTTTATTGATAACAAAATTTTACACGTAATTGAGAAAGGATATAAATATTTTGATTAGGAGAGTTAGAATAGTTTGGGATTTTGAGTTTTCAATTAATATTGTTTGTACCATAAATTTTGATTGTTCACGTACGGAGAACAAAATTTTGAGAATCCTTATATGAGATTTGTTTATTGAAAACTTTTGAGTGTGAATTATTTCATTATTTTTATTTCAATATATAGTGTTAGATCATATGTGTTTTTTATTATTCCGGTATTCTCTGGACCTTACCTTTCACATGTAATAGCATAGATATTGAAGCACGAATTTAACCCTGAGATAAAAGAATTAAAAATTGTGATAGAGTCATAATCATATCATTTAAATAATTTTAATTAATCAAAAAAATTAATTAGCTAATTATTGCTTGGCGCACCAAGACTTTAAATATCACAATAACTGGCTTCCAAAACGTGGGGCTTGAAAATATCGCAGCTTTACATTTGAAGGAAGGGAAAGAGATCTGGAATAAGTACAGGTGATCCAGAGATAAAAACATATAACATTGAGGGAATTTGAAAGTATTTTGACAATTTTTCCAGGGAATATAAATTTGATTTATTGATTGATCGTAGTTAGTGGATATTTACTGCTATTGAATTATTGGATTTTATTTTCTTTACCAATCGTACATTTGATATTTATTTTGAATTATTTGAATTTTACTGATTGCATATTTGATATTTGTCGTGAAAATTTAATACATTTGGGGAGAAATATTGTCGTGTTCTGAAACATATAGAGTGTTGTAAAATTTCACATTTGGCGGGGACAAAAACAGTAACGAAAAGAAACAACATGTCGACCACAAGGAGTCAAAGCAAAATGCAAGAAAGAAAGGAGGATAACAGAGAAGAGGAAACAATTGTTGAAGAAGGATCGGATAATGAAGGAAATGTTACAATAGTTGAGGAGAAAAAAGAATTATCAGGAATAGAGAAAATATTACAACTAATGCAATTACAGACACAACAAATACAAGAGAATCAAAGGGAAACAAAACAAACAATAGAGAAAAACCAACAAGAAACATCACTAAAAATGGATAGAAATCAACAAGAAACAAAACAAATAATGAGCAATATAGAGCAGCGTTTGGAAAACTATGAACAGGAAATTAAAGGATGTGTTGAGGGGATAAAGAAAGAACTGATACAACAAATAGAAGAGATTAATGAAATTAAAAAGAAAATGGGAGAACAAGAAAAGAAAGTAGAAAATAAGATGAAGGAAATTAAGATTGGCCAGAAAAAGGAATTAGAACAGTTAGAAGAAAAATTTGAAATGGCGCTACAAGAAGACAGGAAGGAAGTAGAAAGAAGATTAAAGCAAAATGAAAAACAAATGGCAGAAATTGAACTAAGAGGGGTAGAGAGAAAAGAAGTTATCATCCATGGAACAAGCGAGGCGAAAATACAATTTGGCGGGGATATTCGGAAAACACACCCAGTACCGTTTGTTAAAAATTTGAAAACCAAATTACAACATATTAGATATTTTGACGATTGCAAAGAAACAATTAGAAACCATTTGAAAGAAGGAGCAGCGTTATGGTATGAAAGCAAGGAAGATGAGTTTGAAAATTGGACAGATTTTGAAAATAAATTTCTCAACTATTTCTGGGGGAAAAATAAACAGAGAGAAATCAACCAAGAGCTACAGAATGGAAAATATCACGAAAAAATGGGAATATCTGAAGAAAGATATGCTTTGCAGATATATAACAATTCAAAATATCTAGAATACAAATATTCTACCGAACAGCTGGTAGAAATGATCAGCAGACATTTTGAGGAAACGTTGGAAGATCACGTGATTTTGAGAAACTATCAAGATATTGATAGTTTGTGCCAATTCCTTCAATTAAAAGAAGCGAAAAGAAAAGAAATGAGAAATAGAAGACAACATGACCAATATAATGAAGCGGAAAGAAGGTATTCATCAAATTATGACCAGAGAAACCGACATCCCAGATCAACAAACGAATATAGGCCGAGAAATTACAATAATTACAATAGACAACAAAATTACGATAACAGGAATGACACACAACAGAGAACATATGAAAATCACAACAGGAATAGAGATGCACAAAATCCTCCGAATAGGAATACTAACGAACAAAGGGACGATAGAAATAACCAGAGCTTCCAACAACAAAATAGAAGGGAGATGAATCATGTAGCAATAGGAAACGACAGACAAATTTCTAATTCTAATCTAATATTTTTAGATGCATTTATAAAACATAAAGCGATTAAAATTGTGATTGATTCTGGATCGGAGATATCGCTAATCAATAGAAAACTAGTAAAAGAATTAAATTTGGACAGATTTGTGTATAAGATTCCTAGGGTTGATTTAGTGGGTGCAAACAATAAAAATTTGACGACAGTAAACGAAGGCTTGGGAGTACAGATAAGAGTGGGAAACAAATTCCATATTATGAAATGTGTGGTGATTGAAGATTTAAATCATGATATGATAGCGGGAATTGATGAATTGAGGAAAAAAGATATCACCATAAATTTTTCGGAAAATAAACTGGAAATCAGAGCAGAACCAGACAACACAGGAGAAGAAAAGCAAACAGATAGGAAAACAAATTCTGGAAGGATCAATGCACAGGAAAAACGCAAAGAAATCGATATGACTGTAGAGGATAAACCGAAAGTACAAGAACAAGATCTAACAGAAAAGAAAAAGAGAAGGAAGAAAAAGAAGAAGAGTTCGAAAAGAAAGCAGGAAAATAAGATGGAGACCAGAGAAAAACAGGAAATAGAAGGTACAGAAGAATTGTTGGCAACCGACGATAAAACAGAATGGAAGCAGGAAGAAAAAGAAGGTATCATCAGAGAAGTGAAAGGAATAGAAACATGGTGCTCGGAATACCAAAGGGAATTAGAGGATAAAAAGAAAACAGAAGAAAAAATGGCACTGATGGACGAGAATCCAGAATTTTGTGAAGAAGTATTATGGACAGTGAACACATGTGAACAAAAGGTGGATGAAAGAAAAATAAATTGTGGAAAAAACATGGAGAAGGAAATAGAGAAGATTTTAGGCAACCATGGAGATTTTGTTAATAAAGTAAATCAAGTGGTTAAAAATTATGAACTTTCTTTTAAGGGAAAATACTTGGAAAAATTTAAAACGAAAATATATCCAATCCCGTATAAAGACAGGCAATATACGGGGTATTTTAACATTCACGACATTTGTCAGTATCATAAGTAGATTTTAATAACATAGTGAAATAATTTGATCCTAGAAAACTTTTGTCATTTTTAAAATTTAACAAAGAGTTTTCGGCAGATCAAATGGCGGGGATTTGTTATGATATGTAAAATCGAGAAAAATATTGGTTTGTTTAAAAATATTTCAAAATTCAATAACATTAAAATAATTCAGATAAGTAGGATAATATCCAACAAACATTTCGAAGAAGGAGAGTTATTAATTTCTTGAATTACCTGTACTAAACAAAATGTAAGCTTTGCATAAATTATTTCTTTGTTATACTTGAGTGACCCGCATAATTTTAAGTGAAATCCCAAAGACAATTGAAATACATTAATGCAGTGATTAAAGACAATAGAAGGGATTATAGAAAGAGGTTTTTGTTAGTTTTTAAGAATTATAGAAAAATATTATTTGTAAATAAGTTTTAGGAAATTTATAATTATAGGTAAAAATTTGTTTGTTATCGAAATGAAAAAATGGGGGAATTGTGACGAGTTTTGATTGGCGGAGATTGAAAAAGGTGGGATAAGTATGTAGGAAAAAGTTTAGCGAGATTGAGGAGAGGCAGTTGGTTTCCAAGTCTGGGAGAGGAACGGTGATTGTTCTCTGGCGGTTCCTGAAATGTAGCAAGCAGTAGTGGAATGTTAGTGAGTTTTTGTGGAGTTAGTGTATCTGACAGAAGCTGAAGCAGCAAAATATTGTAAGTCATATTTCTCTACTTATATTCCAAGAGTCACTGTTCAGGCCAACGAGAGATTCAGTTTATCGTAAAGAGAAGATATTCCAAGAGTCATTTTTCACTCGGGCCAACGAGAGATTCAGTTTTATCGAGAGGAGAAAGGCTATCATAGTTTGAATGATTTGTGCTTTTGAAGGAGGTCATTAAGGACGATATACTTGCAACAATCTGTGTAAGATTGCTGTTTACATAGGGAGCGGTTGAGAGGAGATAATATAGTCTACAAGGAACAAGGATTTGGACCACTCATCATCAGAGAGAGATATTTTTGTTTCTGCAGTTTTTTTTCTTTTATTGATAACAAAATTTTACACGTAATTGAGAAAGGATATAAATATTTTGATTAGGAGAGTTAGAATAGTTTGGGATTTTGAGTTTTCAATTAATATTGTTTGTACCATAAATTTTGATTGTTCACGTACGGAGAACAAAATTTTGAGAATCCTTATATGAGATTTGTTTATTGAAAACTTTTGAGTGTGAATTATTTCATTATTTTTATTTCAATATATAGTGTTAGATCATATGTGTTTTTTATTATTCCGGTATTCTCTGGACCTTACCTTTCACATGTAATAGCATAGATATTGAAGCACGAATTTAACCCTGAGATAAAAGAATTAAAAATTGTGATAGAGTCATAATCATATCATTTAAATAATTTTAATTAATCAAAAAAATTAATTAGCTAATTATTGCTTGGCGCACCAAGACTTTAAATATCACAATAATATATATATATATATATATATATATATATATATATATATATATATATATATATATATATATATATATATATATAAATTTGTCAATATGAATGTCAGTTAGATAAAATTAAATTATTATAAGAATTTTTTACCGAGTAATCAAAACAAAATATTAAACATTGTGTAACAACACCAATTAATCGCCCAAAGGTAAGTAATCCAGTCAGACAAAACTGGATAACAGATGAAGCCCTTAAAAAATAACTAGAGAATATAAGAAATATTTGTCAAAGTGGTGATAAATAAATAAATAATAGCTTTATTACCCAACAGTTTCCCATTTCTAGGGTAAAACTTTAAGATACATTTTTAATTAGTATACAATCATTAGTAGGTGATACAAAAATATCAAGTAAAAAAATAAGTGCAAAAAATAAGTAGGCGAAAAACAAAATAAAGAGTGAGAACAATATAATTAAACAAATCACTACGTATATAAGAAATAAAAAAAAATACACAAAAAAAAATTAACAATCTAATGTACTCCATGAACCAGTGCGGTGTCAACCAGATGATTAATTGAGCATGAGAAAATATCACAATGGTTGCATATTTTGTTATAATTATTGCACATAATATAAATGGGTGACTTCAGTAACCTATTAGTTCTCGCACGTGGACAAGTAAACACTATAGTCGACCTGGAAGTAATTCTTGGCACATTAAATCTAATTTGACCTAATATATCACTGCAGTCAATACAGTTGTGTAACAACTTATATAAAAATGAAACCGAAAATATAATTCTTCTTAACTCTAAACTTACAATATTAAACCTGTTACATAACAAATCGTAATCATAACCATGGACAGGATATACTCCATCAACCTTAAAAGCTAAATATTTTAAAAGTTTCCGTTGTACCTTTTCAATCTGTTGCATATAACATTTATAAATGGGATACCAAATTAAGCTACAATATTCTAGTTTTGTTCGCACCAGCGATAGATACAGCAGTTTAATCGGTCTTATATCGCTAAAATTTCTACAGTTTCTGATGATAAAACCGTACATTTTCATAGCATCGGATACTTTCTGCTCAATATGGTTGTTAAAGGTTAATTTTGAATCAAATATAACCCCTAAATTTTTAATGCTATTACATTTTTCAAGATCTGACCCCTGAATTACATAATTAAAATCAATCTTATTTTCCCTTCTAGAGTAACTTACTACTTTACATTTATTGACATTAAGAAAAAGTTTTTTTTTTACACACCAAGTATCTATATAATTTAGATCGTTCTGTAAATCTATACAGTTAGCAATTGTTTTAATTTCACAGTATATTTTAAGATCATCCACAATAAAACACAATTTTCTGTTATTGATATCTAAAAATAAATCATTGATATATAATAGGAACAACAATGGACCTAAATTTGATCCCTGTGGAACACCGGATGTAGTACAGATTAATTCTGATATGAAACCATTATAGGATACAAATTGGTTCCTACCTATTAAATAGCTTTCCAGTAACTTTAAAATGTTTCCAGCAAATCCCAAATTTGATAATTTAAAGAGAAGGTATTTGTGATCAAGCTTATCAAACGCTTTAGAAAAATCAGTATATATCACATCTACTTGACCTTGTACATCCAAAACATCTGAAATATATTGAGTTATTACAGCCAAGTTTGATACAGTAGAACGTTTATATAAAGCCATGTTGATAAGGTGATATCCATCCCCTAACAGAAGGGTAAATACGGTTATATAGAGTTACTTCGAAAACCTTTGAAAAATTGGATAACAAAGATACCGGTCTGTAATTGGATACATCAGATTTCGATCCGTTTTTGAATACAGGGCATATTTTTGCATTTTTCCATAACTCGGGATAAGTTCCCGTTTTTATTGATGAGTTAAAAATTTTTTGAAGTGGCTTTACAAATACCCGAGAACAATCTTTCACTAAAAATGCTGGAATATTATCCGGTCCGGACGTCATTTTATTTTTAATTCTTTTAAAGGCTACTAAAATTTCGTTTTCTTGAAATTCGTTAAAATTAATAGTGGGTAAGTAGATATCACTACATTCTTGATTATTTAATACATTGTTGTCGACAGGTAAATAAACTTTTTCAAAAAACATCTTAAAAGCATGGATTATATCGCGAGGATTATTAAATGTATCGCCGTTGTAACACATTTCACCTGGGATTCTAGAAGTTTTATTCTTTGCATGAACATATGCCCAGAAATTATTAGATTCGTTAGAAATACTATTCTGAATTATTTCAAGATAAACGTTATATTGAGCTTTAATCATTTGTTTAATTATTTTTCGCAACCTTTTAAATTCATGCATATAAAGTATATTACCTGTTTTCTTATAATTTGTGATATTTTTTGATTTCAACTTTATCATTCTAATTATTTCCGCATTGTACCATGTAGGATATTGATGTTTATAATTTCTGTATATTGGTACACACATATCAAATAATTCATATATCTTAGCATAAAATAATTCTAGGACTGTATTTACATCATCAGACATATCCAAAAAATTCCAGTCGCAATTAAGAAATTCTGAGTACAGTAAAGGAAAATTTGCTTTTTTAAAATTATATCTTTTAGTTTTAGAATGAGCCACAAAACTGGATTCCTTTTTCTGAAAATCATTAATATTTATCATTAATGCTGGATGATGTAAATCTTCTTGAACAAGTGGTGCATTATCATACACATACATGACATGTATCTGATGATATAACTAAGTCTAACAATCGATTTAAATTATTTCCCACCTGATTATACTGATTTAAATTAAACAAACACATGAAGTCTAGCACTGCCGATGTCTTCACATCAGATCTATTTTGATCAATATACTTTGGAATGTTAAGGTCGCCCAGGCTCTAACATTTCAAAAAAATATTCAAAACCTTTCAATTTTAATTTGTCAGGAATATATAATACTGAAACATAAAACTTTTTATTTCCTGTGCGACACTCAACAACCAACAAATCAACTAGTGGAAAATGTAAATCAAATGTTGAGACATCAACAACAACACACTCAAAATTTGACTTAAGTGCCAACAGTACACCTCCACCAGTCGATTTATTAACTACATCCAACTTTCGATCTTTTCTAAAAACCTGATAGTCATCATTAAACAATTCCGAACTAATAACATCAGAGTTGAGCCAAGTCTCAGTTAGAGCAATGACATCAAATTCACATTCACTAACACTAGAGTAAAAATCAATTACTTTGGAATTCAAACCACGCACATTCTGATAGTAAACCTGAAGATCTTGGCTTGTAAAACTGTTGGGACCTATCTGTTTAAAGTAACAATTTTTGGGATGCCATCCAAGTATTTAATTCTAAATTGTCCTGTATTGTTAGCGTTCTTAGCTTCTAATTCTTCCTTTAATTGTTTGTAGTATGCAATTTCTTTTTTCGTACGGTCATATGAAATTGACACATGGCTGTAGATACCAGTTTTCAGAACCTTGGCTTGTCTGATTAATGCTGAGACGTCATTTTCATCTTTAAGTGTAATCTTGATCGGACGATTTTTACCTAGTGCTGGTTGTCCAAGCCTAAATATTTTGAGTTCATTGACATTCACGCTAGTATTCATACTTTGAATTATTATTTGGACTTCCTGTGTATCATTATCATTGCGACTATTGGGAGGGAGCTGAGTATTTTGCTCAGGTACACCAAATAAAATAGCATTGCGTTTGCGTTTTCTACGCTCGTTTATTTCCTGAATGACTTCTTCCATAACCAACATGGTTGAAGAATTCTTCATTGATTGGTTTTCATTTTTAAGTACTTGAATATCAGTTTGTAAAGTTAAAATTAATGCTTTCAGATCTTTTATTTGGTTCCCAACCTGTCTACAACTCATGCAGGACCAATCGAATCCTTTATCATTATCATTAAACAATTCCAGCTCTACATTACTAACATTCACACAGGTATGTCTAAAAATTCTATTGCAAACGGAACATTTTATCATTAAATTCGATTTATACGATTTACTACAGCAGGAACAAATCATATTCGAAGTCGAAGGCATGATAAAAACCGTTGAAGATACGCCTAAGTATTTATACAGTAATTAGGAATTCTCGTTGTTGTTATTGTTATCTTAATTGGTGTTACAATTGTAGGTTAGGACGTATAAATACAAAATATTGACTAAAAATTCTATCAAAAACTACTTTTAGGAAGATAAATTTTTTACTGTTTATGTCCGTATATTTAACTGCAAATATTTGTGTGGTTTCACAATCACTTTCACCTCATTACACGAGTTTTTAAAAAAAATGATAACAGTACCTTGAAAACACCTTCGCACTTAATAGCAAGCAACGCACAAGACAACGTGATAGCAGAATAGTTGAAGGCGAATCCAGACCAGGTCGAGAATCCCAAGTTCCTTATGTCCGAAGAGACTCCTAACACTGTAAATAAAGAAAGAAAATTTATATAAAGTTTGTACGAGATAACCAGTCGAGGCGGGAAAACCATTTAGCCGAAAGAGTGCTATTATTATTATTTTGAAACAAGTCGGAGGTTTAATTTTGGAGAGAATCTGAACGACTACTTTTGGAAGGAGGAAGCAGAGCCACACGTGTTTGGAAAATTGGACAGTTCTGCGGGAACACAATCCGGGGACTAGATCAGTATCCGTCGGGAAACATCGCAGAAAGTAAATCAAAAAGCCAGTCAAATTATTTGTGAAATAAGCGTTGTATTTGTAAAATATATGTTTTTTTTTTAAACCCATATCATAAAATATTTGATTAAAAAGAATTGAATTCACAAATCAGATAATTGGCACAAAATAAAATTTTGTTTGTTTTTTAAGAAAGTTAATTAGAATAATTTTTACAATAAATTCAATAACTTGGTTTAAAAGGTAGATAACAAAATTAAGTTTTCTTTTGTTCTGAGGAATAGATAATAAATTGTACACGATCTTTATTTTTATATTTCTATATGGTATTAAAATCAATGGTATTTAAAAAAAAGGTCATAAATTGTGTATATCATATTTATTCTCCTTGTCTATCCTAAAGAAAGCCAGCATCCAGAAAATACTAGAAGCCACGAATTGAAGGTAAAATATTTTTGTTTGTATTAAAGAACCCTGAGAAATTAAATCTAATTAAATTTAATTTAATTCAATTAAACTTAACTTAATTTAAACTTAAACAGATCATAATAATATATTAACATTAGATTTTACCAATATAAAATACGTTATAACAATAATAGAATATTCTGCGTAGGTTGAACATCTAATCCACGAAGCCACAATTTAATGAAACGTATCATGTATCCAATGTATTGTTATATTCGACCGACGTTAAATTCGCAAATAACTTAATTGCTAAGATACAGGTAGTAAAAGAAACTAATAACTAGAGATCAATTAAGTTTTGTAAAGTTAAGCCATTATCGCTCTACCAGGGTTAAGTTTTGCTCCTATTTTGTACGTCAGTGAGGCGATTGTTTTTTAATATGTTCATATTTGAAAAAAAAGTAACAACTTTTTTGTAGGTATTATAGACTTTTTTCAGATCGGGATAGATAGTTAGAGATGTGATAGAGTTTGAGTAATTCAAGCCTCAAATCACAAATTGTGTGCATGGCAACATGCGATTTGTATGCAGGGTTATTGCCCTGCAAAACAAATATTTTAGATAGCTTTTAGCATGTAACTTAATAATTTTTTCTCTTCTTCTTCTTCTTCTTCTTCTTCCTCTTTATAAGCAATTCTGCTTATTCATTGCAGATTAATAACTCTATGGAATGTTACCACTCCATCTTTTGCGCGGTCGTCCGATACTTATTCTGCAGATCATTCATTTATCTCTTGTCATTTTGACGACACGGGTCTCCCCCATTCTGCTTATTCTGCAGTCATTTTTTTCTATTTAATGTTCATTCGTTTATACACTGTACGTTACATTTTTTTCTAATGTACCTAATAATTTCTTCTAATTACCTTCTAATTTCGATACCTCAGCGTATTTTCTGTACTTCTTCTCAGTACTCTTATCTTTGCCGATTCCAGTAGCCTTTGTGTTGTGACTGTGTCGGGTCTTGTTTCTGAGGCATATATTATGTCGGTATTGTTCTTATACTAGCTTTATAAATTCTTGACTTCATCTCAATGTAAACGTACCTGTTTCGCCATATAGTGTTATCAAGGCATTCTGCCAGTCTATTTGCTTTTTGTACTTGATCTCCCACTTCTTTGTCCAGATTTCCATAACTAGACAGTGTAATTTCACGGTATTTTATTTCCATTACTTGTTTAATACTGATGCCATCAATTTCTATTTTACATTTGATTGGTTCTTTGCTGATTGATATTATTTTAGTTTTCATAAGATTGTCATATTAAATTCTTCTGCTCTTATGTTAAATATATGTACCAATCTTTGCAGACTATCTTCATCTTGAGCTATCAATATTGCGTTGTCTGCGTAGTAGAGTATTTTTACTTGTTTCCCATTCTGTATCTTCTTGCTTGGTAAACCCTTTTATGATTTCATCCATAATTAAATTGAAGAGCATATTGCTCAATGAGTCTCCCTGTATTATTCCACTGCTTATTTCTATAGGTTCTGTAAGTTGTCCAATTTTTTTGACTTCCTTTTGATTTGGTAGATGTTTTCAATAGATTTTATAATATTTAGGGAAACTTCTCTATTATACAGAAGATGGCTAACATCTTTGAGTCTTACTCTGTCAAATGTTTTATTTAAGTTAATCAGACACAAAAATGCTGGTCAATCATACTCTAGCGATTTCTCACTATTTTGCTTTATGACGAATGTTGCAGCTGTACATGATCTTCCAGCACGAAAACCCTCTTGTTTATCTGCTAAATTTATCCTCTGATTCATAAGTTTTTGTAACATTTTAGTTTCAGTTTTAGGGTAGTATTTAACAAATTTATACTTTTGTAGTTTTTTGGCTATTTGCATCTCTCTGTTTGAATAGTAGAATTAATTCGCTCGTTCTCCATTCGTTCGGTAATTTATTGTGTTTTATAATTTTATTAGTTAATGTTGTTAATTGTTCCGTCATTGCTGTTCCACAATATTTCAGTAATTAGTTTGGTTTGCATAATTTCGAGTTACGATTCTCGCCTTATCCAGAAAATTAATCATGATTAATTTCTGATGATTACTTTTTGGAACTCTCAAAAACTGAAGCAAGATTTTTTCAAAAAAATTTGCGATTGTTGCTTTATTTCTAGTACTCCAGTCATTCGAGCTATTCACCTCTCAATTTTATCGGACTGAACCGATTCACTTGAAATTCGGTGTGTTGTTGATGGAAAAGTGCTCAAATAACAAAAGTGTTATTATGCTGATGGGTGCTTCCGCCCCAGTTGTGGTTGTCACACCTTCTCGAGGGTAGAAATTCTTTTGCTCAAAATAATCACGGGAATCCATAGAGGATTTACTTCTAAGCTACTTTTGTTCTATAGAGTTGTTTCAGAAAGTCAATACTGTTTGAACAATTTATGGCTGAAAACAGCGAATCTTTATTGAAAATGTCACAATTTTTTAACATTTTTTGATGAATAGTCGATATATAGACTCAATTGTCGTTGAAAGGAGACATTTTTTTGCAAATATTTGGATCAATGTATTTAACGTTAAATTGAAAAAAAAGGTTGATTTTTCGGGGGTAATGATATTAAAGTTTTTTTATAGTTCATAAAAAGACTTCAAAATAAGCAATACGAAATGTCATTTGCATGTAAACTAAGTACGTTACAGCTTGTAAAAATGGACTTTTTGAATATTTTAAGGAAAAAGGGCAGTATAATTAACCTAATCCAGCAGAATTAAAATTAATCGTTTTCCTTTTACATTACACTTTATTTCAGTGTTGTTTATTAGATCCAGGAGTTTGACTGGTTTAAAATGCATTATTTTTGAAAAAAAGTATATTAAATTGTATCGTATATTTTGAAAATTTCTACAAAATTGTTCTTGTTTTTAAAATAACTTAAAAACTACAATATACATGTAAAAAATGAAGAGTACAAAAATGTAATTCTTTTTTCAATAAATACTCTCTTTTTTATAAACTTCTGTACCGTACAAAACAATGGAGATATCACCGATTAAAATGTATGTCTTTGTCTGAACCTCCCCTGTTTCGAGAGCTTCCAACCTTAAATTTAGAAAATTGAAGAGTAGTTTGGCTTTCTAATGAACATAACCTTGTATCCCTTGAAATTACCTTTCAAATAGCTATATATGCATATATCAAAGCTTGAAAATTAACTGACTTATTGAAGAAAATCCAATGATATTTTTGGAAGATTATTTTGGAGCTTGAAAATATACGTATTTTGGAGCTCTCACGGTATCTCAGTACGCAAAATAGTTTTGTAGATGAATATCTCGGCACCAACAAATAATATTGAATGCTTTGTACTCTTATTAGCAAAGAGGGCAACGACCAATTTTTTATTGATTTAAATACATATGTATATAATTTTAATATGTACAAAACTATTTTTAGGGTTGTAGTCGTCTTTAGGGGCATTTTTTTGGAGATATAGGGTTTAAACTAAAGAAATATCGTTTCATAAGCGAGGAATGAATTTTTAGTTATTTTAATGGAAAATTAAAACATTTTAAACTATAAAAAATAGACTATTTAAGTATTTTTTCATGAAACATCATTTCACGAGCGATGAATGAATTCTTAATCATTTTAATTTATATGTTAAGCATTTTACATCGTAAAAAATATTTTTTAACCTTTATTTACGTCATAAGCACTGGTTTTTAAGGGTTGAAAATTTGTATTAAAGTACAAATTATCAAGAAATATATTTATTTTACTTAATTCAGTCAGATTTTAATGCATAAAACGCTTAATATGGTAATAAGCCACAATTAAAGTGGAAATTGAAACGTCAATAAACGTACTTTAACCTTTAATTGTGGCTTATTTCCATTTAAATAGTAATTACTATAAAACGCATAAGCTCGCCTATGCACTATATTGATCTTAGTGTATTAGATACAGCTATTAGATGATGCTCGATTAGACTGTATAGTATGAACTTTGTCGGTGAGTTACCGAGGTTGGCCGTAAGGTCAACAACGTAACAACTTTAAAGAAAAACGATTAACTTGGCCAAAAATATAAATTTTCGCAGATGGCCAATGAAAGAAGGTAATTTCCGTCGATTAGAATTATTTGGTTGAAAGCTATGAAGCTATTGTGATTTCTTCTTCTTATGTGCCATTTCCACCACGAAGGTTGGCTTTCTTCATGGCAATTCTGATCTTGGAGTTTGCTGCTCGGAAAATTTGAATAGAACTGCCAGCTAACCATTCGCTGAGGTTTTTTAACTAAAACATTCTTCTTCTTTCTATGTTGCCCTTATTTCTAGTCTTTTCCTGCGTAATCACTTGTAACAGATGACATTTCTATATGCGTGTAGTATATCTCAGTTATTGTAATTTTCTCGTTTTACTTGTCAATATGACCTCTTTTTATTTGATCATCTTGTGCAGTACTACTTGATTAATTATTTTGTCCTTCCAGGAGATTTTCAATATTTACGGTATGTTCACTTCTGAAGTTCTTCCAAATTAGTCATGCATTTCTTATTTAGCCACTACAGGCCTCTACACCATACAAGATTGAAAAACCATAACATTTAGCTATATGTACTTTCAATTTTAATATCAGGTTTCGATTACAAAGTATCTGTTTCGTCTTATTAAACGCACTACGGACACGGAGTTTCTTTATTCTTATTTTTATTTCTCGGGTATTTTTAATTGACTCGTTAATATTTGTTCCTAGGTAATTGGAATTTAGTACTAGTTCATGTCTTACCATAACATGTCATATCATATTTTAAGCCCTCTTTTTCGTGCCTTATTATTATTTGTTACTTAGCTATACCATTTTTGTCATATATACAAAGTGACGTCACTCGTATTTAAAATTTCCAGATCAACAGAATCAACCTTAGAGTTGAAATTTTCCTACACCTAATAATACGACGCCCATACGGAACTACTCGATCTTTTATAGGCGTCAACATGTTATAATAATCAGAAAAATGTAATCATGATTATATTGGGAATTTTAGAATTATATTGATTCAATAACCAAAAACATTTGTTATTATTAATAATATAAATTTTATGAAATAATTGTTTAAGTTTAATGTTCCACAAAATAATAATTTTAATTAAATAGATTAAACAATCGTACGCCACTGATACGGGAATACTTCAAATATCAATGACAGTTCAGCGTTTTCCCAAATTGTTTAAAGTGTTGCCGCTTTTTAGGGTAATATTGTTGTTTATGTTTTGATTTCCAACACAATTTGATCACAATGTATTATATATTAATAAATTGTATTTACAAATACATATTAAATTTAGTTTAAGAGCTTTCAAAACTAATTGTTGTTGTATATTGTGATTGTGCTACGCCAAAACAACTAATTAGTCTGTAGAAAGCTGATAAGCTTTAATATATTATTTTGAAGAAGAAATAATGAAGGCACGTTTTTACTATTAATACTCTAAAAGAAGTAAGTTTAACATTTAGAATATATCATTTTATATTAAAATGTTTTCTAATGTTATTTTAGTGTGTTGCAGTAGTCTTAAAACTAAGTGCATCTACTGTTAATAATACTTCTCAAAGTGTTAAAAATAATGAAATTTTAAAATCAATTTTAAAATCTTAAAAGTGTGATTATTCCCTTTATTTTTAAATTCCAATTGACTAAAAAAATAGTTGACATTTTAAAAATTCCTCACCTATTAAATATTCTGATGTTTTGGCAACGCTGTAGGGTTCTGACGCTGTATATATATATATATATATTTCATAAAATTAAGAGAACCAATATCAATAAATTTAATAAGTTCAGATTAGATAGTTTTGACAGTATTGATTTCAGGGAGAGTTGGTTTAAAAACCTCACAGACTTAGAATTTCCTGTAGAAGTTAAAAAGTTGCTGGCTTTAGGTCCTAAGTTCGCTTTGCTTCCTAACAAAAAAGATTTTAAAGTTTCCTCTTTGTTGGCAGACATCGAAAACATTTTAAGACCAATTGAGAATGTCGATAAGGACATTCTAAGGTCCAAATGCACTAATATAATTACTAACTTTCTCAACAAAGATAAAAAAGACCATTTCTTAAATAAATATTATATCAAATGCAAAACTTTTTTGAAACATCACCCTGAGATCAAGATTGTCCAGAGCGACAAAAGCAATGTCACTGTAGCAATGTACACTAGGGACTATATACAAAAATGTGAAGACTTACTCACTCACACTAAATATTATAAAAAGTTGAACAATAATCCCGTGTGTACTTTGCAACAAAAGGCTAATGAACTAGTTTCTGATTTGGTAAAGGAGGATCAAATAGATCAATCAGTTGGTAAAACTTTGAAAATTTACAATGCAATTCTTCTTCTTAAAGTGCCTATCCGTTCCGGATGTTGGCGATCATCACGGCTATCTTTACTTTATTTATTGCAGCGCGGAACCGTTCAGTGGTAGTCGTGTTATACCACTTTCGTAAATTTTGAAGCCAGGAAATGCGTCTTCTTCCCGGTCCTCTCTTACCATTTACTTTCCCTTGGAGAATCAGCTGGAGAAGGCCGTAACGTTCTGGATTTCTCATTACATGTCCTAGATATTCCAACTTTTTAGTTTTGACGGTCATGAGAATTTCACATTCTTTCCCCATTCTACGCAGGACCTCCACATTAGTAACTCTGTCAACCCAGGATATACGTAAGATGCGCCTATAACACCACATTTCGAAAGCCTCGAGCCGATTCATAGATGCAACAGTCAGTGTCCATGCTTCCATTCCGTAGAGCAGAACTGTGAATATGTAACAGTTCAATAGACGGCATTTTGTTTTTAATGATATGTCTCGACTGTTGAAAATGGTTCTCATTCTAACGAATGCTGCTTTTGCTTTTATTATTCGCTGTTTAATTTCTGTTGAGTGGTCCCATTGGCTATTTAAATTGGTGCCTAGATATGTATATTGCTCGACTCTTTCGATATTCTGTTGGTTGATTGTAAGTTGAGCGTTTAGTATTGGTTTTTTACTAATTGTCATAAATTTGGTTTTCTTTATGTTAAGAGCTAGTCCGTATCTGTTGCTGACTTCTGTTATGCGATTTGTTAATATCTGTAAGTCATTCAGATTATCGGCAAAAACTATAGTGTCATCTGCATATCTAATGTTATTCAACAATGCAATTGCTCCTAGATTTTATGCTCTCCCAAAAATTCATAAACCTACTCTGTCTATGAGACCAATAGTGTCCTCAATAGGTACACCTAGTGGCCCCATAGTAAGTTTTTTAACCAATATTCTCACAGAAACGTACAGTAATAACAATTAGTTTTACATTCAGGACTCTTTTAGTTTCAGTTCTTTTATTAATAACTTAAAATTACCTACCGACTATAAGCTCGTTAGTTTTGATGTAGTGTCTTTGTTCACTAATTTACCATTACACACAATATTGGTTAGCGTTGAGAAACACTGGGATGACATATCAATGCACACAGCCCTTAACTTAGCTAATATCAAAAAACTCATTTCTTTTGTTTTTGACTCCAATGTTTTTATTTTTAATGATTGTTACTACAAACAAGTCTTTGGTACTTCAGTGGGTTCCACTATATCACCAATACTGTGCAATTATGTCTTAGACGACTTGATTGAAGACTGTTTGCAACAAATTAATTTTGAAATACCGTTAATAAAGAGATACGTGGATGACTTAATCTTGGCACTACCTGCAGACTTTATACATTCTACGTTAAATGTGTTCAACCAACGAAACCCACACTTGCAACTCACGTGCGAGGAGGAGCGGGAGGGATCTTTGCCTTTCCTTGACATGAGATTGCATAGAGGTGAGGATAATGTTGTGAAAACACAATGGTATAGAAAACTCATATGTAGCAATAGATTCATAAGCTACCATTCTTACCATCCTCCTAGGATGAAAACTAATTTAGTCCTAGCGATGAAAGAAAGTGTCAAAAGGTTATCTCATCCGGATTATCTCCAACATGATCTCAACCTCTTACGTAATATTTTTGTTGAAAATTCATATCCTCTAAGACTGATTAATAAATTAATTTTTAATGTTCCTTTTGTTAATAGAAATAACATACTTACTATGTCACAATCAGTGCCCTCAGCACAAAATAATTCTGCTCCAACAAGTGTGTATTTTTATGCCCTTCCATATATTCCGAAACTAACCGTTGAACTCACTAAGATTTTCAAAGATTTTAAGAATATCAAAATAGCTAACAAGAACATCAAAACCATACGGTAGCTGTATAGTAAAATAAAACAACCCCTAACCACTCTAGAGACTACAGATGTTGTTTATTGCATTCAATGTACTGAATGTCCATCCACGTACATTGGTGAAACTGGAAGGAATCTGTCTAGCCGTATCATTTCTCATAAGAGTGATTGTAGATTAAACAAACCTACTTCCTACTTGTGCTTTGGCAGAGCATACTATCGATCTAGAACATAAGATAGATTTCAACAATGTAAAAATATTAGCCAGAGAGAAAAATTAATTTAAGAGAAAGAGGTTAGTCTTTGTATGTGGGTATATTTTATTTTATAAAAACCCTTAAAAGGGCAACATTACAAGCACGAACGTTTTCGGAACAACTGTTCCATCATCAGGTTAAAATGCAGGTTAACATGCCTGAGCCACCAAAATATTTGGGTAAAAACCCTTTAAATTGAAAAATGTTACCGAAGAATGTACATGATGTTTATAATATTATATGATGTTTAATATTTTAATTAGATTTTACTTCAGGTAACATACACCCATGCTTAAGTGAGTTCCAGTGTCCGGACACTGGAACTCACTTAAGCATGGGTGTATGTTACCTGAAGTAAAATCTAATTAAAATATTAAACATCATATAATATTATAAACATCATGTACATTCTTCGGTAACATTTTTCAATTTAAAGGGTTTTTACCCAAATATTTTGGTGGCTCAGGCATGTTAACCTGCATTTTAACCTGATGATGGAACAGTTGTTCCGAAAACGTTCGTGCTTGTAATGTTGCCCTTTTAAGGGTTTTTATAAAATAAAATATACCCACATACAAAGACTAACCTCTTTTGTTATACGTGGTATACAGCCAGCTACAGGAATTATTTTCCTTGTGGATTTAATTTAAGAGAACTTTATTAAAGATGGTACATATCAGCAAGAGTGATAATAACAATCTGAATAAAAGATCTGAGATCCAGAATCTTAGCAAAATTTACAATTTTATATTGACTTTTGACTGAGCTATTTTGCATCTCAGAGTTTTCTTTTTCTCTTTTCTCTTTTTTTTAAATTTCATTATTAATTGAATATTTTTGATCAAACTTCAGTTACTAATTCAGTTTTGTTTTGTTTGAGTTATTATTTTTTCTAAACCTATGTACTAAATACTATTTTCTTTCGATTGCTTATGTTATAATTAACATTTTTAATTTCCCGCTTAATTTCAAGTTGGTAATACAGTTGGTAGTACTCAAAATTCATAAACAGTATTTTGTGAGACGTTAGTTTCAAAGTTGTTTTTTGTATTTTCTTCAAACTATTTAAACAATAATTTTCCACCCACTTTCTCTTTCTGCTCGTGAAATGTGACTGAAATCAAGCTTGCAACGACGACTGTTTTAACATGTCGTCCTTCATTTTGTATTTAACTTTTAACGTATTTATTAATTTTTAAAGTGTCTTTTTAACAGTAACAGTTTTAAGTTTAGTTGCAATTTCAGTATTATCATGTTATTTAACGTTGTTTATGCCACGAATCTTACATTCGGGTAAGATTTTTATAGTTTTTTATAGCTTTTTTTGCACCATTCAAATTGTTACAACATAGTAATTTTCTTTGTAGACCTTGATAAAGGTGGCAAAAAACCACCGAAAGCTTGGATTCAGAATAAATAGTACGCCTTAGCAAAGCTCTATTTTTTATTGACTATCACACCCAAAAAGAAAAAAGTATTTACATATATATATATATATATATATATATATATATATATATATATATATATATATATATATATATATGCTGGTTAGAATAATTTTTCTGATTGGCCTGAATCTATTTCGATAATCACCGATTGTATTTTTGGAGTATTCTAACAATCTGTTATAGATAATACCAGAAAGTCTTATGTTCTTTCTTATATTTGGGCTGTATAAGCTTTTTTACATATTTAAAGAGAAGAAGGAAATTCTGCATACAGACACCTGCGCCTCACCCAGGTAGCGTTGGGTTCCTAATACCCTAACGAAGTTGTGCCAGACAAGATGCCCGAGGGAGTTAGACCTTTGACACTTCGTCCCATCACCACTCCGAGACGGTCCAACTAAAAACCTCTCCTTTGTCACTCCAGACATCAGGATGGAAGGGCTGGTTAAGGCAAAACATCTCTCCTGGGACTGTATAACCTAAACTGGCCATTCATCGGGCATTTGCTCCTTGGTCCATATTATTATTATTATTTAATGAATTCTTCCCCATAGTTTGAATCCTCCATGTTTTAATAATTCTGAAGAAATTTCGTCCGTCTCTGGCGCTTTATTGTTTTTTAGTTTTCACTTTTCATCGTTTTTTAGTTTATTTATTCTCTGAACCACTTCTTTATAACTGGGATTTTTAATGTATTGTTTAATACGTTAAGATTTTCTTCGAGGTCCTTTTTCCATCACCTTATAATTTTTTGCTTCTTGTTAGTACGAGGTGTTCCTTTAATTTTATAAATAAGTGATAATCACTTAATGCTATGTCCAGACTGTAGAGGGATGGGGCATAACAGTCCAGCCAAAATCTTTTGCTCAGTTTCATGTGAAACATGAGACTGAGCGTTGTCATGGAAACGCTTCACACCACTGGACATAAATTGTGGTATAGGAAGTTTCAGAAATACGCAAAGCAAGGTCGTTAATGGTAAACCTTTGATCTTCAAGCAATATTTGTTCAACTTTTTCTTTTCGAAAAGTTGTTTCAGTTTTATCGGAGAGTTTCGCTCCGATCTTTACCGTGAATTTCGGTTCTGCCTTTACTGAATTCTCTACACTATCTGCGAACATGTTGAACAGATATGCACTTTTCTCCATAAACTTCGATTGACTGACGAAGAATGTCAATAAGCGAAATCCGTTTTGCATTTAAAAACCTATCAGCCTGGAATATTGTAAATCCTAAATACTTTTAAAAAACGTCATTTTTAAGAGGAAGGATGAAAGGTTTTTTTCGTTAAAGATCGGTGTTCCTGTTTTTTTGCTTCATTTTTTGAATATGTTTTTGTCAATAAATTGTTTTTACTTTTTGATTTCGATAGGAAATTTAATTTTGAACAACGTTTCTGTAGATGTATATGTACGGAAACCGAATAAAATTTACCCAAAATGATCCTAGTGAATTCAGTAGAACAAATTCACCCGTTTCTTAAAAACGCATTCTTTAAATGGTATCACTCCGCGGTTTTTTCATATTTGGAGGTCTATTGACCATATAAAATAATAAAACCCCTCTAACGTTGTCGTTCCATTATAAAGTACATAATCAACAGCCTATTTTAGAAAATTTTGTTATTCTTGTTTCTTTGTTAAGTTATTAAATCCTTCAACATTCAATTTTCGGATATTAGTTATGTCTGTTGTGTATCCTTTTGAGACGATGATGTGGTCAATTTGATTTTTCGTATTCTCTGGAAGTAAGTACTGACAAGTACATAATTACTTGTTGCTGCGAATTGTCATTTTGACAGGTTTCAGTATGCAAACTATGTTTCCCAAATATATTTACAAATATTTTCCCAGCTTAGGATTAAAATCGTCTACTGTTATAATAGCATATTGTCTTCACATGCCTCCTGCAGCTCTCCATAGAATATTTCAACCTCTTCTTCATTAGTCATTTCGGTCGGTGCATATACATTAGGGAGTGTTCAAGTATTACGTAACGCAATTTTTAAAGATTTTTAACCCCTTCACCCCCATATAATGCTACGAAACGTTTTGCTGTACATCCTCGCCCTACCTAAACATTAAAGTGACTATTTTTATCTAAAGTTGCGAAAAGTAGCGCAAAGTTGGTAAAATACCTTTGTTTATTGTTTTAATCGTATTTGCGGCAATAATAAATAAAATAAAAGATTACTTTAAGCTGAAGTATTTTGTACCGGTCTCCTCGAAGACCATGTCCTATTATAGGTATAAAATCTTTCTTATAATAATAGTTTTTAATAACTCACGAACGGCATTTGCTCTATTTGGTTGATCTGCATCGCTGTTCAGGGCACTCAATCACATGGTAAGAGTTGGTTGTTACCACTTCAATTTTCCACGATCAAGTCTTTTTTCGAGCTGGGAGTTTGTAAGTTTCATTTAAAAATGTAATCTTTTATCATCGACCTAGTGTCCTAATCATTACAATATTTCTTACTTTAATTATGTAATTTAAGGGCCATCTGACCTCGTTATGTGGCTAGTTGCAATTACTATATAGATGGTTTTCACTGATGATGGTCCGATAGGATTGAAAATATTCTGAGAATTTAGAAATCCATTTTGGATAATTTTTAAATATTTTTAATAAATTTTATACTACATATTTTACTAAAAAAGTTTTTACTTCATAGCAAGTTTTTTTATTAGAGTATGTATTCAATTTAAAAAAACTGACTACAGCAACGTGTTTCTGTGTATTACTGACAACGAAAACAAAATAAAAAGGACGTACAGTACAGTCGAAGGATTCCCCGTAAAACCTTAATAAAATGAACAAAATAACGACATTGTATAATACAATCGAGGGATTCCCCGTAAAACATAAACTAAAGGGATTGCCAACTTGGGAGAATTTAATTCCATAGTTTTTTTATTTAAGTAATGTATTTATATCTATAGTTTATAAGTTGTTCTATGTTGTCTAGTTTATAAGTTGTTTTACGCGTTGTTCGAAACCTCCTCCCGTCACTGTACCGCATCGTAATGTTTTACAAGACCCCCCAAATTGCGTTATGTAATACTTGAACGACCCCTTAACCATTGCCACGTTATGCAGTTTACCTTTGAGTCTAATGGTGCAAATTTTGTCTAATATTGGTGTTAATGTGATAATGGATTTTCGCAGTCTTTTGGTTAGGTACCTATTATAATCCCTAATCCTCTTTCAGCTTGTCTGATTTCGTTTTCGGAGTAGTATAGTGGGAATTTATTTTTACGAATTTCTTCATGGCTCTTCCATCTGATTTCCGGCGGTGCCAATATTTCAACTTTGTATTTTCCAAGTTCTTCTGTCAAACTAAACATAGATTCTACCTTTAAAAAGGTTAGCACATTCCAGGTTCCAAATTTTAAATCCATAATCATCTCCATTTTTTTTATGAGGTCGTCGTTGTGAGATCCGTCCGTTTGTCTCATTAACCATTGTATTCGCAACAATCGGGATTTAAAAGGGAGGTTTATTAGCCCTTCGCTTGACCTCCTATTCATCGGAGGACCAAGACCCATTCTTCGTCAGCCCTGGCCCCAACTTCCACTGGGGGTTGGTTGACCAATCTCCAGTACCAATATCCAGTCGGGTTGCTCAGGTTACCGGTGTGTACCAACTTGGAGGTGAAGATAGGAATTTAGTAGGAGAAACTGAGTGATGCAAACAGGATACAGCACCATGTAACGCGCTACACTACCCCTTTACACACCTAAACAAGATGATTATTGATTTCTTTTCCGGCTGTTTCGTTCGCAAAGACTTTTTTAATTACTTCTTCTGAGGAAACGTCGAACAAAGTTGGAGATAATACATAGCCCTACACAGCTTTTGACTTTAATTTTATCTGATACAGAGGTTGCTACAACTTCTTGTTCATAGTAAACATTGTTTATTATTCGAATGTCTCTTGTATGTCTTAATGTTTTTATTTTTAACTAAGGTAGGTTACCCAAATAAGGCCACATTAACGTTTTAAACTTTTTTAAAAGGAGGCATTTAAATTAGGTAATAACAAAATAGCCTTAAATGTCAGTTAACTTACTGACAACCTATACTACTTTTGTTTTTATTGATATATTGTAATAAATATTATTTGTTTTTAATTTTACTTTTTTTGCAAATTGGCCTTATTAGAGCAAGGTATTCCAAATAAGGTCAATAAAAAATAAACCATTTTGTGTTCATTTAGGTTAAAAAGAAAGACAACTGACTAAAAATGAAAGTCAAATTTATTTTACATATGTTGGGAAATTAAATAATATAATTTTGAATTACTTATTTACATACTTACATTTAAGTGAATATATTTCAAAAAGTACATTTTGGGCAAATAAATGCGTCTTTGTCGGATTGTGTAAGTCCTACGCATTCTTCGTGCACATACCGTCTACAGGATAAGCACATCCTCATATCTCTGATCTGGTCGTCGTCACAAACGAAGCAGTACCATGATTCCTTATGGGATAGGTCTCGCTGTGAAGACTTTGTTGATGGCTTCTTAATTGTACCACTTATAGACGCTTGTGATGGATCAACAATTTGACTTCAGATTCTTTTTTGATTTTCATTTGGAGACGTTTGGGCTGTTCATTTGTCTTTTTCATAGTTTTCGGTGCAGCGTCGCCTTTATCAGAAGGAGCATCAAACAAGTTAACCACTAGCTTTTAGGCTCGTGAATTAATGGATTTTTTTCTTTAAATCCTTTTATTTTAAAATTGGGAGTGGACAACATTTCTGTGAAGGACGTGTTTAGCTTAGATGTGGTGTCGCAGGACCCATATCTTCATTGTCTGATGTGTTATGAATCAAGTACTTTAAAGAATCATCACTTTTAGAGATAACATCTTCGTATTTGGAAGAACGTTGAGGAAGTTAAGTTTTGATCCTTTTATCTGAAGATTAATTCACCGATTCTGCAGAAGTATTTTGTTCACTTTCTGTACTTTTCTTCTAAGTTGTGGAAGTGTTTGGATCTTGAAAATTTCCATTTTTATCATTGGGATTCTTAACTTCGGTTAGGCACAAAGGTGCTTAAGCGTTCTCTGGAATCACTGATGGATTTAAAGGGTATATTCCCGTAGGTTTGAACCCAGAGATAATATTTCCTGGTGTCATATTCTTAGATCAAATTTGAGAAAATATTCGTCCAAAGACTGTGCGTCTTATATAGGCTGTCGCTCATAGATTGTATTGCTTGGTAGACAAAATAGAGTAATCTACTCTCGCACTCCGTTTTTCCCTTTTTTGGCAAAAAGTTCCTGTTGGTGGTGCAATGTCAAACTGCAGCCCTTTTCATAAATGTTGTAAATATTCTAAGGTTTTCCGTCAACATTTAATTCCTCCATGATTAGCTTCAATTTGTAAAGTAATCAGTAACTTAACTTTCTTAAGTTTAACTTGATCTTGCTGGATTCAAATTTTGTGTTTTACGCCTAGCCACATCACGGTGGCGACCAAAAAATAGTATCAGCCACTTACGCCGAGCTTTTGCTTTCATTGAGTTAAAAGTGTGTGGAATATTGTTAATAGAAAGAAAAAACACTTCTTCCAATTATCTCGCCAGTAATAGGCATTCCAACGTCAGCTAGATGAAAGATTCTTAAGCAAAGTTCAGTTTCTTAATCAAATGATAAAATCGTGTTTCTATGTAATTTTCTAGTTAGCATACCTGTTGCCAAATAGTTTCGAAAAGTCCTTCTAGGTATCTGGAATTCCTCTGAAGCCTGGTTGACAGACATTCCAACAGCATTCAAGACATACTTTATTTGCTCTTCGGTCCATTCAGTTCGCTTTTTCTTACTGCATTTGGCTCCATCTTGTTTAAAATATATAAACAAAAATCGTTAGTTCGGTGCCATTCAACATAGTAATAAGCTTTCATTTATAAATAGTAAGATAGTTCTACATATTCACAATGTTTAAAGGTCAATTAAGAGAATAAAATCTGTATTATTGCCATTGTCCTAATAAGGCCAGGGCTTGCAATACGCGCTGGCCTTATTAGGGCACCCTTGTTTACCAATTGAATCTGTTTTTATCTGTTACCAACTAAACCAATTTTAATTAATTAATTAATTAATTAAAAGAAAAAAGAATCCCAAACAACTGGAAGGAATCCGTAACCATTATCCTACACAAGGAAGGGGATAAAGCAGATATAAAAAACTACCGTCCTATAACACTCCTCAATGTAATGTATAAACTCCTAACAAAAATTTTAACCAATAGATTGACGACAAAATTCGACGGATACCAGTCGAAAGAACAAGCTGGTTTTAGAAAGGGGTTCAGCACAAGTGACCATTTACTAAGTATAAAAATACTTATAGAACGAGCAAATGAATACCACATTCCTCTATATATAGCGTTCATATATTTCGAAAAGGCTTTCGACATCTATGGCTGTCGAACATTGGGCAGTGAAAAGTTCTTTGATTAACAGCAGAATTGACCACAGATATATGGAACTAATAGCCAATATATATAAGGAAGCCAAAACAATTAAAGTATATGAAGGAACAAAATCAATACAAATAAATAGAGGCGTGAGACAGGGTGACACAATAGCACCGAAACTTTTCAATCAGGCTCTGGAAGATATTTTTAAAAGATTAGAATGGGAAGAAAAAGGTATAAAAATTTGTGAACAACGCTTGAACCATCTAAGGTACGCTGATGACATCGCATTGATAACCGATAAAAAAGAAGAATTATTTGAAATGATGAAAAAACTGGACGTAGAAGCTGGAAAGATAGGCCTTAATATGAATTACAGCAAGACCAAATCATAACAAATACAGATGAAGACATCACAATGAGGATCGGACAAGATGAAATAGAACAAGTTCAGGATTATATATATCTGGGTCAAACTATAAAACTTAACAAAGAAAACCAAACAGCAGAGATAAAAAGACGAGTTAGACTGGCATGGGCGGCATTTGGCAAACTAAGCTACATTCTTAAAAACAAAAGATATCCACAGCATCTTAAGACCAAAGTATACAATCAATGTGTACTCCCTGTTCTCACTTATGGTTCCCAAACGTGGCCATTTACAAAAGCAAACATGGACAAAATCATAAAAACGCAAAGAGCAATGGAAAGACAAATGTTGCACATAAGACTAATGGATAAAAAGATAAACAAGTGGATAAGAGAGAAAACAAAAGTGAAGGATGTTAGACAATAAGTTGCAAAATTGAAATGGAGATTTGCCGGACACAATATAAGACAAAAATAAGACCGATGGAACAAAATTCTTATGAGTTGGAGACGGTGGGAATATAAACGAAGTAGAGGAAGGCCCCAAATGATATGGGCAGATGATATCAAAAAGCACGTGGGCTCTAGGTGGATGACTATAGCGACAGACAGAGAAGAATGAAAAATGATTGGGGAGGTCTATGTCCAAAGATGAACCGAAGAAGGCTAATTAGATAGATAGACAATAACCATTACATACTTCATGTGTTTAAAGACTCATGCCATGATTGTGTAATACAGTTAACGCTAAACTCGAAAATGTATACCACTTAGTAGTTTTGATGAATAAATTTACGTTAGTTCGAAAATTAAAACTTACCTGAAGTTATAACTTTCAATCTTAATCTGATGCAACATGTGACTCATGGTGGTGCATACTACTACAACTTTATCCTCAACTTCAGCCCATTGACTGGTGCTGCGCTCACCTGACCAGTGTTAGTACTTTTAGAAATAAAAACTGTTGGCCTTATTTGGGTCACCTACCCTAATTTCATTAACTGATTATGTTGTACTGTATTAAATGCTTTGTTATAGTCTAGAAAACAAACAAATATGTCTTGGTTTACGTCTAAGCATCGTGTTAAGAAACTAAAAGCAAATAATGCATCACTGGTTTCTAGGGCGTTTCTAAATCCTAATTATTTGTGTCCTAAGTCAGCTTCTAATTTTTTTTATATTCTCCGATTGAATGATTTTTAAATTATTAATATCTAATTTAAGTATAAATATCTAAAAATGTCCAGCAAACTTTAAATCACCCTCTAAAATATATATTTCGTAAATTAAAAAAAAAGTAAAAATATCCGAAAGTGCAGAGCGCTTTGTTATTCGTAAAAATATGATGAATTTCATTGTTGTGAACCAGGCAGCTGAATCTATTAAGCTTAAAAAACAAATTGTTTTTGTCATCAAGCCAGTTTCCCACAAAAAGGAGTAATTTGTGGAATCGAAACTGGTTTTCCCCAAAAATCGAATTTGTTCGGAAAGTCTCATTAATTTAAGAGTTCGATCGGGTGCATTTTTTTACAAATTTCCTCGTGCTATTTACTTCTCATTTCTCTTCTCGGTCGTTTCTCCGGCAGCATTTCCCACCACCACCACCACCGCCGCCACACCGCGCTGTTTGCATCGGTAGACGACGTTCAGCGGCTGCGTCGCTTTTGAGCAACCTAGACGGCGGTGCAAGTGATGACGTCGTGACGTAGCGAACGCTCCACTCCTCGTGGATATGCACTCGGTGACAAAAGAAGGAAAGTTGGATAAGGTTTTTCGGACAGGAAATGTTTATAGCAGTTCATCGGATTCACTGTTTATCAAATCGCATGCTGACCGTTTGGTTGTTTGTAAATTATTAGGAACACATTAGATTTGTAAAATGGGTTTGAAAAACAACTTTTAATGAAAATAACACATACAATCATGTTTCGTAAACATAGAGACTGTTAGATCTATAATATTTAATATAAAGGGTAACACAATTTTCACAAAGAAATAATGAATAAATTAATCTATTAAGATAAATCAAAAACATGGAGAAATTGTATATCTAAATTTTTTAAATGAACACGCCAAGAAGAAAACCCTAGATTTGAGAGTCTTTCAACAAAAAATTAGAATACATTTACGTGTATAATAGATTTCGAAAAATAAAACATGTAAGACAACAAAACGAAATAAAAATAAATTGATAATTTTTTTAACAAACATCGTTAATGAATTAAAAAAAAAACTTATAAAAACTACAGTAAGTTGAGTTAGGTATAAATTAAAACTGCACAAAAAATATTCATTTATACAATAAAAACATTTATGTAAAAGAATATTTTTTAAATAGTTTTTGTATGCATTTACGCCGGCGGCGCCGGCACATTCGCAAACAGTTAAGCTTATTAAAAAATATCCATCCAAACAAAAAATTTCAAAGTATATATACATGAAAATGGCAGTATTTTAAGTTCGTATATTGCACCAATAAGTTCAATATATGTTTTATGCGATTTAATAAGAGATTGTGCGGCTTTTGCGTACCCAAAATTTCTAACGTTATCAGTCTGTTGTCGGTCTAACGTTGTGTTTTTGATGCGAAGCTTCTATACTGGCGTTGTATTAATTTTTTCTATAGTAAAATGCTGATGCGATCGTCACAAAATTAGCGACATGAAATATTTGGAGGAATCTATTTACTCGACGAGGAGAGTCCATGTAAACTTTTTCAATTTTATTAAAATCTGTAACATGAATATGAACTAACAGCGGTTTTATGTACTTACGATTTAAAAAAAATATAGTAAATAAATAATAAAATTTCTTTATTCAATTTTAAAAATATTATTTAAAATTTAAAAATACAAAATACATATTATAAAGCTATTATAAAGCTGTATATCTACTAAGGAGATCAAATTAGCCAAAGAAAAATGGATGAGAGAAAGGTGCGACGAAATGGAGGATGTAATATCTAAATACGATTTATTTAATATACACAAAAAACTAAAAGAAATGAGTAACATATTTAAAAAACGAGTTCCTTTTGTACTCGTTGACAATAACAACAAAATTATTGTAAATGAGCACGAAATAAGAAAAGAATCGCAGCTTTATATATCAGAGTTGTTTAAAGATGACAGGAATACTATTGACGAATTCTACCAAAACTGTACTGACGGCCCAGAAATTATGAAATATGAGGTAGAACACGCTATAAATAATGCTAAAATTAGAAAAGCTTGTGGTCCAGATGATACACCAACTGAGTTGCTGAAACTAATAGAGGACGATAACATAAAAGTAGTAGTAAGACTTTTTATTTCAATATATAACACCGGAGTGATTCCCCGATTGGCTCAAATCCATCTTTGTCGCAATACCTAAAAAACACAATGCGAGAAAATGCTTAGAATATCGATTAATTAGCCTAATGAGCCACACTCTTAAAATTTTCCTAAGAATACTTCACAACAGAATTAGACGCAAATGCGAAGAAGATCTCGAAGATATCCAATTTGGTTTTAGAAATGCTATGGGAACCAGGGAGGCACTTTTTGCGCTTAACATCCTATTACAAAAATGCCGTGACCAAAGAAAATATGTATTTGCATGTTTCATAGACTTCGACAATGCATTCGATAAAGTACAGCATGTAAAATTAACGCAAATACTGAAAAATATCGGAATAGATGACAATGATATTCGTGCCATTAAAAATTTGTACTGGAATCAAACTGCTATCGTAAAAATTGGAGATCAATACACCGATGAAATCTCCTTACAACGAGGAGTGAGACAAGGTTGCTTTTTGTCGCCAACATTGTTCAATGTTTACTCGGACCAGTTATTTAAAAAGACACTTGAGAGACAACTATATGGAATAAAAATCAATGGGGAATTACTTAATGTGATTAGATATGCAGACGATACAGTAATTCTTTCAGATAATATTGAAGGTCTCCAAATTCTGCTTGATCGTTCAAGCTCCAAATTTTTAGTGCAGTAATACATCCCGATGCAAAGATTCAATTAAACGATAGAAATAAAACGTAGAATAGCAATGACTATAACTACTTTTATGAAAATGAAGTCATTTCTTTGCAATAATCATCTCAGTTTAGAACTAAGACAAATAATGGTTAAGTGTTATGGATGATCCGTACTTTTGTATACTGCAGAAGTGTGGACACTAAAAGTATCGATCATGAACAAAATCGAAGCATTGGAAATGTGGGTTCATAGACGAATGCTGAAGATACCTTGGACAGCAAGGAAAACTAATGAAGAAGTACTAAGGAGCGTCAACAAAGATAGAGAACTGCTAAAGACCGTTAAACATCGAAAAATGTCTTATCTGGGACATATAGTAAGGGGAAGTCGATATAAAATATTACAACTGATCCTTAAAGGAAAAATAGACGGCCGTAGAGGTGTAGGAAGAAAACAAGTTTCTTGGTTAAAAAACATTCGTGAATGGACACAGATATCAAATGCAGGACAATTATTCCATATTGCAGAAGATCGAGAAGCCTTCGCAATGGTGGTCGCCAAAGTCGGATAATTCTGATATGGCACGCGAAGAAGAAGATAAAGCCTCGCGCTAGTCTACAGTACCACCTATTGTACTACTTTTTTTATTAGATTTTTTGACTATTCAGATCAGAGTGCCAGACAAATAAGAGACAGAGTTTGGATTGTGAGTTTCGGAAAGCTGGAATTTATTTTCAGGATATTGTTGGAAGACTGTAGATACTGTGGCCAATGTTAGCCAACATGGCTAATATTTTGCTAAAAAACTTATGGAGATGTGTAAATAAGCTCTGTGGAAAAACAGCTTTAAAAACAAACATAAAACTGATAAAAACACAAAATGATGAAATACTAACTAATAAAACAGACATATCAAATGAATTTGTAGACTACTATACTGATTTGGTAAAACGATATGCAGAAATGATTCCTGAGCCAACTGAATTTCTAGAAAATATATTGGAAATAAATAATACTATGTACCTATTTTCAACGACAGAAAATGAGGTTAAAGAAATAATAAAATCTATAAAAAATAAAAAGTCACCAGGACACGATAATATTAGATCTAAAACTTTAAAAGAAATAACAAAACAGATTTCAAACCCCATAATATATATACTAGATTATTATCATCAATCAGCCAATCACGTCCACTGCTGGACATAGGCCTCCCTCAGTTCTTGCCAGTGTTATCTACACTGGGTCGCTTGTAGCCAGTTTCCCGCTACACGTTTTATATCATCGGTCCATCTAGTCGGTGGTCGCCCTCGGCTTCTTTTATAGTTTCTGGGCCTCCATTCCATAATACGTCTTGTCCACCGTCCATCTTGTGTTCTGGCTAAGTACCATGCCCAGTTCCACTTAAGCATCGTGGTTCTTTCGATGATGTCTTGAACTTCTGATCTTTGCCTGATTTGTTGGTTTATTATGTGGTCTTAAAGGCTCACGTTCAGCATTTCACGTTCCATGGCTCGTTGTGTAACTCTGAGTTTATTCGCAGATTTTTTCGTGAGTGTTAAAGTCTCTGCTCCATAAGTTTGTACAGGTAAAACACATTGGTTATAAACCTTTCGCTTGAGTCACATGGAAATTGAACTTATTAGAATATGGCTTAATTTGCCAAATGCTGCCCATGTCAGGCCTATTCGCCTCTGTACTTCATGTGTTTGATTGTCTCTGCTTATTTTGATCTCGTGTCCCAGATATTTGTAAGTGTCTGTTTGTTGTATGGTATTATTGTCTATAGTTATATTTCCACTCATTACGAGATTTGTCATAAGTTTAGTTTCCTCAAAGTTTAACTTTAATCCTGCTCTTTCAGACTAATATGACTACATACTAGATACATGTCTTAATCTAGGCATTTTTCCAGATATTTTAGATATTTTAAAAACTGAAACTATTAAACCACTATTAAATTCTATTGAAGAAATATATTGTCCGAATTGTAGGCCTATCACCCTAATCTCAAACATAGGCAAAATATTGGAAAAAATAATTAAGACAAGACTTAAAAATTAAAAAAAAAAATTCAATATACTTTCTGCATGTCAGTATGGATATCAAGTAGGAAAATTCACTGAAGATACAACCTATGCTCTAACAGTTAACACCTACAAAGCTCTTGATAATGCAAGACCAGATCTTTTGTATATTTGTAGATTTATCAAAGGCATTTGACACTGTTTCACATAAAATTTTGCTACTAAACTTAAAAAATATGGTATTAGGGGGCTTGTATATAATATTCCAAAAAGGTATTTTCCAAACAGGCAACAACATGTTTATATAGATTAAAAAAATTAGTAACGGAAGAATTATACCCACCAATTCTCTTCAATATCTACATCAATGATCTATTCAAACTGAATATTACAGGTAAGATAATAAGCTTTGCATATGACACAGCTATTTTCTATGATGCACATACGTATGGTAATTTAAAACAAAAAGCCTAAACGGACTTTGCTACAGTTCAGAAACGGTTTCAGTTTATAATTTCACCTTAAATGTAGATAAAACAAACCATATGCCATTTACATCATATGTAAGTAACCTCTCAAATCTTGGCTCATTAAAATTCGATTCAAAAAATGAAATTCCATATACGTACGAGATTAAATATCTAGATAAAATAATTGATAAATATTTACGATGGAATACTTAAGCAAACTCAAAAAAATAACGTGAATCTTCTAATAAACGGAACCAACATCGAACAAGTGGACAAATATGCATACCTGGGAATAATGATTAACTCCACAGATGATTACATTCAGGAGATCAAAATCAAAATTGAAAAGGTTAGAGCAAATTTCAACAAAATGAGAAGAGTGCTATGTATAAGGGATTTAAAATTGGAACTAAGAGTTAGGTTGGCGAGGTGCTATGTTTTTTCGACCTTGTTTTATAGAATGGAATCTTGGACCTTGAATGTGACATCAATGAAAAAACTGGATTCATTCGAGCTATGGGTGTATAGAGGAATTCTGAAAATATCGTGGACAGAACACGTTACAAACAAAGAGATTCGTTGAAGGATGAATAAAGAAATAGAAATTTTAAATACAATTAAAACAAGAAAATTGGAATATCTCGGATATATTACACTACATTAGTCCTACTACTTGTCCTGTTTGGACAATAATCAAATTTGATAATTCAAACCGAGAAATTAACATGAGCGAAGATTACCTGCCAGTGCTGGTTGCTTCCTAATTAAATTTAATTAAAATTAATATTTAAAAATTTTTTCTTCTAATCTAAACAATTTACTTATGTAAGATATCTGGTAAGTCCAAGGGTTTGTGTCTCTTAAGTGTTGTCACTTTCCTGCTGTTGTCCAGTAGGTTTACCGCAATAGAATTTGGGTGAATTTCTAACCGCTTTAAATGCCTGTCACTACACTTTTGTTATTTCTTTAGGGACTTAGTATGACTTCTTTAGCGACGCAGTATAATAAATAATTTATTTTCTAGTGATAGTTCAGATTTTCTTCCAATTAGCCAGTAAAGTTGTCTTAATTTTAATCCAAGTTGAATTTGTTTATTGTTTATATGTGGTTTCTCCAAGTAAGTCGTCTATTAAAATAAATACCGAGGTATTTTGCACTATCGGATATCGGATTGCGGTATATCTTAAATATTTAGTTGTACAGGTGGACATGTCAGGCGTTTAGTTGCAAAAGTTACATGGTTTGATTTACTTTTATTAACCTTGATTCCCCATTTTCTTAACCACATCGGAATGGTGTTTAAGTGGACTTGTAACCTTCCAGATGTTTCGATTGAATTTGTGTGCGACGAGAGAATTACAGTGTCATCAGCAAATGTTGCCAAGGAATACTGATCAAAAGTGAGTAGGTCGGCGTTGTATAATAGATATAAGAGTAGACCAAGCATACTACCTTGAGGTACGCCGGAGTTTATAGGTCTTAATGCTGTTACTACCGTACCGTATTTTATCTGGATATATCTGTCTGTTATGTAGGATTTGAATATCCTATAGTAGTCAGATGGTAGTTGTTGTTTAATTTTATATAGCAAGCCTGTATGCCACACTTGATCAAAAGCTTGTGTGATGTCCAAGAAGACTGCAGAACAATAGCGCTTTTCCTTCAAATCCTGGTTTATGATATTAACAAATCTGTGCACTTGGTCAACTGCAGCCTGTTTTTGTCGAAAACCAAATTGGTAGTCAGGAACTAAGCAGTTTTCTTCTAGGAAAGAACTCAATTTCTTAATTATTAGTTTCTCAAGAATTGATAATATACTAATGTGTTTATATAAAGTTATGGATTCTAAAGGTTTGCCTATTTTATGGATTAAAATAACTTGAGCCACTTTCCATAGTAAAGAAAAATATCCTAATCTTAATACCGCGTTGTAGATTTGTGTTAATAAGGTAATTGGCATAAGACGAATCCAGTAATTACCTCATAACCAGGAGCTTTCTTTTTATTAGTATTAAGTATTTAAGTATTGCATCAATAATTTCGGTTTTTCTAAAAGGTTAATAGGCAGAGACATCTAGTATCAGCAGTCTAAATATCTATGAATATTTTCCTCTTCCTCTGAAGTAAAGGTAGTTTCCAAATTTTTGGAGAAATATATTTACCTTATCGTCATCAGTGCATGGTCAATGTCCGTTACTCGTTTTGATAGGAGGTATATGTTGTTGTGGTCGTAACAGTTTTCTGGTAGCCAGTTGATGTATTTTTTAGATCACTTAGCATTTTTTTCAGGTCTTTTGCTGCTTTGCTAAATGCAGCTTTATTGGTCGGTGTTCGATTGTTTTGCAATATCGTTGCTGGGGTGGATTCCCAGCACGTTTTCTGTATACATGTAGTAAGATGATCCACAGCAATGTCTAGATCACTTTCTGTCTTTAAACATAGGTTTATGTTTAAATTATTAGTAATGGTTTCTTTAAATAAAGTCCAATTGATTTTTGATTAATACAGCGTAAGAGGTCTAAGTAAATAAATTATTTCAGAAAACTGGGTAAGACATACTGGCGAGTGATCGGATGTCAAGTCGATACATGATTAGTTGTTAGGTGATTATCTGCTATACCTTTGGTTATACAGAAATCAAGAAGATCTGGACGTTTTCTTCTGTCTGTTGGCCAACTTGTAGAATAACTTTTGAGGTTATTAATATTAATTGCCTAAAGTAGTTGTCTGCCACGTGGGTTCATCAATCTAGAGCCCCAAAAAGGATGTTTCGCATTGTACTCACCACCGGTTAGGAACCTTGATCCAAGTGATTTAAAAAATTTAGAAAATTGATTTGTTTTTATTGTGTGCTTGGGAGGGCAGTATAATGATGATATAGTGATTGGCCCACTTCAGTCTTCAATTACTATATTTGTGGCCTGCAGTATTATAATGCTTTTGATAATTATGGCAGAAACTAAATGTGCAGTATCATCAGGATGATTTGTGGTATATAATATATAGTTTTTATAGTTTGGCATTTTCTAGTAACTCTGACCTGTAAAGTGCGTTTCGGAAATAAGCATTATATCAATTTTATTTGTAGTTAAAACTGTTTTTAACTCTTGGCTGTGCGGAACCATACCGTTGGCATTTCATATTGCTAGTTTAAGTATAATAGTCATTTAAATGATTCTGGATTAGAGTGCCGCCAGGCGGCTTGACAAATCGTCGAATCTATCTGCTAATGTAGTAATAATGTTTTCCAATTTATTTATAATTGTGTATATATCAGTATGATTATTTGGCTGAATCTGCGTAGTTTGAATCTGCATGTTTTGTGTTGTGGGTGGTTGAGATATTGGTATTCTCTGAGTTACCCGTGTGTATGTTAAATTTCGTTGTCGTACTTGGTGTTGACCATTTGTAAGTGGTTGTTTTTCTCTTAGGGCTGGAAATTTGCGTTTTTGGAGCTTCTTGTACACATTGCATCCCTTGAAATGTGCGAGATGACGTCTTTTACATAGTGCGCAAGTTGCTAGGGTTTGTCTATCTTTCATACAATCTTTAGAAAAATGACCCTGGCCACATCTGACACATCGAGGAAGTCTGTTACAAAAGGATTTTGTGTGACCATAAAGTTGGCATCTCATACATTGTGGTAGGATGTTTAAAGTATGAAGCTTCAAACTGGACTATCATGTTTTGCAGAACTTTGATGTCATAAATATCCTTATTGTTTAAATTAGGTTCAAGATCAAGGTAGAACATTGCTAATGGTTTTTTTTTTTAAATTATGTGTCTGATGTTTGAAATGTTTCTAATTTTACAACCATGTACTTCGATTTCAGCTGTTAGCGTACGTATACCAATCGAATAGTGCACATTTTTTAGGACCACTCTATAATTATTACGCTCTTGCTTGGGTTAATAAGTGTGGAATTCAACTTTTTTCTCTGTTAATATTTTTGGTATGTTTGAATAGTCGCTTTTTTTGTTCGGTAAAACTTGAATTTGATTATTTCCAATTATTTAACAACTATAGCCATCTTTAGCAACAGAGTTTCTTACGGTTGCAAACTCTTTCACATCTAGTACATTGGAAACAAATATTGGTGGGGGTTTATTGTCTGCCTCATTACTTTTGTTGCTGGTCTGTTTGGTTTCCAAGTTCTCTTCGTTAAGTGCTTGGAATCGATTATGAAGATTTGTTTTCTGAACAAAATCAGATAATGTTTTTTGACGTAAGTTTCTTATTGAATGTTCTGGGCTCTGTTTTTCTTCCGGGTTGCAAACTTTGCGATGATCTATGTTGCATAGTTTGGCTTAGAGGGTTATGGGGTTAATACTGTTGATAAATTATGGGTTGTAATTCTGTCTGGACCCGTGATGTTAACGTGTTAGGAATCTGTTGAACGAAACATGGCGCTGGCTGTATATTTTGTTGTGGTAACAATATAGTTGAGGACTGCGTTGGTTGAAGCATGCTGGGCGCCTATTGAATATTTCCAGGCTGTTGTTGTGGCCCGGTATTGTACATTTCTTTCCAATGAAACTAAATTTTATGTTATAAATATATATAAATAATTTAATACAGACATACATTTTGCTCCTGGCTCCCCTACTCATATCTAAATTTGAAGTAATAGTTTATTACTGGATAATTACTTCAACATTTACACTTTTTCCGGTTGTTGTATTTAAGTTTTCTAATGCCGAATTAATTACTAGAGTAATTTTGCAAATGTAAGCCTATTTTTAAATGATATTAGTTTGAATTAGTATTCAATTAGTAGTCAAGTGAATTTTGCATAAGCAAAAAACTTTTATTTTGAAAAAGCCTTTCGATCTGATAGCCGAAACGCATAAGACATTCTGATTAATTCTTATTATAATAATATATTAGTTGGAAATGAAAATTTTAAACCTAGCAATAATTAAAAAATAAACTAAATTACAGTTTTCGTTTTTAAATTTTTTTTATTTTTATACATTATTTTAACAAAAAGATCATATTCAACATTTTCTTAAGGTCAAAATTTTTAGCAGCAACCATAATTTTTTATATAATATGATGCATGTAGTATGCTTTTGCATATCTAAACTTTCAAAATGACTCACGTATTTTATTTTTGTCATAGCATGCATATGTAATAAATGGGGATACATTTTGAGCTGTAGGTGTACACTGTACACTTCAATTTTATACGTAAACCTGCTACCACATCTTTCGCAAATTTTCGAGACGTCGTTTAATATACTGGCAATCGTGACGGATGTATCACCATCTTTTATGTAAGGTGGTTTATTTTGGTTATCTTGTGAGACATTTTGAATAGTAATCATTTTATTATTTTGTTAGCCACTGTTTAATATTAAAATATTAACCAGATATTTATAAAGGGCCTTGTTTCTTTTGTGGTATACTTGTTTTGTAATAATATGTTTGTCCACGTTTGGCCTATTATAAGACACGAGAGTATTTAGATATTAGCGTTGCAATACATATCAACGCGTGGAGGATGACCTCAAAAGGAGAGACATAAATTTAGCAGCGAAACGTTGAGAAAAAAAGTTGTAAATAAATCATGTACTAGTAACTACCTTTGAACGTATTGTAGTCCAGATAGTGTTAGTATATGGTCTTTGGGATGTGGTGAGTATTATTAAACAAACAATACTTAGCAACCATTGAAGGTCAGCCGATTAGACGATTGAGCCTGCAGCTACCTTCAACTAACCTTATAGAAGAAATAAATATACAGTCCGCGAGCTATCGAAGAAGTAAAAGATCCAGTAGGTGAAGCTATTCCTGATCCTAAGCAAAAGCATCCTGCATCCTACAATCAAAGATCCCTGTTAAACCTATACCTGTATCTCTTAATTTTTATCTAAAATACGCTATAAATAAATCACTATCCTTAATTTATTTTTAAGGCGATGTAACAAAATATTAAAAAAATACTTTTATTAAGATATCGTTATTTCCACTGTTTCATATGTTTGAATAAAGTAATTTGTTAAAAACTATTATTTAATAGTCCGTGTTGTGAGACCGCTCCAAAATTTTTGGACAGAAATTGTTTATACAATTGTTTTAAACAAATTTTTTGTACCAGTTGATAATTTTCGAGTTATAAGAGATTTGAAATCTGAAAAATGCGAAAATACGCCTTGTCGAGGCTTGAAAACCCATAGGTTAATTTTTTTTAAGTTGATAAATGCCTAAATTGAAGTATAAACATTTAGATTCAAGATTCTGAAGAGCAATCGGAGCTTATTTCAATTTAGACTGTTTTTTAATTATTGTAAATTATGCACGCCCACTCGATTTTTGTTAAAATTTTGTAAATTTAAAATTTATAATTTGTATAAATATGTATAGTATGTATAAAACAACTGTCTTAATTGAAACAAGCTCCGATTGCTCTTCAGAATCTTGAAACTAAATATTTAAACTTCAATTTAGGCCCTTGTCAACTTCAAAAATAGTAGTAATTTACATATGAGTTTTCAAGTCTCAAAATGCGTATTTTTACATTTTTCATATTTTAAATCGCTAATAACTCAAAAACTGTCAACTTTAGAGAAATACGACAACAAACCTTTTTTGCTTAAAATGGCACAAACAACTTCCGGATTTGTGCTTCCGGAGCACAAAAATGTGTTCCGGAGCAAAAAAAGCTGATTTTTGAAATTTATTTAAAAAAATTATTTAAACAATTTATGTCCAAAAATTTCGCCCGGCACCCTTCACGTTATTGTTTAAAGGGGACAATATTTTTGAACAAGAATCCGAAAAGAAATCGAATCAGAACATGGACTATAATTTTTGTATACATCAGAAATATAACAAATATAAAGCTATACAAAGACTAAGTGTTACATTAATTTTACTTGCAAGGCCCTATTTTTCCCAAAAATTTAAATCTCCCTTTTGTCAGTCTTTAATAATAATTAATAAAATTCATAAAAACCTAGCAAAGCACTAGGTATATCATAAATATTATTTTTGGAATTCTACTAGTTTTAACCGTAAGCCAGCAAAATCTCTTCCCTTAAGGGTGGTTTGGTGGTGAAAAATTATTAGGCTGGTAATAAACTAGTGAAAAATGGGTAAAAAATATGCCATTGGCAAAAAGTTTTTTTTTTTTTTTTAATTCTGCTAGCTTGAACCTTAAACCAGCAGAATCGCTCCGATTAAGAGTGGTTTGATGGTGAAAAATTATTAGGGTGGTAATAAATTAGTGAAAAAATATTACGTACGTTAAATTGTATTCCGCTCATTTGTCCCCGCTAGCTTAAGGGTCTTCCCAAGATCTCAATTTAAGTCTACATCGAAAATATACTAAGAAAAAAATTTTCAATATCTATCTTTCTCTCAGTATTCAATATTAAACACAGACTTTCTACATCAAATATACATGAATTCAATCGATCTGCATTGATACCAATCACATAGATTCTTCAACCAAGAATCTTTTCCTGTATTATGAGTCTTAAAATTTCATATTTTGGTCCCCTCATCACGTGGCCTAGGTATTCCAGTTTACTGTTTTGTATAGTAGTGATTAGTACTGTTTCTTTATCAACCCTCTTCAGCATTCTTTATTAGTAATTCTGTTAGTCTATGATATTTTTAATACTTTGCGGTCTAACCAGAGTTCGAAAGCCTCGATTCTTTTTAAATTGCATTTTTTTAATGTCCAAGTTTTAGCTCCATATAACAATATTGAAAATATATAACATCGAATGGTACTTAGTCTGATTTCCAAATTAATATTTCTGTAACTATATATAACTTACCTATTTATTTCTGCAGTATGATCATTGATTTCATTGATCAAAGTACTAATATATTTCTACTTGTTCTATTACGTTACAATTAATTGTCACTATGTGGTGTACATTTTCTGGTCTTGTTGTAATTAGTTTATATTTTGTGTTGTAGCGTTTATAGTAATTCCCATTTCAGAACTAAAGCTCGGATTATAGGCAAAATGCCTTTTTTGCCTATTTTGCCTATTAAAATTGTTTTTTGCACTTTTTGCCTTATTTCGTAAATTCCGCCTATTTGTGCTTTTTTTAAAATATCATGGTACTACCCATTATATTATTCTGTTACTAAACCATTCTATAATAAAATTTTGGGTCAATAATAAAATATCAATGGTTTGTTTGTATAACAGATTTCTAGGAAAATGTAACTGATCGAGACTTGAGGGTTAACTATTTGGAAATCCCTAAGCTTTATTAGTTTATTATCAGTTGTACAGTCGGTTACTGTATCAGAGTTTAGTCACAAATTGCTATATCCTAGTTTAGTTTTGTTGCGTATACCGAAAAGCAAAGAACACGTTTTAAAACGTTTTAGACATTTGTGTGAAACGATGACATCTAAATTAAGGCTATGGATTACCTTATTCGGAACTTTCTCTAGAAGGAGATGGAGCATTTTTTTAAACCATGCGGCAAATCGGTAAGTTTTATTTTTTCTCTTTTTTTCTCGTCCCACAACATAACTAAATTCTAAAGCGGTTTTAGAATTCTAATTATTTTTTTTTAATTCTCAGATTTCAAGTAGAAAAAAGTACTTTATTGACTAGCATTGTGGAACCCCACTTCATAAACGTAATTTGGAAAAATTAAATTCCTCTAAGTTAACCCAAATATCTCTGCGGGATAGTTTAAGCAGTTCAAAAAAAATGGAGGAAGGCGCATTTAAATTTGATTTATGCCAGATGATGATTGCATCCAACATTCCTGTATATAAAGTTAATAACCCTAGTTTTAAATGCTTTTTCGAAAAATATCTTAATAAATCCTTACCGGACGAGAGTACATTGAGAAAACATACTGTGGAAAAATTTTATGTGGAATGTATTTCAAAAATTAAGCGGGAGTTAGAGGGCAATTTTTTGTATATTATCGTGGATGAAACGACAGATGTATGCGGCAGGTATATAGCTAATTTAATGATTGGAATTTTGAACGAAAACTTTGCGAGAAAACCTTATTTACTTGCCGTTAAAGAATTGGAAAAAACAAACAATTTAACAATAAGTCGATTTATACAAGATAGTTTAACAAACCTCTTTTTACCCAACGCTATACCAGTGAATAAAATAGTTTTAATGCTTTCAGATGCTGCGGCATATATGTTAAAAGCTGCTGTTAATTTAAAGATTTTTATCCTAATTTAATTCATTGCACTTGTGTAGCCCACGGGGTAAATAGAATTGCTGAAGAATTAAGAAATCTGTTTCCGTTGGTAAATAATTTTATAAATTTTATGAAAAAAGTTTTTGTAAAGGCTCCGTTGAGGGTGCAAATATATAAAGAAAGACATCCCGGTGTCCCTTTGCCACCTAAACCTGTAATTACAAGGTGGGGAACCTGGCTCGAAGCAGTTTTTTTTACTTTGAACACTGCAATGAAATTAAAATTATAATTAGAATTAGTTATGTCAGAATTTGATGATGATATTTCCGAAGCCATTCGAGAAGCAAAAAAAAATATTAAAAAATCCCAAATTGAAACAGGAACTCGCTTATATCAATGACAATTATAAATTAATAGTTACCACAATTACCTTATTAGAAAAACAAGAGATAAATTTATGTGAGTCAGTAAAATTAATAGATAATTTAAAGACGAAAATTAAATCGGCACCTGGAAGTAACGGTGAATTAATTAAAAAAAAAAAAAAAATGAAATATGTTTTCGACAAGAATGAAGGTTTTTATCTAATGTTGCTAAAGATTTGAATGGGACATTTTCCGAGGAATTTCAAATTATGCCAGATTTATTATCCGCTCTGAAATATGCTCCAATTACATCTGTCGATGTCGAACGTTCGTTTTCAATGTACAAATAATTTTAAGTGATCGAAGACATAGTTTGAAGACCGAAAATATTGAAAAACATTTAGTTGTTTCTATTAATGATAAAATTTTAAGTGGTTACAATGTTTAATTATCAATTTACAGTTATTTAGTTACTAGTTTATTTATACTAATGTTATGATTATGATGTGTAAATATACCTGCCTTAAGTGAATATTACGTTAATTCACTTTGTACAATAAATAATAAGTTATATTCCTTTATTGCCTAAATGTTAATATTCCTGCCTTTTTTAATAAAAATCTTTGCCTATATAGGCGCCTTTTCTTCAATTTTTGTTGCCTATAAATCCGAGCTTTATTCAGAACTATTCATACTTAAGTTTTCGATTAGATGTTGTAGATCTTCTATACTCGTTGCAATGATCACATTGTCATTTGCATATTGTAACTTGTTAATTAATTACAGTCTAAGTCCTCTACTCTACAGGTCTTGATTTCTTCTGACTGTTGCTCCTACGTAAAGTATCGTAACCAACAAATTTCGGTTTTTCACTGTTTTTCATTTTCATACTTTTAAACATGTAAACTAACTTCTGCAATAATAAAAAATTCAATATTTTGGATAGAAGGCCTCCAAAATGAGAATGTAAAATGTCGCATGTTTACTTTTGCCCCAGTATACAATCGTATGTTCTACTTCCGATATTATACGGATGGTGAAGGGCGCTCGGGACATCCGAGTGTTCGCGTAACTATCAGTAACGACAGAGTACTCGGTGAAGAGACAAGCTCTTCGCGTGGCATATTAATTTCAGTATTCTTGTTATTTTTACAGTTAGTTTCTTAAGTTTAATAGTAACACAAGTTAATACAAACAAAGTGATGCAATACAAGAAAAAGAGAACAAATGAAAATTCAAATTATGGAAGTAATATTATAGTTAAAGCAACGCCTCTGATTGAAGAAAGTGAAAGAAATGAAGTATGTATTATTGTGTATTGCTATTTTGTAATAAAATGGTTATTTTAATATAAACGTAATAATTTTTATATTTACCGACAAAAAATATCTTAAGTTATATTTACTATACTTTACGTTGGTTTTGGCTATTAAAAAAATATCGTACCTATATGTTAAATAGGATATTTTACATAAGAAAATAAGTAAAAATTATATCGTATCTATATGATACGATGTTTTACGTTGTCGTTTCATATTGTTTTTTTATCGTATCTACTACTTGCCATAGATTACTTCGTTTAGTTATTTAAGTTACAACATTATACGTGTCAAAAAATCTTTAAAATTAACTAATTCCATTTTCTTTTTCGAGAATCACCTCTGCCATCGGATGTAGATGTGTGCAATAGAACAAATTAAGGATTTTTTGTCAAATACAGTCGATAAAGATTTCAATAACGTTCCTCTTTCCCCAATTTCTGGTAAATATTTTATAAATAAAAAATAATAAAAATATTATTTATAGGTACACAATGGTAACTTAACATTGAATTATTTTTAGAATCATCAGAGAACCAGTCAGAGGAAGGTAACACACACATTCCATCCCCAGAATGTGTTAAAAACCATTTAGACTACGATTGTGATAACTACTTTTGTCCTTGGTATGAAAATGCCATACAAAAACCGCAGTCAGTCATTTCATCCACTACTGACCTACTATCAACATCCCAAGCTAACACCCCGATTTCTTCATGTTCCGAATCAACTCCGAAATGTTCTAGTAAACGAAAAAAGGTTTCTCGAAAGGATGTAGGTAACATTAGACGTCGACATGTTGCATCCTGGATTGATAATACAAGAAAAAGACTAAGAAATACAGGTATATCATATAAAAGTCGTGTTGGTACAACCAGGTTTGCGAAATCATTAAAACCGATGTGCCCAGAAAATTGTAGACAAAAATGTTCTTCAAAAATTAGTACCGATGCGATGAAAGGATTTCCATTTTCAATAAATTTTGGAATTTAAGTAACACGGAAAAGCCTTGGGGTTTTGTAGCTTACTTAGTACTAAAACAAAATAAACGAAGATGCTTTACTGATGCAGTATCAAGGCGCAATTTTACTCTTATTTATAGACTGAAAGTAAAGAGAGGTGATAAAGATGAATTTATATCTGTTTGTAAAAAGACGTTTTTAAATACTTCGTCTATAAGTGAACAGTTTGTCTACACTGCTTTGGAAAAACTAGACGTTACTAGCGGTTTGATACAAATAGATCAGCGAGGACGCGATCACAATTATCGTAAGGTGATAACCGAAGACGTTGTTAAAATTGTGTGTGATCACATCAAGTCCATTCAACCCATAGAATCTCATTATACACGAAGTAGAAGTGATAATCTTTATTTGGATAGCGATTTGAATTTCTATCGCTTATTTCATTTATACAAGGAATAGTTTGACGAACAGGTATACTCGTCTATAGCTAATACTGAAAGGCAATATCGTGATATTGTTAACGAATATTTTAAATTGGGTTTTTATGTTCCCAAAAAGGACCAATGTGATAAATTTCACATTTATAAAAACAAATCTAATCCAACATTGCTTGAAACACATATTTATGAATCACATCTGCATAGTAAAAATCTCGAGCGAGAAAGAAAGTGCTTTGATAAAACCTCCGATGGAAAAATAATAACAGCTACATTCGATTTTCAGAAAATACTTAATGCTGCACACGGTAATTTAAGTATTCTTTATTATAAACGTAAACTATCAATATTCAACTTCACTGTTTTTATTGTCGGAGATAAAGGAGGTACTTGCTTCATGTGGCATAAAGGGTAGGGCAAAAGGGGCGCTAATGAGGTTTCTACGTGTTTAATGAAATTTATTTCAAAACATAAGGACCTAGGCACAAATGAATTTAGATTTTGTTCGCATAATTGTGTAGGCCAAAATCGCAATCGCATAGTTTATGCCATGCATTTGCATGCTGCATCAACTATCAAAGTATCTATTCGTCATTGCTTTTTAGAAGTTAGGCACCCTCAAAATGAGGGTGATAGTGTTCACGCTTTAATAGAAAGATCCGCGAAAAACAAACTTATTTACACTCCACATAAGTGGTACGTTGGGCTAAACAAGACGGTAAACCACATAATAGTGGAAGAAATGCAACACACACTAACTTCTTAAATTTTAAATCGTTGCTGCAAGGAAATTGGATCAAAAGCAACAATGGAGATAAAATACAATGGAACAATATAAAAGAAATTTTTATGAAACCTGAAGATCCCAATAAATTGTACTATAAATATGATATGGCTAGTAATGATTATTATGTTCTATCGGTAACAAAAAGTACGAGACGGCAACTTTTAACAGATTCTTCTACATCAGTTGAACCATTGCCAAAGCCAAAAAAGACGATTTGATGAATATGTGTAACTCTCAAATTATCCCTAATAGCTATCACGGATTCTTCACAAATCTCCCTTCGGCGAATGTAAGCGAAAATGATTGCAATTCTGATTTTGATCTCGCTTAGTTTAAAAAATAATTAGTTGATTTACAGGAAGATAATATTAAAATTATTTTTATCTTATTTTTTATTTTATACAGGGCTATTACTTAATAAGTATTATTTTTTGTGCCATTTAAAAATAAGTCTGTTAATTTTATGTTACTTATAAATATTATTAAGAGTTGATACTTTTGTGGTTACGTACTAATAACTTTCAAAAATTATGAATAGTTACCGACTGCACAATTTCTCTTACATCTTAAAAGTTATTAGTTTATATTGTATTTTTGACGTGACGTACACTCACTTTTATTTTAACGTTAATTATATTTTATTTTTCAAATATTAATGTTCGAAATAGGCCACAATATATTTATTTACAAGTTTTTACTGACGTATTTTCAAAGATATAAATGATAGTTATATTTATTTTCTTTGTTTATTATTATATATTTTTATAATCTTATATTATTTATTTTCTTTTTTTTATCTTTAAAAACGGAATGGAGATCGAAAGGTCATTGTATTAAACATGTAAATAGATATATTGTGGCTTATTTCCAACCTTCTCCCTAAAAATACAGAATGCCACAAACAAAAAGCTATAGAAAAATAAATATATCTGTCATTTGTATGTTTGAAAACGGTCTCTTTATAGAGATCGAAACGTCCGTAAATTAAACATTTGAATAAATATATTGTGGCTTATTCCCAACATTATTTCTAAAAATACAGAACGACAAGCAAAAAGCCATAGAAAATAAATATTACTATCATTTGTATAATTGAAAACGGTCTCTGGGTATAAAGATCGAAACGTCAGTAAATAAACATATGAATAAATATTTTGTGGCTCATTCCCTACACTCCCCTAAAAATACAGAATGCCACAAACAAAAAGCTATAAAAAACAAGTAATTTTGCAGAAAGCTTACTGATACCACCCGGCTGTCGCGGAAGTTACGCTAAAACGTCTTTTGACGTGACCCGTCCTTAAAGAGTTACACAATGAAATTTTGTTAAAACAAATTTTAAGACAGTTTCCACCCCACCCCAGAGGTATGTCTTGAGGCGCGTTACTTTTTTGAAATGGGTGTTTGCCAAGAGCCATATTGTCTTATTAAATAAAATGAACAAAACACATTAAATAAAATTCTATAAAAACAAAATAAAAATAATGTTTGATGTAACAAAACATTGTACTATTCTATTTAAACACAAACACTATACACACTTACTATTAGAAAATATTATTCGCTGTCTAAATCTGAAGATGCAGTGCTGCTATCGCTGTCATTATCTTCACCACCTGGTGTAATTATAATTGGCTCTAGTAAAACTTCGATATAAGTGTTAAGTTCCCACATAAGATGTTCTTCTTTAATTATGTGGCCTATACATTTAGCCCATTTCTCTGGAGTTACATGGAGGATTGCTTGAATCAAAAGTTCCTTAACTTCGTTTAATTTGAACGTTTTGTTATTGCGTGCTACTTCTCCTTTCACTTGCGCCCAGATAAGTTCAATGGGATTAAGTTCGCAATGATAAGGTGGTAGACGCAGAACTTTGACACCATAATCTTTTGCAGTTTCATCTACAGCATATTTAAGATATTCACTTTTCCTTAACCGTGCAATGTCAAGTAGCTAAATTTTGAGCATTGATTCTTCGTATGCAATCCCGTTTTCTGTAAGCCATTCTTGAATCCTCCCTTTCAATTTCTTTTATAATCACCTATAATCACTCAAATTGAAGAAAACCATCATCAAGGAACCCTGTATCACTTCCTATATGGGTGATGATTAAACGCCGTACATATCCAAAGTTCATTTCGCGCATGGTCCTGATTAAGACTCTACGAGATATCTTGGGTAAGGAGTCATCGTTTTCGAGCTCTTGAGAAATATTTTTCAGTGCTGGAATTTCCTACCAAAACAATGCTTTTCCTACCTCTAGTTTTACCTTTTTCTTGCTTTTTATTTTTTGATGTATTTTTAAGTACACGATAAATACAGCTAACGGATACTTTTGTTAAACTGCTACAAATGTCGACCGCTTGGCTAACAAATAATGCCATTTTTCTGCAGACGTTTTTAATTAATTCCTTCATAAACATTTCGTATCATTACCTTCTCTTCGGACGTTAACATTTTCCGTCTCTTTGCGGCTTTTCATTTTTGGAATCAACATCAGAATTTTGCTGTCTTCTCTTGGAACAACTCGGTTTTTCCTTCAACTCCAATAAAACTCAAACCAAATAATTACAGAATATAACTAAAAATTTACTATAAAACGACAAACTATAACACTCGTATTATCAATAACACGTTTTATCAATAACAAAAACTTATCGCATAAAATATATTCACAAAATGCAACACATGCACTACCCTCAGAAACGCCAATGTAAATGAACGATTGTTGATGGGCACTTGCTCGGCAAAAACTAGTTTTACGGCTTTCTGTGGGTCGGAATTGAAACGGAGTTCCGTCGCCAATTCCAAAGTTGCCAAACGATTAAGAAATAATGTTTTAAAATATCGATTCTTATTTTATAAATTTAAATATGTAACGAAACGCAACATATAAATAAAATTTATTTAATTACAATTTTGTGCTTAATTTTTACTTTTGAAAAAATCATGTTTTTTGGTATTTTTATGACGGTAATAATCGCTACGTGGAAGAATACAGGTTTTGTATGACCATAATTACTACTTGTGAACAAGAATTGGCTACACTGTACGACAACTCCTGGTCAATTTTGCTATAGAGAAGCACAAATAAATATACTACTTATATATTGTGTAATTTCGTATGAGAAAACGCAAATTGCAATTAAGAAAACGGGTAGTTTTCGAGGGCCGCAGTGTACATTTAAATTTGAGGATATTCAGCGTTTAAACGATGAATCATTCTCCCAAATAGTGAAATTATAGCATAGAAGGTTTTTATGTTTTATTAAAATTTACGTTATGTTGATAGATATTAAAATAAGGGTTATTAAAAGTTATTGCATGATTTATTTAGACTACGGTAACTTAAAATATTTACAGTAACGTACTACTTTTAGAATGTGTATGACAAATGACGATTATTCTATCAATAAAATATGGTAGTGTGATTCTATCAATAATAATTTCATGCTTTTTCATTGCCTACCTTCCTAAAAATACCCTTGAATATTTTTATTATAATGAGGTTAATAAACTTACGACATTATTGTTTAAAATTTTAACGGAGTAGAATATAGTATCTACTACTTACAATAATTATTTACCATTTTTTACAAAAAAGAATCTAATATCTACGACATACGACAAATAGTTTTGTAGAGTATCCAACGTAATTCATAGTAAGTGTTACATACAATAATTTACTTTTTATGTTGGTCAACGTAAAATATCGTAAGTGATTTTTCTTGAAAACAATAAATAATAATAATTCAAGTACTACATAGGATTATTACCCACCTATTTCGTAATTAATATGCAAATTTTCAAATATATTAGTTGTTCCCTCACTGAACAATCATCAATAAATAATAAGCGAACCTTTAAACAGCTCTACTGTAAAGTTCACCAAATGCACTTACGATATTCTACGTCGGAGGTGTCGAAATATTGAAATTACTTTTTCGTAGTAACAAAGCACAAGTATAGGTCAACGTTTAGGTCCCGACATTACCGAATCAGTGTGTTGATGGCAAATAGTCCTTTTCGAGTACCCATTCCATTTCTGAACCCAAACTGCGTCCCACTAATATCCTCCTCTAACTTTTTAAAGCTGGTTAAAGTCGAACTTCTTGTCCATACCAAAAAAAGTAAATGCCAAGACATGCGAAGACTACAGAACAACTAGCCTAATGAGCCACTTACTTAAAACGTTCTTGAAAGTGATACACGGCAGAATATATAAAAAAATGCGAAGAACAAGTATCATGGACCCAGTTTGGATTCCGCAATTCCTTAGGCACCCGAGAGGCTCTATTCGCTGTCCAAGTGCTTATGCAAAGATGCAGGGATGTTAACTGTGATGTGTATACTTGTTTTATCGACTACAAAAGGCATTCGATAGAGTAAAGCATGATAAACTTATAAACATCTTGAAAGAAGTGGGGTTAGATGATAGGGACTTAAGAATCATTTATAATTTATATTATAACCAAACAGCCAATATTAAAGTGGATGACCAATTGACAGAGGCAGTCTCCATAGATAGAGGAGTGAGGCAAGGATGCATTCTGTCCCCGGTGTTATTTAATATATACTCTGAATATATCTTCGAGCAAGCGCTAGGCGAACTACAAGAAGGCGTATTAGTCAACGGAATACGTCTAAACAACATTAGATATGCCGATGACGCAGTAGTTTTTGCAGATAGTATGGACGGTTTACAAAGAATAATGCCGCGTATATCAGATATAAGTAGAGAACACGGACTTGATCTTAATACGAAGAAAACAAAGTACATGGTAATCAGTAAGCGCGAAATATTAAATACACAGCTTTTAGTTAACCAACATTCAATTGACAGAGTGGAGAGCTACACATACCTTGGTACCAACATTAACAGCCAATGGGATCACTCCAGTGAAATAAAACAACGCATAGGAAAAGCGAGATCGGCGTTCATAATGATGAAGTCTCTTTTCAGAAGTCAAGATTTACCACTTGCTAAAAAATCTCTCTCATTAGATGCTATGTATTTTCTACGTTATTATACGGAGTAGAGGCCTGGACACTTTCCGAAGCTTCTTTAAGAAAACTCGAGGCATTCGAGATGTGGTGTTACAAACGTATTTTATAAGAATTTCATGGGTGGATCGTGTGACTAATGTTGAGGTCCTACGTAGAATAGGCAAGGAATGCGAGATTATTAACACCATCAAAGAGCGCAAACTAGAATATCTTGGCCATGTTATGAGGAATGAACAGAGATACGGCTTGTTGCAACTCATTCTTCAGGGCAAGGTATTTGGAAAGAGAGGACCAGGGAGAAGAAAAATATCTTGGCTTCAAAACCTGATAAAGTGGTTTAATACATCGACAACCGGACTATTCAGAATAGCAGCAAGCAAAGTTAGGATAGCCATGTTGATCGCCAACATCCGGAACGGATAGGCATCGTAAGAAGAAGAAGGAAAACTTTTTAAAGATTCCCTTGTGTATTACTTTAAGCAGTACTTTTAAAGCATGATTCACGAGGCTCAGTGTTCGATAGTCAGAGCAGTCTCTTGCAGCTTGTTTTTTAGTTTTGGTTATAAAAGCAAGAGTAGCTGTCTTCAGTTTTCCACAGTTCCATAGTTTCTGTCTTGGTATTTTATCAAAGGGTTTTTCTATACCAAGAAGTGCTACGTATATTTTCTTTTTCTCTTGCAGCGCTTTTTGTGTTTTCTGTTTTAAAGGAATATGTTCCTGTATCACATCTTAATCACTTTGTGCTTCGTCTAATGTGTGTTCTGTCATTATTCTTAATTGTTTGTTTATTATTTTTTCTAAAAGTTTCATAAGCCAATCCTTTGAAGTTACTACATTCTCTATTATCTCCTTTTTTGTATATGGGTACTAGTGACACTACTGGTTATGTTTATTAGTGACACTTTCCAATCTTCCAGTATAAATATTTTTAGCAATATTTGTTCTTCATTTTTTCATGTTTTTTATAATTTTTTTTTTATTCTATTCACTCCACGAGCTTTTCCATATTTCATTGGTTATCTCCCATTATATTATTTGGTTGTTTATTATTGTCGTTTTGAATGTCATTTCGAATGTAGAAATATTTTATTTCGACTTCGGACTTTTTTTTACGTTTCGTAATCCAATTAAATCGACATATTGGCGTATAATTTATTACTTTCAAGTGTGTTTTTATAAAATGTAAATGTAATGTTTTGTGGTTAGTTACGCAATTACTCCAAAGTTCACTGAAGATGGACTAATTAGTCCGAAATCATTCTGAACTGTTTAGTCCATTAAAATTTTTTATTTTAATTTTTTAATTAAATATGCCACATACAACAACAGTTTTTTACTTCGATGTTCAAGTTTTGTAACTAATATGGTATACAGCCAAATCCCGGGGATTATCCTTTTTAGTTTATTTCATTTAAGTTGCTTAGAAAATAAAAATCCCAATATGGAGAGAATCAAAATCGTCACTCAGGTCTTCTGCATTAGCTCTCGTTTTTCTGTTGATGAGTAATTTGCACCAGTATGGCTTACTAGAGCTTCTGCAGAAAAGGTTGATGCGCAACTAAACAATATTATGCTAATAGTTTCTGGACTAATGAAATCAACTCCAACGCAATGACTTTCAGTACTAAGTGATATTAACCACCATAACTCTGATGCCTCAATACAATAACAAAAAAATATAAAACAAAATTTAACCATAAGGAACTACCAATACTTACAATCTAAAACCTCATATAAAAACCGTAGAAACGACTACAATTACCGAATTCGCATAACCAAGAACTAAATCTACGAGCAGTATGAAGTTTAACCCATCAGTGTTTTGCCGTGCATAATAAACATCAAGCGGTATTTAACTTACCTTTTAAACCTTTTGTGTAATCAATCACACCAGAACTTAACACGGACCAGATTAGCATCTCCACCGTGTGGCTATGATAATGTCCAGAATATCAAAAACATAATACAAGGGTGGCACCAGCGATCATACGAAGACAGTGCCCAAGATTTTCTGCTTGCGATGCTAGAATCGATAAATTATATAAATAATCTCAATGTTTGTTTGTAACTTTAACCAGAGGTTATGGCAAAACGATTAGTTGATATTAAAGATCCTAGAGATATAGACAATAAGTTAAATAATGTGACCAGTACAAATGGCAATGAAAATTCAATCCCAACGCCTAAGATCAATGCCTTTCCAACTTAATCTCGGAGATGGCCCTTAGGATGCCCACGAATGCGGTAGAAAGATAACATATGGTCATGGCTTGTCAGCAAAAGGGGTCGAATACCACCGTCTCTGCCTCATATGCTCTGCAGAGAGCTTCGACTGTCGAAGTCCATTTCGGTTATAAACTATCGAAGTATTGGTGTAGCTAGTCTTGACAAAGACTAGATATTTCTTTACATACCAATTTGTAGTAAATAAAAAGCAGCCGCAGAGTCTTGGAGTCGAAGAAAGGAACAGAGCCCCAGCAGGAGGGCCTCCTAGAGTGTAGGTGATTCTAGTTAATTGACGTGAAGGACTGACCTATTTGACCTGGAAATCGCTCATAAGTATACACGAGTGCATAGTGATATAAGGGATTTCCAGATTAATTGACCAATGGGGAGGATTTCGAGGTGAGGCAATACGCATCGGCTTGCGCACTATTCGGTGGACTAAGACACGCGATGACAGTCAGTCAGCCAACACTCACCTCGGGTTGTACTGCTACGATAAGAAGAAGAAGAAAAAGAAGAAATAGCTATAGGTAAATTTAGAAGATATGTGCGCAAAATTGACCTTTAACCAATAAACTGTAATAGTAAATTACATATTTATGCAACAGTGTAATAAGTCAAAGTAAAGTAATAGTCTCAGAACATAAAATATACATGGATGGAGAACATCACTATGAATTGTGCACATATAAAATGTCTGTCCGTAGTAGGTACTTTCTTTTTTTTACAGTTTTTTAAGATACTGTGCTTACAAGTTTAGTTTTTCATGTTTTCTAAATGGGCTTTGAGATCTACTGGAGTGTAGCATCATCTGAGCTAGCTGCAGGTGTGCTGAAATATATAACAAATTATTACTCTTGTTTATGTAGTAGCCATTTGGTTCGGTATTAATCAAATTCTCAATATCTTTATTTTAGTTGCAAAAAAAGTTACAAATTTCACTCCGTTTACAGAGTTGACATACATATTTTTATTAATATCATGAAGTTTTGTGTAATTTAAACAAATACATAATAAAATCCATAAGGAAAATAAATTCCTGTAGCTGGCTGTATACCATGTATCACAAAAAGAGGTTTAAATCTTTGTATGTAGGTATATTTAAAAACCCTTAAAAGGGCTACATAAAAAAACGCAAACGTTTTCGGAATAATAATTCCATCATCAGGTTAAAAAGCAAGTTAACATGCCTGAGCCACCAAAATATTAGGGTACAACCCTTTACAAAAAATACAGTTACCAGCTGATGTCTGTTTGAAGAGGTTTACTCTCCGGACGCTGGTACTCACGTGAGGCATGGTTATGTGTTGCCTGAAGTTAAATCTAATAAAGTATTAAACATTATTCACTTTTAAACAACAACATGTACATTTTTTCTTCAATTTTTTGTAAAGGGTTGTAGGTACCCTAATATTTTGGTGGCTCAGGCATGTTAACCTGCTTTTTAACCTGATGATGGAATTATTATTCCGAAAACGTTTGTGTTTTTTGATGTAGCCCTTTTAAGGGTTTTTAAATATACCTACATACAAAGATTTAAACCTCTTTTTTTAAATCCATAATATTTTAAACAAGTAATAACTTTTTTAAATATATTTATCCATTTTATGTGCATACAGAAAATAACATTATTGTATTCATTGTTGATCTTTACTGAATTTTATCAGTTTGAAATTTCGTCATTATTAATATATAGTTCTTTTTGCATATTTTTGCATATATTTACTGATGCATATAGAAACAAGCCGTTAAATAATGAGAAAATACTAAAATCTTGTTAGAATTTTATTGCATTTCGGTCAGTGGTAATGTAATTTGGATAGTTTTGCGGTTTTGGTCGAACGTGTTCTTCTTTTTCATTCGAATTTTCAGACGATAACGAGATCTTCTTTAATACGAATCTTATTTTGCAATTTGCAAATCTATTTCAAAAAATCTTCAGATTGGTATAGACCACCATAGTAATAAATCTTGTACAACGATACTTTATTTACTCATCCATTTATTGCATCTGATTTAGATTTTAACTGAGTTCCTGTGTAAAAAGCAAATTCCAAAATGTAAAATATTAGTATCTAAATTTACACTATAACTTAATTAATTAATTATAACTTAAACTCATTATTTTATATTAGCATTACTTAGTGTATCAATTATTTATAACCTTCTTAAGGTAATAATCTTTAAGAGTATAATTAAAATAAATTTTTTTTGGCTTGTGTTGAGTAATAAAAATGTACTTATATTATATTATACCTATTTTATTACCCTAAAGTTTTGGCCTTTTTCGTTTCCCGTTCCCACTTTTCTTTTTATTTTTGCCCCTAGTACTAAATATAAATATTGTGTTCATAATACGTACAATTTAAGCACAAATACCTAAGAAGGCTAACCAAGCAGGCTTCCATGCTAAATACTTCAACATTGACCACTTTTGCACCCTTACATTGATCATGGAACTAACAAATGAATGGAATAAAAATATTGACGTGAGTTTTATCGACTTTGAAAAGGCCTTTGACCGTGTAAATAGGGCACAGATGTGGAAAATCTTAAGATTATATGGGATACCACTGAAAATCATAAACTTTATTAAACTCTTCTACGAAGGATACAAAGCCAAAATGTAACGCTTAGGTAAAGTAACAGAACAGACAGCCATACAAAGTGGGGTCAAACAGGGTTGTGTATTACTCTATTCCTTATTATAATAGATTGGTTAATGAGAAACCAGCCAAGGGAAAAAACCAGCGACCTATGACTGGTGCGCGAAACAAAGGTATCAGAACAAAGTGTAAGGACAAACAAAACTGCATCTTCGTTCATGTTCCTTCGAACCGGGTATCTTGACCTCTCAACTTCGAATGTCTCATCTTCAAATTAGACATCAACGCAGCATCTTCAGGGTCTTCCAGTAGGACGCCTCCGGACTCCTTCATCCTGGTAGCTGATTTAATGCTTAGCATCACACTCACAACAAACTGTAAGTTTTCTTAATTTTAGTAACATTTGTGAAGTGCATACTATAAACTCTTTTTAAACATTTATTGAACATTTTCCTTATTTTGCTATTTTTCGTTATAATTATTGGACATTATCATATTTTCGATTTTTAGTGAAAATTCTCATATTTTCGCTATCTCTCTGTGTTTATTACTATTCTTCTGTTTTTAATTTAAAGATCAAATTGTTTCACATATTTCTCGCTCATCAAATTTTTATCTAATTCACTCAGCTAATCATGAATAAAATGGTTGATGATCTTGTTAAAGTAAAAGATGACCTTGTTAAAACAAGAGGTCGAAGTAAAGCTTCGATAACTAGATTGGAGAATTGGTTTAAAGAAAATGAAAAAATTTATATTTCAAAAAATAAACTGATTTCTAGAAAAGACTATTTATCAAAACAATAGATGATGCATTTGCTGTTGACATATCAGATATAGAAGACAGATTTTTAACCTTAGAATCAGCTCTAAAGGATAAAATTGATAACCCCTCAGTAAACTCTGTTGTGAGCACCTCAGCTCAACAAAATCCTACATATTCAAACAACCATCATATCCGCCTACCGGAAATAAAAATTCCACATTTCGATGGAAATATAGCAAATTGGCCTAGTTTCATCGAGATGTTTACAAAAGTTATCGTAAATGATTCAAATCTTTCAGATATTGAAAAACTAATTTACTTAAAATCAATTCTCAAGAATTAGCCTCTACAACTAATTGAAAATTTGGAAGTTGTAGGCTCAAATTTTTCCGTTGCTCTCGATTCACTTAAGTGCTAAAAACTTTAATCTGTCCTGTGCTGTCCTTGAAAGCATTACGTGCCAGTATCCACAAGTCGCGCTGGATTTAGGTTTATTAAAAATACCAAAAAATGTAAAACTTGCAGATCCACATTTCTGTACCCTGTCGGAAGTAGACATCCTTTTAGGAGCTGATATTTATTTCGACCTAGTTACTTATGGCTTAATAAAATTAGGCCCCAACCTTCCTATTCTTCAAAACACTCATTTGGGTTATATTGTAGTTGGAAATATCCCATACGCTCGTTATGCAATGTTAGGATCAACCGCAACTCCTTCAATGAATAATGCATACTCACATTATTCAAATATTTCATCACACGCACAAACTGCTGACCTTGATTCTCTTTTAAAGATGTTTTGGGAAATAGAAGAGACTAAACCACTCACTTCTATTCATGCAAAAACATTAACTCCCTCAGAACAGTGAGCTGAGGATATATTCAAATCTTCGCTAACGATTCTTCGTAGTGCAGATTTCAAGTAGACCTATCTCTGAAGACCCCTAATGAATATCAGAAATTAGGTGAATCATTTCATTTGGCAAAAAGACCATTAACAAAGACATTTGGATTTCAATCTTTAAAAAAGGCTCAACAAATCAGACGAATTACGGCATCAGTACACTAAATTCATATCAGAATATGTCTCTTTAGGTCATTGTAAATACGTTCCTCTTTCTAAGATTAATGAATCGTCCGAACATAAGTTTTTTCCCCACATTATTGTATTTTCAAGCATGATAGCTTAACTACTCGACTCAGGGTTGTATTTGATGGATCAATGAAATCAACCTTAAATGTGTCTCTCAACGATATTATGCTCAAAGGTTATATTGTGCAATCTGATTTGTTCGAAATTCTAACTCGCTTTAGACTCTACAAATATACTCTCATCGCAGACATCGAAAAGATGTTAAGGCAAATAAGAATTTACCCGAAACAAACATTTCTATTTAACATTCTGTGGCGCATTTCCCGCAAGAATAAATAAAGTGTCTAGAACTTCAGACCGTGATCTACGGCATAAATTCAGCTAGTTTTTTAAGTACTAGGTGCCTTAAAGAGTTGATAGTTCGCAATCAAGAAAAATACCCATTAGCTGCTGATGCTCTAGAAAATTCTTGTTATGTATATGATATTTTACATGGTGCAAATGATATCGACACTTTGTACAAGACTTATAAGCAACTTTCTACGAGTCTAAATTCCGCTGGAATACCACTCCATAATTGGAGTTTGAATTCTTCCGAGTTTCTCGACTCTATTTCCTCTGAATCCCAAAAATTTAATTATGTAGTAAAACCCGGTAATTCGTCAAATAAAGTTCTTGGAATATGTTGGAATTCTCAATCTGACATGTTCTTTATCTCTCTTCCTGACATTTCTAGTAAACCAAAATACACAAAAAGAGAAGTTCTATCAATTATCGCCTCTATTTTTGATCCTCTTGGTCTAATAAATCCGATTACTGTATCCGAAAGTTGTTAGTGCAAACAATTTGGATATTCAACTTAAATTGGGATGACAAACTCACAGAAGAAATTTCATCAGAATGGTTGAATTTTCTAGCTCACCTTCCTGATCTCGCAAAACTTACAATCTCAAGACCTCTGCTCAATCCGCTCAATATTTCTCGAATTGAAATCCATGGTTTCTGCGATGCAAGCATAAAGGCATATGGTGCTTGTATTTATTTACGGGTTTTACATGAAAATGGAACCGTTTCCTGCAACTTAATTACATCAAAGAGCCGTGTAGCTCCGCTAAAAACTATTTCCCTACCCAAGCTTGAATTATTAGGGGATGTCTTGCTTTCTACCCTGATTTCAAATATCATTCTCATTATTTCACCCAAGGTTTCTTCCATAGCTTCGGTTAGGCTGTGGACAGACTCCCAAATTGTACTCGCGTGGATAAATTCTCGTTGGTCAATCTTCGTAGCAAACCGTATAACTCAAATACAGGAGTTAACGCGAACTTATTTATGGAATCACGTAGGGTCTAAAGATAACCCAGCAGATATTCTGTCTCGCGGTACCACACCGGCCCTGCTGATAGACAATATATTATGGTGGCATGAGCCCCACTTTCTAATGAACACAACCACTAAATTTAATGAATTTGTTCCAAATATTGGTTTAACAGATGTCCCTGAAATAAAAGGTACTCTACACGCTGTAAATAATTCGAAACCTACTCTATATATAACTTTTTGTAAATTCTCATCTTTCACTCGGTTACAAAGAGTAATTGAATATTGCAATAGATATATTTACAACCTTAAAAATAATGAAAACAAAAGAAATGGTGTACTTTCGGCTACCGAACTAATAGAAGCTGAGCAGAGGATAGTTAAAATCATCCAACTAACACTCTTTCAATTATAATTTAAAGACTTAAAGCATCAGAAACCAAATTTTGCTCCCAAAAAAAATTTTTTTTGTAACTTACTTAAGTTAAAATATATAGTCTAAAACATTAAAATAATTTTATTTTATTGTGGGCGGTATTAGATTTTATTATATTTCGCACGTCCTCTAATTTCGGCCTAACCAAAATTTAGCCTAACATGGTATCTACAAAAAAAGACTCATGGTCAGAACTAAGAAGCCTAAGCCAATGCAAAAAAATATTCACATATGAAAAGTGGCATGTCTGTCTATAAAGCATCCAAAATATATGGTATACCAAAAAGTACATTGAAAGATGTGAATGCAATATAGTTCATGATTTCTGAAACTATTTTAAAAATCAATATGCCATAAATTATGCTGTACCCTATTTTGTCACTTCTCCAAAATTTCCAACGCCATTTAAAAATGCATTTTATTTCCCCAGAAAAATAACTAAAACGTCCAAAAGAAAGGCTACAAAAAATTAACATATGTAGTAAAGATTGTTGATGATTTCATGTAGTACGAGAGGAGAGTAGAAGTTAAAAAAAAATGAAAAGGATTAAAGGAAAAACCAAAAGCTTGAAGAAAAAAAAGCACCTAACATCACGAAGAAAAATGAAATTTTAGACAAAAATGTTGGTTCTGACAGAAAAACAGGTGAAAGAACTAGAAAGTCGAAAACTAATAATTCTACTGATTTAGAGGTGGGCGACTAAGAGCTAGTTCACTACGTCATTGTAGTTTACAAGGAGAAACATTTTCCAGGAGTAGTAGAAGAAATATCAGAAGACAAATTCAAAATCAAAGCTATGAAAAAAATAGGATATTGTAGATGGCCAGAGACAGACTATATTATTTGGTATGACCCAGATGACTCAGACCCAGAAAATTGTTTGTTTAATTGCAGCACCGCCTCAGTATTTTAATAAAAGGGGTCTTTTTTCTGTACCTGAGATAAATAATTTGTAGGTATTTCATAGCTCTATGCTCTCATGCAATAAATGAAAAAAAAATACTGTTGCTAAGTAACTTATGAAAGTATTTTTTGTTGTTTTTTTTTAGGTTCAAAATGTATTACAAATACATTATTACAAATGTAAAAAACATCAAGGTATTAAATATACTTAAAATCCATTTGTCTATTATTTCGTTTCCTTAATATTTACGTCTAAAGTCAAATATTCCTTAACTGGGCTGTTATTAGGTCGGTTTACCTTACATTCTCAAGAACTAGGTATCTAATACAATAACATTAAAGCAGAAAAATAACATAAAATAAGATAAAATTTGAAATAGGCGCAAAGCTATAGAAACATTTCAAATTGTAATTTTATGTAAAAGTGATTTCGGTTAAATTGGCTGAGACTTGGTCATACCGATTAAAAGTTCTTATTGCCGCAAGACTCAGAAATTAACTGTTTCTGAGTTATAGAGCTTCAAAATGTCGATTTGTAGTCTATTTTTCAAAATCATGAATTAGGAAACGTGCCGTTCCATACATTCAGTATACGGCATCTGACACTTAATAAACACGAATATGGTATCGGAATTTCTTTGTTTTTCCTTGTCAAAAAAATCAGACCATATTTTTGTTTGTTGAGATTCAGATGCCATATATTGAATGTGTGGGGGAGGGGGTACGTTTCCAAATTCATGATTTTGAAAAATAGATTAAAAACCTCAAGAAGAGCTTTTAATAAGCTTGACCAAAGCTAACTCTATAAAAGTTTTACTTAATTTTGAAACCACTTTTACATGTTTACATTTTTTGTAGCTTTGCCCCTATTTAAAATTTGGTCAGGGGTACTTTCTGTTATCGTTGTAGTTTAATGTTATTGTATTATATAGTTCTTGAGAATGTAAGTATTAAAGAAATGAAAAATTCGAGTTAGGATGTTTTATTTTTTTTATAAAAATGGTGCTTAATATGAAAAAAACAAAAAAAAAATAAGAAAGAATTTTTGTCACAAATTAAACGAAGAATTCGTCATTTTTTTGTTTAAAAAATTGGGACCATTACCCGCATGCGCCCCAATGGTAAATATAAAATTCTCAATGATATGAAAAAAATGCACAATTGGCAATGCAAATTTTAAAACTTACCAAATTTTATTTGTATATCTCAACTGGTTTCAGAGCAATAAGGTAACTGTACTCTTTACCGACCATTTCCTATTACCGATCGTAATAAAGTTTTTCAGTATTAGACGCATTATGAAAAGTCCATATAACTAATGAAACTTTTAACAGTTTCTTTTTATAAAACATAGATATGGCCACATTGCAAACATAATCCAGCCGCTGATTAATGCCAAATTTGACAAATTTTAACGGATTTCGCAGTGGTGTTGCAAGACTCCATAAGGCAGGTTATAAGAATCATTGTCCATGTGTGTTGGCATTATTAAGCGTTTGTTAATATATCAAGGTTAGTATTGCACTTTTATAACAAGAAATAACACAACACCACGTTTTTTTTAAAGATTTAATGTGTTCGTTAGTTAATTATTTTCTCTAATTTAAATTTATGTACAATTAAAGAACGGTCGGTAAAAGGTGCTTTAAAACTTAAAATCAACCCTTTACCGACCGGGCGGTCGGCTAGATTGTAATTTTCAATTAAAAGAAGTAATATAAAAATTGAACAAAATTGTATTTTAGTGGAAGAATTACTTCAAATAGAATAGTATATTAAGTGTCATATTTCCAAAATTCTGTTTTTGAACGGGAATCGATAATCATATTTATGGTACTTTATTGTTTTAAACGTGAATAAAATATATGAATTTTAAAATATTCAAAAGTAGTCTCCTAAAATAATATTTTTTTCACGGTCTGTGACAGAGTACAAAAATATATATTGTGACCTATTACCGACCGAGATTATTATGAACGTTTTCTTTCCAGATTCAAGAAAAACTTTAAGCTAGTTCTTAAAAACAAAAAAACTATACCAATGAAAATCTTCAGCAAGCATTGGATTCAGTTCGAGATGCAATGTCGTTTGGAAAAGCATCCAGAGAATTCGAAATTCCAAAAAGCAACCTAGTTGATAAAATTCATAACAAATATGAAGAAGGTGCTACTACTGGGGCCCACTGTATCCTGACTGCAGCTGAAGAACAAACCATAGTAGATTGGATTATATATATATAGAAGCTGTTGGTTTTCCTGTAACAAAAAATCAACTGTTGGGGTGTGTTGCAGAGAACTAGGTAGCCGTCTAGAACGAGAAAATAAATTTAAAGACGGAATTCCAGGTCGTCATTGGTACGAAAATTTTTTCGCCAGCTCTTTCATCGAGTATGTCACAATCTGACCAAACTTCGGAAAAATATAACAGAAAAAGTGTAAGAGGTTGGTTTAATAGAGTTTCAGACTATTTAAAAACAAATAATATGGAGAAAGTTCTATCAGACCCACAAAGAATTTTTACTTTTCAGTTTTTTTTTCTTTTACCAAAAGGAAAATGTGTAATCGTAAGAAAAGGTTCGAAAAAAGTTTATACCAGAATCGCTATTGACTAGAAAGAATGCCTCACGGTACTTTTGACAGTTTCAGCAGAAGGATAAGTTGTGAAACCTACTTTTCTTCTTCCCCATAAAAGAGTACCAGACAGTATTCATTTGAAAATGCCTCTGAACTGGGGTATTGGCCATTCAGACACCGGGTGGATGACAGGAAAATGTTTTTATGAATTCATTAAGAATGTATTCTATAAAAAATGGATTGTTGAAAAGAACGTTCCTTTATCTGTTGTGCTTTTTCTAGATGGCCATTCTTCACATTTAACGTTTTATCTAACTGAGTTCTGCAAAAGCAAAGGTGTTATAATAATTGCTCTTCTGCTTAACTCCACACATCTGTTGTAACCACTAGATGTTGCTATTTTTAAGCCTCTTCAACTTTCCTGGAAAAACAGGATCCATAATTGGCGTATTAAGAATAATAGCAAAAAACTAAAATGGGAAGATTTTGCAGAGGATGTGGTTATTTATGAAGGAGAGTACTTTACTAGAGACAGTCTTTGACAGGCTTTGACGGTACTGGATTCAAAGTGAAGACTATGATAAGAAGTTGTTCACATTGGAAATGGACTGAGAAAGAGGATATTTTATCATATTCAGAAAATGGAATAGTTTCAAAAATTAATACTCCAAAACCCGTGAATGAAAGGGGAATCTATGAAATTCCGGAGAGGGATGCAATAAAATAATAAAAAAATAAAATGATTTCATACCAAAGTTGAATCTATTATACATGCCCAATATATTAATTATGTAACTTTTTATTTGTTGTACATATTATGAATTTATATTTTTTTAAATATTAAAATCTTCAACTGCGTTTGTTTTTTTAATTGACCTAGTAGAAACAATTATTTTTAAATAAATAAGTTAATATAATGTTGTTAATTACTTAAATAAGTAGTCCTCAAGAAGGTCGCTGATAGAACAGAAATGTCCGGTAATTAGGTGCTTGTGGTCGGTAATAGCAAAAAAATCGGTCGGTGATAAGTGGGTATTTTTTAAGCCGGCCGGTAAAGGGAGCATTTTAATGAAATTGTACATAATTATTAAAACATTTAAAAAAAGAATTAAACTGTGATAATATTATTTTTTCTATATTACTAGCTGAATCGACTAGATTAAAAATTATCTTTAAAAATTATGCAAAGAAAAATCAAAATGTATTTTTCTTATTATTGAATCTGCTTATAAGAAAATCCTTAAGTGGTCGGTAAAAGGTACAGTTACCTTAAATGATCAGTTTGTAAGAAAAACTTCAACATTCCGTATCTCGGAAAACGAAGCATTTGTGAAAATACGTTTATATAGCAAACTGTTGTTATTTTTTCACACACAATCACTCCTTTGTAGTTATTTACTAACACCCTATATATTATAGAAATATGTTGCAGGAAATATGTTGAGGTAGGAGACTATAGACGGCACTTTACCTATAGATTTAAGTCTTAGTGGACAATAAATTGAAATTCAATTCAACAAACTCTACTTTGATCTATATGTAGAAATTCAGGTAATAATGAGATAGCAAGATGATGATTATCAAAATCGAATTATTTTTTTGCTACATAAATCTAAGTTTATTCAGACAGATTTATTGATCGATAATATCATTTTAACTGCTATTTTTCGCAGCAACGTTTATATTAAACTAAACGCGCAAACCATGGGAGATTATATTGAGTTAGGCCAAGAAATTATTATAACTTATAAATCATCAAACTGTTCAAGAAAGCTTATCTCGCACTTGACATACTCCAAAAAGCATAAGGGAAATTAAAACTAATAGTTTAAACAGATCTGAAACTTAACAAAAATAAAGGTATGGAAATATATAGTTCCACACTTCGGGAAATCTGGTCGCCAATTTCGGTCGAAGGCATGGGAAAAAAGGTAAACAAACTTTAATATTGCTACACATTGCGGATTAAGTAAATGTTAGTTTGTTCCTAAAATATTTCCCAGAAAACTACATCAATCCAGAAAATATCTGATTTTTTTGAAAAAAACAAATAATTTAACTGTTCTAAAGAGGGCTGCGAGGTGCAAAGCCCCGCGCCTGAGTCGGGTCAGTTTTTTGTGATAATGTGTGATATTGATTCTGGTGCAGCAAGCCGGCGCGATGCACGTGCATTCGACTAACTATACAACGACAACGACGCCACCAGCGTCGCCCCGAAAAAGGGGCGGCGCCGCACACAACGTACCAGGACCGGAAATACGAATTTGAGATCTTATTGAAGAAATTCTTTAAATAGATATATTACATTTATTTTAATGTTAAGTCTCCTTCGAAGTTCTTAGTCTTTATGAATATGATGTTGACATATATCTGCTTCCATTATTAAGATAGATTATAACTTAACTTAAGAATACAATTGAGTTCTATTTTCAAAATATTTTCAACTAAATTTAAGGAAACTATAAAAAAATACCAATAGAAAAAAGTAGTATTAAAACCAAATGAATAAATGGTAATCAAAGGCAGGCTATAAAAATTGAGTAATTAAAGATAATACAGGTTAATACAAGCTGCGCAAAGAAAATCAGGAAGCTAACTGGAACAAATAAGGTAAATAGTTGCACTAGTACATTTTATACAATGTCTGGTTTATAGCGTCCTACGGTACCCAGTCTTTATTTACGTCTATCGACCCAATCTCTCTGACATTTCCTTTTGGACTCCATCAAGCCATATTGTTTTTGGTCTACCTCATTTTTTTTTCGCTCATGTGGCTGCCAATCCAATATTATCTTCGATAGGCAATGGTTTGTCATTCTCTGCACATGTCACTGTATGATTGTGGTTGTTCTGTTTTTATTCAGTTCTTTCAGTGAGTTGTCAGGTTTCGCATCCATAAAGAACAACGCTTTTAATAATGCTGTTATATAGCTGTATCTTTTTCTGTTTAGAGATAGCTTTTGACCAGAGTAGGGAATTTAGTGCGTCTATTATTTTTCCCTTTCATGATTTCCCTTTCTTCGATATTCGAAACATGACGAAATTACATTTCCATCTTCTAAGACTAGTTTATCATATTTAGCTCCTCCTATGCACATGTATTTTATTTTTGTTGAGTTAACATCCCCAAATTTCTGTAATAATCGCTTTGTCATGAATTGCAGATCTTCCTGGTTCTGCGCGGTAAATACTTGATCGTCTGCGAAATGAAGCGTATATAAGGTTGTTTCGTCGTTTAATGGTATACTTATTCCATAGCATAATCTGATCCATTTCTTCAGTGTCTTACTCAGGTAGATTTTAAAAAGTGTTGGAGATAAACTGCAGCCTTGCCTTAGTTCCTAATTTACCCTAAAATTCTCGGAGAACTGGTTGTAAATCTTTATTTTTGATCGAAGATGGTTATAGAGTCGTTTTATTGCTTTCATAATTGTAATAATAATATATGAGCTTTCCAGTACTTGCTATAGTCTCATAGGGGTATTGTATCATCGTCAATTCCACAAATAAAAGATGAGTTGGTCTATCCCTAGCAGTTATTTTTTCATTTAGTTCGGTTAATGTATAGATGTAATCGATACAAGATCGTCTAGCTTAAAATTCTGCTTACTGTTTCAGCTTAAGCGGTAAATATTTTCAGTACAATGTACTGAGAGTGCTGATAACTGAAATGCAGAGGTAGTTTTTGCAGTCTGCCTTTTTTATGGATCGGTGTAATCTATCCTTTTTTCCAGCTTTCAGGTATATTATCTCCGTTTTAGTATCTATTCAAAAGTTCTGTCAGCATATTAACAAGCGTTGGTCTGGCGTTTTTCAGAAGTTCATCGGGGATTTCTTCTTGTTCATATGCTTTTATATTTTTCATGGTTTTTATAAGTTTGGCAGTTAGATCGTCTCCGATGTTTATTTTTGGTCCATGGATTTGGAATCTTCTGAGTGTTTTTTAGAGATATTCAGGTCTGAACCTGGATTTTTGCAGTTCTTTTGCGTAGTGACTTTTAAAAACATTGATATTTATGATTTGTATGTTTATTGTATTTATGTCCTCTCTCCTTAGGTTTTGTATGAATCTCCAAGCCTCCGAAGACTTACTTCCAACTATATATGATCCCACTTTCCCGCATTTTCATTCCCGTGTTTGGTTCTTATGTCTTATAGTCATTTTTAAAAAAATCTTTTTTGATTACGGTGTTATTCGTTGTCGTCTACTTCTTGGGAGGTAAGCCATTTGTGATACACTCGTTGCTTTATCTGGTTCTGTTATTCTAATTCATCACTTCATAATATGCTCTTATTTGTTCGTCGCTAGGTTCGCTTTTCTTTTCCCACAGCTTTATATGCAGCTCCCTTTAACGATTCTACTATATGGGCATATAGTATATTTGTGTCATAGTTCACATATGCACTATTAAGTCTTTGGTCTAGTCTGTTCTGATATAGTTTTCATGTGCTGCGGTTGTAAAACCTATTTATATTAAACTTTGTTTCCCTCTCAGTTGTTTCGTAGTTTTTGGATTTGATTGTTTTTATGTTTATAGAAAATTTGAGCTCGGATTTCAGTAAGTAATGATCCAATCCATATTTTATACTTTTATACTCTTGTTTACTCGAGTGTCTTGTATTTTCATTTCAGATGTTTGCCTAATTATAAGATATAGTCAAAATTAATTTTAATTTTCTTGTGTCTTGATGCCAAGTAAATTTATGTACATTTTTGTGGGGATAGAATCCATTCATGATTTTCAGGTCAAATTGTGTACATAGGTTTATAAGTCTATTTCCGTTATTATTTGTCAACTCTTCGCCAAAGTTACCTGTTATTAGATTATTATTTCTTCTTCTTCCAGTTCTTGCGTTTAGGTCGCCCATTATTATTATTTCTCGCCGATTTCCTATTTTTAAGAGTACGTCCTCCAGTTGTTGGTAAAACATATTTTTTTCTTGCACTAATGTATCTTCATTGGGGACATATACGCCTACATACTAATTTTATGTTTGTGTTTAACAAGTATAGATACCCCTTTGTCGCTCTTTTGTCTTTTAGTAAACCGCTAAAAATTTGGACAAATTTTTCAGTTGGTGTAACTCCCTTGCTTTTTTCTTTGTTTTTGTAATGATAGATATCGATACTTTTTGTTATTCAAGTACTTTATTAACTTCTTCGGTTTTACCTTGCCAACCGTGTACGTTTCATGTTGCAAAATGCATTCGCCTGTTTTGGACGATGTGGTCGTCATCCAAGTGTTCCATCCGGTATTTCCTGTATTCTGGGATTCGTTGCCATAAATTTTTTTTCTAATTACTTTGGGACAGGCCCAAAGTCTAAACCCCCTATCTGGAAGGTCGGGTAGTTTTTTCCTAGGGTATTCTTTCCATATACCGATTATCTTTCAGGACTTGAGGCATCGATCCTTTAATAATCTTCTGCCTTCAGGATCATTGGGTAGGACCTCATTTGCTTCATCTACCGTTAATCTTCTATTGACTATTGCCGCCTTGAAATAGGAACACTAGTCACTAAATAAAAATGGAAGACACAAAGGAAAAATTTGCAAGATGAAGAGAATACATCCAGGAATTTGTTGAAGACAAAAGACAGAAATCAGTATTAAACCGACCACTGATAGTGGTACAAATATTACTGAAGAAGTATTATATGCAATGAAATTAAAAAAATAATATTAAAATCCCGGCTTGATTAAATACTAGCAGACATAATAAAACTGATCAACGAGGAATATATAGAATTACTAGTGGATTTGTATAACTCTATATGCAATACAGAAACTATTGATTTAGAGTGGTTGACGTATACATTTATCGCATTACCCAAAAAACCAAATGCAAGAGCATACTTTGGCTATAGATCGATTAGTTCGATAAGTCACACCCTCGAAATAATCTGTGAAATTATTCATAACAGAATTGACACATTTTGGCTTTGGAAATGCACTTGGAACAAGAGAAGCCTTATTTGCCATAAAAGTATTGATCCAAAGGTGCATGTATATAAATCAACAACACCTTAATTATTGAGATAGGTACAACCGCGTCATACAATTACTCAAATGAAAGAGTTTGTTTAAGAAGGACATTAGAATTATTACCGACTTTGCTATAATCAAACAGCCGTAATTAAAGAGGGGAAAGAGCTTTTGGTTGAAATGCAAATAAGGACAGGTGTCAGATAAGGATACATATTATCACCTATACTATTCAATATGTTCAATCAACCAATTGAACGTGACACCAAGCTCCGCTTGGTACTTGTCCCCCGTACTATATTATTCCAAAGCGACCTCACTAAATTATAAATCTTTTTAGTAGCCGTTGATCCTATATAAGCCGATACAAATTTTTATTAGCTCTTTTTCAAACATATCACTACAATCATTCTGCTAATGAAACTATAGTCACACAAATTGGTTAAAGTCTTGGCCGTATACACGGCCACTACCGTGGGGAGCAAGAAATAGCCAACCACACTACCGTGGGGAGCAAGCAATAGCCAACCACACTACCTTGGGAAGCAAACAACAGCCAACCACACTACTTTGGGGAAACAAACTAAATCCACTGATGCATCAGAATATAATTTGAAACCCATTTACCTACATGGAGACAAAAATAATTGCTATAATCTAGACCAACAACCCCATTAGCCCAACCAACAACCACCGACAGCGGCTAAATTCCACAAAAATCGGAACCCTTCCCGGAGAACTGAACGACTCCTTCAAAACGAACTAAACCTGAGTACTGTTTTTATACTTTAATTATTTTATACCGGCAACCGGCAGAATCTTTAAGTCTGAGTTTAAAAATTTATTTTTGTTTCACATTTATAATTTGAATTCTGTTTATTATTACTTAATAAATATATATACCTTTACCATGACTTCGTAAGTTTTTTTTTATTTCCTGTACCTTTCTGGGATTAGTATGGGGAGAGAATGAACAGGGAACGAACCCAGGGCTGAGCAGTCGGGCAGAGCACCATTCTGATGAATGGAACGGTGGGCGTTTTTCTTTTGAATATCCTTAAGGATATTCGAAGAATTTCTCCCCTCGTTTCTTCCAGCAGTGTGGTGTTGCTTAACGCCCTGGTCTTAATAAGATTAAGATGTTACAATGTATTTCAAAGAAATATACCAAGAATTTCTAGAAAGACAAACAATAAGCATGAAAGTGAACGGAAAGCGTATTAACAAAGTGTTGTGGAACACAGTAAAGAAAGAAGTCTAACTCTAAATAGAAAATAAACTCAAGTTATGGTAACCCCTAAATCACAACAACGACAAGAGACCCTAAAGAACCACGGGAAAAGTTAAACAACTCCAAAAATACAAATATGTCGGATCAATAATAATTAATAATAACAGTGACTATATTAAAGAAATCAAATCAAGAATTGGACAAGCAAGATTCGCATTTACCAAAATGAAAAATTTTTTGTTTAACAGAGATTTCTCGATTGCATTAAGAGTTAGTGTTAGTGTGGAGTGTAGGCATGGATGATTAAGAAACAGACCGCCATTTAAGGCTTTCCAAATGTGGGCTTACAAAAGAATGCTTAACATAAGCTGGGTAGACAGAGCTACAAATAACGTAGTATTGGAAAGAATTAGAAAACAAAAAGTACTCCTAAACACTATCAAAATTAGAAAGTTGCAATATTTAGATCATGTTATGAGAGGAGAGTGTTACAAACTGCTGCAGGTAATTATGCAGGCGAAATTAAACGAACGAAGGAGCCGAGATAGAAGATGCGTTCTCTGGCTAAATCATCTAAAATCGTGGTTAAACTTAAGTTTTACAGAACTAACTATTTAGAGTAGCGGCATCGAAGATTCGAATGGCCATGATGGTTGCCAACCTCTTACTTGAAATTTAAACTGAAAATTTTATTACGAAAACCGGAATAAGAAGCAAAACTTATCAAATATTTCTTCTGTACAGTTATGAGCGTAACAAGTGGCACAATTCAATTCCAGAATGCATGTACGATTTTTTTCAAGAATATACTGAATTGATGATTAGTATTTAGGGATTTTAGAGTATTATGATAATCCATGCAGTTTTTAAAACAAACTGGTAGTGGCAATTTAAAAAGTGAACGTTAAAAAGTGTGAAGAAAGTAACAACTCACCACAAAGATTTCATAAGTTATGTCATATTTGTGATTTTTGAGATAAAGGAGAAGATATCTCTATTTAAATTAAAAATATTCTCTATCAATTATTTTAGCTAATAGATCCCATTCTGTGTAGATTATTAAAGTATTCAGTCAATACATTTTATAGCATACGCTAATTAAGGTATATGCATCTTGTGGACACAGGAATTGAGACGAGTCATTAAAAAATCTTCATTTCTATTTTTAAGATAGGATAAAGTAATTATAAATTCTCTTAATATGGAATTGACAAGTAAATAATTATTCCAAATGTATATGCACTATAGTATATGCTTTGTTTGTTTAGATTAGTGACATAATTGGTTCTTTTGGTTTATCTCTGGAATCACTCACTAGATGATACAGAACCGGAGATTGTATGTTATACTACAAGAGAAGAAAAGCAGATGGAGATAAAAAATGGTCTGATTTAAGGATGTGTATATTTTAGATATTATAAGGAAAACTATCTTAAGCCGAATCCCTTAAACATACAAGTAAACACTATCCCTACATAAACAAAATCCAAGAAGAAAATTACAAGCCACATGAAAGAAAAAAGTAGCTCAGAGTAATTTTGGATAAGTCTTTAACATATAAGCACATGTTATAATACAAGACAAAAAGTCTCCATCAGAAACATTTTACTAAGGAAAGTTTGTGGAAGTAACTGGAATGCATGCCCATGCACTTCAAATAACCAAATACACGGAAAATGTGTTTTTCAACCGGAGACTAAGCCTGCCCACTCTAAAACTGATCGATCCACAAAAAAACAAAATAACATTACCTTGAACGAACCATGAATGATAGTAACCGGATGTATATCTTCACTCAGCCTCTTATATAGAGCGGCAGGTTTCTTACTACTTTAAGGCGGTAGAGCAGCTGCTGAATATATAGAAATGTTGAAAAAAATCTTCGATGAACGCGGAAATCAACCACTCGAAGCTAAAATTTAAAAAGAGTTGTGTGCCAGTTGGCCCGTCTGAAAACTACTCTCTAACTCAAGAAGAGAGCCTCTCAGGTAGTAGCCTCGACTGGAAGACTTAAAGGACTTTAAACCGTATACGAACTGGCGTAGCCCCAGTAAAAACAAATAAAACGAGGTGGAACCCACAAAATATTAATGAGTGACTGATGAGCAGGAGTGAAATGTTAATGAGTAATGACCTATGTGAGTTTGGAGAACAACAAAATATGGATCACCTTCTGTCATGTAACAGGTGCTCCCCAACACATACCCTCGACGATCCGATCTACGGTTGGTCAGCAACATTGACATAGACGTAGTTCGTTATTGGATCTAGAACCTCAATTAAAAGTAGACAGTAGTTGGGATTCGAAAAAGTAAAAAGTAAAAGGAAAAAAATGCGATATTGATATACCATACGGCACTGAGTGCAACGAATGCATAATATAGTCCGTCTAGAAAGTATCCGGAAAAAAGAAAGCAGAATTATAATTTTACGGTATTTATTTCTATCACTTGAAATACAAAATTTTAACAAATAATTCATCTCATTTACTTATACAACCTCCATTTAAATCTAAGCACTTAACTAAACGTCCAGGGTCACCCGAAACTAGGTCAAGGCCATATTTTTCGGTAATGGTGTTCCAGGCCTGTAAAACTGACCGAATCAAACCTCCTTTATCTCGTGGCGCTGCTCGTTCCACTTCAATCTTCATCAATCCCCATATGTTTTCAATGGTGCTAAGATCTGGAGATGCTTCTGGCCACGAAATTGTTGCCAATTCGTGTTCTTGCATCCAAGCTTGAGTATACGCAGAAGTATACTCTTCATCTTGCATTATCTTGTTGAAAACGCCACCCCTCTGGATATAAAACATGAGCCGTTAAAAAAAACTATTTAGGATGTCACAATATTTCGCACTATTAACAGTACCATTAACTATACAGAGAGGTGTAGCACCATGCTGAGATATTGCTCCCCAAACCATTATTTTAGTGGGAAATTTGGAAATTTGAAAGGTAATATTTTCTCTTGATAGGACTTTTAGATGATTTGCATATGTAGCCTTTTCATTGACATACAGACAGTTTCTGGGCACACTTTTATTCTTTGTTGATTTTCAAATCTGTTTTCTAATTTTCGAAACCCTAGGCGCGGATTTTGTCGTCCTAAAGCCACTAAAGCATTTAAATTGTTTCCACGAATCTTACGCGGTCTACCCGAAACTGATCTATGTCTCACATCTATGCCATTTTTTATCTTCTTTATTGTCTCATACACTGCTCTTTTTCCAAGTTCAGTCAATTGCACTAATTTTTTAACGTTTCGGACAACCTTTCTATATAAATATTCCACCACTTTTCTTTTTTCTACTTGCGACATTATTTCACAAATCTTAAGTCTGTTTACAAACAACAATATTTGACAGATGGTGTTGTCATGCGATTTTGTTCATAACCTACTATCGGCACCACCTATTGATGCATTACTTTTGTCTTAAAAAGTTACAAAAAGAAAATATATTAAAATTAGGAAAAATATAAAATTCCGGATACTTTCTAGGAGGATTGAACGTAACGAAAATGATAATCATAACAAAATTCGAAAGACACTTCTGGGTTTATTATTTTAAATTTAAAGAACTCACAAGATTAATTTTAATTTTATGTTAAGGATGACACTTCTTGTATTTTCTAATTTCATCATAATATTTCTTGTGGTTATTTTTACTGTTTTGCTACTAACATTTTGTGTTTTTATATTCAATAATAATCTAAATTTTTGCTCACTTCTATTATTTGATACGAGATTAATTGATTATGATTGAGCTTTGTTTTATGTTAAATATTTCTCCCACGAATGTGTTTGTAAGTATTTCATTAGCTTATCTATCAAACTTGTATTGTTAGTTATAAAAAAATATTTAATTATGTAGCAAATTCTATCGGAGTAAAAAACATTTCATTTAACACAATACTCAATCACACCTCACTCTAATGTATCACTCCTGGTTGATCTCAGATACGATTTTAAAGAGTTGTTTTTATCTCCTGAAGATTTCTTTGAGTATTATATTTAGAAATACCTGTTTTTTCTATAGATCATTTTTCGGTACATTTCCTTCCGATTGCTATTCTCCTAGTAAAAGCTTTTGTACATCGGTGCTTAGTTTCTATTATTAGCTTTCTGTTTCCGTTGTACATTTTATTTTTGTGATATTCATGTTGTTGATCCCAGTTTTTTATTTATACCTTCCTTTGCAGTAGATATACGTCTTTAAATTAATTAAGACCATTTTAATATTTCCGTTTTAAGATTTTTGAGAATTTACAGTAGGCATCAACAACCTATCGGTAAAATAGAAATTTATTATAATATTATAAACATATTATATTTATTATAATATTATAATATTATATTATAAACAATTCATAAATAAAGTAAATTGTCCAGCGGTAACGATTGATTTGATTTGAAGTGCTAATAATTAGTAGTGGGTGATTTTCACGATTTTTTTATCAAAAAAGGTACCAACATTATTTTGAGCATAACTAGCTTAGTTTTGATGCTAGAAACTTAAAAAACAATAATAAAGTTTTTTTAAACAGTTTAAAAAAGTTTTAAAAATTTTTCCCAAAAAGTGCTTCATTTTTTGGTTATTGCAATATTCCAGATTTTGAATTTGACAAATAAGACTCTACTCTTCATGAGCTACAACTCTGCTTCTACTAGGTCTACATACTTCATAAATACACCATTTCTCTTATTTTTGAAGTTATACTTCTATACGCGCGCTCCACGTTGGAAATTTGTATGGGAGTGAATCTGTGAAATCATTACATATGTAAGATAATGAGTAAGAGAGAGACAGAAGATATATTTTCTCTCTCTTCCACTTTCGAATATAAAAATGTTCCTTTCGTATATATATTTAATATTATATATATATACATATAATATTAGATATATAATAAAATATTTATTAATATTATTCTTTATGTGATATGTTTTGTATTATTTAATGTTCATAATTATATTAGTCTTTTGTATTTCAATATAATAATCTCAATAAATCACTATATGACCAAGAACTGTCAATTTTGAAATGCGTTTGTGTCATGTCCTCGGTAGTATAGTAGTCAGTATCCCCGCCTGTCACGCGAGAGACCGGGGTTCGATTCCCAGTCGGGGAGGACTTTTTTATTAATATTATTACATTGTAAATTAAACATGTAAGCAGAAAAGTTATGTATATTATTGTCATTTTTAAATACTTATGAATATTGCATTTTAATTTGTATTGTATTATTATATTGAATTATGTTGCACTGTATTGTAGTGTATTTTTTTATGTATATTATTGTCATTTTTAAATACTTACGAATATTGCATTTTAACTTGTATTGTATTATGTTGCAGTGTATTGTATTTTTATATTAATACAAAATAAACAATGAATTTTACTGCAGAGTATGTGTAAAAAAATTTTTGCATTCAACTCCTTTCATACATATATGAAAATAAAAATATACATTTTCATCAAAATATTGATTCAATCCTTCATATACTATACTCCTATTACAGGTCAAATGTTGTTTATTAATTGTTAGTAAGTTGTTATTAATTATGTTTCTCTTTCTGCTATGTCTTACCTATAGCATTACATATGTAATGATTGTGCAGATTGACTCCCAAATAAATTTGTAACGGCGAATGCGTGTATAGAAGTGTAACTTCTACCGGCAGTCCCACCGGACTGCCACACCCGTTTTTTTTTGAGCTACTTCATAAGCTCAGCATATTTTTTTCGACCAAATACTTACTTTTCGAGGTATTTGTTAAAAATCGCCTGAAAACGTGTTTTTTTTAATGAATATTTTCACTCACAAATAACTCAAAAAGTAGTGACTTACAGCATAACTAATAAACCAAGTATAAAACTTATACTCAGAATAAATCAGGTATAGGCAAAATCGCTAACAATAAACATGGAATAACTTAGATATAGGTTATACTTGGTATAAGAATTTATTCCAAGATTATACCGACCCAAACCCTTGTTTAAGTCTAGTATAATTGTGACAAGAATATATTATTTTTTGTATTGTTTTGTGAGTAGCTATATAATAAAAAAAATGTATTTAAGAGGAGTTGCGGCTGGCGAGGAATTAATTTAATTCTGTTAATAATTTAATTAAAATTATGGAAAATACACGAAAAAGAAAAACTTTCAAAGAAAGAATAAATCCATTTTCAAAATACACTGGCAATTTTTGCAATTTTTTGCAACTTTTTTGCAATTTTAAAATACTCAAACTCAACATATAAGATAAAAAATAAAGAAAAAGTTATATTTGGTGTCAGTTGTCAGTTTCAAAGAAAAATCAAAATTGACATATTTCACTCAATATGTCGTTGTTCTGTGTATTTGTGCAAAAGATTGCGACATTGCCAAACTATTATTTCGGAATAAAGTGGGAATACTTATAACTAACATATACCGAGTTTATTTGTAACAAATTATTTTAGTATTATATTTACCTTATACTTAGGATAACTATTCTAGATATAAATACGGAATAACCTTAGACTACGAGTGTTTTATTAGTAAGACAGTTAGTGAAAAAACTCTATGAAACAGAAGTTGCTTAGTACATTACAGTATTAGTTAATTTATCAGTTTCCGGACTTATTTTAAACGTATGTTTTTCATCCTCAAGAAGGGATGATTTTTATATCCCAATTAAAAGCAACCGTGGACTTAAGTCAAAAAGTAAAGTAGAGGGTAAGAGTACCCTAAATCCAAATTTTCAAGCTTATTCGTCGTGACGAGGAAAATTATACTCCAAAACAGTCCTTCTGGCGTATAAAAGGTTTTTTCAATATTCATTATTTAGGTACAATTTGTTTAATGTTTGCTTTCATAGGGGATTTATACATTCTGGTCCTCAACAGTTATCCTTATCTATTTTCCTATGGCTTTTAGTCGTCTAATGCGACATACTTTTAATGATTTTGTTTTTATTTCATAAAGCGGTATGGAATATGCTTTGAACAGTAACATGTTATGTAGCTTCTCTAGCAGATGTTACTTACAGCGCCTTACTTTACAGCCACGATATCACTTCATATTTGAGCTCTCCGTCGTTTCCCAACTCCTTCCCACCCAAGAATTTCTTCAGTTTCGGGAACAGATGATAATCGGAAGGCGCGAGGTCTGAGCTGAAGGTGTGCTAGAAAATTTTTCGTTGTAGACGTTGAAACCCTTGCCGATGCATGCGACCGAGCATTGTGCAAACTGAATCACACTGCGTACTTCACATTTGGTGGGATTTTAATGGACGCCGCCATTTCAAACTGTTATAGAGCAAAGGCGCGTGACCACACAGTAATGAGACTTGGCTCACACCGATGTTATAGACAGTGGTAACTGGGGAGCATAAAATCACGGAGAAAGGATGGCGATCGGCGCCGCCCGTTATGCTCAATCGTTCTTTATTATTTGGATGACCCACGTAAGTATATGCATTCAAAGTAGTAAAATCTATTTCTGATCTTTCTACTTTTATTCTTTCTGTACTGATTGTTCTGTACTATTTACATATACCAGTAATATATAGACTTCAATATAACTACACCAGAACTGTGTAGATGGGAAATCATTTTTGTTTTAAAATCGTAAGGTATGAAAAAAATACCAAATATATGTAAAATTTAAAGCTTCATTTATTTGACTTGTTGACCTTTTAATCGACAGAGCTTATCAAACTATCTTTTCATACTAATATGCCTGTCTTCTTTAGTCTTAATCATTCTTCTTCTTCAGGTCCCTTCTCCTTTTGGTTATATATATATATATATATATATATATATATATATATATATATATATATATATATATATATATAATTCTTTCATTTTTTTGTAACTTTACAAAATTTAAGTGCTAAATTTATTCTACATTTATTCAGAATACAGTTAACTCAAAACTAAAATTTTTATTAAACTTACCTGGTTGAACTTCGTCGATTGTCACTGTGTCGTGCTTTTGATATTCCCTCTGATGCCTTCTTCGGGGCTTTCGGGGTCTAAGTCTTCTGATCGTCCTGATTCTCCAGATACTGCACTGTTCACTACTCACTGAAATTCTCAGTGCACTGCACCACTCACGACTGAGACACTGGAAGCCATGAAAAAACATCAGAGATGATTTCGAAAGCTCAGTGCAGTCAAAATCGACGCAGTTCAACCCGGAAGCCTGGTGAGTTTAATATTAATTTTTCTGATAAAACTAGAATAAAGGAAAAATAATGCATAGTTAATTCGATTCAGCTTTAATCATAACTAAAATGGAGACTGTACAAAAAATACCAATAAAATCAAATAATAATAATATATTGCTTACGTATTAAAAAGGTATTAAATATTAAGTACTATGTTGTAATTATGGCCAGTCTGTTTAGATGTAATCGGCAGTTTGATTTCCTCAAACTAGATAATTACAAAGCAGTACAAAAATGAGTACAGGAAGCTTAGAAAAGTAGTAAGACATTGAACTAATGCATTTGGTAAACAAAATAATTTACACAAGATAAGTATGAGTTTCATAAAATAAATATGACAAATAAAGCATTTAATTAATAATTTGAGATTTATTCGCTTATCTTGAAAAGAAATTGAAGTGCGATATAGACTACTTTCATAGCAATACTTGGAAACATATTTAGTCGCTAGAATCTAATAACTAACGTATGACCATGATGAAATGGCAGCCGTAGCTCAGCGGCTATGTTACTGGCTTAACAAGCTAGAGGGCCCGGGTTCAAATCCCGGCACCGACAAAATTTTCAATATCTAATTTATCTGAGCTGCCACCGTGCTTCGGAGGGCACGTAAATCTGTCGATCCCGGCTACGAAAGTAGTCGTTAAGTCATGTTAGGGGCGCTTGCACGACCTGAAAACCCTAACACTAGACCTTAGCCAGAAGGTTACACGAACTTTACTTTACCATGATGAAGTAAAGTAAGAGGAAAAAATACTGATTAAATATTTGGATGAAGTATCAAACAATTAGTCATTGCAATAAACCAATAATAGGTAGATAAAAAAAGTCTCACATCGTAGGGGTAGAGAGATATTTGCCCCATAGACAAATTGTAAAACTGTGCGATGATTCGTATCAGAGATTGGAAATAATCATTTGAAAATCACCTTTTTACCGCTGATTTAAAGAGTCTAATTTGTTTTTCAGCCAAACTAATATATCAAATTTATGTCTGTAAAGTTAGCATATCCATTTTATAAGGCCGAATTTAGACGAACGCCATAATTTATTGCTAATTTATGACCAATTGATTAGGGAATCAGTGGGGTATGCTAACTTTACGGTACAGCTGGCATAGCCATAGCTATATCTTGGTAAGGAAAAGGGGTACATTGCCCATCTTGGCGGAATATTTTATTGCTAATTAATTGCTGTTGATTGGTATATTAACCAATCCCCAAGAACTACTCCATTATCCGTTAGCTCAAAACAGATCATTGGAAAACCAAGATATCGGCCAAAAAGCGAACTGCAAGGAATTGATTGCTAATTTAATGCCGAAGTTTTACTACAAGAAATAATTTATAGCTGCAACCCTTTCCGGGAAACAATGATTATGCTAACTTTAAGCTAATGCCATAGCCATATCTCGGCAATGAAAAAAGCTACAGAACCCATCTTAGTGGCATATTTTATTTTAATTTATTTTTCCAAGGAAATGCTATGTGATTAGCTAGGTGACGCGTAAACAAACTGGGCGCTAGCATACAATCATAACATTTTTCAGTATGCTAGTGCGGGAGGGCGCTGAACTATACAAGCAGGTGAGTTTCGCGCTACTGTGACTATAGCCTAATAGCAGATAACATATAAGTTTTGACAAGACATATATTGGCTGCGTTAAATGCTGTCATGAGTGTTGCGTTCTGCACATACGATGACCTCAATATAACAATTTTGGTCATCCTGAAGGGGGAGAGAAAGTATTTTGTTCAATCTAGAACACGCTGGTTTCCCCCTTTTTAGATTGGGTATGTATATTCAAATAAAGAAAAGAAATGAAACCAGTGGACTGTATAAAACTCTATTTTAAACAAGAAGGTGAAATTAAACATAAATACACATAACCCAATATACCTACAATTATAAAGAAAAATACATACATATATAAAGAAAAAATATATACAAACTTAAATATTAATCAATACGTAACGACACACAAAAAGAGAACCATAAACAAAACAAAACTGTCGATTGTATATATACCACGTTATAGATAGAAATAATATACAAAAAAATAAAAAATATGAATATATATGTCATATAAAAACAAATTATTAAACTCAATGCAAAAGTATACTCATAATACACATTATGAGTTAATATTAGGTAATAAAATACACAACACTGTGATATATATACAAAAAGAATAGTGAAATTATTATAATATGAAAAATATACAAATCTACATAAAGGTAATGAAATGTTCTCAATCAAGTTCAATCGCGATCGCGGCACAACTGATAAAAAGTTCGAAGCAAATATGACATCTATATACCAAGTAAACGTACTTGATATATGCAGCAACAAAATTATGGTGTATTGTAGCTTACCCCATAAATCACAGCACCAACCGCTATTACCAACGACGTCTTCATCGACGTACACCAGGAACCACAAAATTCATGCAACTTTTCTGCATCAAACCGACTTCCTCGGTCAAAGGACCGATGCAAAAAGTCTTAAGGTACTCTCTTAACCCAAACGCACACACATGTGTGTGGTTTGAGAGATAAAATTCGACTCTTCCTATTCTTATCTCAAATGTGTGTCATTTTGCAGATGGCCCGTCTCGTAATATGTAGTTTTTAACACAGATGCACCCTTGAACACGAAATCTTGATATACGGGGAGAATCAAAACTACCACAACGTCTGTTAATATATTACAAATGTTTATATATCGTTGCGAAACTGCAACAATGAGAAACGTAGTGATTGGTGAAAGAAAAGAATGAATGCAGCGTGCTGATTTATTTATAAATTTTGTTAAAATCTATACCCACGGTGCGGGGTTATTTCTCAAGTCCAGACATGATCAAGTTGTGGCGAGCCGTAGCTGATTAAAAGTTAAAAAAATATTCGGACTCCATTTCTTTCTTTACACAAGCTTATAAATATATAAAAGGTGGTATAAATATAAGTACACATTTTAAATAAAATATATAAAAGCTGAACATAAAGTGGAATATGTTACATTTTAAAGAGAATTTAAAGAATAAGCAATTATTTACTTATTCTGCTGAGCGAAGCGAAAGGCTTACTTGTCCGATCCAGCCTGATTTCGAGTATTTTCTTCAACTAAGAGCTATATAGTATTTGGTGTATATTAACCTTTATAAGGGAATGTATTGCATAAAAAGTGAATTATTTAACTTTTTGCAGTTAGTTTAGCATGGGTCGATAGGCGAAATTTTTGGCCGATATCTCGATTTTTCCGGGGATGAGTTTTGCGCTATTGGGATAATTGGGTAATTTTTGGGGATTGGTTAATATACCAATCAACAGCAATTAATTAGCAATACAATATACCACCAAGATGGGCTATGTACCCCTTTTCCTTACCGAGCTATAGCTATGGCTATGATAGCTTGACGTAGATGACGTAAAATTAGCATCATCATTGTTTCTCGGAAACGGTTGCAGCTATAAATTGGTTCTTGGGGAAAAACTTCGGCGTAAAAGTCGGACGTATTTTTGTACTTTGTGTAAGGTGACCCAAATACTCAGGCTTTCTTATTTTTACAGTCGATATAACGTCTGATTATTGCCCTATCTGGGTTGTAACTTCCATATTGGGCTCGTAGTAACTAGTATTTGACGGTCTCACCGCATCTCTAAACATTTAATAGATTTTATATTGTTCTGTTTGGAGCCCACGATGTTGCACCATATAATAAGATCCTAAACACCTAGCATTTTAACATTTTTAACTTTAGGGGAATATTTATATTTCAGTTAAAGAAAATTTTTAAGTTAATGAATTACTCAATTAGATACTCAATAGAGACCAATATTAGATGACGATTTGAGGACTCTTACACAAAACAATGAGAAGCTTGTGTTATTTGGGCTATGATTGTCGGGAGTTGAAAGAAAGAAGCTTAGAAATATAAGGGAGCAGGGTGTTAACGCTAACAATATTAACACGTCACGAAAACCTCTAACTATTGCTCGAGGAGAACAAATACGTAATACGTAATAATGCCATAAGCTTTATGACATATTAAGATAAAACCGGCTGTAAAAAACAATAACTACCCAGTTAAAACTAAAAGGTTGTCCGATATATAGGATGCTATAACAAAACTCATTGATGATGCTCTACGTGCTCCTTGATATCAAGAAAGTGGACTCATGCACTGGCAAATATATGTGCCGAGGAAGAGTTTAAAATCGCAAAGAAAAGAAACGAGGTGAAAACTAGCGTACTTATACAGACCAAAAATGAAGATCTTAAGGTGATATAAGTCCGTATTGAAAATAAAAATGGACGAGTTGAGGTGAAGTGCTAAGCAATCGAGTACTCTATTTCAGCCCTCGGAGTCCGAGGTAGATTTAAACAAGCTCTACTAGGAGCCCTATTACCAATGTTTATGCAGTTGGAAGAACAGGAAATATACGTAGGCTGAGGACACTAATAAATCAAGGTGTGCGAAAATATGTCAAACGTACGACTTTGAAGTGGAATCCATGCTGGAACAAACATCATCAAGGGCAAATAACGATTAGGCTAGGCAACGAAGCACTAAGTCTACCAATTTTCCGCAACAAGATGAATCGCTGTACAATTTTTTGCAATCGATTCGGGAAATTGTTAGGAAAGTTTTTGAACAAAATTTATGGTGGTAAAATAAAAATTGCATTTTGTGCACAAGGAAAATGCATTTCCAAAGTGCATAGAAAATGTAAAATTTGCAACTAAGAAAATATCGACAGAAACGAGTTTAATTTTGTTACTTGGGAGTTTTGAGGTCATGAAAAACGAATATGATAAGGACGATTATCTACGAGCTTCCTGGTATCCAAGGCGGACCATGTCTCCTAGAGCTGTTTTTTTTTTATTCGAAATCAGTCGAAAGGCGTTATTTGGGGTTCTCGAGGTCACTGAACACAAATATTATGACGGCGATAGTACTCGAGCTACCGGGGGCGTCGGGTGGTCCTCGTCTTCAGGAGTTTAAGGTTATTTTCATTTGTAATCAGTCAAAAGTCATTACTCGAGGGTTTTTGGAGACGCTAAACATGAATATTATGACGGCAATACAGGATGGACCTCGTTCCCTGAAAATTTATGCTAATTTATTATTTAAGATTTTTATGAAAATGTGGTATCCAATAGAAAGTAAAATATGATTACTAAAATAAGAAAAATTAAGTAAAAAAGATGATTAAACTATAATCTTATCATTCAAATTTATTTCTTCCCCATCTTCTTCTGTATCAGATAATTTATTTTTTTTTCATAATTCTTCATATTCGTGCAATTAAACCCAGCACAGTTTTTACATGCCAAATTGCAAACCAAGCCATTTTTTCTACATCCACATTTTTATATAAACAACAGTGATTGTTATAATCATTTAAAATAGAGCGAGGAGAAAAAATGCCTTTTTACTATGTAACATCAAAAAAAGTGTAAAAGCACATCATATGAAAATAAAAGGCGGGATCTGCTACAGAGGAGATTATAATATGTATTACTTGGCAAATCATCAGTGCTAACAACTGCTTAAATGTGCCAAATTAAAAAAATAATATATTGAAGTTTTATATAAAGTTGCATGAGATATTCTAAACTCATCTCTCAACGAATTATTCGTATTCGGCGACCTCGAAACCCCCCGAGTAATAAATATTGACTGATTTAGAATGAAATTAAGATGAAATTCCAGGAGACGAGGTCTGGTAGGTACTAGATACCAAAAACCACCTATTAATGACTTTTGACTAATTTCGAATAAAAATAACAGAAAACTCTAGGAGACGAGGTCCACTTTCCACCAGGTAGTTCGAGGATCATTGATGCCATAATATTTGTTTTCATCGACCTCAAAAACCCCCGAGTAATAAGTTTCGATTGATTTCGAATAAAAATAACATAAAACTCCAAAAGACGAGTTCTACCCTGGACACCAGGTAGCTCGAGGAGCATCGTCGTTATCATATTTTTGTTCAGTGACCTCGAGAACCATCAAGTAGCCAAATGGAACCCATTCTTGCCGCTATTTTCCAAATTGCAAATTTTTCATTTTCTATGCACTTTGGAAATGCATTTTTCTTAATCACAAAATGCAATTTTCGTTAACCACCATGAATTTTGTTCACAAACTTTTCTGACATTTTCCCGAATCGAATGCAGAAAGTTTCACAGCGATTCATCTTGCTACGTAAAATTAGTAGGTTTATTGCTTTTAGTGCTTCATTTTTTGGGGAAGGAACTAATTTTGGAAATACCAGATAATAAAATTAGACCTGAATCTTGACCTGTATCCGACCTGTGCAATCAGGAGAAATCTTTAAATTCCATATGAAAATGTTATTGGTTTTAATCTAGAACACATAATTTCTTAGTGTAGGTTAATGAAACAACAGGGTTTGATACAAATTTGTCACAACCATGTGATAGAGACTAGTATCTCGGCTTAGGTAAAAAAAAAGAAGAAGGGATAAGAATAATGTAAAAAATTTTTCAAACAATCATGATAAGGTACAATATCTGAACAGAGATAGACAGAGTATTTTTATAATTTACTTTTGTAGTTATATAATCTACTGGATAATTTTTTTTTGTCTAAAGTATTGATAAAAATATAATAAATCTAAAAAACTGCCAAAATAATTTATTTACAGAATTTGGAAATCTCCTACTTAAATAATATCACTATATTACAAAAATATTGGTGATTTTTTATTATGTAATGCCATTTTGTAAAATGAACAATTTTCAAGTTCACTATAATTTTAAAATAATTATATGAACATTTGAAATGTGTTTATTAAAATTCTCAATAAAAACAAATAAAAGTAAACAAAATATGGCAAGAAAGTATTTAAACACGTTGAAAAAAATATTATACCGTCGAATTGTTATTAAAAAACCTCAAAAAACCACGCAGTGTTATGCAAATCTATTACCGAAAAAATAAAAATTACGCTTAAAAGTGCATTCTCGACACACATGCCGGCCCTGATCTTTACCAGCGTCGGGCCAAAAAGTGTAGCCGGGTGAAGTGAAGGGACAGCGGGGGCGGTGCATCCAGAGCCAGACGAGGAGCGGCAAATTGTTGGCAACACTGTTAGTTCATCGGCTGCTTGATCTCGCCCGCCGCGATTGCAAGAGAGGAGATCACAGGCAGCCATGAGGTCGACGGCAGTCGCCTCTATCCCCACTTTCATGGACACTCTAAAAGTTGGGCAAAATTGTATGCAACAACGACACCGTCCTCCGACTCCGAACGCCGTAACTCTTCTTAGATTTACGCGGCCCAAAAGGATGCTGAGGCACAACCGCTAAATCATCTTCGGCGGTTCGCGCGCGTTCCCGTCTCAACTGACTGCTACTAACCATCGTCGGGACGCCTCAACTAATTTTTGCTCGCGACTCAAGAATGTGTTGTGTCCCTATGTGCTAAAAAATTGTGTTTTGCTAAATCACATTTTGTGACATTTCAGTGATAACTCATGAAACCCCATCGAAATGGCTATCAATTTTTCGGCATCATTTGCCGCCTGTCTTGCTGCAGGACTGAAAGTACCCCGGCAAATAATGTATTGCATTTCTCAAGGTAACTCTATTAAATATTATAATTACTAATATCATAATACATTCGCACAGATCCAGATTAATTTATACATTCCACACACAAAGGACGAGAAGATAATAATTTGAATTCAATAATATTCTAATGTATATTTAAATTTCATTTCCTGCAAAAAAACTACTGGAAATTGTATTAATTATGTCTAGGTCTAGACTAAATCAATAAATTATAACATTTACAATAATTTTAATGTAATACATATATATTATTTCCAGTAATCATCTATTTTACATCAATGTTGATTTCAACGGTTACAAATTAAATACTAACAAACCGTTTATGCAATAAACAAAAGAATTATTAATGAACCTCGTTATTTCCATGCCATTCACATAATAACAATTACTAATGGATATTGTTATTATGTACATTACCAGACACACTTCGGAGTTTACAGACTAGACACGCTTTTTTATGGCCTGCTGATTCGAGCTTATAAATTATAGAGAATATTTTTACACAAGATCTGTTGGAATAATTGTTGTTAATATTTTTGGAAAATAAGAATTTTTCAAAATTAAAAAATTACTCAAAATATCGAAATAAATATTGTAAAAATTAGTGCAGATCTAAATTTACCAGTAATCTTTTAAATATTATTGCTAAACTTGTTCGTGTTTACATGTAAAAAGATAATGGCAGGTAAATATTTGTGAATGGGAACTTATTTCTTTTTTTCTCATTTTTTTTTCTCCGGATAAATCATTACTGCAAGTCTTTAACCCACTTCTCGCTCTTTTCTTTTTTATTCTTCTTTAAATGTTGCCTCTCTATGGCTTTTAGAACTGGTTTCTCTCAAAGTTTTTGTCGTAAGATTTCGTTTTGGTTCGGGTTTCTTCTCGTAATACCCTTGACCGCCCTTAGTTAAGTACTTCACATCATCTGCTTGAATTTACCTTTTTTGTTTGTCACAATCTTGCTTTCGCTTGCAGATTTTAAATTAGTTTAAATACTTCGCTGGATAGTGTAACTGTAGTTTTCAAGGATAAACCTTGAAGTCAGTTCTATTTACTTGTATGTTTTACAAATTTTAATTGTTTTTTTTTGTAATAATATTATAACTATTAGAGTTATAATTGATCTTTTTTATTTGTCTTATCAAATAATGTAATAATAAATTGTCTTTCTTTTTATCTCATTTTAGTTTTTTTTGAAGTATGAACTATGAAGCGTAAATTTCATTTTTCTATTTCTTGATTATTTCCATCGTTTTCTCGATATTCCTATTTTGTTTTTAGGTACTCATATACCTAGGTACTTTGAAATAGGTTTCATACTAGTCCTTTATCTTTTTTCCTTCGTTACTCTCTACCCCATCGTACAGTCATACAATTAACAGTCTTATTCTTCTCTTAAAATTTTTGCTTAAATCGCTCCAAACTCTTAATATTTTTTTTGGCAAGAATTATTATTCGTACTATCTATAACAAATATTTCTAAACACTATTTCTTTGCGTTAGTTGCATAGTATCATAGACAATATTTTTAAATGAAATTGCATATGCATTGTTAAAACAGATCCTAGAAGATAAGAATAAATAGTTACCTAAATAGATACTACTATAACAAACTTGATAATATACAAGGTTTGTAATAAATAGTAATTAATAAATTTATAATCCGTTTTCAATAAATGTTTCATTATTTTTTTGATTAAATAATAAAAAATACTGTCTTAAAACTTTAAGATCTTTCAATAATGTCTTTCCTTCCTTTTTTATTCATATTTACAAATTGTCTCTTTACGTTATTTCAAACTGGTTTCTTCTTCACATTAATACTCTCATGTATCCATGGTTAATTCAAACCACATACCTTTACCCATTTAGTTTGATAATGGACTTTTTTGCCCTTTGTAGATTTTAAATAGTTAAAATATTTTGAATTACTAGTTAATAATTTATCTCTCATTATCAATCTTACTTGTTATTAACTTTTGCAATAAGTTCTACAATCTTTTGTTGTTTTATCTATTTAGGTTTGTTTTCGCCACATTTTTCTTTGTTTCCTTTTTCCTTTGAATCATGCTGGTTCTATTTTTAATTAGGTTGTCTACGTTTTCATTTTGTATTCATTAAGTTAAAACTAATAAATATGTATTTACTTTATTCGTTTTTTAAGTTATTTTGTGAGTTATGTGTATGTTCCTAAAATATTAAACGTTATTTTAATCTTAATGTTCATTATAAGATTTATTTATTACTATTTTATTTATCTATCTTATAAAAAAGAATAGTAGTAAACCATTTTTAATTTTTCTTTATTTTTTATAATATTTACCATGCAGAGTAAGGCATAGTTTTCCTATTTCTAGTTGTTCCTTTAATTTGAGTTTCTTTTCTCTACTTATCGATTATTTCTTTCTATCATCTTAATTTCTATTTTCTATTGCTTAATTACTTATTTCTTTACTTTTAGAGCAAAGAAAGAAGTAATAAACTTAATCATATTGTAGGCTGAATACTTCTTCTTCAAGTGCCATCTTCGTTCCGAAGGTTGGCGATCATCAGGGCTATACGTATTTTCGAAACTGCTGACCGAAACAATTCGTTGCTGCTACAGCTATACCATTCCCGTAGATTCTTTAGCCAGGAGTTTCGTCTTCTTCCTATGGACCTTTTTCCTGCTATTTTCCCTTGCATAATTATTCGAAGCAGTTCATATCTTTCGCCTCTTGTAATGTGTCCCAAGTATTGCAGTTTTCGTTTTTTGATCGTAAATATGATTTCCTTTTCTTTATTCATTCTTCTGAAGACCTCGACATTTGTGACTCTCTCGGTTCATAATATTCTCAGGATTCTGCGATACATCCACAGTTCAAATGCCTCTAATTTTTTGGTATCAATCTTTTTCAATGTCCATGACTCCATTCCGTAGAACAGCACAGAAAGTACGTAACATCTCATCAGGCGAAGTTTCATTTCAAGACTCAAATCTCTTCCGCAGAACACTCTCGTCATTTTAGTGAATATGGATCTGGCTTTTTCTATTCTTATTTTGATTTCTGCTGAGCTATCGTTGTCTTCATTTATAAAAGTGCCTAAATATTTATATTTGCTAACTCGATCGATAATTTCATTGTGTAAATATAAATTTTGGACATTTTGTGTTGATTTCGATATTACCATAAATTTAGTTTTCTTGATGTTTAAAGATAGTCCATATTCTTCGCTGCAGTCTGCTATCTTATTTACCAATGTCTGTAGCTCTTCAAGTGTTTCGCGATCAGAACGGTGTCGTCGGCAAATCTCAGATTGTTTAATGTAACACCATTTATTTTAATACCTACGGATTGCTCAGAGAGTGTTCTATTCATTACGTCTTCGGAATAGAGATTAAACAATGTTGGTGACAGTATACACCCTTGTCTCACACCTCGCTTTATTTCAATTTCTGGCTGAATACTAGGTAATACATATCTTTTGTTCATCGTAACTACAGTGCTCAACATTTGATAAGGATAAAAGTAATATTTTACGTCAGAAATAGTTGGAGTTTGTAAAAATTGAAAATAAAATTAAAATAACAGTAATACCCCAACTTTGTTATCAATTTTAAACGAAATAAAATAAATTTTGTTATTGCGGCCTCCTTTTTTTTACTATCGTTAGTAAAAAGTTGAATATTAAAGTCGTATATTTTCATTTCATATTAACACAGTGTGGATTTAGTTGTTTTAAATAGTGAAATATGTTCATTAATTATTTATAAAGTATGCCTCGGAGACGTTTAGATCTTGTCCAAATACTACAGATTGTGAGGTGGATCAACGAAGTGTAAACGCAACGTGAAGTGGCTCAACGTTTGGGGTTTTCACAAAATGTTGTAAGTAGAGCCTGGAATCCTTATGTCACAAATGGTGTAGCCTCATATATTCATGGTGGAGGGCGAGAACGAAGAACCAACCCTGTTGATGACCGATATATGCGAATTATTGCTAGATGGAACCCAAAATATACTGCTTCTCGCATCAACAAAACATTGCGTAACGCTACTGGAAGAATAATTTCAAACCAAACCGTTAAAAGAAAGTTGCATATGACTGGCTTAAGAGCAAGAAAACGTTCATCTCATCCAGTACTAACCAGGGAACATCGCAGATTGAGAAGACTATGGGCTGAAAAACACCGCAACTGGACAATCAACGAATGGAGTAACTGTTTATTTACAGATGAATCTAGATTTCATATACCTAAACAATTAATATTGTTCTGAAGCTATTTTCTTGTGGCATGTTAAAGTAATTACTATTTAAATGGGAATAAGCCACAATTAAAGGTTAAAGTACGTTTATTGACGTTTCAATATCCACTTCGGAAATCCACGATTTCGGAAGTGGAAATTGAAACGTCAATAAACGTACTTTAACCTTTAATTGTGGCTTTTTCCCATTTAAATAGTAATTACTAAACAATTAAAATAGTCGGATTTTGGTATGGAGGGAACAAGGAGAAGAGAGGTATAATGAACATTATAGGGTGTCTACTACTGCTTTTGGATTAGGCCGCATCGACTTAGTAGTTCTGACAAATGATACGATCACGGCTCAGAGATATGGATGTAGAACCAATTGTTGTACCAGTTACGGATGCAATCGGAAAAAGTTTAGTCCTTATTGACAATAATGTCCGTCCCCACCGTGCAAGAATTGTGAACGAAAGATTACAGCATCACGGTATTAAAAGAATGGAATGGCCAACCTGGTCACTAGATATGAACTGCATAGGACATGTCTATGTCTATACAACTAAATGTGTTAGATAATCCTGTGCATACGGTTTAACAGTTAAGTGAAGCTGTGAAGCATATATGAACAACTTTAGATCAAAACTTTTTAAATACATTAATTAAAAGTATGCCTAATAGAGTAAGAAGCATAATTCGTTCATGAGGAGGTCCAACAAAGTATTAGATTTTTTTATTTAAGTTTTGTAGAACACAATTTTATTTTACTTTATTTCAATAAATTGTTTTTCATGTTAAAATATTTTATGTTTTTCTCTGATTATTTATATTTAGAAACTATATATATTTTCTAACCAAAACCAACGAAAAAATACTACGATGTTAACAAACTTTTAAAATATTTGAAATAATAATAATGATTGTTATCAATTGTTGAGCAGTGTATTACAGTATATTCTACTCGTAATACAATGAATGCCCCATTTTTTTATTATTTTTCGTTAAAACTCTGCTTCCAATGTCTTCGAAACTCTAAGATTTTTCAGGATTTTCAGATCAGTATCTACAGTAAATATTTCTAAACATTTATTCTTAGTATTTCTTGCATTTTCAATGATACCCAAGATACATTTACATATATAACTGAACTTACATGGCGATATTCTCATGAGCAAACTTTGTATTTCCAAAAACCCAAATTTAACAAAGAACACAAAAACGTAATAATTAAAAAGTTTATTTCTTTAAAATTTTCTGTACTGCTATAATGTTTATTATAGAAATATGACGTTGATTATAATATATTGGTAAATGTGTGAGTTACGAGCTTTTCTTAATTTTTATATAATTTTACTTTGTTTTATAATAAAATTATTTTAAGAGCTATTTTTAGGGAATAAAACCAAAAAAAAGTAAAATTGAAAACAGTAAAAGAGGATTATTAAAAAAAACTATGTTTGTTGGAAATGAGCAACAATTTTTCTTTAAACTAAGTTTATTAATTTGACGTTTTGATTTTCACTACAGCAATCATTTTCAAAATACAAAACGTTAATCAATTAAACAAAATTGTTGTTTTTGTTACTTGGTAAAAAATTCTTCTAATACTTTAATTTTATTTGACTCAATTATATTAAGAATTCAGACATAAATAAAACATTGTAAAGTATACAACTTTAAAATGATATTCCCAATATTATTAGTTGCTTTCCTAAGACGATTTTATTAGAAGTTAGTTTATTTGATTACATGAAATCAACTTTAACTCAAGAATACCCGTTAGAAAAATCATAGCATGTGATTTGTCTTTAAAAAGACAACCACTTGCAATGGTGATAGGAAAATTCTCTTGTTAGTGATCCCATAGTAAATCAGGAGGAGAAAATCAGGCAAAAAACACATGATACTATCCCGGCATGCTAATTATTTGGTCTTACATTTAGTCTACTCTCAATATTAACAACAAACTCTGATTATATCTGTATTTGGTATTTTCTTTCTATTGATTTCCTCTTTTAATATGAGTAACCAGACCCTACTGCATTCTACCGAGAAATTTGCAACGCAATTGGTTTCATTTAACATAATTACAGCCGCTTCTTTGATTTTTTACTTTGTATCATCTATTTCTTTCAGTACTATACTTGAATCTTCCCATTGAACTTTATGTTTAGTATCCCATGCTTGTTTACATATTTGAGATCTATCAAATTCTCTATTTTTGATGTAAGATTGATGTCCGCTTATTCTAACATTTAATGGTCTTGATGTTTTACCTAAATAAAAATATTCTTATTCATAAGTTATTTTATAAATGCAATTCTTTGTTTTTTCTTGTTCATTATTAGGTTTAGTTTTAGATAAAATAGATCTCAACGTGTTTGTTGTTTTCAATGTTATTGAATTTATTTCCTATTATTTTAAGTTTTTCCTTTTATGTTTAATCCTTTTATGTATGGTATTGTTATTTTCCTCGTATTATTTCTTGCGGATGTTATAGGATCCCGTCCTAAGTTGTTCTAGTCCATTCGGTCTATTTTTGAAAATTTCTTATTTATAAACGACAAGTGATACTCATTATTTAATAAAACATATGTTAGCAGTTGTTTTTCTTCTAAGAACGAATTTTAGTTAGAACAATTTTTTTTGGCTCTATCGTATGAGGATTTAATGATTCCATTTTTAATAATGATGTAATTTAATTTGTAATTTATATACCTGTTGTTGTTTTTTGGTTTTCTATACACCTGAGTCTCATATCCAGTATCCGTCTTTGAGATTAAAACATCGAGGAAAGGTAGTATGTTATTATATTCCACTTCCATGGTAAATGTGATTGCCTTTTTTTATAGTTTATAATATTCAGGAATGTTTCCAACAGCTCTGGTCCATGAGGCCATCTTGAGAACACATCATCTATAAATTTCTCGTGAATGCAATAGAATCTTACATGGGAACATATTAAAAGAGGATATCAATAGAAAGAAAATACCACTATTAGTAAGTCAATGACATATCGAGGATATATTGTAAGACCAAATACTTACCATGTAGGGATAGTATCATTAGGTTGTTTTCTTGGATTTTTTCCTCGTGATTTACTAGGAGATTACTAACTGGAGAATTTTACTGCCATCTTTACATGTGGTTGTCTTTTTAAAGACAAATCGCAGGCTACCTTTTTTCTGACGCGTATTTTTAAGTTAAAGTTGATTTCATGTAATCGAATGAACTATCTTCCAACAAAGTCTTCACAGGAACGCAATAAGATTGACAATAACTATCATTATAAAGTCATCTATTTTAAAATGTGTACCATATGTCCAAATGTAAATATAAATGATTCCGATAAAATTAAAGTACCTATTAGAAGAATTTTATACCAAGTAACAAAAACAAAATTTGTTTAATTTATTAATGTTTTGAATTTTGAGACCGATTTCCGATAAACTTACATATTTTAAAGTGAAATCGTGGCTTATTTCCAACAAAAATAGTAAATTGCATAAGATGTCACAAGAAAATAGCTTCAGAACAATATTAACTTAAATTACTATTTATATACTTAAATATATTCAAAGAAACACAGAATAAGGATATTCTTAGTCATTAGGCAGAGAATCGTAGAATGAGCGATAATCATTATTTAAGGAATCTTTAATTTCTTGAGATTGATCATTTTTTTGTTTTTATTTTATTTTTCGTATTTCATTCTAAGCTTTATAAAGAGGAACTATTATATTATTATAAGCTTTTAAAATCTCTGTATTAACATGTTAAAAATTTTGTAATCCATCTGGATTATAACTTAGGGCTCGAATATTTTGCACAGTTGGGTCACTTACTGTTTTTCCGGATCTTATTGTATTTGCATACCACAGATTTGAAAAGTCATTAAAATAGTCACAAGTTAGTTATATTACTAATCAAGGTGTGGGGCCAAGACACACATCGAGGTAATCATCGGGAACATTAATTTTTTTAAATTTTTCAATTTCCTTTCAATCGTAGGCATGCATCAAATCGGTCATTATTTGTGCATGGCTCTTTTCTAGAAACCTCTGACATTTTAATTTTCATCTCTATTGCTAATTTTAACAGAGCATTTTAACCGCAGCATGCATCGTTATAAAAAAAATTAATCTTCATTTAAGCCAAAATCTTGACTTTATTTGTTAATAAAGGCACTAAAAATTTCCATTTTGTAATAAAGAAGTTGAACTGTAGATTTAGGACATAGGGGATAGACTTCCAGTCCATTGTATAAACTTTATGTTTTTCACTTTTTTTATCTTCTTATTTCTCTTTTATAGCTTCTACTTTCTTCTCTTGGTGTAGCTGGTACTTACCGTTATTAAAATTGCCAACTTTTTGAGCCACATAAATAGAACAATCATATTTTTTTGGCACGACAATACTTAGGTTCATGTAATCGAATCTAGTTAAAAATAGTGTCAAAGATAATGGTTGTATGTTTTTCTCTGGGCACCACCCTTGAAGTCCAAAATGGCTCAAAATTCAATTTGGTCCTCATGACCCGGCAATAGTAAGACTACATTTTCGACAGGCTCCCAAAAAAAATCATAAATTTTGTTTTTTCCTCGAAAATAGCAAGTGCTATGATTTTTTGTTTAGATTCAGCTTCATCTAACATATCCCCTGTTAGGTGAGTTAGTTGATATTCATCCTGTTTATCTTCCTTCTACCAGGTAATAGCAGCAGACTCGTCTATGGACAACGTATTTAAAAACATATTTTACATACTTATGCGTAGGCGTAGCTTTGTTTCCTTTAATTGTAAATGGTGGGAATAACTATATGAACTTCTGGATTTCTCATGCTTCTTTCTATCTCTTATTCTTTTAATATCTACTTCTGTAATTAACATAGGCGTGGACAGGTTGTTTATTGTGTACTTTTTTTTAATTTCCAACAATGATATTTTCATATAAGAAAAACAGTTTACAATTTTTTGAAATAATTTTTTGAAATTCAAAATATATGAAGTGATTTGAAGTGTTTTACTTCTGTATAAGTTTTTTCAAAATATATTTGTCGGAATAGTAAATTTTTGAAATCGAGCCATTTGAGAGCTTTCGAAGGGAGAAAATTTTTTACTTTTTCTTCTTGCTTTTAAAAGTCTTACTTCGGCTTTTAATTTTGAAGAATTCAAACCAAAACATTACACCTCAACATTTTAAATATTGATTTCTAACTCATGTATATCTAAGGATATGGTTTTGCCTACTAAATAAATTATTTTTTTGTTTGTTAATTGGTCAAATTTATCGTTTAATGACTGAATCATTCGGTCCAAAAGCGAATAAAATACAAAGAGTTTTAGTTTTTGTTTATCGTTTACTGTAAAGACATTTCCAGCATCATTACTTTTTCTCGGAGTAGGAATGTCAATTTGAAAGAGCTTATCAAAAGACTCTCTTACTTTGGAATAAATATAATCAAATATGGACAGTTCGATCCTTAATTCTTTTAAAGCAAGCGCTTACCTTGAAACTTCTTTTATAGCTTAACAACTATCTATGAAGTAATTTGCTAACTTTTAGAACCATTTGCTGAATTGGATGCATTATTTCTAAACAGTTAATAAAAACAAAGGATTTTATTTGATGTAGTATCCCTTTACCGTTAGCTCTAGCTTTTGCATCAGTTGCGTCATCAACTCTTCAATGGCTTTTATAATTGCTTCAAGCTAAACTTTGATCACCGCAACTGCCTCAGCTCGACAAGCCCAACATGTTCCGACTGCCTTCAATATAAGAATAATTGTGTTTAGGGGAGACGTCCCGTCCCGCACTTTGCCTTGCATTTTGTTTCGCGGGACGGTACACGGGACGGTACTGGCTCTTTGTCCCGCGGGACGTTCCGCATGTCCCGCAAAAACTGCATTTTTATTATTATCGGAATGATTTGGTAATTAAAGTTATACAAGTATCTGCAACGTAAAAATATTTATATAAATTAAAAGGTTTTCTATTCTAATAATTCATATTGATGAAATAACAAAAAAGTTACAGACTCACAAGGAGGCGAAAACTATGTCACACTTCCCAGTCTGATCTACATAAATGTATTACTCTATTATCTCGACCAAAAATATTAGAAGTTAATACTGACCAAAACAATAAAGAGGAATTCAATTTAAACAACTCTTTCATAGCAGCCAGAAATAAGATAATTACAATAAAACAAATTGGGTGTACTGTATTTCTCTAGTAATTGATCCCACTCACAAATTGGAAACTTTCGATTTAGCGGAATGAGGCCGTTCCTTGAAACAAGAAACAAAGACAAAACTCAGAGAATTATTTAAAAATATGAAAAAAGCGCCTTAACCGGAAAGTTCCACGGAAGTTGGGCCTTTCTCTGGGTCCTCTTGTGGCGAGGACGATTTCAAATTTTTTTACTGAATAAAAAAAACGGTGCGCCTTGACGACGAGATGAACTGGATTGATATCTAGCATAAGAACGAGAAGACAGAAAGCTTGACTTGTTATCTTAGTGGAAAGACAACCAGAATAAATTTCCTACCATGGCTCGTTTGGCCAGAGATATTCTATTTCAGGAATATCCCAATGTCAGCTACGTCCGTCCCAGCAGAAAGTCCCTTCTCTAGAGTCGTCTTGACCATGAGGAAACAAAAAAGTCGACTCAGAGAGGATTCAGTGGCTGCGACCCTTTGTGTCTACTCATGGAAAAAAAAATATTTTTTAATTTAATTGAAAATACTTGAAATGGATATAGAAATAAGTAATTTTTTATTCAACTGTGGCTTGCGACTCTATTATATATACAATTAAGTCGGCACCAAATAGGACTTTTTTATTTTTAGTTTTATGCAAAAGTTATTCTTTATAAAGTTGTGCATGTTCTAAAACCTAAAATACAATAATCAGATATTAATTTGTTTTAGTCGTATACGCAATTTTTCAAAAAATATGAATTTTATGAAGAGTAAAGTAGGTATAAAGGTTATAAAGGTATATAAACTGTCTGAATTGTGTGTTAATAAAAGTGACGTTTCTTTTATTTTATAAATTCTAAATTCTAAATTCTGTCAAAAATTCATTGGTTAGTTTTATCAAATAATTACATACCTCCAAATTCGTTCAAAATGCTTACTTCTGTATTCGTTCAAAATACTGCATTCTTGATCTTAAATTGTTAATAATTTAAAAAGTCCACTGAAACCACTGAAGGGAACAGAGGCTTGGGTTATTGAGGTCTATAAAATACCTTATTTCTCTGGACTATTAATAGGAGTATGTAATAATAAAATATTAATAAAATACTTTTCATTTTTTTTGCTACTATATATATATATATATATATATATATATATATATATATAATGAAGTTTATAAGTAAACAACTACAATGATGGATTTCTACACTTACAAAACATTTTGTAGTTTTTCGGGTGTTCTAGAAACTGTAAGGTTACTTAACATATAGAGCAAATATCGAACAAAAACCACAACTAACTAAAAATCACTAAAGTCCATTAATATAATTGTCAGGTAAATTTAAATTTTACCAACGGCTTCATTTGGTTTTCTTGTGGTGACAACTTATCTGGAAGCTGAAATGGAAGCTTATTTTTCGCCATTGGGGGCGTCTGAAATTTTAGAAAATAGATATTTGTTAATGATAGTGATGGGATACAGTTATCGATGAGATTGGACTTAGTAGATTCAGAGATTCATCTTTGTATAGCGAATGTGTTTACATACGTACATACGTACGGTGAGTACATACGTACTGTAAGACTAAAAGCTTGTACTAGGTTATCTTTATATCTGGCTGGGTATGCAAAGTGGTAACTTAAGAAACGGTTGCTAGCTATTTCTTTTCTCTACCACGTGGTGCCCAGTGTGTTATCCTGTGTGCGAATGATTCGTATATCTTAAAAAGGAATGCCATTCTCAATCTCCAATTCACATGTAAATTGGAGGTGTGGATCAAAGCTATTGAAAACTGATAAGGTGTTCAAAATCTTATCTGGTGGTATGCTAGGATGAGGTCGTCGACATAACGCTTTACAAAGGGAACTCGTAAATCTAAATTTCTAATACTCTTATTGATAAGTAAAGTAATTAGTAGTAAAGTAAGTACATAAAATTTGTCATTGAATATTAAAGATTTGGTGTCGAAAGTTAATTTTAATTATTACGAGAAAGTTTCCCACGACACTGGACTCTGAGGTTGGATTTCACTCCAATGGTTCTGGAGGGAGGTGACTACGATGAAAAGTAGAAGATTTGCAAACAAGGATAATACATCAAAGACATTGTCACTCTAAGACATTGTCAGTTGGTAACTGATAATTATCGATGAAATTACGTAATTATATGTTTGCGATAGAATTTTTGTAAGGAACTTTGTTAGGTTTGAACTAGATTAGTGTTTGGAGCATTTATTGACGAAAACTCCATTGGGGTTGTCAAGTTTATATATATATATATATATATATATATATATATATATATATATATATATATATATATATATATATATATATATATATATATCTTTAATTGATTAGGACTTCCTTCCAAGTTTTCTTCAATTTTGGTCCTAGTACTTCCACCAAATTTACTATTACTCATAGTATGTACATAATAATTAATTATAATAGGTTATATTCTTACGCTTGCTTAATGTGCAAAGTTTAGTGCGATATAAAAAAATAGTTAATTGCCGTATTTGTTGACATAATAACAATAGGTAATAGTTGTTATTATTTACACATTAACAGACACACTTTACTAGTTTACATATTCTTCGACTAGACACGCTATTTTTTATCGCTTCATGCACTCTTATGAATTATTTAATAGCAATTGTTTTCCTTAAATTACTAATTGTTTATCATGGTATTTTTCAATATCGATTCGTTTTTAGTAGATATTTTACATTGTTATTCTTATTACATCATGAAATAGTTTATTTAACATATCATAGAAGAATTGATTGATTACCTTTTTGAACTTTATTTCAGAAGTTCTTCAGTTGTATGTACGGGTTTTTGTGCCATTTATATCCTAGATATAATTTCTGTCGGCTCTCCATATTCCGTTAACATATTTCTTAGTATTTATATGTGCTGTTATTTCTTTTATTTTGGGTTGTTAATAGCAGGCTAACTAAATTTCTGGAATATTTTTAAAAAATTATTTTTTTTTAAATTTTATTTATAGTCGATAATATTCGCATATTAACTATACCATACTGTTTGTAAAAATGACCGTATCATCAGTATATCTAATGTTAATAATGCTACTTTTTTTGACCATAATTCCTTCCGCAGGTTCCGATGGAGAATCCTGAAATATAACTTCGCTGTAAACTACGCTGTTGAATAATAGCGGTTAAATTTTGCATCCTTTATAACTTTTAAAATATCTTTAATAACTCTATCAGTTTTCTTTCGACTTTTGATATCTTATTTTAATTGTGTCTACTTTCTTGGCCATTTTTCTTAAGAATGCTTATAAGTTTTTTCAAGACCGTTTCTGAAAAAGATTTAAAAGCTGAGATCACTTTTTTCCCAATTTTCTATATATTCTACTATGTTATTTTAAGAAAAGTTTTCATTGTATAACACAAGTGTGAATGAGTCTAATATTTGTTGCATTCTTTTGATTTGTTGTTATGGGAATCTTTACGAAAGATTAATTTTTTCTTTAATCAGCTTTAAAAGTTCTATTGGGGTTGCATCAAGCCATGTAGCTTTTCCTTGTTTAATGTGTTTTATGGCATAAATCATTTTTTCGTTTATCAATTCTGATTCCGTGATTTCTCCATAACGTTCTACCTATTTTACTTTGTCATCGTAAAATAGTTATTTTAATGTTTGTACCTTTTGATTCAGTTCAGTTATAATGGTGCTTTCTTCATTTTTAAATATCGCGGTATTTTTTCTACGCTTTATACTCATTTTGTTAACCGTGTTGTGAGTGTTAAAAGTTTGCTACACATTTTTCCATTTCTTGCTATCTAATGGACATCCATGTTTCTTTTGCTTCTTTTATTTTCTGTGTTACCTGTTAATTAATTTCTTGATATTTAAGTTTGTCCCTGCTTTTAAAGACCTGTCTTTCATCATTTCAAAAGTTCCATAATTCATTGTGTTTCCCAGTCCACAATCTGTATTACTATCTTTATATTCTTTAATTTTGTTTCAGTGTTTGAGGCGTTTTTATTCTGTTCCTTGACTGAGGCGTAATTGCTTAAATATTATGATTTTTTATATCTTGACACTTTTTATCTTTTCTGCAGTCTTACAGTCGTTTCCATAATTGAGTTCTGATATATGTTCCCTATGAAAATAAATAATATACCAGAGTTCTTGTAATTCTATTCATGATGTAAGTTGTATCCAGGGAGTTGACATTTATAGAGCCTTTAATTGGACAAGTTGAACATTCTGTTCATGATGACGAATTGTTCAGTTTAGTTAGGTTAAGTTAGGTTAGGTTTGAATGATTCGTTTTATTCACCACAATTCTCCAAACCTCCTTTGTCCTCTTTGGCATTAAAGTTATGTATTCATCTAAAACCATTCCGTCTTTTATTTATTTATTTTTTTTTCGTTATAGTGTCTAACAATTGGTAGACTTCTTTTATTTTCTGTTCTGTGTTGCTAGCTGTAGAAGCATACACTTCTGTATTGGTAATTTTTCCTATATTAGTATTAATGCGGTTTAAAAGGGAGATGAAAAAAAGTACTGACTTTTCTATTTCCTTACCTACCTACCCACACCATATCGGTTCGTTCTAGGCAGATATGATGTGAAGTTATTTTTATAATTTCGATACTCACTCTGTCTATTTCTGTTGCTGTATTATCTACTTTAGCTAGTTGTAGACAACTTTGTACATTCCATATTCCAATTTTTAAATATGTTATTTTATTTACAATTACATCCGCGATTTCACTGATTTTTAACCTAGAGGGCTCTGCGTTTTAATCTTAATATAATTCCCTTACGTGATTACAGCGATCTATGATTGACAGAATGATGCTTTTGTGAGTCTTTACTGTAGTTGTTTTCCGTGCAGCCTTAACCATTTTCAACATTGACGTCATACACCATTTTCTGCTTTCGCCTTTGAGACCGATTTCTCAATTTTAGGACAAAAGAGTGCCTGCCCCTACACATACTACCTCATATTGTCATAGTTGCTGGACAGTAGTTGTGGATTGCTTATACCGGGAATGACTCGGTGTTACAGTCGACCGCAATGAGTAGTATTACCATCGACAGCAAATAGTTCTTTAATAATATAAAATAGTTGACAAAAAGAAATAAAAATACGACAATTTTATATTACCGTTACTGTGCAAAATCTGAATTAAAACACATATGATTACAAAACACTATAGAGTGACTCCACGAGACCAAGATACTAATATATATATATATATATATATATATATATATATATATATATATATATATATATATATATATATATCCCAAAAAAATGGAGTCGAAGAAAGCTGGGCAAAAATTAAGTCTATTATCTTAGCCTCTGCTAAAGAAATGTGTTGGTGAAAGAAATATAAATAAAAATAAACCGTTCCCAAGCTGAAGAACTCCATGATTTTGTACCGACGTGAAGCAAAAATGTAAAGAAAAGAAAAAAAGGTTACCTGAAATACATGTGTCTTATGAAGACACAAGAGCCATACGATAATTACAAGACAATAGGAAACGAAACACATACACTTGTAAAAAGAATAAAAAATTATCACTGGGATCATTTTTCTAAAGAAATGGACCATAATCTTTATGGACTCCAAAAGAAAATATATACCAGAAATGAAGACGTTAATATAAATACTTAGGAAGTTAGAAAACACTTAAAATCTGAAGAACAGAAAAGATGCAGGTAAAGACGGAATACCAAACGAATTACTTAAAATACTGTGGAGCAGAAATGACATAACAATTACCAACAATAATCAACAAAATAAAATACTGGAAGAATGGAGAACTAGCGAACTAATTCTACTATTCAAAAAAGGAAATAAAAACAGCCAGAAAACTACTGAGGTACAACCTTGTTAAATACTACCCTAAAACTCTAAGGATAAGTTTAGCAGATAAACAACAGGGTTTTCATATTAGAAAATCGTGTACAGATGCAATATTCGTCATGAATTACTGAGAAATCACTAGAATATAATAGACCAGTATTTCTGTATCTCATTGACTTAAAGAAAGCATTTAACACAGTAAGACTCAAAGGTGTAATCCATCTTCTGCATAATAGAGAAGTTCCCCTAGATATCATAAAATCTATTGAAAAAAGCTACTAAAACAACAATATAGAAGTCAGAACAGATAGACAATTTATAAAACCTAAAGACACAGGTAGCGAAATAAAACAAATCGACTTATTGAGCCCTATGATCTTTCATTTATTATGAATCATGGATGAAGTCATCAAAAATGTCAACAATTGAAGAGGATACGGAACGATTAACAAAGAAGTAAAGATACTCTGTTAAGTAGACGATGCAATATTAATAGCCCAAGATGAAGAGTGTCTGTAAAAACTACTCCACAAATTTAACATAAGAGCAAAAGAATTTAATATGACAATCTCAACTCAAAAAACTAAAACAGTAGTAATCAGCAAAACCAATCAGAAGTAAAATAGAAATCTATGACATCAGTATTGAACCAATAATGGAAATAAAATACCTTGGAATTACATCGTCCAGTTATGGAGATCTGGGCAAAGAAGTTAAAGATCAAGTACAAAAAGCAAATAGACTGGCAGGATTCCTTAATAACACTATATGGCGAAACTGACATATTAACACTGAGATGAAGTAAGGAATTTATAAAGCTAGTGTAAGAATAATAATGACATAGGCATCAGAACCAAGACCCGGCACAGCCACAACACAAATACTACTGGAAACGGCAGAGATGAGAGTACTAAGAAGAATTACAGGAAATACGCTGAAAGATTGAAAGAGAAGTGAAATCATTAGAAGAAAATGTAACGTGCAATTTATAAATGAATGGACACAGAAAAAATAAATGGAATAACCACATAAGAAATGGGGGAGATACGTGTGGTTAAGATAGCATTCGATAGAAGAAATAGCGGACGACCGCAAAAAGATGGAGTGACAACTTTCCATAGATGTATCAATCAGCCTATGAATAAGCAAAACTGCTTATAAAAAGGAAGAAGAAGATATTTTACTGAAAATCCTTACCTAGGTCACCTTAGTACCCCAATGGCAATATTATTTAGTTACTAAGGAGGTATTCTGGCAATACGCGATCGAGCGTTAACGTGAATGAGAAGCAAACGTTCTTCAACAAAAGAGGATTTTCGGTAGAAAATAAGAGAATGACTCTACGATTTACTCTCTTATGTACCCGTTACTGTAAAGACTGCCCCTTCGAAAATAAAAATGGGAGGAAATGGTACTCTAGGAAAAATGCTATGCTGGTTTTCTCACCCTCGATAACATCTAAACCTATGGTAATGCCAGTCAGATGATTATTCCGTATATATAACTTAGTAAAGAGAATCCATCGCCACTAGCAAGAGCTGTAGGAGTAAATGTCTGTTCTGCTAACACTAAAATCGACTAAAACGGTATTCAACAGGATTAGTTGATCGTTGCCTTTCCCAACTAGTAAATCTTGAGTATAAAGAGGTTTCTCCAAAAAGTTTATCATGCATAGACATAGGTATACTGTTGACGATATATGGAATCCTGCGCCCTTTATTATGACGAGCAACAACTTGATCTACTTCTTTGGATTTTATTAGGTTTTAAAAAGATTTATACTAAAACAATTCAAAGGTCATCATGAGCAATATGGAATAACTAAAATCACAGTGCACATGCCTAACTAAAAGCGGTTTGTTAATACAAAACTGGACTTTTTTTCCAAAAATTTACAAAAATTATTTAAATAATGGTAACAACATTTAATATAGCTTTTTTCTTCTACAGCCAATACAGATTAGATATACTGGCTATTTTTGTTCAGGGAACAAAGAAGTCATCACAATCACTTACTTACTCCGTGGCGGTACAACCCTTCGTGGGTTTTAGCCGACTTGACAACATGCCTTCATTTGTCTCTGTCTTGGGCAAGCTCCATCCAATTCTTCACGCCCATAGCTTTAAAGTCTCCTGCTATATTACCTCTTCACCAGAGTCGAGTTCGTCCATGTGATCTTCTTCCAGTTGGAGCTTCTTCCCATACCAGCATTACTATTCTTTCGCCAGAATGTCTTCTTAGGTGTCCTATTCACTGGAGTCTTCTGGACTTTATTTCTTTTATTTGTTATCGTCTGGATATAGCTCGTTCTTCAAACTTTTTGTTAGTTCTTATCCTATATTGTCCTACTGGTCCGTCCAGCATAGGTCCAAAGACCACATTCACTGCTTCGCTATTATTAATTTTAATTTTACTCAAATTACCCAATTTATTTAACTAAAGCTTACTTACAACAGTTTATTTTTTTAATTATTGATATCTTTAATAAATTATATTTTACCGATAGAAAAGCTAAATCGTATATTGGTAGTCAAACTTATTACCATTGTTTCATCATCATCATCATGCAACCTCTTCTGTCCACTGCTGGACATAGGTCTCTCCCATTTTTCGCCACTCTTCACGGTTCTGTGCTTCTTGTTGCCATTTCTTGGATATTCGTCTAATGTCGTCCATCCAGCGTGTTGGTGGTCGTCCTCTGCTGCGTTTGTCTTCTCGTGGGCGCCAGTCAATTAGTTTTCTGGTCCATCTTGTGTCTTTCAGTCTCGCTATGTGACTTGCCCAATTCCATTTCAACTTGGCTCTACGTTCGACGACATCACTGATACCTGTTCTTTTCCTTAAGTCTTGATTCCTTATGTTGTCTTTTTTTGTCACTCCGAGAATTGATCTTTCCATGTGCCACTAGCATTTTTAGTGCTGTTGTTTTTGTGAGCGTGAGAGTTTCTGCTCCGTATGTCATAATAGGAAGAACGCATTGGTCAAATGTCTTCCGTTTCATAGCTATCGGGATGTTGCTCTTAAAGATGTCTCTTAGTGAACCATACGCCGCCCAAGCAAGTGTTATTCGTCGTTGAAATTCGCAGGTCTGGTTGTCCTTGCTTATTCTGATTTCATGACCAAGATATATGTACTTTTCTGTCAATTCTACCACTTGATTTTAGATGATATGGTGTTCGCTGGGGACTAAATGTGTCATAAATTTGGTCTTACTGATGTTCATTTTTAGACCTATTGTTGAAGATACGTTTTCTAATTCTTGTACTATTTGTTGTGCTTCACCCAGATCTTCGGTAATAAGTACTATGTTGTCAGCAAAACGCAGATGATTGAGCATTTCTTCATCTATTTTTATTCCTCTATTTTCCAACTAGCATTTTAAAGGCGTATTCGAGGACCGTTATAAATAATTTAGGTGAGAGAGTGTCGCCCTGTCTCACACCTCGCTTGATATGAATTTCACTGGTGGTATCATGTAGTTTTACACGCATGTGGCGTTTTGGTATAATGTTTGTACTAGCTTTGTGAGCCGGTAATCTATTCTACTATTGTTCAGAGCAGTTACCATTGTTTAAATAGGACTTATTACACTTCAAACTTTCATACCATTGATATTTAAAATATTACAATTCACTTAAATAAGATTATTTGCTTATTTAAAACAAATTTTATTTTTGAATCTGTTTTAAATTAAGTCGTAAAGTAATGTACCTGTGTATTATAAATAATAAAAAGAGGTGTAAAGTGTAAAAAAAGTAATACCTTTTTATACGTATTTTAGAACCTCTCTTTACCTTCGTTTATTTTTATATTCTCAGTACGGACTTATGTGATTCAGGTTTTATACTTTTTAATCATTAATATGTAAACGCACATACACGACCAATTACTTACCAACAGAGCTTGAAAGTGCCCATAATTTTATTAACCATAATGTTGAAGTTGTTGGTTTTTATACCACAAAGACCTGACACTACTTAACATGATATATACTGACTGACAAAAAAGGTAAACACATACTTATATTTATCTGATTTTAATAGTTTTTAGTATACATCTTCAGTGTCCCTTACTAGTAAAATGATTAACTTTTCAGCTTCATTCGTCAACTTACTGCACGTTCAATACTGTGTTAAGGATCCACGGTTTCTTATACTCACTAATATGCCTGGGCATCGTCCAGCCTACTGCAACTTCGTGAGTAAGAGCAACTAAAGTCTATGGAAGGTGTTGCAAATTTAACAGTCTACGACCTATCATGTTCCAGACATGTTTAATTGGAGGCAGATAAGGCTTCACCTAGTGTACGTAGACTTACAAAAAGCATATAACAGTGTACCCCTCAGTAAACTATGATCAACCCTACAGCAAACCAACATTAAGCATGGTCTTATCAAAGCAGTCCAAAGTCTGTATAATGGAACGACTGCATAAATTAAAACTGGATCAAGGATATCTGAGGGATTTAGGGTCATGAAAGGACTAAAGCAGGGTTTCTGCATTTCGCCTACCCTTTTCAAAATTTATCTGGAACAAGCAAGCAAGCTGTGGAAAAGAAAATGTAATGGCATGGGAATCCCTCTTAATGACGAGACTACACTGCACACCTTATGTTTCGCTGATTACCAAATACTGATTGCTCAGGATCATGACGACTTGAGTTACATGACTCGAAAGCTAATAGAAGAATATAACAAATGGGGTCTCGCAGTCAACATTAAGAAAACTTAAACCATGTGTATTGGAGGGACAAAGCAGTCCATTATATTAGACAATGGGGTAGAAATTAGACACTGTGATGAATGCAAGTACCTGGGTATGAAGATAACTCAAGATGGAATACTCGATGCTGCTATAAAAGACAGAAACATACAGGGTAGAAAAGCCATATCCATTATGAACGGCATTCTGTGGGACCAAACAATATCTAAAGCGAACAAACAACTCATATACAACACCATACTTAAAAGTGTAATCACATACGGCAGTGAAGTTTGGCCAATGAAAGAAAGAAGAAAGAAACTGTTACTAGCAACAGAAATGGACTTCTGGAGAAGAGCAGCAGGCAAATCAAGAAGAGATCGGATACCAAATGGGAGAATACGAGAAATGATGGGAGTCAAGCATACAATAGTTGATGACATAAAAACAAAACAGTTAATATGGTACGGCCATGTACAGAGAATGCCAGATGACAGGATTCCGAAACAGATTTTGACGTGGACACCACAAGGAAGAAGAAAAAAAGGAAGGCCGAGAAGAAGCTGGAGAGAGGGAATTGAAAAAGAACTAGAGGAAAGAGAAATCTCTCCAGGCCTATGGTTAGATAGAGAGGAATGGCGGTTAGGAGTCGGAAGGCGTCGGAGAACGCTGTAAACCGATAGTAGTAGTAGTAGTAAAATATAATGTATTAAAGAAATATTAAGATTAGATCGTGGGCTTATCTGTTTGATGCCCCGACTTGTAAGTTTTTCTTATCTTTTATCATTACTTATCGTGTTTTTGTCTGACGTCATTAGATAATATATTACTATATTTAACCCATTCTCTTCCTTGTTTCTTGTAATTTGGCTTCGTTTTCTTCTGGCAACAAGATGCATCTATTCAACTTTTAACGTTGTCAGTATTCTTGGGTGTCAATTGTTTTTGTTATATATGTTAGATTCAATGTATAGATATATTTTTTGTTACTATTATGATATCTTTTTCATTTTTCTATTCCAATTTTTCCTGCCATTTGTCTTAGATATTTTATCTTCATAGTGTTAATTTTGGACTCCTGTTCCTTAATGACGGTCTGGCTTTCATTTCAACATGCTATAATTGGAATTGTAATGACAGGTTAATTTTTATTCGTACTTCTTCTATGGATATCTTTTATATTCTGGTTAGTTTTGCTCCTTTTTTATTTTGTCTTGCCAATATCTACAGCTTCCTTTGGGGGACAGCCGACGCTGCGAAGTTTAACTGGTGATTTATATCGGGTGAACTCTTCCTTGTTCCATTTTTTATTTGTATTCGTTTTATTTTAAATGTCTATTTAGTAATGTCTTCCACTTTAAATGTTTGTCTTATACTTCAACCTATTTCTCTGTCTAGGAAGATCTTTTCAGTAATTCTACTACATATCTTCATTTCTGTTGTTTTCAGGATGATTCTTTTATACAGATTTTAAAGAAGTGTTATGAATGAATTTTAACAGTCAATAGAGGACGAGCTATAGATTTTTTGAGGAAATTCGATTTACCAAATAAACTAGTGAGGTTGCTTAGGATGACACTTCTTCTTACGGTGTCTATCCGTTCCGGATGTTGGCGATCAGCATAGCTATCCTAACTTTACTTGCAGGATGACACTAGTGATACCAAAATTGTTGTAAGCATAGGTAGAAGGATCTTGGAACCATTCCGAATTAAAATTGGAGTCAGATAGGAAGGAATTCTTTTTATCACACTTTTTAACTTTGCACTGAAAAAGTTATGAAAAAAATTCTGAATAACACTTAAATTTTTTAATAACTAATGTATTTTTAGTCGTACTTTACGATGGAACTAGTTATAAATTAAATTCAGTTCGATATCTTTTGATCAGAGTGTCTTATCAACAAAAATCAAAATGCTTTAGGTGCAGCTTTCGTATGAAATTTTTGTATTTTGTCGCAATCTAAGTCGCGCGATTTTTGCCATTTTTTATGATTTTCATGAGATCCATAAAATTTATTATTTTCATTGACCGGTCGTAAAGGAATTTCCGTTGATAGAGCCTAATCTTTAAAACCTATGACATGAAATTTTGGTTTTAAGAATTGGCAGCAATTGTAAGGCCTTTGAAATATGCCTAAAAAACGCTAGATTGAAACTTTTACATTACAAACGATCTTAGACGTTTAAAACTATTTTTTTTAATTAGGCTCTAACTAGACGCTATTTAAAGATTAGGCTCTAACAATGGAAATTTTACTACGACCCGTCAATGAGAATAATAAATTTGATCTCATGACTGACAAAATCACCTATCGCTTCAAGTGTTGTTTCTGAGTGAATGGTTTATTCTACACAAAAAGTTCTAATAAACAATTTTGTTCTAAATTATCTCAGCTACATTTTTAAAATTTTTTTTTCTATGGCGTACAAGTTCTTGGTAAATCGATGTTTTCGTTAATTTCGTGATTGACACGGTCGAAAGCCCTTCTGAGATCACAAAGTATCCCAACAGGACTTTCTTCTGTACCTATTATAAACCTGTGAGAGTATAATAAAAGGAATGCATTGCTGTATCAGTAGTTTTTTTTTAAATGAAAACCATGTTGGTTACTAACAACCACCTTATCTGTAAAAATGAATTAAGTCTTTGTGAATAGTACTCTAGCAACAGGAGGGGGGAAGGGTGTTGAGTATGCATTTTTATGTCTCCTAGGTACCTTGACGTTTTTTATGTTTGTTTTGTGAGGTTGTTTCTTAGATTCGATTTTTCGAGGGTACCGGCCTGAAATACCCGTCAGATAATTTTTTATTAACAATTTAATTAACCCCCCCTGGCGATTAGACTAATAAATAAAAATAAAAACGTTTATTGAAATATTATTAAAACATTTTAAACTGTTAAGTATCTTATTTTTCTTCTCGGCGTCCCGCTCTTGCACCGCCTGCTGTGGATGGTTCTTCCTTTTGGATCCCTGGACTTCTGCTGTTGGCTTTATGGCTTCTTCTTCTGTAGGTACTTTTTGTGGCATGGTACCTACTTCGATTAGACTATTATAGCTTTATTAATAGCTTTATAAAGATTTTTAAAAATACCGAAGAAATTGTTATCGGACGTTAATTACTTGCTTGTTTTGGGTCACCATTTTTATTAACTAGTAGCATCTTTTTTTATATAATCTGGAAAGACGTCATTTGAAAACGATAAATTAACTAAATATGTTAATGCTGGCGATATTATAATATGGCAAGTAAAAATAAAAAGCAAAACAACAAAATAAAACAGCTGATTCATTCTAAATAATTATTTTCAACATTTACTTCAACTGTAGGGTAACTTTTTAAAGACAATTTTTTTAAAGAAATTTTAAGACAATTTAACCCAATTCACCTCATCTGAAAATGCTTCCTAAGGGAGCTAAAGCTCTTTAAAGATGACGAGTTTTAATTAGTTTTTTTTTTAAATACCTCAAGAACGCTTCTATTTAGAAAAACAAAAACTGGTACGATTATTTATCCTCCAGAGTTGAATCGATTCCATCAATTGCAAATTTCTAGTACCTGTCATAGGCGTTCGTTTTGGGAAGGTCAACGGTTATTTTAACGCATAACTTTTTTGTCCTTAACTTTTAAGCATTTGTGATACGAGAATATTAAATTTTCAGGCATTTAGTACTAAAAGTTACTCTTACTTTAAGTCGGAGAATACACTGTTTTCTAGAAAAATCGATTTAAATTTTTGTTGGTTTTTCGCCATGAAAGTTAAATTAATATTTTTTGCACTTTGCACTGTCAACATAAGTATAACCTACGCTTTTCATTGTTAAAGTACAGTCAGTCAACTCAGTGTCAGTTCACGAAGTTTATGTTTGAGTTCTTTACTTTGGGGTATTCAAACACAACAATTTTAATTCAAAAAAATGGTCTTTACTAATAAGGAATACGCTGATATGGATTTAGTTTAGGGTAAAATGAAGTATAAACGAGTAGGGAAAACAGGTTCAGTAGTCCCAAAAGGTAATAAAACAGGGCGATATAATGATGTAAGAGCAACACATGAAGATGTTATTTTAATGGAAGTTGACGAAAATCCAGAAATAAGGATATATCTGGATAGTCTGGATATGAATAGTTCACGATTATCTTCTCGGACCTATGGAATTACCCGCTCGTTTATAATGGTGGTGATTACTTACATTTTCTGCAAAATGTTTTACCTGATTTGTTACATAATGTGCCTTTTAATATTTGACAAAACTTATGGATTGTACATGCGAGGCTTGAATATACGAGGTTTTCTTGATAATAACTATGAAGACCACTGGATTGGAAAAGGCGGTCCATTTGCTTGACCACCGGATTTGAATCCTTGCGATTATTATGTTTGGGGGTACATACAACCATTTGTTTATTTCGTTCCGATACAAAATCGTGCACAACTCAGATGCTTGCATCAAATTTAGAACTAACTTTAGAATTTTTGCAAGAATTCGCAAGAAAAATTTTCAAATCGATTTTTTTAAAAAACGGTGTATCCTACCGACTTCACCTTCAAAGTAAGAGTACCTTTAGCACAAGAATACCTAAAAGTTTAATAATCTAGTATCACGAATGCTTAAAAGTTAAAGACAAAAAAGTTATGCGTTAAAATAACCGTTCACTTACTCAAAACGGACGCCTATGACCGGTACTATAAATTCACAACTGATGGAATCGATTTAACTCTGGAGGATAAATAATCGTACCTTTTTTGGTCTTTTTTAATAGAAGCGTACTGGAGGTATTTAAAAAACACTAGGCAACACAAGGCGCCATCTTCAAAGAGCTCCAGCTCCCTTAGGAAGCATTTTCGGACTAGGTGAATTCGATTAAATTGTCTTAAAATTATCCGAGGAATCTCCGGTTTTCGTTTGTCACGAGAGCTTCTAGACACCCTATATATTATTTAATTTGACATTTTTGAAGAAATCTGTTCTAGACTTTATATCGTCTAAAAGACGAAGGGTGAAGCATGCGTATAATTTTTGCGTAAAAAGATTTTCCTCTTGTAAACAAATTTAACATGTTTCGTTTTGTTTTAATCTCTTAATGATAAATAAGTCTTTCAGTATTTTGGGCCACGTTCTATATTCTTCCTTTATTTTTTATGTGTTTTTATAGATATTTTATTTTGTTTGATTAATCTTTCAAAGTTTAAAACTAGGATGACGTTAGCGAAATTGAATTACCTTGTATAACTGTCTCGTTCTGTATTGATCCGTTTAATACATTTGTGAAGTTTGATAGTGGGCGCTAGACGATTATACATAATTATTCATTTGAGTTAGGTTTCAGGAATCATGTCATTATTTCCTATTGATTCATTTCGATGGCACCAAAAATAGTCAGGGACTCATAAAATATTGAAATAATATTTGACAAATTGAAATCAAAAACACGTACGACTGAATAGAATATTATGTAGTAGATAACTACAGTAGATACACTATTACAGTAAAAGTTATTAATTTTGTTCTGAAGCTATTTCACAATTAAAGGTTAAAGTACGTTTATTGACGTTTCAATTTCCACTTCGGAAATCGTTCTCAAAATACAAACATCACTAATAGCAATTAAAGTTATTAATGACCACACGTATCTAATTTCTACTGTTTTGCACTTTACTTTTTCGTGTCCTATTGTGATCATTTTAGGTGTTCAGCATCATTTCGGGATAGCTTTGTAATTATTCGTAAATCTTTATCATCCAATCCAGCTGTTTTCAATATTTCGAGCATTTTGTTATGTTGGATCTTGTCTAAAGTTTTTTCAAAATCAATCGCACATATGTATACATCATAATTTATATCTCGGCATCTCTGTATCAGTACTTAAATTCTGAACAAGGCCTTTCGTACCCAAGCCACTCCTAAATTTGAATTGAGTATTGGTAATTGTCTTAATTAAGACAGGGATGCGTATTGTCGTAAATTATTTTCAATGCCTACTCCGAAGAGGTCCTGAAAAAAGCTCTTGAGGGTGAAACAGCTGGAATAAAGGTAAATGGAGTTCCCATTAACAACATTAGATATGCGGTAGATATGCGGTAGACACTGTGATCTTAGCCGAAAACATTGAAGATCTTCAGAGACTGGTGACCAGAATAGCAGAAAATGGAAAAGAGTATGGTCTAACAATGAATGTCAAGAAGACGAAATTTATGAGAATATCGAAAACTTAAAGGAATAACGAGAATCTTCTAATAAACGAAACCAACGTCGAACAAGTGGACAAATATGCATACCTGGGAACAATGATTAACTCCACAAATGATTACAATCAGGAGATAAAAATAAGAATAGAAAAGGCTACAGCAAATTTCAACAAAATGAGAAGAGTTCTATGTACCAGGGATTTAAAACTGGAACTAAGAGTTAGGTTGGCGAGGTGCTATGTTTTTTCGACTTTATTTTATGGAATGGAATCTTGGACCTTGAATGCGACATCAATGAAAAAACTGGAATCATTTGAGCTGTGGGTGTACAGAAGAATTCTGAAAATATCATGGACAGAACACGTCACAAACAAAGAGGTTCTGGGAAGGATGAACAAAGAAATGGAAATTTTAAATTCAATAAAAACAAGAAAATTAGAATATCTCGGACATATTACACGTGGAGAGAAATACACCTTGCTCCAACTGATTATGCAGGGAAAGATCCAAGGAAAGAGAAGCATAGGGAGGCGTAGAATGTCATGGCTGCGCAACCTGAGAGAGTGGTACGGATGTACATCAAATGAACTTTTCAGAGCAGCCGCCTCAAAAGTCCGAATAGCTATGATGATTGCCGACCTCCGCCGCGGAGATGGCACTTGAAGAAGAAGAATTGTCTTCTCTAATTTCGTGTACATTCTGCCATGTATTACTCATAGCAAGATCTTTAAAACAAGACTCATCAGACTGATTGTCCGATACTCACTGTGTTATAAATTCTGTTAAAGTGATCACAGAGTGCTTTTATTCACTTCAGGGGGGCCAAGTGCTTTTTCTGTCGTTTATATTTCTCAATTATAGCCCATATAACCTCTTTCTGTTACAGATTGACCTGTTAATCTGCAATCTTTGTTTAGTATTCTACTTTTTCATCTTCAGTTTTCATTGTCTTCTAACTTTGGGATAGTTCGTGTGCAGGAAAAATGTATCGTATTTCTTTTCATAGTGTTTAATTTCACTGCATTATTTTCTATGAAATTGTGTTTTTGCATGTCCTATGTTCTGCCTGATTATTGCGTGGATTATTTTATATTCGGTTTTATCATAATTTCTGACGTCTCTTCTTTGGTCCATGAGTCTCAGTATTTCTTCTTTTATCCATCGTCTTGTTTTTACTGCACTCAAGTTTGTTTATTAAACAGTCTGTAATATATTTTTCATTCTCATCCAGTTTTTCTCAGTACTTTCCTATTTGCTTGATTCCAACTTTATTTTTTGTTCTAATACACTGGTTATTTCTTGTCTTACGATATCATTTGACATCTTTTCTCTATCAATAGTAACTGTTTACTTATTCGCTCTGGTAACCCTTTTCGATCTGTCTTATTTTTCCTACCAAAATATTGTGATCTGTTGGTACATCTGCAATTGGATATGTTTAAACTGCTAATACTGAGTTTATGTATCTTATATATATATATATATATATATATATATATATATATATATATATATATATATATATATATATATATATATATATATATATGAAGTCTATTTGGTTACGAACCACTGGTTCAGGTGTATCTGCTCGTGATGCTGGTGTTTGTAATTACTAGTTGCTTTTTTACACAAAAAGATATCAAAATATCTCCTCTTTATTTTCGTATTCCCAGATCATATTGTCCTATGATATCTTTCTACTCAGACTTCGAGCAATATTGAGCTCGTGTTTCTTTGTAGATGCTAATACTCTTTCTAAATCATGATTGAATTAAATTTTCAATTTCTTCTTCTTCTTGGCATCCTGCTGTTAGATTAAATGTGGTTATAATTTTTATATAAAATTTGTTTTGGTTTATTTTTGTTCATTTCAAGAGTAAGTTTATTTGATTATATTGTGTTTATCACATTCTTCGTAAATAATAACCTACAAGGAAGATAAAAATACAATGTCTTGTTAATTTAAAACTACTTTACATGGATAACTTATCATGAACGATAAAATGGAGCAAAAATTGTTACAGTTAGTAACTGTTAGTACACAACCGTTTGTTTTATCACTAGGAGCTTCCGCATTAACATAGTTTCTTGTTGGATAAAGATTGAATCGCGTAGGCAATGGAGTTATAATTTGTCATTAATTTAATATTCAATGCTTGGATATTTCTAATGACTTAATGGAACTCAGTAAATCTGAACTCAATAATCACACTGCCTGCGAATATAGACTTGGCATCTTTAACTGTGCTCGAGCGAACTTTTAAAACTTTCTCCCAAGGACGCTGATGGCTATATAACATGAGCCGTAAGAACTATAATGTATCTTTAACCTGTGGCGCTTAATGCTGAACTGCTGTGTATTTTATACAAGTGAATAACGTTTTAAATTAATATATCCGTGATAATGTTAAGATTGAAATACTTAAAAATAATTAATAATGGTTTTTTCTTGCAATAACTTGATGGTAGTAAAGAAATTTGACAAAGGACATTATTATTTACTTCTCCGAAATGGATAAACCGATTTTTATGAAATTTTACATGAGTATTCTGTTGGTCTAAAAATAGGTTGTTACCTATTTTTTATAACATTTTTTTTTTATTTTTTAAACATAATTTTTTATTTTTATGTTTGTATGATGTGGTAATAAAAAATGCATACATCCCTTAAGTTTCACCGTAATATTACTAACCCCTATTTCTGGTAATAGTGGTAAGATCTGGTAAGAGTGATTCACCCCAAATATTTTTTTTTTTTCATTTGTTTCATCATCATCTTTGGCTCGACAATCCTCTGTGGATCTTGGCCTGCACTAAGATTCGTCGCCATTCTGTTCGGTTTCTGGCAACCTGTTGCCATCTTCTGATTTTTAATATCCGTAAGTCGGTTTCAACTCCATCTAACCACCTAATTCGCGGTCGGCCTTTGCTTCTTCTTCCTACAGGTGTTCCTGTGGTTAGCTTTTTAGTAATCGTATTTTCTGGCATTCGTATTATGTGTCCAGCTCATCTAAGTCGCTGTGTTTTAATGAACGTTATGACATCTGGCTCATCAAAGAGCTGATACAATTCAAAATTATATCTTCTGCGCCACTGCCCTTGGTCGTTTATAGCTCCAAATATTTTGCGGAGTATTTTACGCTCAAATATTCCCAAAAGTCTTTCATCTTTCTGCGTTAGAGTCCATGTTTCTGCTCCATGTGTGAGGACCGGCCTCAGCAATGTTTTGTATATAATAATTTTAGTTCTTCTTTGAATGTTTCTTGAGTGGAAATGCTTTTGGAGTCCGTAGTATGCCCTATTTGTAAGATTTATTCGTCTTTTGATTTCTTCGCTTGTTTTATTGGTAGCAGTCAATAGCGACCCAAGGTATGTAAATATTGTTCTGAAGCTATTTTCTTGTGGCATTTTAAATTAATTAATATTTAAATGGGAATAAGCCACAATTAAAGGTTAAAATACATTTATTGACGTTTCAATTTCCACTTCGGAAATCGTTCTTAAAATACAAACATTAGTAAATTAAACAAATTTTGTTTTTGTTACTTAGTGAAAAATTCTTCTAATAATTTAATTTTATCTGACTCATCTATATTGACAATTCAGACATACATTATACATTTTAAAGTAGACGACTTTAAAATGATATTGCCAATATTGTTGAGTTGCGTTCCTGGGACGACTTTACTTATAAGATATTGGCAATATCATTTTAAAGTCGTCTACTTTAAAATGTATAATGTATGTCTGAATTGTCAATATAGATGAGTCAGATAAAATTAAATTATTAGAAGAATTTTTCACTAAGTAACAAAAACAAAATTTGTTTAATTTACTAATGTTTGTATTTTGAGAACGATTTCCGAAGTGGAAATTGAAACGTCAATAAATGTATTTTAACCTTTAATTGTGGCTTATTCCCATTTAAATATTAATTAAAGGTATGTAAAGTTGTCAACACGTCCAAAGGTATGACTTCCAAACACTGTTTCTCGTTCCTCATTTGCTATCGGATCCTTTGTAACCAACATGTACTTGGTCTTGTCTTCGTTGATGACTAGACCGACCTGTTTTGCCGCTGTTTCCAATTCTAGGAGATATTGCTGAACATCTCGCTTGCTACGCCCTATTATGTCAATGTCATCAGCATATGCTAAGACTTGTATCGATCTATTGTAAATAGTACCGCCGTCCCTAATTCGTATATCTCGGACTGCCTTTTCTAAGGCAATATTAAATAGGAGGCAAGCCAGAGCATCCCTTGTCTGAGTCCATCCTTTATCTCAAAGGATCTAGAACTCTCTAACAGTGGCTTCTAAGTTAGACATTGTCATTCTCGTTAGTCGGATAAGTTTCTCTGGTATACCAAACTCATGAATTGATTGGTATAGCACTGTTCTCTTGACACTGTCGTATGCGGCCTTGAAGTCGACGAATAGGTGATGGGTTTCAATATTGAATTCTAATGTTTTCTCGAGAATCTGTCTTATTGAATGAATCTGGTCAATTGTTGATTTTTCTGGACTGAATCCAGCTTGATATTTACCAACTATGCCCACTGTGTAAACTTGCAGCCTTTCGTAGAGAATATTTGCTAGTATTTTGTAAGCAGTTGTTAACAGGGTTATATCTCTATAGTTGTCACACTGGAGCTGGTCACCTTTTTTATGTAACGGGCATATCACGCCTTGAGACCATTCACAAGACATGGTCTCATTATGCCAAACAAGAAGTAAAAGCTTATGCAGTGTCTGTAGTAGAGCATCGCCACCATTCTTGTAGAGCTCACCACTGCAAATTTGATCAATTCCTGGTGATTTATTATTTTTAAGCTTTTTAATGGCTTGGGCAACGTTTTCGACGGTAGGTGGTCTTTCGTTTGGGTTGAAAGGATTCCAATCATTTAGATTTGCTAGGGTGTTATCTGCTTCTTCGATATGATGGCCATTAAATTTTGCATCGGAAAATTCAACCCATCTGTTTAGGATTGAGGCCGTATCATTTAGGATGTTTCCTTTTACATCCTTAAAGCTCCTTATTCTTGGCTTAAACTCTTTGCGCATTTTGTTTAGATTTCTGTAGAACATTTTGATTTCTTAGCCATTCTGTGCTTTCCAACTGCTTTTGCTCAAATTGTCTTTTTTTTTCTTCTATGTAGTCGTTTTTCTTCTCTTCTTAGGGTACGGTATTCTTCCTTTGCTCTTCTTGTGCATTTAGCTTGATTTGTCTTTAGGTATGCCCTGTTTTTGTTATCTGTTGCTTCTTGGCACTCCTTGTCAAATCATTAGTTTTCTTTAACTGGTTTGGTTTTCCCCAATATTTTTGTTGCTTTCTCAGTTATTATGTTTTTACATTTTGTCCACAGTTCTTCTACATTTTCCCCCACCTCCAAGCTCTCCATTTCCTCGTACATTTGTCTGCTATACTCTCTCGCAACGGTTTCAATGCGCAGATTATCAACATTAATTCTGTCTTGTTTCGTGTGTTTATATTTCTTTAGGTTTGATATTCTTCCTCTGATTTTTGCCATTACAAGAAAGTGGTCACTGTCAATGTTTGGGCCTCGGTAGCTTCTGACGTCTATGAGATTGGGAGAGTGCCTTGCATCTATCAGGATGTGATCTATCTGGTTAATGGTTTCGTTATCAGGGGATTTCCATGTTCCTTTGTATATCATTTTATGGGGAAATCTTGTTCCTCCTACTATCATGTTTTTAGTACTTGCTATCAAAGTTTATTAGTCTTAACCCGTTATCATTTGACTCTTCATGTAAGCTCTCACGTCCTATAGTTGGCTGGAAAAATTGCTCTTTGCCAATTTTTGCATTAAGGTCCCCAGCAATGATTTTCAAGTCATGACGTGGACATCGATCATATTCTTTGTCTAAGGAGTCATAGAATTCATCTTTTTCATTATTCTCCTTTTCTTTCTTCCGTAGGTGCGTGTACACTAAGTAAGCTATAATTAAAGAATTTTACTTTAAGGCCTAGATAACATATTCTGTTGTTTATGGGTTAAAAGTTAAGGACTAATTGCTTTGCTTTTTTACTGACTAGAAAACCACTGCCAAACTCGTGTCGGGTGCTATGTCCGCTATAGTATATATTGTAGTCTCTTTTCTCAATAATTCCTGAACCAGTCCATCTCATCTCTTGAATCGCTCCTACATCGGCTTTCATTTTATCAAGTTCTTGTGTTAGCAGTTTAAGAGCACCTGGGGCATAAAGGGTTCGTACATTCCATGTGCATATCCGTAAATCGTTATTTCATTGTCGTTTGCTAGGTCGTCGGGAATTAAACAGTCCGGCTTTTCCACTTTGTGCTTTCATAACAATAAGTTTTTTTAAGGGAAGAGGTCGTTAACCTTTTGCCCGACCCCCTAATCTTCGAAGGACCATTTCTCCCACTCTCGTTTGCCCTGACTCTGCTTCCCACAATCTTCCACAGAGTTGCTCAGGTTACCAGGGTTCACCGCGTGGAGGTGAGAGTTGGAATTGAGTAGGAGAGGCTAGTGACGCTAACAGGATGCAGCGTCATATTTTACGCATCACTACTCCATTTGAACCCCTTTTCATTTGTTTACTAAATTTTATATTTATATTCGATATGTATTAGAATCAGTTGTGATCTATTTTTCATACCCCTAAGAGGTAAGGGTAGTCGATCCCAAATATTTGTTTTATTTTTTTGGACATTTTTTCTTTTTATTTTTTTATGATGTGGCATTAAACAGTAAATACAACTATTAATTTTTACCTTTTTATCGCCAACCCTTATTTTTAATAGCGAAATTAGTGTGACAGAGTTATTAGTGTTACAGAGTTATTTTTGTCACAAAGTTAGTTTTCACACTCCTTCGAAACGGCTAGACCGATTTTTATGAAATTTTATATGTATATTCGATTGAATATACTACTCTGAATTTTCTTCAAGGAAAGTTGTTTTTATTCAAATCACTTGACACAGTTATAAATCAGAATGACGTAGTCAACTATCCTGCAGAGTTTTTGCATTCATCGGAATCACCCAAACTCCCACCGAACAATTTACAATTAAAAGTAGGATCAGTAAAGTTGTCATTATGCTGCATAACATTATTAGGAGAGAATGTCTTGATCCCGCGTATATGTACTGATGATTTCAACGAACGTACCATTTGGTTTTAAACGTTTACAATTTCCCGAGCTTTTGGCGTCTGCAATAACAATAAACAAATCACAAAGCCAACCATTGGAAGTTTGCGGATTTAACTTTCCGCATTTCCACATTTCGCGCATGGTCTGCGCGCATGGAAAGCATTAAATTGATTAAACTTGGTTTTTGCATAATATGTTTAAGTTTTTGGTTTTGGTTTTATTATCTGTTAATTTTTTAGACGCATTATTTAATTATAAGGCGGTACAAAGTTCGCCGGATCAGCTAGTAATTTAAAAAATATTGCATAATGTCTTGTAAAGAAATGAAGAAGTATATGAATGATACAGCAGAACTGCTAAAGAATGGTGGACATATGGTATGGAAGCGTAACCATAAATTAATCTGCCTCATATGGACACTAGAAGTCGCCTCAGAGGATTGGAAAGTAACAATTGTACTTCCTATGTACAAGGGGGGGAGACACACGACTCTTTAAAAATAATATCGAGTTATAACAGTATTAAATGTCGTCTACGAGATAGTATCAGGAATTATATACATCTTGAATTATTTTGGAAGAAATAATTGGTGAATACCAATGTGGTTTCAAACCAAAAAGATTAACTATAGACTAAATACATTTGTTAACAGGTATATAGAAAAAATGTGTTAAATACCAAACAGGCGTTTGATGGAATAGACAGACAAAAAATGTTAAGACAACTATCCATATTAGGAATACCCAAAAGTTAGTTAAACTTATACAAATAACTTTGGAGGGTTCCAAGTACATGGTGAGAATAGATGGAGATATGACTGAGGCACTTGATATTGAAAATGGATTTAGGCAAGGTGATACCTTATCAACAACACTTTTTAATCTAACTTTGAAAGCTATTAGCAGAAAACTAATATGAACGGCTATATTAATACAAGATCCACTCAAATATGCACATATGTGGATGATGTTGCCATAATAAGCCGCAATAGAAGGGTATTAAGCGAAAAAGATATACATTTGAAACAAAAAGCCACTGCATTTGGAGTAAATTTACTAATGTTTGTATTTTGAGAACGATTTCCGAAGTGGAAATTGAAACGTCAATAAACGTATTTTAACCTTTAATTGTGGCTTATTCCCATTTAAATATAAATTAGAGTAAAATTTTAACACACAGAGCAAAAATCGTAAAATCGCAAAAAAAATCAAACATATATATCTTAGTCTTTTCATAAATATTGATACAAGATATTTAACTAAAACAATTTAAACTACTGAGTTATTTTGAAAAATTTTTGCACAATTTGTTCTTAATATAATTAAACAAACTACAAAAAAATTATTCAAAATGGTTGCTATTTGCCTGAATACAGCGCCGAATGCTGTTAGACCATTCATCGATCGCTGCACGGATGACATCCATAGGCACATTGTCCACAACTTCTACCAAAGCCTGTTTCAATGATTCGTGTGTTTGGTGACGTCTTGTGCAGACCACAGCCTCTAAAAATTAACACAAGTCGAGTAGATTAAGGTCTGGGCTGGCTGAAGGTCAATCAATGTTTACAATGTCCCGTTGATAATTTCTCGCCGCTATTTTAACGCCCTTTTTACAAAAATGTACAGAAGTGACGCAGCCGTAGGACACTTCCCACCAAATCATCACTGAGGCAGGAAAATGTCCTCGTTTGATCCTTGGCACCAGTTCGCGGACTTCGCTGGATTATCGTGCATAAACTATATCGTTTTGCTTATTAAAAGATTTCTCTAGACTAATTTTTTTTTAATCTGTAACGAGGATTTCTTTGTAACACACTTTACCGTACAACGACAACAGGCGCCTTGATTTTTTTCCTATTTTTTTTTAATTGAGCGATAAGGCGTTGTCCTGTCTATCAATTGAAAGCCATAAGTCCCAAGTGTTGTTTGATAATGTAACTCATGGTTTTCGGCGCAATATCTATTTCCCCAGAATTAACTTTTTGTTTTTGGTCAGAATTTTTCTTAATTTTTTATTTAACAGCGTTAGTAACTCGTGGCGAGGAGCCGTGCAAGGACGGCCGGATTTTTTGTGGTCACTTACTCCTCCCATATCCAAAATCAATTTAGCAGTACAATACACAAAAATACGCGAAATATTTAACGGTTTTAATAATTAAAAAATACCAGTTCTTTCTATTCCAAACTTATGAAGAGCAATAACACCAGTACGGTTACAAATCCAGTCTGTCATAGACTGGAATGTTTTAGCGTGTTTATAGTGTACAGCTAAACAGATTTAACTGCAACGGTGACGATTTGACACGACCAGACACGACAGATTTTGGTTGGTGCGGTGTTGCCTAATCGAATATTATTTTAAAGGTATTGATCTGTAATATTAATACTCCATCATTACTGTAATGAGTTTATAATTATATTTATTATCAGATCACTAATATCAAAGTTAAAATGTTGTGGGTAATTGATAAAATATATTATTTGCTGAAGTTATTAGTCATAATCATTAAAATGAACTGAATGAATGGAAGTCTATTAAATTAGAAAGCTAAATTTGTTTCATATTGAGAATTGCTATATTTAGTTAAAACAAATTGTTTCCAAAGGTTGTGGAAATAAGCTTATAAAAATAGATTCTCTTAGAACATCTTAGTTTTTAATATGAAAATTCAACAAACAATAACTATTTCACGAATTACGAAGTTATCTGACAACGTAGCAAACGCACTAAAATGTATGCTCAATGTATATGGATGTTTACGCTTCGGGTGCTTGCATACAACTGATTATTGGCTCCTCCTTTTATCGATGAAGTGACCTTGAATGTTGCAGTTATATCTGTTAAGTTATACATTTCAACAGTCAGTGATGTCAACCTAACCTAACTTTTAGCTGCCTACCGTATAAGCTACGTTTACACTTGTATCAATATTTATGGCAGGACTATGTATATTGTATATATATATATATATATATATATATATATATATATATATATATATATATATACGTTTGTTTTACTATAATTCATTTTAAGGTCTATACTTGTAGCTTGGTTTTCTAGTTTTTTATTAATTTCATATAATTTGTTAAGACTGCTTGATATTTATATTATATCGTCTGCATGTAAATTTAATATAGATGTTTTCATTTTTGAATATCCAGTTGTTCGTTATTTTATATCATTTTTATTTTATTTTAAATTCATTATTAATATAAATACTTTTTGTACGTTCTAGATACCTATTTTTATTCTTAGATAAAACAGATTTAAGTTTTTTCTGGAAAGCCTTTTGTATTGTATTGTTATATTTCTGGAAAAGTTTCTATAAAATGTTTCATGGTTTCCTTTATGGGCTGATATTGTTGGTCTATTTTATAAAGTTACTTATTTATATGTAAGAAAGAATTGTTCAATATTGGAAATATTTTCATTAGAACAAGCCAATTTTGGTCTTTATTATAATAATGATTTCTTTTTTAAAGTTGATTTCATGTCTAATTTAAATATCTGTTATGTTATTTTTATGTATTTTTTTTATTTATTCTTCAATATAATTTTCGTCATAATTTACAATGGAATTGCGATTATGCCACAAATTCTTGTGGCTCGATATAAGAAGTTGTGTTAATGAAAAATAATCATATATATTATTATAATTTGCTTCTTAAAGATTTCATTAAATACGGTCCAAGTCTTTTTAAGTCGACTGACAATACCATTTTAAGATCGACTTTAAATTGTCATGGAAAACAAAAGAAAACATAAATAAGTGAAAGGAGAAAGAATATATATAAACAATGATCTAACGAACTAAAGAAAGAAAAAATTGTCCAAATTGAAACAAAAAACTGATAATAGATGGACAAGAAAAAAATGGAATAAGAACACGAATCTACAGAAGTGTCTTAAAAACCAGCAGCTGAAGAGGAAGTACAAGACAATACTTATTTATTGACGGACTGGCAAAGAAACATGAAATGGTTGTAGATGAATTCATGTATCACAAAAGAGAAACAAATAAGAGCAGACAAGGAAACAAAAATAAAAGAGGAAAGTAAAAAAACAAAAAATAAAAAGTTGACAATAAGCACATGGAACCCAAAAACGATGTTGGTCCCAGACAAAAAGTTGGAAATATGTAAAGAACTCAATAGGGCAAGAAGCTCAATGAGCACAAACAATAGAAGATGGGTAGATGAAAAAATGCAATAAATAGAACAGGAAAGAACAATTAGAAACACGAAATTTTTTTATAAAAAATATTATAGAACAAATTAAAAAATACAAAGGTAAAACAATAGAGAGAAACAGGAAGAATAGATGAACATGGATCCTATAAAACAAGAAGGAAGGGAGCTAAGGGAAAAATACTAACACTATTAAAAATACATGGAAAGAAAAGGAGATATCAGCGGACTGGGAGATAGGGCAAGTAATAACAATACATAAAAAGGGGGACCAAAAATTTGTGAAAATTATAGAGGAATGACATTACTAAGATAATAGGATAGAATAAGGTTTTTTGATAATATCGATGAAGACAAGGGAAATATGAGAATTCGTGCTTATCGGCGAAAGGCGATGGATAGGTACAACTGGAGATAAATTCTTGAGGAGGCTAAGACCTACGCAGGATTGTTAAGCCAGAATGATGATGATGAATAAAATTACAAGTATGACGTATAAAATAATGGCATCAATAATACAAAAAAATGATCAAATATCACGAAGAATAGAGTGAAATGATACCAATGTGGATTGGTATCATGCAAAAAAGCAATTGAATACAAATTGGAATTAAAAATTCTATTAATAAACTTCAACCAGGTATCTGATTCGATTAAAACGGAAGAAGTAATGATAGCAAACGAAAAATTAAAAATCCCACATGAACTCAGAAAATTAGTCAATATGACAATGAGAACTATCAACTATTTGGAAGAGGAGAACAACTTATAAATAAAGGGGTGAAACGAGCAGACGCCTTAAGCACAACACTGTTTAATCTAGGTTTAGAATATGTACGACGAAATATACACAAAGGAAACCTAAGAAAAAAAGGTGGGCAAATATTCGTCCAGGCAGACGATATTGATATTATTGCAAACAACAACAATATAGTGAAATAAATGCTAGAAGAAATAAAAGAAAAAGGGTAGCTAATAAGACTCAGATTAAATTAAGAAAAGATAAAAATATTAAGATAAAGGAAATAACGAATAAAAGAAAAAATCAAAATAAGAAAGTTTAGAATTTAAAGAATTAGAACATTTTATATAATTGGCAGTAACAATAAGCAAAACCGGAATGCTAAAAATAAAAGAAAAAACATATTGGTAGCGAATAAAGCTTATTTTGCAAATATGAGAAGCAAAATACTGAGTAAGAAAACTAAGATGAACCTATAAATGTACAACACAATAATTACACCAATATTATTACACGAAGCAGAAAAATGACAATATGTAAAAAAGATGAAGAAGACTTACCTATAGTAGAAAGAAAGATCATAAGAACTATACTGTGACCACTTAAAACAGATCAAAATAAATATAGAAGTAGAACAAATGCAGAGGTATAGAAAGTATGTGACCAAAATAAAGCAACGTATAATATGGCTAGGTCTGGCGACCAGAAAATGAAGCAGTGACTTACACGATGATAAAATGAAATCCAGGAGCAAGAAAAACAAGGAAAGACCAAGAACAAGTTAACGATTACTTACAAAATGCCGGAGTAAGAGAATGTATAGTGTAGCAGTATCTGGGGCTCGGGAAACTAAGACCTCGGAAGCCCTAAAGAAGACATCGAAGAGGATGTCAAAGGCTTGGCGCAATGATAATTGACGCGGTTTGACGCTGAAGACTGTTGAGTTTAATAATTGTAATAGTATTAATCTTAGCTATATATATATATATATATATATATATATATATATATATATATATATATATATATATATATATATATATATATTTATATATATATGTTCGGGTAAATTTCCGCGGTCTGGTAAATTAATATTAGCATACACGGCGAAGACAAGACCTGATACATCTAAAACGAGACGACTACTAGACACAACAGAGATGAAAATACTAGACGAATATTAGGGAAAAGTCTGTTGGATAAGGAGAGAAGCGAAAAGATAAAAAGAGCATTCCATATAGAAGACATAAATGGATGGGTGACAAAACGGAAACAGGAGTGGAACGAACACATTAGTAGAATGGCAGAGGATAGGATAGTACGAATAGCACAAGATAAGTCACCACATGGACGAAGACGTATTGGCAGACCAAGGAAAAGATGGTGCGATAATTTAAACAATTTAGGAGGCTAATATTGAAGATAACAATATATAATCCATCTTTTCCATGACGAGAGAGAAAATGAACAAGATATAGGTGAAGAAAAACAATACCTACAAATTTTACCCTCAGAAGTAAAGAATGCCCTACAGAATGCAAAACAAGGAAAAGCACCGGGTCCTGATCAAATTCCAGTTGAACTGTTAAAAGCCTTAGATGACGGTAATATAAAGAGACTTACCCGAATTCTCAACCACATATATGTAGAGGGCAACATCCCGGAAGAATGGCTTAAATCGATATTTTTACCTCTACCAAAAAACAACAATCCCAAATCATGTAATGACTATAGATTGATAAGCCTAATGTGCCACCCTTTAAAGATTCTCTTGAAAATTGTTCAAAACCGAATTTATAAGAAATGTGAGGAGCAGATAGATGAAACTCAGTTTGGCTTCAGAGGAGGCATGGGTACAAGAGAGGCATTATTTGCGTTGACAGTACTCTTGCACAAATGTCGGGAATATAACAAGAGTGCATATGTATGCTTCATAGACTTTAGGAAGGCCTTTGACCGAGTGCAGCATATGAAGCTAATAGATGAATTAAAAAACATCAATTTAGACAAAAAAGACATTGAGTTTATTAAGGCTATATACTGGAACCAGAAAGCAGTAGTAAAGGTGAACGATATAGAAACAAATAATATACCGATTGCGAGAGGGGTTAGGCAAGGATGCGTCTTGTCTCCGACGCTTTTCAACGTGTACTCACAGGTCATATTCAAAAAAGCCTTATGGGAAAGAAAAGAGGGAATAAGAATTGGTGGAGAAATCATAAACACCATGAGATTTGCAGATGACACGGTAATTATGGCTGAGAGTATAGAAGATCTACAAACTTTACTAGATGCAATAAATAGTGAATGCATTCAAATGGGACTTGACATCAACACAGATAAGACCAAATTTATGATAGTATCAAGGAGTCCAATAAATAATGAACAACTAACTCTTGGTGGACAGCAAATAGAGAGAGTGACAAAATATAAATATCTGGGAGCTTACATCAACACAGAATTAGATCCAGACCAAGAGATCCGGGTACGAATAGAAATGGCAAGGGCAGCGTTCTTAAAATTCAAACAATTGTTCTGTGACAAAAATCTGAATATTGCGCTGAGACTGAGGTTTGTTGAATGTTACGTCTGGTCGCAACTATTGTACGGGGTAGAAACATGGACACTAAAAGCGCAAATAGTTAAAAAGACTGAAGCCTTTGGACTTTGGATATACCGGAGAATGTTGAGAATCCCATGGACTGCCAGGGTCACCAATGAGGAAGTGCTGAGAAGAATGGGTCGAGACAAAAAATTGTTGAGAACGATAAAAGTACGCAAGACTGCATACCTTGGACACATACTAAGAAATAATAAATATAGCCTTCTGCAGGTCATCATGCAGGGTAGAGTCGATGGCAAAAAGGGAATAGGTAGAAAGAGGAAGTCATGGCTGCGAAATATTCGAGACTGGACAAACATGACTGTAGACGAATTATTCCACGTTGCAAAAGACAGAGAAGCTTTTAAAAATGTGGTTGCCAACCTCCGTTAATGAAGACGGCATAGGAAGAAGAAGAATATTGAAGAAGAAACAGGCTTTAAAGCCTACATACAAGAAGGACAAGAAGGAAGAAGAAGAAGAAGGTCTGGTAAATGAAAATTACTAAGTTTTTGGGAAGAACCGCGTTGAGAATTTACTACTCGACGTTTCGGCACCCATTTTGGAGCCATTATCAAGAGAGATACGGTTCCGTTCGAGTTCGGGGTCTATGTATATATATATATATATATATATATATATATATATATATATATATATATATATATATGTATATATATATATATATATATTTATATATAAATATATATATATATATATATATATATATATATATATATATATATATATATATATATATATATATATATACTTACAATAGTGTAACGACATCCACACATTATCAAAATGAGTAAAGCAAATGAAATTAAATTATGAGAATCGTTAGTTGGTTTTGTTTTCAACCTAAAAATAATTCATTCAGTGAATTATAATGTTATAACGATTGAATAACTACCAATAAAAAACTTTAAAATAAAATTCTTTAATCTTTAAGATTATTTGGTACGATTCTTACGAAGGTCCACACTTGTTTGATTTTTTTTGTTACTAACCAACAACCAATACTGAATTTCAAAAACACTTACTGATTTTTATTTAATTATGTTTATTTAGGCAGAACTAAGCTTTAGCAATTTAATAACGGATAGTACTTTTGTTATAAAAAAAACACATAAATTACCTAAGCTAGTGCAGGTAATTAAAAACACCAGATTTTATGAGAGAAATATAAACTGAATTTTATAGATAGCATTTTATGCACTTTTGTTTTAATAAAATTTATTTGCAAAATAGTAGTGTTCAGATTGACTCTAAAATCTGTAAACCAATCAAGTCTTTCCACTAATTACTCTCGTATATCATTTGTAATCGATATTACTAGTGTAAGAGCAATTTTTCTCCTTTAACACGTTCAGTGCTGTCCTAAATTTGAGAAATTCATCCCATGGCTAACTTATAACGTCAATTATGATTATCAAATTGAAGTATAAGGATCATTTATTTATTAATTAGTGCCATAACCTTATCATAAAAAGGTCACGAATCCGTGACATGAGAAGCACTAATGAAAATTTACATAAAGTGGATGAGTGTCACGGAGCCGTGACAATAATGTGTCATCAAAAAAATTATATATGTTAATGTTATTTATTTATTACACAAACAAAAAAACATTACAATTAAAAAGTGTTAAATGTTAAATATTTTATGGAACTTAAACACTCTTCTGCACAAAGTCCGGACTTTCAGAACACATCTCACATTCAAATATTGTTGCCGTTCATATTTTACCTTTTGCTTACTGACGGTAGCGCTTCCTCTTTGTCTCTCCTTTATTACTTTTTTCGTTAATTTTTGTAATTACTTTTATCACGTTCAGGCGAAAATCGTATAAGCGCATTTTTTGTCCAAAATACTGATTGTAGAGCTTATAGGCAGTTAGCATTATTAGCTGAAAAATATTAACCTCTATAGTTATTTATACTACCTTATATTTTTCCTGCAGTATGGATAGTACGTATTTAGTTGATCTTGGCATTCGAGTTGGCTCATATGTTTGTTCGTCGATTCGTAATTTCTATTATTTCGTTTTTAAATTCGGTAGAAATAATAGCAAATATTTTTATTATCAACCCATTTTCCTATTATACCCTCACTATATTTAGTAGTACCCTTTCTCTCACCCCTTAGCGTTCCAGTGTTCCTTTTTCTAATAATGTCTTTGCCAAATAGGGACTATATTGTCCATTTAGATAGAATGCCTGTTATCTAATTTTTCTTCTAAAAAATGTAACATCATTTTTAAGTCCTTTCCCAAATTGCGCAGTTCCTGTTTCAGTATACACAAATTTTAAAACTAATCCATTCGGTTCACAAAGCAGATACAGTTTCATGTTATAATTATGCCATTCATTTATCAAATATTTTTTGAAAGCCAAACTTCCTCTCTGCAGAAGCATGGATTCGTCTAACAATAGTTCTTTACTCGTTTTTATTCATCTATGGAAAAAGTTTAATATGAGTTATATAGTCGATTGAAAGAAATATCTTGTTCTGTGTTTGGAGAAAAGTACGGCAGTTTTATTATAAGGATAAATTGATCACTGATCATGTGCTTCCTAAAAAAAGAATTATTGAATAAATAATACTATTTCCAGTAATACTCTAATATCTGAAGCTTTATTGTACCTGTGTGGAACAGAAGAGCCAACTGACTTCAAGTTGTTGGTTTCCATCTTGTTATTCGAGCCGTTTATGTTGCTATAGATAAAAATACTTCTTCTGCATAAGCACCCTTATGCTGAATTATTAAATTTATGACTTCATCACTAAATTCAAATGGAATTTATCTATAGGTCTGTTACTATTGTAGGATACTAAAGTAATTCATTAAGAACTTAAGGGAATGGTTTGAATGCAGTAGTGCAAAACTTTTTAGAGCGGCAGTCAACAGAGTCCGCTTAGCCATGATGATTTCCAACCTTCGATAGAAGATGGAACTTAAAGAAGAAGAAAGTGATTCATTTATCTTTAAAAACACTAATGTTCGCATACTTCTGTGACTATCAGTCCAGCTATCATCAATGCAGGGACCAAATTTAACAAATCATAAAACTCGTTCAGGTCGATAAAATCATCCACCAAATTTAGCTGAGTAATCTTGTCGTTATCTACAATAAAAATTACAAATTTGTTAAAATGGAAAGTATATCCAACTAGAAATATTTCGTCAATAAAATAATTGGGTAAATAAAAAGTATTTTTAAAATATATTTACCATCTTCACTAGAACCATCATTTATTGTATTAATGTCAATATCAGAAACATTATTCTTCATGACTTTCGCTCCTAAACTTGTATTTCACTTCAGATTCACTCTCAGATTCCTGCTTCCATAAGTTTTTTGGGTTTTTTACTATAATGATTGTTTTTTTTTATACCAATAAAACTGGATTCCTGATCAATTATAATATATATTCAAATGTCTATTAGAAACTTACTGAAAACCAAAATCACCAACAAAAAAAAGTTAACAAGTTTCGACTTGTTTTAGCGTAGCGCAACTTGATAAACAACATCCGACAAAAGGCTACTACCATACTGACGATGAAAGATATCAACGCATGCGACCCGTAACCGAGACATGCGCGTGGCTCGTACGCAAGTAAATGTCATTGATCCATACTGTCAGCTCGGAGCGTGTTAATTAGCGTCATGTCATCACTTATATTAGGTTTCATTAAGACTTTCCACATATTTATTGCCTTCAATACAATTTTTTTCCTATAATCTGGAGATTCTGGATGATGTAGCAATCCGTTTTATTCTACTTTTGGTTTGTGACAAAACTAGTTAAGCTGTTGTTCTTTGTTTTCCTCATAATTCATATATAAATTATAGTCGAATGTTGTTGAATGTTGAATCTACTGCATAAATTACTGTAAGAAATTTATTAAGTGTTGTTACTCCTCTTGTAGTAAGTTTTTACCAACCGAAAACTTGTACGCAGGAAATCCCGGGTAGCAAATATTCAAAAAGGTGGTTTTACCTAACTAATAGAAATTTCGAAGTCATCTCCCACCAACCCCTGGTAGGCATTGCAATTATAATTCGAATGTAGTTAGTAAAAAGTTAGAATTCACCCAGGGTAGACGCTGCGTTTATTAGTATCAACTTGAAACTAGCGAGGTACGCTTTTAGTTTAGAGTAAAAACTCTGGCTTATTTTATATAAGGGTTGTGTGCCTCGCTTATAGTTTAAAAGCTATACGTTTCGCCAAGGCTTGTTGTTCGCCAAGCTTTCGCCAAAGTTTATTAAAACCAAAGAAAACATCCTTAGTTCATGTTCTAATTAGTGACCTTAAAACTGTATCAGTGCTATAAGGTTTTGTGCTTCGCGGACTTGTGTGAATGGGACAGTGAATCAGAGGTTTGAATATAAGAACTCTACGAACAAACTTTGACCAGATCTTAAGTTAGTTATAGTAACAAAGTTAGTTATTAAATTACATATTTGTAAATGCTTGTATTCTTTTATTCCCACCTTAGTGGTTGGTGCTTCTTCGAATTGTAATTTATTACATTACTTATCTCCTTATGCTTATCTCCTGCTTATCACATTGCATCTGTACTTAACGTTGCTAGACGTTTTATATCTAATTTCCTTATCTATTGTGGTCAATAACTTATCTGATGAAAATAATGTATATTAATATGTTATAACAAATTAGAACGTATAAAAATTTTGATGAACGTGTTTGTTTTGTTGACTTTGGGAATGCTTTCGATGAAGTGAGATGAGAAAAAAAAATAGTAAAAATGTTAAAAACAAAAACAATGACAAATAAAACATAAAAAATAACAACAATAATGAAATCAGCACGATAATCATAAATAAAATCAACCCATTTAAGTTTTTTAAAACACTGATCATGGCAAGCTTTAATTAAAAACCTGAACGTTTGTTTTTGGAAGCCGTCTGTTATAAGCCGGTTGTGCTGCAGCTAGTTGGTTTAATGTAAACTTAAAACTTATTTTGTTATGCGCAATATGGATTAAACATTAATTTAAAAAAAAAACTAAATATAGGCTATTGTCATTGTAGACGGCCTCTATAGAAGAATAGATCATTTGACCTGGTAGACCTTGCCATAATACGAACTGAAAGATTTTTATTTACACTCTGTATATAAGTTTATGGCTTTCGAATAGATTTTAGCGCCTGATGTCGAGCCTCTTTTGCCTCGCTGGTAGAAAATCAAATATACAATATAAATTTAAGACATACAGAAATTCAAAAATATCTAGCTACCTCAATTTTCGAAAATAATTACCAAACAGCAAAAACACATGCAGGAATATAAATAGCAAGAGATCTTACATTTGAACTAATAGTGAGAGCACTAAGATGTTACATAGTACTACAACACTGAGTGAAAATTTGTGCACTAATAAAATAACATAAAGCGAAATGTGGTATTACAGAAGAATACTTAAGAAAACATGGACAGAGTCATGGACGCATCTGAAAATAAACAAGGATGTTTTAGGAGAGATGGATAAATAATAATGTGAAATAATAAACACCGTAAAAATAAAGAAACTTGCAATATAGATACGTGTGAGGGGGGCAATAGTATGAGATGCTTAGATTTTATAACGGAGAAAGGTGGAACATTAGTAGAAAGAGATTTTACTCGATTTGTTAAAAACAAAGTAAAAATAGCAAGCCAGAAGCAATTTCATTTGACCGGTTACCTGTTGTCGTGCTTTGTATTTGAACGCTATAAAGAAAACACAGCTACACAATAAGACACTGCAGAATACATAGTAGGATATATATGAAGATCACTTTGTTGAAATATGTAGTAACTATTACTCATGTACAAATCATGACACAGTGCTGAAAGCTAGACATATAGAAAAATATTTAATAAATTAAAGTGTAAATACGAAAAATAAATTTGCAATTTGTACATTTTTATTCCGGTAAAAAAAGTTACAATGGGAACTAAAAATAAGCCAATTCGAATGTCATTCAAGGTTGCAAAGATGTTTATTTTTATAATTTGTAATTAAAAATAAATCAGTTTATGCAAAACAACTGCATATCTCAATTTTAATTTAGGTAGTCTGGTCAGATGTTTATAAAATGTTAATTTCCAAAAAATGTTTGTATATTAAGATTATAATATTTGTCAACAATAAATTATTGATTAATTTTTGGAGAAAAAAAAGAGTATAGTGAATCACTGCTAACTAAAATAAATTGTTACTTATATTTTATCATTTCTCATGAATATTAGTGACCTGCTTATTAATTCCCTTAGTTTTGAACAAAGATCTGACTATTATATTAATCACCATATTGATTGCTAATACAACTAAATATCTGGACATGGCAGTGCACGACATTAAGATGGAAAGTACATCTTAAAACAAGGCATAAAAAACTCAAGTTAAAATACATAAAAGTATATTGGCTAATTGGTTTTATGGTATTCAATTTCAGGGATATAAGAGTGCAAGCAACTGAAATATTATATAAAAATTTGATAATCAAATGCTTGGATAGCCAAGTTGGTATATTCACAATGACACGCTGCATTTGAAGTTGGATCTGAAAACCAGCAATTCTTAATTATACTCACTAAAGTTAGAACACAGTGCTTCTGGATATTATAATTATGACTATTACAGATGTTACTAGATGACTTAAAAGAATTAAACTATTTAAATTGGTTTAAGGTTACTGAGAAATAAAAGCAGAAAAACGTGCGAAAGTTTCCAATTTAAAGTATATTTAGATGATTGATAAAGACTGATATGTTTTTGTACACACTTATGACATAAATGAATGAAAAAGAAAAGTATTTCTGAACTATGTAAAATATTTAATTCCTAGCTGATCGCCTTCGGCTTACATAGCTATCCTCAGAGCTATGCTACAATAGAATAGCTAATATAAGTAACTAATTTAAATGTTACTAGTACTATATTAGTACTATACTAGTAACTATAAAAAAAGGATCGTATCTGTGAAAAAAATTCTTTCTTCAAAAGTTAAAAAAACTTAGAAAGGCAGACAAAATAAGTAGCAAGCTAACAATAGAATATAAAGTAGCCTTGGAGACTTGCACACCCCTTAGAATGACATTCGGACGGTACAATTAATTGGCAAAATAAGTAGAATCCAATGCTGGCCTTGACAGCTGACATGTGTCATGCATACAAAATTAAGATTATTTAAATTTTAAGCGATTATTGAAAAATTAAAATTTAAAATGGACTGCAAAATATATCAAATACTGTCTAAAATTAAGGTACATAAATCTTGATTTGAAAAGCATACAGACGTTTTGAAATTGACTGAAGGTCAAAAAAAGGTTTAATTGAAAAGTTATCCTTAAAAAAGTAATACACATAATTTATAAAGGGTGCTTTTTTAGAGGTATAGAACTTTAAAATGGAATAAAACAAAGATGATTTTCATCAATTGACATAAAATCGACTTTATTTGAAAGATATTCTTTTGGCATTCTAATTTAAATATAATTTCTGGTATTTAACCGTCATTCAACCGAAGACTATTATCTTCACATATTCCCACATAAAATAGTCTAGCAGTGTTAAGTCGCACGATCTTGGAGGCCTATTCACGGTCCCAAACGTGAAACTATGCGGTTACCAAATGTCTCCTTCAAAAATCAGTTATGGCACGAACTGTGTGACATGTTGCGCCGTCTTTTTGAAACAACAGCTCCTGCTCATCATGGTTATTTAATTGGGGAATGAAAAAGGCAGTAATCATGGCTCTATAATTCCACCAGACTATGCAGCACATCAAACAGTCAGTGTGTCTGAATGTAATGGTTTCTCAACATACACTTGAGGATTATCTTAACTCCAAATAGGGCAGTTTTGTTTGTTGACGTAGCCATTTAACCAAAAGCGAGCTTTATCGTTAAAAAAAATTCGCTTATGAAAATCGGAATGAACGGTAATCTCGTTTTGGAACCACTCACCGAATCTACGAATCTACTAGGTGATGATGTACCTTCAATTCTTGCATGAGTTTGATTTTGTAAGTACGCAAAGCACGATCGTTCCTTAAAATCTTCCATAAAGTCGATGGACATGTATCTCACCGCTGTGCACGATGGCGGATAGACTGATTCGGGTCTTCCTGTATGCTACGCTCTACAGCAGCAACAACTTCTTCTCAACGCACTGTACGACGTGTCTGTGGATGCATATTATCATTTAGAGTAAACGTGGTGAAAAACGTTGCATGTTTAATCTTAAAACCAATCTTAACATAAATCACTTGACAACTTATATACCTCTAAAAAACACCCTTTACATATAAAGAAGAAACTTGATTGGTCTTATCAGAACAGTCAACGTTAAATTATATTTATTCGTTTTTCTGTTTTTGCAAAAGTTAAAAACGTGTTGTGTGAATGTGTTGTATTTTAACGATAAACATTTGTAATGTGACTTATCGACAACTTAATAAATAGGTCAGTATTATCTGGTTTCAATTAAATAATATTTTGGCATATAAAATATTAATAACAACATCATGGCATCATCATCTAAATCGCCTCAACCTAGTTCTGCACCAGACCAACAATCTCTGCAACCTAAAAATTACTCTTCCGTAACCAGACAACCAACCGCTAATCTTTTTTTATCAATAAATCAAGCAATCGTATTTGATGCAATTGACAACACCAATATTGAAGACTATCTTCACAGTTTAAGCCTAATAATTCGTCGAATCAACATTGTTTTCTGTTCAAGGCTATCCAACAACAAAATATGCATTGACTTAGCAAATGAAAAATGATGAGATGATTTTATTACCAACCACGGTGTTGCGTTCTGCACATACGATGACCTCAATATAACAGTTGGGGTCATCCTGAAGGGAGAGGGAATGATATTCTGTTCAATCTAGAACTCGCTGGTTTCCCCCTTTCGGATTGAGTATGTATATTCAAATAAAGAAAAGAAATGAAAGCCAGTGGACTGTATAAAACTCTATTTTAAAATTTTATTTTTTTTAAATTTAAAATTTTAAAATATACAATTATAACTAAAGAAGGATATAAACTTAAATATTAGTTAATATGAACCAACACCAAAAAGGTAATCATTTACAAACCAAAACAAAGATGTTGATGAATAGGTTTTAAGAACACATTAACAACAAAGAAATTTGAGATTTCGATTGCTGTGGTTGAGTATGATTAGAAATAAAGCATAAATTGATATTAAACGTTAACGAGTGAAAAATATGCGCACATACAATAATATACGTAATCCGTGGTAAAATGAAAAAAACCTTGTTAATAAAGTTACACAAAATGCAATCAAACATAACATATATGTATTATATTAAATTCAATTCAAAGTATATATTCAAATACAAATAAAAATATTAATAAACTCAATTCAAAGTATAATCGGTAATGACAAAATACGAAAAAATAAGAATACAGTAAATATTACATAAAACAAAACAAATGCAAAACGTCCAATTGACAAAGTTCAATCGCGATCGCGGCACAAATGCGATAAAGTTCCAAACAAATATCAAATAAATATACCAAATGCACGTACTTGATATATGCAGCAATGTAATTTTGGCAACAATTATTATAAGGTGTACTTTACCCCATGAAAAGATAGCATCATAGCTATCGCAAATCGTCTTCAGCGACGCACAGAAACCACACAAAATTGATAATGCAACTTTTCTGCATAAAACGACTGTACGAATAAGAAATAAAATTCTTCGACAAATTGATCCAGACTTACAGCGAGATCGAGGCATACAGCGACACTTTACGGACACATACTAATATAATAATAACATTTAATAGTTTAATTCAATGGAATCTAAATGGATATTACACTCATTTAGAAATGTTGCAAATACTAATCTCAAAACCAATGATTTTATGTTTATAAGAAATTAATTTTAAAAACAACACTGCACATAAACTAAAAAATTTTAATTGTTTCTTTAAAAATCGACAACATGGTAAAATAGCCAGCGAAGGAGTAGGAATATACATAAAAAACGATATTAATACCACAGCAATACCACTAGAAACAAACATCAAGGCAATTGCAGTCAGAATCAAAGACGTAACTACCTTTTCCGTATGCAACATATACATTACCTCCAACCAAGAACTTTACCATAACCAAATATCGGACCTCTTATACCAAATACCTACTCCACGACTAATTGTCCACATAATCCTTTATGGGGTTCAAAAAGATTAACACCTCTTAGTAGAAAAATATAATCCTCTCTGGAAAAATTTAACCTAAATCTACTTAATGATGGACACGATACCCGTTTTACATAAGAACGGGCGAAGGTTCAGCTATTGACCAAACTATATGCGAACCATCAATAACGCATATGCTTTCATCGGATGTATTACTCGAGCCATACGACAGTGGCTCGAGTAAAAGAAATAGATTTTATTACAAAACTAATAATAGATGCAGCAGATAACTTTAGGAAAAATTAAATTTACCAGTAAGTTCCATCCAGATCCAAATTCAAACGACAGAAAAATGAACAAAACTCTTTTTTTTTATATATTATTAAATAATATAATATATAAATCTCAAAAGGAATTATCAAACATACTGGCATTAGTTTATGAAAAAAATTCAAGCGACACAAACTATTCACCAAATTTTTTAAAGCACAAAAAAACAATAGTGAAATAAACTTTTCAATATCGATAGATGAATTAGAAGCGTATCTGTGTTATTAAGATGTTTTTTGATGTCATGTTAACAATACCCACAAGACAATTTGTATATGTGACTTTTATTTATTTTGTCAATTTAGCCTTTGGTTTTGCTAAAAATAGACTTAATGTTGTCAAAACAAAGCCAACACTACATCCACTTGAAGATCCTTATCCTACTTAGGACCAATTTCAGAAAAAATGCAAGGCTTTGACCCTACAGTGAGATTAAAAAATATAACACAAATGGCGCAAGCAACATTTAACAAAATAAGAGCAGTTTTATGGTGATGTAAACTGAAAACTAAGACAATGAATAACAGAATGCTACGTGTGGTAAGTATTAGCATACAGTCTTAATACGTGGACATTAAAAGTAAATACAATAAATCATCTTAAGACTTTCCAGATGTAATTACATAGAAGAATATTTTGCATCTAATATTCTAGAGAGGACTAATACTAAGATAACATTATTGACCACAATAAAGTGCAGAAAAATAGCATATCTGAAATAAGTACTAATAGTTTAAAATGTGTTTATTTTGACATTTCAATTTCCATTTTTAAAATTTCGGAACTGGAAGTCGAAACGTCAAAATAAACACATTTTAAACTAAAATTGTGGCTAATTTCCAGAAAAAATAATAAATTTTATTAAAAGTCCACAAGAAAATACCTTCTCAACATTACTACAACTAATACTTAAGTGTAAAATCGAAGGCTGGCGGGGAATTGGAAGAAAGCAAGAATCATGGCTCCAAAATATTAAATACTGGACAAGATACTTGAAAGAAGACGACGGTGCATTCATCCAATATGAAATTATGAAACCTATATTAATAATAACAAGATACAAATTTGTATTCTCATAGTTAATACTAAAAATATATAAACCAGATAATAATTATATTATTTATCGCTACATTATTATATTAATATCTATGATATTTCACATGTGGAAAATCATAGACAAGCATTACGGAATTTCTCGCATGTTCATCTAGGTTATATATTTCAAGATAAACATATATTGATTTTTTCATTTTCATGTACTGTTACAGATTTTTATGAACTACCGTTAGATATAATGTAGTCACATAACTTCCTTTATTATAATCATCCATAAATAGTTCATCATAATTATTGACATGAATATAATATATGTCCGTATATCGTTAATAAAATATACTCTTTGAAGAGATTTAAGATTAGGTGACATAGGTAGATAGTTTCATTATGGTACAGATTATCCAAAAAAGTTGTTTAAAAGAAATGTAATGTAGGTAATGATTTTCTCCATATTTGGAAAATATGACGAATTCTACAAGGTGATTACTGAGTACGTGGTAAAACACACATATTTTTTTTTTTAAATACGACAGCCTGTATTTCTCGTGTTTAAATTCCCCCCATTATTCCTGTTCTTTCCATATGAGTTTTTTTTTCCTTACATGACGCATCAACCACGCAGGGTTATTAGCGTGTATGGATTGCGATACAGAGTTAGAACTTAACAATAGAATATTAATCATAGCAATACATAATTATAAATAAGCTTAAACCTGTACAAAGTAAAATATTGGATTTTTAATAACAGCTTGCAGTCTTTGAGAAAGGCGAAAATATTTTTAGTATCACTGTCTTTTCCAAGAGCACTATTTAATGTTGATGGTATGTTATATATTTTGCGTTGCAGATTATACTTGGGGCACTGCAATAAACAATGGTTTACCGTTAAGACATTTTTGCACACACATGTTTATCAGCACGTTTTAGTAGGTAGTCGTGTGTTAACCGAGTATGACCAATCCGGAGGCGAGTGAAGGTCTTGTTCTCTTCTATTGTTAAATTTTGGGAATTTTTGATGATTAATATCAACTTCGTACAGCTTGGTCGGGAAGTTCCTCCATGTATCCTGCCATATTGAATTAATCTTTTCTCTAAAGAATGCTTTCAGGTTGGTGTGAAGATATTTCGTATTCTCTTCTGCTTTGGGTTAGTACGTGCATTTTTTGCTATTTTGTCTACAACCTCGTTTCCTTCGATTCTAGTGTGTTACGGTACCCATATAAAATTTATTTTCTGTATGTTTTAGTTCGGTTCTGTATGTTTAGAACGGAAGTTTAATTAACAACATTAGGTATAACGGCGATAGAGTCATAATAGCCGACAACTTGAAAGACAGAAAGAATAATGAACAAAATATTAACATATAGTGGAGAATACGGACTCTCTCTTAACATCAAAAAAACCAAATTCATGAAAATTAGCAAGAACAACAATACAAACGAAATATTAACGGTAGGTGGTCAGCAGATTGAGAGAGTAAAAAGATATACTTACTTGGGAACGATAATCACAGAAAATAACGATTATACTGCAGAAATAAGAGTCAGAATTGAAAAAGCACGTGCCAACTTCGTGAAAATGAAAAAGATTTTATGCAGCAAAGATCTGACATTTTCTTCTTCCTTTGCCCTATCCGTTTCGGACTTTGGCTATTAACAAGGCTATTTTGACTTTGTTTACGGCACCTCTGAACAGTTCGGTCGATGTTAGTCCGAACCATTGTCGCAGGTTATGCATCCATGAGTGTCGTCTTCTTCCCGGTCCCCTCCTACTGTCGATTCTTCCTTGGACTATTAACTGTAGCAGCCGGTACTTAGTATGCCTCATGACATGTCCGAAGTACTCAAGCTTCCGTTTCTTTACGGTGAAGATTATTTCTTTGCTTTTGCCTATTCTCTGCATTACTTCCACGTTAGTGATGTGGTCTGTCCAGGATATCCTAAGAATACGGCAATATATCCACAGCTCAAAGGATTCTAGTTTCTTCAGGGTGGCTTCCGTTGTGGTCCATGCCTCTGCTCCATAGAACAAGACCGGGAAGACATAACACTTGACCAGTCTTAATTTTAGTTCCATTGAGATTTTGCTTGTGAACCACTTTTTCATATTGTTGAACGCGTTTCGCGCTTTTTCAATTCGTGATCTTATTTCTGTTGACTGGTCCCATTTTGTGTTGACTGTGGTTCCAAGGTATGTGTATGTCTCCACTTGTTCTATTTTTCGGTTGTTTAATGTCAATTGCATCGGAGGTTGTTGTGTTCTGCTGATGAGCATGCATTTAGTTTTGGTTGTATTGAGTTCTAAACCATATTCTTGACTTGCTGTGTGTATGCTTTGCATGAGTCTTTGAAGCTCGTTGCAGTCATTTGCGATAATAACTGTGTCGTCTATCTAATATCTAATATTATTGATTACCTCTCCGTTTACTTTGATACCCTCCGAAACTTCTCCCAGTGCTTCTCTGAAGATTTGTTCAGAGTATATATTGAACAGGAGCGGCGAGAGGACGCATCCCTGTCGTACACCCTTTTTAATATCTATCTTCCCACTGTGTAAGTTGTCCATCTTTATGTCAGCACTTTGGTTCCAATAGAGACTGGTTATTATGCGCAGATCCTTGCCATCAATATGCATCTTCCTGAGCATTTCCATGAGTTTATCATGTTTGACCTTGTCAAACGCCTTGGAGAAGTCGATGAAGCACAAGTGGACGTCCTTGTGCATGTCTCTGCATATTTGAATTAAAACTTGCAGACTGAAAATCGCCTCTCTTCTGCCCAATGCGCTTCGGAATCCGAACTGTGACTCCGATATATTTGCTTCGCATTTGTTATATATTCTATTGTGTATGATTTTAGTGAAAACTTTGGTAATGTGATTTATCAAGCTTATTAAGCGGTGTTGATCACAGTGTTTTGCACTTGGTGTTTTAGGTATGGCTACAAAGGTCGATCGAAGCCATTCCTCCGGAATCTCCCCTTTGTCGTAAAAGGTGTTAAAAAGGCCTGTCAGAAAATCGAGGAAGTGGTCATCCGTTTCGCATAGGAGTTTTATGATCTCGCCCTGTATGTTGTCGGGACCTGGTGTTTTGTCGTTTTTTAGCGATGAAATGGCTTTTTCCACTTCAGACCTTAGTATTTCGGGTCCAGTCATGTCGTCATCTTGGTCCACTGTCGCTCTGCGTTTATCGTTAAAAAGTCGTTCTACGTAATCTTTCCATGTGTCAATGAGCTTCAAGTCGATCTGACATTGGCCCTTAGAATAAGGCTAGTTAAATGCTATGTACACATTGTACTCTACTATGGAGCTGAATCATGGACATTAAACCGGAATACAATAAATCGACTTAACGCGTTTGAAATGTGGACATTTAGAAGATTATTAAGGATTCCATGGGTAGATAGAATCACGAATACAGAAGTGTTAAGGAGAATAGGCAGAGAGAGGGAAATGGAAAATACAATAAAAGAAAGGAAATTGCAATATCTCGGACATGTGATGAGAGGCGAAAGATACAACATCTTCAGACTCATAATTCAAGGATAAGTAGAGGGTAGGAGAAGCGTAGGAGAAGACGCGTTTTCTGGTTGAAGAACCTGAGAGAGTGGTTTGGTTGCAGCTCAAGGCAATTGTTAAGAGCAGCTAAAGAAGAAGTCTTTCCATTGGCAACTGCTGCAGGTCCTGATTTGCGTTACATGTAGGATAATGCAAGGCAACATACTACAACCATAGTACGAGGTACTGTTAAGATTGGTTTCATAATAAGGATATTCCACTTTTACCGTGATCAGCTTAACCGCACTTCTTATATGCTGCACAATGTTCATACTAGACAAGGTCTTCAAGATCTTTTTACATAGAAAGAGATCCTATTGTCCCAAAACGAAATTGATAATTTAATTTTATGCCACGCGCTGTCAAGCTGTAATTAGTACTGCTAAGCATAGATTATTAAACACATTGTTTTGTTAGATTTGTTTGTTTTATATTGACTTTTATGTTAAAAATTTCCATTTATATAGTGCACTTCTTTCAGAAATCATATTATGTACTCTAAAATTAAGATAAATGCATTGCTGACTAATCAGGCATTACAACGCTGTCACTTTTTAAAATTAAATCAAAATTGAGGTATATATGAAAAAAAACTTGTTCCTTAAACATTTTTGATCTGTTATATGTAAGTTTGATTAATACTTTCACTGTTTTTTTTAAACGAAATAAAAAGAGTAGAACTAGTTCAGCTAAATCCAAAAAATTTGATGGGTTTTTTTAAATTAATTATTTGATGTTAAATAAACCTGATTAATTTTATCTAAATATATTTTATCATCTAAATAAAACATGCAAATCGTGTTTTGGTTTTGGTGTAGGTCAAGATTAATATTGATCTTTGGTCTTTTGACGATAATAATTATTCAAATTCCGAATGCATTTTACGTAGGAGAACAATAAAAAAAAAATTACTTATAGGAATGATCAACATAAATTATAGATATATCTATAAAGTGGTGATTCAACTAATAATTTTTAAAGTTTCTTGAATTATAATTAGGTTTTTTTGTCGGTTCATTTGCATACACATCTCTGTTCTTTTTTTAATATCAGGACTAGCTTAGAATAATTTTGGCAATGAATTTTTATGTAGTATCTACAGTATGTATGCTTTTTTATACCATTAATAAAAATTCCAAACAGTTTTTCTACGCAAACTGCATTCATATACGTCTACCAAAAATGTGAATTTACGAAAGATAACGTTGAAAATTAAGAAACAGTTTAACACGAGATTTATAATTACTAGACCGTATAACACGGAAACTTTGCAAAGGTAATATCTCATCCATTTACAATAATAATATCTTGAAAACTTTTGCACACAAAGAAGAGATAAAGTTTTTTCGGAATTTACATCGAAATTGAATTTCTAAATACAGGGTGTTCATAAATGATACTAAATTAGTTCATATAATTAAATGATAAATTTCAAACCATAGTAAGTCAAGAATTTTAAATAAAACACCCTGTATTTTATAATTATATTGAAAAACGAAATTGTCATCAGTTGTCTTTTAAATAGTACTAGGGTTCCCTATACCGAAGTGGAGTTTATTGTAGTTTAATATTAAAGATAAGATATTTATTGTTTTATTCTAGCAAACTGTGTATGAATATGACATAATTTTTATCATTTGCGGTTATTGAGACTTTTGCAAAGTGATAGACATGGCTCGTTTACAACTAAACAATAAAGAATACATAAATTTACTTTTAATACATGGACAACGTGGCGAAATGATCACTACAACATGTGCTTTATTTGCTAAAAGATATCCAAATCGACCACGAACTACCTTGAAGAGATGGTGAAGCGATTATTTAAAAATTTAACACATTTTGGTTGTTTTCAACAAAAAGTTAACAAAACGAAGCCTATTGTTGATAACAATGATCATTCAATCAATGTTCTTGGTTACTATGCTGCTTATCCCAAAGCGTCATTATGATGTTCAGGGAATTAAAAAAAAAAACAAAAATTGCATCCCTATTCTTACACCAGGTTCAAAGTTTAAAGAAAAAAAGACCATAATAAAAAAAAATTTGTAACGATAAAATAATGTCCAGAAGATGATGAATTTTTGAAGAATATTAAGATTAATCCAGTATATGACGATTTTCTGCTCAGAATTCTTTTTACATGGATTTTATAAGATATGGATTTACTTGAAATTTTGACAGTAGGTAAAAGATCAAATTAACCACATATTTTAAAATCGGAAATAGAAACCGCAATAAAAAAATTAAAAACTGGAAAATCTCAAGGAGAAGACGGAATCACGGCGGAAGCACTTAAAGAAATGGAAGATATAGGAAAAGTAATGTTCAAACTGTGTAATGAAATCTGAAACACAGGACAATGACCAGATGATTGGTGTAAGCTCACTTTCATACCCATTTATAAGAAAGGCTCACCAACTGACTGTAATAACTACCGCACTATAGCTCTAATCTCCCATGCAAGTAAAGTTCTGCTAACTATAATTAACGAGAGATTAAAATCAATACTTCTACCACAGATCCCACAAGAACAATGTGGATTTGTCCCTGGAAGAGGCACACGAGAACAAATTCTCAATCTCTGACAAATTATAGACAAATCTAGAGAATTTATTCTAGAAACATATTTGTGCTTCGTCGACTACTCGAAAGCGTTCGATAATGTAAAATTGCATAAAATGTGGGGAATACTGTGAGAAATGGGTACCCCGAACATCTAATATACCTACTGAAACAACTGTATATCAACAACACAGCAAACGTAAGAGTCAACAACATATACTCATATAGATAATTTTAAAGTAAAAGCCGGTGTTCGTCAAGGATGTATTATCTCTCCCACGTTATTCAATATATACAGCGAACACATCATGCGCATTGTATTTGAAAGATGGCAAGGAGGAATATCAGTCAGAGGCCGAAAAATCAGCAATCGCCACTATGCTGACCACACTTTAGTACTAGCATCATCAACAAATGACCTTGAATGCATCATGAATAGACTAGATACTATTAGTCATGAATATGGACTTAAAATTAATGTACAGAAGGCCAAGGTAATGATAATCGATCGAATTAGAAATAACCAGCCGGAAATCCGAAACGTAGCGGGGTTTGAAATGGTAAGCCGTATCAATTGCTTAGGTTCTGTTATCACAAATAATGGTGGATGCGAAGAACAGATACGTCGACGCCTTACAATGGCCAGATCAGCAACGGTCAAACTTACTAAAATCTGCAAAGATACGGACATAACCAGGAACACGAAACTGCGCCTAGTACGAACGCTTATCTTTCCTATCGCTACCTATGCGTCAGAAACTTGGACCATTAAAAAGTCCGACTCACGACGTATAATGGCCTTTGAAATGTGGATATATCGTAAAATGATGTGCATACCCTGGACATTCGCACAAATGTCTCACTGTTGACAGAACTCGATCAATACTAGGCTTACCACAATCATCAACCAAAATCTATTGAGGTACTTTGGACATATTACCAGAAGACATGGAAAGGTTGGTGGTTGAAGGCAAGGTAGATGGTAAAAGAACTCGAGGAAGATCGCCACTCCGATGGTCAGACCAAATAAAGTGCGCTACCGGTTACTCTCTGTCTGAGGCAGCACACCGCGCCCAGGAGAGAGAAGAATGGATAGCAACCATTCGTTAAATACCATAACGTCACCACATCCTTACGAAGAATAAAGGATAGAGGAGGAGGAGGAGAAGATCAAAAGATCAAAATCTATCCTATGCTATCCTATGCGTTTCCTTTGGGGGATTATAATAAAACAAAAAAATTCGTTTTTTATTATTACCGTAAACTTAATATTAACAAAATTATGGCTTTTTTGGAAGTAGACTTTTATTCATTGAATACAAAAATCCAAACATATGATGTTAAATAAACGGAAAACAATAAGTTTTTCATGGAAAACTTATAGAGATTTTTTTAAATATTTTAAAAACCTTTTAAATGACTACTGGTGAAAGTAATTTTCATGAAAATTGGGGTAAGTTATAATTAAAATCATGTCCGCTTATATTTTTTGTTACAGAAAAAGTAACAAACTTACCCCCGCCAAAACTACCCTGGTTGAAACTATTTATTGTTTATTTACAATTTACATGTTTTACTTATACATACATTACATTCTGGAGGTTTAACTGGTTTAGAAGGTTTAGTTTTAAAAAAATTCGAATTTCAGCGCAACCCCTTTTAAAAGGAAGGGCTTGAAAAAAATTTAATGTGCACCATTTTCTAGTTTATTTTAAAAGGTACAAAGTAGTGTATATTAAATTTTCTTGAAGCCCTTCGTTACAAAAATAGTTGTGCTGAAAGGGCTTAAAGATGGTGCTAAACGCTTGCGAATTAGATGTTCAAACAATCATATCTCGTTTAATTTTTAGTTTGTAAAAATAAAAAAAATTTAATCTTAAGTAAAAATAAACTATTTTTTGGATTCTAGGGTTTTTCTGTATCTTATTTATTTGTTGAGTTATTGTGATAAAAGGGGATTTTTTGAGAAATTCCGAAAATAGTGTCTTTATTTTAAACTCGAATTTTTTCAAAACTCAACCTTTTTAACCTGTTAAAGGTTATTACCTGAGTGAGTGTAAGTTTATTACTTTCTTCGTCATACAAAGTATAAGCGGACTTTATTTTAGTTATAACTTACCTTAACTTTAATCACTTTTAATTTGCGATTGAAAACAAAGTATCTGATCTCTGGCGGAATAAATTTAAACTACTAAAAGTGGTATAAACAAACCAGACAGCTGTTGATTTTAATGGAATTATTAAATTTTTTTAGTAAATTTCAGCATTATAAGTATGTCACAGTATATTGCCAAAGAATATTCTTTATAAAGCAATATACTGTGACTACGATAAAGTATTTTAAATCAAATCGATATTGTTCTGTTCCTCAATGCAATTCAAGATCGACAAAAGATATTTCCCTATTGCTCTTTCCTAAACTGGAAAACTTGAGGAAAAAGAGGAAATCAATAAAAAGAAAATACCACTATCATTAAGTCAATAACATACTGAGAATACATAATTTATTTTCTTAAATAACAGAAATAGAAATACTTACCATGTTGGGATAGTATCATGAGATTGTTTCCTCATGATTTATTATGGAATCTTTTAAAGACAAATCATGTGTTATGATCTTTTTTGACAGGTGATCTCAAGTTAAGGTTGATTTCATATAATCAAATGAACTATCTTACAATAAAGTCAAGTTCAAGTTATTTATTTATGTTAATATACAATGAAGTACTTACATAATGTCAAAAAATAGTATAAAATAAAAATTAACATATTAAAAACATAAGGCATAATATAAAATAATGCATATATTAGTAAGACAAACATTACACAGAACATTATACTCTGGGTTCCCAGGTATACACAAAATAGGATTCTGAATTCATCAATACACAAGCCAGTTCCAAACATTAAAGTTAAAATTTAAGAATTCATCACTTGAAAACTGCTTCCCCTTCAACCAATGGTCTCTTTGCTTCACCACAATACTCAAAGATATCATTAGGCTAACTTTCTTTTTAAATGATAAAAATAACTCGTCTTAAACCAAACTAAACATGCAAAAGCAATGGTAAACATTAGACTATTATGTTTGTTTATACCATTTATATCGGCCATGACACTGCAATCGACCTGCCCTCTATATTCAGTTTCAATCGCGAATAGTGGTCATTTTAAAAGGTTTTTTAATTAAAAAATTTTTTATAAGTTTTCCACGAAAAACTTACCGTTTTTCACTTATTCAACATCGTATGTTTGTATTTTTGTATTCGATGAATAAAAGTCTACTTTCAAAGAGCCATGACTATGTTAATATTAAGTTTATGGTAATAAAAAAAAAACGAATCTCTTTGTTTTTTAAGCTTTACATCCAAACATTTTTCCCGATAAAAATACTTTTGGAGTTATTCGCAAGTCCGTTCAATAAATTTTAATGAGGAATAGGTAAAAAGAAATAAAATAAGACTTACTTACAACGTTCTTACAATCAAATTTGATTGTTAGTCTTATTTTATTTCTTTTTACCTATTTGAAATGGACTCACGCAAGCAACACATTCATGATTTAATGAGGAAATTCCCACAGAGCTTTTGAAGCAAAATTAAAACATCTATTGCCGAATCAGAAAAATAAAATATATATAAATATATTATTAAATAAATAATATTTTTTGTGCAACATTTGTGCAAAAGATGAAGGATTTAAAATTATGAAGCACAAATTAAACTTTTGGAACATAAATTTGTTGCAAAGAAGCCTTATAGATGTTCAGAGGACCAAAAAGAAATATAATTTCAAATGGGAGTTAAAAGCAAATTTGATAGAAGAATTATCTTCACCATTTGCAGCCCTGGTTACATTGGCTCTTAAAAAATATGATATGTAAAACCAGATTGTATATTGATTTTCTTGAATTAAACAAATTAATTATTCCTGAACCGTAACATTTTCGGTTAATTGAAGAGATTTTAGCCAAAACAAGGAATGCTAGATTCTTTACTACTTTTGACATAAGTTCTGATGATTTTTGGTGTATTCTAGTTCGGATCAAAGATAAATATAAGACAGCCTTCGTTACACAAAATGGTCATTGGCAATGGAAATGCTTACCTTTTTGAACCCATTTTGTATAAACTACACAGATGACATTTTAGTATTTTTATTATCATTTGAAGAACACTTAGATGATATAGAAAGACTCATGGAAGCAATTCTCGAAGAGTGCTTTAAGCTATAACTTCAAAAATGTAATTTTGCGAGAGAAGAGGTAAAAGATTATGGGAGACAATTTAGTTCGTCCACTACATGACAATTTAATATCAATTAGAGATTTTCCAGCACCACACACGAGAAAAAAAATCGACAGTTTTTGGGAAAAGTAAATTTTTACCACAAATATATAAAAGTTCAGCTAGGTTATTAGAGCTATTACTTAATTTAATTGGAAAAGATATCAAATTTTACTGGTCTTTAAGCTGCCAAACAGCTTTTGATAGGGCAATGATTATCCTCTGCTGGGAAAGTATTCTAGCTAGTCTTAACCCAAATGCACTTACAACTATATATACAAATGCTAGTATTTTAGAAATTGGTGCAGTTCTGAAACAAAAACAAAGAGATGGAGAAATGAAATCGGTAGCTTACTTTTCAAAAAAATTAAACAAATATCAAAAGAACAAAAAAGCCATATTTTTATAATGCCTTGCAATTAAACAAGCAATAAAATGTGGGCAATACTGGCTAATGGGATGAAAATTTGTAGTTATTCCTGATCATAAGCCATTTGAGGTGAGATAACTTCGTACAAGACCAGATAAAGAATTAGAAAATATGATACATTTTCTTTCTCAATTTGAATTCGTCATTAAATATGAATCTGGAAAAGAAACCCTGTTTTGAAAAACAGAAAATACTGAAACATTTATAAAAACATTCAACATAGTTACACTAAGCGAAATAAAACAATATTTAAACAATAATCGACAAATGATAGATAAAATGAGGGGAACAATTTTGAACTAAAATATAATTTATAAATTAGGGAACAATGAAAAAAAAAATAATTTTATCCATAGATTTTGGAATAGAGTTAATCATAATAAAAATTCACAAATTATATGTATGGTCATATTTCTGCTGGTGAAGTAACAAACAAAATTAGAATGTTTTAGTACATTAAGAATATGGATTCACATGCAAAGGATATTTGCCAAAAATGTGAGATCTGCTGTAAAAATACAACAAGAATAAGTCCAAAATATGGTCTTTTGTCACAATTGTCTCCGCCAAAATCTCCTTAGATAGGAGCATATGGAGGTAATCGTTCTTCAAAAAAATATCTCAATTTACTTTTAGACCACTTTATCACATATGTATTTGCAGTTACTTCTAAAAATCATACGATAGATGATTTCATGAAATTAATTATTGCAAAAATTCAAAATTAACACACCATAAAAACATGAATAACAGATCAGCATCCTGGAATTAATTTCAAAATGTTTAGAAATCATGTAATCTAAGCACTAAATCTAAACTAATTAAGCAGTAGACTGCCCATTCTCGACTGACTTAAACGAAAGACTTAATCAAACATTAGTGAACATAAGATGTCAACAAAATGAAACTAGAATTAGAGCATGGAACAAAATAGCCGGCGACTGTATAAATGAATACAATAAAACAGATCACTCTATAACCTGCTATAGCCCAAAATATTTGCTGTTTGGAAAAGCCCATCCGATTGTTCCCGAAGAACTGTTTGTAGTGACAAACTTACAAAAAGATGAACAAATAGCCTATAAAAATTCGGTACAACATCATGAGTATAATAATAAACCAGGTGACAAAAATAGAAAATTCTATAATTTAAAAGCAAGAAATTGGGTATATGTGGAATATAAATCAAAACTAAATAGAAAAAAAAACTTGACGAAGTAAGACTTGGTTCATTTTAAATAAGAAAATAAAATTTCAAATGAATTATATCAAGTATATATTGGATACAAAAGGAAAGATTTAGATTATTTTCACAAAACTACTGCCTTATGATAAACCATAAATGGTTTATCATACCTCTTTGGTAGGTAGATGTAAAAATAAATATTTTTATTTTAATAAAACTACAGAGTGTGTTTACTTTTCACACAATAAATAGTTTTAGGTTGTTGGATTGTTTAAAGTTAATTATCACTGACATTTTGAAATTATATGATACAATATTGTCAAACTTGTCAAACAAATCTTGTGTAAGAAGTAGCATTGATTTGTAGTAGCTCTTTATTCTCGTTTTAGATGAATTTAAACTGTTATCTCTTTTCAAGAATAAGAGTATAATATTACACACACACACATATATATATATATATATATATATATATATATATATATATATATATATATATATATATATATATATATATATATATATATATATATATATATATAAACCGTGATGATCTATTCTCATCAAAATTGAAAAATTGCTTAGTCAATTTACATTAAAAACTTCAAAGATCAATAAAAATATTATTGTTATTTCGCCAGTACGTTTATTCGTATTATTTCTAATTTACTGCTTAAGAAACAAAGAAATGAATACAAATTTGCTGAATATAATTGTTATGGAGAGTAACAAAGTGTGAAGTAAGCTTACAGCTAAAAGTTTTCAAGAGCAGCTTGCTGTAGGGCAGTTATAAAACTAGGATTTGAAACTTGCCAACTAAGTTTTCACATTTCGCTTATTAAACGATTTTACTTCTTAATATGTAGGCAAAACTCTTTACTTAACAGAATGAGAGGAATACATTTACGTTGTTTCTAGAGTAGCGACAGAATTTTAAAATTAATTAATAATAACCAACAGAATCTTTTTATTGGATGTACAAGAATAGAAATTATACTAATAGTCCAAGAAGCCACTGCGCATTCGCTAGGATAAATATTGTAATTTTGTTTTTTTTTGTACTATCTTACTCAAAACTTGCAAACTTACTTTTAACAAATTTGCATGTTGCCAGGTCCAAAATTGTTTAAACAATTTTTAAAAAAAAATTGCTAAAATCGGTCTCTTTGCTTGACAAAGTTTTGTTGGGGTAATAAAAATCTTATTACGATATAAGGTTTAATTTACTTCTTAACGAATTTCTTCCATTTTTTGCGATTTTGTGTCAGCTTCTTACGTCTTTTCATGTCACTCCTCTTCTCTCCAATATCTTCCCGATTACTTCATTCCATGTATGCTTTAGTCTTCCTCTTTTTTTGTTTTTCAATATTGTTACTTCCACACTCTTCTCACTGATACGGTATCCTTCATCTGGTGTAAATGACCCTACTAACTCAGCTGTCTCTCATCTATAAACTCCAATGTGGATTGTATTTTCAGTTCGTTCCTTATATCTGTATTCCTTATCCTATCCATTTTGGTAACGCTTTTAATTTTTCTTAAAAACTTCATCTCTATAGCCTGTATCTTGCTCTTTTGTTGTTCCGTTAGTACCCATGATTCGCTGCCAAAAGTCATGACAGGTATATAAACTGCTTTGAAAACTTTCTGCGACATAGAATACAATATGGCGTCTGATTTCTTTTGTTTGATCAGTATCTTCTTTAATTCATGCTCCAAGGTATCTGTATGAAGATATTTGTTCAAGTTCTGTAGTATCTAGTATTAGCTTAACTTTGATGTTTTGTGCTTTTGTAAATACCTTGAACTTGATTTTCTTCAAATTTATGTTTAGTCCATAATCGTTGCAATGAATATTTAGTTGTTGAGAAAGGTGTTGCAGTTTTTCTAGTGTTTCCGCCAGAAGGACACTATCGACAGCATAAATATGTTATTAAGTGGCTTACCGTTTATTATTAGGACCTCATTGACTTCCGCGAACGCTTATTCTGAGTTCGCTTCACTGTATAAATTAAATAACAATGGTGATAAAATACACCCTTGGCGCACCCCACGGCGAATATGGATAGCGTCAGTTTATTTTTAACTTTTATCTTCGCTGTTTAATTACAATGGAAGTTACATATAATTTTAATATCTCTACTGTCTATGTTTTTATTTAACAAAATTTCATAGAGCCGATTATGCGCACTGAAACAGGCATATACTTCCTGATTCATATCTAGGCATATCTGCGAAAGAACACTCACTGCATAGAGTGCATCTCGCGTTCCCAGACCTTTCCTAAACCCTATTTGTGTATTACTTATGAATTCATCTAATTTCTTATGAATTCTGTTGTGAATAACTTTTAAAAAATTCAAGAAATGACTCGTTAAGGCCATGGTGCGATGTTCATTTCACCCCTTTGCATTGGCCTTTTTGGCAAGCAATATAAATGTCGATTGGAGCGGTTCTTTGGCTATTATACCTGTTCTCTAATTCGATGGAAACTTCATCCGGCCCGGGAGATTTAGCACCTAAACCTGTCACTGTACGTCACTGATACCTTGAACATCAATTTGGACCCTTTCCATTTCAAGGAGTACGTTCGCTAATTTACCACTTGCATATAGACTTCTGACATTCCAGGTTGCTACTTTTAATGTTTTAGATGCACAGAGATTTTTCTGTTTTACGACAAGGGAGGTCCTGTGGTCTACTGTTATCCCTCTCCTGTCGGATCTTGGATTCCGTAGTCCCCGTTGTGGTTCTCCGTTGCCTTCTGTATATTTACGCTGTTTTTTTATTTTCCTCCTACCCACCGGTAAAACGGGTCGGGGATTCCCCTATCCGCCACCTGAGGACACGCTCTGTTTGATTTTTTTCTTTTTGTCTTTTCGTTAATATCCGCACTTCAACTACATAAGTCACGTGCTTTCAAAAAATTTACTAAAAGTGCGTCTCTTTGTGTTTTTGGATTTACTTTCGATTCACAGTACTGGATACAATTTATTGATTTATTTATTTACTAATTATTTTTTTAAATGCCATTTTTATCTCTTTCATTCGATGTAATTGTGGCACCTATGTACTTACTGCTCTTATCCTCTGATTACGATAAACCGCGATATTTCTAGCCCACACTTTTTTCTCCTATTTTTCGAAACGTGTACCTTATATCATTCTTCTGCTATTATTACTCAACCATTGACAAAAAGCAGACTGTATATATGATTATTTTCTCCCCATTATTCCCCCCAAGGGAAATATAGTGACAGACCCAAAACAGGGAGACCATAGAATATGCAAAAACTACCGAGCAATTAATTTACTGTATGTAACATATAAAGTAATGACTGGTATAATTAGAAACAGACTAACAATATATACAGAACAAAGCATAGAGGATTATCAATACGGTTTTAGAAAAGGAAGATCTACGATAAACGCTATACATACGCTAAAACAAGTGATATAGAAAACATACGAGTACGACGGAGAAACACATATACTTTTGCTAGACTTTAAACAGGCGTTTGACAAACTAAACAGAAAAAAAATAATAAGTAAGTAATAAGACTTACAAAAAAGTAATATACCAAATACAATTATGGAGTAAGATGAGGAGATGCGCCCACAACGGTACTAATTATTTATTTAATAATTAATTATAAATTAAATTATTATAAATAATTAATTATTTAACTCAACGCAGGACCTATAAACAAGAATGCACTGCAAATAATAAGATATGCTGACGATATAACCATAGTAGCAACAGATAAAAAGGCACTAAAGAAAACCTTCCAAGAAATGAAGCCAGAAGAAAAAACGAAGCCAAACTGAGAGGACTGGAAATAAATGAAAATAAAACAAAATACATAAACGTAAGCAAGAAAAAGAAGACACAAATGATAGAACTGACAATATATGCACACAGTTTCGAAGAGGTTAAAACATTCAAATATTTGTGAGTACTAGTCTACAGAAGAAATGAAAGTATAGATATAAAAAAAAAGAATTCAAGCGGGAACTACAGCGTTTTATAGAAATAAAAAAATGTTTAGAGATAAGAAGATAAGTCGAAACACAAAAATAAAAATCTACAAAACGACCATAAGGCCAATAGTAGTATATGCTGCAAAAACATTTACATTAACAGCAAGATGAGAAGAGCGATTAAAAGTTTTTGAGAGAAAGATTGCCAGAAAAATACTGGGACCAAAGAGGGAAAACGAAGAGGATGCAAGACTATGGATGAATCACGAACTACAAGAATGGTTATGTTAAGAGAACATAGTTAGAGCAATAAAAGCAAAAAGAATTAGATGGTATGGACAAATAATGAGAAGAGAGCAGACCAATCCGTTAAAAGTTATGATGGAATGGATACCACCAGGTAAAACAACCAGAGGCAGACCTAAACTGAGATGGAAAAAACAAGTGGAAGAAGACTTAAGGAGTATGGAAATTAACGTATGGTCCTAAAGTTTTGGGAAAAATTTCAAAAGCATATAACTCTGACCACAATAATCTTATATTTTTATTAAATTATTCAACAATTTAACTTAACTATCCTTATTATAAATCAAAATTCAAATGACAGACAAGGGACCATTATTTTCGATTTGCCTAATAATTCCCCTGACACGTTGCATCATCCTTTGGACGACCTCGGCGTCAATTTCTCAAATTTTTGTATATATGCGGCGTCTTAACTGTTCCTGATTTTGTGCTTTATATCCGTTATTATAGACTTTCCGACTTAATATTGCCCAAAACTCCTCAATTGGACGAGCCTGAGGTAGGTTGGGGGGATTGTCTGCTTTCGGTACAAAGGTAAAGTAAAGTTTCGACTTGTTGACGAAATGCACTCTAATTGATCCTCTGTGTATTTTGGAGCTTTCCTTCTTTTCCGATAGATAATATTGTTACTCTATAGGGTCCTGTATACTGTAGTCTTTCCAACATGAAATCTTCTGGCCAGTTTTCGCTGTGAGACCCCAATTTTGTTCTTAGCTGCTTCAATCAGTCTTGCCTCTCAGATAAATATTAACAATATCTCGTTTCGACATTCGCCCAACCATATTATAAACCCCTCGACGAATATCAATTTTATAAGACATTTTGCAGAGCACAAACCAAAATATTCTACTTTGTTTATTAAATGTCAATAACTGATGACATTTCAATTCCATGGCCTTCTTTGTTAAATGCATTTTGCTTCTCAATCAGACCAGGTGAAATTTTTCCCAAAACTTTAGGACCATACGTTAGAAATATAGAAAGGACAATTAAAGAGAGAAGAAAGAAGAATGGAGAAAAGTAGTGGAAACAGCGAAGTCACACCAGAAACTGTAAAACCAAACCCAGAATGGGATGATCCCCCACACAAAAAGGATCTTCAAGTGAAAACAGCTTTAGCTTTTTCGGGAGCATGCAGCTTGTATATATATTTTATCCCCATATTTTCGCATTTTATTTTTCACTCATTAATGTTAATATAAATTTTTAATAAAGGACAATTTTTGTCCTAATTTTACTTTACTTTTTTTGATTTTATATGGTTGTCTCACCTCATTCTCATACATCGGAGATATTATATTTTTATCTTTCATCGTCTACCATAATTTTTTTTTAAACATAAATGTCTTTTATCCAAAACTATATTGGCCATAATCCTTGCGTCTTTTCCAAAAGTCTCAAAAACTTTTTTTACCCTCGATCATTAACAGCCAATACATTTTGTATTTGGATTATTAAGGAAAAGGAAAGTACACTGCATTTTTGTCATGCAGGTAAGGTTGTGTTTGTTTGGAATAGGTCAACAAAATATTTGTTCCAAAACAGTCAATGTCAGTTCAGTATATAAGTTTTAATAAAATTAAGAGAAACACTAAATGTTTTTATTTTTGTATCTATAAAAAAATTATAAGCAGCTATTTTGTAAAATATTTTACGTTATTAAAAAAAGGGTAAAATATTTTGCCACCATATGACAAAGAAATATACTTTCGCTGTCTAAAACATCAAATTAATTAATAGCTTCATTACTGCAGAAATATACTTATTAAAACAAGTTTAAGTTAAAACATAAATAAAGCATGCTGTGTTACTGCACTATAAATAGCTCGAAAACTTGCATCCGCTAATAATTTATCAGATGTCGCTCTCCTGACCAAACTAACTTTTCAGATGTTGAAACTAAACTTGAACTTTCGGTATTTCTCTTCAAACTAAACAACATTGAGGCTGATGCTGCTGCAGCTTCTCGTATGCTTTCAGCCAGACATATGTAATTAATTTAACCCCAAAGTTGAACGATACGCCAAGGTTAAATGACGAAGCGCAGCGTCATTTGCATCATTACAATAGCTCGGTTAAATTCGGTTCATAACTGAAATAAAATAAAACAATAATTATATTTTAAATTGAATAATTAAAGTGCAGTATGTTTTATGTTTTTTGAAATGTTGTATAAATATCTTTTCTTTTGTAGACTTCTTTAAAATGCTTTCTTCTTTTACACATGAAACTTTTTGCGCTATTCGTTTACTTTTGAAAGATATCTTTTCAAGTTCTCGTCTTTAAAGGTCTTTGTTTTGGTATTTTATATTTTTCCTGGTTTTAACAGCTATATAGGTTAGGTACTTAAAATTCACGGTAAATGATTCATTTTGTTTAATTTAAACACTACACATTCAGATGTAGCTTCTCCTACGTTTATAGTTAATGGTGACAGGAATGTCGAAACGGGTTCTACCTGTTAGAAAATAAATATTGTTTTTACAATTTGTGGTTTTACTTAAAGATTATTAATTGTATTATCTTACAAACCACATTAGAGAAATACTTTTCATTATCACTACACATTCTTTATTTACTTACTTTTTCCTTTTGACTATTAACATTTCAACTCATTTCTTCTTTGTGGCATGATTTATGAACTGTAAAACTATACATATAGTCCAGAGAAATTACTTATTCCTGGGTCTTTCATCGGGTAAGTGACCATTAAGAGAGTCATAGTTACAACCACACCACGTCCATACAGTTCGACTGTTCTTTTTTACTAGACGAAGTGGTTAACTCCAGTACTTTCAGCTTGCTAGCAAAATCGCCGTTCCGCCCCCTTGCCGGTTACACCAGTGCCCAGACTCATCCTCTTAGAGCATGTTAGGGCATGGGAAGGCGGCATTACTACTTGGAATGCATTTCCCAAAGCACTATGATCTTAAACACTAAGCAATCTTCTAGCCTACGCGCAGACACGCCGCACGTATCTCGTGTAAACAGGACGCATCTACGCAGCGGTCAGGATTCGAAGCCTAGGGAACTAAATATAACCTGGACCCCACACCCATCAAGGAATCCGTGTCAACACAAATAGATATCAAAGATTCCCTCCTCGTGTGGTAAAGACCGGAGATCTACGGTCGTTGATCCAATACGCTACCATTTAGGTAGAGTAGGTGCATAATAAAGGATATAGCTAACTTTCGAGAGGAAGTCTATCCTATTCTGACAGAGGGTAACAAGACAGCCATATCGTGGGGCTCACACTTCCCACAGTTCCTGTGTTGCCATACGTGTCGCTGCACGTGATCCCCGAAAGGGCAAACAGTTTCACGCAGGTGAAATAACGGACCACCAAGCGCATTTGACAGGTTGCCGCCGACGAGCCTACTCCTCTACCGCTCGTCTCCAACTACAGGCCCGTCGTGCAGGTGCACGTTCAGATTGGGACTGATCGTATATGACATGACCTGCAAAACCTCCTGCATAAAGGTTAAGTGGAACGAAAGCAGAGTGGTCTTATGTGAGCTCGTCTCGAATACTAGAAACGCAACCCGTTGACCAGTGCGACTTATGAACTCGTCTCGCTTCTAGTAGCCCCCATACCTACTACCGACACCTCAAACGACAGCCATGTTACTATTCCTACGTACGGGACGTAAGAATTAGATCGCTCCCTGATCGTATTGCTTTCATCCGTTCGCTCTGTAGGAAGCTACTAGGATTAGGCTGTACGCTAGTTCAGCTAGCGTACAGCCTAATCCTAGTAGCTTAGATAGATAGTAGAGTAGATAATTTGAGGCTAAAAATGTACCTTTCTACGTGTATCTATCTGAGAAAACCAGTTTAAAGTTTTAAAATGAAAACTTATAAATATTGACATCTTTGTTGCATAGAAAACTGTAAAAAACTTCTGAAAATTCTTAATTGGCAATAAATGTTAACAACTATTGTAAAATGAACATACAACATTATTATTGCGTGGTAAGTTATATCTCGTAGTGCTACAAGTATCCTTAACATTTCAGAGTGATTTATCGATTAGTTTAAAAGTTATTTAAATTGTTTGTCCCAAACAACTCTTTTCGCAATCATATAAGTCAGAAAAAAAAATTAAACTTACAATGATTCTACAGGTATCAACAGAGGGAGTTATACTATCAAAAGAATTTTAAAGGTGAAAAGGAACCATTTACCAATTGCAAAAACATTGCAATTTTTACTTATAAAAAATTTGAATAACTTTTTTGCTATTTAAAAAATTATTTAAATTTATATATATATATATATATATATATATATATATATATATATATATATAATTATTTACACATTTTCCAAAAGCTGGCATTTTTTACTAAAAAAAGTTTCCCTGTGATAATTATTGGCGAAGTTAGTACCTTTTTTAAAATCCGCGATATTAAAAAATAAAATATCAAGTTTAAGCTAAAAGTATAAATCTCATGTTATTGTTGATGAATTTTGACGTTTCTTTTTATAATTTGAATATATTGTAGGCTCAGTCGCATGAGTCTCCAAATTACTGCACTTGTACACTGTTCACTAAACTATTACTGCTTGAAAGGATGATCCATTTATACCATCGATGGTGACGTGGTTCACTGACGTGGCATTTGCGTGAGACTAAACGCGAAGATTGTTGAAGGTGAGTGCTCGATTGGTAGAAGGAGCGAACGGTGTTTTATTATGATTGAGGAGAGGTTATAAGTTAATATTTGGTTATAGTAGATAGAAATTTGCAATGACCCAAGCAATGACTGGTTAGAATTGCTTGGTGAAATAGATTTGTTGATTGTTGATTCCACGGACCAGTATGTTCGTTTAACCTCTTAGTTTACCTGTAGATGTCTTCTATGTTTTGTTTCATAATGTAGCTATGTAAGCTCAACAATCAGCGTTTTTATTTTCTTTAACGAACAAAAAAAAAATACAAAAAAGCTATTGTTGATTATGTTTACTAAAGGTTAATTAGTAAAGAATCTCTGACAATGTGAATGCAGTTTCCGAAATTGAAGACTGTTTATCTATATTTTTCATATGTTTATTGTATTAAGTTAATTTAGTGTTGACATATTGGGTTTTAGAGACCCATGTTTTTAGGTTAGTTTAAAGAGACTTAAGACCCAAAGGGGTCTTAGACCTTTTAGACTTTTAGACTTTTAGTCCCTTTGGGTCTAAAAAGACCCTTTTTAGACCCAAAGTTTAAAGTTAACAGGCAGTAGTGGACTCTAACGTAGTAAGCTGATATGGTTGGGATGCTTGGAAAATGTGATTTTTGTATCCATTTAAATTTCGAAAATGTATTTATCTATTGTCATTTACAGTATGGTTTTATCAGCAAACCTTTGTTTAATATCCTTCTTTATTTTCGGTCAAGATTATTTGCACAGAACGTTTTTTCGCGCTTATGAAAATTTCTAAATACATTATGACTAAAATATATTTATTTTTAAGGCAATTTAAATTTCCTGTTATGAATATAATATGTGACAGTTAAGAATCTCCTTTTAATACCTGGACATTAAAAATTAAAGAAAGAAAATATAAAAAATGTGACAGAAATGTGCAATGGAGTAATATCTATCATTAGGCACGTGAAGAAGAAAGTGATCGGTAAGAGTTAGCCCTGTGTGCTGTCCACATCTATTATGATTAATATTGGATCAGATAATAAAAGAATTGCAATGATTCATTCTTTGATGAAAAGAAATTAGAGAGAATTATGTTCAAAGCCAAAATACTGCCTTTAAATAAATTTAAACAGTAAGATAGATGTCATAAATCCTTGTTGCACGCCTGTCCTTAATATAAACTCTTCTAATGTACATGCTGTACAAAATCTTGGCTACGAAACATCAGATATTGGACCCACACAAAAGGAAATGAATTAATTCATCAAGCCCAGAATAGAGAGAAATTTGCCATATTGATCGGCATATTGATCAACGGAGAAGGCACTTAGGGGGAATAAAAATGCGACGACATTCAGACATTGTATAAGTTGATTCAAAGGTTTCAATCGAATTTTTCATTGATATATAGTCAAAAACTTTTTTGTAATCAATGGAACAAGCGAATAGTAATAGTAATACAAAAAACAAAATAACATTGGTTCTTATTAATTACAAATTTGAGAAAGTGGTGTAGATGGTGTGTATTTGTCAAGAAAGACATTTAGATTAGAATGCCTCCAAAAATAGACCTAATTGGCAGCTTAACTCGCTATAATTCGTTTAGTTTTTACATTTTTTTATATCTCACGGTTCATTTTCTTTATATTCTATTCTTTTAAGTAGTTAAATTTTATAAAATTTAGTCCATTTTACACAGGATCCACATTTAAACAACATTATATGATTTTGTGATTGAAAATGTTTATTCAACTTTCAAATTACAGACTAACTGTCATTTTTCTAAGTATGTTGCATGGCGTTTTTGCTTCGTGAGAATTTCTATTGCTATTTTGATTGTTTTTTGTTAATAATATTCAAACAATATTCCTTTGACTAAAAAAGTACAAAGAGATGTAAAGTAACTAAAAGTTTTGTAACTGAAATAATTATTAGAAAAGCCTTCATAATCAGACGTAACAAAAAACAATTTGTGAAAGTTTAAACCAAAAAAGTAGCTGATTTAAATGAATAATGTTGCAGAAAATAAGAAAAAACGTAAGCTTTTTGGCACAGCACAAAAACTAAACTAAACTAGTACTTATAGAAAACATTCAAACTAAGAAAACGCTTAAGTTAAATTATAATATAATAAAATAATATTATATACTTATGTGCATTATGGATCAATTTTTGATGTTTCTGAATGAAGTCATTGCAAACTGGTTTTGCGCATTGAAGAGACACGGGTTTTTTTGCAATTCAAGCAGAGACATTTTGTGTTCCTTTGTTTTTTTGTGAACATAAGTAGCAGATTTTCTTCTGGTAGAAGAGGAAGCAACCTTCTAATAGTCATATGTGTTGTACATGGAATATTTTTAGTTATCAATCGCCTTTTGATTTGATCCTGCACTAATTGTTTTACTGGTTCTAATTCACACACGTTTTTCTTTTATTTTTTTATTATCTTTGTAACATTGTTGCAGTATAATATACACGTCCACAAGGCGACGAAAGAGTACTAAAGGCCTCTTCGGGTTCTAAGGCTTGAAGTTCTTTTAGTGTATTTTTCGTCCAAACAATACACTATTCCTTTTGTTTTGGTTATAGGAAGATATGATTCCTGGTTTGTTAATATTGAAATCAATGCAGTTCGGTCATGCATTGAAGAATCTAGCACGATTGCTTTACCAATTTTTCCAACGTAGGAAATCGTTGTATATTATTCCCTAAATTCGTAACGTGTGAATCCTTCGGCTGTTTTTATTACGTTGGAAAAGCGGTGGTATTTCGCTCTCCTTTTTTATGGTCCTTGTCCTCATTACTTGTTCCAAATTCTTTACGAGTATTTTCCAGTATAGATATACCTATTATATACCTATTTTAAATCGGCACCTTTCACGAAAGCTCACAAGCATTTCATCCATAGTAACAGATTTTCTAAGGCCATAAATACTTTGACAATTTGCTACAGAACTATAATGAATGGACGAAATTGCCGGAGCTGGATCGCCTTTGTTTGCGCTGCCCGCATAATTATTGAATCGTAAAGCTCTTAAGAGAACAACCAATCTGTTTTACTCACAACCGCTCTAAATACCTCTCTCCCTTATTTTATCTGTAGCAAATCTGCGATCAATATTTTCGTGGCTGGAATTGAATCATCATTATCATCATCATCAACCTGTATGCGTATACTTCTGGACATAGGTCTCTCTCAGCTCTTTCAATCTGTATCTGTCTTTGTACGGCTTCTTCTTCTTCAAGTGCCATCTCCGCGGCGGGGGTCGGCAATTATTATAGCTATTCGGACTTTTGAGACGGCTGCTCTGAAAAGTTCATTTGATGTACATCCGTACCACTCTCTCAGGTTGCGCAGCCATGACATTCTACGCCTCCCTATGCTTCTCTTTCCTTGGATCTTTCCCTGCATAATCAGTTGGAGCAAGGTGTATTTCTCTCCACGTGTAATATGTCCGAGATATTCTAATTTTATTGTTTGCAGCATCTAGCATCCAGTTATTGCTAACACGCTTTAGGTCGTCAGTCCATCTAGTTGGTGGGTGTCCTCTGTTCTGTATTACTTCTTGCCTTGGTCTTCACTCTAAAATACGTTTTGTTCATCGGTTGTCTAATAATCTGGCGACGTGTCCTACCCAATTCCATTTTAACGACGCGATTTTTTCGATGGCGTTCTACGACGTATTTCTTCGTTTGGAATTCGGTCTCTCAGAGAGACACCCAACATCTGGCGCTTCATAACCATCTGAGTCACACGAATCTTATTAACTACCTTTTTTGTAAGTGTTAATGTTTCCGCACCATAAGTGAGTACAGGTAACACACATTGGTCAAAGATTTTCCTTTTGAGGCATATGGGTAGATCCGATTTTAAATACATAGTTTAATTTACCAAACGCTGCCCAGACTAATCCTATGCGACGTGGGAGCTCACATGTCTGGTTATCTCTGCCCAACCGAATTTAATGTCTTAGGTACTTATACGGTCATGAGAATGTGAAATTCTCATGACCGTCAAAACTAAAAAGTTGGAATATCTAGGACATGTAATGAGAAATCAAGAACGTTACGGCTTTCTCCAGCTGATTCTTCAAGGGAAGGTAAATGGTAAGAGAGGACCGGAAAGAAGACGCATTTCCTGGCTTCAAAATTTACGAAAGTGGTATAACACGACTACCACTGAACTGTTCCGCGCTGCAATAAACAAAGTAAAGATAGCCGTGATGATAGCCAACATCCGGAACGGATAGGTACTTTAAGAAGAAGAAAGGTACTTATACGATGTAGTCTGCACAATATCCCTTTCATCAACAGCAATATTTCGATTTTAAAGATTATTATTGCATCATCGATCCAGGTTTTAACCTTGTTTTGGCTATCGCTTCTTCAAGGAAGGGGTACTTCTTTTTTTCGTGGAGTACTGAGGACGTGGTAAACATGATGATGGATGCTTGTGGAGTGGCTTGTGGAGTGGCCTATGACGTGTTTTCTTTCGTTAAGTGATTGTGAAATGAAAGTTGTTGCTTCAACCGATGCATTATGCGTGGAATGTCCAGCCCTGAATCCAAATTGGTATTCTACGAGTCTTTCCTTAAGGATCCTCTCGTAGACTTTACCTAGAGTGCTCAGTCTATACGATTCAGGGTTGGTAATGGGTTTCCCTTGTTTAGGAATCATAACTGTGCTGGCCACTTTCCATGGAATTGGAAAATAGCTCAGCGTAAGACACGCATTGACTATGTTGGTGCGCAACGGGATAATATTCTCTGAAAGATTTTTAAGGCATCTTCTAATTACATCATCCATACGATCGGCTATAATTACGACGTCATCTGCAAATCTCAAATGACTGAGCTTCTCCCCATTTATGTTAATACCATGCTCGTCCAGATGTGCCTTCTTACAAGTATGTTCTAAAAGCGTCGTGAATAGCTGTGTCTCCTTGCCGTACTCCTCGCTGTATACATATTTTTTTTGTTTCTTGTTCAGATAGTCTTACGCCAGCTGTGGCATTTTGGTAGACATATTTGATTTGCTAGAATTGAATATCTCCGTATAAATCAAAAGTCCAAAAATGCTTTTAGTTCTTCCATGTCCATTTCTAACTTGATATTGTGATATAGCAGAATATATATATATATATATATATATATATATATATATATATATATATATATATATATATATTTAACGTGATTATTTCGACCAAAAAACAATTTATAAATATGTTGGAAATATCGGGTATGTGGTCTATATTAAATAAAAAATCTTTGTTTTTTCTAAAGCTCAATATTTCGCCATTTATTTAATAGCTTCATCGGGAGTAACTGTAAAAAACAAACATTTCAAAACACTGACGTACACTTAGATTTACAGATTACTTACAGAAATTAAAAGATTATACACATAAATAAAATTGAATATTAAAATAACATTATTGTTGATGAAACTGTACATTTAATAAAATGCATGTTAAAATTTAAAATATCTTTGAGCACGTTCGTTAACAATAAATATTTATTTTAATAGCAAAATAGCAAATTGCAAAAGGACCATATGGACCTAAAGCGTAGACTATAAGATGACGCTAAAGCAGGTTAGAATAAGAAATGACTAGATGTCAACCAAAACATATTTATTTGTTTGCTTGAGTTGCATTTAATACAATAAATCATAAACCATACAACAAAATGAAATTTCATTAATTTTGAGTAATTTTACTTTACAAAATTACCCAAAAATGAAAACATTGTCACAAGGGATAAGGGATCTCCGAATCTTTACTAACTAAATAAACCATCATCATTACGAACAGGAAGCTAGACTACGCTTACCCTTGCGATAGGCGCGCCCACCAAAGTAACTAGATCGTGAGCGTAGATGGGATATCTCCGACATACGTGTATTTAGTTATAATATTTTAAGCAATAATTTAAAATAACAATAATGTAAGAAATCATTATAGAAATAATAATCTCGATATTTTCATTGTAACAAGATATTTAAAAACTCCAATTAAGTTAAATTTCAACTTTAATAATTTTACCATAAATTCATTTCCGGTAGCTTCAAAATAAAAATTTATAGTAAATATTGTCATTGTAATGGCATAATTGAGTTTTATGCTATTTCCAAAAAAAGACCTTTTTTCTCTAAAATGTTTCATACAACCAAGATTGTAAGTTTTCAATGTCATCTTCGTCCCCATATTCTATCGTATTTTGTTCTGACTTAGAATCTTCGTCACATTGCTGGATGGCCTCAACTTTAACGATGTTACTGTCGTCTATAAAATTTTCTTTATCACTGATCATTACCTACAATCATATTTATAAGTATTTCACCATCTTATGGATTATCGAATAAAATATTTTTTCTGGTAGCCCCACTACCAAAAAAGTATATTTTTGTAATCATTGCATTCAACATGTAAAATAAGTTAAATTTACAATATACTCGTAAAAATATCGGTTGAAACAATAAAAGTAAAACTTACACAGAAGGTCTTACGTATGAATCGGAGGGTTAAATAACTTCGTTTTATAGATAAAATAAAGAGATATAAAGCACGGCTATGTGTTGTCGCCAACATTGTTAAATCTCTATTCGAAAAAGATAATTAAGAAAGATGATGAGAATGAAACAACGGAAATAAAGTTCAAGAGCCAATTGAAAAAAAATTGTAGAAAATATCGACAATCTCCATGGCTCACTAGGTAAAGTAATAGAAGCAAATGAAGAATTTGATCTATCCTTAATTCAATGAAAACCAAATGATAATAATTACAAAGAAACATATCAACAATATCAGCCTTCATGTAAACTATAAACGAATAGAACTATTCTAAAACTACAACTATCTAGAAATAAATTTAATACTAAAGAGTCTAATGAAGGTTGGCTTCGGGATTATCAATTATAATGATTCTCGATAAATATGCTACAAAAAGAAAACACCCCGCTAAGAAAAGTAAAAAGACATTGTTTTGTAGATATTTAAACAGTAAATGAAAAACTTAATCATTTATAAGCCTTAATTTATAATCACCAAGAAAATTGATGCTGTAATGATAAAATTGCAAAAATACGATTCGTATACTTAACTTTACCCATCACTATTCATGACTTAAACACAAAGTGCATTCACGACTATTATTCTTTGTTCGAACTCGTTTGGCTTCGGGAGTATATTTATGGTATTTTGTGCCATCCTGTTTGGGCATTTTTAAAATCTAAATTGGTGTAATTACGTTATGTCATTCGAAAAACTAGTTTGGAGTTTTTGTCTCTGCCATATAAAGGATTATAACGGAAAATTAGGTTTTAGGTTAAGTACATTAAGTTAAAAAAAGAATTTTAATAATAACATTTTCCCTGTTATTTGTTATGACAGTGTTATGTCAGTAGAAAGAAACAGTATATATATATATATATATATATATATATATATATATATATATATATATATATATATATATATATATATATACTAGCTGACCAGGCGAACTTAGAATTAAATAATGTGTCTAAAAAATTGGCACAAAAAAAACACAAAAAATCATCAAACCTATTATATATAAAAAAAAGTTGAATTAATTTATTGCTTTCTGATAATATCGATAATTTCTGATAATAATCCATATTTTTATTTTTTTTTTTGCGTTGCATAAATATACAACGATGTCGACTTTCCGACGCGAGAATAATTGTTTGTCTATGCGCGAAACAAGGAAACTCTAAATTAATTCCGCATTATTCCAAGGATTGGCTTTAAAATTTGTTTATTGTCATTGCAAAAGCCAAACGCACGGGAAATTGTAAACGTTTAAAATCAATTGATACATTGATATATGCGGGATCAAGACATAATCTCCTATCTTTTTTTCATTCATGATATTCATTAGCCATTTTAGTCAGTCTAGTTTCATGGCGCAGTCGAGGTTGATTAATGTTACGCAGCACAATGACAACTGATTATATTTTTAATTGTAAATTGTTAGGTCAGATTCCATTTAATCCCAGTGAACTCAAAAACTCTGTAGGATAGTTGATTACGTCATCCTGATTTAGAACTGTGTTAACTGATTTGAACGAAAACAACTTTTCTGGAAGAAAATTCAGAATGGTGGAATTTTTTGGCGCCAATATTGCTCGTCCAATTATGGTTTTTGTAAGCTATTTCCGGAAAAACACGCTGAATGGACTGTCGGAGTGATGACGTAGATTTTATTGACATCTGTCAGTTTCACTTTCCAAACAAACCTTGTTTAGTGTGGATAATCTGTATTTGTCGTTATTTTTTTATTTCTTTACAGAATATTTCCGCTTTTTGTAATATCTAAGTATTCTAATAGTTACTGCAACAATTTTACAAGGTTGTGTAAATAATAAAGCATGTTGTTTTATAAAAATAGCAATAAAATGCATGTATCAATAAAGTAAGGTTAGAATTTCTTTAATTTAAACTTTTAAACTATATTTCATAGAAATAGAACGCTGAATTATAATGGTTTTATTGTAAAAAATACTATACCTGAAAGAAAAAGCAGCATAGGAAGCAAAATGTAGAAATTTTATAGAAATTAAAAAGTCTTGAGATTGGGTATTTCAACTTTTGTTGGAAAAGTAATAATAACAATATGGCCGCCGTGACGTCACACTCCGGGTGTCCATAAACTCGGCCCAGCAAATTAATAATAATTTTATTTGAGAATAACACTAAAAAGGTAAAATAAGGAGACCGGCTTTCATTTCTTCAATACTCCGTGTTGTTTACTGAGTGAGAAGTGACACTGGTAGACGCCTTGTGGGGATAACTGATATAGTAACTTAGGGGTTAGTTATTGAAGGATTAATATGTAGGATGTAGAAAGTTATATTGTTTAATACCACATCATAGAAAAAAAAAAATAAAAAATGTTGTCCAAAAAACAAAAAAAAAATTGAGTGGATCATCCTTAACAATTATGGGTATGAAAAAATACCTAGTATACATGTAGTATTTCATAAAAATGGGTTAAGACGTTTCGGAAAAGTACGGCAACTAACTCTGTGATACTAATATGTCTACTAAAAAATAGGGATTGGTGATAGAAGGGTAAAAATTAAGGGTTGTATGTATTTTTAATGCGACGTCATCAAAAAATAGAAATAAAAAAATTTGTCCAAGAAATAACAAAATATATTTAGTAATATTTATAAAAATATTTAGGGGTACCTACGAAAAATAGATTACAACTTGTTCTCAGACCTACCGATTACACATATAAAAGTTCCCAAAAATTGGTAACTTCTCTTCGAACGAGCATATATAAAGGGTGGATACAACTTATGGAATAAAATTGTTTTAGTCCTTGTTTTAAAAAATTATAAAAAACGTTCATAAACCCGTCAATTTTTAAATATAAATATGCTCTTTTTAAACATAAATTAAAATGCACAGGGTAATTTACTCAAGGTTCCCATAGTCCATAATCTTTATTTTTAATTAAACACTCTGTATATTTTTATGTTTTTAAAGTCTCCTTCATCTTAACGAACTAGATGATAATATAGGGTCTGAAATAATTTATCATGCTTTAAATAATATATATTTTTTAGATTAGCTAAATACAGACAATAATTTTCTAAACCATTATTATATTGGGTTTTGGCCACCCATACTGACAGGGTGGAACAAATTTATCTTTTTTTTTTAACAGATGTATATTTTTACATTTTTGTACTCTTCTTATTTTTACAACATAAACATAACAGGCCAGAGAAACTAGCAAATAAAAAGCCTTTTTCCTGACACTCTTTGATACAGGTATCTAACAACTGCTTTTGATGTATTAGTAATAACAATATATCCAAAAGATTAAACTTCATTTTTTACTTATAAACAATATATAAAATATGTAAGATCCCTATTTGCTTTAAATACTGAAGGTGAAGACCGGTTAATTATATGAAAAAGTTAAACAATTTTACTAAAAAAAGCATATGAAAAGCAGAGAAAGATGCGCACACAGCATACAGATTACTTGAAATTTTCGGTCGCTAAGTCGCCACGTGTTTCAGTAGCAACTAAAATGTCGTGCAACGAGAACGCCAGGCCTTCGAGCAAAAGAATTAAAGTTAATAATAAGACTACAAATGATTATTCTTCGTATTGTGGATTAACCCAACAGGAAGTGGCTAATTTACTAAAAATAGTAGACACACCTGAGTTTTCTGATAGTGAAAAGGAGCCGTTTTCTGATAGTGTGAGTGAATATTTGCCAACTGAAGAAAGTGATCAAGAAAGCAGTACTAAAGAAGAAATTGATGAAGATGTAAGCTTAGAGAATTGTGACAACTTAGATGCAAACGATCAAAATAATATTGAAAGAGATTATAGTGACATACAAATCCAGTGGGAAAAAAATCATTTCGTCCCCAAGTTACATAAATTTGATGATAGAGTGGAGTACAGGACATGATGCACTTAACGGAAGAACCAAGGGCAATAGATTATTTTTTGAAAATTATTACCGAGGATACAGCCAAATATATAATTGATGAAACTAACAGGTATGCTATGCAAAAAAATGATAAAAAATTGAGAGAAAAATTAGCAAATAAATGTCAAGAGACAGATACTTACAAATTATGAAATATTTGCATTTCTCTAACAATGAACATGCAGCAGCTGGAGACCGCTTGCATAAAATAAAGGAGGTTTTGACACAAATAAAACAAAGATTTCAGTCACAATTATATCTCTTTGGAAACCTCGTTATTGATGAGAGTATGATATGAAAAGGGAAGACCCCTTTTTAAACAATCCATAAAAACCAAACGCCACCGTTTTGGTATAAAACTTTATGTTATATGTGACTATAAGACTGGTTTTGTTTTGGATTTTATTGTTTATGTTGGGAAGAATACATATTCTACCGAAGAAACTATCAAAGGCTTGGGTGCCACTGGAAATGTTGTGGCTCAGCTTATGAAACCATATCTAAACAAAGGCCACTCACTGTTTACTGACAATTTTTATAGCAGTCTAATCTTGTCACATTATTTGTATAAACGTAAAACAAATTCTTGTGGGACTGTTAGATCTAAAAGGCTTCACATGTCTTCTTTACAAAAAAAATTGAAAAAAAGTGTGAAGTAGACTAGAGAAATTCTGACATTTGCTTGGTGTTTAAATGGAAAGACAGAAGAGATGTTATGATGATAACAACAATGTTTAAAAATAAAATGACTGTTCTTAACAAAATTGATCCTACTATTAAAGAACCAGTAAGGAAACCAGATTGTGTTATTAAGCACAATATACAAATGGAATCAGTTGACTGCTCTGACATGATGATAAGTAGCATTGATTGCATGAGGAAGACCACAAAATGGTACAAAAAATTATTTTTTCACACAGTAGATATCTGTGTACTAAATGCCCATGCTATGTTCTTGACAAACCAGACTATGCCAATGCCGCTTGCCAAATTTCAACTGAGTCTTATACATCAGATTTTTAGAAGGTAATTTTTTGTTTTTCAATCGTTATTTACATAAATTATAGCTTTTTTTAATTTCATATATGAATATCAAGTGAAAAATCGCAGATCCATGTCAGCGGATATATCCAGATTAAAGGAAAAGCATTTTCCTTCATTTGTTCCAGCAACCGAAAGGACAAAAACTACCTCCAGAAGATGAGTTGTGTGTTCGCATACAAAAGAAACGGACAAAAAAACGCAAGGTCTCAAGATACATGTGTAAAGAATGTGATGTAGGTTTGTGTGTAGTTCCATGCTTCGAGACATACCATACTAAAGAAAATTTTTAAAAAGTGCACTTTTCTACCAAAAAATTAAAAAAAAATGTTTTTTACCGTTTTTCAATAAAGGTTATATATATATATATTGTTATGATGTGTTTTTTGTTTGAATGATGAGCAATGAGTAATTTTAATAATATATAGGGTTTTTATCGCGGTTCTCAAAGAATTAGCTTGGAAGTACTTTTTTAAATTATCTTTGTTATAACTATTATGAAACACACATATATATCTAACCTAGTCAATGTAAATTTAAAATAAACTATCTTTAAACTGATATACTTATAAAACTAATTAAATTCTATAGACAATCTAAAATTTAAACAAACTATCTTCAAAATTGAAATTGTTATGACACTAACTAAATTATATTAACAAAATTTTGTACCTTTCTTTCACTGAATGCCTAAATGAACTGTTTTCCACTAAGTATATAGATTCTAATCACCACTGAATGTCTTCGTACTTCAGTTATCCTTGTTTTTTGTGAAATTACTTTTTTCAATTATCAGCTTCTACCAATTTAAGATATATTTTTCTTCACCAGCATCTATACACCACCAACCAAATCAGCAAACAGCATTTATATTTATTCTTCTTTTCAATATACCAATATCCAATTATTATAAGTTGATTTATACTAATCTCCAACCATAATATAATTTAATTTCTTCCAATATACCTTTTTTTATCTTCAATAATTATTTGTGTATAATTATAAATGTGCATTAATTATATGCATAATTTTTAATCTTCATTTAACTCACTATATTAAACTATTGGACTATTTGTACTTGATTCACTGACTCTAACTAACTTTCATAATAAACTGCTTGACTTCTGACTAAAAACTTCTAAAAACTGCCTTTCATAATAAACTGCTTGACTTCTAACTAAAAACTGCCAAAAACTCTTCTGACTGCACTATCTAAAACTTTTCTGACTAAAAACTTTCAAAAACTGCCATCTTGAATCCAAATCACGGGTATTTATATGTTTTTGGATTTCTAGAACCATTTCGTAAGATATCATGTTCTAATTTGTTCTATCAAATACTTGTCTGAATTTTCTGGAACAAACCATTTCGCAAACATGGCCATCTCCGGAGATCCAGAGAATTCCATTCTTTTCTATTAATAATTTTGTTTACATTTAGGCTTTTCAGATCAGAATATATAATTAAATTAGTAACTAACACTCTAATTTAATAAAATACACATTTCAAACAATATATTATTATAATAACCCCACTTATATTCGTATTATGATTCTTAATTTGACACTTGGAGTATGTATAGTTGGTTGCCTAGGCACATGGCTCACTTAAATCTATTTACAACATTAAAATTACTAAATACAACTTTTTACAATTATTATATGCTAATTTATTAAAAATGCCCTCACATAAATATATTTTTATTAAATTCTCTAGTATATAACTTATTTAAAACAACCAAATATCTAATATTATGTAGTATATAACTTATAAATTATTTTCTATAAACCCTAATCGTATCAATACCCCAAAATAATATTTAAAATAAATAATTTACTTATTATTTTTTTAAATATTAATTTTCTCATACCTTATTAAATTTAATAAATCAATTTTTTTTATTTAAAATGTGTTAAATACATCCCTGTTCGCTGTCTATGTCAAAACAGAGAACAACAGAGCACAGTTCGGCTATTCTATGGTCAAACTGTCATGTCAAATAAGAGAATAAAATATAACCTTAATTAAAATATAATAGATATGGTGTTCTGTTTATTTATAGACAAAATCTAGGAATTATTTCCATTCAAAATAACTTCATCAATATAAATTGGTAAGTTTTTCCACTTTATTATATTAGAAAGACATTTTTATAGCAATTATAGTATCAATTTTGTGTCTAACCCCAAATTATGATTTTTAGGGTACAAATTAATTTCCATATATACAAAATTCAACAAGTACGATGTCAAATTGATTCAAAATAATGAAATCTACCATCTACCATTTAACAAATCAAGTCTATTGAACAAAATGGACACATCAGTAAGTTATTAGTGTTATTATATTTGTGTTAAAGGTATAGAAATCATTATTCAATCTCTTCATGATATTGAAAAATGTCGTTGATATGAAATATGCCTCTTAGTCTGTTCTCTGCATCTATTAACACATAACTATTTAGTCCATTCTGATTTTCAATTGTATATGGACCTTCAAACATTGGTTGTAATTTCTTACAACGGTTTTCTTTAACATTACTTTTTCTAAGTGAACGAATTAACACTAGGTCTCCTTTTTGAAATGTGATTGGTTTTTTTATATTTCGATTTTGTCTTCTGATATATTTTTCAGCTTTCCTCCTAATTCGGTTATTCACTTTCTGCATTACTTGTTCTAACATATCCTGATTATATTCACTAATCCACTTTCTGTTTCCTATATGGCCAAACATTAAATATTCTGGTACTTCCTCTGTATTCAAATTATGTGTATTATTTAAAAAATACTCTACTTGTGGTATATGTTGCTGCCAAGTTTCATGTTGGTTTTGGCACAGTATCCTTAAATATTTTATAACTTCTTTAATATATCTTTCTGCAGGATTTGCCTGAGGATGTCTGATACTTGTAAAATGAATGTTGATTCCCTTTTTCTCACAAAATGTCCGAAATTTTTGGTTGTTAAAATATGTAGCATTATCTATTATGCAATTTCTAAATGGTCCTATTTCTTCGAAAAATTGATTAATATATAATTTTAATGTTTTAACATTTGTTCTGGAGCAGGGATATAGTTTAATAAATTTTGTATATAAATCAACTATCACTAGTATATGCTTTTTTCCTGTTGGACTGAGAACTAAATTTGAAATAAAATCCATGGAAACTGTATTTAGTTTTTCATATACAACATTAGATTTATATGTGTTCTGGTTTTTGAAATTCTTTTCTTTGTTTAGTTGACATATTGGGCATTGGTTAGTAATTTCTTTTGCTATACTTATGTCATTCTTTGCAAAATAATTGTCCCTAAATAGCATCCATAGCTTTCTTGAACCAATATGCATATAATTGTTATGTAAATTTTTCAATATTTTCTTTGCTAAAGTTCTAGTTATTACATATACTTCTATGCCATTTATTATTTTATAATATACTCCATCTTTCCTAAGGACTTTTTGTTTTTCACTCAAATTGATCTGATCTCTTATAATTTCTTCTTTAGAATATAATCCAGTACTTTCTACTAATTGATTTAATCCAATTTTTATTGTTCGCTGCCCTTTTTGTGATGTATTTTCTAACCTTGATAAAGCATCTGCCACTATATTGGATTTTCCAGAAATGTATTTGATTTCAAAGCAGTATTCACTAAGTATTAGACTCCACCGATGTATTCTACTGTTTCCATATTTGTTATTTAATATAGACGTTAAAGCTTGGTGATCTGTTTCTATTGTAAATTCATTACCCAACAAATAAAATCTTAATTTTGTGACACAGTGTATTATACTTGCTAGTTCTAATTCTGAAACTGAGTAACCCTTTTCATGTGGCTTTGTGATTCTTGAAATGAATTGTATTGGGTATTCGACCCCATCATGTATTTGTAATAATACCCCTGATAATCTCTCTATTGATGCATCTGTTCTTAATATGAATGGCTGTGTATAGTCAGGATAGTATATTTTCAAATTTGACAGAAAAATGTTTTTAATCTCTTGGAATGCTAGTTCTCTTCTCTGATCCCATCTCCATTTTACACCTTTTCTCAGTAGTTCAAGTAATGGAATTTCTTTTATACTTAGATCTGGTATCATCCTTTTATAATAATTAATTATTCCAATAAATCCTTTTAAAGTTCTTAAATTATGTGGTGTTTTATATTCCTGAATGACTTGTGTCCGTTCTGGATCCATTTCGATTCCCTTAGTGTTAAGTTTATAACCTAGATATATGACTTCTTTTTGAAAAAATGTACATTTTTCTTGATTTATTTTTAGTCCAACTTTGTCTAATCTATTTATTATAATTTTTAGGTGTTTCTCATGATCTTCAGCCGTTTTAGAAAAAATTAATATATCATCAATGTAGTGAATTACAAAATGTTCATATTGATCCAAAATATCATGAAGACATCTACATAGAGCACTGCAAGATGATTGAAGTCCAAATGGTACTACTTTGAATTGATATACTACTCCATCTATCTGAAATCCTGTATACTGTCTACTTTTTCTTTCTAGAGGTATTAACCAGAAACTATGCTGTAAATCAATTTTAGTGAAAAATGACATTCCTGTAATTCTTCCTAATATTCCATCTATACTCATTGGTGCTTCAAATTGCTTTTCAGTAATCTTGTTAATATTCCTTGCATCCAAACATAACCTGATTTCACCTGATCTTTTTCGTACTACTACTATGGGGTTAATAAAACGTGTGTCTGCCTTCTCAATGATCCCATCTTCTAACATATTATTAATTGTTTTGTTTACTTCTTCTCTGTATTTATATGGTATTGGGTATGATTTTGTTTTAAAATCTTTTTCTTCTTTAACTTTTATACTATGGATATAATTTTGTGCAATTCTATTTTCTTTATTGACAAGTCCCTTGTGTTGCTGCAATATGGAAATGACTATTGATTTATATTCTTCAGGGCAATTTAAAACTTTCATCATATCTTCTTCTTTACAAATCACATTATTCTTCAATATGTACTCATTATTCCTTGCTTCCAATTTTACGCACTCCGCCTCGTAGGCATCTATCTGCTTAAAATTTCCATTCCTTAAATATTCACTACAATAATTATTCTTTACATTCTTCTGGGACATTTCCCTATCATCAAAATACATTTCTTCTTCATAAACATCATTATTTTCTTTTAATAATATCCTATCAACTCTTATTCCTTCTTCTACCTCATCTTTCTGCATAAATTTAATTATTTGCCCTTCCAAAGTTACCATTTTTTTTTTCAAAATCTATCTTTACTTTCTTCTTTTCCAATTCATCATTTCCCATTAATATATCAACACATAAATCCTTGACAATAAATCCTTGCATATTAATTTCTTTATTAAGAATATTAATTTTAAAATTGGCTAGTTTATCAATTTCACCCAACTTCTTATTATTTGCACCAATAATTTTAATTTTTGGAATCTTTATTATATCTGATAGTTTTAATGTATTAAAAATAAAATTCTCCGAGACTAATGTACTTTCTGAACCAGTATCTATCATAATTTTAATCATTTTATTTTTGGCCAAAGCATTTATATAAATTAAATTAATAGATTCAATAATTTTCTCTTCATCTAAAGAAATAAATTCAGAAGGTTTTTCATAATAGCAATGGCCTAACTTGTAATTCAGAAAGTTTACTGCACAAAATTTTGATTATTAGAATTGTCAGATTGTATCTGACCACTTGGATCTGATGTACTATGTCTTTCCCTACTATGACTTCTACTCACATTTTCTTGCCTTGTACGATTTCGTTCCCTGTCTTCGCAGCTTCTATTCCTTCGAACACAATTTACCTGTCTGTTATAGTTAGGTCGCTCTGTATTTCTTCTATTATTAAAATCTTGTCTATTATTATTAGTACTGTTATTAAAATGTTGTCTATTATAATTAGTATTATTATTAAAATTTTGTCTATTATAACTAGTATTATTATTAAAGTTCTGTCTATTTGGATTACTGTTATTATTATTAAAATCTTGTAAATTATCACCATACCTAGTGTTATTGTTATATGATTGTCTATATTGTTGATTATCATTTTTATTATATTGAAAAGTATTGTTGTTTTTTCTGTTGTTATTATTACTTGTCATATTGCCTCTTTGTATTCTTTGAATAAAATTAATAAAACTATCTATTGTTTGAATATTTTGTACAGTTACGGTTTGCACAACATCAGCATCAAAATGTCTAGATACATTTAAGACTGTTTCATCCTCTCTAAGTGGTGGTTCTAAATATTTTGCAACTGTTATCAATTTCAATGCATAATCTACCATATTTGATTTTAAATTTTGATTATACTTTCCAAAATATAGAATTTCTCTAAACTTGGCTTGCTCTAATTCACCCCAATAATAATTTAAAAATTTATTTTCAAATGTTTGAAAATTATCTAAATCATTCTCAATACTAGCAAACCAAGTTGCTGCATTGTCATTTAATGTCATTCTAATATAATCTTTAATATCATTAATATTATTCACAAATCTTAATTTATGTTTTAAACTATTTATGTATACTCTAGGATGCAAATTTTTTATATTACCAGAGAATTTAATCCCAGTCTCATTTGTTAAATTTAAGTAAGGTCTCCCTATGTCTCTCATTTGTGAAATATCATCTATTCTCTGTTCCACATTTCTTATTTGATTACAATTTATTTGGATATTTTGTTGTATATCGTCTAATTTTTCTTCTGTGTTTCTCCTGTCTTCGTTAATTTTTACTTCTAAGTTACATTTCTGTAACTCTATTTTCTGTTCTATATCTATCTTATTATCTTGAATAATCCTCTTTACTTCTGTCCTCTCATTGTCTATCCTTTTCTTGTAGTCATTCCGTATACTTTTTATTTCATTTGCTACTTTTTTCTCTGCAGCTTCAAGTTTTTTATCCATTTGTTTTACAATTTTATTATTATTATCTTCTATTTTCTTTTCTAATTTTCTATAATTCTCTTCCAATTTCTGTTCCATTTTTTTCATGTCTTCTTTGACTTCTTTTGAATTCTCTTCCAATTTTTTTATGTCTTCTTTAATTTCTTTTGAATTCTGTTCCATTTTTTTCGTATTCTCTTCCATTTTCTGTTCCATTTTTTTCATGTCTTCTTTGATTTCTTTTGAATTCTCTTCCATTGTCTTGTTCATCTGCATCATTAATGACATCAAAGCTGCCATATTGACATTTTCCTCTCTTTCTGGATTCATTTCTGCAGTATCTTGTGGAACTTGAACTAAACTCTCCTCTTGTATAGGTTGTGTTTCTACTTCCACATCTTCTTCATTCTTTTTGCTTCTTGTACCTTTCTTTCCTTGAGACATTTTGAGACTTTACTTGTTCAAATATAATTAAAATTAAAATCTATACTTTTTTCTTTCTACTGATAATTAATTTAATTATATGAGAGCACTTATCTTCCCAAACTAATTCTTTTAAATAGAGAGCCACCGCGTTGGGTGCCAAATTGTTATGATGTGTTTTTTGTTTGAATGATGAGCAATGAGTAATTTTAATAATATATAGGGTTTTTATCGCGGTTCTCAAAGAATTAGCTTGGAAGTACTTTTTTAAATTATCTTTATTATAACTATTATGAAACACACATATATATCTAACCTAGTCAATGTAAATTTAAAATAAACTATCTTTAAACTGATATACTTATAAAACTAATTAAATTCTATAGACAATCTAAAATTTAAACAAACTATCTTCAAAATTGAAATTGTTATGACACTAACTAAATTATATTAACAAAATTTTGTACCTTTCTTTCACTGAATGCCTAAATGAACTGTTTTCCACTAAGTATATAGATTCTAATCACCACTGAATGTCTTCGTACTTCAGTTATCCTTGTTTTTTGTGAAATTACTTTTTTCAATTATCAGCTTCTACCAATTTAAGATATATTTTTCTTCACCAGCATCTATACACCACCAACCAAATCAGCAAACAGCATTTATATTTATTCTTCTTTTCAATATACCAATATCCAATTATTATAAGTTGATTTATACTAATCTCCAACCATAATATAATTTAATTTCTTCCAATATACCTTTTTTTATCTTCAATAATTATTTGTGTATAATTATAAATGTGCATTAATTATATGCATAATTTTTAATCTTCATTTAACTCACTATATTAAACTATTGGACTATTTGTACTTGATTCACTGACTCTAACTAACTTTCATAATAAACTGCTTGACTTCTGACTAAAAACTTCTAAAAACTGCCTTTCATAATAAACTGCTTGACTTCTAACTAAAAACTGCCAAAAACTCTTCTGACTGCACTATCTAAAACTTTTCTGACTAAAAACTTTCAAAAACTGCCATCTTGAATCCAAATCACGGGTATTTATATGTTTTTGGATTTCTAGAACCATTTCGTAAGATATCATGTTCTAATTTGTTCTATCAAATACTTGTCTGAATTTTCTGGAACAAACCATTTCGCAAACATGGCCATCTCCGGAGATCCAGAGAATTCCATTCTTTTCTATTAATAATTTTGTTTACATTTAGGCTTTTCAGATCAGAATATATAATTAAATTAGTAACTAACACTCTAATTTAATAAAATACACATTTCAAACAATATATTATTATAATAACCCCACTTATATTCGTATTATGATTCTTAATTTGACACTTGGAGTATGTATAGTTGGTTGCCTAGGCACATGGCTCACTTAAATCTATTTACAACATTAAAATTACTAAATACAACTTTTTACAATTATTATATGCTAATTTATTAAAAATGCCCTCACATAAATATATTTTTATTAAATTCTCTAGTATATAACTTATTTAAAACAACCAAATATCTAATATTATGTAGTATATAACTTATAAATTATTTTCTATAAACCCTAATCGTATCAATATATATATATATATATATATATATATATATATATATATATATATATTGTTATGATATGTAAAATCAAGAAAATATTGGTTTGTTTAAAATATTTCAAAGTTCAACAAAAAATTAAAATAATTTAGGATAATATCCAACAAACATTTCGGAGAAGGAAAGTTATTAAATCCTTGAATTACCTGTACCAAACAAAATGTAAGCTTTACATCAATCATTTCTTTGTTATACTTAAGTGACCCGCATAAGTTTAAGTGAAAGACAAATTGAAACGGGTTTTTACAAATACATTAGTGCAGTAATTAAAGACAATAGAATATATTTTAGAAAGAGGTTTTTGTTAGTTTTAAGAATTACAGAAAATAATATTTGTAAATAAGTTTTAGGAAATTTTATAATTATAGGTAAAAATTTGTTTGTTATCGAAATGAAAAAATGGGGAATTGTGACGAGTTTTGATTGGCGGAGATTGAAAAAGGTGGGATAAGGAAAGTTTAGTTAGATTGAGGAGAGAGAAAAGATAGGTAGTTGATTTCGAAGTCTGTGAGAGGAACAGGGATTGTTCTCTGGCGGTTCCTGAAATGTAGCAAGCAGTAGTGTGGAATGTTAGTGAGTTTTTGTGGAGTTAGTGTATCTGACAGGAGCTGAAGCAGCAAAATATTGTAAGTCATATTTCTCTACTTATATTCCAAGAGTCACTGTTCAGGCCAACGAGAGATTCAGTTTATCGTAAAGAGAAGATATTCCAAGAGTCATTTTTCACTCGGGCCAACGAGAGATTCAGTTTATCGAGAGGAGAAAAGGCTATCATAATTTGAATGATTTGTGCTTTTGAAGGAGATCATTAAGGACGATATACTTGCAACAATCTGTGTAAGATTGCTGATTACATAGGGAGCGGTTGAGAGGAGATAATACAGTCTATAAGGAACAAGGATTTGGACCACTCATCATCAGAGAGAGATATTTTGTTTTCTGCAGTTTTTCTTTTATTGATAACACAATTTTTACACTTAATTTAGAAAGGATATAAATATTTTGATTAGGAGAGTTAGAATAGTTCGGAATTTTGAGATTTCAATTAATATTGTTTGTACCATTAATTTTTGATTGTTCTCGTATGTAGAACAAAATTTTTTGAGAATCATTATATGAGATTTGTTTATTGAAAACTTTTGAGTGTGAATTATTTCATTATTTTTATTTCAATATATAGTGTTAGATCATATGTGTTTTTTAATATTCCGGTATTCTTTGGACCTTATCTTTCACATGTAATAGCATAGATATTGAAGCACGAATTTAACCCTGAGATAAAAGAATTAAAAATTGTGATAGAGTCATAATCATATCATTTAAATAATTTTAATTAATCAAAAAAATTAATTAGCTAATTATTGCTTGGCGCACCAAGACTTTAAATATCACAATAATATATATATAAATATATATAAAACATTCCTTACATTAAAAAATATGTATGTCTTTACTCAATAAACAGTTATTAAACATAACGTGTATAATTTTTTTATTCTGACCGATAGATGTGCCATCCGTCCAAAATGCACGCTAAAAACTGCCGTCTGTGTGGCGTTGCAAGGGCAAATAGGTGCCGTCCTGAAAGGGTTAACAGTTATTGAAAAAAAAATAAAATTGTTTATAACAGAAAGCTTTTATGTACAATGTTATTATGAGTAAACTATTAGGTTTAGATGAATTCTGAAAGCACCAAATTGAAGAGAATGTTGGCATTTTTATAGGACTTCTTATGTCTCATGACCCTTACAACCCGAGTTATCCATTTTTTTATATTTCTTGACTTTACTATGTCAGAAACTGAATTCATAAATTCAAATTTATAAAAGTCGCAGTAACTCCGGTTCTGATCAACGAAAATTGTTGCTTTTTTTTAATTTGGGGTACATTGTTGCATAGATTATAAAATTTCAGTAAATTGTTCAACAATTTAAAATAAATATTTATTTTGCAAAATTTTACATTTTTGTAAATATTATTAGTAGAAAATATTATGAAACGGTAGGTAACTTAAATATTGATGTAATATAGTTATAAATAATACCTTTTAAAAATAAATTTTACAAAAAAATATTTTGTTTATTTTAAAATCCAATCTATACGTGTTTTTTTTTCTTCAATTATGCTTATTGTTTTTGCAATTACTTTATTACGTATGGTAATTATATGTACATATTAATTCCATAACTTCAGTTTATAGTTTATACAAATTTTAAAACAATTAATTTGTGTAAAACATATTTGTAATGTTTTTGAGAAAAAAAAAGTTGTCATTATAATAAGCATAATTCAAGAACAATTAAAACATATAAATTTGACTTTCAAATAAAAATTAATTCGATTTTTGAAGATATTTGAGTGGCTTAGAGGCAAAGGTGTCTAAACCCAAAAATTTCTTTTACTGAATTAGGCTTGAATAAGTGCTTATAATTTCTATAAAAATCGTGTGCAGAATCAGCCTAAACTTAATTTTTGTTGGTATGGTTTCCACATCTATAAACTGGTTTTCGCACTAACAAAATGTCATAGGAAGCTTGCGGCAAAACTGCGTAACCAACAAAAACATGGCGGATGTAAATATGAGGAGTGACGCATCGGGGCCTCTCGGATCCGATTTCAGCGATACTGATAGCGATTATAATCCCAGTTCTTTAAATATCGAGTCTTCAGGTAAGACAGTCACAATATTATTAATATTAAAATATAAAACAAGCAAGATAATCCTTAAATACCCATTTATAAACAAATGTGACAGGCTGTTTTGTCGCAAACTTATTTGTAATATATTTTTTATTGTTCTAGACAAAAATAATGATCAAAAATTCAATAAATGGGTTGTCGAACACTAAAAATCAAGACAATGATGAACCGGAAGGCAAATCGCACCAACATTTCAGAAAGATAGTAAGAAATCTTGAGAATCATGCAAGGTATAAAAGGAAGATAGCCAGGGAGAAAGAAGAAGAATATGTCACGGAAGAAGGAAAACCTAAAAATGCTAAAGAACTCGTAATTGGACCATGTTCGTGCAAAATGAAGTGTCATATGAACATTTCTAATGAACGAAAGCAAAGCATCTTTAAAAATTACTATTCGCTTAACTGGTCCATGAAAAATGCTTTTATTCAAGGTCAAATAAAATTAGAAGACAAAAAGAAAACTTATATCCAAAATCAAAATTCACTTAGGTCTAAAACTCGTATATATACTTTACCAGATGAAAATGGTTGTAACCAAGTGGTATCGAAGAACTGTTTTAAAGACACAGTTTCCATTACAGATGGAAAAATTTCATTAGCTTTAGCACGAAAACAAGAACATGGGCAAGTGGCAAACATCCACCCCTTAATAAAACCAATATTGAAGACGAGCAGTATTTATGTGGCTTCATTGAACTGTTCCCAGCATACGAATCCCATTACTCCCGACAAGATAACATAAAAAGGAAATATTTTTCACCAACTTTGAACATGTCGATCATGTATCGACAGTATAAAAAAAAATGCACAGAAGACTTAAGAAAACCCCTCTCGCTGTTTATGTTTCCCAAAATTTTGAACACCAAGTATAATTTGCATTTTCATGTACCACATAAAGATACTTGTCAAAAGTGTGACAGTCTTAACACTGAAATAAAATCATCTGATACTTCAGAAAAGCGTAAACAGGATACAAAAGTTAAATTGGAATTACACCAAAGAAAAGCAGAAGCAGTTAAAGAAAACCAAAAGCAAAATATAATTAAAGCAAAATAATCACAGCAAAAAATATCAGTTTTAGTCTTTGATTTTCAGAAAACGCTTCCTACTCCTGAGTTAAGTACAGGTGTAGTTTATTATAAGAGACAAGTGTGGACATATAATTTGGACATCCATAATGAAGTCACAGAAACAGAACACGTCTATGTCTGGCCTGAAAATGTTGCATCCCGAGAAGCTCAAGAGATAGCTTCATGCTTAATAAACCATCTTGAGGAGCACTCACCTAACCCAACCGAATATCTGATTTTGTATAGCGATGCTTGTGGGGGCCAGAATCGGAATATAAAGATGGCTTTAATGTTAAGCAATTACCTTCAAAAGTGTAAATCGTCACTCAAAGTTATAGAACAAAGATTTTTTGTATCTGGACATAGTTTTAATACATGCAATCAAGATCTTGGGTTGATTGAAAAGAAGAGAAAACACCGTTATCGAATTTTTGATCCCGATGATTGGGTTTCCATAATTCAATCGGTCAAAAAAAAATCCAAAATTCCATGTCAAAAGAATAAACTCAATAGAGTTTTTTAGTAGAAAGTCCCTTTCTACGAGAATAAGATAACAAATAGAAAAGTTACTATGACTAGCGAAAAAGTTGAATGGCTTAAAATTCAACAGATAAGGTATCTTAAAAACGAACCAAAAAAAATTTATGTAAAATATACAGCACAGAACATTGGTTTGTTTCATGAGGTTGATTTAAGCAAGAAAACCAAAGGCCGCCCATCATCATTTACTGTAATGCACAACCTAGATGTTCTGTATTCAAATGGGAGAGCAATAACACAAGAAAAGAAAAAGAATTACTTAAGTTTATTCCGACTGAGTTCCACAGCTTTTATTCTGGATTGAAAGATAGTTACGATGCATTGGATGAGGGCTTAGAAGAAGCAATTATACATGAAAATTAAAAATACTAGAATCAGTTTTTAGCTAATATGTTGGAGATTTGTTTTTTGTTTATCTTAATTTTTGTTTTGGACAATTTACTTGTTTTAGTTTTCTTTATGGCAATTGTGTCTAAACATAGCTTAACACACAAGTTTCTCTAGGATTTTTTTTGTAGGCATATGTGCCTATACTTTTTGAACACAGAGTGAGTTTCCTTAAATGTTGTTTTAAGACATTAGCTTTTCCTTAAAAAAAATTAAGTGTTACATTTTTTTTAACATTAAAATTGTGTTTTTTATTTAAAATTAACTTTGACATGATTTATCACAAAAACTCCACTTTGAGGCTTAGTCACCTTTGCCTCTGAACGACTCTTTTTTGCAATAATTAAGCACTGTGGCGCACCCAGGGGGGGTTTTGGGGGTTAACCCCCCCCCCCCCCCAGGGCATATAAAGTTAACAATATATAAAGAATAGTAGGAAAATGTAACTTGTTTTTCACACACAATACAAAAAATCCAAAACGCTAATTGAATAATTAAATTACCACTTTAAATATGTAGAACACAATAATTATTGTATAAATAGACAATAATTAATAATATTTTTCATTATATTTAGGTATAGATACCTCATATTAGGCTTATGAAAAAGTAGACAGAACGAGTCTGTTGCGAGTAGCATGCGCCTATAGGACTGTATCTGCGGCGGCCTTGTGGACGATCACGGGTTGTGTTCCTCTGCATGTGTTAGCAGTAGAAAAGAGACATCTCTATGGGAGAAGAAAGCATTTGACAACAGCTGTAAAAAAAAGAAGAAAGGGAAAGATCAATCGAAAGATGACAAGAAGAGTGGAACAACAAGGAAGATATTGCTTAGTGGACAAAAATGTTGATCCCGAGCCTAAGGGACTGGGTAGATTGTCTGTTTTAGGGCGTATCTTCATAGGTTCAGAAAGACAGATACAGATAAATGCTTATACCGCGAATATTCCGACATTGTTACTCACACAATGCTGGAGTGTAATAGATGTACAGTGGAGAGGAACAGAATGTATAAAGAAATAGGTATGAACCCTGTGACTGTAAGAGATATGATCGTGAAGATGACGGGAAATACGGAAGGATGGAATAGTGTTCACAATTATATCCGAGCAGTCATTAAAAAGAAAGAAGAAGAAGAGAAACACCAACCGGGCTAACGACAGACTATTTTAATGGGAGTAAGTCGCAATTGAAGGTTAAAATAAGTTTATTGACGTTTGAATTTTTGATCTTTGATCTTGCACTGATGACTTGTTTATACTCCAACAATTAATAAAAAAAAGAATAGCGGTTGGTACCGACGTACATCTAGCCTTCATCGACCTAGAAAAGGCGTATAATACACTTCCAAGACTTAAATTGTGGCAAGCTTAACAACAACTCGACATTAGTCCATACCTTTTAGGAATAATCACAGAAGTATACAGGGATAACACTACTCACCTAAAAATCGGATATAGACTAACAGAGCCAATAAAAGTAACTAAAGGACTAAGACAAGGATGCAGTATCCAAAATTGGAAAAACCACTGCCAGGGAATGGGAATCCCCATAGGAAATGACGTACTGTTCTCCCTGAACTTTGCGGCTGACCAAGTCATCCTAGCTCAAGATTCTTATGATCTAGAATTTATGATAAAGTAGAGATAATAGATAATAGAAATAGATAATATAGAGAGAATATTTAAAATGGGGGTTACAAGTCAGCATGAACAAAACAGAATATTTACTTAATTATCAATTCAGATGCAAGGTTTGAAGTGTTGATATACGAGGACGTGGAAATCAAACAAGTGGAAAAATTTTAATACACGAATTAATCAGGGACGTAAAATTTTAGGATATCTGAAATCCTTATGGTGGGATCACCACATTTCCAAAAGGAACAAAAAAAGAATAGGGCAAACCATGGTTGAATCAGTTCTTTGTTATGGCTCTGAAGTATGGACAATTAATGCAGACCTGAAGAGAAGATTGTTGGCAGTTGAAATGGATTATTTGAGAAGAAGTGCTAGAACATCAAGGCAGGAAAGGAAGACCAACGAATCTATAAGAAATAACATAAATGCTACAGAAACGGTCATTGACAGAATAGAAAGAAGAGGTTCAAAATAGTTTGGACATCTATTGAGAATGCCTGACGAACGTCGGCCCCAAAAACTTCACAAATGGAAGCCCTCTGGAAGACAAAAAAAGAGGTAGACCTCGACGCTCATGAAATGAAGGAATTAGAAGAGCGATAGAATCGAGAGGTTTGGAGGAGGAGCATGCCTTGGACCGGGAGGATTCCCGGAGGAGAACGGGAATACGGCGATAGCCGTCTTCAAAATGTATTTACAAGTTGGATTAATGTCAAACGTCAATAACCTTATTTTAAACTTCAATTGTGGCTTATTCCCATTAAAATAGTAATTAATTTAAAATGCCACAAAAATATAGCTTCAGAACAATAGATACGATCTAAATAAGAGAAGGGAGTGTTGCAAAAATGTCGTCAGCCTTACAGTGGCCACCCCACTTTCGGAGTACGGGACGTGCGACAGTCAACTGCGCACAAGTAAGAGAGGGTGGTTTTAGTTGGTAGGCAGGATAATAGATACCTGAATCTTTGGCACTGACATCTTTAGTACTTTAAATTAAACTAAAACCCAAATTTTAGGGACTCAAAATGGAATTGGCATAAAACAATTTCAAACCCCCCCCTAAGACAAATTCTGGGTGCGCCACTGATTAAGCAACAAATTAACAAAAATAACTTTGCACACCCCCATGTTAAAGGATAATCTATTCGTTTTCAGTAAAAATGTATCACTTTTCCGTATAATTCATCGGGCTGCACCTGTATTTTGCAAAATTAAATACTGACCTTACATTGTTTATATATTGTTTATAAGAAAAAAATGATATTTAATCTTTTACATATTTTGTTTATTACATATTTTTATCACCAAATTTATTAAAAGCACAGTTGTTAGATACCTGTATCAACGAGTGTCATGGTGTCACGAGTGTCACTCATGAAGTATACTTCCATATAAAGTAAAGTGACGTTTAACATACAAATAAAATTAAATGTAAAATAATGTAGACTTAACAGAAAACCATTGAATTTATAATTAATGTTCAAAATGACCTCCATCGACGTCAATACATAATTATTGTAAGCAATTTTCAATAGAGCGACTCACACTAGTTAATACATTTCTGTTTAATCTCATACATTAATTTCTAATTGTATCCTTCATATCTTCTTTAGTTGTAGCTGGTGTTTATTTTTCATCTAGTTCCAGAAAAAAAGGTTTAGCTTGGTAAACTGTGGAGATCGTGGAGGCTACCTTCTAACTCCTCCCTTTCTATTCTATCTACCAGGAAACTTGTCATTTAAATGCACATTCTACTCTAAAAATGTATACTGCTATAAGTACTGCTTTCACTAATTCTGGCAACTCGTTGTCCAGAAAACGTAGATACATTACTCCGTTGACGAGATCATCGAAAAAGTAGGGTCCGATGATATAATTTCCAAGAATTCTCAAATCTCAAACATTCAACTACCTGCTTGATTGAGTGTGGGGGAACATGTGGTGTGAATTAGACTTTAAGTATAATATATAATATAAAATATCATTTCATTAAAATACTAAAATACAAAGTAGGGTGTTCCATTTAAGAATACTCATTCCAAGTTTCAACCAATCCTGTGTACCAAAATTAAATATTTCGCTATGTTGATAATTTTAGACAATAGTAGACTATATTAAAAATCGTTTAAACATAAATAGATTTTTTAATGTCAAATCTATCCAATTCTACATGGTGTTAATGCAACGCAACATTGCAAAACCTTAAATTGTAAAAACGAGAACATCAAGAAGGGTTAAAAAATGTTTAAATACACAGCATATTTCAGTAAAAAAAATAAGTTTGTTCCTCCCTGTCAATGTGGATCGCCCTGTATATTTGAAAATATTTGAAAAAATATTTTTTTGTATCTTTTACGACAGATGAGTAATTGGACTTCCTTACAGTAATGTCGCTCTCTGTATATATAGAAGCATGGGAATACCCCTAACAAACAAAGCAGTATTCTCTCTGAATATATGAAAACAAGATTTTATTAGCACAGGAATACTACGACATCGAATACATAGCACAGAAGATTACTGAATAATAAAGATTGGTGTCCATAATTAAACGTAATGAACGGGATATATGTTATGTTTCGTATGCAACAGGACCTATTGTTTCAAATCAGCCAACACATATTTTAATGCCAAGAGTTCAAATATAATGGAACTTAATATATAACCACAGAAAAAAATATTCGATAAAGTTATTACAGGAAGATACGTACAGGATAAAATAACATCATTATTTAATTAACAATATATTTTGGGAGCAAAGTATATACAATAACACATACGCAACAAACGAAGAATATACAATATTATTATTAAATATTTAATAACATAAAACGTCTCTTATATGATAGGATAAACGATATAATAGGTATAATATGATAAACGATATCATTGAACCCCATTGAACTGTGGTTAAAGGTAATGTGACTATGCGCAGAGACTAACAAAAATGAAATTACCTAAAAAACAATAAATATAGCAAATCAAAAATACATAAAAGACTTCATAGAAGGAATACTTGAAATGTGAGAAATAGAAGGAAAAACATTATTGAATAGACAAAGAACAGAGGCTACTGTTCTTATTTTTTTTATCGTTACCAACACATATTTAAAGTGTCTGTGTGTGTGTAATGGAAGATCTCATGGACGCACACTAATTACACTGTTATAACCGCAACTTGCGCCCAGTGCCCTCGACGCCGTGGTCATAATATATCAATACTATCTCACTATGTCGTATTATCTCTCTCTTATCTTTTTTTTATCTTGGTATTACATCTATGGCTTTATAATATTTATTTCTTGTGGTTATTTTCATATCTTTAGGAATAAGAATTCCAAGCAAAGTTCTCAGTTCGCGCTGTTCATTTGCGTAAACATCCCAGTGAAAGGTACAGTATTTTGCCTCACTTATTACCCCGCATATAGTCATTGACTGTTAGTTCACTATTATATTTATGGGTTCATATAGTATACGTTAGTGTTGCCCAAACTTTCTTAGATCGAGGACTCCTTTTGACAAAAAATTAATTGGCAACACCTTTGTCTTAACATATCCAGTTCAATCGCCATTTAACAAAGTTGCCAAATCAGTTGATACAGTTGATTAATAGAGAAAAATGTTACCATCTATAATCCAGTTACACAATTTCTTTCTTCTTATGTTTTCCTTATGTATTTAACCAAGAGAAGGCCTAGATATTTCTGGAATTATAAATTCGACTTTATATAAGCGGGAAAACATGATTTAATAACACACACTGCGTTCTCCTGTTCCTGTTATTTTGGATAAGCCACACTGGGTTATTTGTGGAGAAGTTTTGTCAAAAGAAAGTTTGAAGCCCACAAAACTACTTCCTTATTTAAAAATCAAACATTCAAACAAAAAGAGAAGTCTGTAGAATTCTTTGAAAGAAACTTAAGGTCTCTTCAGATTCAACAAGCAATTTTTTCATCATCAACCACTACAAATGAAAAAGAATTCCTAGCAAGCTTTAGGGTTTCATATCGCATTGCAAAATCCAGTAAGCCACATGCAATTGCTGAAGAATTGATTTTACCTACAATTGTTCATATGGTGGAGATGGTGGAAATAGTAGTAGATAAAAAAGAGGCTACAAAATGCAAAAATAAAACCATGCCCCTTTTTATAACAACGTTAAAAGATATTTGAGAACAAAATATTGAAAACATCAAAAATTGTACGTACTTCGCTCTACAGATGGATGAATAATCTACAGATATTTCCATTTGTGCTCCGTTTATAACATGCACAGGTTACAACGAAAAAAATGGCATCACAGAAGATATTTTATTTTGTTCTTCACTATAAACCAATACTACCGGAAGTATTTGTTTGAAACTTGTATGCAAATGACTTATAAATACCATATTGACCAAGCGAAATGCATTGCTATATTATGTACCGATGGGGCCCAAGGCTATGACAGGGCATCGATCTGGTCTTATTGTTAAATTGCAAGTAGTAATGGCAATATCGGTTTATGAAGTAATGTGTTTATAATAAAACTAAAATCTCACGGATTGACTAATAATATAAACTAAAGTGTGCGCCATAGTATACGTTAAAGATCTATAAATTTCTTTTCTTGCTTATGGATAACACTGGTCTGCAACAAAATCATCCTTTCATAAATTTTATTATGGTGTGTATACATACAAGATGGGTTTTAGCGAGTAGTAAAATAAAGATAGATAGAAGAGAGTTTTATAGTAGTATCTATGCGTATGCGCAGTTTTTGCTCAGCTAGCTCTTTTGACTTGACAGTAGCTAGTTAGAAACTTCTCTTGCAAATGTTTGTTTTGTATCGAATATTTTGATAAGATTTATGCCTATCCAAATCTAAAGCTAAATTACTTGAATCAAGAATAAAACAATGGATTTTGTTTGACAAGAATAAGTAAATCTTATATTTCCGCACAAGGCAAGAAAACTTTAAAGGTTGCGTTTTCAAAGTAGGTGATGTGATGTATTGTAATGATACGCAAGGCTTCGTCAAGAACTGAAATTTCTAGAAGAATATAAAGAATGGAGACTTTTTATTGATTCTTCTACAATTAGTTTAGGAGCCATCTTACTTGGCATAATAATAAATACCCTTCAGGGCATCTCGTGCATGCAACAAACATGAAAGATAATTATACAAATTTGGAGGTATTACTTGAGCAAATAAAATATTACCAATAGCTGTGGAGTAGATATGCTGATCTGAAAGTCGTGGCTGTACTTACTGGTTGACAAAAGGATATACTAAATTTTGCTGTTTTTTGTGTGAATATTACACTCGTACAAGAGATAAACATTACTTAGTGAAAAATGTCTTCCGTAAAAGCTATGAACGAAAAAGGATTTCAGTAGCTTAAAACTAAATTTCTCCGAATTTGTGAAAGTTGATAGAAGAAATTTTTGTTGGTACGCAAATATGAGAGTTTATGACAGATGTAGCTTTTAATTTAATGTTCAACAGAGCTGAAAAGAGTGCTTGTGCAGCTCTAATAGACGTGTGCCATAATTTACTTACCAATACGAAAGCTGACAATTACCGAGAAATGATTCAAATATTTCGTTGTGTTTTTGAAGATCTAGGATGCAACATGTCACTAAAGATTCATTTTTTAGATTCTCACTTTTTTTTCCAAATTTTTCCAAAAGCAATTCTTTTTTCTGAAAATCTGGGTGCCGTATAAGATGAGCATGGTGAAAGGTTTCAGCAGGATATTTTGCAAATTAGAAGATGCTACAATGGGAGATTGTCTGTTGTCTCTTGGTCGATTTACCGTAAAACTCCAATTGAAGCAATCAAAAGACAGAAACCTAAGAAATAATCTGGATTATATCATCATAATGAGATATATTAATCTATCTATCAACTTTCAAGATCTGTACCTGAAAAAATAGTATTTTTTACTGTAAAACTTAAACATAGTACTTTACAACTTTTTTATAGTTGTTATTCTAATAATATCGTGGTCTGATTGAATTAAAATTAGATGAAAAGTATATGTGCTGTATTTATTTCCATAGTAAATTTCGCTTCTGTTTTTAGGAATGCTTGCAGCTCATTTTAATGTTGTAGCAGCCCACTGGCATCCCATTCCATGATTTGTAGTTGCTTAACCATTTTTAATTTTCGGTATAGCTCCTTTGACTATTTCCCAATCCAGTCACTCTTACATCTATTTGAGTTATTTTATCATCTATCTTATCTAATGTATTTTCGGTTTCCAATTCTTGTTGCGATTGTTTTGCATTTTTTACTACATTACTATGTTTTTTATTTTCAGTGACTTACTTCAATTTAATAATAACTAAAAATAAATCTCTCAGAAAACAAAAATTAACGTACACAAATCAATCTAACGCCCAACAATAACTTATGGTTGTGACACATGGACATTGTCCCAAAGACAGAAAAGCAAGATTTAGGCAGTAGAAATTAAGTATCTGAGAAGAGTTCGACGTGTGATAAATAGGGGAAGGTGGGGGAATATGGACCGCAGGGTAATATCGATCACTCTTAAATTTCATCTAATTCACGTCGCAGAGCAAAACGAATGCGCACAATGTTGAACGCATCAACAACAGGTGGTGCACTGACCACTTAGTCGTTTTTCATACGCCATAGGCACTTAATGTCTAGTAAATTTGTATTTTGTGGAAGATTTTTATAAGATTCTACAATCGTATTTTAAGGTAAGAGTTCCTTTATTAGCTGAAGTCAGCGTTTTAGTATTCACAATGCATGAAAACATATTTCTAGAATACAGATATCACAAAATCATATAATTTCAGGTTAAGTGTTTTCTAAAAAAAGTTTATGTCAACAATAAGCACACTTTCGGATAAAATCGACCATAGTGGTCGATTTTACCCCAACGTGATCGATATTACCCTAATTGTGATAGGTCTCAGTTAATGTTATTTATTTTATATGCCACGAACATATCACAAAAAAACAACACGGTCCTCATGGGGCGAAGAGACGATGGAAAGAGCCCTCAGTGATATAGCTGACCAAATACTTTCGATAAGAGGACCATCTAAGTTATCCAACATCCGTTATGGAACATTGCAAAACCGATTAAGAGGTCGTTTCGAGGCCAAAAGAATTACACTAGGACGAAAAGCTGTCTTTGCCACGGAAGAGGAATCCGAATTTGTATCGAGAATTGTAGAACTGTCAAAGGCGGTTTTTGGCATTACGTCCCATCCCATACGTCAAATGGTTTTGAATAATGCAGAGCAAAACAAAATTAAACATTCATTTAAAATGGCAACGAAAATGTGTCGAAAAGACTGGTTTTATTCATTTATGCACCGTCATCCAGAACTCAGTTTGCGTAAACCAGAAGCAACAAGTTTGAGTAAAATTACTGCTTTTAATCGAGAAGAACTAAAGATATTTTACAAAAGCTTGGCAACTCTATGTAATCGTTACAAATTTGAATGTCATCAAATTTTTAATGTTGATGAGACGGGTATCATTAATGTTCATATTCCCGATAAATGCAATGCAATGCAATTACCAATGGTGAACGAGGATAAACTACGACGCTAGTATGCGCTTTTAGTGCTTCAGGTCAATATATTCCACCTATGTTTATGCATAGAAGAAATCGGATAAAAGAAGGTTTGGACAAAAACGGTCCTATTGGGGCAATATACCAACGTTCCACATTTTTGTGAAGAAGAATTAATATCTATACCAGTAGTTGAACAATATCAAAATAATGTGTCTTCTATGCCCGATACACATCAAACACCATCGCCAACACCAGTTCCCCTAGATAAACTACCAGGATTCAGTGGAGTCCAAAATAAAAAACTAAGACCAGAAGCAGCAGCACCATCATCAGAAGATTCTTTATCTGAATCAGAATTAGAGGAAGCTTCAGACATTGATCTGAGCGAAGATAAGGATAAATCTGTGCAGCTAAAAAATGAAAGCTTATCTCGTATATATTTCAGTGAACTATGCCCTTTACCGACACTACCAGTCAGTAGTTATACAAAAACTAGAAGCAGGCGAACTCAACACTCAGCTATTTTAACATCAACATCATTAAAAGAACAATTAGAAAATAAGGAACAAAAAAGCAAAAGAAGAATGAGGTTGAGAAAATTAAACGAACAATTGGAGCTACTAAAATAAAAACAGAAAAATTAGTCAAGAAGAAGAATTATGACGTAAAAGCACACCAAACACGAGAAAGCGAACTATTATATGTGCAGTATGTTCGGAGTTTGGATCAACTGAATTATGGTGGAGATCTCGTTTCTGTGGTCTCTGGGCTCATGAAGACTGCACGGAAACGGATACTGGTACTCTTTATTTGTGCTCAAACTGTAAATATAACTAAAGAAATATGTACTTTATACTTAAACCTAAGTAAACTTAACCATTGAACTTGTGCATTTGTGATCGATATTTCTCCTCCTTGATAGATATTACCCATCTCTGTTGTCGATATTACCCGAATTTTTTGAATTTCAAAAATATGTATTTTTAAAATATTTGTAATTATTTTATAATATTTTTGATTCAGCAATTGGTTAACTGAATGAACTAAATGTCCATATTATAAGTTTCAAATTCGTAAAAGCTGTAACAAACAGTCTATAACAGTTTTGTCTTAAGTAGTCGATAATTTCCCATCTTCCCCTACACAGATATATATTACGTGGTTCCCAAATTAGAGAAGAGCTTAAAGTAGAATATATTCTAAAGATTATTGAAAAAAAAAAGTTTAACTGGTGGGGAAACTTGGTGCGAATGGACAAACAAAGTCAAACTAAAAAGTTAAAGGAAGCAAAATCAGCTAAGAAAAGGAAACGAGCAAGATCAAGAGCAACAAATAATGATATAAGCAAAATATTCAATAATCGAGGAGACTAACATGGAATAAAGCAGCTGACGCCATTAACATTGCGCCACCAAAGCAGTTCTTAAATAGACCTTTATGGCCAACTTTTAATAGGTTTGTTTCTGCAGTAGTTCTAAATGGTTTTACAACTTGCGAGTTTGCGCAGTAAAATAATTGTATTCGTGTGCGTTTAATTTCAAACCCATACTGTTTGGTCAGATGTTCTTGCATATTTGTCGACCGTTTTTAAATCGTTTTCAAATAGGCATTCTGGTTTGAAGACTTTTCCAACTAATAGTTTGACGCAGGCGTGATAAGTAATAAAGGTTTCTTATTCTTAGCCTGCAAATATATATTGTAAATATTTTTTACTAAGTTACATTGAATTGATTATTTATTGGTTATTGTTCAATTTCAACGTTTGGTGTATTTTCATTGATTCTTCTTCTTCTTTAGATGCAAATCCACTAATGGATGTTAGCGATCACATTTTCCATTAATTCTCTATTTCTTGCAATATGTATCAGATATTGTATGTTTAATCCCTGTCCATTGCCTTATGTTTCGGAGCCAGAACATTTTCTTGCGTCCCATTCCTCTCTTGCCTTCAATTTAACCCTCGATTATAAGTTGGAGAACTGGTATTTTTTATTTCGCATGATGTGACCTAGATACGCCGTTTTCCTTTTCTTGATGGTTTCGAAAAGTTGGCGTTCTTTGTTTATTCTTTTAAGGACATCTATATTTGTGATTTCCGCTGTCCATGGTATTTTTAGGATACGGCGATAGAGCCACATTTCGAAAGCTTCTAATCTGTTTATATCCCTCGTTTTGAGTGTCCAGCCCTCTACGCCAAATAGCAGCACTGACCACACGTAGCACTTAGTAAACCTTAGTCTCAGTTGAAGATCGAATTCTGAACAAGTCAGTACCTTCTTGAATTTTACGAAAGCTTGTCGAGCTTGCACAATGCGACATTTTACTTCCCTGTCCGATGCCCAGTCTTCAAAAAGCCACGATCCCAGGTATTTAAATTTACTCACTCTTTCAATGGACTTAGTATTCAGTGTTATGGTGGAGTTTTCAAGTGCATCCAAGTTTCTGGAGATCATCATAAATTTGGTTTTTTTGGTATTAATTCCCATTCGCTTACTGTATTCTCCGATTATAGTGACAAGTTGTTGAAGATCGACTATGTTGTCACAAATTAAGACACCATCATCAGCATATCGTATGTTGTTGATCAATACTCCATTCACTTTGATTCCCATCTTTGCATCCTCCAAAGACTCTTGAAATATGGCTTCCGAATAAATGTTAAATAAAAGAGGGGAAAGCACATATCCCTGTCGAACGACCCTTCTTATATGTATGGGTTTGGATATAGAATTGTCTATTTTTAACTGTGCCGTTTGATGCCGGTACAAGTTTTCAATGCATCTTATGCCTTTTTGATTTTCATTGATTATTCCGTATTAAATAAATTTTTCTACTAAATATCCAATATGGTAATTATGCGTGATATAACTATGATTAAATAACTTATGAAGTGAAAAAAATATATTTCAGGAATCTTCTGAAAGTTCTTCTTCTGATGAAGAGGTGTTTGACATTGAAGAATTGTCGTCGGATGAAGATGTGTTACAAATTCTAGATGAACGTATAAGGCCTAAAAATAAGAATTATCTTGAAGAAACGGTGTCAAGTTACAACGATTGTGAATTTATTGAACATTTTCGTGTTGGCCTGCTGTTGCTGAAGATATTGCGAATCACTTCAGACATTCACATTACTTTCATTACCAAGCGGGAGGCAATGGAAAGCTTGGGGAATATGAACAAACACTAATAAACTTATGGTTCCTTGGTCACCAGACTGCATATTTCAGAGATATAACTGATAGATTCGATATTGCCATCAGCACTTTTTTAAATTAATTAGAAAGTTAACACATTTCCTGAGCAATATGGCCCCTCAAGTAATTAAATGGCCATCAGGTGAAGAGAAAATAGAAATTGAGAGAAACTTTAGGCAAAACAATTTTCCAGGTGTTATTGAAGTAATTGATGGGAGCCACATTAAAATAAACAGACCAACAAATGATCCAGACTCATGCTTAAACAGAAAACATTATTATTATATTCAGGTAATTACATACTAATACATATCCTATAACCTTAAAAACTGACTAGAATTTTTATATATATTTTTAGTTGTAAGTAGTTTGTGACCACCAAAGAAAAATAAGACATCTATTTGTTGGTTATCCAGGATCAGTACATGACAGCAGAGTTTTCAGAACTTCACCGTTAGCCGAGACTATAGTTGTAAAGTGCGCAGATTATTTCATTTTAGGGGATAGTGGTTATCCATGTTTGCCCAATCTCCTAACACCTTGTAAAGATAGAGGTAACTTAACAAGAAGACAGCTAAATTACAATATGAAACTAAGCAGAAATAGGTATGTAGTTAAACACTGTTTTGGTCCACTTAAGCAGAGATTCCGGCAGTTCTACTATGTAAAATTAAGAGCTGTACCAGATATAATATATTTTATAAGAGCATGTTGTGTTCTTCATAATATGAAAATCGAAGACCAACTTGATTATGAGGCAGAAAATATTGATGAAAATATTTTACCTTTTAATTTGGACATCGCAAGAGAATCACGCAGACATAAATGGAATGGAACAAAGAAATGAAGTCTTGAATTTGTTACATATGTAAATGAATGATGTCCATTAGAATTTTTTTTATTTTTTTTATATTATTTGAAGAGATGTTTGAATCTCTTGGCTATAGACTGTAAAACATGTATTATTTAAAGTGTGTTGTATTTAAAACATCTTTTTAAGTTTTAGAGTTAATATATGTATATTCATTTTATTTGTTAAACATTCAATTTGTACGAAATAAAAATATATCTATGATGTTTTTTTATTAAAAAAACCTATTACAAACTTAACCTGAAATTTACTTTGCTAAAAATTAAAGTATTTCATTAGGTAAAGATACTTTTGATATAATACTAAATATTTGCGAAGAATTTCGTTCGTCTTCTCTCTCAGTTTATTTTGTTTTCTTATTTCTGAAAGTCTTTTTGCTTGAAATAGTTTCTTTGTTTTGTTTTTGAAGTTATACTTCAATACGCGCGCTCCACGTTGGAAATTTGTATGGAAGTGAATCTGTGAAATCATTACATATGTGAGATAATGATTAAGAGAGAAACAGAAGATATATTTTCTCTCTCTTCCTCTCTCGAATATAAAAATGTTCCTTTTGTATATATATTTAATATTATATATATATATATATATATATATATATATATATATATATATTTAATATTATATATATATATATATATATATATATATAAAATATTTATTAATATTATTATTTATGTGATATGATTTGTATTATTTAGTAAATGTTCATAATTATATTAGTCTTTTGTATTTCAAAATAATAATCTCAATAAATCACTGTTTGACCCAGAACTGTCAATTTTGAAATCCGTTTGTGTCATGTCCTCGGTAGTATAGTAATCAGTATCCTTGCCTGTCACGCGGGAGACCGGGGTTCGATTCCCAGTCGGGGAGGACTTTTTTATTAATATTATTACATGATAAATTAAACATATGCGTAAGTAGAAAAGTTATGTATATTATTGTCATTTTTAAATACTTATGAATATTGCATTTTAATTTGTATTGTATTATTATATTAAATTATGTTACACTATATTGTAGTGTATTTTTTATGTATATTATTGTCATTTTTAAATACTTATGAATATTGCATTTTAATTTGTATTGTATTATTAGATTGAATTATGTTGCAGTGTATTGTATTGTATTTTTATATTAATAACAAAATAAACAATGAATTTTACTGCAGAGTATGTGTAAAAAAATTTTTGCATTCAACTCCTTTCATACATATATGAAAATAAAAATATATATTTTTATCAAAATATTGATTCAATTCTTCATTTACTATACTCCTATTACAGGTCAAATGTTTATTAATTGTTAGTAAGTTGTTATTAATTCTGTTTCTCTTTCTGCTATGTGTTACCTATAGCATTACGTATGTAATGATTGTGCAGATTGACTCCCAAATAAATTTATAACTGCGAATGCGTGTATAGAAGTGTAACTTCTACCGGCAGTCCTACTGGACTGCCACACCCATTTTTTTTTCATCACTTCAAATTTTTTTTTGTGACTTTTTAACATTTCTGTATAAAATTCCTTTTTGTCTTCACACATTTTTTAAAGAATATTGTAAATTGGTTTCTCTCTTTTTCTTTTAAGTGATGATGGTGTAGAATTAAGAACATTGCCTTTAACTGTTGCTACATCTGCAGGCTTTTTATCTACGTGATGTGCAACTGTTTCGTTAGATAACAGCAATTCAGGATTGACATTTCTTTTTTCCCAAATATCTCATCCAGTTCATTACTATATTCAAATGTTTTGCGACCTCTTCCCGTTTTTTACTCTTATCTATATATATATATATATATATATATATATATTTCTTATATATTTTTTCAATTACTTGCCATCTATTTTCGCAGTGACATGCATTCAAACTAACCTTATGTAAGTCATTTAGTTGCTTTGCTACCTTTGCCCACATTATTTTCATGGATTTCACTTGGAAACTCCGTACCCTATCTCTGTATTTTTTATAAAAATCTATCAATGACTGTCTGGTTGTGGGTCCAAGATATACTGACTGAAACACTTGTTGATGGGCTTTAGTTTACAATTATAAACTCCTGAAAATCTGAAACAATTATTTTGTGAAACTTTCACTTTAGACGAAAGTATTGTTTTGAAAAAAAGTAAGTAGTACTTTCCTTCCATAGGTATAAGAAATATATTTGTTTAATTAAAAAATTATTAATCTCGATACTAACCAAAAATGTTAGGTTAGGTTAGATTAATTTAATTTAGCAAATCTTTTGTGCAGCATAAATTTTGACTACGGTCAAGCAATCTAATTTCACGTCTGCGCAGAGTGCATAGTTTACAAACGGTAAGCAAACCACTCAGAGACAAACCTATTACAATTCTCAGCCTAGAATAATAAAAATAAACAACACGAACATTAAATCATTAAAATATATTAACCAAATGGCAAAATATTTGGTTGGTTTAGAAAAATTTTGCTGGTAAGGTGAAACTTTATCAGTGACTTTTCAGTGATTTTTTAAAATACAGTTCGATAACTGATCGATGAAAAAGTTTTGTTAGTCAAACAAAATCAAAGAAAACCACTAATGGATAATTAAATTCTTTGCATATCGAATCAAATCTCTTTTGAGTTACCGCTTCAACAGCAAAGGCATCCAAGCGGTTTTAGCAATTAGCTCTAGGATGCGGTGTGTTTGAAAACACCTACTTGATGAAAATATTTAATTATTGTTATCTTTTGCTTGGATTTAGATAAAATTCTATAGTTAAAACATTCATGTATGTCTTCTTGATGCAAAATACTAATTCCAAACCAATATTATTATTATGCATATTACAACAAATAATACTATTATTGCGCTGTCAATTTTATATTTCGTGTTGAGTATTTAATCGACAATCATTCTTAATTTAACTCTCTAGAGATTAACACTGCGGTAACGTGTTTTTTCTATAAATTTTATTAGTGAAACTTCATATTATTAAGTTTCACTAATAAAATTTATAGAAAAAACATATTTATCTACTTTATATAAGCATGAGAGTACTTACTAACAGCTATCCTATTTGACTTTAGAGAGACCTGTCTAACAGTATAACTTTGGAGTTATACTGTTAGAGCTTTGCATCAAATTGTAGGTATATTTCTGTATCATATTATTTTGTGTTATTTAATATTATCAATTTTATTTCTGGATAATATCACAAACATTTCTTCAAGCTTGAAAGTCGTAATCAAAGCATATATTTAACTAGCAACTTCTATTTGATTTTTCGTACGTAATCTTAAATCAGAATCCAATTAAACCATATAGAGCATTGATACAATTTTAAAGGACGCAAGTGCTAGTTCATGTTGGGCAGTTAAAAGGAAAGAAGAATAGAAAGCATGTTCAAATAAAATATGATTTCTTCAATAGAATAAAAATGAAAAAAGATAACTGGAAAGTTAAAAAAAAATTAAATTTACTCTGGACTGGTTGACAATAACAACATAATCATTGTTAAGGATAAAAAAAGAGTAGCAAATATATTATCATCAGATATATAGTTCTATATAGATCTATAGTTTAGGGAAACAAAGGAGACAGTCGCACGGATTCTTTCAGAAAAGTTAAGTAACATGGAGCAAACATATTATGATCCAGAAGAATCACTCCAGAAATATGTGAAACCTTTAACAAGATCAGAGAAGAACATCTAATCGAAAATAAAGAGAAGAGGAAAAGTTGGATGAATTATTATACTGCAACTCATGGAAGAAAGAAGAAAATCAAAGAACAACAACAGAATGTACAAAATTATTCAGAGACAAATGAGAACCGAAATACGAAAGGCAAAAAAAATTGTTAAAAACGCAGTGTGAAGAGATGGAGTTGTTGGAACAAAAAGACGATGCATTTAATATGCATAAAAAGGTAAAACAAGCGGCTGGTCTTCAAAAATCCAACACTGCTAGCAAACTGCAAGATCAACAGGGGAACATCATCACAGATAAAAATGAAGAAATATGCATATGTGCCAAATACATACAAGAATTCTTTGATGATGAATAGGTCCGAACAACCTCCGTCCTACTGTGTAATGACCACTTACCAATCACATCAAATGAAGTGGAAAAATCAATATCACAACTAAAAGATGGCGACGGAACTCAACGATTAACAAAAATATTCAATGACATATATTTAAACGGAGTAATACCAAGATCATGGCCGAAGTCAACGTTTATTGCTCTACCAAAGAAAACAAAATCCGTATCCTGCAATGATTTCCGGACCATCAGCTTAATGAGCCACATTTTAAAGTTATTTCTAAAAATCATGCATCAAAGGATATGTAGACTATGCGAAAAAAAAATCAGCCGTACACAGTTTGGTTTTCGGAACGCAGTGGGTACGAGAGAGGCTGTCTTTAGCATTCAAGTGCTATTTCAAGGATGTAGAGATGTGAATTGCGATATGTATGCATGTTTCATTGATTACCATAAAGCATTTGATATAGTAAAACACGACAAGCTGATGGAGATATAAACAAGTATTGGAATAAACACCTGTGATAAAAGAATAATTAGCAATCTTTCTATCTACGTCTACCGTACAGAGGCAGGAGAATCCGATGATATCGAAATCAAACGTAGTGTCCGACAGGGATGTATGCTATCACCCTTGCTGTTTAACATATACTCTAAGGAAATCTTTCAAGAAGCAGTAGAAGATGTTCAAGCTGGAATTCGAAATAACGGAGAATGTATCAATAACATCAGATATACGCATGACACGGTGGTATTCGCTGACAGTTATAAAGCCCTCCAGGAGTTAATGAATAGAATCACAGAAGTGAGTCAAAAATATGGACTTTCACTGAACATTAAGAAAACAAAATGTATGATGATCTCTGAGAAGGAACAGCAAATTGAAAGAATTAGTGTGAATGGTCAACCAATAGAAAGAGTAAAAACATACACTTACCTTGGTACGAATGTTAATAAAAATGGAGACTATCTCCTAGAAATAAAATCTAGGATAGAGAAAGCAAGATCTGCATTTCAAAAAATGGCTAAGCTATTCAAATGCCACGATTTATCAGTACCCATAAAAATCAGTTTGATGGATAATTAGGATGAAAAATATGAAACTACACTTTATCAAGATTGTATTAACAGTTCAAAAATCATAAAATCAGAGCTAGAATAAGCGAGAAAAAGATATGAAACCTGGAAAGCCGGTCAGCATAAAGCGCCAATCGGATTGTTAAATCTGCTAGACAAAGATAATATAAAAATGTTTAATGGTGTAGTGTATATTGGTTATTCAATGCTAATATCGAGGTGATTGACTTGTTCTGGACAAGATCTACATACATTTATCACAATCCCTAAAAAACCTAAAGCAAAAAATGCTCACAATACCTATTAATTAACCTGATTGATAAGTGTGTAATCAATTTTCTGAAAATTACACGATAGAATTAGACATAAATTTAAAGAAACCCTTGACACAGTGTTTGGTTTATGAATTTTAATTAAGGCTGTTTGCGCTAAAAGTGCTGTTGTAAAAAGTCGTAATAAGGAAAATATGTTTTTCCTTAAAGTAATGGAGATACTAAAAAATATAGGAATTGATGAAAAATATAAAAATTGAGGCTTTCTATTTTTAATTCTATAAACTGAAAAACATTCTATATATGATAGGGAGTAAAACATTCAATACAAAGTGGTACTTGTACTACTAGTAGACTACTAGAACGCATCTATTTCTCCCAGCTTTTTCAATTGGAAGATGATTACCAATATTACTCTAAACTTTTTAAATCCGGCCTTCTTATTTTGTTCTTTGTGCGATGATTCTTATCTATCTCCACTAATTAGCAATACTGCCACCTCGATATCAAAATCAATGCATGTTATTTTCATATTTAAAGAGTCAGTGTAAATGATGAAGCTGCTGAAGACTGAAGTGATAAAGAATCGAAAAAGAAACCGTTTTCCACTATTTGGTACTCCTTTTGTCTAAGTCATAGAGAGTAATTATTTGATCAGCGTAATCGAAGCCGCCCATATATTAATTTAAAAAAAAAATGTTATATCTGGATAACTACATACTTTTAGATGGCCATTTTTCAGATCTCGTTTTATAAATTGGGTTGTGCTATTATTCAAACTGCGCATGACTAGTACATCCTTAATGTCTTTGCCTTCTTATAATATATCCTCTTTTTAAACAAGCATATTGCATTTACCTCTTTTTGAGCGGCCTTTTTTTCCCTGGGCCCGTTTGATCAAGAAGATCTCCATTATCACTAAAGCTGAAGCTTATTGTTTTTGCTGCCCATTGTTGTTTCGTACACCTAGTCTAGAATTTTTGTACCCTGTAGAAGTTTGTACAGGTCTTCTGCTTGGTGTGTCCTAAATATACCAGGGTCTCCCCTTGGTTGCCCATATAGTTTTTGTTTTTAACGGTGCAGCGCCTGGCAATCGCATAATATATGTTTAACAGTTTCTAGTTCCTTATCTGCAGTTAAGGTCTCCATTGTAAATGTCTTTTTTATTCAGCAATTCTCTTACTGGTGCATGTTGATCAACATTCCTGTTACTATTTTCAGTTTGTCCCTACCCATATGAAGCAGTTCCCCCTTTTCTTTTTCTACATGGTCCACCAATGAAGATATTTTAATGTTTGTTTTGGAATTCTCTCCCAATATCGCTAATGACTCTTTCTTATCCAGTCCTCTACAGCCCTACGAACTGCAGCCTTTGGTATTCCCAGAGTTACAGCCGGTTCATTTAATTCGTTCGATCCCCTTTTTGCAAGTTGATCTGTGCCTTCTGTTGATTCTGTTTCTTTTCCGCTCTATAGTGTATTTTTATGTATGAGAGAGTAATAAAACAATAAATTATGTATGCAAATCCCTAAACTGTTGATACGGGTGACTCAATGAAAAACAGATATTTGTCAACAAGTTTACAGAAGTATATAGGAAAACAATTTTAAATTGAGTATGCCACCAGGTATAAAGGTTGGAGCAGAATAGAATACAATAGTTGTGAGGGTTACTAATCCCTAAATAAGGTTGCCAGTGTCGGAGTGATGGAGGTTAACAGGTACTAATGAATTTGCAAGAAATGTAAGATGTTTATTTTATTGGTTATATATAACCAATAAAAGTTTAATAAGTACCTACCTATTTGCAAAATAAAGTTTAATTCTTTAGATAAAATAAAACGTTTTATTTTATCTATTTGCAAAATAAAGTTTAATTCTTTGCCTATTTGCGAAATAAAGTTTAATTCTTTAGATAAAATAAAACGTTTTATTTTATCTGAAATGAGTGCATTCCACGAAGTAAGGGTTTCAACAATCAAACATTTAATTCTTTAATTCCAGGAATCTACGACAGTAATTGACTAGATAATTACCTTCTAAACTTATTCCACAGAAAATGTGATAGTGGGTTTTTCCATTTTGTATATAGGAAGGTTCAAGTGGCGTATTCAAAATTCTTAACAGTTCACTAAAAGTAGGTACTTCAGTTGCAAGGTGCAGTTTATTGTGTATACTAGTGTTATGGAAAATTTGAAAGTGCCGTGTAAACGCCGAAAAATTGGTCCTCTAACAGTTAATGAAAAAACATTAATATTTAATTGTTTTAAATCATTTACAGACAAACGTTTATGTGAAAGTGTTGATGAGACCGTTGAGTTAGTTAGCAGTACACTTGGTGTTGGGAAATCTACGATTTACAGAGTTATTAAAGAAGAGAAATGTGGTAGTTTTCAAATGCCACGTAATGCTCCAGGGAAACCAAAATTTCAAATAGAATATCATTTTAAAGAAGGACTTCGACGGAAAGTGCATGAATTCTTCTTTAGACAAGAATTTCCAACATTGGATAAAGTTCTTGTCTCAGTTCGAGATGATAAGGATTACCCAAAAATGAGTCGAAGTACGTTATGGAAACTTTTAAAAGAAATAGGCTTCCGCTGGAAAAAGAATCCCAGAAAGTCTATTTTATTAGAAAGAAGCGATATTGTCATATGGAGAAGACATTTTCTAAGAACCATAAAGGAAACGAGAAACCAAAAAAGAAAAATATTTTATCTTGATGAAACATGGATCAACGAGGGTCATACACCAAATAAATTTTGGCAGGATGAAACTGTTACAAGTCAAAGGCACGCTTTTGTAAATAACTTATCTACTGGTTTAAACCCACCACCAGGAAAGGGCCGCAGGCTGATAATAGTACACATTGGCAGTTCAGACGGTTTTGTTGAAGGTGGTTTATTAACTTTTGAATCAACTCGTACCGGTGACTACCATGAAGACATGAACGCTGATGTCTTTCAAGAATGGTTCTAACAAATGATAGATCTTCTTCCTAAGAACTGTGTAATAGTAATGGATAATACAAGTTATCACTCCAGACTTATAGAAGGACTGCCCACAACCAAGTGGTTAAAAAAAGACTTGCAGAATTGGCTGAGTTCAAAAAATATTACGTACCATCCCGGATCTATAAGAAAGGAACTTTATTCGTTGTGTGCCCTTCATAAAGAAAAATTTTAAAAATACGAAATTGATGAAATTGCCAAAAATCGTGGAATGACAGTACTTAGATCCCCACCATATCATTGTGAATTAAAACCGATTGAACTGGTATGGGCACAGATAAAGAGTGAAGTTTCAAGAAAAAATACCACTTTTAAAATTCATGATGTTAAACAGTTGTTTTTGGAGGCCGTAAATAATGTAAAACCTGAAAACTGGGAAAAGGCAGTAAATCACACTATTAAAGAAGAGGAAAAAATGTGGAAGCTGGACAATATTACTGATAAAATGATCGAGCCAGTTATTATAAATCTTGGTTCTGAAAGTTCATCTTCTGAATCTGATTTGGATTTGTAACAAGTAGCTGTAAGTTTTATATTAATATTTTTATTCATCTATTTAACATACCTTAGACGGTTTTAAAAACTCTTTTTCTCTTTTGTAATTTTTAAAAATTAAAAAAAATGTGAATTTTTTAAAACCCTTTTTAATGTAGGCCAGTCAGTTCTAATATAGTGTGTGATAAAAGAGGTCACTTTTGTTTACATACACATAACACTTTATAACACTGAAATAATTCATTTATTTTTTACAATTATTCAAAGTAATTTTTCAATTAATCTTGAGCACGCCCATGGAGTGGTCGGAGCTACCAGTTAAAATTATGCTAATTACTCTCTCGTTCATAAAAATAAACTATAGATGTTTGTATCATACACGTAGCCAGTGTTGGAGTGTCAGTAGCCAGAAAGAACTTTTTCTATATATAACATACTTTTGATGCATCATTTGGTTTTTTGGGTTCATTGTAATATAATTTAGACATAAGCAGTAATAACCGATCCCTGGATATTGCTTCTTTTATGGATGTATTGCCTAAAGACTTTAGTTTGCAAACAAACAACATTGTTGTTTTGAAAATTATAAGGGCATATCCTAAAACAACTTTGACTTCGCCTGGAGATGTTCCTTGAGTATTCCTCTTTTTTAGTTGTTTAAATTGCTGATCCAATCGAAACTTCGATCTGAGCATTTATAGTCTAAATCGACGTTGTTATCACTGTCGTTAAACGGATCTTATGGCTCCTCCAAATCAGATAAATTTTCGACTATATCTTCCAATTATTTTTGCGTGACTCATCGATTCATCCTGAAACGCAATAGATAATGTTATTTTAGAAAACACTGCTGGAATAAATATATTATCTGATTCATTACTGTTGGGATATATCAATCCCAGAAAGCAAATATTTCAGCATATATACTGTACACTACATCTCATCCCAATACATTTTAGAGCCCCCTTTAGCCATGCAGTATTTTTTAAATTATTCTTGGGATCTATGTGAACCCGAAGTATTGAATGTGTTAAACAGTGTTTAAATCCTCAAGATTGTTTAATTTATACTTAAAAAAATTGTTCAAAAAAGCACTTGAAAGTCAATCAAATGGAACAAAAAGAAATCAGGAATTAGTAAATGTACAAAATGTACAAACGAATAATACAAGAATTCCATAAGACAGCGCAGAGAGCCCTTAAATTAGGCTAAATCGTTTCAAAATGTGAAAATCAAATACAAGATCGAAGGGGTATCGAGATTAAAGAAGTTTCTTAACTGAAAACATTCGACACCGAAATACAAAACACATGTCAACTTTTTTTATATGGCAGATCTGATTATGAAAGATAAAGAAGAAAAATACTTGTTACAGATATGGGAATACTTTAATAAATGGATATTCACCATCTAATTCAGGGATATCGCTAGTTTATAATTACTATGAGACTGATCCTAACACACTACGTTGTGGTATACCTGCATTGATTTTTTTTTATTTGCGAGTATGCTTCTTTTTGTTTAACCCTAAAAACTCTATCCAAAATGTATGATTCCAATAATTGTGTATTTTCTTGGCAAAGTATTGTTTAATTTATATTTAAGTCCTTCGTGCAATCCTTTTTCAAAAGCTTGCGAAACGTCGAGCAAAACAACTGCGCAAACTTGCTTTTTTCATTATATCCATTTAGTGGAATTATAGATATTTCTTAAAGTTTCGTAAAAAATAACGAGGAATACTTTAATAACGATACAAATGATCTTTAGACAGAAGTAAAGATTTATGATAAAGATAATTAAATATCATCTTATAATAAACTATGTAAAGGCTAAGAACGCATAACTGTAGAAGATCAACACAGCGCAGTTTATATAAATCTTTTAACATTATAGTAAAAAGAAATCTGTTTTCATTTCCAAATTCTTTAATCTGCCTTAAATACTGTAATCATAAGTGTCTTATATCGTGTTTTTTCATTAAAAGTTTTCAATTACTTGCTGTTTTTGTCCAACACAATCCAAGATTCTCAATTTTCAAACGTATACTTTCTTTACCTCCTTTATACTCAAATTCTTCAACAAATCTTTTGAATTTTTTTTACAGTCGATACTTATTTTTCAGATATATCAAGAATTCATAACCTACCGACCTAACACACTTCATTTAATTGTTTGTAATTTTATTTTTGAAGATTGTTTCCGAATCTGATTAGGATATATTTCCTGCTTCAATTTCGCGGCCCAATGCAATATTTTGGATGTTACGCACATAAACTACTGAAAATGCAACCCAAAAATCTCAGAATATTGACTATTCTTTTTATTAGAATACTTATTAAATTATCTATTATACTAGCCACACGTTCTTGTACTTTTGTAAAGTCAATAAGGGGTTTACTAGTAGCTGCTTCGTTTTGAGCGTATTTTAAGATTGAGTGGATTAATTCCCGAGATTGAGCATTAAAAATTTATCGTTTCACTTTGTACTGTTGTTCCATTGTTAGATTAAATAAAGAATTACCATATTCAAGATAACTATTATTAAAACTTCTACAGAAGCTTCTACAGTGAAACTATTAACATAAGCAGCTCAGTGGTTCTAGACCAACTGAGCACTGACTCTGTACCGTCATTTGAAACCTGCTAGTGCGCACAGTATGTTCACGTCTATTCTTATTTTGGTTCTAGTGTACACAGTACAACGAATTATAATCTATTGATCGCTTATCCTGAAAATAATTTTGTTAAAAAAGTAGGTACACGAAAGAAGTGCCGTTTCCTTGTGATAAAGGAAAGTGTTTGGGTGAAGTAATAAAACATGGACTTCATCTTCTTTTATCTGGATAAGTTTGTTATAGTTTTTAACTTTAAAATACTGTGTTTTTATATTTAATGTAAAATAATTGCACTTCTAACATTTTTCTACCGTACTAAAACATCTTTTGATGTGAAAATAAACGGACCCATAACATTTTAACTCGATAACTCCATTATTACTAATAAATGAACATTTTAAAATTAAATACTAGATACTAAAATAATCGTATTTTAAATTAAAATTATGATTAATTCCTATCAACTATACTAGATAACCTAGGTGTGCCACAAGAAAACATTTTCAGAACTACGACTATATTTCACACATTTCATATGGAACTCCGACTCTCTTTATACTCGTATGACAAATGTATAAATGAGTCCATTTTTATTTTATTATTATTATTATTATTTTACTTTTTCTTTTGCTTACGTAATTTCATTTTTTTTTTGCTAAACTTCACACCAGTTGACTTTCCATATTTCTGTCAGCTGTCAGTATCTTCTATTATCATGCTTTTTAGAAATACCAGTTATACACAATTTTGGTACAGCTGATTTTATTCTGTATCTGATTTTCAATATTTCCATTAGTGATTAATGATTAATTTATCAAGCCGGCTGATAGGTTTTCTATACCTATTTCTTATTTTTCTTAGGTTTTCTTAATTTGCTTATCCTCAAGCCAAGATTACGATATATCTATGAATTTGGTTTGCTTTGCTTTTTAGAGATATTTTCACACACATAAGTCGTTTGAGTTTTATGGATTTACTTTCATTTACGCATTTTGCATTTTATTCTGAGATCTTGATCTTCCTCTATTTCCCTTTGTATTTCAATCGATGCTTATAGCACCGAAAAAATTGAATTTTCAATGTAACTACTTTAACATCTTCTGTATCTGCCATTTCTTTCTGCCTTTTATTTCTTTTTCCATTTTTTATCGTGATGGTAGATTTTAGTTGCAAATATATTTTTTCACTTCTGCTTTCTCGTGTTATAATATTATATTATAAGATTATTAATAAAAATTTTAATATGTTTAATACTTATCCAAGAATATCTTTTAATATTACCAAAATTAAGATATTCGTCAGTATACTTAGAATAAACTTGTATGACCTTGCACATCTCATAAATGCGCTAGACAATCAACATTCAGACCCAGACACACTGAACCCGTTTAAGAGAGGTTGAATTGTTGGTTAGATGGTCGAAGGTCTTGGTGAAACAGGACCGTACTTTAGGTACCAACAACCGTTAAATATTTTTTCCTTTTTATATTGCAGGGATAATGTTAAATGATTTCCAAAAATCGAAACTTTTATTGTGTAACTTTTATTTTCAATAATAAACCTTCGAATTATGAATGAAATACTTTTTTTTTAGGAAAATGTTTAGAAAATATAAGAAGGGATAAATTTATATGTTGCTATAATTCGCAATTTTTGTCTGGCTATTCTTCTGTTTTGTTCCTTTGGATTATATACCAATATTTGTGTTTGCCTGTTTTTTCCCTTGCTTCTATGTCTTCCAGTTTTATTATTTCGTGTATAATTGCGTTTAATGTTATTTTTTCTTCTTCTTGCTATTACTGTATTCTGGAAACTGTGCTATTTCAATATCGAAGAGATTTCTTTAGTTATATTCTCATTTCGTCAACAGCTACTGTATCCATCGTCGGATGTAAGCCTCCCTTAGGTGTGTCCATTAATTTCTGTTTGTTGTTTTTTTGCATCCATTCGTGACCAGACATTCGCTTGATTTCGTCAGTCCATCTGGTTTGAGGTGTGCCTTACTTCTCCTGTTTGCTCTTGGTCGCCATTCAGTAATTCGCTTCGTCCAACGGTTGTCTTCCATTCTTCCTATGTGTCCTGCCCAGTTCCATTTTAACAAGGCAATCCTTTGGATTACATCTGTAACTTTTGTTCGTCTTCTATTTCTTCATTGGACTTGCGATAACTGAGCTTAATGTCACTTTGAATTTCTGGACTACATATGTTGTTTTTATAAGCCCATGTTTCACTTCCATATGTCAGTACCGGCTACACGTACTGATCGAAAGTTTTTGCTTTTAAAGTATTTGTTAAGTTTAATTTAAATACTGTTTGTAATATTCCAAATGCTGCCCATGCTAAGGAACATCTTCTAGTTAAATCAGCCTTTAATTTAAGCTTTGTTAATTCGATTTTTTGACCTAAGTATATATACGACTCAACCGTTTCTATATTATTATTGTCTACAGTTATATCGTCAGTTATATCTAGAGATTCGTTTGTTAGATATTTAGTTTTTGCTAGATTTATGTTTAGCTCTATTTCTTTTGATTTTGTATTTAGGTCTAATAGTATTTCCTGTAATTCTTCTTTATCTTTTGCTATTAACGCAACATCGTCGGCAAACCTCAGGTAACTCAGGTTTTCGCCGTCTATCGTCATTCCTTTATTTGCCAATTCTAAAATTTGGAACATATCGTCTAGAGCTAAAGTAAATAGCTTGGGTGAGATAGAATATCCTTGACTAACCCCGCTTTGTAGTTCTATCTTTTCTGTTTTTTCTTGCGATGTTGCATTGTAATATATATACTTAATGCTTTTTGTATATCGGTCATCTACTCTATTGTTGCTTAAGGCTTTAAGGATGGCCCAAATTTCTATGGAGTCAAATGCCTTCTCGTAATCTACCATAGCTACCCAGTTTGTTTGTTAGTCGCAATGTAATTATATTTACAAACAGCTTATACAAGACTGATAACAGGCTAACGGGTCTATAGTTTTCTAATATATATTTTTTTTCTTTTTAAATATTAACATTATAAGAGCATTTAACCAAGCTGTGGGTACTTCACATATTTCTATATGATTTTTAGCATTTTTATGATGTGTTGTCCGCCAAACTTCTAATACTATTCTGTTTTTCCCTGGAGCTTTTTTAATTCACACAGTGCTCATTGCGTTTTTTATTTGGCCTCTGTTATATCAGGTATACCTTTAGATCCAACATTTTTTACTATTAATCGCTGTTTTTCGTCTTTACCTGGTAGTGGTGTTGCTTTTGACTCGTATAATCGTAGGTAGTAGTTTTCTATCATGGTGTTTACTTTTTGAATTTTGTTAGTTTTCCTGATTTCATCATTAATAAGTTTTGTAATTAGATTTCTACCTTTGCTTGTTTTCTTCTTCCAGTCTCATGTGACTTTCTTTTCTTGTAGTATTTCATTTAACTGTGTTATTTTGTACTTCCTTATGTTTTTCCTAGACTTTTTCTTAATTATTTTGATAATTTCTGTTATTTCTATTTTACCAAGTGTTTGCTCTTGCCCAAGTTGTTGTCTATTAAGGTTAAGGTCCTCGTTGTAACATCCGGCCAGACCTGATCAATAATTCTTAGGCATATCACGATGTTAAAGTGATTCTTACAGAACTCTCGAAAGGTAAGGTTTGTGTTCTCCGTCACCTCGAAGCAACGCCGAAAAATATGCTTGGTGTACAATTTCTTAAAATTAGAAATCACCTGCTGATATATGGGCTGCAGGATAGGAGTGGTGTTGGGTGGTAGTTAGAGAACCTTTATAAACTTGAACTCTACGAATAAATTATTTTCAAGATTTGGTGGGTGAGCAGGGGCATTGTGGAGGACGAGAAGGGCTTGTATGGGTAGGTTATTTTACTGTAGATATTTTTTTAAAGAAGAGCCAAACATCAGGTTTATCCACTCCACAAAGAATTTCCTGGTGACTTACGTTTTGTGAAGACTTGCTGGGGATGTATCCTTTGGCTTTTATCAGTTCGGAAAACGTTTTGATGTAAATCTCAGCTGCTTTCACATCCGAACTTGCTACCTCACCTTGTCTGACGACGGAGTGAATGCTGGTCCTTTCCCTAAAGTTGTCAAACCAGTACCGACTGGCTTTAAACAAGTCTTCCAATTCTTCGTTTGTGGAAGTGTGTGGGATCTGCTTTAGCAAATCATCGTAAATCGCTCGTGCCTTCTCACATATGATGCTTCGTGTTAAGGTTTTTTCCTTGAAGCTGCTTCTCTGTCACCCGCATTATCAGTAGTTTTTCCATCTTATCATGGAGAGAGGTCTGGAGCTTAGAAATGATTATAACGCCCTTAGCTGGCGTTGTACTCTTTATGAACTCCTTCTGTTTACGCACAGTACATATCATTGATATGCTACGGCTGTACATCCTCCCCAAGTCAATTACTTGCACACCTTGCTTATGTTTTTCTATGATTCCACGTTTTAAACGTTTCGAATGTTTCGAGCAAACAACGCGAACCCAACTTATAAAAAGGCTGCGAAACGGGAAATACGCACACCAACATGCGGGGCGCGTTTTTTGCCTGGCGTTTACAAATTTTCTTCTTTTTGTCTTAATGTTAATTCTTATTCGTGTTCTTAACATTCTGAGATCGCTACCTATGTTTATCGTTGCATAATCTATAGTCGATTCACTTAGCTTGAGAATATTTTGAAATAGTCATTGTTGAAAACATTCAACATCAAAATTCCTATCACTCACTATTAATAGCTTAAATAAACTTAGTGTTGCAGACTCCTTTAATTGAAAAAAGAACTATACCAAACGTATAACTACGTATACTTAGGTCTTATCAAGCTAGACTAACCAAATCCAGTTGCTAAAATAGAAAGAACACAGTTAACATGGGCCGCTGTCAGTAAATTAGTATACATCCTGCAAAAGAGCTCAATTTCTATACCCTTAAGGAAAAAAGTGTATAACACTTGTATCTTCCTGTGTGTACCTGTGTGTATCTAGAGATAAGTGACGATATGAAGTCGATTAAAATACTAAAAACAACACAAATGGCTATTTTATGATAAATGCTTGCAGTTTCACTGAGGAACAAGATTAGATACACTGAAATAAGGCGGTACATGGTGGAAGAAAAAGTAAAATGAAATGGCGATGGGCCTGCCACATAGACAGATAAGATGATAACAGGTGGACACGGTTAAACCTGGAGTGGAGAGTAATACAAAAAAGAAGCAAAGGGATACCTCAAAACAGTTATATACACTACATAACTGTGGTGAGCAAACAGTTCATGAGATTGGCACACGACAGAAAAAGATGGAAGCAATTAGAGCTACATTCAGGAATGAATGGATAAAGGTTGACAAAGGGAAAGAAAGGGAGAGGGATAAACCTTTGATTGTTTGTTTTAATTGATAAAGTTTTATTTTGTTAATAAATTGCATATGAATCTTTTTTCCTTTTAAGTACTTTGCCAAGCACACATGCCATGAGCACGTGTGCTTGGTAATATAGCATATAGCACATTAATTTATTAGATAATTCGGGCCAAGTTTAGTAATTGAGTATAATAGATATTTTTCCTGTTATTTTTTGTTATAAGGCAGCATTTCAGAAGTGCGTGTAAATATTACCAAAAATGATTGTATTGATCCACAATGAATTCTCTCTTCAATATATATTAGGTTGTTTCAAATCTATACAATAGAATATAAAATACGCCCTATCGTTTCAACCGGCTCCTTATGCCAATACATGCGGATATCACATTGGATTCCATGTCAAAATATAGGCTGTACAGCTTTAATATTTTATTTGTTTTTCAAGAAAAAACTGTGTAACGTATAGTCATTATATGTATAGTATATCTGTCCAATACTCAGGTTAATACAGAAAGACGGTGTTAGATTTAATTTCAATGCAGGGCATCCGCCAGCCGCTTATACATAGTTCAACCTCATTAGGTATCATCAGAGGCTCATATGTCGCTCTGATGATACCTTATGAGGTTGAAATACGTATAAACGTATAAGCATTGAAATTAAATACAATACCGTCTTTTTTTAATCCAAGTAGGAAATCTTAGTATTTCTAGTGTTGTTACTTAGGTTAATATTTGATTCGACGTTCTTTGGTGTCTTGTTTTATGTTTGTATCTTTAATTAGGTTCTTTTATGGTCTTCTATTTTATCATCTGTTATTAGGTAAATTCTTTACCATACGTCTAGTCTCTGATTACTTGCATAGTATCTTCGTTTATCTTATCTGTATGCCCTTAGATTGAGTTTATAGCTTCTGTGAGGGGCTTTGACTACTTCACAAATACTGCTCGTTCTTGTTCTTATGATGGTGCGACTGGAAATTGTAACATTGAGTTGTTCATCTTAAATCTTCTGTGGTCACTTAAATGTGCCAGATTTTTCTTACTTATTTCAGTACGTTCTTTCATATCTGTAAATATGAACGATGAACATATGAAGAGGTTTCTTGTTAGTTTTAGAAACGCCAGATATCCAGAACATTAAAAATTTTATGTCCAACAAAATAGTTATTTTGTTCTTTTAGATTTTTTTCCTTTTTCGCTGTTGGGCATTTTTAAAAACTATTTTATACTCTATTTTTTTTTACCGATAATAATAATATAAGTATGTCTCAATGTATATTATAAGTGTCCTGTTTGTCGTGTTTTGCCGCTGTTAGCCTTTTCTTTTTGATAGTATCAGAATTGTTATGATTAATTAGAATTACTTTTTGAAAACGATTTCCGGAGTGGAAATGGAAACATCAAATAACAATTATAAAATGTAATTTTCATTACAATCAATTGTGTGTTAATCCCATATAAACATAATGTATAAATTGGGATTAATATTTATTTGAACATGGTTGTCACTAAAAATTGTGTTTCCAGTATCCTTTGTATTATGTTTTTCAATAACATCGGCAATTTTGTTCCTAATAACGTTTTTATGATAATTTTAGATAGTTTCTCATCGTGTGTTGTTTAGGTCGTGGTCCTCTATATTATATTACTGGAATTCTTTCAAATGCTTTCTTCTTTTGGTTACTTCTGTGGACATTGTCGTTATCACCTTCGTGTTTTTATCTTTATTTGTTGTTTTCTATGCCACTGCTCCATTTTTATATAGATCTTCTTTGTTCGTTGGCTTCTTACAAATGTTTTGTTGCGTCTTCTTAGTACCCTAAATATCAATATTCCAAGAAAGGATCATGGCCAAAGAGTTCACATCTACGACACGGTGTATGCCAATGGATAACAGATAACGTCTTATGAATATATAGAACGATAGTACAGGTGAAATAAGGTATAACCAAATAAACATCCGTAGATCAACTGAAAAGATAACATAAGGTTGCAGTTATTTCATTGACTATAGATTTGTTTGTATACCAAAGCACACACATATACATATATACACAAACACAAAATACACATACGCACCTATACCATACTTGATCAGAAAATTACAAGAAAGCCGCACCACAACAGGATTCATCATACGCTGAGAATTTTGCTGTGACTACTGCGCTTGCCACTCCCAAGGTGTAACATCATCGTGCTCAGGGGGTGTATAGTACTGGGAAAAATTTTTGCCTAAGCCATGCTCCAGAGGACTGGCGAACACTGGGGGATATAAAAATTTTAAGTGTTTCCAAATAAAAATCTAAAGGGAACGAGTGGAGAGGCCACCTCGGTCGCAGACTTTGTCTCTGCTCAAATAAGTCTCAATGAACCCAATCGGTTGAATCTTGTAGAGCATAGGTTTGATACCGCCTGGATACAAGGGCGCTGGGAATAACGGATACAAATAAAAATTCATTGGATTTTTCTGATGAGAGATATAAAAGGTCTGCCAACGACTTGTATGATACTTAATAAGCCAACTGGTTGCCGTACAACATGTCTAGAACAAACGGCTTTCAGAAGAAAAAACGCATGAAAGGAATCAGTATTTTTAGGGCAGATTTTAAATCAGTTGTAGTCTACCGTGACTAGTTTGTTGACGTTTCCAAATACAAAAAAAAAACGAATGTGCTTGAAATGTCAAAAGGTTTAAATTCTACTTGTAAGATAGATAAAATTACATAGAAATTACATCCTAGTACATTTTAGTATATTGTTATGGTATCTTATACTTAATTGTAATATTTTTTAATTTTTCTTAGGAAGAATAGAAGAATTTTCACTAAGTATATTAGTATTGTAAATAACCATAAGTATAACAATATTTTTGATAACTAATTGATTTAGTTATTGAAGCTTCTGTAACAATAGCTAAAACTAAATCTGTAAGAACATTAAATTGTAATTATTTCACGTTGAATGCTTTTGCGTATTTCACCTTGTAGTAGCAGTTATAGCTTCGTTGCACCTGCCTTTCTAAAAAAAATCTTCTTTCCGGACGATCCTGTTCTATCTCGTATAATTACACTTATGGCACAGGGGCGGTAAAAGCCCCTATGGACTGCGCAAAAATATCTTTGAATAACTGATCAATAATTAAAATATTTTCTTACGATTTTTTGTTCAGTGTTATTTTTAAAAACAACCAAAACATCTTAACAAAATATAAAATAATTTAAATGGATATTAGTTAATATTTAATAGATAATAAGTAAAATACAATAATACTTTGTCATACAAATTTAATTCTTTCATGTTATCTCATATCACAGACCAACGATAAAAAAAGTTGTTTACTAAAAATACATTATTCTTATGTCCTTTAGGGCGCGGAATCAAATAATATGATACTTTCTACGTTATAGTTAAATTTATTTAACCGACTCTTTCCAAGAACTGAGCAGCTTGTATATAGTTAAAATATAATTGAAAAATCAATTTGTCTATAAATAAATTTTCAAATTTGAATATTTTAATTTACAACTAGTCCCGTCGTAAAATACGTTTAAAAATACAATAGAAATATAAATGCTATATGTGTTATACTGGGTGATTCATTAATAATGTCCTATTTCTAAGTTGTGGATTCTAGACCTCTAAATATAATGATTCTGTCCAATATTTCTTATACAAATATTGCTAGTTTCCGAAATACAGGGTGTTTAATGTTGAAATATGGATTTCAATTTTCGCATTATGATTTCACAATTTCTTTTTAAAAATTGACAATTTTTCGTTTTTTTTTTGGCATAAGGATTGCTAATTTAGACTCTAATTTAGCATTTCTAATAAAAGGCACTAGTTACACTTAACTGTGTTTAGTAAATCAAAGCTTTTTTGTCGGGTAAAATATGGGTAAAATTATATGAAGAAAATGTGAATAGAAAAATTAATGTGAATGTAAAGAAATATGAATGTGAAAAAAATATGAAGAAGCGTTCAATTAAAAAAAAAGTTACTCTGTTTGACTCATATGATTCGGCGGGTTATCGAGTTATTTGCTTCTAAAAAGTCCAATGAATTTTTATTTTACGATAAAAAAATTTATTTTTCAACTGTTTAACAGTAACAAATTAAAAAAACAAAAAAAAACTTTTTTTTATACAATTCTTTTTACTCATGAAGCAACATTTTCAGACGAGGAATATTTTTAATTAGAAAAATAATCATTTGTGGGATTCTGAAAATCCTCATGCTACGAGAGAAGCCCATTTTCAGCACGACTTAAGATTAACATTTGGTGTGATGAAATATGTGACTACTTAAGAGGATCTTTTAAACTGCCAACCAATTTAAATTGACCTCTGTGTTTAGATTTTTTTCAAGTTTATGTACACCGATTACTTCGCCTTAACACAAAACATGTGGTTTTTGCACGACGGGGCACCACATTATTCTTTAAAAGTTCGTCAATACTTAAATTAACACTTTTCGCATCGATGGATTGATCATGGAAGTGAGTTTGCTTGGCCACCACAGAGTCCTGATTTCAATCCTTTGAATTTTTCAATTCGGTCACAAATAAATTCATTAGTTTACAAAAATAAATTAATTCTTTTTAAGAATTGCGAGAGAAAATAGAAGAAGCCGCGAATGAGATTAAAAATAATAGGCAAGGGTTATTTGATATTAAGAGATCTTTGCGAAACCGGATCATAAAGTGAATTGAAGTAAATGGTGGACATTTTGAACTTTTACTTTAAGTTTAAAGTTTAAAGTTTAAAGTTTAAGTTTAAAGTTTTTTGTTTTTTTCTTTAATTACTTTGATTTTTTATTGCCAATCATTTAGAGAATACAATTTTTTATTGAAAAATAAAAATTTAGTGGACTTTTTAGAAGCAAATAGTAGTAGTATTTAACGCTTCTTCATATTTTTCTATTATTTTACTCATAGTTTACCCTACAAAAAAAAATCTTTACTGATTTACTAAACACAACCATGTGTAACTAGCTCCCTCTATTAGCACTTATAAATTGGAGTCTAAATTACCAATCCTAATGCCAAAAAACGTAAAATTGTCAATTTTCAAATATAAACTGCAAAAACATACAAAGTTATTGCGAAATCACTTAGTATATAAAAAGTTTAAATATAATTTACAAGTTTACAAGAGAATTCAAAGATTTTGAACTTTTAGTCCTTATCATTTTTTACACAATGCATATTTCTCCAAAAGCTACACATCAATAGAAAGTTTTAATCTATTTTGACAATTTGCTATTGAATGAAAAAATGAAAGAAACTTTCTTTTTAATTGAGTTAAGAAGCAAGAAACAAATCGTTTTTTGTCCTTGCGGAATCAACAAGCACACAGCGGGCTAGTACTTATTGACATTATGCGTGCTAAATAAGCTATAGCTATGGCTATTTTAAAATTTCAATAACTGCGTGAAGCATGCCTAACATCGACAACGCAAAACATTTTAGATCGGTTTTAATGAGAAAGTTCAGTTGTTTTTAGGCATATTTCAAGTGCTTGATATTTGTTGCCAAAACTCAAAATCAAAATTTCATGTTATAGGTTTTAAAGATTAGATTCTAGCATTGAAAATTCCATACTTACCGGCCAATAGAATTTTATTGATGATATGAGAATCGTAAAAAATTGCAAAAATTGCGCAACGTTTATTTATTTAACACATTTATATAAACTGATTTATTTTACAGCAAAATACAAAAATTGCTTACGAAAGCTGCACTCGTCACCTTGAAAACACGCATTTTATTCAATAGATATTGAATTTGTACCGTCGAGTTAAAGAGAACGATTCATTCTACAGAAAAAGTTCAAATAAATATTTTTGTTCAAAATTATCTAATATGGTGCCATATTAATAGACCTATAATAAATAGTACATATTTTAAAATTATGCTTTTGTGACACGAACCTATAACACTTTTTTTAAGAATAATAGCGTATAAAAAACCACACAATAAACCTAGAGATATGATATGTTTCTCTCGGGTCTTCCAGATATTCATAATATACCTACTTAAATTTTTATTATTTATAATAATAATCTTTCAAGTTAAATCTTTTCGGAAATTTTGTAATATTGTATTATTTCTTTAGTAAAGTCAAATAAATAGTCTTTTATTAATAGCAGTTTGATACCTTCTCTGTTTAGTTTAAGAAGTTTAAGACATTTACCTTAAATATTTTTTAACCATTTACTATCTACATCAAACAAGCACTAAAACACAATATTATAAAATGGAAACACAGCAAAAATTTTGATTAATAAAAAAAAATGTAGTTCGGAAAATTTTTTATTCAATATTACAAAAATTAGGCTATTTACATCAAGACGATCTTGTACATCACATTGAAGTAATTTAAACTAATTTTAATATTTAATTGGCCAGCCCTTGTTTTTAATAACTAGTTCACATCTTTTGGGCATGGAATTTATTAATTTTTGCAGTTCCTCCATGGAAATACAGTCCCAAGCGTGTATTAGAGATTCGATTAATTTCGTTTTATTTGTGGGTTTGCTTTTGATATCCTTTGCCACAAATTCTCGATGGGATTGAGGTCCGGGGATTGCGCTGGCCAGTACATAGTACATCCTATCAATTTCATTACTCTCCATCCAAGCTTTAACCAATTTTGTTCTATGGCAAGGAGCATTATCATCGTCCTGAAAAATTAATTCTTCTTCAGAGACAACGTGTAGGCGACCAACTCCTCGAGCGGATATGCAAAATCATATCATAACGGAGGTTGGATGTTTAATTGTGGAAAGAACACATTTTGGAGAAAATTCTTCACCAGGAAATCTTCTGACGTAGGCATTTCCAGCATGATTATTAATATTGAAAGTGGATTCATCACTAAACAGTACACTCTGCCACTGCTCTGCTGTCCAGATTCGATGTTCCTTGGTCCATTTCAAACGGTGCAATCTTTGCTTTTCTGAAAGCAGTGGTTTCTTCCGTGCCTTACATCCTCTAAGTCCAAAACTAAGCAGTATTTTTCTCACAGTCGAAGTGCACACGCTTACACCTGTAGATTCAGACCACAGCTTCGTCAATTGGGTGGAATTAAGGCTTCTGTCTGCCAAACTTGTTCTTCTTAACGCAGCGTCATCCCGAACAGAAGTTTTCTTTGGTCGGCCACTACGCGGTCTGTCGTCGATTTTTCCTTGTTCAGCATACTTCTTAATGACTCTAATTACTGTAGATTGATTACATTTTACTGTGGATGCTATTTCGCGGATAGATTTGTCGTTTTTATGGTGAAAAATAATTTCAAAACGCTTTTCGTCCGATAATTTAGTTTGTTTGGCCTGGGATGACATTTTGAGCTTTTTATCTTTGACCTTTTTATCAAAAGTTTCTCATAATTGAATCCTGTTTATAAAAGCAGTTGAATAATCCAGAAATTGATATCCATTTTATTTAGAATATTTCGGCTACCTCAAATGATAAATTCATTATTGATCATAGGTACCATTACTGTATCTCAATCGTAGAAGTTTTGTTGATATACTTAGTCTGCTTTCAGGTGCCTTCTTCTAACAAAGGTTGACGATGATTTCTGCCTGTCTTTGGCCTTTCTTTTAATAACTCGAAATCTAAATATTTGATGTTTCATAACCACGTCAACTATCGCTTACATGGATCTTGTCTGCCTTCACTCTTCTATTCCATTATCAGCCTTAGGAAGTTATATATCTTGGACGTGTCTAAGATAATCTATTTTCGACTTTCTTACTATTCCTAAAAGTTTACGATCCATGCTCATTTGTTTAGACTTTTTTGTTTCTGACGTGGTCTATCCATAGAATCTTCTGCATGCGTCGAAATACCCTTATCTAAAGTGTTTCCATTCGTCGCATATTCTACCTTTAACGTCGATGCTTCCATGCCACATAGCATAACACATAACAATTCACCATATTGTATATCAAAGTAAATTAAAGATCATTTACAATAAAGGACCGCTGCGTTTTTAGGAAAGCGTTTCTGGTCTGTTCTACGCTGCTTTTTATCTTAATCTAGCGTATTATTCATTAGACAGCCAATGTATTTAAATCTGCCCACTGGCTCAATGTAATGCCCGTTAACCGATATATTTATTGAGGGAGGGTAAATCTTGTTTTTACAACATTGTAAATTTGTAAATCTTGTTCGTTGTCAACGATAAGTACAGTGTAGTTGGCATATCGGATGTGTGGTTGATGATTTTCCCATTGACTTCCCACCTTATATTTTCTCTGAATATAGATTAAATAGCAGAGAGAATAGAACGAAACCTTGTTTAACGCCTTCTTGAATATTTATGACTTTGGTTTCACCAGCCCCTGTTCTAGATTGTTCCTTTGTAAACATTTTATTAATTTTTATTGTTTTTTTATTAAAGGTTTTATTATAATCAATTAAGCATAAGCAGATGTATTTTGCTGATCCCGACACTTCCGCATTAATACGATGAAACTAAACAATGCTTCTTAGACTCTTTTTGAAGCCAAATTGTTCCGAGCCCATGTTTTCCTTTGCCAATTTCTATATATTCGGCTGTGAATAATTTTTAGAAATAATTTATGTGACTTAAGACTTATGGATCGGAATCACTGTATTTTTTTTTCATTTCTATTTTTTGCTTGTAGAAAAAACCATTACCTATGAATACGTAACAATAAAACACTGAAAACTTTGTTTTCAAAACTTCCACACTTCGGCTGATTGCCTTTCTCAAGTGATCTATTTTTGGCATGCGTTTACACTTTATAGTCTCTTATGAAATATTTTGAGGAGGGGAGAACTATTTGTCTCAAGTTGGTCATTCAGAATTATATATGTGTTTTTTAGTTTGTTGATTTCCATAGATTTTAACAAAGATAGCTTAAGGCCTTTATTTTGAATGTGAAGAATTTTAAATTCGTCATTAAAAGAATGATTATGATCTAGAAGGTGAAGTGCGTATGTAGAATCTGTTTTTCTATTATTGAAAGCCCTTTTATGTTCTGCTATTCGTTTATTAAAATTTCTACCAGTTTGTACTACCAGTTACCTAACAACTCCAGATTAATTTCATTTGACGTAAAAAATCTTTTTCCTAGTATCCCTCCTACAGAAACTTTTATTCTAGTAAAAAACCTTTTAGACCAAAATAGTACAAATCCAATCATTACATCTGAAATTTTACATGTTCTTGAAGTTTGCATAAACCAGGACTACTTTGAATTTAATAATGAAATATATACAAATAACAGTGCAGGACTTATAATGGGCAATCCTCTCAGCCCATTGCTATCAGATATTTTTATGGATCATCTAGAGACAAAGATTTCAAAACATCCCATATTTAAACAGTTTTTATATTGGTGGAGATTCGTAGACGACGTAGTGGTATGTTTCACAGGAACTAACAGGCAACTCGACCAATTTTTATCGTATATTAATTCACTTCATAGTCATATTGAATTTACAATAGAAACAGAACAAAATCAATCCATACATTTTTTAGATTTAAAAATTATCAGACTTAAAAACAAACATGACTTCTCCATATTTCATAAACCTACCCATACTGACACGACTATTCACAATCCATCATCCCATCCCACACAACATAAACTGGCAGCTTATCATAGTATGTTACATAGATTAACAGCAATTCCTATGTCAAAATACAATTTTGAGACAGAATTAAATATCATTAAGCAAATAGCAGTAAACAATGGATACAACGAACAAACAATTAATAAAATGTTAAATCAAAAACTACACAAGAAAGCCCTGAAATTAGTATTTCCACCACCAGAGAAAAAACCCAGTACCTTCTGCTCGATTACATATACAGGCAAAATATCAACAAAAATAGCCAAACACATAAATAAGAAAGGAATAACACTAGCTTTTAAAAGAAATAACAACCTAGGCAAATATATTAAAAACAACAAGAGCCAAAATAAAAAACACTTACACAGTGGTGTGTACAAACTTAAATGTGGCGACTGCCCAAAAACTTACATCGGTCAAACTGGTAGAAATTTTAATAAACGAATAGCAGAACATAAAAGGGCTTTCAATAATAGAAAAACAGATTCAGGCCTTAAGCTATCTTTGTTAGAATCTATGGAAATCAACAAATTAAAAAACACAGATATAATTCTGAATGACCAACTTGAGACAAACAGTTCTCCCCTCCTCAACCTATTTCATAAGAGACTATAAAGTGTAAACGCATGCCAAAAATAGATCACTTGAGAAAGGCAATCAGCCGAAACAGCTGTAGTGGTCAGAGTTTTGAAAACAAAGTTTTCAGTGTTTTATTGTTACATAAAATCAATTTCCATCAAGTAACGGTCGAATCCATGAATTATCTATGAATACACTAATAAAACTATAATTTACACAGATGGCTCTAAACCGAGCGTTGGAAAGTTAGGGTCTGCAGTGTACATTCCTTCCAATATCAAAACATTTAAAATAAAATTTCCTTCACATTACTCTATTTACACTGCAGAAACAGTAGCTATTAGGAAAGCTCCAGATTGGCTAGATCACGAAAATTCGAAAGATGCTGTGATCATCTCAGTATCTAAGTCAGTTCTTAGCGGGCTTAATAAAACTAAGTTACAAGACATGTGAGCTGATATGTAATATTAAATAAAAGTGAAAAATAAAGACGTAACATTTATTTGGGCAAAAAGTAACACCGGGATAAAATATAATGAAATAGTAGACGAGCTTGCTAAGGATTCTACTCATTCTGGTATTTATACAGAACAGATCTTATCAAATTTCTATATGGGGTCTATTTTTTATACTGCTATCCTTTATGACTTTCTTTTTATATAAAATATATTTGAAAACTTGTTAAAATTTGTGTTGTTTGTGTTTAATTCACACAAAAATAATTGTTGCATGATCTTTAGTATGCCACTCAAATATGTTTACTCATATTAATAATATTTTTTTTTATTTCAGATACTGCTGCCCCATATGTACTTTATAAAGATGGTATAGATAGGGCTCAAAGTCAGTGGGGACCACAAGATGCTTATCCACCTCCAATTCAACAATCAGCAGTATCGGGGGCCGGCAGTCCACAACAGGCTCTTGGCCCCACAGTACCGTTGGGCGTTGAGGCAGATACTGTTCCACCACGGGACCAAAGTTTGCCGTCACCTGCTCCCTCTCCGTATCCTGCAACACAAGCAGAACCAAGGGAGGATGACATTCCATCTGATCAACCCACAATGGATATGGAGCCAAGACCAGCATCTCAATGTTTTTCTACGGAACTTCAGCAGCAGCAGCAACAACAGGCGTACCAACAATATGCAAGAGCACCACCACCGGCAGCTCCGCCTCCTGTACCACCTCACATGTTGGGTGCAGGAAGTTTTTCAGCATTACAATATCTGAAGCAGCCAGGAGTGATGCTAACGAGTTTGGGAGCTGACACCAGTGGTCAACTTGATCAATATGCATCAAATATGCAAGACTTGCGAGCCGGTTCATTACCCGATGTAATACAACATCAACATGCAGGGCTAAAAAAAGTTTCTAATGGATTAAATGGAGAGTTACGGTTGTTTAAATGTCTAACGTGCGGGAAGGACTTTAAACAGAAGTCAACATTACTACAACATGAGAGGATTCACACAGATAGTAGACCTTATGGCTGTCCAGAATGCGGAAAACGGTTTCGACAACAGAGTCATCTTACACAGCACCTGAGGATTCACGCCAATGAAAAGCCGTATGCCTGCGTATACTGCGAAAGGACGTTCCGACAGAGAGCTATACTCAACCAGCATCTACGTATCCATTCCGGTGAGAAGCCCTATGAGTGCCCGGAGTGCGGGAAACACTTCCGGCAGAAGGCTATCCTCAACCAGCACGTCCGCACACACCAAGGCGAGCGCCCCGTTCCTTCATAGGCGGCGGCCACTCTCGCAGCCCCCCCGTGACCAGTCGCTATGCTTGTTGTGCCGCACGACGGGCGGTTAGAGTTGGTCTGCTGCACTTCCCCACACTCTTCTTAGATATCACTTTCTGTAGATTGCTAAACTGTTTTGAAAACTATAGATAGCTTGGGAAAGAATTCTCTTTGAAACTGTTTAACAAAGTAACAACGAAATAACATTTTTAAACTCGTACATTATCTTATAATATCATAAGATTAGCTTATTATAGAAAGAAATTGCAATCCGTATAGGGATCTGACAAACATCTCGGTTAAACAATTTTCTTAATTTGTATTATGTCTTGAATATTCCAAAATCACGTGAGTCATCATCCTTAGTTTTAAAAAAATTTAAATATGAAGCCATAGATTACTAAAAAGAAATATACGTGAGAATGAAATTTACGTTTAGTTTTTATTGATTTTATTTTTAATTGGATACTAAGATTATACTCAATCTGAACACTCAATTTAGAATTCCAATGAATACATAACGTTCACATGACGTAATGAATACATGTCAAAATAAACCTAAACTCAAATTTTGGTTAATTTATTTATGAAATACGTGAATGCTTTGACGCCAATCATTTAATTGTCATTATTTTGTGATTTTATTAGTTATTTTTCGTCTTTGGTCACGCATTGTTTATGCTCTTCTTCAACAGATTTATTTATGAAGGTGAAGGATTTTGTGGTTCTAGAAGGATTTTTTAAACACAGTTTATGTATTAAGTCTTTTCAAAATACAAAAAATTAGCGGATTTGCAGAAGTTTACCTTCCAAAGTTTTTGTTTAGTTAATAGGTATGATAGATTTCTGCATCTGTGATAACTCATCATTAAATTATATTCTTTGCTATAGGCTCAATAACTGGCTTTTAAAAATTGTATAGTCATTATCATGTTCTTCATCCATTTATTTTTCTTGAGAGTAGTATTTAAGTTTGTTCCGCATTATTCCCTTAGGTAATTATATGTCTTATTTATAAGGAAAAATTAAATTAAAGAAACAACACATACTACAGTGCCAAGATGGAAAATACATAACAGATTCAGAGAACAAAATAAGATTATGGTAAAAGTATGTATATATAAGAAATAAGAAAGAAGCCTAGCTTGACCATACGAAGAGAACGATTCCAATTTCGAAATGTGAAATAGAATATACTATTCTTCTTTTTCGTATGCCCCATCCTTTAAGGATATTGGCGATAAACACGGGCCATTTTACTCTGTCTACAGCAGTTCTATTGTTGTTTTTCCACGCAAATTTTTCAACTAGGACGTGCATCGTCTTCCCGATCCTCTTTTACCCTCCACTTTCCCTTGTATAACCAATTACTCATATTTTTCATTTCTTAGTATGTGACCAAAGTAGCTTATTTTTCTTGCCTTAATAGTAGTGAGTGCTCTTTTACTTGTATTATGGCTTTCTGATATCTGTATAAATTTGTAATGATTCAATCTTGTTTTTACTGACAATCATGATTCTTTTTTTTTTGGTGTCAGAGCCATTCCATAACTCTCGCAGTACTGCGTAGTACGATCATCCAAAATTTGCAGCCCTTTCCTGTCTGCAAGGCCATTTGTATCGTCTGCATATCTGAGATTATTCACTACTGTTCCGCTAATTGTTATGCCTTCATTGATGTCTTCTAGTTTCGCTTTAAACATATCTTCTGAGCACATATTAAAAAGTAGAGAAGATAGTACACATCGTTATCATACTCCTCTTCTTATAGGTACCTCTTTAGATTTTTGTTGGTCTACACGTATTGAGGCTTACTGATACCTATATAAATTTGTAATGATTCTCACATCCTGATCATCTAATTCTCTGTTCTGTAACATGTCTGCCAGCCGTCTGTATTGTATTTTGTCGAAGGCTTTGTCAAAGTCAATTAGACATATAAATACGTCACAGTTGATCTCTCCACAGGGTTTTATGGGTGTTTGTATGGTAAATAATGCCTCTTTAGTGCCAAATTTTTTTCTAAATCCCAGTTGGTTTCCTGTTATTCCATCGTCTAGATTTTTGTAGACACATTCATATATCACTTGCAAGAAGACTTAAAACATGGTTCATCAAGCGTTCTATATTCTTCACATTTCATTGCATTGAGTTTTTTGGGTATTGGAATGAACTCGGATACTAGTGATTCTTTCGGAATTTCCCCGGTATAGTAAATTTCATTGAATAATTTTACTGGTATATCAATGTGGCTCTCTGTTAGTAGTCTTAAGATTTCTGTAGGTATTTCATCAGGTCCCATAGCTTTATTATTTTTTACACGTTTTAGTGCTTTTTCAATTTCCTCTTTGGTAATTATAGGTTCAATTCTACCGCTTGGTTCTATTGTCTCCATTCTTTCGTCGTCTTCAATAGCTCTTATATATATTTTTCCCATCTATTTAATTTCTCGACAATTTCAATTAACATTTTGTTGTTTTTGTCCAGTATATTTTTAATACCTGTTTTTTGTATATGCCAACTGTTCCTTTAATTTTTTTGTATATGTTATAGCTTCTAATCTTTCTATTTCTGCGCATTTTTCTGATAGTCACAATTCCTTCGCTTCTTTGATTTCTTGTCATTGTTCTATGTACGTTTTTTTTATTGTTGTTTATTTTTATTCTTGTATTTCCTTCTTTCCGATATCAATGACTTTATTTCTTGGGTTGTCCATTGTTTGGTTTTAGGAGATGTATCGCCCTCCAGTTGTTGTTGTATGATGCTCCTCAACTACTTAAATAAAACATTTCACTGGGCTCAGATCAGATCAATGCAGATATTTTCAAACTGATCGGTCTGGCCAACATTGAAAAATTAGTAAGCATAATATAATACAGTATATGAATCATTCTAAAATTGAATGGGTAATGTAGAAGCGTTGTTCTGTCGTGTTGTTATCGCACAAGCTACATGCAGAGATTAACAGAAAGAATATGATTTTATTTAAGATTAAACCATAATTGATTAATCAGGAAATCTTTTTCAAAAAACTTTAAAATATAATTTGAAAAAATTTTTAAACATAAAATAATATTTAACTTAAAAATGCCACAAGAAAACAACCTGTTTTCCACAGACAGAAGTATACATTATGTTTCATAGACTTCGAAAGATCCTTTTACATAGTCAACCACGACTACCTAAAGAAATGTTTTGACAAATCGACTAGATTTCTATCAGTTACAAATATCTTGAAATCTATCTGTAAATTCTTTATTGATTATCAGTTTATTCTAGAGACAAAATTATAATCATTTATAATAGCTATAAATATTAAAAGAGATTCTGAAACTTATATCTAAATAATAATTGACTCATCCTCCCTCTCAAATAGGTCGGGAACATTATTAAAAAAATTCAAATAGTTAAAAACTACTAAAACGTCGATTTTTTTCTACTTTTCTTGCTTATAACTTTAAAACAATTCATTTTGGAGCATTTTGGAACAAAATTGTAATGCAATAAAATAGCGACAGTTGAATTTTCTGTAAGATAAGTCTGGTTAAAAATGTTTTAATTTATTGCCTTTGCTGCAAAATAGAAAAAAATGCAAAAAAAGAAGGCAAAACTAGCCATTTTTTATTCAATGTTTTTCAACCACTTAGGATTGCACTTAGGACATTCATAATACGTTTGCAATCTAATTTTTTTTAAATTAAATTTTTTTAAATCTTGCACAACAAAAACTATACTATACAGAGGTTTGCCAATGTTTTTACTTATAATGTTTTAAAATTATAACAGTTTTTTGGCTTATAAAAAAATAGAATAACTCAGTAATTAGTAGCTTAAATTAAATTCAGAAATTCAGGAAACGGCGTTGGAAAGGATTTGTCAAGGCATTTTTTATAAAAAAAAAGTTTCTGAGATACAACCGGTCAAAGTTGACCGGCATTAGCGACGAAGTTATAAACAACAAGATGATAATCTTTAACAAACACCTTTTTCTTTCGGAGCTCGATAAATTTTTTTATATCTTTAAGATATTTATAACATATATTAAAATAATAAAAACCATCGGTATTGCGCGTGAAAAGTACAAAAAAAGAATAGAAAAAATCGATGTTTTTAGTAATTTTTAAATATTTTATAATTTTTTTATTAATGTTCCCGACGTATTTGAGAGAAGAGGAGAGTCAATTATTATTACTGAAGTTATTATCTAACGATTTCTGCAAAAAATCGAATTCCACCTCTCGCATCCAAATTTAGTCGTTTTTTCGTGATCCGCCCTGATCTAATAATATTGAAGAAAGAAAACAACAAAACACCAAAAACAATTCAGAACTGCTTACGAGAAGGGATTTGAAGATAGCAACAATACCATATATGTAAAAGGCTTAATAGAAAAATTAAAAAGGCTAGAAAATAAATACTTCTTCTTCTTCTTCTTTGAGTACCGTGCCCAAGTTTTAGGCGTGGGTAGCTTTCATGACGATTTGCCGATATCGTTCTCGATCTTGCGCGGCATGTAATAATTCATCTGCTGATAAGCCAGTCCATTGACGAAGGTTTCGGAGCCATAAGTATTTCTTTCTACCAATTGCTTTTTTTTCGTCGATCTTTCCGTTGAGTATCAACTGCATTATCCTGTATCTGCTTCCTCTCATTATATACCCCAGATATTCGAGTTTTCTCTTTTTTATCATCTTTATTAAGTCGCCTTCACCTTGACCTACTCTGTTCAAGACTTCTCTGTTTGAAATGTGTTGAACCCATGTAATTCTGAGCATTCTACGATATAACCACATCTCGAAGGCTTCTAATTTGTTCATCATGTTAACCTTCATAAACCAGGTTTCACATCCATACAGTAATACAGGATACACATAATATTTTAGGAACTTAATTCTCAGTTGTAAGTTCAGCTGAGAATTGCTCAGAATAGATCTAAGTTTCATAAATGCTCCTCTTGCAATTTCTATACGAGTTTTAATTTCTTCATCCGGTTTTAGTGTCTCGTTTATCCAACATCCTAGGTATTTAAAATGGTTAACTTTTGTTATTGGTTCATTATTGACAATTAGTTGTATAGCGCCGATGTCTTGTTTACTAACCACAAGTAACTTTGTATTTGTTGTATTTATGCTTAATCCGTTATTAGAGTATTCTCTAGTAACTCGATCTTTAAGGAATTGAAGATCTTCGATACTTTCAGCCATGATCGCGGTGTCATCTGCATATCTGATGTTGTTAATAGTTTCTCCCCCGATTCGAAATCCACATTGTCCTTTCAAGGCTTCGTTAAAAATTATTTCTGAGTAAACGTTAAACAAAGTTGAGGACAACACACAATCCGGTCTAACACCTCTTTGAATACAAATTTTGTCTGTTTCTTTGCCGTCTACCAAAATAGAAGCTTCTTGATTCCAATATAGATGTTGTAAAAGTCTAAAATCTTTATCATCTATTCCAATCATTTCTAGATATTTGAATAGCCTACCATGTTGAACCCTATCAAACGCCTTCTCAAAATAAATACATCACAACCATATTCAAAACAACCAACAAATTAAGATCTATTTTTTCCAGAACCAAACCCAACAACACACAGGAGAGATCAAAGAACTGCATTTATAAAATACCTTGTGAATGCAACAATTTTTATCTGAAAGAAACTTCAAGACCACAAAGTGTTAATAAAGGATATTAAAGGATAATAAAGGATAATAAAGGATAATAAAGGATAATAAAGGATAATAAAGGATAATAAAGGATAATAAAGGATAATAAAGGATAATAAAGGATAATAAAGGATAATAAAGGATAATAAAGGATAATAAATCATAATAAAGGATAATAAAGGATAATAAAGGATAATAAAGGATAATGAAGGATAATAAAAAATAATAAAGGATAATAAAGGATAATAAAGGACAATAAAGGATAATAAAAGATAATAAAGGATAATAAAGCATAAATAAGTATGTATCATACATTGAAAACAGAGACAAAGAAACGGACAGAGTAATTCCTTCACATTAACTATGCAAAGTTGGTCAGGCAATCCCTTTCGATTTGGCTTAAATTTTACAGGCGTATTCTTTACTACAAAATATGATGATTTACTAAATTTCAGCCTTCTAGGTACAAAATAGAGGTCTACATGGGTAATTCAATGTTTTCCAAGTAAAAAATTTTTTATTGTAATATATCTATTTTTCTTGCATAGCGGGCTCTAGAAGCTCAAAAAATATTCAAAAATACATTTTAGATGTAAAATTTTCTGTTGAAACGATCCCTCCTATCTATCAAGGAAAATTTAAAAATTTCGAAAACCCCATTTTTCTTAAAAAAACGTCGTATCTTAAAACATATCTTTTTTTTTAATTCGGAAAGTTGTTAAAAAGTATATTCTTGAAGATAAAAATAAGAGAATAAAATGGTATTACATTCACTTGAATAGCCAAATTCCCAATTTTTCCGAAATTTTACGTCCTTTTTGACAGTTTTCTACAATTTCTCATTATTTTCTCAACCCAAATACCATTCTAAACACAGATTTGGTATTCCCGTAATATTTTACATAAAATAGTGTATTTTAATATGATTATCTACAATTAATTAGATGTCTTAAGTAATTGAAAAAAATCATAGTCTTGCAATTTTTACAATTGTAAGGTATTAGTTGTAAATTATTACACCTGCAAAATAATACAAAATAAAATAATAAAACGCTAGAATTATGTGTCTTGGAAACAAGCCAAAAATCCTAAAAAGCAGATTTATCTTAATCTAAAGGACCATTCACAATTTTCTAAATTTGAATTTATTATTTTCAGAAATTTTAAAGTAATATGATTTGACTCATAATACATTTTATTCTTGCTTGAAAAATAAGTATTAATGACAAAAATTATTTGCGAGTTGGAAGATTTTGACTCACTGTTCACTGCGCATGACTTACTATTCAGTCATTTCAGAATGGTCGCTTCGTTTAGTTCCATTAACTTTGTAGTTGGAAAATATGTTCATTGTCGAATTCTTTATGCATTGTTTTAATTGTTTACAAAAAAGTCCCAACCTTTTTGTAAAACTCGTTTGATAGACCAATTTAATGTCTAGACACTTTCTTATATGGGTCAATCATAAGTCATGCGCAGTGGAACAGTGAGTCATTGAACGCGTTATTGAAAATTTTCCTACTCGCAAATAATTTTTGTCATTAATACATTTTCAAGCAAGAATAAACAGTATTTCACATCAAATATATGAGTCACATCATTATATTTATCAATTTCTGAAAATAATAAATTGAAATTTAGAAAATTGTGAATGGTCCTTTATATTAAAATAACTTAAAATTAATAACTCTTTTTTAGGTATTTTGGCTTTTTTTCTAGGACACATAATTATTTCGTATAAATTACAATTTTACAGAAAAGATTAAGTCAATATAGAGTTTTAGTAATTTATTTTGTATTATTTTGCAGGTGTAATAATTTACAACTAATAAATTACAAGTGTAAAAATTTCAGGACAATGATATTTTTCAATTATTCAAGATATCTAATTAAATGCTGAAAAATCATATTAAAATATGTTCTGTAAACTATTTTCTGTAAAAAAAATCCAAATCTGTATTCAGTATGGCATTAGGGTTGAAAAAATAATGAGAAATTGCAGAAAACTGCCAAAAAGAGGTAAAATTTCGGAAAAATTGGGAATTTGGTCATTCAAGAGAATGTAATACTATTTCATTCTTTGGTATAAGGGCTGTGCTTATTTTTATTTTAAAGTGTATACTTTTTAACACCTTCTCCTAAATTTTGAACGAAAAAAATGTTTTTGAGATATGATTTTTTTTTAAGAAAAAGAGATTTTTCGAAATATTAGAATTTTTTAGACAGTAATGTTAATTTTAACAACGGAATTGTATTCAGCGGAACATTTTACATCGAAAATGTATTTTTGGATATTTTTTGAACGTGTAGAGCCTGCTATTCAACACAAAGTAATAAAATATAGGAAATTTTTGTATTTGAAAAAAATTGAATTACCCAGAAATACCGCTATTTTGGACCTAGAAAATTTGGTAACTCATTATATTTTGTAGTATAGAATACTGCTGTAAATTTAAGTCAAATCTAGAGGTGTCGCCTGACCAACTTTGCATAGTTGACGTAGCCCGACAGCAAAAAGAGGAAAATCAAAGCAGTAGCTCGCATCTTACTGAACGAAGAAAAATGTGTGGCAAACATATCAAATAAACTGTAGCAGCCAATACAGAAAGAAGTGAATAACAGGAATATACTAACATTAAGGAGTTAACAGCACGTAGGAGACACATAATCTATAATTAACTACAAGGACAGAAAAATCAGAATTTGATATCAATCTGATTTTATACAACATCTTTCAGAATCTCACCCAAAATATCTCACCTACAAGATAATGCCAAGGAAGTCAACTGTCAAATTGGTGTCACCGTTCAGCGCCCATTGGTCACTTACAGGTTAAGTAATTAATAGTGTTTTATTTTAAAGGATTTTTAAAAATAATTTTCTTATTGGAAATCGAAACGTCAAAACAAGTGTAAAATGTAATTCTCGTTACAATCAAAGTGGTTTTATCTCAAATAAGTCAGGAATTTTTCTTTCTTTAATTATCTTCATTTGATTTGGTTGATTGATCTTTATTTAATAATTATCATTTTTATACTAATTTTAAGCTTTTGGTAACTTACCCTTTCCTAAATTATTCTTCTCTCTGGTGAAACTATAATCGGTCCATTTACTGATTTAAAGATTCTATGACTTGTTTGTATATTTTATCCTTACCTTTAGGAGACCGTCTTTTATTGACTGTCCGTCTTTATTTAATCGTAAACGTTTTTTGATCATATCTATTAAGGGTACAAGGAAAAAAGCCTTGGCTCATGAAAATTTAAATCAAGAATCAATTTAAGTTGTCTTTCAAGTGTGGGCGAAGAAAAAATCTAATAAGTTACTAATATACTAGGGCATTCTTTTAGAAACAATCTTAGCTAACTTTTTCTACATAGAGAAAGTTAAAAAAAAAGATTTTTTATGTATATCGCACGCCTATATTCAGTCAACAAAATCTAATCTTCTCTCTCTCCAATGGCGTTACAGTCCAAATCGAGTCTTGGCCTCCTGAAAGCTATGCCTCCAACCTTGCCGGTCCCGCGCCGATCTTCAGTGGCCTTCCTTCTGGTCTTGCGCGCTGAATTTTACTATCTAAGGCTCTTGTATGCAATCTTGCGATCTCCATTCTCACTACATGAGCAGACCATCGAAGTCTCTGAGCTTCTAAGTAAACTTATTCGTTTTAAGATAAATTTGTTTTCTAGTTACATACTAAAATGACTAAAAATTTTAAAATAAAAGTTCTAAAATTTCAGGTATTAATGGTTTCTTCTAAATCTTCTCAGAATCTGAATTGTTTACTTTTACCATTTTTAAGATATGATATCTGAGTCAGCGGTATTTGTGAAAATACTAATACTGAGGATTTTTTTTAAGTTGTACTAGTATTTTGGCGCAGCAAGTAGAAAGTTTTATATAGTTTTATAAAGCAAAAATAGCCCTTTTGCTTCCTTTTGGCTGGAATATTTCCCGGTAGAATACACCAAGTTCCTCTTCTCATTTTCAAACATCTCCACTTTGTGGCTTTTTGGTATATCGCAGAATGCATTTAGTTCCATAGAAGTATTGAATTCTTTAATAAGACTATTAGCAATCTTATTACCAGTAATTCATTTATGCACTGGCACTCATAACAAAGATACTTAATTGAGCTTCACTAGTTACTTAAGGGACTGTTTGCAGTTCCAAGCTATTACAAACTCATAGACTTGAAAGTCTTCAATGCAGTTTGGATGCCTGAGGCAATAAATATTTTGAACAAATCGATGGGCTCTTCAGGCAATTTTGAGCTCAAAAATCTATCGCCAGCAGTTCTGCTTGAAATGTTATACCGACGTCTGCTAGTAACCAGTATTTACACTATCTTCTGTGTTTTTGACGCATCAGTAGATTCGTGAATACAAAGTTAGTTGATTATTTTAAATGATACTCTGTCAAAAATTTTTAAATTAAAAAAAGGAGCAGTTTAACTGTTCTGTTTTAAGAAGTTATAGTTCAGAAAAACGACTATGACGAAATTTATAGATAACCAGCTAATTATTTAGCATACTTTTATTAACAAAAACAACTTTTCATATCGTCTGACGATAAATATAGGTCATTCAATGCATCTGACGTCTTGAGCATGTCGGAAAAACGACTATGACGAAATTTATGGATAACCAGCTAATTTTTTCAGGATACTTTCATTAACAGCAGCAAAAACAACTTTTCATATTGTCTGGCGGAACTTTTTCCGATTTTCTGTCTGACGGGTGAAAGTGGTCGATTTTATGACAATCAAAAAATTTATCAATCACCGTCAGACAGTAAAAATGTATACTACGTGGTACAAGTCTCTGACTCTAGACAACTAGAGTATGACGACAAAAAGTAATTTTAAAACGGTAATAGACCTGCATTCTTTTTGCAATAATTATAATATTATAATTTGCAGTTATTGTTTGGTAACTCGAAAGTTACAGTTCTTCGAACATATTATGCGAAATGAATCCAAATATGCTCTCCTTCAAGCCATCCTGCAACGAAAAATATTTGGAAAACGAGGTCCAGGAAGAAGAAGAACATCTTAATTAAAAAACATCAAAATCTGGTTCAATACGAGCTTTTCCGAGCTGCTGCAGATAAGATAAAGATTGCCATGATAATCGCCAACATTCGTAACGGATAGGCACATCAAGAAGAAGAAGTTTGTTTTATTTGTTTGTCGAAAAATTATAAGTAAAAATACGTTATAATGCAAAAAAATTATATAAAATATATAAAAATATTTTTAATTTTAAAAATATACAATTTTTTTTACATTAACCAATTAATATTCTTTAACGCAATATTTGATATTTATTTATTCATATTCTCAAATACAGTCGATATTATTTATATCATAAAAAAGATGAATGTAATTTTTTTCTTGATTTCTAAAATTTTTTATTGATTCATTATTCTTTTTAATACAATACTTGATATTTATTTAAATTATTTTCCATTCTAACGTATTTTTATTTTTATTTCCAGAAACAAATAAAACAAACAATAACTGCAATTTATAATATATTTATTACAAACGAGAATGGGTCTCTTACCGCTTTAAAATTATTTTTTTCGCCAGTCTCTAGTTATACCTCAATAAATTCGTCAGACACTTGTACCACGTAATAAATTCGGATTGTCTACATATACCTTTTCAATGTCTGACGGTCATTAATAAATTTTTTGATCATAAAATCGACCACTTTCACAAGTCAGGCAGGAAAATGGGAAAACAAGTTCCGTCAGACAATTTCAAAAGTTGTTTTTGCAGCTGTTAATGAAAGTACCCTGAAAAAATCAGCTTTTTATCTATAAATTTCGTCACAGTCGATTTCCCGACAAGTTCGAGGTCTAAGACGTGTTGAATAACCTATATTTATTGTCAGACAATATGAAAAGTTGTTTTTGCTGCTGTTAATGAAAGTATCCTGAAAAAATTAGATGGTGATCTATAAATTTCGTTATAGTCATTTTCCGAGAGGTTCGAGGCGGCAGACGCGTTAAATGTCCCATATTCATCGTCAGACAATTTTATTTTCGTGTTTTTCTAGTATATCAGTATCTAGAAATTTGTATCATGTGATATCAGTATCATGTCGTAAAATCGACATGTTTTGGGAAAGCTAGAGGAAAAACAAGACAGGGTTGCATATTGTCACCGGCATTATTTAACATATACTCTGAAAACATCTTAAATGGTCAACTTATAAACAATATTAGATATGCAGACGATACAGTGTTGCTGGCCTAAAACTAAATTGCAAGAAGATAAAATTAATGATTATTAGTAAGAATACCAACATAAACGCCCAAATTACAATAGGCGATACACCGTTAGAGAGAGTGGAAAAAATATGCTATTTGAGCTGCACTATTAAGGATACTTGGGATCACAGATACGAAATAAAAACTTAAACAGAAGTAAAACACTTCACATTTGTATTTAGGTATAAAAAATATAATTAAATTTATACAGTAGCATAACGTGACGTTTTCGATGTAGATCAGATCATCTTCAGTGCCTTCTTTTGTAATTGAAGCTAACACTAAAATTGTAGCTATGACATCAATATATGGTTTTACATTGTTCCAAATTTAAATTCTAATGAGACTCTAGGTCGATGACATTGGATAAAAATTTAATACTTAAAACTTATATCTTAAAATCCACAAGGAAAATAATTCCTGCAGCTGGCTGTATACCACGTATCACAAAAAAGAGGTTAATCTTTGTATATGGGTATATTTTATAAAAACCCTAAAAGGGCTACATTAAAAACACGAACGTTTTCGAAACAACAGTTTCATCATCAGGTTAAAATACAGGTTACCATGCCTGAGCCACCAAAATATTTGGGTAAAAACCCTTTAAAATATATTGTGTTACCGAAGATAGTACATAATGTTGATAATATTATTTGATGTTTAATCTTCTTCTTCTTCTAATGGCGCTACAACCCTTTGTGAGTCTTGGCCTGCTTAACAATGTTCTTCCATTCTGCCCTGTCGGATACTTTCCTTCGCCACTGCCTGATGTTCATGGTTTTAAGATCCCTCTCTACGTCGTCTATCCATCTTTTACGGGGCCTTCCTCTTGTTCTGTTTCCTTGGGGCTTCCATCTCTGGACTACTTTTACAGCTCGATTATCTGGCATTCTTTCTAGGTGACCAAGCCTGTTTAGTCTTTGTGACTTTACAAATCTGACAATATCTGCGCTCTGCATTAGTTCATCCAGCTTGTGATTCATTTTAATTCTCCACGAACCATCGCTGCATTGGGTTGGTCCAAATATCTTCCTTAGTATTTTGCGCTCAAATATTCTCAGTTGATTTTCATCAGTGGTTGAAAGGGTCCACGTTTCACATCCATATGTGACCACTGGTCTAATTACTGTTTTGTAGATTCTCAGCTTAGACTCACGATTCAGTAACTTGCTTTTCATTAAGTCTTTGTATGCATAAAAGCACTTATTACCGCTAAGAATCCGTGCTTGTATTTCTTGACTGATGTTGTTGTTGTCATTTATTATTGAGCCTAGGTAGGGAAAAGTGGAGGCATATTTGTAGGTATGGTTGTCTACCTTCAGATTCTCATGTTCATTCGATTTTGTGCACTCCATATATTTTGTTTTGCTTTCATTTATATATAGACCAAACGTAGCAGCTTCTCGTTTCAGTTCTATAACTTTTTCGCTTAATACACTTTTGTTGCGGCTTATTATGGCAGCATCATCAGCATATGCGCATATTTGCATGGATCTTGTATTAATACAGCCGTTTATATCCAGTTTTCTAACAACAGCTTCTAAAGTTAGATTAAAAAGTGTTGTTGATAAAGCATCCCCTTGTCTAACTCCATTTTCAATATCAAAGGCCTGCGTCATATCTCCATATATTCTCACCATAGCTTTGGAACCCTCCAGAGTCATTCGTATAAGTTTAACCAACTTATTGGGTATCCCTAACATAGATAGTTGCTTTAACATCTTTTGTCGATCTACTCCATCAAACTCCTGTTTGAAATCGATATACAAGTTGTAAATAGGTATGTTATATTCAACACATTTTTCATGTATACCTCTTAACATACGTATTTGGTCAATAGTTGACCTCTTTGGTCTGAAGCCACATTGGTATTCACCAATAATCTCCTCCGAAAACGATTCCAGGCGGCTATATATAATTCCTGATAATATCTTGTAGATGACATTTAAAACTGTTATGCCCCTATAATTTTTGCAGAGTCGTTTGTCTCCCCCTTTGTACATAGGAAGTATGATTCCCACTTTCCAATCTTCTGGGATGACTTCTAGTGTCCATATGCGGTCGATTAGTTCATGGATACGCCTCCATAGCGCATGTCCACCATTCTTTATCAGTTCTGCAGTTATTCCATCTGTGCCAGGTGCTTTGTTATTTTTTAGATGTTTTATGATGTTTATCGTTTCTTCCAATGTTGGTTGCTCAACTAGTTGTTCTGCTCTGTGGTGAATTATCTCTTCATCTTCGTTTTGTTCTTTTTCTGGGTTTAACAGCTCTTGAAAATGCTCCTTCCACCTTTTCATTATTTCCTCTTTCTCGCTGATAATTGCCCCATTTTTGTCCTTGCAAACTGTTGATCTTGTTATGTATCCTTGGGTGCATTGCTTGATTTCCTTGTAAAATTTTCTAGCCTCTCTTCTGTTATTATAATCTGTAATTTGTTGTATTTTTCTATTCAACATTTCTCTCTTTTTCCTTCTGCATATTTTCTTTGCATCTTTTCTGAGTTCTTCATATGCCTTTCTATTCGATCGAGAATCCCTTTGTAAACATTTCTGTCTAGCTATATTTTTGCTATTTATTACTTGTTGGCAATCTTGGTCAAACCATTCCTCGTTTCTTTGGCTTGAGGTTTCACCTAATGTTTCCTTTGCCATATTTGTAATTGTCGTTTTGATGATATTCCATTCTTCTTCAATGTTGTTTTGTTCTCCTCTTTCATTTAATATTACTTTTATTTTCTGCTGGTACTCATTCTTCTTTTTAGGATTTTTAAACATATATGTATTCCATTTTCTTTGTTTGGCGCCTTTCTCTTTTCTTACCATTGATATTCTTTGTTTTATCTTCGATATAACCAAGAAATGGTCCGAATCGCAATTTGCGCCTCTATATGTTCTAACATCTGTTACGGAGGTTGCCCACCGCTTAGATATTAATATGTGATCAATTTGATTAAATTTATTAGTACCAGGTATCATCCAGGTTCCTTTATGAATATTTTTATGAGGAAAACACGTACTAACAACTCTTAGTTTGTTTGCCATTGCCAACTGTGCCACTCTCATACCGTTGTTGCTGGTAATATCATGTAAACTATGCTTACCAAAGGATTCTGCATATATTTTCTCTTTTCCCAGCTTCGCGTTCATATCACCCAGAACTATAACTGCATCTCTCTTCGGTGCGTTTTCACATTCTACTTGTAGTTGGTCATAGAATTGGTCGGTTACTAGTTCATCTGCTGCTTCTGTTGGGGCATGGATATTAATAATTGTAACATTATGAAATTTTCCCCTTAGACGTATTTTGCATATTCTTTCATTAACTGGAGTAAAACCCAATACTGACCTGCGGCATTTATGGTTTACGATAAAACCCACTCCAAAGTCCCCTTGTCTTTCTGCTCCACAGTAGTACATACTGTATTCTTTTTTATTTATGCAACCATGCCCTTTAAATCTGATTTCTTGGAGAGCTGCTATGTCTACTTCGTACTTCAATAGTTCCTGTGCAATACTTTGCATTTTGCCTGCCTGCAGCATGATTTGGACATTCCAGGTTCCCAGTCGCAAATCCATCATTAAGTCCTTATTCCGTAGCTTTGGTCGTTGTCCGTTGGTCCGTCCGGTTAGTTCATTGTTCGTAGCATTCGTGATAGCTGAGTTTAAGGTGAACAGGTTATCGGCCTATTGCACCCGAGTCCAGTGCCAGGGCTACTGGCTATAGCTTCTGAACAAGCTATGCTTTCTCCCTTCCTCGTCCGCCCTGACCCTACCTTCCATTGGGGATGGTTACCCAATCTCCAATAGGGTTGCTCAGGTTTACCGGGGTTCGCCCGTGTGATTAAGATCACACTTCTTGGAGGTGAGGATAGGAATTGAGTAGGAGAGGCTAGAGATGTTATCTGGAAGCAACATCTTATATTGCGCCTCACTACTCCTTTGAACCCTATTTGATGTTTAATATTTTAATTAAATTTTACTTCAGGTAACATACACCCATGCTTTAAGTGAGTTCCAGTGTTCGGAGAGTAAACCTCTTCAAACGGACTTCAACTGGTAACTGCTGTAGTTATGTATGTGCTGTATGTTACCTGAAGTAAAATTTAATTAAAATATTAAACATCAAATAATATTATCAACATTATGTACTATCTTCGGTAACACAATATATTTTAAAGGGTTTTTACCCAAATATTTTGGTGGCTCAGGCATGGTAACTTGTATTTTAACCTGATGATGGAACTGTTGTTGCGAAAACGTTCGTGTTTTTAATGTAGCCCTTTTAGGGTTTTTATAAAATATACCCATATACAAAGATTATTAAAGATATACCTCTTTTTTTTATATCTTTTACTTTTTGGATTGGACATTGAATACTTTTTATCCAATATCATCGATCTAGAGTCTCATTAGAATTTAAATTTGGAACAATGTAAAACCATATATTGATGTCACAGCTACAATTTTAGTGTTAGCTTCAATTACAAAAAAAGCACTGAAGATGATCTGATCTAGATCGAAAACGTCACGTAATGCTACTGTATAAATTTTGACACTTTGACACTTTTTAAAAGTTTTAATTAAATTTTTTATACCTAAATACAAATGTGAAGTGTTTTACTTCTGTATAAGTTTTTAAACGATGGTACACAGCCGACTACTGGGATTTTCCCATTAATTTTTATTTTTTAAATAAAAACTTGTATTGAAAAAGCCAGAAGCTCTTTTAACAGCCTTAGGAAGATTCTCTGCAACTCATCTTTAAGTATCAATATACGCATACGAATAATTCTTAGATGTTACGTCATTAGTGTCCTCCTCTATGGAGTAGAAAGCTGGAACCTTACAGAAGATGCCATAAAACGATTAGAGGCATTTGAAATGTGGTGCTATCAACGTATGTTGAGGGTATCATATATACACCACATAAGTAACATAACTATTCTCCAGAGGCTAAGAAAAGACGAAGAAATTATTAACACCGTAAAGAACAGAAAATTTGATTACTTCGGCCACAATATGCGTAATAATAAATACCGACTTATACAGATCATTCTACAAGGCAAGATTGAGGGTAAGAGAGGCCCTGAACGTAGACGTATATCCCGGCTGGCCAATCTTAGGAAGTGGATTAGTCTAACGTCAAATGATCTATTTCGAGCTGCTGTGAATAGAATAAGATGGGTCAATGTGGTTGCCAACATCTCTAGAAGATAGGCACATTTAGAAGAAGAAGAAAAACTCTCCAGAACCAAAAAAAGTCGCAGAGGAAAACCTTGTTAAACTAAGCCTAATGAAGAGATACTCAAAGTTTAGAGAGAGTTTAGAGAGAAAATTTATCTATCATGAAATTTTTTGCCGACGGGCACTCTAACTATTAGCTTAGAATTTTTTTCAAAAATTTGCTAATTGTGGAATTGGCAAGTAAATAATAAATCAATTGAAATATATAAGCATTATATTATTTTGTTTAATTATTATCTTTTCTCTTCGTAAATCTCGAAAACGCACACTAGCAAAATTGGAGGATGCGCCAAAATTGATTCTCTAACTGAGACTTTTATTTGATACATCTTGATCTTGAGTGACGATTGTGTTAAGTTTAGAAATATTACTTCCGGGAGTGCTTTTTCTCCAGAACAGGAAATGGAAAATTAGTCACTTTTTCAAGAAGAAAAAATGGAATATCATTCACTTTTTGACAATCATTTCAACCATCATTTGTAATTATTAATGTATATGGAATTGGTTATAATTGTTAAATTGTATCCACTTCAGATCCAAAAATTTTTATTTATATTCATTACAAATATAAAATACTACAATACAACAGCTTCGCAATAATATTTATCTATCTTGTTCCTTTTAGTCTAGCCTTAATTATAGATTTTCTCTCTCTCTCTTTATTTCTTCCGCTTCTTCCCTTTTGTAGAATATTGGGCGCTTTTGAGTTTCTAGGCCAGTAGTGTAAGATGGCTGACTGGCCAGGTAAATGCATCTTATTTTATTTTCTATTGTGTTCTTTCCTATAATTCTCTATTGTTTATTATGAAATTTGGTAGTTTTCTAACGAAAATTTTTTCATATTCCGAATTTTCTGCTGCGTATAGTTTTTACTTAATTTTAGCTATTAAAAATTTTTTGTTGCTTCTAATATGTCACTTGTTTACCAAATTTTGTTCCTTTTTTATTTTCGTTTATATGTCCTTCTTGGATTCATATTTATTTCCCATAATTGATCTCAAAAATGTAAATTTCTTTTTTCTTCTTCTTCATTACAGGGATTAGGAATTTGTTTACTGTGTCGATATCAAACTTCATATTAATAGAATAAATTGTAATGGGGATACAATATCTCCAGGAATGATATCTTAATAATAATGGGCGACTATAACGCAAAGGTGGTAAGGAAAGGAAAGAGAATGAATGAGAGATTCTATCTTCTGCTGTCACCCAATATGTAACTACTTCAATTTTATAATATTTTTTAAACTGTTTGTCCTTTGTCTCGTGTTGTGTAAATGTATTAGTTAATGTTTATGACATTCACCAAATTGTTGGATAGCCTAATTTTAACGAAATGCCCCTGAAGATGATCTAGAAGCGAAAGTACTTGAGCAAGATTTAATAAAAACTGTGCTCGATATCTGGCTTTTATTTGATTATAATTCATTTATTCGAGCATTCAACCATATATCACTTTAATCATATTTAGTCCTAATGTACCTACTTTGCAAATAACTTGCAGTCATGGTTTCTCTTAAAATTACTTCTATTTACACAAAATATTTTACCATAAAATATTTTTTTGTATTTGTTTCTGATAACAACTTTGATTATTGTTTAAAATTCAAAATTTTTATTATCTACTAAGACAGTTATTCCTATTTTACGTGTTTTCTCTATAGACCTTTTTTTTCTAAATATGTATTTTATTCTCGTATAATATTGGTCGATCTACGAGTATCATTTTCGTTGTCCTTTTTTATGTTTTATCAATTTTTTATGTTTTATCAATGGCTCTATCTCTTTACTAATTGTTCCACCCCTGTCTGTTATGTTCATATAATCATATGTTTCTTGAATTTTTGATAATTAAACTGTAACTGACTAAATATTGTTCTCCTCTTAAGTTGAAAAAAAAAAAAGATATTGTACACACATTTTTAATATACTTGCATTTATTTATTATAAGTTGTTGCTTTGAGCAGTTTTATTGTGACTTTCCCAAGACTCAGAGGTATTTGTTCTACCCACTCCATTAGCAATATGTCGGTATGAAAAGTAGTACGATCTCATAACAAAATAACAGATTGGAAAACATTACAATGAGCTTACGGTATTCAATTTTATACTATTTGTGGTTCATCGGCGAATAATTTTGACCGAGGAAAAAAATGAAAGATTTTATTAAGTGGGAATGGAAAACTCCGAATAATTACTGTTGTACAATAAGCTTATAAATGTGGAAATACTCCATTATTTTGCAAGTATATTATTTTCACAAGTAGCGCTTGGATAGATCGATTTTGTATTTTAGTTTTTTTTCCCGCAACAGATTATTTTTACACCCACTACCTAATGATAATATTACGTAACCGATAATCTCTTAAATTTAAAAAATAAATTTTTATACCAAAAATTAAAAGCTATTTCTTATTTAACTATATGGTATAATCATTATAGGTAAATTCTATAAAATAAATAAAATCACTATTTACAGTATCTTGAGTACAAAAAATCAGTGCTCTTATTTTTTTAAACAATAACATATTTATAAAAAATGCCGAAATTAGTTTTTTTTTGTTAGTTGACATTACTACGTTTACGATTACGTTTACTCAATTCCTTTAGTTTTTCTAAAAATTTAATTTAAATTCTCATCAAAATCAGTAAATAGGTTTACTTGTACATACCTTTCTTTTTAAGTAGCTCCACATAAAAGATCAATCAGAGTTAGATCTTGGATCTAGCAGGCTATTCAATGGGATTGCGTCACCTGCCGCCGATCCTGCAATTGGGACTATTTTTATTAAGGAAATTTTTAACAGCTAAACCACGGTATGATTTTGCTTCATTTTAATAAAAACATAATTATATTTTATCCAGATGTTTAATTTCTGGAAGTGTTGCTATTACCTTCTTCTTCTAAAGGTGCCTATCTTCTTGTGGTGTTGACGACCACATTGACTCATCTTATTATATTCACAAAAACTCGAAATAGATCAGTTGACGTTAGACCAGTCCATTTCCCAAGATTGGCCAGCCAGATATACGTCTGCTTCTGACATTTTTGAGTTCTGATATTTTTAGGATATCGATTAGTTTATGATGTGGTACTTTGTCAAATACCTTCTCTAAATCAATTAAGCATGTATGCAATCACAGTTGACATTCCTGACTTCCTTTAGTAGAACTTGTAAACTAAAAAGTGCTTCCCTCGTTTCGAGTCCTGCTCTGACTCCAAATTGAACTTCACTTCTAAGGTGTTCTTCTAATTTGGTTTAATGGGCGAGTCAATTATAGTAAGGAGTATTTTAAGTACATGGCCCATCAAACTAATTAATTTGTGTTTTTCACATTTTCTAGCGTTGGCTTTTTTTATTAAGTGGAATGAATATTGATAGTAGCCAGTCGTTTGGTAAATAACCAGTCTCATATATATTGTTGGATAGCTTCGTAAGAGCTGTGATTTGGTGTGCCTCCAATAGCTTTAAAATTTCACCATGCACTTCATGAGATTCTGGTGATTTTCATCTTTAATTCGCTTAATGGCCGTAGCTACTTCTCGGTTTGTTATTTCTGGGCCGAAGGAATTGCTTATTTCAGTCGGTTTTCTTGCTGTATCTTCGAATAATTCTTGCATATATTTTTTACATCTTCTTAATTTATCTTCACTTGTACTCAAAATCTGGCCTTTGATATCTACTACTATGCCCGTATTGTGTTGTTCTCTAGTATTCTATACCTTTTAAAACCTTTTTATGCACATGGAAATCGTCATATTTGCGTTCTAGTGTTTCAATTTTCACATTTCTCCACCAGCCTTGCTTCTTTTGTTTTTTTTTATTTTCCGTAGTATATTCTTTTGCAACTTTTTGTATTCATTGACAATTCTTCTTCTTCTAGTTCCATGACCGTTATCGATCATTGGATATCGTGTTGGCTACAATATTCGCTTTCGTGACTTTTTTTCAGGGTGCCTCATAATGTGACCGAACTATCCCAGCTTGAGTCTCTTTATTTTGTTATTTTACAGTTAGGGTGGATTTCACCCCCAAGGTAAAAACATACTTCGGCATAGGGTAGATTTTGAAGCTAAGGGTAAATGGAAATTGATTCCAAAATTGTATCAAAATTTATTAGTCTTGAAGGAAATCGGAGCTTATGCCATATTTTTACCGTGGTACACTAAACTATGAGTGTCATTTGCTACGGTAGGTCCCCCACTCTTAGGCTTATCCCTAATATTGAAATTTTTTAAAATTTATTATATTTTGTTTAACTTCGATTTGGTTGTTGATAAGGATATTTTTCAATAAAGATGTGATATACTTCATCCATACTTCTTTAACAGTCTCCATAACTCAAGGTCATCAAATATTTCTATTTGTTGTTTTTCCTGACAGCGCTTGGACTCAGTATGCTGCACATTTAACTGTTTCGTGAGTTTTATTTTTGATATAAAAATGCATAAATTCTATTAAAAAATATATTGAAGACGTAATATCTTATAAGGTAGTAAGATAAAAATTTATTTGTTAAAAAAACACTGAAATACAAAATAGAACTGTATAAGCTTTATTTTCGAAATTATCAACTTCTAAGATAATGGAGCGTTTTCAAACTATATAAACGCACTGTGATTATACAGTGCGTCAGTTTTAAAACTTACAGTGGGCTATATCTCTCGAACAACAGCTGATATCGAAAAATACTTGAAACCGTTTCTAGGATAGTAAGGGGGAACTAAAATGACATGAAAGAGAACTCACTCCCATCAACCCCCTAGGCCTCACTCACCACAACCAAAAAAATTTAAATTGCAAACCCCTACTTGTGATACATCATCAACAGACTATAAAAAATGCTATCCAATGGTATAAATAATAATTGTATAGGGTGAAACAATAATTGTGAAACTTTGACTTAAATGGAAAATTTAAGGTTTTTGTTGAACTACAAATTTGTTAAAAATGTCAATTAAGTAAATGTTTAAAGTGGATTCCGTTGTTTTGTAAACAATAATATAACCTATTTTCAAATTCTGTACAAACTTTGGCAAATGTTGTTCTAGTAATAGCGCGACAGGCCTGCGTAATTCTTTCTCGCAATTCCCCAAGTGACGCAGGTTGAGTTTTATAAACAACTGACTTGAGGTAACTCCGTAGAAAAAAGTCAAGTGGCGGTAAGTCTGTCTGTCTGTCAGTTAAGCGGTGCCCACTTAATAGGACCTCTCCTTCCAATCCATTAGTTTGGATAATTTGTATCCAACCAGTGCCTAACTGGAGCTGCATAATGAGGAGGTGCTCCATCTTGTTGGAAGAGCAGCAAATCTTCGTCTAAAGCTAGGTTGCCTTGATCGTCTCTTTGGTTCTCTAACGCATGCACAATTAAAGGTTCAATTGTGTTTTCCAGCATATGGAGATAAATATCGCCACTTAAATTGCCTGGTATGAACAAGGGATAAATTATAGCATCGCCTAATATTCCTGTCCAAAATTTAGTTTTTCAAGGTATTGAGTGTGACCTCCTTTGAATCGATGCGGATTCGCATTACTCCAGTACCGATAGTTTTTTTTATTTACATTACCATTCAGCATAAAAGTAAGTACATTCATCAGTTAAACAAATATTTTTTAACATTTTCTAGATCGGTCGGTCTAGATCATCATCACCTAGTTCTTGAAGAATTTGTATTTTGTACGTGTAAAACTTATGTAATTTTAACACCTTTCTAACCGACTCATGTGAAAGTCCTGTTATTGCAGATACTTGACGTGTTAATGCAGTAGGCTCTATTGTAAAATTTCCAAGGACCTCAATTTGGGATGCTTCTTTCAGTAATCGTGGGGCATCCCTTTTTTTATTTTGCACTGAACCCGTTTCTCTAAACTTGTCAACTAAATCGCGGACGTACACGTGACTTACATTTTTGTCCGGATGCCTTTCATGAAATATTTGAGCTGTTGGTAAATAACACTGACAACAGTGACAACTACAGCTGAATGACAGTACCGATCGTACAAATGATGAAAACTAATGACATTTAAAATGATCAAATAAACCAAAAATTATTGAATCTGACAGAACACAAAAAACATATGTTTTTAGCTTATTTTGCAAAAACGGCAAATTAAGCAGTTATCATTCAAAATAATAGTCCGGGAGATAGCATTACAAATACAAAAGCCATAGTAAGCCGGCTGATATTAACACCCTGTATAATTATTAAACAATAATCATACATGGTCATCAACAGAATCAAGAAAAAATTCATTAAATTTTCCATTTCCAAAGTTTCACAATTATTGCTTCACCCTGTATAATTATTATTTATACCATAGCATTTTTTATAGTCTTTTCAATGATGTATCACAAGTAGAGGTTTGCAATTTAAACTTTTTTGGTTGTGGTGAGTGGGGCCTAGGGGGTTGATGGGGGGTGAGTTCTCTTCCATGTCATTTTAGTTCCCCCTTACTATCCTAGAAACGATTTCAAGCATTTTTCGATATCAGCTTTTGTTCGTCAGATATAGCCCATTGTAAGTTTTCAAATTGACACACTGTATTTGGTATATAATACAAGAAAGTGCTATTCATGCATTAATTCATATGGCTTTACATTTCTTCGCCGATTATAACACGTCGGGAGTGAGCTGTAAGTTCAATTTTTTTATATTTCAATGTTAAATTTATATCACATCGATATGTCTTCCATTCGCTTCCAGTATTGTGTTACACACATGTATCCTGAATCCATTATTAATTGATTCTCTCATAAGTTTTCGGTTTAGATCCTCGGTTTTGTTACCGTGTCTGTTTTCTTTCAATATTATTCAATATCTGACGGCCACAGTTATTACGTGTTTTATTTGTTATTTTTGTATTTATTAACAAATTTATTTATTACGTTGGCGTAAAAACTTGATATATATAGCGGGATATCATGCCATCAAGCTGCTTGGTCCGCTTTAGACGCTTATTACGGCAATTTTTTTATATCCGCTTCAAGCAAGCAAGCAACAGAAACTAGACAAACAGAACTGTGAGACATGCACAGCCCTTAGAAAATAACATATAGGTGTTACAATTCATTGAAGCCAGGGGGTTAATCCCAGTAGTGCAGGAACCACTACACCTCGCCCCAATGCTCCAGATTATCCTCCACTCCGCGATAGCATGCTGAGGCGCTATAAAAAGGCTACAAATATGCAAAATGCTTGTCAAGTCAAAGTCCTGGATACAAGGATTCCCGAATGAAATATTTCTCCTAGTCAGGCTGGAGAGCGCGAGGCGCTTTCCATCTCTATCATCTCAATTGACTAATCATCATTGTGCTTTTCTTGCCCGGGCGCCGAGTCCCCGCTCCAAACTACGTCTAGTTCGGCGACTCGGCGCTCGAGAGTTTGGGTCTCTCCGTCCCGTTTTTTGTGTCCTAGACAAAAAGAGGGCGAGGACTTGTTCTATTCACACCCTGAAACTCCGGTCGCCAAGGTACGAGGTGATTAGTCCTGTCATGGCATGCTGTATCCATATCATTGAATTCAGATGCAATGTATTCGGTTAGTAGAAGTAATTGATATTCGCTGGAGAGCTGTGTTTTGAAGCCAAATTGTGCTTTAGGAATTATCCCAAGTTGGTTTGTCTCTATTTGGAGTCTGGTTTGTATAACTCTTTCTACTATTTTTCTAACTGCTGAAAGTGAGCTAACCGAACTATAATTTTGCGGGAAAATGGGTCTCCCTGTTTGTGAATCATATGAGTTTCTTTCCATCGGTTTGGGAAGAGCCTGCATCTTAATATTACATTTTATAATATTTGTTAAATAAACTATAGCTTTGATTGGGAGATAGTTTAGAGTCCTGTTTGTTATTTCGTCCGGTCCAGATGCTTTTTTGGTGAGCTTTTCCTGATTGATTAACTTGCTTATTTCCCTTGAGATGTTGGGGTGATTATGACTTCTTGGTCTTCGAGTATTTCTTGTGGTTTTTAGACTTCTTTGATAAAGTCAATGTCTTTATGCGGTGTTAATTGAATGTACACTATCTCTCGAGGGTCCTCCTCATTACCTCTGCTTTCTTTCCACGGAGTACACGATTCTGTTTTAACCGTGGAGTTGTAGAATTGGTTTTCTATCATACCTTAATATTATTTATAGCCTCCATATTTCTTTCATATTCTGTCCCCGTTCTTCCATTTCTTTTATGTGCTCGTCCCATTTTTGGCTTCTGTATTATATTAGTGTCTGTTTGACTTGTCAATTTTAGTCGGTTTGCTTGTTTCTGTCTTCCTCGATTTTTGTTTTTCTGACTCTGTTATGTTCCCTTATTATTTCTCTTTGTTCAAGGTTTATTTCTCTAAATCTACCCCTGTGGATCGTATATTCTTCTTCTCTGGCACTGTTTCTTAAAGCTTCTTTTATTCTATATTCGCTTGTCCTGTAATTGATTTCTAAATATTTCACCTGCATTTATTTTTATTTAAAAGTTGTATACTTCAAATTTAATTTTACTATGACTATTGCCATAATTATTTTAATTGATTTTATTCTTATAGTTCCCATATTAGATCTAGTTTTCATCAAACTGTTTAATCTCTCTACAATATTCGTAAAAACTTCTGTTTTTCAGTTCATATTATGTATATGTGTGTAAACTATGAGAACGCCTTCTTCTTCTTCTTTATTGGCTCTACAATTGGCTTCTACAAGTGAGTTTTGGCCGCGTTTACTATTTTCCTTCACTCTTGCCGGTCTTATGCAGCAATCTCCCATTGTTGTACCCCATTTTACGTAGATCACTCGTTACTCCATATTTCCATGTTTTTCTTGGGCGACCAACTGACCTTCTGCCATTGGGTCTTTCCTAGAAGATTGTATTTAGTAGTATTTTATCATTCGATACCATCTTATCTGATTTGCCTTAATGTATCGTACTATATTTTCTTCTCCATAGAGTGCTTGGAGCTCATGGCTATGTCTTTGTCTCCACTGTCCTCTTATTTCATCTCTACAAGGCCCAAAGGATCTTCCATTCTAAGACTGATAATTTTGTTGTTTTATGCTGGTTCAGTGTCCACGTCCCACTTCTATACGTTATTGTGGGGCTAATTACAGTTTTATATACCTTTGTTTCAGTTGTCTTTGAGAGCAATTTTGATTTAAGTAGCGTTGCTAGGGAATAATACTCTTTCATAACTATTTTTGGCTATTACCACTGCTCTTAAGTATTTGAATTCTTTGACAATTTCAAAATTTTATTCATTTATCGAAATGTTTTGTCTGGAATTTTTGCTAACTACCATGTACTTGATTTTATATTCGTTGACCTTGAGGCCTATTTCCCTGGCTCCTCTTTCGAAAAGGGTAAAAACTTCTTTTACATTACTGGTGGATTGTGCACTTGTATCGACATCGTCACAAAAGCTGACTTTCGCTTCCTGGGCAGCGTAGCCATTTGTTAATTATTCTGATTATGCTTTTCTAACAACGTCTTCTCAAGCGAAGTTAAATAACAGAGGTGAACCGCTTTATCTTAGGACCATTTTGATTTGAAACTAATCTGATGTACTACTGCCAAATTCTGATACATGCATATGAATTCTGCACATACATATGGTCTAATTCTATCAGTTTTTTGTGTATGCAAACGTCTTACTAAACGAAATTAAATTGTATTTATAATTAAGCATAAAGGGACCCAGGGATAACAAGAGACATTCTGAAATTAAAAATTAAAAAGTAGGACGTTTTTGGATTTGAGACATATTAAATAGTACCTATCTTTGAATGTAAATTAATGTTCATTTATATAGGAGGTTGGAGGGGCATGTGATTAAAGAAATAAACTTTAGGTATTAATTGAACTTTAGATTGGAACAATGATAAAAGAAACAAAGACTAATAGACCTATAATTTATCAAAAAGAGAAGAATACAATAAGTAGCATAAGGACAATTAAATTAGTTTACCCTAGGGAAAAAGACTATCTATAATTTACATTTTTTGCGCCTCAGCTATCATCATATGTTCTTTTTCTTTCTATTTTCCTGTTTATTCGTAGGAGCAGCTAAAGAGCATCTCAGTTTTTATCTTATAGTAATCCAGTCAAATTAGACGAAAAAAGGTTTAACCTTGCATGGCGACTATCACAAATCTTGTTATTTTAACTTTTAAGCAAGTCAATAGTAGTGTGAAATTAAGATTGCTACTGAATCCAACTCTTAAGTTAGCTGCCATCTTGAATAATTTAAAGGAGAACCGTTTTTGCTTAATATCTTCGCCATTTTCAACTTTTTGACATAAAGGGTAGTAACTGAAATTGTTGCAAATACGATTTCCCACAATTTTTAGTAGAAGAAAGGGAAGCATAATTATTAAATTATCTCGTTTATTATCAACTTAACGACATGAATGAACAGAAACAAAAATGGACAGAATTATATTTTATACAATTTCGATCAATAATTATGGTCGTACGTATGCGGTAAAGGCGCGAGCGTAAAACCTTTCGGGGATTGGTTATATAGGAATTGTTTTTGTCCATCTTGGCCACTTTAAACTTTTCGACAAAATGGTAGGGACTTAAATTGATGCAATTGCAATTTCCTACAATTTCTTCTTTGCAATTTTTTTCGTGCGATCGATATTTTCAGAGTTATGGGGAAAAATGGTGGAAGGGGGAGGAAAGCATTATTGAATTATCTATACGGTATATATTAATATTAACTATACGGCAGGAATGTAGATAAACAAAACTTTTTTGCTAAAATCAATATTTGATGTCGTACCTATGCGGTAAAGGCGCGAGCGTAAGAAATTGTTCTTGTTCATCCAGGCCATTTTAAACTTTTCGGCAAAATGGTTAGGACTTAAGTTGTTGCAATTACGATTCTCTACAATTTCTTCTGTGCAACTTTTTCGTGCGCTCGATCTTCCGAATTAAGGGGAAAAATAGTCACTAAGTATAATTATTGAATTATCTCGTTTATTATTAACCTTACGACATAAATTTACATTAACAAAAATGGAGAAAATTATTTTTTATACAATTTTAATTTCTTTGATTGTTTGTACTACAATCAACATATAAGGTTCTCGGCCTATGACATGCCTACACACTGAAGTCATCAGCAGTAAACCATAAAGAGGAACGAACCTACGATCTTAAATATTGATTTTAGCAAAAAACATCACAGAGATCAAAATTGTATATAATTGTCAATAAATGTAAATATAATTGTCTTCATTTTTATTTACGTACATTCATGTCATGTCGTAAAGTTAATAATAAACCAGATAATTTAATAATTATGCTTCTCGCACCCCTTTCACTATTTTACCCGTTACTTCGGAACATATCGACAACTTGCAATATCGGCAATATTGCAAAACTTTGCAAAAAAGAAATTATAGACAATCGCATTTGCAACATTTGAGTTCTTACTATCGTCAAAAAGTTTAAAATGGCGGACAAATTGAGAGAAAACGGTTCTTCTTTATTAAATAAACAATAAACAATAAAATTTAAGTTAGCTCGCCATGCAAGGTAAAGTGGTATCCCGACTTGACTATAATAATTGTCGTCATCCTAGCTTTCTGTTTCCTTTAATTTTCAATTTTAATATAAATTTTAATAACAAGTACATCTTCTAAGATTATTGAAGAATGGTTATTGAAATATTATAGTTTTAAATCATCTTTATTTATTTCCAAATTTTTTTTTCCAAAAATTAAGTATTTTATCTGTGTACATCTGCCTCCTTCATATGTAAATTATCACTTTTCTTTTTTCGATGATGATCTACGCTCGTAAGTCGTAAGGTGATTTATCTCTAACGATTTTAACCACTCTTTCTTATTACATTTTGTTAATATATTCAGTTAGCTCTTTTTTTATACCCAGTAATTTATATCTTCCACTTTGCATGTGCCTTGTGCTTTACCTTCTTTATCTGTCTACGAATATTTACTCCTTTTTTACTAATTACATAAATTTCTGTTGTATCCTAAACCTTTGGTTATTTGTTTTTTTTTTGTCTATTTTTTGCATACCTAGCACTTACAGCTCTTATAGTTTTTTAATACTTTGTCTCATTATCCAACACCTTATAGGTCCTATACCTAAATATTTGAATTTCATTTCTTGCTTGATAATTACACAATTTCCTTTAAACTTGCGTAGATGTCATTTTATTGTAGATATATTGTAAATATCACTTTCTCCTCGTCACGTCTTCCTTGATAATATTGAATAAAAGGGAAAGCCTGGCAGTGCACATCGCTGATAGATACCATTCTTAGACGGTACTGATTTAGTACCCTCCCCGCTTATCTTTCCGTGTAGTTCGCTTGGAATCACATAACGTCATTTTTCTACTTTACATCGCTGTTTTGGATCATTTTGGTCTCCCTTTTTGGGCTAATTACGTACAATCGAAAACTGTTCGTTTGGCACATCATGTAGTGACGTGTGATTTGCTCTGTCTCTATTTTCTCCTTTGTGGTGTAATCAATAAATCCATCATATTTCGAAGTAGATTTGGTGATATACTACATATATTTCATATTTTCTTTAAGGAGTTGTATGTATATTATGTATTTGTATTCTTTTCTGTATATCCCATGTTGTATATATCTATACTGTATATCCTTTATATTCTATGTACAATTCACATCCGCTTTTTTCATGTTTGATCCCAGATATATGTAAAATTATCTACTTCTTTTATTTCTCTTCCATTTATTTTTATTTGACTTGACTGCTGGTTGTCGTTTTGGTTTAGTTTCCTGTTTATTTATTATAACACCCATTAGGTCGGAATATTGCGTAAGTTTGTCGATCTTTTTTGTAAGTGGTTGATATACTCGGTTAGGAGACTAATGCTTGTTATACATATTACCAATTTCTATTTTAATGATACAGTCAAAGGGTTGGACAAACATGACTGTAGACGAATTATTCCACGTTTACAAAAGACAGAGAAGCTTTTAAAAATGTGGTCGCCAACCTCCGTTAATGGGGACGGCATAAGAAGAAGAAGTCCAAGGGTCGATGAAAGTAAGCATCCTTACTTAACACCGCTATGTATCGTTATTTCTTCGGTCATTTGTCTCGTAGATCTAGTTTGGTTCTGTATGCCTCATAGAATAATGTCATCAGGTTGATATTCTTCCTCGCTAGTCCACATTGTTTTAGAATCTTCCACAAGTGTTCTCTGTTTATACGGTACTTTACTTTTTCGAGTCTGGATTCGACTACAATTTGTCTGCCTAATATCGGTCTACATCTAATACGTTTGTATTAGCGTGCCGTAAATCTTTGAGGGTGCACTATGATGGACAAAGTCTGTCAAATGTATGAATACTCTAGGGTATTCATACATTATGTATTTTTCCACATTCACAGAGTGCTTCATGTTTAGTCTTAATACCATATTTACTGATATTCTGTTTTACAGGGGCAATGCGGTTGGGTACGTATGGGGTTGAGTGTTCGCCAGTTTTTGCAGACCAGGTTCACGCTGCGATGTCGCTCTAGAAGTAGGAGGGACAATTCGGGGATTTGACACTAATGCTTCTCATATTTTCCTTTCTCTTTTTCTTAATTTAAGCCGGCTTATTTTTGGCAGTTCCTCGAACTCACACAGTTGGCGTCTTTCATCTAAAATTTGCCTGAAATTTCCCACATATTAAGAGACGGATCTTCAGTCTCCTGGTGGTATGAAAACCAGCTGAACGGTATAAAAGAAGTAGAGACGCCGATTTCATACAACCGGTAGTTGTTCTACATGTTTCCTTTAATACAGTAGTGACTTACGTGCTGGGCGTGCCTAGATTTACTCCATATGAGACGCTTATATCCTGCTGAGAAACACAAATCTCAGCTGTTGACTTTAGAACCCGTTGATTTGAACCCCATTTGCTTTCTACAATTTTCCGAAGAAGGTTGTTTCTCGTAGCAACATTTTGTCTTGTACTTTTGACAATGGCATTTATATGTTAATGGACAGTCTATCAATATCGAGTACAAGATATTTGGATATGCCATTATATTCTAAGTGTTAACTCTCCCAGGATAAGTTCAGTTTTACATGCGCTAAATGGGTGTTGAGATGAAATACACACACTTGGGTTTTAGCAGTATTTGGTTTTAGTAAGTTTTGTTTGTAATAGGTTGTCAATGAAAATGTTATGGTAAATGACAGTCTAAAAAGGACGAGACGGAAACGATGTAATTAGGGAAAGAGGATGGGTGACTACAGTCTCAAAAAGTTCAAGAACAAAAACTGCAATTGGTTTGGTCACGTTAGACGTAGAAATAACAACTGTTAGATGAAGGATAAAGCTGTTAAAACTTGATGGAAAGAGAGGTAGAAATGGAAACTCGAGCAGAAGATAGAAATACTATGTGGTAGATGTCTTCAGAGAGAACGGTTTAGGTGAAGAAGGCACGATGTTCAGAAATTAGTGGTAAGAGTGAGGAACACCGACGCTTGAAAAGGAAAAAGCTAAGAAAGAAGAATTTTGTAATAGGTTGACTAATCGTGTTTAAAGCCTCTTCCATTATAGACTCTATATGTGCAAAGGTTTTCCCTTTTACAGTGGTACCAAGATAGTTATCGTAAACAAAGCTGGCTCTTAGCTTGGGAGTCCCTTGGGTGTTCGTTCGTGTAGATTTTAAATAGGAAGGGGCCCAGACACTTCCTTAGGCAGGCCATTTTTCTGAGTTTGCCGTCTGCTTCTCTCTTCATTTAGGATAACGTAAAAGCGTCTATTATAAAGCAATGACCTAATGATCTCTACCAGATCGTAGTCAAGCACAGTGTTATAGATCTTAGTTAGCAGGGTTCTGTGGTTTATTGTATTATAGCTGCCATAAGATCTATCAAGACTTCCTCCACTATCTATCCCTCCTATCTTAAATATCTCCTCTATGTACTCTGTTAGGTTGAGTACTTGGCCTGTGCAGGATTTGCTTAGCCTAGGGACTGCTTGTTGTGAAATTGGTTTTGCATCTAATTGTTCCTGGGTGCGGTTAAAATAAGGCGTCCATATAATTTATACAAGATAACATAGCAGAGATGTCAGACGGTAACTACGATAGCACCCACTGTCTCGCTTTTGGTCCAAAGTGCTTTATTTGCCCTGTTATTCCCCCGTAGTAAGCGTCCTAGGTTATTTTTTATTTTTCATGACGTCCATGACCTTCGGTCTCATCGACTTCGACATCGGTTTCATCGACTTCGAGAAGACATTCGACAGGGTCCGACATGAAAAACTAATAGAAGTACTGAGAAACAAAGATATAGACAGACGAGACTTACGAATCATTATCAATCTGTATTGGAATCAAAAGGCCAATATAAAGATAGAAGAACAAAAGTTCGAAAATATAGATATAAAGAGAGGAGTAAGACAGGGCTGTGTTCTGTCACCATTACTGTTTAACGTGTACAGTGAAGCCATATTCCAGGAAGCGATAGCGGATCTGGGTGATGGAATCTCTGTAAACGGAAGAATAGTAAATAACATAAGATTCGCTGATGACACTGTTATAATGGCAGACACCCTGGAATCGCTACAAGAATTGATAAATAGAATTAACTATTATTGCATTAGATACATAATATATATAATAACGGATTTATTACGGCTGTCGCCGCTTCTCCGCCCCCAATTTCCATCTTTTTCTGTCATATGCACTTGCCTCTTCTAAGTCTCTTGCCGTCATTGCTTCATCAATATCGTTGCGCCAACTTCTCCGTGGTCGTCCTCTCTTTCTTCTTTCAGGAGGGATCCATTCCAGTACTCTCCTAGGCCATCTGTACTCTGGCATTCTTTTAACATGTCCGAACCAGATTAATTGTTTTCTTTCTATGTCATCATTGATATTTCTCTCCATTTTTATTTCGTTTCTTATTTGTTCGTTTCTAACTCTCTCCAGTTTCGATCTACCGCAGCTTCGTCTCAGATAATCCATTTCTGTCGTCATAAGTTTGTTTCTATTAGCTTTGGTGACGTCCCATACTTCCGAACCGTAAAGTGTAATACTTTGGACTATACTACCGTAAATGTGTTTTTTTGTTTCTCGTCGAATTGTTTTTTTTTGCCAGAGAAGAGAGTTTAAGGCACGGGTCGTTGCTCTGCCCTTGTTTATTCTTTCCCTTATTTCATCTGCGCTATTTCCCTTCTTGTTGAAAATGACCCCCAAATATTTGCAGGATTGCACGCCTTTGATTTTGTCGTCTTCCAAGACTAGGTCACATATTTCATCTGTTCCCACTGGGAGATATTCACATTTTGTCATATTCATGTTTAGACCTGCCACCTCATATTCTTCTTGCAGTTTTCTTACCATATAGCTAAGATCGTAGCTGTCTTCGGCAATTACTACCTGGTCATCCGCAAAGAAAAGTGTATATAGCTTGTTTTCTTCCACCGTTATTTCCATGTTTCTACATTTTTTTACCCATTTCACTAAGGATCTGCCCAAATAGATTTTAAATAAGGTGGGTGACAGACAGCAGCCTTGTCTTAGTCCCTTTGTTGTTTGAAAAGGAGAGGTGATTTCTTGTCCCATTTTAATTCTTGCAAAGTTTTGTTCGTAATATTTTTGAGTGGCGTTGATAAGAATTGGGTTTATTTTCAAGTTACCCATTTCTATCCATAGTTGGGAGATCGGTACACTGTCATATGCTTTTTCCAAATCTATTAAAGCTATATGAGTTTCTCTATTTCTCTGCACTCGTTTTTCCATTGCAATTTTTAATGTGAAAATATTATCCATAGTGAAGCGTCCGGCCCTAAATCGTTCTTCAGGTTGTTTGTCTTTAATATCATTTTCTACCAGGTTTCGTAGTACTTTTGAGTATAGTCGGCCTATAGTAGCAATCACTGCGATCCCTCTATAGTTTTTAGGATCCATATTTGTGCCTTTCTTGTGTATTGGAGAGATATACGATTGTCTCCATTCTTCTGGAACTTCTTCTCCGTTTAAGCATCTTTCTAATAATTTTCGGATCATCTCAAACAGTTTTGATGATCCATACCTAATCAACTTTGGATGTATTCCGCCTGGGCCTGGAGATTTTTTAAATTTCATTCCCTTAACTGCTTCTTTCACTTGTTCTATTGATATTTCGATTCTTCCTTCTACTTCTACTTGTTCATTTGTCTGTTTAAACCTTTCTCTTCTCTCTGTTAATAAGTTCTCAAAATGCTCTACCCATGTGTTCTCTGGTATTCTCTTTATTATGACTTGGTTTTTTGTCGTTGTTCTCATCGTTTTTATAGTTCTCCAGGCTTCAGAGCGCTTTGTCCCTCCTATATGGTTGTCTAGGTAATGACATTTTTGTTCCCATGCACTATTTTTCTTTTTAACCACTTCTCGTTTGACTTCTTTATTCAAGTTTTTATATTGTTGTTTTGTATGTTCGTCTCCCTGTTGTAATAACTTTAGATATACTTCCTTCTTTCTTTTTATCTTTTCTTTCACTTCTTTATCCCACCAATATGGTTTATCTACTCTCCGTACCTGTGGCCCTAAGGCTTCTAGCGCTGCGTCTTTCATGCAGTTTTTTATATGTTTGTATTCATCCCTCGTTGATCTGTGTGATTCCTGTAGTTTTTGTGTTAGTCTCCAGGAGTAGAGTAACTGTGTGCTCTCGTTATCTAGATTATCTAAGGTGTACGTAGTTCTTTCTATTTTTTCTCTGTGTTCTTTGTTGATGTCTGTGTGGTTCCTGTCTACGAATGGTGTATATATTTTTCCTATTATCAGGCAGTGGTCCGAGCCGCACTCTGCTCCTCTATTCACCTTTACGTCCTGTACTCTTAACTTAGTTGGTTGTCTTGTTATGAAATAATCTATTATCGATTTTAGACCTCTTGTGTGCTGATACCAGGTGTATTTATGTATGTTTTTGTGGGCGAAAAAACCATTCAAAATCTTTAACTCATATTGTTGGCATATATTTATGAGTCTTTCTCCGTTGTTGTTAACAGTTTCTTCTTCATGCATGCCTACCACTTTACTTTGAACTTGTTTTCCTACTCTGGCATTAAGGTCTCCTCCGAATATAATCTCATGGCTGTTAGGAATTTCGTTCAGGATTTTTCTAAAGTCTTCTTCAAAAGCTTCCTTTTCTTGCACTGAGTAGTCATCATTTACGGCATATACCCCCAGAATTGTTATTTGTGTTCCTCTTAGGAGAATCGTCACTTTAATAAAACGTTCGTTGTATGCTTCCCAAGATTTAATATATTTTTCGAATTTCTTGTGTACAAATATTGCATCAGATACGGACTAAAAATAAATAAGAGAAAAACTAAATTTATGATTGTCTCAAAAACGCAACATGGAAATGAAAGATTAATGATAGAGCAAACCCAAATAGAAACAGTAGAGACATACAAATATCTGGGAACCTGGGTTGATGACAAACATGACCAAAGCAGAGAAATCAAAGTCCGAATTGAAACTGCAAAGCAATCATTTGTGAAAATGAAGACAATGCTTACCAACAGAGACCTTCAGTTGCATCTCAGATTGAGGGCTCTAAGATGTTACATATTTTCTATCTTACTATACGGAATGGAAGCTTGGACATTGAAGAAACAACACATAAGAAAAATAGAAGCGTTCGAAATGGGGTGTTACAGAAGAATATTAAAAATTCAGTGGGTTCAAAAGATTACCAATGCTGAGGTACTACGACGTCTAAATAAGGAGTTAGAAATTATGAACAGCATAAAAAGAAGAAAACTAGAGTATTTGGGTCACATAACCAGAGAAGAAAAATATGAGCTGCTGAGAATTATTATGCAAGGAAGGATCCAAGGAAGAAGAAGCGTAGGAAGAAGTCACATCTCCTGGCTGAGAAACCTTAGAGAATGGTTTAACTGTAGTTCACTACAACTTTTCAGAGCAGCAGCCAACAAAGTAACCATAGCAGTTATGATATCCAACCTCCGATAGGAGATGGAACTTTAAGAAGAAGATGACCTTCGGTGATCAATGCGTTTCTATAATGCGTGATAAATAAGTCTGCTTACTGCTGTGCGCCATTTCCATTTTACTTACTGTCTCACTCCATCTTTTTGTCTTGAGGCACTCAGTATCTGCTGCAATCTCTCACATATCTCCGCCGTAATTTCGCTAAACATATTTGCCATATTTTTCGGTGTATTTTGTCATTATGTATTTTGCTTCATCGTTTAGACCAGATATGTAATGTTGTTGACATCTTCTGGGTACGTGTTTACAGGAGATTTGTTTTACATTCTCGATGAAGGCATCATCATTTTCGGGAGTCGTGGCTATGTTTTCCACTTGAGCTTCCAATTAGTTAGTATATCTTTTACAGTTGGCTTTTTCGACGATAAACCTTTCTTTTAGAGGCTGGGTTTTTATAGTACTACATACGGTTATTTCCACGAGCCTCTTTATACGGTGTAAGGCTTTTCCGAAGTCAATAAACATTTCATCTTTCGTATTATTCCTTGTTTTGATTTAATTATGCTTCTTTGTTTACCTTTGATTCATTTACTATTTTTTAAAGTGTTTTTCCTGACATGTTTCATATAATTGTGTATTGTGTAATTAACTGCGTAATTAATAATTATGTTTGGAAATTCATTGGTTGTGTGAGAATATAAATATTTCGATTTCATGTTTTCTTTATCATTTCTTTCTGATTTTTCCGAATTATTTATACTATCTTCAACATGTGTAATTTCTTGATTTACGATTATTCTTTTAGAAACTTTTGTATATGCCTTCGATTCAGTTGTGTAACGTTATTTGTAATGATATTTTGTGAAACTTAATAAGAAATAAATCACCTAAGTAGCAACCAAATCTCCATAATCTTTAATCTTCGTTACTTACGCTTTGTTTGAATTAGAAAAATAACTAATATTGATCTTAAAATATATGATAATATGATTAAATAAAGAATAAAATAAAATTAGTTAAACAGTCAGATTTATCAAATAAAAAAATCAATTACGACAAACTAATGATCGCAAAACTTTTCATCCGGCTCTTGTATTTCTCGTTAACATTTAACGGTTTTCTTCAAACGCGGAATCAAGTAATTATTACTATATCTAATATACCCAATAGAACATGTACCAGAAAATCGTAGTGGTATGTATAACAGTAGTTGAGATTACTATTCCTTTTTATGCTAGTTCATCCGCTGTAGTTATGATAATGTAACTTTGGTAAATACATCTTACTATAACAGATTCACATAATTCCTTGAAGCGATTTCTTAGACTGTTTTCAAAAAAATCTTTACGGATACAAATAACACTAAGTTGATTCGGATACTAATATTTTGTTAAGTTATCATCTTCAGAAAAACATATTAAATTTAGAAGTTCAAAATTAAAAAAGATTTGAGAAGACAATTAACTGAAAATAAAACATAACATAATTTTGGTTAAATAAGAATTTAGTTTAATGTGTATAAAAAGTGTTACAAATATCTTAACAACCATTTTAAAATAAATTTAAGGGACTCAATATCCCCCCTTTTTATTGTTCTCCTATTCTTTCTATTTTTACCTTCCTTCTACTTTTTGGTTTCTTTTGGAACAACTTTTTCTGGTTGGTTTCTAATTTATTTTTTCTGGTGAATTCTTTTTGTTCATTTTCTAGCATATTATAATATAAATTATTTTATTTATTTACTTCACCGAATTACACTTGTTAGGCTGACATGTGTTTTTTGCTACTTTTCTTATTGATTGAGTAGATATTCATCTTCATTATACGTCTTATTTTCTCTGTATACAATACCTTGTAATTTATTTTATTCCTTTGAGAAAGTATTTGATTATTTTATATTTTATTAGCTACATAATTTAGTTATCATTTCACGAATATTGTTCTGAGTATAAGTTTACGTAATTCGTGAAATCATTTTTTTTTTAAGATCAAATACAATTACCCACACCTGATGGCCCGTGCCACAGATAGTGTGGGATTTACCGACCTGTCTTATCTACTAAAACTCCCCATTTTTCGCCACGTATTAGGCATCCGGAAATATCATTTCTAAAGTAATTTCTTCACATACCTTCTTAATTATCCTTTTATGCTCGTTCATGGTCATATTTGTAGATATGTAGCAGCAGTAAAGAGGGAATGTTTTAAAGCTCAGTATCAAGAAGTCTTCGCCAGACTCTTATCTGTTACCCATATATTATGTCCTTCCTTTCACAATATGTTTATTTGACTCATACTTTATGTGCAGTTAATAAATTTATATTTTGTTTTAAAATTTAGCGTAGACTAGGTCGTGGAGTTCTGGTTCTTCCTAGGTTTGTTTGAAGGATTTTAATATTTGGCCTTTGCTTGGTTAACCCGCGTGTGCGCTTCATTGGATCAAATCTTGAATCTTTGGGCACTTATATATATCAGAACTGTGATTTCTTTGTTTGCATTCGTTATAGAAGGAATCTACTTTACAACTCTTCCACCTTGTGTCCTTTCTTTCCTATCATCGTATTAGCTTTACTCAATAGTTACTCCATTCAATTTTAATCCTATCTGTCATAATCAAGTATATTACAATCTTGCTACAACAGTCGTCTGATTACCTTACTATTTGGTCTTAATAAGCATATGATAAACTGATTCTCAGATATAATTGGATCATTTCTGATAATATCTCCTTTCGCTCCACGTTGAGGTCCGCACATATATGTTTTGTCCTTAATGGCCTGTTTTAGCTCCTCTGGCCTCTTTTGGTCTTGACTTGTCTCTAATAGTCGTCTTTCGCTGTTCTTTTGATGTTTTTTATGAGAACGTTCATTTGGCTTACGTCCACTTTCGACCTGACGTCCTTGAATAATACAGAGTATGACTTACCATCTGCCTTTATAATGCTATTTTATTTCGCTTCTTGGGAAACGTGGGGTTTTTTGTCGCCTCACTTCAGTTAGATAGTTTTCGTTATATTCTTCTTTAACTACTTTATAGTTTTAAATATCGTGGGGATGTCATTTACTCAATCGTCTTCACATTTATAAGGCATGAGGAAAGACGTTTTACTTTTTTCATCGCTTCCCCTTTATTGCATAACGTCCTAGTAAAGCTATAGGCATACTTAATCTGCCCTTTCATTCTGCATTCTTTGGCAATGCTGTAAAACCGTGGTAGTTTTTAAGAGTTTCTAATATCTCTCCATTTTCTGAGTCCACAATTAGTACCTTTTTCTTCCTCTGATGTCAGATTCCCAAAGTTTAGCTTAGTTCTTCTATACAAGTAAATTCGTTGATTTTAAAAGTATTTTTGAAGTGTGTAAACATTTATCTCCTAGCTGAGTGCTTTAGGCTTACTTAGCCATCCTCAGAGCTATGGTCAAGTAAAAGTTGTTTTGGTTTGCTTTAAAAGTATCACTACTAGGAGAGATCTCATTTGGTAGAAAAATACAGAAATTTTCCTTTAAGCTGGTTCTGTATTATAATATTTTATTGAAAAAACACAAAAAAAAACACTGAACTTCAAAAAATACACATTTACCTAGTACGGGTGTCTTTTTTTTCAGTTTTTTTTTGTTTTAGTTGATTTGTTTATTTTATGTTTATTTTACATTCATCTTAATCCCACGAGCAGCTAGGGACCAATATGGTTACTCCTGCAGAGCTCCGCATACAGAAGCAAGCTGTTCTTCAGTGGGATTTCGCCTGGTATCTCAAGGTAATCGCTTGCGACCACGTGTCGTGTGGCCATGCAACTCTAGGCATAATGACTTTTACTTTAGCTTACGGATTTTTGCATCTGGTTGTCTCCATCTAGTTTTTGGTCTTCTATAGGTTTTCTTTCTATGGTTTTCTATTAGTTTCCTATTTTGCTTGAGGTGAAGCAGTACCTACCTAATCCAATATCGTTTACTCTCGCATACTGGGTCCTTCATGCACATCGACGAAATAAAAGAAATGACGGTAGGGAAGGATTTTTTGGGAAAACAACATGGCTTGATAAAGTCGTAAGGTCATGAGAGATCTACGACCAGGAGACTAGGCCGATATATGTGAGTGGAGACCGGATTTTAGTCCTGATCTGAGCCTGTGTATCTGCTATTTTGATAATGGTTCTTTTTATGAGAACAGGTCTTTTGCTGTCTTTTGACAGCACTTGGAAGACTAGGAAAGATTCCTAGTCTTCCAAGACTAAGAATCTTTTCAGTCATCTGCTTGTAGACTTCTATCCATGGCACTGTCTACTTCTTGTCTCCACGATCTTCTTGGTCTTCTCCTTGTTCTGCGGTTTGTGGGGATGTACTGTAACATTCACTTTATTTATCGTTAATCATTCATCCCTCCGGCATGACCAGACCATTTCGGTGTTTTGCGTTGTATATTTTCTAGGATGTCGATGTCTATGTTCATACGCTCTCTGATTTCAGTATTCTATACTCTATCTTTCCTAGTGAGTTAGCAGCATCTACGCCAGCAAAATGAATTTCCATTGCTTTTATTTTGGATACGTCTTTTTTATTAATTATTCAAAGCTCTGAACCATATGTAGCAATACTTTCTATCAGACTTTTGTATATTCTAATTTTCGTCTTTCTAATGATGTGAATATTCAAAAGTATACTATTCAGTTGATGTACTGCTGAATTATCTTGTGCAATTCTAGTTGCTATTTATTTTATATTCCGACCATCATTTGTAATGCTTACATGGAGACAGTTATAACTATCAATATTTTTAATTCGAGTGCCTCCTAGTTCTAAGCACCGTTAGAACGTTAATATATTCTTTATTTCTTTTTCTTAGCATGTAGTGAATATCACCTTGATTTTCTGCAAATATTACATCTGCAAAATGCAAACTGTACAGTTTATGATATTCAATTGGAATACCGATAGGTACCTCCCTACCTACCTACTTTTCCTACCTTTTTACCTACTTTTCAAGGTACCTCCCACCAAATAAATCTTAAAGAGCATAGGCGCAATGCAGTAGCCTTGGCGAAGTTCTTTGGTGAACCTTATATTTTTTGTCACTTTTTGTCCAATCTTCATTGAACTCGTCATATCGTCTTACAACTCTTTCACAGCATTTATATAAATCAGTGTAATTTACAAGTCTTCTAGCACCTACCACAACTTGGCTAATGGGGCACTATCATACGCCTTTTGAAGGTCAATTAATGTCATGTGTGCCATTGTCTTCGGATTGCTTTTCTATTGTTTGTTTTGAGACAGAACACATTCTGTGTACAAGAACGACCAGTACGAAAGCCACTCTGATTTCAACGTCTTCCCAACAATCTTCAATTCGGCTTTTAACTATATTCCCGTACATCTTACAGATTTAGTTAGTTACACTAAGCCCTCGGTGATTCTTACAATCTTTTGTGTCGTCTTTGTTCGTGTCAAGATTGCTAATATATGCATTTTATAGGTAGCTCTTCGCCTCTTCTTCTTCTTTAGGTGCCGTCTTCTAAGCGAAGGTTGGCGATGACCTCTGCAAAGTCTTCCCTATTTTGGGCTTTCCTTATTAAACTTTGAAAGTCTAATCCTGTCCAATCTTTGATGTTGCGCAGCCAGGTCATTTGTCGTCTACCCGGGCCGCGTCTGCCTTCTATTTTCCCTTTTATAATAAGCTGTATTATTCTATAATAAGCTGTACCGGACTTTTCACCGGACTTTTCAGGGCAGCAGTCAACAAAGTCAGAATAGCCATGTTAGTGTCCAACATCCGTAACGGATAGGCACCATAAGAAGATAATAAGCTGAAGGATGTTATACCTGTCATGTCTAAATATGTGTCCAAGATAAGACGTTTTACGCTTCTTGACAATTTCTGTGAGTTCACGTTCTCTATTCATACGCCTTAAAACTTCTTCATTTCTAACGCGGTCGGTCCATGGAATTTTCAGCATACGACGAAATACCCACATCTCAAAGCTCTCTAAACGTCGTAACGAGGTGACTGTTAACGTCCAAGCTTCCACGCCGTGTAATAACACTATATGCATAACACTGTATCATGCGGTATCGTAGGGACAAATCAAGATTACGGGTAGTGAGTAACTGTCGCATCTTTAAGAAATTGTTTCTTGCCTGTTCTATTCTACTTCTTCGCCTCTAAAGAATAAATTAAATGTATAATGTATAAGCCAATAGCTGAAATAGTATGTCAGGGTCAGATTTAATCATTTCAATGTTTATTCCTTCCGATCCCAAAGCCTTTCCATTTTTCATAAGTTGGGCGTGTTTGTTAATTTCCCCTGGCGTTATTTCAGTTTCTTCGCCGTATCATGTTTTTCGTAGCAAGTATCTTCAAATTCTGCTCGATCTTGATCTTGAAAATAAATTATCTAATTGAATATTTTATAGATTTTTTATATTTAAATAGATATGTTTTTCTGAAAATTATAAATTTACAAAATATGCATAGTCCACCCTAAGAAAATGGTCACATTTAAATATAAAGAGAAAAATATAAAATATTTTTACACTAGCTAATATTTATTATTTTTCTTTTAAGAAGTAATATGCATTAGTTAGATTCCGTGATTTGGCGAAGAAGAATATTATAAGCTATCATCAACCCTTACAGATTTTTTAAAACAATAGAAATTCTTTTCACTCGAAAACACTGCAAGCACTTAGATAGAATCCTTATAAATATACAGAATTACTTTAGATATACATCGATTTACTTAAAAACATATCCCACAAAAAAATAAAAATAGTATAGCTTATAATAGTTTAAAATTGTGGCTAAATAAACAAATATAATAAAACTTAACAAATTAATGGATATGTAGTTAATATTTAAATATTACTTTTCACCACACTTTTCTATTTTCTGTTAATATAAGAATATTTCATATTTTTGAGAATTGCTCTCGAAAAAAGTAGTGATTTCCAGAGTCTTTTTTGAACATAACCAGACTTATTTGAGATGTTTCAGTTTTCGGTGAACAATGTCCCTGCAGTTGCCCACAATATATTTGGCAGTTTCCTCTGCATATTCGCAGAATTTGCATGTTACTTTGTCCATTTTACAAAGTGACAGCAGTATCTAGTCAAATCACCTTTGATTACTCTTGAGTAAATTTAGATTTTCTGAAGAGTATTTTTGTGTAGCGAACCGAAGGTTGTAATAAACCTTTTGTTCGCCTTTGGCTTGAAATATGTCTCCAGTAGGCTGTACGAAGTTTCTTTTCCTATTTTCCGATGTAGTCGACAATGTAGCTTTTTAAGATACTGCAGAATGATTCTGTTCTGATAAAAGGAGTACTAGCTTCTATTTTAGTCAAACGATTAGCAGTCTCATTACCAGTATTCCTTTATGTCCTTTATTCCTTCCTGATTTATTTTATATACATCTCCAAAGTTTATATACATGTACATAGAACTATAAATCAGCAAGTTAATTCCAATTTGTTACTGACTACAAATAATCAAGTTCACGACTATACAACCTGTGGAATATAACTCACATCCGTACAGCTTTTATGAGGACAGAATTAGGTCAAAGAAGTTTATTGTCTAAAGGATTTCGATTGTTCAGCAAGATCCCTAAGCATATAAGGAATTTAAGTGCAACACTCTTCAGTGTAATTTAATGAACTGATTTTCTCTGACACTATCCCGACAGGTAGATTAGACTCGAGCTTTTATTGATATTAAAATATTCTCTACTGTATGATAAATGTACCTTCTATGTGTAGTAAATCTCACATATTCTAAACTTGTCACAAGAACAATAAGGAAACCTTCCAAGGTAATTACTAAGGTTCTGTTGTAAATTATTCTAATAATTTTAAAGTGTAACAGCTTATCATCCTCTTACTCCAATTACTAAGCTTCCAAGTTATTTATATAGTACCTTTTAACCGCTATAACCACTATAAACAAATAAGAAATAAGTAAATTGGAGCTGGAAGGTCAGATAACAAAACAAGTGATGGAGTTTAAATAACTAGGCATCACATCATCTAGCTACGGAAAGCTCGAAACAGAAGTGGAAGATCAAGTGAATATAGTAGTACTAATTGTAGCAGACGAAATTTATCATTTAGCATCACGTGTCCAAATGACGCTACTTTTGTAGATTTTACTAGTGTCGAAATTTCCGGTTGTTTTCAAATTTGTTTTAAGATACTTCAAGAATAGAGTCAGTCGATTAGATAAGGTATGATTTAGAGTCCAGACATCAACTTCCTATAGCAGAACAGAGAAGTCATACCAACGAAGGATCCTCACTGATTACTGCATTTCGAGTCTAATCTTGTAAAGTACATTTCTTATGGGATTTAATAATTATTTTTTGAGATAAAGGTTCGTCCTCCTTTTTTCCTGTATTTTACATTTTATTGTCATTTGTAGCAGCACGTACTTCAACAACACCACCTGACCCAGATACTACAACTTTCCTAACTTAATTGTATTCATTGCTTCCTTTTCCTTTTTCATTCTTCTTAGCACCTCAAAATTGGTCAGTGGCTCCGCCCAACTTTTATTAGGAAATTCTTAATATTCTTCTATAGGTCAACATCTTAAATGCGTTTAGTCTGCTACTAATTTCCTTTTTTAAGGTCCAGAACAACACTCTATGAAGAGCGCAAAAAAGATAAGTGTGTAATATTCTTACTTTGATTTTTAAGCCAAAGTCTCTAACTGCGTAACATTTTTCACATTTTATTAGATATTTTTCTACCTTATTCAATTCTCATCCTTATTCCTTCTGTATATTTATTATTCTCATGAATATTTGTACAAAGATTTCTATATTCTTTAACTTTTATTACTAAAACTCTTTTTGTATTTAAATTGTGTTTACGGAAATTGTCCACTTTTCTCGCAACATCTACTACCTGATCAAGAAGTGTGTTACGTAATGAGAATCACAAAATATGAGGATGACCTGCAACGAAATCGATTCAAATATAAATAAATGGAATGGAAAAACAGATCCACAGAACATAATTGCCCTATTTTCATTTTTATGACATTGCTTCTTGTCTGTCAACTGCGCATAAAGATAGCATTGGAATTGAATTATTTTTTTGGTTAAAACAAAACAAAATTCTCTTAACACCATTTTGATTCTTATTATATATATATATATATATATATATATATATATATATATATATATATATATATATATATATATATATATATATATATATATTGTATATTTAAAAAATATTATTTCGCTTTGTTCAAGAGTTACTAATTTCAGCTTTTTGACTTTTTTGAAAAATATATATTAATTGTAACAGCCACAATTTTAAAATATCATAGCTGTACCTAATTTAATGGAATATATTATCTTTTATTTAACCACAATTATTATTTTTACAGATGTGAGCCCTCATTTGGTTTTTAAGAATGGTGTTAATCCAACACTGTGGCCTCAGGATGTCCCCTTTCCACCTGATGAAGGAAAGGAAGAAGTGCAATCTACGTACGGCGACGGAGACAATTCCGACCGTGCATCCTGCTTTTCTCCCAATGGACTCGCTGCCAATCTTCAATACCCCGCCTATTTTAAAGACGCAAAGGGAATGAACCATGCTGTATTCGGAGGAACTACAAATTTCGGAGCATTGCAATATCTCAAACAACAACAACCAGGTAAAGGTTTGCCAGATGTGATACAACATGGAAGATCAGCAGGTATGCCGTTGTATGTACGTTGCCCGATTTGTCAAAAAGAATTTAAACAGAAGTCGACTCTTTTGCAACATGGGTGTATACATATCGAATCTCGTCCTTATCCTTGTCCGGAATGTGGAAAGAGATTTAGGCAACAATCGCATTTGACTCAGCACTTGAGAATACACACTAACGAAAAACCCTACGGCTGTGTCTATTGTGGGAGAAATTTCAGGCAAAGAACCATACTGAATCAGCATTTAAGAATTCATACAGGCGAAAAGCCTTACAAATGCTCCCAATGTGGAAAAGACTTTAGACAGAAAGCTATTTTAGATCAACACACTCGAACACATCAAGGCGATAGGCCGTTCTGCTGTCCTATGCCTAACTGTCGCAGACGGTTCGCAACCGAACCTGAGGTCAAAAAACACATCGACAACCATATGAATCCACACGCGGCAAAGACACGGCGAGATTCAACAAGCTCAGACGGAAAGTTGCCAGGCAACAGTATGTTACCTAGAGGTCTGACCCCAACCACTGTCGTTAAACCAGAGCTCTACTTCCCCCAATGCTACGCACCTAGTTTTAATCCGCCGAGTAGCGTTTCACAATTCCAGACACCCAATCCGGAATTCAAGCCACCAAATCCGCTTCCGACCCAGTGACTAACAGCTAACTGGCAACTAGGTCCATGCATTGGGTGACCTTTTGCCGGTTTACAGACTTCTTAAATTTACTTATTATTTTATGTTATATATTTATTGGTAACGAAATATCTATAAGATATTTTTCTGCTGAGTGATTATCACATGGTGCTGTCAGAACCAAATTGTTGGTTGCTTGTAACCTGTGAAGAAACAATCTCATTACAGATACGCTTCTTGTTAGAGATCTACCATTTTGGTGTTTTTGATTATTATACGAAGGTTAAAATAATTGTTATATTCAATCGTAAAATTAATTAGGTTTATTACTGTTTTCATATTCTTGTTGATTAATTTTACAAAATTATGGAGGTAGTTCTCTATATCGTTCTAAAATTAAAATTACCTGTATTTTAAATACTTACTGCTAATAGTCACAATATTTTTGAAGGGATTCTTGTGTCAAATACTAGTATAAATTAAACATTTTAGTTATTTTTCTACTTTCTTTAATCTGTGTTTTTATAAAGGATATGTTTGGTGTAGGTAGGTCTATCATATTACAATTCAAATAGTCCGTTTTGGGGAAACCAAGTCCATGTTTCTTCAAATGTTAAGATGTTGTAAAATAACATTTATAGAAATCAGAATATGGTAAAACGTATTTAATGCAAATGAAATTAAAATTTTTTAAAACTATAAGGGTTTTTAGATTCATCTGCATAAGCATAGGAGCATTTTGTTGAAAATCATCTTTTTTAACTCATTTAGGAATTTGTTTAGATTGTATCATCGTTCAAATTTTGTAAGCAGTATTATTATTTACTACATTTGAGAATATGTTATTCCGCCTTGCTTGTTGTTAACGTTGCTGTTGAAATGTTAATAAAGTTATAATTTCTCTTCTGATTCTGCATCTAATTATTGATCTATTGTATATATTGTTTGTTGTTTTAATTTTTGGGCATTTAAATTATTATCATCAACAGTACGGGATATACCTCCGCAAAATGCACGTCTTGTTGGAGGCTTCTTTTCTTTGTAAAGTTCGATGGGGATTTCTACTGTATTCGACTTAGATAAAATGGTGGTTTACTGAGTTTTTGTGGCTTGAAACAATATATCTGTATTTTATATTCCATTATTGTTGGTATCGAATGCAGTGAGCACATTTTCAACAATTTTTTTTTGTATCTTATTATATATGGCAATTAGATTTCTATAATATTTTAATACAACTTTTGAAGATTAATTTTTTTTTATTATTCCTATATTTTAAATATGAAAAAAAAGAAACATTTTTCGTCCAAAAATTACTGCTCTATGACGGACAGTTAATCTCTGGAACGGTTAATTTGAAACATAAAATTCAAGCAGGGTTTTAAAAATAAAGTGCCTTTACGTGATAGTTTATCAGAAAAATTAAAAATTCTTAAAAAAAAACAAAATGGCGAACATTTGAAAAAATTGTTTAAAAATTGATCTTTTTTCATCTTTTTTCAGGTACAAACATTTTATTATAATTTTTTTTGGTCAAGTTATGGTAAACTATCATAGAGAAAACCAAAGCAAACAAAATGCATTAAGGTTTATTACAATCAACCGCCTAGATCCGGAGAGTAACTGTCCGCCAGTGACTACGTTTCTAAAACTGGCGGACAGTTAATCTCCAGATCTACCTTGAACCATGATGCATTTTGTTTGGTTTGGTTGGCTCTATGACATTTTATCACAATTTGATAAAAAAAATATTACAATTTTTGTGACTAAAAAAAGTCAACAAAAAGTTCAATTTTAAACAATTTTTTCAAATCTCCGCCGTTTTTTTTTAAGAATTTTCAATTTTACTGATAAACTATCATGTAAGGGCTTTTTCTTTAAAACCATTCGCGAATGTTATGTTTCAGGTTTGCCGTTCCAGAGATTAACTGTCCGCCATGGAGCGGACAGTTATTTTTAGATGAAATTTTTGACGCCATCTTTAAAATACAAGATCAATGAACATAACTTTTTGTAATTTTCAAAAGTTTTATAAGAATATAAAAAAAAGTTTAATTGCCATAGTAGTAACTAAGATACAAAATAAAACTTACTAAGATAAGTAGGTACAAGATAATTTTTTTTCTGCAGGATTAGTACATACTCAAGGCAACTTGCAAAATTTGACAATACCTGACAACGCAAATATTGAAGTAGTAAAATAGCTCACATACTTGTGCGGTCATATAACTGAGGACGGCAGCGAGGAAAAGGAAATACGGAAAAGGATAATGTTTGCTAATAAAACTTACTTCTCCCTGTCGTAGGTTTTTGAATCCAAACAAATTCAAAGGGAAGTAAAATTCAAAGTATATAAAACCATCGTATGTCCAATAGCAACATATGGCGTAGAAACATGGATCGTAACAGGAAAGACAATAAACCTTATTAATACTTTTGAAGGAAAGATATTGAGAAGTATATTAAGTTCCATTTGCGACAATGGTATGTGGAGAAAAGGTTCAACCACGAGATATACCAATATTACCAAGAACTCTCTATAGCAAATTATGCAAAATTACAAAAATTGCGCTGAGCAGGTGACCTTATAAAAATGGATAATAACAGAACACCTAGTAGAACGCTTAGCGAAATTATGGAGGGACGTCGCTCAGTAGGATGACCAAGGAAGAGGTGGATAGACGAAGTGAGAACCAATGCCTAGGAAATATTGAGGGTGGATATATATATACTTAGGACAAAAAATAATACTAAATAGGGAAATTCAAACTGAAGAAATAAAAAGAAGAAAGTTAGCTTGGGCAGCATTCGGTAAACTGAACTATATACTCAGAAATCAACAAATTCAATTACATCTTAGATCTAAAGTTTTTGATGCATGCATTATTCCGATATTAACTTATGCGGCACAAACATGGACAATCACAAAAAAGAATATGAATATACTTAGAGTCACTCAACACGCGATGGAAAGAGCAATGCTAGGTATATCACTTAAGGACAAGAAAACAAATACATGGATAAGACAGAAAACCAAAGTCACCGATGTGGTGCAAAAATCATTAAAGTTGAAATGGGAATACGCTGGACATGTAGCTAGGAGAGATCTAAACAAATGGCACAGATCAATTTTAACCTGGAGACCATACCAACACAAAAGACCCAGAGGCAGACCTCCTATGAGATGGACAGATGATCTGAAAAGGACTGCCAGGAAAAATTGGCTACAAGTAGCGTACAATAAAAAACAATGGAAAGGAAGACTTGAAGAGGCTTATGTTCAGATGTGGACGTGAATGGCTAGACGAAGAAGAAAAACTGGAGAGCAGCCAAGGAAAGGGATATTTGGACGCGGATGTTGTGGAGGCCAGGGCCCGTCTTGGTCTGTAGCGACATAGTACTACTGATCGTAAATCATCTATCTCAAACTTCTCAAAATAACTATCTCAAACTCCATATTTTTTTTTAAAGTTAATTATTCCATATACTGAACGGGGATTTATTGTTTTAGCTGTGAGTTTTTATATTGTTTGCCGATCTTTTCTTTATTATTTTCCAGAAAGTTTGTATATTTGGATATTGTTTAGCCATATTCTTCAATTTACGAGTAGTCCATCAAAAATATAGACAACCGCAATACTTAAAAAAAATTAAAAGCAAATTATGTTGCTGTAGGTTTTTAAATAAATATTTTTGAAAAAATTTAAGTCAACGTTTGACTTTAATTAAGAAATGTTGTGTCTGTTTTTTAAAAACATGTTATGTTTTATTTTAATTTTGAGTTAAGGTTAACATTGTTATTATTGTTCAATGATGAATTTAAATTGGTGGATCTCTAACAAAAGCACGTGAAAACACGAAAAAAAAAATGAAAGAATGCATATAAATATATGTAAAGTATCAAAAAGTATTTTCAGAATTACTACAAATTGTGTCCTGTTCACTTAGTGGCAATACTTTAAGCAAAAAATTACTATAATGAGTATATATTATTGTTGTAGTTAGATTTTAATATGTGATCTACTTAATGTAAATTTTGCAAGAGAGAAAGGTAGAACTGTTTGACGGGTTCTAACTTTTTGCCGATGCAGAAATTTAGTTAATCTGGTAAGAGGTAAATTTTTAATTCTAAGAACTTTTTTAATTAAATTGTTCGATTCCATTCCTACGTATTCAAATAGTTTGCATACTACTACTACTTGTAATACATGAAACCGAAGGCAATTAACAAATTTTTTTTCTGTTAAACAATCACATTCTATTGTGGCTTTATAAGCTATTGTTCCAAATGTAGAAAAGATTACATATACGCTCTTCTTCTTACCTTAGGCGGAATTGGTTAATCGTGAGATCTTTATCAAGCATCCTTTTATATAACAACTTTTATATAACTTCAAAAGAAGTCATGTGCTCCCGATATAAGCTAGCAACTTTTTTATATGGAGTTTATACTTAACTACAGAGGTCAGATCGTAAAATATACAGATTTTAACTTTAATATCTGGTAAGCCCATAATTATTTCCCTTATCCCTAAAATTTAATCTACTAATATTTTTGGATGTTCAGCTTATTGCTTCTATGACGTTTACTCCCCTGCCAGAGTGGATTTCTTTTCATTGAACTACATAAATCTAGTTCAATGTACAACCAGCACAATGAAGCTAGTAATAGGTCTTTTAGTGCAACCTATACCTCGGACTGCATGCTAGCTCTATCAACGCCTATCATGGTATACAAGGTTCAACAGCGTTCTCTCTTGACTCCCGTCTGATCAAGACGGGCTAATGTCACCTTCAGATCTCCACTTGAGGTCTTTGCATGGTACGCCAGCACACGTGTGTAGATAGGTCATTATTCAATCTTCGCTTATTCACTGCTGGACATAGATCTCCCTCATAATTTTCTTTTATGGATTCTACTTCAATTTAGGAAATCAAATTATTCGGGTAATTCTATGTAATCATTGCTGTCTTAATCAGTTTTGTAACTTTCACATTCACAATTGGAGAGGAATACACCGCTGTGCTCTTTCTTGTAATTTTCTTGTCGGGAGTATTTCTGGTAGATGCCGTCCGCTTAATAGCATGGATTGTATCAGCCATCTCTCAAGATATAGTTGGAAGTTTGTCTGGTATGATGCTGCTATCGTCAGAAGCTTGCTTCCTCATGTTCCTGAGCTTTCTGCATAAGTAATGTCGATATACCTTAAATTAATTAAAGAAGATATCTGTACCTTATCAAAGTGGTTAATGTAATCTAAAAATCATATAATGTTGTTGCAATGTTAAATTTTCTTAACGTTGTACACCACAATAACCCAAGGTGTATCTTTATTTTCTAAATGATGTTTTAAGCTTAATTTTTATTTCTAAACTATTTGCCTTTCTAATGACTACTGTCACTTTTCTGTTGAACAACGTTGGCAAAATTTTCAATCAAAATATTCTTTTTTTGCTCTTCACTTTCAACTTCAAATCGTTTACGAATGTGGTACACTGGTGGTTTTCTAAACTAACGGTTTATCATAGAGGTCTTTGACTATTTTCAATCTACGATTATCAACTCCTCTCTCGACTCATATAAGATTTTTTTAAGTCTGGTTCCTCTATTGCTTCACAATAATACTACACTTCGCATAAATCCGTTCTTCAATAGTTTTTTCATTCATTTGTTCGTGCTGTACACTGTCTAAACTTTTTGATAACTAATTAACAATATTTCATTAAAACTTGGCATATAAACTAAAAGTATATGGCATACGCTGCCATAATATATCTAAAAGCATATAGATTTATATGGTTTCAAGCTCAAGCAAATAAAATAAAAGTCATTAAAGTTGAATATTTACGCCTTTCCAGATTGGCTAATAATAGTAGTACATCAGAAATGCCATGAGTCCCATAAACACAATAATTAAAAGAACAACTTTAAAAATAATAATGTGCCTCAATAAGTTTTAATACTACAAATCAAATAGATATTGCCTTTATATAATTTCTAAAACTAATCCTATCACACGTCAAGCTTTACTGTTAATTTTTACTAGTTTACTATTTTAAAATGTCATATTAATGTTGTATGAATTGTTAAGTACTCAATAGGTATCAGGTAAAAACTAATAGATTGTTTGACAACCGAAGGGTTAGTAAATACAATAGAATAACAGTAATACTAATTATAATCATAGATAAAATATTTTTAACAGTTGTTCTTTCCTGCAATAGCAACAATATTTTTATACTTAGTTAAATTGACAGTATTTAATTTAATTATATGGTTATGAAGTTCCTTGAAATACAACTGTTTTGCTTAATCATACCAATCTAATACAGAAGTCAACGATTTGAAGATTTAAGATTTTAAATTTATTTACCAATAGATGGCGTTTAGTCATTTGCTCGTAGGTGATGTATATACAACCACTTGAAACTATATAGTTACATAATTACAACTCAAAATGATAGCACTATAATGAAAAAACTAAACAATTATAGCAATGTTATAGTTATCGTAACATTCTACAAGGGAGTAATATTACCGGAATGCTTTCAATATCTATTATTATTCTGTTTTTATCTTCTTCTATCGCTTCGACTTGCGTCAATGTCTGGGCTTCGACTCCATATAGTAGTATAGCACCTCACCACCCGCATCTTGGTATCTAAACTTAGACCATTGCAGCACAGTAAGGATCTCATCTTGGTAAATGTGGACCGTTCTTATTTCTTTGGCGTGGTCCCATTAAGAGTTAAGGGTAGTTCTGAGGTAGCTGAATCTGTTGACTAGATATCTTCATTAGCGCTTTGGGATCTATATTTAGGAATCTGTATCTAGGTTTTCCTAATATTGATGTCTAGATAGTACTGCAGTTCTCAACCGGTCCAGTAACACTTCTAGATCATTTAAACTGGTTGTTCGTAACACAGCGTCATCGGCGTAGTATAGATTGTTGATGTATTCTCCTTTAATTCGGATTCCTATCTCTAGGTTCGTGACGACTTCCGTGAAATTTTTGTCAAAGTAAGTTGCGAGAGTATGTGAGAGCATACAGCACTGCTTTACTCTCCTGCAGTCGTTCACTCATATGAAGCTGACGAGTAGCTTCTGCTCTGTTGAGAACTGCTTCGTTTTTCTGCTCCATGTTATATTTACCGAAGAGTTATTTTCAAGTTATAGTTAAAAACGAGTGACCTCATTTTTAAAAAAGTTCTAAAAGCTCAGTATCTTAATTTAATTGTTCGGTAAGAGAACAACCTAAATATTTAAAATTGGCTACTCTTTTTATTAGTTGTCCATCTATTTTTATTCTTGTTTTTTAATAAGGAAAGCGACCAAATACTATGTATTTGAGTTGCCATCTAGAACCCATTCAGACATCGGCTGAGGGTCAGCAGGAACCCCTAGTGGGAGTCTTACGTTGCCATGCAGGTTATCTGAGAAATACTTAAATATCACAACATATTTTTAAATAAAATGTAAGACATAATAAAGTTTGTACCATCTAATTAAAAGGTTTTTACCCAGGTATTTAGTGGCTTTACTCATGTGCACCTAGTAACAGAACACTGATGATGGGCTTTTTACTCATAAACGAAAACAGGAACGAAAACGTTCGGTGATGTAGCCCGAAAGGGATTTTAAATTATATACCTTTTATAAAAGATTTTAAATAAACTTTTGTGATTGATGGTATACAGCCAACTACAGGAATTCTATTTTTCTTGTGGACTATGTATTTTATTTTAGAACAATTAATGTGTAGTCTCATCTCCCATCCCACTAGAGGTAGAATTTAAAAGACATTGTAATCAATTTAAGTCATCGTTCAATATAACTGTATCGTTTAGGTACCTAATGGTATTTATAAGTTTTCCATTAATCTTTACACCATATTCCAAGTTGTGCAAAGCATGTTTAAAGGTTCTATTTGAATATAAATTAACCAACAGTGGGGACAGCACCCAACCTTGCCTTACTTCCTTTAGAATCATGCACTCTTCTGTCGACTTCCTGGTCGACTTTCTATTAATACGAGTGGTTGCTGTTTGACGCCAATATACTTTTACGAACCGCAAAAAGTGCTTCTCTAGTTCCCAATCCATCTTTAAAGCCTAAACTTAAAGGTAAAGATATCCAATTATGATTTGATTATTATATTCTTTACCACTACATTATCAACCTAGGTCAAGATAATAATTTATTGGTACAAATAATTTTTACGTCGTAAAATATGTCAAGTAAAAAATTTCAAATTTTATGTTTACATATATTTAAGTTTTTTGTTTATATTTATTTACTTAAACATAACATCATTTACTTCTGTATGTTACAGGTGCCTCTTGCTGTTAAAAAATTTAATCTATGTAAGAATAAAACCTTTCGAAAACTGATAACAGTCTATTTTAAAAAGTTGTTGTTCAAGGTTCTACTTAGCCTACACAGTGTCTTCAATAAAAGAATAGATATTCAATTTATACATATACATTAAACAGATAAATGGTGATGGTACTTGACCGATAATTCTTTATACCGTTTTTATACATATATTCTATATATACAATTACTTAGAGTTTAACTTTTTTATACAGGGTCTATACACCTAACTGCAAGTTATGAATTTTGAAATGAATGACCAAAAACCGCGAAACAGATGGTTAAAGCTTTTGTTTGTTGGTTCATTTTTATTAAAACTAAAGATTTTATTAAAATGTACAGTATTTATAATTGTGCAAAGTATTGAAAGCCAAACAGCAAGTTGAGAAATAATTATATAGTGCTCACCACCTAGGAAGTACCAGACCAGATTTGTACCGATCCAATCTAAATAGTGTTGACAGTGCTCACGGCTCAAGACTTTGTTAAGAATATCACCCATCAAGCGCTTCTCGACAATATTTGAAGATATTAAAGATGTACTATACCATAGTACCACAATTGTAGCGAGTGACTCATATTTTCAATGTAGATCTTTACGGGTCTGAGGGGAAAGGAAATCGACGAGTCATAGGCGTGCGGTTGTTGTTAAAAAATAATCAGGATTTTAGAACTAGTTGATTGTCATAAAAAATATTTTCCTATTTTATAGATGCCTTAGATGAAGAAAACTAATCCTTGTTAAATAAATTTTTTTGGGAAAAACTCTTTATCCTTTTAAATTATTAAACTTATGACGGATTCAAAGTTTAAATTTAATTTCTATTGTCAAATGAGATTTAATGACATGGGATTAGAAAAAAGATCGTCTAGTAACTTTTAGGACAGGAAAAACTAAATTACTTAAACAATTCTTGGTACGAAACAGTACTAGTAATAAATGGTTCACCTTGACTGAGTATTTACTTCCATAATATAAAAAAGTGTGTTCAAATAAAAACTAACATATATACATAATCTAATCTGAGTCATCTATCCCATCTTCAGATTCATCAGTAGTATCTTTGCCTAGACGCACAACTACTGGTTTCATGGGAATTTCAATGAAGTTATCAAGGTTTAACATATTCTGCTCTTCTTTCACTACATGCTCGATATATTTTATCCACGACTGTGAGGTCACATCGCTGACAGCACTATTAAGCAGATTTTTTACATCATTCAATTTGAAAGTAACATTGTTCCTTGCTACTTAATTTTTTATTTTAGCCATATAAGTTCTATTGGGTTTAACTCACAATGTTATGGCGGCAATCGAACTACAATTACGCCTCGTTCTCACGTTATTTAATATTCTTCTTTAAGTGCCATCTCCGCGGCGGAGGTCGGCAATCATCATAGCTATTCGGACTTTTAAGACGGCTGCTCTGAAAAGTTCATTTGATGTACATCCGTACCACTCTCTCAGGTTGCGCAGCGATGACATTCTATGCCTCCCCATGCTTCTCTTTCCTTGGATCTTTCCCTGCATAATCAGTTGGAGCAAAGTGTATTTCTCTCCACGTGTAATATGTCCGAGATATTCTAATTTTCTTGTTTTTATTGTATTTAAAATTCCCATTTCTTTGTCCATCCTTCCCAGAACCTCTTTGTTTGTGACGTGTTCTGTCGATGATATTTTCAGAATTCTTCTGTACACCCACAGCTCGAATGATTCCAGTTTTTTCATTGATGTCGCATTCAAGGTCCAAGATTCCGTGTCATAAAATAAAGTCGAAAAAACATATCACCTCGCCAACCTAACTCTTAGTTCCAGTTTTAAATCCCTGGTACATAGCACTCTTCTCATTTTCTTGAAATTTGCTCTAGCCTTTTGTATTCTTATTTTGATCTCCTGATTGTAATCATTTGTGGAGTTAATCATTGTTCCCAGGTATGCATATTATTTAGGTTATTTAATCTACTACATATTTAATATATTTATCTTTATGACACCGTGCTAAGTTTAGTAACTCGATTTTCAAAATTGGTTCATCGAATTTAATATTTTTTGAAACAAGACAATCCGCAATCTCGGCTATTTTCCATTTAGGGGTTGGTAACTGTTTTACACGCCAACAGTGATATGGAGCGTTATCAACAAATCCTGAGTCGCTATCAATAGAGCTAATAATAAGCCGTTTTCCTTTTCCAGATGGGGCTTTTAAACCTGTCGCTAAATATCTATTTTGACATAATAACAATAACAACAATAATAACAATATCGTATGGCATTTTTGCCGGGAATATCTTTTCAATTGCATCTTTAACCCTGTTTCAAGTAGCTAATGTCGATGCACACTAGCCCAGGGGTACCGACAGCTTTACGTACCCTCTGAAGCACGACGAACGGCACGTATCATTTTTAGAAATGAAAATGTCGTTGTTGGTGCCGATTTTTTTTTCAATTCATTTCCTCAGTGATTTATTTAGTAGTAATAAATGCAATTTTGTCAATATATATTTTTGGGTTGAGTTTGAGTGTTGGCAATACATTTTTCTCATTTTTCAGTTGATATACGTAGGGGTAAAAATGATTTTATCATATTTTAAGGTAGAGCTTACTCTAAAAAATTATTCGAATTTCCTGTTTTCGTCCTGTATTTCCAATTTTCATGTACTTCCTGGCGCCATTTGATATTATTACCAAAACAATAAGTTTCAAACCTCTGAATAAATAACAAACATTTTTTTTCCAAATATGACAAGTCCAACTTAAATTTATTGCGATACTTTATAACAACTGTACAAAATGATAAAATATAAAAATATTTTTAGCTGTATAATCCTACAAAAATAGCTGAAAGCGCTATCTGGGCCAACTTGAGATTGCCACATTGCCAATTCAATTAGTACTTTGAAGTACTAGTTTCGTGAACTGTCAAATAGTAAAATTAATCACAGTATATTTTTTTAAAGATTAAAACAGGAGAAAACTTTAAGACAGAATGAATGTGGTCATGTTCTTCTAATGGTATTAGACACTTCTATAATTTTGATACTGGCACCTACAATATTTACTGTATGTATATACAAAAATTATCAAATATATTTTCCTTATCACAACGTACATCATGTAATAATTTTGCTAATAATAATTTCCATAACGTATAATAATTCTTTTTAAGATTTAATTACAGATACCCGAACCTGAAATAGTAATTTCAGGATTTTTTGCGTCATTCATTTCAGAGATAATTGGTGTTGGTACTCATTTTTTACCACAAATAAAATAGTACATTACCTGCAACAAATAAGAATAAGGTTTTTGGTTTCAGTAAAGTAATTTATTGATTGTTTGTTGACATTTTTATTCTGAAAGAAACACAATTTAAGACAACGCCAGGCGAACTATTTTAAAAAATTGTAATATAAATGTAAAACTTTTTAAAAACTGTTACTTTTGGTGTAGATCGATTTCTTGTAAAAAGAAATGTAAAAAATCATTGGAATGCTAATAAATTTCAGGGTTTTAAATAGGAAATCGTGATTTTCTTGTTTATAAATATTTGCTGGCTTTTTCTTAAATACAAAATACGTTAAAAATCGTGTAAATGTAATGATTAGGACAAAATGTAAAATGTAAATATTTATTTGTCATTTAGGTCCCGTCAAAACTATAAATAATGTACTAAAGAACCAAATCTTTTCTGTAAATGTGTTTGTTTATACTAGAATTGTTTGTATACGATTAATTTAGTGCAAAAGTAAAATTCAACTTGTTCATTAAGGTTTGATATCTTGTGTCCAGGCCTACCAAAAAAAGTGCGAATAGAAATAATATCAGTTTGCTCCAAGTCATTGTTGCCGGCTATTACAAAACGATAGAAATAGAAGGGATACATTTTTATTATTACCAAACTCTTATTAGTCCAGTGAACCACGGTACAAATATGATATAACCTGCGATATCCATCAACACGCATCGATGATGAAAGTTTGGAATTAACCTCTATTTCTCCTTAACTTCAAATTCTACCCCAAGTGGGAGGTTAGAACTTTTATATTAAAAATAGTTTCAAGAATCGATAGAAAAATATACTCTAAGCAAAAAATCTTCTATAGAGTTTTTTCTAAAAACTCATACTTTTAGACATAGTCGTGATTAAAAATTTCAATTTTTGTTATGTTTTTAATCGATTTTCATGAATAACTCAAAAACTTTACATTTTATCGGAAAAAACTGTTAATGGATAAAATGTGGCTTAAAATTAAAGAGTCTCATTTTTTATTCTTTCTGTAAGCCTAATACAAATCGAAATTTAACTCAATTAAAGTGAGAATTTCGTATTTAACGAAAAATTTTAAAAACTTTTAAAAACATAGAATAACAGAAAAATGAGACTTTGTAGAATTCTCTAGCATATGAACTAAGGGAGTAAGAATAAAAATTAAGTCCATTTCTATTATATATTTTTTTATGAGTAGTGAGTAGTAATGGAATCCAAAAGTTAGAACCATTTAAAATGAAGATTCCTGAAAAAAATGGTGACAGTAAAAAAAATATTCTTGACATTTTTAAAAATACCATTTTTTTTTTCAAAACAGGTACAAAAACTATCGAAGATATATAAGATTCTGTAAAAAATCTCTACTTTTTATTATATAGCAAATTTTACGTATCTTTGATAGTTTTGCACCTATTTTGAAAAAAAAAGCTGGATTTTTTATTCAAAATTATTCACTTTAAATTGTTCAAACTTTTGGATCTCATTACAGTAAAGTAGCTAGGACAATCTGAGCGTATAATAATACATTTTCCCCAGATCTTTTGAAAAACGAGGCAATTTGCAACAGCGCTTTCCATAAGAGCCAAGTGAGGAAGAAAATCAATTTTTCTCTAGATTCTGCGGAAATTTGAAAAAAATTCTAAGTTTCATTCTGGTCATTTTTGGCTCTTTTTTGGTGGGTGTAGAACAGTTCGTCGAATCGTAACCTATAGTACATCATCGGAGAGGAGAGGGGATAGTGAACGTGTTGAGACAGAAAAAACAAACATGGCGGCATTGTCAAAAGGGCATTACATCGTTTGTAATGTTATTGGTATTTTTTCAAATTTCCCCATGATCTAGGGAAAAATACTGATGTTTAAATAAAGTGAATTTATTTAAATTGGAATTAAAGTATAAATAGCAAGGATAGTATTATTGTTTTTTATTGCTCAAGAAAAAAATAGGAATCGACCCTATTTTTATCGTAACTTGCTTAGGTCATATATTAGAGTATTATACAAAATATCATTTTAATGCTTTTTAAACTACTTTAAAAAATATATGTTGAGTTTTTAAAATTTTTCGTTAAATACGAAATTATCACTTAAAATGTGTCAAATCTCGATTTGTATAAGGCTTACAGCATAAATAAAAAAAGGTTTTGAGTTATTAACGAAATTTTCAGTCACGACTAAGAGTAAAAGTATGAGTTTTTAGAAAAAAAAATCCTATGGAATATTTTTTGCTTAAAATATATTTTTCTATCGATTCTTGAGGTTATTTTCAATATAAAGGTTCCAACCCCCCAGTTGGGTTGGATTTCACCTCCAAGGTTAAAGCACACATCGGCATAGGATAGATTTTACTTGTTAAGCTATTCCCTACTTACTGTTAAAATTTTATGAAAATCGATGTTGATGTAAATCGGAGTTAAAAACCTTGTTACATTGCACTACATAAAGACAAATAATATTATTTACCTCTAGCATCGTTGATGATATACACAGAATTTATTTTTATAATATAAACAGTACTTTTTTAACAGATTTTTACATTCATAGTCGTCATTTATATGGCTACTTGTACAACGTGTCTCAACAAGTGGTTTAAAAATTGGGGAATACATTATTTTTCGAGTGTCAAAAAAATAGTCTTTACAAACTGTTCCAATGACCTGGCCATCCAATCAAGTATAAAAAAATTAAAAGGGACAATTGAAGTAGAAATTAAAGACAGTGACATACTACGTTTGTGCATGTCAGGAACTAAATAAGTATACTGTTTTGCTGGTGATTATTATCGCATACATTAATGTCATAAAAATGGAAACTAAAGTACGGTGTGTTGATACACATACGCTGAAGAGATAGAATAAAGGGTTAGGGGTGGACAAATCGATCAACTCTCGATCCGGCTAGGAGCGGGAAGTTACTAGTCAAAACTTAGACACGGAATAGGTCTGTCTCAGATCAACACTCTAAGACCGGTAAGGAGCTGCCACTATATCAACACTCTAACACAAGCGGTTGGCCTTCGATTAACACCCTAAGGCCAATGGATTTGCTCCCAGATCAATACTCTGATAAAAACTCCAGACGATTAGCATTTAGTCAACACTCAAAGGCTCAGTGGAGTTCCCACTAGACCAGTACTCTGGCGAATCTCGATTCTCTCTTGTGACGTACGCAATTTTATACCGTTGTTGGCCTTCCATCTTCTCTAGCGTGCATCGATTGAAGTGGAACTCAGCGGTGGGAATGTGTATATCCTGAGCGTTGGCGGAAAGGTGACGATATTTGGGGATGCACATTGTTACAATATTCTTTTTTGCAACAAACTTTAAAAATTTTGAAATGCTTTAATTGTGAGGACATACATATGGATTAAAATTGTGATGGTACTACTATAATACCAGGAAAACATAGGGCTCCACATGCTAAAATTCAAGTACGTGTCTAAGTGCAACATTTGTTAATTCACTGTTGTGCCCTTAAACTTAAATGGTTAAGTTAAAATTGCATTCGTTAATCTTTCAACTATTTCTGGTTTGTAGCCAAGACAAGTACACATGCGTTGGATGAGCATCTCAAAATAAAGAATTGCTTCTTTTGTTCCTGCAAGATGGAAGTTGCACAATAGAATTCTGCAAGCAGTCATTGAACATAAGAAATATTTTGCAGAGGTTTCTCAGATAATTATTAAAAATAAAAATCAGGAATGGAACCAAGAAAGCGTCCTAAAAAATACATAATTTTTTGAAATTTTGCAACTTATTAATTTATGTATTACCGTAGTACTCTAAAAAATACATATTTTTTTGAAATTTTGCAACTCATTAATTAAGTATTACCGTATTACTAAATAGTTTAGAGAATCTTTAAGATTACGTTTTGTATATCTCTTAGATTCAGCATAATTTAATTCATATGTAAAACATTTCCCTGGAGAACTTCTTTCGTCTTAAATTTTATTCTTCCTCTCTGATTGCTCAGAAACAAAATTGTAATAATTTATAAAATTATCGATATGAAAAAAGGGAAGTGTACTTGAAATTCACTAATATATTTTATCACTTCAGTTGTGTCCGTTTTTCCCGGAGTGGTCCTAATTGTGTAGTTTAATTTTGGCTCTTCCTGCTACTAGCCTAAATCCGCTCAAAAGACTCTTGTCATTGAGAATTCCATTTAAGCCCTCTTATGTGACTTAAGAGCCAATTAATGAAAAGTGCTTAGTTAGATGACTGAGATCATTACCAACATATTAATAGAACCTGATATGGTTTTTCGCTACACATAATGAAAACCGGAGAACTTCATTCTCCGGTTTTCTTTTCCTAGTTCCAGTTTCTAAAAACTGGACTAAAAGGCATATGCTTCTCCAAGACATACTTACATGTGTAAGAGGTAGTAAATTATTCAAACAAATTTTGTACGGTCTACCAAACATAATATTATATTTTATTATATTTTCATCTTTCCCCGCGGCTAGCGCTTTTTATCTTATCAGATGATTATATCCATTACTTACCGTCTAACGCTACTGCCCTGCTTGTAATAACGTCTAAAAGTATTTAAAGCATCATCAAGCTTCTTTAATGCAATATAGAAGTATGTATGATTTTTGTTTTATTTTAACAATGTATAAATATGATTTTTAAGGTATTTATGTCTGTGTTACCTTATATATTTTACCATTATTATTCTTTCCAAAAATTGGACATTCTTTCTGATTTCTTATCATTCTTAGGTTTTACCAGCCGACAACGAATAAATATATTGCTTAAGACTAATTGGCTTATTTATGTGTCACTGCTATTATTTTGATAATTATGAATGTTAAAATGTTTGTTAACTGTACTACATGGATAATAATTAAAGCTCTACATTTATGAAAAATAAATATTTTTTCTCAATTTAATAAAAATAAAACTCCATACTATTAATTTTTTGTCATGATGATGTTAAATATTAAATAGTAAACTAAAATCATTTAAATTTTACAGCACGAAATCTCAGTCTTCCAGTTCTTTCCTAAACTGATATTATTTCTAAAATTAGAGGAACGATTAAGGGCTGTAACAGCCAGACTTTGTTGAGCTACAAGACTTACATAAAACGTGATAGCATTTAAATAGTTGTAAGGTAATTTTATGTAAATAATTACATTTTAATTCAATTTTTCTGTCATAGAGAAGATCACCTAGAAAGCAGCAATTTTAAAAATTATATGAACTTTGTTTCTTATAGATCTACAGTTCGTTTAATTATGCATTTAAGGTAGCTTTCATGTTTGATTTAAGATTTTTGAATTACTTCACATATTGATATACAACCACTTTGTGCAATGTAGTGTTAATGCACTAATCTTACATGCAATATTAATAATCCTCTACAACTAAATGTGGCGTTCTTAATATATTTTTTTAATATGACTCCAACAAATTCTCCACATTAATATTCATATTACATTTTTCATCAAAATAAAAGAATACATCTGATATGTATGAAACATATGAAAATGTATACGAATTAAGAATTTAACTAAACAGTGGGGATGTTTTATATTCAATAAATGATAATTTTGACAACGCCAAGCATAAAGGAATCATCTTTTCAATACCATTTAAACTTCCATGTATCTAATAACATCTAGTTCAATCTACTTTTATCTCTATATACGCATATTTAGTGCTTGGGTGCTCAATTTTGCAGTGAAATCTCTCTTATATACCAACGGCATAATTTTCCTAAGAGATAACTTGTTGAAAATGAAAGTCTGTGTTTAAAATTGATGCATTGCATGTACTCTATATCTAAAAGCTGATCAACCTTTTTAATTGTCATACATTTTGTTTTTATGTTATTATTTATAGGTTTTTATCTGTCTATTGAAAAGTATCTAAACTATGAGAATTGATAGAGAATTGATAGTAGAAACAAAATTTACTACAAAATAATTAGGTCAACGAAAAGAATGCTGTTTATCCTATTTTATTTCCCCACAATCACTAAAAATGTAAAATCCTGGAAATCTCAGTAATAAATTTTAAATGTTGACTGTTCACCAGGTGACCAAGTGAATTTTGTAGAGGATCAGAAAGATTAAAATTATATAGCAGATAAGAAGCTACTACAGAAATAAACTTTAAAATATGACAAAGATATTCAGTTATGCGAAAACCTAATAAAATGACATCCATTTTACCTTAGCTATGTAAGTTTTTAAGCATATCTTTTTGTATTTATCTTAATTACATTGTCAACATATTGGTTAGTTATTCAGGGATTGGTCGCCTATTTTAATACCTAGTGCGTCTCAGTTTGGACATTTGTTATCAACTTATTGAACAGTTTTGAATATATCGTATCTCCCTTCCTTAATTTAACTGGTTTCATTCTCCCCTAGTACTTTTATTCTATTTGACAGATTTATATACTTATGTGTTTTTCTTCTTTTTCATCTGTTCTCTATCTTTTCGATATAGGCGTCTCTCATTGCTCTCCAGTTTTCTATATTCTGGGCTAGCATTTTCACTCCAGCTTGACTTCTAGTTACATGGGCGGCCCGACTATGTGACTAGAAGTCAAGAAACGTTGTCTAATCCATTTGTTAGTTTTTCGATCTCGTGAAGTTATTCCCAAGAGTTTTCTGTCTATATCTTTCTGATGTACTTGTAGTTTAGTAGTTTTCTTCTTGTCCGACACTATGTTTCATAAGTCCACTGCAGAACATAAACCTCCCCTGTTTGTATCCAGAATGCATGGTCTTGTGCAGTATGGATACAATTTTTCGTCATCTTCCGCAGTTCATCTTGCTATCGTGTAGGTGTTCTTCCTCTGTTTCGTTTATCTGTTGTGGGTTTCCATACGGTTAATTTACGTATCTATCCTTACGTATACCTTTCATTCTCCATCCTTGCCACGTGGCTAGCCCATCTTCTTTTCATTCTGCAAGCTTTCTCCACAACATCTGTAGCTCTAGTTCTGTTTCGTAGGTCTTCGTTTGTGATCTTGTCTTTTATTGTTACTCCTATCATTGAACGCTTCATCCTTCTTTGTGCCATGTTTAGTTTTAAAGCATTGTTTTTTGTTAAGGATAGTGTTTCCATACCGTAGGTCATTACTGGCAGAACACACTGATCGATGACTTACCTCTTCACATTAATCAGTATGCTGCCATCCTTAAATATGTTTTTAAGAGCTCCATATGCTGCCCATCCAAGTGCTATTCTTCTTGATACCTCACCTGTTTGGTTGTCCTTGTCTATTATAATTTCATGTCCAGCGTATATGTATGTGTTCATCAACAAGTTCTACGTCGTCTTTCTGGATTTTTAAATTGTTACTGGGCATGAGGTCGGTCATGTATTTTGTTTTGGGGATATTTATTATTAAACCGATTTCTCTGCAAGCTCTTTCCAGTTCTTCTAACATAGTATCGCCTAGGTTATCTCCAATCAAAACTATGTCATCAGCATAACTCAAGTGATGCGGTCTTTCCCCGTCGACACTTATCATCTTATGATCCCAATTAAGGGTTTTAAAAGCACGTTCTAGTGCTTTTGTGTTTGTATTAGCTTTCTTCACTTCCTGATCGTTTACTTTTAGGTGTTCATTTTGTTGGTTGACTGTATACTTCGTCTTTGTATTAATTTCTAATCCCACGTTCCTTGCTTTTTCTTGGAATTCTTCTAGCAGTCTCTTAATTTCCGTTTCTTCATGCTCGAACAAAATAACGTCATCAGCGAACCTCAGAATGTTGTCTTTCTCCTGCTATTTATTCCCAGGTTGTCCCATTTTATTTCTTTAAAAACATCAACATCAACAAAAAAAAAGTTAAGGGGTAAAGAATTTAGGAGATAATATAACCTCTTGTCTTTCTTCTATCGTAACTTCTTCTGTTAGTTCATGTATGTAGCTGTGTTCTAACTTTAGATATTTTTAATTATTTTGTTAGAACTATTGTTGATTTATACTGGCATTTCACATGGCAGAAATTATTGAGTTTGTTTTAATAATGTCAAACTACAAAAAAACGGCCATAAAAATATATTATACTAATTTATCTTTTCTATTATTTGTTTGACTGTGTGTAAGTGTTCTGTCGTATTGTAATGCTTCCTGAATCCTGCCTGCTCATTTGGTTTGCCTTTCAGATCACCTTTTATATATATATGAGTATGACCAATGCTCTTCTCTGTTCGTCTGGGATATCTTCTTCTGTTAGGCATCTGTTTATAACTGGTAAATATATTTACCAGTTCGTTTTTTAGTTCCATGGTACTTTCTTTTGACATCTCAGATAAAACCTCATCATAGCCTATAGCTTTATTGTGTTTATTTGTTCGAGTACATATTCGATTTCTTCAATTTGGATGTCAGGTTATTAGACAACCCTCTTAATCGAGTTATTTTTTTTTTGTTTCATGCAAATGAGGCTAACATTTGGGTCATCATCATCATCATCATCATCATCCAGCCTTCATTTATCACGTCCACTGCTGGACATAGGCCTCCCTTAAACTCCTCCATTCTTTGCGATTTCGTGTTCTTTTCGTGATACGCCTGATGTCGTCAGCCCAACGTGTAGATGGTCTTCCTCTATAGGTGGTCTGCTCTTAGCCTCCAATGTTTAATTTTACTCGTCCATCGTGATTCATGCATTCTCGCTACATGGCCTGCCCAATTCCATTTAAGTTCCGCTATGCGTTCCACAACATCAGCAATACTCGTCCTTCTTCGCAGATCTTCGTTTCTTATTCGGTCCCGCAACGTCACTCCCAGTATAAATCGTTCCATTCGTCTCTGTGCCACTCTCAATTTTGAAGCGGTTAGAGTCATATTTTCCTCCCCATAGGTCATGACCGGTAATACGCATTGGTCAAATACTTTTCTTTTGAGGCTAATTGGTATGTTGGCCCTAAATGTGTCTCGCAGTTTTCCAAAGGCTGCCCACGCTAAAGTAATTCGTCTTTGGATTTCGCATGTTTGGTTATCCCTGCAAATTCTTATTTCGTGACCCAAATACGTATATTTCTCTACCAGTTCTACCACTTTGTTTTGAATAGTTAAATGGTTATTAAGGACCATATTTGTCATAAACTTAGTTTTGGACAAATTCATTCTGAGGCCCACTTTCGAACATGCAAAGTCCAATTCATTTAACATATCTGTGGCTTCTCCTAAATCATCTGTGATAAGGACAATGTCATCTGCGAAACGGAGATGGTTAAGTTTTTCGCCTTCTATTGTTACTCCTCTGTGGTCCCAATTGACCATCTTGAAGGCATATTCTAATGCTGTTATGAATAATTTCGGTGACTTATCCCACGTTTTATTTTTATTGGTCGGGTTTTATCGTGTATCTTAACAGGCATAGTGGCATTTTTGTAAATATTGTAAATAAGTTCACTGTACCTATGGTGGATCCTGCTGTCATTCATTGCTTCTATAAAGCTGCATATTTCGATCGTGTCGAACGCTTTATGAAAATCTATGAAAGGAGGACAAAAAGTTTGTTGTATTCTATAGATTTTTCAATGAGCGTCTTTACTGTATGTAGTTTGATCATTGGTACCATAATTTGATCGGAATCCTGCCTGCTCTCTCGGTTGGTAGAAATCTAATTTTCTCTCCAATCTTGATGTCACTAACCTAGTGAAGAGCTTGTATATGCGGATCAACAGGCTAATAGGTCTATAATTCTCTAGGTCCGTTCTTTCTCCTTTTTTATGTAGAAGAATGGTTATAGCATTGTTCCATTCTTTAGGCGCCTCTCTTTGCTGCAAACATAGATTAAACAGTTTCCTTAATTGATTCAATAGCATATCTCCTCTATTTACGATAGCTTCTATTACAATTCCATCCTCTCCTGAGGCTTTGTTATTTTTTTTGTTATTTTTTGGTCGCTGTGTTATAATTTTAAATCTAACCGCTTACAACTCTTACACCAAACAAAGAACTAATCAAAACAATGTGGAAACTGTTACGGGCACAATATTAATATCATTACGTGGTAAAAAAATATAAGAAATAGTTTGGTTAATACCATAGACAAAATAGGTTTCGAAGACATTACTGTGGAAAACGATAAATGGAGTAAATTATGAGTGTGAGTGTCTACAATGAACAAAATAAACACTTCTCTACGTATTAGTTATAGTTACGTATTTCTATTAATTTTGGATACATTTGTATAAATATCCGGAAGCATTTTTATTCTGTTTATAAAACGATAAAATGGTTAACATATTACTCTTTTTGGTAATTGTGTATTTAATAAAAACCAGATTTTAATAATATAATAAAAACCAAATTCGGAAAGTGCTTCATCCATTTCTTTAAAATGATTAAATTATTACCAATATAAAATATAAACTCAATATCGTTTACTAAAGAGAAAATTTCTGGGGAAATACAAAAAGGCCCCCTTCCTAATAGAGAAGCAGCACCACAACTAAACAATATTTTTTATTTTTCATTGATATTTTAAGTCAATGTTGAATTAATAAAGACAGATATTTACCTGAAATAAAAATTTTATAGTTATTTACGTCAAATATTGCAGAAATTATGGAAATTGTACAAAACATGTGGCGATTAAGTTGAAATAGTTTACCTAAGCAAATAATCTGCCTATTATTTTGAAATTTCATATTTTTAATAATTGACAACATAATATGGTAACTATCTATTATGTTGCAACAATTCATTCTGCTATTAAGAACCATTGGCGTATAATATACGCTGTATAATAGGTGACCTTAACTATCAATATTATTTGTAACTGTACTACATGGGAGGCTTTTAGAGATAAAGTGTGATATCCCAGTTATATTTATGTGTTTTTTTATTATTTTATACCTCTTTTGATATAATTGCATAGTGGTAAAAGATTAAAATAATATAATTTTTAATCTATTTTGTGATAATGTTATAAAAAACTAACCAAAATCGTAGAGATATGAGGAAAATAATTTGAAATATCACAATAAAGTATCTATCACACAAGAGATATAGCAATAAAGTTAGAAAAAGCTTTCGGATCAAAGTCACATAGGTTTAATGAATATAAAAAATCTTCTGTCAGTTAAAGGAGCTTTTAAAAGCAAAATCTCAGAATTATGTTTTTGTTTTCACTTATACCATTGCAAAAACTGTACAAATCCCATTGTTTTATGTACAGCTATCCTTTAGCTCTTCTATTTTCGGTGTATTCGGTGTGATACGGAAGTGACATCCTCGCATCTCTGGAGTTTGTTAACTTTAAATTTGTTCTAAGTCGGCAAACATTCTTATATTCAAGACTGAGTTTTTTAATTAATAAATAAATATTCTAAAGGTACATTTTACACTAGTGTAGTTCCGCTAATTTGCATTTGAAATGGATGAATTGAATTTGAAAAGTATATCAACATGGAACATTTATTAGGTTGGTATTCAATTCTAAATTAAAATAAAAGCAACCTAGAGCATGTAATAAAACATAAGAGCCTCTGAAATAATGAACTGTCCCAGGGTAAGTATGTGGGATTTAGTTGATGAGGGTGCGGAACTCTAGAAGCGTAGATTTAAGGCAATTTGCGTACCTACTCGTCCGAAAGTTCGTCGATGCAAGTTTGTAATTGAATTAACGATGGATGAAGTTTTTTGTTTGTAGATCTGTGGACTTGAAATAAAGACTTTCCAAAGGCTAAACATGGAGTTTTTAGGGTATCTTGGGCTTTGGATTATTGCATAAATATGATGTTAAGGGTTAAATGTTTGTTCCGAAAGTTGATCCTCTTAATTATTGTGGAAATGTTTTATGGATTTTATGGAATCTTTCTCTCTTGTGATTTTAGAGGTAATAGATGTTACATCTGTATTCTATAACGGGTCGAGAGTCTGTATTAAAATTTTGGAGTGTATTTAATCCTTGTAAATAGGACTTCCAGATAGGTTGCTATTGGGCTGAAAGAGAGCCTCTCTTCCATTAATTTCAGGAAGTATTTTTTACACAGCGTATGATTTTTCCAGATAATGTTGGGTTAAAGATGCCGGATCGGTTTTATTCACATTTAATGTAACTAATTGATGGATTCGACCGTTCGATTCGAACTCTCTATCTGTTTCACCATTGTTCGAAGACGATGTTCGTGCTCTCTAAAATGGTCTCGACAAGTGCCGTGTCGTCTGTTTAGATAAGTAATTGGGTAGCTGGGATGTTTTGCCCGATGTCAATCAGCTTTCTGACTAGTCCGTCGTGCCAGACTAGATCGATGTGCTATGTTGATGTTTTTGCCGTTTATAGATTGAGTTACTTGTGTTGTGAAGTCCATTAGTGCATGGAAAGTAGATCTACCAAATTGGAATCCATATTATAGTTTGAGATGAGATTTTCCCTGGTTGTTTTCATCGCCTGGTATGGATAATCGCCTAAATTTTCTGTAGAGGTATACATGTTTTTAAATATGGGCAACACGTTTTCTTCGATATTGTTTTTCAGAGCTACTGTATTTTTTATTTGGAAAGTTTTTTAGTGGATATTCTCTTTTTTCTCTTCTCTGGTATTCCCATTTTGGTACGAATAACTCGCATAATATTCTAGTTTTCATTGAGTAACCCAGATATTTTTATAATTCAGCCCAGATATTGGTACGATGTGTTCACCATTTTAATACCACCATCCAATTTGTTTTTCCAATAATTTAGCCATTCAGTTAGTAATGTTTAATTAGGTACCACATGTTTTGCCATATACTTATGTATGTATATAAGAATATATGCAAGTCAAAGACGACGACAGGCTTATTTGTGGTCTTAGCTAGTATTTTATATTTAGCATTTGGATTTCCATGTTTCTTCGTGTTTCCATTATTCTATCAATAATTGCCTTAATAAAGCTCTCGGTAAGAACCGGGAGTACACATTGGTTAAAAGCTTTTGTTTTTAAGTATTGTCGTTATTTTTTGTGTTTAACAATTAAAGCTTTGCTCTTCTTTTATTTCTCTACTTTGATTTCTTTTTTTTTTTTTTTTAATTAGTTGTCCTAAATAACTCATTGACCTTTTCTACAGTTTACAATCTACATCTTAAAAAGAAGTTTAAAATTTGAGTACGTCTAAATACTGTGTATATTTAAATCTGCATATTGATTGTACGCTTTTGGACAATACGTTCGTCTTCTTCTTCTAGTTCCATGACCGTTATCGATCGTTGGATATTACGTTGGCTACCATATTCGCTATCGTAACTTTATTGACAGCAGCTCTAAATAATGATGTCTTAGATTGTCTTAGATTTTTCAGCCATGATGTTCTTCTTTTACCAGGACCACATTTACCTTGCATCTGTCCCTGAATGATCAGATGTAAAAGTTCATATTGATGAGATGTATAACTTTATAATACTTTCTTTGGTAATTGTGTAAATATGGAAACTGAACAATGATCGAAAAACTCTCATTTCTGGTAAATGGTGTTAAACCGATTGGTATAGGTTCCATGTAGTTTTATATTAGTAATTTAACGATTTCTTCATGTATCCTATTATAATTTTGAGATTCTTTGGATGGCCTTTTTTACTTCATATTTTGACATATCGGATTTTCTTCTTCTACCTGAATTTTCCATGCGATATTAGCACATATTAATTGCGATGAAGTCATTTTGGTTCCTTGCGACATTCCTAATGCGTTCAGCTAGATATTTGACAATAAAATCCTCGAGGGGGTAATTTTTATGATTTTAAATTTTATATCTTTATAAAATTGAACGAACTTATCCCCTTTAACTTTGCAAATTCCTGGACAAAAGTTTCCTATTTCTCGTCGTCTATTTCTCTCCTGGCTTTGGCATTGAAATCACCTATTAAAAGAGGTATTATACTTTTTTATATTTTTAATAGCCAACTGATAGCAATAGTAGGGTTCGTGTGAGAGGGTATTTTCATTTGTTCTTGACGGGTGTATATTTTTATCTAAATTATTACATCCTTTTCATTAGCTATTTCTTTATAAGTACCAAAGTTATATCGCCATATCTAGAAGCTATTTTCATAAACTGCCTCGTACGTATTCTTCTCAACTTACGACCTTTCGTACTAATATGAGTAGATGGTTTGCATTTATTTTAAAAATAGCCTATGATTTTAAAACGTATGTCAGTATTAATCTGTATTCTTTAGGTTTTTGAAAATTGACCGTAATATTATTATAAGGGGATCAAAAACAACTATCAGTGGTTTTGTATAAACAATTAAAAAATAATAATAGAGGTAAGCTACGGTAAGAAGTTATATACGCCTACAATTTTATGAATATCAGCAGAAATCTTTATTTTTCATTTTGCATCATATGGCATTAGTTTTCTACGTTGCTCTTGATTTTCTTTGGAAATGTATAAGTATAATTGTTTTTTAAAGACAATGACTGAAGTACCTTTAGAATATATTTGATAAGCAATTTTTTACCACGATGCTTAACAATTTCATCTTTTTTATACTTAGTTCACTGAACTAGCTTTAAAAATAATTTAATTATATTAAGCAACTATTTATATTTACATTAGATAATTTTAGATTGTTGCAATTAAATTTTAGTATTAAATTTTAAGTCCTCTTTGGCGTTAAAATATTGAATTAGTGATGAATTGCAAAAATACTCATTTTAAACTGTACCAAGTGCAGCTTTTAGAAAGTAGTATGGGAATTTACTGCTTTGAAAAAGTAAATAGGTTATAAATATTTAGTGTGATTCCTAAAGATCTCCAAAGCAGTTTGTTTTACCAATAAAGTGTATTTTGTTTAATTAATTGAGTAAGTGCCATAAAATGATAAGTAGGGTTTTTACTTAAATTTTAATTTTTATTGATATTTTTCTTTTTTATACTGTAAGTTAATAAACAATTACTAGGTATAGAACAACAACTATTTTAATTATATTTGCACCCTTTCTTATATGGCTACAATAAATCACAATTTAAAAAATTGTGATTGGCGCGTTTTTAATTTATTGGTGATAAATTTACTAATACAGAAAATTTATTATTTTAACTGTCAAAAATAAAAATATGATCAGCAAATACTGACCAAAACTTCTTTTTCTTTATTTGTAAAATGTAAAAGTTAGGTTTGAAATTTTACTAAGGTTGCTTTGAACCTCATTAATTAAAAAAGGGCCGTAACATCTTAATAGTCATTATTGTCTTGTTTTGAATGGCCTTTACACTATTGCAGATCGACTATTAGTGGCAAACATATTTTGCTCCAAAATAATCCTAAAAATTAACCTCCCAACCAAAAAATTTGAATTCCACGTTACATCTTCTTCTTCTTACAGTGCTTATCCGTTCATTGTGACATTATTGCTCGTAAACTATCCAAGCTATCTGCAAAAACTAATGTGTCATCGACATATCTAATGTTATTTAAACGCACTCCGTTGACTAATACGCCTGCCTAAGTTCTCCCAGTGCTTGCTCGAAAATATGTTTAGAGTACATGTTAAATAACACCGGGGATAGAATGCATCCTTGTCTCACTCCTCTATCTATGTAGATTGCCTATATCCACTGGTCATACACTGTAATGTTGGCAGTTTGGTTGTAATATAAATTGTATAATATCATTTTGAAGTTTCTATCATCTAAGCCCGGTTTGTTTAAGATAAGAGCTCATCATATTTACTCTACCAAATGCCTTTTTGTAGTCGATAAAACAAATATATTCGTCGCAGTTAACATATCTGCACCTCTATATAAGTACTTTTACATCGAATAGAGCCTCTCGGGTGCCTAAGGCATCGCGGAATCCAAAATGTGCCCGTGACACTTGTTTTTCTCATTTTTTTATGTGGCTCGTTTGGCTAATTATTTTGTAGCTCTCGCATGTTTTTGCTATAATTACGAAGGTCGACTTTAACCAGCTTTAGGAGATATTTCTAGTTACATATATTTTTCACAAAACTTCTGCACAAAAACTTGTCAGGCCCGAGACAGCTTTACCATCTTTAGTTTTTCTGGCGTGGCTTCTTTCGAGGGTAATCGGGGGTTCTGTTTGGCATTCCGTTTCTTTGTTACATAAATTGATCTTAATCTATTTATTTTTTAAGTTGGTACCATCCTTCACTATTTTCCAGTATCCATTCGGTTTCTTTTAAATCAATTTTACCTAACTCTCTCTTTTGGAAGATAACTTAAATATTTCTTTTAAATCATCTTTATCAGTAGTTTTACTTCTGCAACATTCGAATAAACAAATTCCCAGCCTTTAGCATCTTTTCTGTTTTATTTATATCGTCGACAAATTCTCTTGGAAAATTGGTACGTCTTCCTTTTTTTCATTAGTTCTAGAATTTCATTATACATACATTCCTTTTCGCTACTGTTTGCTCACTTTTAAAAGTTGTTTAACATGTGTCTACAAGAACGACTTTTATAAACTCACATTTGCAGATGCATCCCCTGAAAATAATCCTGGCGGCGCTCATGCCTTGCGTTATTCATTCCTTCTAATACGGCTCAGAGTTCTATGAAATATAATGCCTATTGTAACCCATATGTAATGAGTAGGTTCATTTTATCCGTTACACTTTTCGATAAGTGTCCGTATTGTCTCTAGGTGTGCATTTTGCCAAGACATGGAATAGCGCCCCCAAAGAGGCACTTGTTTATTAAGATTTTTACCTTTAAAGTATATACGCATACATATATATTCAAATGAAGATATATTTAAAATAGTAGAACTACTTTAATAGTGTATATTGAAGGCTGCCTCATCAGTTTCGTCAATCTGGTTCACTATCAAAATTTTTGAAGTATACAGTCTTTCAGTATTCTTCTTAGGGTGCATATCCGTTCTGAACGTTAGCGATCATTCTGTCTATAATGACTTTGTTGGCTGCTATACGAAATAGCTATGTTGAGGTCTTTCTATACCATGCTATCAGGTTAGCAAGCCAGGATATTTTTCTTCGTCCTGGGCCCCTTTTTCCTTCAATTTTACCATGCAAAATGCATTTAAGTAGCTCGTATCTGCCTTGATTGCTCATTATATGTCCCAAGTACTGCAGCTTACGGCTTTTCATGATGTTGACCAAATTCGCAGTTGTGTTCATCCTCCGCAGCACTTCTTCATTGTTGACTTTGTCTGTCCATGGTATCTTCAGGATCCTTGATGATGATCCTTGTATGACGATAGCTCAAAAGCCTGAAGTTTTGATAGAGTTTCCGCCTTTAATGTCCACGTTTCTACTCCGTACAGAAGCACTAAGTACACCTAACATTTAAGGAGCCTTATTTTTGTTTGTAGAGTGAGGTCATGGCTCTTGAACACAGAACTCATAGTCCATCAATCTTTCAGTATGCATTAAATTTACCATGTTAAGAACTACCAAATGGACCAGATCAATGTTTTAGAATTTGACAATTTTTTTATTATTACAGCAAAGAATTTATGTAAAAAATTTAATTAAATAGGTAAAAGTATTTATTGGTTTTGTTCTGTACCTTGTAGATTTTATACATCGTGATTATTAAGACACGTTACTCTTTAAGAGATATGTTGAAGTTTTGTTGTAGAAAGTTAAAATAAATTGAATTTGTATTGTAGTTTTTTTATAAATCAGTTATAAGCTGTCCTTTTATACATGTTTTACCTTGCAATATAAATTTTATGCAGTGCTATGTAAACATTTTCTGTCGGGATTTGTGCATTATATTATAAATATTGGTATTTCCATGTTTAAAGCTAGTTAGTTTAATTTGACAGAATAATTTTGTTTGGGAACTGGGGAACAGTGAGCTACAATAAATATCGTAAATATAACAAAATAGATATATTTTACGAAAATTAAGAGCAAGTCTCAACAAAAATGTATTGCATGACATTTTCCCAGGTAGAAAAAGACTAACTAGACTAACAATTATCTGGAAAAACCAATGGATAAAGGAATAACGAGAGCTATAGAACTAAATAAAAATAATTAATAAAGATAGTAGAGTATTCGTAAAATTAGGAATCTCACCAAAATTAGCATGATACTTTAGATTGGCCGAAATACTATCTGCCAGAACAGTGAGTACATGTAATGTGAAAGCTCTATTTGTACTAAGATCACATGATCTTAGGTAAATCTATCCAACATAGTTGAATTTTTGTTCTCTGATACTTCATTCATTATTATAAACATGTTCTTAAGAGAATCTAATATCTTCTTTGCAGTTCGTATTATTTCCGTCACTTCTACGTCATTACGTCCATATTCTTGGAATTTTTCTTTTAAATATTAATAGTTTTTTAAATATTTTTCTTTCTCAATATTGTTCTGAAGCTATTTTCTTGTGGCATTTTTAAAGTAATTACTATTTAAATGGGAATGAGCCACAATTAAAGGTTAAAGTACGTTTATTGACGTTTCAATTTCCACTTCGGAAATCGTTCTCAAAATATTCAAAATATGTATTTTGATGTATATGTATCTACAATAAATTAATGAAGAATGTTTTAAACAATATCAAAGTAAAATATGTCCTTTTTCTCGGTTTATCCTTCCTAGGGATGTAATCCAAGCAAAACTAGATAGCAGGCGGAGGCAGGCAGGAGAAGACATCTCAGCCCAGGACGCCGCCTAACTGATCTTAATACAGGATTCGTTCGTCGTACTCCCGGCGATAGTTCCCGAGGTACTTTAAAATGCCCTCTCGTCGCCAAGTCTATGCCAAACGCCTACCTGCTAAACCAGTCCCACTTCTGTCATCCAGCGATCCAGAAGCGGAATGGCCGCTGTAAGGCCGGCATCACTTCCAAAGGATTACCTTCATTCATCCACAGACTGTCAGCAAGGAGGCTCCCTGTCTCTTTCCAGGTAGCGCGTGGAAGATCCTCATCGCTCCTAGTACGGCATCACTCCCGGGCGGGCATTTCCTCCTTCCCCACAGTCTGACACACACAGTCCAACTCATACAGTCTGACTCACTTTTCTACCTTCAACTTCCAGCATCTTTCCCTCTTGCCTGGTCCATTGGTCCAGCTGTCTTTCTTCCTCTTCTTTTTTCTTGATCACGGCACAGATATAGTTGTGTACAATAGTCCAACCTGCTTTATTTTCAATCATTCTTTCAATCATTTCTCTCACTGTAAAAAAATTCACACCTGTCCAATTATTGTGTCTGAGTGTCCACAGTATAGGCATTAATCTGTTTTAGCCTTTCTGAACCTAGAGAGGTAGGCCCTAAAACACCTGTGTCCTGTGAGCATCAGCACTAGGAAATAATCCAGTCGCCTGTGGCCACAGTACACCCAATCTCTTATGTTCGGCAATTGACCTTTCTTTTTCCTGTTTTCTCTCGGCCATAGTAAGTTTTGGGTGTGTTCTCTCATAGAGCTCTTTTCTTTCTAGCGCCAAAACATGCAACGGTGATGGTCCACAAGGCTCCCGCAGACACAGTCCTGTAGGCACATATTACTTGCAACAGATTTGTTCTGTCCACTCTTGTCATGAGCCTCCTATAGGCCGTTATCTCTACCGCTCCGCTCCAGACTGGTGCCGCGTAGAGGACAATCGGCAGCACAACACTGTGTAAGGTCCTCCTCCTTTTGGATTTGGGTCTCCCAATGTTGGGCATCACTCTCCCCAATGCAGCCATACTATTTGCAGCCTTCCGGGCTAACTCCCGCATATGCTCCCCGCATTGTCCATTCTGGTGCAACGTCACTCCTAGGTACTTTACGTGTTTCTTGGGTGTTAGACATGCTGTTCTTTATTTGGTTCAACCATAGCATTGAATATCAGTTTCTAGATCTTTTGCCAGCTAGATGCCCTTCAACCATTTCATTCTTTCCATATATTTCCATCTTCTTCTCATGCATTTAAAATATTTGAATATATTTTGTCCTAGTGGTGATGTTAACTTTTACTAGTATTAAGTTATTTGAGTTGTGTATTGTTGTAGCATACTAGTGTACTATTAGTATCTCGTGTAGTGCATGTGTATCATTATGTGATAAACCTACATTTCAAATACGTATTTTAGTTTGAAATCTGATATTTTAATCGTTACTATTCTGAAGTGTAAATTGCAATAGTAAAAATTAATCTAACAATAAAACACTGGAAGCTTTTGTTTTCAACACTTCCACAAAATTTATTATAATTTATTATCACTACAGCTGTTTCGGCACAGTGCCTTTCTCAAGTGGTGTATTTTTACCATGCGTCTACGTTAACTAAGTTGAGGAGAGGAGAGCTGTTTGTCTTAAGTTGGTCATTCAGAATTATATCTGTATTTTTTTATTTATTAATTTCCATAGATCTGATAAAGATAGCTTAAGCCTTTCTTTTGAATATGGAGAATTTAAAATTGGATATTAAAAGAATTATTATGATCTGGAGGGTAAAGTGCGGACGTAGAATCTGTTTTGGTATTATTGAAACCCCTTTTGTGTTCTGCTGTACGTTTGTTAAAGGTTCTATCAGTTTGACCGATATAAGTTTTTAGGCAGTCACATGTAAGTTTGTATGCACCGCTGTATAAGTGGTTTTTCTTTTAGCACTTGTTCTTAATATATTGGCAAGTATATGTGATCGAGCAGAAGGTACAGGATTTTTCTCTGGTGATGGAAAATCTAATTTTAGGCTTTCTTATGCAGTTTTTGGTTTAATATTTTGTTACGTTGGGTACAACGAACAAAGAATAACAAAATTTTAAACCAAGAACTACATAAGAAAGCCCTGAAATTAGGCCTTTCCACCACTAGAGACCAGTAGCTTCTGCTCAATTACATTTACAGACAAGATATGAACAAAAATAGCCAAACCATAAAAAAGAAACAAACAAGAAATTATACAAATATATTAAGAACAACAAGAGCCAAAATAAAAAGCACTTTAACAGTGCTTCTGACTGACCCACTCGAGACAAACAGCTCTCTTCTTCTCGACTTTTTGTTAGATTTAAAGACTATAAAGCATAGACACATAATAAAAATACATCATTTAAGAAATACACTGTGCCGAAACCGCGTAGTAATAATAAATTGTAATAAATTTTGTTGAATTGTTGGAAATAAGAGTTTTCAGTTTTTTATTATTAGATAAAATTTTCATCAAGTAACGGTCGAATCCATCACTTATGTAAAAATGTAAAAATTAATACTCGAGCAAATTTTATATTTATTTTAATGTCAGCGTCTTTCCATATTTTGGTGAGTTTTGCCCTATAACGGTTATCATTCCTGGTTGGTTATTTCTGTTTCTATTGAGGATAATTAATTTCGTTTTTTTATATCTTTATTTTTAAGCCATCTTCTCTACTTGCCATGTCCACTCTATTCATAATGTGGTCGAATTCTTCTGATGAAGAAAGTTAGCACATAACGTGTGTGTAGTCTGTACTTGAAATAGAATAGAGTAGAGAGAACATTCTTGCAAACCTTTAGATTTTAATTTGAAGTTGTTAACTCTAACTTTGGCTCTATTATGTACTCATATATGCAATTATCTTAATAAGCAGATTAAGATATTCTGACGTACCCATTTCTCTTCGTTATGTATACTATTTTTGATCGTATTTTTCATTATTGAGGGCTTTTGAGTAGTTAACAAAGCAGAAGTATATTTCTACGTTAAATTCTCGTGATATTTCTTTAATTTGAAGATTAAGAATATGCCTCTTCTATAAATAAATCCACACTGTACTTTGGGAAATCGAAAATTTTTAAATTTTAGCTTTTTATCGATGGTGGTCAAAAGAATTTTACTGGTGATCCTCTTTTGCATATAAGAATAAAATTGTCTTAGCTATTTTCCACTGTTCCAGATTTTAAGGATTACTCAAATTGTACTTCTACCATCCCTTCAATTTTTTAACCGTTAATCCATCTTCTCCCTTTGTCTTGCTCACTTTTAATTTTGTTATCGCCGTTTCAATTTTGAATTGCAGCATTTGTATTTTTTCTTCGTAGTTTCTCTCAACCGTGCGTCTTTTGATTGCTGTTAAACAGCTGTTAAAACGGTTCAAACGATTAACTCAATATTGGTTTAATACCTGGATGTGTTATGGAATTTCTACTTATCCCTTATTCTCTTTATAGTGTGTGGCTTGAACTATTTGGCTAAATACTTCAATACATAGAAATGTTTGTTGGTTTCTTGATCATCTATATATTCTTCCAGTTAACATATTATGTTTTTGATATGGGTGTCTTTGGCACTTGCCCATACGAGTTTGATACATTCATTCATGTTGACTACTTCTGCTTCTTTCTCTACTGAATTTTTTGCGCGGGTTCTAACTTTTCTTCTTTCTTCTGCTAAGTTTAAGCTCCCATCAGTTGTCCAATATTTTTGTCTCTCAGTTTTTTCTTTAGTATTTGTGCTGTTGATATCCTCCGTAATCCATTTTTTTTGTATTTTTATACATACTGTTACTAAAACATATGTGTGATCCTCAATCGGTAGTGGGTTTTGCTTTCACATTCATTGTTGAGGTCCTTTATCCTTTAATAATAAAAAAATATAATTTATTTGATTTTGTATTGTGCTTTTATTTTCGCACTTCATTCTGCTCTCACGCCATTGGTTCTTTATTAGGTATATTAGATATAGCTTTTTATATCAGGTTGTTGTTTCTTCCGCTACATCTTCTTTGTTCAAAAGTGATTTTATGGAAGTATTCTGAAAGGTACGTACATATTACAAAATATTTTTCAGAATAATTTTAATCACTATTAGAGTAACACTTCTATGTCTTCTCTATTCCAAAGGGAACATTATGATCATTCCTATCTTTTTATGTTGAGTTATAAACATTGACATATCTCTTTTACCATTGAAGATGTATAAATGAGGACCCTAGAAGTAAAGGGATGTAAGTGACTTTTGAGCAACCGCCATTCAAAGTTGAGCCTTCACTGTAATTGCCATGATTTTTTAATGCTAATGTTTTTTTCCAATTAAGTAACTGTAGGCATTGTTATTATTATTTGTAACAAAAAATCATAATTTTACCATAACACTAATATATAATTGATGATTAAAATCGTCATTTTTGACATCTGCTTTTTCTAAGTTTGCTAGTTCTCCAGCTTGTTGGACATTATGTCGCAGATTTATGAAAAACTCATGGTATGTAGTTGACTAACTATTGAAGATTTGAATATTTAGCTTGTTTAAGAGGCCTTTTGTCAATCGGTACTAGCAAGAGATCTGGCAGAAGGGCAGAGTTTTTGCTAGCTCTAGCGGATTTGATAGATAGCTCCAGCTATTAGCAGCTCCATCCAATGTTAAGGTACATACAGGTCCTTTTTGGTTCTTTTCTTTTTTAATTCTATCAAACTAAAGTCTTGGCCAGACTTATTATCAGAATGACCACTTATAAAAAAGCGATGATCTACTGTTTGAATATTAGTGTTTTGACACTGTAGAGCTAAAATTTGACTGTCAGATGACTTTCATTTTGGCCTCCACAGTTGCTGCTAAATGCAGTTATGTGTTTCACAGATGGCGGAAGGCTTTTGATATATTTTAGGAGACAAGATGATATTTTTCGACATCCACGTGACGCTTGACCTTCGTGACACATAAAGAAATGGGTCGTTCCAGTCTGTAGGTTACGAACACCTAAATTATACTTCCATAGTTGCCTTGAATAATATACTTTAGAAGTTCACATCAGGACTTGCACAGTTTTTGTCTGTCGAAAATGATCGCAACTTTGCTAGCATCCTTTAGGTCATAACACTCATCTTTTGCTGTTCATATGGATTTCGCCTTACGCAAATAAAAGTCTTTTTCTGTCTGAGCTAAAGCGTTTTCTTCTGCCGAACCATGATTTATTTTTATCTGAAATTTATCACAGATGTCTGTACTAAAGTGAAACTATGGATGAACTGAGTATTAAAAATATTTCTGTAAAAGCTTTCACTTACAAGTTCTTCCTGTTTTTCCTCCTTACAAAAATCACAATAAAGTTTGTACATACATTATTTTCAAATTACACTCCTGAGGACGATACCTCCTATTCGAAGTCTTATTTCCAGTGTACTGGCTTGTGTACCTAGGGAATTTATTAATATGCTCCTTTATGATTTCAATTGCCCTTTCAGATTTTTTGTTCGATGGTGATTTCGTTTCTTTTTTGTCTATTGACGACATGCCTGATCAGACTTTTTTGCTTCAACTACATTTTGTAAACGTTTGTTGGAGACATCAAGAGTTTTCATTAAAAAATGTTTACATGCTCCAAAACCATCCAGATTATAAACACATGACTTCTCTTTGTCGCTAACTGCATTTGGTTTGTTTCTTTTTATAGGCTCAGTCTGTATGGATCGATTTTGAAGAGCTGTTTTTAGATCCTATTGCCCAATGCTCAATATTCATTAAAAATGGGTCTTTGTTCTTGTGAAATATTATTCGTACATTTGATCCTACAATGATGATTTTCAAGTTCTTGTAACTTTTTGCTTCATGAGTATTTTGTTTTTTGCCCATACAAGCTTACCTGAATTTCTTGCTATTTTCTGCCCTATTTTTCCACTTATCTGGCCTCCGAATCCGAAACGAACTCTTCTTAAAAACAATTTAGTTCATAATAACGTAAAACGCGGCAGTTTACATTAAAGTATTACTTTACCAGCAAAATATTATTGCGTTAGAGAAGCTATACCACCACCCATCCAAAATGATAACAAACTCAACTAACAGTGTGACACAGTGGAAAAGAGGAACAAGTGCTTCTCTTCAAAGCACTAGTCGTAGTTGGCTTGGAGGCTAAGTAACTTGCCGCTAGAAAGCAGCACCTGTTGGACTTATCGCTTAGATCTCTTTACCTTAAATTAGAATGAAAGATTTCCAGTTCAGCGATGCAGTTTTCTCAATATTTACAAAAATGTAACTTATACCCTTTTACTTCCTCAAATGATAAGGATCTTCTGTAGCATGTATGCTGTTTTCATTTCTCGATTAAACTCGAATCCAGAACTTATTTATGGATTTATAAAAAATAATTCCTTTTCATATTCCTTTGCTTGCAAATTCTGGATAACTAAAACTTATTTTCAATTAGATTTTTACTCACACATAAAATAAATCAATCCATTTTTATTTAAAGTTTTACGCTAAGAACTTTCTGTTGCGACCTTTAAAAAGGAAGAAAGAATTGTCTTTGGTTCTAAGATTCTCATATTTTCTTTTAGATGACATATTCTGTTATAAGCACTAACATATTTCTGATATTGCTTCTTGTTTGTCTATTTTTATTTATCTTGATCAATTTATCTACATCTATATTTGGAAAGGTATTTCAAGATATGTGACAACGTAAGTTGTGGTTTGAGTATTAATGTAGGCTATAAGTGAATAATAGGCCTCTATCTTAGGCTTTGCACCGTATAACCCTAATAATAGAATCATTGCATAGCTGTAATTGTTTATTATCACCGCTGGTCTATCGCATTATTTTTTTAAAGTATGGTGAATTTTAAAAATTAAATTTTGTTAAAACAAAAGTATAGAATGTTTAACATTTCTAATCTTTTAAAGAAAATGTATTAAAAGGACAGTTTTTCACTGTATGTTTATACATTTCTCGTCTTAGATGTAAGTATGAATAATAAAGATTTGTAAAATAACACAAAACTGGGATATTGTGAACAGGGTGTTAAAATAATTTTCAATCCATTTTGTTGTTTGAAAAGTTGTAAAACTTCACCGAGTTTTTACTAGTGTGTTTGTACAATGATCTATTTTATATTTTTAAGACAATCTCTGAACAAATTAATTACTCTTCTACTCAACGGTATATATGTGTTTAAAAATCGAAAAATTTTGCGTCCACCGTTTAAAATAAGAGAATCATTTCAGTTAAGTAATACACTGTTTATTTTTCTTAGTAAGATATTCACTTCTGTTACCACCAAAATCATGACATTAAGATATTAAGTTATATTATCACTATTTGTTAACAAAATATTTTTCTTCTGCATCCATTCAACAACTTTTTTATATTGTTTTAGTTACACCAAATGGCAGTCGAAAATTTTCCCAAAATTCTTTTAATGGGAAAATAGTTTCGCTTAAAAAACCTTTTTACTTGAAGAAATCTTAAAATTAATACCAAAAATTTCACTACAACCATAACGGAACCCAGATAAAAATATATATGTATACCTAATAACTATTCCTTATAAAATTTCGACATATTTGCCTTTGAAAAATTACACAAATTTTGTATTTAAAAGAATTTAAATGTAGAGGTATAAGTAGACAGGTTATAAAACCAACACTTAAAATATGCAGCTCCAGGTTATCGTTTTTTACAAAAAACAAAAAATTCTCAGCTTAACAGCTATCAGATTTTGATAATCATTGCAAATAAATATTATAAAAATACAAAGTTTCATAATGTTTTACCAAAAATATGGCAAATACAAAGTATAGTTCTTTTAAACAATATACAGTACTTATCTTATTATTTAAAAACAAAAAGTTTGCAAAATTCTTTTGGATACCATAATGCCTGGTTGTAGACTGGGTGCTGAATTTTATATATGATAATGTTTTGTTCTAATTGGTCATTTATTTATATTTATGAACGTTGTATAATAGTTATTATGTAATTTAATATTTTTATTGAAGATTTTGGAAAAAAACAACGGAAGTGAAATATATTTAACATATTAGTTGCAATACAACATACAATAACCTCAATATATTGCCATTATATAAATAACAGTTACTAAATGTGCTCAACCAATGTACAATAGTCTTATTTTTTTTAAACACATGCAATACAAGTATTTGCTCAAAAGTACAAATACTGTAAATAATAGATACCGGAATTGTTTTTATATATACGATAGGTAAATATATTGTAATATGTGAACTGATTCTCTTTTTATTGCATAAAATAAATATAAATGTATTTGTTAAAACCTATCTGTGTTTATTTAATAACCACTCAAAGCATTTTCCTCAAAGTTTGTTTTACTCGTTGATCATTATAAGTACCTAAAATATAAAATGATTTTAATATTTTACAGTCGTCCTCACATCTACCTACTTAGTTCAATTCAATTTTTCTCACAATTTTATAGTTTAGTACGAGCCCTAACAACTATATGTTGGAACAAGCAGTTATTTTGCGAATATAATGCCAATTTACCGAAATCCTTTTATTTAATTGTTTTTGAATTGTAAATATGAAATTAATACCATTTTTTATAATGTATGGAGTTATTTTTGCGGCTTAATTATATATTTTATATTAATTTTTTATTAAATTAATTATTTAATAATCGAAAACTGCTGACTACTAAATATTGGAACATTTTTTGCTTTTCCTTACGTTCCTTAAATTTTACCATCCTGGCTCAAAGAAGGCTTTGAAATCAAACATACAAGTAGGTAGTGCGTTGTCAACAATAATTGTCACAGGTCATTTGAGTATGAATAAAGACAACCGTCAGTTTTATTACGAGCAAGATATAATAATGACACGTGGAAAACCTACTAATCCAAAAGTTCGAGAAATTTTATTTATTAGTATCATAAAGGAAAAACAATGTGCGAAATTTCCGGTGAATTGACTGTAGCAACAACTACTGTTTTAATATAATTAAGAAATATAGTGAAACTGTCAGGATTGGTGTTCAGGGCAAAAGCTTAGGCCGTCCAAAAGCTGCTTCTCAAAGGAGTGTAAGGCATTTGATGAGAATAGGTAAATCGGGAAGAATAAATATACTACGAGAAGTAACTGCTAGAAGGAATAGAGAATCTGGGATGAATGTTTCCAGAGAATCCTGTCACAAATATATCTACAAAAGAGGTCTTAGTTTTATAAGGTATGTTTGATAAGTTCTTTGCGATTTAAATTTAGGCCAAAGAAAAACGATTATTGACAGAAACTCAAAAACTGAATCATTACATTTGGGCTAAATCAAAACTTTCGTAGAGCAAACATAACTGGGACAAACTTATCTATAGCAACGAAAGAAAATTTGATGTCTATGTAGGAGATTATCGAAAGCGTGTGGTTCGCGAAAAAAACAGAAGCATTCCATAAGGATTGTCTCAAAAGGACTGTTAAGTTTCCACAGGGCATCATGGTGTGGAGTTGCATGTCGGCCAAATGGTTGAAACTTTACATTTTATTGAAGCCATAGTAAAAGCAACCAAATATAAAGATATCCTTGAAAATTCGTTTCTATTTAGTGCGGCAAAGTTATATCTATCCGGAGATTTTATCTTTCAGCAGAACGAAGCCTCATGCCATACGGCTAAATGTTCCAAAAAATGGATGGGAGAACAGGACATTAAAATTTTGTCACATTCTTCTAGCAGCCCGGATCTTAATCCAATAGAGATACTTTGGCACAAAATGAAACAACGCCTAAGAAATAACCCTCAGCGTACTTTGCCATAACTACGTGCTAAATTGCAAGAAATATGGGATAATTTCACCTCTGAATTCTGTGAAGGCCTAAATGATACAATGCCTAATAGAGCTCAGGCTTTTATTCAAGGTAAGGGCGACGTTACGCCTTATTAATTTTTATTTTAATTTGTTAAAAACCTCTTGTTCCAATATTTAGTTATTATTATTATATAACAAATAAGGGCAGAGAAGCGAGCTCCTATTATGCCGAAAAAGCAAAAAAATAATAAAAAATATCCTTATAAAACTAATACCAATTATAAAGTTAAGTAAAGTTAAACAATTAAGTATATCATACAAAAATTGAATTGTGAAACAATAAATAAATAAATAATGCTGTCCGAAAATAACACAATCCTATCGAGTTTATTTTTAAAGATGTTAACACTAGTTGCTGATATGGTGTCTTGATCCAAATTGTTCCAGATATTAAAGATTCTATTTGGCAAGAAGTTTACCCTGGACCTTGCAGTAGTTTGTTCTCTCTTTAATTTGTATCGATGGCCTCTTAATCTTTCGTCTTGATTCAAAGTGAATATGGTGTTTAGGTTCCCAAAATTATGTTTTAAAATATGGAAGGACATAATTAGGTCACCTCGAAGACGTCGCTGCTCGAATACGTCGTAAGATGAGCCATGGATAATCTATCTTCATAGTTAGGTCTTACACGGCCGTATGCCAGTCTTGCGGCTTTACGCTGAACATTTTCAAGTAGGATTTTATCGCGAGTGAGATCTGGATTCTACACTGGTCCGGCAAGCTCAACAATAGGTCTAACGTATATTGAGTAAAGTTTACTAACAGAGTTTAGAGATATACGTGTAAAACATTTACGGATCAAAAACAGTTTCGAGTTTGCACGTTTATACACCGACATTATGTGATCAGACCAATTTAAGTCACTATTAATTATCACTCCGGGATCGTTGTGGGAGGTTACCGAGTTTAAGGGATGTCCATTAATAAAGTACGGCAGTGATGGGTTATTTTTGCCGATATGTAAAACAACGCATTTTTCAATGTTAAGCGGAAGTAACCACTCTGAGGACCATTTGAATATTGCGTGAAGATCTTGTTGAAGAACATGTTGGTTAATAGTTCTTCTTCTTTAAGTGCCATCTCCGCGACGAAGGTTGGCAATCATCATGGCTATTCTGACCTTCGAGGCAGCTGCTCTGAACAATTGCCTTGAGCTGCAACCAAACCACTCTCTCGGGTTCTTCAACCAGGAAACGCGTCTTCTTCCTAGGCTTCTCCTACCCTATACTTTTCCTTGAATTATGAGTCTCAAGATGTTGTATCTTTCGCCCCTCATCACATGTCCGATATATTGCAATTTCCTTTCTTTTATTGTATTTTCCATTTCCCTCTCTCTGCCTATTCTCCTTAACACTTCTGTATTCGTGACTCTATCTACCCATGGAATCCTTAACAATCTTCTAAATGTCCACATTTCAAACGCGTTAAGTCGATTTATTGTATTCCGGTTTAATGTCCATGATTCAGCTCCATAGTAGAGTACACTGTGTACATAGCATTTAATTAGCCTTATTCTGAGGGCCAATGTCAGATCTTTGCTGCATAAAATCTTTTTCATTTTCACGAAGTTGGCACGTGCATTTTCAAATCTGACTCTTATTTCTGCAGTATAATCGTTATTTTTTGTGATTATCGTTCCCAAGTAAGTCAATCTGCTGGCCGCCTACCGTTAATATTTCGTTTGTATTGTTGTTCTTGCTAATTTTCATGAATTTGGTTTTTTTGATGTTAAGAGGCCCTTTACGGAATAGACGAAGGCATCCTTCTAAATGGTGAAAGAGTAAACAATGTTAGATATGCCGACGACACCATGGTGATAGCAGATAGTTTAGAGGGACTTCAGAGGCTAATGGACAGAATAAACGAGTACAGTCAACAGTACGGACTAAACATTAATACCCACAAAACCAAACAAATGATTGTCAGCAAGGAGAATATAAATGGGGCTCATCTATACATTAATGGGACGCAGATAGAGCGAGTAAAACAGTATTGCTACCTGGGAACTATTATAAACGAACAGTGGAGCAATGTACAGGAAATAAAGTGCCGCATAGGAAAGGCAAGAACGGTCTTTAACAAAATGAGCGCCATCTTCAAAAGTCACAACATATCCCTGGATACAAAAATGAGACATTTGAGATGCTATGTTTTCTCTGTGTTGTTGTACGGGGCGGAGGCATGGACGCTTACAGACACCACTATTAAAAAACTTGAAGCATTTGAGATGTGGCTTTATAGAAGAATGCTGAGAATATCATGGACAGCAAGGATCACGAACAAGGAAGTTCTAGAAAAAATGAAGAAGGAACCAGAGATTGTGTTTACGATCAAACGCATAAAATTGCAATATCTGGGACACGTTATGAGAAATCAGCACCGTTACTCCCTGCTGCAGTCTATATTGCAAGGTCAAAGGTAAGCGAGGACCCGGTAGAAGGAGAATATCATGGCTGCGGAATTTAAGAACATGGTTTAAGAAAACCTCAACGGAGCTGTTTCGAGCCGCAGCGAGCAAGGTCATGATTGCCAATATGATTTCCAACATCCGAAACGGATAGGAACCAGAAGAAGAAGAAGATGTTAAGAGAGAGTCCGTATTCTCCACTATATCTTAATATTTTATTCATTATTCTTTCTAAGTTCCAAGTTGTCGGCTATTATGACTGTATCGTCGGCATACCTAATGTTGTTAATTAAACTTCCGTTCACTTTTATGCCGACTCTCTCGTTTACCAAAGCTTCTTGTATGAGTTCTTCAGAATAAGCATTAAACAGTATGCAAGCAGGCGACAGTATGCAACCTTGCCTGACCCCTCTCCTTATCTCCACTTCTTCTGACTCTTCTCTTCCAATTTTCACATTTGATCGTTGGCTGTAGTACAAAAATAGTGCCTCTCTTGTGCCCACTCCATTCCGAAATCCAAATTGGGAATGACTAATATCCATCTCCAGCTTAGTGTGTATTCTATTATGGATGATTTTTAGCAGGGTTCTTAAGGTATGTGACAATAGACTGATCGTTCGATAATCACTACATTCTTTGGCATTTACTTTCTTTGGTAGACAAATAAATGTTGATGTCAGCATTTCACGTGGAATGATTTTTGTGGAATAAATTGTGTTCAGTAGTTGGACTAAAAGATCTATGTTTTTTTTCATTGACCAGTTTTAGCAATTCACTTGGTATTTCATCTGGACCAGCAGCTTTATTATTTTTTATAGACTTTACTGCATGCATAACTTCTGACTTTGTTATTTCAGGTTCCTCGTCTTTACTCTGATTATCTTCATATATATTTTCCTGTCTCTGGTCATGGAATAATTCCTCTATATATTCTTTCGATCTTCCTAATTTTTGTTCTGTCTCCACTAAAATGTTTCCTTGTTTGTCCAATAGTATGCTTGAGGTTTTTTGTTTTGCTACCCCAGCTAATTCTTTAACTTTCTTATGGAGATTGAAGTTATCATATTTGTTTTGTAAGTCTTCTATTTCTTGGCATTTTCCAGCGAAATAAGTCTCTTTAGCTTCTCTTATTTTTCTTCTTATTTGATTATGCAGCTGTTGATACTGAGTTATGTTGATATTCTTTTGCCTTCTTCTGTCCTCCATCATTTCCAAGATTTCTTCTGTCATCCAATCTCCTTTCTTGCATCTGGTTGTTGTGAGTTCTCTGCGACTTGGTTCGATAATTGCATTTTTAAAGAATTGCCACTGTTGTTCTACATCACCATCAATTGATTCCGGTATGGATTCTAGGTTTGCATTTATTTCTTGTTTCAGTTTTTCTTTGACATCTTCTGATTCTAATTTTTGTATGATCAGTTTATCACTTTTGTAGCTTTTTTGTATCCTTTTTAAGTGAAGTTGGAATTTTGCTACAAGAGGATTGTGGTCCGACGCCACGTCTGCACCTGGGTACGCTTTCACCGATTGTATTGCGTTTCGGTATCTGTGGTTTATTAAAATATAGTCAATTTAGTTTCTAACGAATTATCGACCTTGTCAGCTGGCGATTTCCAAGTGTAAAGGCGTCATTTAGGCAGTTTGAAGAAAGTATTCATTACCGCAAGATTATGTTCTAGGCAGAATTCTATAAGGCGTTCTCCTCTCTCATTTCGAACACCGAGTCCATATGGTCCTACAGTAGACTCACATCTCCCTTCTCCAACTTTGGCGTTAAAATTACCCATGACTACTGTTATATATCTAGATGTTGTATTTTGTAGGGTGTTTTGAAGGTCATCGTAAAATTTTTCAATTTCTTCCTCTGTTTTATCGGCGGTTGGCGCATAAATCTGAATAAAGTTTAATTTCCCATGTGTTGTCATCATTTGTATTAGCATAATTCTTTCCGATATTGGTATAAAGCCTACAACTGATTTTGCAACTTTTTTACTGACATTAATTGCTACTCCATACCGATGTTGGCTGTCGGTACTACTAGAGTAGAAAAGTCCATCCTAAGTACAACCATTGGTTGTACTTAGTTCGCCGGAGTCGAGCCATCTTGTGTCACTTATTCCCAATATGTCGATCTTAAGTCGCATCATTTCTTGTTCTATGTTCCTTAGTTTACCAGGCTCATACATGCTTCTAACATTCCATGTCGCTATTCTAAAAGTTGAATTTTGTATTTTTAGTGCGCAGGGATTTCGTTGGTTAACCATCTGAGGAGCCCTGTCATCATTGTTATTTCTCCCCCTGCCGGAATGCATCTGATCACCATGTACGGTGATGCTTGTCACTAACTGTCATGATGATTTCTAGGGGTACTCTACGAGTCTTTAATGCAGTGGTTCCCCGTTGCCTTCTGCACCCTTATGCCGTTGACCATTCCTTGGTTCATCCGCCTTCGAGATAGATTTCTCTATCTCAGGACAAAAGAGTGCCCTTACATCTACCAGCTCCTCAAACCGTTGGCCAGTATTTGACTTGATTCTATATCAACCCTAAAATCGAGGGTTGCCACTTACGCCAACCGCACCGTACCGAAGTTTTACTTCTCCGCCGTGGCTGCCGTTGTGGGCTTCATCCGTAACCCTGGACAAGGGACCCTAAACAGGTACTAGTTTCCCGGGTCAGGAAACCCCGGTTAATAGTTGGATTCACATATAATTTCGTGTCATCAGCGTAAATGGAAACCTTACTGGATACAATGAGCGAAAGATCACTAGTGTAGACACAAAAAAGTAGCGGTCCAAGTACTGTTCCTTGTGGGACTCCATTCTTGACTGGCTTATCTAGTGAGTGGTCTTTCCCAACACGAACCCTGAAGTATCTGTCGGATAGAAAATCTTGAATCCAAATGTTTAACTTTCTGCGGATACTAGAATGATTAAATTTAGCTAGTAATCCACGTTTTGGAACACGGTCGAAAGCTTTGGAGAAGTCCAAGTAGACTACATCAACAGGATTCCGATTGTTTAAAGATAATGACCAATCATTTACACAATGAAGTAAGTTGGTGATCGTTGAACGACCTTTGATAAAGCCATGCTGTTGGTGAGGGATGACATTTTGACAAGAAACTCAGACATAGCTTCCGAAATGATCGATTCCATGACCTTGCCGACAACAGGAACCAGGCTGATTGGACGATAATTATTGCAATCAAGTTTATTTACTTTCTTGAATATAGGAGTAACCGATGCCAATTTTCGGAACGAGGGGAGAGAACCTTGATTAAAAGAAGCATTCATTATGAGAGATCAGATTCTGCACACTATTCGAGGAAAAAGGAGTCCGTCTAATCAGGTGATTAATTATTTAGAAGTTTCCTTAAATGATGTTTAATTTCATCCGGTGTGAAAGATATATTGTCAAGAGTTTAAGACAAACGTGGGCACATTATTTGAGGAATAGTATCATTAGGTTCATCTGTAGAAACCTGAGAAAAGAATAACGATAAACATTCCGTTATTCGAAGAGCATAAAGACCCGTCAGCTTTTTGAAGTATGATATGGAGACTTTAGAAGATAAAGATGTACGAATGTACCCATAAACTTTTTTACTATTACCACTTGCAAAGATAGATTCTTCAAATTCTGTTCTTAACTTTAGCAAAGATTGTTTGACTCGATTAGAAAAATTACGGTGGGCAAGAAAATCATCAAGGGAACCAGTAAGTTTATATCTTCGCCAAAGCTTTCGCTTATGTCAAATTAAATGGATAGCTGAGAGGTTAATCCAAGGTTTTAGTCGATTTCTGTATAGCTGCCGTTCGGTTGTATGATCATAAATTGTTGTAATAGCAGTCTGAGTTGTCAGCATTTTTTGGCTACCACACTAATTAAATAGTAATCAACTTAAAATATATAATTAAAGTGTAAAAATAATTCCATACAATATAAAATATTATGTTGTAAATTTTATATTAACAATTAAAAAAAATGAAAATAAAAGAATTTCGGTAAATTTGCATTATATTCACAAAATAACTGCTTGTTCCAACATATAGTTGTTAGGGCTCGTATATAATTCTACATTTCTACATTTTTATCAGCCGTCGCATTAAACGAAGTTCTTAAGTTATGGAGTCATGAAATATGTTATCTTCTCGGGTCTGTTATACGAGCACAAGCGCTAATAACGTCGCGTTAGCAGCGGCTTGTTAGCGTCGGCCCAACCTGACAATGGTACTACCGTGGACTAAATTATACTAAAAACATTGCCCTTAGTATAATTTACTCCATGGTACTGTCATTGTCCTGTTAAGGGGCGCTGCTAACTCTACGTTTTTAGTGCTGGTATAACAGGGTTCTTACCAAATATTTTCCCTTCAATAAAAAAATTAAGTAAACAATATCCCGCATATTATCTCCCGAGTACCGTACTTTGTAGCAATTTTTATTTTACCTACCGCGTTGGGTGTCACTTGTAACAATATATAATTGCTTATACGGGGTTGAAAGGGGGAACTGAACAGTTACTGAGGTCGTAAATAAAGGTTTCTTTATCTGATGGATTGGAGAAACTAAATACAAAAAAAAGAAATCACAAAATACTTACAGAGATTTCCTGGGTAGCAATACACAAGAAGATTCCTAAACTGTTTAAAATGGACGCCGTTTAAAAAAATCCTCTTGTTGGTTAGAGAGAAAGGCTTTACTTTCCTAAAAAAATTTTAAGGGTGAAAATATTTAAAAAAAAAATAATTTTAAACTCCCGGTTTAAAGAAAAACATTACATATTTATTATTATTTCACATAAACAGTTATTACAAATAAAATTATCCAAAATTATCCACAAACCTTACATTGGCGCTATTTGTAGCAACTTTAACAATTATTATAAATTAAAATATCCTAATTTTGATCAACATTACTTACGTTGAGTTTAACATTTTAACAAAACATAATTTAAAATTTTGGTTATGTACCAATTGACAGAAAAATGATAATACTGACTGTCATATTATGTCGAAATGAAATATCAAACTTTTCTGAATTGATTAATTAATTATCAAGGTTAACTTTATTTAAAAGAAAACCGAAATATCACAATTAGATCATCCATACAACTTATACTTATTTACATTTTTTTAATTTGTCATGAAAGCAAATCTTAATTTATTTTACTTAGAAAAATTTAACAAAAACTATTTTGATATAAGGTTGAATACTCGAATAAATGAACTTTGATCAAATAAAAGGCAGATATCGAGCACAGTTTTATTAATTATAACTTGGCCAAGTACTTTCGCTTCCTAGAGCATCTTCAGGGGCATTTCGTCAATTTTGGCCTATCCAACAATTATCATCATCATTGGTGCTACAGCCCTATAAAAGAGCCTCGACCTTCCCAAGTCTATTACGCCAGTTAGTTCTATCCATTGCCAACTGTTGCCAGTTTGCTGCGCCTATTTTTCTACCATCCTCATCTACACCATCTGAGTTTTGGCCTACCCCTACTTCTACTTCCCACAGGTTGTGACATAAGGATTTTTCTAGGAGGTTTGTTTTGCTGTGAACTTGCCAGATGTCCTGTCCATCTTAGTCTTCCTATTTTTATAAGGGATACTACGTCTTTGCCACCAAATATATGTTTATATCTGGGATATATCTCGTAGTTGTACCTCCTTTTCCAAAGACCATTTTCACAGATGCCACCGAATATTCTTCTCAGGATCCTTCGTTCAAATATAAGCAGGAGGTTTTCATCTGCCTTGGAAATGGTCCATGTCTCCTACCCATATGTCAACACTGGTTGTATAAGGGTTTTGTTTATGGTTATTTTTGTTTTTTGGCTTAAGTTTCTGCTTCTCATATGTCTACTCAGTCCCAAATATCATTTGTTTGCTAGGATTATTCTTCGCTTGATTTCTTCCGTCATGATGTTCTCCTTGGTGATCAGGGAGCCTAAGTATGTGAATTTGTCCACCACTTCAAAGGTACAGTTATCAATGGCCGATGTTTCTGGCTCTATTGTTGGATGTTGATGCCATTATCTTAGTTTTCTTATTTTAATTGTGCGGTCAACTAGGTCAACATCATCTGCATATGCCAAAATTTGCGATGATTTATTAAAAATGTTTCCTCTGTTGTCTATTTGGGCATCCCTGACCGCCTTTTCCAGAGCTATGTTGAAAAGGAGACACGCCAGCGCATCTCCCTGTCGCAGATCAACATGCGTTTCAAATGCCTGTGATTGTTTGCCCTGTATTTCGACTTTGCAAACAACTTTACGCATTGTAGCCTTAACCAATCTTATCAGTTTATCGGGGATGTGCAATTCATCCATGGCTTCATACAAATTATTTCTTAGGACACTATCATAGGCCGATTTAAAATCTACGAAAAGATGGTATGTGTCGATATTGAATTCATTGGTTTTTTCCAGTATTTGCCTTAGCACAAAGATCTGGTCTGTTGTTGATCGACCAGGCCTAAAACCACTTTGATATTCGCCAAGAAGCTCCTCTGAATATGCAGTCAGGCGACCATACAAAATACTCGAAAATATTTTGTATGCTGTATTAAGGAGGGTTATTCCCCTATAGTTTCTATATTCCAATTGATCACCCTTTTTGTGTAGCGGGCAAACGATCCCAATACACCACTCTTCCAGGATTTGTTCCTCATGACAGGCTCTCAGTATGATTTTATATATATATGATTAGTCAGAGTAGCACCTCCACATTTAACAAGTTCCGCGGGTATACCATCACTTCCTGGAGATTTATTATTTTTTAGGTCTCTTATTAGAGAGAATTCTCTCTCCTGAGGCCGACATAATGTAGCTTCGCCTATTTTAAAAAATTTTAAAGTGTTTGTCCTTGTGTAGTGTAGTGTGATGTACAATTTTATGTTTATGACATTCTATAATTGTTTCACACAAACTGCAAATGATCTGGATGGCCCTTGGAGACACAAAATGGACAAATCTTGGTGAGGTCAAACATCGAACTGGGCTTAAGGTTATCTTGGATGATAACAATAAGTATTCTTCAAAACTCGGCTGCTTAATTTTTACTTAAAACCATGTGGGACATTAAAACCACGGAAACGCTGTTTTTCAAACCCCGTGGCCCGTAACACAGCAACAGGCCGGTGATTATCCCACTTTAAAAAGATTGCCAAATAGCATTTTGAGATTACATTCACTTCCTTATAATTCATGGAATTAAACAAAAATTTTGCCGGTTTGTTTTGAAACCATCTACCGAGACCCAACTCTACCATTCTGAAGTCAATCTGCTTCTCCTATTTGACCGCTCACTCGAATTTCCGATAACAAAAATGAATAACGAATAACTATAACGAATTTTAAGAAAATCCTGACTAAACTATGAAACTGACTGCTATCGCCGCTAGCCCATCGAAGAGTGATATCATCCTCAAAAATCATTATCTTCCCCTCATCACTTTCCCACCAATATGAGTGGAAAGATTCATATTTATTTCCTGCGTAATATATAGGCGGAATCAAGATCAAACGAAATAGCAATTAAAATTATTATAAACAGACTCGAGAATGCTTACCTATATTGTCAATCTAAGCAACACAAAAAGATTTTAGAATTTTTTCGGTGTTTTAATATATAAAAGGTAAAACGGAAATGATAAAGTGGAGAAGCGGTCTCTTAGAACCATCCACATTAAGCGACCATCTTGAAGCTCTGTTGCTCTTGGGTGCCGCTCTGTGCCCCTCGATCTTTGTGATAGGCCTTCTTGTCGCCATGCTCGATATATTAACACAATACCTAAACTTCTGTTGACTCTATTCGTAATTTTCTGAGAAGAATATCCGGCTTATCTTAGGCCAACTATCCGCCTCCTATCAAGCTCGCTCAGTTCATGGAAATTTGCGCGCCTTCGTACTCTAGGCATGGTAAACTACTCTCAAAAAAACCAAGAACCGTACATCGCTAAATTTTGATCGGTACCCTGGCCGTATTCCCCATGAGGCCGAGTAGACCTTGACTTAGGGCGAAAAAATATCCAGGGGCGGCAAATTTTTAAACATTAATATAAAAATCTATTTATAAATGTAAAATATCCCGAAAACAGATGCTCCACATTTGACAGTAAAGGTGGATTTAGTGATTGGAAAAACGCCGGAAATCATGTCAGTATTCACGAGACCTCGCCCGCTCATAAATTGTCAATCGTTGATTTAAAAGCAAGAAGCATTGCTCCCAATAGGATAGATGTAACACTTTTGGGACAACTTGACGACGAAACCGTTCACTGGCGTCATATTTTAACCCGAGTAGTTGCTGCCACCAGGGCTCTTTAAGAGATCTAGCTCTCATGGGGTAGTATAATAAGTTCTGGGGTAAATAGTATAATAGATTCTGAAGAAATGGAAACTATTTGATAGTTTTGGAATTAATTGCTGAATTTGACCCTTTCTTGGCAAAACATATTTTAAGACATGGAAATCGTGGCTCCAGTCCTGTCAGAACCTTACCTATTATCTAATATATGTAACGAAATAATAAAAATAATGGCTGAGAGAGTGAAGAGTAAAATATGCAAGGAGTTAAAACAAGCGTTGTATAAAACAAGTATTTTAGCGTTGTAGTTGACTCGACTCCTGATGTATCTTACATTGACCAGCTAACACTTGTTGTCAAATATGTTCTACCTGATGGTTTTTCATGAGAACCATTTAGCAATGTTTATACCCTGTGCTGCTCATTCACTAAGTTTGGTTGAGATATCAGCAGCAGAGTCTTGTAGTGAAGCTTGTAATTTTTTATGATCTTTCAAGAATTATGTGTTTTTTACAAGCTCAACAAAAAGATGGACACGTTTCACAGCCAAGATCGATAAAGGAAAAACACTAAAAAATCTACCAACTACTCGGTGGTCGGCCAGGGACGATGCTTGCCAAAGTCTTAAGCCGGATTCAAACGACTCGTGTACTTAGCGGAGAATCGTCACTTGCGTATACTTGCCATGTCGTGTGAGTGGGTTACTCGTACAATTATTTGTCACTCGTTGGTTTTCTTTTAAACTTTTTTTCTTTTACACTTTTAAAAGTCACCCGAGTCAAAGGGATCACGATTATTCGTACACTTGTACGAATGCGAAGTACATACTTAGCTATACTTGCAAAGGCGCTCAAACGAAATTTATAAATAATTGGCAGTTACTGCGACTATTCATTTAGTTTTCAAAGACCTCAGGAGCGTACAGACGTTTTATTTGTGTGTGTGTTTTTTTTTAATTGAAATGGAGTGGACAAATGACGTTGTGTTGCAGTTTCCTGATGTTTATGAAAATGAGCCGGTCATTTGGATAACCAAACATAAAGAACATAAAAATCGGAATGCAGGTAATGATGCCTGGAAAAGAACACAAAATAACATATCTATCCAGTGATAAATGAACTGAAAAAAGAGTCGCTAATGGCCACATTTCGGCCTCTTATTAAAAAAGTTAAGGCTACATCCGGAACTGGATCCGACGCCGTAGAAATTTATAGGCTACGTGGTTTGCGTTCGAAAAAATGGCCAGATTTTTACACGGCATATATGAACCCAGAAATACACCACACACTGAGTTAACTACAATCATAACTTTTTATTAATATCATACAATATTATTATTATGAGACTTCAACAATAACTGTCTTGCCATGAAATCTTTTCTGTTGTTTTAAAGTATTTGGAAAAATCTTTTCGTATTTCTTGAGCTTCAAGACCAGATTTTCTTGATAACTTTTTGATAGGCACGAAAGATGACATATTTTGGTCATCTTGACGCCACGTGCCAGGCAAAATTTGACCTTCCTTTTCCGTATCAAAAGTACCTAGTGGTAAATAAAATGTGGCAGAATTGTTACTTTTTCTTAAATAATTGTATAGCAAGGCACATGTCATGACTATCATCGATACTTTTTTTGGATCAAGTAGCATAGGTGCTCTAAAAACTTTGAAAACCGATGCTAGTATCTCAAATACATTTTCAACAATACGTCGAGCACATGACAAGCGATGACAATTGAAAATTCTGTCATCGCTGTCTTTTTCATGAAGTTCGTTGTATGGTTTTAATAAATGAGTCCCTAAAGCAAAACGCAGATACATATGGCTAAGGTGTGTGAGTGTAGTTAGGTAGTGTCAAAATCGTCAAAGCATTTTCGCCAAGTTTTTTAAATAAAAAGGTATGACGAAACACATCACCGTCGCTAATACGACCTTGACATCCAACGTCGACGAATGTAAAACAGTAATTAGCATCAACTAGCAACATGAAAACTACACTAAAGGTGTGCTTGTAATTGTAAAATTCTGTTTCACTGTTCATTGGTGACTGCATAAGTACATGTTTACCGTCTAATGCCCCTAGGCAGTGAAAAAATTCCATTTTGTATGAAAGTAGTTGGTTATTTGTTTCCATTCTTGTAGTGTTTTTGGCATCTGTAAAAGAATATAGAATAGATTAGGGGACTAACTTTTTTGAATTAATTATTAACGGGGAAGTCGACAAAGTACATTTTCTTCTTCTTTTCTTCGACAAGCTTCTCTTGCACATCCAAACTCCCACAAGCAGACTCTTGTTCAGAATCTTATGAATCCCATCCATCTTCAGATCACATTTATGCCCCATCCCCCATCTTCTATACTTTTACCAAACTACTATCCATCGCCACAGTATCCGATTGAAGACAACTCAGCTACAGCTCCACAGCAATGCAGCAGTTTTGTACCTACCATACAATCCTCACCGTAGTTTCAGGTAACAATGATTACTGATAATCACCGTATTAGTTATTAGTTTCAGTTAAGAATGACTTTATAATTATTGATAATACAAATAAAAATATATGTAAATAACTATAGATACCTACTTTTATTTAATCCTGCAGAACCTGGCATAATGCATTGCATACTTCAAAAACGCAGGTGAATACTGTCTGTAGTGAAAATTTGAACAAGTAAGATAAACTTTTAAAACTATCACCAGTCGCAAAAAATCTCAGAGCAACGCAAAATCTTTCTTGAACTGGAATCACCTTTCTCATATTGTGGACATACAACAGACAGTGCGAGTGATACTAATGACGAGCATGGAATTGATGACATACAGAACGCAATTACAGCAAAAAATTCGTGATCAAAACACGACGTGGAGTGATGAAGGAGCTCTAAAGAAAATTAAGTTTGCGGGAACTCAATCATTTGTTCCAAATATGATTGGAAAACATCCTGTTGACTTTTTTAATTTATTTTTTGATCAAGAAATAATGAATTTAATTGTAGAGCAAACTAACGAGTATGCCGTCAATCTTTTTTTTGGAGAACAGACACGTGAACAATCCCGTATTACATACTGGAAACATCTGACAGTTGATGAATTGAGGACATTTATTGGCTTGCTGCTGCTTACAGGGACAGTTCAATATTCTAGATTAACCGACTACTGGAAGACACATCGATTCTACAGAAGTTGTTTTGGCGAGTATTATGTCCAAAAATAGATTTTTACTGATATTGAGATGTTTGCACTCACCTGTTGGAGAAAATAACGAAGATCGTTTAGCAAGAGTACGCCCCATCATGAACCATTTCAATAATAAAATGCAGGCTATTTACAACACTGGAAAGGAACTTTCTCTTGATGAGTCCATGGTGTTATGGCGAGGATGTTTAATCTTCTCCCAGTATATTAAGAATAAGAAACATAAATATGGGGTGAAACTTTACCAGTGGCGGCTTTTGGGGGTAGGCAGGATACGCCTACCCAATAATTTTAAGAGCTTTAAAATTGAAAAACATATATTTAAATATTATGTTAATGCATGTAAATAACTTTTAAATGTACTAAATCAGTCAATACATTAGCGTCCGTTAAAACAATTAAGTTATTATATTACCACAGAAAGCATCGAATCGTATTCAGGCATTTTAAATATCATTAATAGGCCCGATCGGAACTGGCCGACCCAGCTCACATAAGATCCCCGTACAAAAAGCGTTTGAAGTTAAGCAGCTTGCCGGACAACGATTTCTATTGTCGTGTTTATGCTTGCTGTTTAGGCACCAGACGATCGGGCCTACGATGACCATCGTTGTCACTTGTAACGTAATTATCGAATTGTAATGTAAATTTTCTTTTAAATTATGATAAAAAAATATGTAACATAATCCATAATTGTAACATATTTTTAAATAAACAACACAATTGCAAACAATTGCACGGTTGCTCAAATATATTTAAAAAAATTCGTAAAATTCGAAGAAAAAAAAATCACATTTGCGTGATTTCTATATCGCCTGATTGTATGCAACTTATATATTATGTGAGATTGTTTTATAAATAAAAATGAGTTTTTATGACGCTTTACCAGGTTGCAGTAATAGTAATGTTGATATTGAGTGTTTGGACATTGTTGTTTCACTATTGGAATCGCCATTATCTAGAAGAACTGAAATTGACAGAAAAAAAATTATTATGAATGAAAGGCCTACTCCAACATTGCGTATTGACCAAAAAGATGGGAAAAAGGTGCGTACTTTTAATTGCTCTTGGTATGATGTCTACAAATGGTTGTCTGGAAGTATTACGAAAAACAGACTATATTGTTGGCCGTGTTTGTTATTTTCTAATAAGAAATGTGTATAGAATTGTGAAGGATACTTTGATTTAAAAAATATGTCTGCCTCCTTAAAAAAACATTCCAGTTGCAAGGAACATTTAAGTAATTTCCTGTCCTTTAAGGATGTACAGAAGAGGGCGTTTTCTGTTCGCGATTTGCTAGATGAAAAATCAAAAATCGCAAAAATTAGATACAACGCAGAAGTTAAAATGAACAGAGACATCATTAAAAAATTAGTTTAGGGGGGGGGTCATGACCGCGTGACCCCTCCCTCTTGATCCGTTACTGATTACACATAGCTATGTAATTTGCTGGATTGGCCTACCCAAAATTTTACCACACCAGCCGCCACTGAACTTTACATGCTGACGGACCCAACGGATTAGTCCAAAAATTTACAATTTATAGTGGGTCAAAGGATGCATTGGGCGGAACTGGTCATACCTCAAAAGTAGTTAAATATTTGTTACAAGAAAGGCTACACCGGGGACATTCGGTTTATATGGATCGTTATTATAATAGCTATGAGTTAGCTTCAGACCTTTTACAAAAAGAGACTTACTGCACTGGGACCTTAAATATAAAAAGAAAATGCAGTCATACTATCCATGTATCCGAAAAACATTGCGCTGGTATAAAAAAATATTTATCCATATATTACAAATGAGTGTAATAAATTCGGCTATTCTGTTCAACAAGTACTCAGGGCAAATAAAGAAGAACATGTACGATTTTAGATTAGCCCTTTTAGAATCACTCTTACCACCAAAAGTTGACCCCAAGGCTACTGCAACCCTACACGAATTACAAAAAATTGTTAAAATTACCGAGGAAGAATATAAAGCACTGATCAAACATTGAAGAAGATGAAAAGAGTAGCAAGAAAAGAGTGTAAAGTTTGTAGAACTCAAAAGAAGAGAACAGCAACTATGTAAGTGTGTAATGCCTGTGATGGTTCACCAGGATTTTGCGTTGAATGTTTTTTTATTTTTCATAAAGAATAATACATGTTCGTATAAATTCAAAATCACCTATAGGTGTAATTGGCACTGGCAATGAAATTTTCATTAGAGGAACCGTCTACACCTATAGGTGTTTTTTCTTATATCAGGAAAACTTAGATTTTTTAATAAAGTATAATAATAAACAGTGTTTTTATAGTAGTTAAACAACATTTTTTCGATTTTATTCTAACCGACACCGCTATTGCGACTTTATTATAGTAGTAGGCAGTGAATGTGTTAAAGAGGGTAAAAAACTATTTGAGATCAACCATTAATGATGATAAATTTGTCTATTTTGTGTATAAAATCTGAAATTGCAGCAAAGACAGATTACACTACAGTGATAGAAGACTTTGCTCAGAATAATGCTCGGAGGAGTGTATTTTAGGTGGAGATTGAAGAAATAAAGGACTATTCCCTACTACTATTCATAAACCATAATTGTAAAAAATACAATTAAGAACGAACAATTTTTTTAGAATTTTTATAGTATGTTATCCATGTTTAATTAATGGCTTTTATGTTTATAACTCATATTGAAAAACGCACATTCTCCAAAGCTTGAAAGCATAACTCATTATTTTCAATAATATTGTTAATTTCTTCCGTTTCTCAGAAGATAACAAACTTTAAGAATGGTCAAACATATTTTCTTAATAGAGTTTATTTACTTCAGTCGTCAGAGACGAAAGTGCCACTGAACTTCTTAAAATCACACAAACAAGCTGAATTTTTCCAAAAATATCAATTTTAGAACGCCAAAAAGTTTACCACTTTTACCCTCGGGCTTTCTCCTAAAACCTCCCTCGTAGAGGGGGGAAACAGAAAAAAAAAGTAAATACAAAAAAAAAATATTTTTAATAAAAATGTAGCCAAGATAATAACCGTTCTTTCAGAAACAATGGTTGAAGCGACGATTCGATTAAAATTATTTTAGGTATTTGAAATTATAGTCTGGTATTTTGATAAATTTTGATAAGTTGGGTCGGGAACTGACGAGAGTGGGTGAAATGGCCCTCCGAAAAGGGGTTTTGGCGTTGGGTTAACTACCCAACCCGGTAAAACCCTATAGTTACGAAATCGAAAGTCAAAAATGCCGGACGGAAATCTCGACGACGACCTATGCAACGAAATAAGGACCTGAATAATGATCTTAATGTATTTACCTGGAACGTTCGCACACTTAATGAACCTGGAAACATCCGCAAACTGTGTGACATATTAGCACAATATAATGCTGATATTACTGCAATACAAGAAGTACGATGGACAGGCCATGGCATAATCCAAAAAGCAAACTACAATATATACTATAGTTGCCATAGAACCAGACATAAATTTGGGACAGCCTTTATAGTCAATAATAAAGTCAAGCACTTGGTTATAGATTTTAAGCCGATAAATCCGCGAATGAGCTGCTTAAGGATCAGGGGCAAGTTTTTTAATATTAGTCTTATTAATGTACATGCCACAACAGAGGACAAGCAAGACGAAGAAAGAGACAATTTCTATGATGAATTAGAAAGAACATATGACAATTGTCCCAGAAATGACATTAAATAGTAATCGGTGATCTGAACGCAAAAATCGGAAGAGAAGAAATATATCTACTGCACATTGGTAAATATAGTCTCCATAATAATACTAATTCGAATGGACACCGAGCAGTCACCTTCGCAGCCTCAAAGAACATGATCGTAGGAAGCACATGTTTTCTACACAAAAAATATCCATATGGGGACTTGGACCTCGCCTGATGGATTAACGAACAACCAAATTGATCATGTGATCATAGATGCTAGACACTCCTCCAACCTTATGGATGTCCGCACCTATCGAGGCGCCAATATTGATTCAGATCATTTTCTAGTTGGCACAAGACAAGGCGCCTTAATATTGAACTCCTCAAAAACCCGCAAACGGTAGAAAAGTTTCAAAACTATATCGAAACTAAATACATAACCAAAGAGAATCTAACAATTAGTGAACAATGGGAAATGTGTAAAAATTACATTAAAGACGCAGCAAATAACATTCTAGGGCCGCAAAGACCACCACCACGCAATGAGTGGTTCGATGCTGAGTGCGAGGACATTACAAGAAGAAAGAACAATGCATATAAACTGATGCAGCAAAGAAGAGCCCGAGAAAAAGGACAAAAATATAAAGATCTCAGAAGAGAAGAGAAGTACATCCATCGGAGAAAAAAGCGAACTTATGAAAATAGAATATTGGAAGAACTTGAGGTATTAAAAAAGGAAAATCAAACAAGAAAATTCTATAAAAATCTAAATAAAGCAAGAAAAGAATTTAAACCAAGGATCGGACTATGTAAGGATAAGGAGGGGCATATACTCAATACAAAAGAAGAAGTATTGAAAAGGTGGGTGAAACACTATAAAGAACTGCATACTATCGAAGTAGAAGATCCAAATCAACCACCCCCAGGAGCAAACAACAATACACCATTGGAGCCTCCATCAATTCAGAAAATACGGGATGCAATAAAACACCTAAAAAATAATAAATCTCCAGGAAGTGATGGTATACCCGCGGAACTTATTAAATGTGGAGGTGCTACTCTGACTAATCATATATATAAAATCATACTGAGAGCCTGGAATGAGGAACAAATCCCAGAAGAGTGGTGTATTGGGATCGTTTGCCCGCTACACAAAAAGGGCGATGAATTAGAATGTAGAAACTATAGGGGAATAACCCTCCTTAATACAGCATACAAAATATTTTCAAGTATTTTATATGGTCGCCTGAGTGAATATTCAGAGGAGCTTCTTGGCGAATATCAAAGTCGTTTTAAGCCTGGTCGATCAACAACAGACCAGATCTTTGTGCTAAGGCAAATACTGGAAAAAACCAATGAATTCAATATCGACACATACCATCTTTTCGTAGATTTTAAATCGGCCTATGATAGTGTCCTAAGAAATAAATTGTATGAAGCCATGGATGAATTCCACATCCCCGATAAACTGATAAGATTGGTTAAGGCTTTAATGCATAAAGTTGTTTGCAAAGTCGAAATACAGGGCGAACAATCACAGGCATTTGAAACGCATGTTGGGCTGCGACAGGGAGATGCGCTGGCGTGTCTCCTTTTCAACATAGCTTTGGAAAAGGCGGTCAGGGATGCCCAAATAGACAGCAGAGGAAACATTTTTAATAAATCATCCCAAATTTTGGCATATGCAGATGATGTTGATCTAGTTGCCCGCACAACACGCAAGCTAGAAGAAATGTATACCACCTTGTCAAACGCCTCAAAAAATATGGGCCTGCAAGTAAATGAAAATAAAACTATCTTAGTTTTATGGCATCAACACCCAACAATAGACCCAGAAACATCGGCCACCAATTCACGGTTGATAATTCTACCTTTGGAGTGTTGGACAAATTCACATACTTAGGCTCCCTGATCACCAAGAAGAACGTCATGACGGAAGAAATCAAGCGAAGAATAATCCTAGCAAACAAATGCTATTTTAGACTGAGTAGACATATGAGAAGCAGAAACTTAAGCCAAAAAACAAAAATAACCATATACAAAACCCTTATACAACCAGTGTTGACATATGGGTCGGAGACATGGACCATTTCCAAGGCAGATGAAAATCTCCTGCTTTTATTTGAACGAAGGATCCTGAGAAGAACTACGAGATATATCTTTGGTGGCAAAGACGTAGTATTCTTTATAAAAATAGGAAGACTAAGATGGGCAGGACATCTGGCAAGATCACAGAAGAACAACCCTCCTAAAAGAATCCTTATGTCACAACCTGTGGGAAGTAGAAGTAGGGGTAGACCAAAACTCAGATGGAGGGATGGTGTAGATGAGGATGGTAGACAAATAGGCGCAGCAAACTGGTAACAGTTGGCAATGGATAGAACTGACTGGCGTAATAGACTTGGGAAGGTCGAGGCTCTTTTATAGGGCTGTAGCACCAATGATGATGATTTTGATAAATTGCATAAAATTAGGGAATTTATATAATTTTAGTAAGTATAAGGAATTATGATTCAGACAATTTTTGATGTCAGTTACGCGCGAGAAATCAATGTTTAACAAAATTTATATCAGCTCGACGGTAAAAATTCGATATCTTTTGATCCGACTGTCCTATTGACCAAAATCAAGATCCGTTTTAAAGAATGTAGCTTTTGTACGCAATTTTTGTAATTTGCCGCAAATAGACTACCAATCTTCTGCTACAAATTACACTCAAAACCATTCTTGGAGGCATTTACCGTGACGTGCGATCGTTTAAGATGTAAAAGTTTACATTCTGCCTTTTATATTTCAAATGCCTCATATTTGTTGACACAACACAATTGAAATTTCATGTTATAGGTTTTGAAGATTCATCATCATCATCACTGAAATTTCATGTTATAGGTTTTGAAGATTCATCATCATCATCACTGGCTCGACAACCCTTTTTGGGTCTTTGCCTGTTCCAGGATTCTTCTCCATTCTGATCTGTTTCATGCTTTTTTTCTCCAGATTTTTATTTTTAAGGTTGTTAATCATTTTCTATTCTCTAGATTTTGAAGATTGGTCTCTAAAAATCGAAATTTCACTATGACCGTTCAATTATAGTGATAAATTTTATTGATCTCACGAGTATTGTAAAAAATGGCAAAATTGTACAAGAAAGATGCAGTCTTCGCCTTTAAAACGCATTTTGATTTTTGCCGATAGGATACCCTGATCAAATGATCAGGGTATCCTATCGACAGATCGATGGAATTTTTACCGTCGAATTGATACCCATTATATTTTGCATTGATTTCGCGCGCGCAACTGACATTCAAAATCGCCGGTCGCTTCAAGCGTTGTTTCTGAGAAAATGGTCCATTCTACAGAAAAAATGCTAATTAACATTTTTGTTCAAAATCATTTCAGCTACATTTCTTAAACATTTTTTTCTACGGCGTACAGTTAAACCTCCACGAGAGGAGTTTTAGGGGGAAGCCGGGGGTAAATTTTTTGCATCTGTTTTGGGGTCCTAAAATTGATATTCTTCGCAAAATTCAGCTTGTTTGTATTATTTTTAGGGGTCAAATCTCTGACGACTGGACTATTATGCAATAAAAGTAAAAAATACCATAAAATATTTTTGTTTCAGATGTTTTATTTTTTCTGTTTCTGTCAAATTTCAAAAAGAACAGAAGGCAACTTTTGCAATTAGATCCCTCATATAAGTTTTTAATTTAGATAGGCATATTTAACCTGTATGTGGATTAAGTAAAAGTATCAATATATATTTAAATAACCAACTAAGTTTTATCCATATTTATTATTGGAAATAAAATATAAAATGAGAAATAAATTTAACGGTTGGATTTGGCTACACGTTCAAGTTCATCCTTCTTTTTGATAGCATAAGAATTTGATGATCCCTAGAACAAAGAATAGATGAGTATTGACGGAACTTCAATTAAAATTAAACAATTATTGAAACAAAGTATGATGATTTAGTGTATGTACCTTGATTATTAATTGTTAAAAAATATATCTTATAAAAATATAGACCAATACATATATCGATGGTTAAAAGTCTAAACTCGTAAGTCAAAAATTTTAAATTTTTTAGGAGAGAGAAAAAACTTTCGATGTTTAGTACATATTTTTACTTTCATATTATCTATTTAATTATTTCTTTGAAAAAAAAAAAAACATACCAATGCATAGTTTTCATGAATCTGGGGTTTTGCCAGAACATTCAGAACAATATTTTCAACCCAAATTCTCATAAATTTAAAAATGACCAATTTTTGACTTACGAGGTTTCGACATTTAACTGTTGAGTTTGTTTTGTCTCAGTTTTCCTCTGCACATCACTATGTTGGATACTTAAAGAATCTGATAGAAGTATTGTAGATACTCTAAAGATGTGAGTCCCTACATGACCAATCGGTTTATTTTGTATGCTGTTATTAATTATAACTGGTCATACCAAAATTATAACTGGTCATACCAAAGTCAATAGGCTTATTGTACATTTTCCGTTTGTGTTACCTTCTGGCTCAGGTTTTAGTGGTAATGACTACTTATATAACTGGGCCAACAGCTTGGTAAGCTAGTACCTAGCCACTGAGCTATTCCCCCCTTCTAATACTTAGTAGTATAGATCAAGTTATGGTTTATATTATTTCACAATTGAGTTTGATTTTTTTTGGTTCATGTAAAAATGTTGTCCATTTTTTCCTACTGCTTGACAGATTTTTTGCTATGGTCCATGTTGCTTCCCTTACTTGACAGATTTCTTGCTACAGCCCATGTTGCTTCCCTCGCTTTCAATATTTCTCCTGCAGCTTTGTCCCATGTCTGTCTTGGTCTTCCTTCCTTCTTTTTTTTTCAATCCTCATTTGCCATATCAGTTTTACTTGTCTGGAATCACCTATTTTTTGTTCCTGCCAAATAATCTTTTTCTTTAGATTTGAGCTTCCCTTACTTGACAGATTTCTTGCTACAGCCCATGTTGCTTCCCTCGCTTCCAATATTTCTCCTGTAGCTTTGTCCCATGTCTGTCTTGGTCTTCCTTCCTTCTTTTTTTTTTTCAATTCTCATTTGCCATATCAGTTTTACTTGTCTGGAATCACCTATTCTTTGCCCCTGCCAAATAATCTTTTTCTTTGGATTTAAGAGTTCACATAGTTCTAGCTTGTCTCTGCGTTTCTTATTTTATCCATTTGTGTGAAATCTTTAACGCTTCCCTTTGTTTATTTAGAAATTTCTTCATTATTTACAAAAGCTTTGTTCATTCCATAGTCTAATTTTATTTTTATCAATTTTACTGTTTAGTTCTAGTTCTTGTTTACCATAATTTTCCAAGTCTAGTGCTAGATATGTAAAGTATGAACATGTTCAATGTTTATTCCATCGATTTGCATATTTAATATATCTTGTATTTTTTCACTTACAATCATTACTTCTATCTAGATTCTTTTGTAGTTGGTTCTCACTTTTGACCACCATTATTATGTCATCAGTGAATGTTCCATCTGAGATTTCTGTTCTTTGTAAATGTCTATGTCCGATGAATAGACTTTTCACTGTTTTAAGCAATGAATTAGTTCATCTATAAATATTGTTAAATATCGCAGAGCTTATACCTCCACCCTTAATCAATTGTGAATCTATTGATCTATTCTTAGTATAACAATTTTTATTATTTTTGTATATAAATATTCTTCAATATTCTTATCAGACTTCTAAGAAACCTAAAGATCTAAAATTGTTGATTTGACAAAAGTATTAACATTCACTTCACTGTACTTTAAAATCCATTAGGGAGCAATGCACATCAGTTTGTATCTGGTGATTGGTGATATCACTAACTTCACTATTAGAAATTTTGAATTTCAATATAAAAGTTGAGTAAAATTATAATAACTTGTGAACATCTAGATAATGGTATCAGTTATTGACAAACATATTAATATATCAAAATAATCTCACCTTGGCTGCATTGATTAATTCATCAGCCAAACACTCAGCAATAGTTTTAATATTACGGAATGCAGCTTCCCTAGCACCTGTGCAGAGCAACCAAATTGCTTGGTTAACCCTTCTCAAAGGTGAAACGTCAACAGCTTGTCTTCTTACAGTACCAGCTCTACCAATACGAGTAGAGTCTTCCCTAGGTCCTGAATTAATAATAGCAGAAACCAAAATCTGAAATTAAAAAAAATTTTATTGTCTCTAACCAAAACTCAAATTGTTTTTAATACATGGCTAAGGAGTTTATTAGTTTTTATAAAATTATTACCTGTAGTGGATTTTCTCCTGTTAGTAAATGGATAATTTCAAAGGCATGTTTAACAATTCTGACAGCCATCAATTTTTTACCATTGTTACGTCCATGCATCATTAGAGAGTTTGTTAACCTCTCAACAATTGGGCATTGTGCTTTACGGAATCGTTTTGCAGCATATCTACCAGCTGAATGGGGCAAATACTTTGCATTTTTTTCTTTAACTGCAATGTAGTCCTGAAAAAAGTTAATTATTAATTCAATAACAAATATATAGCATTCACATTCTAAAAAATGTGAAAACATTACAAACATCATGATTGGCTTTAAATTATTTTCTTTTCATACAAAAAATATAACTTTTAAAATATAAAAGCCCAAAAGTATGTGAAAGATCATGACTGCTAGCAATAGAAAAATATTCCACTAAAATTAGGGAACATCCATAAACTACTACATAGAGAAGAGAGAGAGGAACTTTGCTTATTGCGATGGTGTATGACAGGACTGAGGGGGAATATGAGTGCAAATCTGACATCGTTTGGTGTATTTCAATTTGCTGTGATTGTCTAAATATAATGGTTGGGAAAAAAAACTTATCTTAATTATTCTTATGATACATTTGTAAATAAAATTTTATAAGTAGTTAATTTGAAAAAATCCAGAAATAACATTGAATTTTTTAAGGAATCACGGAAAAGGGGGGGGGGTCATGAGTTGTAGTTGTGACATCAGCATGAGGGAGGGACTGGACTGCAAATGCAGCTTTAAGACAAAGGGGGAAGGGTATTAAAAAGTCCAAATTTTTAACAATATAGTTTATGGTTCCGTATTACATGTAAGGATTTTACAAAGAAATGTAAGAAATACAATAGAAAGGTTGATTTTTTACCACATGCAAAAATGTATTGAATAGATGGGTGAAATACTTTAACCAGGCACTTAATACAGAGGAAGAAGAAAGAGATAAATAAGGTAAGCAGTACACATAAGAGGGAACTTTTTAAAACAAATAAAGGGCTGTGACAGGGAGACCCTCTCTCCTAGATGTATGTCACAAATCACAACCACTGGTTCAATATATAATAAATCAGTGGAAATCCTTAACTATGCTGATTATATCAATATTTTTGGCAGAAAGGAAAATGCTGTACAAGAGGCGTATGTAGCACTAAAAGAATTAGCTACAAAAATGAGTTTCATAATAAATATCAACAAAACAAAGTATATGAAAATAAGCACACAACCACTTGTTACATAAAATGATATCATCGAAGCAGTGAATGAATCTGTGTACCTGGGTGTAACTGCAAAATTTACATGCATATGATATTTTGGGCTGAATCTGATTCTTAAATCCTCAGTTATATCTAGAAATACAAAAGTAAACCTCTACGAAACAATAATACGCCTAGTCCTAACATATGGTTCAGAGACCTGGACTGTAACGAAAGGTAATGAAAACATGTTACGATGTTTCGAAAAAAAAAAAAAGTATGAAGGTGAATCCATGGAGAGGTGAATGAAAATGGAGTGTGGAGAAGACAATACAACTTCAAACTTTATAGAATATACCAGGAACCAGATATTATAAAACATATTAAGGTATGAAATCTGAGATGGATAGGGCATCTAATGCAGATGGAACCAAATTAGGATAGGTTACTTGCTAACATCTATGAAGACATGAGAAATATGGAAATACATACTTGGCAGAGGAAAGCAATGGATAGAGACAACTGGAGAGAAATTCTTGAAGGGTTTAGGACCCACACAGGGTTGTAAAACCAGAATGAGAGATAATATAATACCACACTCTCTTATACAAAAAATAAATGCAAGTCTTATAGCCAACTACATGCTAACAAAATTAGGTTTAGAAAATTAAATTATTCCACTGTCTCACTTCAAATAGTTGTACAGCCAAAAGATAAGAAGCTGTGGTTTCCTAAATAATTTTAAAATTAGCATATTTAACTTAAAATAAATGTGAAAAAATCTTAGATCAAAACTCAAAACTGTTTAGGAATACAATTTTAGAAAGTGACCATTAAGAGTACAATTTAAGAAATGTGGACAACATAAATATATATAGGTTTTTTAAGATTGGAATACCAGTTTCAGCTATGGCATCAGAAAGCAGATGTGTAGAGAAATAAGGACATGTGTTGCAGCCTAATTTTGTTTTCAAATATGTAGCATAGATTCAAGTAATATTGAAATGTAGATGATTAGACATGCAAGTCAGTTTTGCAAGGCATGTAGTATTTTTCATATTTTCTTTCTTTTCAGTACATTGTCGAAGATTTTTGATACATCAAATAATAATAAAAATAATCTCACAATTGCAAAGAAACATTTCAAATCCCTAAATTCAGCATGTTCTTAACTATCAAAAACATAACCTTTACTGAATAGAAATATAAACTGTACCTGAAGGGACATGTCTGAAACTTGGACATCATCACAATTCCATCTAGCAAACAATTTGATTTCGGGTAGTTCTGCAATTTTTGGGGCGGCAACTGCACCACTCTGGTTATCCGTAGCCCAATCGTCTTCCATACTGTCCTACAAACAACAGACCAAAATGTATAATACGATTCCACAAACAATAATTTGTAAGAAAAGTCTTCAGTATTTCAGTTAATAAAATATTATTTTTATCAACAAAATTATTCTGCCAAGAGGTGTCAGAAAATATAATCTCATCATGTAAACTACAATGAATTCAAAATTAAATACAACTAAACACGTGTTAAAAGTAGCAAAAATTAGCAACTTACAACACCAAAATTTATATTTAGAAAAGATAAGTTAATAACGTTAGGAATCCTCAAAATATTAAACCAAATTTTTACCTTAAATATTAGAGAATACTCTCTATTTTTCAAAAATATAAATCACAAGCTCTTGCTGAACGACGGCGTGAACCGGAAAAGGCCATTTTTGATTCGTTGACACATTTACGTCATTACCTTTTTCTCTTCTTTTTCTTAATTGCTATGTGCCTTGAATGTAGTGGATTATTGAACTTAATTCAGTAATAAATAAATTGTGAAGTTATTTTAAGACAATCACAAAAAGGGCTCAATTATATTAAAAATATCAATATTGTATATTAAAAAACAGAAATATTAAATCTTGTACAAATGACAGCATCAGTGTTGCTACTTTTAATAATGTTCAGAGTATATAGGGTAAATGCACCAGTTGTTGGCCATGTGCTAGTTATTGGCCTACTATTATGTTTTGATTAGAATTAGGAAAATGTTGGTATTTTGTTAATTCTAACTACTTTTTTTAAGTTTGGCAACATGTCTCCTAGAGTATAACACATCTATACTCTGTTTTTTAACCAGGAGGAGTAAACTAAAAAGACAGATTCACACCCAAGAAAGTTACTAGAAAAGTCACCAAATACATCTTCTTTTTTGGTTGCTTATCTCGGCCTTGCGGTAATCCAGTAATCAGTATTGGACAACCTCATACGTCGATTCTAACCTAATTTTGTTTGTTTATGTTTGAATAATAATTTTTTCCAATTCACTTCCAATATATTATTTAGTTTTTCTAATTACAATAAAAAAATGTTAGACTGTTATGAAGAAGTTGAAGAATTTTTAGAGTTTATTTATCACATTGTAGAAGAAAATCGTCTGGAACTTATATGAAAGCCATATATTCGTGATAAAATTAAATCTAAAATCCAATCGAAATTTACAATATTTCTTCAGCGCATTCACTTAAACAACAAATATTGTATGATACTTTATAAAAATATAAGCAGTTTCTATGGGATTGTCCATTTTTCAAATGTACAGGTATAGACTTATTTTCATTATTCAGGCTCCATTAAATGAATTGTAGCTCTTTCTGGTCATAGAAGGGAGATTATGGTATGGGTATTGTTGTTGAACTTAAAAACTTTCTCTCTTATACACTGATTATAATACAATGCATAGAAGCCATCCCCCACTGGCATGTTCAGAATCAGTACACTAGATGTATATATGTATATTTTTAGGTAATGATCAAGAAAATAGTGCACATATAAGAACAAGAAATATTGTATTGTAGAAAAGCTATTTTGGAACCTGAAAAAGACAGTTTCCTTATTTTCAACAAGTTCTACAATCCAAATTAAATACATTTCTTGCAATAATATGTGCTACAGCATTACCTTACAATCTGGGTTTAAGGGAAAATAATGATGGTGATGATGATTTTGTAGAAAATGTTGATGTGTTGGTAAATAGAAATGTTAATGATGTGGAACAATGGTTAAATTATAGGAGACATTTTATTCAACAATTTTTTTGCATGAGAATGAGAATACTATTGAATATCATACTAAATGTTTTTTTTTCTATTATTTCTCAAAATGTGATCATAATCATTGGTGTGACAACCTTTTTTGTTTGGGTTTTGATCTTTTCAGGAATACTTATTTCTCCATTCCAATCTATTTCAATGACTTATTCTAAGTATTTGTTCCTTACCTATATCTAATCTTTGGTCTTCCTCGTGTTATATGTCCATCTGACATTTGCTTATTTTGGAAAGTATTTCATCTTCTTTCATCTTTCCTCGTATTATGTGGTCCTATTTTGATGAATGTTAATTTAACCCATTATGACTGTATGTATTAAAGAAACTAATATATGTTTATTAAAAATGTATAATAATAGACAAATTAACAATTTTTTAATCTAAAAATCTATTAACTAACAACAAACATGTGTTACATAAATGTAATGCTAGGTCATTATAGTATTGTAGCTAAAATAAAATAAATTCTTAAGAACCACAACGAAATTTGTATTAAAACTAGAATGTCTTCATATGAAAAATATAATTATTGCAGTCAATACACATGCGGACATCACATTTGTTACACATTGTTCGAGTACTACTGCTACACCCCTATCCTTCACAGCAACATCTTTTGTTGTTAGATATAGTTATTAAAAGGTGATTGTTTCCATCACACCTTAGATTGTCTGATATTCTATTAAGCGAAACACTAAATTTCAAAGAACTGGGTCTTCCACCATGCATTTGTATATTTGTTAAGATATGACTAAGCAATACATCTTCTGAAATCTAATTGGGAAATCTTGGTGTAGTAGTACTTGCAGAGTATCCATCTGTTATTAATACTTGCATCAATGAGCCATGTGAAGATATACCACCACCACTTCTTTGAACGGATTCCAATTCTGTATGTAGATATGTTTTGGTCCATCAAATCGATTCCTCCCATATTATTAATATTTGGCAATGATTTTAGGTCTTGGAATTTGTACATATTTTTTTTTCTTATTTACTATATATGACCACAGTTCCCACAGGAGTAGCACCATAAATTATAGATGCAGCAGCCAAAATGTTATTGTCTACTCACTTTATGAAATGTCATGATCCACATACCAAATTTGTCAATTCTTTTTTTTCTCAGTAATGAACAAGTTTTAGGAATTGTGTCACCCCTAAAGGTTCCTGTAATATATTCTTTTAATTTCAATCGAGAGAGAGCAGCATAAAGTCCTACGATTTATCTCATTTAAGAATCTCCATACAGTTAATCAAAGCAATCACCCTAACATTGAAAATTCTCTCAACATCGTAACTTTTCGGGTCAGACGCATGCACAAAGATCTAACTATGCTGTATAGTCTATTGCACTCCCACAGTTTCAGTCCACAACTGTTAGGAAAAATTAACCTTCATGTGCTTCTAGACAAACCAGGCTATTAACCTAATTACACATCATCGAACTAACTATGGATATAATTCTTATCTATCTAGGTCTGGCTAGGTTTGCAAATTAATAAGTATACAGATAGTTTGGATTGCTTTGAAAAGCAAAGTACCTACTTTTAAAGTGCAGTTAATATCTTGCCTGTGATTATTTGATGCCACTAGCTGTGTAAATTAATTTAATTGATTTTAAATTATTGTGACCTAGTTTTAGTTTTTTTGTGTTTATTTTTTGTCTATGTTAGTTTTAATTTTAATTTTATGCTATGTATGTGAGTAATTAGGATTTTATATTTTTGTATTATACGATTGTATTTAAATTGGGCAATTTCTCGTAGACAAATTAATTAATTAATTTCAAAAAGTTAACTATGTTTACATTAGTGTGAAAAGTTGAAAAACAACACATACTTCAAGGAGCCTAACGTTACATATAAGTAAATTTACAATTATTCCAAGCTGTTTTTATCAAACATAGATAAAGTAACTAACTATTTTCACAGACAACAACAAAAAAGCACTATTTAACAGTATTTTTGTAAAAATATGCGTTTTACTCTAAAAATAAGGTTTTTGCAGCACTTACTCGAAACAAATGTTATGCTCTATGATACTTTCTAAATTATATTTAGTTTAGACTGCAGTTACTCACTAACTAAAACAACTATCAGTATGACTTTCCACGGAAGGCTTCCTTATGTTTGTTTTGAATGCTTTATACCGTCATCTATGTGATTGTAGTCAAAATGAAACTTTATGTAAAGCCGACTAAATACATCTGCAAGTGTTACATAAAATTAACACTAGGTCATAATGGGTCATATATTCTTCTCCATCTGCCTTTTTTATTTTTCTCCTTTGTATATATGTCAAGATTGTTCTGCCTAAAGTAGCCAATTCGCTGTCTTCACTTTGAGTAAGTAACCAGATTTCAGATCCATATGTAAATACTGGATGTATTAAGGTTTTGTGCAATTGGAATTTACTTTTTTTTGTAATATCTTATCTTGGTTGTTTAATTGAGCCCTGAATGATTGGTGATGATGAATTGGGTATGAATGGTTGGTCTTGCTATGTTAGATGCTATTTAGCCAGATTCCAGTGTATTGTTTATTTTATCTAGGTACTTGTCTACTGCTACTCTATTATTGTACTTTCACTATATATGTTTTGAATTTATATAGTAATCTTCTGTCTTTCTCTTGTACCTATATTCAACTAGAATTTGTTTATTCTGAGAATATATTATTGAATCCTTGTAAAATGTTAGATATACCTATTCTTTTTTATTTTATTTCTAAATATGTATTTTTTATATTCAATTTTAAAATAAATGACTATGAGTTTTCCTCCTTTTAAATAAGTGTTTATTTGATAAACCTTTCCTTACCAAATATAAAATTAATTACACATGTAAATAGCAATACATATACTATTTATGTAGATGACATAGTCTTCTTAACAAGAAGAAACTGGAGTTGTTTGGGAATTTGAAAAGTGAAGCAAGAAAATTACTAATGTTAATGGTATCTATAAATTTTAGTTTGTTACATATAAAGCATTTTAAGATATATATATATAATATATAATAGTAGAACGATTTGTAATCTGTAATTTTAATTTAATCAGAACTACTTTATCCATCATGGCAATCTGAATTTTGCGAACTGCTGTTTTGAAAAGATTTGTGGTTGTTGTGTTGAACCATGTACGTAGATTTTTCAGCCAGAAAATCCTTCGCCTTTCTGGTTCACGTTTTCCTTCCACTTTTCCAGTCAAGATTAGTTGCAGCAGTTCATATCTTTCGCTGTTCCTCATGATGTGACTGAGGTATTCTATTGTGGTTAGCAGGTCTTTTTCTTTTTGCGTTCTCAACAAAACATCCTGATTAGTAACGTGGTCGGTATAAGATATCTTCAGAATTCGACGGTAAAGCCACATTTCAAAAGCCTCAATTTTCTTGCAATTATAGACTTTTATGGAAGGTTATTACTCTGGTTTGAACCCACCTATTGGAAAAGGTGGACTAATAATTATTCATATTGGATCTGAAACTGGCTTTGTAAATGGTGGTTTTTTAGAATGTACTTCAAGAACCACCAAAGAGTATCATGACAATAGAGGTATGTATTTGAAGAATATTTAATGGTATCAGACGGTTAGTAACATACCGCAAAATTCTGTTATAGTAATGGATAATGTTAATTGCCATTGTTGTTTAATTGAAAAACTACCAACTTTGGCTTTATAAAGGCATTATTTACTTAATTAGTTAAAAGGAAAAGAGATCACATTTGATAAAATGATGGTTAAAAAAGAACTCATGAATTATTGTTCAATAACACAAACAAAAGTATAAAAAATATGTAATCAGTGAAAAAGCTAAAAATGACAGAATAACTGTACTTCGTTTATCCCCATATAATTACTGTCAACTTAACCCTATAGAGCTAGTATGGACACATGTAAAGGGTGACATAGCGAAAAACAACAGTTATTGAAGAAATAACTGTTGTATCAAGACTAGTGTTGCCCAAATGCAAGAACAAGACGAGACTTAGACAGTCTTGGTCTTGGTCTTGCGCCAATACATCTGGTCTTGGTCTTGGTCTTGGTATTGCACTCCCGGTCTTGGTCTTGGTCTTGGTATTGCAGCAAGAGTCTTGCAAGTCTTGCAGTTACCCATTAGCCTATTGCTATTTATTAAACGTTACTAGGGGAGTTTGAAGCCACGATCTAAGCGATCCGTGCCTATGCTCTAACCCAGCTATCTACCATGCCCCACGAAAGTCAATCAAACATGGTTAAAAAACAAAAACACCAAATTAATGACATAAACTTGACTGTTTTTTAAAGAATATTTTCTGTCTAGAAAGGTATTGATGGACCTCCACCATATATGAAATGGAAATCTTAAAAAAGATTGGTACGTGGCAAAAATCCACATACAGGTATCAAGGGCACATATTCTTTAGGTGATAAGATCACAAACTATAATCCACTTATTAAAGCAACATAAATGTTATTAACAATCTTAGCTCTACTTTTATATAAAAAACTAACTTGAAAAAATAAAGAATAGGTAAGAAAGCAATGATAATCAAAAAAGTTATTTTAAATTAAGGAGATATCTACTTAATAAATACATTAATTTATCAAAATAAAGTAGTAGGAACATTTTTTTAGGAACCAGAATTTTGGTTTTTCAGGAAGAAATATTTGTAATTCTTTTTTGTGAAAAGATATTAGATGCTTCCTTAAACCTGAGGTGTTTCGGTTTTTAATTTTCATTTTAACCTTTCTATGTAGGCACAATTTAAACAAAGCAATTTGGGATGCATGAATTATTTCGAAAAACTCATCAAATTTGCTTTTAGGTCTTTTAGATCTATAATTCCAACGCTCACTACTCCGACTAAAACTATTTGAATCTTTGTCCCTTATGTCAAATTGTAAACTTGTCAAATGAAGTTTAGTGATGTCGAAAAAGTAACTAAATACTACTATAAATGTCCCTTACTATTCAATACCCTAAGGATCTAATAACGAACCGATAATTATATATTGTTACTTCGTTATTCTAAATATTTCGGTATTTTGTTTACACGGTAAGTGACATTATCTGTTATAAATAAACTTTTGAATATTAGTCGCGCTCTTTCAGCAAATTTGGTTTAACTGAATGGTCTCATCGCACACTCAGCAGTAACAATGTCTTACGCCGATAAGATTTGTTTATTTAGATTCCTCTAACTAAATTATAATGGGAAAAAAATTGAATTATTAAGTGGGTGTCCGTAATAATAAGTGTTATATGTTTTATTAGCTAAGGTGACATATTTTTAAAAAATTTCGATACGATATTACTGTCGGCGTAGCAATGCAAGATTATTTTATGATTAGAGGGCGGCTATTCTCAAAATCCGGACAATTAATTTCAGAGCGAAGAAGTCGTATGCTAGAAAAGAATGTACAAAATATTTTATTTTTACATTGTAATTATGACCTCTGAGCACATGTCAAATGTGTTGTTTTTAATAAATATTTTGATTGATGATTTTGATGTATGTTTATGGTATTGTTCGTAATGCGCATAAGTCCAGTTTTTCAAATTTTTATTACATATAGAGTCTCATAGAGTCTTTAAGCATATATCCGCACTACAATACTCGCTAAAAGGACACTCCGTCCTAACTGCAAGACGCAAGAGTCTCGCAGGCTTAGTCTTGTTCTTGCATAAATCTTGCACGGTCAGTCTTGGTCTTGGTCTTGCTAAAAATAGGCGGTCTTGGTCTTGGTCTTGGTCTTGCGAAAACGCAAGAACAAGACCAAGACTGCAAGACCAAGACCGATTTTGGGCAACACTAATCAAGACGTAGCGAGAAACAAACTACATACATTCAAATTAGTTGATGTGAAAAGAATGTTGAGGAAGCTTTATCGAAAGTCACTGCAGAAAATTGGAAAGTATGTAGGTACACATACAGCATGCAAAAAGGATGAAGAAAAGTTAGGGAACTTAGATTTGTTAGTTGACTAATGCTTATTAGAAACCAATTATCCTTGCACCAAACAACCAATTTCAGATTCACATGATGATCATAAACACGATATGATATATTAGGTATGTGAACTGTGATATTTATTTTTATTCGACCTAAGGAGAACAGCATATAGCAAATTCAAATATTTGGTGAGTGACAATAATTGATAAAGAGGAAAGAAATACAAAAGAGACTACTAAAAGTAGGTAGTGCAATGGTATAATGTTCGTGACCATTGGCATTGTATGCTTGTAACACTTGGATAATGAATAAGAAAGATGAAATGAAAATATACATCTAGAGAAGGAAATTATTTTGAAGATACAAGTGATACAATTTATTCATCTTCTGAAGAACTTGTGTTACTGTCATTGCCAATTGGAATTATTAACGGCTCTATTACACTATCCATGATGCCATCTAATTTACACATTTTTTCCTCCACTTTGAGAATGTGATTAACACAATTTTGCCAATGTGTTGTGGTTACATTCTCGAGAGCTTGTAACAGAAGTTTTTTTACTTCTTTAAGTTTAAATGTCGTGTTTTTAAGTGCCACTTCATTTTTCACCTGGGCCCAAATTTTCTCAATGGGATTCAACTCGCAATGATATGGAGGCAGCCGCAGTACAATTTGACCATTTGTTTTAGCCATCTCATCAGTTACATACATATTATATTTATCTTTATTTACACGTACAAGATGTAAAAGTTCTGACCTAACCATCTCCATATCAAAAGGAATGTTTTTTATTTGTAACCATTCTTGCATATATTTCTTTGTTGATGATGTTGTTGGAATTTTTTCTATTTTTCGGCTGTGATATGATGCATTATCCATTACAATGATAGCGTTTTTTGGTAATTTTTGCAAGATACTATTAAACCAATTTTCAAAAACAGATGCATTCATTTCTTCATGGTAATCCTCTGTCTTTCTTCCCTCAAAAAGTAAAACCCCTTCATTAATAAATCCTAACTCTGATCCAACATGTAAAACTATGAGGCGTTTTCCTTTCCCCGATGGGTTTCTCAAACCAGTAGACAGCCCCTCAACGAATGCCTGTCTAGGGTTTTTTATGGCACAGTCCACCCACACTTTATCTTTGGTGTGACCTTCATTTACCCATGTTTCGTCAAGGTAATAAATGGGCCTACCTTCACTTCTGTACCTTTTTATAGAAGTTAGGTAATTACGCCTCCATCTGACAATATCATCACGTTCAATTAGAATACTTGTTCGACTTCTCTTCAAGTACCTACAAAACAATAGAATGTTACATTTAGACCAGGGCAGATCTGTGAAAAAAGTCTGTTTTTGGATATGAGAGGTGGCATGTGGCATTCGGATTTTTGCAGAAAAAGTTAGGTAATAACTTCAATAATAACAATTGACTCATGCTCCCTCTCAAATATGCCCGGAGCATTAATAAAAACATTAAAATATTTAAAAATTACTAAAAATATCGATTTTTGTCTACTTTCTTTGCTCATAACTTTAAAACTATTAATTTTGGAAGAAAGTCGTACATAAATAAAACAAAGATAATTAAATTTCCTATGATATATGAGTGGTTAAAAATGTCTTCCAACCATTTAGGTTGTACTTAGGTCCTTCGTAATTGGTTTAGAAAATTTTTATAATCTACTCAAACCGTCCACCAAATTTGAAATTTTTTAAAAACTTTTAGAACAAACATTAGACCATTTAGATGTTTGCAAATTTTTTTAAATATAAAGACGCAGTCTACCGGTCTAATACACTACAGAATTGAAATCGTATTATTTAGGCGGTCTCAGCAATGTTTTAAAGTTATAAACAATTTTTTTGCTTATAAACAAATAGATTATTGAAAAAACCATACTGGAACAGACTCGGTAGACGCTTCTTGTAAAAGAAAAAAAGTTGAATTGCGAGGAGTAGTTCCTGAGATTCAACCGGTCAAATTTGACCGGTATTTGCAACGAAGCTATACCTAAACAGTAGGATGGTAACTTTTGAACCATTACCTTATTTTTTCGGTTCTCTTTCTCTATACATTTTTTCATATGTTTAAAACACTCATAACATAAAATAAAAATGTTATGTTTGTTGCATATATTTAAGTTTGTATTACAGATGGTAAAGAAAGAAAAGAGAAAATATATATGATGGCAGATGAAGGATGAAGAGAACCGCATGATGGCAGAAGGTTAAGGTTAAGATTCGTAGCTTTTAGCAAAGCTTTGCTTTTAGTATTAGTATTATCAAAGAATATGTATTATATTCTTTGATTGTACTTACATACATATTAAAATTAGAGCCGTGCCCCACAATTTGTGAATTTTAAGTTGCTAAGGAAGTAACACAGAATCCATATATACAATTTATACATCTGGAATAGCTGTGAGTCAAACTGAAATAAATACCCAAATTCATTCTACATTTACAGTGGAATCGTTTAATGAATCAGTTACAAAATTGTCACGATGGGTGAAACGCCTGGAAGGAGCTTTTAAAGTTTTTGAAATAGATCACAATATGAAATTATCTTATCTATTACATTATATGGGTCCTGAAGCCTATGATACACTATGTGACAAGTAAGTACCAGATGATAAAACATAGAATGAAATTATTACACTATGTAATGTACAATTTTTATAATCATGTCCCTTTGGAAATTGCTGAAATTTACAGGTTTCAAACCAGAAAATAAGCCGAGGGAGAATCAGTGCAAGAATTCTTACTAGCATTACAGAAGACAGCAATAAATTGCAATTTTTAAGCATATCTAAAATCTGTAATAAGGAACCAATTTGTCTTTGGATTACGTTCCAAAAAAAAAAATACAAGCAAGACTATTGGAAACAAGGAATCTAGACTTGGATCGAGCAGTAGAGATTGACAGTAGTTTGGAAACGATCAGAAAAGAACAGTAATCAATTAAATTACAATAATTCAATTAACAAAATATTCAAAACTCAATAAGAGTAAAAAACATACTAATACAAGTTAAAATGTAAATTCAAGTACAAATATTACACATTCTAGTTCAAACACTAAAACAGGTATATGTTATCGTTGTGGGGATGCTTCTCATTTAGCCAATCAATGTAAAAAGAAAAATTTGGTATGTAATTTTTGTAAGAAAAGAGGACATTTACAAAAAGTTTGTTTGAAAACTAAAAACATAAATGCTATTGAGGAAATTTTAAATGTACATTCAACTAATTTAAAAGATAAATTTATTATTAGTTTGAAAGTAAATAATAAACCGTTACAGTTTGAAATTGATTCAGATGCTGTAGTCAGTATTATTAACAAAAATGTATTTAATTAGAATTGTACTGAATTACAATTACAAAATACTAATATAAAGTTAGCTACTTACTGTAAAAATGAATTACATGTTTTAGGTATGGCTTTGGTGACAGTTGAGCATCAGAATAAAACTAAATTCTTGAAATTATATATACTTGATGGTGAAGGTCCTTCATTGGTTGGGAGAGAGAGTGGATCCATTCATTAGATATAAATTTACACAATGTGAACACTGTCTCAAATGCAGAAAAGGAGTTACAACAATTGTTTACAAAATATAAAGATTTATTTAACAAATCTATTGGACAATTTTCGATTTCTGATACCAAAGTTATACCTACCTTAAGTAGATCTCCAAGAATATGTAAACCTATTGTAAAAATGAATTTGTAAAAAAATTCATTGTCAAGGAAGAAAATGTTATATTTGATGCATATATTTAAGTTTGTATTACAGATGGTAACAGAAAAGAAAAGAAGGAGAGAACCGGATGGCAGAAGGTTAAGGTTAAGATTCATAGTTTTTAGTATTGTACTTACATATTATAATAAAGTAGTTTTCAAGTAATATATATTTCATTCTACACTATATACACAGTACACAACAAAAAACAATCAGTATTGAGCGATTATTTGGTATAAAAATACCAAAAATTCAAAAAAAAATAGGTTGAAGAAAGTTTAACTTCAAAGTTCAAAATCGGTATACATAAAAAAATGCATTTTCTCAGCTTCCAATCGAGCAATTTTCTTCATTTTTTTTTTAATCCGAAGTAACTCGAGTAGAGCTAGCTAAATAGCGCATTATCAAATTCCAAATATGTTTTAATTTTATTATAATAAATAAATAAATTTTTTTCTAACACACATCTACCTTACTAACGCACTTCTAAATGCCAAAAAGGCTTTAGTTTTGTTGTAATAAATTAATTTATTTATAACAAAATAAAACCACATAGGTATTTCTTCCTACGTTGTGGAATTTTTTTTACAAAAACTTACCACACATATACCTTTTAACGTTATAAATAGAAATATTCTCATTTGAATAGTCTATAATTATTTAAACAATCTTTGTTTAAACAAATTAAATTTTTTTGTTAATTTTTTTTTACCTGGCGGGGTACTTATCAGTTTCAGCGGTTCTGATTTCGCCCCAGAAGAATATGTCATCTGTGTTTATATTTCCTTGATCAAATAAAGACTTTTTAATTAAACAAAGATTGTTTAACTAATTATACAGCTTTCAAATGAGACAATTTGCATTTAGAGCGTTAAAAGGTCTACAACATAGGAAAAAAGAAGTAGTTATATTTTGTTAATTTATTTTTAACAAACATTAAAGCATCTTTTGGATTAATGGTATTGCTATTTTGCAGCAAGGGAAATAAATTAAGACAGTTTTAACCTCTATTCGTATAACAGGAAATTTAATCATTACCTTTATTTTATTTTTGTACGGCTTTGCTCCAAAATGAATAGTTTTAAAGTTATAAGCAAAGAAAATAGAAAAAAATCTATATTTTCAGTAATTTTTAAAGCTCTTTATCTTCTAATCGATTCCCTAATTCAGACATAATATATTTTTTGGGTTGCACGTTTTATTTATTATTGTGGCTAACCTATATTTACTTACTTAAAATTGATTTGCTTCAAGAATTTATATAATAATGAACGACACATATTTGGAAGATCTGGGCGGTTGTTTACTTCACTTAAAATTTTATTTAATGTAGGCATTTCATTCTTGAAAAAGAAGCTGTGTACTATCTGGCGTATAGATGTTTTAACTTTTTCATCATATGTTGCAAGAATAGAAGGTCGACCGCCAATATTTTTAGGACATCTTACTGTTCCAGTTTGCTTATATTCTTTAATTGTTCGGTAAATAGTTGAATTCGCAACACCTAAAATTAGCACATTACTTTAGTAAGTCTTGATTTTAACTATAACTATTCTGCAAAACTAACCTGTTGCCTGTTTTATTTTTGCTACCGTGGCTGTTATTTTCATTCCAGAATTATCACTTTTGATTTGTTTATACATGTTTAAAATGCATTGTTTCTCATTTGTAGATAAATGACCCAAATGTACTCGGCGTTTTTTTGGTGGAGAAAAATTAATTGAATCCATATCGTTATCTTAATAACACTAATCACTAATATGTCGCTAAATAGTTCTGAAAAGAACTGTTTTTATATAAATACAAACAAAAAATCTAAAAAATGTAAGGAATGCCACAGAAAATACAAAAAATTGTCGATATAAATTTTGAATTTTAAAATTTCACAAATGTCATTAGTGTCAAAATGTCATAATTTAGTGGAGTAAACTTGCCTGCGATTGGACCAATTAGAAACAAGAATTACGGCGCGGAAAATTTGAATTACTCCTCCTGGTTAAAAAACAGAGTATAGTTTCAAGGTAACCATTAAATTTGAGTCAGTATTCGATGTTGAATAAGACACTGTTCTGTGCCGCTAGTTTGCAACCGAAATTTTGTTATTTACCTATAGAAACTTGTGTTGGTCGGTAAGTACTATATACTGCAATTTACTTTCTACTTTATATTTTATGTTTTTGTGAGAATATAGTGTATGTCCTGTTCCAAACTGCATAACGAATATAACGTTATTTATACAAATAACGTAAATTTTAAGGTGGCCAACTACTAATGCATGAAATTATCAATGTATCAGTTATTGGCCTAGATGGCCAATAACTGAAACATTAGATTTTGTAAGAATCTAGTGATTGACATATGTTAATAACTAGTGTTTTATATGTGGCCAATAACTAATTATTATAAATTGTTTTAGAAAATATGCCAAAACGATCTAAAACTGAAAACAATTATAAAAAAAGTATTCCGAAGACGATGTTATAAAAAAGCGTTAGAGTTAATTAAAAATGGTATGAGTGAGCGAGAAGCCTCAAGAATTTTTAATATTCCCAAAGCCACTATAAGTTACCGGAAAAGTGAAAAATTTCATTACAAGATAACTCATGGACCAGATACATTTCTTTCGAAGGATGAAGAGGAACAACTGAAACTCTGGATTTTTCATTGTCAAAATAGAGGATTTCCAGTTCGTGTTGACGACATTAAGGACTCCGTTAAATCATTTTTAGAGAGTAACCCTAGAGTTAATCCATTTGTTGAAAATAGACCAGGTAGAACATGGCTATCAGCATTTCTAAAGCGCAATCCCAACATTTTGCTAAGGACTTCAGAGGGAGTGACATCAGCAAGTTCAAACATTAACCAAAGGGATATTACCAAATGGTTTGACAACATAAAACTTATCTAAATAAAAAAGGACTTTCAGACGTTCTTCAAGACCTAACAAGAATCTTCAATGGTGACGAGACATGTTTTTATCTATGTCCCAAAAATAAAAAGGTTTTGGCTATGAAGGGTTCCAGAAACGTCTATGAAATTGAACATAACCCAAAGGTTAACTTAACAGTAATGTTCAGACTTTCTGCAATAGGCAATATTTTACCTCCTATGATAATTTATCCCCATAAAATATTGCCAAATGATATATTAAGTGCTGTGCCGAATTCGTGGGGTATTGGTTTAACTGAAAATGGTTGGATGGACAACAAAAACTTTTATGAATATATTGGAAATATACTTAACCCTTATTTAGATCGAAATAATATTACACGCCCGGTGATAGTTTTTGTTGATGGGCATAAAAGCCACTTAACTGTACAGACAAGTCAACTTTGTACAGATTTAAAAATTATTTTAGTAGTTTCATATCCTAATGCCACGAGATTATTGCAACCAGCGGATGTGGCTACATTTAAGCCTCTAAAAACTTTTTTGAACAAAGCTGTGCTTCAGTTTAGGAGAGACAACCCCCAAAAAGTGTTAACGAAAGTACAGTTTGCCCCTGTTTTAAAATCTGCTATAGGTAGGTTAAAACCAGATGTTATCAGAAGTGGGTTTAGGGCATGCGGTATATTTCCTTGGAATTCTTCTGCTCTTGACTATTCAAAATGTCTTTGAAAAGAATTTGAAACTGAAGATAATCTGGATGAGCACAATGATTTACCAACACTTATTGATCCAAATACAACAATTTCTTTGTGAAATATTGCGAAATTTTGTGAAATAGTTAGAAATAGAAAGAAAAGAAAAACAGAGTATTAAGGAAAATCAAAAGAAAATAAAAAGCTCGAATAATAAAAATTCCAAAAAATTAGCTAAAACTTTTAAGTCTGAAGAGAAAAGTAGACAACCCATAGAAATGACCTCAACAAAATTAAAAAAATGTGTAAAAGTTCACATTCCTATTGAAAAATATCAAAAAAAGATAAAAAAAAGGATTCAAAGTGTTTTCTCCTCTAAACCAGGAAAATAGAAGTAACAATATTGAGGTTTTTGAGCCACCACTACCTGAATTTGTCAAAATTCCTATACAAGAATCTCATTTTCACACAAAATCATTAACCTCTGCAAATAACCAAGATAATATTGACATTTTCAAGCATTCACCTACACCAGAAGAGAATTTGAGATTATCTCCGCAAATATTTCTCGCCCACACTAAATCTCCAAGCCCTGAGAAAAAAATTGTATCCAAACGGAAATTATTTGATGATAATACAGATCAGTCCTCAACAAAAACTACAATTCTATTTGATAATTCATTATCAAATATTCCTTCACACTTTGAAAATCGAAACTTGGTATCAAACGTTCTTCCGCGTTTTAAAAATAAAAACTTTCCATCACATTTTAAAAACCAAAAAGTTACTAAAGGTGCGTGTTATCTATGTGTACTAAATATTACAGAGTGTAAAGAAGGCATTAGATGCCAAATGTGTCTTAGAACATATCATGTAACTTGCATAACAAGAGTCTATGGCGACACAGATCAAGTATATGTTTGCGAATCTTGCCAAAATAAAAAATAAAAGTTTACTTTGACATGTGTTTTTTTTGTGTCCACACTCATCACAAAATCCTTGCTTACCCAAACACCTACCTATCTATCTATTTTAACTTACGAATTATTTGGTAAAATATCTCTTTAAAAAATGATGGCCAATCACTAACACATATGGTGTCAATAACTGGAACAGGGTGGCCAATAACTGGTTCATTTGCACGTTTACAAAAGAACACATATAAAATATTTTCACACATGAAATATTAACGTAATAAAATTTTGCAATATGTAGAAATAATAATAAAATCCCATGGTGTTAAAAATAGTTACAATAGGCCACAGTGACAAAACATTTCATAGATATATCGACGTGCTCTCCTTAAGAGGCCAATAACTGGTGCTGTTACCCTACTCTGAATTCTGAATAATGTTTTAGTAAACTAAATAACATTTATTGTTTGGTAATATTAAATATATTACAAAATTCTAATGTAATATTTAATAAAAATGATTGTCTTTCATGCTTCCTAGTAAATAAAATTCCTGTAGTTGGCTGAACACCATAAATCACAAAAGTTATATATAAAAATCCTTTATAAAAGTTATATAATTAAAAAGACCCTTTTGGGCTACATCACAATAGGACATTTTCGGACTAACAAGTCCATCATCAGTCCCTTTACCTGGAATAAGTGTTGCCACTTTAGTGAATACGAACGTAAAGAATTTTGAGCAAGGTTAAAAAAGCAATGTGGTTTTCCCACTTGTTATTTTGATGACTATTAACCGTCTACCAACCATTAAATATCTCTGTTAACTCAACTGGTTTTCTGGTTTTCGAACTCTTCGTTTAATAAGCTATCAAAATATTTCATTCTGCTCCTTTTTCTTTCCCTAACTTTTACTTTATTTTTGCAGCAGCAAATTTCGTGTCCCTTTTGGCAGTCTTGCAGCATTATCGATCGAAGTATCGATTTTATTATGCTTAGCTTAGAAAAATTTCTCTTACAATTACAACTTGTTCAGCTTCAAGTAGGTATTCAGCTTTTAATTCTGAAGAATTCAAATCAAAATGTTCTGAGGTGTATTTTAAATCTTCATTTTCTAGCTCATCTATATTTAACGATATGATTTTGCCTACTTAATAAATAATTTTTTATTCTTGGTCAAATTAATTGTTTAATGATTGAATCATTCGGTCATAAAAGAGTTTCACTAAAAAAATGCCAAGAGTTTCACTTAATTTTTTTTTTTTTTTTTTCATTGACTGTAAACGCATTTCCAGTATTATTATCTTATCTAGTAGAAACTTTATGTTTTCTCGGAGTAAGAATGTCAATTTGAAGCTTATCACAAGTGCCTTTTACTTTGAAATAAATATTATCATTCTTTATTCTTCCAAAGCTAGCGCTAAGTCTGAAACTTCTTATATAGCTTAATAAATATCTATGTCTGGCGATTTACGTAATTTCCTAACTTTTACCACCAGCAAATATAATTAACAGCATTATTTCCAGACACAAACAAAGGAGACAAAATCAAAGAATTTTATTTGATGTAGTATTCCTTTGCCGTTAGCTCTAGCTTTTGCATCAGTTGCATCGTCAACTGTCTCTTCAATGGCTTCTACAATTATTGCTTCAAGCTGATCTTTGACCTCAGCTGCCTCAGTACGACAAACCCATCGTGTTTCATGTAAAGATTTCAAATTTTTTAACTTATTTATGATCTGCACAATCTCTTCAAAAACGTTCATTCAATGTCAACGAATCAACTGTACGATCGCTAAAAAAATCCGAAAATAAAATAAAGGTCGTCTGTATCTTCAACTTCATTGAAAGCGAAAATTGTTCGTGATCTATCAATATAAAAACTGAAAGTGGCCTTGTTATTACAAAACGAAGACTGCGACCAAAAAAAGAGTGCCTCTGAGTGGTCATATGGTCCGGAAGAAGACAAAACATCTTTACGCACATTGTGAGATGATCCCATTTGGGATCATAGCAATGTTTTCTGCTTTAGCGGCAAAGGAAACTACTCATATGTCGATTTGGCGAACGGTATTGCGTTGCCTCACCTTCCTACTAGATGACGCTGCATTAATTTATTTGACAATTCTATCAGTAATCGTTAGTCAAATTACAATGTAAAACTTAGCAGTGAAACTGAAACAACGATCATCAATTCACTGTAAATTTTAAATCATTCTAACGTGAGTAATTGAACCAGTAATTGCACGAAAAATTTTATTTTGCTTCTTACATTGTTTTTATTTGATAATTTGCATTATAGTTTGCTCATATTTACAAGATTGTTTATGTGAACATTATAAATATTAATGAATCCAAATGGAATCATTGGGCCATTGTGGAGGTCTCCAAATGGCATCATTGGGAAGTCGTGTGAATTTTGTTTTTGTCAATAAAATACAAAAGTTCAATACTTTTTTATTTCAGATGGATCGTGTGTTCAAAACTACCAAAACCAAACTTTTTTTCGGGAATTGCAAAATCTGTCCCAGGAAGAGGTAGTTGGTCTTCTTGACGACTCTGATATCGAATTTGATGTTGATAATGAGAAAGAGTCTTTGGAAGAAGAAATGATTGAAGAAACTCAAATAGAAGAATTATTGGAAAATATTGTTGAAGATAGCTTGAACACCCAAGTTCCAGAGAATATGGAAGAAAAAACTGTTGAAGAAATTACAGAAGAGCCACAGACAAGTCATGCCAAGAAAAAAAAGCATAGAAAACCAACTTGGATAGACAACAATTTAATTGATGTAAACAGCGAATACAGTGGTGATTTTTAGGTTGATTAAAATATTTATACGCCTTTCCAATATTTTAAAATGTTTTGTGACAATGATATTATACAAAATTTTGCTGAGCAGACAAACTTGTATTCTGTGCAAAAAGACAGTAAAAATATTGATACAAATGCAGCAGAGATAGAGCAGTTCTTAGGCATATATGTATTGAGTGGAATTGTTCGTGTTCCTTCGTATAGAATGTATTGGGCAGAAGAAACGCGATAAAATACGATAGCTGATATCATGTCACGTAATCTTTTTGATAAACTGCGAGCATATTTTCACGTCAACGATAATTTGAAAGTCTTGCCTAGCGACAATGACAAATTATATAAAATAAAACCTTTCAATGAAAAAGTTCAGAAAAATATGAATAAGATAGAACCTGAGGAATTCAACAGCATCGAGTTTATTATACCATTCAAAGGACATAGTCATCTAAAGCAATATATAAAAAATAAACCTGATAAATGGGGCATAAAAGTTTTTGCAAGAGCAGGACGCAGCGGCATACTATACGATTTTGAGATATATGTGGGAAAAGGAACAGTCCAAGATGAATCAGGTCTTGGAATTAGTGGGGAAATAGTACCGAAGTTGGTCAAAAATCTGCCAAACCACATGAATTTCAAGATTTTCACGGATAATTGGCTCACATCTTATAATCTACTTATTGGTCTGAAAGAACGGGGCTTCCTTACTGCAGGGACTGTAAAAAGTGGGCAGTTGGCAGGTTGTCTTTTTTCGGAAGAAAAAGTTCTACAGGCAAAAGGTCGTGGATTCTCTGATGTAAAAATAGACAGCAAAAAAAATATTACTGTTCTCAAATGGTATAACAATAAGTCCGTCATATTAACATCGAACAATATAGGAAAATATCCTCTTGATAAAGTGAAGAGATGGTGCAACAAGAGCAAAACCTATGTAGAAATCGAACGGCCAGCAATTGTCAAAGAATATAATATTTCGATGGGGTGTGTGGATTTGCATGACATGGTTGGGGCACTATACAGAATCAAAATCAAACCAAAAAGAGTCTATTTGAGAATAATATTTAATCTTATTGATACATTTATTGTCAACTCCCGGTTGCTGTACCGAAGACACTGCAAACAAAAACAAGTGAAACACATCACCCTTCTCCAATTCAAATCTCAAATTGGAGATGCGTTACTGAAAGCTGGAAAGTCCGACACAAGAAAACGAAGACGTCCTTCTCAAGAGAATACACCAAATAAGAGACAAGTAATGCATCCTGCACCAGTGCAAGATGTTCGATTTGATGGCGTAGGACACTGGCCACTACATGATCAAAATCACACAAGGTGCAAATTATGTATAAAGTCGGTAAGATAGTTTCGAAAACTTTGAACATGAAATCAAATCTTTTCTGTCTTTTTCATTTTATGTATAAAGTCTTACTCTAGAATAAAATGTACTAAGTGCAATATTTTTTTGTTTAAACAATAATAAAAATTGTTTTTATAGTTTCCATGTACCAAATTAAATTGTTAATAGTATAAGTACAATAAAAAACGTATTTCCTTTTGTAGTCAATTTTTTGACCACTATATCAAGCGTTATAAATGGGATAATTCAGGTACCACCAAAGCCAGATAATTCCAAATGGGATCAATTTTTTAGAGTTTGAAGACTGTAGGATGCAAAATTTTTACAAAAGTTATCAACAATTATTTTTTCTTGTTTCCTATAAAATACATTTTTTCAACAAAATTTATTAAAAAAACTAATTTGGGCTGGAAAGGGTTAAAGAACCTGGAGATGGAGGATTTTAAGTATCGGAAGGTTGGTTCAATAAATTTAAGGTACGACAATCATTGCTTAGCATCAAAATCATTGGATAAGCTTCATCTTCTCTGCTAAAAAATTCATTTCTAAAAGCGAAAAGTCTGCCCCTGGATTTAAGGCAGCAAAGGATAGAGTTACGCTGCTGCTTTGTTCTAATGCATCTGGAGATGATTGTGCTATTAAACCATTAATGCTTTATAGATCTTGAAATCCTCGTGCGTCAAAAAATCAAAACAAGGACGAACTGCCAGTGGATTGAGGTGCTAATAAGAAAGCGTTGGTTAGAAGCGGTATTTTTTTGTGGCTGTTTCCGGAATTGTTTTGTTTTTGAAATTAAAACTTATTTGAAATCAAAGAATTTAGACTTTAAAGCAGTTCTAGTTTTGGACAATACACCAGCGAACTTAAAACTATGCATCCAAATATAAAAGTGACATTTTTACCTACCAATACGACAGCTTTGCTTCAACCTATGGACCAAGGAATAATCCATCCCTTGAAGCTCTATTACATTCGACAAACCTTCAAAATGATACTAAATAGTACAGATTGTGATCCTGATATGAATTGTATGGAATGCTGGACGAAATTTGGCATAACAAAATGCATTCTAAACATAAAAGAATCATTGCAAGAACTGAAGCCATACACATTGAAGTCATGTTGGAAAAAACTGTGGCCTGTTCTGACTGCGGGAAATGAGGAAGAATTTGACAAGTTCAAAATATAACTACAAACACTGTCGAAATTGTGCCAACTATGCCATGCCGAAATTGTGTCCTATTCCACTGCGTGGAATAGGACAAGATGGGTTCGAACAGAGAGAATCAAGTGACGTTCAGGAGATGCTTGAATCGCAAAATGAAGATTTGACTGAAACCGACTTGGAAGAAATGTTAAATTCACAACCCATTGAAGAAGAAAGATCCGAGAGAAAACCACCGAAAGATTCGAGAAGCCACTGGTCAATACAAGAGGAGAAACACACACCTCATAAATAAAGACGGGAACCTGGCGACGACAGTTAAAGAGAAGTTGGTGACCTGGAAAATGTACATCGAAGAACTTTTCTGTACCGAGGCACAAAATAAATAACAGAATGCCCACTCTTAGATGCCGCCTTTGAAGTTTGTCAGCACGCGATCGCCATATTTTAAACGGAAACATAGACTCGAATTGAGAAATTTGTGACAAGCTACGACAGAACTGTAATTTAAATTTTTAGAGATTAATAATTTAGTACATTTGAAATAATTTAATCTATTCTTCAACTAAAAGTACGAATAAAATAGTTCATATTATGTCTATAGTTGCCGTAAATAAATTACACCGGGTTAATTTTTCTATGCATACCACATAAAATGTCACTGAACAGCACTGGTTCCGTTTGAAACATGGCTGATTCCGTCTGCGCGTACTTATTTTTTCAAGCAGAGGGCATTCTGATTGTTTATTATTCTGTGACCGAGGTAACCTTCCAGAAATAAATATAAATATATAAATAAAGATTGGCGGCCATGACAGCGCCGTCAATACTAGAAAGCGAGGTGAAAGCAGCTTTAAAACAGTTTTTAAGAATGGTAAAGCCACAGGTCCGGACGAAAGACCCGTTGAACTTATTAAGCTGATGAGTGAAGTGAGCACAAAGGAGTTAACTGAACTGTTTAACGCCATATACGATTCAGGTAATATCCCAGAGGAATGACTATTGTCAAAATTTGTAACACTACCAAAAAAAAAAAAGATCTGCGAAAACGTGCGAAGATTTCCGAACTATCAGCCTTATGAGTCATGAACTTAGGATTTTTCTTAAAATCATACATGCCAGAATTTACAAGAAATGCGAAGAAAATGTAGGTGAAATGCAATTTGGATTCCGCAATTCCATGGGTACACGTGAAGCACTTTTCACCTTACAAGTCCTACTTCAGAGATGCGGCGATGTCAGTTGTGATGTCTATATTTGTTTTATTGACTACGCCAAGGCATTTTACCGTTGTCAGCACCAGAAGATGTTCGCCACCTTACAAAGAGAAGGACATTCGGATCATCATGAATTTATACTGGAACCAGCGTGCTCAAGTAAAGGTCGAAGACCAGCTGACCGACCAATTGAAGATTATGCGAGGAGTAAGACAAGGCTGTGTGCTCTCGCCGACTCTTTTCAATATATACTCTGAGGAAATTTTTACTAAAGCCCTCACAAACCTATTTTTTTTTAATATTATGCCTATGTCTGAGATTAGGGTAATAGGCCTATAATTTTGGCCAGACTTGAATAGCAATTTAATAGTTCCAGTATTAATATATCTGGAAAATGCTTAAATTAAGACATGTATTTATTATGTACTGTATGTCCAGGGTTTTGAAATCTGTTTTGTTATTTTTTTAAAGTTTCAGATCTAATATTCTTATGTCCTGGTGAATTTTTATTTTTTAAAGATTTTATTGTTTCTTCAACCTCATTTTCATTCCAATATTATTCATTTCCAATATATTTTCTCGAAATTCAGTTGATTCAGGAATCATATATATATATATATATATATATATATATATATATATATATATATATATATATATATATATATATATATATATATAATCATTCAGCCTTCATCATTTATCACGTCCAGTGCTGGACATAAACCTCCTCTCCTGGGAGGAGAGGATGGAATATATATATATATATATATATATATATATATATATATATATATATATATATATATATATATATATATCGCACACCTAGTTCAATAGTGCCACAAGTGCAAAATACAATAATTTCGAGAAATGAGAAAAACGTTCTGTAGCAAACGAGTTATGCCTTGTAAATAATTTATTTTTAGAATGACTGGCTTCAAAATTACAATTTAGTTAGCAAATTATAAAGTTAATCGCTGGATCTTATTAGAATTTATTAAAAATAAAACGTTAATTGTATTTTGATAGTTAAGGCGATATTGCATTGTGAAGAAAGTCATGAATAAAGCGATACCTAGGAGATACGGCGGCAACATAATAAAAAAATCAACTAGTTCTTACAAAAAATATTTTTATTATTATTATTATAAGTGTGGACAAACATTTTTTTAATTACTATTAACCAAGTCCTCATAAAAATTGTGATGAGCAGGTATTATTAAGTTTTTATTGCATAGTTCCAAAAGGCGTTGCTTGGTTTTTGCGGATATCGATGGTGGCTTTATGTACGCCTTTTTTAAATCGATTACTGCTTCCACAGTTGCTGAGCGCCCCCTTGTCGATTCTTTAAAATAGACCTCTTCGAACTCATCGGCATTATAATCTATTTTATAGAAGAAAGATCCAGAATTGCTTTTAACAACTTTAATAACTTGGATATCATTCCAGACTACCTTTTCATCTTTTTTATTCTTTGTAAAATTTCCTCCAAGTTTTGAATTGAGATCTTTAAAGTCATAAAAGTCTTCTGTTGACATTTCCTGTACATTGTAAGGATTTCCCTCTTTTTTGCAGATCTTATGATGACAGGCCATGGTGCAGGAACATAAATAGGACCTGTTTTAAGTACATATTTTCTTCTTTAGCCTCTCAATAATTGCGTGCATGGCGTCCCCTTCATTTTGGGTATGTCTCACTGTTAACAATTTATGTGTGACTGATTTAATATTAATTTTTGCAATTGCATAGAGATACATGGTAACTATAAATTTATTTTTATTTTACTTAACACAATTGTCGCTATAAAATATAACGTCTTTATCATTACAATGAGTTAAAAGATAATCAAACAGACACGTAGCTATTCCGTTTGAGCCGCGGTTAACGATAGCCTCGTGCCCCCAAAACAGTAACCACTGTTTTGTACCATCTGAAAAATTGTAAAGTTGAAGTAGTTCAGGCTGCATTTATAGTAGAAGCTTGAAACATCTCCACAAGGTGTAGGAAGGATCGCCTGCAAATCAAAACAAGCTACCAATACTTGAGAATCATCTTTTGCTCTTGCTACATCTTGTGCTTTTTCTTCTCTGCTTCTAATTTTATTATGAATATGTTTATTATAAGTTTGATCAAGAGTAGCTTGCTGTTCAGCATAAGAATTTTTATATGATTCACAAACCCCGCACTGATCTTTTTTTGCTGAAAGAATGTTATGTTAAACTCAGTTTTGAAAATATGCTCGTAAGTGCATTTTTTAGCCACAGGCCTTCCTTCAGTCTCTTCCTGTAGTTTGTAGTAGCGAGTTTGTGCTCTAAGATAATGTGATTCTACCCTTTGGAAAGAATTTATGTGCTCTCTTATTTTATTTTTCACCGGCCCAGTAACCGTTTCTCGTTTCAAAAAATTTCCTCTCTTATCCTTTTCCACAAATCCTTTATCATCTGATTCTCTCCAAGTTGTTCTAATAAATTTGTCACCAATATCCAAGGTATTCATGAAAAACTTTTTGTAGACTAACTTTTACACCGTGTATTGTGAAAAAATAAGGTAAATTCATACCGCGGTTACTGCCTTCAACCGTTCTTCTGTATTTAGTAACCAACTTTTCTAAATGGGGAGCAACAAATTGTCTTTGAAAAGCGTTGTCTTTCAAATTCCAGAAACGTGAATGTATATCAAATCTATCAGCATTGCTGAATTTTTGGCTGCATTTTGTACGACATTTTTGTCCACATGCAGGTTGTAAAGTCTTCCCACGTTTTTCTTTGTTGCCCACGTACATTAATATTTAACACAGTTCTGTAATTATATTTTAAGCAATGTTAAAAACTGTACTGTTTTGATATTAGTTCACAAACTTCAACAAAAACTAAAATTTTAAAAAGTGTATTATTAGAAAATATAGCAGCTCTATGTAATCATCTTGGCAAGGGGCTGTATGTAGCTTTTCTTGATGTTCAAATGTATTTGCCGTATGATTTGATTGTACGGGTAACGCAACGGGAGTAAGCTAAAAAATTGCATACATTAAGTAAAACCTCACTGTGATTTTTGTTGAAATACAAACCCAAAGGGTATGTCATTCATAACCTTCAAAACCTCTGAATTTTCTCTCAGATTCTCATCATCTTTAATTTGCAAAGCTAGTCCAAGCATTTTTCTTGCCCTTGACATCGTGTTTTATAATAAAGTTAATAATAATACACTGTTTTCAGACTTTAAATCAAATAGTTTTACACTAAAAACGTGGATACCTCGTGCATACATAATTGAGAACTGATAAAATCGTACCACTAACTTAACAATGTTTGCAGTTGTGGCTGTATTGAATTACATCGGTTGTATTGTGGCGGAGTGTATTATCGCCACATCTCCTAGTTATGGCCATATTGCATTTCAAAACCCTACAGTGTAATACCGAAGTATCTTACTTTATACTTATCCAAGACAATATTTCAGTTAAGGCTGTATTGCATTAGATGGGGTATTATATAGGCAACCTTTTTAAAGCCTTAACTCAAAATTAGAATTTTTTGCAGTTGTGGCACTATTGAACTAGATGTACGATATATATATATATATAAGAGTGTGTCATATCAGATATAAGTTGGCACCAGATGGGAAACTATGAATAAAAGTTTTGCATATTCTAAAACCATAAATAACCATAAACCAAACATCAAATGTTAAATGTATTTAGTCATATACGCGGTTTATCGAAAAATATGAACTGTGGATATTGTTAACTCTTACACAAAATTCAACTTTGACAAACCGAGTATATGACTAAAAAAATTAATATCTGATGAATGTATGCTAGGTTTTAGATCATTCAGAACTTTTTTTAAACAAAAAATAACTTTTTTTCATAAAATTAAAAGTTTCCCATATGTTCCAGTTAAGTCTGCACCAGATGGAAAACATTTTTTTTTCCTCCTCCAAACTATGCCTCCAACCTTCCCGGTCCCGCGCCGATTTTCTCCTTTTTTTATTTTTACTTTTATGAAAAAAGTTATTTTTTATATAAAGTTCTGAGTGATATAAATCCTAGAATACAGTCATCAGATATTCATTTTTTTCAGTTATATACGCGGTTTGTAAAAAAATATGAATTGTGAATATTGTTAACTTTTACATAAGATTAATATTTTTTGACAAACCGCGTACGAAAAAATTTAATATCTGATGAATGCATTCTAGGTTTTAGATTATGCAGAATTTTTTATAAAGAATAACTTTAACATAAAACTAAAAATAAAAAAGTTGTCTGTTTGGTGCATACTTAATTGGACCATATGGGAAACTCTTTAATTTTTAATTTCATGAAAAAAATTCTGAAATTTATAAAGAGTTCTGAAGGATCTAAAACCTGGAATACAATCATCAGATATTATTATTTTTTAGTCATATACGCGGTTTGTCAAAAAAATATGAATTTTATTTAATAGTTAACCATTTTATATAGAATAACTTATTCATAAACTTTTTATAAGAAATAACTTTTTTTTCATAAAACTAAAAATAAAAAAAGTTTTCCATATATATCCATAAGATCGTGTACCTACGAGGAACAATGCTTTTTAGTCGATCTGTGGATAGTTGTACTAGTTAGGTAATGGATTAGTTAATAAAACACCATTTAACTGCCTATTTGTGTATAAGTAAATATCTAAGAATAAATTTAGCATACATAGATTTTAAATTTGACATTACAAAGCGGCTACATTTGCAATAAAATAATAAGTAATTTGCTACCAACTAAATTTGTACCAACAAATATGTTACAATGCTAAGGTAACATGTATCACTACATAATTCACAGTATAAAAAATAAAAGTATCACAATTACAAGAATTACAACCAATATTATTATAACGGTCCATTGCCTTCCATCTATAAAAGAAAAAGAAAAGATTAGATTTTATAAATAAATTAAATAAAACTATAAAATAATTAAACCGATACAATGGAATAGCGAAGAAAAACCTGTAAGTTTTATGACATGAAACGTCAACTAGAAGCAAGCAAGCAAGCACATTCGCTTATCTTTTTGAAGTGCCCTCTCCGAGGCGGAGGTTGGATATCATCATCACTATCTTTACTCTATATACCGCTGATCTGAAGAGTTCTGTTGAACTGCATCCAAACCAGTCTCTTAAAATGTTCAACCATGACACTCTCCTTTTTTCTATACTCGTTCCTCCCCTTATCTTTCCCTGTCCCCGATATTGTAACTTTCTTATTTTTATTGTATTTATTATTTCGTATTATTTGCCCATTTCTCGCAATACTCGTACTACCGTGTTTGTTTTCTTCTGTGTCCATGCTATTCTTTCTGTAACACAACATTTCAAATGACTGTAGCTTATTTATGTGTTCTTGCTTCAGTGTTCAGCTTTCAAGTCTCATCTTAGAACTCTTACTCTCAGTTCTAATGGGTTTTAAGGGTAATATAGGTTTTTGTTGCAGAGAATTGTTTTAATTTTTACAAACGCATTTATTGCCTATTCTGGCCCTTTATTTCTGAAATCCAGTTTCCCAGGTATTTGTATTTTTCAACCCTCTATATCGGTACATGTTCCAAATATTTATATTTTTTTGTATATTTGTTTCCTTGGTTATTCATATCAAGTATTTAGTCTTTTTTATATTCATTTTTAGTTGCTATTTTTCACAGTAAGTAGTATGTTTGTCTTGTTTAGTAGTAGATTGAGTTGTTTAGCAGAGCTTGTAATAATCACGGTGTCATCTGCATATCTTATGTTGTTAATAGTTCTTCCGTTAATTATTATTCCTTCACATTCAGATAGTAATGCTTCTTCAAAAATGGTAATGATTCACTATATACAATCATTAGTAATCTAGACATAATAGATATCTGCCTAATTCCTCTGATTTCAATTTCTGAACTGGGTTCGTTATCTATTACAATTTGTGCTATTTGATTCCAGTAAAGGTTTGTTATTATTCTAGTTCCTTTGGTTTATATTTTTTGTCTGTAGAATTTGGATTAATTTTCATGTCTTACTTTGTCAAAAGCTTTTTCAAAATCAACGTAACAAATATGCACATCCACATTTATATCCATGCATCTTTGAGCTATCACATTAAAAGCAAATAACGCCTCTCTGGTTGCTAGTCCGTTTCTGAATCCAAACTGACTAACATCTACTCCTTGTTCTAGTTTTTTATTTATACGACCATGTATTATCTGCAAGAATATTTTGAGAATATGACTTATTATTAATGATATTGTTCTATGTTCACTGTAATCTTTAGCGTTTGTATTTTTAGGTATAGCGCAAAAGGTGGAGAGTAACCATTGTTTCGGTATATGCCCTGTTTTGTATATTGTGTTAAACAAGTCTACTATAATGTCTAAGAGTGCGTCAAGGGTGAATTTTATCCCCCTATTATTTAATGTATACGCCGAACATATAATTAGAGCTTCTCTTGAAGATCGCCCTGAAGGTGCCAAAGCCAATGGAATCATCATTAACAATATAAGATATGCCGATGACACCGTAGTATTAGCAGAAACAGAAGACCAACTAAAAATATTGATGAACATATTATCAGAAGAAAGTCACATGCTGAACTTGGACATTTACTTTTCCAAAACCAAAATTCTGGTATTCCACAAAAACCCTCATGAATAAGTTACACCTAACATACAAATAAATGGTATCACCCTTCAGAGTTCCCAAAGCTTCATATACCTGGGAAGAGAACTAAATAGTCAACTAGACCACTCAAAAGAAATTAGAAGACGCATTGAAATAGCAAGATCTGGTTTCATGAATATGCGTAAAATGCTCTGTAACCCCAAGCTATCAGTCTCAATAAGATTGAGAACAGTAAAGTGTTATGTGTGGTCTCTATTACTATATGGCTGTGAGACCTGGACATTAAAACAGTATGACGTCAACAAATTAAATTCATTTGAAATGTGGATGTACCACCGAATGCTAAGAATAAGCTGGACCAGCAGAACTACGAATAAAGAAGTACTGAGAGCAATGAACCTACGCCCTCATCTAGTCAATACTATCAAAATTAGAAAGACGTCATATCTAGAACACATAATGCGCCATAGGGAATTTGAGCAGCTCGAGGTAATATTAGAAGGCAAGATTGAAGGTAAAAGGGACATAGGACGAAAGAATGAATTAATTCCTCAAGCCCAGAACAGAGAGAAATTTGCCATATTGATCGCCAACCTCAACAGAGAAGGCATTTAGGAGGAGGATAATGTCTAAGGTTTCACCATTTATGTATTTTAAGCTTTCTACTGGGATTTGGTCTGGACGTACTGCTTTGCTATTTTTTCATCGCAATCTTGGTGCTACAGTCCTTAGATGGCCTCAACCTTCTCAAGCTTTCTACGCCATTCTGTTCTGTCCCTTGCTTGCATTTTCCAGTTGCCGACTCCGATCTTCTCGGCATCTTGTGTTACCCCGTCCATCCACCTCAGCTTTTGTCTATCCCGTCTTCTCATTCCCACGGGTTGCGCTGTTAGCATCTTTTTTATCATGTTCGATTCAGGGGCCCAAAGTTATATCTACGCCTCCATATTCCGTTCTCACAGACTGCTCCGAATATCTTTCTTTCAAAAATCGATAGAGCGGATTCATCTGTTTTAGTTAGCGTCCATGCCTCTGATCCATATGTGAGAACGGGGACTATCAGTGTTCTATACAGCCTTATATGAGTTTTTTGAGACAGACGTTTGTTAGCTAAGTACTTTGATAGACCATGATAATACCTGTTTTCAATTATTATTCGCCTTTTTATTTCCTCAGATGTGTTATTATTGGGGTTAACCGATGTCCCTAGATATATGAACTCTTTGACTGCTTCGAAGTTTTGGTCATTGATGATTAAATCTGCGTCAACATTTCCAGCTCTTGTGTTTGTGTTAGTCGCCATGAATTTGGTTTTATTTTGATTTATATGTAACCCCATTCGTTCTGCTGCTGCTACTAGCTCGGTTAGGATTTCCGTAGTTCTCGCCCTGGTTCTTGTTATAATGTCCACGTCGTCTGCATATGCTAGAATTTGGACTGATATTAAATATTATTGTTCCCCTGCTATCTAAATTAGCGTCTCGTACAATTTTTTCTAAGGCGACATTAAAAAGCTGACATGCCAGCGTATCTCCCTGCCTTAACCCCCTATGTATTTTAAATGGGGTTGACGAGTCGTTTTGAATTTTTACTGCTGATAGCATCTTCGCCATTGTCACTTTTATCAAACATATGAGTTTTTTTGGAATTCCTAACTCATTCATAGCGTTGCAAAGGCTTGGTCTTAAGACATTGTCATATGCCACTTTAATGCTATTTTTTAATGTCATTATAATGTCCTCTTTTAATATCTTTAAAATGGCACTATCTTCTACTTCCATGTGTTCTGTTGTATACCAGGTTTTCTTTTTCTATTGTTGTGCGTCAATTCTTTCATTTTTTGTGTGTGTTAAAACTGTGATGTATTTTCTGATATTCTTCTATTTCTGCGCATTGTTCTTTTAACCATTGTTCTTATGCTTCCTTAATTTTGTATTTTATTTGTTTACCCACTTTTTTGTACATGTGATGATCTTTGTTTTTATGTTTTCGTCTTTCTTCCATTAAATCTAAATTTCTTTTTGACTTTTTATCTATTTCTGTCTTTATTAATAACCATTTTGTATCTGTTTCGCTATTTTGCAGAATTTGTTCTTTAACATTCATTAATCGATTATTGATTTCATCTGTCAGGCGTTGTATTATGAGTGGGTTCCGTAATTTACTTATATCGTTGTGTGCATCTGTTGTTCTTCGTTTTATTATTGTCATTTTGAGCCTAATTTTGGTGACTACTGGGTTCTGATGTGATATAATTGCGTTCCTGTCCTATCTTTGTCTAACTAACACAAAGTCTATTTGGTTTCTTATAATTCTCTCTTCTTGCTCTGTTGGTCACTTCCACGTATATAGTCTTCTCTTTGACAGTTTAAACAATGTATTCGCTAGAACAAAATTATTGTTTTGGCAAAATTCGATAAACCTTTCGTTTCTGTTTCCCAGGCCTTCTACTTTTCCTTCATCAACATTTGCGTTAAAATCTCCCATTATAACTGTAACGTTTTAATGGATTTTAAAATATTGTCTATGTCTTCGTAGAAAGTTTCAATATCGTTCTCTGGTTTGTCCGCAGTTGGAGCATAAACTTGTTTATTTTGGGCTTGTTGTGGTTTAACTGTATGAGTATAACTCGGAAGTATGGAGTGAAATTTGCTTCATCAATTTTTTTGTTAATTTTCATTTTCCTTGAATCGGGCCATTGGACGTCGTTGATTCCTAATATATCTATAATCAGTCTTTCCGTTTTTTTAACTGCATTATGCACTTTTCCAGCTTGATGTATACTTCTAACATTCCAAGTCGCACTTGCTTAGCATAAAAGTCTAATTGAGGACTGCACTATTTTTAAATAGGAAATCTAGATATTCAACAGCACAATTTAGAAGAATGGATAGACACTTGCTACCGATATATCATTAATTCAGTTCAGATGAGGATGTAAATCATCATTATTCTGGCTTTACAACCCCGCGTGGGTCCTAGCCTCCTCAAGAATTTCTCTCTAGTCGTCCCTATCCATCGCCTTTCCCCGCCAGGCCCATATTTCTCATGTCTTCATCGATGTTATCAAGGAACCTTGTTCTGGGTTTTTCTCTTCTTCTCTGGCCAATGGGTCTATCCAGGAGCGTTTTCCTATCTAGGTCATTTTGTTCCATTCGCATTACATACCCTATTAACCTCAGACGTTCTATCTTAATATATTTTACGATATCTGGTTCCTGGTATATTCAAAAGTTTGTTGTATCGTCTTCTCCACACTCCATTGTCATTCACCGCTCCATAGATTCGCCTTAGTACTTTTCTTTCGAAAAATCCTAACATGTTTTCATTACATTTTGTTAGAGTCCAGGTCTCTAAACCATATGTTAGGACTGGACGTATTATTGTTTTGTAGAATTTTACTTTTGTATTTCTCGATATAGTTGAGGATTTAAGAATGAGATTGAGACTATCTCTGCGGTAGTATTATTTTCTCCCTGGTGCAGCCCGTTATTTGTTTTAAAATGTTCAGATAGTTCCCACTCTACACTCAACATTTTCAAGAGTTAGTTTTGTTAAATTTATCAACTGATTTGGTATTCCTAGTTCTTTTATTGATTTGAACATTTCTCTTCTATTTACAGAGTCGTAGGCTACTTTGTAGTCTATAAATATGTGATAAGTATCTATGCCATATTCCAGTGTTTTTTCTAAAATTTGTCTCAGGGTTGCAATCTGATGAATTGTCGATTTACCACCTCTGAAACCAGCTTAGTATTTTCCTACTATTCGCTCTGCATATAGTGCCATACGGTGGCATAGTTCTGTGGAAAATATTTTATACCCTGCCTTTAGAAGCGTAAATTCCTCTGTGGTTGGAGCATTTAAAGATATCTCCTTTTTGTGAATGGTGCACAGTATTCCAATATTTCAATCACTGGGAAGGGATTTCTGTGTCCATATTTCTTTGGTATTGATAATCTGGGAGATTATCTATTCCGGGTGATTTGTTTCTGGCTAGTTTTTGTTTGGATAGAGGAAGTAAATCTTTTTCTATAAAAAATCGCGGATAATGAGGACTTTCAAATTAATCTCGCAATTGTATCCAATTAAGGGAAGAAATAGCAGAAATTTGTCTTTATACCGCACACGCCTAAGCTCTGTCTAGTAGTAAACCGATTTCTCCATTCGGTTCTATTCTTTGCCAGTATCTTGGTGCGAGTTTGCCAGACCGATTTTCCTGGTATCGTTATTAACAGCATCCTAAGCAAGCTAGGTCTACCTCGTCGTCTTATTCTCCTGGTTTCGCCAATAGAGTATTAAGGTTCTGTATACCATTATCTTTGATTTTCTTCTTAGACAATGGCTTCTAAGGTGTCCAAATAACTTCTGTTTGCAAGCGTTATTTTTCGGTTTATCTCTTCCGATATTATGATCCTGCTGTTTACTGCATGTTCTGCATTTGAGAGTCCAGCGAATATCTCCTTGAAATTACGGGTCGTGCGTATGACAATGTCCAAGTAATCTGCATAGGCCAATATCTGGGAAGATTTATTAAATATTGTACCCGGATTGTTCAGTTCTGCATCTCTTATAAATTTCTTTAGCGCAATATTAAAAAAGGAGACACGCAATCGCATTTCCCTCGAACAGTCCTCTGTTGGCGTTAAAATCTTCAGCATTTTGGATTTTTACTTTACATAGAATTTTGACGTTCTCATCTTTTCCAACGTTCTCAGTTTAACAGAAAGTCTTGCACACAATGTAACTTGTTTCGTAATACGATACCATATACTACAAATCTACGAACAGGTAGATGGTTTTTTCAAGCATAGATTGACCAGGTCTGAATCCAATTTGCTATTCACTCAGAATTTCTTCGGAGTATACGCGCAGGCATGTGTAAATTATTTTAGAGAGTACTTTATATATTGTATTCAATAGGGTTAACACCCTGTATTTTATCATTCAAGCTAATCGCCATTTTTTGTGTAATGGGCACAGTGAATCGAGATTCCATTCTTCGGGCATTATCTCTTCTTCTCATACTCTTGGCATCATTTTGTGTACTTAGTTAAGTGTTCTCCATATTTTAAGCTTTTTACGTAAATTTCATAATTTTGTAGTACTTTGTTGTTCGTTACTTTCTGGATTGGCTGGTTAGTTGCCTGTAAGGTCGGTGGATCGACTTCATTCTCATGTAAGTCAAGGTGTAATTGCATACCTAGAGCAATATCATCAGTGCATAGCAAAAGCTTGAAATGTCCCATCAACCTCTTAAGGATTTCTCCTTATTAGCTATTATATTTCCTGCCTTTGCACAGATTTATTCTCGGTTTAAATTCTCTTCTTATACTATTGATCTTTCTATCGAGGTTTCTTGTTTCGTTCTGATTTCTTAAGACTTCCAGTTCTTTCAGCATTTTAGTGTCAAGTTTCCTTTTATTTTTCTTGTGAACATATTTCTCATCTCTTCTAATCACAGTATATTTAACAGTTGCTCCTATTTTCCTTTTGTTGTACATGCCTATATCCATGGTTCTTCTTTCTTGTGGCGTTCTCACATTCAACGTTAAACCAATACTTCAGTACTTTTAGGCAACTCTTTCCTTCCTAGGATCTGATTTTCAGAATGTTTTACGATTTATTGACATGCATTCTAGTTCCAGTTTAGTGTGGGCTCGCGCTACATCCATGGTAGTTATGAGATCATTTATCTGTTGGTGAAATCTTTCCGTCGTTTGTTCGTCTTTTATCTCTTCGCTCTTACACCTTTCGTATTCATTACACATATTATTTCTTCAGCCCCTATTATTTCAGATATATGATATATTGATTAAATAATGAAGTTATTTATATTAATATAGTGAATTTTCTTACCATTTGAAAGACGTAGTACTTTGGCAACCTTTTGTATCGTAGAATCTAATTTAGAATCAGTATTTTCTAAGTCCGTTCCTAGCTCGTCCAACATTCTAAAAAATTTAAAAAAATAAATCTTGTGATTGAAATAACGTAAGAAAAATTAATTGCACCTTTATATAAATATATTTTAATTAACAAAAAAATTACTATGAAGTAAAAACTTCTTGTGCAAAATGGTATAAATTTATTAAAATTTTTTAAAAATATCTAAAATGGATTTATAAAGTTTCTGAACGTTTTCAGTCCTATCGGACCATCATCAGTGATAAACGTCTATATAGTAGGTAAAACTAGCCACATAACGAGGTCAGATGACCCCTAAATTACATAATTAAGTAATAAATTTTATAATTATTCTGACACTAGGTCGATATTAAAGGATTTAATTTTTAATGGAACATACAGATCCCCGCTCGAAAAAATGGACGTAGTCCAACGAGTGGTAACAACCAACTGATTTGGAATTTGAAAGAGTTGGTTGATACCAGGGTTGGACTACGTCCATTTTTTCGAGCGGGGATCTGTATGTTCCATTAAAAATTAAATCCTTTAATATCGACCTATTGCCAGAAAAAACATAAAATTGATTACTTTAATTATGTAATTTAAGGGTCACCTGACGTTTCAACTACTATATGGACGATTTTCATTGATGATTCCCTTTTAAATTCTGTTTAAAGTATTTACAAACAACATTTAAAAAATAAAACGAGTAAATAATTTCTTGAGATTATGGAAAATGTTGTTTACTCTTTTTTTCTTTGTTTAAAACTGTGGAATAAAATAATATACACATATAATATACACGCTATAAGTCCGATAATTAAGAACAAACTAAATCAATAAACTTTTTAAGCTACCTGTTTTATAAATATATTTGCGTAACGATATTATATTATGGATACAATTTATGAAATTTTTAGTACCTAAATTACTTACCCCGCCTGCTCATCCAACTCGATTCCAATATGCCTAGAAACGGTTTTTAAAGATCCTAAAGAATCACTAATAGCTTCCAAATGTTCATCTTGTTGTCTAGTTAAATATTGTTGTTGGCTAAGTGTATCATTTAGAAATTGTCTTTGGGGGCTATCAAAATCATTTTCAAGTTTAGAGTATTTAGTTGTAACGCGAGCACTGGCAATCCTTACAGGACTACTCTCCAAGAGTGGCTAAAAATAAAATTATACCAATTAAAACCGTTTTTTACATCTTAACTCCAATGTAGCATGTCAAGTTGTCAAAGTAAATAAAGTTTAATACGTCTTAACTCTTTCAGACTTCTTGTCCATTGGAATGGACATAAACTTATGCACCTCTTATTTCTCTGTTAAGTAATGGTGGTTGCCTAGAGATTATGTTTGTATATTGGTTGATCTTCACGCAATGATTTACTATTATAGTCACTTGCTAAAACTTTTATAGGTTAGTATTGTTGTTTGAAATGTTGTTCTTGTTGTTTCAATCATGGCGGAAGCAATACGCGCTAAACGAGGTAGGTATAATTGATTGTTTTAGAGATATATAACAAAAAATTTGTTTACCAATCATTATATGTAATATAAATAAAAATGTAACGGACCGTCCATTGTAATGATGCAAAATTGGAAAAATATTATGATAGGCATAGATTCTGTAAATTCAATTTACATGTCTACTGAAGTGGACAATTGGCCCAGAATTATAAAATTTTATCAGGTTATTACTATAAAACGAACAAGGGCAGAGGAGCGAGCTCCTATTATGTCCAAAAACAAAGAAAAGTATCATTATAAAACTAAAACCGCGGTCCTAAAATATCGTAGTCCTATAAATGAAATAAAGAACTATTAAGTCTATTTTTAAACATGTTAACACTAGTTGCCGATATGGTGTCTTCATCCAAATTGTTCCAAATATTAAATATTCTGTTTGACAAGAAGTTCACCCTGGACCTTGCAGTAATCTGTTACCTCTTTAATTTGTAACGATGGCCTCTTAGTCTTTCGTCTTAGGTTCCCCCAATTATATTTTAAAATACGGAAGGGCATAATTAGGTTAGCTCGAAGAAGTCGCTGCTCGAATGTCTTAAGATGAGCCATGGATAGTCTATCTTCATAATTAGGTCTTACACGTAAAGAAACAAACAAAACTGGTAACTGGAGTACCGCAGGGATCTGCTTTAGGTGCAACGTTGCGGAACGTCTTTAATCAAACAGAGATAATTATATTAAAAGCACCGAGAGCTGACTTCAATTTGCAAGTACTACGATAGTACCAACCAATTACGCTCAATATCTAGGCATACACCTTGATGTAGGTCTACGATTTACCAAACACCTGATAAATGTAGTCCAGACAGCAGAATTCAGAATAGAGGCCATTATGAAAATTATGTTTAATATAGGTGGGGTCCAGTAATAATAAAAGAATGTACCTGCAAATAGTACATTCGGCTATAATGTAAAGGTGTACATTGCCAATCATCTCTTGGAAATCAAAGGGCTGGTACAAGATGTCGATACCTAATATAACATTGAGTATTTGAAAAAATATTTGACCTCCAGTTCACAAATTATTGATATTAAAAGAATGCACAGGAAAATAGAAAAGGATGGAAATACAAAATATGTTCCTAGACGTAATGTTATAAATACATTTGAAGGCAATTGTTTGCCAAATTATGTTGCGATTAATTATGTATATTTTCAAGTTGAAAAATTGTTAGGTAAAGTTACACAATGTTATAAATGCCTCAAATTTGGACACATTTCTAAACAATGTAAAGGTACACAGTAATGTGTATACACAGAACTGCATAAGATGTGGAGAAATTAAAACTGATACACATACATGTGTTAAAAAAATGTGCTGCATACACTGTAAGAGATAAAGATATATCGATCCCTAAAAGCTGTCCTTTTTCAGAAACATCAAAAAAATGTTGCAAAGAATTGCTTACTTGTGGTATTAAAATCAACTATAACAAAAGTCATTTAAGTTTACTCTCTGTATATAGATCTCCGAAAGCTAAAACTAAAACTGAAGATTGGGATAAGTTATTTTCTCAACTAAAACACCCTTGTATCATTGGAGCAGATATGAACGCACATAATTCTCTGTAGGGCATCTAAAAAGATTATGTGGTAATGAATAATGGACAACCAACTTCCATCGAGACCAGGGAACACAGATTCCATGATTAATGTCACATTTTGTTCACCTTCTCTTTTTGATAAAACTTCGTGGTCTGTAGATCGTGATACTTTACTTGATACTAATTAATGCTAATATCATTTATCATAGTAAGCGGAACATTAAAAAAGCCAATTGGTCATTATACTCTGTTAGTTGATACCTTATTAACTGACAACCCTCACACGTCCTTAAATACTCAAGAAAAATATAATTTTCTTATTGACTGTCTGACTGAATAACACTGCCTGGGGTGAATGAGGGGTGGATTGAGTAGCTCTACGGTTACCACAGCCGGTCCCAAGTCCGGATAAAGTATGGAGGGTGATTGACAAGGTTAGCAATCTACCAATCGTAAAAACAAATACTGCTCAAAGAAACAATGTACAACCTCGGAATCGGATTGATACCATGAAGACGACTACGGCAAGAAATAAGGACAAGCGAGAAACGTCCAAAACCCAGATGAGAATTACTACTTGGAATATCAGATCGCTCAACTCAAGGGACCAAGAAATAACATAAGTGCTGAAAGAGAAAGAAATAGACATTTATGTTCTACAGGAAACAAAAAAGAAAGGAAAAGGACAATAAAAATTAGGTGAATACATACTAATCTACAGTGGAGTAGCAAAAGAAAACAGGGCCAAAGAAGATGTAACCTTACTAATACACCAAAGGTACCAAAATCACATCAAAGAGTGTCAATATATATCAGAAAGAATAGTAACAGCAAAGATAACAATGGAGAAGGAAGACCTGAACATCATCGGAGTATACGGCCCAGAAAATAACAAGCCTTAAACAACAAGGGAAGCGTTTTATGATCAATTACAAGTAGTCGATCAACTCAGAGGGAAGATGATAATATTGGGGGATTTTAACGCTCGAATAGGCAATCAGGTAATACCCGGAATTAAGGAAAAACATAACGAGGATGTCAAAAACGAAAATGAAGACTGATGATAAACTTCTGCACGAATAACGAACTAAGAATAAACAACACATTTTTTTACCGAAAAAACCAACACAAATATACATTTAATAACACCCGTGGACAAAGATCTATGATAGATTATGTTATAACCAACATAGATATACATCCGTCGAAACTAATCGAGTAAGATGTCTCAACTCAGCAGATGTAGGTAGCGACCAAGCGACCATAAACTAGTATTATGTAAAATAAGAATCATCCTGAAATACTTCCCACCCAAGAGAGCGGCACCAACACAAACAAAAATCAAAGTCGAAGGACTAAATACGGAATCTATGGAATACTTATACAGGAAAAGAATATCAGAGAAGATCGCTGGGAATGAAATAGAAAACGATATCATCGAGAAAAGCTGGGAAAAACTCAAAAATAACATAATTAACGCAGCAACAGAATCACTTGGAGAGAGGAAAGTAACGAACACTAACATATCAAAAAAGAAAACTCCATGGTTTAGAGAAGAAGTGAAGATAAAATGTGTAGAAAAGAAGAAAGCCTTTTTACAAAACAGAACATAACAAACACAACAGACATACAACCACTATAAACTAATCAGAAATGAAACGAATACTTTAGTTAGACAAATAAAAAGGGAACACTGGCACAACTTCTTAAAACAGATGGAACACGCTTCTACGGAACACAAAACGAACTAATAAAAACGAAACACATTCAGAAGGAAACATGAGTAGACTACTTTCGATCCCTATTTGCTAAAGGCGACGATAATGAACCACCAACATCAGAGGTGGCGACAAACGAAGAAATAAATATTGAGGAGGAAGAGGTGAAGGAAGCATTAAGGAACTCCTAAAGTACGGAAGATCAAATCTGACCCAACAATTATTAAAACTAATCCAAAAAATAATAGAACAACACAGAATTCCTCAAGAATGGAGGTTAAGCATCCTAATACCTCCCTTCAAAAAGGGGAACAAATCAGATCCGGAAAATTCCAGAGGAATTAATTTATTAAATACAACACTAAAACTAACAAATAAACTGAATGAAATTATAACACTAGCAGAAGAACAACAAGGTTTTAGGTTGGGAAGATCATGCACCGACGCTATATTTATAATGAGGCAAGTGTGCAAGAGAAATCATTAGAATACAACAAACCGGCATATCCATGTTTCTTGGACCTTAAGAAGGCATTTTACCAGGTTAAATTAAAAGACGTTATCCACTTACTGTACGCAAGAGAGATATCTGTAGGAATAATTAAAACGATCGAAAATATCTACCAAAACAATACAATAAAAGTAAATGTAGAAGAAGAACTAACCGACCCTATTGAAGCTGGCAATGGGATAAGACAGGGAGATTCCCTGAGTCCTCTATTGTTCAACCTGATTATGGATGAAATAATAAAAAAGTAAGAACTAAAAAAAGGATACCAAATCGGAGAAAAACAACTTAAAATAATCTGCTATGCAGACGACGCAATACTACTCTCTCAAAGTGAAGATATGATTTACAACGTAAATGCTGCACCAATTTAATATAACCGCTAGAAAATTTAACATGTTAATTTCCCCTTCCTTCAAAAAACACAAAATGCATGGTTACAACAGCAAATTTACTAAGATGTAAATTGGAGCTGGAAGGTCAGATAATATAACAAGTGATGAAGTTTAAATATCTAAGCATCACACTATCTAGCTACGAAAAGCTCAAAACTGAAGTGGAAGATCAAGTGAATAGAGCAAACAGGCCTGCATGCTGCCTGAATGTAACAATATGGAGAAATAGAAATATCGGGAAAGAAATGAAAGGCACAATTTACAAAACAGAGAGGACAAAAAGGATGTTAGAAACAGCAGAGATGAAAACACAAAAATTTATAGTAAGACACTATGGGACAGAGCTAGAAGTACAGATATACGACGTAGACGCAAGGTGGAGAACATCAAGAACTGGGTAAGAAATAGAAGAGTAGAATGGAACGATCATATAATCCGAATGACAACAAATAGAGCAGTAAAGAGGGCAAGAGACGGCTCCCCAATAGGAAGCCGATCAGTAGGAAGACCACGAAAACGATGGAACCACAACTTACTGGAGGCACATTGAAAAACAGACAGAGTCATGTTTATATAAAAAGAAGAAGAAGACCTTTGTTTTAAACTATTTGTAAAGCTTCCTCCTCTCCGCGACCTAGTGTTGTTATGTCTAAAATAAATCAATGTCTTGATAGGTCCCTAGACGAGTGTGCCTTTTATAACACTGCCATTATTACCTAACACCAAGATAGTGCATCGAAGATTTCTTTCAACTTAGTTTAAAGACGTCTTTAGCGTTTGATCGAATAACTTTTCAATTGTATATGAAATTAACAGTAAGTATAACACATTAGGTGTTCTGAACCTACCTGACGTGCAGAACGATCTTTACTACGACTCCTGTTCATGTTAATGCTTTCTTTCATGTACTGAAACAAAAATAAATTATTTACTTTGTTAAATTATTCGGCATTTTTATTTTACCTTAACTTCGTTTTTAGTCGAATCAATAAAATGTTTCCTGGTGGTTAATTCTTTATTGTCTATTTTAAATTTGGATGGATTTTTTTCGACTATATGTATGTATTATTAAGGAAAGTAAGTAAAAAATAATATTAACTATCAGATTAATTTAAGAAGGAAATAGATGCGATAAGAGTATGTCGCCCATTTATATTTTATTTATTTATAGAGTATTTTAGAATCAATTACTCTATAAATAATTACCGGAATAGTTTAAATTTAAAAGCTATTAATACATATCTGAAGGAACTTCTGACACTTATACCAGTTCTTCAAATAATTATTTCGATTAACCAGTATATGTCAAAATGTTAATAATAAATGTTAAATCAACTTATTAAATTTAAAATAGTAATGTACGAGATAAGGCTACAAAATAATGTAATTGATGCTTGTGTATATGAAGAACTATATACAACCTCGGTAATAATTTATCGTTAGTATGGACCTTACGTGAGATGGAGTGAGAAACACCTTTTAAACAGAGAGAGGTATATTAGGTCCGCCCTTTATATCGTCGAAAATGCATTAGTGGAAATAATAAATTCAACAGAAGAGGGGAAGGTCAACGTTGCCAAACTTATTGGTTTTATTTGACCTGTTGTCTTTTTAGCATTTGAACAATGTTCTAAGATAATCAAATTTGGACGAATTGATTAAAATGTCAGCTTACTGTTTTTTATTGGGAATATGCCACAATTTTACTTTACAATAAGTTTAATTTAACATTTTGATTTTCACTTCCGAAATCGTTTTATATACATAAAAGTTATTAATGTTTCGTATTTTTAGTACGATTTCTGAATCGGAAATCTAAACATCAAAATAAGCTTATTTTAAAATCACATTGTGCCTTATTCCCAATAAAAATAATAAACTGCATTATGACGCCACAATAAAAAGCTTCATACAACATTATTTGGCAACGTCGCGTCGTCAAAATAACGACACTTTGATTTTAATACTGTGGTAACGAGCAGAACAGAACTAGTTTGGTATGCCATGCGTATAGCATGGGTTCGTGGGTTGGTCTTTAATAAAGCATAATAAATAAATAGTATTAGTAATAAATAGTACTAGTAAAGCATTAGGAAGAAGTACGTGTATTATATTAAATTTAAACTGTCTTTTAATTAAAAATAAGATATTATTTGGTATTTTCCAAATAATATCTTTGAAACCATATTTTCGTTTAGATTTTTTGGAGGTAGTAGATGTGAAAATAAAAATTAGTTCTATAAAAATGAAACAAAAAAAGATAAAATTAGTATAAAAGTATAAAATTTTACATATTTAAAAAATGAAATCAAATAAAAAATAATTCCAACACTACTGTTTAAATTAAAAAAAATTCCAAACAATTCTAAAACAAATAAAATTCTTAGGTAATTAAATGTTCAAACAGACCACCAAATTGTAACGAACAGTAACCAAATCTATTATACAACGCATTTCTCATGGCGTTGAGTTCATCTGCCGATATGTTTTGGCTAAGTTGGATTATCTTTTAATTTAAAGTTCCTCCTAGTTGGTGGCTCGCTCAAACTCATGCCTGTAGAATTTCGTTTTTAGCATCCCCCAAAAATAAAAATCTAGAGGAGCTAAGTCGGGTGACCTATGGGGCCATTTCATTGTACCGTCTGTACTAATGACACGTTCAGCAAAAATTAACGCTAAATAGTCTCTAACGGCTTTTGCATTATGTGCAGGACAGCCGTCTTGCTGAAACCAAATTTCGTTGAAGTTAATTTGAAGACGTTGAAGTGTTGTCTGCACTTTATAACAATGGTAGTTGTTTCTTTTCAAAATATTCCTCACTGTTTTTGCATTAAAATCAACTTCATCGACAATTTGTTTACTTGAACATGGCGTCGCTTCAGCCAATGCACAAACTTGAATTTCTCTAATTTCTCGTTCTTGAGAAATTTTCTTTTCGCGAGGTTGATCTGATGGGCAGCATTTTTTACATCTGCCATTAGTACAACCAAACTTTTCAAATTGATGCATAATGGCCAATACAGTTTTTCTATAGGTATTGGCCTATTTTCAAAAGCCATAATAAATAAATTTATAGTGTCGTACTGAATTGCCCCCTAAGTACCCTTTTATTATTTATATTTGTAACCGTTCTTCTGTTGTATAAACAGTCGGCATATCAAATTTTAATATTCACACTTACGCGGTTACCTCCAAAAAGAAATACATAGCATATAGCGTTCGGCCTGTCTCGTATGCAGTTTACCATTGAAGATAACGGACGAATGGCGATGTTGCCAAAATTATCTTGTTTTATTTAAAATTAGGTTACAATTTCGTCAAATAAAAATGCGAATCTGTAAATTTCTCATAGATTTAAGAAATTTGTACCAGTATTTGTGTCAATTAGTGTTTCGTTTTTAATATCATCATCCAGTTTTGAATGGCAATATAACCGCGCCACTGATCGCCAATTTTTTGAATTAATTCAATGTTTTAATTCAAATATGTAATAAGGCAACCCTGCCGCTGTTTCTTACGTATAAGCTGGATCGGAAATAATCGTCTGCCTTTCACTAATGATCGTGTACTAGGAATGTGGAGGGAAGACCAAGGGGAAATATGATTGTTATCTTTGTCTATTTGCTGAAAATGTGATTTTATATCTGGGTTAGATATCCTGTTAAATTCTACTATACCGACCATAAACTTTTACCTACACCGTATATATTATGCATCTAAGTTATAAAATTAACAGTTACGCGAAATTTTTATTTCGATTATTGCGAATTTTCATATTAAATTACGGAAATCCGTTACTGATACCGGTTTCGTATTAAGATAAATAAACGGCAATTAACATTTTATCCCGTTTATAAGTTTCCAATATGGACGAGAAGGCGGTGAAGATTATGCTCACTAGTGTAGCCCTTCCACGATCAGGACCTAACTATTAATATTCATGTAACTGGGGTAAGCGAAGAATGTTAAAAGAATAATTTACGTTATAACTCTATCTAGTATCGTTATTATATAGCCACCTATAACTTAAAGTATTAACTAGTTGATAATTCAGATAATTTAATTCATTCATCAATTTAAAAATATCTTCAAAACTACCAAGAATGGATCATGGATCTTTTTATGATCCTATAACCAGTAGGAAAACATAGTCATAAAAACATTAAGTACTCATTCAATATAAGATTGAAATTAATCTAAAGAAAAACAAACACCAGTACAGTTGTAAGCAGAAAAAAAAAGGAAAAACCACACTGGTTTTTAATTTCATGACTTTTTGCTGTAACACAGCTTCTTAAGAAGAAAAATTTTACACTTTCCATCAAGTAAACTACCAATTTCATAAATAGTTTAAATCCAGTAATTTTAATAAAAAGGAGAACTATATTTCTCTTAATACACACTGACATTGTGAGTCTGCGCTGTGAGACTCCGCGCACAAAACAAAATACGTACGAAAACAAAAAGAGATGGCCCGAAAGAGGACTCTCGTCTTCTTCTTAGAGTGCCGTCTCTCTACGGAGGTTGGCAATCATATTGGCTATTTTTCTTTTTGAACTTGCTGCTCTAAACAAATCAATCGATCTGCATTGATACCAATCACGTACATTCTTCAACCATGAGCTCTGCCTTCGGCCAACAGATCTTGTTCCTTAAATCTTTCCCTGTATGATGAGTCTCAAAATTTCATATTTTGGTCCCCTCATCACGTGGCCTAGGTATTCCAGTTTTCTGATTTGTATAGTGGTGATTAGTTCTGTTTCTTTACCAATCCTCTCTAGTACTTCTTTATGTGTAATTCTATCAATCCATGATATTTTTAATACTCTGCGGTATAACCAGAGTTCGAAATATTCGTATAAATGCTGATCTGGCAATCTCTATTCGCCTGTTTATTTCTGCAGTATGATCATTGGTTTCATTGATCAAAGTTCCCAAGTACTGATATTTTTCTACTTGTTCGATCACGTTACCATTGATTGTCAATAGGTGATGTATATTTTGTGGTCTTTTTGTAATTAGCATGTACTTCGTTTTTTTAGCGTTTATAGTAATTCCCATCTCAGCACTATTCATACTTAAGCTTTCGATAAGATGTTGTAGATCTTCTATACTCGTTGCTATGATCACATTGTTGTCTGCATATCGTAAGTTGTTAATTTTCCGTTAACGGTAACTCCCGCTTTGATATTATTGATCGTGTTTTGGAAAATTTCTTCAGAATATAAGTTAAACAAAAGCGGCGATAAAACACATCCCTGTCTAACTCCTCTACAGATCTTCATTTCTTCTGTGTGTTGCCCATCAATTTGAACTATGACACTTTGGTTCCAATATAGGACTCTCAAAAGATCTTAATTTTCCAATCAGCTCCTACAGGCCAACCTTTAGCACAATAAGGTAAAATTTACAGTTGCTATTGGATAGTTCGATGGCGCCTTACAAGTGACCTGTGTATACCAGGGTGTTGGCGGGGAGCTTATACATAGTAAATCTGCTAAAGTCCCGAGTACTTATATATAATACAAAGATAAAAAGAATAGTTAAACAGTAAAATCAAAGATAAGCGTAAAGACAGGAAAATATTTTTAGATATGACTATAACAAAGTATTTTTATAGCAAGTTACATGTGATATACAAGACTAATATTCAGTAGGTTTGATTGTTGCTGAGTAAATCGGCTTTGTTATCCTTACAAAGAGTCCTGATTATATCCGAACGACTGCGGTATGCCGAGTGAGAACCGATTCGACAAATATGTCACAGATTAAAGTACCTAGAGTCAACAAAGAATATTAAAAAAGCATCAAAGATGATTGATTATTTATATTCGCGCAGGATACTCTGAAACCTACGTCGCAATTGAGAGAAACTCAAAAGAAACCAACCTTTCGTTGGGGAAAAAAATGTGAAGGGTTCTATGAAACTATTCTTTGCTGATGAACGAGCGCGCTGTCCTTAATATATCCTACTGCAGAATATTGCGCTCCTGTCTGGCTAAACAGTCATCACACAAACGTCATGGATACCCACTTAAACCAAACAATGAGGCACATAACGGGAACTATAAAGCCCACATCAACCCAATGGCTTCCAGTTTTAAGCAACATCGCTCCACCAGCAACAAGACGACTAGCCGCACTCAACACCCTAGTTCAAAAATGTCAACAAAACCCAGCACTATCGATAAATACAGACATCGCTGAGCTAGACCAAAGAGAGTTAAGACTGAATTCCAGACATCCACCTGCTAGAACTGCTACAAGATTGGTTGATTTCACTACTGAGGAGCACTGGATGGGCGAATGGAATCCAGATATCAGAAATACTAATCTCATAGAAAACCCTACAATTAAACCAGACGGCTTTTCTCTTCCTCGTCGTGAATGGTGAAACCTTAATAGAATACGAGTTGGTCATGGAGTTTGTAACAAGTCTCTGAACCAGTGGGGTATAAATGCCAGTCCGGGATGTGACATATGCAGCGCTGTTGAACAAACAATTTACCACATCGTCTTCGAGTGCCCAGCCACAAAGTTCGTTGGCAGTCTTCAAGAAATCCACCAACTCACTCCCAAAGCAAGAGATTGGCTTCGAGGCTGTAACCTTCGACTTAAAAACAAAAGGTTTTTAAAATTATATTAATTGCTTGAATGTTATTCATTTGATATATTATAGTATCTTGTTTATTCATAAATTTTAATTTAAAACTAGTTTATACTTATACGTCGTTTTGTTTTGTAATCTTATCGCATGTCAAGCAAAGTCTCATTTGTCTTTGTCAGTCTTAATTTTTGCTACATTTGACGACAACAGCGAGCTGAAACATATGATGTTGATAAGATAAAGATTTTATGTGTATTTAATTTCATATTCAGGAGATTAAAAATACTTATTTAACAAAATGTAAATAATTATTTTTTGATATCGGGTACAATAAATTAAGTACGTAACAACCAATGGAACAATAAATTATTTCTATGTAAATATCTTTCATATCCTGACCATTTCATAGTGTTGTGTGTTTGATAGTATCATAGAAATTGCATTTTTCTCCTCATAATTTTATAAATTTTTTATAAGCAATATCTACACACAACCAAAAACTTATATGGAATCGCCATGTATTTCAAACTAATATTTATTTGTTTTGAAAAAATTGTTGCGAAGAATAAAGGTTTTTATTGAAAATAAACAAACCAATAAAACAAGCAGATAACACTGCCCGGCACGATACAGATAATTTGTTTTAGCTGTAAATTGAAATAAATAATAATAAAATAAATAAACTAACTTTCGCTTTCAAAAAGGAAAATATTATGCTTTATGTGGGGTTAACGGATGTGCAAAGGAGAAAGATTATTGGTCTTGTGAAGCAATGAATGTCTCAGAGGGACATAGCTACAGTGGTAAGCGTAACACAGGGCGTTGTATCAAAAACCTATGATAGGTATCAGGAGTTAGGAACGCTTAAGAATAGACCAAGATAATGTTGCCAAAAAGTAACAACGTCTTGCCAGGATGGTTTTATTGTCCAAGTAGCTAAAAGAGACCCAGCAATTTCTCACCCGCAACTCCAGAAGCAGCCTTTGAATGGTACAGGTGTGTTTCAATTGAAACGATAAGAAGAAGACCTCGTGCCAAGGACTATACAGCATTAGACAGTTACGGATTCTCGAGTTAACCAGGCAGCACAAGATTGATCGCCTAAATTGGTGTCTTCAATACCAAAACTGGAACATTGGAAATTGACAAAATGTGCTATTTTCAGACGAAACCAGGATTTGTGTAAAATCATAATATGGCCGATGAATTCGTGTACTTAGAGAGCGAGAAAGAAAAATAAGAACGAAAACAGCCAGATCTGTTCACAGACCTAAAGAAGGAAGTGTTAGGGAAGTAATATGGTTGATGAAAAAACTCAACCAACTTTAATAGCTCGACGGTATGTTGATTTTGTTCTAGAACCTCTAATTAGACTCTGAAAAAGTGCAGTGGGAAAAAATTTAATTTGCATTCATAATAATGCACCTCCACATACCAGCAGAGTCACTACAAACTTCCTTGAAGCGGAAGATATCGCTATTCTGTAGTGACCTGACATTAAAAAAAGAATTAGACCTCGCTGGGATAATCCACAAAACACCGTACAGCTAGTACAAGTTGTTCTTGAAGAAAGGAAAAAACCTACCACAATAACATGTTTACAATTTGTTTAGGAGGATTCCCACGCGAATTGGAGCTTGCATAAGGCCTAGTGTTAGTATGACTGAACACTAAAAAAACATAAATAAATAAAAACAATTTAAACTTCATTCCTTGTAAGTACATTGAAATTTTGTATACTATCGACTTTAAAACAAATAATTTCAATTTTATTATTTAAGAATTTATTGAAAAAGAAGAACAAACAACTCCATATAGCAACATACAACATCCGCTCCATGGCAAGAGATGAAAAACTCTACGAACTAGAAGAAGAATTGGGGAACTTAAATTGCATGCATCGCGACATGGGACGCATTTAACGGAACTACCAAAAATGAAATAGACTATTTTCTCTCAAACAACAAAGGAATATTTGAAGACGTCACAACAATAAACAACGTAACAACGGGTAGTGACCAACGCATCGTACAGTTAGAGCAAAAATAAATATTAACATGAAAGAAGGGAGAAAAAGGATTTAAAAAAAAACAACGAGGATAGATGCCTTTAAACTAAGAACAAATGAAGAGCAATTCCGAGAGGTCTTAGCGGATAAGTACGAATCTGATCCTTCACATAATCAACATTAAATTGACGAGATTAATAAAATCATAAATAAAAACCTTCTCGCAGCAGGACTACAGGCCGCAAAGAAAACAAGGACTAAAGAAGACAAAATAAGCAATGAAACTAAACAGCTAATGACGGAAAGAAGACAACTACTAGCGCAAAACAATCGCTATACTCAAGAATACAGAGAACTTAATAAAACAATTAGAAAAGAACTAAAACGCGACATACAAAAATGGAACGAGAGCTTAATAGAGCGAGTCATTGAAAACAACAGAGGCTTAAAATGTCTAAGACCTGCACTGGGAGTTCAAAAAATCATCAAAATTAAAGACGCCAACAATAAGGAAGAGAAGGACAAATATAAAATAACAAATATTGTCGAAGACTTCTACACATCCTTGTACAGCTCGCAAGGCCAGTCTAATGAAACAACAAAGGAGAACGTCAAAAGAAAAGTAAAAAACGTGGGATTAGAAGTACTACCAAATATAAAGGATTCGAAATAGAAAAAGCTTTAAAAGAGCTAAAAAATAATAAAGCTCCTGGACACGACGGTATAATTGCCGAGCTCTTGAAAACAAGGAAGACATTAACAACCCCTGTACTAACAGAGCTATTTAATAGATGTCTCCATAATAGTAAGATCCCTAAAGACTGGAACGAGAATCTAGTAATACTCTCACACAAAAAAGGGGACAAATGTGATCTACAGAATTATAGACCTATATCGTTGCTCAGTCAAGTATACAAACTATTTATGAGAATTATTAACAACCGGTTAACCTACAAAATGGACAGAGAACACATGAGAACACATGAGAATTCACAATGAGAACATTGACAGAGAAGGCAAATGAATACCAATTAAGAGAGGAGTGAGACAAGGAGACGTAATATCGCCAAAGCTTTTCAACCTAGCCCTAGAAGACGTCTTCAAAACTACAAATTGGTCAACCTATGGCATTAACGTTAATGGCAACAAGTTAAACCACCTCAGATTCGCTGACGACATAGTGATTATAGCGAGCACATTCGAGGAACTGCAAATTATGATGGGGGAACTAGCAGCAAGCTCCCAATACGTCGGCCTAAAAATGAATATGAAAAAAACAAAAATAATGACAAACACAGATGACCCCAGACGTATAACTATAAATGGCAGTGAGATAGAACAAATCCAGGCCTAGAAATATATCTACCTAGGTCAAAACCTGAAACTTCACTAAAGAGACCCAAAGTGTGGAAATTACTAGAAGAGCAAGACTAGCATTGGCAGGATTTGGAAAACTTAGTTGGATACTTAAGAACCGCAAAATACCCCAATACTGGAGGAGCAAAGTGTTCAACCAATGCATCCTATCATGACATATGAATGTCAAACCTGGACCCTAACCAAGGCAAACATGAATAAACTAGCCACAACAGAAAGAACAATGTTAGGTATACGACTGTCAGATAAAAAGAGGAACGACTGGGTAAGATCCAAAACAAAAGTCGAGGACATAACAACAAAAATTGCCAAACTTAAATGGAGCTTCGCGGGCCACACTGCTAAACAAAAAGACCAATGTTGGAATACTACAATACAACATTGGAGACCTTACGAAAGTAAACGACCAAGAGGAAGACCACAGATGGGATGGGTTGATGACATTAAAATAATAGCCAGAACAAATTGGAAATATGGATAGAGACCGATGGAAGGAGTTGGGAGAGGCCTATGTCCAAACATGGACGACAGAAGGCTAAGAAGAAGAAGAATTTATGGGTTTCTTTAATTTTTATGTATTGGTGATTAAATTGCTTTAAAATAAATATTCTTTGACTTTGTAGGTTAGTTTTTTTAAATTCACTTAAAATAATGAGAAATATCAGATGATTCCATATAAGTTTGGTTGTGTGTATATTGTCCATATCTCTTCTATATTTATAAGAAGCATTTTTGAAAAAAATGCACCATTTATATATCTAGAAGTTCCCCTCTTTCTTTTTTCACTATAATCTTTACTGCTACTATATCATTAATGCTAAGGAAACAAATTGCTACCTAGTGCAATATGCAAATGATAACGCTATTCTGGTTCATGGTGCAACAGAAATATTGCAATCATTTTTTCTAAGCTCCATCACAAACAAATGTCAGCTCCTATTATTTAATCACAAAATAAAAGACACTTCACCTAATGTTACTATATCTAATATAATCATAAAACCAGAAAACTATATAAAATATTTCGGAATAATACAAATGATATTTAAAATTATACTAAACTATTAAACACAAAGTTATTAAACATGCTAGGCACTTAAGAGGGTTAACATACAAGAACCAATGCCTTTATATTAAAACGGCTGCAAACATACACATATATCTCCACACCAATATTGGACTATGGGAGTATCTTATTCAGTACATGCAGACAAACAACTCTATCCAGAGTTTTAACCTTGTCATTTACAATGCAAACATATGAAAAGGGATATAACCAGCGTTAACCATTGTAGAAACAATACAACATCATAGACAATAACATATGTATATTCTATCCATACATATAAGTATTCCATATATGTCTTCTAGTGACGGAATAGAGGTAAAAATATATTGCGGTGCAGTCCTTACAGTATAGATCCCCGCCTATACAGAAAAATGTAAGGGATGTGGGGTAATACTGCACTTTGATAGTACTGGAGGAATGTTGACTAAATCGTGAAGGACAAGATGCTAATAGAAAAAGTCTTCAGGCATCAAATGTCCGAAAATCTTTTCAGGCCTTAATATTGAAAAGACCTTCACCAAACCAACAAAAAATATACTGAAATGATGGCAATTCCACAGGTAAAATTTTTTGGAAGCAAACAGAGCTTCCAATGAAGACAAAACCAAGTTCAGGTTGGTTACTAAGGATCATATAGCAAATGAGGAACAGTAAACAGCGTTTGGAAGTCATATCTTTGAATGTGTTAACAGCTTCACATACCTTGGGTCGCTAGTGACTACCAACAAAACAAGCAAAGATATTAAAAGATGAATAAACCTTACAAATCGAAGCCACAAACGACCAATGCCAGTGGCCCAAAAGATATAATTTTGAATTATATCAACTCTTTAATGAACCAGATGTCATAACGTTCATTAAAACACAGTGACTTAGATGGGCTGGACACAATACAAATGCCAGACAATATAATTGCTCAGAAGCTAACAACATGAATACCTATAGGAAGAAGAATCAGAGGCAGACCGCAAATAAGGTGGTTAGATGGAGTTGAGACCGAATTAGGGATAATAAAATTCAGATGATGGCAACACGTCACCAGAAACTCAACAGAATGGCGACGCATTTTAGAGCAGGCTAGGATCCACAGAGGATTGTTGAACCAAAGATGATGATGAAACACCATTACAGGTTGAAAAATCAGGAGAAGGACTTAGAATGTTGAAAGTCTTACAGGTAAGAGTATAGAGTTGGTATATGTGCTTAAAAGAAGAAAAGTACATATTGCTTACATTTAACAGATGAGATGGAATGGACAAGGGGCAAAAGAACTAGGTGAAGGATATAAATTTGGTATATAGGGAAAATTAACATTAGGAATAGAGTTGCTACAATTGCTGATGGAGAAATGAAAGATAACACAGTAGAAGTTATAAGAACAAATGTTAGAATAATGATAGTGAATTTTGTACTTGATAAAGAAGTGTTGAATGTTGTGTGTGTGTATACTCCACAAATTGTCTGGATGAGAATGAAAGAAAACTTTATTATTTATAAAATCATTTAAGAGACAAAGTGAGTCATATTCCATCAGGTGAGAGAGGACATGAAGCAATCCATGAAAAACTACACTTTAGAACTAGAAATGAAGCTCAATATGATATGCTGGAATTAGTAACAGCATTAGATATGGTATTAGATTGCTATTACATTGCTAAGGATTGCAAGGTAATAAGACTGTGTGCCAACAACAAAGTTGCTTGTGTTGGATAAACAAGTAAAAAAGCAAAACTAAACCAAAATATAGGAGAGGACCACAAAAAAATCAAGTGGTGCATGTTAAAAGATGAGAACAAAGGTTTATTCGGGACAAAAAAAATAGAAAAAATGTATTGAAGTAGAACAAAAACAGATTATTTTAAATGTTCATTTAAAGATGGAGTTACACAGGCATCTAGGATCGGCATCACACAATAATGGGAAAATAGATGGATGTGCATGCAGTAGAATTAGGATTAAATGGATGAAGAGGAAGGAAGCGAGTGGTGTGTTGTGTGACAGAAAAATTCCTATTAGTACAAGATCCCACTACAGGATCACTACGTTCATAACATAGTTCATCAAATTCACATTTTTACATACATTTTAAATTAGAATACATTGATAATAGGTTGCCAGTAAAAAAGTGGCAGCAAATATTTTAAATTCAAATAATAGTAATTAGTTTTTGACAAATATTTTATTTTGTTCGTTTATTTTTTAAATAAAATATGCTGCACATGAAGTATATGCATTATATTAAAACTAATTTTTTTCTTAATATGATGATATAAAGTTGCCTAAGGACAAAAAGATAAAGTAAAATAGAGTAAGGGCGCAATGACACTGGTTTGACAAGCAATACTGTGTATATTATTATATATTTATCAATGCATGCTTTAAAAACTCAAACTTCAAACCAGTAGCGTTGCGCGCTTGCTGTCTTATTTTATCATACCTCGAGTGTTTAGCACATGAAGACCCCAATTTTCGACCATTTTTTCTCAGGAAAACATATCATCATATTAAGAAAAAAATTAGCTTTAATTTAATAAAAAAACATGCGTATACGTCATGAGCAGCATATTTTATTTAAAAAATAAATGAATGAAATAAAATTTTTGTCAAAAATGAATTACTATTAATAATTGAATTAAAAATATTTGCGGCAACTTTTTCACTGGCTACCTATTATCAATGTATTCTACTAATCTACAAATGTGAGTTTGATTAACTATGTTATGAACGTAGTGATCTTGCAGTGGGATCTAACGCACTATGAAATTGAAGAAAAAATTCTATAAAATGCCATAAGATCAGCTATGATGTATGGGAGTGAATGTGGGGCAGCTAAAGAAAGAGGAATAACGAATTTATGTAATGGAAATGAGAATTCTTTAATGTATGAGTGGAATGACAAAAAAAGGATAAAATTAAGAACACAAATATTAGGAGAAGTCTAGTAATGGCACTAATTGATGCCAAAATGGGAGAGTGTAGGTTAATAGGGATGTTCAACATAAAGACATTAATTACTCAATAGGAAGAATTGCTGATTTGCAAGATTCTGGGAGCAGCAGGAGAGGAAGACCAGGGGAGATTCTTAGGCTTAGCATTACATGTCAGAAATAGGGATTGATAACACATAGCAATAATGGGATAAATAAAAAGAATGATGATGATGATGACATTATAATATTATGTAAATTACATTTGTAATTATGGACCAAATGATTCTCTTTGATAGTCATTTAGGTTCATCAATTAAATATATTTTCTTTTAAAATTTTTAAGTTTCTTACAAAAAAGAAACTTAAGTGTACATTATTCCAAACGAGTATTGAAAACAAAAAAAATAATATCAAAACACAGGTAATAATGTAACCATACATCGTTTTCGGAATTTGTAGTAATGGTTTTTTTTATCTACACTCTGACTTTTTAAGCCTACCCACTCTTCTGGTAGCGATGAAATTGATAGCCATTATATGTTTCATATTTCACCATAGGCGATAGGCACAAACAGAAAGTAATAACAGAATATGCATAGAAGAAAAAGAGTTTTTAAACGATTTTTAAAAAGGATATCAATGGTGTCTTCCAAATCTTCTAAATCCCACTCTATGCTTCTCAAGGAGTTTTTTAATTCTGTGTTGGTCCATTCAACTTCATCCTTTGTACAACAGATACCATCTTCTTGTAGCTCACTCCATCGAAGAAACAAACCTCGTGTTTTGTTTAAGGCTTTAAAAACCTCGCTTTAAAATAAAAAGTAATTATTAGTAATTCACAATGTATTTACTGTGTATATTATGGAATAATAAACCAGGCTTAGGCCAAACAATGTGTTCCACAAGATTTAGTTAAAACTAATAAAAATTAGCACTATATTAGTCATCAGCACTTCTTATCTTATTATTCAATTAATAGTTTATCTTATTATTGACATTCCATGTTGATTCATAATAATTTTTTGCAATATTTATATTCAAAGTTTTGTACAGCAAGCTCACCATGCTTTTATATATGATTTTCTATGTTTTTTATTTATACAGTGAAGGAACAGCAGTTTTCATAAAGATTTTTGCTTAGTTCTGATGATTAGTATTTATAATTTGTAAATTAGAAGGTGAACTATATTCACATATATCAGTTTTATTGCATTTTCAATGCAATGTACCTAAACTGTAAGGCTGGTTTCAAAAACCTATTGCTTTTCAATTGTAACTTCATTCCTAGTATGGTATTCACCTGAGATTTTTATCGAACCTCCAATTACTTTCTATTCTAAGCTAACTAGGGTGTTATTTACTATCGTTAATGGGACTTAATATCAAAATTAAAGTTTAAAATATGTTTATTTGATGTTTCGATTTCCACTTCAGAAAATGTTCTTTTGAATTTGTATTTTGAGAAAGATTTCGGAAGTGGAACTGGAAAAATTTAATTAATAAATAAAATAGCTTCAGAACAATATTAAGTAGACTAAATTATTTAGATACAGTTCTGTTTCTGTTTGTTTGTTGTTGTTATTGTATATAATTATAAGGATTTGTGTGTTTTTTTTACTATTCATTACCCTATTATTGTATATCAAATCCTTCGATTTTTATCCATATTATGAGTTCTGAAAATGTACTTATCTTTTATTGATTATGGAGTAACATTTTTTATAAAATATTCTACTGCTATTATTAGCAGATTAAAACTTTCTTGACTGGTTCCTCCATCAAAACTAATATGAATTAAAATATGAACTTCTAAATTAGCCAGTATAGCTGGCCTTTGGCAGTGTATGTACAGAACGCTTGGCTGAAAACTATTTAAGACTGGGATGTAGTAGTTTGGCCTAAAATCTAGTTTGGTTTGGAACATCTACAAAGCAAATGTACAAAAATAAAAAATGAATCTTTACCTATACACTCCTCATGCATTAATTTGCTTTTGCAAAACAAATGTGGTTCAAACTTTATTTACAACTATAAAATGAGCATGCAGCGGTTCTTTTTGCTTACTCTTTAACGACAAAAAAAGGATCCTCTAACGTCATATCAAATTAATGAAGACAGCAAAAGCAAGTTTGCCACTTGCAACGAAATATGTAGGTACAAAACATGTGAGAAAATTAAGAAAAACACATTGGTTTGATCCTCAATTCATTTGCAGTAAACTTAAATATGTTAGCAATCAAATAAAACATTGTTCACAAATCAGATTGTTTTCGGAAATTTGACGTACTAATTGACTTATGACAAATGACAAACATAATATTTGATTAGTACTCTGAATACGTCAACAGGGTGCGTCTTTTGCTGTGACGTCACAATTTCATTGGAAAAGGGAATAGGAAACCCTGAACAGTGTAAGTCACTTATCCTCTTTTATATTCTCGGCCCTTACGGCCCGGGCATGAATCTATAATTTAGGTAACTACGCAGTTACAGTCTTTAGACCCTAATTTTTAAAGCATTTATACCCTTACCATGCGCAAGTGATGCAACATTTTAGCGGCTCTTTTTAAATTACCTATATAATCAGTGTTGATTAATGACTTATAACAGAGCAGATTACGATTTTCCTATCCTACAGGGTGAGTGATGAGGAACTGTACATCCTCCTACCTCGTATGGATCCCTTCTGGGGATTAACAAATGACCATTAAAAAGAGTTTGCTCCCATTTTTTTTAATAATATACGGGATGAGTTGAGAATTTCTATTCATCATAACTTTTGAACGGTAAGTTCGGTGTGTCTCATATTTTGATCAAAGTTTCACTACTACCACCTAATCAACTGATTTATTCAAACTGTAAAAAAATCAAATCCGGATATTTAACAAACAAACCGAATTTGATGTAGGGTGAAAAAAATCAAGTCCGATTTATGAGTCCCCAAGACTATCACATATATTGATTCGCTTCGGTTCGAAAGTCCTGATGATACAAAAAGAACATTAAGTGTTGGAATAAGATAAATGAAAGAATAATAACGTTAGAACTTGAGAAAAACGACAGAAAAGTTGTTATTGTTGAAAAATACGCACCAAACGATGACTCAGATGTAATAACGGAAGACGAATTTTATGAAAAACTGATACAAGTTCTACTAAACATAATTATCAGAAAATGAAAGCTAATTTTAGGAAATCTTAATGTACAGGAATGGGAAATGCCAACAACAGTGGAGTTATTGGAAAATATGGAGAAAATACTAAAAATGATACTGGTCAAATATAGATTTATGTGCAAGTCTTTCCTTAAAAATTATAAACGGTTTATTTCCCATGTTTCCCGGCCAATGAAAACTATGTGTTATTCATATTTCGACGAGCTACCACAGATTAAAAAAAAGAGGATTCTAGCGGCAATGGAAGCCGAGATAATGTAAATTTTTCCAACGTGTTTTAATTTAAAGTTCCGATCACGAAAAAAAAAACGGAGCTGAAACAGTTATCCCCTCCACTTTCCTATGTCGATCTTTCGAAAGTACCTTCGTTTCGAAGGGCTTTAAGTTTCGAAAAATTGGATAAATTTTATAGCTATAAGTTTCAATATAAAGTTTAGATTTTCATTTAAAATTTGTGCAAATTTTACTTCTAAATATTTATAAACAATGGAGATATGATTTTTTTAAAAATAGTCCCTAACTTCGTTCCTATTGGTCATAGAAGGTTTTTTTTTAATGTGAGTTTTTTTACCAGCTATCAAATGGTTGTACGTACAAGTCTGTAGCTTGAGAAATATAGAACTTATTACGATTGTTTATAAGTAAAAAACATAACCCTTTTTCAAACGTTTATTTTGTAAATAATTTCGATGAAAACGCAATATCCATTTAACTTCTGAGATAGTTAGTCTTAATGAAATTTGCTAAATGTGTCTAGCATCAATAATAGAGCAAGTTCAATAGTTTAAATATTTAGCCTCAGAGATAAATAAATTAAATAACTTTTAAACTATTTGACCGATCGGGGGAAAATTTCGCACAAACTTAAAAAACGGTAAAAGGGGTAATTTAATAAATTTGAAAGATGTTTAAATGTATTAATAACATTTCATTTTGTTAATGAAAAAATTAATAAAATTTATAAATTAGTGCAAAAAACTGCTTTTTTGCAAATATCTCTGTAAATTATTTATGAATTTTAATTTAAAAAACGGGAAAATAAAGATATTCTTGATATAAAAAAATAATATAAATATTTTTGATGTAAAATATAAGGGAACAAACTTATAGACAAAAAATCAAATTGTGACCATAAATTATTGTTTAAAAAAATGCAAGGTAAAAATACGAGTACTTTTTCATCTATTCGTCATCTAGTAAGCCCACGTATGTCTTAAAAGATTGAGATATCTGCGAACAATTTTTCGACCTTTTTTTAACCAGACTGAGCTAAATATCCTGGATATATTAGAGACATTACTAATGAGCAAATGTTGCGAAGAACCGACAAGCAACAAGCAGTAAAGTTTATATTGAAGAAGAAAAAGCTAGAATACCTTCGTCATCTGATGAGACATAACAAATATCGTTTCCACAAATTTGCAACCCTCTGAAAGTTTGTCTCTCGTCGCAATAAACCATCAATTCAAACTTAATGGAAGCAAGAATGGAAATCCCACCAATATATCCAGTAGCGGAAAAATTAATTGATTTATGTTGTAATTTACTAAATAAAATGATTATTTACAAGTCAAACATCATTAGAATTTTAATATCTTAATTATTGGTTTAGACAGAGAAGCGTCGGGTTTGAATTACTTATACAAGGTGTTTCTATACTCGACCGACAACAATTAAGTCAAGAGAACTTTTACTAATTGATGGTTTTTTATGTAGAAACATCAGCTCTTAAATAGTTTAGTTACACTAAACACCCCTACAGTAGGACACCGCACCTGTACAGACAGAGTGCCAAAAATATACAAAGAAAACGTACCCCTCAGAACAATTTGCAGCGACATGGGTTCTAGTGTGTAACAACACCATGATAAAAGATTCACAGCACTTTTGCAAAAACTAGCAGAAATAGATTCCAATCTTAACAATCAGCGGCGCCCCCAGGGTGGGGGAGGGGTTGGGGGTTAAAACCCTTTATTCCGTCACTGTTACTCACACATAAAATTTCGGTGCCCAACCAAAACCCCCCACCCCAGAGGCAAATTCTAGGTGCGCTACTGTTAACAATTGATATTACCAGCCTTTTCACAAACGCGCCTTTGAAAAAAACTTTAAAAGTAATAAAAACCAAACTAAAGAGGGATAATTCATTGACAACAAAAGCCAAACTAAATGTATGAGCTATAATGGAGCATGGAGCTATTAACACTACGCATAGACTACACATATTTTCAACTAGACAATGATTTTAATAAACATGATTTTAAATTCGCCATGGAACTTCATTATTTCCGTTATTAGTAGATATGTTCATAAAGGAATTCGAGCAAAACCTTGTGTAGAGACATGACCAAAAACTGACAGTATGGCGGAGATTATATAGATTATATGTTCTTCATTTGGCCTCATTGACCCGAAGAACTGAATAAATTTTTGATGGACATCAAGAGTAAAGAAGAATGAATCAAATTATACATAGATAGATAGTTTATTGGTAAGAATAATACAAAAGTACTTATAGCCCAGGGAAAAAAGCTTTTTTTCGTGACACTCGTTCGGTTAGGCAAACGACAGTTGTTTTGAGTAGTATAGACCTTAGTAACAAGAACCTTTATGTTTCCTGCAGTCGAATTTTTGGACTTAACCCATTAGCGCCTAGCGTGATCGTATGATAACACATAACAATACTCAAGATTTTATTTTTTTTGCCAACACTGTGATAATTTTAACCTCGGCTCAAAGCCAATGCGTTGCTTATGCTTAGCTTAAAATAATAAAGTGCGAGATGCATTGAATTGATTTCAGAAGTATTATTTGTAGTGGTGAATTTGCTGGTTAGCATTATGAAAAATGACAAATCCGTACATCCGATTTGTGTAAGTATTGGATCTATATAAAAAACTTTTTAAAAATTGGTTTGTGGTGTAATAGGTTATACAAATAAGTTAAACTTTATCTTAAAATAATTTACACTTCGAAATAGTACCTTAGTATATCATAATTACACATTTATTAGGGATGTGATCATATGAACACGCTAGGCATGAATGTGGGCAGTGGGTATTATTTTTTTTTTGTCTGGTAATCTTATAATATCAACCTATTTTTATTGTTTTAGTGGTACTACTTTGGAATAAGCGTTAGCTATGGTTGAAAACGACGATGATAAGATTTAAATGAAATATTTATAGAGCCTCCAGATCCAAATGTACTAACTGACGAGGACTCTGGTGATGAGGAAAGAGCACTAGTTGATAACCTAACCGGTAGACAATTACGTGCAGGTGCAGAGGTTGTGATGAATTTATATAATGAGACTCAGGATCAGTTAGAATATGAGGGTGATGAACAGCAAATAAATGACTCGGTTTATGAAGTAGTTGAACCCATAGAGAATTCTATCAAAAAATATCTGCCAAGAAAGCTTATCTAGAGACTGAATGGATAGCAAGTGATATAGTACCACCCTTGTTTGATTTTCCTTCTCCTTCTTATACAAAATACAAACATTTAAGTCCATATGATATATTTCGCTTGATTATAGATCACAACGTTTTGCGACTTTTTTGTGAAGAAAGTAATAAGTATGCTGCTTCAAAAAATTGTTCAGATTTCAACGTGATTCCTCAATAGATTCTCATTTTCTCAGCCATACTAATTTTGTCTGGTTACAATACAGTACCTTCAAAGAGGAACTATTGGGACTCATAAGGGGATCTGCGCAATGAATTTGTTTACAGTTCTATGAGAAGGGATCGTTTTATTGCAATTTCACGATATTTACACCTTGCAGATAATAATTGTCCGTCAACAGTGGATAAAAGGTGAAAACTAAAACCATTGGTAAATATATCACAAAATAAATTTGCAGAACTGTATGAGCCCGAACAACATATCAGTTTTGATAAGTCAATGATAGAATATTTTGGTAAGCATGGTTGCAAACAGTGAATTCGAAATAAACCTAGATTTGGGTATAAAGTATGGAGTCTAAATACTTCTGATGGCTATCTTATCAATTTTGATGTTTACCAAAGTAAAAACCCTCATAGCAATAATGACTATGAAAATAAATTTGGAAAGTGTGCTGCACCCTTGGTACAAATGCTTGACACTTTTCCAAATCAATTTAGAAGTTTACCTATGCATATTTATTTCGATAATTTATTTACTGGTATGGTGTTGTTAGAAGAACTTTAGGACAGAGGATACCACGCAACAGGAACTATCCGTGAAAATAGGATTCCAAAAACCTGTAACATAAAAAGCAATAAACTAATGAAAAAGTTGTGGCCGCTGCATCTACTGAGTATGGTGTTCAACCAATTACATATGTTCAGCGTTATTCTCGAGAACAGAAAAAAAATATCCAGTCATGCGTCCATCACTATTTACTTACTACAACAAGCATATGGGCGGTACAGATAAAATGGACTAAAATATTTCATGTTATCGAATATCTATTCGTGGTAAAAAGTGGTGGTGATCAATATTTATATGGTTTTTGGATGCATGCATTCATAACGCCTTGTTGTTAAAAAGAAAATCTGGTTGTGATATGCCTCAACTGGATTTTAGAAGAAACATCGTTCAGGTTATTTTTCAGAAATATGGTGTTGCTTCCAGAGGTGCTGGTCGTCCGCGTGGTTTCAAATCTGAACTAGATAGCAAAGTTTGCAGAGAGATAAGACTTAATGGAAGAAATCATTTGGTGGAGCTTTGTAACAGAAGACTGTGCTGTGGATTGGACTACAAAAAAAAAACTGCTCGAACACAATGTGGAAAGTGTAATGTCGGACTCTGTATCGATTCTTTCGAAACTTTTCATAAAATGTAATCAAAAATAAATTTTTATCAGAAAGAGTATTTTTGTACCTCATATACGCCTAGCGTGATCATTTGAATACGCCCCTTTCAAAAAATAAAGAAATTTATACAAAGTTTATATAAATATACATATAACTTTAAAATAAACGTGATTTTATACAAAATTTTAACAAAAAATAATTCATGCGCTAATGGAATAATTAGTTATTAATAAATTAAAGTCAAAAAACAATTCTATCAATTCTATCAGCAAAAAGTGAGGCATTTGAAACAAATTTGAGAGTAAAAAACTTATAAGTCCTATAAAAACCTTCAAAATGGCGTTTTTTAAATATTCTTATTCTTATGTTTTGCTTAGAAAGTTGCAAAATAAGTAAAAAATTTCGTTTTTTTATAAATGTTAATACCTTTTTTAAAATAAACTAACAATCGTCATATTACAAGAAATGTTGGTTCTTATAGTGTTTAAATTATGATAAAAATTTCAAAGCGATCGATCAAATTGGTTAAAAGTTATTTAATTTGTTTATCCCAAATTAAACTTTTTTAAAAGTCAAATAAAAGTCAGAAAATGATGAAGTTACAGTAATTCTAAATATAGTTTATGAACGAAGAAGACTTATTTTATCAACAATATTAAAAAAAATAAAGTAAAAGAATTTTAAATATTGAATTCAATATTTTAAATATTCAATTAGAATATCTTTTTAGCCATTGCCCGCAAGAAAATTATTTTTTCATATTTAGAAAGTCTGCCTTTTTTTACAGATTTTAAAGAAAAAAAGTTAACCTACAACAATTTGGGACGAAGTTAGTCCTTTTTTTTAAATTGATAGCAGCTTTGGTTATAACAACTAAGAGACCTTATTAGGGTCATCTAAAAGAACATGGTTTAAATTTTTAATGTGCAAAATTGGAAAAAGATTGCATTTTAATGGAATCGTTCACAAAGCTTCAAAAATGTGCTCCTCAAAATCAGCCGGCTTTGAAGATCTTGGGTACATTACGAATATGTATTATTTAAATAATTAAGTTGTTAATTTAATTTAATTAAATTTGAGGTAATTTTTATTATAAAACGTAAATATTTATGACTAATATATACTTCTTCAATAAACTTCGTAAATAATATATTAATAGACTTTATGAAAAAATCAAATTATTTTAGTCAAATATTTCTACACAGAGCTTTAAAAATAAAAATCTAAAATAAAAATTTGAGATTTTTAACCTTATTTATTAAATATTTATTTATATATCACCTATTATTAATTATTTATTAACACTTTTTAAACAAGTTATTAAAAATTGTTTTTTTGCTCCAAAATTAATATTTTTTAAATATTTTGAGTTTTTCGAAGACGAAAGATATTCTTGTGTATTTCATCGTAAAATACTTACTTTAAACGTAAAATACAAATAAGCAATTAAAAATGTCGAAAAAAGTCGATTTTAACGTTTTGAGGCCTTTTTTCCATAGGTTGGACATCGAATTTAAAAAACAAAAAATGAAGTGAAAGTTGATAAATTAGTTTCAAAAAGTCCATTTTGATTTTATATGGTATAAGTCAGTTTAAAATATCCATAAACAAATTGATATATCGTTGCGTTTCGGGATATATAAACTTGACAAATATCTAACAATTTTTCAACAAATAAAAAATTTCATTTGTATTTGAACAATTTATTATTTTGTTTATATTAAGCAGGTTCCCGTGGAAGAACTGAAAGAAATCAGGAATGAAAATAAGGAATATACAGAAGAGATGATAGCGCTGAAAAAAGAAAATATAAAGATAAATCAAGAATTGGAAGAAACAAAAAACAAATTAACCCAGGTTGAAAACAAAGTAGAAAGAATTGAAAAACAGATGAAAAGAAATAAAATAGTAATTACGGGTCTACCAATAAACGCAACAGATGAAACACTCTTAAAAAATAACGTAAAAGATTTTATACAAAAGCACCTAAAAGAGGATGTTGAAATAGAATCTGCAATGAAGTTAAAGAACAATATATGTCTGGTACAAATGAAGGATTATGGCGAAAAAATGTAATGAAAGAAAAAAGCAAACTCAGATTTCTTACTGGAGAAAAGATCTTCATCAACGATGACATGACCGAAAAAGAAAGACACATGAGGAAGGAAATCGTAAATAAAAGCAAGGAATTAAGAGCTGAAGGTAGAAATGTAAAGATAGGGTACAGAAAACTAACTGTGGATGGTATAAATTGGGTATGGGCCGGAAATGGTACTTTCAAACGAGAAAAATCTAGAAATATGGACCCAAAAAACGGCATATAGTAGTGGAAAAAGGAAAAGATGGCCCATTATGCCAACGGACCCTAGCGATGAACAGGAAAATGAGTTTGAACTAAAAAATAAGAATATGTACCTAAATATTGCGACATGGAATGTGGGAGGAGTATACGAGGAGGGAGCATTAATTAACCTAATAGAAGAACTAAAAAAATATAAAATACACATCTTAGCAATACAGGAAATACATTTAACTGGAAACAACGTCGAAAAGATTGGCCCATACACGTTTTATACAAGTGGAGGCAATAATAGGAATTTTGGAGTGGGTTTTCTGGTACATGAAGACGTGAAGCAGGTAAAACGATTCGTAGTAAAATCTGACAGAATGTGTGCAATTAGAATTAAAGGAAAACAGAACATGATATCGTTGATAAATATACATGCTCCAACAGAAGAAAAAGAAGTGAAAGATGAATTCTATGAAGAATTAGAGTCATTGTGTGAGGAAATGCCCAGACAAGACACTAAAATTATTATAGGCGACGCCAATGCAAAGGTCGGAAGAGAAGATATATATAAAAACATAACAGGGGGTGAAAGTAAACATTTGAATACAAATGATAATGGACAGAGATTAATCACATTCGCAATTGAAAACAGGATGAAGATAATGATTACCCATTTTAGGAGAAAAAATATATATAAAGGAACGTGGAAAATTCCTGGGTCAAATGGAACTAATCAAATAGACCACATCTTAATACAAGAGAAGTTTGCGAATTTAATAACAAATGTGAAAACGTGCAGAGGGGCTGACGTAGACTCAGATCATTTTTTGGTTAGAATTAATATGAGAGAAGCAATAATTAAAAAGCATAAACGGAAAAAGAAAGTGCAACGTAAATTTAACTTTGAAAAACTGCGAAAATTTGAGGTAAAGCAGGACTATCAAAAGGATAGTGGAGGCAATAATAGGAATTTTGGAGTGGGTTTTCTGGTACATGAAGACGTGAAGCAGGTAAAACGATTCGTAGTAAAATCTGACAGAATGTGTGCAATTAGAATTAAAGGAAAACAGAACATGATATCGTTGATAAATATACATGCTCCAACAGAAGAAAAAGAAGTGAAAGATGAATTTTATGAAGAATTAGAGTCATTGTGTGAGGAAATGCCCAGACAAGACACTAAAATTATTATAGGCGACGCCAATGCAAAGGTCGGAAGAGAAGATATATATAAAAACATAACAGGGGGTGAAAGTAAACATTTGAATACAAATGATAATGGACAGAGATTAATCACATTCGCAATTGAAAACAGGATGAAGATAATGATTACCCATTTTAGGAGAAAAAATATATATAAAGGAACGTGGAAAATTCCTGGGTCAAATGGAACTAATCAAATAGACCACATCTTAATACAAGAGAAGTTTGCGAATTTAATAACAAATGTGAAAACGTGCAGAGGGGCTGACGTAGACTCAGATCATTTTTTGGTTAGAATTAATATGAGAGAAGCAATAATTAAAAAGCATAAACGGAAAAAGAAAGTGCAACGTAAATTTAACTTTGAAAAACTGCGAAAATTTGAGGTAAAGCAGGACTATCAAAAGGATATACAAGAAACCTACGCCAAACAAGATAGTGTGAGTAACTGTGAGTAACATACAACAAAAGTTCTTGAAAATGACAAACACTATAAAGGAAGCTACTTCGAAGAACATACCAAGAGCAAAAAGATTTAGAAAAAACCACTGGTTCAATGACGAATGCAGAACAGAGTTAAAAAAAAGATCAGATTTGAGATTAAAAAGTTTACGTTCGCAAAAACAAGACGACCTAGAAAGGTATGCCGTACAACGAAAAAAAGTAAAGAGAATCCTAAGGGGGCGGAAACGAAAGTATATGGAGAATAAAATTAAGTGCATTGAAGAAAATTACAAGAAAAATGAAATAAAATATTTTTATAAAGAAGTAAAATACATTAAAACTGGGTACCAGGGAAGAACGATGAATGTAAAAGATAAGCAAGGAAACCTGATAGTGGATGAAGACCAAATATGTGAAAGGTGGAAAGAATATTTCGAAGAGATACTAAATGACGAAGTGACTACTGAAGAAAATTGTTATGTTCCTAGACCTCAAATAGTAATAGAAGAAATACCAAAGCCCACAAGAGAAGAAATTGAAGAAATAATAAAAGATATGAAAAACCAAAAAAGTCCCGGGGAGAGCGGCATTGTGACAGAGAACATAAAATATGGAGGAGAGGTCTTAATAAACAAACTTGGTGAGCTAATACTAGAAGTATGGGATGCCGAAGAAATGCCTCAAGAATGGAATAAGTCGATTATAATTCCTATACACAAAAAGGGAGATAGAACTGAATGCACAAACTATAGAGGAATATCCTTATTAGAAGTAATGTATAAAGTACTCGCCATACTAATTAAAAAACGATTAGAAATATATATAGAGAAGAATCTAGGAGAATACCAGGGAGGATTTCGGAAAGGAAGATCAACAACCGATCAACCTGATTAATTGCTATGAATACAACATTTCAGCACAAGTACTTTTCATTGATTACAAAGCTGCCTACGATACAATAAACAGAAACAAGTTAATAGAAACACTAAAAGAATTCCAGTGCAGAGCAATTCAAGTGCCAATAAAAATAATAAGATTGGTTAAAATGACAATTAGACAAACCATTTGTGCTTTGAGATGCAACGGTACAGTCTCAGAAGAATTTGAAGTGAAAAAAGGTGTTCGCCAAGGAGACCCGTTGTCTACATTGCTATTCAATATAGTTCTAGAAAAAATTGTAAGGATTAGTGGGATAAATAGGTCCGGTACTATTTTATACAAGGAGCACCAATGCTTAGCATACGCTGATGATGTGGTTCTCATTGCAAGAAATGGAAAAGAACTATCAAATATAACAAAAAGATTGATTTGGGAAAGCTCTAAAATGGGACTGAAAGTTAATATTAATAAATCGAAGTACATGGAGATCTCGAGCAAAAAAGGAATAAGCACTAGGGGATCCTTTAAATTGGAGGTGGAGAATGGATCAGTTGTAGAATTCGAGAAGGTGGATGAATATATGTACTTAGGTACTCTTATTGATCAGACATGTAAAGAAGAAACTGAAATCAACCTGAGACTGACCAAGAGCAACAGGTGTGCTGGAGCCATGAGCAAAATAATTAAGGCCAAAGATATATCTCGTAATACAAAAATAAGAGTATACAAAACTATAATTAGACCCACAATGCTATACGCTGCCGAGACATGGACTATGAACAAAACCGTACAGAACACATTGGAAGCATGGGAAAGAAAGATACTTCGCAGAATATTTGGTGGAAAAGTAGTAGAGGGAGAATGGAGAAGACGAACTAATGCAGAAGTGTATCAGTTGTATGCTAACCCTACAATAACAAATGTGGTAAATAAACGTAGACTAGAATGGCTCGGCCATATAGAAAGAATGCAAGGTAATAGACTAGTCAAGAATATTGCTTGGAGAGTACCCGAGGGCAAAAAAAAAGAGAGGAAGACCAAGAAAGAAATGGAGAGATGCAGTGATGGAAGATGTCAGAGAGATGGGAATCAGAGATTGGAAGCTGTTAGCTAAAAATAGAAAACGATGGAAATTATCCATCCAGCAATGGGCCTAAAAGGCCTGTTAACGCTGTACATACATAGGTTCCCGTGGTAAACTTTGGGTAAACTTTTTACTGTAATATTGACGCATTATATTCTTTCGATTAAAATAAGGCTAAAACTACTGTCACTTCTTCTTTTTTGTACGGTGGGTTGCAAAAATGTTAATCTTTGAAAAAACGCCGAAGTAGATTTCGATGTTGCTGCCGAACCAGATTTTAAAGTTTTAATTTTTTTCATATCTTTCACATATCTTTCACGTATCTTCCATTTCTTCTGCAGTGTTGATCCTGAAATAGAAATGATAATAATTGTTATTCTATTGCAGGCATCTGTCAAGTGGTTGTTCGTTAGCTTAATTGCAGTATGGTTATAAAATTGGAATGTCTACATTATCGGGTGCAATTCAAAAAGTGTGTAAGTGTGTTGTCATGAATGCACCGAGTAAAAAGAAATGGATACAAATAGCTGCAGAATTTGAGCAAAAAGCTTATTTTCCTAACTGCATCGGTGCATTGGGCGGAAAGCACATTCGATTAATTCAGCCTCCAAACTCCGGATCTATGTACTATAATTTTAAACTTTTTTTCATTGGTGCTAATGGCTTTATGTGACTCTAATTACTGCTTTATACGGGTCGAGGCTGGAGCGTATGGTAAAGATAGTGACTCAGGAATTTTCAAAGAAAAAAACTTATACTTACAAAAAACTCACTGAAAAGGCATTAAATATTCCTGAAGCCAAATCGATAACAAATAACTGCGCTAATAAGTTACCACATGTTATAGTGGCAGATGAAGCTTTTGCCATGATGGAAAATTTAATGAGGCTGTATGGTGGCAAAATTCTGTCGCACGCAAAAAAAAATATAATTACTGATTATCGTTAGCTCGAACATATGTTGAATGCACGTTTGGAATTATGTGCAATAAATGGCGAATTTTGCACCGACCCATAGACGTTAAACTTGACTTTGCTGAAAACATTGCACAACTTTGTCAGAATTAAAGATGGTATCACACGAGGATACAGTTCATGCCGCACCATTGTTAAATATTCATAGATTACACACAGGGCGCGCAATTCGAGATGCAGATAAAGTTCGAACTGCATTTACAGATTACTTTGTAAATGACGGAAGGTTAGACTGGTAGGATGGTATGGTCTAAACAATATTACTTTTATAATAATATTTAAAGTAAAAATAAATAAATGTTGTTCTTACCTAAATTTCTTTTTCTCTTCAGTGTCACCATCATTGCAAAATATGGCTGGTCTTTTTTCTACTTCATCGATAAACAAGTGGGTGTTAAAATCATCGTCCATCTTGACACACTTTGTAAGTCTAACCCACGGTTCGTCTAACCGGCTCTAATCGCGCTAATCAACTGAACACGTCTATGCCTGATTGTTGTACTTCAATACCCGCGACGTCGCGCAAATTACGCGCGAATCAAGATACTGGCAAAAAGCAAAGACAATCGTGCGCGATCGCAAATATTTGTATATGACTACTCTGCATCTATAGTCACGAGGTCTGTTGTACGCGCGTTCACGCTCGATCATCTGAACTTAGCTTAAGATTCAGATTGAGGGTAAGAAACAAACAATGTGATTGTTTACGTATATTTTAAACTAACTTTTGCAATACAAATCAAAATGAAATTGAGCTTTTTTAAACGACTTGACTTAAGCATTTATCTTGTATTTTTTGATTTTTTGTTTTTAATGTCCAGCCTATTAAAAAATGACCTCAAAAAACGCTATAATTGGTTTTTTTTGGGCCATTTTAGTTGTATATTTGCAATTTACGCTGAAAGTAAGCATTTTTCATATAGATCATAACAATAACTTTCGTCTTGAAATAACCCAATTCATTTAAGACAAGTGGTTTTAAAGTAAAAAAAGCAATTTTTTATAATTTGTTTAAAAATTGTTATACATACATATGTTGCTATGGAAAATTTTCGGTAAACTTTTCAGCATAACATATTGGCATTATAATTGTATTGATTAGGACAAGTTTCAGAATGTGGGTATGAAATCGACCTTTTTCGTCAAAAGCCACACGGCCAGCATGTGTAGCAAGAAATAAAACCAAGATATTTGGGATTATTTATTTCCAAAGCATTACCATTTCCAAAGTAGATGGTTTATTTAACGATTTAATTATTTAAATAATACATATTCGTAATGTACGCAAAAAGTACATACAAATTAAAAAAAGAAACGTCGAAATCCATAAATAACAACCAGAGATACAGTTATACAGTTAACAGCTCCTTCCCCCTCCACTGCTCCCGCTAGTTTCAAAGCTGGCCGATTTTGTGGACCACATTTTTTAAGCTTTGTGAACGAGTTAATTAAAATGAAATTTTTTTCAAATTTGCACACAAAAACTTTAAAGCATGTTCTTTCAGATGACCCTAATAAGATCTCTTAGTTGTTATAAACAAAGCTACTATCAACTTATAAAAAAAAACTAAATTGTTATAAGTCATCTTTTTTACTTTTAAATTTGTAAAAAAAATGCAAGCTTTATAAATATGAAAAAATAATTTTCTTGCAGGCAGTGGTTAAAAAGTTAAGTTATTCTAATTGTTTATATGCAAAAAATCAACATGTTGCAAAATTATTTTGCAATATTTAAATTTTTTTTCTTTATTTATTTTTTAATATTGTTGATAGAATAATTTTTCTTCTTTCATAAACTATCCCTAGAATTACTGTAACTTCATCTTTTCTGACTTATATTGTTGCAAAAAAATTGAATTTGGGATAAACAAATTAAATAACTCTTAAACAATTTGATCGGTCGCTTTAAAATTTTGGTCATATTTTAATCTCTACTAAATCCAACATTTCGTGTAATCTGACGACAGTGGTTTATTTTTTAAAAAAGTTATACATTTATAAAAAACCGAAATTTTTTACTTATTTTCAATTCCATATTTCACAAAAAAGTGAAAATTTACCGTTTTTTGAACTTAATTTGCTAATAATTCATTAAGTCCAAAAAATTGACTACAGGAAACATATAGGTTTTGTTACAGATGTCAATATTACTCAATACAACTGTCGTTTGCCTGGCCGGTTTAGTGTCACAAACAGGGTACTTTTTTGCTTATTTCCCTGGCCTATTAGTCAAAGTCAAATATAAACATGAATATAAATAAAGAAGGTAATAGTCAATATGCATCTTCTTCTCTTCAAGTCCCGTGTCCTTTAAGAAGGTTGGCTATCATTACGACTATATTTACCTTCATCTTCAGGATATACGTCGTCGGTCTATGCTTCTTCTGCCTTTACCTTTCCCAGTATCAAGAATATGTACCTTACAACTGTATGTTGTAATCAAGGAAACAGATATAAAAACGTTGCGCCCAGACATTAAGGGAAAACAAGGCCTCTCTTGTACCCATAGAGTTTCTTAAACCAAACTGAGTGTTACTAATATTTTGCTCCAGTTTTTTGAAAATTCTTTGATGTACAATTTTAAAGAATATCTTTAGAGTGTGGCTCATTAAGCTGATGGTTCGGTGGTCACAGCATTCTCTATCCATAGCTTTTTCCGGTAAAGCTACGAACGTCGACTTAAGGCATTCTTTTGGAATGACGCCTGTGTGTCAAAAATACCTGTAGTCTCACAATGCTGTTTAGAAGAGAGCCTTCAAGATTTAAAAGATTAAAACTTGTGCTATATCTAATATTTTTACCTACATCTCCATAAGACTTAATCGTTTTGCAAAATCCAGAAACCATATTATACTCTTTATTATAGACAGTATGTAGCTCATCAAGTAAAAGTCAGTACTCATTAAGACACAAACAATCAGCTGAATCATCATTAAGTAGTACTTCAAAATCAAGAAAAGAGTTACGCATTGATTGATCATTATAATAAATGCTCCTTAAATAATTTTTAACTTAAAGAACACTTTTACTTAAAATAAAAAATCGTCTTTTTTATTCACCATAAAAAAAGAAAGCAATAACTCACTAAGTTTTCTGGAGGTGTTAACCCATATCAACAGATATTTAAATTATCACTCAAACCACAACATAAATATCAAAAAGGGAATTATCAAATCATCATATGATAGAGCCCAAAACACCTGCTCCAACGAAAATGCATTTCAGGAAGAAAAAACCTGCTAACTAAAGTGTTAACAAAAAATGATTATTTATTGTCATTTGTAAACAAGGAATATCACAATATTAACGAAAGGAAACAACATAACACCAAAAGCAATTCAGAAATGCCCACAAAAAGGGATTTGAATATGACAATAAAAGAATATGTACAATAACATTCAAAACAAACAATATTCTAAGATTGCTTCCGTCTAAAACCAAACCAAATAACTCCATAATATGTCATAACACATGAGAGATCAAAGAACAGCATTTATAAAATAGTCTGTAAATGCAACAATTGTTATGTGGGAGAAACCTCAAGACCACTACCGGTTAGGGTAAACGAGCATGAATAATGAATAAATAAATGAATAATCGGAAACGGAGACTTTGACAATGAGCATAGAGTAAAGTAAAAATATGTAGCAAACCCATCAAGAGAATGTAGCAGACTCTGGTTGCCAATACTAAAAGAAGCAACAAGAATATACCAACATTAATGGATTAATAGAAGATCAAAAACATCCCATTTACAATTAACTACATAAACACACAAAAATCAGAATTTTATATTAATACGAGGGTACAACATCTTCCGAATTTCAACACAAAATGTCTACGTATTTGCCTACAAGATCGAGGACAAGAAAGTCACATGGCAAATTGGCTGAAATAAAGCGCCAATTAATATTAATAAATAACTACAGGTTGAACTAACTTTTTGTTTTTTAATATTCTTTTTTTGAAAACTATTTCCGGATTGTAGATCGAAACGTCAAAATAAATGTAAAATGTAATTTTGATTACAATCAAGTCTGACGAAAATCTTTCCCAAAATATGATTTTAAAATTGATTTCTGAAGTGGATTTCGAAACGTCATATAAACTTATTTTTAAGTAAAATTGTGGCTTATTTCCAACAAAAATAGTAAATCGCAAAAAACAGTTGGATATCTTTAAAAAAGAAGCTCTTTTAAAAACTAGCTTTTTAACAAAAGTCTGAAAGTAGTTTGGTAAGTTGCAACACTCCATGTTTCTAGATTTTAATGTAGTACGCATCTGTAAAATTTTTATTAGTTCGTATATTCGAGTGAGGCTTATTGGACGTATGAGACAGGGAGACTCATAAGTCCAATATTATTTAACCTCATATTGGATGAGGCGATAAAACAAGTAAAAGTGAAATTATATTATATCAAATTGGAAATAATGAAAAAATAATATATTATGCGGAGAAAGCAGTGCTGAGAGGAGAGAATGAAGACGATTTACAGAGAATGCTACATTTCAACATGAGGGCTAAGGAGTTCAATACAAAAATATCCGTGCAGAAAACAAAAAGGCTAGTAATATTAAAAACCAATAATGTGCAAACTAGAAATTGAAAACAAAATGTTAGAACAAATAATGAAATTTAAATACGTCGGAATCAATTTATTCACTGACAACAATTTCGAGGAAATAGTCAGTAAATAAGTGACAAGCGCTGTATATTCCAATCAAAATGGTTTTCTTCATCTAAAAGGCAAACTTATTAGCCATTTAAGTTAAAATTAAAACTATGAAACATGAAAACCTTTTGATAAAGTAAGGAATATTATTGAATGAACTAGTCATTAATTATCTAGCGATGGTATAATAATTATTATATAATCGGATTATTATATACAAACTTCGTCTCAATGACCGTGCAGTGAAGTATTTGTGACGGATTATGAAACAAGTGTCTTTGAATTCCGAAAACTAATAATTAAATTATCTAACTACAGTATCTACACACTAAGCTCAAAATGAAATTGGGTTTATAGCGTTATACCAGCTGAGCTGAGCCGACGAGGCTGAATTTAAAGAGGTTAAGATGAAAGATTTTTCCAAAATATGCTCCTTTTTTTTTAACAAGGAAAGAAAGTTAAAAATATTTATACATTTTGTTCGCTGTGTGATATTATTAATGAATTATTTTTATATTAAGTCTCTTTTCTACTTCTTCTTATTGCGCCGTCTCCTTTCGAAGTTTGGCGATCCAAGATCCAAATGGTAATTGTAGCTTTGGAAACTGCTGCACGAAAGATTTCTGCAGATGAACTCTTTCTGCGGTCAAACTATTTCATCAGGTCTTTTCGCCACGAGTTCTGGAGTCTTCCTACTGATCTCTTGCCATGACCTTTACTTTCGATAGGATTTGGAGGAATTCATATCTTTTTTAGTAATAGTATTTTTTTTAATGGATTCTAAAATGATGTCATTTTAGATGGCTGTCCCTATACAATAGAATATATAAAAAAAAGACAGCAATATGACGAAAAACGGTGAGTGATTCACAAACTAGTCACGGTGATTCTATAGGCTTTAAAACTGTTGTTACAGCGTGCTTGTTTATAACAAATTTTCATATTATTCACATTGGATCTAAATAATAATACGAATTAGTTATTTATGCACTAAGGGTGTTATTAAAATGCACCCGGAGAGCAACATAGTTCAGCCAGAGAGCCTTTTGTCGTGGGATGAATGTGGCTCGATGGGCGTAATCATCCGGTAACACCAGTGGTACATACAAGATTTTATTTTTCACTTCACAAAATATAAAGACTAAAATTGAGACGTTTTTACTTTTTATTTTATTGCACCTACAAAACATATATGCATATTTTTAGAAGTATATGGGCCGGTTGTTCGAACACTAATCAAAACTTGATTGTAATCAAATATTTAATTACAAGCAAATACGTTACAGCAGCTGTCAAAATTATTAAAAATTGCTTATTAATATTATTGATTTGTAAATAAAAACATGAAATTAATACCAGAAAAAGTTTAATTATGGTTTATTTTAAAATTAAAAGGCAAAATAATAAAATTGAATAAAATAAATCAGTCAACATAACCTCAAAATGTGACGTATTTGATTTTAATTAAATATTTTATCATATTTTATCATATGACAAATAAAGTGTGTGAATTAGTCTATGACAGTTGTTGATATTTTGACGTTTGTTAATTATATCATGTAGTTGTCAGTTGGATTTATATTCAGTTATAGATTTACCAGAAAATATTCGAGAAAGTGCAATAAAGGCAACAGAAAATTTATTTCCTCTTCATTCCGGGCCATTGTAGGACAAAGAGTACAAAATATTTATTCAATGAAAATTGAAAAATAAAATAGCTGATATAAATGAGAGCATAATCTTGGCTTACTTACAGGAATTGATATGTTAATGTGTGTTCTTTTTTATGTTTAGTTCACGTTTCTGATTGAATTATTTTAGTCCGAAAAGTATTCTCCAAATTCCTTGTGGACTAAATGTTCCATTTTGAAATTCACGTTAATTGTTAACGAAAATGCTGATATTTCCCATTTTGTCGTTTAATATCGTTAAAAATGAAATCTAAGGGATAAGTAGTTCTCGTGATGGGTGTTTTTGGAGGATTGAGAAGGGATGAGCTTGTGAAAATGACTACGGACGATATAGAAGATAAGGGCACCTGTTTACTCGTTAAAATACCAGTGACTACAACTTGCACGTCAAAAAGATATTGTGGAGGAAGAAAAATAGATGCCTTGAAACTGGTCAGGAACTATGTATCATCATAATGACCAAAAGGAATAAAGGAACGAAGATTTTTCCTTAGGTACTAGTCGTAGTAGTGGTCAAGTTTTTTCTTTAAAAATTTTAAAAATCTCGGAGAATTTCTGACCTTTTCAGGAAAGTTCGAAAATTGTACTTTCAATATTTATAAAGATTGTTAAGGTTAAAAAATGTTAGTTCTATAATATTTACTCATTTGAAAATTGTTAAAAAAAAACTTCACTCTATAACATTTTCTTTTTTTTGACGTGACAACGTCTTAAATTAGGTTGTGGCTCGGAGTCACTCATGAAAAAGTGTAACGCCCGCTCACGTCTGTTACGATGAGTCATCGTAACCCGTAGCAGAGAGGCCCGCCGGACCGGCGAATGCCTTGCGTCTCTCTCTCACTCAAACATGATCGGTCCGCTGCGCGCGCAGCACTAGAGAATTAGGCGCGTTGAATCGGTGCGTTCTTGTGTCTCTGTCTTTCTCGAGCGTTCTTGGCGTTGGAAAACCGAGAAAGCGTCATAATACAAGTTCACACGTGTGGTTAAAGTATCGTCAGCTGTGTCTGTAGTGAAAATGTGGAGTGCTTAGATTCGTCATTTACAACAACTACAACAATAAAGGTAAATAATTGTACACTAATATTTCATTATCGTAAACTATGATTGATTGATTAATTGTTAGATTGACACAAAAGTTGAGAAACTGAGTTTATAGGTTATGTCATGCTATTGACAAATGTTGATAGTGTTAAGTAAATTATTAGTTTAAATCACTCTGCAATCAATCGTAATTCAGTCGATTCAGTCATATCAATAAATATTCTACCGAGAAAAAGACGTTGTCACGTAAAATCTTCGCCCGTAAAACCGACTTTACAGGCAACCGATTTTTTTTCTTACACAACTGGTCATTATAGGCCATAACGACCGCTTATTATGCCCTAGGATATAACAAGTGTGTTTATGGTAACCGTATCCAAGCTAAAATACACAAAGAATATGCAAGCGAAAAATAATAGTTATTTATGCACCAAGACTGTTATTAAGATGATTACGCCCGGAGAGCAATATAATCCAGGAAGAGGGTCTCTGGTCGGAGGGATGGGCGTTGCTCGATGGGCGTCATTAATGGGAATCGTCCGGTAACTAGTGGTAGCGGTAAAAACTAAAATTGAGACGTTTTAATTGTTTGAAGTAGTCTATGACAATTGTTGATATTTTGACGTTTGTTGATTATGTTATGTAGTTGTCAGTTAGATTAATATTTAGTTATTATGTCATTTATTTATATTCAGTTATTAAAAAAATTGTACTTTCAATATTTATAAAGATTGTTTAAGTTAAAAAATATTAGTTCCACAATATTTACTTCTTTTAAAATTGTTTAAAATAAAAAAATTTCATTCTATAACATTTGCTTTTTTTTCTTATACAACAGAGCGTTATAGGCCATAACGACCGCTTATTATGTGCTAGGATATAAACAAGTTTGTTTATGGAAACCGTATCCAAGCTAAAATAAATAAATAATATGCAAGTGAAAAATAAATAAAATTTAGATTCTATAGATTTGTTTGTCTGTTCGTTCGTCTAGCTTTCCAGTCTTAGATTGAAAAAACTAATAGATAGAGAAAAAACTGACGAGAGATTACGACTCCTAACCTAAAGCTATTACGCAAAAATTGTCAAAACGGAAATACTTACCTCCAGGTTTTGAGAAAATTAATAAACGTATAACTTGCAAACGACGATGATAGAATACACTTATTTTGACAACGGATTCGTGTTTAAACATTATTTCTGATGTTTTTAGACGTAGATTTTTAGTCGCGAAATATGCAAAAGTTGATAAAAATTAGAAATTCTTATTATTTAAAAAAATTAAGGTGAAATCGTTATCTTGCAACAAACGATCGATTTAATTTTAGTCCACAACTTTGCTTACGAAATATAGATTCTCGCTTCTTCAATTTTTTGGACATTGAAGGTAAAACCTTTTTAAAAGGAGTTTTAATGACTACTATATATTATTTTACTCATAGGCTTACAGATCAACCAAAATAATGCAGTAAGTATAGAAATTAACATAGCACAGTAAAGTCACAAAAAGCCCATCTTCACTTACGCGTCAGAAACCTAGACGATTACAAAAAGCGATGAAGAACGTTTAGGCTGTTTTGAACGTAAGATCCTCAGACATATTTATAAAGGTGTGTATGAAAATTAATTATGGCGCAGGCGATATAATTTTGAACTTTACCGCTTTTATCTTTTTCTTCTTCTTCAAGTGCCTTCTCCGCGACGGAGGTCGGCAATTATCATAACTATTCGGAATTTAGAGACGGCTGCTCTGAAAAGTTCATTTGATCCGTACCATTCTCTCAAGCTGTGCGTCTCCCTATGTTTTTCTTTCCTTAGATTTTCCCTGGATCCGTTGGGGCAAGTTGTATTCTTCTCCACTTCAGTCTCAGAACCTCTTTGTTTAGGACGTGTTCTATCCACGATATTCATATTTCAGAATTCTTCACTACATCCTCGAATGATTCCAGTTTTTTCATTGATGTCACAATCAAGGTCCAAGCTTCCACTCCATTATTATTAGATTTATATATTGTTATGATTAATTTTATCAGCCAAAGATAAAATTAAAAATTACTAAATAGACCATTTAAATAAATTTTCAAGATATCCTGGGGAGTTAAGATATGTAAAATTTAAAATAATATTGGTTTGCTTTTAATATATTTCAAAGTACAAAATATAATAAGTCAAATAATTCAACTAATAAACTATAAAAGATATTTCAAAGAAATGAATGTCGATTATCCTGGATGACCTGTAGTAAACAAAATTTAAGATATGCATAAATTATTTTCTTTGTAAAATATATTCGAGTGACGTGAGTGAGCTTAAGTGAAGTCATAAACAATGCGAGCGAGTTTTCCAAATGGACTTGTACAGTGAATAAGACAATAGAATAGAATATTTAGAAATTATATTTCTCCGTTAGTTCTTAAGAATTTGTAGAAACCGATTAGCATGTTAATAGTTTTTAGGAAATTTATAATTGCAGGTAAAATTTTTGTTTGTTATCTAAATGGTAGATGGGGATAAGTGTGACGAACTCTGATTGGAGGAGATTGAAAAAAGTGGGATAGATATGTAGGAATGAGAGTTTAGCGAGATTTTGGAGGGAGAAAAGATAATCAGTTGTTTTCCAAGGGTGCAAGGCGAACAGTCGTTGTTCTCTGGTGGTTCCCAAGTGATAGTAAGCATTAGAAGTGAATGTTTGTGAGTTTTCTTGGAGTAAGTGTATCTGACGGAAGCTGACCCAGTAAAATATTGTAAGTTATACTTTTCTACTTTCTATATTCCAAGAGTCACTGTTCAGGCCGGAACGAGAGATTCAGTTTATCGAGAAGAGAAGAGGCTAGCATCTTTTGAACGATAAGTGCATTTGAAGGAGATCATTAAAGACGAGAGGCTCGCAATAATTTGTTGTAAGATTGCTGATTACCTAGGGCACTGCTAAGAATAGATAGTGTAGGCTACAAGGAACAAGGATTTGGACAACTCATCATCAGAGTGATAGTTTTTTTTTCATTCGTCAGTTTTTCTTTATTGACAAAGTTTTTTTTTAATTGCTTTAGAAAAGATAGAAATATTTTGATCAGGAGATTTAGAACAACAATTTTGATTTGAAATTTTAATTTATATTGTATATAACATTAATTTTTGAAGGTTCACATACGTAGAACAAAATTTTGATAATCATTATATGAGATATTTTTTGTCGAAGATATTTGAGTGTGAATTTTATTTCAATATATAATGTTGTATCATATATGTTTTTATTATTCCGGTATTCTTTTGGACCTTACCTATCATATGTAAAGCATAGATATTGAAGCACGAATATAACCCTGAGATAAGAGAATTAAATAGTGTGATAAAATCATAATTGCATCATTTAAATAAGTTTAATTAAATAATTAATTAGCTAAGTAATTGCTTGGCGCACCTCTGACTTAATATCACATTAATATATATATATATATATATATATATATATATATATATATATATATATATAGGTTTTATGTTTTCTAGAGGGTTTTTCGGAATAACACCAGTAGTAGATAAAACAATAGGTACTTCCATTCTTCATTTTCTCAATTTTAACCAAGAGTCTGCCAGAACTATAGAGGCACATTTCTATTATGTGTAGCAGCAAAATATACGAAATAAAGACAGAAAGAAAAATTAGAATATAAATAGAACATAAACTAGAGAAGTAGAAAGCAGATCGAGGTATTCGATTTTAGCTGTTTTTATTATGGTTAACAGCTCTTAATCTGTTTATATTCTTAATAAAACGTCCTGATTAGTAACGTGGTCGGAAGATATCTTCAGGATTCGACGATAAAGCCACATTTCGAAAGCCTTAATTTTCTTGCAGATAACGTTTGTGAGAGTCCTCGACTTCGTACATCAGTATAGGAAAGATTTAACATCGTAGTTATGGTTACGGGTAAATAATGGCTTAGCCATTTTTTGAAATGCAGATCTTGCTTTTTCTATCCTATATTTGATTTCTAGAGAATTATCCCAATTTTTATTGACGTTCGTACCAAGATATGTTTTTACCATTTCTATTGGTTGACCATCCACATTGATTATTCCAAACTTCTGTTCCTTCTTAGAGAGCATCATACATTTTGTTTTTTTAATGTTTAGTAAAAGTCCATATTTCTGACCTTCTTCTGAAATTATATGCATTAACTACTGGAGGGCTTCATAAGTGTCAGCGTATAACACCGTGTCGTCCGCGTATATACATTGCAGAGAATATATTGAACAGCAAAGGTCATAGTATACATCCCTGTCAAACCCCACGTTTGATTTTAATATCATCGGATTCTCCTGTCTCTGTACGGATAGACGATGTTTAATTCCAGTAAAGATTGCTAATAATTCTTAGATCACAGTATTTATAAATATCGCAATTCACGTCTCTACATCGTTGAAATAGCACTTGCATGCTAAAGAGAACCTCTCTCGTATCCACTGGATTCTGAAAAACAAACTGTGTACTGCTGATTTTTTCTTTGCATAACCTATATATCATTTGATGTATGATTTTTATAAATAGCTTTAAAATATGGCTCATTAAGCTAATGGTCCGGAAATCATTGCAATACGGATTTTGTTTTCTTTGGTAGAGCAATAAACGTTGGGTTCAGCCATAATCTTTGTATTACACCATTTAAATATAAATGTCAATAAATATTTAATAATAATAATAATAATAAATTGCCTTTATTTAGTCTGTAAAAATTTACAAACAAGAGATACATGAGGCGAAGTCTAGCTAGAGCTACTCCACTTAACCTCAAGTTTACAAAGTCAGTTTGAAATAAGTAGAACATGAAAAAAAAATGATTTATAAATTGACATAAATAATAATATAATATTGAAATGGTAGAAATAGTCATGTGGCTACTAGAAAAATAAGATAAAGAAAATAATTTGTGATGTTATGTGATAAATGATATTAATGATAATTAAAAACAAAAAAAAAATTCTAAAAATTCTAATGGTAACAATTACGATAACAATATACTATATAATAATAATAACGTTACTGCGACTGTAGTAAAAATTTCTTATAATGCCGCTTCATGAAATCAAGAGATTTACCTCTTAAATTTTTTGTTAAACTATTAAACACTAAAACAGCATTGTAAGTAAACGATCGCTGGAAAATAGCTAGTCTATATCTTGGCAGCATAAGACTATGGGGATATCTCAGATCCAGATTATGAGCGTCTCCACGAAATACTAATTTGTTCCTTAAATAAATAGGATTTGACGACGAAATAATTCGATATATCAATGAGACGAGGTGATATTTGTATAAATTATCTATTGTTAACCATTGAAGTTCTTTAATTTTGCATGATACACGATCATATTTTCTTATGCCAAAAACAAATCTGCAACAATTATTTTGAATTTTTTGCAACCTCAATTTCGTAACTTGATCTAAGCAAGGGTAAAATACCAAGAGTCCATAATTAAGAATTGACATAACCATAGTTTCACAAAGTAACTGACGCAATTTAAAGTTTAAAATGCCTTTACTTCTATACAGTTGACGCATAACTAAATAGCACTTTTTTACTAAAAGGGTGACATGCTCTTGAAAGCGTAGCGTACAGTCATATATGACTCCTAAGTTTCTGCAATGTATTAACATTTTTTAGAGGTTAATTTTTTATAATTAGTTTTAAGTTATCCTGAACAGTGGCTTTATAATTTTTTGAACAATATAACAAAGAATTACATTTTTTAGCATTAAGTTTAAGATTATGTCTAGTGGAATAAGTACAAATAGATTCCAAATCCTGATTTATTTTTTGTGACGCTTGATTTACAGAGTTAGGTTCAAAAGAGAAATACAGTTGTGTATCATCTGCAAAAGAGTGCAATTTCAGATTATTTAAAGATTTATACAGGTCGGAAATATATATTGAAAAAAAGGAGAGGACCAAGAACCGAACCTTGAGGCACCCCTGAACTGACAGATGTAAATTCTGATGAACTATTATCGATTATGATCTTTTGATAACGATTTACCAAATAAAATTTGAATAACTGTAAGGAGGTATCATCAAATCCAAAATATTTCAATTTAGCACACAGAAGAGCGTGATCAATAGTGTCGAAGGCTTTAGAAAAATCAAGCAAGATGACATGAGGTTGCTTTTCCTTAATCGTATATCTGTTTATAGATAACCTTTTCTAAAATTTTTGACAGTCCCGGTAGGATGCTTATTGGGCGAAGATCATTAAGTGATTCAGGTTTATTTGATTTGGGCAGTGCTTTTACCAAAGCGTATTTCCAAGTATCCGGAAAATAACCTACCTCCAAACAACAATTTATAATGTGCGTAATATAAGGAGCAGTAATAGAAAGGGAGAGTTGTAGCATCTTTGCAGAAATATTATCACATCCAACAGCTTCCAATTTTAACCCTAATATCTGTTAGGCGTTGGGAACCGTCGGTGTTAAATAGCTTTATGAGTTCAGCAGATGCTTTGTCAAGTTCAGGAGCTTTGCCACCTTTTAGTTGTGATATTGCTTTTTCCACTTAATCTGATATGATTGGTAAGGGGTCATTACATATATGTAGGATGGAGGTTGTTCGGAACTATTATCATCAAAAAGTTCTTGTATGTATTAAAGACCAGCTGCTTGTTTTATCTTTTTATGCATATCGTGTTTTTGTTCCAACAACTCTATCCCGTCAAACTGTGTTTTTAACCAATTTTCTTTGTCCTTTCGTACTTCGGTTCTTATTTGTCTCTGACTATTTTTGTACATTATTTTGTTATTCTTAGATTTTATTCTTTCTTCCATGAGTTGCAGTGTATTGTCATTCACCCAACTTTTCCTTTTCTCTGAATTTTCTATAAGATGTTCTTCTCTGATCTTATTAAAGGTTTCACATATATTCTGGAGCGATTCTTATGCATTATATGTTGGCTTCATGTTAATAAGCTTCTCTAAGAGAATCCATGCGACTGTCTCTTTTATTTCCTTATCTTTTAGTTTTCTCATATCACATTTTTTGTTGCTACTTTTTTCTGTAACCTTTTTAAATCTAAACCTAAACTTACCAACAACAGAAACATGATCTGATGATATGTCAGCACCTGGTTAAATTTTAACTGATATGCATCCATTACGATATTTCTTATTCACCATTATGTAATCAATTTGATTATATATTATGTCTTCTGGTTGATCATGCAAAGAGACCTAAGTATACAAGCGTCTTAATAGTAGTTTAAAGAATGTATTTAGTATTACAAATTCTTCTTTCTTCACAAAAAGTTTTATTCTTTCTTCCCTTTCATTTTTCTTTCCTAGACCAAAATCACCAACGAATTCACCGCTTTTCCCTTTAAACAATAAGAACATAAAATAAATACAGTAAGAACACAAAATATATAATTGCAACCATTTAAAAGAACGCAAAGAGTTATACAAGGAGGTAATTCAGTACTTTTTATAAATGTAATAGATCAGATAGCGAAATATTGTAAGAAAACATTTAAAAAATAGTGTAAAGGATGGAATAGAATGCAAATGATAAATGCAGAGATACAGAGATATCTGTAATTGCCGATGACATAGTACTATTCGCTAAAACAGCAAGCAAACTGAAGTAAAATCTAGAACAATGAAACTCAGAAGGAAAAAAAATACAACCTAAATGTAAATAAAGAGAAGACTCAGATAATGCAAATAACAAGAAAAAAAGGTACCGAAGACCGAATAGAAGTGGTGATAGGTCACCAAAAAATAAAGCAAACGAATTCAAAGCATCGAATATCTCAACAGTCTAGAGAGTACAGGAAAACTATTCCAGGCACTAAATAGTGGATTCCTCAACAATAAAGAAATATCAAGAAAAACGAAGATGAAATTATACGAAGCAATATATAGGCCAAAATTGACATACAGAGCAGAAAACTTGATTTTAAAAAGAAGGCACCAGAGAAGGATACAATCACCAGAGATGAAATATCTCAGAGGAATGATAGGGGTAGGAAGGACAGACAGACTCAGAAATAAAGAAATAAGAAACAGCCTTAAAATTAAACCACTGCTTTATCGGCGGATAGTTGAAAACTATTTTTCTTATGCAAAATTTTTTGCTTAACACGAATATGTAGGTACACTATCTCAAAAAGTGGTATCAATTTTTGTAAACAATTTTTTTATAAATAAATTTTCAAATTTTAATATTTTAATTTAAAACTAGTTCCATCGTAAAGTACGGTTAAAATACATTCAATTGCTATACATACAGTGAACGGCTAAATTATGGAATATTATCATTATTTCGAGAACCGTCGAGTTTTGAGGAAAATCCCGAAACAGGTCGATTTTTGTTATAAAATACCCATTTTATAACGTACATGTAGTAGGGATGATGTCATCGGTGTAGGTGTAGTGACGTAATCGTTATTTTTTTTAAATAGAAATCGGTATAATGCGACACCTTATTTAAACAAGAATTTAATTCTCTATTTAACGACATTACATTTTTAACTAAAATATTTTTTTAAGGGTACAAAAACAATTTTTTTTAATTTAAATTCAACTAAATTACAACTAATGATTTAATTCATAATGTACTTTAAAGTAACCACATTATGCATAATAATTATTTTAAATGTAATGTTCGAAATGCCATCCATCGGTTTCTTGACAATAGGCGAATCTACGGACACATTCATCAAGTACATTGCGGATGACTTCTGGAGTAATTAGACTCATTTCATGCCTAATTCTATCTTTCAAGTCCTGTAAGTTTTGGGGTCTATTGACATAAACTTTTGATTTTATGTAACCCCACAGGAAAAAGTCTAGAAGTGTTAGATCTGACGACCTTGCTGGCCACTCTATAAAACCTCGTCTTCCGTTCCACTTCCTGGGAAAGCAATGATTTAAAAATTGACGTACTTCACATGCGTAATACGAAGGAGCTCCATCTTGTTGAAACCAGATATTTTCACTAGGTAAATTTGGATTATTGGCATTTGGATACATGTTAGCAAGGACAGGTATAAGTATCTCAAAAAAGTTAAATAACGTTCTCCTGTTAGATTTTTTTCAAAGAAAAAAGGACCAATGATTGTGTCATTAATGATCCATGCCCATACATTTACTTTCTGAGGATATTGCGTGTGTGACTCAGTCATCCAATATGGGTTTTCTTGACTCCAATATCTGCAATTTTGACGATTCACGTACCATGTATAAAAAATGTGGCATCATCGGAAAAAAGGATTTGATTGATGAAATGTGGATTGCGGATACATAAATCCTGCATAATTTCAGAAAATTGAAGCAAGCGATCGGGATCGTCGTCGTTTAATTCGTGATGTAGTTAAATTTAGTAGGGATGGTATTTTTCTTTTTTTTTTTTTAATACGTAATACCGATCGTTGGGAAACTCCAGCATATTCACCCATTTGTGTTGAACTAGTGTGAGGATTGTCATGTACATTTAATAAAATATCAAGTTTCACATTCTCTTCAATTTTAGGACGCCCAGCGTTTGGAATATGTTTAACGTGGCCAGTTTCTCCAAATTTTCGGACTATATTACTTACTGTTGATTAGCTGATTTATTGACGTTTCAATTTCCACTTCGGAAATCGTTCTCAAAATACAAACATTAGTAAATTAAACAAATTTTGTTTTTGTTACTTAGTGAAAAATTCTTCTATTAATTTAATTTTATCTGACTCATCTATATTGACAATTCAGACATACATTATACATTTTAAAGTAGACGACTTTAAAATGATATTGCCAATATTGTTGAGTTGCGTTCCTGGGACGACTTTACTTATAAGATAGTTCATTCGATTACATGAAATCAACTTTAACTTGAGAATATCCGTCAGAAAAGATCATAACATGTAATTCGTCTTTAAAAAGACAAATACATGCCATGTAGACAGTAAAATTCTCCTGTTAGTGATTCCATAGTAAATTATGAAGGAAAAACCAGAAAAAAAAAAAAAAAAAAAGTGTTCTTTTTTATCTCCGCATCAGCTAAGAATTAATATTTCTGCGTTGTGTTTCATTTAGGTGAGCCATAATTTAGTATTCAAAAGTAAAAATTACAATTGACAACTGATGACAATTCACAAAATCAAAACATTTACGTCAATAAATATTACAGTAACTATGAAAAGTTTCAGTGTTTATGAGATAACTTTTTGTGTCCATTATTTATTTACTTATTTTTTTTTTAAGTATTTACTTCAGAAAGTCATGACAGGAACCGATGGATGGCATTTCGAACATTTAATTTAAAATAATTGTTATGCATAATTTGGTTACTTTAAAGTATATTATGAATTAAATCATTAGTTGTAATTTAGTAGAATTTAAATTAAAAAAAATGGTTTTGTACACTTAAATTATTTTAGTTAAAAATGTAATGTCGTTAAATAGAGAATTAAATTCTCCTTCAAATGAGGTGTCGCATTATACCAATTTCTATTTAAAAAAATTAACGGTTATGTCACTACATCCACACCGGTGACGTCATCCGTACTCCATGTACGTTATAAGATGGGTATTTTATTGACAAAAGTTTTTTTGTTGACAAAAAACAAAATTTGTTTAATTTACTAATTATTGTAATAATTGTATTTTGAGAACGATTTCCGAATTGGAAATTGAAACGTCAATGAACGTATTTTAACCTTTAATTGTTGCTTATTCCCATTTAAATAGTAATTAATTTAAAATGCCACAAGAAAATAGCTTCAGAACAATATTAAGAAACGGTTATGGGCCCAGCGTTATTCAAAATTTTCGAAGCATTTATAAAAATGAAAACAATGTTTGTCAATCGAGACCTTCCTCTGGATCTGAGGATAAGAGCCTTAAGATGCTACGTGTTCTCGACTTTGTTGTATGGAATGAAAAGCTGGACACTAAAAGTGGATAATATAAAGAAGTTGGAATCATTTGAGATGTGGTGCTATAAAAGGATTTTGAAAATACCATGGAACCAACGAGTTACAAACGCAGAAGTGTTAAGAAGGCTACAAAAGCATTGCGAGGTCATAAAGCACATCAAAACAAGAAAGCTGGAATATTTAGGCCGAAATATGCGATATTAAGGCTCATAATGCAAGGTAAAATCAAGGGTAAAAGATCCATAGGAAGACGAAGCATTTCCTGGCTGAGAAACCTAAGAGAGTGGTATAGTTGCAGCTCAGTAGATCTTTTTAACACATTAACATTCAGAAAAAAGGTAGTGAATAAGATTAGCGTGACTCAGAGGGCTTTGGAGCGCCAGATGTTATGCGTCTCTCTGCGAGACCGAATCCCAAACGAAGAAATACGTCGTGGAACAAAAACAACAGAAGCAATCGAAAAATTCGCGTCGCTAAAATGGAATTGGGCAAGACACGTCGTCAGATTATCAGACAACCGATGGACAAAACGTATTGTCGAGTGGAAACCAAGACATGCATCAATACGGAGCAGAGGACGCCCACCAACTAGATGGACTGACGACCTGAAGCGTGTTAGCAATAACTGGATGCAAGCCGCACAAGACAGAGACAAATGAAAAGAACTGTGGGAGACCTGTGTCTAGCAGTGGACCAACACAGGTTGATAATGATGATAATGATCGTGACATTACTTCTGTTGATGCCGAAAGAACATTTTCGATATTTAAAAATAATTTGAGCGACAGAAGACAAAATTTAACTGTTAAAAATCTAGAACAATATTTAATTATTGATGGTACAACACCAAATTAGGTAGATTTGATTGTGAGAGTTAATAATTATTTTATTATTAAGCGATAAAACTACGCTATCAAGCCATCAAGCACATATTATTACGAGTATTATTCTATTTGTTATAATATAGTATTATATGTAACAAAAATATTAATTAATTTTATGTACAAATATAATTATTTTTTATTTTTTTTTTGTGGCTTTAGCACTATTTAGCCAATTACATATTGAGATATAATAAAAGAAAAATTACTAATATCAATATTCTGATATAATTAATACTAAAGAAAAAAACAAATATAATTTTACTTCTCACTACTCTCATCTTTATTTTAGTGAGCAAAAATTCGTCAAAAATGAAGTGCATAAAAATAAATAAATGATAAAAACAATACATGTATTTGACATATTTAATTATTTAACATGTTTATGTGCATATTTAAAACATTTATTATGCATAAATATCCCAAATTTAATAAAGACATTTGTGCAAAGAACTAACGGACCGAGTATATAATTATTACCTTTTAGTCATACTAAATTTCTAATCGCAAATTAATATTGTTCCAATATTTATCAATTATCATAACCTTAACGCTTTCTGTCGAATAGTAATTAGTAATTTAATTACGTCACTTTCTGATTGGTGATATGAATTTCCTGCGATTTCTACGGTGGTTTGTCGAAGACTTTCGATCTAGGTGTTTCTGTGTATGACTACATAATGACAAAACAATTAGGCAACTACATCGACGAATTGTACTCAAAATGTTACATCTGATTAAGCAAGAGAACTGAGAGGTTTTTTTTTTATTTTGGTTTTTGGCATTGACTCAGTCAGTCACAATTCTATCATAGAATCAAATATCAATATTATATATATATATATATATATATATATATATATATATATATATATATATATATATATATATTACGGTCAATGTGATAAGTCCGGTCTGTATTAATAATAACCGGTCAATGTGATTAATAATCCCTTTATAATTAGATTCACCGGTTATTATTAATACTATCGTAACAACTCTGGTAAATGTAATAAAAACGCATTTTGGGCTTCGCTACATTTTATTTATGAAACTTGGTAATAACATTAAACACTTAAACAGAACTTATTAATCAAAAAACCTAACCAGACATGTAATAAGTAAAAACAGACTCGAATTTTGTAATAAAGTTAAACACCTAAACATAATTTATCAATCAAAAAAACCTAACTAGACTTGTATTTGGTTACAAACAAGCAAAAATAGACTTGTATTTGGTAACAAAGTTAAAACACTTAAACAACATTTATCAACCAAAAAAACCTATTTAACTAGACTTGTATTTGGTAACAAAATTAAAACACTTAAACAACATTTATCAATACAAAAAACCTACTAGACATGTAATAAGTAAAAACAGTTAAAACATTTAAGTGGAAAGGCGCAAAATATCTCCTGTCAAAATTTTCAATGTGTTTTAAATGTATTAATTTGTTTGGAATCCTGAGAAAACTAATATTTTTTAAAAATTTACCGAGGGCCTCAAGTTCATCCAAATAAATAAAAAGTTTCTTTTGAATGAAATATTTGCAATTAAAAATAACTGTAACTTATTAAAATAAACATTATAGAAGTTTTCAGGGACTTTCGGCCATCGGTAATCATTTAGTCTTTCATTTTGCCTTTCAATTTTTCAAAAATATTTATTAGTTTTCTTAGAATTCGAAAAAAATAAATACATTTAAAGCACATCGAATATTTTGTCAGGCGACATTTTGCGCCTATGCCCTTAAACAAAATTATCAATCAAAAATCCTAACTAGACATGTAATAAGTATTAACAAACTCGTATTTTAGCAATACATTTAGACAGTTAAACAGAACTTATCAATCAAAAAACCTAACTATACTAAATTTGCAATCAAGATGCAGTAGAAATTTACAATGTATAAACGTTGGAAATCATGATTTGGGATTTACAATGTATATGGGTATTATACATTGTAAATTATGATTCAGGAGTAATCCTAGTAGCATTTAACGTGTTTTGGTTTGTTTATTTCTACTGCATCTAGATTGTAAATTTAGTATAGCCATGTAATAAGTAAAAACAGATAATTATTTGGTAATAAAATTAAAACACTTAAAATTTATCAATCAAAAATCCTAACTAAGACATGTATTACGTAAAAACAGATCCGTATTTTGGTAATAAATTTAATCACTTAAACAAAACTTGTCAATCAAAAAACCTAACTGGACATGTTTTAAGTAGAAACAGTCTAGTATTTGGTAATAAAATTAAAACACTTAAACAGAACTTATCAAAACACCTAACTAGACATGTAATAAGTAAAAACAGACTCATATCAGGTATGTTAAATATTTAAACATAATTTTATCAATCAAAAATCCCAACTAGACATAAGTAAAAACAGACTCGTATTTTCGTAATAGATTTATGTTTGGTGCACCAACAAATCTTGAGCTCCAGCATAGCCCAGATCAGCTTATAGACAGATCCGTCTCACTTTGCACCATAATTTTTATCGATCCATTGCACGTAGCAATCCATTGTGACAAACTGAAAATTGATCTAAAACTTAATGGTGTAACGCGTATGTTTTGTAAGCCGAGCTCAAGGCACGTCTTAAGCTTAAGATCTGTTGGTGCAACCAAGCCTAAAACACTTATCAATCAAACAGAACTTATCAATCAAAAAACCTAACTAAATACGTAATAAGTAAAAACAGACTCGTATCAGGCAATAAAGTTAAACATTTAAACATTAATTTATCAATCAAAATCCCAACTAGACATGTAATAAGTAAAAAAACTCGTATTTGGTAATAAAGGTTAACACTTAAACAGAATTTATCAATTAAAAATCCCAACTAGACATGAGGAGCTTTTTTACAAAACTGCATAAATCCACTTTTCAAAAATTTTCAGGAGACGTAAAAACGTGCTGCAGCTGTTGTACTAAAATTTTCGAAATTTCAGAGAACATAATCAAATTGAGGTTAGACTTAGAGAAATAAAACGTTAATTAACATTATTTTTATTGATTTGCATTAACAAAATATAGCCATGTGTCTGTTGGAGATATAGCGTTTTGTAAAAAAAGATGGGAGATATTAACTTTTGTCAAATTAACAATATCTTAGAAATACAAAATATTAAACGGCACCCACTAAAACAAAAAAAAATGAGGAGTACAAACAATTTAGATGTGAACATTTTTTGGCTCATCTTCCAAGCAATCACACTCGCCATCATGGTAGTTGTGGGTTTCTGGATTTGGATCACTAGTAACTTTGTGTTGAAGAGCATTAATATACCAATGAAGATCAGGGATCTCTTTCCAATTTTGTCCAAAGTGGGTTTGCAATAAGTGAAGGACATCTTTTTTTTTCTCTTCAGTCACGGAATGAGATAGTGGGATTTGGGGAAGAGCCTGAAGAAAATCATTTTTATTTTTTTTTACAATGCTTCTAAAAGGTTCTGTTCCACTATCGAACCTATAGTTGGCGCAGCATTTTATTTTGGTTGAAGTATGCCGGTCCCTTGTTTTGATTTTCTTAATAATGAGGCGTTTGGTTTGGCTGATTCCTTTTATTTTTTGATAAATCATTTCAAGGCTTTTGATATCGTATATCACCCAGTCTTGTCCCAGTTTCTGTACAGAACCAAACTCCTCGTAAATAGAAGCATACTCTTCGCTCGAGATGATGGTATCAGTTTTTTTCAAGCGCTTCTCCATACGGCCAAAAGCTCGATCAGCTGGAAGAAAACTGTGGCCACGAGTCGGAAAGGTGACATGAATTTTCTGTACATTCTCTGGAGCCTCATTTTTAAGCCAATGGCACAAAAGATGAACAATATGCGCATTTTTATTTTGGCCAGCGCAACCATCACAAAACAACGATACTGCAGAAAAAGACGAAAGATCTTGCCTTCTTAAGTGATGGATGAGTGCAGATCCGATTTCATTTGCTCCTCTGCTTCCCTGCGTTTCATTCCACGTATAAAATGTTGGTGCCTTTGAGTCAACAGGCACACAGCAAAATGCATAGAATGCAATTTGTCGGCGATAAAAGGCATCGCCGATTGGAGTTTTAGGGAGTGGATGCACTTGTTGCAAATCAAAAACAAAACTATAAGTATCACTGGGAACTTCCTTCATTAGTTTGTAAAACGCATCCGCTCTCAGCTTGTGAATACGAAGTTCAGTCATTGGACTAATTCTTTCAACTGAACCGCGAGCGTTTTGTTGAATAAGAAATTTAAGACGAGTGCACGTAGCGCATGCGTCTGTAGCTGGAGAGGAAAATCCAATGTTAAAATCGGTTACAAAAATACGGTGAAAACATGAATAACTCACGTGAAAATCGGCAGTGTAAGCATCCTTAAACATTTTATATAACTTATTTACACTTAACTCTGCTGAAAGGTAAACTCTTTTACTTTTTCCTCTTCCATAATGAGATTCGACACAATTTAGTTTACCAAGAAATTGATGGACTGCTTCCTTTTTGGCTCTGAAAAAAGCTTCTCGTCGATAACCACCTCTATTTTCTTTGGGCAGCAGACCTTGATTGACGACCTTTCCAATCCGCAGTAGTCGAGAGGCAGGTACACTCATTGAAAAAGCAAAAAACTTTTTACACACAGGAATCATGCGTTTCTGTTTCTGACTATTGAGAAAAAATTTCACAGAAACCGTTCTTGTGTGAGTTGCAGAGACAGGCGTACCACTTCCCCTTCTTCTTTGGGGCTCGAAAGCAGAGATATATTTCATCAAAACAAGATCTTGTTTCTCTTTACCCTCTGCCATGTAGACTGCTTGTCGATTAAGTTTTATATCATCGTAGGATACCGTAGCACAACGAAGATTTTTCGAATTATGGGCACATGGTCTGGTCTTCTGTTTTAGAAACACTAAATGAGGATCACTATCGTTGTACTTCATAATTTTTGAACGCCCTCTCTCACTTGTTTTGATGGATCGTCTTTTTTTAGATCCCACCGATAAATTAGTAACAGTATCCATCTCAAAATAACACGCAAAACACAGAAAACAACGTTGACATACAACGAATTCACAACATCCCGTCTCATCGAACGGAAAAGTACTGATAATGATAATCTCATACAGCGTGGCCACGCGTGGCATGGCCTGGCTACGCTACACACTGTCAGTGCGACCCGTGGGTAGTTTTAGAACTAACGAATATTATATTTTGTTTCACGAATCAACATCTAATTCTAGAGGATGCTTTTAAATCCAAACAAAAATAGTAGAGGGATAGATCTGCAGGCCGGAGGATTTATGCAGTTTTGTAAAATAAAAATTAATTTTAATGGTTGGCTAAAGAAGGAGATGTTAAGTTTTGTATAAAAAAAGAGTGAACATGGGGTAAAGGTTTTTGAGTGGATTAATTAAGTTTTGTGGAAGAAACGTGATTTTGAGGCTCCTTTTAAATGGGAAATATTAACTTTTAACACATGAGACTTATACACAAGATCTAAGGCAGATCAAACTCTCGAAATTCAACAAAAAATGTATTTTAGCCGGAAATGGATTTATGCAGTTTTGTAAAAAAGCTCTTCACATGTATTAAATCAAAACAGACTCGTATTAGGTAATAAATTTAAACATTTAAACATAATTTATCAATCAAAAATCCCAACTAGACATGCAATAAGTAAAAACAAACTCGTGCATACGCATTAGCTATAAGTTACCAGACTATAATTACTTGTTTTTGCAGGACAAGTTCTTGTGGAACTTAGAATTACACAGAACACTTGCTTTTTTACATTTGCAGCAATTTGAGTTGCATTGGCCACTACAATTGCAGTGACGGAATCCTTGACCACCTAAATTCGAATCTTTACGGGAGCATTCCCTGAGACTTATTTCCGTAGTAGGCACATCATTGACTGAAATAAGTGTTTCCTTGTAGGTGGTAAATTCGTTTCTTGCGTAAAGTTGGTTTAAAATACCATGCTTGGTGCCTAGCTTATACAGCTCTTCATCTTTAACAGAAATAATAATGACAATAATATTTCGGCTATCGGCCTTAGTTCTATCAACTTCTGGAATTCGCACTCTTACACTTTCACCTACGTTTGCAACAGGGAATCTATCATTAGAATGTTTTAACATTCTGTCAGCTTGTTTTATAAGTGACTGTTTAGTAAGATCTCGAATCTCTTGAATTTTCTTTGAAGTTTTCCCAACTTCAGTGCCATCTTCTTCGTGTCCCTCATTTTCTTCAACTCCAATTGTCTTGTCTTCCCCATTGCCATTGTCTTCCCCATTGGCAGCAACTATTGCACATGCATTATATTCTATTGGTCTGTTAGTCCTCGGTTGTACTGTTAACATCCAAATTACCACGGTGCTTTGCTCCATCATCAGCATCATCGGACTCATCTGCTAATATTGCTTCTAAATCTTCTTCGCTTCTAATTTCAGTTAAAGTACCAGCAGGTAAGGATGTTTTTAATCCTACTTTAGCCTTACAACCGAATAGTGCTTCGTATGGACTACAGCTAATGCCGGAATGGTAAGCTCTGTTTTTCATAAATTGGATGAACTTTATGCCTTCCGACCACTGACTCGTTTTGTTTGTCTCCAGCCATGTGGCCAACATTCTTCGATATCTTGGTTCGCTCTCTCTAAAGAACCTTGCGACTGGCTGTGTCTGGGTTTTCCGTGGACAATTTTTAGTTCGGTCCACATACTGCAGACTTCTTCAATAATCTTATTTGCGAATTCTCACCATGATCACTGTGTAAAATGTGTGGAGCTCCAAATATGATAAACACTTCCAACAAATGGTACGCAACTTCTTCGGCACGCTTGGTTTTTAATGATCTGAGCTGGACAAATTTGGTAAGATGGTCTTGATAGACCATAATAAAGTTATAGTCACCATCCGCTTGTGACTGCGTGTCAATAAGATCGACTTGACATCTCGAATTAAATGCACTACTTAAAACTGGCTTCACAACGAGTCCTTTTTTTGGAATACTCATTTCCTTTTGACACGGTACACAAAGATTTAAGTAAACCTGGACAAACTCCACAGTGATGTTCTTATATTTCGTCTTAAGTTCTTTCATCATTCTGTTGCGGCCCCCATGTCCAGTTGAAATATGAGTCTCGTGAAATATGATCTGTCGTTTTTTACTGGCACAATGAGTTTCTCGACATTACCAATTTTTACAATATCATACTGTGATAACCGTTGATATTCTTCAGGTGTTTTGTGAGAAGTCTTGTCTTTGGTTGTTTTAACTTTCATTAAAAATGCATAATACTCATCTCTGGTGAATAACTGATGATTGTTTCCTTTTCCAGATTTAAGCTTATAAATTTGATCGCTAAATCGTTCTTTCATGGACTCGAAATCACTGATTGTAAAATAAGTGAGTATGTATGCACGGAACACTCGAAACTTTCACCGCTTGTTCAACTAAACAAAAATGTTTTACAACGATACAGAACTGCTTCCGACTACATAGTTACTATCACCGTGGTAATACGCGCACCTTATTTTATTTATAGTGGTTATATGCCTGTTCTATTTGTTGTGTTCTGTATTGTAAAAAGTCTTTCTTCTTTTCTTCACATTTTGTCTTCACTTCCTCTCTAAACCATGATGTTTTCTTTTTTGACATATTAGTGTTCGTTACTTTTCTCTCTCCAAGTGATTCTGTTGCTGCGTTAATTATGATACTTTTGAGTTTTTCCCAGCTTCCTTCGATGTTATCGTTTTTAAATATTTCATTCCCAGCAATCTTCTCTGATATTCTTTTTCTCTATAAGTATTCAGTGGATTCCGTATTTAGTCCTTCGACTTTGATTTTTGTTTGTGTTGGCGCCGCTCTCTTGGGTGTGAAGCATTTCAGGATGATTCTTATTTTACGTAATACTAGTCTAGGGTCACTACCTACATCTGATAAGTTAAGGCATCTTACATCGATTATTTCCTTGGATGTATATCTCTGTTGGTTATAACATAATCTAGCATAGATCTTTGTCCACGGGTGTTATTAAATGTACATTTGTGTTGGTCTTTTTGGTCAAAAAATGTGTTGTGTGTTTTAAGTTCGTTATTCGTGCAGAAGTTTATCATCAGTTCTCCATTTTCGTTCTTAACATCTTCGTTATGTTTTTGCTTAATTTCGGGTATTACGTGATTGCCTATTCGAGCGTTAAAATCCCCCAATATGACTTTATCTACTACTTGTTGTAGTTGGTCATAAAATGTTTCCTTTGTTGTTTGGGGCTTGTTATTTTCTGGGCCGTATAGGTACTCCAATGATATTTAGGTCTTCCTTCTCCATTCTTATCTTTGCTGTTACAATTCTTTCTGATATGTACTGACATTCTTTGATGTATTAATAAGGCTACACCTCCTTTGGTCCTATTTTCTTTTGCTACTCCACCGTAGCATGTTTTAACCTAATTTTGATTGTCCTTTTCCTTTCTTTTTTGTTTCCTGTAGAACACAAATGTCTATTTCTTTCTTTTTCAGCACTTATGTTATTTTTTGCTCCCTTAAGTTGAGCTATCGGATATTCCAAGTAGTAATTCTCATCTGGGTTTTAGATGTTTTTCGCTTGTTCTTATTTCTTACCGTAGTCGTCTTTATAGTATCAATCCGGTTTTGAGGCTGTACATTGTTTCTTTGAGCAGTATTTGTTTTTACGATTGGTACGTTTCTAACCTTGCCAATCACCCTCCACATTTTATCCGGGCTTGGGACCGGCTGTGGTAACCGCAGAGCTACTGAATCCACCCTGCAATCACCCCAGGCAGTGTTTACCACTCTTTAACAGACAAACTAACAACCAACAAACTTTAACACCTCTAGTATTATGTTATTTTTTTTATTAATTTATTTTGCTTCAACCACTTAGGGTTATTAGCATAAGAAAAATACAAAAGTGATAAAGACATAAATAGGCATATACAAAATATCAATTACATAATAATGTATACAATATATATTTTAATTATTAATGTATTGTATTAAATTTTATTGAAAAGGTTTATAGTTTTCAAGAATTCTATCAAGTCAGCTACGTATTTAGATTCTCCTAAAAGTTCTTTTAATGTTTTTGGAAAGTGATGATATAGTCTTTCCACTGAGTATATTGGACACTCAATCAAAATGTGCTTCACTGTCACTTTACATTCACAAACAAAACACACTGGTTCCTCTTCTTTCTTCAACAAGTATTCATGTGTTGTAGAAGTGTGTCCTAATCTAAGACGTGTTATTAGGACTTGATGTTGTCGCTTTGAAGGCCAGAAGTTCCATGGAAGGATGGAAGATTTTATTTCTATCAATTTAGTGGTGCTTCTATTCCATTGGTTTTGCCAAACATCGTGCAATTTTGATTTTAAGTAAGGTTTTAAATCCAAATGCACCGTTAGATTTTCCACTAATGCTGCTGTATTGATTACTGCGGACCTAGCTAGACTATCTGCCTTTTCGTTACCATCTATTCCAACGTGTGACGGTACCCAGAGGAACTCTACTGTCAAATTGTTTTGGTATATACGGTATAAAATTAACTTAATCTGCTGCAGTGTTGGATGAGAGGGATAGATCTGAGAAATTGATGTCAGACAACTAAGTGAATCAGATATTATAAGAGATTTGGGAAGTTTTTTTTCTAGAATATAGGTTAGGGCCTTATTGATGGCAAATAGTTCTGCTGTGAAAATACTTGTCTTAGGAGACAATTTATAGATGGAATGTTCATGGGATGTCACAAAGCATGCTCCTACTCCATTTATGGTCTTAGATGCGTCCGTGTATATAAAATGGAAATTTTTGTACTGTGTGAGAACATGGAGAAAGTGAGTTTTAAAAAAATTTGGTATCACGTTATTTTTGTTATATGCTGTGAGTTTAAGGTTACAAAGCGGAGAGGGAACAACCCAAGGAAAACATAAATTTATTTCACAGATAGGATAAATGGGTGGTGGTAGTTCAATATTAAAATCGAATAAGTATCTATTAGCTCGTTCATAGAAAGGTACAGGACCCCTATTTCTTTTTCGATAGACCTCCTGGAACCTGTTAGCAACAGCATGATGAAGAGCTGGATTTTTTGGGATAGATTTTATACTCGAGACATACGATAGAGTTAAGTATTTTCTTCTTAGGTTTAAGGGTGGCTCTCCAGCTTCACAGAGTAGACTGTCCACAGGACTGGTGCAATATGCTCCTAGAGCAAGTCTAACGGCTGAACTCTGAAGAGTATCCAAAGTTTTAAGCAATGCTTGGTTTGCGGTGTTATACACAACACATCCGTAGTCCAGTTTTGATCTAATTAAAGCTCTATATTGTTACGATAAAAATCCTGGCCTAAAAATAACTGTAAAATATATGATGACTAATATTCTGTTTTGTTGTAGAAATTTCGCCGGAGGTTCTAGATTCAAATTATGGTGAATTCTCCAACTAGATGCTTCTCGATTTTTCGATGCAAGACAATGCGATCTTTCGATGCTGTTCTAGTATATCAGGATTTCGTATATAAATACAACATTTTTATATGGAGGGCCAGTGAATTCTCAACACCCGCGCTCGCGAACTTGTTACGTACGGATATAATAAATTATTGTCAGATAAGTTAATATAAATAAAGAAATAAATTAAATCCGTAAGTGTTATAAATATTGAACCTTTTAATAAATTCACAACAAATGGTGTCAGAGTGAGATCGAACATAAATTAGACTTATAATAATAATACAAGTGAATATAAAATAAATTGTGAAAATGGCTACGATTTATGAGCTGACAGTGACTAATTTAAGAAGACATCTTGAAGAGAGAGAATTATCTTCCACCGGAAAAAAGGCTGAGTTAGTCCAACGACTAAAGAACGCTTTGCTAGAAGAAGGACTAGATCCAGAGACTTATATATTTGAAGACAAACATGATGCTGTCATCTCGTCGATTTCGAAATTGGAGAACAAAGTTTCTGACGATATTTCGAAAGTTTCTTCTGATGTAGCCAAAGTTTCCGGCGACATCGCTTCATTGGAGAACAAAGTATCCGGCGACATCGCTTCTTTAGAAAGCAAAGTTTCTAACGAGATTTCTTCTCTGGAAAGCAAAGTCTCTGCTAACATCTCTTCGGAAATCTCTAAAGTCACTTCTGAGATGTCTGCCCTGGACGATAGAATATCTTCGTTAAAAAACCAAGTTGCTGCCGATATGTTGGCCTTCGAAGAAAAGATATGGAAAGAGATGGAAAAGAAGATGGAGGAAACCGGGACAGCAGAGAGAGGAAACAATCCAATTACAGTGGAGATAAAAGAAGACGAGACGAAATGTAAGTTGGAGACACGGCCGAAATTTGAAGGAAGTGGAGGTTCTATTCATGTTAAAGTCCCAACTTTCGACGGAAAATCATCATGGAACAACTACATGAAACAGTTCGAATCAGCTGCAAGAGCAAATGGATGGTCTGAAAAAGAAAAGGCTGTAAACCTGACTATCGCCCTTCGAGGAGATGCCTTAGATGTGCTTCAGACCATAGCCGTAGAGGAGACCGATGATTTCGAACAACTGAAGAAGAGGTTAAATATGCGATATGGCCACGAACATTTGGAGCATGTATATCAGTCACAGCTTAAAAATCGTAGACAGAAGAAAGATGAGGCTCTTCAAGAATATGAGGTAGATATTGCCAGATTAGTACGATATGCTTATCCAACAGCTCCCGAAGACATGATGGAAAAATTGGCCGTTCAAACGTTTATTGATGGTCTTCGTGATCATGAAATGCAGAGAACACTGCGATTAGCTCGTCACAAGACGCTGGTTGATGTCCTATCCGCCGCCCTCGAATACGAGTCAGCTACGCAGGCCTCTGGCGGGTACAGTAAAGTTAGGACTGTAAAAGAGGAAGGAGATGAAGATAAACTTGACCAGCTCGTTAATATGATGAAAATTATTACATGCAAGAAAACGAAGACCATAAAATCAAGAAACTCACCATCAGGAAAACCAGAACGAGTCGGCTTTAGGGGAGCAGCTTCGACCCGGAACTTTTCCAAAGACCCTCTCATACTAATAGCTTCTTTGAAATGTCGTGAAGATAGTGTATATGTAGATGGAGAAATAAATGGTAAAAGACATACGTTGTTGGTGGATACCGGAGACCAGAACCATTATACGCCCGACAGTTATAAACAGCCGAAAGAAACTGTTACCAACGAGGTTACGACTTCGGACCGCTACAGGTGAAAATGCCAACATTCATGGAGAAATCCAGGTACAATTGGGAATTGGGGCAGAAAAGTTTGTCCATACTGTTATAGTTGCTGACATCGAAGAGGATGTTATATTAGGAATGGACGTAATGAATATGCATGGATTCCAATTGGATTTTAAGAATAAGGTAATCAAAGTTGGCAACGAGGAGGTATTTCTCCATCCACATAATGACAACACTGTGCAAGCAGCCATTACAGAAGATACAGTCGTGCCTGCGAGAAGCGAAACGATCATAGTAGCGCGACTACAGGGAATTGTAGACGAAGGGAGACCTGTTATGATGGAGCCTTGGAACCACGACGATGAGGTTGGCCGTGGAATCATAATTGGAAAGGAATTGGTGACTTCGGCTAAAGAAATTCCTGTGAGACTTATCAATGTCAACGACTACCCAGTGACCATAAAGAAAGAGACAAAAGTAGGAACTTGTGTACCTGTGACATCCATAATTCGTCAGGCGACAACATCTGATAATTCCAACGACAAATTCGACCAAATGGTTGCAGTTGCAGGACAGTCTCTAAATCAGATGGAGAAAAGGAAATTAAGGGAATTTCTTCGGCAGTATCGTGATATTTTCGTACCGAAAGGAGGAAAGACGGGAAGAACTACCGTTGTTAAGCATAAAATTGATACTGGTAATGCTAAGCCAATTCGTCAAACAGCTCGACGATTACCACAGGCGAAGAGAGAGGAAGCTGAAACGATTGTTCAGGAAATGAAGAAAGACGGGGTGATAGAACCTTCTACGAGCCCATGGGTCTCTCCGGTGGTCCTGGTTAAGAAGAAAGACGGAACGACGAGGTTCTGTGTGGATTACCGTTTGCTGAACAACGTTACCAAGAAAGATAGTTATCCTCTGCCTCGGATCGATGACACATTGGACACATTGGCTGGAAGTAAATTGTTTTCTACTTTGGATTTGAAGTCTGGATACTGGCAGGTAGAAATGGACCCAGTAGATAAAGAAAAGACAGCCTTTACCACAGGATCTGGATTGTGGCAATTCAACGTTATGCCATTTGGACTCTGTAATGCTCCTGCGACATTTGAGAGGCTTATGGAAAATGTGTTGAGAGGGTTATCTTGGAAAACATGCCTGGTTTATTTGGATGACATAATCGTCTTGGGGGAGACATTCGAAGAACATCTGAAGAATTTAGAAAACGTTTTTAATCGACTTAAAGCTGCCCAATTGATGTTAAACCCCAAGAAGTGCCAGCTATTTCAAGGTAAAGTCAATTATCTGGGTCATATAGTCAGTAAAGAAGGAGTGGCCGTGGATAAGGGAAAAATCGATTCCATTAAGGAATGGCCAAAACCAACTGACAAACATCAAGTGAGAAGTTTTCTTGGACTATGTACTTACTACCGGAGGTTTATTAAGAAGTTTGCAGATATCGCTAAGCCATTAACGCGACTTACGGAGGAAGCAAGAGATTACCGCTGGGATACAGACTGCCAAAATGCCTTTGAGACCTTGAAAAAGCATTTAATAACAGCACCAATTTTAGGGTATCCACTGCCAGAAGGAGAGTTCATCTTAGATACAGATGCAAGTAATGTGGGAATTGGAGGAGTGCTGTCTCAGATTCAAGGAGGACAGGAACGAGTCCTCGGATATTTTAGTAAAGTTCTTTCAAAACCTGAGCGGAATTATTGCGTCACGAGAAGAGAACTTCTGGCAGTAGTGAAATCAGTAGAGCACTTCTATCAATACCTCTATGGAAGAAAGTCTAATCCGAACCGACCATGCCGCCCTTAAGTGGTTGATGCAGTTTAAGAATCCAGAGGGTCAGATAGCCAGGTGGATCGAACGACTCCAAGAATACGATTTTAAGATTGAGCACCGGGCCGGAGTTAGCCACAGAAACGCTGATTCTCTTTCCAGAAGGCCATGCTCAGCAGAGTGTTCCCACTGCAACAAAACGGAATCCAAGGAAGCAGCAGTGCTAAGAACGACGATTGTCAACGACGACTGGACGCCTACTAAGATCAGGGAAGAACAAGAGAGAGATCCAGTTATACAGAAAATCCGAAAATGGAAAGAGGAAAACCGTCGACCACCTTGGCAGGAAATATCAAACCTATGCTCAGTAGTTAAGACGTATTGGGCCCAGTGGGACTCATTTATCATCGAAGATGGCTTGCTTAAACGAGTCCTGGAAAATGATGACGGTTCAGAGAAGAGAAGACAGTTGGTGATCCCAAAGAGCAGAATAGCCGAAGTACTTCGTCAGTTACACGACAGTCCATCGGGAGGGCATTTTGGTGTAAGGAAAACCCTTCAGCGAATTCGGGAACGGTTTTATTGGATGAACAGTTCCGACGATGTAAAAGACTGGTGTAAGAAATGTACTATTTGTGCCACGAGTAACGGGCCTTACCGAAAAAGGAGAGCTCCTATGAGACAATATAATGTTGGAAGCCCGTTTGAAAGAATAGCTTTGGACATCGCTGGGCCATTTCCAGAAAGTGAAAATGGAGGCAAGTACATGCTGGTAGTAATGGATTACTTCACTAAGTGGGTCGAGATTTACGCACTTCCAGACCAGAAGGCCGCCACCGTTGCAGATAAGTTGATCCAAGAATATATCAGCCGATTTGGAGTGCCTTTGGAGATCCATAGTGACCAAGGCAGGAACTTCGAAAGCGATCTATTTCAAGGAATATGTGATAGACTAGGCATGAAGAAAACAAGAACTACAGCATATCATCCGCAATCTGATGGTATGGTAGAACGGATGAATAGGACAGTTGGCAAATATTTGACAAAGATGGTGTCCGATCATCAGCGAGACTGGGACCAATACCTTCCGTTCTTCACAATGGCCTACAGATCTGCTGTTAACGAATCAACAGGCCAGACACCAGCGAAAGTCCTATTCGGACGCGAAATGCGACTACCTTGTGATCTAGAGTTTGGGTGTCGACCTGGAGAAGATGTAGCAGGTGAAGATTATGTGATCGAATTACGAAGAAGAATGGACGATGTACATGAGTTGGTCCGTTCCCACCTTCAGATCGCTAGCGACCGAATGAAGAAACGGTACGATACACAAGCCGAAAAGGGTTGCTTTAAGAAGAACGACAAAGTATGACTGTATAATCCCAAGAAGCGAAAAGGTTGTTCTCCCAAATTGCAGCAGTTTTGGGAAGGTCCATACCTCATTATGGAGAAGATCAACGATGTCATCTACCGAATAAGCAAGATTCCGAAGGGAAAGCCGATGATAGTACACCATAACCGGCTGGCGTCTTTCGAAGGTGACCACGACGTAGATGAAGAAGTGGAAGTAAACCAAGTCCACGATGTGTCTGACCTCACGTTTGAGGAATTCATGGGTGCCTATGGAGGTACCGGTAAAGCGAGACATGGTGTTACCACTGAAGAAAAGCAAGATCTACTAGGGCTCCCCGATGACTACTCGCTGGCCCTCACCATCCCGGCCAGTATCAAAGACGCACCAGGGTTGGCATCCGTCTTTCGAAAGAAGTTTGGTCGAGTTGCAGAACTTCAATGCCAGGTGCCAGCTCCCGGTAAAACCTTGAAACTCCAAGATGCATCACGTTACCTTTTCTACCTGGTAACAAAAGACACTGCCCGTGACCAACCTACCTACCGAGATGTATGGGAAGCCTTACTTCAATTGAGAGAGCACGTACTAGAGTCCGACGTGCAAAAGTTAGCCATGCCAAAGTTGGAGTGCCGCCAATTAGATTGGAGGGTTATCCGAAATATGGTGGAGGAGATCTTCAAAGACACCGAAGTCCAGGTGTTAGTCTGTTGCAATCCGCATAGTTACTGGTGCGGAGAGAAAACCGTCCCTTGTCATTTTTATACAACTGGAAGTTGTAAAAGAGGGTCCAGTTGCCGATACCAGCATACAGTTCCGGTTCCAGTCCCGACAAGGTTCCAGGAGGAACCATCTTTTAAGAGGGGGGCAATGTTACGATAAAAATCCTGGCCTAAAAATAACTGTAAAATATATGATGACTAATATTCTGTTTTGTTGTAGAAATTTCGCCGGAGGTTCTAGATTCAAATTATGGTGAATTCTCCAACTAGATGCTTCTCGATTTTTCGATGCAAGACAATGCGATCTTTCGATGCTGTTCTAGTATATCAGGATTTCGTATATAAATACAACATTTTTATATGGAGGGCCAGTGAATTCTCAACACCCGCGCTCGCGAACTTGTTACGTACGGATATAATAAATTATTGTCAGATAAGTTAATATAAATAAAGAAATAAATTAAATCCGTAAGTGTTATAAATATTGAACCTTTTAATAAATTCACAACAATATAAATTTATTAGAGTTGGAAAATCTGCTCCCCAATTTTTATGTGATTCAGATTTCATAATGTTTAGTCCAGCTTGGCACGATACTCTTAGCGAGTGTATATGACTTGTCCAACTTAATTTTGAGTCCAGTTGCATCCCTAGGAATTTAATTTCTTTTGTATATACTATAGGAGAATTGTTTAAAAATAGATTTGGGAGCTTTTGTGTATTTGATTTTCGTGAAAAATGTATAGCTTTTGTTTTAGTGTTGGAAAACTGGAGCCCAATATTGTTAGGCCACGATTCTATCGACTTAAGAGCTGCAGAAATACGATTATGAGCCGATAATATGTTTTTATTTCTTGCTAGAATTACCAGATCATCAGCATACAAAAAAGTTTTAATTGTGCGATTGCAGTCCGACACAACATTGTTAATAGCAATTAAAAATAGTGCTACGCTTAAATTCGAGCCCTGTGGAATTCCATTTTTCTGTAATTTAGATTCAGACAAATGGTTATTGATTCGAACTTGGAAATATCGTTGCCGTAGAAAGTTTGAAATAAAAGCAAACATGTTACCGTGAATCTTCCAATTGTGGAGTGTGGTTAAAATATCGTAGCGCCATACTGTATCAAAAGCCTTTTTTACATCAAAGAATATGGCTAAACATTCTTGATTACATATAAATGCTTCATGAATTTCTGATTCTAATGATATTAAGTTATCTAATGTTGATCTATTTTTCCTAAATCCACTTTGTTCAGGTATAATAAGATGTTTATGTTCAATATACCACATGAGTCGATTGGCAATGATCTTTTCTAGCAACTTACACATTGCATTCGTGAGAGAGATTGGTCTATAGGATTCTGCTTCAAATTTAGGTTTACCTGGTGTGTGTATTGGAATTATGATTGACGAGTGCCATATGTGTGGGAATACCTTATTCATCCATATCAAATTGAATAGTTGCAATAATAGTTCTTGGCCTACTAGTGGTAGGTTCTGTAGAAAAAGCACAGGTATATTATCTGGTCCTGGACTAGTATTTCTAACGGAGTTAAGAGTTTCAATAAGTTCAGTCAAGCTTATAGGATTGTTTATTGGTGAAGTGTCATTGATTATTGGTATTCCTTTATTTTCTTGAAATCGTTTCTTATTTAAGAATTCTACTGAATAGTTTTCATCACTAGAAGCGGTACAATATTGATTTGCCATTATTTCAGATATATTGCATTCGGACGTAAATGTCTGATTGTCTTTTATTAAGTACTTTATAGAGTGTTGTGAATTTTTTCCATATATACTTCTAATCATGTTCCAGATTTGACCAATTGGAGTAGATCTATTGATTTCTGAAACAAACTTTTGCCATGACTCTTGCTTGCTTTTTTTAATAATAAATCTACATTTAGCTCTTATTCTTTTAAATTCTAAATAATTTTCAGTAGTTTTATATCGTTTATATCTATTAAAAGCCGATTTAGATTCCCTTATTGCCTGTTTGCACGCATCGTTCCACCACGGTACAGGTGAATGTTTTGGATGAAAAGCTGTTTTTCCAATGGATTTATTCGCTGCATCAATGATGACTTTATTGAAAAATAATGTTTTCTCGTTAATATCTTGTTCTGAGTCTAACATTTCTCTAAGATTCATAGCTGATGAAGAAATCAATGTTGAGAACAGTGTCCAGTTGGCTTTATTTAAGGACCATTTGGTGATGTGTGTATTGTGCTTATGGTACAACAGATTGTTAACTAAGATGGGAAAGTGATCACTTCCATATAGATCAGGTAAAGTGTCCCATGATAAACTAGGTTGCAAGTTTGGTTCACAAATTGACAAATCAATTGCTGAAAACTCTCCTGTTGCAGCATTATATCGAGTATTCCTGCCGTCATTAAGTAGATTTAAATTGAGATTATTTAGGATATTTTCTATTTTTCTTCCCATTTTTGTCAATTTTTTTGAGCCCCATAATGAATTATGTGCATTAAAATCTCCCAGTATAATTCGAGGTGTAGGAATCTGACATAAAAGATTAGAAATATCTGCTATACTTGGATCAGAATTAGGTGCGATGTAAAGACTGCAGATGTTAACTTTTAGTGGACCTACTAAGCTTACCGCTACAGCCTCTAGATTTGTTATTAGAGGAATACTGCAATATTCATAGGAATTCTCGATAAAAATTGAAACTCCACCACTGGCATGTTCTTGATTTTGCCTAATTTTAGATACGCTTGTATAATTTCTCAAATTATGAATTTTGTTATTTTTAAAATGAGTTTCTTGTAGACAAATTATAGAAGGTGAATTTTGAGCAATTATTAATTGTAACATTTCTAAACGGGTATAATAACCGTTCAAATTCCACTGTAAAATAGACTTGAACGTGAGCTTATGTAGAAGGTTCTATGGAGGAGTCGCTATCGAGCTGAGGTTTTAGTTGTCGAGTAATTGAATTAATTATTTTAGTACATCGCGATTTCATTTTTTTTGATATAATGTGAGGATAGATCTCTTTTAACAGATTAAGTAAGCCTAATGTGTCTTCTGTATAAGTTTTAGATAGACTCAATTTATCTGGAGATCCTAAAGCATTTTCAAAAAAATCAGTTAGTTGTTCAAAATTTAATATCGGTGTTATAAGTTTATTAGTAATAAAATCTTTTACGGGTTCCATACTGTTAGCAATAGTCTCAGAATTATCAATAGTTTTGGATTTTTTAAGTTTTTGTATTGGTTTTGTGAAATTTTCTTTAGGTTCTTGTAAAGGTGGGGATAAAATTTCATTAAGGCTGCGCTTAGCTGTGTTTACTTCTTTACTAGGTGTATTAGTTATTTCAAGTGTATCAGTGGTATCTATTGATATGCTATTGATAGGGCATGCTAGTGTTGAGGAAGAGTTTGGGATTGATGTATGAGGTTGTGAAACATTAGGTGTTGTTGATAACTGGGTAGTTGTTATATTTGTATCTGTGCATGTAGTTTGAGAACTTGGGAATGATGTTGAGGGTGATATTTGGGATGCAGTTAATATTGGTGTAGTTAATGAAGAAGGTATAGTCGAGGATTGTAAGGAAAAGGAATTCGCTGAAGATGCTGATGTGGTCGGGACGTCATGTGGAAGAGTATTAACTACTGTATTTATAGTAGTAGTTGGCACTGTTGTTATTAAGTTTTGATTTGTACAGTATGGACAATTTGCAACAAAATGGTCAGATTGTTTACAATAGTAACACATCTGTTTTTCTAAAGATAAGAAAATACGATAAGATGTTTGTTCGTGGTTTATGACAATTCAGGGAGGAATTAATGTAGCTTCTAAAGGAGAGATAAATGTATGTCTTCGAAAGCTCAGTATATGTCTATATTCTGGGTTTGTTGTACCTATTCGTAAAAAATTAATTGGAGTTAATAAATTGAGGCCTAACTTTTTAAGTTCAGATTCTATGAAAGTGTAAGGAATACTAGGGCAAACATTAGAGATCAGTAATCTTTCATTTGGTGTAATTAAGCGTCGAGCATAAATTATTTGTTGATTGATGGTTATTCTTCCGTTGTCAGCATTCATGACAGCTTCTACTAATTCTTCACTAGCTAGGTAAATACAAATACGGTGATTTGAAATTCGTGATGAAAAAATAATATATCTTGGTTCTATAATTTTTCCCAGTGCAAGTAGATATTCCTCAAGTTTGGCGTTTTCCAGAGCATTATATAAAATAGCTTGTTTCTTGGATGGGAATTTTGGAGTTGAATTGATTAACGCTGCAGAATATGAAGAAGTTTTATGTGATGTCAATAACATTTGGGGCCTCGACGCCCCTGGACTATTAACATCATCCATTTTCGTTTTTTAATGACATCAGGTAATATAAACAATATGAACTTGTTGTGAAGTAAGTATCTAATTAGATTAAAATTACTTACAGATTTTCTCCAATAAGTTCACTAATTTTTATTTATAATAACACAACACTTTAATTATTAAGTGGATATAAATAAAAGCACAAAAACTAGGTGCGATTAGACTGGTAATTAAATACGTCCAACCTCGCCAAAGGTTCAAATCGTTCCCTAGTATTATGTTGATTTAGGCAATCGCAAAATCTTTTGGATTACTTATAAAATATGTACCTATTAGAAATCAATAGAAATAAAAATATCCCGTTTTACGGTACTTTCCAACCGTTATTTCTTTTATATTTGGTATGTGCGTATTTTCTTATTAATAATGCAAAATCAATAACGAAACAAATTATCCTTAAGTAAAGTCCTCCCAGGAAAGCAGTTCAAAAACATCAATATTACTATATTTTGAAGACAGATAAGTCCGATAAGATAAAATTATCAAAATAATTTGTTTTGTTTTCAAAGATAAAAAACAAGATAGTTTATTCATTTCAAAAAATGTATTTTCAAAACATCTTCTGATCTCTGTGTCGAACGTCAAATAAAATTTATTCTATAATTTTGGTTTATTCCTTTCAAAATATTTGATAAATTATATTTGTCCAGAGAACTAAGTAGTTAATTTTGAAATATAAACATTTATGTACGTTCTTTGAGAGAAAGTATATTATTTAAATAAGAATAAAAACATCAAAAGGTACAGTCTTTTTAAACCTTAGGGACTAAAAAGGTTTTTATTGAATTACTCACTGCCATTTTCACTTCTTTTATCAATATATCAATAACAAGAAAAGTAATGTTAAAATTTTTATAACGCTGTTTAAATAATATAAATTACTCCAATAAAATCATACTTATTTATATTAAAACTGAATATTCTCTGTGTAATTCCTAGCTAATATTTCTGTGCCGATTTAGCCAAATAAGGCCTACCCTACTTTCCGTAAGGTTTCTCAATGATTTCTTTGGATTTTGATTTAACAGGAACATCCAATGTAAAATCGTTGAACATCGTGTGTATTCGCATAGAGTGTGCGTTGTAGGTCTATTCGCGACAAGCATTTCCAGCAGGCCTAGAAGCCCGGGCTCGGTCGCAGCCCCTTTAGTTTTGCCGTTTAATTTGTATATGTATGTATGGCCAACTAAATTATCAGGCTAATACCAATTTCACCCGTCTTTAAAAGTCAACAAAAACGCGTAACTCGGTAAATAATCACGTTTAGAATATAAAATAGGATTCGTTAGACTTAATAAACTTCTGTTTTGTGACTGCTTTCCACAGTGTTGTGTGTTTGTCCTATTATTGAGGAATTCCTACATGGTTTCCATAATATAGGTTGGTCACCTGTTGTTTTACTATTAATATTAGTTAGCAGTTACTTCCCGATATGTCAGGTTGTGTACTATTTCATACATATACTGAGGAACCAGCGACGTCTTGGTAAACAATATGCATCTACCAAATCTTATAAAATAACATGCCCATAAACCACTACAATTTAGAAGAGTTCTAAATGAGTAATAAATAAATAAATAAAACATGAGTATAACTGGTTGCATTCACTATGTTATATGTACATAGAACAGGTTCAAAGTACTTTAAGTAATCAGTACTGATCAGCTGCTTAAAAATTCTGTAGGTACCTACTTAATTTAAATAATAACATTCTCCTCGCAAAATATCTATCAGCAAATATACAATCATGTGTATCTATATTTGTTTAACTTTACATTATCTTATTCTCAATGATAAATAAGAACAAATGACTGCCAAATTGATATCTTCCGGTAGCAAAATATTTACCATATTTCCAGTACATTTTAAAATCTTAGTGATATTGATTTTGGCGCTCATTTGGTCAACAATTAACTGACTTTGTGTACACTTGTAAAGTCGTGCAAATTGTATATCTGACATAAGAGAAATATTGACTTTATAATTATTATTCGTTACTTCTACCAAAATATTTTAATCATTTATTTGTTTTCAACACCATGTGAATTTCAGTAAATTATAATCGGAATTTGTGTTTAGAGTACATTATATATTTATAATTGTTTGTACAGGGCGTCCTAGTTTTATTATGATCATTTTAAATCAACTTCATATAAATTAAATTGTAAAAAACGCTTTGTACGTGAACTAAGGGCTCTTTAAAGATGGCAACCTAACGTCGAGTATATTAAAATATTTATGTTTTTTAAGTAACCACATTTTTTATGTTTATCCACCAGAAAGTGCCTACTTGTAAAACTTTAAATACTCGTATGTTTCTGAATTGGTAATACGCGGCTCGTTTGAGACGAACATTGGACATATTTATTCATAATTGTGTTTAAATTTCGCTACCTACATACCATTCAATTTAATAAATATTGATTTTTTTTTATACTAAACATGCTTCTGTCTAAAGTCGCTATGACGCACCGTTTTCGAAAAAAATCGATTCAAACTTTTCATGAAGAGAATATCTCCTACAAAGTTCATGCACGTACTTGATCAGCTGTTCAACTGCACGCTGTCACAACCGTACATCTTAGCCCAATTTTCCGAATAGGTATTAGAGGGCATAGAGCAATTTAAAAATTAAAATGAATCGGTATTTTATGTTTACAGGGAGGAAATGAATAGTAGTCGTTGACCAAGTAAATAATTTTGCCTATTTAAAAGTGTTAAGCTTAGGGCACCATTCTAATACACCGTTAAATACATTTTTTCATCTTTCCGGCAATAAATTTAATGCGACAATTTCGACGGATTATTGTAATTCTGACGGGAGTTGAAACACATCATACATCATTATTTTATGAATCGATTTTTTAATCTTTAGTAAAAAATTCATAATAGTTCCTTCGCACAGTTTGGGAGTATTTTGACAGATTTATTGTCGGATTGGCTATGGGCATATCTTCTATAATTACAAATTGAATGAGACTTCGTAAGATACAATCGGTCAATTCCTTTTCGAGATACGTTTAATATTGTTTATGAAAATTCGCAAATGTTTATAAATTTTGCAGGATCAGAACTTTTTTTTAAAAGATAGAGGTCTAGTTCTAAGCGAATTATCTTCTTGGTCGATTATATTTTTATGTATCCCTTACTTATTAATTTCTTTGAAATAGGGGCAACTTTTGCGTTATAAATTAATTAAAATACAGCGCTCCCTATACGTTACACACATTTTTACCTTATTGATTCTTATAGCTAAAATCAAGACAAAGATTAAAAAATAAGTTTTCTTCTACGACCAGTAGAAGTGGAGTTAGCTTAATTTGATTAAATTGTAGTAGAGGTTGGGGCGGTTGGGCTACTGCCCTTCATTTCCACTCTGACGTCGTTCAGCTTGAGAACGGCTGGTTGGACTGTAGCTCAAGAAGTAAATAATAAAGGGTTTAGGCAGAAGGTGAATTATTAAAAAGACCTTAAGCTTATAGTGTCTAAACGACTTCCAAAGGTCATCATTCCAAAAGGGCTTTAGTCACGTATCTCTGTTACTATCGGGCCAATCGTGACGTGCGGGGTATTATTATATTAAAACAAGATTTATCTAATATAACACAATGACAAATAAAAATCAAACATAGCTGCACGCCATAAAGACCTTAAGCATATTTTAATTTAAATTAGGCTAAATAATTTTTAAATACATAAGAACAAATTTAAGGATTAATTTGCAAACTTATTAAAATTAGAAGGTTTTTGTACTGTCAATATTACACCTAAAAATCAACTTTTGAACTCAAGAGGCAATGACACAAGTTTTATTACTCAATTGTTAAATTCAAATTTAATAAGAGAAAATGTATACTTAAGTAATTAGAGGATCAGAAGACGTTTGAAGGGGATATAAATTTTATATGTATACAGAAACAATGAGCAGAGAATTGATGTAAATAAATATAAAGTTGTTATTTATAAACAAAAAACGAATACTCAACTCATTGGAACAAGAGTCGTGTTTTAATTTTATATTTAATAAATTTCTCGAGCAATAAACTTCAAAATATTTTAAATTATTTTTTAACGGTTTGCAAAAGAATAAGAATATTGTATAATTTTACTTACATTTTGACCTTAATAGAACGATATATTGTTTATTTTAAACAATCTGTACACAGTTTTATTATAACTAACAACAATTAAATTAATAAAGTTTTGATTATAAAAAATAATGTAAGTAGTTCTCTACGTAGCTACACTACTAAACAAGCGTCTTTTTTAATCTTTAACTTATTTTTTTTTTCTCTTTCTAAGCTAATTCTTTTTTAATTATTAATTCCTAATACTAATATCCCTATAAACAGACAGAGAGCATGTTTTACCTGGTTGGGTCATTCTTGCAGCAATGAACTCCGCTTTTTTATAAATAATACTGTTGTTCTTCGGCAACCATCCGGCTAGACCCTGATCAGGTGGTCGATCAGTTTATGGGTTTGTCTGAACATCCTCTGGACCCTGTTTTTCTTGAGGATGTCCCTGGTCTTACGGAGTCTTCTTGTGGCCTGGTGAAAGAAGTACCTGGTCCTTTTCTCGGCCACCTCCCTCAGTGGTGTGTACTGGAGCCTTTCTTTGATGGTTGCATTGGTTATTCTTTCTTCCCATGTTGATCCGTCTCTGATCCTGTAGCATGATGTCTCTGTGGCTTCAAGTCTCCTCCAGTTTTTATCCGCTATTGAACTCCAAACTGGGACTGCATACCGATCTAACGTAGGCCTGGTACAACTGGATCTTCTTGGCCTTCGTTAGTGGACTGGTCCTGAAAATATAGGGGAGTATTAGTTTTTTTAGCAGCATTAGCTTTTACCTTGGTTTTTTGTGTATGCAACCGGAAGTTTAGTCTTCTGTCAAGGTGGACTCCTAGATATTTAACTGAATCTACTGCTTGGATCCTGTTTCCTCCTACTGTTATTTCATGCACTGGTGGGTTGTGTTCCTGTGTGAATATGATGAACTGCGTCTTCTCTGCATTGATTTTTATCTTCCGTTTGTCTGTGAACTCCGTGATTTTTCCAAGGTGATTTTCCATATTCCTGATGATTCTTCTGTCATCCTTTCCGGTTGCATACATTGCTGTATCATCCGCGTAGAGGGCTGTAGAAGTTTTTGGATCAGTTGGAGGATCTGAAACAAAAATATTGTATAAAATGGGCGAGAGAATACTGCCCTGTGGCATCCCTTTCCGGATTTTTTGGATCATCGACATCTTTTGGTCTGCTGAAACTTGAAAAGTTCTATTAGATAAATACATATCACAAATGTTAATTAAGTCGTGAGGAAGTTCAGCTTTGTGCATCTTGAAGGTTAGTGCTTTTTTCCAAACCGTGTCGTATGCTTTTTCTATGTCCATTATGGCCATTCCTGTCCTTTGTTTCCTGTTGAATCTTATCTTCGTATCGCTGATTATTCTGGCTATCTGAAGTTCGCAGTTTCTTCCTTTTCTGAATCTGAATTGTTCTGCTTGGATGATTCTTCTTCTTTCTGCGTGCTTCATCAGCCTTTTGTAAATGATTTTTTCCAGGATTTTTCCGATTGTTTCTAGGAGAGAGATTGGCCTGTAGCTTTCTGGTCTTCTACCATCCTTCCCAGGTTTTAGCAGGGGGATTATCTTGGCGTGTTTCCAGTTGTTTGGGAAGTGTCCATTTTCCATAGTACAGTTGTACTATGATCTTCTTTGGTAGCTCCTTGAGGGTGATGTTGTGTATTCCTTCTGGTCCTGGTGTTCTGCTTCCTTTTAGTTTCCTGATGATTTTGGCGACTTCATTTGGGCTGGTGTAGTCTTCTTGGTGGTGCTGGGAATAGAGGAAGGGTCATTTATATTATACCGTCGATGGTGACGTGGATTAGGTGAAGGTTGGCGTAGGGGTTAGCGTGGTGCGAACATTTCTGATAGTAGGATTGTGGTTGACGGGTGGAGCGGACGGTATATTTTTTCATGAGAGTTCTCCAAGTCGAAGGTCACCGTATGCCGTCATCTATTTTATTGAGACAATTTGATCATTTTTAAATTTCTATGGATTCTCGAATAATTCTTGGTTTATAGAAGCGGATGGGGGCTATGGTTCTGGAGTTTCCAAAATCCAAAATTTGTGATCTGTATGAAGATGGTGTTGACCTAGAGCTGAAATTGAGTCGGAATTGCGAACAGAAATGGAATGTTAATAAATCCGACTTTGGATTCTACGATTTGTTTGGCCTATATAGGATCGGGGGCAGTATGTTCAAGGAATTTCATAAACTCCATGTTATTCATTTGGAATGTTGTCTTTGATTGATCGGAGAAGAGATGAAAATTTTTGTTGGGTGGTAAATATTTTCTTTATTCCTCTTGATTTTAGCATTTTATCGATTTTGTCAGTGACACCGTTGATGTAAGAAAGAAAAGCTTTCGTATGATGAGGGTTTGAGTCTTTGGTTGAGATTGAGTGGAGATTTATGTCTGTGGATGCTCCTATTGATGTGATTTTCACGGTAACCGTTTTGGATGAGGGCTTGTTTTGAACTAGAGAGCTCAGTGGGACTACTTGCATCATCGCAAAGGCGTATTGATCTGGGGACAAGCGTATTAATGACTGTACTTAACGATTGGTATGGGTGGGTTTTCGATTAACAGAGTGATAAAAACCTTGATTGATTTTTCTTTATGGTAACGTCGAGAAACGGTAGGGACCATTCAGATGGGTTTGAAAAGACACCAAAGCATGTACCCATGATATGGATCAAATGACGAATGTATCGTCAACATATCGTAACCAACATGTGGGTTTGAGCATTGTTGTGGATAATGCTCGAGTCTCGAAGTCGTATAATTGATTTTGGAAGATGAAATAAGTGTTGGGCATACAATGTTTAATTAGAGATAAGTGGTTTTGCTGGATACTGTATTTAGCTTTCAGAATATTTAGAGTTTCGTTTATAGGAATGTTTGTAAAGAGGGTAACGATATCGAAACATACTAGAATGGCTCACGGTGAGATAGGGTATTGTTTAAGAAGTTCGATGAGATGAAAAGAATTTTTGACAAAGGATGTAGCTGTTTCAGCGAGAGGTTTTGGCCAATGGTTGTTTAGGGCAGTTGTATGAACAGACAATGGGACGGAGAGGAATATCGGGTTTGTGAAGAGTTCCCCACCACCGAGCCAATTCGGTTACCCGAAAAAACAGTCAACTTTACTTACGTCCTCATAAAATATAGGCCCTTAACTATTGAATGGCGCCAATTTTAATTCTTAATTCTTAATTGTTGTAAACAAACCAGCTGTGATTTTTTAAACAAATTAAGCTAATTTAACTTCTATTGGTCGTAGGAAACTTAAAAAAAATATTTTTGACAAAAGTTATCAATTCAAAATCTAATACTTAATGGGGAAAAATTAACATTTTTTGACCTTCAATCATTAATTCTGCATAAACTATTGGGTCAAATTTAATGTAGCATAGCTCAAATCAAAGCTTTTTAATGTACTTTTATAATATTGTACTCATTTTACCCTACAATGTTGATTTAAAACCATAAAAATAAAAATATTAAAAAAACACCGTTGTTTGCACCTTAAAAGTGCCATAAAAAATTATAACCTACAGTTTGGAGTTACAAATACTTGAAGGTCACTTCAGCATGATCTTCACAACGCCAGAGAACAACCGAATGTGTGTTCGATTATTCTATGATAACGCTGTGCTGGTTTTAAAAGTTCACGAATTAATACTCAAAATCATTAATTTTTGTCTCTACAGCTTGGACTAATACGCAGTTGGAACTGGGATCAGCGAACCGACTATACCATAAAATTTTTCGCTTCAATTTAAGTCATGAATTCGACTATTAGATGACAGCAACTGCCTACTAATAAAATGTAAATTAAAAATTGCAATTGTTACATCAACGTTTAACATTTTGGAAGAATACTTTGGCGCTACTTGATACCGAATTTGTTTCGGTGATTACATTTGCCATTCATGACATGACGTCTGTCAAAATTTTAAGTTTTAAAAACAATTAGTTTGGTTTTTACAGCCGTCAAAAGCAAGCAAATTTTGTGTTTTCGGAGAAATGGAAAAAGTCGAGTATCGTTCGGTGATTAAGTTCCTCCACAAAAAGGGTAAAACGAATGTGCAAAGCCGACCTGGACGAAGTTTATGGTGAGGTTGCACCTTCGTTAGCAACGGTAAAATTTTGAAAAGCTGAATTTGTTCGTGGTCGTACAAGTGTTTTTGATGATGAGCGTCCCGGGAGGCCAAATGAAGTCACCACGCCGGAAATGATCAACAAAGTCCATGACATGATTATGACAGATCGTCGAATTAAGGTCCGCGAGTTAATAGAGGTCCTAAACATTTCCTACGAATGCGTACACAACATCATTTACCATCATTTTGACATGAAAAAGTTATCCGTGCGATGGGTGCCGCGTTTGCTGACAATCGATCAAATGCAAAAACGTGTGACCACTTCGGAGATACGGCGCGATCCGAAGGATTTTTTTCGCCGATTTATCACCGTTGATGAAACCTGGGTGCATTATTACACACCGGAAACCAAAGAACAGCGAAGGGCCGCCGAAAAAGGCAAAGAGTAGAAATTCGGCCGGCAAAGTGATGGCGACTGTTTTCTGGGAAGCGAAAGGCATCGTCCACATCACATCAACTACTTGGAAAAAGGAAAAACAATCAATGGTGAGCAGCATTATTGGATCGATTCGATGCCGAATTGCGTCGAAAACGCCCCGGTTTGGAACGCAAAAAAGTACTCTTTCAGCAAGACAATGCACCGGCTCACCGATCGGCCGTCGCCATGGCAAAATTACACGAATTGGGCTATGAATTGGTTGAACACCCACCAGATCTTGCTGCCAGCGATTTTTTCCTGTTTCCAAACCTAAAAAAATGGCTCGGGGGACGCCGTTTCGCAACAAATGATGAAGTCGTCGCTGAAACCTCTGCCTATTTTGAAGAGCTCTAGCAAAAGTACTATTCGGATGGGATAAAAAAATTAGAACATCGTCTTACTAAGTGTATCGAGCTAAAAGGGGACTATGTTGAGAAATAAATCGTATTTAATTCCAAAAAACTTGTTTTTTCTATCAAAGGCTAGTTTTATATCAATCCACCCTCGTATTATTTATTTAACAGGAATAATTAACTACGGTCAATATTAAAACAATAAAAAAGTACATTGACGCAAGTAAACCAAATTATTAATTTTTTTGTGTGATCTCTGATCTTCATTTTACACGTTCGTATTAATTTTCTTGTTTTCTTGATATTTCATAAATGTTAATTGCAACAGATTATATATTAAAGACTTATTGCTACTCTTTTGGCTTTATGTCTTGAACAATTTCTGCATGTGTATCTTCATAGCTATGCATCAGCATGCATTCCTAAGTAGTTATATGATACCTTCTTGCTGAATTATTTTGCCACTCATTCTTAGTTTTCACCTTATTGGCTTTGGGAGATTTCCATACTTTTTGTTTTGTTTCTCAATATTATTATATTAAATGCAGTGGCGCACCCAGGGGGGGGGTTGGGGGTTAACCCCCCCCCCAAGACCCTATTCCGACACTGTTACTTACACATTTTAAGGACTCAAAATGGAGGTAACATCATAAAAAAAATTTTGGTGACCAACCAAAACCCCCCCAGAGGCAAATTCTAGGTGCGCTACTGATTAAATGTAAGTACTTGCTATTGACCTTGTTGATAATTTTGTCCACAATAGAAGAGGGTCGTATCTCGTGGTTGAAAAATCTCCGACAATGGTTTGGGATGACCTCAGCGGAGCTGTTTCGCAGAGCAGTCAACAAAACCATGATAGCCTTGATGATCGCCAATATCCGGACCGGATAAGGCACTGAAGAAGAGGGTCTAGGGATAAGTTTCCATGATGTATATCTCCCTCCAGCAGTATTGGCTCTGTTAGTTTGTTTTTAATTCTGGTGTGGATTTTTTATATGTTTTTAATTTAAGTACACTGTCAAATGTTTTTGGTAGATCTATAAGCCGGAAAGTTATATTCCATTGACTTTTACATGTCTAACAACAAAACTGCTTCAGTGCTGCATATTCTACATTTGAAACCTTGGTGTTTCTTCTTCTTGATGTGATTATCCGTTACGAATGTTGGCGATCATCATGGCAATCTTTATCTTGTCTGCAGCAGCGCGGAAAAGCTGCACATATGTTGTATTGAACCAGATTCTGAGGTTCTTTAACCAAGATGTTCTTCTTCTTCCTGGACCTCGTTTCCCAAATATTTTTCCTTGCAGGATGGCTTGAAGGAGAGCATATCTGGATTCATTTCGCATAATAAGTCCGAAGAACTGTAAATTTAGAGATTTGATTGGGGTCAGTACCTCTCATTTCTTATTCATTCTTCTGAGGACCTCCTCGTTTGTGACTCGGTCAGTCCACGGGATCTTAAGCATTCTCCGATATAGCCACATCTCAAATGCTTCCAATTTTCTGCACATATCTTCGTTCAAGGTCCACGATTCAACACCATAAAAAAGGACAGAGAAGACGTAGCATCGCAGCATTCTTCCTTTTGTATCAAGAGAGAGGTTGTGACTCTTGATAAAGGCCTCCATCCGATTGAAGGTGGATCTATTTTTTCCGATGCGTGCTCTAATCTCCTGGTTGTTGGTCCATTCTTCATTTATTATGGTGCCGAGGTAATTGTAGTGCGTCACTCTTTCTACAGGCGATTTGTTGACGTAGAATTGACCTTCTGTTATTCTTTTCTTGTTAAATTATCATAAGCTTTGTCTTCTTAACGTTTATATTGAGTCAATATTGTTGACTGTAATACGTGATTTTGTTCATAAGAACTTATAGGTCTTCTAAGTTGTCCGCAAATACTATGGTGTCATCTGCATATCTGATGTTGTTTAGCCGGTAACCATTTAGTAGAATACCTCTTTCAGTTTCGTGCAAAGCTTCGATAAATATTATTTCAGAGTACAGATTGAAGATTAGAGGAGACAAAATACAGCCTTGCCTCACTCAACGCATGATTTTCACATAGTCATTATGTTCACCTTCAACTCTGAGATTTGCTGTCTGATTCCAGTAGAGACTTCTAATTATTTTCAGATCTTGGTTGTTATGATCCTGTTTATTTTAGTATTTGCATCATCTTGGCGGGCTGTACTCGATCAAACGCTTTCACGTAATCAACCAGACATGCGTATACGTCGCAGTTGACGTCTCTGCATATCTGGAATAAGACTTGTACTGAGAACAAAGCCTCTGTAGTACCAACAGCATTTGTGAACCCGAACTGGTTGGGGGAAATTTGACTTTCACACAGCTTGTAGATTCTCTTATGATGAATTATCTTTAGGAATAATTTTAGGAAATGACTCATGAAACTTGGTGTTTACCCGCTAGTTAATTTGATGGTTATTTTGTTAATTATGATTTTGGTGGATGTTTCATAACAATATTATGCAGATTTATTCCTTTGTAAGTTTCAGGTATATTATTTTATCGCCCTTTTTAAACATTAGAATCATGGTACTTACTAGTTATGTTAGGTACTACATGGTACATAAGAATTGTTTGTATGCGTATTACTAGTTGTTCAGTGAGTATATTTCCACCATACACCATAAAGTTTGGTTTAGAATTTTGTCTGGACCTTCAGACTTTTGGTCTTTTAGTTTCTGTAATACTTCCTTAATCTTTTCTTTGGTGACGTTTAGACTTTTGATAATTATTTCTGTTTTTAATAGTTTTTAATAAGATTCGATCTTAGTTGACCCTAAACAATTCAGCGAGATAAGTAGTTTGATGCGGAGTTTATTGTGATTTGAGTTTACTGAAGAAGTAACGTTTGCTGGAACTATGGAAGTGTTGTTACATAGTATCAGTGAGCTGAAGTTGTCTATCAATTTTATATTCCTGAATCTGTGTTATGTCGACCTAGCGAATCTAACGCATTCATCTGCATACTTACTACAATAGTTGTCAATTTTTTACTTTTTGAATACGCTCACTCAAAAATAGTGAAAGAAAGATCTTTGGACTTTGAAAATTTAATAATACAGATTGGTAGAATCTTATTAATAATAGAATCTTAATATAATGGAATATTTAATAATGTTTTGTATTTTGATAGTAGTCCATGCGTGATCTGATAATGGAAATTTTCCATAGGAGTCTATTTTTTTTGCTTTAATCACTTCAAGATGTACCCTATATCAATAATCACGATATGCCCAGGCGCGAAACTTGTGCTTATTTTTTTTAACAAAATTTGAAAAAAAAAAAAATCGCGAGTTATAGCGATAAAATATTTTATATACTAACTCGGGAGATACAGCTCCTACAAAAAAGGTAAAAATTTCGCTTTTTAATTTTACAGAATATTTGACTAGCTAGAAATTGAAAATTTAATGTTTATTGTTTAAAAACTGCAATGATTGGGGTAAAAAATACAAAAATGGAGTTTCTCTTTTAAAATTTTTCGATCCCTTAAACATAACCTGCTGCCTTCTTATTTCGCCTAGAAAAACTATATAGTGCGTCTGGTTCGTGTGCTAAATTTAGTTAGGATCGGTTTAACAGTTTTTGCATAATATTTTTGCAGTCCATGGTACGCAAAAAATTGCAAATTTGCAAAAAATATGCTGGGCTTAAAATAAGCAATTTCAGTAGCCCAAAATAAAAAGAAATCTTTCAAACGCACTTTGAAATCGGTCAAAAATTGAAATCGGCCAACTAGGAGAGACTAGGGAATTTTTTAAAGTTATAAACAATTTTTTCAAATTCTAAGTCATTTTAAGTCAAATAAAAAACTACATTTTCAAATTTAATAAATTATTATTATTATTCAGATTTAGCCATTCCACGGCTCACACTTCCTCTAAGGCAAAAAATCACTCATCCCAGATACCGACGGTATCAAAAGGATTAAGCTCTGGTGGGACTCTTTCCGTATTATCGAGCCCTAGTTGACTTGGTATGCTGGAGTATCTCCCAAAAATTTTCGTATACATCTGTACGTCGCGAGGAGTACAGCTTTCTGCATAGTCTTATAGAGATGTTCATTTAGACCCAACTGTTTTATGTTCTCTAGGAGGTTTGTGGGAACACCAGTAATAGATAAAACAATAGGTACTGTCTGGGTACTTTCCGTTTTCCATTGTCTCCTGATTTGTATTTCTAGATCTCTATACTTGCCGATCTTTTCATTGTATTTAACACGCAAATGATTGGCCACATCAATAAGTGATGTTTGCTTAGAAGTTTATTAACTAGTATGAGATCCGGTCTATTATGTGCCACTGGTTGGTCTGTGAGCACAGTGCGGTCGCAGTATAGCTTCTAGTTGTCACTTTCAACCATTCTGTCCGGGACGTATTGATAATAAGGAAGATGGTCGGTTTGGAGAATCCCGGTTTGTCAGTTAGTTATTGGTGGATAATTTTTCCTACTGAGTCATGGCGTTCTTTAAAATCAGTACCGACAAAGGCCTGGCAGCACCCGGTAAGATGTTGGGTGGTTTCTTTGCAGAGGTTTACTCATCCAAGTGCGCATTTCTTCTTGCTTAGTCAGGTGGTTTATGCGCATTTTTTGTTGCCTCAGTTTAAGCGACGTTGTATCATCTACTGCGCAAATTGCTTGATGTAAAGTAGATATCTTAGCCTGCACCTGAAAATAAGCTCTTAAATTATGAACTTCTTTATCCAGTTGCTCACCTATGTCGATAAGTCCTCTTCCCCCTTGATATTGCGTAATGCTGTTCTCTCTAATGCACTGCGTGGATGGTGTTTTTGCGCCTTTGTTCTTACTTTCCACTAAATACTCTCTATATCCGTTTTTGACCATTTTATAATACCAAATGAGTAGCTAGGATGAGGCGTATGTATTTAATGCTCTAAACAAATTTTTACTATTAAGACATGACCGATTTAGTTGTCTTACTCTTCGCACGAACTCGTATTTTCCGCGCTGGTTTTACTCTGAGATATTTTTTGTACATATCATTTTCACCCATTGCCTCGATGTTTTGGCCATCTTGCATATCGAAACCTCCGGGCTGAACCTTTCCTTTGACTATATTTAGTATACGATACTTTTCTAGTCCAAAATGCATACTGATATTATTTGAGAAAGTTTCTACAGTTTTTAGCATCTGATCTAGGTGGTAACGAGTGGAATCCATTTTTCAAATCATCCATATATAACAGATGATTAAGCTTTGCCACAACAGTCTTGTTATTTTTGACGCTAAACCATGAGCCAGTGGAGTTCAGTAGCTGAGATAGTGGGTTCATAGATAAAAAGAACCAAAGTGGACTCAACGAGTCACCCTGGAAAAGTCCCTGGTTAATTGGGATATCTTCACTTTCAATGTTGTTTTCACCGGGTATTTCGTCATTCCGTCATTATATGCTTTAAAAAGGTCACTATACTATCATTGACTTTATATATTTTCAAATATCTATAAGCCATTCATGCGGTACTGAATCAAAGGCCTTCTTGTAGTCAATGAAGGCAGTAAAAAGGTTCCTTTTTTTGGTGTACTCCTAGTTAGAAATTACTGAGTCGATTATAAGTTGTTCTTTGCAGCCCATGGAACCCTTAGCGCATCCTTTCTGTTGAGGGTCTATGATATTGTTTAGAGAACATTGTTGGTAAATACGCTTTTTTTTTGTCTTTTTTATGCATGTTGGTGCGAGACGCATCACGCAAAATTTTTTATATAAAATGTACTTGACTAGAAAAGGTTATTTGCTTAAAAACGAGCCCTTTTTCACTTCGGTTTGGCGCCAAATGCATGCCAACTTTAAGCTTCGATATCTCGGCAACCCATACCTAAACCAAATGCATTGGTTTGTTTTGAGAAGCATCGGTCAAAGTTCTATAAGGGTACACATTTTGAAATTGATATGTTTAAAGCTGACATAGACATATACAAGGATTTCCACAGTTTTCACTGTATTCCTTCACTCAACCGTTTTCTCCAATTTTTCCTGTTTAGCCAGTCCCCTTCCTGTAGGTTTCTTCTACTCATTGCTTCGTCCACCTCATCTCTGAAAGATCTTCGGGGTCTGCCTCTCTTTCTTCTTCCTATCGGGCTCCACTCTGTTATTCTATTTATCCACCGATTTTGGTCTGCTCTTCTGACATGTCCGTACCATGTTAATCTCTTCTGTTCGATGTAGTCTATTATGTCGGAGTTCATTCCCATTCTCCTCTTAATCTCCATGTTATTTATTCAGTCTCTTCTTGTTACTCTGCAGCTTCTCCTTAGGAATTCCATCTCTGTTGCTCTTATTTTGTTTTTGGTTTTCTTATTTATTGTCCAATTTTCACACCCATAAGTGAGGATACTTCTTGTCATGGTATTATATATTTTTTTTTTGTTTTCATGTTGATGTTCTTATCCCATAGTACCGGGTTCAATTTTCGTATGCAGTCTCTTGTTTGTCCTAGTCTATTTTTTATCTCTTCCTCCGTTGTTCCTTTGTTTGATATTATGAAACCTAAATACTTATACTTGTCTGTTCCTTTGATTTGTTTACCTTCGTCTATTTCCAGCTGTTTTATTTCTGTATTCTCCGTTGTTAGGTATTCAGTTTTCTTTAGGTTTATTTCCATCCCATTCTTTGTATATTCCTGCTCCAGTTTTCTCATCATAAAACTGAGGTCATCCTCGTCTTGTGCGATCACTATTTGGTCGTCGGCAAAACTTAGCGTATATAGATATTCGTTCCTTACTGGTATACCCATTCCTTCGCACTTTTTTTTCCATGGTTTCAGGGTTTTTTCCAGGAATATTTTGAACAGGGTGGGGGATGTGGAGCAACCCTGTAGTATGTTTAAAGCTCTGAAGCTATTTTATTGTGGCATTTTAAATTAATTACTATTTAAATGGGAATAAGCCACAGGCTTATTCCCATTTAAATAGTAATTAATGTTTAAAGCTCTCTAACTAAAAACTGACAAAAAACTAAATGAGTTATTTTATTTTTATTTACTTGTAAGCCAAAAAATGGTTTGTAACTTTAACAAATTTCCTACGCTATCCTAGTGCGTTTGAAAGCTTGATGTTTTTTTATATGTAAAAAAATTTTAGACCACTTATTTTTTTGTAGAAGCAATATCTCTCAAGTTATAGGCGAAAATATGGGCGCAAGTTTTGCGACTGTCACATATCGTAATTATTGATATAACATACATTCTGAAGTGATTCTAGCAAAAAAATAGAATTCTACGGAAAATTTCAAATTCAAAACAGATCCCACCTGAACTATGACAACTCTTTTGAAGTGGAAATCGAAACGACAAATCAATTTATTTTAAAGTAAAATTGTGGCTTATTCCCAGTAAAAATATTAAATCTATGGTAGAGTATAGTTAATTTTTATTGCTTAAAACAATGCTGCTGATTAACGATTATCTCTCTACACTCACAAGTTCGATGAGATCTTGCCAATCTATGAAAAACTTAGCAATTGAAGATTCCTGATTAAGCATTAAATATTAACAAACTCCTGTGTAATTTTTTTTATAGAAATGAAAATGCTATATTTCAATTTTGGGGAAAATTGTATTTGATCACTAAAATCATGGCCAATTTAAAATTCAATTAAACTATATTCAGTACCTAAATTTTTCAAAAGCTTCTTCAAGTCTATTTCATTATTTTCTGTCTATAAATGCACCCTAGTAATCAGCTTATATTTGCACTAAATATGTTTTGAACACAAAGGTTTGAGATTTTATCAAAGGAAGCAAATCAAAAGACAATGCATTTATGTTTTCAATATTGTAATCAGAAATTTTAGTACCTTATAATAATACCTTAAACTCACTGTTTAATTATTACGATAGATATATTTTATTACTTAATTTGATTTATTACAATTTGTGACAAGCAAAATGGGTTAAACTTCTAATCTGTTTGTTAATACGAGGGTAGTTTGACATCTTTTTTTTTTTTTATTTATTTTTCAATATAGTGTCCTATGGGCTTAATATACTTGATAAGACTAGACTAATTATTAAGATAAGAAAATATAAATATAAGCATAACACGGGATACTGCGTTCGGTGTTCAGAAGTTTTTGTTCCTAAGAGTCTTTCAGGAGGCAATAGATGATCGATTTAGACTCTATATTGGGTCGAATGTAGGTTTTGTAAGTGCGGATGAGAGTTTTTACTTGTGCAATACACATTCTTCCTGCAACACTAGGAATCCTAAGATTTCCTACATGGCGAAACTATATTCAAATCTTTACCACTGTGCTTTCCAAAACTTGCAAAGCAGACAGATTAATGAATTAGTCGGCAAGAGGATCTATAATTTGCATTCCACATGCCGTCCATTACGGTAAACATTCTTAGTGAATTTAGTTTTTGGTACTTGAAACCGCGTAAAGAACTAAAACAAAAAGACGGTATTAGATTTAATTTCGATGCAGGGCATCTGCAAGCCGCTTATAGGTATTTCAACCTCTTTAGGTCTCATCAGAGCCCATTGTAATGTCTATAAATAATTATTTTTATAATTATTGTCCTCTGACGGGAAATATTTTGTTTCCATTTAGAGCAACTGCATATGTCGCTCTGATGAGACCTAAAGAGATTGAAATACGCATAAGTGGCTTGCAGATGCAATGTATCGAAGTTAAATCTAATACCGTCTTTCTATTCTTCCTGCAATTAAATTAAGGAGTCGTACTCTGTTTCTCACCCTACCTAAAGTTGTCTTTAGCGTCTCAGCTGAGAATACTGGCGAAGAAGTCTCCTAGATATGTCACTGTTATGCTGATAGAGAACCTTTCTTCGGTCATCAAACGGCATCGTTGAAGTTTTGGCGTTTATTTCTAAAGGTTTTTTCTACGTATTCTTTTAGGTGTCTATTTTCTCGTCTATATTTATTATTGACCTGTGATTGTATGTTAGGTGCCCAGCATTATTAGGTCTATAGAGACCTGCTACAGCTTTAACGTTTTTATGTGTATTAAATGTATCTTGTTTTTTCTCTAATATTTTTATATCTTCACAGTTTTTCTTAACCATTTTTCTTAGGCTACTTTGATGTATTTTTTTATTTGTTTATGGAGTTTATTGTAATTTTGAGCACCTTTCGCTTTGCGTCAATTTTCCATCATAACGAGAATTTCGTCTGTTATCTGTTCCTTGTTGTTTGTTCCTTTCGGTCTTATATATTGCCACAATCGGTAAGTTATATTTCACAAATTCATGATTTTCCAGTTTCAGTGCTAACAGACTCCTACTAGCGATATTTTATATTGTTGAAAGTGATACTTCTTTTATACAGTATTCAAACATATTGGATACATAAAAATTCTTAATGGTTGGATAAACACCCCGGAATTATATTCTCCAATAAAATCGAAGCTGACCAGAATGAACACAAAAAACATTCCCTGGAAACAGTCAATAAAAGAATAACAACTGGATTACTATCATATTTATACAAATAGATCAAAACATATTACTACAGAATATGACCCAACAACAAATAAAAAACGTTTAGAATTCAAATTACTCAATGAAACATCAATGTACACAACAAAACTTTTCGCATTTTGCGAAGCAATTCAATACGCCCATATATTTACTGATTACAGAAGTGCTATGCTAATACAAAAAAAAACTAGCAGTAGCAAAAAAAATAAAATGGAGAGAATAACACTGTCAAATATCAGTCAAATTTTGCCATCCATAAATTATAAACAAAAGTTATAGTAATCTGGATTAAAGGTCATTCTGTATATGTTGAACAATTTGTTAAAAGTAATAGCTTTAAGTATCTAGGGTCAATATTATAGAGTAATAGATGGAGATGCATGCAGTATAGTTATAGAACGGGAGACCAGCTGTAATGTACGACAGTGGAACATTGGCAGTTGAAAGTAAAGAAGAACAACGAATGCATGTGGCGGAAATGACAATGCTTAGATGGATGAGTGAAGTGACAATAAAGCATAATATACGAATGAATATATTAAGGGAAGTCTATAGATGGCAACAATTGGTACTGAAATGAGAAAGCCTAGTTTATAATGATAAGTGCTTACGTCGAAATGATAATCACGCAATACAAAGAATTGCTAAGCTGTAAGTTTCTCGAACTAGTAGGAGAGAAAGACGAAAGAAGACCTGATACGAGACGTTCTCTGAGAATGTGATAGATATTTTTATAACCCAAGTAGAAACTTATAGGGAAATGTAATAGAGAAACTGGCCCTTGATAGGGATAGGGATAAAGGCACTTTTTGATCTAAGAGTTTGCAACAATACTACAATTAGTACACAGAAATAAAGCAAGCAAGTTTTTCTAATTGGTTCCTACCTAATAGTTCCTTTACACATACATTCTTTCGCGGCAGTTTAAATACCCATTCCAATCGCGCGTAATTAACAGCGAAAGTGTTGCGCAGTCCAAGCGTGTGTTGCTAATAGCGAGGACGCTCCAGTCCCAGTGGTTTCCACGCCGTTTTTAACGCAAGGGATCAAAACACAAGTGGAAATGCAAAACGTGATCTTCATCCGATTCCATGTTACTGATACTTGTGTTGGTGTTTCATGGTCTTTTGTGAACAGTAATAATTCACAATACCAAATAGTTGGAGTGTGAACTTCCTCCTGATTTGCACCGAAATGATTTGTATATTTCCAAGAATTCACTTATGAAATCTTCGACCAGTACCGTAAATCATCCATGATTAGACCAAACGTTTAGAGTGGAAGTGTAAATTAACTGAAACTCTTGGATCACGTGCTTTCACTGCAAAAAGTGGCCCGCAAAAATGATCACATGACGAGAGCGTAGGTCGCAAGGGTATTTACACTAACAAGCTTTCTTGGGCGAATGGAATGTGTCGTTCAAATCGCTCGCGAAAGAATGTAAGTGTAAAGGTACCTAATGAGTATAGGTCGGCCCCTCACATAGGTACACCTGACAGGTACACCCAAACAGTGAAGGCTTTCAGGTGTACCTGATGTGTGTGTGGCGGGAATAACTAGCCTCTCAGACGCGCTGACACCTGATGAAATGATTCGATCAGTTTTACCTGACGGGCGAGTAGACTTGATGTGTGTGTGGCAGTCTCATCAGGTGTACCTGAACAGGCCTCAGTTTTTAACAATCATATGTGGTGGACAGTTTACATTTTCAGTTTAAAGCTTTGTAACTTTAATTTATTTTACTCTTGTGTTTCTTTAATTTTTTTTAAGCAAAGCTTCTATACTGGTGTATTACTTTTTCTCTATAGTAAAATTCTGAGGTATGCGTCACGAAATTAGCGTCACGGATAGAGTTAGGAAATAGCGGTTTTTCACATCAATTTAATACTCTCGATCAATTCGTTTCTAGTCATCACATATTTATTCAAAGCAGGTTTAAATAAAAACTGCATAAATAATAACTAACAAAATACAGACTAAATGAAAAGTAAAAAATTTACAGAATATATGTCAATAAAAGATGTAGTAAAACAAATACAAAAATAAAAGATCGATACTAGAATTTGATTCGTAACGATTGTTGAACGGTCAAAATTTTAAAGTCATAAATGTCATTAAATTAATAACAATATTGAATGATCTGTTGAAATATGACACCTCTCGTTTTAAAATAATTTCATATAATTACAATGTGGGATTTTTACAATTATCTGTTCGCTTAGTATATTAAAGTGCGACAAAAAGAGTTATTAGTAAAACATTTTAAGTTGAACTTTCATATTTATACAGTCACAGCAGACATTGGAAGAGTCCATTTATGTAACGACGTGAAGTCCGTTATAAAAAATGTCGAAATTGACCATAATTTGTTATTTTGATTTTTGAAATGTTTTATAATTTTTTACTTATATTTCTCTCTTGTCTCTATCACAATAGCGACAAGAGAGATGCTGTTTACAGAAAATTAGTGAATAAATTGAAGAAAATGGAGCCCTATGCAAATGAGACCTTGGTTAAAAACATCAACAGTTTGGGATCTAACGTTCGAAAGAAGCAAAAAAAAGGATGGTACAGTAGGCGGTACTGTAGACTAAAATATCTAAATACTAAATCTAATACTAAATAATATTTTTAAAACTGAATAAAGTAATTTTATTATTTATATTTTAAAGAAATTGTATTATATTAAAATAAATTATACAGTATTAACAAAGCCTACGCTGTTTACTTTTGACAGATCTGTCAAATTCAGAAGAAATATTCAAATAATAATAAAATATAAATAAATATCATTTGATAGTAAATTAAATTTAATTATTATGTAAACTAAATAATTTATTTAAAAATAATAATTGTATTTATACGAAATTATTTTAAAACCAGAAGTGTCATAAAAATTTAAACAGATGATTCTAATTGTAAAGTGTATTAATTGGATGACAATATGACTTTTAAATTTTGACAATTATAATTTAATTTTGACTGATATTCTTCTAATTTTTTACTTACCATTTAATGTACCTATTGTGTAAGTTATTTTGCATACAGTATTTAATTTAAACCTGCTTAGAATAAATATATGATGACTAGAAACGAATTGATCGAGAGTACTGAATTGATGTAAAGAACCTATTTCGTGACGGCTTCTCGTGGCACTAGTTCCGTGACGCTCGCCTCAGCATTTTCCTTAAGAGTAAAAGTAATATAACGCCAGTATAGATGCTTTGCTTCAAAATTGATTGCTTAATGAAATCTGGCGCCTCAACAGATAATGTATACAATTACAAACCTTACCTTTGGTACTTTGTACTTTTTGATTTCATAAAGGACGAAGATAATCCTAGATCATAGGTCTCAAATTTATATCCTGAAAATGACAATGATGAGGCAAGGAAAACATAAATATTCTTTTTGGCTCTCTCTTCAATGCTGACCTCATTGAGGGAGAGTATCATTTTTGAAAAGAAGATGAAATAAGTTTTTCTTTGACATGTCACTTACATGACACAACCTACTTTGCTATCTAAAAAAATTCAAGATGACTACGATACTGGAAACGTTAAAACCATTTAATATCCCAAAATTTCATAATTTTAAGTTTATTCCTTTTAAAGATAAAGCCTTGTTGCCAGACTTTTTCGCAACACTGTGTAGATAATTAATAGTAAACAATGACAGAAATGTAACAACTGAACAAAAAACAAAATGAAATTTATAACAGATAATAAACGTAACTAGTGTTCATGACATGACAAGCTGGTTTTCCATCTGATTTCTCTAATTTCTAATATAAATTCTTGGTATTACTTCTTTTACTATGTGTTTATGGGATATCCCAACTATTATAGTTGCCATTGTTGTGGCTTTTTTGTTTCGCTTTAACTCAAAGTTATAACTGGAGATTTTTATATTACAGTATACTATAATTCCCCTATTTGGAAGAGTGATTTCATTGTTTGAAGGCAGATAAGTGGGAAAAGACTTATGAAAATCCAGTGGCGTACACTCACTTTTATTTCAACATTAATTATATTATATTTTTTAAATATTATTTGTTCGAAATAGGCCACAATATAAATTTATTTACAGGTTTTTACTGACATTTCGATCTCTAAATCCAAAGACCGTTTTCAAAGATATACACGATAGTTACATTTATTTTATTTGTTTATTATTATATATTTATATAATATTATTTATGTAATCTTATAATATTTATTTCCTTTTTTTTCTAACTTAGATAGAGATAGAGATAGAGATAGAGATCGAAACGTCAGTAAATTAACCATGTAAATAGATATATTGTGGCTTATTTTCAAAATTCTCTCTAAAAATACAGAATTCCACAAACAAAAAGCTATAAAAAATAAATATATCTATCATTTATATATTTGAAAACGGTCTCTCTATAGACATCGAAACGTCAGTAAATTAAACATTGGAATATATTTTGTGGCTTATTCCCTACATTCTCCTATAAATACAGAATGCCATAAGCAAAAAGCTATAATTGATGGATTCGACCGTTACTTGATGGAAATTCATTTTATGTAACAATAAAACACTGAAAACTTTGTTTTCGAAACTTCCACAAAATTTATTATAAAATCTTATCACTGCAGCTGTTTCGGCAGAGTGCCTTTCTCAAGTGATATATTTTTTGGTATGCATTTACACTTTATAGTCTTTAACCAACTTGAGACAAACAGTTCTCCCCTTCTCAACCTATTTGGATAAAGACTATAATGTGTAAATGCATACCAAAAATAGATCACTTGAGAAAGGTACTCTGCCGAAACAGCTGTAGTGATAAGATTTTGTAATAAATTTTGTGGAAGTTTCGAAAACAAAGTTTTCATTGTTTTATTGTTACAAACAGCTATAAAAAACAAATAAATTTGCAGAAAACTTATTGATGCTACCCGGCTGTCGCGGAAGTTACGCTAAAACGGCTATTGACGTGACCTGACCAGGTTCTAATTTTGTCAAGATTCTCTTAAACCAGCGCTCAAATACTTCGGAAGTCATTTCTTCATGATAATCTTCTGTTTTTCTTGAATCATATTGAAGCAAACCATCATTAAGGAACCCTGTATCACTTCCTGTATGGATAATGATTTAACGTCGTGCCCTTTTCTGATGGAGCTTTTAATCCTGCAAAGCAGCCTTCTATAAATGCTTCGCGTTAACTTTGACATTTAAATCTTGCCAATCTTTTCCAACTGTATGAACTTCGTTAATCCAGGTTTCATCCAAATAATATGTTTTCCGTTCAATGCTGCGAAGTGTGCGTATTTCTTTAAAATATTTTCTTCTCCACACAATAATTTCTTTTTTTTTTTTCTAATAACACACTTTTTCTGTTTTTACATATCGAAAGTTCATTTCGTGCATTCATTTCTGATTAATACTCTACGGGATATCTTGGGTAAAAAGTAATTGTTTTCGAGCCCTTGAGAAATTTTTTCAGTGTGGGAATTTTACTCCGATAAAATGTCTTGTCTCGTCATCCAAAACAAGATTTTTTCTACCTCTAGTTTTACGTTTTACTTGCTTTTTATTTTCCGATGTACTTTTAGGCGCATAATAAATACAGCTAATGGATACTTTTGTTAAACTGCTACAAATATCGACCGCTTCGCTAATATTTGATGCCATTTTTCTGCATCATGCAATTCAATTCCTTCATCTCGTATCACTACCTTTCTTTTGACGTTAATATTTTGCTGTCTTTTCTTGGAACAACTTGGTTGTTCGTCCATTATATTTTAATAATCACAGAATATAATTAAAAATTTACTATAAAACGACAAACTCCAATAACACTAGGATTATCACCACAAACTTCAACCGCAAAAAATATAATCACAAAAGGCAACAGAAGCACTCCTGCCAGCACCGCCTATGTAAATGAACGTTTCTTGCTTCGGCAGGTGCGGTGGTATTACCGTTACGATGCTTTACAAATTCCCAAGTTGCCAAGTTTTTGAAACGGAATGGGAATGAAATGTAACATATCAATTTTTATTTTATAAACTTAAATATGTAACAAAACTGAACATGTAAATAAAATTTACTTCAATACAATTTTGTGCTCAATTTTTACTATTGAAAAAACTCATTTTTTTTGGAATTTTTATGTCGATAATAATCGCTACGTCGAAGAATTCAGGTTTGTATGACCATAACTGCTACTTGTGAACAAGAATCGGCTACACTGTATGGCATCTTGTGGTTACGTCTGCTATAGAGAAGCACAAATAAATGTACTAATTATACATTCTATGATTTCTGATAAGAAAAGGCAAATTAAACGGATAGTTTTCGGGGGCCGCTGAGTACATTTAAATTTAAGGACATTCGGCGTTTAAACGATGAAATCACTCTTCCAAATAGTGGAATTTTACTTTAGTGAACTTACTTTCTATTTGGTATTATTATTTATCTATAATTTATTTGTCTTAGATCAATATTTTTCATTGTCTTGCGTTTGTTTGGGCGTTTGCATAAACAATTGTTGTATTGACTTGTGTAGACCAATTCCTTTCTCAGTTAAAATGACTGTAACTGTGTTACATTACTATCGAACAATATACAGGCGTATCTGAGATTGCATATTATTTAATAATATTAAGTTGGACCCCCCATGTATAAGTAATTTATTAAGAATCTAGTCAGCTCGAAATTTTCTAAAAACCGTACAAAACATTCAACACAGTGATATTTTTTATCCGCATTATCATATGTTTTTTTAATTTTTTTTACTGCAGGGTTTCTTAGCAGTTTCGTCACGATCTGCAGTTTTTGGTTTTTTCTGTTATCTTTTGTTTTTTACTTTGATTATTTAAATCTGAACTCTTTTTGTTTTGCTTGTTTGCAGTAAACTTTTTGATCAATTTACTTACATTACTGTAAACCTTTTGACTTCTTCTTGTATTAACATATCTTAAGATCATTAATATTTCAAAATGTTTCAGACAAATGATTCATTTTCATATGTAAGAATCACCAGTAGTAACCAATTATGTGAAAAATCAAAATTAAACCAATTACTGCTGCAATCATAGACAAGTTTCAAGAGTTAGATTATAATATAGCTACCTCTGCTGACGATACTGTCGTGTTGGCCGTAGGCGAACAAAGTGAAGACGCAACAAGAAAACTACAAACCTCTGCTAAGAGACTTAACAAATGGCGAATTAAATTAAATAAAATGAAGTCAGTGCACATTAATTTTACAAACAAGAAAAAACAACACAGTCCTGTTAACGTAAATAATACTCAGATATCATATGCCCATACTGCAAAACATTTGGGCATTACATTAGATGCTAGGCTTCGCCGGAGGGCCCACGATAAAAAGGAAAGAGAACTCAACATCAAGTATAAAAAATGTATTGGCTATTGGGAAGACAATCAACCCTGTCCATTTAAAACAAAATACTTTTGTATAAACAGATTTCAAAACCTATATAGACATATAGCATCCAACTGTGAGACAGCATCCAGCGATTTCAAAACAAAGTACTAAGGAGCATTGTAAACGCTCCTTGATACTGTTACGATAAACATGACTCATGTTTGGCCTGTAAACATTTTGTTATCCTAACTTGTGTTTTCTGTGTATATATTTTCCGACCCGCTAGAAACCTGTCTGGCATTCCATTCTGTTCGAGAGGGGTCAGCAAAGGTCAACATCAGAATTCGAGGGGACTCCAGAATAATGGCTGTTTGGTATATATAGAGGATCTTTTTATTGAAAACAGTTAGTTGGAATAGTTGTATCGAGTTTGAATAATTGTAACGCGGAAATGTAGTATATAAATTAGAAATGTGTAAATAGTCTCAGTGTAAATAAATTATTGTAAGACTTTATATAAATTAAATAAAAACTTAAAAAAACAAGTGTTAGAACATTTTATAATAAATAAAGTTAATAAATTAGACTAATAAACTTGGTTCAGTACTATACGAACAATGACCTTCATAGCGACCTAGCAATGGATACTGTTAATAAGACCATTGAAAAATTTGCCAAGAGTCACGAACAACGACTTTAACACGTCCATGTTGAGGCCATCCAGCTCATTTACAACACAGTTCTGGATAGAAGACTCAAGAGGAAGAAGCCCTTCGAGTTAGTTAAGTGGAAAGTAAAGTACGCGCAAGTGATGCTACAGGTTAATATTTGTGCAATAAATAAACAGAACCTAAAGGATACTAGTGAATTTGCCTTTAGTCCCAAGTTTGTAGTAATAATAATTTAGGCTAGAAAAAGTTGCTTATTGATCATTAATGTTCTTAAACATATTATTGGTATGTACATTAAAAAAGAAATTCTAAACTCCATATTTTTTAAATGTCTGAACCGACATTAAAACATGAAACAAAAGTAAGAAATAAAAACCTTTTTCAAATAGATCTAACTCGATTAACTTCCCATTTTTGAAACATTTTAATTTCCATTCATATTTAAAAAAAAATTTGTCCTTCGTGACATCACTGCCTAGAAAGGTTAAACATGTTGCCCTGTACGATTTATTTGGATTTTTAAGGTATTCTAAAACGTTTTCGATTGACCATACTGTATACAAGTTGTAAGCTACTGAGAAAGCTGTAGATATGTGCACTTGAAAATCTATTTAGGCGGTGGTATCCAATAAACGCTGTACGCTGCATATAGCGTTACGCTACGCCATAGGTCGCGTCTGTAGGTATGACGTAACGCGTATAGCGTATAGCGTTAGAGTATGGAATTAAACATTCAAATTACAACTATTATTTTACATCGGATTATATCACAGTTGATTGTAATGAGAATTACATTTTACATGTGTTTCAAAGTTTCGATTTCCAATCCGAAAATTGTTTTCAAAAAATTCTGAACTAATTGTTATGAATCTATAATGTTTATAATTTTAAACAATTGCGTTAAAATTATTCATGATTTTTATTTCAGAATTTTTTTTATTCAAAACACATGTAAAATATATTTCTCATTATAATCAATTAATTGTGGTTTTAATCGCCTATAAAATAATATGAATTTAAATATGCCACAACAAAACAATTTTTTCGGAACCTTTTCATTCATATCACAGCATTAAAATAAAAAAATAAAAAATTTTTAATAATTAAACTTAAAAAATGTATAAATTAAAATTTAATGCAAGTTGTGCCATATATTGTACGTATCAGGTTTTAACCTAGTTCTCTGAGATAAGATAATGAACATCAATTTTGTTAGTTCACACAAGAGTATAGTTACTTAATTCTTGGAAAACATGTTGCTGATTATGTATTTGTAGAAGTAAAAAAATGAATTCTCTATGTAATAACTGGATTATAAAATCTGATATCTTTATTTTACAATGTTACGGCATAAATCATTAATAGAAGTCAAAAATTAGAAATAAAAGATTGTATTTTATTTTCTCTTCGACTACTCTTGATTTTTAGGAGGATCGCTGCCTTATTACCAACAAACTTTTCTCAGTATAAAATTAAATACAAAACGCCGGACGCTGACGGAATTAAGCAGTGATTTTGAAACTTTTGTATTGTATTTCCACTGCGCGTCTTTTGAAGTGGATATTTTAATTATACCTACAGATTTTGTTTCAAAATATTTAGTCAGTTTTTTTGTATAGTATTAGCAAATTAGAATCACTGCCTGGTATTTTGTTGTTGCAGCGATATAGTCCAGTCGTCAGATTTGACCCCTAAAATGCATACGAACAAGCTGAATTTTGCCGTGAATATAAATTTTAAAATCCCAAAAAAAGGTGCAAAAAAGTTTATCGCTGTTACCTCCGGGATTCATTCTAAAACCCCCCTTATAGGGGGGTAAAAACGCAAAAAAATCGACTTACCAAGAATCTGTACACCATAGAAAAAAAATGTTTCAAATAAAAAATGTAGCTGAGATAATTTTGAATAAAAATGTTTATTGGCACTTTTTGTGTAGAATGAAGCGTTCTCTCAGAAACAACGCTTGAAGCGACCCACGATTTTGAATGTAAACACGACGGTAAAAACTCTATATCTTTTGAGAGAGTATCCTATCACAAAAATCGAAATGCGTTTTAAAGGTAAAGAGTGTAGATTTCGTATGCAATTTTTGTATTTTGCCGCAAATAAAGTCAAATATCATTCTGTTTAATAAAACGTTGCGCGATTTTTGGGACTTTTACGATTCTCGTGAGATTAATAAAATTTATTACTTTCATTGACCTGTTGTAGTTAAATTTCCATTTTTAGAGATCAATCTTCAAAACCTAATACATAAAATTGCAAGTTTGACTTGTGGCAACAGATATGAGGCATTTGAATAATGAATTTTTCATTTATTTATTTATCGTATGACACTTGACACATTTACATTTAAATTTACATATTTTTTGTATAAAACATTACATATATGTTTACAAACGAACATCTAACTTATTTATATATTCTATCGACTCTAGAGTCTCCATTAGGAAATCCTCTGACCTGCCTTGATAGGATCTTGTGGGACACTGTTCTGTAATGTGACAGATGGTTTGGGGTTGTCCGCAGCCACAGTGTTTGGAAGGTCGTTTACCCCGTTTGTGCATCATGTAACCACATCTGCCGTGTTGGGTTCTGATTCGGTTCAGCATAGTCCATGTGTTGCGTGGTAAGTCAAAACCTGGTGGTTTTTGTGTGATGCAGGGTAAGCTGCTATTTTGTTGTTCCATCCATTCTCTAGTCCAAGTGGTCGTTAAGTTGAACTCATTTTCCACAGCAAGCTGTGCTGTTTTTATTGGCGGTCGTCTGGAGCGTAAACGGTTACTTGGCAGGATTTCGTTACTAAGTATCTTTTTGTACTCACTAGTGAGGTATGCGTCGTAGTTTGGGTGGTGGAATGTGGCTCAGTACTGGGAGCCATTGTGTAGGGGTGGATTCGATAACACCAGCAATCATTCTCATTGTAGTGTTCAATTGGGCATCTACTTTGTGTATATGTGGGCTGTTAAGCCAGGCTGAAGAGCAGTATTCCGCGGTTGAGAAAACAAGGCCCAGGGCAGATGATCGCAAGGTGGAAGCCGATGCTCCCCATGTTGCGCCGCATAGCTTCTGGCTGATGTTGTTTCTGGATTTCAGTTTTTCCGCTGTTTTTGACAGATGTTCCTTGAAAGATAGGGTTCTGTCAAGAGTCACCCCAAGGTACTTTGGTGTTTTATTGTAAGCGAGTGTGGTGTTTTCGAATTGGATGTTCAGTGTTCTTTCTGCAAGCTGGTTATTTAGATGAAAACTGGAAACCTCTGTTTTGGTAGCGTTTGGTTGGAGCCTCCATTTACGGAAATACTTTCCCACTGTGTGTAAGTCTGTCGTAAGGATTTCTTCTGTTTGTTCAAATGACTTACACCTTGTTGCAAGTACCCAGTCGTCGGCATAACCAAACTTCCTTGATCTGGTTTCTGGTATATCGGCGATATACAGGCTAAAGAGAAGAGGAGCTAGGACAGATCCCTGAGGCAGTCCATTCTTCAGTTTTCTTGGAGTGCTGATGTCGGTTCCCATGACTACTTGAATCGTTCAGTCGGCTAGCATGCTGTTGATTATTCGAGCTGTGGATTTACAGGAGATTGTATGGAGGAGCTTGTTTACCATGCCTTCTCTCCAGACTGTATCGTAGGCCGCTGTTAGATCTATGAATTCGGCAACAGTTTTAAGTTTTCTCTGGAACCCTTTCTTAATAAATGTGGTAAGTGAAAGAACCTGATCTGCGCAGCTTCTTTTCGGTCGGAAACCTGCCTGATCAACCGGTATTGATTCAAGTAGCTTTGGACTAATTCTGTTATAGATAAGTCGTTCTAGTAGCTTGAACGTTGCCGATAGTAGGGCTATTGGTCTGTAGTTCTTAGGGTTGTTATCATTTGGCTTCCCTGGTTTTAATATGGCAATAATCTTTGAGCGTTTGAGTTCCTGTGGTATGTTACCGGTCTTCATAATATCTGTGAAAAAATATCATCTGCCGCTGTTAATTAAGAATTCGGGATGAATATTGTCAAAACCTGGGGCTTTATCTGGCTTTACATCCTTGAGAGCTATAGTGACTTCTTTTTAAGTGAAAGGGCGAGAGTATTCGGTTTCTGCAGATTGGAATTTTAAAATTTTGAGCTCTCGTTTTACCTTGATTGTGTGTGGCTTGTCTTTCGGAGCCCCAGATGTCGATACCAGATGTGAGGCAATAGTGTTTGGATTAATTGTTGTTTTGTTCCTTGTTATGGGAGTTCCGCTTCCTAATTTTCTTAGTAGTGTCCATGCTTGCCTACTTGATGTTTGAAAATTAAGACTTTCTACAGTTTCCGTCCATTTTTGTCTCGCTGCATCTAGGCTATGGAGCAGTTCATCGGCTAATTCTTGATCGCCGCTCTTAAGGAAATATTGGTACAGTTCTTCGCTGTTATGGGACCAACCAGGAATGTATTCTTTTCGGTAGCCTCTTGGTACATGATTCCTGGCCGTGCTTATTACGGCTCCAACGAATCTTCTGTAATTTCTGATGGTAGGGGGTATCCAGCCTAGAGTCTTGTCCAGTTCTGCAGAAAAACTACCCCAAATGGCTTTCTTTAGATTTCAACGTGGGCGAGGGATTGATGTGATAATAGGAATCTGGGTTCCTGCCTCTAAGATCACTGGGCGGTGTTGGCTGTGTGGGAAGTCGTCCATTACTTTTCGAGAGACTGCTAGGGGTTGCCCGTTTTTATTAGTAGAGACAAAGCATAGATCAGGATTGTACTCCTTCTTCCATGCTGCTGACATGAATGTAGGTCGGTATTTAGCGTCAAACTTTAGTGATAGGTGTTCGTCCTCCGTCCATTTTACTAGTGCATTTCCATTGCTGTTTCATTGTTTATATTTCCACTGCTCATGGTGACTGTTGTAATCCCCCACGTATATTGACGGGTGCGGATGTGTGTCGATGACTTGAGCTGGCCAGGTTATAGCCGGTGGTTTGTAGGTGTTAGTAACGGTGATGCTTCCAATTTTTACAACATTGTGAATTTCATCATCAGTACACGTGGAAACAAGGACGGTGTTTTCTATGTTTTGTTTAATGTATGTTGCCGTGCCGTATGATCGATGGTACGTAGCACCCAGTAGTTCGAAGCCAGGTATCTTTCCCCTTTTTCGCAGTTGTTCTTCAGTTTCGCAGTGTGTTTCCTGTAGAGCAACCAGGTCGATGTCGTTATCTTTTAGAAATTTTGATAAGAACTGGCTCTTTGAATAGCATATGCTTTCTACATTTAAGTGACAAATTCGGATCATAGGTCCGAGTTGTCTAGTCATTAGGTCCTGAGAAGGGCCATTTATATTATTGTTAATTTTCCTTCTGATAACGTTTAATGGCATTGTTTGAAATGTGTCTCTGGTCAGGAGATCCTGAGATTATCTGACCGCCAGTATTTGCTAGTTCATTTAGCGTTACTCAGGGTGCACGTGTAGTATTCTACTACGGACGCGAACTAGCTCTACACCCCTGAATAATGAATAAAAAAGGCAGAATTAAAACTTTTACATTACAAACGATCGAACGTCAAGTGAAATGACTAAGGATATGGTAATTACTATTTAAAGGGGAATAATCCACAATTAAAGGTTAAAGTAAGTTTATTGACATTTCAATTTCCACTTTGTAAATCGTTCTCCATGAAAGAAGAAGCACTTGGCGCGTGAAAGAAGAAAAGAATTGACAACTTAATAATTTGTAAATTAATTTGGATTTAAAAATGGTAGATAATTAGTGACGACTAGGGTATAAAAGTTGAACTATGGCAATCGGTAAATGTAGATTTCTTCGACGCAAATTAATTAATTAATTTAAATTAAAAATGGCGAATTATGGCGCCATGTAGCGGATAATTGTGACGTCCACATCTATCTCACTCTTACACATATACGCATCCACCAAAAATGTACTTCTTTCTCTCTCTAACACACGCAAACCTACTCCCTACTTTCCGAAGTGGAAATTGAAACGTCGATAAACTTGCTTTAACCTTTAATTGAGGATTATTCCCATTTAAGTAGTAATTACTTTAAAATGCCACAAGAAAATAGCTTCAGAACAATATTAAGAATATTCTTTTGGGTTAATTTGTAGCAGAAGTTAAGTACTTTTGAAAACCTTATAGTATAATTGAAACAGAGCAGTTTTAAACGTTTTAGATAGTTTGTATGCAGTTCTTTTAATATCGTCGCACCAGCGCATTTGCGGTCTTCCTCGTGGTCTTTTGGCTTCATATAGCCGCTAATTCCCGATTTCTTTATTCTATTGGCCATCCTTAAGACGTTCGTTATGTCCACCCCATTTCCATTTTAGTTTAGCTGCCTTTTCGACAGCATCTTTTACTTTTGTTCTATTACGAATGTCTTCATTGATTTTATGGTCTTTGAGTTAGATACCCAGCATCTGTCGTTCCATAGCTCTCTGAGTTTTTCTGATCTTCTTCATGTTTATTTTAGTGAATGTCCACGTTTGAGCTCCATATGTAAGTACAGGTAGGATACAGGAATTAAACACGTTGGTTCGCAGTCTTTGAGGTATATTTTTATTTTTAAGTACGTATGAGAGTCTTTCGACTGCTGCCCATCCCATATTTACACGTCTGCTTACTTTGGTAGTCTAATTTTCTTTGCTTACCTTGACATTTTGACCCAGATATATATATATATATATATATATATATATATATATATATATATATTCATCTACATGTTCTATCTCTGTCCCTTGGATGTTTATCCTAAGGTTTGTTATCTTTGCTTGACTTAGTTTTGCTGAAATTCGTTTTGAGTCCTTTTTTAGGGATTCTGTATGTAGCTCCTCAATCATCATATTCAGTCCATTCCACGTGTCGGCTATTATTACTACATCATCTGCGTATCTAGGATAGTTCAAGTATCTTCCGTTAATAGGGATTCCCTTATTTTCTCAGTCTATTGACTTAAAGATATTTTCTAGGGCAGTTGTAAATAATTTTGGAGATATTGTGTCTCTTTGTCTTACAACTCGATTGATTTTTCCTGGTCTAGTTTCGATTCCATTACCCAACGTCACTATCATTTCAGCTTGTTCGTAAATATTATGTATTAATATTCTGTACCTGGAGTCGATCCGGTGGTTGACTAATGCTTTTTCTATTGCACACAGTTCTACGCTATCAACAGCTTTTTCATAATCTATAAAAGCCAGAAAATTTAACAACTCAAAATAATGTGGCCTAAATGTTTCTCAGAGTGAGATTAGTCGGGCTTGGAATTGTTTCCAAGAAAGTGATAGAGTTTATATACCGTAGGAAGGTGACCAAGAATGAGCTACGTCCGTAGGCTTTGGATATAACTTAGCATTCGCGTAATTTGGCTACCATTCGTAGTCGTAGAAAATTGTACGAAAGTGGATTTCAGGGGACCTGTTCTACATCCTCAGTTAACAAAGAGCAATCGTGTTAACCTAGATTTTGAGGAACTCAACATCAACACTGAACGGCAAGCAATGGCCGAACTATTTGTTCACGGATGAATCTTGATTTGCTTTCTATCATTTAGATGGGCGTATTTTGATTTAAAGTATGGCTACAAATGTTGCATTGGGATGAGGATCTGTGACTGTCTCAGGTGGAATATCTTGGGAATCGCCCACAAAACTATTTATTATTTTCAGGCAAACAATGAATAGACACAGATATACCACAATAGTCGTTTATCAAGTTGTTGGCCCATTTGCTCGACCGTTTGGCCCAAATTTTGTTTTTTTGCAGATAAATGCGTTCGAGATGAAATCCAGAAGATCTCAGCATTACTCGTATGGTGTGGCCTTCTTGTTCGACAGACTATAATCCGGTCAAACAGGTTTGGAATCATTTCCAAGAATATTTTAAATCTTGATTAATCCCAGTTTAATTTTCGCGATCTTCAGTTAGCGACACTTGAAGAGAAGAGTCAGACATCAACAGACAACGGTACATACGATCATTGATTCTGGGCATGCCTAGAAGAGTACAGGAAGTCTTGAGAATGGAAGGGGTCCTACACCATATTGAATGGAAGATTCACTAATGAAATTTGAGGGACTATTCATCTTTTATAAATTCAGTTTAAAGAACTTTGGTATGATAATTTTTGTTTCAATGTTTATTTGTATTATAAAATGTTGAATTTTATTTTTAAAATTTCGTAAGTCAGATATGTATGTATTCGATCGCTTAAAAATAATTTGTACTATTATGAGACAAAACGCTCTAATTGCAGCCCTGGCGTAATAGTAATTCTAGAAGAATCCGTACCTTCGCTGGATATTTTCTAGAACATTATGTTCGTGTATATAAACAGCTTCCCCATCCTTTGAATAGACAGTAGTTAGACAAGTGTTTTTGTAAGCAATACCCATATTATTGTAGTCGACAATTATTAATGTATTTACCGAAATAAAGTTAGGTAATCAACGTGTACTTCACTTAATCACCGAACCAAAGAAAAACGCAACAGTACATAGAAAATGAATATTTTACATCGACAGATGTAATTGGAGCATATTTCAGAGCGGATAATAAATCTGGCTCAATTTGTAATTCCTCAGACGTTGTCCCATTCAAAAGTTTAGCAACATTAGATACAAACAAGATACCTTCATTCTTCTCAGAAACAGTTTTATTTGTTTTTTAATTTATTAACCATTACTTTCAGGTGCCGATTTAATTTTTGACTTTAAATTATCTACTAATTTTACTAACTCTCATTTTACGTCTTGTTTTTCTAATAACGTAATTGTAGCAACTATTAATTTATAATTGTTATTGCTTTATGCGAGTTGCTTTTTCAGTTTCGAATTTTTTAATATTTTTGCTTCTCGAATGGCTTCGTAAATTTCATCATCAAATCTGACATAACTTATTTTATTTCATTACAATGTTCAAAGTAAAAAAGCTGCTTCTGTAATAATTAATGGTATAGGTGGCAATGAGATACCGGGAAGTTTTTTTTATATATCTGCACCCTCAACGGAGCCTTTACGAAAACTTTTTTCGTAAAATTTGTAAAATCATTCATCAACGGAAACAGATTTTTTATTTTTCTGCAATTCTATTTACTCCGTAGGTTACACAGTGCAATGATTTAAGGGTAAAAATCTTTAAATTAACAGCAGCTTTTAGCATCTATAAGCATTAAGCGTGTTTTTTACCAGCTTTTTATTGAGCCTACTTACAAGCGTGCATAAAAAATGTCAAAGTTATTATAATTTTTTATAATCTAAAAAGTCAGCCTTTTTTCAAACTGTTTTTTAATAACAGATTTAATAAAATGTTGAAAATGTTTTTTTAATATTCCTTAAAAATAAAGCCTCAAAGAATCAATTGCGATTCACAAAATACTTCTAAAGCAGGGGTTCCCAATTTTTTTTGGCCTCGGAACCCTAATTGACGATATTTTTTTTTGGCGGAACCCTATTTTGATAAATAAAGAAATTACCTTGTAGTTTAAATAATTTTTAAAATATTATTTAATATTAAATAAAGGGAGAAATTATGAATGAAAAATGATAATATATAAGGAATACAAAATATTTATTATACAAAGATAAATACAATTAAGTAAGGAATTATAACTATTTCAATGTGAAGAATGAAATTTTTTCACACTCTTCTTCTTCTTAGCCTTCTGCCGTCCATGTTTGGACATAGGCCTCTCCCAACTCCTTCCACCGATCTCTATCCTGAACAACATATTTCCAATTTGTTCCGGCTATTCTTTTAATGTCATCAACCCATCTCATCTATGGTCTTCCTCTTGGTCGTTTACTTTCGTAAGGTCTCCAATGTTGTATTGTAGTATTCTAACGTTGGTCTTTTTGTCTAGCAGTGTGGCCCGCGAAGCTCCATTTAAGTTTGGCAAGTTTTGTTGATATGTCCTCGACTTTTGTTTTGGATCTTACCCAGTCGTTTCTCTTTTTATCTGACAGTCGTATCCCTAACATTGCTCTTTCCATTGTTCTTTCGGTTGTGGCTTGTTTGTTCATGTTTGCCTTGGTTAGGGTCCAGGTTTGACATCCATATGTCATGATAGGAAGGATGCATTGGTTGAACACTTTGCTCCTAAAGTATTGGGGTATTTTGCGGTTCTTAAGTATCCAACTAAGTTTTCCAAATCCTGCCAATGCTAGTCTTGCTCTTCTAGTAATTTCCGCACTTTGGTTCTCTTTGTCAAGTTTCAGGATTTGGCCTAGGTAGATATATTCCTGGATTTATTCTATCTCACTGCCAATTATAGTTATACGTCTGGGGTCATCTGTGTTTGTCATTATTTTTGTTTTTTTCATATTCATTTTTAGGCCGATGTATTGGTAGCTGGCTGCTAGTTCCCCCATCATAATTTACAATTCCTCGAATGTGCTTGCTATCATCACTATGTTGTCAGCGAATCTGAGGTGGTTTAAGTTGTTGCCATTAATGTTAATGCCATAGGTTGACCAATTTGTAATTTTGAAGACGTCTTCTAGGGCTAGGTTGAAAAGCTTTGGCGATATTACGTCTCCTTGTCTTACTCCTCCCTTAAATTTTTCACACATTTTCTTTTAATAGTATTAAAATTAGGCTTAATATCTGACAATTGAATACGAAGATCCGGAGCTGCATCCAGCCCATTTCTAAACTTGTTTTTGGTATAAGCGTAAGCTGAAAAATCACTCTCGCATCGGTAAGTCATCACAAAAGGAAGTAGAACCATGATAGCTTTCTTAATTGATTGCGGGGTATTCATCTTTAAGTGCAATCCAAAAGTCATTCAGATTAGAATCTTCTGATTCGAATTTTTGTTTTAGAAGGGATGAACACTTAATGTCGATCAAATTCTCATACTGTGGCATAGTTAGCATCGATGGCTTGGTATGTTTTGTGAATGGATTCTGAACCCAGTCGATGTCCTGTAACTTCTCCGGGAAATAATTTTTCAAGCATTTTTCGAGGTTAATTAAATGTTCAATTATGTTTTTTTCCACATCTGTGGTTACTCCTAACTCTTTCTCTTCCAGGAAGTTATTTAATAGAGTAAAACATTGGTAGTTTTTTTGTTCCACACATTCTATCCAGAAGCAAATTTTGTTGTTAAGGGACGATATTTTGTCTTTTACTGTAAATGTGGTTACTGTTCTTTCTTGTAGGGACTGGCAGAATACGTTGAGTTTATCGAATATATCAACTAAGTAAACCAATATCATCAACCATTGCTCATCATGCTCATCATGCTAATTCACCAAGCGTACTAACAGATACAGAAATAGGTTGTTCAGCAAAGAATATCGTAAGCTCATTGCGCAATTCAAATAATCTTGATAAAACTTTTCCTTTTGAAAGTCATCTTACTTTTAAAGTATGTGGTGTTCGTGTGTATGAAGGTATAAAAAAATGCTTACCTTAAAACTTTTATTTTAAAGATCTTTTAGGAATTGAATCATTCTATCATCAGTTTAATAAAAAGTTGTTAAAAAACATTGTTTGGCCACAGAAAAACACTGGAAGGACATCAGTAAAAAAAACAATCCTCATGGAATTTACAAAGGTAAATGTAATAGGCCGTTAAGTTCGGTAATTAATAAAAAATAAAAATGGGGGCATCTAACATGACCCCCCGGAGCTGGTGAGATTTTGTCGACTTACATTACCTCTGATCTGTGCTGGAGTCTAGCTGGAGGTAATGTAAGTCGACAAAATCTCACCAGCAGAATATAAGATTGTATAAGACTTTTTCAGCTTTTTTTCTTAAGTGAGGTAGACCAGTCTAATAAAGACTGTAAAAAAATAATTTATTTCACGTAAAAATATTATAGGTACAGATATTTGAAGTTTCTAAATAGACAAGACGAAAAGCTTGGGTTCGTTCGGAAAAATATTCCCATCATATTTTTTTGCATATTCTCTTTCATAAGATACCCCAAAATAAGGTTCAAGAAGTCGTCCATGCGAAAATTTGTTCAAATTGTATTAAACAATTTTTTTTAAACAATTGTAACAATAAATCTTTAGACCCGCACAAATTTTTTTAGACTTTTTTGGACTATTCTGAACAAAATAAGTCTCTTTTGTAGTTCAAGAAGTCTTGAACTTGAATTTAGGCACTTGATGATTTTAAAAATATTATTTTTTTACTTGTGTTTTGAATGTTGAAAATCGACATTTTGCGTTTTTGCCATTAACAATTAAAAACAAATTTTTAAAATAAAATAAGTTCACAATTTTCATCGGTAACTAAAAGAAGAAGGTTTGAACTTGAATTTAGGCACTTGATGAATTTAAAATTCATATTTTTTACTTATGGTTTTGAGCCTTGAAAATCGAAATTTTTTCGTTTTCTTTTTTCAGTTTTAAAATATTTTTAACTCGAAAACGATCAGCTTTAGAGAAAACTTACAACAGATCCTTTTTGATCATAATGATCTAAAAACCTAAAAAAATGAACCTAATGAAGCGTGCATGGCAAGGCGGGGCCCTCAATTGTAGAATGAGGATTCAAACCAGTAAAAATGTTTGGGATAGATCTTGTTTCTCTCTATTATACACGCCGCAGCACGAGCGGCCTGTAAGTGAACCTCTCCTGTCGTAGTCGTTTCAATAACGATTAAAAAACAATGTTTTAAAATTGAACAAGCCCAAAATAATAGATAGGACGATCGGGAAATGAAATAACGACGTTTGAACTTGAATTTAGGTCCTTAGTGAATTCAAAAACAATATTTTTTAGTTGTGTTTTTGAGTCTTGAAAATCGTAATTTTTGCGTTTTTTTTTTAAATTTTAAAATGTCTATAACTTGAAAACGATCAAGTTTACAGAAAAATTACAGGAGACCTATTCTATTCAGCATAGTCTAAAACATTAAAAAAATGTCCTGACCAAAAAAAAAGATTGTTACAGTTTGAGTAAAAAAATTTGAACAACTTTTCACCTGGGCGACCTCTTGAACCTTATTTTGGGGTATATCATGACAGTGATTATGCAAAGAAATTTCATGGGAATATTTTTTCGAACGTACCCAAGCTTTTAGCCTTGTCTAAAAATGTAAATTGAAGGGTAGCTTATGAAATGTATGTATGTAAAACGTTTCTCATTTTCTCAGTTTCCCAAAGAGAGTTTAGTCCTCAGAGGACTAAACTCCCTTTCTAACAAGGTGCCATACGAAACCATTTGTTATTTAAAATTTTCGAGGGGCTGCTTATAATTCAAAGGGGGTGCTGGAGGGGTATAATATTTTCATACTGAAAATTTAAGAATAAAAATCAACCTGTTTCAGGTTTTTTTTTTAAATAGTACATAATAACGCTAAAAATGAATTTATTCCATACATATGGACCACATGGTATACAGAAATATAATATGTAGCTATACTAGTGGGATAATTTCAAAGAAAGAATAGGGCTTAGGAGATTATACAGCAGAAGGAAGAAGAAACTAAGTTTTCTATTTTGTAAATTCCCCATATAATCGATTTCTTTTTCGATTTATTTTAGTGCGTTTATTCCATTTTGGATAATTGGTTTTTCATTAGATTCTATTTTTGTCTTGACTTAGTAACTAATTAAAAATGTTCGTTATATTCATTTTTCTTTCTTAATTACTAATCCGAGTGTACCTACTGTAAAATAATTAAGTTCTAAAAATTATCCTCGTGTTTTTAGTTTACCAAGCACTTTACTGTTTCATATTACGGGATATTAAAACTCACAAAGCATATTTAACAGAACGGTTTGAGAATATTAATCAATTAAACTGTTAATTACTTTAATGTGGTATGATGTTAAAAGCCGTGATTCAATGTTCTCTTTGTTGTAATATTGTCTCGTAGAGCAACTGGGAAAATAATAAAAATAATGAAATGCTGTTTTCAAACAATGCTTTTTGACATTATTTTGACAATTATTTTATTCAAACTGCTTTAAAATAAATTAAATTTATGTATTTTAATTTCTTCTGTTGTACAGTTAATGCTTGTGCTTTTTTTACTTGCTACCTTGATATTGACATTGACATCATAGTCATTATAACAGAGCATAGAAGGTAACTTCTCTTAATATAACGTATACATCTTAAAGTTTTCTATCCACTGAGTTGTAGCATTTCTATTTCCCCTGGTATATGTTAAAACACCGAAAAATATTCTCAATATTTTTTGCGTCGCTGAGATTGATAATATAAATATTTTAGTCTATGTTTATATTAACCCAAATTGATTTCGTTTGATCGTGATGCCGCTTAAGGATATTTTGCGCGTCAAGTAAACAGGAATTTTTCCGTTTATGCTTTGTTTATACCAGGTTGGGTGAATTATGTCACTCTACAATGAATCAAAAACGTTTCGGTTTGTTTGCTTACCCTATCTTTAGCCCAGTAATTGCTCAGTCTCTACTTTTAACCTCATATAAGTGATACCCAATGTGGTACCCAAATTAAATCCTAATATAGTTATACTTGGTGGGAATGATACGAGGTCACATCTGCCTCCGCCCCCGTAATACTTTTGATAATATATATGTCAGTTGCATACGAAACACGGCCTATAAACTCCGATACATTCGGAAATTTTCTAAAAAATGTGTTGTTTACCGGAGCAGGCCACTTTCTGGCCAGGAATGAAGAGTAATGTAATCACAAAAATTATCGTCATTAGGCAGCGAATAATCCCGACTGGGAATAACCTCTACGAAGTATTCTAAAAAATTAACCTCTAGTGTGGGACACTGAACAGGCCCCCCTTCAGCATTCTTTAGTCTCCTCGCTTTAGAATTTTTATAGGATTTTTTAGTATTTTTAAATACCAATTGATTGGAGACCCTTCTAGAGCTCGCAATTAATGAACATTTCTTTTCCAAATCGATGGATAGATCCTAGCAGTATGTTGATAGATAAGCACTTAGATGTCAAGATCGCATAGTTTTATACTTGGGTATGAGAACAACTCTGTCTTTTGCCACTACCACTATTTTTAAATGTTTAAATAAAAAACAAAGAAAAAATGCAAATATGTACCATTAAAATAAAATATGATAAAATTCACTATATCAAAGTATATTCCAAATATCAAATGTCACAAAGTATTCAAATAAAATAATCAAATAGAGTACTTAAATATCATGTTAAATAATAATGAAGTTATATATCACAAACAACATGAGAACTGTCTTACTAACCTAAATCCTCTTTGCAATGGATTAACTGTATTGAAAATAAAACAAAATAAATTCTTTCAACGGATTATGCGGCTTGTTTAAATAGTTGCAAACAGTTACAAACAAAACTTAAAGGGACAGAATCGGTACAACCTTTTAAGGCATTTTAGCAAGTAGTTGGAAAAATAAAAATTTAACAAACATTTTTATTTAAAAAAATTCTTTTATAAAAGGTACCTATATTAATAAAAAACTCTATCTGGCTATATCACAGAACGTTTTCGAAAGAACTGTTCCATCATCAGTGCTATCTGGATGTACATGTTTAAAGCTACTAAATATGTGGATAAAAACCCTTTAAATGTAGTCTGAAAAACTTTGAATTACATCTTTGATATTTAAAAACTATGATGTTTAAGTTATAAAAGGAATTGATGACATGGCAACGTAGGACTCCACTGGGGTTACTAGTCCTTGGACGAAGTGTCTGTGAGGACTTGTTAACAGCAACTCATTCAAAAATTTAACGGTATTTTATAAAGAAAATTCGAAATACAGTCATAAACTATGGTACAATGAACACAAGGCATGATATTGCGCATGACATTTGACAGCTGAGCCAGGCGTGTGACGTAGCAAAGATCCCTCGGACCCATTATTTGTAATGATAGTTTAAAGACTTTTTTTTGACATTGTAGTAACTTACCGCGTTTTTCCTTCAGTTACAGCAATATAGTGTCTTGAAAAGTACCTGTGGTGTTTAGTTGCTGTTTAGTTTATTATATTGTGTAGTAGTTTTTTTGTAAAATTTATAGTTCACTTGTTTTTAGTGCTTTGATGTATGACATCAAATTATATGGATTTATACGTTTTTTCGTTGGTGTTTCCTCCACATAATTTCATATTTTTGCAACCGCTCAATAGATTGTTAAGAAGCAAAATTATATCTCGAAGGGCAAAAATAAGTACATACAAGACCGTAATAACGCCGATAGTGACGTATGCTTCTGAAACATGGGCCACAACAAAAAACACCAAAAGTTGTTATTAGTTTGGTGCGGAAAATACTGCGCAAAATCTTTTGTAAAAAAAACTTAAATGGGCAATGGATAAGAATAACAAATAACGAGCTAACAAAGCTCTATTAAGAATCCAACATATTAGCGGTAATTAATGCACAAAGATTTAGATGGTTTAGCCATGTGCAGATACTGATTCTATCTAAAAATTTCCAGAATGGTACTATTTAGTGCATTGTCAGGCAAAATGTGAAAGGAAAGACCGAGGTCAAAATATAGCAACGATATTAGACTGAGAAGACTTAACGTAATGACCTGGGAAATAAAAGCAACTGGTAAAAGGAAGTGGAAAAGAATAGTACATCAAGCCATGGGCCTACTAGGCTCGTAGTACTTACATATTACTATTATTATTATTAAACGCCAAAATAATTTTATTTGTGAAAATTATAAAAGATGGCATTTAAAACATTGTGTAATATTGTCTGATTTCGCTGCGTTCATATTTTTGTTTAGTTCATTATATACTTACAGATTTTGTATACCTAAATTACAAAGTGATCATTAACAAATTAAGAAGTGGGAATACCTTGTATATTTGAAAATAATTTTAAAAATTGTAGTCGTACTCCACCAATTTTAGATACCACTTTTTCTGTATATTTTTAAATAACTGAAATATCGAACTCTGGAGTAAAGTTGATCAACCTTTATGTGTAATAAAAATTAAATTAACTATAAAACATTTTTCATGATTAAATATCACAATAACACAACTTTATCATCTCTTTATAATTACTATAATTAAATTAGCCTAGGGTGCAAAAGAAGGGATCTTTACTACGTCATACGCGAAGCGAACCGATTTTGGAACATTCATCGTCATACCGATGAAGCACAAAATATTTAGGTAAGAATTACATTTAGTGGTAACAATATAAAGGGCTTTTTATTAGCACGGCCAAAAAAATGATTTCTTAAGAACTTTTTACAAAAATTAAAGTTATGTAATGAGTGTTTTTAAAAATTTAATAAAATAAACGAAAATCGGACAAGATATAACCTATCGGATTTTTGACACGTTACAACTGTTCCAATCGAGTCAAGCATAACCAATAAGCAACTTATATTTTTTAACTTATAATAATAAAGTTTACCAAAACTAAGAGCTTACTCTATGGCGCCCCTTATCTTACCTTATATATAATGCTCTCAAACTAACGTGCAACGCTATATAGCAATATACTTTATTTTTTACCACTATACACTTAAACTAGCTCAAAGGTCTTTTTTTTAGTCTCCCTATAGCCCCATTGTTATCTAGGAGCTGGATTACCTCGACATTCCATGGTTATGAAGTTTCTGCTCGTGGCTTGCTGCTATCTTCTTGATCACTATATCCACAGGTTTCATTCCCAGGTCTCGGTAAAGGTCTCGGTGAAGTATCAACGATATTCCATAGTGCTTTGTTCTGGAATCTGGACGATATTTATATTATTAACTTTTGTATATCCTCATAGTTGACAACCTTATACTCCTACTGGTCTTAGTATTTGCTTATAGATTAACAATTTGTTATAAATGGATAATGTAGAATTTCTCCCAATCATGCAATACATGTTCTTATATTCTATTTTCTTTTCGACGTGTACTTTCCAGCTCAGGATCGCGTCTAAGATATTTTGCTAACTTAAGGAACTTGGATATCACTTATTCTAACTGGTAAATTATGGATTCTTTTACTTGTAAAATTAATATGGTTTGATTTTGTTTCATTTGATTTGATTCGTCATTTTGTGGTCCATGAATGTATTTTATTAAGTAATATTTGCAGCTTGTCAGTCGCTTTCTCACTAGTGTCTCCTACTTGTAGACTTGCTGTGGCATCTGCGAAGGTGGCAGTAGTGTTTTGTTCTAATTCTGGAATGTCACATGTATATAGAAGATACAGGACCGGGCCTAATACGTAATATAATGACCGGGCTTGCTTGTGACACTAAAGCTTTAATCTTCCTTATATCGGTGTAAACTTCTTCTTGTGCTATTCTAAAGTATCTGTCCTAAATATTGACTTTAAGATTTTTGAATAATGTTTAGGAATTAGAGTTATTAATTTGTAGTTTAAACCCCCACGTCAAACTTTATCAAAAGCCTGAGTTACATTCAAGAAGACAGTAGAGCAGACTTTTTTCTTTCTAATGATTTTTCTATTTTATTTGTTATTTATGTAGTTGGAAAATTGTAGAGTTTTTACTTCTGAATCAGATTTTTCAGATTTGTCAGATTTTTTCGGTGTATTATTGAATTCAATCTTTTCAATAGAAGTTTTTCCAACAATTTTGATATCACCGGGAGTAGTAATATTGCTCTATAGGATGACATTTCATTAGGAGATTTACCTAATTTTGCGATGAAAATAAGTTCTGCCTCTTTCCAGAGCCTGGGGACATATCTTAGTATGAATGAAGCATATATTAAATTTGTCAGCTTGACTATTGCTTTCCGTGCTAATATTTTTTAATATTCATCCAATGATCAGATCATATCCTAGAACTATTTTGGAGTTTATATTTTATTATATCTCTGTTTTCTACTACCTCTCTAGGCGATTTTGGGGTTAGTTTTTCTTCTGTCTTGACCGGCTCCTCCCATTTCTGTTCTTCTCCTTGATTATCATTGGGTCTTCTTGTGTTTACCAAGTGGACGGAAAATCTCTCCGCATTCGGTTCACTATTTCTAGCCCAACTATCATTTTCCATCCTAATTGAAGGAACATGGATAATTGGTCTCTTCCACCTTTTTGTTGCCCTCCACAGTAAATAATCTGTCCTACTATCAGCTGTTTATTTAGGTAGATGTTGATATGTTCTTTAAAATTTGTATCTCTCTTTTTAATTGTTGTGTGGAATTATTTAAACGAGTTTTATCCTTCGTTATCTTTTTCTTAGTTTAGTTTTTTTTTTGTTATGAGAAAGGGGGTGTAAAGCTAGTTCGCATCCGTAGTAGAATACTACACGTGCACCCTGGGTAATGCTAAACGAACTTGTACAACAGTCAGCCAGACAATCTAGAATCTCTCTGGCAAGAACACATCACGAATATAAGATATGCCTCCAACCAACAATTTAAATGGACCTTCTCAGGACCAAGCGACAAAAGGACTCGGACCAAGCATCCGAATCTGCCATTTAAATATAGAAGGTATTAATAGAAGTAAATGTGAGTACCTTCAAAAGGTACTAATTGAAAATAATATCGACGTGGTCACAATTTAGGAAACCCATGTAGAAAACGAAGAACAAATTCTCGCTACAGGAAGAATTCATGACTATGATTTATTGGGTGCAACTTACCATCCAGCTTATGGAGTGGCAACCTATGTTCAAAACAAAATATAAAATGCACACATATGTTCTACATCAGACATAAATAACATTCATGTCGTTACTATACAAACTGGCGAAATTAATTCAGCAATAGTTATAAACTGAGCGAAGAGGCTGACACTTATTTAGTCTTTGACGCTAAAGATTGGGGAACTTTTCGATCTGCAGCCTGGAGGTGAGAATACAACCCAGAACTATGTTTTTTGTCTCCGCAAGTGAAAACAATCAACCACTGGCAGCTTCACGTACAGTACTCCCAGATTTTCCACATAGCCAACATAGACCAGTTGTAATAGAAGTTTCAAAATACCAATAATATCATTTTTTCCTGTGGAACTTTCAAAAAGCAGACTGAGCGACTTTTACTGAGATATTGGACAAATGTCTGGGATGGATAACACCAACACGTGCAAACTACATGAGATTTGTTGGCGCGGTTATCTCTACAGCGAAGAAAACTATACCCAGAGAATAGTAAAGTACTAAAGAGTATGTCTAAGAAGGAAATGAAAAATGTGAGAAATTGTATCATGAATACAAAGAAAACCAAGACCGAGAAATAGCGGATGAACTACTACATAGTTTGGAAACTGTGGAAAAATTAGACTTTAGTAAATCAAGCAGAAAAGCATGGTCTTTACTTACAAAACTTGGTGGTAGCAGACTCCTAACTAGAGACAATGTACCAATAGCTTCCAACAGAGTGGCCTCCCATATTGTAGCAACCTCAAGAGCACCTAGAGATTGTGACCACACCACCAAAGGCAAACAAGAACTAAAAATACCAAAGTCTGCATGCGCCTACATCTGAATACTCTGACAAGTTTACTCCAGAAGAAATTATTTCAGCAATATCAGAAATTAAGTCTGGAAAGGCATCCAGCTCCGATAAAATCCATCCAAAATTTTTACTCCACTGTGGCAAATATGCTAGAAAGTGGCTGGCTGATTGCTATACAGATACATATGTTAAAATCAGGAGAAATTCCCCATTCTTTAAAAAAGGGCTCCATTATAGCCATATTAAAACCAGAAAAGGCAAATAATCAGCCCCAAAACTACCGACCGATTGCATTGCTGTGCTGTGTCTATAAACTGTTGGAACGCTTTATCTACAACAGAATTAGTAGAAGTATATTTGAATTGATATCTATTTAGCAAACAGGGTTCAGACCTAACCGCAGCTGCACAGATCGGATTCTATTCCTAACAACATGTATTGAAGCAGGTTTTCAAAGAAAGCAAAAAAACATTCGTTGCTCTCATTGATCTACCAGCTGCATACGATACTGTCTGGAGACAAGGACTAATCTGCAAACTAATCCGTGCCCTCCTGTGTCAAAAATTAACTAAACTCATTGATAGCATGCTCATTGACGGACCTTTTTAAGTCACAGTAGGCATATTTAAAAGTGTCCAAATAAAGCTCAGCAATGGACCAATAGGCCACATGGATCTGTTTTGGCACCCTTACTGTTTAATTTATACATCGCGGACCTACCTACCTGCGGCAACCTCGCAGAAATTTGACAACGCTGTTAAACCAGACAATGCAAATGATCTCAGGTACAATTAGACCCACACCGAACTATTGGTTTCCCATTCTGAGTCACATTTCACCGCCGAAACTGCGAAGAAGTCATTCTTTTCTCAGAGAATATCGAAAAATCGAGGCTGACCATCAACTACCCATCCACAATGATAAGCTTGATATCGAAATTAATACACTGCGCTCCAGATCCCCTCCATTGTTAAGAACCAGCTCCTTACCTCAGGAACATTTCAACCTCACCAATGCTTGGAGAAGACAATGGGAGAGCGACTCACCACAGGAAGTACACCAAATAGCCTGTATCGATCAGAAACTACCAGGCTTTGAACTGACCCGCAATAAATAGACAACGCTAAACAGAATAAGAACAAGCAGCGGTAGACATGCTGACAGCTTAAATAGATGGGGAAAAGTACTTACTCCTGAGTATGACTGTGGTGCGTAACGACAGACCGTCCGTCACATTGCTTAAGAATGCCCCCAAAGGCGATTCCCTGGAGTTATCGATGAGTTCCTGAATGCAACCGAAAATGTTCTACATTATATTAATAATACATTAGATGTTCATTTGTAATACTCCATGTAACGTTTTATATTAATTTTTTATTGTGTGTTCATATTGTATGCTATACGATAAATAAAAATGTTATGAGATCTCTAATTTATTTTAAGTAATTATTCTCTTTTACTTGTGTGAGTTAACGTGACACTATTTTCCCATGCTGCTTTGCTGAATATTTCTTAAGAATAGTTATATTTCAACATACAGTTGTACCGAGTTTTGTAGTCGACTATCCAGAATAATTTTGTCTTGCAAGACTTAATTTGAAACTATCCCAATCTGTCTTTTTATTAGTTATTCCTTTTCTGTTGACTCGAAAACATGTGCAGAAATTATCCTTCCCTCTTAATAAGTAAGAAAGGTAACTGCCAATATTGTAAGCACACAGTCATAAACAAATGTATTCAACTAGAAAGTGGATTACTAAAGTCAACTAAGATTTAATTTAAAATAAAGCCTGACATTAATTAAAAAACTTATTATAATTACACGTTACAGTTTGTACAGTTTGTTTCATTAAATACACTGTTGGTTGTTTTGTGACTATTAACTTAGTGAGTTTCTGAGTATTAAGTTTTCGTAACTTCTTTGAATTACTGAACCTTGTCCTAATACTTTGAAACACAAAGGAGAGACTCAAAATCAGAGCGGCGTTAGCACTCCATCTTCCTACATTAGCTAATACTTCAAAGTAGAAACGTCGACTAACTAGAATATTATGTGACGTATATACAGTCTAAAGAACTGGAACTGACAAATATTTGGATTCGATTAATTTTTTTGAATAAGTTAAGTTAAAGTAATATAGAAATATACCGGATGCGCCATTTTTTTTCATAAGTTGCCTGTTATAAACCGGTCGTATTGCAGCCAATTTGTTTATTGTACATCTTCTATTGCTACAATTGCCATTTGGATTGCCAACCTTCAAAAGGAGTTGCTGCAATAAGAAGAAGACATCTTCTATTTACTGATGATAGTCATTCCAGAATTCTGGAACTCAATACATACCAACTTTCAGGTCTAGTAAATGGGTACCAAATATTATTGGAGTCACTTGGTAGTCTACACAAAATGTATTTGCCGCCTGCAATCTAGTGCCTTATAGTCATCCATAATATGGTTAATTATTGTGTTAGGTTCTCTGCTTCAGGATGCTTATCCTTATCTAACAAATTCGTTACCTCTTCCATTGCCATGTACCCCAATGACCTGACACCCATACCAGTATGACACTGTTATGGTCTGTCAGTCTATCGAGTTCCTTGTAATTCTCAAACTAGATTGTTAATATATCTGATATGATTATATATAATGATCCGCTTAAGGCGGGTACACATTTGCGAGCAGAACTGTTCGCGAACCGTTTGTGAACGCTATATTCGTTAATGTGTACGGCAGAAAAAACCGCTTGCGTACTGTTTCATCGTGACTCGTCGCGAACCAAATTGTTGCGGTTTATTTCACGACTTCAAAGGAAGCTCGGCTTTCAGTTTGGACGGCGCTTACTAGACGCAGCGAACATTTTTATTGTGTCATCAAATCGACATTGTGTGAATGACGTGTTCCTTCCTAGAGAGACGTGAGAAAACAGTAAACTGATTATTGTCATGGACGTATAAAGATAAAATCTTTATTTATACGTCGATGATTACTGTACATAATTTTATTTTTGTTAAACAAGCAAAAACAGGAACATAAATCAGTACCCAAATTATAAATAAAATGAATCATTTCGCACATGTGTGTTCGTTGTTGGTTTGTCGCTTTCCATGGATCGAGATAAGTATGCGATTAGTACGATGTAGAATATTTTTCAAGGATCTGTACGCGTACTGTACGTATACCGTTCGGCTCGCATATGTGTACCCACCTTTAAGTTCAAAAGCTCTTTTCCAATTTCTCTTGCTCATTGTCAGAATATACCGACCTCTGTTGAAAGTAGAGGTATAGATATTACTTTAGTGGAATATAAATGTTTACATTTCCACCACTACTGTAGATTTCTACACCCGTTCTTTCTGCAGTTTGAGACTCGTCTGTATACTGGGTGTAACTCTGGAACCTGGATTGTGTATTTCCTCTGCTTCATCCTCTCGTGGGCAGATGTCCACCGGGAAAGGTACTTTAGGCCGGTATTTGTGTACCATGTAGTCAGAAGTCATCATCCATAGAGTATTCTTAATTTCATGGATTCACCATTGCTCCAAAGTAACAAAGAATATGCGTAAGTTTAGTAGTTATTTGTAAAATACCCCTTTATTTACTAAACAGAACCAATAATGATTCTGATAATAAGAAGTTATGTTAATCGCGAAGGAATTATAGAAGTGTATCTAACTTATGAGTGAATTACCTAAACTGCTTTTGTAAAATATTTTAACGCAATAGGTTTATATTTACAATTGTACAATTTACAAAGTCCTCAACAATTTGGTGGGTAATTTCTAACGGATTCTTGCCCGAATACTTCACTATCAATTTCTGTAACAGAAATTTGGAATTATTTATATTATCAGATTATTATATTGTCAGATTTTCGGACCATTTTGGATTAATAAATATTCTATTTTTATATAATTAATCCACAACTAATTGTAAAGAAAATTACATTTCTAACTAACTAATGTGTGACGTTTCAATTTCCACTCTTATTTAAAAGAAAATATTTATTAGATTATTTTAAAAATTCCGCGAAAAAGTATAACCAACAAGTTTTTGTTTGTAGGTTGTGCTTTTCAAAATTGATGGTTGACTTACTTGGCTTTGAAAAAAAATTGGGGATGGTGTTTTTGCCCTCGAAATATCAAATGACTTTTTTGTGTGTTTTTTTGTATTCTACGTTTGTGTAAAGTGTATTAACTTAGATTATATGTTGTAACCATTATATGTTGAAACCCTTTCCTGGGGCAGATATTGGATCTGATCATCAACCACTTGTAGCAGATATTAAACTAAGGTTAAAACGAATTCAGCGACAAAAACCAAAAACCAATGTACTTAACTTTAAAACGATATAAACATAAAACATAACAATAAAAAAGAATTTAACAATAGAATAAAAAACATCGAAGAACAACTAGAAGATCTAGAAGAACTATGGAGTGAATTTAAAAACCAAGTCAATGAAATCCACATACAATGATTATAGAAAAAACTTAATCAAGAAAAATAAATGGATGACAGATGACATCTTGACATTAATGGGACAACGTCGACTGATAATCTAATGAAACAGAATATAGACACCTGCAGAAAAGAATAAAAAAGGAGATCAAATTAGCCAAAGAAAAATGGATGAGAGAAAGGTGCGACGAAATGGAGGATGTAATATCTAAACACGACTTATTTAATATGGATAAAAAACTAAAAGAAATGAGTAACATATTTAAAAAACGAGTTCCCTCTGTACTCGTTGACAATAATAACAAAATTATTGTAAATGAGCACGAAATAAGAAAATAATGGAAGCTGTATATATCAGAGTTGATTGAAGCTGACAGGAATAATATTGCCGAATTCTACCAAAACTGTACTGACGGTCCAGAAATTATGAAATGCGAGGTAGAACACACTATAAATAATACTAAAATTAGAAAAGCTTGTGGTCCAGATGATACACCAACTGAGTTCCTGAAACTAATAGAGGTTGATAACATAAAAGTAGTAGTAAGACTTTTTAATTCAATATATAACACCGGAGTGATTCCCACAGATTGGTTCAAATTCATCTTTGTCGCAATATATAAAAACACAATGCTAGAAAATGCTCAGAATATCGATTAATTAGCCTAATGAGCTACACTCTTAAAATTTTCCTAAGAATACTTCACAACAGAATTAGACGCAAATGCGAAGAAGATCTCGAAGATACCCAATTTGGTTTTAGAATTGCTATGGGAACCAGGGAAGCATTTTTTGCGCTTAACATCCTATTATAAAAATGCCGTAACCAAAGAAAAGATGTATTTGCATGTTTCGTGGACTTTCGGCTTTCGTTAAGACTTTCGATAAAGTACATCATGTAAAATTAATGCAAATACTGAAAAATATCGGAATAGATGATACGGATATTCGTGTCATTAAAAATTTGTACTGGAATCAAACTGCTATCGTAAAAATTGGAGATAACTACACCGATGAAATCTCCATACAATGAGGAGTCAGACAAGGTTGCATTTTGTCGCCAACATTGTTCAGTGTTTACTCGGACCAGTTATTTAAAAAGGCACTTGAGAGACAACCATATGGATATGGAATAAAAATCAACAGGGAACTACTTAATATGATTAGATATACAGACGAGACAGTAATTCGGTCAGATAATATTGAAGGTCTCCAAATTCTGCTTGATCGTATTCACGAGGTAGGAGAGGAAATGGGCATTAAAATAAACTCAAACAAAACCAAATTTTTAGTGTTTAGTTGTGACCCACATCCCGATGCAAAGCTTCAATTATACGGAGTCCAAGTTGAGAAAGTTCACAATATGACATATTTGGGAACTGTGATAACGGACCAACTAGATCCAGACATAGAAATAAAACGTAAAATAGTAAAGACTAAAATTACTTTTATGAAAATGAAGTCATTTCTTTGCAATAATCATCTCACTTTAGAACTAAGACAAAGAATGATTAAGTGCTATGTTTGGTCCGTACTTTTGTATAGTGCAGAAGTGTGGACGCTAAAAGTATCGATCATGAACAAAATTGAAGCATTGGAAATGTGGGTTCATAGACGAATGCTAAAGATGCCTTGGACAGCAAGGAAAACTAATGAAGAAGTACTAAGGAGCGTCAACAAAGATAGAGAACTACTAAAAACTGTTAAACATCGAAAAATGTCTTATCTGGGACATATAGTAAGGGGAAGTCGATCTAAAATATTACAACTAACCTTAAAGGCAAAATAGAGGGTAGTAGAGGTGTAGGAAGAAAACAAGTTATAGATACAATTATAGATACAAAGTTATAGAAACAAGATATCAAATGCAGGACAATTATTCCATATTGCAGAAGATCGAGAAGCCTTGGCAATGGTGATCGCCAACGTCGGATAATTCTGATATGATATGATAAAATTCACAACTTTCTTTGGGAGCCAATTGTTAGGCCCTGTTTAGCTCAGTCTCTCAGGTGGGAGAACGTCTTATCTTACAAGTAAATCTGAATAATGAGTTTGGCTGAGACAAATAAGCCAAGACATTATTATACATAAATAAATATAAAAATTAAAATTTCAATAAAATTAAACAAAACAAATCTTGCCTATAAGCTTTACTAATATAAAATATGATACTTATGGCATTACTGGATATGTTGGCTTCAAAAAATTGCAGAATGTAGTGGTTAGTTGCTGTTGATACTGTTGAATTTAGATACTCTCATCTTCGGGTGGCCATTGGATTCTACTTAATAGCTCCAGTTATTGAGTATATTTGCGGCATAATACAAAAACTGCATACGAAAGCTGCACTCTTTACCTTTAAAACGCATTTGATTTTTGTCTATAGGACACTCGGATCAAAAGATATTGAATTTTTACCGTCGAGCTAATACAAATTTTATTGAGCATTCATTGATTTCGCGCGCGTAACTGACATTCAAAGTCGCCGATCGCTTCAAGCGCTGTTTCTGAGAGAACGGTTTATTTTACACAAAAAATTCTTCAAACATTTTTTTAAACATTTTTGCATGTATTTTGTCGTCTAAAAATTGACATTCTCTGAAAAATTCAAGCTTGTTCGTATGATTTTTAGAGGTTCAGTGGCATTTTCGTCTCTGACGACTGGAGGATTTCCGATATATTTCTAAAAGGTTCAAAAGCTTTTCTACTATGATGTACAACAATGAAATATTGACCTTCACACGTATTTTAATTTTAATGTACCAAGTATATTTTTAGCATTGATGTTATTTCGTGGAGTATTTAAACAGTTTTTTTATCTTTACGATCAGGAAATAAAAAAAGAATTAAAAATATAATTTGATTAATATCCGCAATAGCTTTTAACGGTTTGATTGGCTATCGTAATGTGTGTTGTAAGTTTAATTATAGCTGCTATTTAAGAAGTCTAAGCACATATTACAATTGAATTTTAACATGCTTTGTATTCAGATGCTTACACCAATACGTATATTAACGCGCTGTTTATTGTAGACCATTTTAAAAAAACCATAAATGATCACAAAAGAAAAAAATTTATGAAACTAAAGTGGAAAACTAATTACACATAATAAAAATGTGAAATGCTCGACACCAAGCCTGGAACATTTTGAATTAACAATCAAATTTTAGAGGTAATACACCAATACTATATAAATTATATAAAACAAAAGAACTATCACTGCAAGAGTTGGAGAATGGCTATGATAAAATAACATGCATTCTGATATTTGAAAGAATAAAAATGAAATGCAGAGAGCATTGAAACACTTCATCTACGCATCCTCCAATTCCATACTTTTACCTTCAAGACCACCAAGATTCCAAGATCCTATCCAGATTTTTTAAACCTTTATTGATGTTTTTGCTGAAATAGTCCTAACGCGAAAACCCGAATGCAGGCTTTGTTTTCTCCTTGAACATTTTAACTCAGAAGATAGCATCATTTCAGAGTCACTTTTTGTTATGTTGGAGAAGGTCTTTTATTGTGCTATATTACGAGATTGTTACAAGATAACACTTTGAACGTCGATTGTTATAAGAAGTTACGGTTGCAAGAAAGAAGTAGATATAGAGGAAAATTAGTACCGCTGAACTAGAAAATAAACAGAACCTCTATGAAGTTTGCAAGAATACCGATGGAGAGACGACATACGAATAATAGAGCCTAACTGGATACAACTTGAGCAACATGGAATTTCCTGAATATGTAAGAAGTAGGCAGTAGTGCAGCAATGGACGCTAGAAGATTAATCATGATGATTCTTCTTATTTTAGTACCCTGTCAGATTATCGAACGTTGGCAATCATATTGGTCATAATAACTTTGTTTACAGCAACTCGAAACAGATTAGCGGATGTCTCTAGATACCACTTTCAGAGATTTCGGAGCTAGAATGTTCTTCTTGGGCCTGGGCCACTTTTTCCGGCGATCTTACCCTGTATTATGAGGTGTAGAAGGTTATACTCTCTGGATGTCTCATTACATGGCCGACATATCGTAACTTTCGAATTTTTATTGTTTTTGTTATTTTTGTGGTCCTTTTCGTTTTGTGTAAAACTATTTTATTTGTTATTTGATCAACCCAACTTATCCGCAATATTCGTCGGTAAATCCACATCTCAAAGGCTTCAAGTTTTTTTATTAGTGTTGCTGTAAGAGTATAGCTCTCCATACAGCAATGTAAAGAATATGTAGCAGCGTATTAATATGATTTTAATCATGGGAATATAGAAAAAGAATTGAGCAAGATTTATGAAAGACGAAAACAAAAGATTAAAAATACAAAAATTTACAAGCGTGGAGAGAAAAACTATATTCGAGGAGATACGATTGATCTTAGACCTTCTTCAACTAATGCTGGAAGGAAAACGCTGTACTGGCAGATAACAAATGACATATCTGCGTAACATCAAGGACTGGACAGGACTATATCTCCAAACCTTAGTAAGAAAAGCTCAAAATATAGATAAATTTGAAGAAGTCAAAGCCAACCTCAATTAGAGACAGCACCAAAAGACGATTACTTACTACAGCTTTTAAATCCTTAAAATTACATTTTATATGTTTTAAAAATGAAAACCACATAATGTTGAAGTTTAAGATTTAACCGAAAAGGAACATACCCCTTACTCTAAATAGCGACCACGTCTGGGCCTGACAAAAGTTATTAGCCAACTTAGTTAGAGGATCAGGAACTAAAATAAATTGACTCTAACAACCAAAGAAAAAGCCAAAACATGATTGATAGTTTGTTTTTAGACTTTAATAAAATATTAAACACCTATGAGCTATGGTTCATATCACATTAATGTATTTTTTTGTTTTCTTTTAAATTAAAATTAATAACGTGATATTTTCTTTACATTAAAATGCGAAATTGAAAAATTTGTGTGAAGATGAGTATTAAAAGGGGACAACCGATGACGTAGAATTTCAATCTTAGTGGCGATTTATTTCTCAACATAGTCGCCTTTTAGCTGGATACACTAAATCCAGCGATGCTCCTATTTCTTTAACTCGTCTGGAAAATACGTTTTCTCAAAGTTTGCAAAGTTGGCCCCCATGGCATCTTCATACGACCCACTTTTCTGATCTATGAGTGACTTTTTCAAGTTTGAAAACAAAAAGAAATCGCATGAGGCCAAATCTGGAGAATACGGTGGATATGGCAGCAATTCGTAGCATAATTTGACCGTGGCGACGGCGGTTTGAACCGGTGCGTTATCGTGGTTATCTAATGGTTAATTGTGGAGAGGAAGGACAGGATATGAAAATACAGAAATGCATAATAATTTTAACCAAAATTAAGAGAATAATTGTGGATGAATTGGAACAAACACGATTAAGAAGGCGTGATAATTAACACAATTGGGGCTACACTTAAATTAACATTAAATATATAATAATGAATAAAGAATTATGCACTATCATCATATGTAACAAAATCTGTTGCAAATCTGCAATCTGTTGCACTTTTATGTAAACTTTTTTAACGTCATCTTAGTCGGTTGAGAAAATAATGGAAAAGTACTCACAAAAAATTAGAGAGAGCTGTAAGACAGATCAACCGGATTGTGACCTTCGGTGCAGTGAAATCTTGTATACAAAGGGGCTACATACTTAGATGAGGGGAACTGTAATTGCCAATCAGGGCAAAACCTGGGATAAACTAGGACTTAAACTTGGATTCCCAGTGGAACAACATGAGATAAACTTAGGTATGAACTTAAACCCTTGGAATAAACTTGGACTAACTCGGCACTCCTAACGGAATCACCTAGATTCCCAACTTGAGACCCCTTTGACAAGGCTCGCTAAAACACACTTAAAAATGATATTACATTTTGTTGCATCGATTACGTCTGCACAGCGGGAAATAAAATAGAAATGAAAAGAATATATAAAATATTGCAAATATAGAATATTTGCAAAACAAAGCATGACGGACAGCAATCTACCCAACTAACGGCAAACGAAGTTAGTAAAAACATAACGCGAATTTATAAAGAAGATTCGCAATAATGTACCGGATTTCTGACACATTACAACCTTTATGGGAACCTGTATGGTTGGGAACCGACTGTATGTAACAATAGACTAATATTTAGTATGCAACGAGGTTAATTATATAATTACATCGATATGGCTTAGCTTATAGACACAAGATATCTGAAATTATTTATGTTTAAAATTATAAATGTTTAAAAAATTTAAAAGAAAGGAAAAACAACTTAATTAGCTCCGATTAATGATAAAAATTATTTAAATGCCGATATGAAATTCGTTACATTTTTCTTACATTTTTAAGATTTAAAAGAAAATAATGCAAAACTAACTAGTAGGAATCTGCATGGCTTGTCTTTCAATAAATAAATACAAGGTCGTTAAAATATTTTATATTTTAATGTTAAAAAAATCTAACAGATAAAAACATAAATCGAATTTCAGTGAAAACCTACGAAAAAATTAGATTATTTTCCTTAAAAGATTATTAGCTTAAAATACTACGATACATTGGAGCAACTAAAATAGATAAGCAATATTTTTAAGAAATTAAAATCAGACTAAATCATTTTAAAACTTATAGTTCAGGAAATGAAGCTCGAAAAAATTTGAGTTGAAACTCGATTGAGTTGAAATTTTTCCAGAAGGTAGGTGATAGTCCAAGGATCAAAATCTATATCGAACCGAAGTGCGCTGAAGGGTTTTAGGGGTGAAAACTACCCCTAATTGTCAAAAATTATAAAATAACATATTAAACCTGAATATGGGTAAGATTTGGTTTGAATTAGTTAAATAATGATTATTTTATACTTTTGAATAGAGTTCCATCATATTTCAACTCTTAAAAAGCAACCCTTGTTAGAGATTAATGTAAAAAAAATTACTAATTCTAAAAAAATGATTTCGCCTTGGATCGATTTGGATAAAGCTCAACTCACCCTCTGCTTATAGTTTATGTCATGCCGATAAACCCTAATTGTTCTTAGGGGTGAAAACTACCCCTAATTTTCAAAAATTGTAAAATAACATTACAAATCTCAAGATGAGCGTAATTTGGTTTGGATTAGTTAAATAGTGATTTTTTTATACTTTAAATTACAATTTCATAAATTTTCAACCCTTAAAAATTAATTGTTATGAGTGCTATAGGTGAAAAAAATTTTTTGCCAAAATTTTGCAACTTTTCAACTTTTGAAAATCACCCTTTACAACATTGCAGTTTTTATAAACTAATTTAATAGATATAAATTGAAAAAAGTAGAATTAAATACAAAAAAATTTATCAACATAAAAAGGCACCATATATTCTTATACATTTACATAAATAGTTAAAAATATTTACATTTATAGGTAAAACAATTATAATATTAATTTTATTCGTCATCAATTACATCTTCATCGTGATCTATGTCATCCTCATCTTCTTCAATTATTGGTAGACTATTATTGCACCCTTCACCTGAGCACCCAAAACAAGTAGAGTTACAGTAAAAACCAACTTTTCTGCACCCACATGAAACGCCGCATCCTTTTTTGCATTGGCAAAAAATAATTTTCAAAAGTTTATCGGGTGCAGGTTGTTTGTTCATGCGTACGGGTAATAACAAACCATCTTTGGAATACCATCCCCAATCTGTTGCTCTGATATTTTCATTGTCAGGCCACTGTTGAATTTGATAATAGCATCTTTTTGAATGCTCATCTAAAGCATCAACAGTGGGCAGAAGGTGTGATAGCTTAACCGCACAGTTTTTCGTTGTAGCTTTGATGAACTGTTCGTACCGCATCTGCTCGAGAAAAGCTTCCAAATCTTTTATTTTTTTTTTAACTTGGTAAGCTGCGTGTCTTTAACAGTTTCGTACAACATTATTGCACAGTATCTGCCAGCATCTAAAATATCTTCAAGCTTAGCAGTACTACTGTAAAAAATTTCGGCATGTTCCCTCATGTCCGGTCTTTTTTGAAGAATATCAAAAAATTTTTTTTTACCTATATTGTAAAAAGCAGATACAGTATCACAGCCAGTAAAAGCATGGGAAAAAGCTATTAATTTTGAACTATCTGGGTACCCTATTTCAAAACTTTTAGATGAATATAATGTAGAAGAAGAATTTTGTTTCCCAAGTTTGAGAAAATAAATATCTTTCTCTATTTTTTCTAAATTAGCTCTGGCTGTTAAGATAACAAGGATGTCGATATCTTCTGCTACAATGATTTTTTGTAAATCTGACCTATCCTGAATAGCCAATTCAACGACTAGCCCGTCAGCTTCACCTTCACTTTGATGGCATTGAATAGATTGATTCTTAAATTCCGCTATAAGTATGTAGTTGTAAAAAATTAATTGGTTTTTTTAACGTATTTCCTTCATTTTTCACTATAGAGTATTTCTTCAAAAACAGTTTTGTAGAGGTTTTTAAGAGCTACAAGGATCTGTGAATTAAATCTTTTTGGAACCCTTGGTTTTTAAATGGGGTGAGTTTAAAGGGCTCGAAAAAGATGGTGCTTGATCGTAAATCGATGCTTTAAACGGCTATATCTCGCCAAATATTCATTGTACAACAAATCTAAATAAAGTAAAATTTTAGTCATTAAAAAAGCTACAATTTAGTACATTTTTATTTTTTTCATATATTCAATATTTTCGGGGATATTTAAAAAAAGAAGGGTAAAAAATATGAAATTGTAAATCGTTTCGCGCTTTAAGCTGTACTTTTTCTAAAACTAAGCATTTTAAATGGGTCAAACTTCTTGGACGTATTAACAATACATGTACAAAGAGAATTGCAGATGGGTGAAGATAGATTTTAATTATTGGGGTAGTTAGGGGGTTGTTTTCATCGATTTTTTCGTAAAAAATGAGGTATTGACCTTATTTTCATCATAACTCACTCAATTTTTGAGCTAGAGTCTTTTTTTTATGATAGGTTTTTATGCTCTTTAAAAAGGTTCTATGAGTTTTCTTCCAAAAATGCATCATTTTCCCGATATTTGACTTTGAATCTTTCAAATTTGGCATTTGAAGAAAACCGCTTAACATTGATAGGCCGTATTTCGGTTCCTATTATATCGCAAAAACATTTTAAAAAATGAATTGTATTTGTCTTTTTAAAAGCTACAAATTTGTTCTCTACAATTTTTTTGATAAAATGCACCATTTTCGAGTTATTCGCGAAAAATCGATTAAAAACGTCGATTTTTTCGTCTAAAAGTTGTTACTTTCAATCGCGAATAACTTGAAAAATATTAGTTTTACAAAAAAAATGTATAGAACATTTTTTGTTTAGAATCACTTTTTTAATCGAAACCTGTGGTTAAAACGTAAAAAAAAATGTTTCACCCCCGAGATGGGGTGGCAACCACCCCCAAGGCTTTGGCGCACTTTGGTTCGATATAGATTTTGATCCTTAGGCTATTAACTACCTTCTGTTAAAATTTCAAGTCAATCCACGCAGGACGAAAAAATTGCGAGGTGAAATGCTTCATTTCCTGGACTATTAATTTTGGTTATTACGAATACTTCTAAAAGTTTCATTTGATTTGAACTCAAGCCACAAGCCCCGTATAGCTTATATACATAGTTTTATACGAAAAAAGACAGAAAGCGAACTTAACCTAGAGTTAAATATAAAGATAAGACACAAAAGAGTTATTAGGCCAAGTATTAAATTAAAATAATAGACTAGGAAGATATTTTATTATCTGTCACATTGTAACGGAATTCAGCTCAGGTAGTTAAAAAGAGAAGACCAGCTGGTAAAAATTCTTTGTAAAGTGGTTTACAAAGATTTTACGAAGGACAAAGGACTCGTTGCTCAATTCGTGAGCTCTATTGGGGATGAGTAAGGATATAATTGATAGAAAAGTAGCAGATAAATCTTAATTAGTAGATAACAAAAACTAAATTTATGGTAATCACGAAATCAAAGAACATCAGAGCCAATCTTGTAATAGACAATACAACGATTGCGCGTGTGTCCTGTTATAAATATCTAGGTGCTTGGATCACAGACGATACTGATCAAACAAAAGAGATTAGATGTAGAATAGAAATCGCTAGATTAGTCTTTAATAGAATGCGCAAACTCTTTTGCAATCGTGATATCAATATAAAGTTACGAATACGAATGCTGCGGTGTTATGTCTTTTCTACCCTGTTGTATGGAGTAGAGGCTTGGACACTAAAACAGTTGACCACAAAAAACATCGAAGCTTTCGAGATGTGGTGCTGTAGGCGCATTCTCAGAATATCATGGATGGACCGCGTCACTAACACGCAAGTACTCCAAACTTTAGACAAAAGATGCGAAATTCTAAATGAGATAATAACTAGAAAGATGGAATACTTGGGGCACATTGTGAGAGTTGAAAAGTACGAACTTTTAAGAAATATCATGCAGGGCAAAATTAAGGGCAAAAGAAGTGTGGGAAGAAGAAAAATATCGTGGCTTCGTAATCTACGTGAATGGTTCGGGTGTAGTTCGATTGAACTTTTTAGGCGCGCTGCTAACAAAGTCGCAGTGGCCATGATGATTTCCAATCTCCGCTAGGAGTGGCACGAGAAGAAGAAGAAGTAGATAACAGATGGATAAAAGGTAGATAACAATTAAATAACGAAACACAAGTTTGACAAAAAGAGACAAGAGATACAGAATTCTAGAAGCTACAAAAATTAAGGCGCCAATTAGTCTTAACCTGAGACTTATAAAGGACTATAATAAATTGATTAAACATTAGATCAACATTTTATTTAAAGACATCAAAAACACGCCATGAAACATATTAATGAATTATCAATGCAAAACTATTAAAACCGACGTATTTATCTATAAGCTGAAAAATATTATATCTTCAAAAGAATAACGCAAAAAAATTATATCGTCAATAAAATAATGCAAAATTACTTATATCTTCAATAAGATAAGATTATTTAAATAAAATAAAAAGTCTCCAAAAATGTGTTTAATAAATCTTCAAAAATAAGCAAACATGTATTTATTAAATACTCAAAAACAATTTATAAACCTATAAATAAAAAACAGGTTGCAGTTTTTAAATAAACTGAAATAAAACTTAAACGCAAATTAATTTAATTTATACTTGAACTTTTCCAATGCGATAAAAATGATAGATAAAAAAAATAAGACAGGCGTTAATTTCGTTATCTTAAAAATTAAGCTAAAAAATAGGAATATTAATAATTCCTTAATTCATAAAAAATTATATTATCTCAAAAACATTGCTTGTTGACAATAAAAATAAGCAGATTTAATAGTAAAATCTAATGTGTTTAATAAATCGCAAAAAAACAAATTATCAATATAATTTATGGCACTCACTTATCAGGTCAATGGCATAGAAAATAACATATGCCGAAGGAACAGGTATAATCTAGATGTAGACGATAAGGTACATTAGACGATAGGAATAAGACATCGGTCTTACTCATTTCGGCAAAGGGCAGAAACTGACATAAAAATGTGGGGCACCACTGGAAGTCTGAAGCCCCATTGAAAAAGGGAGCGCCAGGAAATCCGTAAAAAAAATGTCGGGTTTTATCACAACTTAACAACTGTGAGCTGACATCACTAGCCATTTCAGCAGATAATCCAAGAACTGAACTAAACGAAATAAGTTGTATTACATACCTGCTTTTATAACTTTTCAGTCTAATTAGGATTTTTGAGTGACGCTATAGACGTATTAGTTTTAGTTATTAGTTCTTGAGAGAAGGAGTAAACAGCTGTGTTCATAGTGGTAGTTTATTTCAGACTGACCAAAATTTTGAAATAACATTAAAGTACAGTTTCCTAAAATTTAATAACATTGTTGACCATAACACTCATTTCATTATTTTTACCTGAAAAGGTTTTTTGACATCTGCACTATCATATCAATGCAACCAAAGGTATTACTCCGCACCTGTTTACATTTTTTTATAAAAGGCCAGGATTCATACTGTTAAGACTGCCCTGTCCACCACTGTAAAGCTTTTATCAAAGGTATGTACTTTGGGATCATCATCCAGCTTCGAACGTTCATTGCCGAATATATGCCTACTTCCATTTTTTCTATCCCCATCTATCCCGCGCCGGTTTCATCCACTTTTTATTCATTTTCTTTATGTTGTCAGTCGATACTTCTTTTCTCCCCTTTTTAAAGTATTGTAAATTAGACAAACTTCGCATTGGTGCTTTTTGGGTTTATAGCATAATATAACTTTGGGCATATGCAATAATGACTCAGAATCCTTCAGAATTTTTTCTATGTGAACTTTTGCACTATTCACAAGTTCTTCATCCAACTTCCTTACACTTTCATTTTTACCTCTCATTTTTAATACTCAACACACCATTGTTTATGTCTGTTTTTTTCGAAAGTTGTAAGAATTGCTCTTTCGGAAAGATCAACGAAGTTTAAAAAAAAATTGCAGGCACGCATTTTTCCCCTTCTTCCGGGATTTTGTTGTTTACTGTTTACTCTACGTTAATACAGAGTGCTGTTGATTTTCAAATGTTCAATATTCGAATCGAAAAAATCTTTTTTTTTATTTAGTTTATTGTGTTTCAACTACAAGGTTATTGACACTGGGTCAATTTTGTTACTATACATTTTACATTATTTATGTATAATTTACAATAAAGAGAATATATGAAAGGGAAAGTAATAAAAAAGAATACACTAAATTTTGTAATACAAGTTCGTTTCTCGAAAGAAATCTAGTACATTCTGAACAAGTTCTAATTATGTGACGATAACATTTGTTAGACCTTGTATAGTGTATTTTTTTTTGTTCTTGCTCGTATTTGACACACTGTGTAAGAATATGTTACCGGTTAATAATTCACTACACTTTTCACAAATGGGTCACACTAACGGGTCTAATTTGTCTCTTCTACTTAAGTTAGGTAGGTAGCTGAAAGGTTTCGATGGTAGGTTGTATTTTGTGTAATTTCGAGGTTGAAAAGTGGTTTTAGATCTGATGTTAGTTGAACAGATTTTATGTCTGATTTTGTTGTAATTGCTTCTTTTGCAGCAGTATCAGTAGTCCCATTACCCAAATTGCCAAGTGTGAAGGAATCCAGATTAACGTTATGTTTGTTCCAGAAGAAGTGAGACAGTTTGTTGCTTCATGTATGGCATGAATTAATGGAATATATCTTTTTAATCGAGTCGATGGAGGACATCGAATCTGTACATATTGCAGTGTTCTTGGCTTTAGTTTGGTTACATAAGCCTTTTAATGCTTGTAGGATGACGTACAGCTCTCCTGTATGTGGAAGGAGAACTTCTGAACCATACTATTTGAAGACACCTGTCTCAGTTTTAGATGCATCTGTGTAGAGAATCTCGTATGAGTTTGGGTTGACCAGCTCTAAAAAAGATTGCCTCAGAAATTGGCTGTTGGTTTCATTTTTGTGGGGGGGAAGGGGGAAGTAAAATTTGAGGTAATGTCTGGTATTTATTGTTAGGTTAACAGTTATAGGATTTTTTTATTAGCTTAAATATAGGGTTGTTTTGATTCGAAGACACTCTTACAAAGTATGTCAGAAGAAGCTGTTGCCTGCGAAGCGAAAGGGCAAGTTCACCTGTTTCACAGCGAAGACTTTCGGCGGGACTGGATCTGAAAGCTTCGAGACATATTCATAATGCGGTATTCTGTTAAGAGTCCTTAAATAAGTCTTTGATGGTGACATGTATACAAAGCATCCACAATCAAGTCGAGAGCGAATGAGAGATCGGTATACCAGAATTAGGATATCTTCATCAGCTCCCCAATGATGGTTTGCTAGAGATTTCAATAGATTTAATCTAGTTAAGCAATAAGCTTTGAAGTTTGTAATCTGTGGTATCCATGTTAGTCGACTATCAAAAATTAAAGCTAGTATCTTGTGTTCATTAGCTACTATGAGCGGAGTACGACTTAATGTAATTTGAGGTAATAATATGCTACGAGTTCTTTGACTGAATTTGAGTATAATTAATGCCAAAGCTTATAGACCAAACATTTAGTTCATTTACTGCTTTTTGGATTCAATTTGTAGCTGTGAACGTATCTTTACCGCGGCAATATAAAATCAGGTCGTCAGCACATAAGTTGTACTTCACTAGGTTGTGAATATTCTTGCAAATATCATTATATTATAATAATTATATTATAAATAAAGTGGGACTTCCGACTGATCCTTGGGGTACATCATTTTCCTGAACGTAGGTTGATGAAGCTTTTCCGTTAACTAATACTTTTAAGCGGCGATTATAGAAAAACTGTTCAATAAAAGATAATGTATTTACCGTAATATTGTATTCTTTTAATTTGGGTAATATAGTATAATGCTAAGGAGTGTCGAAGGCGCTCTCGATGTCAAATGATGTTGCTATTAAATCTTGCTTATTTTGAAAGGCGGTTATGATCTCTATAGAAGGAATCTTGATTGAGCTGGAAGGAGTCTAAAATTTGAACAAAATCTTTGTTGCAGTAATAAAATCGATTTCAAAACTTTATCCTATGGAAAATAAACAATTTATCCCTAAAACCATATTGTTTAGGTATATCTATACTAAAAACATCAGAATGTGTTAGAATATCAATAAAATTAATCGGTGTATGTCCCAAAACGTATGTCTATGCGACTGGATTACTGTTGAATAAACGGGTATATGTTCTAAACCATCGACATTGATACCTGTAGGGATACCGTCTATTACAGGGATCCTCACTAGGATTTCTTTGAGAGCCTAATAGTTTGAATGAAATTTTCCTCAGGGCCGCAAGTACAAGTGGTGGTATGAAATAACTTTAAAACTATATGACTATAACATAAGTTTATTACAAGTTAACGTAAAAACAATATAATTATAAATTATATAGACTGTTTTGCATGTAAAAAGGAGGAAAATGTCTTATACTTGACTCCAGGAATCTCAAGTCCTGAATTTGTTAATTCTTTGAAGTCGACGAGTGAAATCTTTCACAGCTCTCTAGAATGGCATCTATGTTAGTAGGTTGGGAAGAAACTGAAATTCTCAAAATGTTTTCAACGTCCTCACTAGTTAGCCTAGATCTGCACCTGTTTTTTATGAATTTCAGCTTACTGAATCTAAATTCACAGACATAAGTAGATGCAAAAATACACAAAATTTTCTGCGCACAGTCAAGTAATTTAGGAAATTTGTCATTTTCAACTGCTTCCCAAAACTTATATTGAGCTTTTTCCTTCTTTTTTTCTTCAAAAATACTTTAGAACTCTGTATCATTCTGAAGATCAATTTACTCATTTTTCAAATCCCTGATTGAATTTCCTCGGGGGAATCCCTCATGGATTTTCCACCAAGCGAAATGGGTCTTGGAACTTCCTGATGTCACTAAACCTCACAAACATTTAATCCTTTAGGTCTTCTAACAGCTTCAGTAGGTCAGAAATCTCTTGACTTTGACAAATCTTCATTTGACAATTCTTCAATATACATATTCAGCTTCTGCTCCAGTGAAAACACAGTACTCATAATTTTCGTTACAATTTTATTGTAGTCTCCTTGCAATTTGGTCACATAATGCTCATTGTATCAGTGAGAAACGCTACTTTAAGCCACCAACTAAAATTATGAATATTAGGAAACTCTTTATCCGTTGTAGCCAAAAACAGAGTAATCTAGTGTCGAATGCTGGAGAAACGTTCCAAAACTTTACCCTTACTCAGCCATCTCACTTCTGTGTGATAAAGAATGTCCCCATATTGCGACATAAGTTCTTTCAAAAATTCTTGAAACTCTCTGTGGTTTAGTTCATTTGATTTTATGACATTCACAATATTTACAAGTGTTTTCATAACACAGCTGAAATTTTCACCAAATTTACCAAATGACTATTGTCATATATGTTTATTGGAAATACTCGACATCATTAGCACGTGCAAATCCTACCCTGTCGCCTAATTTCATATGAAATTAAAATGGTAAATGTTTTTAGGGTCCATTTATTTTTTCGGGCATGCGTATTTACGAGGTCCACAAGATTTTGAAACATCTTTACTGGCCGGCCAGTACCACTGTGGTGGGGGTAAAAATGACTAATGCGAAATGCGGTACAATACATGGCGCCGCTCTACACTACTGTAATCTAATTAAGTACATAAATAGAAACATATTATAACTCGCAAATTTTGTTTTACTGCCTAGCAGTCTGAGGGCCTCGAAAAATCGCTCCAAGGGCCGCATGCGGCCCATGGGCCGCGTAGCGAGTATGGCTGGTCTATTATGCCACATAACACATCTACCCATACACATAATTTATGTGTATGTGTGTATGGGTACAACAACAAAAGAGCTTAACAACCAAAAATATACTTCCACGTTTTATTTTAATGGACGTTGCTGATATACTGCTATTTCTATATATCAAAATATTCAATGATATGCTCTTAAATCTTCAAATATTGCAAGGCATATTGAAATATTTAATAAAAACATGAGAAATATGCAGCATGTATATGCATATGCATTTTGCATATAATCCAGTCTCTAATCATGAGTTTTTTCCTAGTTTTTTCTCGTGATTTACAATAGAATTACTAACAAAAGAATTTAGTTCATACTAACTAAAATATGTACAATATAAAATTGATATCTCACTATTTTTGGTGTTAGCTAATCTGAACTTTTATTTACTCCTACAAGTTATTTTTATGTTTTACACATTTTAATATCATTGATAATAATGCAATTGCATGGTTGTATATAGGTAACGATATCTTTGTTTTTATTGTTTTCGGAGAATCTTTTGATCGTTACAATAAATCGACTATACCTTGGACATGCCATTTACCTTATCTAATCTAAATTGTTGATATCTCCTTAACCAATTTATACATTATATGTTTTAACGATATTAGGCTTCGTAAACGCAAATTAATATATTATATCTCGCAAATTATGACAAATAACACATACTAAAATGATTATTTTAACTTGTTTTGATTGTATCTTTACTTGTTTAGGAATTTTTCGTTTTATATTATTGGTAATAATTAAACACTACATATCATTAGAAATTTCATTATAATTAATGGCCATTTATCAATTAAATTAACTATTTTCATTTTTTTAGACTGAGTAAGGAAATTGCGTGTATTAAAAAAAGTTTTATAAAACGTTTTTATATAATTATCCGATTATCCAAATTATATTATTTATCCGATACGCCATATTTTGACGTCATTGCTTTACTCATGGCGCCTTTCATCGCTTCAAAGTAGAACTACTAATGTCAACTTAATAATTAACGTCAAATAATATATATATATATATATATATATATATATATATATATATATATATATACACTTTATTTTCATAAACTAGTATTATAACTAAAAAAATTAACAATAAAACACTGAAAACTTTGTTTTCAAAACTTCCACAAAATTTATTTTAAATTCTTATCACTACAGCTGTTTTGGCTGATTGCCTTTCTCAAGTGATCTGTTTTTGGCATGGGTTTACACTTTATAGTCTCTAATGAAATATGGCCGCGAGGAGGGGAGAACTGTTTGTCTCAAGCTGGTCATTCAGAATTATATCTGTGTTTTTTAATTTGTTGATTTCCATAGATTCTAACAAAGATAGCTTAAGGCCTTTATTTTGAAGATGTAGCATTTTAAATTCGTCATTAAAAGAATGATTATGATCTAGAAGGTGAAGTTCGTATGTAGAATCTGTTTTTCTATTATTGAAAGCCCTTTTATGTTCTGCTATTCGTTTATTAAAATTTCTACCTGTTTGACCAATGTAAGTTTTTGGGCAGTCGCCACATTTAAGTTTGTACAAATGTCATGGCCTTATAGTTATCTAAAGAAAGATTCACTACCTTGATGGTATTTGGTTTATCGCCGAAAATACAGTTGACAAAGTTTGGGAATATAACAGTAACAAATCTTTGGCAAACCTTTGTTAAAGGTTTATTGAAAAAGTTGCAAGTACAGTCAGATAAGGGCCAGCGTCTAAGTGTCGCCCATATTGACAGCAATACTACGTTTCTGCAAAATGCGCCTTGTTTTTTTATCGAAGAAAAGAGAGGACTGTCATCGCTAGATAAGAGCCAGCGTCCAATTTCTACCCGTATTGATATCGATATTATTTTTCATGCAAAATGGCGCCTTATTTTTATATCGAAGAAAAAAGGGAACTGCCATGAAGACATGAACTCCACATGCTTTGAGAAGTGATTCGAGAACATTCTCTAGGGTGTTGAGAGAACTCTGTCATAATGTTTGATAATGCATCTTATCACACCCGCCAATATTGAACGCATTCTAACGATGACAGATCGAAAATACGTCATGCATGGTACAAAGCTCTTACGACCAAATGCCAGAGATTAAGGAGTCTCACCTGAATTAAGAAGAAGAAGAGATGACAAGCAGAGCTGGCTACGAGAAAAATGCATTTCATTTACAGAGGATATGACCAAAGCAGAACTAATGGCAATAATCAAAGAGCATAGTGGTGAATATCGTCAATATGCTGTTCATTTAATGGCAAAACATCATGGTATTGTTTTGAGACCATCCTACCATTTCCAGTTGAATCCAATTGAAGTAAATTGAGCTGAATTGGAGGGATATGTGGTTTGGAAGAATGTAAAAGTTATAAATAGCGATGTTAAGCGCCTATTACAAACCAGTATGGATCACATACATCCCAAAAATTGGGAGAACGCTGCGCTGTTGCCCATGTATTAAAAATAAAAGAGAATATGTGCTAGTGGAAAGGGAGATTGGAACATGTTATTGTACGTATAATAATATAGGTTGGTGCCAATGAGTCAGAAGCTTCGATGAATTCCTAGGGTTCAGATAATTAAGAAACTAAGCTATAAGTAAAACGTTTAATGTATTAAATAAAGATATATTTACCACTGAGTAGACATTTTTTATGCAAAATGATTAAGAATGAGTTGACTATATTTGTTGTAACTATGCTAGATACGATAACCATAATTTTAAATTACAAAGTAATTGTTATTTTTGGATAACTTATTCAACTATTTATTAAAATTTCAATACATAAGAGCCCTATTTATGTCTAAAATAAAAATTGTTTTTTCTAATAATCGGTATATTTGTTATTTGATAATTAATTATGATTATAAGATTGAGAATTGAGAATATATATAAAGATAACATAGCTATGGTAAGATTTAAAGGAAAACTATCGCAACCTATGACATATGAAACTGGCATTAGACAAGAAGATTCCTTGAGCCCATTAATATTTAATCTGATAATGGATGAAATCATAAAGAAAGTTAAAAAAAGAAGAGGATATAGAATGGGAGAAAAGGAAATAAGGATAATATGCTACGCCGACGACGCCATAATAACAGCCGAAAATGAAGATGACCTACAAAGATTAATTAAAGAATTCGAAGATACGGCGCTCATATACAACATGGAAATCTCAACAGAGAAAACTAAAGCGATAGTGATATCAGCGGAACCGAGAAGATATAAACTAGTTGTAAATAACAAAATAATAGAACAAGTGATGGAAACTGAATACTTGGGAATAAAACTGTCAAGCTACGGAAAAGTGGAAGAAGAAGTACAAAAACAAGTGAACATGGCAAACAGAGCAGCAGGATGTCTCAACAACACAATCTGGAGAAACAAATACCTCACAAAGGATATAAATCAACAATAAGACCGATAATGACGTACACAGCGGAAAGAAGAGCAAATACGGCGAAAACACAAAGACTACTGGAAACAACAGAAATGAAAGTCTTACGAAAAATAACAAACCAAACTCTAAGAGACAGAGTAAGAAGTGAGGAAATACGAGCGAGATGTGGTATAGAGGAAATAAACGCGTGGACCAAAAGAAGAAAAGTGGAATGGAATCAACACATCGAAAGAATGACAGAAAATATAATAGTACGAATAGCAAGAGACAAATCGCCAAATGGAAGAAGATGATTGGGACGACCGAGGAAAAGATGGTCAGACAACGTCAATTGAGGCTAAAAACCGAAGTAAAACAGACATTTTGCCTATTTATAAAGTAGGAAGAAGAAGAAGAAGATAATTAATTATCTAAACAAATTAAATTTTTGATGTGAACAATGCTTTTAAGATGCCTTCATTAAATACCAAGATAAAGAGTAAAGAATTAAGGATAATTTTGATGACTACATTTTAATTTGCTAAAACGCATAACGGTGTTACAGCTGGCCCTCTATACAGGACCGCATATTGCTTTGATTTTCTGATTAGTAAACGACGTTGATTTGCACCTCCTACAATCGGTAGAATCACTTATATGTATGCATCACCCTCCTTAATTTCTTGTTGTACTGCTGCTCAACATTACAATATTTTAAAGAGGAAACTATGAATTGGCGCAACATGGTAACAATGGAAAATATTCCATTTAAACTATCTGTTAATTTATCTGTCCAACAGGTTTAGAGTTACAATTAATTATTACAGCAACGCTATTTTTTATTTATAGTAGATAAATGTAAATATGATGAATCATTTAAAATTATTAATCGTCATAGATTACAATACATTTCTACGCCTATAAAAATTTTATGAGCTATTAATTCACTTATCTAAAAAGTATGTTGAAATTTCTCGCTACACCTTGAAGAAAAATTTTCGAGTCATAATGGATAAGCTTTCTTTAAAATGTAAGTCAGTGAGCGAGTAGAATGTGTGACCTATTATTATGTGAAATTTCTATTAAATATACTCATACATTGTAAACAAAAACTTTGCAAAAATAGAGAAAGAAGAAAATCAAAATGAAATTTTAATAGAACCAACCCTTTTGATTAGGGGAAAGAAATAATAGAGGAGAAATACTAGTAAATTATGCAAAAGAAAACAACCTATATATTATACCCAATACGTTCTTTAAAGAAAAGGAAAGAGAAGATGGACCTGGCAAAGCCCAAATGGGACAACAAAGAATGAAATAGACTATCTATTATACAACAACAGAAACGTAGTATTAGATACAGTAGTGTTAGACACGAGAAACACAGGTAGCGATCACAGAATGCTAAGAACACGAATAAGAATTAACACCAAGACAGAAAGAAGAAAACTTATAAACGCCAGGCAAAAAACAATAAATGTGAACGAACTAAAACAGAGAAAAATCGAATACGAACAAATACTGACAGAACATACTGCACTAATAAACAAAGATTCAACCCTTGAAAACCCAAATAAAAATTTAACAAATACTATAATATCGGTAGCAAAAGAATCGATCTGTAATAAAACAAATAAAGTTCAAAAACTTAACAAGAAATCACAAGATTTAAAAGAAACAACAATTTGTGCAAGATCAAACACTTAATAAAATAGAAATAACAGAAATAAACAAAATAATTAAGAAAAAGTCTAGGGAAGACGTAAGAAAGTACAAAATAACACAGTTAAATGAAATACTACAAGAAAGGAAAGACATACGAGACTGGAAGAAGAAAACAAGCTATTATAAGGTAGAAATCTAATTACAAAATTAATCAATAATGAAAACATGACAAATACACTGAGAAAAAAGAAAGATGCCCTTCTGAAAGACGCAAATGGAAAAATCATTATAGAAATTAAAGAGAGATTAAAAAAATGAAAGACATACATAACAGATCTGTTTGAGGATAATCGACAAGAACCGGAAGAAATCGACAGCGAAACGGGGCCAGAGATCATAATAGAGGAAATCGAACAAGCAATACGAAACGCAAAAAACGGAAAAACTTTAGGTCCAGACGAAATACCTGCGGAACTACTGAAATGTCTAGACGATGAAACTCTACCTGTACTTCTGGACCTATTTAATGAAGTATATAAAACTGGAAAAATCCCACAGGAATGGTTGGTGTCCACCTTTGTAGCAATACCAAAAACAGTATATGCCAAATATTGTTCAGACTATAGGACAATATCACTAATAAGCCATACCCTCAAAATATTTCTAAAGGTGATTCATAGAAGATTATATAGAAAACTAGAAGATGATATGGATGATACTCAGTTTGGGTTCCGCAAGGGACTGGGAACGAGAGAGGCATTGTTTGCTTTTAATGTCCTCACTCAAAGATGCTTAGATATGAACCTAGATATTTATTCCTGTTTCATCGACTTCGAGAAGGCATTCGACAGGGTCCGACATGAAAAACTAATAGAAGTACTGAGAAACAAAGATATAGACAGACGAGACTTACGAATCATTATCAATCTGTATTGGAATCAAAAGGCCAATATAAAGATAGAAGAACAAAAGTCCGAAAATATAGATATAAAGAGAGGAGTAAGACAGGGCTGTGTTCTGTCACCATTACTGTTTAACGTGTACAATGAAGCCATATTACAGGAAGCGATAGCGGATCTGGGTGATGGAATCTCTGTAAACGGAAGAATAGTAAATAACATAAGATTCGCTGATGACACCGTTATAATGGCAGACACCCTGGAATCGCTACAAGAATTGGTAAATAGAATTAACGATTATTGCATTAGATACGGACTAAAAATAAATAAGGGAAAAACTAAATTTATGATTGTCTCAAAAACGCAACATGGAAATGAAAGATTAATGATAGAGCAAACCCAAAAAGAAAAAGTAGAGACATACAAATATCTGGGAACCTGGATTGATGACAAAAATGACCAAAGCAGAGAAATCAAAGTCCGAATTGAAACTGCAAGGCAAGCATTTGTGAAAATGAAGACAATGCTTACCAACAGAGACCTTCAGTTGCATCTCAGATTGAGGGCTCTAAGATGTTACATATTTTCTATCTTACTATACGGAATGGAAGCTTGGACATTGAAGAAACAACACATAAGAAAAATAGAAGCGTTCGAAATGTGGTGTTACAGAAGAATATTAAAATTTCAGTGGGTTCAAAGGATTACCAATGCTGAGGTACTACGATGTCTAAATAAGGAGTTAGAAATTATGAACAGCATAAAAAGAAGAAAACTAGAGTATTTGGGTCACATAAACAGTGAAGAAAAATATGAGTTGCTGAGAATTATTATGCAAGGAAGGATCCACGGAAGAAGAAGCATAGGAAGAAGACGCATCTCCTGACTGAGGAACCTTAGAGAATGGTTTAACTGTAGTTCACTACAACTTTTCAGAGCAGCAGCCAACAAAGTGACCATAGCCGTTATGATATCCAACCTCCGATAGGAGATGGAACTTTAAGAAGAAGAATGAAAACAGGAAAATTACCGAAATTTAAAAAATATTCACCATGACAGAAACCTACTACCAAACATTATACGAGTCAAAAGCATCACCATAACCAGGTAAACACGAAAAACACACCGAAAAATAGTAAAAAAATTTGGATCTGAAGATGTACCAGATATAAGAAAGGACGAAATACGAATCGCAAAGAGCACTATGCGAAATAAAAAAGCTTCAGGTGAAGACAGAATAGTATTAGAAATGATAACACATCATAAAAATGCTAAAAATCATTTTCAATAAATATATAGAAATAAGTGAAGTACCCACAGCTTTGCTAAATGCTCTTTTAAAGCTGATATTTAAAAAGGGAAATAAATATAAATTAGAAAACCATAGACCCATTAGCCTGTTATCAGCCTTGTGTAAGCTGTTTATGGAGATAATTACATTGTGACTAACAAACAAACTGGATAGTTATCACTTATCAGCCTCGGGAACAGGCAGGATTTAGAAAAGGTTATAGCACCATAAGAAGAAGATAGCACCATAGATCAAATACAAGTAATAAGTACACTAATTGAAAAATCAAACGAATACAATATAACACTTTGGATATCTATGGTAGATTAAGAGAAGGCATTCGACTTTATAGGAATTTGGGCCATCCATAACACCTCAAGCAACAATAGAGTTGATGACCGATATCCAAAAATCATTAAGTTTGTATATGACAATGCAACATCGCAAGGAAAAAAAAGGAGAAAAAACAGAAAAAAACTACACGGAGGGGTTAGATAAGGAGATTCTATCTCATCCAAGCTATTTACTTTTAGCTCCAGAAGATATGTTATGAACTTAAGAAAGGGTAAATAAAGGAATGACGATAGATGGCGAAAACCTGAATTATCTGAGATTTGCCGATGATATTGCGTTAATAGCAAAAGATAGGGAAGAATTTATTGCGGGAAATGCTATTAGACCTAAATACAAAATCAAAAGAAATAGAACTAAAAATAAATCTAGCAATAACTAAATAACTAACTAACAAATCTCTAGATATAACGAAGGATATAACTCTGGATAATAATAATATAGAAAAGGTTAAGTCGTATATATACTTGGGACAAAATATCGAATAAACAAATCTTAGCCTAAAGGCTGATTTAGCATGGGCAGCATTCGGAATATTACAAACAGTATTTAAATTAAACTTACCAAATACTTTAAAGGCAAAAACTTTTGATCAGTACGTATTGCCGGTTCTGACATGTGGAACTGAAACATGGGCTTTTACAACAACATAGCCCACAAACTCTCAAGTGACTCAGAGAGCTATAAAACGAAGAAAGCTCACCATTAAGGTCAGCAATCGCAAGTTCATCAATCCAAAAGATTGCCATATTAAAATGGAACTGGGCAGGTAAATAATAAGAATAAATGACAACTATTGACGAAGCAGACCTCAAACCAGATGGACTGATCTGATGGACATCAAAAAACACCAACCAGAAATGAATGGACACACCTAAGGGAGGCTTATATCCGAGGATGGATGGAATAACTATTTATGATAATGATACATTGTATAAAATAGTATAATTTTGGTGCTGATTTTTGTATTTTTTAAATCTATTACCACTCTCATTTATTTAGACCCATTTCGCCCTATATTAATTTCTGTTTTCTTCAGTATTTATTTAGTTTTTGATGTTTTTGTTCGTGTTTATGTTGAGTATCTCATTATAAGATAAGCTGTTTTATAAATTCTGGCTTTGACTTCTGTTTTTATAATCTTATTTCATCATATTGTACTACTAGTTACGAGTATATCCAGCACCAGCTGTTGTTGTTGTCCTGGGGCGCCCTGAGTTTCCTTTTCGTTGGCACAATACATTACCCGTATTTCTAAACTTTTTAACAACCTTCAAAATTACAGCGTTACTTGAAGAACGTTTATTAAACCGTTGTGTAAATAATTGATCATACACGTATTGCAGACTTGCACTTATGAGCGAAAATAATGCTCCACAAGAAACACTTTCTCCTGTGTACTTAACACCATTTTTAACAATTAGGCCTTAATAATTAATTGTTTAAGGATTACTTGACAGGTCTATACTAGTTAATTTGAATATGACAGCCCGCACAAAGAGACATCTATGTTTTAGTTTCAGTACTGTTTATTTTGGACAATACTGTATTATGAGACCAGACACAGAAAATTTGTATAGGCTCATCATTCAAGGAAAAATTGAGGAAGATCTTTAACAAGACGGATGGACTAAATTACAGAAATCTGCAATAAACTAGATATCTATGAAGATGGATCATGCTCGACATTACGACGACCAATACACTTCCGGGGAATAAAGACTGAAGAGATAAAGTTTGAATAAAAATATAGAAAATAAAACTAAAATGGTTGAAAAATCAATTATTTAATAACAAATAATACTATTTTTATTAGCATGCTATTTGCTTTTTAGGAAGCGTAGAGGTTGTGTTCATCCCAGGTGCGTTGACATGGGTAGTGAATCACGAACGTGAGTCACGCGTTCGTGAGCCACGCTCCGTGTAAACAAGTAGATTCTTAAAATACGAAGATTAAATTCTCTTCACGACGAAATTATTACGATCGTGAACAGATCAAACTTGTTTGATGTTTGGTTCGTGTAGTCAGTCGTAAGCAGTGCAAGGTTAAGGTCAATATCCACTTCAAATTATGTTGTATGATGTGTGTTTATAATAAATAGTAAGTTTCCTTTCCTATCTTTATTTCTCCTATCTGGGCACAGAGTGAATATTATTTTGTAGTTAATAAAATTAAAAAGACAAATGGCACCACCCAAAAACAATGTTTGGTTGCATTTTCGTAAACTTAGTAAAGAGCAATATTGCTGCAATTTTTGCTCCAAAGTTTAAAATGACACCAGGAAATACCTCCAATTTGTACGTCCACTTACAACAAAAACATGGCGTAGCTTTTAATCAAGTAGTCAAAACGAAAGACAGAAGGAATAAAAACAAGAATGAAGGTCATACACGTACAAAAGCACTGCAGTGGCTGATAAAGATAAAACTGAGAATGTATGTAATACCGCAATACCACGTTTGAGTAAATAATGTTTTTACGTACCTGGATAAATCCTTTTAGAGCATCACAAACTGCATCCAAAACTTCTATAAATTTATAATGATGATTTGGGGCTCCAAAGAAATATTCTAAACTTTTAAAAGAGTCTCCAATAGTTACATAATGAAGTGTTATTTGCAATTTCAGTTTGGCCGATAGAGCTTCTCACATATAATAGATCTTTTTTTAATTTTGAGACTAACAAGTTAACTAATCGATATTGAAAATGGTATTCTAAGCAAATTTTTATAATCTTCAAGGTACTGGAAGATGTCTTTAATTAAATTAGTATGACTTCTTTGTTGAATCCACTTCCTTGTAAACCATTGTCTTTTCTTCATTTTTGTTGCAAATTTTATGAAATCCTGTTTGCTATAACTCCACACATAACTTGACATGCTTCTGCCACCAATCACTTCATATTCCCCACGAAGCAAATATTTGCTGTGTAAACTCTCTTCACGAATGAGGCATGGCCACGGTCGTGATGTTATTAAGATTTGTGTATCACGAATGTGGCTCTTGCTCGTAATTCACTACCCATGTCAACGCGGCTTAAGACTTAATCCACATCGTATTAAAACTGGACTTTCATCTTTTAGGTTTATGAATTCACTTCTATAAGTAATGTTCACTACAGTGATAAATATGGAACTAAACTCATAAACAGTTATTTGTGGAAGCAATTTATTTACACTATATAGATAGCAAATGCAAAATTTGAAGGCATATAATTCTGAGATTCAAGATTAAGGCAGCTGGGTGTATTTAGGAGATATCGATGATACGATGATACAGAGCAGAACGGGCCAATAATTTGTTTCCAAACCATTTAGGAGCCCAAGAGAGGGGGGGAGTTGAGTATGCACTTTTATGTCCGACGGTACCTTGACGTATTTTATGTTTTTTTGGTGCCTATATTCGATTTTTCGAGGGTACCAGATTGAAAACCCAAAAAATTTGTTATTAACAATGTAATTCTTTAAATGATTGTATTTCCTAAACTATTAGGGATATTTAATTTTACCAAAATGAAAATTGTTACTTTTGAAAAGATGAACAAAATGGCGTTTGGTAAAGTTGGATCCGATTGTTAGAGCCGGAGTTAAATTTCCTGGCATTGGATGGGGCATTTCTAAGTATAACTTAGCTTTCATATGTGCTATTAACTACCAAAACTTCCCCCTTATTTTAAAGGTAATTGTTTCAGCTTTAAAATAAACTTATTTTATCTTTATTAATAAAAAAGTTATAACTATTAAATCTTACAAATTTCACTAAAAAGTTCCGAATTAATTTATTTATAAGAGATTTAAACAAAATTAAGCTATAATCTATTATTAGCTGAAAATCTGGCTAATCGAAGTTATGGAAAAATTCAAAACGAATAGTTTAATATTTGGTAAATGTTTCAATGTTAATTTTTGACCAAGATATGGAACTTTTAATAACGCGCTCTGAGGCGCACGGTCAGCTCGCAGCAAATAAAAACCAATATATACGTAAAATCCATGTAGATTCAGAAATGTATATAATATTTTTTATTATAAATAAAAAAAGTTATAGCAGTTTGTAGTTAAAATTTTCGTTAAAAAGTGGTGAATTAATTTGTTTATAAGAGCCTTTAAACAAAATTGTGCCCTAAACGATGGCAGTTTGGTTAATAGAATTTATAGAACAATTAAAAACGAACATTTTAAGCTTTGGTAAATGTTTCTATGTTAATTTTTTGCCGAGATATTGAAAATTGATTTGCGCTCGACCGCATTCGCTGCAAGCTGACCGTCTGCGTCAGCAACATAGAAACATGTACCATATCTTAAACTATTCCTTTAGAGCAGAGTTTCCAAAACTTATCTAAACCGCGACCCCTTTTTGCTAAAAAATTTTTTCGCGACCCCCCAATTTCCCCCCACTCATTTATTCAATATTATTTGACAGAAATAACGTGCCTAATTTACAATTATCTGATGGTTTCTCAAATTTAATTTTACTTTACTGTTTAAGTTTAAATCAAAAACAATTATTTTATTTTAATACAATTATTTTAATGATTGCGATCTGTCCCACTAGTAATTAGTAGTAGGTACTTCTGCCAGAATAGCATTTAAAATAAAAATAAATAATAAGAAGTCGACTGCACATTGTACACCGCGACATATTAGCTTGTGTCTACATCGCAAAACTCTTCCATGATAATCGCGAAAGCGCTCGCTACTAGATGGCACTATGGAACGTTCTCGTAGCCTCGTTTTGGCTTTATGTAAGCGGCGATGCGCAACGAAACCTCAGTTCGAATCCAAATAGCCTATGCTGGCGAACGCGGTGTTGAGTAATGAGTAAATATTTTACGACTTACGTATTCCCGTTTACGTATTTACGTCTACGATAAATTATAAATAATTATGGATAAGTTTTTAAAAAGAAGTGCAGAACCATCTACGTCTGAAAGTGGCAGTAGCAGCAATAAAAAGAAAAACAGATTCTACATTGATGAATACCTTAAATATGGTTTTACCGTTATTTCCAATAAACCACAATGTGTTATTTGTGGACAAGTCTTGTCATAAGAAAGCATGAAGCCATCAAAGTTACTTCGACATTTAAATAGCAAACATCCAGATAAAAAAGACAAGCCCGTAGAATTATTTGAAAGAAAGCTGAACGTCCTTCACAAACAGCAAGACAGTTTTCCCTTGGCAACCACTACTAATGAAAAAGCATTATTAGCAAGTTATAAAGTTCCTTATCGTGTTGCCAAAACTAGTAATCCGCACACAATTGCTGAAAATCTGATTTTTCCAGCAGCTGTTGAAATGGTACATATAATGTGTAGGGAAAGAGAGGCTGCAAAATTAAATACAATACCTCTGTCAAATAATACTATCCAAAGAAGAATTAGTGATATGGCAGACGATATTCAAGCGCAAGTTGTGGAAAATCTTAATAAATACATGTACTTCTCTCTTCAAATGGACGAATCCACAGATATATCTAACTGTACCCAATTCATTACGTTTGTAAGATATGATAGAAATAATGGCATTCAAGAAGATATTTTATTTTGTTCCCCATTGGAGACCAATACCACTGGAAAATGTTTACTCGACACTTTTGTGAAACGTACAAGAAAATATGATATTGACTGGGGTAAATGTATTGCTATATGCACAGATGGCGCTAAAGCTATGGCAGGACATAAATCTGGTCTTGTCGTCAAATTACAAGAAATAATGCCTAATGCCAAATGGAGACATTGTTTTTTACATCGAGAAGCTCTTGCGTCCAAAGCTTTACCTCCTGAAATGGACTATGTTATGAAAACCATCATTAAAGTTGTAAATTCCATTAAAGGAAAAGCTTTGCAGACCCGTCTTTTTAGAAAAATTTGCGAAGACATGGGTACTTTATTTGAAAATCTTCTCTATCACACCGAAGTAAGGTGGCTTTCAAGGGGCCAACGTCTTAAAAAGAGTATTTCACTTAAGAGCAGAGCTTTTAATGTATTTGAAAGATGAGAAGTCCCCATATGAAAATCAATTTTCTGATTCTATTTGGCTTCTGAAACTAGCTTTTCTTGCTGATATTTTCGAGCAATTAAATATTTTGAACAGGAATTTACAAGGTCGCGACATTAATATAATTACAGCCACAGATAAAATTAAGGCGTTTCTAAGAAAAATCGATTTATGGTCGACCTCACTTGGCAAAAAATGTATCCAATTACAGTGCTACAAATTTTGAACAAGTTTTTGCTGACATGCATGTTACTTTGCTCAATTTAAAACAACAGCTCTGTGATTATTTCCCCGAAGAAATTCAAAACAGTTACGACAGTTGCAGATGGATATTAAATCCGTTTTTAGCCGATTCCTTTCAGCATGTTGAAATACCAATAAACATGAAAGAAAAATTTATTGAAATATCAAGTGATGGAATGTTGAAGCTCCAATTTTTTTCCCAGAACTCGGACCAATTTTGGACCGAAAAGATGCAGGAATACCACCAGTTGGCGAGTGAAGCTGTAAAATGTTTGATTCCATTTGTAACATCATATTTGTGTGAGTTAAGTTTCTCGCCTATGACTACCATTAAAACAAGAGTTAGAAATCATCTCTTACTTGAAAATGATATAATTGTGTGTGTCTCAAATACAGCCTAGATTTGAAAGATAAGTTTCACAGAAACAGGCGCATAGCTCTCATTAAGATTATAATATTTGACTTTGTTTTACTCTTTTATTTTTACGGACTTTAATTTTTAGTTTTATATTTCGTCTGATAATTAATTGTTAATTTATATTTACTGCGTTGTTAAAATAAAAATACATGATCTAACAAAGTGGTGCTTTTGTCTTATTTTGGAAATGTTCGGCGACCCCCCTAGTACCCCATGGCGACCCCCCTAGTACCTCATGGCGACCTCCCAGGGGGTCGCGACCCCCACTTTGGGAAACACTGCTTTAGAGTTTTTTTATAACTTCCACTAGTCAGGTTTTTAAAGTTTATACCTTAATTTTGTTTAAATCTCGTATAAACAAGTTAGTTCACAACTTTATAGTGACATTTTTAGGTGTTATAGTTATATCTTTTTTATTATTAAATTTAAAGTAATTTTAAGTTTAAGTTTAAGTTTCTTTTAAAGCTGAAACAATTATCTTTAAAATCAGAAGTTAATCACATATTTGAAAGCTATATTTGAAAGCAAGTTCTACTAGGAGAAGACCCATCGAATGTATATTTTTCAATTGTTTTACGAAATTTGTTATAACTCCGCTTCTAATAATCAAAGTTGGCCAAACGTCATTTTGTTCATTTTTTCAAATGGAACAATTTTAATTTTGGTAAAATTAAATATCTCTAATCATTTAGAAGATACAATAATTTAAACAAGTAAATTGTTAATAACAAATTATATTTATAACGGGTTTTAAATGCAAATAAAACATGCAACATTTTCTGAATTTGACCATAAAGTGGAGAAGTATTTGGCATTTTCTCCGTTCTTTCATAATCACAGAAATTAATGGCATTTTTAATAAAATGCATTTTCTAGTCATTCATAATCCAGCATTTCATAAACATGAATATGTGAAAATAATATAAAATGCGCTTTTTTTAACGTAATACACAATCAAAAAGATGATGGATTAAATATGGCGTCTGTTTAACGCTTATGTTTATCATGATGAGAAAACGTTTTAGTAGAATGATGACAGATGAGTACAATAAACATTTTATTGAACTAGAGCAATAAAGAACCAGTTTTTTACTAAATATAGTACAACAAATTTTTTTTGGCAGGAACGTACGAAAATTAAATTTTCTTATATTTATTTTTTTAATATTCATTTATACATATTTACAATATCATATCATAAATGCCACACCATTTGGTTAAAACTATAAATCGCCAATCACAGTTTTGATAAATTTGGTCATAACAAGATGTAATAAACCAAATATGCAAAAGATTAAACTTAAATTTGATTTTAAATACTAAAGATGAAGAACGGTAAATTATATAGAAAAGTGACACAGTTTTCCTGAAAAATCATAGAAAATTCTTTAAAATGGGATTTTGTAAAGTTATTTTTGTTAATTTGTTGCTTAATTATTGCAAAAATACCTTCAAAAGACGATTTTTGCAAAATGATCAATAACTTTTCTAAAAATGCACAAAAAGCTTTAATTTTGCGCGTGAATAAGGACAATATCACAAATATTCAGCTTTAAAAATTTCAAAAAGTTTCACTTAACAGTTATTGCAAAATTGAAATATTCCAGAAAGCTTTTTTCTACAAGGTTTATTATACGTAAACTATTAGGTCTACATGAATTGTGAAAGCAGCGAATTGAAGAGAAGGGCTTATTTGATCAAATTAAATCATTTAATGATTAAAAAACGGGTGTGGCAGCCCAGTGGGACTGCCGGTAGAAGTTACACTTCTATACACGCATTCGCCGTTACAAATTTATTTGGGAGTCAATCTGCACAATCATTACTTATGTAATGCTATAGGTAAGACATAGCAGAAAGAGAAACAGAATTAATAACAACTTAATAACAATTAATAAACAACATTTGACCTGTAATAGGAGTATAGTAAATGAAGGATTGAATCAATATTTTGATGAAAATGTATATTTTTATTTTCATATATGTATGAAAGGAGTTGAATGCAAAAATTTTTTTACACATACTCTGCAGTAAAATTCATTGTTTATTTTGTTATTAATATAAAAATACAATACAATACACTGCAACATAATTCAATATAATAATACAATACAAATTAAAATGCAATATTCATAAGTATTTAAAAATGACAATAATATACATAAAAAAAATACACTAGAATACAGTTCAACATAATTCAATATAATAATACAATACAAATTAAGATGCAATATTCATAAGTATTTAAAAATGACAATAATATACATAACTTTTCTACTTACGCATGTGTTTAATTTACTATGTAATAATATTAATAAAAAAGTTCTCCCCGACTGGGAATCGAACCCCGGTCTCCCGCGTGACAGGCTGGGATACTGACTACTATACTACAGACGACATGACACAAACTTATTTCAAAATTGACAGTTCTGGGTCATACAGTAATTTATTAAGATTATTATTTTGAAATACAAAAGACTAATATAATTATGAACATTTAATAAATAATACAAAACATATCACATAAATATTAATATTAATAAATACTTTATTATATATATAATATTATATGTATATATATAATATATATAATAATAAATATATATATATATATATATATATATATATATATACAAAAGGAACATTTTTATATTCGAGAGAGGAAGAGAGAGAAAATGTATCTTCTGTCTCTCTCTTACTCATTATCTTACATATGTAATGATTTCCCAGATTCACTCCCATACAAATTTCCAACGTGGAGCTCGCGTATAGAAGTATAACTTCAAAAAGTTTATTGTAAATATTGTAAAAATTTTACAAAAGTACTGTGATTTTAAACTTATAAACATTTATGTATAAAATGACCCATAATATCGCAGACCCATCAACATGTGGGAAGTTAATTTTTTTTATTCGTAATTACGAAGGATTTTTGCCGCCGAAGTTTGACTATAAACTATATTTGACTATATAATGTCATGTTGACGTGAAATTTCACGATTGATGATGTGGGGATCTTCAGTAGTAGCTATCAGTATATAATAATACTTTTCTTCACTTAGAACAGTTTTGGTTCTCATTTTTTTCATATACAACTGACCCAGTGGGAACAAAACGATCCAATAATTTTTCAAAAGCTCTTGCGTTTGGCTTCCTCCTTTAAGGCTATTCGCGATAGCCAATTCCGACAGGGGGTGCTCAAGATTTCAAAGATGGACGATAACTTCGGGAAAACAAATCATTTTGTCATTTGATCTCGAAGCTATAAAACGTTTAATATAAATCATTTACACGTGTGTTTTGCAAAAGTAAAAGTTGGCTTACGTTCTTCAAAGTTTATTTGTTTGTGATTCGAGTTTATACATGCGGTAATTGACTCCCAAACCTGAATAAAAATAAAATTAAATGTTTGTTTTTTTACAGTATGTCTGAAACACGGAAAGTAAAATTTACATTATCTCAATTATTTTTGTTGTTGCAAGGTCGGCAGAGATCTTTAATTGAGGGTGAGGCAGTTTTTGAAGCTGGCCACGTTATATTTTGTAAATTATGCCTTATGTTTTCTACTATTAACTTCATGAGACCTTTGGGGCAATTTAGCTGATGGAACAGCATTTTTCAGTCTTCTCAATTTAGTTTCAGGTGTTACTATAAAGTAAATTAGATATAAATAATATTTTAATCAACACTTATTTGGAAAGTAATCGTTCACATATGCGTCTATATTCTTTGGTTATAGGTCTGCCAATTCGCAAAATGCATTGTCAAATTTTTCTCATATTCTCGTCCAGCGGAAACTTATGTATGGAATTTTTTTTGTGAATTATAATAGGATGAACATTGAGGAACACTGCAATAGTTTTTTGAAGTCGAAGTCATTATTAATTACAATATAAACCGGTAGCTAATATCTATACAAATTAATGACAATTTCAAGGTTCTCCCTTTTGAAATCTACCACCAGGCGTCGCCCACTTTGCGGTTCCTCGCGAATCGCTCGTGATATATTCTGGATGCAAGTAAGCAATTTCTCGAACTTTCTCCTAATATCCAGATCATACCTGTTAAATCTTCTGCAGAAAAAAATCATTTTTAACAAAAGACACAGACCGATGAAAAAGGTCATTTGTTAGTCGTCAGTCATCATTGTCATTTTCAAAGACTACCGTTTACGATTTAATAATATGAAAACTGTCATTTTTTCAAAGCCTACTATATATTTTATTATTAATTCCTGACTACTGAATACTGTTGATATAACAATCTAAAAATTCTTACATCAATTGTATATTGTTTTACTTTCTGTTTTGTGTGAGTTATTTATTGAATAAAAATAATCTTGTTATATTATTATACAAAACATATTATCTTGTAGGAAATTTTGGGAATCTTGTATTTCATTAAGGAAATATGATATTTCCATAATATCACATTTATTGATACATTCATTGCATATTGTTATGGTTTATATTTTTTCTTATTGTATAAAAATAATTTTATTATATTATCACTCAATACTTATTTCTACTTGCACAAATTGAATGTAAATCCGAAATTTGAAGAAATCTAAAAATATCTCGGAAAGTAATGAGTTTATATGAGTTTATATGAGTTTATAATGTAATGTTGTTTTGTAGTTCACCCTGTATACAAATTTTTGTTAATGATTTTAATTAAACTTAATTTAAAAACTACAATAAATTGCTTACTTTATTATATAACATAAATAAATGTTTATGCATTACTTCTTTATATACATCGAAATAAAAATGTTCTTAACTTGTTAAATACTGTTTATAGTAATGCAAAACCCAATACTACAAGAACAAGAATTATGAGAAGAATACAAATTTGAAAAATATATAGGGTGTCCCATTTAAAAAATTGGAGTACATATAAAATTTGAGTTTACATAAGTATTGAGAATATCATTGCCTACGGTTTTATAAGTTTTTTTGGATATTCTATACCTACCATAATAATGGAATTATCGATCGATGCCGCACTAAAAACTCACCCTGTAAGTATATAAACGAAGTGCCAGTGAACTTTTGAAAAAAAAGGTCTAACTCGGATTTTAAGAATCGTAGGACGTTGTATTTTTTAAATTTGTGTCAAAATGTGTTAATTTAAATGTTTATAAGCCTAAAATCACAGTACTTTTGGAAACCTATTTTACAATATTTAATATAAACTTTTTAATCTATAAATAATTTAATTTGATAATATCAGCCTTTCTCTTCAATCTCTTCGATTTGGTGCTTTCAGAATTCATTTAGACCCAATAGTTTAGGCCAGCGCGGGTTTAACCAGGGGTCTTTTCGGGGCTGAGCACCGGGCGGTTGAAGATTCCCGGGCGATGCGCGCAAAGCGCGTGTTGTTCCCAAAATAATATGGTTATGATATTTGCTACTTTGCATATGGTTATGGTATTTGATATCCACATGATATAATAATAAATTTTTTTGTATTTGTATATGTTTTATGCCCAGTATTCAGTTTATGTTATCTAAATGGCAGATAACGTACAAACATGCCCAATGTGGAAAAGCGGAAACAACATGGATCTTTCTGGCGTAAAAGGAAACAAGAAAAGCAGGAAAGGCAAAATAAAATTTTTAAAGGTATACCCAAAAACAGCATTTTTTACAACGGATGGAAATCAAGCAGACAACACTACAAATATTTCCCAACCCGGTCCTAGTTCTAGTGCTACTAGTAATCAATATATTCATATTCGACCACATGAGCTATTTTGGAGACTTCAGAATCAGTGCCAGAGCACTTAGTACCTGTATCAAAATTATTAGAAGATGAAGAAGCAAACACCAGTTACTCGGGTAAGGCATATTTAAATTACGGAAAGATTACCAGTGCCTTTACAAATGGTAACTAAAACAGGACAATGACAAATAATTTTTTTTTATTTCTTTTCGGATCTAAAACAGGATTAACTTAATTTTAAAGATCCAACACTTTGGCAAAATTACCATAATGATGCAGAAATGATTCTAGAAAAATAGATCGAACAGAATCTTACAGATATGGACTTTTTAATGCCAAAAAGAAATTTCGGCGAACAGAACAGGTATGCCAGTCAGCAAATATTTTATAAAAAACTGCTAATGGAGAAGTGGTTTGCCGCGATTAAGTAATTTACTCCGAGAACACTGCCGATATATTTTGTCCTTATTGTGTCTTATTTGAAAAAAAAAAGAACTAATTTAAAACAGGATTTTCATTTTGGAATAAAAGTAAGGGCAAGATTTGACGAACATGAAATATCCAATGATCATATAGATAATCTGAAAATTTATACGACTCGCTTATTAAAGCAAAGAAGAGTTGATGTAGAACTCGGAAAGGAAATTAGCACTGCGAAAGAATATTGGGTTAAAGTACTAGATAGAATCATAAGTATAATAAAGTTTCTGGCTACCAGGGAATTGGCATTTAGAGGTACTTATGAAAGAATTGGCAAAAATCGGAATGGGAATGGAAACTACTTAGGTTTACTGGAACTATTGTCAGAATATGATCCATTTTTAAAAGATCATATTATTAAACGAGCAAATTTAGGTAAGGACAAAACTTCGTATCTATTAAATATAATATAATATGTAACAAATTACCAAATATTTTATCCAATCGAGTTATTGATGAAATTGTTAGGCAAATTAAGGCAAACAAATATTATTCTATAAGTGTAGATTCAACACCTGGAATATCACACCATGAGCAACTTACAGTCATGATATTGTAACAATAAAGGGAATCCCGTGGAAACATTCGTGGGATTTTGTAAAAACACTGAGCATAACTCACAAGAACTTGGGGAAACAGTTGTTGAGATTAGATATTAAAAACTGTAGAGGCCAGTCTTACGACAATGCCAGTAATATTATTAGCAAGTATTCTGGTTTGCAAGCACGTATTAAAGTTTACAATAATTTAGCTCCCTTTGTGCCGTGTGCTGCTCACGCTTTAAATTTGGTTGTCCAAAATGCAGTAGATTGTTGTTTGGAAGCAACATCTTTTTTATTTTGGTACTTGCTATCTACAATTTTTTCTCCGTGTCTACACACAGGTGGAAGTTATTGTTTTGTGCAATAAAGGATTCGCCTGAGTCGGGGCAGACACTGTTACTTAAAAGAGTAAATACAACCCGTTGGTTTTCTCATTTTGATGCCGTAAAAGCGTTAAAAAGCAATTACAGTTTGATTAAAACATGTTTGATTAAAATGTCAACGGATATAAATGAGAAAAATATAGTCAGAGTTAAAGCAGTTTCTTTATTGGAAAAGCTTGATTTGTTGGAAAACGGTATAATTTATTCAATCTGGCTTGACGTCTTACAAAAGGTTAATGAGATAAATAAAGCAGTACAAAAGGAAAATATGGATTTAAGCACAACAGCTCATCTATTATCATCTTTAGCAGATTCCTTTGATTTCTTAGGTGATTGTTTTGATCACTACGAGGCCTTAGGAATGTTGTTAACAGTGAACGAAAATTATGCAGAGAAGAGGATTACCAAAAAAAATTGTAATTAGGAGAAAAAATTTGGAGGCAAGTTTAAGCGAAAAAGAAAAAATGCAAACACAATGTTATGTTTTTATAATAGGCAATCTTAAGTCGGAGATTATTCGCCGATCTGATAGTTCTAAATCTTGTTCAAGAGCATTTGGATCTTTGTTTAAACTAAAAACTACGGAAGATGAAGATATTTTCAGATCGGCAACCGAATTACAACAAAAATGCAAGGAGGATTTGGACGAGTATTTTCCTCAAGAACGTGTTCATTTAAAGCATTTGTTAACGTCTCTTCTCCAATTAAAAATAGACACTCCTTTAGAATTGGTACAGGTTTTATATGAAAATGAATTAATATCTTCATTTCCAAACGTTAATATTTGCCTGCGCATTTTTTTCTCCATAATGGTCGCAAATGCAAGTGGCGAACGCTCTCTTTCGACACTATAAAAAGTCTACTTAAGAAATGCAATTTCCCAAGAAAATTTGAACCCCTTAGCAGTTATTATCCATTAACGAGGATCTGCTAAATGAATTGAATATAAGTGATATTATCGAACACTTCGCTTCAATAAAAGCAAGAAAACAAGCTTTTCAATAGTAAAGGTATTTGATTACCTACCTCATGTTTGAATGTTATTAGGTACATTTTTATTTTACTTTTTGAAGTTCGCCCTTAATTTTTTTCTTTCATTTTGTTAGTATTCATTTAAGCTTGAAACCAAAAAAAGTTGTAATTGTTTTCCTTATTTTAATAAACTTGTATTCAAAATATGTTTTGTTAAATCGAAATAAAGTTAAGAAAAAGAAGACATAAGAATCGAAGTGTAAACACGCTATAGCAATTAGTGATAATTGAATTTTTAATTTTACCAAGTTTAAAATAATTATTCATAATTTTTATCTACTTATAGTTAATTTTCCTAATCAAATAAGTATGTAGTGATAAGTAGTAGTGAGTGCAGTCTCTTTGCATCTTTAAAACTAAAGTAAGATGCACAATTATTATTTTATTTTGAAGTAAATAAACAATCTACTAAAGTAAGAAATAAAAACAAAGACAGGTTTCTTATTAATTAGTTTTCGTGCCTCTTATCAGTCTGATTTGCTTCAAGGCAGGTCCGGCCTGAGGGGGTACAAATAGTTATTTGGAAATAATGGAACTTCAAAATAATGCTGCAATTATTACTGTCAACAATACTAACAATCAACAAAAAAGTTACTCAAGAGCTCTTACCCAACCGAAATTCCCTTTAAAAAATCAAGCTATAATTTTCAACTCCCTTAATGGAATAAAACTAGAAGAATATCTTATATCCATCGGAACGAAAATTAGTCCGAAAAATATACTTTTCTCGTCTAGGATATCTAACAATAGAATATGTGTTTATCTATCCAGTGTGGCAAAGGTCGATGAATTCATGAACACTGACAATGGAATAATTACAGTAAATTCAGAACAAATTCAAACTCGCAGATTCATTACTCCAAGCCAACGCTTATTATTATCTAATGTGTGTCCATCTATCCCACATGATTGTATAGAACAAGAACTCCGAGAACAAGGCTATAACTTAGTATCTCCTTTAAATTTTCTCAGAATTGGGACAACCAACCCTGAGTATAAACACATTCTTAGTTTTCGTCGTTACATCTATATATCACCTCCCAACAATACGGTCCCAGACTCGATTTTATTATCTCATGATAACATATCATATCGTATTTTTTTGTCTCATGAAAGCCAGCTGTGTTCAAAGTGTAATCAAACAGGTCATTTCTCAAACAATTGCTTAACTGCAGTAAGTCAAGAGCCTACAAACAATACCAACATCCCTACCTCACCAAATGAAATCCCTATCATGACAACTGTACAAGTAAATGAAAAATCTTCACCTTCCCAACCTCTAACCCATAACATAGCACCAAATACACAAAATAATAATAACAATATAGATAAACAACCAACCACAGACATATCTACGCCTTCCCCAAAAATAAAGGAATCAGAAAATGTACAACAAACAGGTTCCAAACGCAGTATTACAGACGTAATAACACCTCCTCCATCCTCACAAGTTACATTTTTAGTACCAACTACACAGAGAAAGAAGAAATCCAAAACTGATACTGAAGAAGAATCATGCTTAACCAAAACACATGAACCAAAATCTAATGAAATACTGCCGTTACTGGAACCAACTAGGAAAATATTCGAAGAAGAATCGCTTAAACTCGGTTTTGATGAAATCGTCGATTTCTTTGTAAATGTTAAAGGAAACACAGATCCGTTAAGCTTAGTTAAAACATATACCGAGAATGTTCATGATTTTTTGAACCTATTAGCTAAAATTCATCCTTATTACAAAGACCGAAGTATGAAAAACAGAAGCACGAGAATAAGACGTAAGATTATGAAGCAACTAAAAATGGACCCGATAGCAATGAAGATATATCTAGAAGAAGAATCCGACACCTCTGTCGATTCAGCGTAAAGTACATAGTAAATAGAAGCAATGGCGTCCATAATACAATGGAACGTAAACGGTTTCTTCAGCCGTTACGAAATGCTAAAGCATATTATCTCTGAAATCAACCCAATGATACTTTGTTTACAAGAAACCAACTTTAAGGATTCTAGCCATGCATTCAAGTTTCAAAAATACTCAAACTTTTTCAAACACAGACAAAACGCTGATATAGCCAGTGGAGGGGTTGCTATTTACGTCGATAAACAATATGAAGCCCAGCAATTACAAATCAACACACATAGCTTTGAAGCAGTAGCGATTACAGTAAACATGGAACAAACAATCAATATTTGCAACATATATTTACCTCCTGATCAAATTATAGTCCAAGAAGATTTTGATAATCTACTGCAACAAATCCCCAGCCCCCGCATTATTTTAGGCGATTTTAATTCACACAATCCTATGTGGGGTTCAACAAAAACTAACGCTAGAGGCAAGATTGTGGAATTTTGTATGACCTTACAAAATCTTAATTTGTTAAACGATGGTAGACCCACCAGATTTAGCATTCAAACGGGTAGTCAGTCGGCCATCGACATATCTTTATGTGATCCAATGTTATCCCCAACACTAGAATGGGACGTTATCCCGTACCTATACGGAAGTGACCACTATCCCATTAAAATTACGTTTCCACAACAAAAAAATAACAATATTACCACAACCTCATCGAAATGGAATACAAAAAATGCAGACTGGGAGAACTTTACAAAATACATACAAAATGAAATAAACAACATAAAAGATATTACTCTTAATGACATAGATAAAGACCTAGATACCTTCATATCAATAATTAAAAAAGCAGCAGAAAATCATATTGGAAAAACAAAAACACTAAAATATCATAAACCTTTACCATGGTGAACCACAGAATGCAAAGAAGCCGTAAAAACGTATAAAAGAGCCTTCAATAGGTATAATCATCACAAAACTAGTGAAAATATGGTAGAATACAAAAAACGTCGAGCAGAAGCTAGATATATTCTCAAAAAATGCAGGAAAACATCATGGCAAAAATTCGTTGCAAGTATAAATAGTTCTACCCCAGCAAGTAAAGTGTGGCAAAATATAAGGAAAATATCTGGAAAAAAATGTTCAAATAAAATACCTTTCCTGGCAAAAGATAACAAAATTATAAGCGACCGAAAAGAAATTGCGGAGCTATTCGCCGGTGAATTTGAGTCAAATTCAAGTAACGATAACTATTCACCGGAATTTAAGCTCAAGAAACAAAGCATAGAAAAAACGAAGTTGGAATACTACTCTCAAGATGATAATATACTAAATGTGCCAATTACAATGCAAGAACTAAGGGATGCCCTAATGTCAACTAAAAACTCCGCTCCAGGTCCAGACGGCATACCATTAATTTTTTTGTTAAACCTACCAGAAAGTGGAATGTCTTGGCTGCTAAAATTATACAATTTTATATGGACAAATCAGGTCTCTCCATCTGTATGGTCGGACAGCATTATAATTCCTCTGCTCAAGCCCAACAAAGACAGAACAAAGGTAGACTCGTACCGTCCTATATCACTCTCTAATGTATCCTGCAAAGTTCTAGAAAAAATTATAAACAAAAGACTATTGTGGTACTTAGAACAAGAAAAACATTTAATTCCACAGCAAAGTGGCTTCCGTCAAAATAGATCATGCGTAGATAATCTATTAGATTTAGAATCAGAGATACACGAGGGTTTTGCAACTAATCAAGAAACCATCGCAGTGTTTTTCGATATTACCAAGGCGTACGATACAGTTTGGAGGTTTAACATTATATCAAAATTACACAAATGGGGAATCAGGGGTAATATGCTAAGATTCATAGAAAACTTTCTTCAGTCAAGAGCTTTCTCTGTGCGCGCCGATAATTCCACTTCAACAAAAAGAATTCAGGAAAACGGAACACCTCAGGGATCAGTTATGAGCCCAACTCTCTTTCTTGTCGCTATCAACGATATACTGGATCATTGCTCCCCGCTAGTCAAGGGAAGACTATATGCCGATGATCTGGTTCTATTTGCAAAGGGCAAGAATATAAAAATGTTTCAAAAACACTTACAAGAATCCATTTACAAACTAGAGATATGGTCTACATCAGTAGGTGTACAATTCTCCACACTAAAAACAAGATGCATGATTTTCTCAAGAAGGCACCGGATGCAAAGAACTACACTAAAGCTGTGTGGCAAGCCGCTGGCATTCTCAGACAAAATTAATTTTCTCGGAATGGTATTCGACCAAAAACTAACATGGAAACATCATATTTCAGAAATAAAAAAGTCTTGCCAAAGTGGATTAAACGTAATGAAAACATTATCAAATAAAAAATGGGGAACCGACGAAACCACATTATTAAATATTTATAAGTTACGTGTTAGATCAAAAATAGATTATGGGGCTATTGTATATGACTCGGCTAAAAAACACGTTACCAATCAACTTGAAATCATTCAAAACACAGCACTTCAGATCGCCACAGGTGCATTTAGAACCACACCCGTTAAGAATCTCCAATGTCTTACAGGAGAACCACCTCTTACCCTACGAAGGAAGTATCTAAGCCTTTCGTATGTATCTTCAGTTGCCAGTAACAAATTCCACCCAGTGTTTCGAAATACATTTACGGACCGGTATCTAGAAGCTTATAAAAAAAGTAAGTTCGATCCACCTTTCTATGAAAGAGTCCAAAGAAATTTAAAAGATCTGCAACTGCAAATTCCTGACCTCTATCCTTCAAATCTAAAAACTCCCCCTCCCTGGTTAATCATGATTCCCGAGATCAATACGACACTACTCCAATATCACAAATCAGAGACATCACCAAATGTAATCAGACAGTCATTTTTAAAAGAACTCGAGACTTGCGGGGAAAGTTTTTGCATTTATACAGATGCCTCCAAATCTGCAAACGACGTAGGAGCAGCATTTGTCACTCCACATGCATCCTTCCAATTTAAATTAAGGTCGGCCACCTCTATATACTCAGCAGAGTTATATGCAATATTACAAGCCCTCATTCATATTAAAACTACAAAACAGTCTTCCTCCGTCATTATCTCAGATTCTCTAACCTCGTTAACAACAATTGATCAACTATTCACTAAGAACCCTATAGCCTTACTTATCAAGAAAGAACTTGCAGCCTTACAAGAAACTGGTTCCGAAGTCAAATTTATATGGGTTCCATCTCACATGGGAATACAAGGTAATGAAAAAGCAGACCTCCAAGCAAGGGAAGCTTACAAAAACGATCATGCTACAATAGTGTCAAAGACTATTTCCAGTGATATAAAACATTTCGTCAAAGAAAAAGTGATCAGTGCGTGGCAAAATGAGTGGAATTTATCGGAATCTAAACTAAAAGAAATTAAATCGACAGTGAGTCCGTGGCGCCTAGTGAACTTAAAAAGAGCTGATCAAGTCAAAATCTCTCGACTTCGATTAGGTCATACCAACATTACACATAAGTACTTAATAAATAAGGAAGACATTCCAGTGTGTGAATACTGTCAAATCAACATTACTGTTAAACACCTCCTAACAGAATGTGGAAAATATACAGTCAACAGACAAAATAACAATATTTCCAACAATTTAAAAACAGTATTAGGTGAACATTTAAACATCAAAGACTTAATTAATTTTCTTAAAGATACATCTTTATATAATTTAATCTAATGTAAAAACTAATGTCGCTAATGACCCAAGTGGTTGAAGCGATTATTTTCTTTGTAAATAAAAAAATAAAAAAGAAATAAAGTTAAGAAATATTTTTGAGCCTGGGCACGGCATCCGTATCAGCACCGGGCGGCAGACTGTTAAACCGGCACTGGTTTAGGCATAATAAAGGTGTAGATAAAAGCTTTCTATAACAAACAATTTCAATTTTGGAATAATTATTAATAAATATTGAGTAAAATCTCTTGAAATTTTTATAGCTAAAAATTTGTGATATTGTCCCCATTCTCAGGCGAAATTAAAATTTTTTGTCTATTTTAGAAAAGTTATTAATAATTTTCAAAACATCGACTATTGAAGCTATTTTTGCAATAATTAAGCAACAAATTGACAAAAATAACTTTACACTTACTTACAATAAACTTAACTCTTATTTTAAAGGATTTTTTTCAATTTTTTTTTTTCAGTAAAATTGCGTTATTGTTTTTATATAATTTACTAATCTTACATAGTTTATTTAATTAGTAAATTTAATTAATAAATATAAATTTACTTAAGTAAAAAAATGACGTTTAATCTTTTGCATATTTTATATATATTTATCACCAAATTTATCAAAAGCAGTTGTTAGATACCTGTATCAAAGGGTGTCTTGAGAAAATGGTTATTTCGTTGGTCTATAAGTGTAACTTCCACATCTACTCAATTATTTATATGGCTTGGTACGTTTTTTATTCCTAGAGACACGATAATAATTACTGTACATTAATTTTCACTGCTTATAAAAAATAGATAAAATTTAATGAAAACATTCAATGCATATCTGTTATATAAAAAAACAATATGTGAAATGAAAAACACGACCAACAAGCAATTCATATATTTATGATTTAATAGTTTAGTTGCCTTTTTTATCGATTGTCGGAATGTTGTTACAGTGGTCTCAATTGTTACTGTTGCTATAATTGCTACTGTCAGTGCAAAGCGGTTTGCTGACCAAATAGACACATTAACGCAATAGGTAACTTCCGATTGATAATGATCATATGTTTTTATTAAACATAGGCGTCTATAAAGAAGGGAACAAAAATTGTTTTGGTGTTTTAGCACTTCATGTAAGTGCTGAACGTGGAATTTTTCCTGATTACATTTTATTATTCATCTTCAGCTGTTTATGCTATCCTGCTGGTTAGCCAGAAACGTCATTCTTTATATCCCCAGTCCCTTGTTTGTTTACACATGCGTCATCATTCAATTTATGCGAATTAAATCAAAACGTTTAATTGAAACGTATGTCGTGAGTAAGAATTAACAAATCGCAAATATTCTGTCATTTCTAAAAGTTTTTTTATTAAATAAAGCTTATTGTGTTGAGATTGTTATTCTTAAATTTTCAAAAAATAAAGGTTGTCTAAAAATGAGATATACAGGGGGCTTCATAACGAGCTTTCACTATCTATATATGAGAAACTACTTACACGATATTTATGAAAATTGGTTTGTATGGATTATAAGCTATGACGAAATTAGAAACAACAAGAAAATATTTTGGCGACATGCCACTTCCGGTTATACCGGAAATGAACAGCAACTTTGTTATTTTAAACGGAACAGCATTTTTAGATTCTGCGTAAGATTTGAGATCAAATTTGTATAAGGTACCGTAGGTCAAAACTTCATATTTTTTGAGGTATTTATCTTTTTTTTTGACAATTTTGACAGTTAGAGACAAACTTTTCAAAATTAATATCTCATCCAGTTACAATCATCATATATTGGCATTATCCCTTTTAACCTGCTTGACAAAAGGAACAGACACATTATAAATATATTCAACATACAGTATAAATCGTAAAACTCTGCTGACTAATAAAATGCAAAAAAAAATTAATTTTTATTTCTCAAATGCAATTATTTTTACTTAAAAATCTTCTTATATTTTTACACAAAATGCATTGATATAAAATATTGATCATAAGGTATTTATTCCTTTACCACAAAATTCACACTGAAAAAATCCATCCATCCACTGGCACTACAGCCCAAATCGGGCCTTGGCCTCCTTCAACAGGCTTCTCCAATCATCTCAATTTACCGCTGTTCTTTTCCATGAACGCGTTCCCAGGCAGTTCCTGGCATCCTCATCGACTTCGTCTTTCCATCTCTTTTTAGGTCTTATAACAGGTCTTTTTCCCTGCATTCTTGCATTTAATAATTTTCTGGGGATTCTATTCTCATGCATGCGGACCACGTGCCCTGCTCACCGTAATCTCTACAGTTTAGTGAGTTTAGTGTTTTTTACGGTAAACAGAAACTTTTTATTGAAAAAACAATTCGTGAAAAGGATTTTAACGGTCGAGGAAAAAGTGCAAATTGTTGTCTGGCATGTGAATGGATTATCAGACAACATGATTAGACAACAATTTGTAAATATGTTTCCAAATAGGCCGGCTCCAGCACGATCAACAATTCAGTCTATTATACGTAATTTTTTTACTTATGGATCCGTGTTCGATCCAAGAGGAGTTCGCAGACGAAGGGAGGTAAATCCAGATTTGGAACTAAGGGACACTTTGATTTGTGCAAGTATTGAGCAAAATCCTACCCAATCAACACCTCGTCTCGGAGAATAATGTGGAATTCCAAGATTTAGAGTAGGTGAAATTTTGTAAAGACATCGATACCGTCCCTATAAACTTCATAAATCCAACGAACAATTCCCTGGGGATCAATATAGACGTTTAGAATTTTGTCAAACTGCAATGGAAATGTCACATCAAGATGAACATTTTTTAGAGAACGTTTTGTTCACCGATGAATGTACGTTTTCATTGCATGGCCGTCACAATTCAATGAATGCTAGGTATTGATCTCGAGGAAATCCTCGTCAGATTTATGTCGCTCGTACCCAGCGTCTTCGAAAAGTAAATGTTTGGGGAGGCATAATAGGGAATCATGTCATTGGTCCATTTTTTATAGACGTTATGTTGACTGGGCTGAAATACTTGGAACTTCTGCAAAATGAAATTGTCCCAGCCCGTTGTAATTTACCAATACCTTTCGATTCCATATAAAAAAAAGACATGTGGGTTTTGAACTCTAATCGTCTGTGATGTCTGTATCGCAATGTCGAATTCTTACCACTAATCCACGAAGGATTTATAATTATTCCGTGACAAAAGTGTATGAAACTCTTCAAATCATAGTAGAAATTATTCTTGGTTAATAATTTAAAACTTTAGATTAAATAATCACTATTAATTAAATTATTTTATTCACATTTTTGCTTTATTGTGGTCAATCAGTTTTTACTTTATGCGAAATTAAAAAATGGAAATATGTCACACATTCGACGTTACTCATAATAATTATGACCGAGGTGATTTAGCTCGAATCTAACGTCTAAAGGTGTGAGACTATCGACAGTGGTAATGTAATGTAATATAAATTATAGGTTTTTCCGATTATTTCTCACCTCTACGAGTTTCATCTAGTTTTCAGATTTATAGTGTTAATATCACTTATAGATCAATTTACCATGTTCCTGATTCTTTCTCAATTCTCTACTATTAATTCCATCTTTCCACTTTATAATATGTATAATACTGTCATAATAATTGTTTATTTTACCTTATTCACTAAAAATGGGAATTCACTATATAAAATATTGCGGTTACCATAACTCCTCAATAAAAATCAAACTGAAATGTCATGTATTTAGATTTAGATATGTTAAAAAAAATTAAATTTTTAATCTTATAGTTGTAAGTATTGAAATATTCACTTTGATTATATATTATAATTAATTATTCTAATAAATTTACAGTTTTCTCCTGAAGAAGTCACAAAATCGTGACGAAATATTGAGACAGAACAAATAGAGTTTCATTTTCTACAGACCGATTGCTGATACTATAAATCAATATTTAAAACAGTACGGTCGAAAAAAAAAAACAAACATATATATATATATATATATATATATATATATATATATATATATATATATATATATAGATATAGGGGGTGAGGTAGAGGGGGGAGGGGGTTACTTTCAAAAATTTAATTTTATCGGGTCCTCTGATACTCTGTTGTATCGGTTTAACATAAAATTTAAATGATATTATTAATACTATAATAGAAATGGTTACTTTTACGTTTTATGTTTATTTTGAACATTGCAGCAAGTAAATAAAAAATGATATTTAACAAAAAATGAAAATAATAGATCACGCAATGAATGTATTTTGAGATTCGTTGAAATTAAATATTTTTCTTTCCCTAGTGGATTATTAAATTCTTTCAAATGTGAATTTCTGCATGTATTCATTAATTTTAAATTGTATGTGACATGTAAGAAAGAAACATTAGTTTCTTGTCTAAACAGTCCTAATGGATCTTCATGCAAACAATCTTTGGATATGTGTTGTTGTAATACTCACACATTTACTCAGGTACATTGTCGATTACAATTTCAAAGTGTAACTATAAATTCTTTGAATTTTTGTTCATGCTATTTGGGATCAGGTTGGCATACATTTTGTTTTCGTACTTGTAAATTGGCAGTTACATTTATTGTTTAAAATCAATTCAATATTTTGCTTTGCATTTTTACTGCAGATGAAATCTTAACCTTTGCCTTTTTATTAAACGGATTAGATTACGTGTAGGTAATGAATCAGAGAAGCAGTTTGTTAGTCTGTTGTAAGCCTTATGATTAACATAAGCTTTATGTAAGTAGGGGGGTTACATAATCCTGCTATTTTAAGTGTGTGTTCTTACCGTCGCTCTGCTTTTTATAAGCTTAATACAAAAAACTATTTTTACATGAGAAGCAAATAAATCAGTTTATTCACATTAATAACCTTCTCGCTATGGATATGCACATAAACATATCACACATAGTCCAGGGTGAATCTGTGAAAAACATCTACGTTTGAATGTGACAGGTGGCATTCTGATTTTTGCAGAAAAAGTTGAATGCTAACAGTAGTAATTACTTAGACTTATTCTCCCTCTCAAATAGGTTGCGAATATTAATAAAAAAAATTAAAATATTTATAAATTACTAAAAACATCGTTTTTTTTTTCTACTTCTCTTACTTATAACTTAACGATTCATTTTTGAGCAAAGTCGTACAAGAAAACAAAATAGAGATTTTTTTACATCCTTTATTTATTGTAATTTGTTTTTACAATAAAAACAATAATCAATAAGTTATTAAGTCACGTAATTAACACAGGGGAGATCCGTCCAGTGACAAAAATCCTTTAAGATAAATTTCTAATATATATAAATATTTGAAATGTAAATAACACTTTACAAAGTCATTTACTAACATATTAAAAAAATAGCAATAGTTAAAATTCACACAAAATTATAAGTTATAGGTATATACATATATGATTCAGTAGTCTATTTTTGTAAGTGCCACTGAGTGAGACAACGGTGTCTTTAATATTTTGGATCTGAAAGTCTCGATGTATAACATAATTGGGCATTGGTAATACGTCTCAAAACTTTAGATTGGAAACGCTGAAGTTTCAGTAAGTGAAAATTAGATACTGTACCCCATATCTGTATACCGTAGATCCAAACTGGCTTTAGAATCCATTTATACAGTAATAATTTATTATGTAGACTTAGTTTGAATTTTTGGTTCATGAACCAATACATTTTCCTGTATATTAATCCTAGTTGCAGTCGATTTGTCCAGATGTGCTTTCCCCAATTTAGTCGGCTGTCAAAATGTAGTCCCAAGTATTTAACATCACTTTTTTGGGTATTATGGTATTGTTTATGCGCACAGATGGTACACTCTATTTTCGTAAAGTAAATGTTATATGTGCTGATTTGCTGCTATTTACTTTAACTCGCCACAGTTTTAACCATTTGTCTAGTTCATTTAAATAAATTTGTATTTTTTGACAGGCTGTAACAGGAACCGAGATAGAAGCCATTATTACAGTATTCTCTGCATAGGTAGCAATTGTGCTGTTTACTCTTGTGGAAATATCTGCCGTATAGAGTAAGTATGAAGTTGGTTCCAATATACTCCCCTGAGGTACTCCCGATAGAATTGGAGATATGTTTGATACTGCTTGATTGTATCTGACCTGAAAATGTCGATTGGTAAGATATGATCTCAGAAGTGCATACAGAGAATGAGGAAAGTGAGTTTTTATTTTAGATAGCAGCCCCTCATGCCATACTTTATCAAATGCTTGTGAGACATCCAAAAAGGCTGCAGTGCAGTATTCTTTCTTTTCAATTGCATCTCTTGCTACTTTGGCAACTCTATGTACCTGCTCAATTGTTGTTCCATGTTATTATCTGAATCCAAACTGATAATCAGGTATTAACTTTTGTCTGTCGACTATAAAATTCATTCTTTGAAGGAGTATCCTCTCAAATATCTTAGAGATAATGGCAAGCAAACTGATTGGACGATAGGATGATCGTTCGTGTGGATCTTTATTTGGTTTCGGTATTAGAATAATTTGTGCCATTTTCCATTGAAACGAAAAATAGTCTAACTTTAGTATAGCGTTAAATATATACATAACCAGCCGAAATCCTTCTTCGGGTAAATTTTTGCAGATCTATCCCGATATTAAATCATACCCTGGAGCTTTTTTAGTATTGAGATGTTTAACTAACTCTTTAATTTCGTTAATTTTGATATTTTCTATAGAAGGTGACATCTGATAGGGTGCTTCTAAGTTCTTGTGAATGAATTCTTCTCTTCTTTGAGGATATAATGACAAAAGCAGAATTATTAGAGCTTGCTAAAATTAATAAAAAAAATTATAAAAAATATGTCATTGAGGACATAGCCAAAAAACGAGGAATTGAAATACTTCGCCTACCACCGTATCTTTACGAGCTAAATCCGATTGAATTAGTATGGGCCGAAGTTAAAGGTAACGTTACTCGAAATAATACAACTTTTAAATTGTCAGATGTTACTAATCTTGTTCATAAATCAATATCCGAAGTAACGACTTAACATTGGCAAAAATGTATTAATCACGTTATGGATATTGAGAAAAATATGTGGGAGCTTGATAATATAATAGATAGCAGTATAGAACCTATAATAATTTATCTCGGATCGGATAACACTTCGTCTGAAACAGAATATGAGGAAGCTTAACTTTTAACTGTAGCTCAGAAGTTTGTTTTACTAATTACCGTCAACTTCATTGTTTATTTTTTATTTGTTTATTTTTTTATTGCTAATATAATTTTCATTCTTATTTCCAATATCATTAGTATAAAGAATATTATTAATTATTAATAGGAATGTATAAAAACTTACAGTTTTTGTGTATGTATTTTACTTTTCAGTATAATTTATTGTATTTTATTATTTTATATTAACTGTATGTTTCACAATTAATAGAATATTTATTCTTTTTATGTGGATCTGTTTATTTTAAACCAGTATTGGATTGAATTAATTTCTTTGTTCTAAATATCCAAATAATTAACGCAAACTTTTCTTTGAAGATTACGTTTTAGTTAGAAGATGTGCAGGCCTATGTATTTCGAGGTTCGAAGATTAGTATTCTGAGAATTTACTCCAGCTTATTTTTCAAATATACTATAATCCTAGATTAAAAATTAAAATAAGATAATTGAAAAGAGTAAAACGTTGAATTTAATTAAATTGTTATTTAAAGAATACTGCAATCCATAATACCCATTTTACAATGTGGCAGAACCTTAGAGTAGGGAATTCTACTCGTCAAGAATTGACGAGTAGAATTCCCTACTCTAAGGGCAGAACCATTAGATATAGCTAGTTTAGCTGGCGATGAAGGAATATAGTTGTTAGAAACACTTAGAATATTAAAAATACCTGAAACAATAAGCATGAAAATATACTAATTGAGAATAATAATAAAACTAAAACCAATATTAATTAAATAAAACAAAACAAACAACAAATTTGATCAAATATCTACGAACCTATAAATATAAGTGAAGTTAGACGTCATTTTTCTTTCTACACGTAATTTGACAGGTTTTGACAGGATTTTTTGAAGACGCGGCTGGCTGGCTGGGTCGGTTACCCTCACTCTTTTTACTTTAGTCGGAACACAAATTACTCTTTGTTTACAACACTTCTGTTTAATCAATTATTAATAATTTTGTTTGCTAAAAGTTTTGTTAAAAACGACTTTTCTTATAAAACATTAATTAATTCAGATGTGGTTAATCAGCTCTTAGTGTTGTTAATTAATGTAACAGTGATTTTTTTGTTAAAAGGGGCTATCTTGGCACCTAACGGCCCTAGAAAATTTTTTGTTTTGGTTTTAACCATTAAGTTTTTTAACCATCTTTCCAAAGATTTTTTAGCCATTTAATTTGAACTAAAGTCTACGGAGTTATTAAAAATGTTTATAAGCTTAAAAAGTGCTATTTTTTATTAAATAATTTTGTGTACGTAAATGTAATTGTTTAAACTTTTTTTTCTATGTCATTAGTATACCTCTTAATGAAGAAAATAAGCTCCAGATTATTGCGATCCATTTAGTGAAATTATCTGGACCAGCCTTAGAAATCAGCTCATTTTTCAAAAAATCTTATTAAATTAAATTAACTAATTAAATTTAGCAAAAATTATTCAACCGATCTGGACCATCATTTGAATACAGTTCAATCACGATAATAAGACACTCAAGTTCAGGTACATTTAAAAACATTTTAACAAATAATAAAAAAATTATTAACAATATTCAAATTATTGTTCATTTTGCAATAACTCTTTTGTTTATTAACCGATATTAATTTATCATCTCATTGTATGTATTTTTTTTCTGAATAAGTTGTCTGTTGACGTCAAATCTCTAAATAGACAAGATATGAGCAAAATAATGAGTTTGGGGTTTTGATTGTTCATTTAAAAACAGTTCCAACAAAAAATGGATGAATCCCTAAATGAGAGTCTTTTTGTAATATCTCCTGCTACATATTTCAACTGTCAAACCCGTCTATACAGTTGGGTCGGGTAAAAACTAACTTAATTTGCCTATACCGTGAGTTCTCAATTTTAGGATATCGGCGGTAAACTAGGTTGGACATAAAACGCTTAGTGGTCAATAAACCAAATTTTAATAGTATCGTAATGACGTTTTCAGAAAAAAATCTAGATGATATTTACTTGTCGGTAAAAAAAATAAAATAATACGTATTATTTAAAACCTTTAAATATTCAGAAATCATAATGAATGCTCAAGGCAATACGAAGTTGAATATAAATAATCGTAATATAAATGTAAATAACCTACATTATGCATTGAATTCATATTTTTTTGCGAAAGAAGTAAATCGCTTTACAAATAAAACTTAATTTAATGCGTATAAATTTTTGTATAACGTAAAGATAGTCGGTATGTATGATAAATACAACAGTAGCTAAATATTTGAGGCAGACTTAATTTTTTACTTCCAAATAATATAAAAATCTTTATACCTTCATAGAGGGTGGCGAATCAAATATTAGGAAGCATAAAAGCCCCTTCCTTTCTATCTAAAAGTGTTAAGGTACTCGAGGCACACTGCAAGCCAACTGTCAACCCAATTCTCTCCACAAGCTGGAGTCCCCCAGGGCTAAATTCTCGCTACATGATTACACACCGTCTACTACAGTGACATACTTCACCCCATAAATAAATCAAAATCTATTTTATTATATGCTGACGATACTGCACTCCTCTTCACATTTACATTCCAAGGGACGCTTAGGCACGCGTCTGTATCCGAGAGAGCCCAAAATCAGAATTGTAAGATGGTGCAATAAATGGAGAGTTATACTCGACCCTTCCAAAACCCAAATAATTTTATTAAGATCTCCTCTTAGTCGTCGAGACATAAACGGGAAAAACTAGACAGTTCTCCTTGGAGAAAGGCTCGAATTCAGAACCTCGGTGTCCTATTTGGGAGTTTATTTTAGTAGGACTCTCAACTGGGAAATCGACATCAAAAACACCCCAGAGAAGGTAAGAAAAAAAGCTAATCTCTTAGGTGCACTCTGTCTACGTGCCACTGAATAAACGCCAAAGAACACCATTCTGGCAATAGAAAGAAAAATCCTGAGAAAGTACACGATAAAACGTGCAGATTTTCCCTCAGCACTAATCCCCACACTAGTGGACAGAGTTTGTTCCCTCAGCAAAAGATATGTCCTCCGCACAATTGATAGCGTCAAAAACAGAGACTCTAAGAACTCCTTGCTATCGCTAGGGTACATACTCACCAGGCTCCAAAAGAAAAAAGTTGCATTCTCACCAGCCAAGCTTCTACACTTTCTTGGTAACGAACTTCCTCCTGCATGCCAAAAACGCCGATTTAAGAGCCGTTCCTATTGTATAGCTGGTAATATCAAAGGTGCTTTTGGCTCATGGCTTGTGTTAACTACTCTATCCAATAAGATCCTTTCTACATTCCTACACACTCACCTATTTTCCCCGCTCCACTAGCAGTTTTTGCCACTACACAAATGCCCACTCGCAACTGACATTACTATGAAGTCACTATCTTTTAAGTTAATGTTTTCTATAAAACTAATTTATTAACTTAAGTTAGGTGCTCCTAGATATGAGTATTTCCCTATGAATAAAAGAAGATAGATTTTTTCTCACAAATTAAATGAGTTTAAAAATGATTTTTAACCATGAAATTTCTCAGTGGCGTACCTTTTTTTTTTTAAATAAGTTGAGATCATTACCCGTACACGCGCCAATGATGAATATAAAAATCATGAAGCGAGTCTTAAAACCCGCCAAATTTCATTTCCATAGCTCAACCAGTTTGAGGGCAATAAATATATCGTCAGTTTATCAGAAAAAATTCAACACCCTATATCTCGGAAAACGAAATATTTGCGGACATACGTTTGAATGAATCATTCCCTGAAGTTTGTTGTACTTATTTATTTACATCCTTTTTATCTTATACAGATATGTATTATTCGTCACTTTGGACCTCTGTAATTCAGAAACAATTGATTTCTGAGCCTTGGAACAATAAGAACTTTTGATCAGCGTGATCTACTTATCTGCAAAGTTTCAGCCAATTTAACTGAAACCACCTTTACTGAAGAAAAATCTTTTGAACAATTCTCCCCCACTAATATCGAGATCAAGAGCCAATTTCGCTTTCTTTTGGCAATCCTGTAATTTTGATGATCTGTGTCAAACCTTTCTTTTTATCTCGCTTTATAAAATTTCCTGTTTTTTTTTTTATTATTTTACTGAGACTACGTTTTGCTATCACCAGCTTCACTTATTCTGAAATCGCTTTCCTGAGATTTTTCCAGATTTAAGTGATTTAGTTATATTTATCCAAATTATTTTATCGCTCATGTTTCAACTCATTTTTTCTTCCTTTTTAACCCTTAACTGGGAAGGTGAGGTCATGTTGACCCAGGCAGATAAACAAGCTTGTGCTGACAGGTTATTTATTTATGCAGCTTTGCCTCCACCAGTACCTTCCTAACATTAGATGTAATACTTACTACTGCTCAGTTGCTTCTTGTGCCTTGTGTAGTCTTAGTGCCTTCACGTCAATTTATGGTAGTTGGGTTCATTGTAACCCCTGATCCCTGATAAAAGATATTTTTTACCAGACAGTGCATAACAATAATGGCTGGTTTTTGGCGTCCTGACCGTATTTTAAAACCGACGGATCCGGATTTTGAGGAGTTAAGTAAAGAACTGATGGACAGTGGTGCTGAGGATAAGATGAGGACTAGATTCTCAGCAATCATGAAAGTTACTCTGAGCACTCTGTTGATGAAAAAGGTGACCAAAGTTTATCTGTTCATTGAGCGAAGACGCAGCGAGTGATGTTAAATCAACTGAATATTTTTCAGATTCAGTTATTCAGTCAGGATATTTTCGTGGAAAAAATCGTTACAAATGGGCTAAAAAAGCTTAAGCTGCTGATGTTAAAACACGAGCTCATAATCTTGTTATGCATTTGCCGGGAGCATGTAATGAGGCGAGAACTCTAGTAGATTAAGACGGTCCCTTAGAGGTGTGGCGACTAATATTTTTAGACACACTTATTACAAAAATTATGACATATATACCATCCAACAGCTACATTTATTAGAATTCCGATCCAATCAGACCTGAATTAGCTGTCTATAAAATAGGATTTGAGGCATTCTTAGGTCTTTTACTTCTAAGTAGGATTAGCAAATCCGGCCACGAATTACTTTTGTCCCTCTTTTCCACAGACGGATAATTATGGTTTGAAAATAATGTGCCTTATTGACGGGCGAATCAACTATCTTTATAATGCTATCCGAATCTGACAAAAAATTTAGTGTACCTACACAGTCTGTGATACGCCTCTGCAGACCAATAAAACAAAGCGACATAAATGTTACCGCAGATAATTGGTTTTCCTCTATAGAGTTATGTACCGAATTAAAGAAAAGTGGTTTGATATTTGTAGAAACTTAAAAAAAATCAAAAAGGGAAATTCCTAACGAGTTCCTACCAAACCGAAAAAGGGGTGTTGAACCTTCTATCTTTGGATTCACCGAAAGATATTACAATGGTGTCTTATGTTCTTAAAAAAGGAAAAGCAGTTATTCTTGTATTTTCACAACTCCGATAACACTACAGGTAGACCAAATATTATACTGTTTTACAATTCTACCAAGAGTGGAGTGGATACATTGGACCAAAAGTGTTCCAACCATTTGTCACATAGAAGAACTCGTCGTTGGCCGATGGCCATTTTTATACACTAATGAAAATACCTGCATCAAATAGCTATATTATCTATAAATCTTGTAATCTATCAACTGAAATTTCCTGTTTTAATTTTATAAAAATGTTGGGGGACAAATTAGTAAAGCCCTATGTATTGCGGGAACTAAATAATCCAAGGATCAACCGTGAGGTACTTGGAACCACTAGAAGCATTTTAAGCGTTCAAGAACTACTCCAGCTTGATCAAATTGATAACATTCAAAATAAACGCAAAAGGTGCTATTTATGTCCTACAAGTAAAGACAAGAAGACATCCATTTGCTGCAGTTCATGTAAAAAGCCAGTTTGTGGTAAATGGAATGTGGTCACTAAATTTGCAATTTAGTGAAATTTTGCAATGGATTGTATATTTTATTATGTTTTATTGAGTGATGTTGACGATTTATGTAATTTTAGTAAATTTTAATTGTTATTGTTATTATTGAAGTTATACTTCTATACGCGCGCTCCACACTGGAAATTTGTACGGGAGTGAATCGGTGAAATCATTACATATGTAAGATAATGAGTAAGAGAGAGACAGAAGATATATTTTCTCTCTCTTCCTCTCTCGAGAATAAAAATGTTCCTTTTATATATTTAATATTATATATATATATATATATATATATATATATTATATATATATATATATATAATATTATATATATAATATAATATTTATTAATATTATTATTTATGTGATATGTTTTGTATTATTTATTAAATGTTCATAATTATTTTAGTCTTTTGTATTTCAAACTAATAATCTCAATAAATCACTGTATGACTGAGAACTGTCAATTTTGAAATCCGTTTGTGCCATGCCTAATTGGCAAATAGTTTACGTGATTGGTTCATACGCTGGTGTATGTGAGTTCGAATCCCAATATGAATTTCTTTTTTTATTTTTGAAATATTTAAAAACCCCACGTTAATTTTATTAAATATATGTAATATAAGCAAAAATGCTAAATTTTAAAATAAAATGAAAATTTACAACATAATCCGAGTTGTTGGTTTTTGAAGTTATACTTCTATACGCGCGTTTGCAATGTCAGATAAATTGAAGGTTGTATCACCAAACAATATTTTGAAGGTATACTTCTATACGCGCGGTCGACGTTGGAAATTTGCACGAGAGTGAATCGGTGAAATCATTACATATGTAAGATATGAGTAAGAGAGAGACAGAAGATATATTTTCTCTCTCTTTCTCTATCAGGAATAAAAATATTCCTTTTGTATATATATTTAATATTATATATATATATATATATATATATATATATATATATATATATATATAATATTATATATATAATATAATATATATTAATATTATTATTTATGTGATATGTTTTGTATTATTTATTAAATGTTCATAATTATTTTAGGCTTTTGTATTTCTAAATAATAATTACAATAAATCACTGTATGACCGAGAACTGTCAATTTTAAAATACGTTAGTGTCATGTCTAATTGGCAAATTTCTTACGTGTTTGATTTATACGCTGGTAGATATGAGTTCGAATTCCAATATGAATTTCCTTTTTTATTTTTGAAATATTTAAAAACCCCACGTTAGTCTTATTAAATATATGTAATATACGCAAAAATGCTAAATTTTAAAATAAATTGAAAATTTACAACATAATCCGAGTGGTTGGTTTTTTATTTTTATCTTCCATAAACATTTTTTGAAGTTATACTTCTATACGCGCGTTCGGCGTTGGAAATTTGTGTGTACCTATTCGTATTATTGAGTAAATCGGCAAAATCATTATATATGTAAGAGAGAGACCGAAGATATATTTTCTCCCTCTTTCTCTCTCTAGAATGAAAATGTTCCTTTTGTAAACATATTTAATATTTATTAATATTATTGTTTTTTTATTAATATTATTATCATGGTAAATTAAACATATTCGTAAGTAATGTATATTGTCATTTTTAAATGCTTATGAATATTGCATTTTAATTTGTAGTGTATTATAATATTGAATTATGTGGCAGTGTATTGTATTGTATTTTTATATTAATAACAAAATTAACAATGAATTTTACTGCAGAGTATGTGTAAAAAAATTTTTTTGCATTCAACTCCTTTTATACATATATGAAAAGAAAAATATATATTTTTATTAAAATATTGATTCAATCCTTCATTTACTTACTACACTCCTATTACAGGTCAAATGTTTATATACAGCAAACGATGCACCATATACCTGTATACCTAATTCTTTTTCTCTTTCTGTTCTCTCTTACCTATAGCATTACATATTTAATGATTGTGCAGATTGGCTCCCATATAAATTTGTAACGACGAACGCGTGTATAGAAATATAATTTCTAACGGCAGTCCCACTGGACTGCCACACACGTTTTTTATTTTTTTTTTTTACTTTTGTAAGATTGTCGATAAAATTGTACAATTTTCAGTGACAATAAAGCATATTTCTATTCTATTCTATAAATGTTCAAAAGATACATGTAACGAATTCGCCCGTGAATGACTTGCCATTTTTTAAATAACTTCATATTGCACTTTTTTATTTTAAAGTATATTGGTTGCAATATATTCTATTAATTGACGAGTTGTTTTTGATTTTTTTTTAAATATTTTCTTACTTTTCCAGTTATTTAAAGTATATGTGTTATTTTTTTCAGTTTGAAATAGTTTTTTACTTTTCTTTGTAAAATATAAACTATAACAAACTTACATTAACAGTAATATATTTATTATATCCTAGTATATGCACCTCAAAAATTGCATTTTTTTTTCTAAAAACATCTTTTTACAATTATGGTTTTTTCTTGGGGTCAAAGTGAGAAATATTTCAACTCTCCAGTTATGGGTTAACTGAGAATATTTTTTCCACATTTTTTTTATCTCTTTCAATTCCTTTATCATTTAAAACATAGCTTAAAGGTTTCACTTCAAATACATATATAAACAATAATGCTGTGCCTATGGTATTCATTAATGAATACAAATGTTCCGAGTACTAGATTCATGTAAGACATAATGTACATGCTCCAGTTAAGATACTAGTTATGGTCAACATCATCTAATTACAATTATAGCTTGTTCACTCGTTACAATATATAGCATTGTGGTGCATGGTACAGGTTTTTTAATTTTAAAATCAGAAACTTCGTTTCCGCTTAATTTAGGCGCTTTATTTTTAAATATATCTACATTTTTTCTTGTTTCTTCTCCCTTAATTTAATAAATTTTTAAGGCTTTTTTTCTTTTCCTTTTTTACCCATTTACTCTGTTTTTCCATTCTTTTAAATTTTCTGCAATCGTTTTCATTATTTCGAGTGTTGTTTGCTTATGTTTTTTTTCGCCTCTACGCCTATGGTCTTCCTTTTTTTTTGTAACATTCTTTATTTCGTGTTTTGTGTACTAAATTTAATTCTATTCAAGTGTTCGTACCAGTTCAATTGTCTCTTTTTTATTTTCTTTAGTAAACGTCCTGCTTGGTTATTTCCATATTTATTTCGGTAATAGTTTGTGTGTACTGTGTTTATCCTACTAGCATGTTTTTTAAGTGTGCAATTTGAACTCACCTGTAGGAAGGTATTAGTGATCTGTTTTCTAGAATTCAGATAGCACATTGTACAATTTGTTTGATTTTTTATATTTCTTTTGCCAGTTATTCATACGTTATAACTATTTTCAGTTCCTTGTTGCATTTACGTCGTTTACATTTATTTAGTTTATTTCTTTTGACATTTATCTTACATTTTTCCTCTTTACTTTACATTTTTAGTTCTTTTATTGTTCTACCCTACTATATATTCATCAGTTTCTGTATTTTGTATTTTAGTCCCTGAATTTACTATAAGTTCTCGGTCGTTCGCAGACGCAGAGAAGGTTTCTATCTTTACCGATTGTTCTTTTTGATAGCCTCTTATTGTCTGTAGTTGGTTGATTTCTGATCAGGAATTTCTTATCAATTCGACCATTACTGTTATAAATAGCAACGGGTTAAGACTGTTTACTTGTTAAATATCTCTTTCCCAAGTAAATGCGTTCGATCTCTCCTCGGCTATTTGTTCTCTTTCTTTTACTAACTTTTACACATTTCCTATTATTTTTATATTAATGTAATTCGTACTTTCATATTCCTATTCATAAGTTACAGCAAATACCTATTAATAAAGAAGTACGAGAAGGCTGTGTGTTGTCACCTATATTATTCAATTTGTACTCTCAAGCAATCTTGAGTAAAGCGAGTGAAAACATACAAAAATATATAAAAATTAACGGAATTTAAATACCTTCCTCTAAAGGTTTTTATATTCTAGTGACCACATTGACCCATGTTACTCTACTCACAGCAGTTCGAAATACATCAGTTGATGTTAGCCCAGTCCATTTCCTAAAATTGGCCAGCCAAGATATATATCTGCATTCAGGACCTCTCTTGTCTTAATCTTGCCTTGTAGATTCAACTGTAGAAGTCGGTATTTATTATTACTCATAATGTGGATAAAGAATTTCTTGTATTTTCTTAGTCTCTGGAGAATAATTATCTTAGTTGTGTGGTGTATATGTTACTGTAAAAACCCGAAATCCAGTGAATGTCGAGATATACCAATGAATGTCAACATTCACTAAGTCGCTTGGCGTATGTTCGAATTATTGGTCATCATATTTTCTAACATTCACCGGTAAATATCGTATATATTTTTTATCAAATAAAAATAAAACATTAGTTGGGTATGTTTTTTAATTGGTAAAATTGTTTTAATAAACATAAGAAGATTATTGTATTTAAAACAAACGGCGTAAATAGCGATTGGTAACTAAATTATTATCAACATAGAGAAACGTTTTTTTTTTAATTTTAATATATAATATGAAAAAAAAACAAATTAAACGTATTTCATATAATCTTATTTATTGCAATAACTTAAAAACTACCATGACACCTCGAATTGCACAAAAGCCCCTTGCCTTTACAACTACATTTAGCCGTGGGACACTTTTTTTGCAGTTACAACGTCTATACCCTTGTTCTCCACTTTTCGAATTAGTACAAGCTGCTTTCTTAGCGACATTTCATCAGTTTTAATCTCGTCCATGATAAAATAATATTTCTTCAGAAATTGCTAACTGATTGCGTTTGAAAAGCTGCTTTGAAGGTACCATTTTTGTTTGCTAATTTATAATACTCTGTTTCCTTTATTTCAACAATAACTGCTAACACATTTCGTCGGTCTGTGCGACCACGGTCAACTTTTTTTCTCACAGAAGAAATTTGCTCGTGCTGTTTAGTCAGTATTTGAGATGAATACGTGCTGGGCTGCGAATCAGTATGTGCTTGAGATATAGGCGTTCTAGTTTGCGGACCTGTTCCAATCGAATTTTCTTGAAAAGTATTCAAATAGGCCTCTAGCTCTTTCTCAGTTTTAATATTTACAATTTCACCGTAAAGGAGACATGACGTCGCTAGGCCCTTTTTTGGTTTAACCCTAAACATGGGTCCATAAGGTCTCTGGCGTATTCCCTCGTGATATGTTATGTTTTTGGCGAATTGAATAAACGGCAAACCTTCTGACAATTTATTTGAATCATTATCTTGCATCCACGGAGTTAACATATTTTGTATTTTGTGATTGTCTCTTTCTACCGATATTTGAGTTTGACTGTGACGAGGCTTTGCGTGCACTATTTACATCTTTCCACATGATGCATAGCTCAGATATAACTCAATTACTAAACTCTCTACCATTATCCAAATGTACTAAAGCAGGAGCACCAAATGTTCAACTACATTTGGTGCTCCAAAGAAGAGCTACTTCTTCCTCTTGGGTTTCAATGGTCGTAGCTGAACAAACTAGGTTAAATGGTGTTGGTATACCGTAATAAATTTGTAATTGCCGTCTCTATGTGATTGCAGGTCTATCAAGTAGACTTAAAATCTAGAGTTAAATTCGGAACTTATCATTGGTTTCATAACAATACCTTTTTTTGGAGCTCTATGTTTCATTTGACACTGTTTTCACAATTTTCAATATTAAAACATTACAACTTCATATGTTTGTATTTAACTTGTAATTCTTGAAGCATTCGTGTTCTTCCTCCGTAGCCTGTGCTTATGTGAGTTTTGAAAAGTATATCAAACAACTGTTCATTTGTAACATAATACTGGATATTGATTTCTTCTGGTTTTAATGAAACAATTAATTTGTCATCACCATTAACCTTTAAAATGTCAAAACTGTTTTAAACGTCTATAGTAAAGGTGTACTGCACTTATTTTTAGCAGAATTCACTTCCAACACCATATAACTTTTACCTGGACTTACCATATAACAAATACTCAGTGAACAATAAACAGATCGTTTAAGAAAAGAGAGAAAGTTATTCCACACCATTAAAGTCCGTAAAACATCATACCTTGGACATCTATTAAGGAATCAGAAATATTTCCTCCACCAACTTTTAATAACAGGTAAAATTTAAGGATTCAGGATCAAAGAATGGATTGGACTCTATTGGATTCGACGTATGCGGCACTGGACTCTGGATATATTGCTGTTATTTGTAGTTGACTACAAAAACTCTCTAAGGTGTTCATAATTTGATCTCGATTTTCAATGAATTGTCCTTGTTCATTTCTTAGTTGTGGAACTTTTGTTTTTTTTTTAGGTACCCCCTAGATATTTCCATCTTTTCATTGTATTGTACCTTCTTAGATCATAATATAGCATTCTAATCCTAATTCCTGTAGTACTTTTATTATAACTTTCCAATGTATTTGTATATTCTTCATTCCCTGTTCCTCATCTGGCCTCTGCTTCGGTTTTTTTCTGTACCTCTTTCAGCGAATTTTTCGTCTTTTGAGTTTTATTACGATTCCTTGAATTCTATTGTAATTTTGTTCTTCTTCTTAGCCTTTTCTCCTCCATTTTTGAACATGGGTCTCTCCTAACTCCTTCCATCGATCTCTGTCCTGAGCAACATACTTCCAATTGGTTCCGGCTATTCTTTTTATATCTACCCATCTCATTTGTGGTCTTCCTCTTGGTCGTCTACCTTTTTAAGGTCTCCAATGTTGTATTCTGGCGTTTCAATGGTCTTTTTGTGTAGCAGTGTAACCTGCGAAGCTCCATTGGAGTTTGATAATTTTTGCTGTGATATTTTCAATTTTTGTTTTTGGTCTTACCTAGTTGTTCCTCTTTTTATCTGACAGTCGTATACTTAACATTGCTCTTTCCATTGCTCTTTTCGTTGTGGCTAGTTTATTCATATTTGCCTTGGTTAGAGTCCAGGTTTAACATTCATATGTCATAATAGGATGCATTGGTTGAACACTTTGCTTCTCAAGTATTGAGGTATTTTGCGGTTCTTCAGTATCCAACTGAGTTTTTCAAATTCCGCCCATGCCAGTCTTGCTCTTCTAGTGATTTCCTCACTTTGGTTTTTTTGTCAAGTTTCAGAATTTGGCCTAGGTAGATATATTCCTTGGTAGACCTATTATATATTGTTCTATCTCACTGCTACTTATAATTATACATCCATAAGTCTGAGATCTATGTTGGTCATTGTTTTTGTTTTTGTCGTTATTCATTTAAAGGTCGACGTATTGAGATCTGTCTACGAGTACATTCATCATAATTTGTAATTCCTCGAAAATGCTCGCTATAATCACGATGTCTGAGCTATTTTTTGGTTTTTTGATTTTTTTGGATTTTGTATTTTTTTTGTGTTTTGGGCCAAAACTGTTAAGCTATCGAGGATTTCTATGCGAGTATCTTTTCTTTACGTTCAATCGGGGTTGCCCTCGTATCCTGCCAGCTGTTGTTTAGGCCGTCTATGTACCGTCCTTAGATTTGGATCGTAGTTAGTCAGCTCTCTTAGCAAACAGTTCGGATGGTTTCTGAGGTTTTCAAAGAGCTCATATGCATGTTCGTCCATTATGCTCAGGACTCTCTTTTGCTGCGAATCTCTATATACGTACCTTAAAGGTACGTACGTAGGGATTTTAAGAGCCTCCCTGATCATGAAGTTCTGTACAGTTTGAATTTTCTTCCTGTTTGTTTTACATGCATGTGCCCACGCTGCAGAGGCGTATGTGAGGGATGGCAGAATGATGGCGTTTCTTATTTTTGTTTTGAACCTCAGTTTACTTCTCCTCCCAATTAGCGAGGAGAGCTGATTTTTGAGGATCTTTGCCTTATGTACCGTTTGGTTTATGTGATCGGTAAAGGTGAGACGTCTATCTAATGTTACTCCGAGATATTTGGCGTTGTTTGTCCATTCCACCGGAGTATTTAAGATAGATAATTCCCTGTCTGGGATTCCTTGACGTCTTTTGTACATGACAGCCTGTGTTTTGTCCGGGTTAACGGCAATTTTCCACGTAACACACCAAGATTGCAGACGGTTTAGGGCCGTTTGTAAGTATCTGGTGGCCAAATCTGGATTGCTACTGCTAGCAGCTATAGCAGTGTCGTCAGCGTACAGACTGAGCATAGTTCGATGATCACTAGGGGTGTACATGGTGTACAGTGTATATGGTGTACAGATAAGGCGACAGCACAGCTCCCTGTGGCACCCCTGCCTCCATGGTTCCGACTTCGGATAGGGTGGACCCTATTCGAACCCTGAATCTTCTGTTGGCTAGGTGCGAGGAGAGAAGGCATGTCATCGCCTTACTGTACCCCAGTTCGTTCATTTTATACAGCAGACCGTCGTGCTACACTCTGTCGAAGGCTTTACTGACATCTAAGAAGGCTGCTGCTGTATATTTTCTTTCGTTAAACCCTTTTGTGATGAACTCTGTCCTAAATACGAACTGGGCCTCTGGAATTGTTCCTATTGTATCGGATTCTTCCTTTAATCTGGCCAAGATAACTCTTTCAGTAATTTTGCTTATTGATGGTAATAAGCTAATGGGTCGGTAGTTTTGTCATGATAACATGAGCCTCCTTCCATCTGTCCGGAAAGTGTCTTAATATTATGATGTGATTTATTAAGTTCGTTAGATGAACAATAGCTTTCCTAGGCAGATTTTTTAAGGCTCTATTTGTGATGTTGTCTGGGCCTGGAGCTTATTTAGCGACGGTCATTTTGATGAGCAGCTGGATTTCTTCAGGGGTGGTATGTTGAAGTGCTATGGTTCCTTTACTTCTTTTTAGGTGTCTGCTCCTTCTTTCCACTTCTTCTTCGAAGTCTGGATCTTCGTTTGGATGGTAGTTGTTCATGCATCCTCTTTCCAGTGTATCTTTCATGACCTCCGCTTTGTCTTGTTTGGAATAAACTAAACCGTTAGCCCCATGTAATGTGGGTATTGGCTTTTTATCCTTTCGCAAGACTTTAGAAAGCTTCCAGAAACCAGATTTATTTGGGTCTAGCTGTTGGATGAAGTCGTCCCAGCTGTTACTTCTGTATATTTCCAGCTGTTTTTTAACTTTCCTATCCAGTTCATTAGCAATTCTTTTATCTTCTACATTCCTTGTCCTGTTTGACCTTCTTCGTTGCCTGTTTTTCTCACGTATTAGAGTTTTCAGTGCATTGCTGATATCTCTGAACCTGCCTCGGATTGTTAGTGGGGTTTCTTCTTTTGTACTGGTTTCCAGTGCATTTTGTATGGTTTTTTCAAATTTTAACACATACTCTTCCAGTTCCCGTTTGTTGTTGATGTTAGGAGCTTCTCCTATAGTTTCGCTCATAATACGTTTGAAGTTGGGCCAGCTTGTTCTCTTTTTCTTGTATGGCTGCACGTGGTTTGTTTCCACGGCGCCTAGAGTTAGTACGATTAGGTTATGTGTGGAGTCTCCTTCATTGAGTGAAACTATGTCGTGTTGATGTCCCACGTTGTGAAGAATTGCTAAGTCTAAATAGGTAGGTAGTCTGTCTCCTCCATGGAAACAAGTGGGCTCCATAGGGCCCGTGACGACTGTGTTATTTTGATTTTTAAGATACTCGCATAGCAATATCCCGTTTCTATTGCTTACTCGATTGTCTCTTGCGGAGTACGCTGTTTTATACCGTTGTTTGTCTTTCGTCTCTTCCAGCGCGCATAGATGGAAGTGGAACTTAGCACTCTTACTTAGAAATGGGAGTGCTTGCGTGCGGAGCGTTGGCGGCACGGTGACAATATCTGATGCACAACGTTACATCCCATTATCTCTCACCTCTTTTGATTTATCTCTTAACCCTTTCATTTTCTTGTTTCCGTTTGTGTTTTTATACCAATTTGTTATGTTCTTTTAATAGGTATTAGTTTTAACTCTGTATTATATACTTGTCACTTTTGATATTCTTATTTTCTTTCTCCATTTTTATTTTTAATGATTATTTTGTTTGTTTGTTTTCTTTCATTTTTTTGTTTTTCTGGTTTTTATTTGGAATCCTTTGGAGCTGTTGTGTATATTTTTCTTAAGTGATTTTTCCTTCCTAAATGAATGTAACACCTAATATATATAGAAATATTATTACTTTCTTTATAGTTTCCTTATTGTACTTTTTTTAATTCATTATTCGAATCAGACAAATATTTAAATAATATAATGTATATATTTTTTATTTATTATTATTACTATTATGGCTTTGGTTGTTAGTGTGTATACCGCTCTCTATATTTGAAGTATCTTACCAATATCTGAACTGCGCGAAGGTCTCTACAAGCCTCGCCTACTACTAAATGCAGATACAAAAAGAAAAATGGCGACTTAAAATAACACTGACCTGTAATTTCCTAGCGTACTTCGTCTGTCAGTAATAATACCACAAATTTTGCTTAGGATTTTTAATTACTTGATTATTTTCAACTAATTATCAACACAAAAAACACACCTTATTAAGTAGTTCTATCTTGGGCGAAATACTTATTAATTATTGTGTTTAACATACTTAGGTAATATATTGTGGTTAATTATAATATTGTGCCATTTTGTTTTAATCAACTTTGTAACGTATAAAAGATGTTTCATTAAAGTTATAAATGGCATATATTTTGATTGTATTATATTAGTCCTTATTATTTGTTGTCTAAATTGATAATAGGCGTTTCTTCCTCCTTACAATTTAGTTTTCAGTATACAATTAATTTATTGTCATTATTTCTTATCCAATAATTTCTCAAGACTGTATAACGATTAAATATGATAATAAAACCGCCAACTAATAATTTATTTTTAAGTATAATTTAACAAAGTTTTCTACATACAATTTTAAAAAGGGTTAAATGACATATTATGATGAATGAAAAGAATCTATTTCTACGATATCTATGCATCACATTGTTATCTTTTACATACAAATTTATGTCATAAAATAAAATTCAATTTTAACGCACATTTTCCTTGTAATTGCTAAATTCCACTGAATCTGTGTCAATGACATGTTGATTAAGAGTCTGTCCAGATTTAGGTTTATTGGAGCATTACTTGAACTTTTATTAACTAAACAATTACATAAATTTGCCGATTAAACATTGTACTTGTATGTAAGTGATTGGCTAGGTTAATAGATTGGTGCGTAGCTATTAGTTGTAGATCAAATACATTTTTATTTATTTGAATTTATATTATAAAAATGTTTGTATGTACTTAGTTAGTTCTTTTTCTTCATTATTTTTAATAGGTAAAGTGCCTATTCGTTCTTCGGTATCTTCTAAACAATCACACCAACGATTTGTCTCGAGATATTCTTAGGATTCTATTTTGCGCCATCTCTGTTATTTCCATTACATATGAGTTTTGTTCTGCCTGTGTCAGGACTTATTTCTGCAGGTTACGTCATAATAGGATATACTCTTACCTGAGTATATATTTCTTACTCAACTACATCTTGACTAATTGGGAGAGGATTGGTAAATATATATTAAGTTGTGATATATCGAATTTATTCACTACTATTTACAACGAGATAGCTTATACTGGATGACATTACTTATTTAATTAATTACGTGTTTACACCTTAAATTACGAATACTGACTACGAATGAGTTCATCATTTAACCCGGATCTATCCACTGCTGGATATAGGTCTCCCTCAGTCTTTTCCATGTATTTCTGTTTTGTGCTGTTTGCATCCAATTTTTGTCGATCCGTTTTATGTCATCAGACCATCTTATTGGTGGACGACGTCTACTTCGATGTGCTTCTTGTCTCGGTCTCCACTGTATTATTCGCTGTGTCCATCTGTTATCCGACATTCTAGCTATGTGCCCCGCCCAGTTCCACTTAAGGGTCATAATTCTTTCTATGGCATCTGTCACTCCTGTTCTCCGTCTTATTTCCTTGTTCGTGATACGATCCCTACGAGAAATGCCTAACATCGATCGTTCCAGGGCTCTTTGGGTAACACAAATTTTATTTCTTACTTTCTTGGTTAGTGTTAATGTCTCTGCACCATGCACCACGAATGAGTTATAATATCTATAATTATTAAGTGACTTCGATTATGAATTATAATTATATTATCGGGATCCTACTAGAAATTGACTCACTACTAGGCCAAATACGTTTATATACAACTGCTGAATCTTCAAGGTTAAACTTGAAGTGTAGCAGCAAAAGTATTTTGAAATAAGACACGCATATTATACAATACGTGTGCCCTAGATTTCTGATCGAAAAAAAAAATATTTATTGCAATAGAATATTTTTGATACTTTTAATATTTTTGAATCACTGTATTATCTTTTTAAGATACGTCTTTTATACTACTTCCAAAGAATATAGACGCTTATAGCGTCTATATTCTTTGCTACTTCGTTTAGGCTGGCTACTTTTATTGGATTTTGTATCTTGGCATCACACTTCAATCTGCGTATATACGTATATATATATATATATATATATATATATATATATATATATATATATATTGTGATGATGTATTATTTGTGAATGATGTTTTAATGAGCAATGAGTGTTTTTTAATAATATATGTATATATATATATATATATATATATATATATATATATATATATATATATATATATATATAGGGTTTTTATCACGGTTCTCAAAGAAAATTAGTTTGTAAGAACTTTTGAAATTATCTTTATCTTTATTATATCTATTATGAAACACACATATATTTAACATAGCCAATGTAAATTTAAAATAAACTATCTTTAAATTGAAATTCTTATGAAACTAATTAAATTATATAGACAATGTAAATTTTAAACAAACTATCTTTAAAATTGAAATTGTTATGACACTAACTAAACTAAATTATATTAACAAAATTTTGTACCTTTCTGTCACTGAATGCCTAAATGAAACTGTTCTCCACTATATAGATTTTAATCACCACTCAATGTCTTCGTTCTCAGCTTCGGTTATCCTTGTTTTTGTGAAATTACTTTTTCTTCTTAATAACATTTATATTTATTCTTCTTTTTAATACATCAATATCCAATCACCATATTATAACTATTATAATTTGATTTCTACTAATCTTCAATCATAATATAATTTTTAATTTCTTCCAATCTCCTACCAATATTCTTCTAATATACCTTCCAATACTATCAAATTTTAATACTAAATCACTGATTATTGCATACTTTATACTTTCTTCCTAATTCTGACTGACTAATCTTGAACTTACTGAACAACTGACTTCACTAACTGTAACTAACTGTGTCTGTCTTCTTACTAACTAACTGTCTGACCATTTTGAATCCAAATCACCGAGTATTTATATCTTTTCAATGTTCCCGAACCATCTGGCAAGAAATCATATGCGAATTGTTCTATTTCCTACATATATGAATGTTCTCGAAAAAGTATATGTTCGATTAATATAGGTATAGTTTACAAATTAACAGAATTAGCACAGTAAAAGAACATGTGATAATCATACATGTATATAAAAAAAGTTATAAGAAATTAAGTAAAAAACATTAAGGTTTTTTTTGATGTGTAAAGAACTAGAAAGATCATGAGAATGCACTTTAGTTAGCCAGCCAACAGGTGAAGATTAATTCAACTTCCACAGTCCAAGGTTCATAGCATTTGGAACTGTGAATGAAAAAGATTCTATGAATCAATTATAATTTAAAATTTTACCAATTTTACTTTAAGTATGTAAAAGTGATATTGACCAAATAGTTAATAAAATGTAAGTTGATGAATCTAAGTTAATAAGGAAAGAATAATTTATTTTATTTTTATTTTTATTTGAATTAAATAGGATAAAACACCTTAAGGGACAATTTAAAGTAAACAACATATTAAGCCTAATTTTGCAAAATTAATGCATGATAAATTTGGCTCAAGTTACTAATGTCGGTTCTCTTATTAAGAGTATTTGGGTGTTTTAATATTAAACACATTTCTAAAAACTGTCTTTTAACGAGATTGCGTTCAGTGCCAAGAATTTTAACTTTATTAAAGTTGACTTCGTGCTTAGAGTTAATAGCATGCTGGGCAAGAGCACAAGTATGCTTAGATAAGTTAATATCACTGCGGTGTGTCGTAAGACGCCCTCTCAGTGATCTCCCTGTCTGACCGATGTAACATGAGTCACACTCAGCACAAGGTATATGATATATTACATTAACTTGTTCCAGAAGGGACAGAGGTGTTTTAGTTTTAGAATACAAATTCCTGACAGTCTTAGCATTCTTAATTGCAATTTTAACCGGTACGTTATTAATAACGTACCGGTTATTCATTATCATTTATTAACCTGAGGTGCAACACGAAACGATAGAAATGGTAGAAGAATTTTGCTACTTAGGATCACTGGTAGACTACAAAAATAACACATCCAACGAGATAAAAAAAAAATAATATGCGTGGCTAACCGCTGTTATTTTGGCCTGGGCCCTCAACTAAGAGCGAGAAGTATGTCAGTAACAACAAAGTGCAAACTTTATAAAACAATAATACGTCCAGTGCTCACATACGGATCGGAAACACGGGCAATGACGACCCGAGATGTAGAGTTACTGCGAGTCTTTGAAAGAAAAGTATTGAGGACCATATATGGCGGAGTAAACGAACAGGGTCTGTGGAGAAGGCGATATAACTTAGAACTCTATAGACTTTTTGGTGATGCAGATATTGTGAAGACCATCAAAATAAACCGCCTAAGGTGGGTGGGTCACGTTATGGTAAAAAGGTTATTTATTTATAGCCACGGCTGGGCCAAAAACGTAAAAAAACACGTTTTTCGATCTTAGTTTCTCTCGTTATAACCAAATTTGCCTCGCTATAGAGGGTTATAGTTCAATAGAAATTTCACGGGACATCTAATGTACCTCGTTAGAAGCGAAACCTCGTAATAACCGCGTTCGTTATAGAGGGAGTATACTGTATATATATATATATATATATATATATATATATATATATATATATATATATATATATATATATATTCGGAATATTTATGTGAAAAGTTTCAAGAAAATCCGTGATTACGTGCTAAACTGCCTTTCTTCCGTTTTCATAAGATATGATGGGGATAAGTCAAAATCGCTAAAAAAAATTTACCCTTCTTAAACCCTATTATTTTCTTTTATTTCCTATATCTACTGATGCTTTCGCAACTCTTAATTAATTTAATTTCTTTTGTGTGTATTAAAATTTATTTATTTATACTCATTTTTTGTATACTGGAATATGCTTACATAATTAGCATCTTCTGTTTTCTCTTTGCTTTGTCATACATATGTCCAAATTCACTGGTTATTATTCAAATTCCTAAAAAATTTTTATCTGGTTTATTAAAATATTTTTAAAATATAATAAAATTTTCAGGATCTTTGCTGACGTCTTGCTGACAACTGAAAACGCCACCACACATCTCCGGAGAGACCCTCTACCAAAAACGCCCTCTTGACCTACTACTTAAATACATAAGTAATTCGACTTCAAACAGGGCAAAAGATAGCGTCATTGTCATCGTGGTGCACAGTGGCGTGCTGCAGGGATGTGGAAAGAGATCAGCTTACTGAAGGGAAGTCGAAGGACAGCGGAAGACGACAGGGCGACCATTTGGACGGCAGGCGGCAATGCGGTCTGTGTTCATTGGTCGCCCGCGCCTTTCGCAGGGCTGTCTGTGGAGCAGTCAGTCGCAGAAGCAGTGACGACTCCTATCGCATACTAACAGGACAACCACAAGATGAGGAAAATGCTATATACGTAAGTTAAGAGACGTTAATTACTTTCTATTAGTTCATTTGTTTGGTTACTTATATCAGGTTATCAAAAGTCTTATCTACATACTTGATTATAAATTGTATCCTAATTTAACAACTGATTATAACCTGATTATAAACAACTAACTATAAATAACAATTTTTAATAGCTAATCTTTAGCATTTATATTTACACCAGAGAAATAAGCAAAATAGATCCTGTTCGGGACTGTATCAAATCCAGGTATCTGAATTTTTTTAGTTATTATAGGCCTTATAATATTTGAGGTAAAATTACAAAATTTCATTTAATAAAATTTACAAAACTGTAAAATTTATTTGTTGCTTCGAAATCTGCAAAAGAAGGCAAACTCGAATTGTTTATAACTATTGTAAAAATCAACCTAGATATTTGTTATTGCGCCTAAAGTTGAGTTTTGTCCAGTCCCATAGTAAAATACGGCTAAAAATACGATAGAAATGAATAGAAATATATATACATTGTAAGGTTTTTTAATAAAACGTATATATATATATATATATATATATATATATATATATATATATATACATAAATATTTATATATATATAATTATAATAATTTTTACCTTCTTTTATAAATTTCTACTACACACAAATAAGAATATCCCACTATGTCAGAATCATCAGAAAAGCTGATTGAATGAAATAAGTGTGAGATAAAAGTTGTGACTACAATAAAGTATAGCACAGATGCCATAGAACATACACTCGCGATCATAAAATTTGGGTCACCTTGAAAATCACCGATATTTCATTTTTAACGAGCTTTATCGTAAATAATAATAACACAAATACAAACTAATGCATGTTTCTGAGAATTGATGCGGTTTCCTTTGTAACAAAGAATTCCAATAGTGCCGATTTAGCGGTAAAGTGCACACTTCCCACAACGCTACCTGTAACTTCGCTTGTTTTAAATGTCTCGTTTGTACTTCGACTTTCTGTTCAAATGCAACGGACAAACGTTTATTATTGCCACCATTAGTGTTTATTAGTGCCATTATTAGTGTTTATTTTTTGTTGCACTTGTGGAAGACGGTCACACTCAACGGCAAGTCGCAAGAACTGTTAGCGTAAGCCTTTCTACGGTTCAACGAGTGCTTCAACGCTTGCAGGAGGCAAGTTTGCTAACCAGGCGACCTGGCTCTGGACGAAGAAGAACGACCAAGGCACTAGATGACCGTTTCCTTGTGTTTCAGGCTTAACGAAACCGGACCTCAACTGCGGTTATGCATCAAAATCGTCTAGAGGAAGTACGAAATCGCAATTTTAGTGTTGCAACAGTCAGAAGAAGACTTCGTTCTTCTTGACTATCTTCTCGGATAATGGCTAGAGGACCGCCACTTCGCCGTGTGCCTTGAGTTGCACGACTAGCTTTTGCTCGACAATACGCGCATTCGGGAATTAACGATTTTAGCAAAGTGTTATTCTCAGATGAATCCCGTTTCTGCCTAACTGGATCCGATGGACGTGTAAGAGTTTGGAGGAGAACCGGTGAACGATTTTCACAAGCTTGCATTGCTCCAAGAATGCCATTTGGTGGAGGCTCGGTCATGGCTTGTGGAGGTATATCTTCCGACTTCCACACAGAATTACCCTTCATCTAAAATGGATCCCTACCTGCACGAAGGTACATTACGGAGATTCCGGAAGAACATGTTATGCCCAACAAGCAAGCAAGCAAGCAATTTAATTGAACCCAGCCTATGAGAAATGTTCACCCAGGTAGTACGATCGGGTGTAACAATTCATTGGAGCAAGGTGTGTTAACTCGAGTAAAAACAGGAGTCATCCCACCGTGCTCCAATGCTCTAGACCTTCCCTTTCCCCCCTATAGCACTCTGATGCGCTATAGAGGCACAACAATCAGCCAAATGCTCTTCATGTGGAGGTCCTGGGTAATAGAACCCCAACATGGTTTCCTAACCGAATGCAAAAAACTCAGGACAGCGCATCTCCGCTATATTCCTGTTATCTTAATGTGGCTTATCCGCGAACTAAAATTGCTTACTTGGGCCTTAAGTCTCCGCTCTGAGTCCCGGCTCAGTTCGGCGACTTGGTGCTCAAGGGGTTGGGCCCTACGTGCCCGGGTTTTGGGGTTTTTGTTAATTTTTTTTGGTGGCCGAAGCCGGTTTTTGTTAGTATTTTTTGGTGGCCGAGGCCGGTTTTTTGTGTTTTTTGTGGTTTTTTTTGTAGGTGACCTGTGAACAAAAAATCATAATTAGTGTATAGTCTACATCATAATAAAGAAAATATATAAAATATTATACGATACCACAATATAGACTGTATCCTTGTGTGAGCAGCTGGGCCCACTGTGTACGAGGCGATATGCGATATTCTGGGTAATTTGAGCTACGAACTATCTTCCTTGTGCGAGTGTTTATGATTTTGGAGTTTCTTTTCACTCTGGGGTTTTGTATGGTTACGTTTCCCTCTGGGTTGGTTTTTTATTTCTCTCTTTGGTTTTCTTTTAGTCGACTATCTGTTGTTTAGGTCTTTTGTGCTTCCATCTGAGGAAAGCGTCATACCTCATTATCTCTCGTAGAATGTGACTGGGGTGGTTCTCTAATTCTGCGAACTTTATCCTGGCCTTTTCTTTCCATTGTGTCAGTCACTCTGATTTGCTGTAATTCTCTGAAAAGGAATCTTTCAGCTACGTATCTTGGTACGTTTACCGCTTCTCTTAGGCTTTTGTTGTGTTGTGCCTGTATTTTCTTTTTGGTCGTGTTGAATATATGTCCCCATGCAAGTGACGCGTAGGTCAGTATAGGAAGGACTATACTGTTTATTAATCTTATTTTGGTTTTGATGCGAAGTTTGCTTTTCTTTCCTGCTAGACCTCTTATTGCGGCTCTTGCCATATTTACTTTTTGTATTGTGGCTTCTACATGTTTGTTAAAAGTTAATCCTTTATCCATTATTACACCGAGGTATTTTGCTTCGCTTTTCCACTCGATGGGATTGTCTTGCACAGTTACCTGTTCTTCCGGTTGTTCTCGCCTTTTTTTAAAAAGTACGGCTTGCGTCTTGTCTGAGTTTATTGCAATTTTCCACTTTAGACTCCATTCTTCTATGTCGTCTAATGCTGTCTGTAGGTTGGTGACTGCTATGTCTACATTTCTGTGTTTGGCCGCTATCGCTGTGTCGTCGGCATAGAGACTTAATAGTGTACCTGGTGTTCTAGGTATGTTTGCTGTGTATATCGTGTACAGCAAAGGTGACAGTACCGCTCCCTGTGGCACTCCGGCCTCCGGGTTCCCGAGTTCGGACAGGACTTGTCCTATCCGGACTCTGAAACTGCGGTTGCCCAAGTACGAAGAGGTCAGTCTTGTCATTGCTCCGCTGTACCCGTATCCTCCCATTTGGTATAATAGTCCCTTATGCCAGACTCTGTCGAATGCTTTGCTTACATCCAGGAATGCAGCTCCTGTGTATTGTTTATCGTTGAATCCAGCTGCTATGTACTCTGTTAGTCTGAGTACTTGTAGCTCGCTGGAGTGTTCTGATCTGAAGCCGAATTGGGCTTCAGGTATGATGTTCAGTCTGTCTGTTTCAGCTTGGAGTCTGCTGAGTATCACTCTTTCCACTATTTTGCTGATTGCTGGTAGTAAGCTTATTGGCCTGTAGTTTTGTGGGAATGTGCTGTCTTTTCCGGGCTTTGGTAGCATTATGACATGGGCCTCTTTCCATCTATTTGGGAATTTTTTAAACCTTAGCATTGCGTTTATGATGTTTGTTAGGTATACGATGGCTTTCGCTGGTAAGTATTTTAGAGCTCTATTCGTGATCTGGTCTGGACCGAGAGCCTTTTTTGGCGAGCTGTTCTTGATTAGCTCGTTTATCTCCTCCGGTGATGTTGGAGGGATAATTTCGTTTGGGTTTTCCGGTCTTTCTCTTTGTCTTTCGACTTCTTCTATGAAGTCGATGTCTTCGTCTGGGTGGTAATTTAATGTACACTCTCTCTTGAGAGTACTCCTCATTACCTTTGCTTTTTCCTCTGTATTGTATACTATGCCATTTTCTCCGTGTAATGGGGGAATTGGTTTTCTGTCACTTCTTAGGATTTTTTGCAGTTTCCAAATATTTTGCATATTTGGCCCTTGTTCTTCCATGTCCCTTATATGGTTTTCCCAGTTTTCACTACGGTGTTGTCGTAGTGCTGTTTTGACCTCTCTATTTAGTCGATTTGCTCATAATAATCGTCGAAAAATAGTAAAAATGAAACTGAAGGTTAAGGAATTAATAAATTAAAATAAAATAATTATTTAAATGGAAATTAATAAAGATGTGACATTTATAACGTTACAATATTTAGCAGCGTATATTGCGGATTTAGTATAATATCAAACTACACTACTGTTAAATTTTACAGAAAAATTATCACCATACTTTTTAATAAACGTGAGTATATACTCGTTTAAATACCAATATATACAGAAATTCAATGATAGAAGTAAAGTTACGCAGAGAAACAAAAATACACAAATATTCCCAGGAGGACAATGTGTCAGTTAAAGTAACGCTTGTTTAAAGCGTATCTTAAAATCAATTTAAACCACTCGATTGGAAATACAAAATGACACGTATTGATGGTTTTTGCATTGATCAAAATTGGGTGTATAGTAGACAGTTTTATATTTGAGAGAATCATGCTGATATATTGTCAAGCAATGAAATTCTTCTAGAGTAAAATTTAAATTTATTATTTCAGAGGAGAATAATCCGACTTTATACGTATAGATATAATTTTGATACAAATACATAATAGCACCTAAAAATCAAATTTCGAGTCAACAAAAAAGTAGTAATTAAGCAGGTTGTAGATTTTACACGTAAATTAACAATTAGGCAATAAGTTAGGCTAGGTATATGTCATTCTGTGAAAGTGGCTGAAATCCCACTTCGCGTTATTTTTATTGCAAAGTAATTATTAGGTTCTGAAACTGTTTGCCTGTGGCATGTCAAGTTACATACAATGTTTATATGGGATTAAGCTACAATTGGTTGTGATGAAAATTACATTTTTAACTGCTCTTTTATGTTTGATTAGCATAACCATTGTTTTCTGTGGTAAAATGTCGTGAGTCTCTCTTTGAAGATCCTCTCGAATACTTTACCTATGACGTTTAAATAGGATAACATCCAGTGGTTTGCTCTTTTAGGGGGCATGATCTTATGGAAGCATTTCTTGGAGAGGCCTCTCAGTAGTTTCATGGAGACTTCTTTTCAAGGCGTGAGCCATCCATCAAACTCTTCTCACCAACAGATGAGAAGGGTTTGATGTTTTTGTTTTTTTTTCGTTAGGATTTTAAACTTTCTCCAGAATTCACCGCTGCCATTTTCTTAAGCAGTTACCTCCCGCCATTTGTTGACTTTGATGTTATTTATTTCCAGTTTGATCTGTGTTAATATGTGGTTGTATTCATCCTTGATGAAAGAATCGTCATATTTTTTTGAATTGACATATGCGTCTTCTTTTATGATAAATTTTGATTATCGTGTGATGTGGAAATAATGGCCTGAGATAATTTATTTCGATGTTGGGTACTGAGGCGTCCATGGCTTGATTTATCAATTCATGAAGGTCCGTGATACTTCTGCCGGTATCAATTTGGCTGTCAATGTTACATAACTGTGGAGAATTTAGTGTTAAAATGAGTTTGGAAAGGTGACAGTCTGCGTTTTTGTAATCTCTTATTACTTTAAAGAAAGGTGTTCTGTGGCATATGGTCTTGGATTAGTCTTGGGTTTCTTACACTAGGGTGGAAATAGATCTTTCTTCTTGTAGTGCCTATCCGTTTCGGATATTGGCGACTATCATGACAATCTGTATTTTGCAAATTGCGGCTCTGAGAAGATTTGTGGTTGTTGTGTTGAAGAATTAATTGCAGAAAACCATATATTTTGCTGTTCCTCATGATGTGACCGAGGTATTCAATTTTGGCTGCTTTTATTGTGGTTAACAACTTTTTTTCTTTTTGCATGCTTAATAAAACTTCCTGGTTAGTAACGTGGTCGGTATAGGATATCTTCGGGATTCTACGATAAAGCCACAATTCGAAAACCTGAATTTTTTTACAGGTAGCGTCTGTGAGAGTCCACGACTTAACTCCGTACAACAGTATAGGAAAGATTATAATATCGTAGTAACCTGATTTTTATGGATACTGATAAATCGTGTCATTTGAATAGCTTAAATATTTTTTGAAATACAGATCTTGCTTTCTCTATCCTAGATTTTATTTCTAAGGAATGTAATTTTCATTGACGTTCGTACCAAGGTAGGTGTATGTTTTTACTCTTTTTATTTGTTGACCATTCACACTGATTCTTTCAATTTGCTGTTCCTTCTTAGAGATCATCATACATGTTGTTTCCTTAATGTTCAGTGAAAGTCCATATCTCTGACTTACTTCTGTGATTCTATTCAATAACTCCTAGAGGGCTTCATGACTGTCAGCGAATACCACCGAGTCATCCGCGTATCTAATGTTATTGATACATTCTCCGTTAATTCGAATTCTGGCTTCAACATCTTCTACTGCTTTTTGAAAGATGTCCTCAAAGTATATGTGATAGTATACATCCTTGTCGAATCCCACGTTTGATTTTGATATCGTCAGATTCTCCTGCCTTTGTACGAATAGACGACGTTTGATTCCAGTAAAGATTGCTAATAATTCTTAGATCACAGGTTTTTATTCTAATATTTGTTAATATCTCCATCAGCTTGTCGTGTTTTACTGTATCAAATGCTTTATGATAATCAATGAAGCATGCATAAATATCGCAATTCACATCTCTACATCGTTGAAATAACACTTGTATACTAAAGAGAGCCTCTCTCGTACCTACTGCGTTCCGAAAACCAAACTATGTACGGCTACTGTGTGAAAAAAACTGTGTGAAATAGATCCGACGTAATTTAATTCTCAATGATAAATCCCCCATCGAATACATTCTACTTTACTCCGTGGCGTTACAACCCTTCGTGGGTTTTAGCCGACTCGACAACATGCCTCCACTGTTTTCTGTCTTGAGCAACCTCCATTCAATTCTCCACGCCCATAGTGCTTAGGTCTCCTGCTATATTATCTCGCCACCGGAGACGAGAGCGTCCGCGTGGTCTCCTTCCAGTTGGGACTTCCTCCCACACCAGTCTTACTATTCGTTCGTCAGAATGTCTTCTGAGGTGTCCTGCCCATTGGAGTCTTCTGGACTTTATTTATTTTATGATGTTGGCGTCTGGGTAAAGTTCTTTAAACTCTTTGTTAGTTCTTATCCTATATTGTGCTGATGCTTCATCCAGCACAGGGCCAAAGATCTTCCTTAGGATTTTTCTTTCCCAAACACATAGTCTCTCTTATTTTGCCTTTGTTATGGTCCACGTTTCGCTTCCATACATCACAACGGGTCGTATGATTGTTTTATAGACCTGTATCTTAGTACGTCTCGTTAGTTGTTTCAATTTTATAAGGTTTTGAAGGGCAAAAAGACATCTGTTGCCGCCTGGATCCTGTTGTTTATTTCCTGTGATCAGTTATTGTCTTCAGTTATTGTTGTTCCAAGATACGTGAATTCTCTAACTCGCTCAAATCAAAGTTAAAATCATCGATGGTGATGTTCTGATCGATTCTGTCTCTACTTTGGTTATTGCGGCTAATATACATATATTTCGTCTTGTTTTCGTTGATTTGGAGCCCCATCTTATCTGCTTCCTTCTCGAACCTCACGAAAGTCTCCTTCATCCTTAATCGTGTATTTCCTATTAGATCGATATCGTCTGCAAATTCCAGTAGTAAGTTTGGTCCTTCTCGATGAAATACTGTATTCGGTTTTTCGATTCAAATGTCTCCGAGTATTGTTGTCCAATCGAATACATCTATGCTGATTATGCATATGATGTGATCTTCCTTAAGTGACTACGCTATTTATAGCATTTATGCGCCCTTCGGGACCTGTCGGTTGCTCTGAATTGCCTTTAAAATTTTCAGTTTGCCTGGTCGAAATGTTTTTTTATTTTCTATAGTTAAGATTCTGTTAAATGTTTTTTTTTCATGTTAAATGTTTCATTTTTGTATCATTGGATATTTGCCTAATCTTAGACTTTCTTATGTTATTTTCATTAGTTTTAAGATCGACATGATTACATATTTCGGAAAATTTTTTGCCGAATCGATCTGTAATATTTTGTCTGTGCCTCGTGATGAGAACTTAACTGGCAATAGTGGCTTTTACATTATCGTAGTTAATATAAGCTATGGCATACTAGACAGAAACGACAGAAAGATTGTGATGAGAGGTTAGGTTAGGTTAAGTGATTAAGGTTTTTTTGAGATTGCTAAACAAACTGCTTGAACAATAGTCGTTTCCAACAATGTAGAAAGAAGCTAAGGTTGTCCTTATACCGAAAGGTAGAGGTGAAGAGGAAGAGGTACGATTTCGGCCAATTTGCCTTCTTAGTTCGATAGCTAAATTTTTCGAACAGCTTATAAAAGGCCGCCTTGAGCGAGAGCTAGAAGAAAAGCATGCGCTGAGCGACCGCCAATATGGTTTTAGGGCCAAAAGGTCCACCATAGATGCGGTCACAGAAGTAACCTCTTTAGTCACGCAGGATACAAAGAGATGGGTGGCTCTTATCCTGCTCGACGTCAAGAATGCCTTTAATACGGCATCATGGGAAAAATCATGTCCAGGCTGAGAGAATTGGGCGTTAGTGAGTACTTGGTCAACGTAATTGACAGATACTTTACTGACAGGTCAATAAGAGAAAAAGATACCATCATCAGTTTGTCGCAGGATGTTCCGCAGGGTTCAGTATTAGGTCCCATCCTGTGGAATGTCCTGTACGACGGGGTGTTCAGGCTACAGATGCCAAGGGATGCACTCTTGTAGCTTATGCTGATGATCTCGCACTGGTTGCGAAGGCGAGTCAGAAAACGGACATGGCTAATGCAGCTAACACAGCCCTGCGTCGCATTAGCAGGTGGATCAGAGAAAATGATCTACAGCTAGCGTCTCAGAAAACTGAGGTGTTAGTTCTCAAAGGGACCCGGGAAAAATCCCCTCTTTGCTTTATAGTGGAAGGTGTAGAGGTTGCACTGTGCAGGTTGTCTAAGGTTCGGAGTACACATCCAAAAGACAGTAGTGAAGGAGAACCGAAATCTGGAGGCGTTGATACGGCTGATGCCAAACATTGGAGGCCCAGGAAGCACCAAAATAAAGGTGCTAGATGGAGTTTTCCAGTCGGTGGTAACTTACGCTGCCCCTGTGTGGTGTAGTGTACTAAACACTACGAAATACGCTAAACTGATGGAGAGTTCGCAAAGGCGAATGCTCCTTAGGGTATCTAGCGTATATAGGACAGTTTCAAATGAGGCTCTATATGTCATTGGAGCGGGGATACCGATCGTTTTGTTGTGTAAAGAGAGAGCGATCGAAAACCATTCGAGAGGCGAATGGTTTTCGGGCTGGATGAAAGAAACATTGTAAACATAATGTTGAGAGGAGAGAAAGAATGGAGAGAAGTACACTGTCTGATTTCTGGGGTGATAAAGAAAAAGGAGCAGGAGGACAGAGGCGGAAATTGAGCCAGGGATCTGAAATTTATAGTTAATATTATTTATTAGTTTATGCCTTAACGTCTAACATTTTCTGATTTACGGTAATAGGTATGGTTATTTATAACCTTTTAGTTTTTTTATTATAGTTGTTTATTGAGTGGCAAGACCACCTCTCTGTAACGGTGGTTAAGGTTTTAGCCGGAACACGGTTAATCCGGCACTACCCTGGGACCTTCTGGCCTAGTATCCTACTCGGCTGAAAGATACCAGGGTGTCTTATTTCGTGACGTAGATGTCCATAAAGATTTCCCCCACTGTCAGTTTGTCTGTCAGAATTCAATGGATACCTTCTTAGGCTCTTACTGGAATCTGGCAATACGGCAAAAAAAAAGGTTAAGTGATTTGAAGTGAGGATGATTGTAACAGACGTTAAGAAAAGATAGTGTACAGTTTGGAAGATTATAAAACGTTTTGAAGAGGATTAACTAGATATCGAGGTTAGCATGTCATCTTTTCTTGGCCTTACTACACTTGTTCAATGGTTAATTCTACTTATGTGGCTGTACCACTTATTGTGTCTGTTGTCCATGTTTATTGCTCTAGATGGTCTATTAAAACATCTTGCTAATCCGTTTACTATACTTATCTGTTCTACCGTTCCTGCTTCTGGGTTTTCGTAGTTGTGTGTTAGTATTCCTAATCAATTAAAATTATCTTCTTGTTGAATTATTTTGCCACTTTTTTGCCATTTCCGGTCGATATGTTTACTTTAACAAGTAGGTTACTGACCTCATCTGATAAACTTACCACTTTATTCGGGCTTGGGACTCCCAACATTACCACCAAGTTAATCAATCCACTTAGTGTCTACGTAGGCGAACTTGGATATCTTGGATAAAGATATGGACTCTTAGTTGTAAAATAATATTTTTTTCGTTGAAGTTACGTTAATGTTAAACGATAATGTTAATTGCGACAGCTAAAACACATTGGAATCATGCTACTTCCTTATAAATGCGGAACAAAGAAATGGAAAAGCCTCTTACAAGTTCATAATTGAATAGATAATTATTATTGAGTCATAATCCCGTTTTTTATATTAAATAATAATATATTAAATAGTTACTGTAGTTACGAATACTGTTGTTAACAATCTGAAGAAAATTGGATTTCAGCAGAATGGTGCATCAGTTCCTTTATGGTTGATGGTCGAAATTATTTACCTAAAATTAACCAAAACAGTAAGAAGATGCGGTGCAATTTAAAGCCCGTTATAATCCAGATTTAGAAACTTTTGAACCATTTTTTGATTAGATATTTTAAAGGCATTATGTACAAAACAAATCTGATTGATTGGTGGATCACATAAACAGAAACTTGCAAAAAACGTATCAAATGATAAATTAACTACTGTGAAATGCCTTATAATCCATTTATAAGTGTTTAATACGACCATGCGAAAAAAAAAGACATTTTTAATTTCTAATTAAGTAAAATAATTAAATATTTTTTTAATTATTTATTTTGATATAGAGCAATATGAAAAAGCTCCTCATAAGCAGGGATTTGTCTCTTCCCCTAAAACTACGACTAGTTAAATGCTACATTTTTCCGATCTTACTGTATGGTGTGGAGGCCTGGACGCTGACGGAGACGCTCACGAGAAAACTAGAAGCATTCGAAATGTGGGTGTACCGACGCATTCTTCGTATATCCTGGACCGAACATGTCACCAACATAGAGGTAATCCAAAGAATCGGAAAGGAGAAAGAAATCGTGAATACAATTAAACAAAGAAAGCTTGAATATCTAGGCCACATATTGAGACACGATAAGTACCGTCTACTGCAATTGATTGTCCAGGGAAAAATAGACAGTAAGCGAGGGCCAGGCAGGAGAAGACACTCATGGCTCCAAAATCTGAGGAAATGGTTCGGGCTCACATCGGTCGAACTATTCAGAAGCGCCGTAAATAAGATCAGAATTGCCATGTTAATAGCCAACGTTCGCAACGGACAGGGCACTTGAAGAAGAAGAAGATAATAAAAACGTTTCTATTATAACTACCTATTTTTTTATTTTTAATGAATAAATTATTATGTAGGTAGGTGTACCTACCAATTGTATTTTTAATTTAATAGATCGATAGAAAATAGAAATAAGCGAAATATATTATGGAATTTAAAAAAAAATGTGTGATGTACCTTATTGCTATACTTCTAGGTTTACAAAGTTCTCTAACACCTTCCGATTTTCACTGCCCACCTCGATCGGTCATTTTATAAGTCCTTCAGATCATTATTCTCGACAGCTTTTAGGCGAGGAAACGAAGCACTAAACCTACTGATTTTCCGCAGCAAGATGAAACTAAGAAAATATCCTCGAGCTACCTGGTGCCCAGGGTGGACCATCCCTCCTGGTGTTTTAAGTTATTCTCATTCGAAATAAGTCGAAAGTCATTACTTGGTGGTTTCGAGGCACTGAACACGAATATTATGACGGCGATGATCCTCAAACAACCTGGTGCCTAGGTAAACCTCGTTTTGTGAAGTTTTATGATATTTTCATTCGAAATCAGTTTTTCGAGGCGATGAACACGAATATTATGACAGCGGTGATCATTGAGCTACCTGGAGCCGAGTGTGGACCTCGTCTCCTGGATTTTTATGTTATTTTTATTCTAAATCAGTCAAAAGTCACTACTTAGGGGTTTTTGGGGCTGCTGAACACAAATATTACGTCCGCGATGATTTACAATGTATCCGGCGCCCAGCGCGGACATCGTCCCCTGAAGTTTTTTTGGCTAAAACGATGTAACTTAATAGAGTATAGTGAGAATATATATAAGAGCACATGTGAAAGTAAAAGGCGGGAGAACTACAGGGGAGATTATATTATGTATCACCTAGCACTTTATTAGCGCTACCAACTGCTTAAAAGCGCCCAATTTAAAAAATAATATTTTGGATAATTTTTAAAGTTTTATATAAAGTTGCATGAGTTATTCTGAGGCCATTTATCGACGAAATGATCATGTTTATAGATCTGTAAAAGCCTTGAGTAATGACTGTCGACTGATTTAGAATAAAATTAATATGAAATTCTAGGGAAGGAGGTCCATCAGACACCTTGGAGACTATCGTCGTCGTAATATTCGTGTTCGAGAATCTTAAAAACCCCTAAGTAATGACTTTTGACTGATTTCAAATAAAAATAATATAAAACTCCAGGCCACGAGACTCGGCTCTATGTAGCTTGAAGATCATCGTCATTATTATGTTCGTGTTCACTGATCTCGAAACCCCCTGAAAAACGACTGTCAACTGATTTAGAATAAAATTAACATACTCCAGAAGACGAGGTCCATCCTGGGCTCCACTTAGCTCGAGGACCATCGTCGTTATCATATACGTATTCAGCGGCCTCAAAAACCCCCCGAGTAACCAAGTTGAACTCATTCCTGTCTATATTTTTTGATTTGAAAATTTTTCATTTTTTATGTTGTTTGCTAGTTTTCTATGCAATTTTCATTTTACCGCCATCAATTTTGTTCACAAACTTTCCTGACACCGCCCGCATCGAATACAAAAAGTTGCACAGCGATCCATCTGGCGGAAAATTCTTAGGCTTAGTGCTTTTTAGTGCTTCACTTCCACCCTTTTTTTTTTGTTTTTTTGGTCTTGTTTTTACTCCTGGTTTACATTTCACGGTTTATTTTGGGATTTTACTTCAATGCTTCCTGTTTGTTTTTGACGTCCCTTATAATTATTTCTTAAATTCCAATATTTCGTTATTTTTTTCTCCTAGATATCCAAGAATTCAATATATGTGGATTTGACTACTTTCTCAGTCTTTTAAGTGTTTAGTTTGTTTTTAAGTGTCTAATGTTTAAGTAGTCATAGCTCACTGCCGTATCCGGTGCCAATTTCTTTGTCTTCCGATACCTAGTCGTCATCTATCTCGACGCTTTTTGTAGCTACCACTCGAGAAGTGGGAAATAGCAGGGCAATTCACTGGCTTTTCGTGTAGGAGTTTGTATCTACCCGGCTGACTAAAGACGTAGGGAATACAGAAATAACGTTATAACAATCTACTGATAGCAATCTTCTTTTTCTCCTCTCTCCGCGGCGGAGGTCGGCAATCATCATAGCTATTCGTACTTTTGAGACGGCTACTTTGAAAAGTTCATTTGATGTACATCCGTACCACTCTCTCAGGTTGCGCAGCCATGACATTCTACGCCTCTCTATGCTTCTCTTTTCTTGGATCTTTCCCTGCATAATCAGGTGGAGCAAGGTGTATTTCTCTCCACGTGTAATATGTCCGAGATATTCCAATTTTCTTGTTTTAATTATATATATATATATATATATATATATATATATATATATATCTATATATATATATATATATATATATTATATATATATATATATATATATATATATATATATTATATATATATAATCATTCGCCTACACATATATCCGAGGTTTCACCTTCCGTCCTTCACCTTAGAGTGCAAAAGATTGTGTTTTGCAGAGGTAAACTGTAGATGTATTGTCGGAATATAAGGTTATTCCTAACATCGTTTAATAGCTTCCAGTAAGCTTGGATTCGCAGTTCACCTAATCTGCCATCGAAGAGGAGCCCCCTGACTTCATGTCAGCAATAATAATAATAATAATAATATAAGGTATTCAAATGGTATTAGTATGCATTTTGGACTAGACACGTGCCGTATACTAAATATAGTCAGAGGAAAGGTTCAGCCCGGAGGTTTAGATATGCAAGATGGCCAAAACATCGAGGCAATGGGTGAAAATGATATGTACAAATATCTCGGAGTACAGCAAGCGCGAAAAATTGACCATAAGCTAATGAAAACCGAACTAACTTCCGAGTTCGTACGAAGAGTAAGACAACTGAATCGGTCATATCTTAATAGTAAAAATTTGTTTAAGGCATTAAATACATACGCCTGTTCCGCGCTGAGCTACTCATTTGGTATTATAAAGTGATCAAAAACGGATATAGAGAGTCTTCAGCGGAAAGTAAGAACACTTCTCACAAAGGCGCAAAAACACCATCCACGCAGTGCAGTAGAAAGAACAACATTACCGTGATACCGATATCAAGGGGGAAGAGGACTTATGGACATAGGTGAGCAATTGGATAAACAGGTTGCTAATTGAAGAACTTATTTTCAGGTGCAGGCTGAGACATCTACCTTACATAGAGCAATTTGCGCAGTAAATGATACAATGCCGCTAAAACTGAGGGAATAAGAAATGCGCATAAACCATCTGACTAAGCAAGAAAAAATGCGCACCTGGATGAGTAAACCTCTGCATGGGCGACATCTCAATGAGATCAGCCAAGAATATGTCGACAATACAGCGTCGAACTATTGGTTGACATTAGGAAAGATGTTTTCCGAGACTGCGGGCTTTCTACTTGCCTTTCAGGATCAGGTTAGTCCAACTAAAAATTACCTGAAATATATTGTTAAAGATCTTCAAGTCCAAAATCACAAATGCCGATATGGATGCCAAGCCCAAGAAACCATCCAACCAGGCGTTCGTCGGAACTGATTATAAAGAACGCCATGACTCAGTAGAAAAGATTATCCACCAAGAACTAGCTGACAAACTGGGACTTCTCCAAACCGACGATCTTCCTTATTATCAATATGTCCCTGACAGAATGCTTGAAAATGACAACTACAAGCTATACTGTACACCAATAATTTGCGTGTTAAATATGTAATAAAAATGTAATAAAAAATGTATAAACACCAATAATTTGCGTGTTAAATACAACGAAAAGATCGCCAAGTATAGAGATCTAGAAATACAAATCAGGAGACAATGGAGAATGGAAAGTACCCAGACAGTACCTATTATTCTATCTACTACTGGTGTTATTCCCAAAAACCTCCTAGCGAACATCAAACAGCTGGGTCTAAATGAACATCTTAATCAGGCCATGCAGAAAGCTGTACTCCTCGCGACGTCCAGATATGTACAAAAATTTTTGGGAGATACTCCAGCAAATCAAGTAACCTAGGGCTCGATAACACGGAAGGAGTCCCACCAGAGCTCAATCCTTTTGATACCGTAGGTATCTGGGATGAGTGAATTTTTCCCTTAGAGGGAGTGTGAGCCGTATGGCTAAATCTGGATAATATAAGGTATAATTTTTAATATTTTTTTGAATATTTTCTGCGATAGAATTCATAGATTAGAATAAGTATAGATTTGGTACTAATAATAACTGCAACAGATCCATGTACATTGTATAAAATTACATCTGTTAAATATTATTGATTATTATTTGTTTTAATGATTTAAATTTTTTATAATTTACATGATAATATTTTATTTCAGAGAGAATCGCAAGTCACACTTGACGTCGTTGAAGGCAATGTTAAATATATGCGAGGTAAGTCAGTATTTATTTTAAACTCTGTTACATATTGCATTGGCATACGATTTTTATCTGTCGTATTAATAGGAAGATATGTATTTAAAAAAAAACATGTTTTTTAACAAGAAGGTAAAGTTTTTGTTACTTTTTGTTTATCTTACTGCAACTGTTCATTGCAACATTTTAGCAACAATGTATAGAATTGTTGTTTATTTAATATATGGTCGATCAACTTCATTTTTTATATACAAACGTTATCTTCTTCTATTCTGTACATCTTATCATATGTATTGTGATTATAGTGATTATAAATTCAGAGGTTTTTCCAAGGTTCGAATTCTTCGTTTGTCATAGGTTTTCCACTGTGTCAGTTCATACTATTGGTGATTGCCAACTACTTGTCTTTCCCTCCTACGGAGTATCCTTTTAAATTGTCATTTTGCCTTTCAAAAATATTCGAAACTTTCTTCTATAATACCGCGTCTCTAATTCGTCTGAGGTCCTTGTGGTCCAAGTTTCAGAAGTATTTTTCGCTATTCTAATGAGATTGTTCTTTCCATCTGGAAATGGCGTTCAATTTCTTATTCACAGTTCTCTTTAGTAATGCAAATAAAAAATATCGGTCACTTTATATTATCGGTCACTATTTTGAGTACTTTGGGTATTCATATTAAGATGACATTCTTAATCAATGTTTTTCACTGACTATTAAATGTATAAAGTATCAACGTATTCCCTTCTTCACTTTGGTCGACGAACACTGCATCGTAGGTTAGACACCAACACGTATAGTGTACGTTTTTTGATTTTACACCGTAAAACATAGATAGACGTTTTCTAATCTCATGATTGCTTCTTTGTGCTCATATATACTTTGAATCAATTTGATTAGATGCTTTGGAATTTCTTGTTAATCATAATTGGCCAGATCAGATTCTATTGATTGTTAGATATTATCGTTCTCTTACCTTTTCTATCAGCTGTCATAGATTTAGAATTTATTCTCGTGTTCTTCTTCCCTTTATAAATCTGTTTTGCCTGGAAGCAACAATTTGGGTGATAACTTTATGTATCATATCCTATATTATTTGGAAAAGGATCTTACTTGCATGAGTTATCAATGATATTATTCTCTACTTGTGTCATTTTATAATGTAACCTTTCTTGTGCAGCAAATCAGTCTCTTCCATACTTTTTAAACTTTGGATGAAATTATATCTACTGAGTTGAGATAACTTATGGAACCAAGTAAATATCTTTAAGGCGAAAAATACGATATTCATAAAACTTTGCATGCAAGTAGAATGACACATACACATCTGATGCCATATTTTTTATTACTACTTTACTTTTGGTTTCACCGGAAGTACCGGTGTATAAGTCAACTTATTTAATATAAATGGAAGACCCTGTTTATTTTTCTTCTTCTTGACTCCACTGTAGCTCTCCATCTTCTACGATCTTGCGCTTCCATTTCCCTTTGATGTACTCCAATCCTAGATAAATCGGCTTCAACATCATCCTTTCATCTTTTTCTGAGATAGCCTACTGATCTTCTACCGTCTGGTCTCTCAAAAAATACTGTCTTTAGCACTCTGTCTTCATCTAATCTTACCATATGACCTGCCCTTATCCGGTTAACTTTTATATGTCTGACGATGTTTTCAGTACCATACAGAGTCACCAATTTGGAATTGCGGTTTCTTCTCCACTCTCCTGTCAATTCATCTCTTTGAGGTCCAAATATTAGTCCGAGAACCTTCCTTTCTAATACCAACAGCTTATTAATTTTCCGCTGATGTAAAGTCCATATTTCACTCCATATGTAACAACTATGCAAATAATTTACTTGTACAGTTAGATTAACTTAGATTTTCTTTTTAGCAGTTTAGATCTTAATAATGATGATAGGGAGTATAATGTTCTATTCGCCGCAGATATCCTTGCTGAGACCTCTGTTTCTATGTGGTTGTCATCTGTGATTACCGTCCCCAGATATTTAAACTTTTTACTGCTTCGAAGTTGTGGTCATTAATAGTTATGTTCAGCCTAACTCCTGATCTTGGATTTTTGGTATCTAGCATGCATTTCGTTTTCTCTTCATTTATTCAAAGACCCAGACAAACTGTTTCCTCCTCGAGTTGTAAAAACACCTCTCTCACGTCTCTTGTAGAATAAGCGACTGCATCTAGATTATCAGCAAAGGTTAACAATAGTTTTGATCCTCGATTCGCAAATCAGAGTCAGCTCTGGCATTGATGTTCTGTTTCCTATCTTTACCTGTACATATGAGTCTGTCACGCACATTTGAGTTAGCCCCACTAATTTTCTTGGTATTCCCATTTGTAGCATTGCTAGCCATAGTCTGCTTCTTTTTATCGAATCATATGCTTGCTGTAAATCTACGAAAATTTGGTGTACATCTCGGTTGAATTCCCAGTTTTTTCTAGTATTTGTCGGATCGTAAATATTTGATCTACTGTTGACCTTCCAGCACGAAAGCCGCATTGGTAGTTACCTAGAATATCCTTTTGTATAAAGGGTGTTTTTTTAGAGGTATAGAACTTTAAAATGGACTCAAACAAAGATTATTCTTATAAATTGACATAAAATTGACTTTATTCGAAAGATAATGTTTTGGCATTATAATTTAAATATGATTTCTGCCATATAACCGTCATGGCTGGCTCTGACGTAGTCTAATCTAAGGGTAAAATTTTCGATCACTTTTTCCAATATTTATCGCCGTATATCGGCAATAATGCGTCGAATGTTGTCCTCCAAGTGATAAATCGTTTCATTCTTATCGGCGTAGACTGGAACCTTCACATATCCCTACATAAAATAGTGTAGCAGTGTTAAATCGTAGGCCAATTCACGGTCCGAAACGTGAAACTATGCGATTACCAAACGTTTCATTCAAAAAATCAATTGTGGCATGTTACGCCATTTTATTGAAACGACAGCTCCTGCACATCATGTTTTTTCAATTGGGAATGAAAAAGGTAGTAATCATGCCTCTATAGCAGTCACCATTGACTGTAACGTTCTAGCCAACATCGTTTTTGAAGAAGTACGGTCCAATGATTCCACCAGACCATAAAGCACACCAAATAGTCAGTTTTTCTGGATATAATGGGTTCTCAATATACATTTGAGGATTATCTTAACTCCAAATAGAGCAGTTTTGTTTATTGTAGCCATCCAACCAAAAGTGAACTTCATCGCTAAACAAAATTCGCTTATGAAAATCGGAATCAACGGCAACGCCTTGCTAGATGTACCTTAATTCTTGCATGTCCGTACTGTACGGCGTGTCTGTGGATGCACATTATCATTCATAGTAAACGTGGTGCAAAAACGTTCCATGTTTAATCGAATTACTTGCTCTAATGAACTATTATGTTGACCATAAAATGGACGTAGTGCGCGATACGTATTTCGAACAGAACCACAATTTTCAAAATAAACTTATACAGTCTATTCATGCTGAAATGAAAAATCAAACTTAACATAAATCACTTGTCAGCTGTCAAAACGGCCGACAGTTAAAAAGTGTTACCAACTTATATTTCTATACCTCAAAAAAATACCCTTTATATGGATATTATATCGCTTCCATTCCATTCCTTAGGCATTTTCTGGTGCTTCTAATATTCTTAGAATAATGTCATACAATTTTTGATGTAAAAAGTTTCTTCCTTTTTTTTTATTAATTCTCCATTTGTACCATCGTTTCCTGGCGCTTTATGATCGTTCAGAGATGCTATCGCATTCTTTACTTCCTGAAGTATTGGTGCTGGTATTTCCACATCTGCAGAATGGAGTGTAATATCTGTCTTTTTCATATATTTCAATATTTAATAAATTCACCTGCTTCATTTCTCATAGCTTGTGTTACCCCGACAGTGTTACCTTGTCTGACTGTCTTCACTTCCTCAAAGAATTTCCTTAGCTGATTCCTCTGGTCACTTATGACCATTTCTCGTATTTGCTGTTCTATATAGCTTCTCTTTTTAGTTTTCAGTAGTCGCCTTGTCTGTGTTCTTCTTCTGTAAAAATCTGCGTTGTTCTCATCTATAAGGTTTTGTAGCATATTCAATCTTTTGTGTTTTTATTTCCATCATTTCCTCGCATTGTTTGTCAAACCATTTCCGTTTTGGGCGAATCTTCTTTTTTCCAATAATTTTCTTCGTTGCTTGTTCTATAACTGATGCCATTCACTGCGATGCTTGTCTTTAAGTCTACATTATGCTCTTCCTCTCCCAGCAATTAGAAATTGTTGCCTACGGCTACTTGACAATATAGTTCTGTATTTGGTATTTGAAGAACTTCTATGTCAGATCTTTCTCTTTGTTCGTGTTGCTTCAACTTCTGTACTGATATTCATGTTCTCAACTTAGATTTTACCAAAAAGTGATTACTATCTTTGCCTGCTTCTCTTATACCTCGCGAATTAATAATGCTACTAGAGTGTCTTGCATCAATGAGGACATGATCTATTTGGTTACGTGTTCTTCCATCATTTGAAACCCATGTGGCGTTGTAAATGTCCTTTCTTTCAAATTGGGTGGATTTTAAAATCATGTTAGATAGTGCGAATTGGTATAGCCGGTCCATTATGATGTGTCATGTAGGCTATGTTTACCACTTACTTCTTTTAAATAGTCTTCCTTACCTAGTTTAGCAATACAATTCCCAATTACTATCTTGACGTCATGTTTTAGAGCCGCTTTATACTGTTGGTCTAATAATTCGTAAAATTCGTCCTTCCTATCTTTGGTATCTTCTGTTGGGGCATATATTGAGAATATAGTAGGATTCAACCTTTGTGTCTAATATAGAGGGTTCGTTCATTTATTGGCTTGAAATCTATCACTGCCGATTTTAATCTTTTTGAAAAGAAAAATCCACGTCTGTATTCATGTCTATTCTCACTACTCTACCAAAAGATTATAGCATCTATTCATGTTGTATTTTTGTATATGTCCAAGAACACTTGTCGCTATATCTTTATTCCGTTGCGTGTATCGTTTAAATTGAATCTCCGTCCTGTTCTTAGACAATAGTTTCTGTTTCGTGGCTCCAAATTTTTACATGTATGGAACGCCGGCCCATAGCACAACCACTTTTTTGGAGAAGCATTTCACCCGCTTTCGTCAGTTCCCGACCCAACTTTCCACCCGGGTTTGGATACCAGATCTCCAGATTGGTTTCTCGCACCAGCGTGAAGGTGAGAGTCGGATTTGAGTAGAAGAGGCTAAGTAGAGTAAACTGGAACCAACTCCATGTTTTCGCCTTCTACCCCTTTACCCCTGTATATTTATGCAGATTTTTAAAGAACTTGTTATTCTTTATTCATACATACTAAGTTTGGTAGAAGAAATTTGATAAAACAAGAAATAAATCACTATAATTAAAGAATAGGTAAATTTATTTACTAAGACCAATGAGAATAATAATTTAATAAATTACTTCAAATCTTCAAAATGCTCGCAGTTCACATCCTGATAATATGCGAGCCTATTAATTTATTTACTAGTCTATTGAGAATAAAAACCTAAGCTTGTGTAAATATGCTTTTTTGTATTAAAACAATGTAGTAAGAAATAAACGATAATAGTATGTAACTGTTGCCAAATCAATTAACAAAAAAAGTTGTTGGTTAAAAATGGTTCATTTAAGTGAAAAAGATCGTACTGAATTATTAATTATGATCGGTTATGGTGATGATGTTAAAACTCATGAAGAAGTGTGTAATATTTATAATGGTTTGGATGCTGAAAGAAATAATCATATCGCTTTTGAAGTTTTACTAAAACGTTGCAACGCTTTAATACAACTGGGTTAAAAATACGAATAGTTTCATTTCTAATGTGTTCGGGTATAGCTAAATAGAGTTGGTGATAGAATACAACCTTGCCAAACCCCTCTTTTTATGTCTATTTCATCTTTGACCTTCCTTCAATTTGTACTGTTAGTCCAGTTGTCAAAGATTGTCAATTTTGTTGTTGACTGTCAAAAAAGTTTGTCACGACTTACCAAGAATCTGTATGACGTAGAAAAAAACGTTTTTAACAAATTTTTTTAAAAAAGTAGCTCAGAGAATTTTGAACAGAAATATTTATTAGCTTTTTTTGTGTAGAATGAACAACGTTCTCTCAGAAAAAACGCTTGAAGTGACCAGTGATTTAAATACCTTTACTTTTAAAACGCATTATGATTTTGTTCGATAGGACACTCTGTTCAAAATGTATCGAATTTTTACCCTCGAGTTGATACAAATTCTATTTAAAAATTTTCGAGCGCCTAGTTGACATTTAAAATTGCCGGTCACTTCAAGGGTCGTTTCTGAGAGAACGAATCATTCTAAGGAAAAAGTGCTAATAAACTTTTTTGTTCAAAATGATCTCAGCTACATTTCTTTAAAATGTTATTTTCTGCGGCGTACAGAGATTTTTGGTAAATAGATGTTTTCGTCCCCCACACCTCTACTACAAAGGTGGGGTTTAGGGGGAAGCACGGGGGTAGAAGTTATTTTTTTTTTCATCTTTTTTGGGGTCCCAAAATTTATACGCTTAGATATTCAGCTTGTTCGTATGATTTTAAGAGGTTCAGTGGCATTTTCGTCTATGACGACTGGAGTACGTAGCTCTTTCGTTATAGTAAAAGTTGGTGGTTATTCATATGTCTTTGGAATCTATGTTTCTGTGTTTAAGAAGTAATTTATATCTCAATTTGTCGAGTGCTTAGTTGTAATCAATAAAATATACATAGGCAACTTAACATCTAGGCATAGTTATGTCAATATAGTGTATGCAAACAGTGATTCTCTTGTTCCCAGACCTTTTCTAAATCCAAATTGGGTATCTCCGATGACTTCGTTGAGTTTGGCATATAGTGGTGTATGATTTTCAGAAATAGTTTTAACATATATGGCTTATTAATCTTATCGTACGATATTCATTGCAGTGTTTGGTGTTTGGTTTCTTTGGGATGGTTAAAAATGTAGATGTGAGCCAGGCTTGCGGTATTATGCCAGTTCTATAAATGCTATTGAAAAAATCTTTTAATGTGTATATATTTCTCATCTACTTATTTAATATAATGTCTATTGGGAGGTTATTAGGTCCGGGTACTCTTCCGTTTTCAATATTTTTCAAAGCGTATTGAATTTCCGCTTTTTACATCTGGTACTTTTTCGTTTGCTTAGAGTATCGTATCGTTTTCTTCTCGGTTGTCTTCAAAAAATTTTTCAATATAGTTCTTTCCTAGTTTTATCTTTCGTTCGATGTCATTTTCGATTGAATTATTCTTGTCTAACAGATAAGGGGTGGTTTTTGTTTCTCTTGTTAGTTCTTTCACTCGCCTATATAAATTAAAAGTATCATATTTTTCTCGAATTTTGTGACTGTTTTATATTTCTTTGTCCTTTCAGTTTTTTTTCTTTTTATTTTTCAGTCCTTTTTTTCTTTCTTTCTTTCTTTCTTTAAGATGTTTCAATGATGGTGGTACTAAGGCTTCTTTGATAGATATCCACGTTCTATTTATATTTTCGACGTTATTTTCAGGTATATTCTCTATTTTTTTCTAGGAATTTTCATTTTTATTTTATGGCGTTGTTGTTTAAACTTCCTACATCTATTTTCTCGGAGCTGTGCTTCTTTTATACTACTACTACTAAGGATTTCCACAGTTTTCACTGTCTTCCTTCACTCAACCGTTTTCTCCAATTTTCCCTGTCATTCCAGTCTCCATCTCGCAGGGTTCTTTTCTCCATAGCCTCGTCGATTTCATCTCTGAATGACCTTCGGGGTCTTCTTCTCTTTCTTCTTCCAATCGGGCTCCATTCTGTGATTTTATTTATCCACCGTCCTCTGTCCGCTCTTCTGACGTGGCCGTATCAGGATAGTCTCTTCTCCTCTATATAGTCGATTATGTCTGATTGCACTCCCATTCTCCGCTTAATCTCTGCGTTTTCAATTCTGTCTCTTTTTGTAAGTCTACAGCTTCTCCTCAGGAACTCCATTTCTACTGCTCTTATTCTACCTCTATTTCTCTTGTTTATTGTCCAGTTTTCGGACCCATATGTCAGGATACTTCTTGTCAGGGTATTATATATTCTCTTTTTTGTCTTTATCGTAATGTTCTTATCCCACAACACTGAGTTTAGTTGTCTTATACAGTTTCTTGTTTGTCTCAGTCTGTTATTTATATCATCTTCTGTTGTTCCCTGGTTCGATATTATGGTTCCTAAATACTTGAATTTATCTGTTCCATTTATTTGTCTTCCCTCGTCTATCTCTAGGTTTCTCATATCCTTGTTTTCTGTTGTTAGGTATTCGGTTTTCTCTAAGTTTATTTCCATTCCGTTGCTTTCATATTCTTCTTCTAGTTTTCTGAGCATAAAGCTGAGATCTTCTTCATCTTGTGCGATGACTACTTGATCGTCGGCAAAACTTAAGGTGTATAGGTATTCGTCTCTTACTGGTATGCCCATTCCTTCGCACTTTCTCCTCCATGGTTTGAGTGTCTTTTCCAAGAATATTTTAAACAGAGTAGGGGACGTAGCACAGCCTTATAGAAGTCCTTTTGTCGTCTTAAATGGATTGTAGGCTTTATTTCCACATTTAATAGCTACTTTGTTTTCTTTGTATAGTGCTTTAACTGCTTTTATTAGTGTTTGTCGGATTCCGAGATCATTCATTGCTTCCCATAATTTGACTCTAGGTATTGAGTCATATGCTTTCTTTAGATCAACAAAGGTCAGATGGACCGGTCTACCTTTTGCCATTTTCTTCTCTATCAGTTGTTCTAATGTGTACGTATGATCTAGGCATGATTTTCCTACTGTGAACCCTGCTTGGTCTTCTCCAATTTTACCCTGCTTCTTTTATAATTTCTTTAATTTTATCTTTATTTTAGCAACAATGGAGTTGTGATTTGATGCTTCATCTGCTTCGTGGTATGCCTTTATCGATTTGATGTTTTTATATCTAGTGTTAATCATCAAATAATTTATTTGGTTCCAAACATTTGGAGATAAACACCAACAATTCAACTGGTCGTTTTTTTTTGAAAAATTTATAGTTGTATTTTTCTAGAATTTGAACTTTCATGCTTCTGTTTAAGGAAAATTTATACAGGATACACCATGCGTGGTGTGTTTTACCTTAAATTTTTAATTCTCTTCCAACAATGGTAATTAGGTTTATACAAGGGTCATTTTAGAATTAAATGTCTCTATTAGTATGGTTAATTTATCTAAATTAAACTACTATTAAACTCATATAATTTTCAATTTAAAATCAAACACATACAATATAACGTACATAACTAAAAGTGTAGCTGATTGACAGATCGTAAAATTGAATATTGTTTTAATTTCTGAGTCTTAGCTTAACTTTAAGTCCATTTTTAGATTTGAGAATTGAACTCAAGCCATGTTGAGGTATAAAGTTAGGATCTTGTATTAGTTCAAACTTTAACAGGAATTTTATTACGCTGAGTTTCACTTCATAAACTGCAAATCTTTGACCTAAAACAAAAATATAAGTTAGATTAGATTCGATCGAATTTCCAACTAATAACGGGTCTCGGTCATGTGTCAGTGGATCATAATACAGGTTCGAGATAAAAAATTTTATAACAAAAGCGGCGCCGGGAAAAACCTGAAAATTATTTAGAGTTGTAACGATTACAGGGTACAAAATGATTCAGTATTGCGCGTGAAAAATACCAAAAAAACTAGGTTGAAGAAAATTGAATTTTATAGTTCAAAATCGTTATACGTAAAAAATGTATTTTCTCAGCTTACAATGGAGCAATTTTCTTCTTTTTAATCCGATGTAATTTGAATAGAGATAGCTACATAACGTATTACCAAATCCCAAGGATTCTGTAGTTTTGTTATAAATAAATTTATTTATTTTTACTCTAGTCGTCAGAGACGAAAATTCCACTGAACCTTCAAAATTCATACGAACAAACTGAATTTTGCTAAGAACGTTAATTTTGGGACCCCCAAAAATACGCAAAAAAAGTTTACTGCTCCTATACCTTGTTTTCCCTCTAAACACCTCCTCATAGGGGGGAAATTTGGGATAAAAATGTTTATTAGCATTTTTTGTGTGAAATGAACCGTTTCCTCAGAGAAAACGCTTAAAACGACCGGTGATTTTGAATGTCAGCTACGCGCGCGAAATCAATTTTAAATAAAATTTGTATTATCTCGACGGTAAAGATTCGACATCTTTTGATCAGAGCGTGCTATCAACGTAAATCAAAAAGCGTTTTAAATGCGAAGAGTGCAGCTTTCTTATAAAATTTTTGCATTTTGCCGCAATTGAAGTCAATTTCTATAAAAGTGTAAAATAAATAAACGTTGCGCGATTTGGGCCATTTGTTACGATTCTCATGAGATCATTAAAATTTATGACTTCCATTAACTTTTCACTATGGAATTTCCATTGCTTAAGGCTAATCTTCTAAACCTATGGCACAAAATATCGGTTTCGATGTTTGGCAACAAATGTAAGACTTTTGAAATATGCGTACAGAACGCTGAATTTAAACTTTCACCTTACAAACGATCTAAAACTGCTTTTCGATTACTTTAGTACGTTTTTCTAAACTACACAATTTCAGCTACAAATTCTACCCAATTCCTTCATAGTGAAGTATTTACCCTGACGTGTAATCGTTTGTAATGTGAAAGTTTAAATCAGCATTTTTAAATACATAATTCAATGCATAATTTAAATCCCTCATATTTATTGCCAAAACTCAAAATCGAAATTTCATGTTAAAAATTTTGAAAACTAAACTCTAACAATGACAATTTCACAGCCATTGGTCAATTAAAGTAATACATTTTATTGATATTATGAGAATCGTAAACAATGGTAAAAATTGCGCAACGTTTATTTATTGAACATAGTTATAGAAAGTGATTTCATTTGCGACAAAATACAAAAATTGCATACGAAAGATGCACTTTTCACCTTTAAAACGCATTTTGTTTTGTCAATAGGACACTCTGATTACCAGATATCGAGTTTTTATCGTCGAGTTGATACAAATTTTATTTAAAATTGATTTCGCACGCGTAACGGACATTCTGCACAAAAAGTGCTCTTAATAAAATAAATACACCCGATTTGAATCCTAAAGATTATTTTTATTGGAGATACTTTGGAGAGAAAAGTAGACTTTATAAAACTAAAATAGCAAGTGTTGCAGAGCTAAGACAAATAATTATCGAATCTATATTAATTTCTAGAGAAACATGAAGAAATGTAATAGACGCATTTTACCTCATTTTGGATATTACCAAATTAACAACGGAGGATATTTTGAACGATTGTTTAGGTAGACATTAATTTAGCAGTATTGTAAACTTTTCATTATGTTCAGATTTAGTTGTATATAGTTTTAATCAAAAATTTTATTGAGATGGCTAGGTTTTTTTAAGGCGCGTCCTCAGTAACATAACATGTTATCAACAATGTTATTCAACATGTTACCAAAATTCTACTAACAATCAACATGTTGCGTGTTATTTCAACAAGTTATTTGTTACTCGTCGGTGAGCGGTAAAGATGAAAGGATGTTGACAACATGTTGGTGCCACATATTGGTACTGTGTCCTTACATTTTTAAATCTATTCTTCGGTTGCATTATAGGCCAAAAGTATGTGAATACGGGATCTATTTTTTGTAATTTGTTTTGATATTTTTTGAGTTTTGTGGAAAAAAATGGAGTTGTCAAAAGAAGGAATTATGCATTTAATTGATTTATTTAGAGACAATTGTGTGTTGTGGGATTGCCAAAGATTATACAAATCGACAAATTAAGAGCGACGCATTTACCCAGATAGCGACAACGATGAAAATACAAAAAGATGCAGCAAAAAAAAATTAAAAGATGACTGAAATGATGACTTTTACGTGAGCAAGTTGCATTTAATAATTTGATGTTTTTAAAAGATAAAAACAAGCCGCGTCCAACTCTTGAAGGTTCGAATTATGGTAAGAACTTACAAAATTTAATCCAATTATAAGTATGTGGTTGTTTTATTGCTTCTTTATTCAAAAACTTAAATAATTAAAAACTTCGCAAGCTAAAACTACACAAGCAGCATCCGCGAGAACTACATTATTTTTGTCGGACAGGTTGAAATAGAATGGACTATACTTATTGCTTGCAATCCCAATGAGGATGTTCAACGTGTAACACAAAAATTATCAACATGTTATTAGAAACATATTGCCAACAAGTTTTTTTAACATATTACTAAGTGAGGACGGGCCTTAAAACCCTTAACCCGAAACATAGTACTGTTATTGCTAATGAGAAACATATGGTCTATTGGACCAGTATAGGTAAAAATTGAAATAAATCAAAAACAAATGTAGCATTTGAAGAGAAAAGCAAAATATTAAAGGGATTATTGGTATAAACGAGCAAAAAAAACTTATTCATAATACTTACATAAAACAAAATGTGTAATATAGAAAACAACATTATTAGGCGTAATTAAGTAAACAAACATATATATATTTCTAGATAAAACAAAAAATATACTACAGCTACCTACTAATTTTGAAGACAGGTAACGCAAACCTTTTTACTACACTCCAAACAAATAGCATTTGAGCAACGCACACATTTAAATTTGTCTTCCTCATTTTTGATGATGGACAAATGCTACACAATTTTCTTTTGGGAAGCTTATCATCTGGAACATTGTCGCCGATATTCTCGACAGGCACTTCGGGATTTATTCCCAAAAAATCTGTATCTGCTTTCTAAGGTCTCGGGGAAGATTTGTTTCAAGTCTTTGCCTTAGATGAGGCTGAATTAGTTCAAAGGCCAAATCTTTTACAAATTTAAAACGTGGAAGTAATTTATTATCTTTGTAACAAAGATAAAGGATGTAACTGTTGACTGAACTTATATTTATAAGTGTATAAAATACGGCTAAGAGCTAACGCCTTGTCCGGCGGTTTGCACTATAATTGGCACAATTCATGTCTAAAACATTAACTCCCGATTTTGTACTGTTATCGTATCGAACTATTTTTGGTTTTCCTAATTCATTGTCTTTGCTGTGATGCATAGGGGATAATACAAGAACAGCTCTATTTTTTTCGGTACATATGATATCAAGGTTATGTCATTGGAGAAACCATAGAGTGTTGTACCAATTTCCCTACTTTTATTAGACTGGAATTCCAAAGAAACTTCTCGCTTATTTTTTTTTACTGTACCCAGATACGTGAGTTGGCGTTTTTGCAACTTTGTGACTAACTCTATTGAAGAAAAATAGTTGTCAGCAGTAATATTTCGGTTAGAGCCCTCTATTGGTTTGGATAGTCGAATGACACATTGAGCAGGCTTGGAAAGCTTCAGTTCTTCTTCTGAAAGTCCAACACCATCCGAATCTTTCCCTGAGTATATATATATATATATATATATATATATATATATATATATATATATATATATATATATATATGTTAGATCACTAATCACTTATTTGACTTTTTAAAAAAAGAACTTTATTTGTTACAAATTAAATATTAAATAATAGTACAAAATTAAATTAATTTAAAATGACTACAATAACTGGACTGGTCGAAGTTGCAGCTAAGAGTGGTTCCGGCATCTGAGAATGGTAATTTATATGTTTGGTATGAAGTGCTGAATTGCTGTTCCCATGAATATTGGCCAATGGTTCGTACAAAGTTCTAATGCGTGCTCAGCGGTTTCTATGGGAATGGGATGATGAAATCTGAAGTCGGCGAACTTAAGCTAGTTCAAGGTTAATATTTTCTCATATAACAGCTCCCCTTATTAGTGAAAAGTCAATGCCATTGCTTTGACTTTTACAGAGTAATTGGTGTTTCTGCTTCGCTTTCTTGTTGGACATTGGGTCTTCTTCTGAAGGAGGCTAAGCCCTGAAGTTTCTGTCTAATGGAATTTCTGCGTGGTAATGAAGTTGGACGCTGATCCTGGGACAAGGAGATTGCAATTTTTGGGAATATTTTGGTTCGGTATTTGCAGAAAAGGTATAAGATAACTAGGATAATAATCAGGGATAAGGTTGATATAGTGAATAAGGGTAGATGTTCCTCAATGAATGATTGGCTCATAATATGGTCCAGTTCTTCTGAATATTGGTCCAATTTGTGTTGTGCAATATTTAAGTCATCTACGTTGATCTTACTGAGTTTAAGTGGTTTCAATTTTGATAGGTGACTCTTTGTCTCAAAATGGTCACAGCATCTGTAGGGTACGTTAACTGGGTGACTTCTATACGTGATATTTGTATATTTCTCAATTTGGTCTCTAGCATGAATTCTGGTACTGCCGATGAATGCAATGCATTCGGGAATTATTCTTAAGATTGAATTTGTTTTTATTATTTGTGTAGTGACGTCTTTCCTTGCACATTTGATTGTTACTGGTAATGGATCGGAAATGGTTAGTAACCATAAATTTCGGTCAATTTCTTGTACATTGTAACCTTGTGCCAAGAGCATGGACATCTGGCAAGTTTTTGGTAAGTTGCTGAGAGGTTTCAAAAGCTGGGCTTCACATATAGCATCTGTGTCTATGGGATACGGAAGAATGTCTGTACACATTCTTTGGTTTTGACTGATTTGTTTGCATTTTTCGGTGTCCATGGGTAAAACATATGAAATTGAATCATCATCTCGCGCTATGTATTTATGAACAGTTGAAAGTAAATGATGAAAACCAGTTTGATTATCTAATATTGGTATTGAATATAATTGATACAAGGTGAATATTTCGGGATCAACTAACGGAATTTCGAGAACGAAAACAATTTTTGAATCAAGCTGATAAGCTTGCAGTTTTATTATGTCAATATACTGAGCTATATTTGACATATAAGTGGGTAGAGGCAATACGTTATTTTGTAATGACTGTGAGATTTCTTTTAATGCGTCCATTAAGTCTATGGGCGAAATAATAGAACTATGTAGAATTTGCAGGCGAGAGAATGTTATAGAATTTAGTATATCATTTAAATAATTTTCTAAAAATACGTAGCTTTCCATTAAGGACTCACATAAATCTAGTATTTGTAATTGTGCTTGGTAAAAGGATATGTCATTATTAATGTCCAGAAGTGTAGTCTCGATAGTTTTTAAGTCTTTGTTAAAAGTTTCTTCGTCTATTTGCAATTTTTGAATTGTAGTGTTGAAAGTTCTTATAACTGAAGTGGTAACAGATATTTGATTTTTAGGAGATTTTCAATTTGAGTTTCATCGGAATTTATCTTATTTATACATTTATTAAAGTATTCGCCATCAGAGGCGTCTAAATTTCCAGTAATAGATTTCCAGATTGTTCCAATACCATTTACTAAACCGCGTTTTAGGCGTTTATTATAAGGTACTGTGTCAGAGGTTATTTCTTTATATTTTAAATTAACGGAGTTTGAGATTTGTTTTAGCAGACTAACATGTGTCTGTACTTCGGCTTGAAAGGCAAGTTTTCTCGGTGTATCCACGTTAATAAATTTTTCTAACAGGTTTTCCAAAATTCTGTCATTATTGGATATTGTAGTTTTGATAGGTAATAATTCTTTGTAAACAAGTAAAGTCCATTTGTCATTAGATATTCGTATAGTTCCTTTTTCATGAAAAAATATTCCAATTGTGTTATTAATTGGAGTGAGGAGAATTTGGGATTGGACGATAGGAAGGAGTCCATAGAATCTGTAAAGGAAAATTATTCAAAATAAGGTTTGAGTCTGTCAAAATTTACTTTAGAGGTTTGGTTAGTTTTGGGGTTAAGGATAATTGCGGAATTTGTAAAAACTTCTTGAATTTCGAAAGGTCCATTAAAAAGATTATCCGATTTTGATTTAATTTGTGATTCTTTTACGTAAACTTTGTCACCAATTTTAAAATCAGGTCTTCGTTCTGAAATATTCTCGTCAAATCTTACTTTCGCCTTTTCTTTCTGTCTTTCTGTTTTTGCTCTGGCTACTTTGTAAAAATATTCCATGCGGTTATTCAGGTCTCGAATATATTTACTCATTAGTGTTTTTTGATTGTATAGAGTTTCTGGTGGTCGGCCTGCAGTGTGCCCAAATATAAGTTCATATGGTGTAAAACCGTGGGTCTTATTCTTTGTGTTGTTATAGCATATTATTGCATAAGGAAGTATAGTGAAGGGATGATCGTTTGGGTTCTCGGCTTGATTTGCTCTAATCATTTCTGAGAGTGTGGCATGAAACCTTTCTATAGATCCATTAGATTGTGGATGGTTAACGCTAGAAAATGTTAGTTTAATGTCGTATAATTCGCATAGATCTTTGATTATAGCATTCTCGAATTCTCGACCGCAGTCACAATGAATTCTTAGTGGTGTTCCATAGTGTTGAAAAAAGAGTAGGAGTGTCTTGACTACTGTTACTGCCTTTTTGTCTTCCAAAGGATAGGCTTGCGTGAATTTTGTCAATTCGTCACGAATAGTTAAAGCGTAGTTCCTAGTAGGGTATTCGAATATGTCCATATTTATTCTTTCGAATGGTGTTTTTGGAGTTTCTGTTATGACTAGTGGTCCACTTAAGTTTTTCCTGCAAATCTTAACTTTTTGGCAAATTTCACATGCTTTTACAAATTTCTCTACATCTTTTGTTAAATTCTTCCAATTGTATTTCTGCTTTATTCTTCTGACAGTTTCGTTTATTCCTCGATGTAAGTTGTTTTTACCGCAATGGTAATGATATAAAATAGTTCGAGATTATTTTCGACGCAATATATTTTTGATTCATCGAATTGATCTTTATTTGCAAAAAGTACAAGAAACAAGTGTGATATTACTCGTTCGGGATCAAACGGTAATGGTATAATAAAATATTTTCGATCTTTTACAGTTTTGCTGTGTACAATATTAATTCTTCGGTTACTATATTCCATGTTTTCTTCGAATATGTCATTCATTATGTTCTCGTGGAGTTCTTCAAGTTTATTTTGCCAAAAAAATGTAACAATATTTTTGTTGGATTTGTCTAATAAGTCCGTATTCGATGTTTCAATTTTAGAATAATCGATTATTGACTTTGTTCTATACAGTTCGATAAACTTGTCAAGTTCTTCGGACATTTTTTCTATATTTTCTTCATCGTCGTCTTCGTTTTCTTGAGTTTCCGTGTCGTCTTCATTCGATGCATGTAATGAGATTTTTGATTGAAAGTTTGCACAATCCTTGAAATGGTTAATCTTTATCCTTGAGAGGGCATCTGCATTTCTGTTTATTTTTCCTGCGCGATGTTCTATTTTATAATTGTATTCTTCGAGTTTTAGGCGCCAACGCGCTAATCGGCTTCCGGGATCTTTTATCGAGAAAAGCCATGTAAGGGGTCGATGATCGGTAATCAGGGTGAATTTTCGGCCAAAAAGATATGGTCTAAAATGTTTGACTGCCCATACGATAGCTAATAGTTCTCTCTCTATAGTCGAATATTTTGTTTCGGCACCGCATAATGTTCTGGAGGCATAAGCTATGGGTAAATCTTTTCCAATAGGGCCTTGCGATAGAACAGCTCCAATCGCGAATGCACTAGCGTCAGTTGTTAGTAAAAATGGTTCCTCAAAATTGGGATATATAAGTATTGGATCTGAAGTTAAAATATTTTTGAGTTCGTTAAAGGCTTCTTTGCAATCAGAATTAAAAATAAAAGGTACGTCTTTCTGAAGTAGTTTCGTAAGTGGTTTAGAAATTTTGGCAAAATTTGGAATAAATCTTCTATAGTAACCGGCTAAGCCTAAGAATGACTTTATTTCTTTGGTGTTCTTTGGTTCCGGGAAGTTTTTGATGCAAGATATTTTAGCTGGATTTGTTTTTACACCATTTTCTGTTACAAGGTGGCCCAAATATGCTACTTCTTTTCTTAAAAATTCGCACTTGTCTGGCTGTATTTTTAAATTTGCTTTTCGTAACCTTTTAAAAACTTCTGTTAGTCGTGACATGTGATCATGAATAGTGGGTGAGTAGATAATTATGTCATCCATATACACTAAGCATCTTTCGTTTTGTATTCCTAAGAGGATGTTGTCCATTACTCTCTGGAAAGTAGATGGAGCATTCATTAGTCCGAATGGCATGCGGACAAATTCGTAATGTCCATTTTCGACGGAAAAGGCCGTTTTCTGGATGTCTTGTGGCTCGATTTCAATCTGGTGAAATCCAGACGCTAAATCTAGTGTTGTGAAGTATTGGCATCTTCCTAGTTGGTCCAATAGTTCTGATATTTGTGGTAGAGGATAACGGTCTTGTACTGTGAGTTCGTTGAGTTTTCGATAATCAATAACAACTCGCCATTTTTGTTTTCCTGACGCATCTAATTTCTTCGGTACGACCCAGACTGGACTCGACCAGGGCGAGACACTTTTCTGGATTATTCCTTCTTCTAGCATTTTATTAATTTGCGTCTTTACCTCTTCCTTATGTATTTGAGGATATCTATAGGATTTAGTGAAGATAGGTTTAGCGTTGTTTGTTTCGATTTTGTGCTTGATTTCGTTTGTGAAGGTCAGTTTGTCGCCTTCGACATAAAATATATCTGCGTATTCAGTACATATATCTAGAATTAGTTCTTGTTCTTCGCAATTTAGATGATCAATTCTTAGTTGTTCTTTAATTATTCGTGTTCTATCTACTACGGGTTCTTCAAAATCATTTCCGTTGTAGGATAGGATTGTCTCCGAATTTTTGAAAGGTTCGATTGAAATGTCTGAAAATTCGATTGTCTTCGGCATAGCATTAGCATTTAGTACGGAAGTTAAGAATTCTCCATTTTCATCTACATGGACTAATGCATGAGGTAATCTAACTTTTTCTATTTCTTGAGCTGATAATATGGCATCTGTATTTGATAAGTTGCATTTTAGTCTGCATATTTGTTCGGTCCGGCTGTCAATGGTAATTCTGTTTTTTCCTTTTATTCGTTTTCTCTCTGGTCTTTCAAGATTTTTGTCTTGATCTCGATTGTTTACGATAGTATATTTTTCATTTATAGGGTTTTGATATTTTAAATTTGATTCCTGTTTAGAATCTGATTTAATTTTTATTTTAGGTTCGTTTTGTGTTGTTTCTGTAGGGTGTGTCGGTGTTTTGTCTTTAGGAGGTGTGTTTGTCTCGTGCCCTACTTTGTGAAGGGTGACAGTTTTAAAATTTGTATGCAACTGTCGGGATTTGAGATCTATTACGCATTCATAATGATCTAGAAAGTCTAGGCCTATTATGCCATCGAAATCAATGTCTAAATTGAAAATAAAGACTTTGTGAGGATTATTGTCAGTGAAGGGAATCAGGACAGATTCTGTTATTAACAATTTTTGATCGGTTATACCTTGAATAGTAACGTTTTCAGGAAATCTATTATGATAATTGCGTGCTGTGTTTTCTTTGAAAACAGTGATTCCAGCACCTGTGTCGATTAAAAGTTTAAAAGTGTTGGTAGCATCATTAATGTAATATAAATTTTTGGAACTCATTGTATGAAATGGGGTTACATGAATGTCTGTTCGGGAAAATTGAGATTCGGATGAAAGTTGTCCAAGTTGAGTGCTTGGATTTGTTCTTGGATATTCGTAATATCCGTTGAGGGGTTCGTATGATTGGGAGGATGATTTTGATTCTGAAGTGAAAGAAAATCCTGATAATTTTGTGTGTTATTGGTTTCGTAAAAGTTATCAGTTTGCGGATTATTTTCTGTATAATAATCCGTTTCATAGTTTTCATAGTTATCGGTATTATAATAATTATCTGTATAGTAATCGTCTGTATAAAAGTCAGTCGTCATTTCATCAGGGTATTCGTTTAAAACATGTGCTCTTTGGAAGTTTGGGTTTCTTTGAATAACAGATGGACGATTTTGATTTTGATTTTGAGATGAAAAGGAAGGTCTCTGTTGGTTGAAATTTGGATTGTTGGACGAATATTGATTCCTATTAGGGTTCTGATTGTTTTGATAGTTGTTAGGTCCATTAATATATTGGTTTTGGTAACCGTGTGGCCTAGAAAAAGTTTGGTTTGGCTGTACGAAACGTGAAGAGCGGCATTCACTATTTAGATGACCAATGCGGCCACAATTTGTACATTTTGTAAACTGAGATGAGGGTCTTCTCATTGGTTGAGAGGGCTTAGGAATAGTTGATCTAGAATTAGATTTTTGTTCTTCAAAATATGACAATTGAAGTTCGCGTCTAATACGATTGCTTGCTTCAATGAGATCTTTTGGATTACTAGCCCTAATAATTTGTCCTAGACGAGGTTCTAAACCGGTTAAAAGTGTGTTTAGGGCCATGGTATCGATTAAGTCACATTGGGCAGTTTTTTGATCTGGGGATAAATTTGCTACTTGGATCGAGGCGTGCATTTTTGCATTCAGAACTTGTAAACGGTTAAAGAAAGTTAGAGGAGATTCGTTAGATAGTTGTCTTAGTCTTTGTAAGTCTTGTATTAAGGAGGTCAGGTCTCTACTGTCTCCGAAATGTAGATTTAGTAATTGTTTTATTTCTGTATAAGAAATTGGTTTTCTAGAATTAATAAGCTGTGCAGCTTTACCTTTGAGTTTATTTTTTACGTGAATCGTTAATAGAACGCGCTAATCGCCTGTGGCCATTTTAAAAGCACAGTCGCACGCATCTAAAAATGTAGAAAGAGAAATCGGATCGCCTTCAAATTCTGGGATAATAGAAAATATTTCCGAAAGCTTGTATGGTTCGATTTCTTGATGAGTCTGGGAACGTGTCTCAGGCATTTTTCGAGATATTTTTAAACGAAAATGAAAAATAGAAGTATGGAGAAATATAAAATATATCAGTATATTAGGGAGAAAAAAAAATGTGGTGGTATATAAAGGGCAAAATGTATCAATATAAAAATATCAAATAATATATCAATAAAAATGTATCAAATATACCAAATAAAAATATTGCAAGAGAAAATATACCAAAAATATAGCAAGTAAAAAATATGTCAATAAAATATCAGTATAAAATAGTATGAATGAAATATGTCAATATCAATAATTTCAAATATTAGATAATCAACTTGTATTTTTTTATGTATCTTGATTAATTGACTTGCAGTATAGTCAATTTCGTAAATTATTATAACAAATTATTAACGAGATGATTCAAAATCCACTTACATAAAGAAGAACATCGGGACGCCTTGTTCTCTCTGCTCAGCTACCAGGGGCTTCACTAGGTGTTCCTTCCGTAGATCACAGGAGTGAGGTTGTTCGGAGATGCTTTCTTCTTTAAGGGTTGTCTTGTTCTCTCTGCTCGGCTACCAGGGGCTTCACTAGGTGTTCCTTCCGTAGGTCACAGGAGTGAGGACTTCCGTAGATTCTTTGTTCCGTTAAGGGATGAGAATCCGCCGCTGCCAGTGAGTATACACGTGTTCTAGCAACGTTAACCGGATCCTACTGACTTTGCGCCAATTGTTAGATCACTAATCACTTATTTGACTTTTTAAAAAAAGAACTTTATTTGTTACAAATTAAATATTAAATAATAGTACAAAATTAAATTAATTTAAAATGACTACAATAACTGGACTGGTCGAAGTTGCAGCTAAGAGTGGTTCCGGCATCTGAGAATGGTAATTTATATGTTTGGTATGAAGTGCTGAATTGCTGTTCCCATGAATATTGGCCAATGGTTCGTACAAAGTTCTAATGCGTGCTCAGCGGTTTCTATGGGAATGGGATGATGAAATCTGAAGTCGGCGAACTTAAGCTAGTTCAAGGTTAATATTTTCTCATATAACATATATATATATATATATATATATATATATATATATATATATATATATATATATATCCATTATATAAATACGAGCTCTTAGCATCTGTCATGCACATTACTTTTATGCCGTATTTCGCAGGTTTACTGGGCATGTAAATTCGAAAACCACAGTGTCCTCTAAATGGAACTAGCATCTCATCCATAGTTACACAATCTGACAACGTGTATAGCCTCTGGCAATTAGTCACAAAATTATTAAAAATATTTGAAATAGCCGCTGTTTTATCAGTTTTCTTCCGCTCTTCGCGATCCATGCTATTGTCAAATCTAAGACACAACAAAAGTATTTCAAATCTTTTCAAAGACATCGTCATTTTGAATATCGGTCGACCCAAAACATCTTTAGAAAACAGTTGAAGCATATCTTCATGAGAAGATTTTATAATTGAAGATAGCATAAAAAGCCCAAGCAAAGCCTTCAACTCAACTATATTTGTGCTTCTTTAGTATGATGTATTAGTCGAATCAGATAACTTTTCTCTCATTATAATAATTTTTTGGTTTGTCCATGTTACAATTTGTTCCAACATTTCATCAGTAATCAACAACTTCCAAATATCTGATTTAGAAGGGCTATTTCCCAGAGTCCTGCTTACCGCTGTTAGACCTCGTAATTCTCTGACAATGTTATGTGTTCTTGTCCTTGTATTTCTCGGAGGCTCCATTCCCTGCCACTGAAAACCATTTTTTCCTTTGAATATGTTCACATCCTCTTTTACTTGTAAAAAGTCGGTTCTGGATTGTAAATCATTCGACGGTTCATCTAATTCCAAAAGTTCGTGATCAGAATTCGATTCTTCGCTACTAGAGGGTTCACTTTGCCGAATTACATAGTCGGGATCTTCATCCGAATCATCTATAACATCTCTCATGTCCTCGTCACTCCCTGGCTCTGATAAATATAAATCTTGATCGTCGGCAAGTAGTAATCTTTGTATATTCTTTTCAAAATCTGGGTCAGCCAGATTTACTTTTTTATTACGGCCAGTTCCGCTAGGTCCTGCTCTATCCATTATTACTATAAAATTAAAAAATTTTAGAGTAATTATGTTTATTATACAAAAAATATGAAATACCTTATTGTTTTTCAGTACACAATCCGAAACAAGTGGCCTCCTAGACCTATCATAAAAACACTGCAATTCGAAACACCTGGCTTACTAGACCTACACGTTTTGAAAAGTACTGTTACTACGACGTAAACACTAAAGCGATCGCTACGATACTGCAGAACTAGCTTGTTCTACACTATTAAGAAGGTATTTAAAAGGACAGTGCATGCGGCCTACACTGTTGCCGCCATTAGTAGACTATCCTTTCGCTGTGGTCCGTTAGACCAATGTTTCGGGTTAAGGGTTAAGATGTTCCTGACTATATAAAATCAAAAGTATTGTATACGGTTAAACTGGCATTAAAGTGGAAATTTCAATCAAGGTACAATATATAGGGTGTTGTATTTAAAAAGCCAAAGTGACTAACCATATTAGAAAAGCGGTAAATCCGGCAACGTTGGAAACATCAAATTTTAAATCTTCATATTGCAAATTAGGTATAGGATCCCTATTTTTGTATAAATCGGATAATCCATTTAAGAGATAATTGTGCGTTTCCAGACTTTTGGTCCACTCTATATATATATATATATATATATATATATATATATATATATATATATATATATACAGATACCGCAATTTTTCAACTACCGTATGCGTTATTCAGTATGTGGAACAAAGATAACACTTAAATAACACTTAACTGTTTGAATAGAAGTGAGAGGTAGTCACCACGTCGAAGGAGTATATATGAATTTTAAACAGTGTTGCTATATTTCTATTATATCTTTCCTTCTAAAATTTTAGTCCGATACATGAGTATAAAATAATATTTAACTCCACTGCAATTCATTGTAGAATAATAATTAATATTGTCCCAAAAAAAATTAAATAAAGTAGCCATGTAATTGTTATTTTCTAATCAATTCTGTCAATTACTTAATTAGCTAACAAAGAACATTGATTTAAGGAATTGATGTGTAGCAACAACGCAAATTCCCCCAAGGCGTTGTAAAATTTTAAGCAACGCCTTACTTCACAGTGCAAGGCGTCAAGATACATCCGGCTATCCGGCATTCAGTAAAAATAGGACACAGTTTTAAATGCAATGCTTGTAGATTTTTAGCTATGGTAGCTTGTAAATAAAACAAGAATTAACTTAACATTAACGAAACATAAATATTATTTTTATAAGAAAGAAACCAACTAAAAAAATTATTCTAATAATTAAATTAAAATTAAAAGCATTTAAAAAAATCTCTAACCAATTAAATGTTCGAACAAACCACCATTTTGCGCTGAACAAATTTCGAATCTATCAACTAAAGCAGGCCTCATTGCAATCAGCTGATTTGGCTATACCCAACTACAGAGTTGAACAATTGTTTCTTGCAATTCTGCTAAATTGGTGGCTCGTTCGAATTTATGCCGATATAATTTTGATTAGCATTTCCCAGAAATAAAAATCCAAAAGTGCTAAATCTGGTGATATAGAAAGCCATTTTATTGTTCCTCGTATAAAAATTATTCGACCAGGGAATGTTTGTTCCAAATAATTTGTAACTGTATTTGCATTATGTGCTGGCCAACCATTCTGTTGAAACAAGACATCGTCGTAGTTGACCGCAAGGTTTCGAACTGCTGGAATAATCTGATTGGGCAATAAATCTAGATACTTACGTCAATTCAGATTTCGCGTGATAAAAAATGGACCAATTATATTATCGTTATAAAGTCCAGTCCACACATTTAATTTCTTTCGGTATTGTGGTTTTACAGCAATATTCAAATGTTTATTTTCCCTAGACCAATAGCAGACGTCAGATGGATTATGGAGTTTATGGATTGTGAATGAAGATTCATCGAAGTCATTTTTTTAAAAGTAATTGTTCTCATTCGATTTCTCCATCATAGTTTCACAAAATTCCATACGTTTAAAATTATCGTCTGGAAAAAGTTCTTGGGTGGTTTGCACTTTATAGCAATTATATCCATTTCATTTTAACATATTCCTTACAGTTCTCTCCTTTAGGTCAACTTCGTCCGCAATTTGTTTACTCGAACAAGGCGTTTCTTCAATAGTTAAACAAACTTGCATTTCGCGAGCTTCGCGTTTAACAGAGATTTGTTTCGATCGTGGTTGCTCAGTTGGACGACATTTCATTAAGGTATTTATGCAACCGAAATTTTTTAAGTTTTTAATAACTGATCGAACTGTTTCCTCCGTCGGAATTGGGCGATTTTCAAGAGCAGCAATAAATAACTGTATTATTTCTGCAATAGAATGGTTTCCATAATGCCATTTCACCATTTAAACCTTTTTTTCTCGAAAATATACATTTGGCATGTTAATTATTTGTTTTCAACCTTTTAACACCACAGCTAACAATCGGATAGATGGACCATAAACCTGCTGTACAGATAATCACCGCCTATTTTTTGAGGGAAAATCATGCACTCGTAGAGGAGGAACACCGTCTATACTATCTGTATGTCTATTGAAGTGCGTTATTTATTTAGCTCATGCTGTTTTCACATGTCAATTTCTCAATTCAGTGTTCTTTAGTGGATTCTAGTGGATTTAAATATTATTTTATGTCATACTAAAGTGTACTTTATGGCTCACACGGGCGTAAAGATACAAACAAAAATATAACTTATTAGAACCATCTTTCTTTAACAACATTTCAAAATATTATTTAGAATTCACATAAAACTGGCAATTCTGAAAAGATCCGGTGATATTTAGATTACATTAGGATCTCAAAAATATCTTTACTAGTAGACTATAGAACATCTACTAGTAAATATATTGTCAAAATGAAATCGAATTTTCGGATTTTTTAGAACATATGTATTTACTTGTAGATGGAATAACGAACTAGTATAACATAAAAGTTTATATGCACCGCGGGTATTAACCTCGAGCCCGAGGCTCTACGGTTTGTAACATTGTCGCCCTTTGAGCATAAACATCTATTTAATACCCTTGGTACATAAATAACTATTATACTTATGTATCCAACTAATATTTTAGAAGGAATGAAGTAACAGAAATTTTGCAACACTGTTTAAAAGTTAGACTCGCTACTCCAACATGCGTGGATTGTGTCTCACTCGTATTCAAACAATTAAGTGTTATCTTTGTTCCACATACTGAATAACATATACGGTAGTTGAAAAATTGCCATATCGGTATATATATTAAAAAAATATACTTTATCATTAGAATAACAGACTATATAATTTACGTAAAAAGTATTGAAAATTTCGAACATTACATTACAATGAAATATATCATCACGAACCATTATGCTCATTGACAAAAAGCTTTTCAACCAAAACCAAAAACTAATTCTCTTAACCTCTGCTACGTATAAAACTGGCATGCCTAATTAAATTTTACTTCAAGTTTCTTTTCACTTCAAAGCAGGTCATGTACTTATTAACAACAGTGTTCATGAAAGATGCTAATAACCATCCTGGGATTTTACTTTACAACTCATTCAAGAACAAAAGAATTTAAGTTACGTTTTGAATACGACACAACTGTTGCTAGTTTCATAGCTGTATAATCTTTTTTTACAATGGGGTTATTATGGTGAGAGTAACTATTGGGTCAGTATTAGTATAGACCGATTCAAATTGGCTTTAGTAATCAGCTGGAAATTCTTTTTCTAGGTAATAGAATAGAGTCGGTATATTAATTGTTTGTTTTTTTTTGTCAACTAAATTTTTATGACTACTAGGAATAAAACTACAAGTTAACTCCTAACAAAAAATGATCGGCCAAAGGGAGAGAATAAAAATAAATGGAGGAAAGTTCGAAAAAATGCTAAGACATATCGCGATGCCAGTACGGGCGATGTTTGTGCATTTGAGTCACCTTTAGCGATCAAGGGTATCTTTCGCAGTTTTTGTGACTTAATTTTAGGACATCTATTCTGGTTTCCTTATTGTGGTGCCCGCAGTTTCCATGGATTCCTATTTTGATCAAAAAACCAGTCTCACATGCAGTGGGATGCAGTCCACCCACCCATGTTGAAAGAAACCGCATAGATTGCAGTGGGTATAGCTAAACAAACTGACAATTCACTGTAAGTTATTATTTTTACTCCGATACTCATTTACCATTACTAGCTGCTCTTTGAATTTTACTTCAGGTGAATAATTTAAATAATTACATTCTCACAAAATCCGCATGAGTTGTCTGATGGATGGATTTAGTAGCTCATTGGATGACACTGCCGATTCCAAGCCCGGATAAAGGAAGAGGGTCCCTAAGGTGAGGTTAGCCACCTACCTGGGGTAAAGAATCCATACTGGCTCACAGAACTGAAGATACAGCCTCGGGTATTGGACGGAACTATCAGATGACGACACGCTCTATGACAACGGAAAAACGAATTGGTAAACGAAAACCTAAACACCCCATCACAAGAATCGCGTGCTGGAACATCACGTCGTGGACCGGAAATAGAAATGAAGAAACACAATATTGACATCTGCCCAATCTCCGAAACAAAGAAAAAAGGCCAAGGAACATCAAGATACGGAGAGTTTACACTCATATACAGCGGAAAAGCTAAACAAGAAAGAGCACATTCAGGAGTCGGAATTTTGCTGCACGATAAATACACGCAAAGCATCGAAGATATTAAATACATCAACGATAGGTTATTAAGAATCTCTTTAAAAATGCGTAGCATCACAACACACCTGATAAGCGCATATGCCCCAGACATATCTAAGCCCACAGCAGAAACTAAAAATTTCTATCAGCAACTACAAAACACCGTAGATAACATAAATGCTAAACACAAAATTATCGTATTCGGGGATCTTAATGCATGGATCGGAAACGATGTTATACCAGGTATAAAACAAAAGTACAACGAAGAAATAATTAATTAAAACGGCAAAGCATTAAGACTTTTGCGCTAGAAATGAAATGAGGATCAACAACACATACTTTCCTCATAAAGACCAACATAAATACACTTTTAACAATAATCGAGGCCAGCGATCCATGATAGATTTTATAATCACGAATCAAGTGATGACACCGTCACAAGTACTTGATGTCAGAGCCCTAACATCTGCTAACCTTGGGACCGATCACAACCTTGTTTTATGCAAGATGCTACTAGAACGTCCGCAACGAAACAGAAAACCCCCAATGCTCATTGAAAAACACAATATAGAGTCGCTAGCAACAGGGAGCACAAAACTCCTTTATGAGAACAGGGTTACCAGCAAACTAAACGAGATCGAGTTACAACCAGAATGGGGAGTAGAAGATACTTGACAAAAAATCAGTAAATGCATCAACCAAGCAGCAGAAGAAGCAATTGGAAAGCGAAAAATTAACACGAGGGCGATAAACCACACCAAACCGTGGTCTTGTTAAGAGGTAAAAGAACTCTCTAAATTAAAACGCAAATGCTATCTGAGATATAAAAGCACACAATCGGAAGAAGCTCTCGCAGAATATGTCCAAGTAAGAAGCGAAGTAAACGCAAGAATAAAATCAATCCAAAGAAAACATTGGACTAAATTCACCAGCGTCATGGACTACGACCTACATGGTACCCAAAAGAAAGTATGGAAAATGCTTTGGAACAGGAAAAAACAGTTAACGAGTTCGTGCAGACCAAGGGAGTACCTATAGAGATGACAACAGCATTTTAAGGAGCTATATGATGTTGAAGAAACGCTGAATATAAACGAATACGAAACAGATATAAGTGCTACAATCAATGTCGAAGAGGTAGAAGCAAAGATCAAAAAGCTAAAAACAGAAAATCACCTGGAACAGATGGTGTACCCAATGAACTCTTAAAATATGGAGGCCCTGAACTTGCAAGTAAACTGTCACAACTATTTAACAAAATATTAAACGACACAAAAACACCAGAGGAATGGCATAAGAGCATCAGAATCCCCATATTTAAAAAAGAACAAAAAACTTGCCCATAAAACTACAAAGGAATAATCCTCTTAAATACAACGATAAAGCTTTTCACGAGTATTCTTAAGGACAAATTGGAAAGGCAAATCACTAATGCTGAAGAACAACAAGGTTTTACAAGGGGGCGGTCTATAACAGATGCAATATTCATAATAAAACAAGTAAAAGAAAAAGCTATAGAGTTCGGCATGCCAGCGTATATTTGCTTCATTGATCTGACGAAGGCGTTTGACAGGGTTCGCCTGAGCGACATTCTAAATATATTAATAGAAAATAACATTATTATTATAACATATTAATTTAACACCGTTCAACATAACAAAGATAGTCCATAACCTAAATAACAATAATGTAACCACAGTTAGAGCAGGAGACCAATTCACTGAAAATATTCCAACACCAAGAGGAATTAGACAAGGCGACAGTTTAAGCCCCTTCTTGTTTAACTTACTCATGGGTAAAATTATAAACAAAGTAACATCTCTCAATCTTGGATACAGAATGGGCAACAAAAGAATTGGTATGGTGTGTTACGCAGATGATGCAGCAATTATTGCCAATTCGGAAGATGATCTTCAGAGACAACTCTTTCAGTTCTTTCAAATAAGCCGCCAACTAAACATGACCATTTCTACCAACAAAACTAAATGTATGACAATAGCAAAAGATCCGCTTAAAAGTTAGTGGTTGAGAACAACCCCATAGAATAGGTGATGTAATTCAGATATCTGGGCATAGATATATCAAGCACACACGACCCAGTAAACGACCTAAGGAGTCAGATCAACAAAGCATCCGCATTGTCGGGATGTCTGCGGGAGATAGTCTGGTCAAATCCGTATATGCGCACAGATAGTAAAATTAGAATCTACAAGACTTGCATACGACCGATCATGACATATGGCATAGAAGTGCGCGAAGATACCAACAAAACAAAACAGATGCTAAGGGTTGCCGAAATGAAAACCCTAAGAACAATAGTGGGCAAAACAAGAAGAGACAGGGTGAGAAATACAAACGTCAGAGAGCAGTGCAAAATTCAAGATATTGTAAGATGGGGAAGGCAGCGTAAGAGGATGTGGTAAAATCATGTAAGACGAATGGATGAGAACAGACTCCCAAAAATTGCCCTAGAAAACAACCCGCCAGGTTCAAGACCTCCCGGAAGACCACCTAAAAGATGGAGGGATAGTTGGCAATCTACCTCCCAGGAAATTAACCAGAGGCAGCTTCTGAATTAAACAGATCAAAAGATCTCCAAGAAGTAGAAAAAGACATTCTCACAATATTCATATACCTTTTCCTTTGGAACGAAACTCTCATGCTGTCAACAGTATATTCTCCAATTTTAACCTATTTCTATTAAAGTATTATAAAATCCTCATTTTAATAAGTCCGTTGATTGAATGACGTCATCAATTGAAGGAAAAATATTTATCTAACTTCTTATGTATTCATAATAATTCAGTAATTGAAATATTCTTTCATTGAAAATGACAGACTTTGGTACTGAAAGAAAGGGGAGAAATAAATGGCGCCACCTAGTCCTTTGTCAAGGGACGAGAAAAACTTGACACTTGACCTATGAGGAGCTTGATTTAAGAAACCAAGTTGGTCCGTTGTCATGGTGGAAGAGCACTTTCTTCTTCGCTAAATGGGGTCGCTTTTTCTGCAATTTGGTCGAATCCGTCCAATATTTCGAATTAGTAGAGCCCTGTGAGCGTTTTTTTCCCTTCTCCAGGTAGTCGACGTAGATCACCCCCTGTGAATTCCAGAAAATGGTGGCCATCACCTTTCCGGCCGGTACGATAGTCTTCACCTTCTTTGGAGCACGTTCGCTGAGTGTCGCTACTGTTTTGACTGTTTTTTGGTCCCTGGTGTGTACCAATGGATTCATGTTTTGTCATTGGTTGCGAAATGACGTAGAAACTCCTTCGGATTACGCGTAAATTACGTCAAATACTGCTGTGAAAAAATCTCACGGTTAAGCTTGTTGTCTGGAGTGAGCAAATACAGAAATCATCGCGCCGACAGCTTTGTCATGCCCAAAATTTCACGCAGGATATGACATATTTGGTCTTTTGAGATGTCTACTGTCTCAGCTATCTCACGTACCTTCAGTCGGCGGTCTGTCAATATGAGATCGTGGATTTTTGTCACGTTATCCTTCATGACTCCCACCAATTTCGGGACAACTAAACGTGGTTCATCAAAAACCGACGTGCGACCACGTTGAAACTCGTTAAACCAATTTTTGAGGGTTGACATCGAAGGAGAAGAGTTACCGTACACAGCACCCAAGCGCTCTTTGATTTCGCTGTGCGATTTCCTTTGCAAAAAAAATCGAATCACCGACCGATATTGCTCTTTTTCCATTTTTCTAAAATCCGCGGACACGCCCGCTTTCACAAGCGCTCGAAGCAAAACTACGAATCCGATTCGGCTGAAATTTTGACATTACCGGCTACAAGAATGTATTACATTATAGTAGATTTCTCTTAAGACAGTGGCGCCATCGGGCGGTGCAGCTAAGTACTTATCGGATTGCCTACGTACAGCAATAATGAGATACGAATATGAGATGCTAGGATCTTATTTGTTGTATTCAGCAATGTTATTCCTTTAAGTTTTTGCAGTTTATTGATTCTCCCTTCTTAATTGTTTGTAATATCCTACTCTTCTCAAAGTTTTTCTTTTGTTTCTCATATTCTGGACACCTATTGATTTGTAAATGTTCGTTGAGAATTTTGTATTTCCATTCTTAATTATTTCGTTAGCGACTTCTATTCAACCTGGTGCTTTTTTCTGAATATATATTTTTTATAAGTGTTACCTATTCGTTATATGTTGGAGCCTTTATCTTACTATCTTTATTGCCCTCTACCTCATATTCTTCTTTCGGATTTCTTACTAAATATACAAGATTACAGTTTTTTATCAAAAACAAGATTTCTACATTCTATATTCAACTTTCATAACAGAGTAATGTAGCCAAAACAGCTGACTTATGCCGATCGAAAATCGATTGAACTCAACGCATATGCGTGCGTAGGTTTTTAATTGCTTTAGAAAGATTGTCCGTTGGAAATTAAAATGTATGTACAGAGAAAATTGTCCCTGTAAAGGGACATACATACTATGAGGGTTCTTTTTTTGTTGTAAGTGGAACTAAAAAAGGATAGGTTAAAACTATCTTTCTTCGGAGGAAACTGACATTTCAAGGCAATAATTCAAGTTGACTATATTTTATGGAAATTAAAAACAATGATGAATATTTTTTGTGTTGTACTATTAAATGTGAATTTACATTAATTACTTAAAGTCATACAAGTGCACAGGCCTGTTTAATTATAATCTAAACAAATTGCAAAATTTTTATTTAAACAATCGCTTATAAAATGTATAATAATATAAAAGACCCCTTTCGGGCTACATCACAAAACATTTTCCTAATAACTGTTCCATCATCAGTGCTCTTACTAGGTATAAATGAGTGAAGCCGCTAAATATACGGGTAAAAACCCTTTAGATATAGTTAAATTAATTTGAATTTAAATTGTTGCTAATATTATGGGATATTTAAGTTTTAGGGGGAATTAACTTCATGGTAACGTAATACTCGTAAATTGGGGTGCTGGCTCTAGGTAGCTCCCTACACTTAGTAGTCTCTAGGGCACCAGTTTAAGAGTCTTAGGTTGCCATCAAGTAAATTCCGTCTAAAACTTCAACATTCTACAATATTAGCAGCAACAATGTCATTTCAAATTAATTTAACTATATTTATAGTGTTTTACCCGTATATTGAGGGGCTTTACTCATACATACCTAGTAAAACCACTGATCAGCACCGAAAACGTTCTGTGATGTAGCCGGAAAGGGTCTTTTTATATTATTATACCATTTATATTGGATTTTTTTAAATAAAAACTTTATATACAGTTGACTACAGGAAATTAATTTTCATCGTGGAAATTACAAAATATTAAACGAAAATTTCTGACCAAGGAAATGTCCATAAAACATGCATTAAAAATAATTCGCTTATTAATTTTCCATCGTCGTTTCCACAAACGATAGCCAATAGAGATATGAAATGCACCTATATGTCATTACTTTGAGCGTTCATTGATTGATATTGGACAAATTGCGTGGAGTACTAAAACTCTCTCATTTATCCTGAAGTTCGGTTTATTACAAAAAAAATTGGTATTGTTTGAAACAAAGCCGTCGAATGGAGCAAATAAAAATTTTAGTAAGAATAAAATTGACAAGCATAAAATAAAGAATAAAACTAAATATTGTGATAGATCTAAACATAAAACGAAAATAATGGTATTTTAGGGAAATCAAACCACTAGAAATAAGATATGCATTGATAATATCACTCTTGAAGAACTGTCGGATTTTAATTATTTGGGTTAAGATTAATTTTAGACTATGTCCAACATTTACAATAACTTTTCGAAGACTGTACGTAGATACTGCCTTTTCTTTTTTTCTAACCTTCCAGGGTATCAGATTTTTGTTGTGTTGGTGTCTTTTCTTTTTTTCATTATTTTTTATTTATCGAAATAATTTTCATTTATGTGTAGTTCAGTTGTTCTAAACCTTTTTGAGCCATGTACCACAAAATTCTTTTTATTATTTTTGGTACTACCTAACTGAAATACCTATGTAGCCAAGTAATCTAATTAACGATAATTTAAATGCTGGAATTTTAAGAAATTGATAAAATAAAATTCAACAAGAGTAAAATTTTTTTAGGTTATATTTTTAGATTTTATATATAGGTAGTTAGAATCACAAAGCAACAACAACTACCAAGAATGAGTGGATGACAGAAGAAATATTAGAGATTATGGAACAATGCAGACAGTGTAAGATTAAGCAGGACCATGTAGGGTACCAAAATATACACAGTCAAATTCGTAAAGAAATTATAGCGGCGAAGGAGATCTGGATGACTACACTTTGCACCGAGGCTGAAAACCTATATAAACTCGGCGACAGCTTCAATCTTCACAAGAAAATTAAGGAAATTGCTGGTGTCTTCAAGAAAAAACAAGGCACTGGTATACATAATGACCAAAATGAACTACTAACGGACCCTAGCGATATACTTAATACTTGGAAATTGTACACAGCCAATTTGTTCAATGATGACAGAACACAAAAACCACCACAACTGGGAGACCATTTGTATAGCCCAAGTATCTTGAAAGCTGAAATTGTACACGCTATCAAACTATTAAAAAGGTACCAAACATCAGGACCAGATAATGTACGCAGAAACAATCAAGTTACTTAATGAAGAAAACCTACACATTATTGTCAAGCTCTTTAACGACATTTACGATACGGGCCAGATTCCAAAAGATTGGCTTCGCTCCACATTTATCGCCCTACCAAAAACACCACGTGCGAACTTCTCCAAGGACCACCGACTAATAAGCCTAATGAGTCACTTTTTAAAACTTTTCCTGAGAATACTGCACACTAAAGATTGTTTAAGAAATGTGAAGAGGTCAGTGGATGGAGTCAGTTTGGTTTCAAAAATGAACTTAGCATGAGAGAAGCGATCTTTAGTATGCAAACATTAATACAGAATTATTCAGATCAAAGAAACGATATTTTTGTCTGTTTCATCAATTTTGAAAAAGCATTCGATAATGTAAAACACGAATTGATGATAAAATACCTACAAGAGTTGGAATTGGACGACAAGGATATAAGAATTATCGCCAATCTGTATTGGAACCAGACAGCAACAGTACGTCTTCAAAATTTCAACGAAACAGAAGATTCCTCATTTAAAAAAGGAGTAAGACAAGGTTGTATACTGTCTCCAATGCTGTTCAATTTATACGTAGAAAAAGCCTTCGCAGAAGCAGTGGCAGACTCTAATAAAGGTATTAAAGTTAACAGCATATTTATTAACAACATCAAGTATGCCGATAATACATCTATAGTGGCAGATAAAATCGAAGATCTTCAAGGCCTTTTAAATTATCTAACTCTTGCAAGTGAAGCTCGGGGTTTGAAAATAAATATCAAGAGGACAAAAATAATGATTATAAGTAGAAATGATTACCCCAACGCAAAGATATATGTCGCTGGAGAAGAAATCGAACAGGTCAGACAATTTAAATACTTGGGTTGTTTGCTGAACGAGGGTTGGAAACCCGAGAATAAAATAAAGAGCAGAGTTGAACAAGCCAGAAATGCTTTTTTGAGGCTTAGTAAGTTTCTGACTGATCGCAAATTGGACTTCAACCTCCGATACAAGATGCTTAAGTGTTACGTGTGGCCTGTTCTCTTGTACGGAATGGAAGCATGGACGTTAAAGGCCAGTTCCATTAACAAACTTAGAGTATCATGGACGGACAGGGTCAGAAATGAGGAAGTACTCAGAAGAGCGGGCTTACAGGATAGGGAACTTTTTAGTTATGTAAAAAGTAAGAAGACTGCATACTTGGGACACATATTACGAGGAGAAAGATATACTTTTCAGCAACTGATACTCGAAGGGAAGATAGAGGGTAGGAGAGGTCTGGGATGTAAAAAAATGTCATGGCTGCGCAATATTCGACAATGGACAGGAATCCACAGCTATGAAATGCTTCGCAATGCTGCTAAAAACAGAAATATTTAATCCTGACGATTTAACATCTCACCTGACAAGACGATGTACGGTGGACGCCTACGCAGAAATGCACGGCACCTTAAGAAGACGAAGAATCACAAACTTATTAGTGAAAAGGTTGTGCTTAAATATTTCCACATAACTTATTAATACCTGGTTCGGTGTTATTCAGATATAGTCGAAGATCAGGTTCTACATTAAGTTTGTTTATTTTAAGTTCAAACATTTAACATTGCGAAAAATCCATTCTCGCATAGGTATAATGTCGAAAAGAGTGTTAAGTATTTTAAAGCGCTTTTTGCAACAGAATGGAAATCAAAATTACCTCTTGCTCAAAATTTGCCATGGTCGCATTGTTTAAAGTCTAATTTTAGTTCACTATCAATCAAATCAATCTTTTTCTTGTTGCACTTAAATAGTGATGTCAATTGAGAAAAGCACTCCGCTGAAACAGCAGTATAGTATATTCGTTCCATGCTATCTCCTTAAGAGTATTGCCCGCTCTTGATCACAAATTATTGATTTGATATGTTTTTTGGTCTTAATATGTTTTTGGTTTTGCTTAAAATGCACATGGATGACAAATGATTGTCAACCAGTTTCTTGTACATAATGATTTTTGCAATGAATCTTGATCTCATTGTCATATACATTATAAATTAAAAAACACGTTAAAAAAATAAGAGTATTACCTATACAATTCCTTGGGCCAGCACTAAACGGAAGATATGCAAATGTATGACGTCTTGAAATATTTTCTGGAAGAAATCGTTCGGGTTCAAATTTTTCTGGGTTTGCGAAAACTTTTGGATCGTGATTCATTCCATATAAAAATATTGTCACATCAGTACCTTTGGGAACTGTAATTCCATCTAAAATATAATTTTTTTAATAAAACAATATTATGCTCATAAATTCAATATTTTAATAAATAAATGAATAAGCCTACCATGTATACAAATAGCTGAAATAGCAGAATTGTAAATCTTAATTAATAATTAAATACAAGGGCAAGAGGCTATAATGTCACAAATAAACATTCTACCACTGCATCACTGCGTCTCATTAGAGCATCAATGAATACGATCAATGAATAAGATCTGCTCACATAAACAGAAATCAAAAATTAAGCCGCAATACACTACATCAGATGAAAAAAGAAGAAAAAGGACAGACAAAATAGCAGACACTAAAGAACTAAACAGGGGAGCGGAGAAAGAGATGCAAAAACTCAAACTTAACTAAAATATAAAAATTACTCTCATACAGTTGTTTTTTACTGATCCACAACTAGTCCAGCCTTCCGAGAAGATTTGACGGTGGGTGGGGGGCTAAACGGAAAACATCGATTTAATATTTTAAACCAAATATGTAGCTAAGATATAATTTTTGAACAAAAATGTTAGCAGTTTTTGTGTAGAATGAATCGTTCTCTCAGAAATAACTCTTGTTTTTACCGGCGATTTTAAATGTCAGTTACGCGCTCCAAATCAATTTTTTAAGTAAAATTTGTATCGGCTCGACGGTAAAATTCGATATCTTTTAATTAAATTATCTTATCGACAAAAATTTAAACAGGTTTTAAAGATGAAGAGTGCAGCTTTCGAATGCAAATTTTGTATTCTGTCCTAAATGCAGTTAGTTTCTATAAAGCAAATAAATAAACGTTGCCATTTTTTACGATTCTTATGAGATCAATAAAATTTATCATTTTCATTGACCGCTCGCTATAGAATTTCTATTATTAGAGCCTAATCTTCAAAACCTAGGTATAATAAACCATGGAATTTCTTAAATATGCTTAATAAACGCTGATTTCAAACTTTCACATTACAAACGATGTCACGTCACGAGAAATGCTTCCACAAAGACGGCATTATAGGCTTTTAAGTGAGTTTTTTACTCGACACTGATAAGAGCAGCTGTAAAAGGAAAATAATAAATGTTCACGAGAAAATCAAATGATAATAAAAATGATAAAATATGAAGACACAACACTACAAAATATCATTAGGGTTGTTTTTAATAAATGTCTAGATAGAGAACAAGTTCCAGTAGAATGATACTCTGAAGACATAGTATTATTCAAAAAAAGCTACAATTACTAAATCACATCAAAACATCACTTTTATATATCACTTATACAAACTATTCAGCAAAATTGTATCAAATCTACTAATGCCTAATATGGATTTTTAACAACCGGTGGAACAAGCCGGATTCAAAAAACAATTCAGCACATTCGTTAATCTCTACACGATGCGAATTTTAATATCAAAATGAATTGAATATAAAATATTCTGTTTTACTTTACATTTGTTTACTTTTGATACCATAGTATTATCAAGAGCATTAAATCGATTAAAAAGGCAACAATTAATTTGAAATATATTCAAATTATTGAAAACATATAGTGTGGAAACCAGTTATGAAATAAAATTATTTGTGGCCTTATGTTAAATGTTAAAAAAATATAAAAAACGATGAGACATGTCAACTTTTAAATATAAATGGGCGCTTTTTAAACTTTTTAGTTTTAAAGAAATATATTTAAGAGATAAATTTAATTATTTTTGACGTGACAACGTCTTAAATTAGGTTGTGGCTCGGAGTCACTCATGAAAAAGTGTAACGCCCGTTCACGTCTGTTACGATGAGTCACCGAACGAGAGAGAGGCCCGCCGGACCGGCGAATGCCTTGCGTCTCTCTCCCACTCAAACATGATCGGTCCGCTGCGCGCGCAGCACTAGAGAATTAGGCGCGTTGAATCGGTGCGTGCTTGTGTCTCTGTCTTTCTCGAGCGTTCTTGGCGTTGGAAAACCGAGAAAGCGTCATAATACAAGTTCACACGTGTGGTTAAAGTATCGTCAGCTGTGTCTGTAGTGAAAATGTGGAATGCTTAGATTCGTCATTTACAACAACTACAACAATAAAGGTAAATAATTGTACACTAATATTTCATTATCGTAAACTGTGATTGATTGATTAATTGTTAGATTGACACAAAAGTTGAGAAACTGAGTTTATAGGTTATGTCATACTATTGACAAATGTTGATAGTGTTAAGTAAATTATTAGTTTAAATCACTCTGCAATCAATCGTAATTCAGTCGATTGAGAAGAAACAGCGCGTTTCAACTGCAAACAACTATTGTGCAATTTAATAATATTCATATCAATAAATATTCTACCGAGAAAAAGACGTTGTCACGTAAAATCTTCGCCCGTAAAACCGACTTTACAGGCAACCGATTTTTAATTTTGTGTAGGATGAACCAAAGTACGATTTGGTCTTGAACCTTGGACCTCCTAGTATTGTACCTTGGACCATCAATTTAGTTACCAAAATGATCTAAAAAAATAGTTATTTTACAACTTAAAACAAATAAAAATGAAAATGGTTATTATGGTTGAAGGTTACCAAAACTTTTTCGACAAGCATAAATAAACTGTTGCTTTGAGATCTATATTTTAATCAAACGAAACTCTTTTAATGATTTTCATGAATAAAAAAGTAAAATTAAACGTATTTGTGTTCATTACACGTCATATTGTCAAAAACTTATTCTGAATCTCAACATTTGAGCTTGACGAGCTCTTTTAACAACGTGAACTGGAAATGAGAATTTTGCAACTACAACTTCTTTGAAGAAATAAAAGCTTGTAGTTATATCATTGTAGAATTTATCGTCTTTATACCGACGTAAATATTTTAGTTCATTTTCGCCGTCACAACGTATTATTTCAGCTATACAGTGTGTAAAAGCCAAATGGAATAAATTCATTATCTAGGTTACTGTACATTTATAAAAAATCCCGAAACACGTCAAATTTAAATTATAACTTGACATTCTTTAACGTGAAAATGCCACCCCTACCTTCAACCCCCTTAGAATGACAGGTACAAAAATGTTATCGCTTTCAAGTTTATTAAGATTAATTAAGATAAAATAAATTAAAATCATGTGGTTACCGAAATTCGCTACAATATACTCAAAACTTATTTCCCGTTTAGGTCTTGATAATGAGAAAGTGAACAAAAACATAGCAATGTGGTTTTTAGATGGTAACCATTACAAAACTTTAAAAAATTTCCGTGGCAACGTTATTTTAACACGCATTAGTAAATTGTTTTAAGTTGTCAGTATTTTAATTTAAGTAAAAAGTTCGTTCAATTCAATTCTGAAAAATGGTTAAATTAACGGAAATGCATAAAATAACAGTTTTACAAATGATTGGTTACGGAGATAACAGCCGAACACAACAGGAAGTAACTCGCCTATTTCATGAGAAATTTCCTAATTTACCGCCTATATCTCAAGGAACAATAAGTAAAATAGAGAAGCAGTTTCGCGAGTTTAGTCATGTAAGGCAGATAAAAAAAGCAGCTGCCAATGCACTGAGTGATGAACTCAAATTAGATGTGTTGCTTGAGTTTCAGGAAAATCCACATACATCGAGTAGACAGGCATCCACTACATTCAATGCTAGCCATACATCGATAGTAAACATATTAAAAGAAAATAAATTGCATCCCTATAAGATGATACCTACTCAGGAGCTCATGGAAGACGATTTTGATAGGAGAACTTTTTTTGTGTGCAAATGATGGACATGGATAACAATATTATCCAATTAGAAGACGTTATGTTTTCTGATGAGTGTACTTTTTCACTTAACGGTCATGCTAATCGGCAAAATTGCCGCTACTGGGCCACGGAAAATCCTCACTGTATGAGAGAAGAACACACTCAATACCCTCAAAAGGTTAATGTTTGGGTAGGGATTGTAGGAAACAATATCATTGGTCCCTTTTTCATTGAGGGCAACTTGAATGGCAACAATTATTTGGCACTACTTCAAAATGATGTCATTCCAACATTGGCAAATTTATATCCTGATCCAGGAAACCCTCAAGTTCCAGCGAATACGATATGGTTTTAGCAGGATGGAGCACCACCACATTACCAACTTAATGTCCGGCAGTACCTCGATACAATATTTCCCAATCGGTGGATAGGGAGGCGAGGATCGATTGAATGGCCAGCGCGATCACCTGATCTTACATTATTAGATTTCTTTTTATGGGGATAGGTGACGAACCATGTGTACAAAACTAAACCTTCTGATTTAAATGACTTAAAAGAACGAATAACGCTTGCGATTAGGTCGATCACGCTTGTTATGTTAAATAATGTTAGAAGACAGTTTTATTTGAGATTAGTATGTTGCCAAGACGTTCGAGGTGAACATTTTGAATAGCTACTTCATTAACATTCATAATTCTTTTTCGTGTTCTGCATTTTATTACGTTTTGCATTACATTTTAGTTTTTGATTGTATTGTAGTGAATTTCGGTAACCACGTGATTTTAATTTATTTTATCTTAATTAATATTAATAAACTTGAAAGCGACAACATTTTTGAATGGAGAATGAAAAGACCTTTCAAACGATATATCACAAGCCTATACTTCCTATTTTAAAAATTGGGAGTTGTACCTGTCATTCTAAGGGCGTTGAAGTTAGGAGTTGCATTTTTATGTTAAAGAATGTCAAGTTATAATTTAAATTTGACGTGTTTCGGGATTTTTTATAAATATGTACACTAACCTAAATAATGAATTTATTCCATTTGGCTTTTACACACTGTATAACAATGGAATCTTTTTTCCCCTGAATTTTTACCGATACAAAGTCGCCAGTTTTTAAATCATTATTTTCAAACTTGTTCTCCAGCAGTGTTGCTTCTTCCTATCTTTGAATCTGCTTCTTCCAATTTTCTTTGTCACTGCTTTCACTGCTAAGGGACAAGTTGTCATTTTCGGATTCTGAACTTGATGATTATTCTTTCTTGGTTTCCTTCTGAGAAGTAAACGTATTTAATTTTTTTTTGATAGACTGTTTTGCGTGGAATCCACAAATACTTGCCTTTTAGTATTTTTAAGAGTAGTGATTTAAATTTTTTTAACTGTGATATTTCATATTTTTCGGGAATGTCTGTGAATATGCAAGATTTCCCTCGTGGTCTTTCTTCACTGACCATTTTGAAAGGAAGGTGCTTTAGGAAATTTAGCATTTCTGGAGTAACAAGAGCAGATGTTGAAGGAAATTAATTTGGTTTCTTTAGAATACTACAAGAGCTTTTGTTCTGATTAGCTAAAGCAACACTAGAAGAGCCTACAAGATCACATAAACCATTTGGAGTTTTACATTGAACATCCAAGTTCTCGGTACTTTCAGATTGAGCTTTAACACCTATGCTGTTATTTTCTAATGGACGATTCAAAACATAAGAGGTAAGAACTATGTGTTCTTGAAATATGTGTCCTTTAAGGGAATAAAGCCCCGATACGTTAAATCCTTTAAGAATATTAGATGGACAGAAAGCTTTTGGAAATGCTTTTCTTATTAACTCTGCAACGTCGCAAATACTTATAGGTTACCCTGGGTGCATAAGCATCCAATCACTATAAGCTGTATTGTAAGCTGTCTTTAATATACGTTTTTACATGAGATTTAAAATGCTCCAGTAACTGCAAAAAAAGTGACTCCTTAGACCAGAAAGATGAATTGGCACCTTCAACTGTGCCTACAGGAGCTTCTTTCAACATATGGCATTTAAAATTTACTTTAGTAAATACCATAATAGGCGGAATATGAGTACCAAAGCCATTATTTCCACAATTACAGTAATAGTTTATCCTCTTTCTCCACTTGTCGTCTGTCCAAGTTGTTTTATGCCTTTTGGGCCAATTATTTTAGAAGAGACATAGACAGTTGTCAAACGAGATTCACCACAGTCCAAATTTTGTCAGACGAAAATTCATATTGAGGTAGAGCTTTCTTGTAATTTTTAAAAAATGAGCTGATATTGGTTTCATTAAAAGAAGTGGATCTTACTAGGCTTTAAGGCTTCGGTTTTCGAAGTGATAATTCTGCTGTGTAACGCCTTGGGAAGTATCTTAATCATCAGTTACCAGTTTTATTATGTCTCTCCCATGATGATGGAAACTTTGAAAAAAACTGAAACGAGCACAAATTTTTGTCAAGCCATAGTGAAGGTGTGCGGCTGTTATTAAATAATATTTCAAACTGTTTTCCTCTTCAATCGAGAAAAATTGTTGAGTTTTATTGCTCGCTTCATAAAAAATTTCTGCCATGGCTTCTTAATTTTTAGGCTGAGTCATGTGCCTAATTAGTTGTTTTAGACACAATGTAACAGCGAGAAGCTTCCCGTATAGACAATTCACTATTTAGATCTTTTCTACTGCACACTTGATATTGCATTGGTTGTCTTTTATTTCCGCTTTTGCTGCAAGGCATGGCTATTTTTGGCATTGCGCATTTTTGGCATTTTGCATTTGGCAAAATTATGGCATTCTAACTCGGATCAGTCCAAGGTACAAGCCATAGACTAGAAGGGGACGACGTCATGATTTTTTATTAAATAAAACATGTAAAAAGTGGTTTATAACTCAAAGTTGTGGCGTAGGCGCTACAACTTTAAGTTATATAGAAGTTTTGGGGAACCTGACGTTGTAAAATGTATTAAATTAGCAGCCTAATTACATGTCCTATCCTTTGATGGATAGTACATGTAATTAGGCGAGATGAAGACGCAACGATCAGAAAAATTTTCGACCGAAGAGGACCAGTGGGAAGACGAGCCAGAGGAAGACCAAAACTTAGGTATCAAGATAACATAAAGGATGATCTAAAACCCATCGGAGTTAAAGCATGGAGAAGAGTTGCCAGAGACAGGGGCGAATGGAAGATTGTTCTGAAGAAGGCTTTGGCTCATTCTTCTTCTTCTTAAGGTGCCATGCATTTCTGCGTAGGCGTCCACCGTACATCGTCTTGTCAGGTGAGATGTTAAATAATTCTGTTTTTAGCAGCATTGCGAAGCATTTCATAGCTGTGGATTCCTGTCCATTGTCGAATATTGCGCAGCCATGACATTTTTTTACGTCCGAGACCTCTCCTACCCTCTATTTTCCCTTCGAGTATCAGTTGCTGAAAAGTGTATCGTTCTCCTCGTATATAACTCATAACGAGCTGTAATGCCACTGATGATGATGAAAACATGTAAAAAATATGCATACTGTTAAGAAAAACTATTCCTGGCAAATAAAAATATAAACTACAATTTGAAATTAGGCATAAAATTGAGTACAAATTACTTACCATCAGATAGGATGATTGCAGATTTATAATTAACTAAATTTTTATATATTTTTATATAAATTTATATAAATTTTATTCCTGGTGTGTTTTTCTATGAATTAAGGTAAAGTGTTGAGTTTGTTTGATTTTAATTTGCAAAAGGTTTTATATTTATACTGTTATTTGAACAAGTGATAAGTAAGTGATCCAACAGCATTGGATCTGCTAACGAAGAGAAGAAAATTTCTACAAACTAATAAACTAGTAGAAGCCATATAGTATAAGTAATATCAACATATTTCATTGCAGCTAAGGCTGTTAGCCACCACAAACGCAAATTGTTGTAAGGTCAAAAGTTGGGCGTCTTGTCAAAATGAAACTATTCACGAAAAATTAGCTTATTAGTAATAAAGGGTAAAAATGGGCCCGGGATCACGGACTATGTTTGGAATATTTGGGAGATTATTTGAAAAGTGTTTAGACGCCGAAGAAATTTCAGGAGAATAGAGAAAATCAATGGAATCTTCAGTATATAAAAATGAACAAAATGTCATATTGTCATTATTACCTAAATCCATATCCTCTACTATTTTTCTTTCTATCAATGGCACAGGTGAATATATTCTGAATGCTTCTTTTACCACAATATCTAAGTATTTTAAATCGTTAAGATTAGATATGGTCAAATCCATATTTTTGTCATTTCCTAATATATCAACAATTTCGTTATAAAGCTTCTTTTGAACTTCGGGATTTTCAGCCAGGGCGTATAAAGTGTAGGCAATTCCAGAAGTTGTTGTGTCATGACCCTGTAACGTTAAAGAATTGTAAGTATTATGTAAAATGGCATACGTTACAAATTTTTAAAAAGTTTATTGTAAATACACATTACAACATCATAGGCTATTGATTATGTTCAAAAGAATAAGATTAAAAGTGAAACTGGAACAAAACCATGAAGTGGAGATATCCAGGAGTGGCTAGTATACCTGTTGAATACAAAGCATGTGGTGTTCGTGTGTATCAAGGTATAAAAAAATGCTTATTAAAAGCTTAAAACTTTTATTTTAAAGAAGATCTTTTCGGAATTGAATCATTCCATCATCAGTTTACTAAAATAGAGAGTAAAAATACCAATATTAAAAACACGTAAGTTGAAATTTAAATGTATGAAAAGAACACGTTGGTTTTTTACTACTTACATAAAAAGTTGTTTGGCCACAAAAAAACACTGGAAGGACATCAGTAACAAAAACAATCCTCATGGAATTTACAAACATAAATGCAATGGACCGTTAACTTCGGTAATTAATAAAAACTAAAAATGGGGGCATCTAACATGACCCCCCGGAGCTGGTGAGATTTTGTCGACTTACATTACCTCTGATCTGTGCTGGAGTCTAGGGTTAACTGATAGAAAGATGTGTATGAAAAGTATGAAAAATCAGTCAGTACCCGTCAACGTCAAGTGGAATGATGCAGTAGGAGCAAATGTCATTGTGCTTCCGTTTATGAATAGGCTGTTTTTAGTGAAGAATTGTGTTTGTGTAGTGGGATTAATAGCATTTTTTGGTATGTTAAAAAGGGGGGAGAATGTCAAACAATGAGTGAGTGTGATGTAAATTAAATTTGGTGTACCAGGGTAAGACAAAATTTAAGTTAGGTAATTGAAAACTAAATCATTATCAAAAGTGAAAAAAGATGTTATTAGTATAAAGGATGAAGTGAGTATAAATACTCACTTTACATCTATCATTTCCTTATCACAGTCAATTTCAGTATCCCCAGCTTACATCTTCACGTTCATATCTTCTATTTCTTTTTCCTCGATTCATCTTCCATAATTTTTAAATCAACTTTTATCTCTACTTACTTCATACAATGAAATAATTAGGTAATAACATCCTTTTTCACTTTTGATAATGATTTAATTTTCAATTACCTAACTTAAATTTTGTCTTACCCTGGTACACCAAATTTAATTTACATGACAGTCACTCATTGTTTAACATTCTCCTTCCTTTTTAACATACCAAAAATTGCTATTGATCCTACTACATATTAAACACAATTCTTCACTAAAAACAGCCTATTCATAAACGGAAGCACAATGACTTTTGCTCCTACTACATCATTCCACTTGACGTTGACGGGTACTGACTGATTTTTCATACCATCTTTTTATCAGTTAACCCTAGACTCCAGCACAGATCAGAGGTAATGTAAGTCGACCAAATCTCACCAGCTCCGGGGGATCATGTTAGATGCCCCCATTTTTAGTTTTTATTAATTAGCGAAGTTAACGGTCTATGGCATTTACCTTTGTAAATTCCATGGGGATTGTTTTTGTTACTGATGTCCTTCCAGTGTTTTTCTGTGGCCAAACAATGTTTTTTAATAACTTTTTATGTAAGTAGTAAAAAACCAAAGTGTTCTTTCTATACATTTAAATTTCAACTTACATATTTTTAATATTGGTATTTTTACTCTCTCTTTTAGTAAACTGATGATGGAATGATTCAATTCCGAAAAGATCTTCTTTAAAATAAAAGTTTTAAGCTTTTAATAAGCATTTTTTATACCTTGATACACACGAACACCACATGCTTTGCAAAAGAATAAGGACAAAAAGGAACTACAACGTTAAAGGGGTTTTATTATTTCCAATGGTCAATGGATCCGTAAATATGAAAAAACCGCGGTGTTACCATTTAATGGGTTGCGTTTTTGAGAAAGGGGTGAATTAGTCGCTATGCAATTTGGATAAATTCTATGCAGTTTTTTTACTACCCAGAATATTTTACAATAGACTATTTTAAAATAAAAAAAATAAGCTTTCTTTTATTTGGTGATGCATATACGTAAGTTTACAAGAAAAAAAGTTATAATGAGAAATTAAAAGAATGAAATGAAAAAAAAAATAAAACTTCGTTAGAAGCTAAAAACTTTGAAGAACCGTATCTTGCTTAAAGTTAAAGCAAGACCTTCTACAGTAGAACCCTTTAAACGTAATTATTTTTTCGTTTTATTAAATTTTCCATTGACTGTCTAAAAAAAACTGCCTAAAACTGCGTAGAAAAAAGTTATAGAACAATGTTTGTGAAAAATAGGGAAAATGGCCTCAAAATGGTGTGAGTGGCGAAATTTGAAAAATCATATCTCGGATACTGTGAATCCTAAAGACTTCTACCAGACGCCATTTTAAAGAGAGAGGGTAGAAAATATTTTTGTAAAGCAAATCCTATACCCATACCTCTGTACAAAAATATGGGGCATAAAAGAGAAATCGCGTGTTTTCGTGTTTTTTTTTGCTTCGTTTTTTAAATATATTTTTGTCAAAAAAAATATTTTTGATAAGTGATGGATTTTAATGTTACTTGATGGAAATTCATTTTATATAACAATAAAACACTGAAAACTTTGTTTTCAAAACTTCCACGAAATTTATTATAAAATCTTATTACTACAGCTGTTTCGACAGAGTGCCTTTGTCAAGTGATCTATTTTTGGTATGGGTTTACACTTTATAGTCTTTAACGAAATAGGTTGGGGAGGGAGGGAGGAAAAATGTTTGACTTTAAAAGGTGACATTTTGATAGGAAATTTAATTTTATACAACTTATTTGTAGATGTATATGTACGAAAAGTGCATAGAATTCACCCAAATATACCCTATTGCATAGGGACTAATTCATCCCTTTCTCAAAACTCACCTCTTTTTCATATTTGGGGGTACATTGATCATATAAAACAATAAAACCCTCGCTCGAGTTGTTATAAACAGGTCCTCGAAGACACTTTGTCTCAGGACCAAGTAACCGATACATTGCCATGTTACCAATTCCAACGGTAACTTAAACATTCTAATTTTTAATATTATATAATATAACATATTTGTAAATTTATAACATTTAAAGGGTTTTCACCCATATATTTTAGTGGCTCATAGCATGTGCACTTTGTTACACTGATGATGGAATTTACATTCCGAAAACGTTTTGTATTTGTGATATAGCCCGTTTGGGTATTTTATTTATACTTTTTACTAAAAATTTTGAAATAAATTTTTTTTTAATAAAACCCCTTTGTTTGTTGTTTTTTAATAAAACGTAAATTTATTTTTAAAGTAGATAATCAATAACCTATCAGATACATATTGAAACTAGACATTGGTATACCTACAATAACAACGCTAATCGGGCTATTAGACCATCGGATTTTAGTAGAAGTTAAACCACGATTTTATTCTTTATGCCTTTCTGTGTATAAAAAAATTAAATCAAGTAGACTAAAATATGAGAAAACTGTAGGGTTTCCTAGCGAAATCTGCGTGAAAATTGAATTTTCTTGTATGCATGTAACCGTCTCCTGACAGTTTGACTGGAAATCGCTCGTCCAGTAGCATGCCTGAAGATACTGTTATTTCTGAAAGCCGTGAATGTTGGGTTTCTTCTTGCCGTCAGAACTACAAAACGGTCTTGCCGACGAGTTGTAGATCGTTCTTTTCCTCCTCCCTGCCTGTATGTTGCAGATCCAGTTGCTACATACCGATTCCATGCACGACTTATCACACTTTGCGACACATTTAGCCTCATACAACCTCTTGTTGAGTTATGCCTTGTTGGATCCAACGAACTAATTGCTCGAGCTGCACTAGTTCTAAACGTCTTTGCGGTATAATGTTTTTGTGATAAATAGATTTCTTGACTTATTGACAACTGGTAAAGCCAATACAAGCACTTTTATACGAATGATATATTCATGTTTGGAACAACATGTCTCTCTGTGTACGAGATAAGGGCCGATAAGAATAAGGAGAAAAAACCGCATGCAAAAAATATTGGCAATAAAGATAGGATATAGAGTATAGTACAGGCAATTATTTTAAAAATAGTTTTATATGTTAATTTTAGGAATTTTAAGATTATCCACTTCAGTTGTTGAGTAGTGTATATAAGAAATACAGGATAGTCGTGACTGTTGATATAAACAAAACCACCAGTTTATTAGGGGTGCAGTCAGAAGGTTGGTCGAGATATTAGAGAAATACTCTTTTGACTTTTTGTGAAGTTTTCGGAATTGTTTTATTCCTTTTTCAAGGCACTGTAATATAGATAAAAAAAAATGTGTAAATGTTTACAAAATATCACAATTTGTCAGTGAACAGAAAGAAAAAAAACGTGATTAAAATGTACTTAGCTGTTCTTAATATTGTATTTATTTTCAAAAAACGAGAGGCCCCTATTGGGTATTTTTTATTTTTAATTATTAAACCTGTCTTAATGGTATGCAACCAGCTATGCATACTAGAATATGTATAGGTAAAATATTTATTTTAATTTTGATGTTTTTCTAGTAGATAACAATAAATGTTGCTCAATTTATCTATGTCAGACTTTTTATTTATGCAAGATATACTAGATTTTATGTAACACATTTCCAAGAAAACACGTTTTGCATGGTTTTTTCTTTTGCCAAAATACAGGAATACAGTTATTGCATGTTCTGTGAGTGCACATGCATTTATTTTGTTGGTTTTTATGTCACTACGATGTGAGATCACCCTACTGTGGAAATTACGAGATGATTCTCCGATATATACGTTGTTGCAATTGGCGCATGGTATAGAATAAACAACATTCGATGACTCCTGTATTGTGAAAGGATCTTTTGTCTTTGTGTATAACTTCGATACCGATTTCACATTCTTAGTTGTAATTTTTAAGCCATTAACATTTTTGAAAATGTTCATTAGCTTAGGTGTCAGAACTGAAATGTAGGGTAAGGAACCATAAGTTATTTTAGATGGTATTACTGATGTGTTGTTTGTCATTGTCAATTGTCGGACCTCATTGTTATGAAAATTTTGGTTGTTAGAAAATTGCGAAGGAAAAGGAGAACCGAAAATGAGTTTATTTAAAAGCCCTATGGGGTAGGAGTTCTCTGGTAGTATAGATCTCAACTTTTTTAGTCCTTTGTCCCTGAAATCGATGTGTGACAGGTTAGTAACCCTAGTTTTTAAGGCCGCAACCAAATTTGTTTTCATCTTGGATGGATGTTGAGACTGAAAATTTATGAAACGGTTACTAAAACAAGGTTTACGATACCACTCCGTTTTTTTTAATGCCATCACTGCCACGATGGATAAGCATGTCTAAAAAAGGAATTATACCATCTGACTCCCTCTCAACCGTAAACTTTAGGTGTTCACATTGGGAGTTAAATGTGTTTAAAACATCAGTTACTTTGTTTTCAGGGACCGATAAAATCAAATCATCTACATATCGTTTAATAAAAGGTATGTGAAATGGTATATTTTCTTTAAATGTTCATCCAAAACAAAGTTACATAGTATTGGGGATTTTGCTGCCCATTGGAGTGCTTAATATATGTTTAAAAAAATTATCATTGAACAAAAAGTACAAAAAGATGAGTCAAATACAAATGTTAAAATTCTTATGAAATCGTCTAAACTGACCTTGGTAAGCGGAGAGATGCTGTTCCAGTTATTTTTGATGCTGTTCAGAATAGCATCTAGTGGTAAGTTTGTAAACAGTGACACAACATATAAACTAATTAATATATAATTATTCGGAACTTTAACATTGTTAATGAAGTTACTAAACGTGAAAGTATCTCTAATATAGGATTCATTGGAATCATTGTAGGAAATTGTGAGAATATCTGTAAAGTATTTAGCAAGTTTACTATTGGGAGCATCAATGGAAGAGACAATAGGCCTCATTGAACTAGTGGGTTTGTGAACTTTAGGAATGTATAAAACCTGGGTGCAACTGCATTGTAAATTTTCATGGATTTTGCAACCTCTGTTGTTATGGATTTGGAAGAAGCTAAATCCGAAACCAATTTGTTTGCCTTTTTTTGGAGGGTGCACACCGGACTGTTCTTAAGTTTGATGTAACTTTTTGTGTCATTCAGTAAACTATTACTTTTTTCAATGGATTCTAAAAATTTTAATCACATTGTTTTTTTTTTCTTTCTGTTCTCTATATGTCAGAGTTAAAACACACTATCAAAAGATGTCATGAAATAAACTAAGTTTTACTATTCTGACCAAAAAATTTTAGAAGAATGTATTGTCCATTATTATGTTGTGTTGTGTCTAACATCTCGGCCAACCTTCTGACTGCAGCCCTAATAAACTAGTAGTTTATTAGGGCTATTATATATATATATATATATATATATATATATATGTATATATATATATATATATATATATATATATATATATATATATATATATATATATAACTACTAGTTTATTATATATATATTATATATATATATATATATATATATATATATATATATATATTACAATTAAATAATATACCTAAACCTAATGTCAAATTTTAAGTAATTCTGATAATTTTTTAGTACAATCCTCACAAGGCTAAGCCTGTTAAAGATACAACAACTTCATTGTCTATGTAGTTTTGAGAAAGAGTTAAATAAACTCGAAAGCTTATCAAACCTTAAAGAGTTTTACTTAAAGGTCAGTATTTGACTACAAAACCAGCCCTTTCCAAGAATATATATATATATATATATATATATATATATATATATATATATATATATATATATATATATATATATATATATATATATGAATGTGAATATATATGTATATATATTCACCTCTATCGATCCAATCCTTTATTTTTGATAGCACTTATTTTCCTGTTTGAAATTTTGACGTCAAATCTTTTATTGAATATTTTTAAATATCTAACATCTCCTTTAACTAAAGGTGGCATATTGCCAAAATATCAAAATATTGTTTAGTATTTTTTAAAAAATCATGTGACCGATGTACCAAATATATTTAAAACAAGCAGTTAAAATATTGAGTCATCGAAAACAAGTAGTTATTTTGGGTTAGAATTCTTCCCACTTTCACAGAATGACATTTTAATAACAAACAAATATTTTGCGATTGGTATTTTAGTCTTGAAATTGAATCAATCATATTTATGTCATTTTTATTAAAGAAAATTTAATTAATATCACAGGTGTGTATGCAATACTGAGTAGCATTAATCAATTCCAGAATGCATAGCTGATTTTCCAAATGCATGGCTGAAGTGCCAAAAAAGAGTTGACACCAGATATTATAAAGCTCATAGAAGAAAAACTAAAATACAGAAATACAAATAAAAAAATAAAAAAGCAGGTTGTTTTCTCCTATTTTGTTTTTCTATCATCTGCCTAAGTTTTTGTTCCACTATCCTTGTGAAAACTTAAAATACAAAGCACGTGGTGTTCGTGTGTATTAAGGTATAAAAAAAGTTCTTATTACAAGCTTAAATTTTTATTTTAAGAAGATCTTTTCGGAATTAAATCATTCCATCATCAGTTAACTAAAAGAGAGAGTAAAAATACCAATATTAAAAAACACAAGTTAAAATTTAAATATATAGAAATAACACGTTGGTTTTTTACTACTTAGATAAAAAGTTGTTAAAAAACATTGTATGGCCACATAAAAAACTTTGGAAGGACATCCGTATTAAAATATAATCCTCATGGTATTTATCAAGGTAAATGCAATAGACTTAACTTATTGATTATTAAAAACTGAAAATGGGAGCATCTTACATGACCCCCTGTAGCTGGTGAGGTTTTTTCGACTTACATTACCTCTGATCTGTTCTGGAGTCTTGGGCTAACTGATATAAAGATGGTATGAAAAATCAGTTAGTACCCATCAATGTCAAGTGGAATGATGTAGTAGGAGCAAAAGTCAGTGTGCTTAAGTTTGTGAATAGGCAGTTTTTAGTGAAGAATTGTGTTTTGTGTGTAGTAAGATCAATAGCAATTTTTGGTATTTTAAAAAGGTGGTAGAATGTAAAACAATGAGTGACTGTGATGTAAAATAAATTTGGTATACCAGGGTAAGGCAAAATTTAAGTTAGGTAGTTGAAATTAATAAATCATTTTAAAGGCGGTAAAAAGAATGTTACTAGGGCCTGCGTAGAGCAAGCGGTAGGATACTTGCCTCGCAAGCCGGTGGTCCGGGGTTCGAATCCCACCGCCGGCAAGAACATCTAGACATTCTAAAAATGTCTATAGGCCCCAGGTCGACTCAGCCTGAATAAAAAATGAGTACCTTGGGTAAAACCAGGGGTAATAATAGACGGTTGAAGCGTAGCACTGGCCATGTTATCTTCCTTGTATACCGTAGGCCCTAGATATAGCAGACTACCCTGCTGTACTCCCAAAGCCGCGACAGCGGTATAAAACGGGAGACTATTATTATTAAAAAGAATGTTACTAACTAATTGTAATGGCGGTAAAACGAATAACGGTGTTTTTTAATATTGGTATTTTTACTCTCTCTTTTAGTTAACTGATAATGGAATGATTTAATTCCGAAAAGATCTTCTTAAAATAAAAATTTAAGCTTGTAATAAGCACTTTTTTTTATACCTTAATACACACGAACACCACGTGCTTTGTATTCAACAGGTATACTAGCCACTCCTGGATATCTCCACTTCATGGTTTGTTCTAGTTTCACTTTTAATTTTAAAACTTAAAATGTTACCGCAGCATATGGCTCTGTAATAATTTCATAACATTGTCTTCATCAGTTTCTTTTCCCATTTTACTGTAATCTGTCTAGTTTGGTACGCTTTACAGTATAATTCCACCAATCATTATTTTCCGTCATCCGCAGCCACTTTACCATTTCTGGTTTGATCCCATTTGCACCGCAGGCCTTTGCTGTTTTAATTATTTTTAACCCATCTTTTACTTTTTCCATATCTATCTCTTCAGATTCTTGGTCTTCTTTGTCTCTTATTTCTTCAGTTATTGTGATAATACACACACAAGATTTATATTGAGTTGTTTTTCTAATATTCCACGTAGCTAACTTCCAGATTCCTCATTTCTTTTTTTTTATTAGTTTTTGATATCCATTTATTAAGTATTTCTGTTACATTTTTCGTTATCTTAACGATTTTTAATGCTTTATCCATTTACTCCATTATTGGTTATATAGATTTTATTCCATCATTGATTATATTATGTAGGTATATGCTCTTTTGTAAATAAATATTTTGTCTCTGATCGATTTTGTAAAAATCGATCAGATAGAAAATCATCATACTAGACCAAAGGCGATTTCATCTGTGACTATCAAAAATGTTTCTAAAAGGCTGAATTTATGTAGTCAACTATCCTATCCCTTAAAAATGTGACAAGACGTGGAAAAAACTTACTGGATTTAAAAGTCTTCAAATATATTGTGTATCACACAACGCCCCCTATGACCGTTTAATTAAATCGTCTTAATGACAGGGGCCCCTGTTTCAGTTAGTGTCAGTAAGAAAGCCATGTCTACCAAGTATCAACAAGGAGATAAACCAACAAAAAGAAAAAATTTAATAAGTGACATACAGTCAAAAAAGATAATTGTAGCATTTTATTAAAATAATATTTTGCTTCTTACCTCAAACATGAACGTATCAACTTCTGCTCTGATGTCTTCGTCAGGTATATCTTCTCCATTTTCTTTCGCTTGTAATAACATATCTAGCAAAGCTACTCGTTTCTTGATACCATCATCTGAGTTGTGTTTTTTATCGAATTTCTGAGTTTTATATTCCTCTTTTCGTGCTTTAATTATGTTGTTCGTAAACGTATGAAGAATTTTTAAATTTTCGGTATGCTCTTTATAAAGTGACGTAAATCTGAATAATACCGGATTACGTAACCATGCGGAAAAAAACCTGAATACGAATATTTCTAAAAATCTTCCTAGAGCTTTTACGTATTCTCGGTTTCCGTTATGTTGAACATTTAGGCATGTACCAAAGGCCGTTTCTAAAATACAAAAGCTTAAATAAGAATTAGTAAAAAGGCAACTAATTTCACGTCGCGTGAAATACGCTTACTCTTTGCAATTGTTCCATTAATATTTAATACGAATTTTTAAGATTAAATTTAATATTAATTTTAATATGAATAAATAAATTAATTTTAATAAATTAATATTTAATATTAATTTTGATTGGATACTCCTAAATAATACTACTTATTTTATTTTTATTTCTTTTTTAATATAGTTACTCAACTCTATGCTCTTTTAGAAAATTTATGATCACTAATTGCTCAACGAAATTTAAATAATTAAATAATGTCCCATGTAGAAAAGCCAACGGTTTCATGTTTTTAGGCAATGTTTAAAATCGGTTAATTGTACAGAATGCTCAAAAATTTCATATGTACTCATTATTTATTTTCAGATACACTGTTTTAGTTCTCTCTATCGAACGAAGGTATAAACCGTATAAAATAAATGTTAATCTCTATTAACTTTTTCGAGTCCAGCTACATTAATATTAGGATCCTTTTCTATGACATACAAGTTTATTGCATGAATCCTGCCTGCCTTTCATCCCAACTACATAGTTAAATAACAATATGCTTTTGAAATACTGATCTCAAAAATGTATTTTGTATGTAGTAAGGCAAATATTAAATTTTAAATTGTTACAGCTAAAAATTTAAAGAGTAGCTAAATTAAAAACTAGATGAATTATCGGCCTACAATACTCATTTATATCTGAATTGCTTAGTTATTTCGTCAGTATCAAATTCAAAATGGATCTGTGGCTTTAAATTGGAATTCAATAACTTTATTTCTTAGTTCTCTTCTCATTCCGCATCAATACTACGGTAGTTATTCTGAGGTAACTTTTTGGCGTGCGTGGTTAACTTACCTGATTGAAATACACTTTGGATTGTATCCTATAAATCTAATAATAAATAAATCTAACGAAATCACTGATCCTAGTGGCCACTCTGATGTTGCCTAATCCATTTCGCCGGTCCTTAGATAAACTTGTAAATATACAGGTTGTAACAAAAAGGTAAGTCGTACATTAAATCGCGTATTCTGGGACCAAAAATATTTCGATTGAACCTAACCTACCTTAGTACAAATGTCGACATAAAAAGTTAAAGCCTTTTGAAGTTAGAAAATGAAAATCAATTTTTAGAGATAACAGATATATTTGTACACCCCATAAAAATTTTATTCCTTAAACCCCCCAAATTTTTCATTAAATTTTTATTGTCGTACCATTAGTTAAACATAATATTTTTAAAACTTTTTTGCCTCCTAGTACTTTTTCAATAAGCCAGTTTTTATCTAGATGCAGCTTCTTTTTTAATGGGTTTCAAAATTTCTGAGTACCTAACAAAATGTAAAATATAAATAAATTTTCATATTATTACCAGGCCTCTGTAATCTTACTTAACCATTTACAAATATGTGGTGGATTTTACAAATGTTCAAAATGACCTCCATTTTCTTGAATACACATTCGATGCCTTTTTAAAAAGGAAAATCGAATATTATGGAAAATCATGGGCATCCGACGAAATCGATTTTCAGCTTTCATGATTATATTCCTTAGTTATTGTTCGTTCATAATTGGTACGGAATATACGTACCCTTTCATAAAACCCCAGAAGCAAAAGTCAATTGGGTTAAGATCTGCACCTCTGGGCGGCCAAGAAATAGGCGCATCAGGGCCCCCTCCAATCCAACGTCCAGGATACTGATCGAAAAGATATTTTTTTATTTCATTATGATAATGCGCTGGAGCGCCATCCCGTAAAAACCACATATTTTTCCTGACTGCGAGATTATCTCGTCTAAGTACCCTGGTAACACGTTTTGTAGAAAGTGAAAATAATTTTCACCTTTTAAATTGTTTGAAAGAAATACTGGCCCTATTAGGTTATTATCCACAATTCCAGTGACTTTAAAATTTCTTTATTGATGTGAGACTTTTTTGGGGTTTCCTTCGGCCCAGATGTGCGTGTTATGATGGTTCGTAATGCCATTTCTGTTAAAGGTAGCTTCGTCGGTAAGCAAAACATGATTAATAAAATTGACATTTTTTGTGTTTTTCCGTTAAAAACCAATCACAAAACCCCATTCTTTTAGGATAATCATCCAGTAATGATTGAACGGCTGTTAAGCGGTAAGGATGAAACTGCTGTTCCTTTAATCTTCTTCAAATCATCATGTGAGAGACATCCAATTGAGCCGCTACTGCTCTTGTACTGCTTCCAGTCATTTCTTCAATTACTTCCAAAATCTCTTCATCGTTTGTATCTCCTTTTGGTCGACCATTATTACCAACAAGTTGCGGTCGCAATTTGCCTGTCTCTCGTAAATGACGATAATTGGAAAGAAATAATCGTCTGCCTGATGTATTTCGATTAAGATATTGTTCTGCATAGCGCCTATTCACTATTCCATTGACATTCACCTGTATTTACCAAATTAACAATAATTATCTAAAGCCCTAAATTAGCCTGCTCAAATTTATCCAGAATTAAATGCACATCTGCTATTTCTGAAAACGTGTACACCATTATAGTAGAAAATTTAGTTTTTTTAATAATCTTAATGCACAATAATTGGAATATTTTTATCACTGACAATGTATTGTTGATGCTACTATTTAATACATAGTAACCATAGCAACAAGTGTTATACAACCGACTAGATAATTTTTAAAACATAATAAAAAAGTAGCCCCATCTCAATAAAAACTGGCTTATCGAAAAAGTACTAAGAAGCAAAAAAGTTTTAAAAACATTGTGTTAAGCTAATGGTACCACAATATTAATTTATTTAAACGTATACAAATACTTGGGGAGTTTAAGAGAACAAAATCCCCATACAATTTTTAAGGGGTGTACAAATTTTACTGTTATTTTTTTAAAGATATTCTTGCAATAAGAAAGCCACATGTCCATTTTTAATATAAAATCTCTAACAGTTTTCGATATATTGGAAAAAATCGATTTTCATTTTGTAACTTCAAAGGGCTGCAACTTTTTTTATAAGCATTTGTACTAAGGTAAGTTAGGTTCAATCAAACTATTTTTGGACCCATAATACGTGATTTAATTTATGACCTACCTTTTTGTTACACCCTGTATATAAAATTCCTGAGAGCGATTTTCATCAGAACACTACGTAAAATTTTGCCCATGAACGTCACTATTAAAAAAATGTGAATTTTGTCACAAAAAACAACATGTTAAGACAACCAAGATTCTTTACAATATTATTAGTAATAGTTTCGCAAAATTTCATTCGTCTTTCTGGGTCATCGGCTGGTTGGAACCATTTTTATTTTGTTTTTTTTTTCTCCAATAGTTTTAAAAGTCTTTTCTGATCCACTTCAAAATCGTAAGCTGCATCTTAATGTTCTAAGATGGATTAACGACAACCTTTCTTAACAAAAATTTCTTTGTTTTCGAATAAAAGTATTCTAACTGCCCGCTGCTAATTAAAAAAACTGCCAGTTTCAAACATAGATCAATAAGAGATTTAAAGTAGTACGTGTCTATTGGCCAGTCAGCGTTCATTAAAAACCTTAATACTTAAGATAGTTTCGGCAAGCGTCACTTCCAATAATTACACTAATTTGGTAATGATCTAAATTACTGGGTTGTACCACTTTTAAAATTTACAGTTTTTAGTTTGTAACAAAATTGAAGTTATTACTGTTTATTTTTGATGTTTTTGACAAAATGGACAGGCTCTTAGGTATTAAAAGCCTTTCTCGCATAACTTGCGTACATTTTGACAACAAAGTTATATGTATTTTTGAGATCAATATTTAAAAAATTTTATCAGATGTCGGATGATGTATTTGTTATTGCAAAAATAGAAGTTATCTTGTCACACGAAGAAGAGGGGTCATGCAAGATTTGACACTTTTGTTTTATTATACTATAATTACTTAAAAAATTTACCTATGCTTATTGCCCATGTTCCAAAAATATAAAAGTTACCTAATGGTAGTACAGATTTCAATGCACCGTACAAATAATTAATTTGAATTAAATTAAAAAATGAATTAGATTCAATTTTTACGAATTTTTTATGTTATATATTGTCCTTTAACATTAAATACAAAAAAACACTTTTGTATACCAAAGTTCAACAAACGATCACCGAACCATTAAATTTCTTTTAAAATTAGCTTGGAACATACATTTAACACACTTATTTTAATTAAATTCCTGTTGCAAAAAATATAAGCTTCAAAATAATTTCTCTATTTTTCTTTTATCAATATATTTAATAAAAACTGAGTTTATACAAGAAAACGGTTAAAAAACATTTTTTTACGTTATGATCGTTATCCAGAAATAAATTCAACTTTTATGGAAGAGGTGATTGTTTCTTTTTATCATTGTCAAAAGTAAATTGAAAACCGTTGTTGATAGTGGGTTTCCTTGCCTTAAACCTCTTTTAAATTGGAATGTCTCTAATGTTAACTTATTCTACATAACTTCAGTTTTGGTTCTGCTTAAGGTTAGCTTTGTTCGCTTACTTGGGATATTCAGCTGGCTCATTGCTTAAAACAATTTTTTCCTATTAATTTTATCGTATGCCTGTTTGAAATCAATTAATATTGCATATAACTTTATTTTGTACTTATCTGCTTTTGGACTATAAAAAAGATATAGACTCGAGCTACGAATATTACGGACTGATTTATGAACAAAGTTGAATAGCTTAAAGATGTTAAAATGAAACATTCTTCTTCTTCTTCCTCTTTTTATGTAGAAATGACTCTGTCTGTTTTTCAATGTGCCTCCAGTAAGTTGTCAGACCCAATTCCCCGTGCCGCCCGAAGCACATCGGTCACATCATACACTGTACTTTTACAGTCGCAGAAACCATATTGTCTCGGAGACAGGCCTCAAGCTCAACCGCCACCATCTAGACCGGGAGCCCTAAGGGAACTCATCGTCAAAGCCAGTTTATCCAAAATAAAAGAAATCCCACGCTTAGCCTCGACGTCTCTCCGCACACGATGCCACCGTCCTTGTGAAAACAGGTCGGTGACTATTTCGGTGACAGTCCCAATTTTACTCATATGCATCGCGGCTTTCATAACCTGCTCGAGGCCTTGTCGAACCCCATATACCTCCCATCTAATACTCTCATCATATATACCCCAATCCGCAACACAACAGAACCCCAATTAAGGCAGCCTGCAACTCTGTTTGCTCTATTCATTTGATCTTCCACTTCTGTTTCGAGTTTTCCTTAGCTAGATAATGTGATGCCTAGATATTTAAACTCCCTCACTTGTTCTATTATCTGACCTATCAGCTTCAATTTACATCTTAGTAAATTTGTTGTTGTAGTAAATTTGTTGTTGTAAACATGCATGTCTTTTTTGGGGAAATTAACATGTTAAATTTTCTGGCGGTTATATTAAATTGGTGCAGCATACGTTGTAAATCATCTTCAGTTTGGGAGAGTAGTATTGCGTCGTCTGCATAGCAGATTATTTTAAGTTATTTTTCTTCCATTTGTTATTCTCGTTTAGTTCTTACTTATTTTTATTATTTCATCCATAATCAGATTGAAATATAGAGGACTCAGGTAATCTCCCTGCCTTATCCCATTGCCAGCTTCAATAGGGTCGGTTAGTTCTTCTACTTTTACTTTTATTGTGTTGTTTTGGTAGATATTTTCGATCATTTTTATTATTCCTAGAGGTATCTCTCTTGCGTAGAATAAGTGGATAACGTCCTTTAATTTGACCCGGTCAAATGCCTTCTTAAGATCCACGAGACATAGATATGCCGGTTTGTTGTATTCTAATAATTTCTCTTGCACTTGCCTCATTATAAATATAGCGTCGGTGCATGATATTCCCTACCTAAAACCTTGTTCTTCTGCTAGTGTTATAATTGCATTCAGTTTATTTTTCATTACTTTGGTTGTTAATTTTAATGTTGTGTTTAACTAATTAATTTTTCTGTAATTTTCCGGGACCGATTTGTCTCCCTTTTTGAAGATAGGTATTACGATGCTTGATCTCCATTCTTGAGGAATTCTGCTTTGTTCTATTATTTTTTGGATTAGTTTTAATAGTTTTTGATCAGATCTGGTCCTCCATACTTTAGAAATTCGTTCGGTATTCTATCTTCTCCTGGTGATTTTCTATTTTTAAATTTCCTTAATGCTTCCTTTAGCTCTTCCTCCTCAATATTTATTTCTTCGTTTCTCGTCACCTCTGGTGTTGGTGGTTCAATATCGTCACCTTTAGCAAATAGGAATCGAAAGTAGTACACCCATGTTTCCTTCTGAATGTGTTTCGTTTTTATTAGTTCGTTCATCTCTTTTCTTTGTCCTTTCTGATCAATCTCTATATTTCTTTTTGTGTTCCGTAGAAGTCGTGTTCCATCTGTTTTGAGAAGCTCTGCCAGTGTTCCCTCTTTATCTGTCCAACTAAAGTATTCGTTTCATTTCTGATTTGATTATAGTGGTTCCTGGTTATATGCCTGTTCTGTTTCTTCTGTTCTGATTTGAAAACGGCTTTCTTCTTTTCTTCACATTTTGTCTTCACTTCCTCTCTAAACCATGGTGTTTTCTTTTTTGATATGTTAGTGTTCGTTACTTGAGAGGAAACCTAAATGTGCTATTTAAATGGCTCTTCCGCAATATAATGGACTGGTATATGGAGCCATGAAGAAGAAGACGTAATTGGATGCAAAATTAAGAATAAAATATTTATCTTTACTTTGAATGAAAACACGGAACAATATTAGCAAACCTAGTTTAGAGGCTTCTCCATTTTTTGTATTTAATATTCAATATTTTTATTTCCTACCTATTGTTACCTTCTTAGGGCTCACTGCAGAATATTGATGATATATTTTCACTTCCACTATTCTAGAAGCTCTACAGTATTCGTCGAAAGTATCCTGTCAACAAAATTTTTAAAGCCATAAAGTTTTTTATATTTAAATATTTTTGGGTAACTCAACTAACAGACCCATTCATAATTTTTATGACATTTTTGTGACTTAATCATTATACTCGGTCCGCGAATCCTCAAAAAGTCCCTTAGTTTTCGATAAACGGATAACTCTTTGGCAACCGGGTAAATGTGTTAGCAAAATTTTCGTAATAAAAATCGGCACAACTTTTCTAAATAAATTTCCCCGGTTGCCAACGTGTTTATGGGTCATGTTAATCTTTTTGGGGGTTGACAAAAACAATATTAATAAATATTTAAAATAATTACCACAAATAGCATCCAGTGAGGCCAAATTAATATATTCAGTAATTTCCACGGATTCATTTAAATTTTGTTTAACTTTTTGTTCCATGATTTCTGTCATAATAGTAAACGATTTGTTAAAAACCTTAACAAATTCTTCGAGGATTTTGAAATGAAAAGTTGGAGTTATCATTTTCCTTCTTATCTTCCACTTTTGTCCTAGAAAGAAAAAAATATATTTATTATTACAAAATATAATATAATACAAAAATTGTTTAACAAATTGTTCTTATTAAGAACAAAGTTTTATTGTAGAGTACTGCCTTTCAAAATGCTTTTCGAAAAGGTGAATAAACTTTATCATATCTTTTAACCAATTTCGAAGTCCAGAATAGGCGTTAACAATGCATCAACTACTTCGTCAGGTGCTAAGAATCGTTTCCTAGTGGGATGATGCTACAAAAATCTGTTTTTTCTGTCATTATTCTTCTGATGCTCAACAATTTAATTTTTGTAACATCTCTTAACACCAATAAAAACGAACGAGTTTTAATTGTCAAATGATGCGATATTCAATGTGAACAAAACATATCTATTAATGTGAGATTAAGTGCATAAAATAATGTATAGAGATAAAAAAACATGGTGTCTTGATTTTGTATGCTATTCTGATGAAATATAAAAAATAATACAGTTGATGGATTCGACCGTTACTTGATGGAAATTCATTTTATGTAACAATAAAACACTGAAAACTTTGTTTTCAAAACTTCCACAACATTTATTATAAAACTACAGCCGTTTCGGCTTATTGCCTTTCTCAAGTGATCTATTTTTGGCATGCGTTTACATTTTATAGTCTTTAATGAAATAGACATCAAAGATGTCTATTTCACTCATAGACAAAGATTTCAAAACATCCCATATTCAAACAATTTTTATATTGGTGCAACTTAACTAACAGGCAACTCGACCAATTTTTATCGTATATTAATTTACTTCATAGTCATATTGAATTTACAATAGAAACAGAACAAAATCAATCCATAAATTTTTTAGATTTAAAAATTATCAGCCTTAAAAACAAACATGACTTCTCCATATTTCATAAACCTACCCATACTGACACGACAATACACAATTCATCATCCTATCCCACACAACATAAACTGGCAGCCTATCATAGTATGTTACATCTTCTTCTTCTCATTGCGCCGTCTCCTTTCGAAGGTTGGCGATCCAAATGGCAATTGTAGTTCTGGAAACTGCTGCGCGAAAGATCTCTGCGGATGAGCGGTCGAACCATCTCCTCAGGTCTTTCAGCCACGAGTTCTGGCGTCTTCCTACGGATCTTTTGCCCTGTACTTTTCCTTCCAGTATAACTTGAAGTATGTTACATAGATTAACAAAAATTCCGATATCAAAACACAACTTTGAGACAGAATTAAATATCATTAAGCAAATAGCAGTAAACAATGGATACAACGAACAAACAATTAATATAATTTTAAATTAACAACTACACAAGAAAGGCCTGAAATCAGTATTTCTATCACCAGAGAAAAAACCCAGTATATTCTGCTCGATTACATATACAGGCAAAATATCAACAAAATAGCCAATCACATAAAAAAGAAACGAATAACACCAGCTTTTAGAACAAATAACAACTTAGGCAAATATATTAAAAATAACAAGAGCCGAAATACAAAGCACTTGCATAGTGGTGTATACAAACTTAAATGTGGCGACTCCCCAAAAACTTACATCGGTCAAACTGGTAAAAATTTTAATAAACGAATAGCAGAACATAAAAGGGCTTTCAATAATAGAAAAAAGATTCAAGTTCTTCACATTTATCACAGATATAATTCTGAATGACCAACTTGAGACCAACAGTTCTCCCCTCCTCAGCCTATTTCATTAAAGACTATAAAGTATAAACGCATGCCAAAAATAGATCACATGAGAAAGGCAATCAGCCGAATCAGCTGTAGTGTTAATATTTCATAATAAATGTGGAAGTTTTGAAAACAAAGTTTTCATTGTGTTTTATTGTTAGAAATAATACAGTTCTCGAAAAAACTACAAATTCTTGAATAAATTAAGAACTCAAGTTAAAAATTTCTTGAAATGAAAACCTCAGATGACTGTGATTCTTTTTTTTTTTCTTACAGAAAATGAAACACTTCACTCGTATCTGTGCAGGTATCTCCTCATTTGCCTTCTGTTGGTCTTTTGTATTTTGTTAAAAAACATTTAATATCAGTTGGCAGTGACAGGTATGCTGGCGCGTTTAGAGAGGTATGGGTTTATTAGTCCTAAAAAAATGCTCTTCGGTGCTTGCAAGCTGCATCGACATGACTTATAGAGCAGTTATCCATTTATGCCCGCAATGTTCATGAATTACCAACGGCCATCTTCTTGCTCTTCTTAATACAGAGTACCTAGGCGCCCACATTTTGTCAACACTAGCAACGTAAACTTTGCTGAGGTTATATTTTAGGATGATATCAAGTTTACAGTTGAAATCACTACCACCGTTTTATTCATTTTCGGTGCATAGGAAACCGATCTTACATTTTTTTTTATCCAAACAACGAAAATTTCACAGGCCTTCTTTTCTGAGACAAAAAGTGCTGCTGTATTTCCTGTTTTTTTCATGGTTCCAATCATAGTAAAAAATCGCAGGATGTGTATTTGACATGCTAGCTTGCGGGTTGCTTACCTAATATACACCAATAATACATATACTGAAATAAATAAATAAACAATAATAAACCACCAACACAGAAATCATTTTTACAATATGTGTCAAGTGGGATATAAAAAAACTGTCTCTGATCTACACTAGTGCTTAAAATATTCCAAACTGAATCACTTTATATTATACACTCGCGATCATAAAATCCGGGTCACCTTGAAAATTTCAAGTTTCTGGAATATTTTTGCCTCTGGTGCAGTAATAACCTTTTTTTTAGGCTAACGTATTTTTTATTCGTCATTAATGTTTGTTTTGAAAGAAAAAAAGAACGGTTTTTTATTGATTTTATTGAAAAAGCAGAAAACTAACCAAATTGTTGATAAAACAGGCATACGAAAAAAATGGAAAATATAGAACGTGGTAAAATGTCAGTGAAATTTCAATGACTAATATCGTGTATTGTCTCCACTTGCTCTAATGACCTCTTGCAGACGACGGGGCATACTCTCAATTTTTCTCCGGATTACATGTTGCGGTATGTTATTCCACTCTCTCACTAACAGATCCTTACGCTCCTGTCCGTTGGTAGGAAGAGATGTTAGGGGTTGAATACGTTTTTTCAAATCGTCCCAGATATGTTCGATGGGATTCAGGTCCGGAGGCCTAGCGGGCCTGGGTAACCTCGTAATTCCAACGTCTTCCAAGTATTGCATACTGATTGTGGCAACGTGCGTTAGCGCGTTGTTCTGCATAAAAACGACGTTTTCTGCAAGCCTTGCCATGGTATGCATAACTTGTTCTTCCAGAATCTCCGTAATGTCCCTTCGTGCAGTTAAGGACCCATTTTCGATGAAGGGTAATTCTGTGCGGAAGTCGGAAGATACACCTCCCCAAGCCATCACCGAGCCTCCACCAAATGGCATTCTTGGAGCAATGCAAGCTTGTGAAAATCATTCACCGGTTCTCCTCCAAACTCTTACACGTCCACCGGATCCAGTTAGGCAGAAATGGGATTCATCTGAGAATAACTCTTTGCTCCAATTGTTAATTCCCAATGCGCGTATTGTCGAGCAAAAGCTAGTCGTGCAACTCGATGCGCCAGGCAAAGTGGCGGTCCTGTAGCTATTACCCGAGAAGATAGTTCAAAAGAACGAAATCTTTTCCTGACGGTTGCAACGCTAACATTGCGATTTCGTACTTCCTGTAGACGATTTCGATGCATAATCGCAGTTAAGGTCCGGTTTCATAAAGCCTGAAACACAAGAAAACGGTCATCTTGTACCGTGGTTATTCTTCTTCGTCCAGAGCCAGGTCGTCTGGACAGCAAATCCTTCTCCTGAAAGCGTTGAAACACTCGTTGAACCGTAGAAAGGCTTACGCCAACAGTTCTTGCGACTTGCCGTTGAGTGTTACCGTCTTTCACAAGTGCAACAATTTGTGATGTTTCATCAACAGTCAAGGGTATTTTTGGCAAAAAATAAACAATAATAAACACTAATAATGGCACTAATAAACACTAATGGTGGTAATAATAAACGTTTGTTCGTTGCGTTTGAACAGAAAGTCGAAGGACAAATGAGACCTTTAAAACAAGCGGCAGTTACAGGTACCGTTCATTTTGGGAAGTGTGCGCTTTGCCGCGAAATCGGCACTATTGAAATTCTTTGTTGCAAAGGAAACCGCTAAGCCGACAACAATTCCCAGAAACATGCATTAGTTTGTATTTGTGTTATTATTATTTACGATAAAGCTCGTTAAAAATGAAATATCGGTGATTTTCAAGGTGACCCGGATTTTATGATCGCGGGTGTATTTAGTAAATATTTGTACGAAATTAAGATCGAATTTTTTTCTAAATTATAGAACATCACTATTATTACACTTTTTTCAATAACCTAAACACTTTTTTAAAGTTATACTTCTATACGCGCGCTCCACGTTGGAAATTTGTAGGGGACTGAATCTGTGAAATCATTACATATGTAAGATAATGAGTAAGAGAGAGACAGAAGATATATTTTCTCTATCTTCCTCTCTCGAATATAAAAATGTTCCTTTTGTATTTAATATTATATATATATTATATATATATATATATATATATATATATATATATATATATATATGTAAAGTATGTAAAGTAGTTAGGTATTATTGACTGACACGTTATGTAAAATAAAGTTTTATTTTGAGGATGCAGTTATTAATAGGGCAAGAAAGTGAAACTCTTTGTTCTTTAATAATCAAGCTTTTGCAAAATTTATTTGCTTCTTCAGGATATGCTAAAATATGCTATCAGTAAATACAATGAAATTAGAATTAAATAACATTGTATAAAACTAGTATAAAAACTTACAACATGAGGTTAATCCATTAAATTTTTAAATTGACAAAACATTAAAACTTAACTTATTAAAATTATATAGTTATACAGTAAGTACAATATTTTAATTTTATTTAATTTTGTATAAATTTATTATGACATTTAAATTGATGTTTGATTTATGTCAGAAAGACACTCGTCTCTGTTTATTATATTTTTTATTGTTGATAACTAGCTCTTGATTGTTATTATGGTTACGTACAAAGTGGCGCCAAATATGAATATTTAAATTTTTTGAAATTATAGTATTTAAAGTCAGAAAATCTAATATTAGAAAATTATAGTATTAATTTTCGTAAGATAGAATGTAATTATAGATATTGCTTAGTTTATCAATATCAGTTTTTTTATTAACGCATTGCTATTTATTTATGCATACCATTTCTAAGAATTCTCTTTTATTTAATTGCATGATCTATTATTGAAAATCATTTATTTAATTTCAATGAAACTAATATATTAAGACGTGAAAACCAATTAAATAAAATAGAATTCTTAGAAATGGTATGCATAAATAAATATCAATGCGTTAATGAAAAAAATGATATTGATAAACTAAGCAATATCTATAATTACATTCTGTCTTACGAAAATTAATACTATAATTTTCTAATATTAGATTTTCAGACTTTAAATACTATAATTTCAAAAAATTTAAATATTTATATTTGGCGCCACTTTCTAACTTTCTACGTAACCGTAATAACAATCAAGAACTACTTATCAACAACAAAAAATATAATAAACAGAAACGAGTGTCTTTCTGACATAAATCAAACATCAATATAATAATCAATGTCATAATGAATTTATACAAAATTAAATAAAATTAAAATATTGTACTTACATAACTATATAATTTTAATAAGTTAAGTTTTAATGGTTTGTCAATTTAAAAATTTAATGGATTAACCTTATGTTGTAAGTTTTTATACTAGTTTTATACAATGTTATTTAATTCTAATTTCATTGTATTTACTGATACCATATTTTAGCATATCCTGAAGAAGCAAATAAATTTTGGATAGTCCAGTTCCCACTGGACTGCCACACCCGTTTTTTTAATAAACACCATTCGATTTAAAAACTTGTTTTGTACAGATGAAGATATGAAATGAAAATTAATATATCAATTGACTGTTTTATTCATTCAATTAATATATTGACAATTCATATTATTAATTGCTACAAATTGCAAACAAAATGTACTTCAAATTTTAAAGATGGTCTATTATTCCAGTCGTCAGAGACGAGATATTCTACCGAACCTCTAAAAATCATACAAATAAACAAAATTTTGCTGAGAATGGCAATTTTAGGATACCAAAAAGATCCAAAAAAGTTTACCACTTACCACTCTCGGGCTTTCTCCTAAAACCTCCTAGTAGAGGAGGGAAACGGAAAAAATCAAACCAAAAATCTATACGACATAGAAAAAAATATTTCAAATAAAAAATGTAGCTAAGATAATTTTGAACAAAAATATTTAATAGCACTTTTTGCGTAGAATGAACCGTTCTCTCAGAAACAACGCTTGAAGCGATCGTCAATTTTTAATGTCAGTTACGCACGCGAAATCAATGTTCAATAAAATTTGTATCAGCTCGACGGTAAAAATTCAATATCTTTTGATCCGAGTGTCCGATAGACAGTGCAGCTTTTGTACACAATTTTTATATTTTGACGCAAATAAACTAAGTTTTTATAAAGGCGTTAAATAAATACACGTGGCGAGATTTTTTTATGATTCTCATGAGATCAATACAATGTATCGCTTTTATTAATCGTCCAATGTGGAGTTTTGATAACTAGAGCCTAATCTTTAAAACTTATAACATGAAATTTTAGTTTTGAGTTTTGGCAGAAAATCTGGGGCATTTGAAATACGTGTAAAAAACGCTAAATTTAAACTTTTACTTTACAAACGATCTAAAACATTTAAAACTGATCTTTTTTTATTACCCTAATACGTTATTTAAAACTACTAATTTCTGCTACAAATTTTCACTTAAAACCATCCTTTTAGAGGTATTTCTCGTGACGTGCGATCGTTTGTAATGTAAAAGTTTAAATTTTGCTTTTTTTAGTGATATTATTTCAAATGTCCTATATTTGTTGCCATAACTCAAAATTCAAATTTCATGATATAGGTATTGAAGATTTGTCTTTAGTAATCGAAATTTCAGTATGACCGGTCATTAAAGTGATAAATTTTATTGATCTCACAAGAATTGTAAAAAATGACAAACATCGCGCAACGTTTATTTATTGAACAGTTTTATAAAAACTGACTTTATTTGCAACAAAATACAAAAATTGCACAAAAAACTGCACTCTTCGCTTTTAAAACGCATTTTGATTTTTGTCGATAGGACACTCATCAAAAGATATCGAATTTTCAACATCCACTTGATACACATTTTCGCCAGTCGCTTCAATCGTTGTTTTTGAGAGAACGGTTCATTCCACAGAGAAAGTGCTGGTTAACATTTTTGTTTAAAATCATCTCAGCTACATTTTTTATTTCAATATTTTTTTCTACGACGTACAGGTTCTTGGTAAATCGATTTTTTTAGTTTTCCCCCTCTACGAGGGGTGTTTTAGGGGGAAGCCTAGGGGTAAAAGTGGTAAACTTTTTGCATTTTTTTGTAGTTCCAACATTTATATTCTTGGCAAAATTCAGCTTATTCGTATGATTTTTAGGGGTCAAATCTCTGACGATTGAACTATCTATTTACTTTAAAATTTTTTACTAAAACAAGATTATTAAACGCAACGACAGACATGGACCGTCGGCATTTAACACATATAATATGATTGAGGCTGGTCTTCAAGTAGCTGATGTTGCACGGCATTTTGACTTAACTTGGGGCGTGTTTTCGCGATTATGGCGCCAGTATGAACAATTTGGTAATGCCGCTGAAAGACATGGAGGTCGTGCAACTACTCCTAGACAGGATCGGTAGGTAGGATTAATTCGTAATGTGCATATAACTGCACATGAACTCTGTGAGGCCCTACAAAATACCCACAAAATCACTTTATGGGACCAAACTTTTAGCATATAACTACACATGAACTCTGTGGGGCCTTACAAAATACCCACAACATCACTTTATGGGACCAAACTTTTGAGTATTATATTACATGAAGCTGACCTTGACGTCAGACATCCATTAAGGGTTCCCATATTACGTTATGGAAATCGTAGACTTAGATTAAGGTGGTAACAACAGCGTGTGCTTTAGTGCTTACTGGAATGGAGTTCTGTGTTATTCACAGATGAAACTAGGTTTTGCCCTGATTCAAGAAGAGTGAGCGTTTTAGAGGATCTAGTCGACAAAAGAGACTCAGAGTGCATGTATAGGGTGTTGGTTCGTATAGTGGTCTACAAGTTATGATGACGGCTGGAATAATTTTTCATCATAAAACTTCTCCGGATTTTGTGGAATACATTGTAAATCAATGTCAAGATATTGTTCATATCTTAGAACCTGTTTTTCTTCCATTTGTCACTGCTGCAGGTCCTGATTTGCGTTACATGCAGAGATAATGAAAGGCAATATCTTTTTTGATGTGTTTAGTTATAAGCTACAAAGATATCAAAATTGCTTGTGGATTGTAAATTAGATGTCAATGAAAAATATACTATGTGACTAAAATTAAAAACAAAACTTTTATTGGTAAACTAAATTAATAAAACCAGAAGAACGAATACTTACCAGTACTTGTTAATAATCCGTCCCCTAACCATGGTTTAAATAAATCATAACCGGTGGTTTTATCTAAATGAATATTTGAAGTCATGATTTTCTCTAAATATTCTGGCTTGTATATCACCAAGTGTAACCTGGGTCCCATCCATAATTTATAGAAATTTCCATATTTTTGCTGCAGGTCCATAAAGCTTTGTAACAAAGCTAAAAATGATTATACAAATTAACTTTTTTATTGGCAAATAAAAATCTTATAATAGGTTTGTTAAAATTAAATAGTTACTAGTTTAGTACAGCATTCTTATTATATTTTTTCATAATTTAGCTTTAAATAACGGTTACCAAAATTTTTTATATTGTTTTTAACTGGGAAATTCAAAACTATTTTTGAGTAACAAACTTTTTTTTTGTTTTCCACCATTCTTTTTAATTAGTGACCTTAATTTTTATATTTTTTTTCTTTTACGTCTTTCTGCTATGAATACCTACAAATACAATCATTTCATGATTGTAAAGAAAAAATAAATTAAAATGAGAATGAAGAAATACCTACCAAAAAAGAAGTTAAAGACAAAAATGAATTAAAAATTTAAAGGTGTGCCATCTCCAAACTAAGCAAGTTTTAAAGACTTGCTTGTCTTGGAATCACAGGGGTCCTAAAGGGTACACCAACAGCATCTATGGAGACAAAAGTTACAGAAAACAAAATCTATGTACACCTTAGGAAAATAACCAGATACTTAGACTAATAATTGGGGATATTGATTGGAAGGTATGACAACCTTCATATATCTAGGGTAATTGTTCTGGAAATGGATTTTTGGCGCAGATCAGTAGCTATATCTGGAATGATACACGTAACCAATGAAAGAATGAGACAAATCATGGAGATAACATCGAAAATCATATAGGTAATACACCAAAACTACCGTATTTGGTGCGGGTATGTACAGAGAATGACCGACTATCGCCTACCGAAGATAATATTGGAATGGCAGCCACCCGAGCGAAAAAAAAAATGAGGAAGGCCGAAAACAACATTGCTTGATGGAGTCCAAAAGGCAATGGCAAAGATAGATCTACGACTAGGAGACTGAGTCGATAGTATAAACCGGGCATTATATATAAAAAATATTTAAGGAATATCTAGAAGACCAATCATGTGGCAAATAATTAATGGGGAACTTATCCGTAATACCAGGTATGCAGATGAGATTGTAATTTTATGCGATAATTAAACTGGAAACTTACCCCTCTATGGACAACCAAATGAAAGACTAATTGCTTTTAAATATTTAGAAAGTTATATCACGGGGCAAATGAACCCCGATAATGAAATCAAAGTAAAACCAAGGCTTAGTCTAGGTAATCATTATACTATCTTCCAAGGGGAAATTTATGCTATACAGATATACTCGCTACCTGGACTGACTCTCAGAGACACGGTTAGAAACGAAGAAATAGGAAAAAGGACAAGCGTCACATATGTCATAGAGCGCATAGCATGGCTGAAGTGGAACTGGGTAGGCCATGTGGCCAGAATTAATGACAGGTGGTGTACCAAAAAAATTACAGTATGGAGACCACGAGCCGACAGAAGAAGCAGAGGTAGACCACCTACACATCAAAAGAATCACTAGGAATTGGCTGCAGGGAGCTCAAGACAAAACTGGAAGAAATTAATGATGATGATGATGTTGATAATAAGAGTTGTGCCTGCAGGAAGGAATAAAGAGGAACTGCAGGAATAGATCTATAAAAACTATATCTTATAGTCAAGAGGCATTAAAGGCAGTGGAATCGAAACATATTGAATCCAAGTTGGTTTTTAACTGTCTGCAAAATCTTATATCCGAATCAGAAAAAGTAGCAAAGTAAGTATACTCTGGGTGCCTGGACATACTGGTATTAAAGGAAACGAAAAAGCAGACCTGCTTGCAAAAGAAATATTCATAGATCTAGAATCTTTCATTGGCATAGCAGGCTTTTATATATGAACCTCCGAAGAAGAAAGTCAAAGATTTACATATATCATACTAGATATGAATAGGAATGACCTGCGAATTATCGTAGGTCTCCTGACAGGACACTGTCGCCTCAAGGGATACGTGAACAAAATTTGACTAACAGAAAGTGCGAAATGCAAATTGCAGGGTTAGGTAGGATAAGGCTCAATTAATTTAAGCATTATCCACTCGAGTCCTAAGACTTTGTAGAAAGGTCACCTAAGACCATAATAGACTCCATTAAAAAAGCTATGCTGAATGAACAACTTTAACCTACGGATGAGCCACAATACAGCTCTTAGGTCAAATGGAACGGTGGTAAGTGCCCACTCATGTTAAACCTAGTCTAACCTAACCTAAATGAATCAGTCATAGAATAAAATAAAATAAAATCAATCTGAAGCTACGACGGAGGATGGTAAATATTTCATATAGTCAGCACTTTTGTACGGCACTGAAATCTAGACTAGAAAAGTAGCTATATAACGTAGCTACGTAGAATAAGTCGGCTAACAGGTTTATTTAATAGAATTATGAAAGTAGGACAAATGCAAGATGAATGGAGAAGCAGTATATTAGTACATGTTGTCAAAAACAAAGGAGATTTATAAGAATGCGCAAACTACATAGCCATAAAACTACTTAGTCACATAATAAAAATATGAGAGACACTAAATTGATAGATGGATACGTTAAGAAAAAGAATTATCCAAAAATGAGTTTGGATCTATGCAAGGCAGATCAACAGTAGATGCAATTTTCATTATAAGACAGCTAATGGAAAAATACTGGAATAAAAAACAAACGTTCAAATGGTACTCATTGATTTCCAGAAAGCATATGATAAAGTTCTTTGAGAGGTTCTGTGGTGGGCTCTCAATAAGAAAGGAGTTCAATGTGAACATTGTGGGGAACATGAGGAAATAACAACTAGTATCGGGGCAGGTATGGAAGAAACTGATAATTAGCAGCAAATACTAAAAAAAGTGTAGAACATAAGCTGGAATAGAGAAGACAAGTCCTTGAGAAAAAAGGTTTAAAACTCGATAAGAAAAAAATCAGAGTATTTGGAATGCAGATTTGTAGGTGGAATGACTACATATAAAATGATACCTTTGGATGGTGAAATCATTGGGAAAAGTAATATTTTTAAGTGCCTAGGATCGATATTGCAGAGTAATGGGGAAATAGATGGAGATGCATGCAGTACAGTTAGGGCGTGAGATTGTGAGATAGGGAGTGGAAAGAAGCGTGTGGTGTGTTGTGTGACAGAATGATTCCAATGGAACTGAAAAGAACATTCTGTAAAACTACCGTAGATCAGCTATGATGAACGGAGGTGCATATTGAGCAGTTAAAAAAAAGAGGACCAACCAATGCATGTGCCAGAAATAAGATGTGTATTCACATAAAAAACTATTCGGAAACTTTCAACAAAACTAAAATGTCGAAAAATTTCCTATCTAGGTCACCTTCTTTGAGATAACCAGTATAGTATCTTACAACTAATATTAAAGACCAAGGTAGAAGACTGAAGAGAAGCTGGTAGAAAAGAAATTTTTAAGCTTAGGCAATAGCGAGAAATTTTCTGCAGAATAAGTACCAACGTCAAGTAAACGTAACAAGGCACATAAAGAAGGTATTGGTAGTGACAAAAAAAATATTAAGATATTAAAAGCTATCGATAACTACTGTTATTTCCACTTATTAACATTTTCAAATTCTATATGTTCAACGCATTAATTGTATAAGCCTGATGGAACGTGTTATAAATAAAACAAATACTATATTGAGTAATTGTATAAGCAACAAGTATATTAACTTCACATGCCAGTAACCTAACCTAACAACCTTGTCTAATCTTATAATCTGTCCCTGTCACCTCCTGTCATGCTATCTTGTTACCAACATGAATAATATGATTGTCATGTACGTAAGTATCACTTAACTGGGTATCATACATTAATTTCCTATAGAAAATATTGGCCATGAAATAATGTGCAAGGTTCTTTCAATCTTAGCAAACTTTCAAAAACTTTATACCCTCTTTAAGACAGGAATTTCCCTACGGTTACGATTGTAATTTGCTTATTGTAATTTGTCTTCTTATCACGCAGGACATTTTATATGAGATATTATTACTATTGTGGGTTTCTCATGATTCCGTTAATTACATATCCTAATATATGATTAATGGAATTGGTGGTTACTTGATGTAAATGCTTGTTTAATAATAATAATAACATAAAACATTGTTTTTAAACTTGGTATAGTCAATTCTACATGTTTCCTCAGAAGACTAAGAATTTTAAAAGATTTTTATGCTAACGGTACGTATATCTCTAGTAGTGTTTTTCGATTTACTTTCTATTTGGTAGATACAGTAAAGGTGTACTCTCAGTCGGTAGTTCTTTTTTAATTTTTTTTTTATTGTAAAATTTTACATAAACAGCAAGAACGTTAAAAGTTAGGGTAAAAATTAGTAGACCTTTTTGAAATTAACTTCCTTGAAGATGCTGATTTGATTCTTAATGACCAAACTTAATCGACAAAGGGATAGTCTATAAAAAATGAATAAGTCTTTTCTTTTAGAAAATGATTTTAACATAATATTTTAACGTATAAGGGGGAAATGTCAGTGGCTGGTTGTATACTATACCTTAAAAACACTTAAGAGAAGACTTCTGGTGTATAATGGTATATTCTATTAAAAATATATTTAAATATGTATCCAAAAGGATTATAATTCTTCAAAACGTTTTCTGTCCAGTCAAACCATTATCAGTGAAACCTGGAAGTGTATTTCCACTTTAACTGATACAAACATAGGTAAAATTTTAACTATTTACCAAAATATGGAAAATACTTACATTTTAAAAAGTAGTTGAAACTAGCTACGAAAACAGGTGTAAAAACCTTTTAATTACAAGACAACCCTGGTTAATTGTAACAATAATATGACATGAGGTCGATTTTACTATAAGCTTTCACATGAAGGGAACCTACATCTTCCCTGCTCGAAAGGCGGACGACTTTGTCCAACGGTTAATGCCAGCCAACTGACTAGGTCAGAGAGGAAGTAAAATTTATTAAAAATTGACAGTTCCTCAAGACAGTGAAAAGTGGATTTTTGGCGACCACTCAAATAATAGCCCAATATGGGTATAATGCATCGAGTTAGAATCTATGGAGAAGTTATGAGCATATTAACGTATGTACTAAAAACGGCGTAGGTAGGCGTGGCGAACTGTGATATCAATATGGCGTTGGGATCATGGCCGGACTCAATAATATTAAATCTACTATAAAAATATGACTAGTTATTCAGAATATTTAATTATAATCTAAAAAAGTGCAATACATTTTTAATAAACTATGATTTATTTATCCCGCGGTAAACACTCAAAACACGATATATTATACATAAAGATAAATTAATACAGTCAAATACTATTAATTTATTCTCTGAAGTACGGGCCATTACTTTGTTTACATATTTGTATACTAACCTGTAGAACGTTATTCCTGAAGATTTTTTATTAACATTGCTTCTGCCACTGCAACTACGTTGAGAACAAGAAATCATTATTATGCACTATCACAATATATTATTACAGTTTCCATAAAAGTATTGTAAAACTAAAAATATTCGAAAAACAAAAAACGTAAATAAACATATACGATCTGTCAAAAGTGGCAAAACAATATGGCCGAAGTGAGGTCGTTTTTAGTCACGTGATGCCTTCTCCATAGATTCTAACTCGATGGTATAATGCGTAATATTATTGTATTGATGAACTATTAAAATTAAAGTGAGTGAAAATTGAGTTAATAAGATAAATTAAATTAAATTTAATGGTGAAAACAAGTCAAAAAAGTCAAGCTACTTGCTTGAATGAAATTATTGCAGGATCTTGCTTTTGAGCACTGAAATTACTAGCTTAGTTGAAAATGTGGCGTGTGATAATATGATAATGAGATAAACCATTACATATAAATAATAATTAGGTTTGCATACCGATGATAGAAGGGAAAAAGGTGATTGAGTAAATGCAAAGTTCCGCTACATGATATTTTTTGTTATATTTGAAGTTGTTATTATTGAAAGTATTAGGTGATTTAAAAGGAGTGTAGTAAAGTATATTAAATTAAATACTTTTCTATATGAGAAAAGGAATATAAAAAGGAACGTTATGAAAAACATGAATGTCAATGTCAAATAAAAACAAATTAATTATGTATGAACCTGTATATCAGTGTATGACATATTGTTTCAACTATGTTGGTTGTAGATTGATACATTAATTTTAGTGAAAATGAAAATTAAGATATGGAAAATTATTAACTTTGATTAGCAGAACAATTAACATTAATAGGTTAAGGACACAATTAGATGTGATCGAGTAATGTGATAATAGAAACATGTGATCTTCCATACATCGGTAAGCTGTATGAAAGGATGCTGCGAGTACGCATAGACGACATGATTGAGAGGTCAGGTGGTTTATCTCGGAGGCAATTTGGTTTTTGTAAAGGGAAAAGCACGATTGACGCAATCATGAGTGTACTCGAAGCATTGCGCAACAGAGGGGATGAACATCGCTGGGCGGCCCTGCTGTTGTTTGATGTTAAGAATGCATTCAATACGCTGCAGTGGAACGAGGTAATATAGGCAATGGATGAGAGAAAATGTTCTGGTTACCTGATGTATGTGGTGGCGGAGTATCTATCCGAGAGAAGGATTATGGTGGAAAAGGGCACGATCGTGCATGTGACGGCCGGGGTAACAAGTAAAGTACCTAGGAGTGACATTGCATCAGAATGGGAAAAGGGAGTAGCACGTGCGAGAAGTGGTCCGGAAGACTGCGAATAGTGCGGCTGCGTTGGGGAGGGTGATGCCCAACATTGGGGGACCCAAATCCGAAAGGAGGAGGATCTTACACGGTGTTGTACAGTCGATCGTCCTCTACGCGGCACTAGTCTGGAGCGAGGCGGTGGAGATAACGGCCTATATGAAGCTCATGACACAAGTGGACAGAACAAGTCTGTTGCGAGTGGTGTGCGCTACATTACTGTGTCTGCGGCAGCCTTGTGGACCATCACTGGATGTGTTCCGTTGCATGTTTTGGCGGTGAAAAGAAAAGAGTTCTATGAGAGAAGTGGCCGAAACCTTACTGTGGCCGAGAGAAGACAGGAGAGGGAAAGATCAATTAAAAGATGGCAAGAAGAATGGAACAACACGGAGGATGTGGCACAGTGGACAAAAATGCTGATGCCGAACATAAGAGATTGGGTGGACTGTGGACACAGGCGACTGGATTATTTCCTGACGCAGGTGCTCACAGGACACAAGTGTTTAAGGGGCTACCTCTCTAGGTTCTGAAAGGCTGGCGCAGATGAATGCCTATACTGTGGATACTCGGACACTCTGACACATGCGATGTTAGACTGCAGCAGATGGATAGTGGAAAGAAACAGAATAAAGAGAGAGACAGGTGTGAAGAAATGATTAAGAGAATGATTAAAAATAAATCAGGTTGAACTAACATACACAGCTATATCCGTACAGTGCACTAAGGTCAGTCAGGCGGCATCCTGGACTGAGATGTCATTTTTTAATATTCCAGACCCCCCTCTATAAAGACGAAAAAAAAAAAGATGTGATCGGGAAACATCAGAAAGTCCAGCTAGTTGTGTGAGCCTAAATGTTTAGGTAAATTGCAGTGCCATGGAAGGTGATGTGTGATGTTTCAAGTATCAATATATGTGGCTAAAATGCATGTATGGAAAGAAAAAGTTTTCAGTGTCTGTATGGGTAGGTTTGGAAAAATAAGGGTTTCTGTTAGTGAAGTATGGAATAGCTGAATGGAGTTAATGTGTTCAAACACATATGAATGTACCAGTGGAGAATTATATTAAGAGTATTTGCAATTTATGCACAAATGCAAGAACATAAAACAAAATTAGGCCAAAATGTATTTTTTAAATTTCTATTTATTATCTTATGTGGACTAAGTAAAATAATTTCTGAATTGGGAATACAGAGATATAATTGTGAATTAATGATGAAATTGAATAATTGAGATATTGAATTATTGAAAAATCAGAACACTATGGATATGAAATGAAAAATGAAAGACTATTCAAGAATATCTTGAAAGATGTGGGAAAAGTGGAGGCTGAAAATGGAGTTACAAACGATAGAAATAAGATGAATTTGAAGTGATCATATAAATGAATGAATGAATGAATTGTGACAGAGTATACTGGTTTAAATTACTGGATGTGGAAAAAAGTTGAAGTGTATATGGAAAAATATGATAAAATGCAACGAGTTTTTAGGGAATGTTAATGGGTATTTAATTTGGAAAGTAGAAAATTAAATGCTAGTTATGAAAATGGGGACGACAAACTACTGGAGACCCATTGAAAAACAGATAGTCATGTTTACATAAAAAGAAGAAGAAGTTTCAGTGATGATGGTCCGAGTGGACCGAAAACGTTTTGAAGAATTGTAATCGTTTTGGATAAATTTTTAAATATATTTTTAATAAAATATACCATTATACACCAGAATTCTTTACATTGCACATACATTAAAAATGTTACAACGAGCAACGATGCCGTGAAACTAACATTGTACAGAGGAAGATATTAAGGCGGAGAAAGAATAACAAGACAGACTCGATTCAAGACAGTTTTGTAGCTTTTTTTGACTAGCCAAAACAGATATCTTGTTACTAACGAATTATTATTTGAATTTCAGTTAGCCCATAATATATTAAATCATGTTCGTGTTCGACTGTCACTTTTGTTGGAGGCCACAGATTCAAGAAGACTTGAAATTTGGCTAGAACTTGGACCAATTGCACGCCTTAAAGCAACTGATGAAATCCTTAATTATCTTATTGATACCACTATAATATGGTTTGATATTAGTGTTAGCGTGAAGCAGATTTTGTGCAAAGTTTCTTCTGGTGTATAATAACGCTTGTCTTTGTGTAGCTCAAACAATGAAAAATTCTTCTTCCTTGGCCAGCACAATCCACAGAGTTGAACTCAATTGAGCATGTATCGAATATGCTGCAGAGAAAATGCTTTTAACAACCAACATTTAATACGTGCTTTAAATTGTATCTTGGGACAAACTAAAATATATGCATATTTCAGATGGTTGGTAGTTTATTTTTTCTTATGATGCTTTTTAATGTAATACTGTGTAATTAGTTAATCACTAAATCTTTCTTTTGTTAGCAACTAAATATTGGGACATAAAACGAATATTTATTTTTTGTCACAAATCTGCTATATTTTGGCTTTAAGACTCAAGACTTTCTTGGGTTTCTTTCCTTCTGCCTATAAGAAACTATATTTTTTTTTAAATACGATTACACTTTTAAATAGTTACCTGTAATTCAACCTTGTAAAACTTGAATTCAGATTTAAGTATTTACTAGCGACAATATTCTCTTAACAAAATTTAAACCAGTTTCATAATTCTATTCAGTTGTGACTTGCCTTAAGGTCGCGGCATATTATCGTGCACGTATAGTTTCCGGCACGTAGCATTTCCACTTTAGCAATCGGACTGCGCATTCACATTTTCATACATAGAACGTTTCAGTTTGGTTCGGTGAAGATATGATCTCACTTTTCTCGACAAAAATTATGTGCAATTGCCCTTCTACTTAACGATGAAGAAAGAAAAACTGTAGTAAAAAGAAGGTTTGAAGTACATCCAATGCTAAAAAAAAGGAAGAAGGAAGGCGAATACTGGACTTTATACAAAGAATTAATTGATGACAATGAAAAATATTATGGATATTTTAGAATGAATAGGATTCAGTTTTATGTTTTAGTTCAGATATGTTTTAAATTTAATTACACCTTCAGTTAAAAAACAAAATACTACATTTAACGAAGCCGTACATATCAAACCAAAAAGTATTTTTAAAAAGAAGAGGTATCATTTCCGTACAAAAGTCCTAATTGTTTATCACTTCCGTGATTAATTGTCACAAAGCAATAAAAACACATGGATAAATGACAAAATAGCCTCGAAAATTATTTTTTTTTAATATCCAAATCAAACAAATACCTAAATAAACAACGAAGGGAAAACGATGGACATCTAATTCACATAGTTAAATAGTGTTTTCGAATATACTGAACGAAAACGTTAGGTGTCTGATACCATATGTTCCGGACAGTGTGAGTTGTTCATGTTTAAAACCATTTAAATTATATTTTTCGGAAACTAAACGCTATGTGCTGGAAACGCAACGTGCATGATATGCCACGACCTTTAGAGTATTTCTTCGACCTTTTTGCAAACTTTTACTAATATTCTCCTCTTCCTATCAGAAACTAGTTTTCGACGACCCGGGTTTTTTCCTATTTTACCTAAGATAATTTATATGTTTCCCTAATGCTTAATTATATTCCGCACTGTAAGTTTACGAATATTAAGTTTATCCTCCATTTCACACGGATTGTTTTATTACAGCAATAATTTTAATCACCAACTCGCGAATTTTTGAATTTATAAAAAAAAAACACACCATAGTATTGAATAATACAGCGATTCGTCCAATTTGACCAGAACTTAACTGTAGAATATAGTGAAGTTTGTTCGAGTGTCCGGCTACATTGTTTTCGCAGCTTACTTGTCTTATTTTGTTCGGTTTTTAGCAATTACTTCGTTACTATCTCAATATTTAGTTTGCAATAATTTTTACATATTTTAATGATTCTTAGGACATTAATAAGTTATATGGATTGTATTTAAATTATTAATTGCGTTTTGTTATGATTTATCACTTAAAATATTGCCTATTAGTATTATTATTATATATATTAAAAAAATAATAAATTAACAGTCAACCAACTGAATTTGTTATGTATTTTAGTTGTCCTAATATATAGTTGTTAGGGTACGTAATTAAGAACTCTTTTTTGTCTATAGGGGGAGTGAGCTGCAATTAGGCAAAGAGAAACGGATCACATAATTTTGAATAAGAGTAGATAAGTAAAAGCTGTAGAATTGTACTGAATAGTAGATAGATTATAACAGACACCCAATGCTTTTGTTACATTTTAGATAGTTTTACTGTAATTTGTGGAATTGTAGGAATGTTTTGTTTCTTGTTTTTTAGACTTTTATTTGAGTTCTTTTTACACATAAAGCACTAGCAAATATTAGAAAAAATAAAACTCAAACTTTATTTATTTATAAACTACTTTTTGTTACTTAGAATTTTTAAAGCATAATGAAAAAGAAGTGGTATATCGATAAAGGCTTTTCGAAATAGTACTAAGAGGCAAAACAAGTTTCGGAACACATTATGGTAACGAATGGTACCATATTAATAATTGAATCGTGACGTATCAAAAAATGTGTCCCATTTTGTAACTTTGAAGAACTTTAAATTTGTATGCGCGCATTTGTAGTATTCGATCGAGCTCTTTTGACTGTAGAATATGTGGATTATTAAGAACCACCTTTTTTTACGTTGTTTTTTACGCTAACATGATTCAATCACCCCATGCAAATAACGAGACAAACTATTAAATTGGTTTATAATATGCAACCATCGACCTAAAAACCAAATATTTGATCTCAATGTTCTTATATATATATATATATATATATATATATATATATATATATATATTTATATATTACTTTATGTACTTTATATTCTTGTAATTGTTAGTTAGCAATTTTGTCATTATCTATCTATCTACCCAAAACACTAAAATGGTAAAAATCTAAAATTGCATTGCGCTTGTACTTACTTACGGTTGTAGTTCCCATTAGAAGGGCATTTCCAATAATTGGAATTGGTGTTGGTCCTGGCACATTTTTTAAACTATCGTACTTTCTTAGAGCATGAAGCCAATTTAGCACAAGTGTTACTAGAATAACAAGCACAGCTACAATCACACCCAATATCAGCATCGTACTTCTGTGTCAGCACGTAAAACGCGATTCCGCCAAATATTGTTTTCGATTTAAACAGAAAGCGAAAGGTTCCAGCACCGATTAAACGTAGCATTGATTTATACGGAGGACAAACCTGACAGAGAGGATAAATTGTTCATAAACAACGTCCACTTAGAGGTGATTAGTTATTAAAATTTGGTTACTTTTATTATAAAAACAACAACAAAATTTTTGTATTGTATTATTTTCTTTTATTTTTTTTTATTTTTATAACATTTTAAATAAATAGTAATAAAAACAATGGGAAGTGACTACGACCTTATAATAATAATTTAAATAATGTGTATATTAATAGTTTAAATTATAACGTGCTCTATTTTTTTAAATTCATGCAAAAGCTATTAAAATTTATTAATTAAAAGCATTGGACACCTAAGTTTAATACTTTTAAAAGTATAGGTGAGTGATGATACGTGGGTCAGCATTATTTGTTATAGTTTTTTTTTTATAATTTATAGGTTTTTTTGTGTAATTCGCAAAAAATAAATTCGAAATCGTATAAATGAAATTTCTCAAAAGTTATTTTAGATATTTGCTTATCAATACTGTTTAAAATGTCTGAAAATTTTTAAATAATCTCAAAGCAATGACGTAAAGAAAAATGAAATATCGTTTCTTGTTTTCATATATTTCAATATAGCTTAAAATTCTTTGTTATATAAATGATTATTCTTTGATGATTTTCTTTCATGCATAGAAGAGAAACTGTATTTCATTCATTAAAAAAAACTTTTATATTATCTTTTTAATTTTGCAATAAATTGTATACTCCGACTGAAAAAATTCTAATTTTTTATATTTAGATAATATTTTTTTTTTTAATTTTTTGGCATCCTACAAAATATTTAAATTACGGATATTATTATGATAGTTCCGTAGGATTTATTCCATATCGAAAAAGTCCCTTGACGAAAAAGAAGAATTATTTATAATCTATAACTTTCGAGATGTCATCGAAATATCCCAAAATGTTTCGTAAAGGCGGGAATGTCAGAAGTTGACGGTTCAATTAGTAGTACAGTTCATCCCAAACCCTTCTTTCAGTCATAGTTGATCGAATTCTCTCTAACGCATTAAGCTAGAAGTGACAGAAAAAAACGTAAGTCTGTGATTATTATACATAGAACTTAGAAAATTATGTATCGTTCACGGGTATTTGCATATTAAAGCGAATTCTACTTACGAATATATAATTGGTTGGAGTTTAGAATGCGCTAAATAGATATCCAATCAATGATGCGCATAAATATAATTTGACGCAGATGGTCTCACTAGTGACAGTACTATGAGAATGTCAACTGATAAAATGATAATTGTCATTCTAGGTTAGTATTTTCAGACATTTTACAGTGAAAATTTAATTTTGTATTTATTGTCATAAAAATATTTTAAATATGCCCAGATATACCGAGAAAGAACAAAGCCTGATATTAAAATTATTAAATTATTTTCAATTAGAAGATATTCATATGTAATAAAACGGTTCTTTTTAGAACCACATTTTATTAAAATATAAGATATAATTGATGCCAGCCACATATCCCCTGTAATCATTGATTTTAATGAATTAGGTTCTGAATCGGATTGTGGATTGTTTATAATATTCATTTTTGTTATTCATAAAAAAAGAATCGGTATCTTGTTTTTTAACTAAACTCCATTAACACTATTTCATCTGCATACCGAAACTGGTAGATTAACTCAAAAATCAACTGCTTTACTATTTAAACTGTCCATTGTTTTTTTACCTAAACTTCATAACACTCTTTTATTTGCACACCCAATCTAGTAGAATAACTCACTATTTAAACTATTTTCACGATTTTATGATAAATCTTCACAAAATTAAACTAATGGCTGCCACAGAAACTTTCCGAAAATTACTTATCCGAATATGACTGATTTCAATCGATGCTATTTTATCACCGGAATGGTTGCTTTGATGCCTTGCAATTGCCAGTAAATTTTTTTATCTCGCAGTCAACTCTTAAAAGATTCTATAGGAGGAAGCATTATTTTAAATAAACAAACATTCCAATTTCATAGTGTTTATAATAAATAATAATAAATCCATAAATAAATCTTAGCTAATTAAGCACTTTCTTTGGAATGTATAGAATTGCAATTATGACAAAATGCCGTTCCAATATAATGCGCAATAAAAATTTTTATACAGGACGGGACCTCTAATATGTAGTAATAAGTAAAAAAAAATTTGAATTCTTAAAGTTTTTACTTCACATTTTAAAAAAATAATCTTTTCACATTTAGCCGATTACAATCCTGCAACTGTCAGATTTAACTAAAATGTCATGCAATAATTCTCGACATTCTTAAAATCCCATATGACGTCAAAATTAGTGACGCACTGAAAGAAGGGTTTGGGACAGACTGTAGTAACTGACTTCCTGAATAGTTCTGCCATTCAGTTAAAGTTGTTATCAAGTATTGTAATATCGTCGGTACAAAGCCAAAGTGGCGTATCTGCAAATTTGGCTAGTTTGGGGTTTTGTTGCATGTTTACATGAATTTACATTTTCTTCGTAATGCCAGAACGACGTAATTGAATTTAGTTACGAAAATGATTTTAAATTTCAATTCATTTACTCATTTGGCGTATAGCAAAACGAATGGTGATTTTCAAAACCAAAATGACACATATATATATATACGCAATTTGAGTCTAGTGATAACTCAAGGTTCCTTTCAAAACCAAAGTGGCGTATGTATCGATGCGTCATTGCGACTGCTACTTTGTAGACTTCCTTGGAAAATCTGGAATGTTCTACACACACAGTACGTTCCTTTGTTAGAGAGAGGAGAACATCACATTTCCTTAAAATCTGTCTTACAAGTCCAACTAAACGAAATGTAAAATGTAGCAGTTGACATTACACAACTAACAGTTCAAATCGAAGGAAAGGTAAGGTAATTTTACCACTACTTCTAAGTTATAACTCAAGGTGAAGTTGAAATCAATGTACCTATAGATACCTACTTTTTTAGGAGTCTGCAATAGGTAGTTTTACAGAGGAGGAACTTGGCCAGGAGGATTATCTAATTACAAATATTGAACCTGACGATATCGATACAAATATTGTACTCGATAATAAAGATGACGAGCATGCGGTAAATATATTTGTTACGCTTCATTCTGGTTTATTTTTGTTCTCTAATAATAATAGTATTGTTTGATACTCTAGTCCTCTAGAGTAAGAGAGGACTGAACGATGGAGAATGGAACAACAGAGAGAGATGGAAACGGTTGAGCGAGGGAAGGCAGTGAATACTGTAGAATCCCTAAATATATATATTGTTTGATTGTGATCTACTATCATTAAATCTAAATAATTTGCTTTTGTTTTAGATTTATGTAGTAGATGACATGACAGGGATTCTTAGTAGAGAAGAAAATAATAGCAATATAGATAATACTATTTTAATAATACTGGAATCTAAGAAATCTAATGCACAACTACCATGCGACAAACAAGATGAGATTAGTTTGGGTGATATTAATTTAAATGGTGCTAACACATTCCAACTAGAGAATAAAGAAAGACAAGAGGAAGAGAGGTACAGAACAACCCAATAGTACATGAATCCAAAGAATTATCAGGTATGGAAAGTTGATCAAATATGCGCAATTTTATTTCTTGTTGGTAAGGTTTATTTTAATTAAATATTGTCCTTTGTTTTTGGCAGGTAACGAATTTCCGTCAAAAAAGAAGTGTAATCCGGCGCTTTGGAAGAAAAATATTAGAAAATCCAGCCGTTTGAGGGGTGAGGAATACATAGGAAGCAAAGATTTATTAAAAAGTGCTCGACCCATACTACCTGCATGTTGTGCTTCAAAAAAGCACAACTGCTCTATTCTCGTTCCTAAAGAAGTCAGACAACAGATTTACAAGGAATATAGATCTCTCGAGAATATAGACAGTCAGAGGCAATTTTTAAGTAAACTGATTGAGCAGCAGCCAAAGAAAAGAACTCCTGTTATGAACTCTAAAAGGCAGTTCACAAACTTATATTACTTTTTGGTAGGTGGTGAAAAAAACTAGTCTGTAGAGACTTTTTTCTTAAAACATTAAACGCTACTGAGAGATCTGAGCATTAAAAAAGAGTCAGAATAATGTATTAGTAGAATCTGACAAAAGAGGCAAACATACTCCTAGTAATAAGCTTTCGTCAACGGAAAAAATGATCAGAATGCATATTAATTCATTTTCTGCCATGGAGTCACACTACTGTAGAAAAAGAAGCTCCAAAAAATATTTAGATTCATCCTTAAACATTTCTATAATGTACAGAATGTTTGTAGAAAAAAATCCAAATAATCCTGTCAGTTTGGAAAAATACAGACAGGTTTTTAATGATTATAATCTTGGATTTTTCGTTCCAAAAAAGGACCAGTGCAGGAAGTGCTTAAATTTTCATAGTGCGAGTGAAAGCACTGCAGAGATGCAGGAGGAATTCAGACTGCACCTCCAACAACGAGATGATGCTCGAGGTGAACGGGATAAGGATAAAAAAAGGGCTCAATCTGACGAAAGAACTCTCCCTTTTAATTTTGATCTACAGGCAGTACTGAATACGCCAAAAGGACCAGCAGGTCAGATTTTTTACCTTCGATAGTTTGCAGTTTACAATTTAACAGTTTATAATCTTGGTAACCAAGAAGTTATGTGTTTTTTTAACGTTGCTGCTAATGAGAGAGACTGTCTGCCAGAACCAGATGCCACTGGAGACACCGATCATGAAGATTAAATGCATATTTTATTTTACTTATTAATTTGTGAAAATATTATCCTAAATAACTCTCCTTTTTAAAATAAACTTATTTTTATAAAGTATTAATTGTTATTTTGATCCACTAAATACTTGACCTAAGTCCTTGGCAACAATTACATTACAAAGCCAAACTGACGTATCTACAACACAATGTCCAATTTTTTTTTTTAATTTCAAAATGTTTGTCTTTTTTGGTTAAATTTTTTATTTATAAAATTTAATAATAATATTAGTGCCAGTGTAATAGTGCCAAATTAATAGAATACGCCCAACTAAGATAAGAAAAAAGCAAGCTTAAAAGTTGCAACAAAATTCAAATCCAATTTTCTCAAAACGTCAAATTTTCAGATAGGCCACTTTGGCTGTGTACCGACGATATTATTTGCTGTTTTAATAAAAGTGGTTTGGTAACAGCTGTGTGATTGTATAACCATACTGCGTCACCTTAAGGTTTTCCAGGGAAGTCTGATCATTATCTGCTTCCTGTTTAACTTTGATGATCTGGAGACTTACTTCTTCGGTTACATTCTCTTTTTCTTCTTTTACTGGCATTATAGTTTCAAACAGAGTCGCTTAGAAAGAATATCCGTATTGTTATGAAGATGCCCCTTTCGATGTACTACAATGAAGTTATACTGTTGGAGTTTCTAGATTCACCGAGCAACTTGTCCATTCAGTTTTGTAAAATTTGTTCGCCACTGCTAAGCGCTATGGCTAGTTCTATATAAAATTTTTAATATAAAAGGAGAAGTATAAAAATGTTCTAATGCTTTTAAAATAGCTAGGAGCTAAAAGTTAAAAACTAATCATAATAACTGAAATGGATTTTTTTGCGTTTTTGGACAAAAGCTCATTTATATTCGTGTGGGTTTCGTTAAAAAGAACTTGAAACGAGGTTCTAAAAAAGATTACTTACCATAAGCTTTCGTTTAAAAATATATTCCGCAATTTTTATTTATTACGTTACTTAAACAGAATAAAAACTATGAACAGTTTCCTTAGTTTATTTACGCAGAAAATTAATAATTTAAATTTTATGAAATGTGTTTAGAAAATGTGTCGAAATGGGTGGAGACTTTGGACGCGTATAATGTATTTTTTATTGACAGACAATCCTTCGATTGTCTGGACCAAATATGAAACAAAGTCTAGAATAACCTTAGAGACGAAATAGTTATTTTGAACACTCAGCGCAGAGTATTTTATTATGTAGGGAATCATTTTGTGTAGGAGAATGACGGAAGATATCCGCTTACGCTCTATATTTTAGATGTACCTAAACGTTTCTCCTTAGGAAATCCCCCTACAGTGAAGCCTTTTGTGGGGTCGTATTTAACTTTTTCTCGAGTTACTACGTGGAATCGTAATTTAGCAGCTGCATGATATAGACTGGTTCGGTGTTGAGGAATTCAAGGCAAAAAATAAGATGAATATGATGTGTGATGTGGATTTTTTTCTTTAAGAAAAACAGAAATTAAATAATAATTATTTTGTTTAAGGAATAAAAAATACAGGCATAGATTTTAAAATGGAATTTTCGTTTTTTGAGTTCCATTGCTGTAAGGAATTTATTGAAAGATTGATATTATTTACATTTACATTTATTTATTTTATTTTGACGTTTTGATTTCCAAATCGGATATCGTTTTCAAAAAAATTCTGAAATATAATTCTGAAAGTGTCTTTAACCTATAAATCTTCTTCTTCTTCTTCTTTTTGGCTTTTATTCTTCTGAATAATCAGCCAGTACATTTGTTTTGTTAATTTTTGGGCCACTGTCGTGAGTCTGAGAATATATCTCATGCCCTATTATCAATTATCATTGACATATAGACATTTTTTCTACATATCTACATTTTATTTATGTTTTCTATTTTCTTTTAGTTGGTTTAAATGTTAATATCGGATAGGTTATTATTAAGGTTATAATTTGATATGGTTGATCTGTAGAAATCTGATAACAATTTTGATAATTTTAGGGTTAATCTCGCATAGAAGCATTGGTATGTTAATTGGGGTTTTAATATTAATTTTAATCAGCTCCTGATAGACATCATAATCTTTTATTTTGTTTATTGGGCATCCCCAAAATATGTGTTCTAGTGTATCCATTTGCCCACATTCACAGTATGGGTTATCGCGAATGTTGATTTTATATAAATGTACTCCTGTCAGGCAATGACCACTCCTCATTCTAATAATGGTAGTAATATGCCGCCTATCTATGTATGGGATTGTGTCAAACCATGGTTTATTAGGAAAAAAATTTTGTATGTTGTTATACCACTTGCCTTAATATTGAAAAGAATTTAACCAATTATTTTGATGCATAGAACATATTTTATTTTTTACTAATGGCATGATATCCAACTTACTTAATCGAATTTTAGCAGGAATATTTAATTCAGCCCCAATCTTTGCCAGTTTGTCAGCTATTTCATATCTTTCCCATATTTATTTAAATAGTATAGTTTCTTTTTAACTTGCAAGACTCTGTAATCTTTTATTGCAGTTATCATATTGTTATTAATGTTGTCTATAGCGCTCTTTGAGTCCGTAAATATTATAGCTTTATCAAAACTTTTTTCCTCACAAATCATTAGACCCTTTTGAATAGCTATTATTTCTGCTGTACAGATATTAATAAGTGAAGGAATTTTTTCAGAAAAGGAATAATTTATACTAGGTATGTGTATTCCTATGCCCGTTTTGGCTTCCTCAAGGTTTTGATTTTTTTGTTTTTTTGAAGCATCTGTAAATATTTGTATATAATTATAGTAATACGAATTTACAAAATTGTAATATTCCCAAAGGTTATGGGAACTATTTTTTTTAATAACCTATAAATGTTTCTTATAGGCTGTAGACAGAATACCACTGTCACAGTTGACTTATTTGGTCTCAGTCATACAGGCAGTAGCCACGTTTACATTTTTGGAGTTGGCAATTTTGAGAGATGCTTTTATACTAGACTACTAATAAAATATTGATTTTTCTTTACTTGTTATAGTTACTGTCTGATCTGCTGTTAACTAGTTAGTGTTGGTATATTCCTACATGTATATATATATATATATATATATATATATATATATATATATGTTCCAAAAGATTTCGGCGGTTAGTACAATTAAACCTTGAGCTAAGATTAATACTATTATAAAAATTAATATTCAACACACCAGTCTTCCGGGTTGAACCGCGTTGATATATATATTGTTATGATATGTAAAATCGAGAAAAATATTGGGTTGATTAAAATATTTCAAAGTTCAAAACCATTAAAATAATTCAGATAAGTAGGATAATAACCAACAAACATTTCGAAGAAGGAAAGTTATTAAATTCTTGGATTACCTGTACTAAACAAAATGTAAGCTATGCATAAATTATTTCTTTGTTATACTTGAGTGACCCGCATAAGTTTAAGTGAAATCCAAAGACAATTGAACCGGGTTTTCCAAATACATTAATGCAGTGATTAAAGACAATAGAAGAGATTTTAGAAAGAGGTTTTTGTTAGTTTTTAAGAATTATAGAAAAATATTATTTGTAAATAAGTTTTAGGAAATTTTATAATTATAGGTAAAAATTTGTTTGTTATCGAAATGAAAAAATGGGGGAATTGTGACGAGTTTTGATTGGCGGAGATTGAAAAAGGTGGGATAGGTATGTAGGAATGAAAGTTTAGCTAGATTTAGGAGAGAGAAAAGATAATCAGTTGGTTTTCCAAGTCTGTAAGACGAACAGTGATTGTTCTCTGGCGGTTCCCGAGAAGTAGCAAGCAGTAGTGTTGAATGTTAGTGAGTTTTTGTGGAGTTAGTGTATCTGACAGAAGCTGAAGCAGCAAAATATTGTAAGTCATATTTTTCTACTTATATTCCAAGAGTCACTGTTCAGGCCAACGAGAGATTCAGTTTATCGTAAAGAGAAGATATTCCAAGAGTCATTTTTCACTCGGGCCAACGAGAGATTCAGTTTATCGAGAGGAGAAAGGCTATCATAATTTGAATGATTTGTGCTTTTGAAGGAGATCATTAAGGACGATATACTTGCAACAATCTGTTGTAAGATTGCTGATTACATAGGGAGCGGTTAAGAGGAGATAATATAGTCTACAAGGAACAAGGATTTGGACCACTCATCATCAGAGAGAGATATTTTTGTTTTCTGAAGTTTTTTTCTTTTATTGATAACACAATTTTTACACTTAATTTAGAAAGGATATAAATATTTTGATTAGGAGAGTTAGAATAGTTTAGGATTTTGAGATTTCAATTAATATTGTTTGTACCATTAATTTTGATTGTTCACGTACGTAGAACAAAATTTTGAGAATCATTATACGAGATTTGTTTATTGAAAACTTTTGAGTGTGAATTATTTCATTATTTTTATTTCAATATATAGTGTTAGATCATATGTTTTTTTTTATTATTCCGGTATTCTTTGGACCTTACCTTTCACATGTAATAGCATAGATATTGAAGCACGAATTTAACCCTGAGATAAAAGAATTAAAAATTGTGATAGAGGCATAATCATATCATTTAAATAATTTTAATTAATAAAAAAATTAATTAGCTAATTATTGCTTGGCGCACCAAGACTTTAAATATCACAATAATATATATATATATATATATATATATATATATATATATATATATATATATATATATATATATATATATATATATACAAGTAAGACTATACCAACACTAAAGAGGGTTGGTATATTCTTACAGAACGAATAATAATTATTGCACTATTGGCATGAAATTTTCGCTGAACATCTTAAAACGGTTTTTTAGCCTTTTCTAGTAGATGAACGTATTAATATAGATAATGAAATCTAAACTTATCTAGAATCTCCGTATCAACTTGAAACTCCTCTAAAAAAATTTATATTCAACGAAATCAATAATATTATTCGCACTAAATGAAACCTCAAAAAGTCCCCAGGGTATGACCTAATTACCGTATGAATCTTAAAGGAATTACCAAGAAAAGCCCTATTTTACCTTACACAACTGTATAACGCGTTATTAAGAACATGCCATTTTCCTTTAGGTTAGAAATTAGCTTTAGTCCTACAGACCTATTAATTAGCCTGCTTTCTATTATGTCTAAAATATTGGAAACACTGCTGTTATCCAGAATAGAGCCAATTTTAATTGACAAACAATTAGTTCTTTATCACCAGTTTGACTTTAGGCCATAGGATGCTACCACTGAAACATTTCATCGGGTTTACAAGTACATACGACAAATAATGGAAAACAGAAAATATTGCTCCGGAATCTTCTTAGAGATCTCCCAGACATTTGACAAAGTTTGTCATAATGGACTTTTATACAAAATCAAAAAATCTCTTCCCCACAATTGCTTCCAAATCCTAAGGTGCTACCTGCAAGACCGTCATTACCTTGTAAAACATTACAATGAGTATACGAAACTTTACCGAATTATGACTAGACTCCCTCAAGGCAATATTCTCGTACCAGTGCTGTACCTGATATTCACTGCGGAATTACCTACATTACCTAATTCACAACAGGAACTTATGCGATGACACAGCAGTAAACTTGGCTAAAAATGTGGCGTCTACGAGCCAACGGGACAAAATCTGCGCTGGTAACATTTACAAACCACAAGGGAAACTTAACATCGAAAGACGACATAAAATACTTGAAAATGCATGGAGAAATGACATATTTACTAAGCGAAAACAAACAGCTGAGCCTTAAGCTTAGCAAACTACACACATCAAAAATATCTAAGGAACAGCATTATTATTCCACTTTGTTTTATAAAAACTTTTTTGTTAATACATATGATTCGATTTAAAAACTTGTTCGCTACAAACCCAGGCATACCATGTAAACTAATCCGTCAATTGCACTGTTTTATTAAGGCAAAAGTGACAGCGCCTCAAATTGCTTCAAATTGCAACGAAATAGTGCTTCAAATTTTTAAGATAGTCTCTAGATACTTCAAAACTTTACTAAAACAAGATTATTAAATGCAAAGATAGTCATGCAGCGTCGGCATTAACACATTAGGTTTTTGCGATATCTTTTTTTAAAAATAGTAATAATATTGCTCTTCTTCGTTCGTCTATTCTATTTTTTGTATTAATTCTTTGCACAAGTCCTGGTAATTGTGTAATATCATATGTTTCATCATATTTGATTAGGTCATTCATTTGTTTCAGTTGTTTACATAGCAACGTTTTAGTAATGCTGTGTAACCTCCTAAATTAATAATTAGTGTTGAACCAAACTTGTGCAATAAGGAAGATATTAATGTATATGTTGGATTAGCAACGATGGGCAGGGCACGTGGTCCGCATGCATGAGAATAGAATCCCCAGAAAATTATTAAATGCAAGAATGCAGGGAAAAAGACCTGTTGGAAGACCTAAAAAGAGATGGGAAGATGAAGTCGATGAGGATGCCAGGAACTGCCTGGGAACGCGTTCATGGAAAAGAACAGCGGTAAATAGAGATGGTTGGAGAAGCCTGTTGAAGGAGGCCAAGGCCCGATTTGGGCTGTAGCGCCATTGGATGGATGGATGGATTAGCAACATTAAAAAGAGACTAAATAATCAACAAAAATGGTCTTGAAAGTGGATGACCGTAATAATATATTTACGGTTAATACCGTCTAATGTAGGCTTTAAACAATTTTCTTTGAGAAGTTTAAATTTTTTCTTCTTCTTCTAGTGTATATCCGTTATTGATTGTTGGCAATCATTCTGACAATGATAATTTCGTTTTTTGTTGATCTAGTGGTGAATGTTGCCGGAACTTTTCCTTGGAGAATGTGTTTTAATAATTTTGATAGTTGATATTTTCTCCATATGACATTTTAAGAATTCTTAAGTCGTATATAAGTCCATATCTCAAATGTTTTCAGCCTTTTTATTGTTGTCTCCGTCAAGCTCCAAGACCTAACTCCGTAAAATATAAAATTTATTGCTTGTTCACTTGTTTAAAAGTACTCCTGCTTTCATGTATTCTAGGACTTCTTGAAAAATTGGCTCTAAGTACATGTTGAATATAAGTCGAGTACGATTATTGTTAATTTTAAGAGAACACTTGAACATTCTTATTGTCATTGCAATTAAATTGTCAAATGCCTTTTAGTAATCCATAAAGCAGGCATATACATTGTAGTTCATATCTATACATCTTTAGAATAGCTCTTGTAGGCTGAATAGGGCATCTTTTTTTCCCAGACCTTTCATAAAACCAAATTGTATTGGTAGAGAATTATTGTTCTGTAATCATTGCACTTTTCGGCCCCTTGGTTTTCTGGTAGTACTATAAATTCTAATCTCAACCATCCTCTGGTTATTTTTCCACTTTGATGATCTCTGATTGAACTTCATCTGGACCACAAGCTTTTTCATCATTTAAGCGATATTATTGCTGCGTTTAATTACTCTTAAAGGACGGCCGTGCCTGTTACGTTATGTTTATATATTTTTGTAAAGAACTTTAATGTGATAGTGAATCATTTTACAAATCACCAAATTCGTTGTGTAGGGGAAAGGATAAGGTAGCTGGTTCGATTATTTGAGGTAGCTGGTTCGAATATTTAAAAGCAAATATTTGAAAAACTATATTCTCACCTTCCTACATTTGGTAGATAAAAAATAGATACAACTCTCGAAGGACCAGCGATCAATAGGTCGCAAAATTGCGGATCATTAATAGTGTAGTAAATAGTCAAATAAATAAGATTTCGGGTAGAAATATTTTTCCTTTATTATTTACATAAATAAATGACAGTATCGGAATTGCCAACAAATCACCCTTTTGAATGTTAACAAAAAACATAAATACTCAAATAAAATGTTCTTAAAATACACAACTGTTCATATTAATTGTTCTTAAAACTAAATAAATGCGATTTATAGAGCAAAAAAGTTTAATTGTATATCCGGCAAACCTGTAATTTTTCGGACCGGCATTTACGAAATATTGACACAAAAATTATCGATTTCTTCTGTATGAATGTAATAGCAGGTACTCACATGTCTTATGCACTACCACTGAGGTTAACTGAGGTAACTATTTAATAAAAATAGAGTTCTCTTTTATAAAAATACAAATCTGCTTCTATTTGAGAAGCGTGAAAAGGATTTACTTGTTTCTAGTTGAGAAGCCAAGAGGAGTTTTTGACTAGCGTGCTTCTATTTGAGAAGACAAAAACGAAGTGTTTTAAGGGTAGTTTGGTTTTAATAGGAAAAACTGACAGGCGCAGGAGTTACGATACGACAGGAAGGAAGCAAGTCATGCTTTAATTTAGTGAGATGGGAAATTAAAATAATTTAATTATTATTGTTTATTTATTAAACTATTTTAGAAAAGATAATTAATTTTCTACACGTTGTATATTATGTTTGTTGTTCATAATAATTAAAAAAAATGTATAAAATACGAGTAATTAATAATAGCTATTATAATGATAGCAATTAAAAAAAAATTAAATCAGAATTTTTAAATTCTCCGAGTCATACATACCTCATTGATTTCTTCTATCGCATAATGGTTTTTTTTCTATACATATCTGCAATTTAATAACATCAATCATAATAATTGATATATCTATGCTTAACATATACTCCAGTAAATTACCGTTTTGGAGTGTAATTTTCCTTATCACGGCGGATTTGCTTGAAAATTTGGATTTAGGCACCTTTTATTCAGGGTTGCTTTTACTTGGGGGGGTGAAAGCTTCTCGGGGGTGAAAAAACCTAGTTTAAAATATGTCCGAAAATGGATAAATTGACTAATTCTAAGCAAGTTTTTTTTTATAGAGTTCATTTTTGAAAATAAAATCCACGTTTTCAGAATGTTTTTCATAAATAATTCAAAAAGTATATACCGAAAGAAATATTCTTAGCAAAAATGTAGCTCTTATAAGAACCAAAAAAAAAAAAATAGTGTACTTATGAAGTCTGTAGGCTCATGCAATACTGCAGAGTTGTAACTTATGAAAAGTAGATTCTTATTTGTTAAATTCTAAATCGAATATTTTAGCTTTTCGGGGAAAACTCATCAGAACTGTTTGAAAGTGTTTAAAAAAATCTTTTTTTTTTGTATTTCTATTTTTTACATCAAAATCCCCATATATATACATGTATATATATATATATATATATATATATATATATATATATATATATATATATATATATATATAAGGAAAAGAAGTCTTTGCTGACTACGTTAGCAAACGGAGCTTTGAGGGTTATTGGGATTTGCAGCGGTGAAATAAGTGTACTCTTTTAACTAAGTTTCAAGTTTTTTTCAAGTGGTTTCAAGTCGAAAATGTTTATTTTCATCATCAGGAAAAACTGAAGTGCTACTGTTAGTAAAGCATCCTCAAAATCTATTAAGAGTGTAAAGGTTGTAAAAAACTTACGTTATTGAGATTTGTCTTTCGTGGATGTTCTACTGCAAAATACTAAGGAAGATATTTGGACTAACCCAATGCAGCGATGGTTCGTGGAGAATTAACTAATGCAGAGCGCATATATTGTTAGATTTGTTAAGTCACCAAGACTAAACTGGCTTGGTCACCTAGAAAGAATGCCAGATAATCGAGCTGTAAAAGTAGTCCAGAGATGGAAGCCTCAAGGAAACAGAACAAGAGGAAGGCCCCGTAAAAGATGGATAGACGACGTAGAGAGGGATCTTAAAACCATGAACATCAGGCAGTGGCGAAAGAAAGTATCCGACAGGGCAGAATGGAAGAACATTGTTAAGCAGGCCAAGACTCACAAAGGGTTGTAGCGCTATTAGAAGAAGAAGAAGAAGAAGAAGGATGTTCTACTCACAGGTGACAAATTCACGCACCACTTATTGATTGAGTCAATTATTATTAAAAAATATAAAAATTGCATGGTGTAAAAGACCAAACTTGACAAATTATTTTACTTTAACACATAATAAAAAGACAATTACAACTATTTAAAAAGGCCACGTGTGCCGGCCAACTTTGGAGTGTTAGGTTAAGAGTAGCTGTCATTCCTGGACATGGCAAATGACAGTACTTCTTCTTATTTTCTTTGTCTTATGTAGTACTACTAATATTACACATCCAAATTTACCAAAGATTGTATTTAAGTTGAAAAACAAATTTGTATAATGAGAACTATAATAAATGATATATATATATATATATATATATATATATATATATATATATATATATATATATATATATATATATATATATACATATTCTTCCGAGGTCTGAATCTCTGGAGCCCCAGATACTACTACACTTATCATTAATACTACACTAATCAATGCACTAGTACTAGTAGTGGATTGATTATGAAGAAGACATCTGAGAGGATGTCGAAAGCTTGGCACAGTGATTATTGACGACGTTTAACTCGAAAGCCTGTCGAGTTTAATATTAATTCTTATAATAGTATTAATCTTAGATTTAGGTTTAATTGTACTATCCGCGGAAATCTTTAGGAACAATATATAGATATATGTATATTATATATATATATATATTTACTGCTCGCGTAGTATATTCTATTTATAATTTCCTATTAATATTATTATAGGTATTATTCTTACATAATAAAACATCAATCAAAGGAAACAAAAATAGGTATTTACTGCGTAACTACCTATCTAATGATTAATTAAAGTAATACTCGTTTATTCTTTTTAATAAGAAGATCTGATCAACCGTCGCGTCGTGAATTATTATTGAAAGGATCGATCGCTTTATATCTGATGGATTGATTATACTAATCGGTTGGATATTATACAAGCTAAATGTACCTATTTAGATTTTCCTATAAAGTGTGTGTTAAGTGAAAGTTCACGATTTTATCTTAGTGGTATATATACGGGTCATTCTACATTCTTTAATTTTGTTTGTTTCACAATAATGTCGAGGCTAGACACATAGTGGAGCGGAAAAACAAGTACACGATATACCGGCTGCGAATGCTTCTTTGAGTTTATGCTATTATATATATATATATATATATATATATATATATATATATATATATATATATATACCTATACATATATATATATATATATATATATATATATATATATATATATATATATATATATAGAGAGAGAGAGAGAGAGAGAGAGAGAGAGAGAGAGAGAGAGAGAGAGAGAAAAGGAGTACGACCGTTAATCCAATATAAATGAAGGATCACTCGGAGAGTGGTAGGTTTTCGGTCAAAAGGTGGAGAAAAAAGACAAAGAAGTTGGCTACTTCATCTATTTATTTGAAGACGTTTCGCTCTCTAATCAGAAAGCATCATCAGTTCATCTAAAAAGAACAATATGACAAACCAACATCCATAGAAAAGTCAATATTTAGTGTTACCTCAAAATGACATGTAGCAGTCAATGGTATAATATATGTAAAGAAGGTTAAGATATTGGACATTAAATGGTTAGGTTGTATAAACAATTAATTGAAACTAAATATAGTTTACAATTTGATACAAATATGGAACGGCAAAAGACCATGTGGTTATTGTACATGTAAGTTAAAAAAAGTATGTAAAAACTTATGTAAAAATAAGTATTTGCCGAGAACTAACAAGATCATAAGATCACACTTCCAACAGTATGATATTAATTTATTTTATTTTTACTTTAGGTAACATTATTGAAATGATTAATGAGTTAATAATTATAGTAATATTATAAAAGATGTAATGAAGTTACCACAAAAAGCTTCCAATACTTTCAGGAAGTACCTTGCAAATGGGAGCCCATTATAGATCCACTTAGCTATCACGTGAAAAGACAGTGTCCTTGATGTCAAAACATGACAAACAACAAGGCGATTTACCAACTGCTAATGTAGTAAAGCGGTAAGTTTAAAAAATATGAAAAAGTAGGCGAAAACCTTGTCAGTACGAACCATTTAATGAAAGAAAAAGATGCTTAAGAACACTTAAGAATGGCTTATATATAAGTGTCTAAGTTGTAGCTGGTTGGCCAGCCATATGGTGCAGATTTAATTCAACTTCCAACAGTCCAAGGTTCATAATAATTTGGAACTGAGAAATTAATAAGAATTCTATGAATCAAATTAATTTAAAAATTTTATTAAACTATTTAATCAAAAATTATTTTATATATACGAAAAACCGAAAAACCCACCACTCATCGAGTGATCCTTAATTTTTATATATATATATATATATATATAAAATATGTATATATGTATGTACATAGCTAAGATTAATACCACAATTAATATTAAACTCAACAGTCTTCCAGGTTGAACCGCGTCGATTATCATTGAGACGAGCTTTCGACATTCTCTTTGATGTCTTCTTCAGGGCTTCCGAGGTCTCAGTCTCCCGAGCCCTCAGACACTGCTACACCACTGATCCCTAACCAATGTATTACTTAGTGTGGTACTTAGGTTAATGATCAGTGTAGTAGTGTTTGGGGGCTCGGGAGACTTCTTTATAGATTTCTTTTCCTCTTGTGATTCCTTCCTATATCGGAGTTGGTTATCTTTTAGCTGCGTGTTCTTAAAAACAGGATTTTTATATGCAATGGAGAATAAAAATCGTGTATTATCGTTATATTTCTAATAAACCTTACCCTTAACATAGGTACATTGGTAAATAGAGGAAATTTTATTTAGTTTTAATACTGTTCTGAAGCTATTTTCTTGTGACATCTTAATGCAATTACTATTTTTGTTAGGAATTAGCCACAATATAATTCTAAAATATGGTTATTTTTGATGTTTCAATTTCCACTTTGGAAATCGTTCTCAAAATACAAACATTAATAAATTAAACATATTTTGTTTTTTACTTGGTGAAAAATTCTTCTAATCATTTAATTTTATTTGACTGATTTATATTGACAATTCAGACATATATTATATAAACGTTAGGTTCTTTAAATAATGTTTGGAAAATTTCAGTTCGACTCGAGCAGCCGAACAGTACGGACGTGAGAGAGAAGCGTGCTTAGGTGGGGGCGACTGACCTATTGTCAACGGAGCTTTTCAGCTCCCGGTGGGTAAGACACCGAGTGTGGCATAGGCACTTGTCCTACATATTAGCGAAAAGCGGATGCGAGGTTGTTACTAGTTAAACCGTCGAGGAGCTGTTTTTATAGGCTCCTCGCGGAGGCTATAATAGCTTCGCGTTTGCGAAGAATTCGGGATCACCTCAGTGTGTCGTCAGGGATGACACTGTAAGGCCTTGACATTTGACAAGGTCGGACAGAAACGGCCCCTGCTCCTGAGGTGTGAGAAACAGGAAGAGGGTCCCTCACTGTGAATACAGGGAGTGAACTACCGCGAGGTACCTGGGACGGCACCCAGTAAGCCGTACTGACAGCGGTCAGTCGGTGGAAAAAAAAACAGAGTCGTCTAAGTAGAATTTTCTTATATCTTATGAACTATTTGTTCACTGCCTTACGGCAATATGAGTGATATTCCCCCCCCAGAAAGTGTTGTCACGCAGGTGACAACACAAGAAGAAGAAGAGAATGATTTAGCCGAATCATCAAACCCCTCTGTTGACAGCTCGATCGAGCTATATAATAAATTTATTAAATCGACTAATCCCGCGATCGACGACATAGAAATCGTAATATCTGACGATGACTCCTATCTGCCCGAGTCGGAGGAAGAAAAAAGCGAAATCGACACCGATGACGATATCAATACGATGGACGCCATCGACGAAGAGCCGAGCCCAGCTGCAGAATCGCGCGAAGCCCCACCCCCAACTGTAGTAGAGACACAACCCGCCGTGGACAACGTCTCCAAAAATGAAGCCGAGCCCGAAATCGGCAAGAAAATGAAAAGGCTAAGGCCCAAAGAAGACTCTTCGGAAGACGAAGAAGTAAAGAAAAAGGCCAGAGAAATGGCGGAAAGGGAAAAAGCCAATGAGCTTTTAAGGTCGGTCAATGTACTGACGGAACAGATCAAATCCCTTAAAGAAGAAAGCCGTATCCGCGAGGAAAAGGCAAATAAACAAATCCAAGACCTTCTCGCTCAGATGACTGAGCTGAGAAACGAAAACAAAGAAAAGGACAAGGAGATACAAAAACTTGTACAACATATAATGGCATTAACAGCAGCCAAGGAGAAAGAAGAGTCAATAATGGAAATCGACCCGTGGAAAGCCTCCCTCGATAATGACGTTGTAAAGCTAGTGGAACTAGGAATCGGTTCACCTCCCCCCGTAAAGCCATCCGGTAGCAAAGGCAAGCCTAAAGAGCCGGAAAGAATCATAACAACCAAAGAACCTGCAGGTTGGACACAAGTCCAAAACAAAAAAGGAAAAAAGACAGGCACCACTACTGAGAAATCAGACAGTAGTGTGAAAACAAAAATAAGCGTCGCCGAAAAGCAGACGCAGATAATAAATCAGCGGAAAGAAATCGAATTTAACAAGGCTGCGAAAGAGGCTCATGAAAGAAGCCAGAAAAAGAAAACTGCCCAAAATAACTTGAGCAAAAATAGCCAAGTTGAAAAAGAAAACGACGTACCAAAAGACTCACCGCAAACAAGCGAGGAGCCTATAGTAAAAGAGCCGAAACCACCGGCGATAATCCTAAAAACTGTAGGAGAACACCAAAAAATCCTGCAGAGAGCAGCCAACCAAGGCATAATATCAGTCAATAAGTTTGCACGATCAGGCAGATCGATTGTTATTAACACAAAAACCAGAAAAGATTACCTAGGAATGGTACACATCCTAGAAGAACACAGTCCAAAAATAGAATTCATCGCATATCCCATAGATAGCGATAAACTAAAAAGAGTCATTATAAAAGGGCTATCTGCTACTACTAGCACAGTAGCAATTAAAGACGAACTATACAATAAAGGAATAGAAGCAACAAGGGTGATCAATATGATCTCCAAAAAAGCTGATAAAAAAGTACTGCCACATTTCATCGTCACCCTCAAAGAGGAAGACGTTGCAAAAATTAAAAAAATATCTGATATATGCTACATGCGAATCTATGTGGAGGATGAATTCAAAATCACAAAAGACACCCTACAGTGTTATAACTGTCAAGGGTTCTATCACAGCTCAAAGGCTTGCCATTGCGGATCCAGATGTGTAAAATGCGGAGAAAACCACATCAGTAACGACTGTGAGAAAAGCCGGGAAACCGACCCCAAATGTGCAAACTGTGGTGAAGCGCACACAGCAAATTATAGAGGATGCTCTAAGGCCCCCAAAAAGAAAACACCTGCCCCAACAAGACCGGTAGGAAGACCCATAAACAGCGCTCCAATCAACAAAGGAGTCAGCTACGCACAGGCAGCGAAAAAATCCGCTGAAACCACCTCAGAATCTCCAGCACAACCACAAGAAGTGTCGGTACAGGACGCAGCTACCCTCATCGCAAACTTCCATACAAAGTATAATAACAAAATGATGGAAATGATGTCCATGATGGACAAAGCAACAAAAATGATGACTGCATTTGGAGAAGCCGTCCGAAAATGTTAGCAAACCAAAACGAAGATCTACGCATTGGGTCATGGAATTCCGGCGGAATATTCAAAAAGATCAACCTTCTGGATGAAATATTAAACAGATTAGAGCTCGATATCGTAGCTCTTCAAGAAACCAAACTAGTGGAAAGGAAAAAAACAAAATTTCCAGGCTACGATATCTATAGAACGGATCATAGAGCATTATCAGGAGGAACAGCTATATTAGTCAAAAGGGGACTCGAACACGAGCACATCCCAACACCAGACGGACTGGTGACAATGGAAGCCACAATTATTCGACTTAAGGCCAACAACGAAACACTAAAAATAGTGTCAGCTTACGTTAGACCACATGATCCGATTTTCAACGAAGATTTGAGCCTAATACTGAACTCAGAAGAGCCAACTATAATTATTGGAGACCTAAATGCTAGATCTCCCAATTGGTTTGACAGGACGACCAACCGAAACGGAAGATATCTCTGCAACCATCTCGAGAACAGACCGAACACATATGTCATCGGACCAACAGAACCGACATGTTTCCACGGAGAACTCCCTACGTATCTCGACATTGCAATCCTACACAACGTGGGTCAACAATACGAGATACACTCTCTAAATGAAGGCGATTCGACACATAACCTAATCGTCCTGACCCTGGGCGCAACAGAATTGAACTATTTGCAGCCCCACAACAGAAAGAAAACAAGTTGGCCAAACTTTAGAAGAATTGTGAGCGAGAACATCGGTAACATCCCAACAATTAATAATATTACAGAACTAGAAGACAGTGTAATAAAACTAGAACAAGCAATAAACAATGCTATCGATGCCAGCTCCAAAACCGAAACAATCACAAGACAAAAAGGAAGATTCAGGGATATAAGTATAGAACTTCAAAACCTAATCAAAGAGAAAAACCGGAAAAGAAGAAGAGCCTACCGCACAAGAATGGTAGAAGACAAAAGGATTGCAAATGAGCTAGACAGGGAAGTGAAAAAACAACTTCAAAATCATAGAAATGAAAGCTGGGACTCCTATATCGATGAGCTAAATCCTAACAAATCCGCCTTCTGGAAGTTATCTAAAATCCTTCGAAAGGACAAGAAACCCATACCTCCCCTACACGGAGTAAACGGGATTGTCCATACGGAAATCGACAAAGCCGAAGTCATGAAGGACGAACTAGAAAGGGCGTGTAGAAACAACGAAGACCCCGACGATGACATAGACTTTGAAGAAGAGGTAGAAAGAACAGCGAGAAGACTTAGAAGGAAAAAGGGCAGAATAGGTATTACACATACATCTCCCGAAGAAATAAAGGAACTTATAAAAATGACAAATGCCAAAAAAGCCCCAGGACCCGACAACATCACAAATAGGGCGCTGAAAAATCTACCAACAAAAGCTATTGTTTATATCACTAACATAATAAACAACATGCTAAAACTACGATATTTCCCAGATAGGTGGAAAGAGGCACACGTAATAATGATTGCAAAACCTGGTAAAAACGGCACATTTCCGCAAAATTACAGACCTATCAGCTTATTATCATCTATAAGCAAGATAGCGGAAAGAGTTATACTAAAAAGACTCAATGAAGAATCACAAATGCTAGGAACCATACCAGAGGCTCAATTCGGGTTCAGAAGCGAACACTCCTGTGAATTACAGGTACTACGACTTACAGAATTCATCACCAAAGGATTTAATGAAAAAATGTACACAGCTACAGCTTTTCTGGACGTCAGCAAAGCCTTCGACAGAGTCTGGCACCATGGACTCATCTATAAAATGAATGAATTTGGTTACAGTGAGGCGATGACATGCCTCCTTGCGTCATATCTTGCCAACAGAAGGTTCAGAGTTCGAATAGGGGCAACCCTATCCGAAGTCGGGACCCTGGAGGCGGGTGTGCCTCAGGGAGCGGTGCTGTCGCCGTACCTGTACACCATCTTTACGGCCGACACGCCAAAAGAGCCAGGCTCTCTATTGAGTCTTTACGCTGACGACACAGCAATAGCTGTTAGCTGGAGAAACCCGGATCATGCAGCTAATCATCTGCAAAGAGCACTAAACAGATTCCAAAGATGGTGCATAAAATGGAAAATAGCCCTAAATCCAGATAAAACACAGGCTGTAATGTTTAGTCACAGAAGAAGTGTACCAAATCGCGAAATTACAATCGAAAACACCCCAGTAGACTGGACCAACCAGGCTAAATACCTAGGGGTACATCTAGATAAGAAGCTAACGTTCACTGAGCACATCAATCAGCAAATACGCAAAGCCAAAGCGTTGAAAAGTCAGCTCTCAACACTTATTGGAAGGAAAAGTAAACTACGATTTAAAACCAAAATCAGGGTTGCGAATAGTATTATCCTGCCAGTCCTAACATATGCATCCGCTGCGTGGGGACACACCTGTAAAACAAACAGGAAAAAGATACAGACTACTCAAAATCAAATAGTCAGAGATGCCCTTAAGATACCAAGGTACGTACCCTTGAGATATGTATATAGAGACTCAGGACAAACAAGAATCCTACGCACGCTAGACGAGAGAGCATATGAAATTTTTAACGGACTAAGAAACCACCCCAGCAGAATGTTAAGAGAGCTGACTAACTACAATGAAAACACAAGGACGGTACACAGAAGACCAAAACAACAGATAGCTCGATATAGGGAGAACCCGAACGAATAAATAAAGAATGAGATGGTTGCAAGAAGAACGAACAAAGAAATGCAGTCAATCAGAAAACACACCAAAAAAAAAACTCTGGCGAGAGGGTACGCTTTTCTTTTTTAGGTTCTTAGGTTTTTAGGTAATTATAAGTCCAATATACACCGGGGTGTGTGAGAGCATTATACACTTGGGAATGCACACCCCAATACACGCACACAAATAGGATTAAGGAAAAAGGAAAGAATTGTTGCCCAGGCATTTTATAGTCCCGACGCCACAAGGAAGTCCACAAAAAAAAAAAAAAAAAAAAAAAAAAAAAAAAAAAAAAAAAAAAAAAAAAAACAAAAACAAAAACAAAAAAAAAAAAGTGTTTTCTGATTAAATAACGTAAATTCATATTGATACATTCATACTTTTCATTAAACCGTTTAACGTAAATTTACCTTATATAGCAAATATAGAAGGGGCCCGCCAGGCCTTCTATATACCGCTCCGCGGACTAGGCCCTTAAGGCAGATCGAAATGAAAGATCTACTCGCGAAATCCGAGCACTGAGGTCATGTGCGGCATGCATGGGCTTGGTGGCCGGACCCCTCTCGGGTGCTCAGCCGGCGAGGAGAACAAAATTTATTTTGCCAAATCGGCGGCTGAGTGACCGAGCACACACTCTTTTCCGGACATAGAGTCATCAGCTCAGGCTGTTGGCTCTATGGTCGGAACACACGCTCCTTTTTCTTTTTTTAGGGACTCAAGTCCCGACGTAAAGCTAGAGTAAAATCAATTGAGTCAGTAAAGTAAATAGGGAGAAAAGCCTAGATGTGGCTACCCCTACAGTTAGGTGGCATAACCACATTCACTAAAAACCGAGGATGTCCTATTACCCAGGGCATCTTAAGTAAATTTCAGATCATAAGCCTCCTCACGTAAGTCACACGATGAGGAGGGGTGGTGGAAAAGCCTGGGGGTCAGATAGGTACCACTTCGACTAGCGGGGTGTGACCGGTTTGATCTTCGGACATGTGGATCCCATTCTTACATTGGTATACACATGTTCCTAGGGGCAGGGTTGATCACTGCGTGTGTGTGTAATGTTTGGAAAATGTGTTAAGAATTAATTTTATTTTATATTAGGCGTAATGTTACAGACATAAAAAGGCGCCATACCTTTTTATTACACTTGACTTATATATTATCCTATGACACATGACAGTTGTTACTGAAGACAGGAACTTGCTGTCATTGTTGCCAACACAACATTTTAAAGGTTTGCTCCCAAAATTGAGTGTACTCTAACAATAGACGACTTTAAAATGATATTGCCATAATCACGGACACGTAATTTTGGCTCTATCATATATCGTATTTAATTATTTTTAATATTTATGTTATTGTCTTTTTAAAGACAGATCACATGCTATGATTTTTTCTGACGGGTATTCTTAAGTGAAAGTTAATTTCATGTAATCAAATGAACTATCGTTCAATAAAGTCGTCCCAGGAACACCACTCAACAATATTGGCAATATCACGTCCATGGCAATATCACTTTAGGGTCTTCTATTTTAAAATGTATAATATATGTCTGGATTGTCAATCAGTGTCAAAGTCAGAGAAAATTAAATGAGTAGAATTTTTCACCAAGTAACAAAACACAAAATTTGTTTAATTTATTATTGTTTGTATTTTGAGAACTATTTCCAAAGTGGAATTCCAAAAACAAACTTATTTTAAACTTACATTGTGGCTTATTCCCAACGAAAATAGTAAATACATTATTTATTTTTAGGAAGCCTAGCAGATCTAATGTAGATAGCTGGGTACTGAGTTCAAAACCAGTCTAGAGAGTAGGTGTACTGTTATAAACTATAAAAAAATGTCACATTTAAAAAAATATGGCATTTATCAGGAGATGCAGTTCCCGCGTTTATACGAACAATTTTAAGAGTGGTGGATGAAATAAAATTAAGATTATTTAGAAGAAATGTTCACATTAAAAATATTTTTATATTCATAAAGAAAATAACTGTGCAAAATTCACATACATACTTGTAATAGAGACAGTTACTTTTATTTAGAGTAGAATGGCGCATCAACCATATGCCGTACAACCATTACCGACTACATAAGATATGTGGTGTATATGTATAGATTTAAGATAGTCCTTCAGATTTTCTATCGGACACATATCACCCAGCATCTCGGATAAATTGTTGGTTAGGCAATAATGAGACCATTGTTGTTCATACTGTTGGCAGTCTATTAATACTGAAAGATGTGTTAAACAGTTCGCACCGGCTAGGGTCACTATTTGTGAATAGGTATGAATGTATTAGTCTTGAGTGTCCTAGGCGTAGTCTGGTTAGCAACGGTTGTTAGGTTGTAGGCAACGGTTGTCAGTTCTTGGGCATCCAGGTATTATATCGTTTTTGATAGACCGAAGTTTAGAATGAGATTAGCAGCACTCGCGTTTCCATAAGCACAATACTTTCGACCTAGCCACTATTTTAAGTCACTTACTATTTCACTATCTTAACTCTGCACTCCGCGCACTTTTATTTGCTGCTTTATTACCCTCGAAGCCGAAATTTTATTAGCTTATTTGTTTCATGGCTAATTAGAAGTTCGTATTTAATTTTCTCTTCTATGGAGTGTTCGGGGTATATATGTTGTATGGTTGCAATTGAGCTAAGATAATCAGTAATAATAAGAGTTCGTGGAGTTTTAGAAGTATTTAAATATGTTAGAGCTTGGTCAATGGCATACAGTTCTGCCGTAAAAATGGTTGTTTCTGGGGGAAGTTCAAACATAAGAGTAGATATTAAGGAAACTATAGCTGAGCCTATACTCTAGACTATAGATGATTGTTTGAATATAATTTGTGTATAGCAGAGGAAGAGATCGAGTATAGTTGCTAATATTTTTTTGGAAAATATTATTCCAATGGTTTTTGAGGTTGAGAATTTGAAACCAGTGTTTAGGGACCATATTTCTAATTGTTTAAGGAATGTCTACAGAATGTAATGTTTCTTCTTTTGACAAATACTACTAGATCGTCGACATATAAGCGTGCTTGTAGTGGTTTAGGTATATGTTTTATTATGTCATTAATATATATATATATATATATATATATATATATATATATATATATATATATATATATATATATATATATATATAATGGCTATACACCCCAGTGTGGGGTTAAACCGCAAATGCTTTCTAGATCCGATTTCTTAAGTGGATCAGTCTTTTTTGTTTATCTTATCTTCTTGACAATATCTCTCCATTTTTCCTGTCTCTAGTTCTTCCTCTCCATTCTCTGACTCCTGCCCTTTGGAGGTCTTCTTCAACTTCTTGCAGCCACTTTGATCTCGGTCTTCCCCTTCTCTTTTTTCCTCCTGGATTCCATTCTATCATTGCGTATGTCACTGCCTCATCGCCTGCTCGCCAAATGTGACCTAACCATCTAACTCTGCATTGCTTTATTTTAGTTATGATGTCTTCCTTAAGTTCTTCCTTAATTTCTGCATTTGTTCTGCTTCTATATTCATTTTGCTCTGTTCTGATTGGTCCTAGTATGGTTCTCATAATCTTTCTCCCTGCTATTCTTAAGTCTTCTTCATCTTTTTTAACCATCGTCATTGTTTCTCCTGCATATAATAATATTGGCCTAATTATGGTGTTATAAATGCCCATCTTACTTTTTTTAGTCAGTGTTTTGCTTTTAAGTAATGTTTTGTTTGCAAAATAAGCTTTATTCGCTGCTAATATTTTTTCTTTTATTTCGGATTTCCTTTCTCCGGATTTACTTATTGTAACTCCTAGGTATTTGAAGTATTTTACTTCTTCAAACTCAGAACTTCCTATTTTGATTTTTTCTTTCATTGGTTTTTTCCCTAATCTTAATATTTTTGTCTTTTCTTGATTTAATCTTAGCCCCATTACCTCCCCTTTCTCTCTTATTTCTTCTAGCATTTCTTTCATTATTTTTCTGTTCTTTGCAATAATAGCAATATCGTCTGCATATGCAATTATTTGACCACCTCTTGTTCTGAGATTTCCTTTATTTATATTTCGTAGTACATATTCTAATGCTAGATTAAATAGCGTTGTTGATAAGGCATCTCCTTGTTTCATCCCTTTATTTATAATGAATTCCTCTGTCTCTCCTCTTTGTGTCTTTATGCTTATTTTTGTAGTTCTCATTGTCATTTCTATTAATTTTCTGAGTTTATGTGGAATTTTTAATTTTTTAAGTGCTATCATTAATCCGTTCCTTTTAATTGAATCAAATGCCTGTTTGAAGTCTATGAATAACATTTCCAATTCTAATTTATACTCGTTTGCTTTTTCCATTATTTGTTTTATTGTGTGTATTGCATCTATTGTAGATCTTCCTTCTGTGAATCCACATTGGTACTGTCCTACTGTCTTCTTTGTGATCTTTGATAACCTCTTTTTTATTATTGATGTCAATATTTTATATGTTGTTTTTAGTAACGTTATTCCTCTATAATTTTCACAGATTTGTTGGTCTCCCTTTTTATGTACTGTTATGATCTGCCCTACCTCCCAGTCCCCTGGCATTTTCTCTTCTTTCCATATATTTTTCAATAGTGCCAGTATTTTTACTCTTAGTTCCCTTCCCCCGTATTTTATTAGTTCCATATTAATGCCATGTTTATTATGTCATTAATAGCAACTAAAAATAATGTGGGACTTTTTGCAGATCCCTAAAGAATACCATTCTCCTCAACGTGAATACTAGACATTTACTTGATATTATTTACTAGGTGTTATTTACTTTTGTTTGAAAAGTTATTTGTTTTAAAAAGTTTTGGATGTAAGCTAAAGTAGGAACTCTAATATTCCAGGATTGTAGCTTTTCTAAAAAATTATATCTTTAACATGTATTGAATACTAGTGTTAAATCATTGCAAACACTTTATGAATTTCGCTCTCTATGTCAAGTCTATTGTCGATGGCAGAACATTTTTTTTTGAAATCCATTTTGTTCCGTTATGAAAATATTTGATTTTTCCAAAGTCCACAGTAGCCTACGGTTTATTATTATTTTTTTAACAGTCAAACAAGATTTGACATTTTGGAATTTCGGAAGATAATGTTTTCAAGGAGAAGAATGAGGTTTTTAGAAATATGACCGGAAAGTCGTCTGAGCCAGCACTGAAATTTTTTAAGTGATCAAGAAAGAAGTTAAACTCTTGATTAAGTTAAGTAACTGGTTTTAAAATTAAATTTTCTTCATGTTCCACTAAGGACAAAGTAGTTTTTCCTTTTTCTATCTCGAGATTTAGGGAAGAAATGTCATAGTTTTTGCTTGACGAATGAGTTTCATAGACCGCGGCTAGAGTATCCGCATTCTTGTGGAGAAATTATAAGGTTGCCGTTAACCTTCAGACTTGTAACTGAGGATAAAGAATTTACACCAGAAACACGTAAAACTTTTTTCCAAACTTCCGTCATCGGAGTGGAGCTGTTTATTTTATAGTAATATATTTTGACCACGTACGTTTTTGTGTGAAGGACATAGATTAATTAGTTTGATGCGCCATGTACTTAAAGTACTCCTTACTATCATTTACTAATGCATATACACCAAATTAGAAGAACACCTGAGTGAAGTTCAATTTGGATTCAGAGCAGGACTCGGAACGAAGGAAGCAGTTTCTAGTTTGCAAGTTCTAATACAGAGAGCCAGGGATGTCAACTGCGATGTGTATGCATGTTTCAATGATTTCGATCCTAAAAACATTAGGACTTGATGGTAAGAATATAAGACTGATCTCAAACTTATATCTTCAACAAAAAGCAACAGTACGATTAGAAAATGAACTGTCCGAGATCTTCACAGTCGAAAAAGGAGTTAGACAGGGTTGCATATTGTCACCGGCATTATTTAACATATACTCTGAAAACATCTTTAGAGAGGCCTTGGACAAATCAGAAGATGGCATTGCTGTAAATGGCCAACTTATAAACAACATTAGATATGCAGACGATACAGTGTTGCTGGCAGATAGTGCGCAGGGGCTCAAAAGGATGATGGATAACGTTGTAGAAGCATGTAACAAATACGGCCTAAAACTAAATTGCAAGAAGACAAAAATAATGATCATTAGTAAGAACACCGGGATAAACGCCCAAATTACAATTAACGATACACCGTTAGAAAGAGTGCAAAATATGCTATTTGGGCTGCAATATTAAGGATACTTGGGATCACAGCTACTAAATAAAAACTCGTATTGAAAAAGCCAGCTCTTTCAACAGCCTTAGGAAGATTCTCTGCAACTTATCTTTTAGTATCAATATACGCATGTATAGTGTCCTCCTTTATGGAGTAGAAAGCTTGAGCCTTACAGAAAATGTCATAAAACGATTGGAGGCATTTGAAATCTAGTCCTAGTAACATAACTATTCTCCAGAGGCTAAGAAAAGACAAAGAAATTATTAACACTATCTTATAAATGATATCCTTTTTTGCTTTTTCACAGTCTTTATTCCACCAGACTGTTGATTTTCTTTGTTTTGCCGATGTATATTTCTGCACTTTTCAGAATGATTCGGTTAAAGTGCTCTACTAATATGTGGATTACTTTCTGTTGTGTTACAGTTTATTAGAGCAGCTTCAATGTGATTTGAGAGATATACCCAGTCTGCTGATTCGATTTATCATTTGGGTGTGTATCTACCGTTCGAATAGGGAAGCAGGTAAAAGATTATTAATTTTAATGTCATATTGGTCGCTATCGCTACCATAAGTATACGGTAGAACTTCCTATGAAAAATGAGTGGTTAGTTGGCAATATTAAACCTGACGAAACGTCACTTAAGAAATTTAAGTGAACGTCAGTTATTTCATTTTCTATAACATTACCTCTTGGTGTTGTGTGATTTGAGCCTCAATTTATACTATGCCCATTAAAGTCACCTACAATGACTCGTGGTTTTGGTATTTGTTCGATAAGTTGTCGTAAGTCGTTAAAGTTTATGAGAGTACTTTGTGGTAGATATTCGTTGCAAATGTAGTAGGTATTAATTGATTCGACTTTTATCACATGTGCTTTAAGATTACCCACTGTTGGAAATATATTACCATTTAGGAAATTGCTGATTAGGGTTGCAACACCACCGGTTGCTTGATTGAAGGCTGTTCGGTCTTTGCTAAAAAATTGGAATTTTTTTGAGTTATATGGCTTAGAAGGGTTAAGGTTTGTCTCTTGTAAACATATTATATCCGGAGAATGTTCGTTGATAATTATCTATAACATTGCTAATCGATGAAAGAATGCTTTTAAATTTCATTGAATAATCGAGCTGAATGTTTCTAACTAATAAAAATACAATGAAAGGAATTAGGATTGAGTTTATCACTTTCAGTGCCTTAAATTAATTTATCGCTGATGTAATTGAGGATTTTTTTTGTTAAATTTGGTTATCCCTATTTCTAGAGATCTTTCTTTTAAGAGCGGATAGATGTGGCTTAGCATATCAATTAGGGGTAACAAGTCAGTTGTATTTTCCTGGACAGTGGCTATAGAATCTGCAGAACCTAGCACACTGTCAAGAAGTAGACAAAGTCGTGAGAAAATTAGCGCAACAGATGGGAAATGATTGTTGACAAAGTTGTATTGGTCCAGGACTGAGAGATCTAATTTGGAATGTTGATTTTATTCTTGGTCAGTGGGGGAGTGACTTCGTTTTGTTTTTTTTTTCTTTTTGTCTTCGAAATTTTATGTACAATAGAGAGTTTTAAAGTTTAATTAGGATCGTTTTCAGGAGAGAGCATTTCGTTTGAAGCACGTTTTAAGCTGGGGGAAATATCTTTGTTTACAGTTTTAAGTAGTGTGTTTTAGCAGTTTGATTCCGTGATAGAGAGAGTAGCATGTTGTTTAGGTGGATTATCAATAGTTTGCTGGTGGTAATAAAATTAATGGCTTTCTGGATTCACCATGTAGCTGGGAAATTTGAGAAGGTGAAGTTTGTGGAAGTAAACGGTCCAACAACGATGTGACGGTAAAGGTTGGGGAGTGTGAGTGGTTGCCAGTGGGGCAGTTTGATGGTTATTAAATATTGCTCGATATAGTGTTGTATCACCAGGTTTCTTGCATTTATAATAGTTTTTGGCATCTGAAGAAATGAATATTCTATAGGTGTTATCTTCGTGGCTCACTAATATTGATTCTGGAATGACGACATTATAAGGGCTTATGAAGAATTGACGTCTGAAGCTTAATATATGGCTATAATCTGGATGACTGGCGTTAGTCTTTAGAAATGACACAGACGATAAAATATTTAAATGTTTAATTAATGGGAAAAAAACCCGTAGTTGGCTGTATACCATCGTTTAAAAAAACACAGAAGTTAAAACACTTCACACTTATATTGTGGTATAAAAACATATAGTTAAAACTTTATAAAAAGTGTCGTCAAAAATTTAAATACTGGCATAACGTTTTCGATCTGAACAGATCATCCTCAGTGCCTTATGTAATTGTAGCTAACAATAAAGTTAAATGTGTGACCCCCTATATGGGTTTACATCATTCCGAATGTTACATTTGGTTTATATTGTGACTCTAGGTCGATGACAATGGATAAACTTTTAAATTACTTTAGGGACTACATGTCTCCCTGCTCGATTTTAAACGCGTGGTCAGAGTCACAACATAAACCAAATGTAACATTCGGAATGATGTAAACCCATACAGGAGGTCACACATTTAACTTTATTGTTAGCTACAATTACATAAGGCACTGAGGATGATCTGTTCAGATCGAAAACGTTATGCCAGTATTTAAATTTTTGACGACACTTTTTATAAAGTTTTAACTATATGTTTTTATACCACAATACAAGTGGTGTTTTAACTTCTGTGTTTTTTTTTTTTTATTTAAATGTTTGGTAATTCTTGAATTAAAATCTCGTGCGGAATTATAGGGCTTAGGGCTAGATAAAATTAGTCTTTCGGATGGAGTTATGAGTTGTCTTGCAGGAGCAATGGTTCCTTTTATTTTGATGTGTCCATAGTTATTTATGAATTCATCTACTGTGTGCTTGCTAGATCGCTAAATACATATTCTATTGTTAGACAAGTGACTTAAGAAGATAATGTTTTTTGGTTGAACTATGGTGTCTAATGAGGTCTAATCTAATGGAGTAATCTTGTAGAGTAGTATTGTCTAATGCACAAATAACTATAGCTTGTAAACACATTTTTGTTGTAATATGCGATGATTTCTATTGTTACTGCTTTTTGGTTCTCCATTTTAAAGGTTTATATAATTATAAATTATAAAAATTGGACCGGCGACAATCATGCAGCAAGCCAATTTATAAATTCGAACATATTCTACTATTATCGTGATATTTTAAATTAATAAATAATTTAAATACAATTAATCTTCACCAATCAATATGGAAATATGCAAAAAAACCAAGCAATTTCAGATTCATGTGGTTCTGATATTTTCTTATGGTTTCTTAGGGAAATACTTAATTGTTTAACGTTTCAACTTCCGACCCAGAAATCGATTTGAAGGTAGATTTGCAAATCGAGATATCGCGATAAAGGAAAGTGCTCGAAATAATTCGAAAGTCAGCACCAAGTCAAACTGATATCTAAAATGTTAATTTCATCAGATATCTAGTTAAAATTTTCAAGTGGGACATATTTTCAAAGAAAAATTGTTTTAAATGTTTACGAGTAATGTTCTTAATCAGCACTACTTTTTGAAGTGAGATTTTTCTATACTGTCTATGATTCTATATTATAATATTTTTCCCCTAATGCAAATATTCCTATAAAATATTCAATTTTACCGAAAACTCGACTCAGCTGAAACATAATTCAGGAATAACGACCTACCCTTTTATTAGTAATTCAGAAACAACTTTTTCTTAGTCTTCTATCATCCATTTTTGGACATAGGCCTCTTCCAACTTCTTCCATCGATCTCTATACTGAGCAACCTATCCTGAGATTCTTTTAATTTGTTCCCGCTATTTTTTTGACGTCATCTACCTATTTCATCTGTAGTCCTTTTTGTTGCTATATCCTCGACTTTTGTTTTTGACCTTATTCAGTCGTTCCTCTTGCTATCTGATAGTTCTGTACCTGGCATTGCAATATTAGAAGTGTTAAGGTATTTGGCGGTTCTTAAGTATCTAACTGAGTTAAAATCAAACTGTTAATTAAGTCCATCTCTAATCTTGTTTTGTTAATATACCTATAAAATAGATTCACAGACTAACTCTTGAGTTGCATTATTTAAATTTAAATAAATTATAATTTGTTTTTGTGACCTTGTATTCAAAATATATGAGGAACCAACTGAGTTGTGTAACTTTACAAAAATGACTATTAAATGAAGTAAATCTACACGCATGTATTTAGCAATAAAATTAATAATATGTAGTTCTATCAACCAATTTTTGATTCAACAGGATAGAGGTCCTTGTTTAGAATTTGTCATAAATGTAAAACTATTTATAAGCAGGATAAATTAATTTATACCATAAACATTGTTTATACGTTTTGTATTTTGCATTCATAAACAAATAAATGAAACAGTTCGTGCGCAGTATTTGGTTGTCCTGTTGCTGCTATATACTGTGTTCATTTGAAAGCAACCCACCCTCAATATTTCAGATATGCGATATATTAAAAAAATGCTGGGACAGGTCGATTTTTAAATTGAATATTGGATAATATTAACGAGAATTCTATGAACGGCAATATCTACCACTATTGCTCTGAAAGTAGTAGTTTTTGATATACAAGGTGTTAAAAGTCAAATACTTGTACAATTTTAGAAAACTATGTTTAATTTTTAACAGCACAAGCAAAAGTTTTGGTTATTTAAATAAAAAACAGTTTAAATAAATGCCACAAGGAAAATAAAATTCCTCTAGTTGACTGTATACCATAAATCACAAAAAGTTTATTTAAAATGTCATTTATAAAATGTATAATAATATAAAAACGGTTGTAACAAAAATGTGGTTTAATACTTACTAGGTTTACTAGGTTTACTACCAAATACATAGGTAGTAACCCTTTAAACATAGTTAAATTAATTTTAAGTTACATTTTTGCTGATAAAATTCTAAGATGTGTAAGTTTCAAAAAACATTCGTATAACGTAACATCAAAATGTTTTACTTTTACCATCAAAATCTTCAAGAACTATCCCCAACATCGATGAATGAAAATTTATGTTTTCCATAAACAGTTTCTTGGCCATATAAGCGTATGGTATGCTTACCACAGAGCATTTTCTTTGTATCGTTATTTAATAATACTTTCATTAAACTCATAAAATTCAAATATACCTAATACTGACATGATTATTTATAAGTTGATTCATTTGATAGATAGAATAACAACAACACTGTTATTTCTCTTTTAGTGGTTAAGTAACCTTGGGACCTGACGATGAGCAAACATTGATCTAGAAACCGATGCTAGAAACCGATCGGCCATTCTCTTTTCTTTTCTTTATATTAACCGATTTTTCTTTTCAGTTAAGAAAAAGAAAAACATTATTTTTAACCCCCTAGAAGCATATTGCCCAATGTGGTCAGTCCCAGAAACAACCCAATATAATAAAAAATATTACGAGTGCATTAGATTTATATGCATATGCATTAAGTTATTTTGTATACCAATTATTGATACTGTTGCATCAGCATCGGAAGGGAAATCGTTTCATGCTGTACATTTGCATAATGAATTCAAATCGTTCATGTAATGTGATATGTATTTAAAAAATAATTAACTAGTATTTATTAACTAAGTAATTAAAATATTGTTAAATATTCTTAGATACAAACTATAGCATATTTGGTTATAATTGACAGCTCGTTTCAGATGCAAAATCTTCAACTTCAAACTCCAGGTAGGGATGCTCGTCAAGACCATAAACCCTTGCCTAGGGATGTAACTGAGACTAATAAGGTTTTTCTTTTTTTAATTTTGAGTTATGTATTTGTTATTCATATAATAGTATATATTCTATAAATAATTAGAATATATTCAATATACGCTCGTTTTTTCCATCCACTACAAAACAACCTTGTTACGAGCTCTATCTAACCAACTTATTCGCAAAATTCTTCGATACACCCAGATTTCAAAGGCTTCAAGTTTAATTAAAAGTTTATCTGTTAAAGTCCAACCTTTGACACCCTACAAAAGAATACAGAATACATAACATCTAATTAATTCTACTTCATCTTAAAAAATACATCTCTGGCCTTCTCTATACGTATTCTAATTTCTTTGCACATGTACTAGTTCTCATTTAGAATACAACCAAGATAAGTGATACTGTTGGTTCTCTCCAGAGGTTCTCCATAAGCTGTTACTACTTCTGATTGTATTGGCGTTTTACTGACAACCATTACCTTTGTCTTTGTGGTGTTCAGTATATATTCACCACACGTTGCGGTAATTTTATTAATCAGATGTTGACGGTTTTTTCTAACTATTTGGAATTTGTAACGATGAGTCCAAGCCATCACCGTTAAACCAGCGTGCGCGCGAACCAACCCACGAAGTAGGAATGTATCGACAGTAGAAAGGGCAAAACTAATTACCAAGCTCCGCTATATAAACCGCAACATTTCCTCATAGAGAGAGAATCGACAGGTGTTGACTGAAGGTTCTCTTCTTCCCTACCCCGGCTTGTGGACGTGTTGAGTTCACAAGTTGTTCCGTCCCATACCGCCGTTACCCGAAGAGCGTGTTGAGCTCTTCACTACCCGTACTCTGAAGCAGTCGTGTTGAGACTGTCGAGGAGTGTCCTATTAACCCGAATCACTTAAGGGACGTGTTGAGTTCCTTTCCTTTCTTTGTACCTATCGTCCGCTGTTATTGAATCGATACAACGTTCCCGTAAAATTTCAAATACACACTCTCTTGCCGATAAGACTAATTTCATATGACAAGGTCAAACTTAATTTGAATAAATAGGCCAGGTACTGAGAAGACTAAACCAAATTGTAAATATGTACATAAGATTTTTGTCAATTTAATTTAAGGAAGACAATAAAGTTTTATTTTTATTTTGAACTCTGTCTCTGACTGTCTAAAAGCTACCCGGATAGTGACTCCCACGAGAGGACATCACAAATTAACACCGTGTCATCCGCGTATCTCAAATTATCAATATTGATGCCATTAATTTTGATACCACATTGCACACCATCCAATGCTTTATTAAAAACGAATTTCGAGTAGGTGTTTAATATAAGTGGGGACAAAATGCAGCCCTGTCTTTAAGAAACCCTTTTCGTATTTGAAGCTCTTTGGAATTATCCTGGCCAATCATGATGTTTGCACGTTGATGCCAGTAAAGATTTTGAATGATGTGTAGGTGTTTACCATCAATATCTACTTGCTGAAGAATGGCTATCATTTCAGTTTTATTCGATTCAAAGGCATTCTTAAAGTCAATAAAACACATAAAAACTGGATGATCGACATGTCTACATCTCAGTAACATAACCTGAACAATAAATAGTGCTTCTCTGATTCCAATGTGATTGCGGAATACAAACTGCGTGTCTCTTAGTCGTTCTTCTATTTTTTTGGTACATCCTTGAGTGCAAAATGTAGTGTGAAATGGACCAAATTTATGATAAGGGTAGTTAAAAACAATGGACAGGTTACCACATTAACAATTTATCTTCTCGTGTGTTAAAATGGCATGAACTTTTCATTTTGCTTCAGTTAAACTTAAAACAGGCTCGTATTCTCTAAGAGGGAAAATCATTGTTTTAAATGTTTGACTCATTTGTTTATTAATAATCTTCAGCAAATATAGTTTATATGCCCTGCAATCTTTTAGTTAAAGATATAGTGTGTATGCCCTGCTACCTGACAGGTGTTAGTGAAAGAACGATTTACAGATTTTTATGTGAAAGAAAATACGGAAATAGATAAGTTATGGAAATTACAAAAATCGGTTTTAGCTATGAAAATCAAAGTAAAAAACATATTGAATGATACGTTTACGATATATGTTGCGGATAATGAATATTAGAGTTGGTTTTGGTATTTACTAAAGATTACCACCAAGAAATGAACTCCGATGATTTTGAGGATTATATTACTTAGGTATTGAATTTTCTATCAAATTATGTCGTCGTTGTTTTCGATACCGCCAGCTATCACTAAAAATTAGTTACCGGAGTGCAGAGCACCGGGTTTAGTGTAAAATCCACTCAACTACTGTGAATTATGCATGACCTTGGCCTTAAGCCGCGTTTACACGATGACAATTGGCAAGACAATTGTCAGAAGACAACTGACTGGCATGAAATTATTGTCTTCGTCTAAACACTTCAGGCCAATTGCCTTGCAAACTGCCCTCACAATTGGCCCAAAATTCAGTTGTCTCCGGGAGTAGACTGAGGACAATAAGCTGCGCCCAGTGAGCCCCCCACCACTCGAAATCTCAATTGTCGCGACAATTGGTGCCGTGTGAACCGTGTAGGCCAGTAGTGCTGTCTTGTTTTTTGCCAGTTCCCTCACTGGACACAACAGATGACGAGCAGTCGGCCATGTTTTAGCTGTCTACTGTCCTGGCAATAGTTGGCCCTGTATAAACATCTCGTTTAACTGGACTGGCCTCCGACAATCCGCAACCACGTGATGACAATTGTCCAATGACAATTGTTTCGCCAATTGTCATCGTGTAAACGCGGCTTTATAGCTTTAGGTATATATACAACCTTAACTTGTTTCGTTAATAAGCCAGCAATCTTCTCGCCTATCCTCCAGAACTCGAGCAAGAGTGCAATATCAATGCCTTTTTGTTCCACTCTTCTAACCAGCGTTGCCGATACGACTTTTGCGTGTTGAAAATTGCCCTACAAGAGCCTTATATCTCTCTTGACTACGAAGGGTTGCCCGGTTCAGGTTCCGCGGAACTTCCTTCTTCTTCTGTGAGCCCAACGCACTCTTGGACTGTAATCCTTACGAGTAGGCTGGTTCCGCCTAAAAAAGGACTCAATTTTCAATTCTCAATTGGACGTTATATAGTGGACAATGTAATTTTGACTGCATATAGTATTTGAAGATGTAGCTATACTTTAGTATGATATAGCTACATCTCTATACCAGCTATACTTTGTATGAAACTTATTATTTTTTAATTAAATAAATCTTATTTAAAAAAAAATCTTGGGTAGGTACTCTAGTGTTTGTTGATGGTTCTAAAACTATGTTTTTTATGACGTTTGTATGTTACCTTCTATTTTTAATAAAAAATAACCACAATTTTAATTTTATTAAATAGTATTTTTTTTTTATTAATTTTTTTTTATATTCAAGAAAGGCCTTTTAGCATAACACATCCATTTATTTTTTTTCCAAATAAATTAGATACACAAAAGAAAAGAAACTGTAGGCGGTACTGTAGACTAGCTCGGAGTTTTATATTAATCAACAAAATTGCTGTTTTTACTATTCCCTGTACAATTTCATAATATTTTTAAATTTCTATTTAGCAGTAGTTTTTGTGGGTGTATCTTTTTTAACCCTTTTTCATGCTTTATCGCATTCAGTGGTAAGATCTTTTTTCCGTTTCCCATAAAACAAATTATGAAACATTTCAAAAATCAAAATAACAATTTATGGTCTGTTTTGACATTTTGTATTCCTAAGAGCCACTCCTACATTAGGTATACAAATGGACTCTCCGGCTGTGTGTGACTGTATGAACTAGGAAAATGTTTTACTAATAACTCTTTTTATCGCACTTTAATACATCAGTCGAACTGATAATTGCAAAAATCCGATATTGTATTTATATGAAATTATGAAAATATAAATAAATATCATTTAAAAATAAATATCATTGCTGACCGGCAAAAAAAGTGGCCATCCTATAAATTTCTGAAAATAAAAAATGATTGGAAATTTTATGCACTGTTTCATAGTGTATACTCAACATCTTTCATTTTTAAAACAGAAAATGGCCATTACTGCTTGATTCCTTAGCATAATTTATTTAATTAGAAGGCTATAAAACAAAATATTGTAATATCGAAACGAATTATTACAAACAATAGAAATTACGAGTGAAGTTAAACAAAATTGTCTAATAACAGATATTATGCCCTAAAACATCAATAACCGTTTGCATACGATTTGGAAGGAAAAGGAACAAATTTTGAATAAAAACTTAAATAAAAAAGAACCGCTATTCTATGACGCTACCCGTGACGATGTCATTTCGTGACGCTAGTTCTGTCACGCTCGCCTCAACATTTTAATATAGAGCAAAAAAAGTAATACAACGGAAGCTTCGATTCAAAAATTTATTTATAAAAATATCGTCAAACTTTTTCAATGTGTAAATACTAGTACTGAAGTTAATTGCTGATAAGAATTAAATAATTTAAAATTCAATTTATAGACTTCATAGTCAAATATATCTCTTAACAAGCATTTCTTCTCATTAGATATCACAGAAGAATCTCGAAAAAAAACTCATTTTTATTAACAGTTCAGCTGTTATTTACATTAAATTAGCATATAGACATATTGCAAATTTAGCACTAGTGAAAAATACAACTATCTACAAATCCACTTACATTTTTGTTAAGCAACAATTAACCATACAAATGTTTTAATCGTTAGCTATATGGCTAAATTATCTGATGTTTTTTCATATATGTTCATTTTTATAGCCTGCTTACTCTCTCTAAAACCTCAAGAGCCACTGATGCAATCGTATATGCTTTAACCAGCAGCTTCCTAATTAACGCTCATTCCACCAACTCGTTAAATATTCAGCGGCAGAATTTGATCAAAAAAAGTTTAGTTGGCAATAATAAAAACTAGGTTAGTTGGCTCAACTTTAACATTGCTTTGCTATATATCGAATCCATCACAGTATTACAATGTAACAAATGAGTTTATTGGTTTTCCACAAAAACTTTTATCGTTATACTCATATTACGTGTAATATCAAAACTTCACTACTTCACTGAAACATAACCATATTTCTACCGGAGGATTATTCTATTATTAAAAATCTACCTGTATAAGGATAAAAAGGCAAACTTACAAAACGAAAAAAAAAATAAAGAGCAGAAAATAACAATTTTGGCAAAAAAAATTTCAGACGGTATACACATGAAAGGGTAAAGATAGAACCAATACAAATGGACGTATGGGTAGAATATTACTCAGAGTTATTACAAGAAAAAAGATCTCTATATACTCCCCTAACTTTTAAAATAAGAGACGGACAAACGCAAGTTGCATATCGACGGTTAAATGTCGAAATCTCAAAGTCAAAAATTGGCCATTTTTGGATTTATGAGGATTTAGGTTGAAAATATTGTAACGAATGTTCTGGCAAAACCCCAGATTTAAAAAAACTATACTTTGGCATATAATTTATATTCACATGCCGACACAATGGTTACTCTCCAGCTTTTGTGCTATCCCTAAAAATAAAAACGCTAAATATTGCAGTGAATACAGAACGATATCACTAATAAGTAACATTCTCAAATTATTCCTGAAAATAATACATGGTCGTATAAATAAAAAACTGGAAGAAGGAATAAATGATAGTCAGTTTGGGTTGAGAAACGGACTAGGAACCAGAGAAGCGTTATTTGCTTTTAATGTGTTAGCTCAAAGATGCATGGATATGAATGTTGATGTGCATGTATGTTACGTTGATTTTGAAAAAGTATTTGACAAAATAAGACATGGAAAATTAGTCCAAATTCTAAAGACAAAAAACATAGACCCTTACGAATAATAACAAACCTCTACTGAAATCAAAGAGCACAAATCGTAATAGATCAGGAGTCAAAGTCCAGAAATTGAAATCAAGAGAGGAGTTAGACAGGGATGTATTATGTCCCCATTAATATTTAATGTATATAGTGAAGCCATTTTTGAAGAAGGATTACTATCTCAAAGTGAAGGAATAATAATTAACGGAAGATCTATTAACAACATAAGATATTCAGATGCCATCATGATTATGGCAAGCTCTGCTAAACAACTCCAATTACTGCTAAACAAAAAAAAACAGTTTCTGTAAAAAAAATGAAATGAATGTAAACATGAATATAAAAAAGACCAAATACATGATAATAACAAAGAAAACAAATATACCGACAAACATACCTTTGGGAAATGTACCAACAGAAAGGGTTGATAAATACAAATTCCTAGAAACCTGGATTTCAGGCAATAATGATCAAACAACTAAAATAAGAGCCAGGATAGAAATAGCAAGAAATGCGTTTGTAAAAATGAAAACAATTCTCTGCAACAATTACCTTAGATTAAAACTGAGAGTTAGGGCACTGAGATGCTACGTGTTTTCGATACTGCAATATGGACTTGAAAGCTGGACATTAAAGCACGAACACATAAATAAGTTACAGTCCTTTGAAATGTGGTGTTACAGGAGGATGCTTAGAATAGCATGGACACATAAGAAAACTAACACGGAAGTATTGCGAGAAATGGGCATAGAATGCGAAAGAATAAACACAATAAAAATAAGAAAGTTACAATATCTGGGACACGTAATGAGGGGACAGCGATATGAACTGCTAAGGCTGATAATACAGGGTAAGATAAGAGGAGGAAGAAGTATAGGAAGAAGGAGACTGTCATGGTTGAAGAATTTAAGGAGTTCTATATATTAAGAGTTCTATAGAACTCTTCAGAGCAGCAGTAGTTAGAGTAAAGATAGTGATGATGATATCCAACCTCCAATCGGAAGACGGCACTTAAAGAAGAAGATACTTTGACATATTTTTATCAAAGTAATAATAATTAAATAAATACAAAAAGAAAAAATATGTATATACCAAGTATCGAAGTTTTTTCGCTCTCCAAAAAAGTTGTAAAATACGAGGTTTTGAACATCGTTTTTGAATCATCGATATATAACTATATATATATACAGGGTGGTCCTTAAGTAATTGTACAAACGAAAACCGTAAATTCTACACTTTAAAATATTACGATTTAAGCCAACTTGCTTTAATAAAATGTCGATATTAAGAAAGATACAGGGTGTTAAAGTGAAAATTTTAAATTCTATTTTTCGCTATAACTTTTATGTTTGTAAATATTTTTGGACAAAAATTTATATTTAAATGCTTTAAAGCAGGATAAATTATAATTTTATACAAACTTTAATGTAACTGATAGAGGGCGCCACATATGCCACATATGTGACATAGATTTGCGCTTAACTTTTTTGCTCTTAAAGTTAGCTCTATTTGTGTTAGAAAATATTAAAGATACATTATTTTTACAAGGAAAAGGTATACTTGTTGATAACCTCAAAATTAAACTGTTTTCGAGATATTCGCATTTTATAAGTCACCTGCATAATAATTCTTAGTTGTAATATTTGTGCGGTGAAGCACTGAATACCTGTAGATAACCATAATTTACAGTTTATTCTTATTACAACAACTCAAAGATGATAATGTAACATTACAAAATTTTTGTTATGGCTGCTAAATGTCTCATGAAAATATTCTTCATCTTCTTCTTTAGGTGCCGTATCCATATTCAGACGTTGGCCGTCATCATGTTTACATTTTCCCTTTTATATCGCTTCTTAAGTTTCTATACCTACTGGAGTTGTATTACTTTTTCCCTATTGTAAAATGCTGAAAACCCAAAATATGTGGTTTATGTAAGATGGTACACCACCACATTCTAGAGAGAAGGCAGTGAGAACATACTTAAATATAACTGTTCTGAACATTGGATTTAACGTGGCAGTCATATTACTTTGCAATGTGGTGAGATATTGATATAATTATTTATAATTATAATATATAATTATTTAATTTATAAAAAATCCCAAAAGAATACTTATCATTCATTACGTAAATTATTTAACCATTTTTATTACAACAATTAGAAACTAAAGCCCAGGTATTGAATAACACATACGTGTCTTGTTTCATATTACTTTTGCTACCAATCTAACCTTAAAGACTCAGCAGTTTTACAAAAATATCATCGTTGGCCTAATAACCGATATTGTTATAAATATAATAAACAAACAGGTAATTTAGTTCAGCATAATAATAGTTCGTTAGTTAATCATAATAGACCATTTGTTCGAGATGTAATTATAGTGACTCGTAAGCTGTAACGTAATCATATAAATAAGTAATGACATCTATAGGATATTCCGTGTTTATATAAGTAACCAATGAATCAAATACATCACAGTTTAACCTCTGCCACACATAAGATGTAGTTCCATAATATACCATAAGGTTTGGATATGTATCCAAAAGAATATATTCATCCATTATACATTATAGCCACCACGTAGCCCAGAATTTAATCCGCTTGATTTTGGTGTATGGGGCGTATTAAAACAACGTGTCTATAAGAATCCCATAAACATTCGAAACCAACTATGGGAAGAAATAAATACCGCAGCAGTTTCTTTAGAACCAATGATGCTATTTAACATGAGACGATCTTTTATGTAATATATTGACAAATAAATTAAAGAAAATAGTGGACAGTTAAACTAAATAACATAACAAAAAGTTATGTTATTTAGTTTAACTATTTCTTAATTTGGTTTGTAAACAAAATGTTTTGATTATGACTTTAATTTAACATAAAACGTAAAATGTTTTATGTAAAATCCCTATTATTTTGTTTTTGTCAAATCCTATTATTAATTATCCTGCTGATATATTTATTTTATTTATTATTTCGTTAACTATTGACTTTAGTTAAAGGTATTTTATACCAAAATTTAGATTTATTAATGTTTTTGTCTATTTTTCCTTCGTTGCTTGGAGTAATTGCCTTAAATCAGAATTATGCAGCTGATTTGTAAAATGCGATTATCACGAAAACTGTTAAGTTTTGAAGTTATTAAGAAGTATACCTTTTTTTTGTTAACATAATGTATCCTTAATATTTTTTATCAAAAATACAGGTAACTCAAACAGCAAAAAAGTTAAGTGCAAATTTATGCCACATATGTGGCATATGTGGCGCCCTCTATCAGCTACATCAAAGTGTGCATCAAATTATAATTTCTGATATTTAAAAGTAACCAGTTGTAAATTTTTATGCATAAATCTTTACAAACATGAAAGTTATAGCGAAAAATAGAATTTTAAATTTTTCACTTTAACACCCTGTATCTTTCTTAATATCAACATTTTATTAAAGCAACTTGGCTTAAATCGTAATATTTTAAAGTGTAGAATTTACGGTTTTCGTTTGTACAATTACTTAAGGACCACCCTGTATATATATATATATATATATATATATATATATATATATATATATATATATATATATATATATATATATATATATATATATATTTGGAACCAAAATAAGAAATGTGCTAAAAAGAATGAAAGTAACAGAGCAAGGGGCCTTGTAGAGATACCTACAGATCTGCTAAAACACGACTTTGATCTTAATACAAGAATTAAAACAAATATTTAACCAATGGTTATTTGATAGACAAACATCGAAGAAGTGGAAAATGATGGCGTGGAAAAATAATTAGTCATAGTCATAAGTTATTAAGTTATTTATGTCCATTTTAGAATGTTAAAATGACATGTTATTCTAATACTAAAATTAATTGGGTGTATAAGAACGAGCTTACGCTCGCCGGTAATGAGCCCATCTACGGACAAAGGGGTTTGCGCGAATTGGCTTCCGCCCGATAAAATTCTCGGAAATTTAGATAGGTAGGTGATGGATTTTATTTGATGTGGCCAGTTAAAAACTGGATTTTCTCGTCATTCTTTAAATTCGTATACCCTTCACCGCAAACTTATTTCAAATTAGTTTGCTGATAGTTTTGCGTCTTGCTTGTACTTGATCATATCATCGTAGAAGATGTAAGCTACAAAAATGTTAAGCGAGCGAGGAAAACCCATGCTAGTGGTGAACAGTTTTAAATATTATTTCCACAAGTTACTGTGGGAAAAATTAAAGAGATGGCAGTGTGCACACCTTGGATGTAAGTCGTATGTGAAAACGGTTGCCCGCAACGTACACAGTGCTCGACTTTGGAGGTTTAGTTCAAAGTTTATTAATACTTCTCGTGAACCATTAAATTTTTCAAAAAATGTTTTTCTAGTTTTGTGGAGGAGACAGTTTAGTACAATACTGTAAAGAAACTAATCATTACAAATGCATTTAACCAATAACCATATAGAAAACATGCATAAATGGAGTGCACCGGGAGACAACCAAAGTAACCTGAGCAGAAATCAAACTGATTATGTTTTTATAAACAAAATATTTAGAAATTAACGGATTTACTGTAAAAATTCTCCCAGCCGGCTTTATGATTTCCACTTAGTAGGCAATTGGATTTCGCTTCTCGGCATTTGACAATGTAAACAAACAATTGGAATATATTTGATCTACTCTATCTATCTATCTATATGTTTTTCTATCGAAGATTTGTAAGACGCAAATTAAAACCACGTACATAGTGGGAAAAAAAATGCTACACAATTATTAGGTCTGTCCGAACTTCAGGCTGTAATCTTGTTTGTGACGTTGACTGCCAGCGACCATGCCATCTTTTAAAGAGTCTACCTGTACCAATCGGTCTTAAATCTCTTGCTGTTCAAGCTAGTCTGTCACTATTCATTTGTATAACATGCTGGTTCCATTCTCCCTTCCCCATCGTATAATGTTATGTATTAATTTACAGATATCTCTTATTTGGTTATTTGACAATTTGTCTTTAAATGCTTTCCTAGCAGTTGATCTTAAGGTTTTCATGCCTGATTAGTTTCATTTTGTTTCTGCGATATCTGCTCTTATTATTATAGCTCATCTCATTATTGGTCTTACATACGTGAATTATATATACGTACTTTCAACAAACACATTTAGTGGTGAGCAGCTGTCCGTCACAAGTCTCACATGAAATAAAACCATTTCTTTTGTGGGAAATATAAATTTGTGGACAAAAATATTGCTCTAGTTTGTTTATTGTATTGCCGTCTCAAAAGTTCGAATAGTTATGATGATTGCCGACCTCCGCCGCGGAGATGGCACTTGAAGAAGAAGAAGTTTGTTTATCGGACAAAAAATTTATATAAAATAGGATAGTATTCTTAACGACCAAAATTTTTTGTAGTCGTAAATTTATACCACTTTTTATAATGAACAGCTGAAATCTTACATAAAATAATAGTCCATTTGTCAGAGATTTGACCCTTAAAAATGATACAAGCAAGTTGAATTTTGCCGAGAATATCAATTTTGGGACCACTCCAAAAGATGCAAAAAATTTTACCACTTTAACCCCCGGGCTTCCCCCTAAAACCCCCTAGTAGGGGGGTAAAAACGCAAAAAAATCAATTTACCAAGAATCTATACGCCGTAGAAAAAAATATTTAAAATAAAAACTGTAAAGATAATTTTGAACAAAAATGTTTATTAGCACTTTTTGAGTAGAATAAATCATTCTCTCAAAAACAACGCTTGAAGCGACCGGCGTTTTTGAATGTCAGTTCCGCGCGCGAAATCAATGTTAAATAAAATTTGCATCAACTAGACTTTTGTGTTCATTCTACACAAAAAATGCTAATAAACTTTTTTGTACAAAATTATCTTAGCTACATTTTTTATTTGAAACATTTTTTTCTATGGCGTACAGATTCTGAGTAAATTGATTTTGTTCCGTTTTCCTCCCTCTACGTGGGGGGTTTTAGGGAAAATCTAACAATTCCAACAATAACAAGAGCAATTATAAAAGCTAGTCTGCATCAGTTATCAATGCAAGCATGCGGTCCTGTAAAGACCCTCCCACTTACTTTAAAGTAATAAATAAATATTTTTGATTGCATATTTAATTACTAGAACAACCAGCCGCCACACTATATCTTAAAGCAGAACTATGAAAATCTGAGTTCTATTATATAGTTCTTACCGCAACTATACATGTGTGATTAGTTTTGTCTAGATTGATTTACATGAGGTTAAAAATCTTTTAAATAGCTAAAATGAACTATGTTGTTAATTTATATATTGTTTTCATGAGATTAAGCCACAGTAATTATTGACTGCGATGATAATCAAATTTTTAAAGAACCTATGTTTGACGTTTCGATTTCCCTCCGGAAATCGTTCTCAAAAAGTTTTTATACAAATTCTGGAAAATATATAACCAATGTATAATCAAAGTTTTACTTTCAGAATTTGCATACATTTTTCAGAATTTCTATAAAAACTTTTTTGAGAACGAACAGAAGAAAGTAGTTTCAGTACCTTGCTATGTTGTTAATATTTGCAATTACACAAAAGTAAGCAATAATTATTTTAATAATTACAAAAATTATGATTTGTACTATTATTTTCCCGTCAAAATTTTGCTAGACAGATAAGTATTTTATTCAGTCCGTATAATTAATTAGATTTATTAAGCACAATGATGAAATAAAAATGACTTTACGATGATAATAGTGCAGTGGATAGGATTCATGGTTGACATGTAGGGGATTCGGGTTGTATTACTACTATGGTGATAATTTCAGACTTTAACTAATTAGTGATAAGTTGGCGAACGGACCTAGTATCTCAAGCGAAACTAGCCCCCACAAAATGGTACTGTAAAAAGAAGTTACCAAAAGAAAAATAATTTTTCAAAACAAATAACTTTTCGAATACAAAAAATAATATGTTCAAATATTTTTAAAAATAAAGGTACTTTACTGTTGGGCAAAACTCACTCTTTTTTACACATCTCACATAATACAAAAAAAAATTATATGAAGCTGTGTAGAACATTTACGAAGAATACTGAAATACTTTTTCCTGAAATTGATAATAACAAAGCTTTCCATATATGTAGCTACGTACAAATAAAACTTAACCAAATTTTTTGTCTGACGGGCCAAAATACCAAACATTTGTGTCCGCAAGCTAGTATTTCTGACAAAGAAAATGGTTTTATACTCCAGTCGTAAGAGACGAAAATGCTACTGAACCTCTAAAAATTATACGAACAAGCTGAATTTTGCCGAAAATGTCAATTTTAGGACGTTAAAAAAGATGTAAAAAAGTTTATCACTTTTACCCCTGGGATTTTCCCTAAAACCCCCCACGTAGAGGGAGGAAAACGGAACAAAATCAATTTACTCAGAATCTGTACGCCATAGAAAAAAATGTTTCAAATAAAAAATGTAGCTAAGATAATTTTGTACAAAAAAGTTTATTAGCATTTTTTGTGTAGAATGAACACAAAAGTCTAGTTGATGCAAATTTTATTTAACATTGATTTCGCGCGCGGAACTGACATTCAAAAACGCCGGTCGCTTCAAGCGTTGTTTTTGAGAGAATGGTTTATTCTACTCAAAAAGTGCTAATAAACATTTTTGTTCAAAATTATCTTTACAGTTTTTATTTTAAATATTTTTTTCTACGGCGTATAGATTCTTGGTAAATTGATTTTTTTTGCGTTTTTACCCCCCTACTAGGGGGTTTTAGGGGGAAGCCCGGGGGTTAAAGTGGTAAAATTTTTTGCATCTTTTGGAGTGGTCCCAAAATTGATATTCTCGGCAAAATTCAACTTGCTTGTATCATTTTTAGGGGTCAAATCTCTGACAAATGGACTATTATTTTATGTAAGATTTCAGCTGTTCATTATAAAAAGTGGTATAAATTTACGACTACAAAAAATTTTGGTCGTTAAGAATACTATCCTATTTTATATAAATTTTTTGTCCGATAAACAAACTTCTTCTTCTTCAAGTGCCATCTCCGCGGCGGAGGTCGGCAATCATCATAACTATTCGAACTTTTGAGACGGCAATACAATAAACAAACTAGAGCAATATTTTTGTCCACAAATTTATATTTCCCACAAAAGAAATGGTTTTATTTCATGTGAGACTTGTGACGGACAGCTGCTCACCACTAAATGTGTTTGTTGAAAGTACGTATATATAATTCACGTATGTAAGACCAATAATGAGATGAGCTATAATAATAAGAGCAGATATCGCAGAAACAAAATGAAACTAATCAGGCATGAAAACCTTAAGATCAACTGCTAGGAAAGCATTTAAAGACAAATTGTCAAATAACCAAATAAGAGATATCTGTAAATTAATACATAACATTATACGATGGGGAAGGGAGAATGGAACCAGCATGTTATACAAATGAATAGTGACAGACTAGCTTGAACAGCAAGAGATTTAAGACCGATTGGTACAGGTAGACTCTTTAAAAGATGGCATGGTCGCTGGCAGTCAACGTCACAAACAAGATTACAGCCTGAAGTTCGGACAGACCTAATAATTGTGTAGCATTTTTTTTTTCCACTATGTACGTGGTTTTAATTTGCGTCTTACAAATCTTCGATAGAAAAACATATAGATAGATAGATAGAGTAGATCAAATATATTCCAATTGTTTGTTTACATTGTCAAATGCCGAGAAGCGAAATCCAATTGCCTACTAAGTGGAAATCATAAAGCCGGCTGGGAGAATTTTTACAGTAAATCCGTTAATTTCTAAATATTTTGTTTATAAAAACATAATCAGTTTGATTTCTGCTCAGGTTACTTTGGTTGTCTCCCGGTGCACTCCATTTATGCATGTTTTCTATATGGTTATTGGTTAAATGCATTTGTAATGATTAGTTTCTTTACAGTATTGTACTAAACTGTCTCCTCCACAAAACTAGAAAAACATTTTTTGAAAAATTTAATGGTTCACGAGAAGTATTAATAAACTTTGAACTAAACCTCCAAAGTCGAGCACTGTGTACGTTGCGGGCAACCGTTTTCACATACGACTTACATCCAAGGTGTGCACACTGCCATCTCTTTAATTTTTCCCACAGTAACTTGTGGAAATAATATTTAAAACTGTTCACCACTAGCATGGGTTTTCCTCGCTCGCTTAACATTTTTGTAGCTTACATCTTCTACGATGATATGATCAAGTACAAGCAAGACGCAAAACTATAAGCAAACTAATTTGAAATAAGTTTGCGGTGAAGGGTATACGAATTTAAAGAATGATGAGAAAATCCAGTTTTTAACTGGCCACATCAAATAAAATCCATCACCTACCTATCTAAATTTCCGAGAATTTTATCGGGCGGAAGCCAATTCGCGCAAACCCCTTTGTCCGTAGATGGGCTCATTACCGGCGAGCGTAAGCTCGTTCTTATACACCCAATTAATTTTAGTATTAGAATAACATGTCATTTTAACATTCTAAAATGGACATAAATAACTTAATAACTTATGACTATGACTAATTATTTTTCCACGCCATCATTTTCCACTTCTTCGATGTTTGTCTATCAAATAACCATTGGTTAAATATTTGTTTTAATTCTTGTATTAAGATCAAAGTCGTGTTTTAGCAGATCTGTAGGTATCTCTACAAGGCCCCTTGCTCTGTTACTTTCATTATTTTTAGCACATTTCTTATTTTGGTTCCAAATATATATATATATATATATATATATATATATATATATATATACAGGGTGGTCCTTAAGTAATTGTACAAACGAAAACCGTAAATTCTACACTTTAAAATATTACGATTTAAGCCAAGTTGCTTTAATAAAATGTTGATATTAAGAAAGATACAGGGTGTTAAAGTGAAAAATTTAAAATTCTATTTTTCGCTATAACTTTCATGTTTGTAAAGATTTATGCATAAAAATTTACAACTGGTTACTTTTAAATATCAGAAATTATAATTTGATGCACACTTTGATGTAGCTGATAGAGGGCGCCACATATGCCACATATGTGGCATAAATTTGCACTTAACTTTTTTGCTGTTTGAGTTACCTGTATTTTTGATAAAAAATATTAAGGATACATTATGTTAACAAAAAAAGGTATACTTCTTAATAACTTCAAAACTTAACAGTTTTCGTGATAATCGCATTTTACAAATCAGCTGCATAATTCTGATTTAAGGCAATTACTCCAAGCAACGAAGGAAAAATAGACAAAAACATTAATAAATCTAAATTTTGGTATAAAATACCTTTAACTAAAGTCAATAGTTAACGAAATAATAAATAAAATAAATATATCAGCAGGATAATTAATAATAGGATTTGACAAAAACAAAATAATAGGGATTTTACATAAAACATTTTACGTTTTATGTTAAATTAAAGTCATAATCAAAACATTTTGTTTACAAACCAAATTAAGAAATAGTTAAACTAAATAACATAACTTTTTGTTATGTTATTTAGTTTAACTATCCACTATTTTCTTTAATTTATTTGTCAATATATTACATAAAAGATCGTCTCATGTTAAATAGCATCATTGGTTCTAAAGAAACTGCTGCGGTATTTATTTCTTCCCATAGTTGGTTTCGAATGTTTATGGGATTCTGTGTTATTTGGTAATATTAGATGGTTCTTGTTTAATTACCTCAATTACCTTCTTATCAAATTTAAGAAATATATTTACATGCCTTATAACTTGGTAATGTTAGGTTTACCGTAAAGCATTCGTAAAGTTAGCATAATCATGGTTACTTGGCAACGCAACGGTTCGATTTTTCTCCGATATCTCGGTTTTACGGGAGTGTGTTTTGAGCTAGGGGATGATGGTGTAGTTTTTTGGGATTGGTTAAAATACAAATCAACAGCAGTTAATTAGCATTAAGATATGCCGCCTGGACCCCTTTTCCTTGCCTAGATATAGCTATGGCTATGCTAGCTTTACATAATAGCATAATCATTGTTTCTCAGAAATGGTTACAGGAATAATTGTTTTCTTTCCGTAATAAATTAGCAATAAATTGTAGTGTTGGTCTGAATTCGGCCTTATAAAATAGATATGCTAACTTTACAGACATCAGCAATGTCGTTATGTCAATCTATCAATACTGACATTAGACAGTTGAAACCGTAAGATGACAGCCGCCTTTAATATACGATCCTTTAATAAATTACAAAATACTTCGTATGTCTAAAAGCTAGTTATTACTAACATGTTAAATAAATCTTTTATTTTGACAAATGACATTAAATATTTTTGTATAATATAAAAATAACCTATAAATGTCTGTAAGCTCGTATTTCTTACTTATTTTCTGTTATCTTTTTTACTGTTACTTGATTTCCTAGATTAAAAATTAAAATAAGATCATTGAAAAGAGTAGGTCAAACATTGAATTTAATTAAATTGTTCTTTAAAGAATACTATAGTGTGTCCATGCTTTTCGGTAATACTCTCTAGGGCGTATAATTTGTTAAATTGCTTCGTGTGTAGAACTTCAATAAGCTGTTTTTTTTTGGTACAAAAATCTTCGAAATACAAATCATTTTTCATTAAAAACCTCTGCAGGTCTTCTTTCTTTGAAAATGTATTTGGTATCTTACTGAGCTGTCGGGATTGTTAGAAAGCGTTGTCAAGCACTTCTTCAATATTTGGCTCCTAGTTGGGGATCAGTTAGTTTTCCAACCAATCTTCAAAAATTTGAGCTTCCATACTCCTGTGGTAGTCAACGTTATAATTCTTTATTTTTTGGATGGAACCCATACCTCACTTCTTTCTTAACTGTAAAGTGGATGGCATACAAGTTTCGTCTAAGTAGTTAATTCGCATACTTTCTTGCCTATATTTAATAATTTGCTCTAGGTATATATTACGTCTGTTGACTATTCTTTGTCTTTCTATAACTTCTTGATGTTTATTTATTGTTTTAAATTTAAAGCCTATTTTCTTTATCTAATTTTCAAGAGTTTTCTGACAGTAGTTCATGTTCCGACCGATTCTTTCCAATTTCTGTCTTATCATTTCTATTGTATGTTGTTCATTGCTCTTGTAGCAATCGTATATTGTGGTTTTCAATAGTTTTATAAGTGAAGCATCTATAGGTTTTGAAAATGTATGGTCACATCGCTTCTTGCAATAATAGGGTCATTTTGAACTAATTTTTATTCAGTTTTAAAGAGGAATTTTTGTTAAATAAGAAGTTTCTTGTACTAAAAGTTTTTTATTAAAGCCGGATTTCTTATCTGCATTTCTGTACACATGAAATATACTTGCTGTGTTTTACCATTTAAATGCATTCGAATCTGTTTTACGGGTACTGTTTTCGTCAGGAAATACATTAACACCGGCACTCTCACTGACACTTTCTACAAAATCGGTGTTGTTATCGTACGCAATATTTACAACCACCAATTTCAGCAAATATACTCTACACTCTACTAACGAACTGTTTCCCAATTAAAACACTTTGCACAGGCATCCGGTCGATTCTAAAAAAGAGGGAATCAAACCTCGCTACACGTCGACAACTATATCTGTGCAATTGAGTTTCTTTGAGCAGCAGGTGTTTTATCTCATTTTATACCAATATTTTCTCCCGGTAACGCGCATCTGGCTAAAATTTGTTTCCCATAGATATAACGGTTGACGTCCATATAAGAATATTAAATCTTAACATATAATGATGAATTGCCTTCAAAATATTTTAGATTACTTTGGAAACACTATGCACATTTTAGCTTACCAAAACAATTGTTAGGAGTATTGATCTAAAACATCTAATGCGGCGAGTCAGACCGGCTGCTGGTGTGACGTTGAGTCTTCTCTCACTCGGTATGAGTGCATCGTATGCAGTGATATTGTTTAGTTTATTGTATATTTCTTTAATTAAAAGTGATAACAGTGACAATAAAATATGAGCGAAGGAACTGACGAAATAGCTGATAATATTTAAAAGTAATAATATTTTTAAGTTGGTGTAACCTTCTGGCTTACGTCTAGAGTTAGATCGCGCAATCGCCCGTCACATGACGTAAGGACTACTTGCGTGGCCAGTACCGACGGCTTTATATGTCATCCGAAGCATGGTGCTGGCTTAATATTTAAATTAGAAATAAAAAAAATTTCTTGGTATAAGTGCTAGGAATCAAACCCGAGCCTTCCAGCTTCTTAAACCAGTAACATAGCTGCTCTTATCATCTTGCGAACCAAACGAACCAGTAGAGTATACAGTTAAGACTGACTTTATTTTGTTCCAAAAGTAAATACGATTGACTGTTTACATTATACCAACCTTAACTTACTGTAAATGACACATAGCCCTAATATTTAAATTTAGTTTAGTTGATATCAATATTTCAACACAAATCTTCCATTAACTATTATATAAGTTCTCAAGACTTCGGCCGATCTGCTATATATAAGCTCTTAAATCCTCTGTTACATCCAGGGCTCTTGTATCAAGGAGACATCGAATCTTATCATCATTATCAGTAGTACTACAGCCCCAGTTCAACCTTGTCTTTTCTTAATCTGTTTTTTAAATTTGTTTCTGTACATTACAAATGATTTTCAATTTGCCCCTGCAATCTTTATCGCTCCCTCGTCTTTAGCTTATTTTTTTGACTTAGACTTTTCGCTAGTAATATGTTTTGTTTTCTCTTTTGTGGAATTATCATTCGTTATGACGGAGCCTAGATATGAAAATTCGTTTACAACCTCCCAGTTTTCCACACTAAAGTTTTGGTTAGTGTTTAAATGTTTAGCTCTGCTATTTGGTATGGCTATCATTACTTTAATTTCCCTTTGATCAGTACGGGTGATCAGGTCTAGATCATTAGCGTATGCCATAATTTGCGATTTATCAAAGATAGTTCCCCTATTGTAAAGATCTACATTTCTTATATTCCTCTCCGTTATTATATTAAAACTTATATTTTTACCTATACTTACCTATGTACCTACTTGGTACCTACTAATTTCAACTAATTGCACTCCCCGCTCCACATGCAATAAGGAAACGATATTCAACAGATATGAAAACTTACTGCTTTTGTAATGATAGCGTGGAATATTATCTAAAATGTAGTCTGAACAGTTATAGTTGTAGAATTATTTAAAACGTGTATTGAAAATTGTGTGATAAAGTTTTATAAATATAAAGAAGGCCGGTCCTATTATTTGTTGTGAAATATGTATGTATGGTGCAGCAAGTAACGTAAATAAACTTTTTCGAGGTCAGTATTACGTTTTCACTACACTAAATTGGTAAACTAACTGTAACAAAATTTTTAATCTAACAGATAGAATTATCTTAAAATATGAGAATATTTTACTATATAGTCGCATTATTTAGTTACTGGTTCCAGATTTTTGGTTTAATTATTTGTTGCTCGCAAAATATACAACCACAGACATTGCTAACTTCTAGTACGTAGACACCACTCATTACAAACAGAGACGGCTCTGGATTTTTTGAAAGAGTAAATCGAACAAAAGAGAAATTATACAAAATGAGAAAAGATAAATCAATCGTAATTTAGAATAATAGGAATGTAATAATTATGAAAACTATATAAACTTAATAATATAATAATATGAACATAACTAAATTTGAAATACAGTTTTAGTCTTAAATTTGTTGATAGATGAAATAAAATACGTTTTTTTTAATATAAATCGTATTTAGTAGACATAACAGACCGTTTAGATAATTTATAAACCATAATGTGCAACTCAATAGAATTTGCTATTTAAAATACATCGTTCGAAACAAATTACTTTTTAAAATAAACTTTTTTAATATTGTTCTGAAGTTATTTTCTTGCGGCATTTGATATTATTTACTATTTTTAATGAGAATTAACCAGGTTCCATAATTAAAACGTCCAAATAATTTTTTTTCAACTTAAGTTGTGGTTAATTCTCATTAAAGATAGTAAATAAAATTTTTTGGTTGGAAATAAAACAAAAAATTCCCCGTAATTGAATCACCCATGCTGACAATTTGGATAACTATTTAACTTATCTGACAATATTTATAAGGAATATTGGTATTGTCAGTATTTTTAAGATGAGTTCATCTGACAGTAGTATATTTTATTTTTTGGACAGAGATTTCACGATACAGAGTTAGGTTTCTTGAAAAGGGAGAGGGGGAGGTTCTGTTTATTCTTAATGTACCTACACAGCGATTTTTGTTTTTATAGTGAACATATTTGCCAGGAAGTTCTATTAAGCGCAAAGAAAGGAATACTCGTCAACCGATAAGTCCTAAAAATATTAGATATATAGTCGATACTGCGCCGTTATCAAGAATAACGGAAGATCTTCAACTTTTTCTGGAAGTTGTGACCAGAACGTGCAATTATTATAGGTTTAATGTCAAGAAAACTAAGTATTAGAATCCAATTCATAATAAAAACATTAGAATAAATAACACAGCCATCGAAAAAATTAAGAATAACAAATACTTTGAAAATACGATGAATGAAACAAGTGTCCAAAACGTTGAATTTCGAAGATGTATTGCAATTGCAAAGTCCTTTTTTATAAAGCGTTTAATACTCGTGGTATAGGTCTCCCCCTATGGATACGAATGTCAAAATTATGTCTTTAGTAAATTACTGTATGGTGGTCCTCTCAAGCAGATCACCAATAGAAAAGAATTCAAGGCAACCACAAGACAATGCAGAAGGCAACCTATTAACAACACGAAAAGATGTATTGAATAGATGGGGGGAATACTTTAACCAGGCACTTAGTATAGAGGAAGAAGAAGAAAACCTGGAAGACGAAAGAGATAAGGTAAGGGGAACAGTCGAGAAGGAAGAGGAACCACCAACTATTCTTGAAGTTAAAGATGCAGTTAAAAAACTAGCCCGAAACAAATCACCCGGAATAGATAATATCCCAGCTGAACCATATAAATGTGGTGGACACGATACCATAATGGCATTACAGCAGCTTATAAAAGAAATATGGACACAGAAATCCCTCCCTAATGATTGGAATATTGTAAATCATAGTACGAGAGGCGTATGTAGCATTCAAGGAATCAGCTTCAAAAATGGGTTTAATAATAAACACCAACAAAACGAAGTATATGAAAATAATCACGCAACCACAAATACTACGACCACTTCTTAGAGAAAACGTCATCGAACCAGTGAACGAATTTGTATACCTGGCAGCGCCCCTGAACACTGAAAATAATACTACCGCAGAGATAAAACACAGAAATTGCACGGCCAACAGATTCTATTTTGGACTCAATCTCCTCCTTAAATACACAATTACAAAATAAAACTCTACAAAACAATAATACGCCCAGTCCTAACATATGGTTCAGAGACCTGGCCTTAAACAAAAAATAATGAAAACATGTTAGAATGTTTCGAAAGAAAAGTACTAAGGCGAATCTATAGAGCAGTTAATGAAAATGGAGTGTGGAGAAGACGATACAACTTGGAACTTTATAGAATATACCAGGAACCTGATATCGTAAAACATATTAAGATAGGACGTCTGAGGTGGATAGGGTAAGTAATGCGGATGGCACAAAATTACCCGTCTAGAAAAATGCTCCTTGATAGACCCATTGGTCAGAGAAGAATAGGAGGGCCCAGAACAAGGTTCCATGATAACATCGATGAAGACATGACAAATATAGGAATACGTGCTTGGCGGAGAAAGGCGATGGATAAGATAAGACCAACCGGTAAGATTCTGAAAGTTGCATCTACGCGACGGGAACGTATTCAATTCTGGTCGAATCTTCTACGTGGTAGCACCAGCGCCGGTGGGTACCTAATTTAGTTGAAATATTTAGTATTTAGTTTAGTTTTTTTCAAGAATTAAAAATTTTAGTTTGGAATATAGTATCTTTGGTTTTTGTGTGAAATTATGGTTTTGTTAATTTTGGATTCCATCTTAATTGGGCCCGGTGAGTAACTTCTAAAATATGTATATACAGCCATTTTAGAATATCCACTGACATCTTTATAATAATTTATTGTCACGTTTCCTTCCTTTTTCATTATTAAATAATCTATATTCTACAAAAATATTTAGAATAATCTATTCTCTGGCAATTTTATTTTAATTTTCGATACCGCCAATCATATAATTATTCCAGGTGACCCAAGGTCGTAGCAAAATTTCGTATCATTAAGTTTTTTCAGCACCAAATCAATTGCTTGTGCGAACTTTTATCACTGTCTATAAGCTCAAAAACCTTGTTTGTTTTTCTCTTCCCTTTTTTCTTACATAACTAGAACTGAAATTAACAGGAGTTATATTTTTTAGCCGATTAACCCTAAATAAATACCACAAGAACATCATATTTGTAAGAGAACGAAGAATGACACACAGAACAATTTGGGATACTTAAGTTAGGACTTTTGTTACTACTACTACTAAGGATTTCCACAGTTTTCACTGTCTTCCTTCACTCAACCGTTTTCTCCAATTTTCCCTGTCATTCCAGTCTCCATCTCGCAGGGTTCTTTTCTCCATAGCCTCGTCGATTTCATTTCTGAATGACCTTTAAGGTCTTCCTCTCTTTCTTCTTCCAATCGGGCTTCATTCTGTGATTTTGTTTATCCAGCGTCCTCTGTCCGCTCTTCTGACGTGGCCGTACCAGGATAGTCTCTTCTCCTCTATATAGTCGATTATGTCTGATTGCACTCCCATTCTCCGCTTAATCTCTGCGTTTTTAATTCTGTCTCTTTTTGTAAGTCTACAGCTTCTCCTCAGGAACTCCATTTCTACTGCTCTTATTCTACCTCTATTTCTCTTGTTTATTGTCCAGTTTTCGGACCCATATGTCAGGATACTTCTTGTCAGGGTATTATATATTCTCTTTTTTGTCTTTATCGTAATGTTCTTATCCCACAACACTGAGTTTAGTTGTCTTATACAGTTTCTTGTTTGTCTCAGTCTGTTGTTTATATCTTCTTCTGTTGTTAGGTATTCGGTTTTCTCTAAGTTTATTTCCATTCCGTTGTTTTTATATTCTTCTTCTAGTTTTCTGAGCATAAAGCTGAGATCTTCTTCATCTTGTGCGATGACTACTTGATCGTCGGCAAAACTTAAGGTGTATAGGTATTCGTCTCTTACTGGTATGCCCATTCCTTCGCACTTTCTCCTCCACGGTTTGAGTGTCTTTTCCAAGAATATTTTAAACAGAGTAGGGGACGTAGCACAGCCTTGTAGAAGTCCTTTTGTCGTCTTAAATGGATTGTAGGCTTTATTTCCACATTTAATAGCTACTTTGTTTTCTTTGTATAGTGCTTTAACTGCTTTTATTAGTGTTTGTCGGATTCCGAGATCATTCATTGCTTCCCATAATTTGACTCTAGGTATTGAGTTCTATGCTTTCTTTAGATCAACAAAGGCCAGATGGACCGGTCTACCTTTTGCCATTTTCTTCTCTATCAGTTGTTCTAATGTGTACGTATGATCTAGGCATGATTTTCCTATTGTAAACCCTGCTTGGTCTTCTCCAATTTTTCCTATTATTTCAGTTTCTAGTTTTTCCTTAATAAGGACTTTTGTTTTTCTTTGGAATATCATTTCTACCAATCATTGAGATTTATTTCATCTAAGAAGAAGTTCTCCTTCGGTTCCAGGTCTAACCGGAACCGGCAGGAAAACTCTGCCTTCTTTTTCATTAAGTAGTTGGACATTTATGTTTTTTTTTTGACAACTTTGTACACCTTTTTAATTAATTATTTAACTTTTACTTTATGACATCCTCTTCAAGGTTTAACTTTTGCTTTGTAGTTTTGTTTAAATTATCTATATATCATCTAATTATAAATAAGTCATTTTTCTAAATAATACACCATTACTTTTTGTTATAATACTAAATATAAAAAAGTGAAAAGATTTACTAAATATTTCGGCTATCTATTGTTGGGAAAAATATAAATTCCTACAAAATATAATGCAAGGAACCAAGGTAGTGGCTTGGTTACACGACAAACGAACTGTTTAGAACAGTTTTGAAAAGCCTTGATAATATCCAATCTTTACATATTTTAAAAATATACATAGTAAAATTAAAATATGTGTTTTAATTTTGTCTAACAGGTCAATTTAGCTAATATTTCTTATTATAATAATTCTTGTGTATTATTAACATTCGCGCGTGCGTACAACCATAGAGTTCAATGCAGTTATGATTATAATATAATGTCATACTGATTGTATTGAAAAAATTATACTTTGTTTAAAAATGGTTTTTTCCAATTATTCAAAAAGTTTTGTTCGTGAAGGAAATCGTATAAGATATCTTTGTTTTGCTGTAAAAAATCATTAATCGATTTATTTAGAATCAAGTATACAAAAATTTTTGTCGATTAGACGTGCCCGGAATTTAAGATCCTGTACTGCAAGTGTGGTTAATGAGTGCCAGAGTTATTTATGTTACACAGTAAAAAAGCTCCTGAAAATGTAGTTAAAAAGAGTACTAATATAAAAAAAGGACTAGGAAGAAACGGTGTTATAAGTGTCTTTCTCCTATAGGAAGGGGATTAAGTGTATGCGAAATTGAATAATATTAAAAATAACGTGTTTAAGAAAAATGAGAGAAAAAAAGAACATTTAGTAGTAGATATTTTAAAAGATCGCGTTCCTGCCAAGAATAATATTGAAAATTCATCTAACAGTGAAAGTGAGCAGAAAAGAATGTCTCAAAAACATGGAAAACTATTGCAGTTGAATTGGTGCCTGATGAGAATAAAAAAGCAAAGAAAAGTAGAATTTCAAATAACACATTAAATTAAATTAAAAGAAATCCAAATTTAAGTGAGAGAAAATTATTTGAACTGACTGCTGCTATTAAAATTGAAAGTAATACGTCAATTATTACTTTTGAAAAAAATTATCAGAAGAAGATTATTGACAATAGTCATACGCTAGACATTTTTTGTAATATTTAGCTTTAATTAATGTAGCGAATTGAAGAATAAAATTACCAATGCACTAGGAAAGGCTATAATTTGTAAAAATTTGGGTGGACTCAATTTTGTAATAAAACAAAGAAATTTAAGTGGTGGTGATATTAAATTTGGCATTAATAGACGTGGGGGATTTTTAAAAATCTGCATGTCTCTTCAAACTTCAAAATGTAAATACTGAGAAAGAAGTTAAATATACAAGAAAAAATTATAATAAAATATTTGCTGATTCTGGAGTAAAGAAATTATATATTATATGTTTAGCTTCTGGCGTTCAACAGAACTAGACCAATATTTTCCTTTTGTGAATGAAATTAAAAATTAATCAACATTATGACAAATGATTTGTTGCTTGATGTCTAACTCTTGTACTCATCTCTGTCCCTATTGTGATTCAAAGTCAATATCTTGAATATAGTTGGAGCTCCAAAAATATTAATCGAATGTAAAAATAATTGTGAAAAATGGTTAAAATCTGAAAAATGTAAGAAAAAAACGGCGAAAAGTTTTAAAAACTGCATTAATATGCCATTACTTCCGATTTTAGAACAAACAATTTTGTACTACATACCACCACCAGAACTACATCTTTTAATAGGAGCAGTTAATACAATATTCGATAAAATGATAGCTTCACATCAAAACATTGCTTTAAAATAGACAAAACAATGTAATGTATCGCAAAAATGTAATCAAGGAAGACATTCTATGTTTGTAGGAAATGACTACCGAAAACTCCAAAACTCCATGTTATGTTTGAGCACATAGTCGAATTTTGTGAGTACTATGGACAAGCTCTTGGATATTTCTTGGAGCAGGAAATGAAAGCTGTTCATTGCGACTTCAAGGCGATATGGAATAATTACAAAACATGAAAGGATGAAAAAGATTAGTTTAAAATCCTTTTGAGAAGTACATGTGTATGTAATTCTTTACATTTATGAATAGCATATTATGTTTTGATTGATTGCCTAGATTATATAATTATATATATATATATATATATATATATATATATATATATATATATATATATATATATATATAATATGTATTATATATGTATTCATTCAAGATTAATTATATTTCAAATCGTCATAAAATAATTGTTGATACATGTTAGAATGTTATTGTACTATTTTTTAAAAATCAATATTATCATTAAATACTATTAAACTACATAAAACCACTCAATTCTCTTTAATTTCTATTTTTATTATATGCGCCACCTACATGATTTTGTTTTTTGCATACATCTTCTTTTGAGCTCTAAAATAAGAATTTAGAAAAAAATCGGAGGTAGGTACATAAAAATTTTATTTAAATTCTTCTACAAGCACTGTGTCTAATTTAAAAACTATTAAATGCTTATATTTTATGAGAGAATGGATGGTTGTAATGAAAATTAATCAGACCATCTGTAGTTGTGGATTTCCTATAGACATTATAATTCAGTTTGTTGGAGAAAGAATACTTTCTTTTAATTTTAAAGTATTAGAACAATTAAAATAACTCAGACGCGAATAATAATAATAGTGAATCTTTATTTTAGAAGTGTTAATTTTGATGAAACATCTATTGGCTGGGGTATAAACCAGATCGTTTTTATTTTGTACAATATCAACTTATACTTACTTTGTAGGTACATATTGTACACAGTGTTTCGTATTGCCATTTTAGTTCGTTCAGGCAGATCAGTTGTCGTCCTTTTGCCTGGACTTGAAAGAACAGGATTGCTTTCTTTTCGTTTTTTAATTGTACATACTGTACGCCGTGATATTTTCAAGGCAGCAGCTACCCTCTTAAATTAAAAACAATTACATGATAGGTAAATTATTAAACAACATACAATTTATTACAATACCTCTTGAACACAAGCCAAAGATGCCAATAAGGGTCCTCCGTTCCTTTTTTCCAACTCAAAATATTCATACAAATTCAGCACGAGTTGCTGGGATTGAGAATTTAATGTATTTCCAGGCATATTCTAAAAATAAAAACCTTGAAAAAAGATTCTGTTTGATATTTGTTTGATATTTATGACAACAAAAAATGTTTTATATCGATCCGTTAGACAGAGTTTTAGCCAGATTCAAAAATGATACGTCAAATTAAAGGTAAGAAAATGTAACTGCAAAATTTGTACTTATGTACATCAAGGAATCCAACACTAAGTGAACAGTTGGTCGTTATAACAACTCTTTTTGAGAAAATTTATAAACTCAAGGCACGAAAATATAAATTAAAAATAAAAATTAAACAATATGAATATAATTTTTGTAAACACCAAAACGCTGTGAAGTTGACAATAACCAGGTTCAATGATGAGAATTTATCGCAAACTGTTGTTATATTACTGTCTTTGTCTGATATATTATTAAATGTTGGACAAGCGGCTTAATTTCAATATTTTATATTCTGTGAGTAGGAATGTAACAAAATTTAAAAATAGTTCGTGAATAATTTCATACATGTACAAAGATACAGCGAACGAACTATATATATATATATATATATATATATATATATATATATATATATATATATATATATATATATATATATATATATATATAAATTAAATTAATTACATTAATACATTAAATGAGTGTTCAAAACTTTGTCCTGTACGACTTGACTTACAACAGAATAAATTCTTATGACGATTTTAAATAAATATTTATATCGTTGAATTAATATCTTAATCTTAAATTATTTCTTACAATGCTTCAAAATCGAATATTTTGTAATATTATTATTTTTTTTTGCAGCTTTATCGGAAACTCCCACAATGCAGCACGTTTTTTCCAAAGAAGACTGGGCTCTTCTGGATGCCATGACAACAGTGCCGGTCCCTGTTTGTCACGGCAAATTTCTAACGATGCACAAACGACGACGTAAAAAGCTTACTACCAGATCTTTATCACAAGATCATGCAATACTTGATGATATTCATCACGGACAGGTCCAGGTAATATTTCTTTATGTTCTAATATAATATATTTATATGTAGGTTATTTTATTTAGCTCTGCTCATTTATTTGCTTAGACTTTTATATTTACCATTAGATCATTAGAACATATCTTTAACTGTCTGTTTTATAAAAGAATGTTCTTCATCTTTTGAAATGTAACTCACATATAGTCGAAAAAGGTAAAAAGAATCAATGACAGGAAAGATACACAGAACCTAAATAAAATGTATTTCAATTTGATTTAAATAATAATAAATATAACACCATAAAAGACTCTTAAAGGTATAATATATCTCCCCTTTACCTTTTTCGAAAATACCAACGATACGCCCCATCAAAAATAATTATATATTAACACGTTCGCGACGAAGTGTACCGTATACGGTACATGCCGGCCATCGCCAACAGACGGCATGTACCGTATATGGTACAGGGCATAGTGACGATATATCGTATCATACAAACTCAACGGCTGTGTGAAGGAAATAGATAGTGGTCTACGGCTGTACCTAAAGGTTGTGTATAAACGACCCTACGTTCGTTTCGAGATTGTTACAAATTTGGGGGATGCAGCGCAAACTACATTTTTTCTGAAATTTAATCTATGCAATCAATGTATGTATCATACAAACTCAACGGTTGTGTGAAGGAAATAGATAGTGGTCTACGGCTGTACCTAAAGGTTGTGTATAAACGACCCTACGTTCGTTTCGTGATTGTTACAAATTTGGGGGATGCAACGCAAACTACAATTTTTTTTAAAATTTAATCTGTGCAATCAATGTATGTCGTTAAAAAAAATCAAATAAAAATATTATTATTATTCTTAAAACTAGCTTCAAAATTCAACATAAAATCAGCTAAAACATAACTAAAATAATTTTCAAAAGTAAAGACACTGTCCGCGAATTATGCATGTTTTTGGTTAAAACAATCCAAACACATTGGCGGTGCATCTGGACAGCTGTCACAGTAAGTAATTATTCGTTTAGTTTTAAGTCTGGCTTCTTTAGTCCCCTTTTCTCGTTGAATCTTATCATAGCAGACAGTGCATCTTTTGCGATTTTTTGTAAAGTTTCCCTCGACTCTCTTCAGTTTATGAGTTATTTTTTTCTTGCCCTTTCTTTGATCATCTACATCCTCATGATCCTCTGCTTCTGTTTCATTCTCTTCGCAGTCTAGAAGTTTATCTATTATTTCTTCCCTGAATTTTAGCATGTCTATCTTTTTTTGTTTATTTCTGTTGTAAATTACCTATGAGTTTACCACACAGGTTCCAAGAATAACTTCGAACATAGCCTTCTTATACCACTTCATGGACTTCCGAAGACAAGTATAATAGGAAGACATCTGGTCCGAAATATCAATACCCTTTTTGGCTTTGTTATAATCTATTACCGATTTTGGCTTCAGTTTGTTTTCGCCCATCCTGTCCTTTGACCCAGTGGAGACTAATTCGTCCATGTGCTGAGGTACACTGCTTATCATGAGGACCGATCTTTTATCTTGCCATTTAAAAACTCGTACTCCGTTGCTATTTTCTTGTCCAAATATTTCGCCTATTTTGATTTTTTTTAGACAAACATCTTTTGGATTTCCTTTACGATTTGCTCGTAATGTACCACAGGTATAGGTATTTTGTCGTAGAAAGTACTCCGATAAAGTAACGCTATTATAAAAGTTATCGGCATATAAAATTCGGCCTTCGTTTAGCAGACCTTCCATGAGTCTTACTGTTACATCAAAAGTGTGACCATGCCTACTATTATTCATCTCATTTTTGCCACAATATAAATTCATGTTGTAAGTGTAACCGTCAGTTGTGCATAACTTTTGATCCCGTATTTGTGTGCTTTGGCAGGCAAATATTGCCGGAAGACAAGTCTGCCTCTCCAGGGCACCATGGACTTATCAATTACAACCTCTTTATGTGGTTTTAGAGTTTTCTGGAAATTATTGATAATCATGTCCAATACATTTCTGATTTTTTGTAGTCTATCACTATTTTGGGAACCACCAACATTATCGTAAAAATGAATGAACTTCATAAGCAAATCGAACCGATCACGTTTTATGCTGCTACAGATAGGTCATTTTTGTACTTTTTATTCTGTGACCAATACAGTCGCATCTATGGGAGATGATTTATACCCATTATCAACTTTCGAAGTTCATCCCGATCTGTTTCTCCCCACTGACGTACAAACCTGCGAGAGAGTTCATGGTTTTGTATATATTGCGACGCATATCTATTTGTCTCGTTCACTATTGTATCAAGAATATTATCATCTATAAATTGGCGGTATATTTTGTAGGGAGAAGACAGATCAGTCCCGTTTGTTTCCGTTCCACACTGACCGGAAAATTCAATATGGTGAGAAATATTTCCACATGTTCCCCAAGTAATTATAGGTGTATGCACAGGTTGAACAGGTATATTTTCATCATCAGCTGTGTCACTGTCGTGATTTGATTGAATATCATCAACGCTATCCGCATCACTGTTATCGTCAAAGTCACTTGGAACATATGAATTTCCGGAATCTTCAAAAGGATCGCTGTTCTCATGTGACCAGTCAAAGGTATGCTGTTGTTGACTTGGCGTTTGTATTCTTGAAGGGCCAGCTGTGGGTTCTTGTTGTTCTCTTATTGTTTCTGCTACAAGAATTTCTGCAACATCTGACACTTGTACTAGCTGTCGTTGAAGCAGATTCAATCACTGTTGTAGTTGTGTTGTTTTGTAGTGGTGAAACGACTTTTGCAGCTTGTTTAGCTGCGAGCAAAATTCTATCAGTCCTGGTAAACATTCTTTCAAAAACAGAGTCTAGTTTATGACACTAACTTTACTATTTACTTTTTTAGTTTATAAATCACTTTTTCACAAAAATATCTGAAACAAAAAACTAGAGTTAATACAAACGTAAACATAACAATAATAATACAATACAATACTATACAATGCAATAATAATAATAAATCACTACATTGAAATAACGTGTACCGTCAGCGGTACATGTCGGCTACGAATAAAAAAACTCCATCAACGCCGTCATGAACCGCCTACAGTACACACCCAAATTAAAAAAAAAAAACCACCTTGGATGTAAAAATACATAATAAATACAGGAAATCATAGCATAGATCATTCAAAAGCTTATTTTACAATAAATAGTTTCCGGCCCTGAAATAGATTTACCGAAACCACGTACGTGGCGAACGTGTTAATGACAGTAAACCATGAGATATCAGATATCAATTTTTACTTCTGTCAATTCATTAATGTCAGTGTCTCGTTTTACGTTTTGGTAAGTTTTTTATATATTTTACAATAACTTTTTGTTCCTAATCTTGTACATTTTAGAATCTTGACAAAGGCCAGGGTTTCCTGCCGAATCGTTAATTTCAATGGCATAATAAAACCCAGTCCCAAATTTAATATTACTTATTGAACCTAAACCCAAGAAATACTAATTTTATATTATATATATATATATATATATATATATATATATATATATATATATATATATACAGTATAGGTAAAAGTTTATGGTCGGTATGGACCTTACGTGAGATGGAGTGAGAAACACCTGTTTAAAAAGAGAGAGGTATATTAGGTCAGCCCTTTATATCGCCGAAAATGAATGAGTTGAAATAATAAAAAAGGGAAATTCAACGTTGCCAAACTTATTGGTTTTATTTGACCTGTTGTCTTTTTAGCATTTGACCAATGTTCTAAGATAATCAAATTTGGGCGAAATGGATTTAAATGGCAGCTTACTGTTTTTTATTGGGAATATGCCACAATTTTACTTTACAATAAGTGTAATATAACATTTTGATTTCCACTTCGGAAATCGTTTTATATAAATAAAATTTCTTAATGTTTCGTATTTTAAGTACGATTTCCGAATTAAAAATCTAAACATCAAAATAAGCTTATTTTAAAGTCACATTGTGCCTTATTTCTATTAAAAATAATAAACTGCATATGATGCCACAATAAAATATTCTTCATATAAAATTATTTGGCAACGTCTCGTTTCCCGATCTCTCGATTCGCCAAAGCACCGAATCAAACTAAGGACAGAGGTAACGAGTAGAGGTGGGTCTTTAAAGTTTTTATCTTAAACCGATTTTCGTAAACAACTTACTATGATTGTTTAACAGTAGTTTCAAGTAAGAGAGTACCTACATAAACAAACATAATGGCTATTATCGTTTATACACAATATTTATTAAAGTGAAAGAAACTAATGAAGGATATATTTATTATAACTTAAAAAATAAACTAAACAATACAACCCGATATTAGTAATTGTACTACGTCGGATACTATGGATGTAAGGTTACCGTTTGCTAAAATTTTATTGCAAGATTCTTGCAGGCAGCGTACCATAACAATCACTGAACTACCCTTCAATTATTTTTGGCGACTCATTGTACTTGTTATTTCTTTAAAAGGCCGTAAAATTTGGGAAAGTTTAGAACAAATAATCCAGTCTTCATTATTTAGATGTAGTCTAAGTCTAAGTCTGTATTAACTAATACCAATGTGGAACGGATTGACTCTTCTAACTCGGTCATTCTTTTTAAGATGTAGTAGGTGAAGTTCTACCTAGTTTCCACGTCTTGGATTGGTCGTTTGGGAACTTTGTTATTTTGTAATTGATACTTAAAAAGCCTTTCTGAAGATAAGGTACTTTTTTTGAAATGTGTTTTTCGCCGAATTGTCGAAAAAAAGACTTTTTATTTTATCTATTTCTACACGACAGCATTTAATTGCGTCCTCCACCAATAAATTTAACGTATGAACAAAACAATTTAAATGTTTTCATTCCAAAACATCTTTAATAGCTTTGACCATATTTGGGGCATTATCAGTTACTGCAAAATTTACTTTTCGTTTTAGACCCCACTGATTAATAATTTCACTAATTTCGAAAGCGATGTTTTCTGAATTATGGTTTCCAGAAAAATGGCAGCAGCCTAATAAAACCGTTCTAAATTCTAAATTTTCGGTTAAATATTGTCCTGTTAATGCGATGTAACTCTCAGTTACTCCATATGTCCAGAGGTCAGTAGTAATACAGATATTTTTTACTTCTTTAACAACTTGTGATCTAATAATTTGCTCAGTTTTGATATAACAATCTTGAAGTAATGAACCTGACGTAATGAACAAGTTTTTCTTGTTGGCGGTTTATATCCAAGAATCCACCCTTGGCTGCACCGTACTGAAGACGACTAATTGTCAGAAATACGTATATACGGTTGCCTTCCATCGATATACCATTTTTGGTTTTCTGTATTGCGAGACATGCCATTACTTTGCCAATTTGGCCTTTAGGCAATGACCGAGTCTAGCTACCATACTGACTCTGCATATGATTTGGTCAGTAATGGATATGCCAAGTTGATTCATGACATTTTGGATTTGTGGAGTGGTAGGCCACGGAATAGGTCCCTGAGGTCGGTGCCTTTATGGTTTGTTGCCAAATTGTGTGCGCTTAGCGTTAAAGTTTCCGAGCATGTTGATTTTATTACTGCTGGAGGCTACAGTCAAGCAGGGTTTGTGATAAGGGTTATAGGAGATGTTTATATTTAGGTATTATAATCAGTTTCATGCCGCAGTCTAGGTGATAGTTAATTTCCAGAAAGTCTTCATCGGTAAAGGTGATTTGGGAATGGATTTTGTGAGTATAAATGGTATATCATATTTAATTATGATGAGGTAACCATGAGATATTTCGCAGCGGGAACAATCTATTGTGGAATATCCCGCGAAGGATTGGTATATTTGGGATAGGGTGTCGGCGAGGGCTAGGATTTGGATATTTTTAGAGAATATGTTTAATAACGTATTTAAATTGTGTTTAAATAGAATTTGAACAGTGTTCATATTGCGTGGATCCATCAAATATATCTACAATTACAATTATTTTTGTAGAAAATATTCCGGCTACTTGTTTTTTTTTTAATCGAGAATGAATATAGGAGGGACACATTACTTTTTAAACGCTTAAATCGAATACTGTAAAAATGTGCAGTAGATTACCGCGTGATAAAGGCCTTCAACTTTATTATGGTCTTCGCATTATTGTATTTTTGGAATTTGAACCATTAAAGACAAACTAGAAAATCTCGATTTTAAAATGATATTATGATCAAATAATATAATTTGTGTACGATGATAAATTTTATAATGATTGCTATTATTAGTATCTTGTCTATGTATATTTCCGCATTCTACAAATAAAATACACAATTATTATGTAAATCTTTGATTTAGGATAATAGTAAGTCCAAAAATCACCTAAAATTTCGTAAGACAATTTGATATATTCAAGGTCAGACATAACAAAAACCGATTTCTTGTAAATATTTTGTTACCGTTCCTTCAAATTAAAAAATTATGTTCTAATGGATAAAATTATCTAATGATTTCATATCAAACAATATTTTATGTTTGTTATGTGAGTTGATAGTTCTTTCGTCTTTAGAGAAAGACGAGGGGAATGCTGTTGAACATATAAATATACGTGTCTGAATGCTAGATCAGCTATTATTTTTAAGAAAATCAATAACTATTAATATACAGAGTGTATAACAAAGACATCTATAATTTGAATGTATTTTCGATTATACAGGGTCAGTCAGAACAACGGAATGAACCAAAGTTGTGTTTTTTTAAATGGAACACCCTGCATATTAAGGCATTTTTAAATATATTTTTTAAAAATAAAAAGAAAAGGTTTTATAGGCGTCAGGTTATTAATTTTTAAACTATTTACACTTTTATTGAGTAAAATGGTAATATTTAAAGGGCTGTGAATTAGATTTTCAAGGTAATGAAAATATAAATAATACGTCAAAGATTTTCTAATGTAGTGTAATTCTTAATAATTTAATATCTTTTAAATCGAGCCATACAATATAGTGTGATCACTATTTTCAAATAGAAAACCTTTTCATGTTCTTAACAGATCACCCTGTATATTAGTATTGTATTCTGTAGAAAATATTACAACTTTTCTTTTAGTATAAGGTTTTATATACCTAGAATATTTTGTTTTGTACAGAGAAGAACTATAGATTGCAGATTTTTTATTAATAAGTTTTATGTTCCTACTGAAATATAACAAACAAAAATTACAAAATAATCTAATTTTTAAATATAAATCAAAATATAAAAATTAAAAAAAAGGTCGCTATTAAAAATTATTTGAATTTAATAACTCATTAGTTACAATATAATATTTACGTAATCGATAAGTTATATTCATAATAATTGCATTATTATAGTACGCAGTGCCAGATTAAGTGGGGGGCTATGGGACTATTAGCCCCCGGCGGTAAATTTGGAGAGGCGGTACGTCGCTCCCATCACGTTTTAATTCTATATGTGAATATTTCAAATTTATGGGGTTGATTTTCTGAAATAGCATGGTAATAAAACTTCGTCTCGTCACCGATAAGATCCGTGCCATAAGGGCGCACAAAAATACGTTTCATGTTTCCAGATTGGCTAACGCCACTGCGCCTGGCGGCAGCGTGTCCGACTCCAACACGCCATGTCGTCAGTCGTGTTAGCGCAGTTTTCGAGAGTGGTTTCAAATTTTACTTATTTATTAGTGAAGTGTTTTCGTGGCGTTTCTAAAAAATGAGCGGAAATTAAGGAGGTGCATTTTGGAAACGAAAAAAGTTAGAAAAACAACAAAAATTAAATGCAGTATTAAAAAAAACCAAGATTCAGCTTTTTTTTACCCAATCCAGGCAAGATAGTATACCAACGAGCACTTCTTTTCAAGACGATTCAATTGCAACAGTTTCAGATGTTTTAGAAGGTAGGTTTATTTGAGTGTTTTAGTTACTTTTTTAATAAAATAAAATTTGCAGCAGGATCTTCATCACGTCGACATGGTTCATCCACAGCAAATTCAGACCCACTTTGTGATATCGAGTTACATCCTGAAAAGAGTTCTTCTGAACGTCAACCTCTAGTCAAAAGTGGTGTTAATCGAGTTAATTTACAAGATCCAAAATTCTGGCCAAGAAATTGTGTAGATGAAGTGCTAAAAGAATTCAACACACAGGATCTTAATTCTTTAGACTTCACATCTTCACTTGAATCTTCAAAAAAAAATCTGCATTAAATCACTATTCTATAAAGCTTTAAAGAATGGTGAAAAAATTCGGCGTGACTGGTTAGTTTATTCCAAAAGCACAGGCTCTTTATTTTGCATATATTTCAAGCGAAAATTGCACTTTTTCATTTTTTACTGGATTTGACGACTGGAAAAAGGCTAAAGAAAAATGTGACAGTCCTAAAAGGTCAGTCGTTCATTTAGAACATCTTAAAAAATTTTATTTCAAGAAATTCATTGAGTATGAGAAAGATCGATGATTCTCTGCGGCAACAGATTGAACATGAGACCACATATTGGCGAAACATATTACAAAGAGTCGTTAGTGTCATAAAATTCTTAGCTAGTAGGGGACTACCTTTTAAAGGAACCGACGAAAAATTTGGTTCTACTAGCAATGGCAACTACCTTGGATTACTAGAGTTGTTGGTGGAATATGATCCTCTTTTAAAAGAACATATTGAAAAATATGCTTCAAAAGGTTGTGGTTCAGTATCTTATTTATCAAAAATGATTTGTTTTGAATTTTTGCAAGTGCTTTTGGACCACATATTAGAAGAAATTGTAAAACAAATTAATTGTGGCAAATATTATTCAATCAGTGTTGACTCTACGCCTGATATAACACGTACAGATCAACTGACATTCATTATTAGGTATTTCTCGGACACCGGAACACCTGTCGAGAGGTTCATACAGTTTTTAGACAACACTGGCCACAAAGTCGACGATATGGAAGCCAGCATTGTAAAAATTTTGTCCAACCTGAATATAAATATCGATGACTGCAGGGGACAATCGTATGACAATGCGAATAACATGTCTGGCGTTTATATCGGTCTCCAAGCCCGAATAAAATCTAGGAATAGTTTGGCAAAATACGTACCATGTGCAGCCCATTCCCTAAATTTGATTGTGGAACATGCAGCAAAATTCACTATGGAAAGTACTTGTTTTTTTTAGTTGCTGAAGAAATTTATGTTTTTTTCTCATCTTCTACTTACAGATGGAAACGACTCACTGATCTATTGAAAATTTTTGGCCATACAACATTTGTTCCAAAAAGAGTTAATGTGACTCGATGATCAGGACGATTTAATGCATTAAAAGCTCTTAATTTATGCTATCAAGATATACAGCAAACACTGTTAGAGTTATCCTCTAACGACGACGAGAATATGCCAGTTCGCTGTCAAGCAAACAGTTTACACGAAAAGATGGCTACGTTAGAATTTGGTATTTATGTTGCCTTTTATTTCGAATTACTGGAAAGAACTTACCTAGCGAGTAAATCTTTACAAAGCGCAAATATGGACTTACATACATGTTCGTCTTTGTATACCTCATTACAACATTTTTACGAGTCTCTTCGTGATAAATGTAATTTATTTGAAAAAAAAAGGGCAGCTCTTATCACAACAAACGGAATACAGCAAATGAATTAGAAGTTGCAAAAGAAAATTACAGTTTGACGAAGCACATACAGAAGAGATCGTTACACCGCAAAATAAGATTAGAACCCAAGTGCTGTATAAAATAATTGATTATTTGGCAAATAATCTGAAATCTAGAGAAAAAGCTTATGAAGATATTGCCATCACTTTCTCATTTTTATTTTCTCTACCTCTTTCAGAGGATAACGTGATTTCAGACAAAGCGTCGGTATTAGTGAATATTTATTCGAATGACTTGGATACATCTCTAGCAAGTGAGTGTATTCAATTAAAACATTTTATAATGTCACTACTAGGCCAAGTTGAGTATAAAAATCCAACAATTCACAGTGCTACTTTTGTGATGGAGCTTTTGTATAAAAATAATATAATTGCAACATTTCCAGACGTAGAAATAGCACTTAGAATCTTCTTATCGTTGATGGTTACTAACGCAACTGGAGAAAGATCATTTTCCACTTTAAAACGGGTCAAAAATTATTTGAGAAATACGATGACGGAAGAAACATTAAATTCGTTCGCTGTTTTAAATATTAATAATGATTTGCTTACAAAATTAGATTTTAATAAAATCATCGACCTGTTTGCAAGTAGGAAGTCCAGGAAAATTTATTTGTAAATAATTATGTTAATTTACTTTATATGTTTTGAGTTTGTGTCTTTGTGGCGTTTTTGTATATTTGTAATAAATTAGCTAATAATATTAAAATAGTTTTAATGAATTGTTAACCTAAGACGCATCTATACCTACTGGAGAGTGGCGGTATAGTATGACTTAGCCCCCGGCGGTCCATGAACTAAATCCGGCACTGATAGTACGTCCACTTTATCTTTTCCCATGCATGAGATTATTCACGAATTACTTTTTATGTTAGGTCTCTTTTTCACTCACAGAAACTAGTATTGCATAATTAAGCTGCTTGTCCATAGAAATCACAATGAGTTAAATAAGGATCAACAATATGGTATGTCTTTGATACCTTGTTTACTGTAAATTTTGACGTTTATAACTTTCATTGTCAGTGACATTAGCTCATTTGTCGTGTTTATTGATTTATTTGAATTTTTTTTTGGTTTTTCAAATTACTTGTAGTCTCTGAGTATATCGTTTAAATTATATATTTTCAAGCATAATTATTGTTAGAACGACTAACTGTTGCTGTCTTCATTTGATTACTTCCGGTAGGTATTTATTTTTAAGCTAATGAGAAAAGTAATATTTTCTAATCTACAAATTATCATTATACTACATGAGTCTGCCTATAGTTCCGTCGAACGGAAACTTAAAGTTTAAGCTGTTTAATGTTGAGTCCATCGATCTCCTCAATAGTGAAAAAGAACAAACACTTTCTACAAATATTATTAAGATTACTTTTTAATATACTTTTCATCATATTTTTATTAATCCTATTACCGATGAATACTAATCCAAATGCACAAAAAATATAATAAATAATATATTTACTAAATTTACCTTTATAAAATACATCCACCGGAATAATAGCCATTTCGTAATTATTACATTGACAGTAGTAGGTATCAATGATAATTTCAATGATTTAATAATCGACGTACGTTTCATTTAATATTTTGATTTAACTTGTTTGAAAATGAATCATGACTCACGGGAAACTATGGAGTGGACGTACTATAGCTATGTTAATAAATATTGAAAAAGTTGTCCAATATGTTTAATACACAGTCGTATACGATTGATAAAGAAGTACCGAATGCCCTATAGCATTTCTAGGTCCAATACTATCAAAGACATTTTATATATGAATTTTCATATTATCCTGTGTTAGGGTCTTGTCGCCACATATATTCTTGATATCCCCAAAAAATAGTCTGTACCACTGTATCCGATCCAACTGTCGCTTTAGTTATTATTTAGCTTACGTCTAACATTAATTATAGTCCATTTCCATCATATTGATAGCACATTATGTATGCAAATCCCTAAACTGTTGATACGGGTGACTCAATGAAAAATAGATATTTGTCAACAAGTTTACAGAAGTATATAGGAAAACAATTTTAAATTGAGTATGACCACCAGGTATAAAGGTTAAAGCAGAATAGAATACAATAGTTTTGAGGGTTCCTAATCCCTAAATAAAGTTGCCAGTGTCGGAGTGATGGAGATTAATAGGTACTAATGAATTTACAAGAAATGTAAGATGTTTATTTTATTGGTTATATATAAAATAATTTGTGGCCGTAACAGGGGCCGATTTGTAAAAAAAATGAATATTATTTTAATCAAATTCCATTTCAGATTCACTGCTTTCTTCAGAATCTAAGGAATCTTCAACTCCTATTACCGGTTCCAGCATTGCATCAGTGATATTATCCAAATTCCATATTTTATTTTCTTCCTTGTGAGCATGACTAACAGCATGTTTCCAATTTTCTGGAGTTACTTTTGATAAGGAATGTTCTAATAATTGTTGTAAGTCCTCTAATTTAAAAGTTTTGTTGTTGCGTCCGACTTCACCCTTTACTTGAGACTATATAATTTCTATCGGATTCAGATCACAGTGGTATGGGGTAAACGTAAAATAATTACATCACGGTTTAATGCCATTTCATCAATTATATATTTTTTATAAGCTGCTTTATGTTGCCTTACAATAGGTAATAATTCCTTTTTTGCCGAATTCTCCTTGTGCTAAATTGCGTGTTTATCCAACCATTCGATTATCTCTCCTTTTTTCCATGCCATTGTTGGCAAATTTTCTGCTAGTCTTGAATGGTAACTAGCATTATCCATGACTATGACAGAATTTTTTGGAATTAAATCCAACATTTGCCCAAAATATTTTTCAAAAACGTCAGCATTCATTTCCTCGTGGTAATCTTTGGTTGATTTTGAGGCAAAACTTAATAATCCACCATTGACAAAACCGTATTCGTTTCCAATATGGGTTATTATAAGTCTGCGTCCTTTTCCAACGGGAATATTGTTTATTCCAGTAGATACACCTTCGATGAATGCCTGAAGGGAACTTTTCACATTTGTATCAACCCATAGATATGGTACAGTATGACCTTCATTTAGCCAAGTCTCGTCCAAATAAAAAAATGTTTTCCCTTCTTCTCGGTACTTTTTAATAGTTCTTAGATAATCTCGTCTCCAACATACAATGTAATATTTTTCAATTAAAACGGATTTTCTTCTATTCTTTTGCCAACGAAATCCCATCTCTCTCAATAGTCCCCATAATTTCTTGTTGCTTATGATTGGTAACTCTTCGTTTTCTCTAATTAATGTTTGGATTTTGTCCAATGTTGGAAATTCTTTGTTAAAAAAAAATGAGTGGACGCTGCGTCTTATCATGTTTTTATGTATTTCTTCAATTTCCAAGGGTTTACTCCCTCCACTCTTCTTGGGAGATCAAACAGTTCCTCCTTTTCTTTCTTTTAGGAATCTATAAATTGTTGCTTCTCCGACCCCTGTCATATTTGAACACATGTTAACGATTTCACGAACATTACTTAAAGGGTGTTGATGTACAAGTGCATCGTGTACATTTAATATTATATTTTTCTCTCTTAGACTGAAGGCACCTTTAAAACTACACTTAACCGGGATAAAACCTGTTGTCTACGTCATTTTTAAATGCAAATAACAAAATATCGACACCAAAAACGTAGGTAGGTAAGACATGAACAATGTACATCTACAAACTAAATGGAAGATGCAAACAATTTCTAATTTATATTATTCTCATAAGCTGTAATGTGGAATAAAAACTACTTAAACTATTATTAGTGAAGCCTTATCAGTAATTCCACGTAATCGTTCAAAGAAGGTATTCTTTTTGTGTCAGGCGATAACTTGTATAGAACACAATAATCACCTTTAAATTACTGTTTACATTAATTTATTTCGTGAAACATTGAATTCTCTCGTTAAGCACCGTGTATAATTAACAATAATCGTGTGGCATATATACCGACGTTTTTTACGCACAAAAAAGGTATAGTGAGATTAGTGGACACTTATTTTACAGAAGATTTTTTAAAAGATAATGAATTGTTGACGGCATCTTAAAATATTAATTTTTTAAATTTATTTCAAAACAAGTATAGGGTGACGCCTATGGTTTTTTGACCTGTTGAGGATTTGCATACATAATGTGCTATCAATATGATGGAAAAGGACTATATACGATCTGGATTTGATCCGTCATGTTAAAACCACATGTTTTATATAATTGCCAAGTGAATATCCTCTAACAAGCCAGGTAACTCGTCTGTTAAAAACCAATGATACTCATTGCCAGTAGCCGTTTGAAAAAATAAGTTCCAGTAACATATGATCCAACAATGCCTCTACAAATATTCAATGATCACCTGCTCTCGGACGTAACTCGAAATAAGTGAAGGTTTTGCTCGGAGTAATAATGATAATTATATATGTTGATGAACCTATTGCGATAAAACCTCTATTCGTTAGAAATACAATATTTTCCAAAAAAATTAATAAAAATAAAAAATGTCAACTTAATATCTAAATGTCTTCCGCCCACATACAAAATTCATTTTTATTTGAAAATCATTTTCATTTAATTGCTGGTGCACCTGAATTTTCAATGGGTGAAAAATTCTTTACTTTGTTCTTTGTGGTTGCATTTAACTCTGTATGATTGCTCAATTGGCGCGTATTTATATGTGGATTCTCTATTAAATGTACCATAACTCGTCTGTTTTTAGTACTAATCATTTTAAATATTGCACATTGCCTGAAGGAACGAAGCGATTTAAAAGTTTTACGAAGGCCTTTTTTGTAGGATATCTTCTGCGCGGATATCTCTGATTAAACATGTTTAAAGCTAGTAACCAGTTCAGTGGAAAAATTCATATTTAAAATATAAAATACAACTTTTACCAGCTTTTGTGACACTAGAAGTAGATACTATTTATTTTAATAAATATTTTGACATATACATATTTAACTTAGGATAAATTTAGTAAAACAAAATGATCATGAATTCATTTATTTGCTCAAAATTAGTAAAGTAGATTATAAAATTGGTTATTAATTTATTTAATAATTAATTTATGGATATTGATTATATTTATTAGTATGAAAATATTATTTTGTAACATCATGAGATTTGTGAGTGCTGAATTCCACTAATTTTTACTAGCATATTTTACGCATACGTTTTTTTAATCTTTAGGATATTTCGTTTTGTGTTTATAAAATAAGATTACATTTGTATAATTTTTGTTTGTTATATTTCAGTAGGTACACAAAATGTATTAATAAAAAACCTGCAAAAACATAAAGTCTCTAGTTGATCTCTAAATATCTACAAAACTAAACATGCTAGGCATGTAAAACATTATACCAAAATAAAGGTTGTGGTGTTTTCAATAGTAATACGACTAGTGATTCAATTTTCGCGATAAGTCTGTCGATTTACTTCTAAACGAAACTGAGTTGCTTGAAAACACCACGACCGTAGGACGAGTGGTGTTTTCTTTAAGAAACTCAGTTGAGTTTAGAAATAAAAGACAGACTTATAAGCTAAATTAAATCACGAGTGGTATTTTATTAGACTATTTCATGAACAAAATGATAGGTCAAAAATTCAGTAGAATGAGAGGAAGGAATTTAATAATAATACATTTGATCTAGGTAACCCAAATCTACCCATTTTTTGAATAATTTACAATTAGTCATAATCATGAAATATTCATTATAACTATAAATAATTTGTTATAATTATTTTTAATGCTAGTCTTTCGTTGTTATTTTCTGCATCTAATTTGTAGTTGCGATCCACACAGAACATCACAAATTGTCTCCATATATAAGATTTAGATTTTCTTGTGTTACTCGGTATATTTTCTTCAATGTTTTGGTTTATAACTTCGTTTGAAGTACCACCGAGAGACAGTTCTTGCAATATCGAACACGATACTGGTACGTTTCGAGTGAGGGGATTAGGCAGATTGAGACCCCGAACTCGAACCGAACCGTATCCCTCTTGATAATGGCTCCAAAATGGGTGCCGAAACGTCGAGTTTTAAATTCTCAACGCGGTTCTTCCCGAGAACTCAGTAATTTTCATATATATATATATATATATATATATATATATATATATATATATATATATATATATATATATATATATATATATATATATATATATATACACTCGCGATCATAAAATCCGGGTCACCTTGAAAATTTCCAGTTTGTGGAATATTTTTGCCTCTGGTGCAGTAATAATCTTGTTTTTTAGGCTAACGTATTTTTTATTTGTCATCATTATTAATGTTTGTTTTGAAAAAAAAAACGGTTTTTTATTGTTTTTATTGAAAAAGCAAAAAACAAACCAAATTGTTGATAAAACAGGCATAAGAAAAAAATGGAAAATACAGAACGTTATAAAATGTCAGTGAAATTTCAATGACTAATATCGTGTATTGCCTCCACTTGCTCTAATCACCTCTTGCAGACGACGGGGCATACTCTCAATTTTTCTCTGGATTACATGTTGTGGTATGTTATTCCACTCTCTCACTAACAGATCCTTAAGCTCATGTTCGTTGTTAGGAGAAGATGTTAGGGGTTGAATACGTTTTTTCAAATCGTCCCAGATATATTCGATAGGATTCAGGTCCGGAGACCTAGCTGGCCACGGTAACTTCGTAATTCCAACCTCGTCCAAGTATTGCATACTGATCGTGGCAACGTGCGTTCGAGCGTTGTTCTGCATAAAAACCGTGTGTTTTCTCCAAGCTTTGTCATGGTATGCATAACTTGTTCTTCCAGAATCTCCGTAATGTCACTTTGTGCAGTTAAGGACCCATTTTCGATGAAGGGTAATTCTGTGCGAAAGTCGGAAGATACACCTCCCCAAGCCATGTTTGGGGTAGGGTGAGGTAGCCATGCAACTTCCTTTGTAGCTCTGCTGATTTTGTATACAGGTAATACCATTTGATAGCATATTCCATTCTGGTACTTTAAAAGAAATCGGTTTTTAGTAGTAATATCCCTAGGACATTGATAACAGACGAGATAATTTCATGACAATCGAAAGCTCGTTCCTTGGTAACAGCACGAAGCCGAAGGCTGAGAATACGAAGCCGAAGGCTGAGTGTTGTTACCAAGCAACGAGCTTGAAAAATTTGTCATGAAATTATGAGGCATTCATCAATTTCCGAGGGATATTCGGCGGATAATTTTTCGAAAAAAAAAAAATCATAACTCAACATAACGAAACATTTATTTATTAAAAGTACAATCTTTTAGTATCAACGCCAATTCTTCTAAGCTTCTAGTTCATTCAACTCATATTCTCGTCCGTAGCAAAATCCATGAATATTCCCCAAATATATTTGTGACTGTAGGTTGTATTTCTGGGAATTTTTTCTTTGATTAGCGCATTTATACTTTGAACATTCTCATTGCCAAAACGTGATATTTTGAAATTTATTTGGATGAAGTTGTCAAACTCGATCGTGTTGTCATAGGGATTGAAAATTGCACTGAATGCAATTATCAGTCTAATGTTGACATGATTGGGTGAAATTGTTCCACATGACACAAAATGACGAAATTTTAATGGTTGTTAGAACAGTCGAAAAATTATCATTGTAACGAACTGGACGAAGAGTGGCATATTTTCTATACAGGGTGTCCAGAAACTCTCCTCATAAACGAAGACCGGAGATTCCTCAGATAATTTTAAGATAATTTAACCCAATTCTTCAAGTCCGAAAATTCTTCCTGAGGGAGCTAGAGCTCTTAGAAGTTTGCGTCTTATAATTAGTTTTTTTTAAATATCTCCAGAACGCTTCCATTAAGAAAACGAAAACTAGTATGATTATTTATCCTTCAGTTGAATCGATTCCATCAGATGCGAATTTCTAGTACGGGTCATAGGCGTCCGTTTTGGGTAGGTCAACCGTTATTTTAACGAATAGCTTTTTTGTATTTAACTTCTAAGCATTCGTGATACTAGATTAATAAATTTTCGTCTAACAATTATTTAACGTTATCTCGCGTTAAAGCACTTGATTTTTTAGGCCTATAGCCTTCACCTTGTTTTTGTCAAAAAAGCGCGTAGTTTAAAATATCTGCTAATATCAATATTCTGCCTGATATTCATTAAGGCTCGAATCATTGAATATATTTTATAACCGGATAACATATATGACGGCATAACATTTTATATTGTTTTTATCACACCATTGCATAAAATGACTATACGAAGCTTCGTAAACCGCAGTAGACTTGGTAGGAAACAATCCTTCCGTTACTGTCTTTGCAGTACACAAAATATCTGGAGGAATACGCGATGCCGTAGTACTAATAGCCGACAGCTGGAAAGAACTGAAGACGATGATCGATGAGCTTCATACGGAATCCATAAAAAAAAGGACTGAAAATGAATCTGAGTAAAACTAAGCTAATGTCGAATAAAGATGATCAACCGACGATAACCATCCAAGGAACAAAAGTGGAACATGTAGAAGAATACATATATCTGGGTCAGAATATCAAGGTAAACAAAGAAAACCAAACTACCGAAATAAGCAGACGAGTAAGAATGGGATGGGCCGCATTTGGAAAACTCTCATACATACTGAAAGACAAAAAGATACCCCAAAACCTTCGAACCAAAGTGTTCGATTCTTGTATCCTTCCCGTTCTCACTTACGGAGCTCAAACCTGGACATTCACAAAAAAGAACATGGACAAGATTCGAAAAACTCAGCGAGCCATGGAACGACAGATGCTTGGTATCTCACTAATAGATCGGCAAACGAACGAAGCAATCCGGAACAAAACAAAAATAAAGGACGCCGCGAAACAAGCAGCTAAATTAAAATGGAAATGGGCTGGACACAACGAACGTCTCGAAGATGGTAGATGGAACAAAGAAGTCGGAAACTGGCGACCGTACGATGCGAAGATACCAAGAGGAAGACCTCAAATGCTTGGAGCGACGATATCAAAAGAGTCGCAGGACCAATGTGGAAACGCCTAGCACACAACAGGGATGAATGGCGAGAAATGGGAGAGGCCTTTATGCGACAATTCGGATAGAAAAAGGGCTATAAAAAAAATACGCTATGCCGTGAGATCCTCGGAATCAGACTAATACTCGTACTTTTGGGCGAAAATAAGCACAAACGTTCACAAAACTTAACGAATAGTGTAAAAATTAGAGATTTTTCGTATTTGTCAAAGTAACAATCAATAGATCAATAGTAACCATAGTAACATAAAAATTATTTACGACGTTTGAAAAAAAATATTGTCTTTTATTTGGAGTAAAAATGATTTTTTATGCCTCGGCTTAATGTCAAATGTACAGCCTCGCCAAAAAAGTATCTTTTTTACTCCTAATAAAACAATATACTATTATTATAACAAAAAATACAACTTATTTCTTGTAACTTAAAATGCGTAAAATGTAAATATGTTGGGCTTACTATGCGTTTCTGATCCTCCTGACCTTTTATGAGCGTGCATCACTCCGCATCTCATGCTCTAATTTCTTGCCGCAACCCATAAACGCCAACTTTATGACCTTTATACATAAATAACAATTGTATGAACACTAGTATATCCAAAAGTGATAAAAGTGTATTAATAATTCATTTTATTGCAGAAAATTCTCGACCGTTGTACTAAGTGGGCATTTAATGCCTTTACATTGGAAACAGTTGCCGGTGGAAAATCGCTGCCAGTTTTATGTGTTCATTTATTTCATTGGTATGGATTATTAGACTACTTTCATCTAGAAGTCGTACGAGTTTGGAAACTCTTTAGTAAGTATTAATTTTAGGCGAAAAATATGCGTTTTAGTCCAAAACAGTATAATGTTAGTTACGAACAATATAGTTAGAACATTTACAAATAAAACGTACTGCATTTTGGTAAAATTTATAGTACATAATACCCTAACAACTATATATTAATACAATTTAAAATATACAGGGTGGTACAGCCAAGTGGAATAAATTCGATAATTAATAAATGGGGTCGTGTTCAAAAATACGCTCAAAGAAGTCGATTGATATTTTTAGTTGAGCATATTTTGCAATAAAAACTTTTTATACCGGGTGTATTATATAATAGTGGTCAATACTAACTTTCCTATTTCAAATACAATGCCCTGTGTATTATTCAATTTTTGCCTTTTCCAGAATATTCTAGATATATTTCGTGTACAATGTCCTATACCTACCTTTAACTGTTTTGGAAATATTAAGTGGTTGTTTTCCAGCTATTGTTTTTTCATTTTCTTTGATGGTCCAGGCTGCGGTTCAGGATCTAATTTAGTATCGAATGAATCGGTAAATGTTTGCGAAAGAACGGAAGTTAGAATTCTCGTCATTGTGGGTAATTCATCTTCGAATTTTTCGATTAATTTTAATATTTTCATAATGTCACTGCAGGTTTCACCAGAAAAATTGAGGCACACTGTTTGAGGCATACTTTCACAGTTTCCGTTGCATCTACAGAAAATTAATTTCAGATGTTGGGGGTGTGCTGGAGTTTTGAAAGTTTTGATTGGTATCCAAATTTCTTCCTGCTTTTTCCAGCCCCAATCTTCAGGATCGCAATGTTTCCTGGTAATAAACTCTAACACTGTGCAAACGAGATGGATCTTGTGTTGGCGGAAGCGATGATAAGTTAAATGTAATTTTGGTCACCATCGTGGCGAATTGTTTGTATCTCATGCTGTTAGAGATTCATCTTTATTTCCACCATATAACGAGAAAAAACGATTGCCAACGACAGTGGACAAAGATGGATTGGCTTTCTCACTGAGAAATAATGCTGTTTGGCTAGCTAACTCAAGATGTTACTGTAAATTTGATGAATTTAAGTTTGCCGATCTCGAAAGCTACTAATAATGTGCCGCTTGAAAATGCATGTTTCGCAAAAGTTCTTGGCAATGACGTCTCCATATATAAAACTTAAAGGGTAGTATAATTGATGCGACTTGCACGCTTTTGTGGGTTTAAAAAAATTGGACAATTTGCACACACAACATCAGACTGCTCCCTTCCTAATACCGTAAGCAAGACAAGAATGTCAATGTCCTCTGCTAAGACAGTTACAAAATCATAGGCCTGGAATGCAGCAAGAACAGAACGGATGATGACTGTATTTGCATCAGATTCAGAATGGTCGACATTAAAACCCACTTCTGATAGAGCAGTTTTGAGAAGGAAAGTAATTTAATATTTATTTTTTTTTTTTATTTTACAATTTTTTTTGCAATCATCGATTTACAAAGTTTATTTATTTATTTTAACAATTTTCTGTACATTCGAAAGTACATAAAATCCTGTTAGTTAATGTCCTTTAATAGATTTTAATAAAATTAAAAATGAGGAATCCAAAAATTGAATAAAGAATAGGGTGTTGTATTTGAAATAAGAAAGTTGATATTGACCACTGTTACATGACACACCCTGTATAAAATGTTTTTATTGCAAAATATGCGCAAATAAAAATAACAATGTCTAAGCGTTTTTTTAAACACGCTCCCATTGATTAATTATCGAATTTATTCCATTTGGCTGTTTCACCCTATATAACAAATTCGCTATTATTGTTTACTAAATAAGATACTAATGCTAAATAAGAAATATTTTAAATGATAAACAATCACAAAATGTAATTAATATTTTCATTATGTCATAATTATTAGAGACTGGACATACATGTACTAAAATTTTCCAAAATATACTCATATACAGGGTGGTCCGTAAGTAGTTGTATAAAAAGAAACAGTAGATTCTACACTTTAATTACTATTTCAGCTAACTTGCTTTAATAAAATGTTAATATTAAGAAAGATACAAGGAGTTAAAGTAGAGATTTAAAATTTCAGTTTTCGCTATAACTTTCATGTTTGTGAACAGTTGGTATAGAAATTTATAACTTGGTACTTTTAAGTATAAGGAATTATAATTTGATACATACTTTGATGTAGATGATGAGGGCGCCACATATGCTGTTGCGTTCTGCACAATGAAATGATAGCACCAACCGCTATCAAAAAAGACGTCTTCAAGGACATACAGGAACCACAAAATATTGATAATGGACCAGCCTCCACTTCTACTGCTTGAAACGACTGTCTCTCTCACAAGGCCGAAGTAAAAGTGTCGAAAGGTACTCAAACACACGTCTGTGTCGTTTGGGAGATAAAACTTGTCTGCCTCATTTGGCATAATGGAACTCGTCTCTTATCTCAAATACACGTTTGTGATATTTCGCAGATGTCTCGTCTTGTAATGTTTAGTTTTAAAAACTGCTGTGTTTTTTGTACACGTAATCTTGTTTGAATATACGGGAAGAATCAAAAAGTATGTTAATATATTACAAATATTTAGACACAGTTGCGAAACTGCAACAGGTGCCACATATGTGGCATAAATTTGCGCCTAACTCTGTTGCTCCTTAAGTTAGCGCTGTTTTTGTTAAAAAATATTAAAAATTATTTCTACAAAAAAAAAAACATATACTTGTTAATAACTTCAAAACTAAACAGTTTTCTAAGATAATCGCATTTTACAAATCAGCTGCATAATAATTCTTAGTTATATTTGTGAATTACTGGGTGGTCCGTAAGTAATTGTACAAAAAGAAACAGTGGATTCTATACTTTAAAATATTACGATTTCAGCCAACTTTCTTTAATAAGATGTTGATATTAAGAAATGAACAGGATGTTAAAGTTGATATTTAAAGTTTCAGTTTTTGCTATATGGAATGTAAATATTTTTGTATAAAAATTTAAAACGGGGTACTTTTAAGTATGTGGAATTATACATATTTTGATGTAGCTGATAGAGGAGCCACATAATTATGCTACATATAGGGTATTTTGTGCTTAATTTTTTTGCTCTTCAAGTTAGCGCTTCAAATTGAATCAAAAATATAAAAGATACATTATCTAAACAAAAAAAAAGGTAGACTTATTAATAACTTCAAAACTCAACAGTTTTCGAGATAATCGAATTTTTACAAATCAGCTGCATAATAATTCTTAGTGATAATATTTGTGCGTTAAAGCACTGAATACCTGTGAATAAGCATAATTAATAGTTTATTCCTATAAAAACATATCAAAGTTGGTTATGGAACATCAAGAAATGCTTATCTAATCCTAATGTAGTAGGCTAATGCCACGAATGCTATTGACTACTATCTTGTTTATTTTGGTTTATTAATGAAAACCAGAAAATGCCGAGGCATCATATTTTTTCTAATATCCATGTGACAGATATGATTGCTATTTATTGTCAGCAATATTTTAACGAACGTGCAACGAAAAGGGAATATTTAAGAAGATACCCAAACAGGCTGCAACCTAACCTTCAAACATATATTTCAGAATTTAGATAAAAGTTATTCATTAAACAAACATGACAACTTAAGCCGACCAAAACTCATTACGCATGATCAAGAAGATTAGGTGATGATTCGCGTTGACGATAATTCTTAAGTAAGTGCACGACGTTTCTCTTCAGCGATAGGAATCAGCAAAACTTCAGTTTTGAAAATCCTAAACACCGTGAGCATTTTCAAGCTTACCATTTTAAACCTGTACAAAATCTATTACTAACAGATTTACCTTTAAGATACAGCTTTGCAAATGATATTTGAAACAAGCAAAAGACCAGTCCTTCATCGGTAGAATATTATTTATGGACGAAGGTACATTTACACGCCGTGGTATTTTAATTTAAGGAACAATTATTTCTGGGACAGTGAAAATCTGGGGGACACGAAAAAGACATTTCCAACATGAATTTAAAATAAATGTATGGTGTGTAATCATTGGTAATCAATTTTTAGGGCCATGCGAGTTACCTCGTAATTTGAATGTTGAGAATTATTTATATTTTTTACAGAATTATTTTATTGAATTGTTGGAAGAATTGCCATTAAACTTAAGGCAAAGTATGTGGTCCATGCAAGATAGTGCACCACCACATTATACGAGGGCAGGGAGAACGTACTTAAATACCAACTTTCCTGAGCTCTTGATTGGCCGTAGTAGTCATTGTTCTTGGCCACCACGTAACCCAGAATTTAATCCGCTCGATTTTGGTATATGGAGCGCAATGAAACAACGTGTTTACAAGAATCCCATAAATACTCGCAATCAACTTTGGGAAGAAATAAATATTGCAGCAGTTTCTTCTGAACCAATGGTGAGCATATCGAACACATACGTTGACAAAAAGTTTACCGTTATTCAGTTTAACTATTTATTAATTTGGTTTTTAAATAAAATATATTTTATTATGACTTTAATTTAATATAAAACGTAAAATGTTTTGATGTTAAATCCAATACACTTTATTAAAATTATCCTACTGTAAGTAAAACATTAGCGTGTACTATTTTTTCTGTAATATTTCGGAAACTTTTATTTTTAATAAAAGATATTTTGTACCAAAATTCAGAAGTATTGTGTTTTGTCTATTTTTCCTTCATTCTCTGCAGTAATTGCGTTAAATTAGAGTTATTAAATTAGAGTTATGCAGCTGATGTTTAAAATGCAATTATCTCTAAAACTTTTAAGTTTTGAAGTTATTAACAGCTTTGTCTTTTTTTGTTGTTGTTAAAATAATGTAACTTCAAAAAAATCAATCTCCCAAAAAAATAATATTTTTTGACACAATTAGCAACTTAAAAAGCAAAAAAGTTATGGCCAAATTTATACCACATATGTAGCATATATGGCACCCTCTATCAGCTACATCAACGTATGCGTCAAATTATAATTTTTCATACTCAAATGTCCCCAGTTATAAACTTTTATATATAAATGTCCACAAACATAACAGTTATGGAGAAAAATAATATTTTAAGTTGCAACTTTAACACCCTGTATCATTCTTAATATCAACATTTTATTAAAGCAAGTTGGCTTAAATCGTAATATTTTAAAGTGTAGAATCTACTGTTTCATTTTGTACAATAATTTAAGAACCATACTATATATGCAAACATTTTTGCAAATATATACATAACTTTTATTAAGATATGCAATCTTTTTTTTACCACATGAATTATATAAATGACAAACCAACCAAAAATTGATGTCAGTCAATAGTTGTATTAAAAAACAATTTCAAATAACATTTCATTACGTTAATTCTATTTACATAAACGTTTACAAATAAATATTTTGTACATACTCGTAAAATTAGTGATAAGAACATGCATAACGGCTACTATTGTAGCTTACAATAAGATGTTTTTCCAGATTATTTACCAAAAAATTATATGTTCTATCAGATATTTAGAAAATGACATTTCTCAAATGTTCTCAAAATGTGCCGATGTTATTGTTGCATACTTCAGGTTAATAATTAATTCAGGATCTAAATTAACAATGACACTGAAATTACCGTTTAAAATGTTTGCCACAAAGAGTTTTCAAAAAACTATTTTCAAACACATTAGTCTTTAAACCTTGAACAATACATAATTGGTTAAAAGCTTACCACATAAGTACAGAAAATAATGAGGATATCAAAAAAACAATTATTGAGAACACGACAGGATTAGAAAAAACAAGAAAATCTTCTCAGAGACAACACTTGCAAGATTTTTTTAAATCGCTTGCAAAAGTTGAATCTCATTATTGCAGAAGTTCATCCTCAAAACAGTATCTTGAACCAATTTGGAAATCTAAATCAGAACTGTACAGATTGTATAATAAAACATGGTGTTCTAAATTTAATGAATCTCCAATGTCAATAGCTTACTTTTGTCATATGTTTGAAGATTTGAATCTTAGTCTGTTTAAACACGAAAAAGACGAGTGCGACGTCTGCATTTCATTTAAAAGTAAAATCATTACCGAAGAAGAGTATCACCAACACATACAAAAGAAAGATGAAGCGAGGCATGAGAAGGAATTGGATAAGCAATCTAATAATAGCGTCTTTACGATGGACTTGCAGTCGGTGCTTCTATGCCATAAATCAAATTCTGGTTCACTTTACTTTAAAACCAAACTTATTGTGCATAATTTCACCGTGTATGATTTGAAGACGAAAGCTGGTTACTGTAACATCTGGCAGGAAGGCGAGGGAATATTAAGTGCATAATCATTTGCTTCTATAATTAGCACTTTATTATAATAAACCACCTTGCACAAACAGAAAATAATGGTGAAGATGACAATAACTGCTTAATTTTTTTGAGCGACTGATGTGGCTGCCAAAATAGGAATGCAACTATTGCAAATGCCTTACTTAATTTAGTTATGCTTAGGAAAATTACAATAATGCAGAAGTACCTCGAACGAGGTCATACTCAAATAGAATACGATTCTATGCATTTCGTTATTGAGCGCAAGTTACGAAATAGAAACATAAATGTACCGGCAGATTATGTTGAGGTTTGTAGAACAGCTAAACTACATCCCAAGAATTATAACGTAGAGTACCTTACACATAGCTTTTTCAAAAATTCTGATCAGGTACATTTTGTCAATTCAATTAGACCTGGGCGCAATGCTGGAGACCCAACGGTTAATGATGTCCGGGCTTATAGGTACAATTCAAACGGAACCATAGATTTCAAACTGCTACATGTTGCCGACTGGGAAGCTCTTCCATCAAGATATAACAAAGTTAAAGCTACTGAACTGAAAGAACTTTCTTGTCTATATACTCCATTAAAAATCAAAAGTTTAAAAAATATTTTACCCAAAGACTCCCACCATTTTTACGATCAGTTGCCGCATGAATAATACGAAAATAAATATTAAGTACACTATATTTTAATTTGTTCAAAAAATATTTTTTAAGTAGAAAAATTATCAATAAAATGTAATAATTGTTTAAACGATGTATTTTTATTAAGTCACACAAGTCCTAAGAAAAATAAGAATAAGTCCATTTATATAATTATTATTATTAACTGATATCATGTTTTAGACAAAAATATACTAATATCTAACCTGTAGTAGATTTATCATCGATATTTAGAACAGAAACTTACAGTATTTTTTAATTTAATTAATTTAATGTATCTACTGTAAAGTTTTGCTTTTGTGACTTATGTGATTTGCTAATTAGGCCGACGAAATAAAACCGCTTACGAATTTGTAAATGCTTATTCAGACTTTAATGGAACTTTTTTTTAAAATCTCTTGATACTTTTTTACGACTCTTCGTCAAAATCCATTATTAATTCTTTCACTGAAATCAAATGATTAGAATAAAAAAATTCAGCATTAAGCCATGTACCCCATCGTGTAATTACCTCTTGAACTATGAATCTGCATTCATGTCCTCATGGTAATCACCGGTTTTTTTTATAAAAAAAAATAAACCACTATGTGTTAGAAAGCCGCAGTCACTTCCAATATGGGTCACTATTAGTCGCTGTCCTGTAGAATCCTTGAGATAGACCTTCAACAAAAGCTTGTCGACTACTTTGCAGTAGTGTCAGTCCACACATTTTTAACAGTAAGTCGTGCATTGGCCCAAGTTTTGTCTAAATAATAAATACTTTTATTTTGTTCACGTCACTCCTAACCTTTTTGCGCAGATAGTTGCGACGCCATGTAATGATTTCAGGTTTCTCTATCATTGCTGAATCCTTGTTGTACTTAGCATAAGTAAATTCCAATTTATGTAAATTGTTTACGCACTCCTGTATGTTTATGTAAAGATTCACGACTGATTTGGGGAAATACTTCATTAGTTACAAGTTACAAGATTAGTTGCTTCAATAATTACAGAAAAGATTTTGTCTAGAGTAGGAATTTCTTTATTAAAATAAACCTCGTAGATGTGTCTGTGGAACCTGAACTTCACCCGAGCGTTTTTTTTTTGACTGACAATCCTGTGAACAGTGGATGACGATACTCCTGTCATCTATTCACAAAGACTTATAGCCTCCGTCTGAGGCAATGTTTTTCTCAAATACTCATACACATTCGATACAATTTTTTTAATTTTAAGTCGTAACTGTTTGCGAGGACTGTTCACATTTATAATCTCCGTGCTAGTACTAGTTTCTTCTATTTTTGTATAATTAAACAATATACAACAAAAACAATATATCGTTAAACACAAAAGCAATGTACTTATAACTCTGGGAAAACTTAGTATATACTGACCATATACGCATCCTCTCTCCGCTACTGACGCGCTTCGTGTTAACATTTATGTCGATAGCTAAACGATACTGACTCATTTCTTTTTTTATTGGCTAGGGCTAGACTGCGTACTGAGTACAGAGAGTCAGTAGCGAATTGAGATTTCTTACATTACAAGAATTAATAGACAGAAAAGTTAACATCTGTCCTGTTCGATCAAGGAAATATCAAGGAATACAGGACATGGAAACAACATACAAATAGAATGGATGAAAATCGAACTAAGCAACTAATTGATTAAAAACCGAAAGGAAGAAGTGTAGGATGATTCTCGAAAAGGATAACCAAACTTGGATGCCGAAATAGTCCACCAATTTTAAAACCTTTTAATGAAGAATAAAATGAAGATGTCGTCGATATTATCATCTAGTATCATTATGTCGTCTACATGCATGAGATTGTTGAATATTTGGTCATGATTGATGTATTGTCTGTTGAATCGTGTAAGGCTTCTTTAAATTATTTCTCCGAATATATTTGAACAGTATAGATCAGCCATACTCACTACGCGGCCCGTGAGATGCATGCGGCCCTCGGAGCGATTTTTCGCGCCCCTCAGACTGCTAAGCAGTAAAACAAAATTTGCGAGTTATAATATAATTATGTTTCTATTCATGTATTCAATCAGATTACAGTAGTGTAGAGTGGCTCCATGCATTGTACCGCATTTCGCATTAGTCAACTTTACCCCCACCACAGTGGCACTGGCCGGCCAGTAAAGATGTTTCAAAACCTTGTTTTATAATACCAACAGCAATAACAACAGCAAATGTAGCTTATCTATCTATTTTTAGATATGAAGCTAGGAATTTGAAAAATGAGTTAATTGATCTTCAGAATGATACAGAGCTCAAAAGTATTTTTGAAGAAAAAAGAAGGAAAAAGCTCACTAAGTTTTGAGAAACAGTTGAAAATGACAAATTTCCTAATTTAATTGACTATGCTCAGAAAATTTTGTGTATTTTTGCATCTACATTATGTCCGTGAATCTATATTCAGTAAGCTGAAGTTCATAAAAAACAAGTACAGATCTAGGCTAACTAGTGAGAACGTTGAAAATAGCATTCAAACTCCCTGTATACAAAATTAACTAAATGCAATACATACGCTCCATATAATATACAGTCTTTGTTAGCCATAGGTTCTGTAACAATATATAATTTAATTATAGAATTTTTGTCAGACACATGCATAGCTTTATAAATCTGGTACTCGTTCATGAAAATTTTCATGAGCGTGTATAGGATTAGACTTGTACCCTTTGTTTATCCTATATGTAACAATACCTTATCCGTGGTCCAGTATTGTTTGTCTGTTAAAATAAATGTCTTGACGGACCCCTAGACGAGAAGCGAGTGTCCTTGTATTTCCCTTCGACGTGTTCTTCTATTAATTATTCGTCTATTTCGTTTTAGGGATATCGCTGTGCATTTGTCTGAGAGAAATAATCTGTACTTATCTGTCTATACTTTTTTAGGAATATATTATATCCTTTCGAGACTGGCTGAATGACGAAAGTCAATGCCACAAAAAAAAAAAAAAAAAAAAAAAAAAAAAAAAAAAAAAAAAAAAAAAACGTTGAAAATATTTTGAGAATTTCAGTTTCTTCCCAACCTGTTAACATAGATGCCATTCTAGAGAGCTTTAGAAGATTTCGCCTGTCGACTTCAAAGAATTAACAAATTCAGGACTTGACATTTCTGGGGTGAAGTAAAAGACATTTTCCTACTTTTTACATGCAAAACAGTCCATATAATTTTTAATTATATTGTTTTTACGTTAACTTGTAATAAACTTATGTTATAGTCATATAGTTTTAAAGTTATTTCATACCACCACTTGTACTTGCGGCCCTGAGGAATATTTTATTCAAACTATTAGGCTCTGAAAGAAATCCTAGTGAGGATCCCTGGTATATAATAGTTTACAATGCCGCTGCTTGACTTTACTAGTTACTGTAAGTTCATTAGAAAGCTCCTGATCTATGCGTAAGTTCTATTTCTGATCTTATTCATATAAGTAAGTTCAGAGGTCAAATATATTTGTTTTATACTTAAAATTTTGAAGTATCTTAATGACTCTCTGGTGTTGCATGTAGATATTTATAACAAACTTTTTGTTACAACTTTTTTTAAATACCATTATTGATAATATCTTAAAATATCTTAGAATCGTGATAAACTTTAGACAGTAATGTATGATAAATCTTATACATATGCATAATTATATAACCTATCTGCCTAGCAATGTCAAATCTGGACAGATTTCACTTAAGTTAATATTAGATATTAGAAAAATATGTATATTAATAACGACAGAATATTATATGATTGTCTGAACGAACTATTTCGACGAAAACATCATAAAATTATGTAAAATTTGTGTAGTTGGCAGTCACCTAAAGTAAATCAGGCATGTATTATAAAAATAAGATATTAATTTATTTTGAAGGTCATTACTCATACAATTTGGAAATATTTATTGGTATAATATATTACTTTTTCTCTTCTATTTTATTTCTAATAATCAAATGTTTTTTTATCAGTAGTTTAAGATACATTTATTTTTCATTAATTTTTTAGCTAGTACTTCCACTTTATTTTTCTTTTCTTAATCGATCTAGTCTAGTTTTCTTAATCAATTCTGATTTTATCTCTTATTATTTCATTTATTATCGAGCCATTTTGAATTTGCGAACCATTTTATGTATTTCAGTTTTATATCCTGTATTTCTCAGCATTCGCAGAGTACTAAATTTTTGGCCTACATACTTTATTTAACCCTACACTGCGCAGTGTAGCACATAGGTATGACACGTCTCGATTTCAAAGCAGGTATTTTTAATTTAAATAAGTTTAAAGCTACCCTGCTCAGTATGTACCTGCTACAATATTATCTATAATGATAATAAGATCGGAGTTAGTCTAAAGCTTTTTTCAATGTAATAACGTAATAACGGACCATATTGTTCGCATTGGCATTTACACGATTAGCACGTGCGGAAGCTTGTACAAATAATTTAGCTTTGTGTGTTATATTTACCAGTTATTGTTTTGCAATTGAATCTATTGTGTATAAGGTAGGTATGTTTTCTTTCAACTTATTATTTTAAAAACAAAAATACTAGTCAGATTTCCGCTGAGAACCGAATTGAAATAGGTTTTTACATATCTGACACATTGCGCATGAAGTAACTATTTGAAATATTTGTGGTTTATTTCTGAATTGCATGAGCTTGAACAAAATATACCTTTTTTGCAGGTTTATTGCAATGTCTTACCGCTTCAGACCTCTAACTCAAAAAGAAATTAAGGAAGCAATCCTCAATTTGACGGATAGTGAGGACGAGTTCGATGATGAACTCGATGAACTAGAGAATGATGATGATGACCTAGATGTATCACATATGTCAGTAAAACTAGAAGATGGAGTTGTAATACAACCAGAAGATTCAACCAGCAGTGTGTATTCAGATGGTGAAATTAATTTCGTGAATAATACTGACGGTACTCCATCTGTCTGTGTGTCACTGCCAGATACTAAAAAGAAAGCACAGGAATTGAAAGAAAAGCATTCAAAAATAATACGGGGTATGAAAAATTCAATTCCGAACGAAAACTCTTCGTTTTCCAATTCCAAAAATCCAAAATTCCTGAAAATATTCTTAACCTCTCAACACCTTATAGCTTCTTTACGTATTTATTTTATGAGAGTCTTGTTGAAAAAATCACCAAGGAATCTAATTTGTATTCGACACAAATTAATCCTAGTAAACCTACGATGCTTATTACCTACTAGTGATATAAAACAATATTTTGGCATCTGTTACTGGTCCACTGCTGTAGGATTTCCCATATAAAAGAAGTTATGCTTGTCAAAGAAGCTTGTCCATAAATAGGGATACAAATTGTATGTTCTCTGTGGAATGGATCGTTTCCGTCTAATTTTGAAATTTAAGTATTAATACCGGTTCAAAAAACGATAAAAAATTTCTAGAGATAAATGAACCCGACTTGGGATCAACATTGTTTTCAGACTATGTCGAATAATACATTGTAATCAAAACTACAGAGTATTTTACCTATTCATAAGCTACCTTCTGACCAGCAACAAAAAATAACCCAGAGGATATTTTCATGAATTTGGTCGTTATAATGTAAAGATGCTGACAAAAAAAAGTGGTATTTCCGGTTATTTTATCGCCTCTGGGACATGACTATTGTCAACAGTTGGCTACTCTATAGAAGATGTTCTATACTTCAAAATAAGAAATGTTTAACTTACCTGAATACTAGCCTGAATTTCGAACTAAGATATCCCAATGTTTATGCAATGCTAACAGAAATAATTTTTCACTGAAACGGGGAAGACCTTTTGATCAAAGCAACCGAAAATTGTCAACTTTATACCTCCAAAAGACATCAGGACTGACTCCATTGGTCACTTGCTAACATAAATTAAGTCAGACAGAGGTGAAAATAACTAACCTGTAAGTCAGTCCCCTTCATAAAATGGTCAAGATGTGGAGTACATCTTTGTTTAAACAAAAATAATAACTGCTTTTACAATTTCGCGAGAACTGAGTTTTTCTCTTTGATTCCCAATGTAACATATCTGTAATAACAACATTTTTGTATATAATAAACTCTTTTTCAAAAAAAATTCTTTATGTCTTTCTTGTTCTGTAGACACTATTATATTGTCCAGTTTTTTTTGAAAACAAAATAAAAAATGCGTAGGGTAAGGTTAACCAGATTATATTTCGTAGATTCAACGCCGGTGTATATGTAGTTGAGTGTGCATCCAGGTTCTCCATTGCAGGTCCAATCTAAATGGTGACTCTGAATCCAGGGGGAATAATTCCGGAGATTGGATGCTAACTTACATCTTAATTGCGCTGATATTCGTTTTCCATTGTTTTATATCGTACTAAGGCATAGATTTTAAAACAGTAAATGAAGACCAGTATTGGACATCATGCATACAAAATATCCTGGCTGCGGAAGTTGTGAAAGTGGTATAGCTGTTGTACAAGTTAACTTTTTACAAGAGCAGATAATATAGTTATCCCAGCCTTTATCGTATCCAATTTCCGATTGCGGTACACAAGAATAGGAAAAAAAAGTTTTTCGTAAATCTTCTTTAATTAAGTCGAATTTATCCTGGTAGTTCTTCAAAGTGGTACCGTTTCTTTCAGTAAAAGTTTGTCTAAATTTCTTCACATTGGACAAAATTTTTTTAACTCCCATGAAAAGCTCTTTTGGAGATGAAAACCTAGCTGCTTGGTACAATAAGGTTAAAGGGATCAGGTTCATATAGCCAGTGGTTTTGGCTATCGACTTGAGATATTTTGGGTTTCCATCCTACTTACTCCCTGCAAGTTTTCGGAGAAAGTAATCGTGTCGTAACTGTTTGATTTGTGTTCTTGCAGTAATATTTATATGTTAGCCAGCAGCCTAGCATGACACTAAGATACGTCTAGTTTTACATGCGCCAGATAAGTTTTGAGATGGACACCCATCATTTGCAGAATTTTTATATGTGCTGGCATACAAATATTCAGGACATATATACCCCCAATAGTCTCTATATGTTCATGTTTTCTTCAAATTTTACGTAATTCAGATTTTTATTGGGAGTAGATATTTCTTTCCACTGTTTCAGTTTCCATGTTTTTTCGTCTTTTTTCGCACTTTGATCCAGGTTACTTTAAAATTTCATTTGATTTATTTTTTTTATGTTTTCCTAAATTATTTCCTGTAGTCTGGGATTCGTTGCTTTAAATTTTTTTACAAGTAATGGGGAACATGTTTTACCTTACCTAATAATTTAAATAAATAACACGCCTTTTCAAAATATATATTTATATAAAAAGTATAAATAACATTTAAATAATAAGACATCCCACTTAATTTTCAACAAACAATTTACATCAATACCTGTATTTCTATCCTGGTTGTTAATATTACTCTTCCTCTCGAGAACTTTCCCGTTACTCGTTAAATAGTTGCAATAAAGCCAATAAATCACCTGTCTCCAGCTAACCATAATGAAGTTTTTCATTATGTTTTCTCAAACATTTAAAAATAATCCTTATATCGGCATGTAAGTAAGATTTGTTTAATTGTTTCATTGAATTATTTATTTAATTATAGTGATTTAATAGTTTGAACACTAAAAACTTGCACACATATCATATTGGCATGATTGCTATATATTGTGTAGCAGAAAGCACCCTAATACGGGTTATTGTAATTTCAGCGTTTAGTTTGCCATGTAGCGTTGACCTGAGGATGCATAGAAAATTATAGTGTGCGAAACTGTTCATCTATGGTGGAAGAAATTGATTGTGAAAAGTCTTATTGTTCTTTTTCTTTACATAAATTTCCCCATATTTTGTTTGTCCTTTTTATTTCTATGTATATAATTTATGTATGCGCTTTTTTTAGCTCTTTCGTAAGTTCCTGACCTCTAGTGTTAACTGATCTGATATTCCACGTTCCTATTCTTAATATTTGTTCCTTTTTCCTCTTGTTGTACGCTTGTTAATGTTAATCCTAACAAAAGTACCTTAGTATATTGTTTTTATTTATGTCTATTTTATTACGGGCATGGTTCAACGACAGACTGATACTGACCTTACCAACGATAATGCCAACAAATGTCACAATAATGGATAGAATAGCTACACTTTCCTTCTATCCACATATGAGCAAACCTTTATTTGACCAGAAAAAAGTGAATGTAAAATACATTATCAGTTAAAACCGTATTTTTGCTTGTCTTCAACAGTGCTTCAACTATTTGGAGAATTTGCTATTAACTTTCTCATCACTGCGGAAGCTTTCCACTCTAATCCAAAAAATAGATACAAATTCTAGAAAGAGATAACGACATTGTTTTATTGACCATAGGAATTAAGATTTGCAATCCCATCTCTAGAGTATATTTATTATATGCTCTAAAACTAATTTTTTTTGTTTTAGTTTTAGCCTTAATAGCAATACAAATAAATAAGTAATTTTATTGTCACTGAAAATTGTACAAATTTTTTGGACAAAGTTTTTAACAATAAGACAAGAATGAAAAAAAAAATTAGAATAAGAATCGTTTGTAATTTTAAATAAAAAAAAACAATAAAATTCTTCCGAACTTAAGCATAAAAAATACTGCCTAATTAAGAACCTACAAACTTCGTAAAATGTACCTAACAAAAAATAAAAATTAGGACCGCAGATTAATGAATTAAGTGCTCAAATATTTCACTTCCTTATGCTAAACAATAACCAAATCTGTTATACAGATTTCTCCTCATATTTTGAAGTAGGGCTGGTGTAATGTTTGCAGAGAAATGAAGTATTTTTACCCTTAATTCGACTAGGTTTGTGGCCGTTTCAAACTGATGCCTATAAATGTTTGCTTTGAAAAAGTCCAAAAAAAGAAATCGTTAGGCGCTAAGTCACAGGATCTAGCGGGCCATTTAATTGTACCACGTGTGCTTCAGTGCAGTTCTGATCAGTCGATCATAAAACGTTTGATTGAGTAAGTCAATAGTTGCTCTAGAGTTGTGAACCGAACACCCACCCTGTTGGAAATAAACCTCCTGAAAATTAACGGGAAGGCGTCGAACTGCCAGAATGATCTTATTGTGTAAAAGTTGTAAATATTTGGGCCCGTTTAAATTTCCATTGATAAAAAATGGACCTACAATATGGTCGCCTAACATCCCAGTCCAAACATTTAACTTTTGCCGATGCTGCGTTCGCACTGCAACACTGAGGTACTTATTTTTCCGAGAATAATACCTTGCAACGGATGGATTGTGTTTTTTATGTAATAAAAATGAAGATTCGTCAGAAAATAAAATATTTTTTAATAAGTGTACATTTTCATTCTGTTTATCTAACATAATTTTACAAAACTCCATGCGCCCAAAGTTATCTTCCGGAAACAGTTCTTGTGTTGGTTGTATCTTAAAACAGTGATACCCACTCCTTTTGAGAACTCGCATGACAATTCGAGCATTTACGTTAACTTCCCTAGTAATTTGTACACTATTGCATGGTTCACTAGCTTCCACAAAAGCACAAATATCAATATCCCTGTTTTGACGCTCCTCGTCGACAGGTCTAACACGTGTTTCATACCTTCATAACACCCTGAAAGTACCATGTTACAAGTTGCACTTTTTCTTGGACGGTATACAACGTAATAGGCGTTTTATTAATTATTGGTTTATTTTTTCAGAACTTCGTTTGAAATTTTTAATGTCAATGTGACAATTACGACAATTCGTACCTACTGTCAAATGAATATAGAGGTGGAAACGTGTAACATGTCACAGCGATTGCCATTGTGTTGTATGGTCAATAAAACATTGTTGTGATCTGTATACTGTACATGTACAAATTTTCAAGATATTGTGTTTGTAACTAGATGAGCTATTAATCGTTTTATTCAAAATCCCTTCCAATCTATTAAATTTTTTATAAAGAAATGAATCCAAAATGTTACTTAGAATTTAAAAACATGCAGTAATACTATATTATAATATATATATATTATTATAATAGGTTATTTTATTAAAAATAATCAAGTTGATGGCTTCTGGTTTTACCGGTAGTAAATATTTTAAACGTGTAGATCCGCTATCAGCTTCAGACATTGTGTAGCTTAAAATAATTCTATTATCATTGTTCTCTCTAAATGTTCAACATATTATACAATTATTATATTTTCAGCACTGATAGAGGAGGGATATCATAGCACCAATCCATATCACAATTCAATTCATGCCACCGACGTAACTCAAGCAATGCATTGTTTTCTGCAAGAAACAAGGGTAAGTGAATTTTATGCTGTATATTTACTTGGTGAAAGAGCTAAATGTAATTAAAAAAATAGTGTTATTTTAAAATTTAAAAATATGTTAGTTCAGAACTGCTTGCTAGATAGTTCATCCGTAAAATAGCACTTTATTTAATAAGATATTTTATTTTAAATTACGATGTTAACTACATAAATCTAAATATAAACAAAGACGTTACAGTTGCATAATATTAATTAAACATACTTGCACTAGCTAGCAATTATATATCACCAAACCCATGTCATATGCCAATAGTTTTTTGTGATATTTTGTGATATTTTGTGATATTTGTTTATTTGGTAATTTATCGGATTATAATCACAGCTGTATCAAATTAAGTGATTTGTAAGAATCTAGTTGCCAGAATTTAACAAGAACAGTCTGTATTTTGCATGTAATTAAATACCAGTAGTCGAAATTTTAAAGCGTTCAGTCCAGAGCTCACTACTCTATTTTAGAATATTTATATCAGATTTATCAACAATATTTTTATTTCTTAGCCTTATGATAAGTTGGCTGGTTATGAATGTTTTAGTTTTTTAGTAATTCCCTAGATGTTGCTAATACCAAACGCTTAAATAATGAGTTTATTTGAAACATGAGGTCTCGTTCAGATAAAAGTTTTTCGTAATCACTATGTTGGATTTGGAGCTCTAATGGACACACCTCATTAGAGGCCTAAGAGTGATATTGGTTTAAATATTTTCTTGTTTAATTTGAATATATATTTAATAATATTACAGTTTTTACTACTTTACCTCGCTGATTTTTTTTATTTATCTTGTTCATTCAACTCCCTGTATCTTGTACTACATTCTAAAATAACTTCGTCTACTTTGCTTCTCTACGATCTCCTATGTCTACATCTATTTCTTCAATCTAATATATTAAAAATTATTATACAAGCATTTTTACAACAAATATTGACATTTTAATAAAGTACGGTTTTTCAACTTGAGCGCTAATTATGCAATAACAATTGATCTAAATTAAACTTGTGGGAGCTTAAATTACAGTTTATTAAAAGTACTTTTATAATTTCATGACTATATTTTATAAAGTCACGAAATTTCGACTTCGCAACAATCTGAATCAAAAAGTGCATATTTTACCCCTTTAAAGTATCATAAATATATAATAACCAAAAATCTGCTTTTGGATTGACTGATAAGTTTAGTCAATAGCAATTTAAAAAATTTACTCAAGGCACATTTTTTCACCTACAAAAACACATAAACCAACTGTCGGCGTTAGTTATTTATACAAGTTATTATACAAAACTTTTCAATAAACATTGTTAGTTTAATGAATTAATGTCAAAATCACAACATTCTATATTTACTGAATTACTTCAAAACTCTTTGGCACTGATAATTTTTGTTTAACCCTTAAATTCATCGTGTTGCCGTTAGGCAATATAGATGTTTTAATCACTGTAAAACCCTTACGGCGTTTGTTCGCAGCCGAATGCATGATGTCGAAAGTTGAAAGGCTTTATTACGTTCTATCTATTCAGTTCGCCAGTTGTGAAGTTTTTATTTCCGTAGCAAAGTTTCTCGTATTTAAATCATAACCTAACCTTACTTACCGCCTTGTTGATTGTTGTTGAAGTATTTTTTTAGAATAACCATAGCGTAATTTTTGAGTGCAAAATACACTGAATAGAAAGTAAAATGTAAACTTTCGATTTTTATTTTTTTCATATATTGTATTTTTCCGTTTGTCATTGAAATCGAAATGATTTGTTTTGTTGCTTTTTGGCAACACTATCCATTCGGACACCTTTTTATACATATACGTTTTTTTAGAATGAGGTCGTTTATTGAGACCTCTATTTGCAAAACAACCAATCTCTACCCTGGAAAAATTGCCGTAAATCGTAATTTTTTACCGTGAATATATTTGTAAAACTTAAAGCCACAAAATTCGTTATCCATACACTTTGATTGCTCAAAATTAGTTTTTCGTTGCTAGTTTCTTGGTTGTTATTAAAATACTCTTATAATTAAAGAAAAATATTTGTAGATTGGCTACTTTGCAACTAACAAGTGGATATTGGTTATTTTAAAATGAACAGACCAGGCGATTGGTTATTTTGAAGTAAAAACACGAATATTTAATACATTAAAATAATTATTAATACCAATATTCTATACTCTTAGACTTCTTCGTCGTTGTCATTATCGAGTGGTTCGCAATAAACGTTTTCTTCTTCAGGACGCTTGGAACATTTTCGTAATGTAGGAAGTTTTTGAAATAAGCCAGTTTCGCATCATTTTGCCATTCTTCGTCATAGTGACTTTCCAGTAGCATCCTTACGTCCTTCAGTTCCTCTTTGTTCATGTTGGCCAAGTTCCCGACTCCTATTTAATTTGGATTGATGTTAATGGTCGATCTTTCTTTTTTTAAATACTTCTAAACAAACCGATGCTTGAGTTGTAGCTTTCGTCTCCTTTAACCAATACGATGTTATTTTGTTTTCTTGATCTTGCCAAACAAATCATTTTTATTTTCGATATCTGAAAGTGCCAACTCTGCAGTGCTTTGAATGGAGACAATGCTTCGGTTTTCTAATTGTAGAACTTGAAACCCATATTGGGGTGTCCTCAATGTTGGAAAATAGTTCTCAGGTGTCGAAATAACTTTTTCGGCATTTTTTTAAAGTTTTTTATATATATTTAATATGTGTATTTTATGTTTTTTGGAGCTTGTATCAGCCAGCGACTTGCCATGTATAAAATTATTTGGTTCTTGTTCTGCCAATACTCTTGCCATACTCATCCTCTGACCATACATAGCTAAGACAATTTTCCTTTGTTAATGGGGCTTTGGAATGTCCCACTATGATTGTCAAGTTATGTATATATAGCTGTCTGCTGTAGTACGCTGCTTGATTGGGGACTTTAGGCAGCAGAAGGTTTTTTGCAAGTCGAGGGATAAAGTCAATAATTCAGCCTTAGATTCCTTCAATAATGCAAAAAATGATTTTGATCTAAGCTTGTGAATTATTTTACCGGCCATAAGGGATTGCTTCACCGATGGTGTCGTTTCATTTGCGATATTTTTAGTGAGTGAAAGACATGTCGAACACATGTCCGTCTGTGGCGCCTTAAATGAAATGTGGAATTTTCTATCAAAACTCATTCGAAAATATTCCTTTTTTACCCGTGTCTCTGGTTTGGCTTGAGCATTGTAAATTTTCCAAAGTTGATTATTACTCAGATTATCTAAGGCATACTTGCGCTCACTTCGACTCCTACACAGTAATGAGACTCCACGTATTTTATACTTTTAATAAATTCGACCACACTCCTCACTTTCTCTTTATATAAATGCGTTCCTCCCCTTTTCTCACATGGAAGATTACTTTTCCCTCTAAAATTGTTCATTATAGTTCGGAGTCGGCCCCTTGTGATCCTCAAGAGATTAGTGAAAGTCTTTTGGCAAATGGGTACCTTGCCATCTGGAACTTTTATAAAACACTTGCATGTAGTCGTCTTATTACGATTGTCTCCAGTTTTTGGGCGACGTCTGCGAACGGGGTGTAACTCTAGGAATTGTAGTATAAAGGTGTCGTGTTTAACTTTCTTTTCATTTTTATGAAAAGCTTTATAAAATGCCATCATATCCGCAATATTGAGTTTTGTGCACTGGTAGGCTCTCCCGTCGTGCTTACATGTTGGCATTTTAGACGCCTTCGTTTCCCCATACCTACAAATAAATGAAATTCACATTCTGTTTTAGATATCTAGTAATTATATGTAAATCATTTTTTGAATATCAAAAACAATGAAAATTATACATGTTTTCTGCATTTTAACAAAACTACCAAGCATGTTGCACTTACGACAAATGCCATTTTTTTCTTTTATATAGATCTAAAAGTATACTAATCTCAGCCGTTTTCTCACATTTCTCGCCCATTTCTCTGGCCGTGCGACTCTTTTTCTACACTTTGTAGGCGTTAATACTTCTGGTGTTGTCGCCATTTATTACTAAATTGCAAAAAAAGAGAGTAAGTAATGTTGCTTTTCTCAGCTTTGACACTAGTATGACCTTCATCTTAAAAATCACCGACCACGTAATACAATCTAGCGCTCTGATTGGTGCAGAATGATATTGGTTGTTTTAAAACCTACACGACCTTAGAGAATAGTCGTTTTGAAACAACAACCAATTTTCTCCATTTAATTTCAATGGGAGTTTGGTAGTTATGTTTCGAAATTTATGCATAGTTGGATGCGTCTTTTTACAAAGAATCCACTGGTGTATTCAGGCCAGATTGTCCAAAAAGTGGAGATTGGTTGTTTTGCAAGTAGAGGTCTCTATTACAAAAATGATTAAAAAAATATTGGGAAAATTTTACTGGTCTGTAAAGTGACGAAGATGCTGATTTCTCAGATACACATAGTATTTTAGACCCCTATTTTGTTCTTATCACAGCGATTATTCAGTAATAGAAGTTTCGAATGAAGATGATATAGAAGAGGAAACAGTGGCCAGTGAAATATTCGAAGTGCCTTTGCCTTTCACTTTCAATTCAGATTCAAATCACTTGAAGAAGGTGACGAAAAAAATTCCCAGACCGAGGATTGTTTGGAACAGGAAGGGCCTGCTCTTGAATTAAAACAATTATAGTTTCATGGTGATATAAATCTGAATAAGGATTGGTTCGCATTAGCTTTCCCAACGTTGCCAAGCTGCCCTTAACGAAAAAGGAACCAATTATTTTGTCGCCTATTATTCCAGCCCAGTCAGTTTTTCTGGATACTGCGTTTGGTATTCACGCATTTCACGAGGATTGTTACGTGACGAGTATCTACAATTTTGCCGATTTTTGTTTCCATTAATTGAAAAAGTTGCTTCGTCGCAAAACAGAACATTATCATTTCCATGATTTTGTCTGAAAACTCTTCACGTCTATCGAAATCATTCTCTGACAACTCTTGAATTATCTTGATTCATAACGGATGTTTGCATTATCTTAAGGGCGTTATATTACTTTTTGTCTCTACAGTAAAATGCTGAGGCAAGCGTCTCGGAACTAGTGCCCCAAGATGGCGTCACCAACAAGTGTAAATAAACACCAACAATACTAATTGATTGAAATGTCAAAGTTGTTATTGTAACAGTCTCTTCAAATGTAATTCAGAAATTATGCCATTTAGGTATAGGAAACATTACATAAATTCAGAAATTATGGCATTTAGGTATAGAAAACATTATATGAAAAATAATTCGTATTTTTTAATGACTTAAAAGGTAGAAAATATCAAGCGTAAACCATTTGAAATAAGAAAGTTCGTTAGATTTTCAGAAAAACGGAAGATGTGACACCAATGTAAATACCATCCTAATATCGGCTGCATCATAAGAATCTTATACATAAAAATCTATGAAAATCGTGCAAGACGTGTCCTTGAGGCGTTCCGTACTTAAAACACCCTATGTATTCATGGTAGTTCAAAAGAAAGATATATGTGTCCAAATCGTACACATCAGATTGTATAGGTAGCCTCTTACTATGCGACCGGAAGATTGTATACACGCATGGTTTTACGGATAAAAAATGGATCTGGTTTTTATTCTTATCCATGCTCTTGTATATTTTTCCAGCTTAAAGTAGTTGCCTAATATAGCTAATATCCATGCTTTTTTGATTTTAAATCCAATTGCTGTTGAATATTTCTACTTGCTTTAAATATTACCATCGATTTGGTTTTTGTAATATTAGTTTGATTCTCAGTTTTCAATTTCAAAGGCGATTTTAGTAATAATGTTGTGTAAGGGTTCCTTTCTCCATTTCGACGGTAATTTATAAATAATTTATCAAAATTTCCAACACCGTTAATGTCGTATATCCATGCTCTTGTATATTTTTCCAGCTTAAAGTAGTTGCCTAATATAGCTAATATCCATGCTTTTTTGATTTTAAATCCAATTGCTGTTGAATATTTCTACTTTCTTTAAATATTACCATCGATTTGGTTTTTGTAATATTAGTTTGATTCTCAGTTTTCATTTTCAAAGTCGATTTTAGTAATAATGTTGTGTAAGGGTTCCTTTCTCCATTTCGACGGTAATTTAGAAATAATTTATCAAAATTTCCAACACCGTTAATGTCGTGTTTTATCATACAGCTTTTGTATTGTTCGTAAAGAATACGTTGTTGATTTGTACCTATTATTATCAATCAACCCTTCCATTTATTCATCCAAGTATTTTTTACACGTACCTAAAGAAAAAATTACAAAGCTGTGCACAAAAGTAACTGTGAAAGTAAATGTATATACAAGTGGTTCTTCGTATCCTAAACAGTGAACCCAAGGTAAGTAGTTTATTTTGAGATCTAAAGTTAACCTGACTTAGCTGATAGGAATTCCAATACAAATTTTATGTATGTTATGTCAAATATAATACTCGTCAATATAATTTTATAACCTGATTACTGACAAATATAATTATATAACGTGAGTAATTTCTAGAGCGAAGTTCCATACCTCCGTTATGAGGGGAGATAGAAAAAAAATTATTGGAGAATCTCGAACATGTACATGTAAAACTTATTTAAAAACTTACAGAAAATTTCACAAAGTTAAAACACAGAAATAACAATTTTTTGATTGGAAATGCTTTTAAATTTGAATTATCCTAATTTTTTCCATTAAGGTAATCTAGGTGTTTTAGTATTTTAAACGGGTCGTTAAAGGAATCGTATCATCTGAAATCTGAAAATTGTTTTCAATTCGACTCCCTATATAGTTAAAGTAATAATAATAGCACCAAATCTATACAGGGTGAGTCATGAGGAACTTTACATACTTCTACCATATGTAGAGTCCCTCAGGGAGCATATCATGTGGCCACTAAAAAATGTCAACTCCTCTTCTTTATTAATTAACAGGGTGATTTGTGTAATTGACCATTTATTTCATTTTACTGTAGTGTTTATACGGCTCATTTGATTTTTTTAATTTTTGCATGATACAGTACACTACTATCAAGCATTCGACTGGTATTAGCTAAACTAAAATATTCCAGGACTGGCTTTGGAAAAATTAATTTAGGGATTCGTATTAAATATTACACCCTGTATATATTTTTTTTTAAATGCAATAAGTGATTTTCAAACTACATAAATAGCCAATGAAAACGACATATGCGACAATGTTGTCGCACTTTTATTAAATTTTTAGTGAACGATCAAATCTTACCATAAATAGAACAACCATAATGAAGTATCAAATTATAAGGTAATTAATTTAAACAAATGTTATAAATTTCAAACTGTTTAATTGAAATAATAAACTGAGTCACTGCACAACAAAAAACAGTAACTACTAACAATAACGAAGAACAATTAAAAAAAACTAAAAATATGTACATAGTTATGATAAACCCATAAATTAGAACTGGAAAAGATACAATAATGGTAACAAAATAAAAATAATTCAAAATAGATTTTCGAAATGGAACCCTGCAGCCTGTACACATTTTTGTTGCCGAATTGTTAATTGACGTATTGAATTACGGATACTCTGGGGATCGTTTCTAATAGTATTACAACAATGTATAATTCTATCAATTAATTGTTGTCGGTTATTAATATTCACTACGTAAACTAGTTGCTTCAATCGTCCCCAAATATGGTAATCAACGGGATTGAAATCAGGGGATCTTGAAGGTCACGAAATAGGACCTGCACGTCCTATCCACCTGTTGCCATAAACATTATTGAGATGTTGTCTCACTACCAGTAAAAAGTGTGGGGGTGCCCCATCATGCTGAAAATACATCCCTCGGATAGCAACGTTCACGTTGGCAAGCAAATTCGGCAAAATATTTTGTAGAAAGTTCAAATAGACCTGCCCTGTTAAAGGACCATCAAAAAAGTGAGGACCTACTAATTGGTTATTTATGACACCAATTCACACGTTAACCGAAAACCTTAACTGAGAACGACGTATTCGAATAGCATGGGGATTTTCTTCTGCCCACACATGTGAATTTCGTGAATTATTTATCCCGTCTCTGGTAAATTGGGCTTCATCTGTAAATAGTGTCCTGTATAGCGTTGGTCGATTATTGTTAATCCATCTACAAAATTCCAACCTATCGATCTCATCTCCAGCATGTAGTCGCTGAACCATTTGAATGTGATATGGGTATAGATTATTTTTTTGTAAGACTCTACTTACTTTTGATTGAGTAACATTGAGTTCTCGACTTACTTGTCTAGTGCTTATTGTAGGGTTCATAGTAACGGCGTCCATAATGTCATCTTCCTGCGCTTCATCTACATGTCGCTCTGTTGTTCCACTAGGAAAAGTGCCATTTTCTCGCAAATAATTAAAAACTGACCCAAATGTTGGATGACTGGGAGTTCGACGATTAGGAAATCTCCTACGATATTCTCTACTAGCAGCCCTACCATTCCCATTACAGAATCCATAAATAAATATTATGTCTGCATATTCTGTGGTCGAAAACTGATGTGGCATTTTGAACGAAAGTAACAAAAGCTCTACCAAAACTAACACAATGTACTCAACGTAGATATGACAGAAGAAATATGTATTCTTGTACACATAAATAACAATTGATAATGACAATAATGACAATGGGTATAAAATATCAAGAAACGTCAAACGGTCAACGCCAACCTTCATTTTAAACTTTTTTAGATTTATTTTTATTTAGTACAGTTGATGCAATGTATTTTTATTTAACATAAAATTTTAATCATTTACAATCAACAAAAACTAACACATACAAGAGGTTTGACCTTTTAATCAATTTAATTTATTATTTATCGAAAATAATACCCCAATACGATCTATGAGTAAAAATTTAAAATTGAAAAACAATTGATTCTATCGTAGAGATAATACAAAGTGACAGTTAAGATGTTAATTTTCTACGTATTAGATTATGTTGTAGGAACTCATTTTAATTAAAATGTTTGAAAATTATAACATTTGGTTAAATTAATACCTTATAATTTGATACTTCATTATGGTTGTTCTATTTTTGGTAAGATTTGATCGTACACTAAAAATTTAATAAAAGTGCGACAACATTGTCGCATATGTCGTTTTCAATGGCTATTTATGTAATTTGAAAATCACTTATTGCATTTTAAAAAAAATTTATACAGGGTGTAATATTTAATACGAATCCCTAAATTAATTTTTCCAAAGCCAGTCTTGGAATTTTTTAGTTTAGCTAATACCAGTCGAATGCTTGATAGTAGTGTAGTGTATCATGCAAAAATTAAAAAAATCAAATGAGCCGTATAAACACTACAGTAAAATGAAATAAATGGTCAATTACAGAAATCACCCTGTTAATTAATAAAGAAGAGGAGTTGACATTTTTTAGTGGCCACATGATATGCTCCCTGAGGGACTCTACATATGGTAGAAGTATGTAAAGTTCCTCATGACTCACCCTGTATATCTATCCAAAGCTCATTTTATATCCAAGTTCGGATATAGGCCTCACGGACTTTCATTTTTCTCTGCCCATTATAATTTTCATACATCTTGCAGGGGCATGTTCCTTTAAATCATCTGCTCACCTTATATCTGGCTTCTCTTTGAGTCGTTTTGATTCCCTGGGTTTCCATTGCAGCCCTCTTTGTTCCATATCTCGTCGTTATGCCTGTTGTTATGTCTTGCAAATTTCCACTTAATATCTGTTCCTTTTTCCTTAACACCTTTCACCTTTTAACCAAAAAGCTAATAAAAGTAGATGGATAAAAGCTGATCGTGCACGAAGGCCACGTTGTTCAGTTTGGGAGCTTCATTAGGGGTGGGTAAGGATGTAGATAATAATTAGATAACAATTTGACAAAAGAAAAACAAAAAACACTGAATACAGCAACACTGCAAACAAAATGGGCACCAATGAGTTTTAACCTGAAACTCATGAAGGAACTAAACATTCTCGCATAGACATAAAAAACATACGTCATAAAACATATCAAAGAATTATCAAAGAAAATCAAAAAAATTAAGATATTTACCCATAAGCTGTAAGAAAAGTTATATATTCAATAAAATCTTCAAAAAAGCTATATCGTTTCTACAAAGTTAATATTGTCATCAATAATCTTATAATTGAAGCAGGTAGCGTCTTTAAATAACTGAAATTAACTCAATAAGCCAATTAATTTAATTAAAGCTTTAAACATCTTAACATAACAAAATGACAAATAAATGAACTTTTGACTGCAACCTGAGAACTCACATTAGAAGTTCAATGCCTAGGATCACAGATGCTAACATCAAAGAAACGGTAGGTATTCGAATGCATCCAAAAATGGATGAGGATTGATGTCCTCACAATTTCTTTATGCCTCTTCTGCAAATAACCAGATGTTAATAGGAAGTGTATTGGCCAGACGGCAGATAATTTGGTAGAAATAGCCTGGGAGTGTCTAGCGGCATTAAAAGTCATTGTCGGTGGGATCTTCAGTAAAACTATATGCACGAAAAAAGGATATCTTAATACTGGAATTAACTAAACCAAAGAGGATGATGAACTTACCACATCATAATATATGAGTTCTCGATCATAACTAAACTATTATATTAACGTCTGCATGCATCTTCGATGGGAGACTTAAAAACTGACTGAGACTGAAATTGGGGTTTGCTGTTTTATAAGTTCGCCAAATATAATTGAAAAAAATGGGTCGTTCTGTTCCCAGGAGAATATCTTACTACTTTACTTTAATCATAGCCAAAACTAATTAAATATTGAGAGCGATTATGTAAGATCGCTTTTAAGTGGTGTAGTTTAAGAAGAAGCGTTCAACTGTTTTGTGGAAAATACAAATACCCTAACCCAGATATAATTTATTAAAGGAGAGGCTGAAATTAATATATTTGAAGACTAATTCAGGGCCATAAAAATTGTCTACTTAATATCATGGTACAGACTGACCAAAATTTTAAATTTAAGAGGAATTGACATGCCACAACCTTCGTAACATTCCATATCCACTTGTGATGTTTTTTGTCTTTCAAGCCTACTAGTTTTCGCTAATTTATTTATGTTTGATCTTGTTATTGTCCATGTTTGACATGTGTATGTCATCACTGGTATGACGCATTGCTCGAAGAGTTTTTTTTAAGGTATTGTGGATATTTATGATTCCTTAATATATGAAAGCTACTTTTTCAAATGCTGTCCATGTTAATCTTGTCGACCGTTTTATCTCCACAGTCTGATTTTCTTTATTAAAATTTATTATTTGCCTCATCTTTCTACTTTATATAGCTTGAGACCTGTTGTATCTTATTATTTTGAATTTCTATTGTGATATTTACTGAGGTGTTACTTACTGTTTTTGGTTTCTTATAGTTCAATCTAAGACCGATCTTTCGTGCTTCTTTCTCTATATAATTTCAAAAGCATATTCTTTAACTTCTCTTCATCACTTCCTACCAGGAAGACATCATAGACGTATCGTAGATGGTTTATATATTCTCCATTTTTTCCTATTCCTTTCTCCTGCCAATTTCATTTCTTGAACAGATCCTCTAAGGCTTTGTTAAGCTGCTTAGGGGATATTGTGTCACCTTGTGTTATTTCTCTGGTTATCGCCATTTGGTCCGTGAGTTTATGTATCGTACTTCGTGTGTTTGCTTTCTGGTATACGTTGTCAATAAGTTCAGTATATCTGTGGTCTACCCTACTGCTGTTTAGTGAGCATTTTATTGCCCAGTGTTCCACACTGTCAAAAGGTTGGTCGAAGTCTACAAAAGCTGCATATATCGGGATGGTATATTCATTTGCTTTTTCGATTAGCATTTTCACAGTTAATAAGTGGTCACTGGTGCTAAATTCCTTTCTGAATCCTGCCTGTTCTCGTGTCGGGTATCCATCTAATTTTGTTGTCAACCTGTTCGTTAGAATTTTTGTTAGGAATTTATAAGTTTTATTGAGTAATGTTACTGGACGATAATTTTTTAAGGCTCTTTTGTCGTCTTGTTTGTATAATACCAGCGTTACTGCTTCATTCAAGCCTTCAAGAATATTTTTTCTCGTAATGCTATTTAACAGTGGGTGGAGTGTACTGATAACGGTCTTTTCTCCATTCTTTAACTTTTTTGTAGTGACTCGGTAGAGGACAAAGTGCCCTCAACCGGGCAATTTGTTCTTTTTATTTTCTTAAGTGTTTTTCTTATTTCTGCTTTACTAATGTCTACTGCAGCTCGGAGTTTACATTCTTAATTTTAGAGTTCCATAACCTATTTAGATCTTGAGGTGGCTTTTCTTTACTACTTTAGATACTAAGTTGATAATATTCTTGTGTGGCCGTAAGAATCTAATTCCTGCTGTTGTCATTTCTCCAATATGCTCTTTATATTATGTATTTCTGTTTTGCCTGGTGTAAGCTTTTTTTGTTTCTATTTCTTTCTATTTTATCTATTTTATTATCTATTATCTATTCTATGATCTATTTTATTTTTTGCTCTTTTATTACTTTTCTGACAATTTGATTCAGTTCTGTAATTTCTATACGTCCTGTTTGGCTTATCGCTATAAGTTTCTTTATTCTTTAATTATTCTTTAATCTTTTCGTGCTAATTTTTTAGAAACTTGCAATATCGGCTATTGATTATGTACTTTAGAAAGGAACTAGACGGTCAAAGAGATTTTACTATTTCATATGACCAATGGACCCCAAAATATGGAAAAACCGTGGAGTACTAGGGTGCATGTAGGTGAATTTTATGCAGTTTTGTACATATGTATCTACAGAAAAATTGTTTAAAATTAATTTTTTTATCGAACTGTCATCTTTTAGTCAGAAATAATTTTTTTAACAAAAATATATTCAAGAAACGAAGCAACAAAAAAAAACAGAAACAAACGCGATTTTTCTTTTTTGTCCCATTACTTTTTTCCACGGGGTATATGTATAGGCATTGCTTTACAGAAAAAAAAACTATCCTTCCTCTTTAAAATAACATTTGGTACAAGTCCTTAGGATTAACAGTATCCGAAATGATTTTTAAAGTTCGCCACTCACACGTCGACACTCACGTGTCACGATGTTTGTTCAAGGCAATATTCAGAAACCACTGAACCGATTGTAATAAAATTTTGTGAAAGTGTATTTGTTGGTCCAACTTAGGAGGTACCTTATTTTGTATCTCGATGAATGACCCTTATTTTTTAATTGTAAACACAACCTAGATTCTTTACTGAAGCAGACAAAATTCCATTGGCTATTCCAGTTTTGCCGAGCTCTGCACCATTCTAAGCGTCGAGCCTTATGCTGTGGTGTCAAAGATAACACCAAAAGCGGACGATAAGCTCTCAGTCCCATTCCAAGTAATTCTTTGATTAACTGTTCTTCTTGAGACTACCCTTCCTGTAGCTGCGAAGCTTAAATCATCTCTTACTTGATATACACTGTCCCGTCTATTTCTGAGAGCAAGAAATCTAACATGGCGCAAATTACGGCCTTGCAATATTCTAGTACGTCCAGACCCCCCACGACGCGGATAAGTCTCATCATTGGACAACCTCCTCCAAGCTCTGAACACCGATTAGCTTCAACTCTTCGTGAAATTTCCCCTAATCCAAAACCAGTCGCTTAAATGACGAAACTGCCGACGAAAGCGAACTCTTCGCATTTAATTTTTTTCGGGTAAATCAAAAACAATCCAAAATGACTAAAAATTACAAATAAACTTAAGTCAAATACACAGAAATAAAATTTCTTATCTTTTTTGTTTTGCGAAGAAAAAAATACTTTTGATTCAAATAAATATCCGTATACAAAGTGTTGCGCTTTTGGCCATTAGTATATTTAAATAATCTTAATATACTCCAATCGTTAGATACGAAAATACCACTGCACCTCTAAAAATCATACGAACAAGCCAAATTTTGCCGAGAATATTAAATTTGAGGGCCCCAAAAAATATGCAAAAAAGTTTACCACTTTTACCCCCGGGCTTCCCCCTAAAGCCTCTTACAGGGAGGTAAAAACGCAAAAAAATCGATTTACACAGAATCTGTACACCGTAGAAAAAATGTTTCAAATAAAAAATGTACCTGAGATAATTTTAAATAAAAATGTTTATAGGCATTTTTTTGTGTATAATGAACCAGTCTCTTCGAAACAACGCTTGAAGCGACCGTCGATTTTTTATGTCTGTTACGCGCGCGAAATCAATGTTCAATAAAATTTGTATTAGCTCGACGATAAAAATTGGATATCTTTTGATTCAAGTGACCTATCGACAAAAATCAAGATGCGCTTTAAAGGTAAAGAGTTTAGCTTTTGTATATACTTTTTGTATTTTACCGCAAATAAACTCAGATCTTATACAGGTGTTAAATAGATAAACGTGGCGCGATTTTTGCCATTTTTTGTGGTTCTCACGAGATCAATACAATCTATCCCTTTCATTGACTGACCACTATAAAGTTTTGATTACTAGAGCCTAACCTTTAAAAGCTATAGCATGAAATTTTTGTTTTACGTTGTAACAACAAATGTGAGGCTTTTGAAATATGCTTAAAAAACGTTGGATTTAAACGTTCACACAACATACAATCTAAAACATTTAAAATTTTTTTTTTCAATTACACTAGTACGTTTTTCAAAAGAACAAAACTGCAATAATCTACACCCAAAACAGTCTTCTTAAATGCATTTTCCGTGACGTGTGATCGTTTATAATGTAAAACAATAAATTCTGCGTTTTTTATTCATATTTCAAATGCCTGATATTTGTTACCACAACCCAAAATTGAAATTTCATGTCATAGGTTTTAAAGATTGATCTCTATAAATAAAAAGTTTACTACAACTGGTCAACGAAAGTGATCAATTTTATTGATCTCACGAGAATCGTAAAAAATAGCAAAAAACACTGCGTTAATTTATTAAACACCTTTATAAAAACTGAGTTTATTCTCAGCAAAACACAAAAACTGAATACGAAAGCTACACTCTTTGCCTTTAAAACACATCTTGATTTTTGTTGATAGGATATTTGTATCAAAAGATATCGAATTTTTACCGTCCAGCTGATACAAATTTTATTGGACATTGATTTCGCGCGCGTAACTGACATGCAAAATCGACGGTCGCTTCAAGCGTTGTTTCTAAGAGAACGGTTCATTCTACACAAAAAATGCTTATACACATTTTTGTTTAATTTCCCTGTTTGTAATGACAATCTGGAAGATGCGACTGAGTGAGACTTGGCAACCATTTTTTACCATTTTACAAATTATTTCCAAACAACATTTAATTAATTTTATAATCATGATTTGAATTAATTACAATATTTTAAATTAATGGTAATTGAGGCTGAGGTTTAAGGTAAACTTGTTATTAATACACTATAAGTTTTGTTCATTGTGATAAATTTAATTAAAATAATATAATAAAAACTGACCGCATCTTGTATTTAAATTGAAGTTGCACTAAATTTACATTTTTGTGAGTTAATACTACCTGTTCGTAATATTTATGATGTTTCTAAAATCTCGGACTGGCTGAATTACATAAGATAACTTAAAATTTGCGATTTTTATGCGATTCCATAACGCTGTTTCAAATTGGCAACCGTTTAATGTTCTGCAATGTGCTGATACTGCAGAATGGGAGAAAAAAATGCTCTAAGACACTTTTGAATTTGCGTAACTCTTCGGAAAGTGTTTCTGATGCCTTTGTTTTTCAAATAATCTTTCTTATTCCAGTTGAGAGAGAGAGAGCGAATATATTATGAAAGTGAAACGACTGATATCCGTTAAGTAAGATTAAAGTTAGACATACAGGAATGTGTAGAAGGATTTTGATGTCGAATAGTCATCTTTTGAATTGTGGATTAGGAGTAAAAGTTCAAGATAAGGGTCTTTTGGAGATGAGAAAGCTCGTCTTTGAGATTGTCTGACCAGAGATATAATTTAGGCGATAAATAATGACAAAATTTTTTTTAATTGAAGTTGGTGTGATGAAGCGCATAAATATTGATATATACGTGCCCAAGCTATATACTGCAGGTACGAGTGACTAATACTTTCATAAAGGGAAGTGACCGTTTTTTTTTTATATATTCCTCAGATGATATCTTAGATCGACGAAACCAAGCTAATGAAATGTATGGAAATGTTGATATAGAAAGAAGTGGGACAAGTATAAGTTTTAAATTAGTTTTATAAGTATTTTCAAGTTTTTATATTGGTGTTACAAATAATATAATGTTGGCTAAGATTATTGACAATAGGATGAAGTGATTCTTTCACTGAAGGAATTATAAACTTTTTGGTATTTTCAGGGGGATTGTATTACTTCAAGGAATCACGATTGATCACAATCATCCACTAGAACACATAAGCTATTTGAATTATGTAATATGTTGCATAAACTTTAAAAAATAAGAAATGCATCATAACGTTGGCATGTTTTAGTATACGTATATGGGGAATTAACTGAACAAGGCCAAAATCGATACAATGATAAAACTGTAAAGACGATGGCCACACCTACTTTATCCTGTAAAGGTTGTATAATGATGCAAAGTGATAACTCCAGAATCCAAGACAGGGAATTTCCCAGGGAGTAAAAGGCATTACAGGATTTAATAGGCAGAGAAACGAAGACGTAAGGCAAGAGCTGAATATCTACTCGAGCAACTAAAAAAATGGAAGAATGCACAAAATGCCTAATCCCTGGAAATAGGAAGAATAAGATGAAGGCAATTGATCATTTTTTATTAGGATGTATCCTTTAAGTCAACTTTTCTATATAGGAAAGCGTATTAAGATTGGTTGTAGCGTTATCTTTGAAATGGTGAGGAGATTTTTTATACCTACGAAGTAGTTCCGGAAGATATTTCGGTATTATTCGTTATCTACTTATTCCCAATATTCCATTAAATAATTGTATATTTTATTATTGTTTCCGCTTCTATTTACGTCCTTTGTCCATTTATTCCTCAAGCGTTCTATTCGTTTCTTCCATTTGTCGATAGTGTTGTTGCCATTACCACGTTTGTTTATGTTTAACCTTAACTTTGCAAAATTTGGTTGTGATCTGTGAATAAATCTAGCATAAATTAGTTATTTGTCCATTATTAGTGCGTATCTCAAATATTTCAATCTCATTAAATGTTTATTATATTAACACATTCTTTCGTGCGGATAATATTGACATTGTTCTCCTTTTTTGATTTCATTCATTTCCTTTTTTCTCTATGCTTTTCTTTTTGAAATGTGTGATACTTTTGTCCAAATTCGAAGAGAGGCAGTGGTGAGGATCGCAATTTCAACCATCTTAAAAATAAAATCGCGAGTTCAAAATAGCGACGCCGAATTTTAATTATCTCAGCTTCTAGTGGGATTCCGTGAGATAAAACTTTCAAATATGACACTTTTAAAAGCGTATAATTATTTATTTTTCACGTTTTCAATGTACCATAAATACGTTGTTGTAAACGTTAATTTTACTTAAAAAATAATTTTATAAATAAACTTCAAATAAGTCATTTTTTAAACTATTTAAATGCAATAAATTAAATATTCTTATAATTTTATTTGTGTTTAATACAAAAATCTACAAAAAATAAGAAATTAAGTAACATTAAGTTGTACAATCTATTCTAATCATGTAACATGCATTCTAAATACATGTAACAGCATTTAGAGAATTTTGTATGCGCAAACGTGTATGTGCATACCTAAATATCCGTGTAGCTCAACAGTTTGTTTGTGCATACTAAACGTTCAAACACCAGAACTTAAATCTGCAGGCTTTGATTTTTTGTTGGAACGACAGTTCGCGCAAACAAGTCCGTGCATGTAGTGGTACGACGAAATATTAAAAAATACGATTTATTATTTTTGGTGGTTCATTGAGCAACAAACAAAATGAGTGATATAAGAAATTATTCTAAACAATTTATAACCGAATTCATTGAGTTATACAGAGAGTGGCCGTGTCTCCGGAAAATTAAAAGTAAAGAGTACAGCAATAAACATCCAAGAAAAAGTGCTTGTAAAAGGATGATTGAAAAATTAAAAGAAATATTAGATCTAATAATTGAGCACATCTGATTGTAATTTTCTGTTAAAAGTAGTGTTTTCCATAACACCACCATCAGATACTCTTCCATTTGTTTCTATTGGTACCATAATAAATTCATAACTAGCATTAGCTGTGGCTAAAATGACAATGCTGTTAAATATTTTATAATTAAAGAAATAACTCCCACAACCAGGTGGCAGAACAAGTTTTATATGTTTTCCGTCTAATGTCCCGCAATAATTAGGAAAATTCCAGGATTGTTGAAAATCTCTCGCAATTGTAATCCACTCTTGTTAACACGTTGGAAACTGAAAAAAAACTTTAGGATGTTCTTCAAGAACAGAACCACCAACTAGTAAAAAACGAAAAATAGATTCAAAGAAACAAAATGCGTATTTGCAGAAAGCTTATGAAGTGATCAATCAAGTTGATGACGAGTATATCGCATTTGGAAATCATATTGCACATCAGTTAAGATATATGGCTAAAGACCAACAAACCATGGCAAAAAAAATTATTAACGAGACTTTGTTTTTTGGAGAATTAAATCAAATTACCATAGGCGCAACCACACAATTTGCCAATTTTATGCAATCGGGGTATTTGTTTGGAGGCAGTTCATGTAATATTGCACAGCCGTCTTGTTCAGTTACATCTATTCCAAGTGATGAGGGTTCTAATATTTATACCCAGTTCTGGGATTTATAATTATTTTTGAAGTTATACTTCTATACGCGCGTTCGACATTATAAATTTGTACGGGAGTGAATTGGCAAAACCATTACATATGTAAGACATAGGTAAGAGAGAGACAGAAGATATATTTTCTCTCCCTTTCTCTCTAGAGAATAAAAATGTTCCTTTTGTAAATATATTTAATATTTCTTAATATTATTATTATTTTATATTAATTCGGTAGATATATACATTTGACCAAAGTCTTTTGCAAATAAATATTCTTGCTGGAAATTCTATGATTCGTCATAACCTTTCCATTTTTGGAATACAATAAATAAATAAACACAAACACAAAATACAACCAAAAAACTGACATCATGTTCTTGACAAATAATGACATTGATTAGCCACCTTATTACTTAAGGCTTTTGGTTAAATGAGTTGAGTCACGGTATTTGGGACCAGAAGTCGCGAATTTGATCCCAACGTGGGAATATATTTTTTTAATTATTATGTTCTGATTTTTGTCACTTTGGTTCAAAGAATGGAGAAAAAAATCAAAGAATGGAGAAATCACAATATATTTTTTAATATTGTTTCGCTAATTTTCTACATTATTTAATTTTCCAAACTATTTTATTTATCATTGAATATTTAGTACATATAGTAGTCATGGGCGTAGAGATGAAAGGGACAAATATAATGATTGTTATTTTAAATTTCTTTTATGTTTTTATGAATGACATAAATTTCAAAAAAGGTCGATTTTATTTTTAAATTATGATTTTTGCCATATATATAATACTAGTGACGTTATCCATCTGGGAAGAAAGACTTATTCTTTCATCGAGAGTTAATTTAATAAGATTTGTACAATTTAGTGGGCATTTTGAAACGGTGCCACAAAGAATCAAAAAATTCAGGGACCTAATGATCTATACAAGTGCTTTTAAATAATATATTAATTTCTCCATGGTCCCATTTAAAAGTATCTTACAAAATGGCGCCAAGACGCTATTAATAAAACTGAGGCTTAGTTCAGTTACCTAAAAATTTAGTAATTCAAATTTTAAGGTTCAGACAAGTGTTGTTTGGTGGGACTTATTTCGTTTTTCAAGTTATACTTCTATACGCGCGTTCGACGTTAGAAATGTGTATGGGAGTGAATAGGCAACATAGGTAATATATAGGTAAGAAAGAGACAGAAAATATATTTTCTCTCTTTTTCTCTCTTGAGAATAAAAATATTCTTTTTGTAAATATATTTAATATTTATTAATATTATTATTATTTTTTATTAATATTATTATCATGGTAAATTAAACATATGCGTAAGTAAGTTATGCATATTGTCATTTTTAAATACTTATGAATGTTGCATTTTAATTTGTATTGTATTATTATATTGAATTATGTTGCAGTGTATTGTATTGTATTTTTATCCTAATAACAAAATAAACAATGAATTTTACTGCAGAGTATGTGTAAAAATTTTTTTTTGCATTCAACTCCTTTCATACATATGTGAAAATAAAAATATACATTTTTTATCAATATATTGATTCAATTCTTAATTTACTATACTCCTATTACAGGTCAAATGTTGTTTATATACAGCAAACGATGTACCATATACCTATATACTTAATTCTGTTTCTCTTTCTGCTCTCGCTTACTTATGGCATTACATATGTATGATTGTGCAGATTGACTCCCATATAAATTTGTAACGGCGAACGCGTTTATAGAGGTATAACTTCTACCGGCAGTCCCACTGGACTGCCACACCCGTTTTTTGTTTTAGTTTTGTTAATCTGAACTCTATATTTTACTTTATTTTCTTATTATTTGTTTTACAAACACAACCAATAAAGTATCTTTAAATTTTACCTGCAAATATTCATGCTTGAGTGACTGGTAAATTGCTCGACATGTTTCTGGAATAAATATTCTTAACGACTGGGGAGATATAGCACAACTAAATTTCAGATCTTCATAAGATCTTCCTGTTGCAAGAAAACGTAGCGTAACTCTTAATCTTTCCTCAGCAGTAATCGTTTGTCTCATTACAGTATTTTGTTTTTTGATTAATAGGTAAATAATTTTTTAAATGAGTTTTTTCTGAAACCCATAATTCGGCTAACAAATTCAAATGCAAAAACTGACTCCTTTTTTTGTACCACTCTTTTGACCACAACGGTGTCCTTTTTTGTTTTCCAGCTGGTCTATAATTATAATGGTTGCACATTTTCTCTTTTGCGACAACATGTTTTCACGATTGCACGTCTAGGCGAACAACTTGCTACTGACATCGTGTTCTGTTCAAATCTAAATATTCATAAAAACAGTTGCCCTACACTATCATACATATCTGCACAAACATTTCACTCAATCTTGTCAGCACACACGTATCATTACGTGTAAAATCCTTAACATGTGTTTGAAACAAGTATATGTAGTATTTACACCTAAACGTTCAAACTTTGTTTGTAAACGTTATGTTACACACACATCTATTATCGAAAAATGAACTGTGTAGGGAACCAACTTTTATGTCATACTTAACTGTACAAACTAGTTGAACAAATTTGTTGCTACGTCTAGGGCCCGCTTAAGTCTTTTATTGTATTGTATTTTTTAATGCGATCCTTCTTCTTCATTATCGTCTTGCAATTCTTCATCAGCTAATTCAAAATCTACTATTTTTTATTGAGCTTCATCATCTTCATCAAAACCTATTTCAATGTCAACATTGTTGAGACTCATAGCATTCTTACATGATTGCCCCAGACAAGCAGAGTACACTATGGACAGAGGTAGAAGTACAGATATACGACGTAGATGCAAGATGAAGAACATCAAGGAACGGATAAGAAATAGAAGAGTAGAATGAAACGCTCGTATAAGCCGAATGCCAACAAATGGAGTAGTGAAGACAGCGAAAGACGGTTCCGCAATAAGAAGACGATCAGTAGATATCCCACGAAAACGATGGAACAACTTACTGGAGGCACATTAAAAAACAGACAGAGTCATATCTACATAAAAAAAAACACGAAGAAGAAGAAAGCGGTGCAGTAATCGAAATATTTCATTCCATTTTTAACGCAACTGCAAGATTTTGAACAATTTTGTTTGCAGTTGCAGCTAATGGACTTTAGTAAATTTTCTGTGGTTTGCAACGGTTCTAATTTATTTTTTGAATCTCCCAACTCCAGTCGTATGGATTTAATTCATTACCCATCCACTGCTGTACCTGGTAGTAAATTAGATTTCAATAATTTAAATTTGGTTTTAAAGCTTGAATGCCTTTTTATATGTAAAAAATTTTCTAGTATTAAAATTTTTTTTGTTGACTGCATAATTTTGAAAATTAATAACTTTTTTCAAAAATTCATATTGCAAAATTATTTTGCGAAAACTACTTGATCTATTGTACTAAAATTTTATATAGTATTGTTTTATATTAAAAAGATTTTCTGGGTAAATTTTTTTAAGCTTCTATGTGGCTTTTAAATACCTGAAAAAAATTATTGACAAAAACATTGACTTGTGACCCTTTTTTAATGGTTTTTGCTAATTTTGCAAGAATAATGATTATTTTTTAAATCTGCGATCAATTCTATCTTGTAAAACATTTAATTTCAAAACTTTTTTGTCTTTGCAAAATTTTTCTAAAATACATAGCTGCCGAGAGACAATTTAGCCCACCTTTTGAAGTGTCTGCATAGTGAAATTATCATTTCAGCAAAAAAAGGATCAATAACGATTTACCCAAATGAGCGTGTTTTAGAACAGATACAGAAAAAGTGCAATATCAAGAGATTTATTGATGGTACAACTTTTCCTCTTTCATATGGTACCTGTAAAATTGTCATATATTCATTGGATATATGACAATACAGAAATTTATCCAAGTATTACTACGCTACTGGTAGCAAACAATTTCTAATTTCGTAACATCTACCGAGGTAACTTTCTCCTAGCAAATTCCAAAGAAATCGCTGGTATAAAGCATTCAACAGCTGTTTTGAACCATTGAAAACTGGTACCTTGGAAATCCCCGTTAGCAATTATTCAAAAGGGGGTTCTAGCTACCTAATAGAAATTTCGAGGGAATTTTCCCTGAACCGTGTTAGGTGAGGCTATGATAATCTGAAAGTATTCACGTAGTCAGTATCAATTCTATCTCAGCTTATCTGGTCGCTTCTTGGTTAGAGGTTTCAAGTCTCGCATATTAGTTAGTGTTAGTTTAGTATTCGATCAAATTCGACGCATTTCTGGTTTAAGAGTTTTAGACTCTCGCATATTGAATATATATATATATATATATATATATATATATATATATATATATATATATATATATATATATATATATATATATAGTTATTGTTATATATCTTATAGTTTAAAGGCTACATGTTGCATATGCTCATTACTAATAAAGTATATTAATACTGAAGGAAACATCCTTGTTTCTTGTGACAATTTTATTAATTAAACATTTAAACTGTAACGGTGCTCTTGTGTGGTGTTTCAGGGACTCGTGTAAATTGTACAGTGATCGGCGGTTTAAAAATAAAATTTTTGCGATAAAACTTTGGCTAGATCTTAACTTAGTTGTAGTAACAAAGTTAATCAATAAATTACGTATTGTTAAATGCTTCTGTTTTTATTTCCCACTTTACTGGGTGGTCCTTTGACTTGGAATTAATTACCGTACTTAGTACGCTCTAAATGGTAGTAAGATCGCCATCCTAGTTTGTGGAATAAATCTTTCGTTTATTTTTACTATTCATTATTTTCTGACTAATACTATTGCAAAAAAGATCTCTGAGATAAATAAATTCTGTTTGTTAAGCTACACAAGATCCGTCTTTGGATATAATACCAAAAGTGTAGGTTAATTTTCACAAGGCATAAATAGAATACGCCATTTTGAAGCGTTTTTAATGTTTAAAAAAAAATTTTAATGGTATGTAAAAATTTGAGAAAATTGAAGAAATTTTTGGCACTTAATTGATAGTAACTAAACAGCAACACCCATATTTCTGCAAAACACATGTAAGTTTGCTTTCTATAGGTATATATTAACTAAAGAACTTGCTACGTATCTAGATTATCTAAAGTATCTATAGGTTCCCATAAGTCACAACAAAACTTACTTGCCTAATAGACGAGCCAACAAAGCACTAAGCCTATCAATTTTCCGCAGCAAGATGAACTGGTACTAAACGTGGTTTTATTTCAAATCAGTCGAAAGTCATTACTTAAAGTTTTGGAGGTCACTGGACACGAATATTATAATGGCGACTGTCATCGACACCTACCTGGTGTCCAGGATGGACCTCGTCTCCTGGAGTTTTATGTTCTTGAAGTTTTATATTAATTTGTTATTTAAGATTTTTATGAATATGAATATCAAATATAAGAGTTGATAAGATGATCAGCAAATAATCGTATCATTCAAATTTATTTTTTATCTTCTGTCTAATATATTATAATAAGTTGAAATAGAGCGAGGAGAAAAAAACGCACGTTAACTATGTTACTTGGAGAATATCTGTGTACTAGTACGTGTGAAAGTATAAGTATTTTAACGAGCACATGTGAATGCAAAAGGCGTATCACTAGGCATTTTATCAGTACTACTAACTGCTTAAAAGAGCTAAATTTAAAAAAATAATGTAATGGATAATTTTTTGAGGTTGTATATAAAGTTGTGTGGGATATTCTAAGGTCATTTATCAATGAAATATTCGTGTTTAGGAACCTCGAAAGCCAGGAGTAATGACTTTGGATTGACTTAGAATGAAAGTAACATATTCCAGGAGACGAGGTCCACCCTGGGCACCAGGTAGCTCTAGGACCATCGTCGTTATCATATCCGTATTGTAACTCTAAAGTAACAAAATTGAACTTATTCCTGTCGATATTTTTCCAGTCCTTTATGCACAAAATGCAATTTTCATTTTAGCACAATATATTTTGTGTACAAATTTCCCGACATTTTTCCTTATCGAATGTAAAAAGTTAAAAAGTTGCTTAGCGATTCATATTGCTGCGGAAAATTGGTAGGTTTAGTGCTTTTTAGTGCTGCATTGCTTCGTCTGTGGAGTATTTAGTTACAAATTTGTATAATGGCAGTGTGTCGAGATTTTATATGATTAATTGTTAACTTATACCGTATTCGTTAAGGGGTATTTAAAGGTGTGACTTCAAAATTTAGTTCGTACTACGTTTTAATAATTTTGTCAAAAATGTAAGTAAAGTTCTATTTTACGTGTTAAAATTTTTGTAAGAATTTTCTTGCAAAATGTGTACAGTAATATTTACCCACTTAATATACTTGTATCTTACTTTGTTATGTTTATTTTATTTCCTTTAATATCTATTTGATGTGTACTATTTCTCGTACCTGTTTACTGCTGCTTAGCAGATATGAGTATACTAAAAGTTGCTATAAATAATGATCTATGCTATATTCAGTTTGAGTTTTTGCGAAACGATAAAGTAGTTAATTGTTTAATAACAGTCATTGATAATTGATTTGGGATTACACATTTTTCAAATAAAACTGTTCATTTTATTGTAGTATTAGTTTAAGTTAATCTTTATTAAAATTGGAAGTTAGATATACAGTGCGCGTTTGAAGTCATCCCTAACTGTTTTCTAAATCATAAAACTTAGTAACTAAAAATTAGTAAATTTTTAAGATAATTTTTCGACTGTTCTAACAACCATTCAAATTTCGTCATTTTGTGTCATGTGGAACAATTTCACCCAATCATGTCAACATTAGACTGATAATTGCATTCAGTGCAATTTTGACAACACGATCGAGTTTGAGAACTTCATCCAAATAAATTTCAAAATGTCACGTTTCGGCAATGAGAATGTTCAAAGTATAAATGCGCTAATCAAAGAAAAAATTCCCAGAAATACAACATACAGTCACAAATATATTTGGGGAATATTTTTTTTTCGAAAAATTATCCGCCAAATATCCCTCGGACATTGATGAATGCCTCATAATTTCATGACAAATTTCTCAAGCTCGTTGCTTGGTAACAGCACTCAGCCTTCGGCTTCGTGCTGTTACCAAGGAACGAGCTTTCGATTGTCATGAAATTATCTCGTCTGTTATCAATGTCCTAGGGATATTACTACTTTCAACTGAACTAAGGCACGTATACATTGTTTTTGTTCTTTAACTGGCCGACGGGTGCCAGTTTGTAAAATCGTTTTAAATAGGATCAGATGACAAGTACTTGCAGGATCTTATGTTACTTGGTACGTTACTATATTTTTATATGGTTCAGTCGCACAGTTTTAAAATGACAACTGTCCAGTGTATAATGACGACTGTATAAAAATGTAAAACAGGTATGTATTGACTATCTATAATAATCTAAGTCCAGGATATGACAGTTTTCTGCTCAGAATTCTTTTTAAATTCATGAATTTAATTGAAATTTTGACAGTAGGTAGAAAATATATCAAAGATCAAAATCTAACCTATTTCAATATGTACTTTTGCTCTTGGGATGGTTACCACCCCAACTCGGGGCTGCAAAATGTTTATCAAAAAAACATGGGAATCGCTAAAACAGTAAATTTTAAGATAAAAATGTTCTTTAGAATTTTTTCGAAGTCCATATTTTTGGAGTTATTTGTAACTGAAAGTTTACCAATTACACGTCAAAAAAGCATGTCTTTAAACAGTTTTTCGAAATAATAATAATAACTCCAAAAATTTATATTTTATCGACAAAACTGTAGTAGGTATTAATAATACGGCATTGTTGTTTTCATTGTATATTTTTTGAATCATTCTTAGTAACTTGTAGTTTATTCTTTTTTTTCTTAATATTTTTTATAGTTTCTGTCTTGGTATTTTATCGAAGGCTTTTTCTACGTCAAGGAATGTTACGTATATTTTCTTTTTCTCTTGCAGCGCTTTTTGTATTTTCTGTTTTAAAGTAAATAATATGATCCTGTATATTCCTGTCACTTCTAAATCCACTTGTGCTTCCTCTCATGTGTGCACTTTTAATCGTTTGTTTATTATTTTTCTAAGAGTTTCATACACGTGCATACCAACGTCAATCCTATGGAGTTATTACATTCTCTCCTATTTCCTTTTTTGTATATGGATACTATTAGTGACACTTTCCAATCTCTCGGTATCTTTACCTATTTTATTCGTTATTTTTCGTAATATTTATTCTGCATTTTTACCAATGTTTTTTATTTCTGTTGTTATTCTATCTACTCCAGGAGCTTTTCCATACTATAACGTTTTTATTGCTTCTTCTAGTTCTTCCTAGTTTATTGAGTTTTCTGTATCTTCCATTATATTATTTTGTTCTTCGTTGTTGTCGTCTTGGTTTATATCCGTTAGCAGTTCTTCGAAGTGTTGTTTTCATCATTTAACTATTTCTTTTTTTTTCCATTATTAATACTCCATTTTTATTTTTAATGCTGTATATTTCATGTTTTTTTGTGCTCTTATCGTCTTCAGGGTTCTGTAGAATAGCTTTTAGTTACTTTTGCTATCTTCTTTCATTTTCTCTCCGAACGTTTCCCAATTGGTTATCTTTGCTGCTGTTAATAATATTTTTGCCTTTTTTCTTTCTTTTGCCACCATGCTGCCTGTTTCTTTGTTGAGTCTTTTATACTTGTTCCGCATACTTCCTTAGCTGCCTGCATCCAGTACCAGGTCCTTGTAGTTGTCTGATAGGTTGTTTGTATCATTATTGTCTGTTTTTTTTATTTTTTCTCAAATATTTTTGCCATTTCTTTATTTCTTAGCTTATATGTTTTTATCATCTCTCTTATCAATGGGTTTTCCTTTTCTGTATTAGTCTTTTTCTTCTTTTTTATTTCTTCTCTTATCTTTGTTACTACGATGTAATGGTAAATAACATAATATTTCTATATAAAATTACATTTTTATATTAGGAATTCCAGAAAGTATTAAGTATGAATCCACAACAGTCTATTTGCAATCAAGTCTAGGTAGTTAAATCTTAATTGCACAGTTTCCAATCAAAACTCACATGAGATGCAATACATAATTGACGTAATGCTCAGGAGACACTGATTTTAAATAGTTACGTTTGACTTTTTAAACATTTTTAAACACGTGCATAGTAAAGTCTGGATTGGCGCGAAATTCGATCGTATTTATACTACATAGAGACTTGTGAGTGCGGGTGTGGATGCGCAAGCACGGGAATGCTCGTTCTTACTACTTGTCGACTTTATCAATTCGGCATCATTTGAATACGTTTCCATAATATTTATGAATATCACGTCTTTTCCTTTTAAATAAAAATAAAAATGAATAATCTAATTTTCGAGCCCAAAATTTACGTCCCCTTTGTACTTAGGGTGGATCGAAAAATCGAAGTTTCGAAAACTGTTTTGTAATAGTGCGGAAAAGTTGCCAATTGGTATTACAAACTTAATCTTTATTTGCGATTTTTCAAAAAATGTTTATCTTCTGCCCTCTACAGAGGGTTGAAAAATAAAAAATACGAACCTATGATTTTAATTGAAAAGTTAAGTAATTAGTACATGTTATTATTATAAAAATGATATAAAATTAAAATATCTTTGAAATATGTTATTTTTGTTCCTCTACCCACTCCCTACCCTCCCTCTTAATTTTGATTATTTATAGTTTGTAGTTTTTTTTACTCAAATTTTGGCATATCTTTTCGCGAATCAATTTTTGCCTTGATAAAACTGTCTGTTTTCTGTGACCCAACAAACCATAAAGATGATTTAATTACGAGCTTCACGAATCTTTCTACAGATTGGGTGCGACAGGGAAATGTAGGGATGCCATGATTTTGTCAGGAGAACCAGAAATAATATTTTTCAAATCCTCTACTTTCAAAAGCTACTTGTGAAGCAATGGAGGGCAAATTATTTTATTGTTTTGCCAATTAATAAGATCAATATAGTCATCTGCATATGATGGCATAATAAAAGGTCGGATATTAGATGAATCATTATTGGTTTTAATTTTTGCATTGAGAATACGAGAAAGATCTCTTATATGCGGGAGAGTGTCATGCAGAAGATTTTCCAGATGTATACAGTAGGCAATTCTTTGAATTACAGGGTCTACAACACTTTTCAAAATTTGTTCTCGTTTTATTGTTTGTAAAACATGCTTTGCACCATTTACACATGATAAGTTGCATTTAATCTGAAGCCATAAAGGAGCATAAACCGTGACAATAAATTTGGCCAGTTTATTTAATTCTGATCTTGGATTTTCAGTACTAACATAAAGACGTAGAATGTGATTCGCCAACGTGAGCCATTGAGAATGACTCAACTGTCCAGTCTTCTTCTACTTCTTGGACATCTTTCGATCTGATTAATTCTGAAGCTTCTTCTGGTTAATTTCCTGGGAGGTAGATTCCCAACTATCCCTTCATCTTTTAGGTGGTCTTTCGGGAGGTCTTGAACCAGGCGAGTTATTTTCTAGGGCAATTTTTGGCAGTCTATTCTCATGCATTTGTCTTACATGATTGTACCACAGCCTCTTACGCTGCCTTCCCCATCTTACAATATCTTGAATTTTGCACTGCTCTCTGACGTTTGTATTTGTCACCCTGTCTCTTTTTGTTTTGCCCACTATTGTTCTTAGGGTTTTTATTTCGGCAACCCTTAGCATCTGTTTCGTTTTGTTGGTATCTTCGCGCACTTCTATGCCATATGTCATGATCGGTCGTATGCAAGTCTTGTAGATTGTAATTTTACTATCTGTGCGGATATACGGATTTGACCAGACTATTTCCCGCAGACATCCCGACAATGCGGATGCTTTGTTGATCTGACTCCTTAGGTTCTTTACTGGGTCGTGTGTGCTTGATGTATCTATGCCCAGATATCTGAATTGCATCACCTGTTCTATGGGGTTATTCTCAACCACTAACTTACATCTGAGTGGATCTTTTGCTATCGTCATACATTTAGTTTTGTTGGTAGCAATGGCCATATTTAGTTGGCGGCTTATTTGAAAGAACTGAAAGAGCTGTCTCCAAAGATCATCATCTTCTGATTTGGCAGTAATTGCTGCATCATCTGCTCAACACACCATACCTATTCTTTTGTTGCCCATTCTGTATCTGAGATTGAGAGATGTTACTGTGTTTATAATTTTGCCATGAGTAGGTAAACAAGAAGAGATTTAAACTGTCGCTTTGTCTAATTCCTCCCGGTGTTGGAATATTTTCAGTGAATTGAACTTTCCAGTGCTTCGGTTTAATAAATCGACCGAACATTCTCCTGTAGAAATTGTGACATAAATTTGAAACAAATATTTCAGATCGGACTCAAGTCAATTAAATGTACTTCGGGTAACTCACAGTCAATAATGTTATAGTTTACAACTGGCATATTTTTGCACTGCACTATTTGATTTCCTATAGTTCCTGTAAAAGCTCTTGGACCTTGGGTTTGACCGTTAAGCTTTTTGGAAAAAATGTCTTAAAGGCGATTCATTAGCGTGAAGCTAATAGACAAATCTTTGTAAAAGGCGACCTAACTTTAACACTAGTTGAGAAATTACACCATTTTTTCTTCCGGTATTTACCACAGTTCCGTCACAGCCTACTACCACTAGTTCGTCCAGATTATATCTATAACTCTCCAAAAAGTTGAAAATTCTTTGACAAACGCTTAGAGCGATCTAGAAATGGGTACTTTGTGATCTAAAAATATAGAGCCTGGCTCTTGAACTGATGAAACGTGCTCTTCGAATGCAGTTCTTCTGTGGGGCTTGCCTTCAGTATTTTCGATAACGAAGGTTTTGTCTTTAGTTCAAAATATATGGCCTTTAAAGTTTCGGGGGAGTTTTTCATAAAACCTTTTCTTAATCGGTCTCTATTATTTCTGTCTATAACTTTTTCGTGTTAGCGTTGGTAACAATTTCAAGGTCGTGTAGCATTGTCCATAGCGGTCACAGATTTTGGCCAAGGTAGGAAATTTGGCATAATCATCAAACATTACTGAAAGTCGCAGCAGCCCTGCGACTAGACTAAACAAACCACGACCGCCAGGACCGGGCTTCTGTTAATAATGCCAACATCTTTTTTTCTCCATTTCTTCTAAGGCCGGTAGAGGGCAGAAGATGTAATTTTATCAAAAAGTCGTAATAATACTTTTTTATTGTTGTTACTAAATTCAACTTTTGGTAGGTATTCCAAATCAATTTGTCAATTTTTTTTAAATTTAGCCATTATCGATCCACTCTAATGCACATGCCTATAATAGGGTGCTTAGGCCTTACTCCGCCCCTGACTGAGGCATTACTGGCTCTCATTAAATGGGATTACCATTTAAACTTAGTTTACGAAATAGCTCCCGTCCGTCATTTTTAATGATTACCTATGTCACTAAAATATCATAAAAACAATTTAATATTTTTATTGTAAATTTTACAATTTTACTTTAAAATAAGTTTATTTTGAGGTTTAAATTGTCACTTCGGAAATCGTCCACAAAATACAAAACATTATTAAGATGCTTATAATTAATACTCATTATAGATTCCACACGAAAATAGCTTCAGAACAATATCATAAAAACAAAGTACAGGAGCTTAGTTCGCTTACCCAAAAATTTATTCAGTTAATTTTTATGGCTCAGAAAACAGTTCAGAGCGAACTCCAGAGGCGCACTATAGTACAAGGGGCAGTGCAGTAGTCGTTTTGTTAAATAATTGTATCATGATTGCTGCTTCTGTTTTTATTTATTTGTAAATATATCTCGTCGTAATAAATATGAAAAACTTGAACTGTTTGTTTTATTAATTGCTAAAATATGTACAATATATCAACGTAACTGAAATGAGACTTATCAATAAGTTAACAATAACAATAATTGATCAACATTTAAAACGTACAAACAAAAAGAGCAAACTGTTATTAAATAAGCAGATGGTTTAACTGATACACCACTCTAAAGGAAGAAAAATTTTGAAATGATTGAAAACGTTATCGAAAATAAAAACACAAAAATAATGAACTATTCGTTATTCAGTATTGTTTTTGATTTAATATTTTATTTTTGTAGTGTAATTTATAAACAAAAGTGGTTTTTGTGAAAAATTATAGATTTATAGTTGTTTTAATTTCTGATATATGAATGTTATTTAAATAAATTGATATAGACTATTATTGAATTATATTAATCGACAATAGTACACTTATTATTTCTTGTTGTGTCTATACCAATTTAAATACAACATTTTTGCTGAAATATATTACAGTTATGTATCTGATATCTCTAATGAATTTTAGATTCATCTTTTTTACTTAATTCTATTATGAAGTATGCTTTTTTCCTTCTTTGTGATCACTGCGGGAACTGAATTCATTTACCATGAAATAAAGCTTAGTTGTCAAAAAAATTAAACATCTTATACTGTGAAACTTGGATAGATTTTTTACATTATTATATAAGTAATGAATGTTATAAATAGAATCAAGATTAGTATAAGAAATAGAAAAAATAATGTAAATCATCACTTGTATTTATAATAATCACTTCTTCACGTGCCACATCAGAGATATCCGACGTAGGCGATCATTGCAAATGCTTCTCGATCTTCTGCCACATGGAATAATTGTCCTGCATTTGATATCTCAGTCCATTCACGAATGTTTCTTAAACAAGCCTACACATCTACAACCTTCTATTTTGCCTTTAAGGATCAGTTATAATAATGTATATCGATTTCCCCTCAGGTAATGTCCCAGATAAGACTTTTCCGGTGTTTAACACTCTTTAGCAATTATCTATCTTTGTTAAACCTTTTTTATCCTTCCTCATTAGTTTTTCTTGCTGTCCATACAAAAGTACAGACCAAATATAACACAACCATTCTTTGTCTTAGTTCTAAACTGAAATGATTATTGCAAAGAAATATCTTGATTTTCATAAAAGTAGTTTTAGTAATTGCTATTCTTCGTTTTATTTTTATGTCTGGATCTAGTTAGTCCATTATCACAGTTCCCAAATATGTAATTTTGTGAAGTTTTTCAACTTGGACTCTATTTAATTAAAACTCTGCATCTGAATATGGGTTACGACTACAGACTAAAAATTAGGTTTTGTTTAAGTTTATTTTAATGCCCATTTCTTCTCCTACTTCGTGAAAACGATCAATAAGAATTTGGAGACCTTAAATATTTTCTGACAGAATTACTGTATCTTCCGCGTATCTATGACATTAAGTAGTTCCCCGTTGATTTTAATTCCATGTGACTGTCTCTCAAGTGCCTTTTTAAATAACTGGGTCCGAGTAAACATTGAACAATTTTGGGGACAAAATGCAACCTTGTCTGACTTCTTGTTGTATGGAGATTTCGTCGGTGTAATTTTTACGATAGCAGTTTGATTCCAGTGCAGATTTTTAATGACACGAATATCTTTGTCATCTATTCCTATAATTTTTAGCATCTACAGTAGTTTTACGTGCTGTACCTTATCGAATGCGTTTTCGAAGTCAACGAACCATGGAAACACATCTTTTCTTTGATCACGGCATTTCTGTAATAGAATATTTAGCACAAAAAGTGCCTCCTTAGTTCCCATAGCATTTCTAATAGCAAATTTGGTATCTTCGAGATCTTCTTCGCATTTAGTCTAATTCTGTTGTGGAGTATTCTTAGGAAAATCTTAAGAGTGTGGCTCATTAGGCTAATTAATCGATATTCTGAGCATTTTCTAGCATTGGGTTTTTTAGATATTGTAACAAAGATGGATGTTATCTGTATCTATTAGCTATAGCAACTCAGTTGGTATATCATCTGGACCACAAGCTTTCTTAATTTAAGCATTTTTTAAAGTGTGTTCTACCTCTGATTTCTTCATTTCTGGGCCGTCGGTACAATTTTGGTAGGATTCGATAATATTATTTCTGTCATCTTCTTCTTTCGTTCTCATTTACAATAATTTTGTTGTGATTGTCAACTAGTACAGAGTAAACTCGTTTTTTAAATGTGTTACTTATTTCTTTTACTTTTTTGTGCACATTAAAAAAGTCGTGCCTAGATATCACATCCTCAATTTCCTCGTACCTTTCTCTCATCCATTTTTCTTTGGCTAATTTTATCTTCCTTTTAGTTTTTTGTAGAGTCTATATTCTGTTTCATTCGATTTTATGAGTCGAACTTCTTTTATCAATTTCAAAATGTCTTCTATCATCCATTGATTTTTCTTGATTAAGTTACTTATATAGTCATTGTTTGTGGAGATTTTGTTAATTTGGTTTTAAAATTCATTCCATAGTTCCTATGGATCTTTTAGTTGTTCTTTATTCTATTGTTTAATTATTTTTTAATGATTTTTTTTATGCTTATATCGTCAAAATTAATTATATTGGTGTTTATCAATGGATTCCTTTTTACCATAGTTTATGGCATATCTGCCACAAGAGGTTGGTGATCCGATCCAATATCTTCTTCTTTAACTGTAGTGACTTTTTTGACGGCATTTCGGAAGCGCTCACTTACAAGTATATAATGTATTTGGCTTCTTGAAGATCCAGGGCTGCTGTTATCATCAAATGGAGCTTCCCAAGTAAATGGTCGTCGCGTATGTAGTTTATACTTGGTGTTTGCAATGACAATGTCGTTATCTTTAAAATATTCATACAATCTCTGTCCTCGATCGTTAGGTTGTCCAAGACCATAAGGACCTAAAGTTTGACCTCGTCGACCTTCTACAATTTTTGCATTGAAGTCGCCTATAATATATCAATTTCATGTTTATTAAGCTTCTGTAAGATGTCTAGGATTTGATCATAGAGCTTTTGGACTTCATCGTCATATTTTCTATCTACAGTCAGGGCAGCAGTCTGCTGTGTGGTTACCGGAATAATATAATATACTATCGTCCTTTTTACATATGCCTGACTCTGGCCATCTCAATTCACTGATTCCCAGTAGATCTATCTTCATTATTTTCATTTCTTGAATTACATTGTCAAGTTTACCAGCCGCAAATAGAGTTCTAGTATTTCATGTGCATATTCCCAAATTAGATTTTTTTCTTTCTAGGATTTCTTCACGAGGTTTTCGTATGTTTACGACCTGAGAGGCGTCCCCTCTCCTGCTGTGATTTGCAATTAATGTGTCAATTGCAAAACATATAATACAAATATATAATAATAATCACGCAACATCGTTTTCTGCTTTTGTCTGTTGAATTTCGAAAAAGTATAGGGACATCATATCTCGATTGTTCGGATCGTGGTTCTTAATCCTTTTCTATCTTGGACTATTAGGGAAGCTTCGTGTAGACCCTGGCCAATGATTCCTCTGACTTGATCCACCTAGTATGTGGAAAACCTTCCTCGAGTTCGTTTTCTATTAATTTTATCATGAACCACCAGCTTTCCTAGAATTCTGTTCTGTGGTTATGTCACTGAGATTGGACTGCCCTATTTTTGTTCATTGTTGTGTTGACCATTAGCTGCTTTTTAATTGAAATTGTGTTTAATATTTGTATCATTTTTCTGTTAACCTGCATGTCGAATGCATCTATATTTTTTTAGTATTGACGACATTAAAAATCCATGTCTGAGATGCATATGTGGTAATCGTCTTCATCATCATCATCAGCTATTTCCCCATCGTCGGATGTACCTAAGTCTCCGTTAGGTGTATCTACACATTTATTTTTCGTTGATTTTTGCATCCATTCTTGACCAGCCATTCGGTTGATGTCATCAATTGATCTGGTTTGAGGTCTGCCTCTACTTCTCTTATTTGCTCTTGGTCTCCATTCAACAATTGGCTTCTTCAACAATCTTGGAACGGTTGAATATATGGCAATAGGATAAATTAATGTGTTTAATAGTTTTAGTTTACTTTATTGTGATTTACGAGTTATTCTTCTAGTTGACTTCTTCGTCTCCTCTTTTTCCTTTTTATTAGCAAGTCTTCTTGTTCAGTTGCGGATTAATATCTCTATGGAAGTTTGTCACTCCATCATTTGAGCGATCGTTCGATACTTCTTCTGCCGATTGGGGACTTATCTCTTGCTATTTTGACGACACGGGTCTCCAGCATTCCGCTTATGTGGTTATTCCATTCTTTTTTTTCTATTTAGTGTCCATTCGTTTATACACAAGCAGTAGATCAAGTCAAAGGGAAGACGATAATATTGGGGGATTTTAACGCCCGAATAGGCAATCAAGTACTGTACAATCTGCACTGCATAATAAAATAAAATTATCACAACAGCAGATGAGATTAAATTTTTTAATCCAAACCATGGAAATGGTATAATTTTTTTCGTAACTAAAAAGTATAAAAAAATCCATGTGCAATGATGCAATGTTCTCAGGTATTCAGAAAGAGTTTTATTCTGCAAATAAATTCCAACCCGGTCAATATAAGTATTATTTAGGTATATGAATAGATGAAACTAGACAACGAAGAGGAAAAATTCTACAGACAAATACAAGAGTTGCAAAAATCTCTAAAAATTCAAGGATTATCAATGACTTCAATGCCAAAGTTGGTAGAGGTGAAGTTGATGATGTAGTCTGTGCTTTTGCACTTGGCGATAGAAACGAACGAGGGGAACAACTGCTTCCATTCTGTAGAGAGGAGAACATGGCCATAAAAAATACGTTTTATAAACTTCATCCTTACAGATATATACGTGAAGATCCCACTAAGATATTCTTCACGTGCCATACCAGAGTTATCCCACGTTGGCGATCACCATTGGGAAGGCTTCTCGATCTTCTTCCACATGGAATAATTGTCCTGCATTTGATATCTTAGTCCATTCACGAATGTTGTTTAACTAAGAAACCTGTTTTCTTCCTACACATCTACGGCCTTTTATTTTACCTTTAAGGATTTGTTGTAATATTGTCTATCGATTTCTCCTCTCCATATGTCCCAGATAAGAAATTTTCCGATGTTTCACAGTCTTTAGCAATTCGCTATCTTTGTTAAACCTTCTTAGTACTTCCTCATTAGTTTTTTTGCTGTTCAAGGTATCTTCAGCATCTTTCTATGAATCCACATTTACAATGCTTCAATTCTATTCATACTTGATAGTTTTAGTGTCCACAATTCTGCTCTTGTAGTTCTACAAAAGTACTTTTAGTAATTGCTATTATTCGTTTTATTTCTGTCTGGATGTAGTTGGTCCGTTATGTCAGTTCTCATTATATCCCATGTTATACCCATATTAATCAATAGGAGATATTAAAACACTATTAAACGGGTCGCCGCTTATCTAGGTACTGGCATAGACTCCGACAACAACCTTCTGATTCCTGGCTTTTAATTTAAACGAAACGAAAATATCGAAAAAATCAATAATAACGTTGAGATATAACATTAATAAATTGTGGGAACCAACGATTAGAGATATGCGCAAGTAACAATCCACGACAATTCGAATGTTCAGATGACATATGGAGCAACATAACACATAACACTCAAACAGCTTCCGATACTCTTCTATAACAAACAATAACAAAGAAAAATAAATTATGGATGGCCAATAAGATACTCTGCTAGGATAGAAGGATGGCCAAAATCCAATAGCAACATCAAAAGTATTCGGAACTAAACAGAACTTAGTAACAAAAATGCAAACAAGATATCGAAAACTGAATAATTTCCGGATGTCAAGATCGGAAAGCCTGCATGTCGAGAGCCTAGTCTGTATAAAAAACTTTCATAGAAAGATTAAAGAAATAGCTGATATCACAAAGAAAGCACCCACAACATAATGAAAATTGGATCCGATAGAGCTATGCAAGACATGGAAAAGATATGCTTAATTGTTATTTGAAGACTCGAGAGAGACTAGACAAATTGCCAACTGGGAAGAATTGTCTGACAAAGAAATTCTTGAATCTGAGGTTTAACAAGCTCTGAGAGCAATGAAGAATCGAAAGAGTCCGGGTCATAATAATGTGCTTGCCGAAGTTCTTAAAATCGTCAACCATAAACATCTAATGTATTAGTTTAAATCGACTTTTACAACTCTGAAAAAGGTACATCCGAAAGACTGTAGTGATTATAGACTTAAGTATAGTAACTCTTATGACATGCTGTAAAAGTTTTTCTTCGTTATATCTTTACTTACTCGGTAAGTATCGGTGGCGACTATCACGGTATTGTTGAACTCAGGGGACGGAGTGATGTTTCGTTGCGTTGTGCCGTTCGTCGGTTTCATGGTTTCGATAAGGCTTGCCTTTTGGATACCTGGCTAGCGTTCGTGTTTCGGGCATCAACTTACCTTTAGCCTTGAGTTTGACTAGGGCGGTACATCTGTCCAAATAATAACGCAGGTGTCCTAAGACCAGCTTAGCGAGGACAGAAACCACGCGTATAGCAAAAGAGCAAAAGTTGGCTTGATCTTGATGTTCAATATGAATAGGGACTGTAAAAGCACGCTCTATCGATTCTTTTGGGTTGAAGATTTTTCAGCAAGAGGTGTCAGAAAAGTTACTACAGGGATAACTGGCTTATGGCGGCCAAGCGTTCATGTCGGTTTTTGATCCTTCTCTGTTGGCTCTTCCTATCATTGCGAAGCAGAATTCGCCAAGCGTTTGATTGTTCACTCATAGAGAAGCAACGTGAGCTAGGTTTAGACCGTCGTGACATAAGTTAGGTTTACTTTTGTGAAGACTCATCATTGCGATAGTAATCTTGCTTAGTACGAGAGAAACCGTAGGTTTGGACATTTGGTTGACACAATACTCGAGCGGGTAATGGTGTGACGCTACTATCTGTGGATTATGTCTGAATGCCTCTAAGGCCATATCCTTTCTAGTCAAAGGTGGCAACGATATCTCTTCGGGTTCCGAAAAGGCCACGATTTTCGCACTAGTTTACGGTAGATCGATTCTTGCCAGTAGATCAGATCTTTAAATGGACGAACATAGATATTATAATCTTTTCGATGTTGGAAGTTGGAATTATCTGTAGGTGACTTATGTACCTGGCAGGATGTTGTACCTGGTAGAGCAGTTTCCACGCTGCGATCTATTGACACTCAGCCCTTCAGTTTCTTCAAAGAGAACAAGAGATTCAGAGGGGCTACGATAAATGCAAATATGTTTTTGTATGTTTTATAGATTATTAGAAAGCTTTTGTTAACGTTTAGCACGATATCCTATGAAATAGGAATAGACACAACATACATCAGAGTCATACAAGAATTATATCGAAATCAAACCGCAAAAATAAAAATCAAAAGAGATCTATCCACGGATACCTTTAATGTATGTAAAGTAGTACGTCAGGGCTGCATATTTTTAGCAGTACTTTTTATATATACGTGGAAAAGATACTCCAAATGACTCTCAAAGGAGAAAGTAGAGACGTTAAAATAAACGGAATTCTAATAAAAAATTTTACCACGAACCTTGGAGGGTCTGCACCATATGCTAGATAAGATTGACGCCACTGAAAAACATTTTGAGCTTAAGACTAAAGCTACTAAGACCAAATTGTGGCAATAGATCGAGAGCCAATAATCAATACTATCTTGACAGTCGATGAACGGGTGTCACGATTTAAATATCTGAGCACCACGGTCAATGAACAACGAGTTTGCGATGAAGAACATTTTTGTCAAACATAAAATTTCCTATTAGCTCAGTCTCCCACTTACCCTTAGACTATATGTTATAATTTATGGTGTCAAAGGACTTTTCATAATCCACAAATACTAAAGCTAGTGGTTTATTAAACTCAGTATATTTTTCTATAAGATATTTTATTACCAATAAGTGATCGTTTGTTCCGTTGTCTTTTCTAAAACCCGCCTGTTATATGGACTGAAGCAGGATAATTTCTGCGTTATGGCACTGACTTGGTATTACTGCTTCTTGCAGGCATCTAGTGAATAGTTTGGCAAGCATCTGCCATAATTTTTTTCAGCCACTTTCAAGGCATCTGCCACTATTTCGTCGACTCCGGGGGACGTATTGTTTTTCATTTCTTGACACAATAAATTAACAAAAAATGTTAGAGGTCTTGACAGAATGCTGAATTAACTATCGGTATATAAATATAATTAAAGATACATACCAAAACAAAACAGCTAGTGTTAGAGTGGGTGATCCCAAACTCAGAAATTCGCGATACAACCTGGAGTACGTCAGCGGGACACCATATCACTGAAACTGTTCACTATGCTTTTGGAATATATATGTAAAAGGGCAAGACTGACCGACAAGGGCATAAACATAAACGGAGAAAAACTTAGCAACCTGAGGTTTGCAGATGGTATTGTGCTAATAGCTGAATCAGCTCTACCTCTTCTCACTATAAGGGGGATTGAAAATAAATATAGGTATCTAAAACCCAGATGATGACAAATCTTGTAGTCAGCGAAGATATATGCGTAGAAACGAGATCAATGGACCAGGTAATGGCCTATAAATACCTAGGTCCCGAGGTTCGCATAGAAAAAGATAACCAAACAGTTAAGCTTCTTTGTCGTATGTCGTATATGTCTTAAAAGAAAAACCTTTAATTAGGCTGTTTTGCCAGTGTTGACGTATGAAGCGGAAACGTTGACCATGACAAGGAGAACAGTGCAAAAGATCCGTGTGGCTAAAAGGGCGATGGAGCGTTCAGAGTTGGGCGTTTCACTGCGCGGCAAGGTCCCAAACTGCAAGCTACGATGAAGATCTGGACTAGCTGATGCTGTAGAGAGAATAGTAACACTGAAGTAGAACTGGGCATGCAGTGGCTATGATGGCAGATAACAGATGAACAAAGCGGATTAACACATAATGCCTACTGAAGGAGAGGTCGTCCACTAACATGTTGGACTGACAATCTCAAACATTGCCATAGGAATTGGATGCAACAGGCACAAGATCAAAATAGATTTTCCATCTATGAAATGATATGAAAAGGATTTATGTCCAGCATAGGACAAATGAAGATTTAATGATAATATTATGCTGTGAAGTGCTGCACGTGGCCTATTTTACCTTCAGCAGCGCAGACGTGGTCTCTTAAGGTTAGATCACTGAATCACATTGAAGCATTTGATATGTGGACTTTATGGAGACTCTTACGAGTGCCATGGACCGCACATGCCACTACTGAAGCAATTTTAAAAGCCACAGGTTGAGAACGAGAAATTCTTAACATAGTTAAGGAAACATTTCCTACCTATCCTTAGGGGAAGGACGAAAACAACACTCATGGCTAAGAAACGTAAGGGATTGGTGTAATATGAGAGACGTAATCGCAATATTCCCCCACTGCACAATGAAACAAGCGAGAATGGAGAGTTTTTGATAAATTTTGCCACCAATAAAAATATGGTTATAAGTTCCACATGCTTCCCACATAAGGACATACACAAAATGACATGGATGTCACCAGATGGAAACAAAACCAATCAAATCGACCACGTGCTGATAAACAAAAGAGCAGCCAGTAGTATCTCAGATATGAGAACACGACGAGGAGCATGCTGTGGATCAGAGCATCTTTTACTTCAAACCAAATTTAGATGCAGAGTTAACAAACATAGAAACGAAAGACAACGAAGAACAAACAAACTGGACCTGGAAAAACTGAAGATTCAGGAATGTAAAGAGAAGTTCGAAGAAGAAGTCGCAAATGAGTTAAGGATGCTAGAACTGCACTCCATAGAGGGCAAATGGAATAATATCAAAACTGCAGAACCGACAGTAGCAGCGTCCACCCTGGGAACCAAGAAAAATGCGATAAGATGAGCATGGTTTGATGACGAGTGCAGACAAACAATAGAGGAAAGAAATGAAGCAAACAAAATGTATATAACAAGAAAAACACGGGAAAGACGAACATCATTTGAAGTCGCAAGACGGAAAGCAGACAAGATATGTAGAAATAAAGAGCCTATGAAAATGGACAAATAGAAAAAATGGAGGAAAATTTCAAAAACAACGAAATTAGAGGGGCTTACGAATACCTAAAAAAGATAAAAAGTCGATATAAACCTCAAACAAGTCTATGTAAAGATGAAAGTGGGCAAATAATCAGTAACCAACAGAAAGTCACAGAAACCTGGAACTATTATTTTCAGACCCTACTTGGTACACAAGTAGACATGGAGGATGAAATGGGTAAGAACTACATAGAAGAGAATGAAGTAGGGAATGGAGTAGAAGCTCCAACCATAGAGGAAGTTCTCGAAGCTATTAAGGCCCAGAAAAACAATAAATCCCCGGGAGTTGAAATACCACCGAAATACCAGCAGAATTGTATAAGGTAGGTGGCGACCACCTAGCAAGTCACATCCACGCGCTCATCAAAGATATATGGCAAGAAGAGAAAATACCCTACTGAAAGAAAAGTACAGTATGCCCGATCTGTAAGAAAGGAGACAAACTCCAGTGCAAAAACTACCGTGGAATTTTTCTACTATGTACAGCAGAAAATATTATTGAAGAGTATCAGACGGGCTTCCGACGGGGAAGATCGACACTGGATCAAATATTTACAGTCAAACAGATCTTGGGTAAATCATGGGAACATGACATTGATGTTCACAACGCGTTTGTAGATTTCAAACAGACATACGACTCAGTCAAAAGGAACAAACTCTACAATATATTGACTGAATTGGTAATACCACACAAGCTAATTAGACTCATTAAAGCCACATTGGATGAAATTCAGACATGGGTACGAATACAAAACCACAGAACAGACTTTTTCAAAATTTCGCAGGGATTAACGCAGGAATATGGGCTGGCCCCAACTTTGTTTAACCTGGCACTGGAGTATGCGGTTAGGCAAATGCAAACTGGACCTACTGAGGAAACCTACTGACCAATCGAACGGTTCAACTGGCCGCTTATGCCGATGATATTAATAATATGAGTAGAACATCAACAGGAGCACAGGAAACATACGCAGAGTTAAAAACGCAAACAAAAGTGCTAGGTCTGGAAATTAACACAGAAAAAACAAAAATAATGACACAGACGAAGAAATATAGTGCCACAAAATATTATACATGAAGTTACAAAATATTATATATGAAACGGTAGGAAAGTTTACATACCTGAGAGTAGAAATATATGCCGACGGATCAGAAGATGGAGAAATACGGAAGAGAATAACGCAGGAAAACAGAGCTTATTTTGTCCTCTCCCATATAAAATGGTCTAAAACGGTCTAAAAATGTCCACCGAAATACAAAGATGAGAATCTAAAACCTTAATTCGACCAATAACATGCTATGGCAGTGAAGCATGGGTCCTGAAAGAAACATCTAAAAGCAAACTCGATACATTCGAAAGGAAATTACTGAGGAGAATACTAGGACCTATGAGGGAAAACTGAATTTTCAGAAGTCGATACAACAACGAGCTTTATCAACTTTATAAAGAAGCACCACTCTCAGACTTCATTAGAATACAAAGATTGCAATGGGCCGGACATGTGATAAAAATGGGAGAGGGTAGCCTACCAAAAAGAGCACTGAATGCTAGAATGCAGGGAAAGAGACCGCTTGGAAAGCCAAGAAAGCGCTGAGAAGACACAGTAAAAACCAACGCACGAGTCCTTTTAGAAGTCCGTGCATGGAGAAGATCAGCAACAGACAAGCAAGGGTGGAAGCAAAAAATAAAGAAGGCCAAGGCTCAATTTGGACTATAGAACTGGCTCTATAGAAGAACCGTAGAAGAAGAAGAACTGGTTTGAAGAGTGCAGTCTATTGCCAACGTGCGGCCAAGCACATTGAACACGAAGAAGAAAAAGGACTTTATGAAAGAAATAATATTAATCCAGATTCTTGTTTATATATTAAAATTAGGATACTCCTTTTATGACCAATTTCATTGATTAGGATAGCTCTTTCCATATTAAGATAGATTTTAGAATTTTTAGAAACCTGTATGGCCATTACAAGGACGTGTCGCTACATTTTATTGACGTAAACTAAACATATTTGCACTTTGGTTAAGATACTTACTCATATTTCTATGTGTCTCGTTTATACGACTAATTTGAATAGGAATTAACGACAACTTCGTTGTCTCGCACTAGTGATGCTAGGAAATTATCGTATACTGATTGTCCAATCTTAATATTACCTTGGGACCAGCCATGAGCATGGCGTATTTTTATACTAGTTTCTTATTCTTAAAACTTGCGACTTTTATTTTTAGAACATTATTATGCGACCTCATGAATATATTAAGACAAAAATGTTCGGCTTAAAGAAATCCTATTTGTATATCGTTTCAGTTAAAAATTTACAGATAGACAAAATGTTTACTGTTCTTCGTAAGCAGTTTTCCCATATTTATTGAAAAATTTCCATTTATTAGTTTCGTAGCAAATTGAAGTATGTTCTATCCTTTGTTTTTATCATTTCAAATTTTAATATCATTTTTATATTTATTTTAGTTAGCATATATGTTTTTTAAATCTTTTATTTTTTTTAGGTTTCAGCCAAATTGTTGTGTAAATTGGTATAAAGAAATAAACTTTTGATATGGAACAAAATGAAAAAGATGATGCCGGATGCCACCAATATCTACGGGCTGCGAAAATTAATTAAACAAAAAACTCGCAAATTAAAAAAGAAACGGTAAATCAAAGATTCACATATAGCCACTTTAGCTTTGATGCTGTAAAAAGTTTCATTCACTGCACCTTTCATTGTTCATTAGTTTGTTTTAAAAATGAATTTTCAAAAGCTTTATAAGTGGTGTTAAGGAAAAACCTGAGCATATCAGACAATTAATAATAAAAAAATATGCAGAATCACGAAATATTTTATAACCAAAACGCAAAGAAAGATGTGGTGGTATTGATTATAAAAAAAGACACTAAATTTAATTTGTTGTTATATTAAAACGTCTTTAAACCTGATGAGAAAACAGATCATTAAAACCATTCTTCATAATGAACGTATAATAACAGTTTGCTTAACTAATTTAGATCTACCTATTGCTTGTTCTGGTTGCTTTGGTAGTAATGCACACGAAATCAACTTATATAAAAATTTCTTAATTACTATTATATATTTGCAGCACACTATTTTTATAGTAAAATCATCTCTACACGACAAGAATTTGTTCCTATTCTGAAGTATGTCTTAATATTGAAATAGTTTACAATTACACTCCCTAAAGTTTGTATTTAATTGTAAAATAATTACGCAGAGTAATAAATCAATCACATGTAATTTTATAGCAATGTTTATACTAGCTAACCCTTAGCCGGCGAACTTAGTACAGTGTTAGAATTAAATAATGCGTCAAAGTTCACTAACTAAAAATTAACAAAAAACCAAAAAAAAAATACTCAAAGTATCATATATAAAAAAAGTTGAATCAATGTACTGCTTTCTGATAAATAATTATTTTTTGCTGTACGTAAATATACAACGATGACGGCCTTCCGGCGCGTGAACGCGCCACGTATAATTGTCCATGCGCGAAACATGAAAATTGCAAGTTGATTCCGCAAACTTCCAACGATTAACTTTGCGATTTGTTTATCGTCATTGCAAAAGCCAAACGCATGGAAAATAGTAGACGCTTAAAATTAAATGGTAAGTCCGTTGGAATCATTGGTATACGCGGGATCAAGACATCCTCTTCTTTATATTTACGCTTGATGATCGTTGCCTTAATGACCAGTTTTTTCACAGTCAGTCTCGTTTCATTGCACAGTCGCGGTTAATTGCATAGTGAGAACTGATCTTACTTTTAATTATAAATGGTGAGGTGGGAGTCCATGCAATTGCAATAAATTCAAAAACTCTAGGATAGTTGACTATCTTGATTTATAATTTTGTCAACTGATTAGAACGAAAAAACTTTTTAGAAAGAAAATTATAAATGGTCGCATTAAGATCATCAACATCTGTATTTTTTGCCACAAATATTTCTCGTTTATTTTAACAAATTATGGTTATTGAACTATTGCTCTATGTCTGAAAAAACTCGCTGAATAAGTTCCTCTTTCGGGTCCGTAAGGTACACAACATAAATCTCTGGTTAATGTGATGAATCCGATCGAGATGTCATTAGCGACTTTACTATTTCCAATGTCTCACAACTGCTTCTAAAACACGATTGTACTTTGATCTGGTTGCAAAAATATCTGCATCTTAGTTGTCAATTGGAGCATCTATACGTATTGCCACAAATTGGATGATTTTAGGCATGTGTTTAGCCTAAAGCCATGTTCGTCCATAGCAGTTGATAGGGGACTAATGGGAAGAGTCTGACGAAAATCATCTGATAATAGAATCATGGCTTCACCAAAAATGTTTTGGTCGTCACGAATATCTTTTAAAGTTCTGTCCAGTGCCTCCAATTCCATCTTGTGGGCCATCGTACATTCGCCCCAAACGTTAAACTGAATACCTGTAAAATCATCGCTATTGTGTATTTTTGGCGATCTTGAAGGCTGGTGTTTCCTTTATTTATATAATTAAGGCCAACTTTAAGGCAGAATGTGCAGTTTGCCACTTTCTAATAAAGTTACAACTATTCCAGATGAAGCCAACGGTAGGGCTTCTTGATTTTGCGATCTGATTCTCGTCAATAATAGTCCAGATAATAACGTTCGTTATTATCTGGATACTTATAGATGCGTCCTGTAATATATGAAGAAAATACATTTTGGATGTCCTTGAATCAGTATTAATTGTTTACGACGCTGAAGCGATTTCGATGATGCATTCCATGTGAAATAGCCTTGCATATTAGCATATAACAAAGTGCGAACAAAAACATATGCTTGACAAACTGGAAAGAAACTTGTTAATGTAGTCAAAGGTGGACACGCCGCTTTGTCTACCGCATTCTTTTAATTGAAGTACACTCGTCGATTTTCTAGATAAACTGCCAAATGACTTACTTTAGGGTGCCTTTCATAAGTCGCAAATGAAAAGATGCTCCAAATTGCTTGGTTGCTGCTTACATAGTCACTCATCTGATACTGAGACACTTCGTCATTTGCATTAGTTACAGCGAAGATGGCCATATCGCTACTTTTGTTTATAACTTATTTACATATGTACTTTATAGACTTAACGTAATTACAATAGTCCATATTGATTGAGCCCCAAAAGCTTTGGATAATATTGGTGAGTATGGCACAATCCAACGATTGTCTATATCAAAATCTTCGCCTTTTATCACAACTACCTATCGCCCATTGCCCGCAACTGGAACACTTCTATCGCTTGGACCATCGACCATACAGGGTGAGTGGTTCTTAAAAACTCCGCAAGTTAAGTATCATGTATTTGCTCACTACTGCATGCAATTTTTGGTTTAATAGTTTCATCGAGAATTTTAGCTGAAATTATGGAATCAATTTAATCTGGCCTAAAACTAGCCAACTAACCAAACTAGTCTGTGTGCATCTGTATTGCCCACACAATAATTCTTTTTAAGAATTAATGATCTAATTCCAGTAAGTAATTTTAGCGAGTTTATGCTTGTATCTGTAATTGTTCAGATTTTGGTAAATTATTTCTAAAATAAATTTAATGTTCTTTAAAAACTATTATGCCTTGAAAGTGGGGATGAAATTGTCCTGTGCAATATGCGCAGCGCCAAATGACGTTATTTGAAAAAAATAATTATATTTTTTAATGTTATCGAAGAGGTGTTTAGAATCATTTTCCATCCCCTAAACTAATAATTGTAATGGATCAGGTAATGGTATCACTTGTTGACAACTTTACCTTTCCACCAGGACAACCTAATCCGATAGATTCACCACTGTATTTTAACGCCTTACAATATTGACAAATAATTGTCATTTCCCCAATCTTTACACCAATACCACCAATTATCGGTACCATAATTATTTTCGGCTCGTAGTGGAATGCAGCTCGTTCCAGGATCACAGGGGTACCTTTTCTGCTTCATCGTTGAATTACATTGTGTAGTGCTCGCTATTATTGTGTTCGATGTTCACAAACTCGTTCCATTCTAAGCGTATCTACTTTATTTTATGTCACTCTAGAACTCAAATCTGACATGCATCATTTCTGGGTCTCGTTGCTCATCAGTGCGGTTAACACGTGACGTAGCTCGTCGCACATTTGCTTAATTTCTACGGCCCAAGTTAGGCAGTCTTCTCCTTGGCACTGTAAATTTAAAAAATTCTTGAGCATACTAAACTATTTCACTAATTACACTACAAAAATGGTAAATCACAATACTTTTATAAGTCACGAAAGAAATTAATAATATTTGTTTACTGTCAAATATTAATTATGCGTTCAGAAATTTTATTAGAAAGATATATCAATCTACAAAAAAAAAACTATGTCTAGATAATAAACTAAAATAAAAGAGTAAATGACAGACCAAAGAATTTAATTGCCATACCTACTACAGGTCTTCAATAGGAATACTTCATAGTCTAAGCTATCTTTCTTGTTTAATATTTAAAATTTCTGAATGTACCCTATTTGGCAGGTACCATATGTTTGTATGGGAAAATAAAATTTTTATTTTACTATTTTTCTTACAATTTCATTGTATTTGCTCCAGTTGTAGTAAGATTAAGAAACGTCATTAGGTAAATTATAGGGCATGTTAAATGTAGATGTGGAAGATATACCTGGTGACCTATTTCATTTGAATTTGATTGATTGTTTAATGATTTGTAAGATTTCAAATATTCAAAGATAAAAAGTTTTAATGAGTTTAAAAAATAAAAGAAAAAGAAAAGAAAAAGAAATAGAACATAAATTAGAGGACGTACAAAGTGAATTCAGGAAAGGACACAACACAGAAGACCATATATTCACCATGCAACAAGTAATAGAAAAAGCCTTAAAGAAAAATAGAAAAATATATCTTACCTTTATAGACATGGAAAAAGCATTCGACTCAGTCAAAAGAAAAGATATATGGGAAAGCCTAAAGAAGAAGCAAGTAAGTGAAGAATTGATTAAAGCAACAAAGAGTATAACATGAAAACAACAAATACAGTAAGAATGTTAAATATACAGTCAGAACCATTTGAAACAACTCAAGGAGTTAGACAAGGGGGAAGTCTTAGCCCAATGCTATTCATAAATGTAATAGATGAGATAGTGAAAGAATGTAAGAAAACATTCAAGAAATACTGCATCGGTTGGAACAGAATGCAAATGATAAACGCTGAGATGTGTATATTTGCAGACGACATAGTATTAATTGCGGAAACTGCCGAAAAACTGAAGTACAACTTAGAAAAATGGAACCTAGAAGCAAGCAAATACAACTTAAACGTCAACTGCATATAATTATGAAAGTCAATATTACATTAAAGATTCCTTTGAGATGGTAAATAAATATAATGGCTACATACTACCATCAAATTATGTCCTCGTTAGCCTTGACGTTGTATCCTTATTCAGCAATGTTCATCTAGGAATATGTTTGACATCAATAGAGATCAACTGGGACCGTATTAGAGGTTGTTGTTCCATGTCTTACGACAGATTCATCAGCATCGTCGAATTTCTCTTTAACAACACTTACTTCTCATTTAATGATAAATTCTATCAACAAACTTTCGGTACCCCTATGGGAGCTAAGATTTCTCCTATCATTGCAACTTACGTTATGGATTATGTATTAGACTCAGTCATTCCTTTACTATCCTTTAATATTCCATTTATTAAAAAATATGTTGATGATATCATTTTGGCTATACCCAACGACAAGGTAGATGAACTATTAGATACTTTTAATGGTTATGACCCCTACATCCAGTTCACTATAGAGAGGGAAGATGGTAATTGGTCCGTCCCCTTTCTCGACATAAGGATGATCAGGGAAAACAACAACATTAAAATAGATTGGTATCAAAAACCGACCCATTCTGGTAGATACCTCAACTACAACTCATACTATAATAATTCTACCAAAGTCAACTTAATCAAACAAATGAAAAATAGAGTAACAAAACTATCAGATCCTACATTTCATACAAAAAACCTACAAATCCTACAGAAACTTTTTATTTCAAACGCTTATCCAACACCATTAGTTAATAAGATTTTGTTTAATACTATCCATGACGAAGATATTTCACCTTCCTTCGCGACTAACAATGCTGATCCTGATGTCTTAAGTGGGAACCCAGTCTCGGATACTCCTATAAACAAATATTTTTCATTATCATATTTCAGAGATATCACTCCGGGGTTAACAAGGATTCTGAAAAGTGTTGAAAATAGCTTTGGCAATAATAATAACAACATTAAACTTAATGTGGCTTGTAGATCAGCCCTAACAATTAATAATCTTTATTCTAAGATAAAAGATAAGACTCCCATAGATAGGCTTAGTAATATTGTCTACAACATTCCATGTCTCTCTTGCAACAATTCCTACATCGGTCAAACATCTCAATTATTGAAATCACGTATTACACTACACAAAAGTGATTCTCGACTTCACCCTGACCGTTGTGCATTAGCCAAACATGTCCATTCCACTGGTCATCTCATGGACTATACGAACACTACAATTCTCCACCGTGAGAACAATAAATCTAAAAGAGAGTTCATTGAAATGTCTTATATTTTCCTTAACGATTTCTCCATTAATGTTAAGAGTGACATTAAGAATCTAAGCGATATATACCACTTGTTACTTAAATCAGATACCAAGAACAATACTATATCACAGATAACTAACTTGACTGATATATCCATTAACAACTAACATACCTTTATAATTAATTTTCATTAACAAAAAAATATATAACATTCCCTTGCTTTTCTTAGATACATCTCAATAAGATGCAATAATACATGAACAATAGAATATAATTAAATAAAGAAAATCGAAATAATATTTCCCTATACTGGGATTTAAATTCATTCGTTTTTACCAATGAACCTTAACGACATAAAGATTCATAAGAACTAATGAAGTTGTCAGCGCTTGCGTTCTGGCTAAAACAGAACCTCACTTTTAAACTTTCTAAAAATCAAAAATTTATTTATTGCCGACAATTCAAAGAATTACCTCCTTTTAAATGTAGTTACATTGGGTTTTTCGATTAACCTTGGGTAAGCCTTTACGTGTCAAGTTCAAAGCTACCATACATTGTAACAAAAAACACCACTATGTTACTAGCAAAGTTTTTTAATATTCTAACTCTACAATTCTAAGTTACGGTAAGATCAATAATGTTTTAATAGATAATATATGGAAGCTAATTATAATTTATTCTCTTTCAGCCCTGAAGAAGCCAAATTAATTCTCCTTGGCGAAAACGTTCGGCGAAACAATTGATACACATTAGAGTCTTTCTTGCAGATTTCCCCAATATTTAAGAGTTTACTATTTAACTAATCTGCAAAGATTAAATTTCTTTTCTATATATATATATATATATATATATATATATATATATATATATATATATATATATATATAGTAAACTCTTAAATATTGGGGAAATCTGCAAGCAAGAAAGACTCTAATGAGTATCAATTGTTTCGCCGAATGTTTTCGACAAAGATAATTAATTTGGCTTCTTCAGGGCTGAAAGAGAAGAAATTATAATTAGCTACCATTATATGATCTATTTAAAAACACTGGAGATCTTACCGTAACTTAGAATTGTAGAGTTAGGATGTTAAAACAAATAAATATATTTATAAATAAATAAATTTCTGATTGTTGGTACCCATAAAAATACATTTGAACTTGAAATAATGTACAGAATCGAATAAAAAAAGGTTTGTTGCGGTAGAAATGCAAAAAAAAAATAGTTGGTATATTTCGTTTCCAAGCCTCTTTTTAGGGGTAAACGGATAAATGCTAGAATACAAAAAAAAAACAGCTTTTTTTTTACTGAAGATTTTGATTTCTTTTTATTTCTCTATAAAGTAGAAATTAAATGATTGTTTAAAGGTTGTATTCGCATCCGTTTAGCATCATATTTAAGTCTTTTCAGCACAACCCTTTTTAAAACGAAATGCTTTAAACAAATTTAATATACACCAATTTGTAGCCTTTAAAATAAACTACAAAGTGGTTTATATTAATTTTTTAATGCACTTTTCGCTGAAAATGCTTTTAAAGATGGTGCTAAACGCGTGCGAATACAACCTTTAAACAATCATATCTCATTTAATTTTTAGCTTACAGAAATAAAAAAAAAATCAAAATCTTCAGTAAAAGAAGCTGTTTTTTTTTTGTATTCTAACATTTTTTTTCTGTATCTTTTTTAGTTGTTGAATTATTTTAAAAAAGTGGATTTTTTTAGAAATTCCGAAAATGGTGTGTTCACTTTAAACTCGGATTTTTTTGTAACTAAACCTTTTAAACCAGTTAAACTTCTAGAATGTAATGTTTGTATACAGAGTGTTTCAAAAAAAGGTAACCCCGTCTCTAAGGTAGGTAAAAAACTGAAAAATAATTGGGGTTTGCTTAGTAAAAAATTGTTGTAACGCCATCCGCATTCAAGATACAGGGCGTTGAAGAAAAAAAAATTTTACGCATTCTTTACGATTTTGCCGAAACTACTGGCAACATTGTAATGAAATTTTATACGAATATGTTTTGGAAGCTGATACATCCCATGAATTTATATATATATATATATATATATATATATATATATATATATATATATATATGTATAGTTTTATTATCTTTAATAATTTATTATAATCTCTAATTTATTTATACATATAGTTTTTATATCTGATTCTCATAGAGGGCGCTAGTTACACGGATCGTACTAAGTATTAGTCAATATAACTTTTTTAAGAGTATAATTATTAATCAAAATTTCAAGTAAACTTAAACATCATTCAATTTTACACGAAAAAGGTAAATTCTTGGTAAAACTCGATACTGTGTACCGTTTTCGGAATATTTTGATTTGAAAATTATGAAGTAATAATTGATGCTGGTATAAAATAGTTAGTAAGTAAACAAAACTCACAAGAAGAAAATTAAATTAATGACTAAGAACATAAAATAAAATTCAATTACAGTAAGTGTTCAAAATGCCCTCCGTCTTCGCGAATACACAAGTCTATTCTTTTTTTTTTAAGATTCCATTAACCTTCTAAACGGTAGGGAATCAGCTATGATGTCATTAAATTGATGTTGAATTCTTTTTTCCAATTCTTGGCGTGAATTTACCTCTGTAGCATAGACTTTTTCCTTAATATACGACCAAACTGCGTAGTCCAAAGGGTTAAAATCGCATCACCGAAGAGGCCAATGAATCGGAGCTTCTGCACCTCTACCAACCCATCGATTCGGAAAATGATTACTAAACCAATTACGACACCTTCTATCAAAGTATGGTGGAGCTCCATTGTGCATAAAAAATAAAGATCTTCGCTCGTTTAGCGTTAAATCTTCTAATATCTCGAATAAGGAATTGTTTAAAAAATCAAGATACATATCACCATTTAAATTTCCAGGTAGAATATGATAACCTATTAATTTGTTACCTAAAGTTGCTGCCCAAACATTAACTTGAAATGAGTGTTGGTAATGTGATACCCTTTTGACTCGTGGATTCTCATCACACCAGTAGTGTGCATTATGGGAGTTAAACATACCTTGTCGCGTAAAGGTGGCCTCGTCCGTAAAAAGAATGCATTTTAAAAAATTTGGATTGTGGGCTGTCCTTTGTTGCAATGTTTCACAAAAATCCACTCTAACCGGTAGATCATCTGGCAAGAGCTCTTGGACTTGTCTGTAATGATAAGGATGTAATTGCTGTTCTTTCAGTATCCGCCAAGTACTTGAAGAAGAAGTATTTGTTTGTCTTGCTATATTCCTTACGCTAACTGTTGGATCTTGATCAAGTAAATTTAAAATATTATTCTTGTTGTTCTTGGTCTACCAGAATTTATTTTATTTGTTCTCACATTCCCAGTTTCTCGACAACGTCGTTCAACGGCTCTAAATGTTTTTTTACTTGGTAAGTTTCTTCTAGGAAACTTTTCTGCATAACGTGTCACAGCTGCACTAGAACATCCTAAACATGATTTGATTTTACAAATAACAAGGTTTCAAAACTCTAATTATTGTTGATTTCTCGTCATAACAATCAATAAATGTCAGATTTCCATGGCACACTTGGAGAAAATAGAGGTATACCTATTAGAACTTTATCATTACTACCAGCATCAATTATTACTTCATAATTTTCAAATCAAAATATTCCGAAAACGGTACACAGTATCGAGTTTTACCAAGAGTATCTTTTTCGTGTAAAATTGAATGATGTTTAAGTTTACTTGAAATTTTGATTAATAATTATACTATTAAAAAGTTATATTGACTAATACTTAGTACGATCCGTGTAACTAGCGCCCTCTATGAGAATCAGATATAAAAACAAATTCATGGGATGTATCAGCTTCCAAAACATATTCGTATAAAATTTCATTACAGTGTTGCCAGTAGTTTCGGCAAAATCGTAAAAAATGCGTAATTTTTTTTTTCTTCAACGCCCTGTATCTTGAAAACGGATGGCGTTACAAAAATTTTTTACTAAGCAAACTCCAATTATTTTTTAGTTTTTTACCTACCCTAGAGACGGGGTTACCTTTTTTTGAAACACCCTGTATATACGTGAATTAAATTGTAAATGTACAATGAATTATTTCAACCAGAGTGATTTTGGCGGGGGGAGGGGGTGTTTGTTACTTTCTGCGTCACAAAAATAGCGGACTTTATTTTAGTTATAACTAACCTGAATTTTCATGCAAATAGTTTTTCCTAGTGTTCATTTTAAAGGTTTTTGTAAGATTCTACAAAAATTTAATAGGTTTTCTATCAAAAACTTACCGTTTTCCGGATATTCGACATCATTTGTTTGGATTTTTGTATTCGATGAACACACAGTGCTTTCGAACAATCATAACTTTGTTAATATTAAATTTACGGTAATAATAAAATACGAATCTGTTTATTATATAAGCTTCATTTTATATCGAAACAGTTTTCCCTAAATTTTTGGAAATATTCGGGAAAAATCGTTTAAAAGTATGCTTTTTTGACGTGTAATTTGTAAACTTTCAGTCATGAATAATTCCAAAAATATTAACTTTTCGAAAGAACTCTAAAGAACATTGTTGTCTTAAAAGTCACCATTATAGCGACCACCATGGTTTTTTTTTTTGATAAACTTTTTCTACCCCCGAGTTGAAGTGGTAGCCACCGCCAAAAGAACAGCACATATTTGCATAGGGTTGATTTTATTCTTTGAATAACTATTTTCTACCCAATGTCAAAATTTCAAGCAAATCAATGCGTATAAAAAGAATTCTGAGCAGAAAACCGTCATACCATGAACTATATTCGTTATTTACGATAATATACTTCTTTGTTTACTTATGTGTATCACATTATAATATTTTATGTTGTTATCATGCTGTGGTATAACATTATAAATTAGATTTCCCTAAATGTCAACATTAAATAATAGACTTCAACTGCTTAAACGTCAGTTCATAAAGGATATCTGTACGTCTTTGTTGTGTTCATGAATATTTCCTGTAATGGTATATGATATTTGCTTTGTCCTCTGAAAACCTTTATTACATAATATGCTGCAATGTTGTTGCTGAGTATAATTTCAATCAGAAATGTGTATTTTCTTTAAAACTAATTTAGAATAAATAAAATAGCAAAAATTTGAACTATGCTTATTTTACTTAGCATCGAGCAGACATTTTTTGACATTTGTAAATACATAATTTTAGTGTTTTTATTTTATTTATTTATATTTAAGTCCCTCACAATCTCGAAATCAGAAAAGTGAATAGATTACACTTAAAAGTTCTTTAGGTATGGACAAAATACATATATAATTGTATCCTTCTATCTCAGCCTATATTACATATACAGGGTGTGGCACGACAAGTTTTGATTAAAAGTAATGGCAAATACAGTTATAGAATTTTTCATATAAAAATGAGTGCACGTCATTCAAGATTTACGGCATCAGAACCCCACAGCCTTGCCAAAATATCAGAATAGTTAATAGAATTTTTAAAATGTGAACTATTTAAGAATAGACTACATTAGTCAATTGGATTAAAAAAAAACAGAAAATAATTACTTTCAAAATTTCAAAATTGATTTTAAAAGTTAATTATTTTTAACAGATTGAGAAATATTATTAACAGTAGATACACTTAGTTTTAAGACTACTGCAATACACTAAAATACATAAGAAAACATTTTACTTAATACACAATTATATATTCTAAATTTTAAACTTACCTCTTTTAGAGCATTAATAATAAAAACGTCCCGCCATTATTTCTTGTTTAAAATAATCTATTAAAGCTTATCAGTTTTCTACAGACTATTTAGTTGTTTTGGCATAGCACAATCACAATATACAACAATAATTAGTTTTTAAAGCTATTAAGGAAAATTTAATATGTATTTATAAATACAATTTATTGTGATCAAATTGTGTAACAAATTAAAACATAAACAAAATTCTTACTCTAAAAAAGCGGCAACACTTTAAAAAATTTTTGCCACACGCTGAGCTGTCATTGAAATTTGAAGTATTCCCGAGTGGCGTACGATTGTCTAATCTATTTAATTAAAATTTATTATTTTGTTTACTTATTACTTGACTATTAAACTTTAACAGTTATTTCATAAAATTTATATTATTAATAATAACAAATGTTTTTGGTTATTTAATCAATATAATTCTAAAATTCCCAATATAATCATGATTACATTTTTCTAATTATTATACCATTTTGATGACTATGAAAGATCGAGTAGTTCCGTATGGGTGTCGTATTATTAGCTGTGTTAGGAAAATTTAAAATCTAAGGTTGATATTCTGGAAATTTTAAATACAAGTGACGTCACTTTATATAAATTGTGACGTGCAACGTTTTTACTTTGAAAAATGTTTTTTTATATCTTAAAAATCTGAAATTTCAAGCTATAGGTTTTGGATGACGCTGAGTTGAACATACTCTAAAGTACTCAGTGACATTAAAAGTGTTACACTCAGAAAGAACAATTTCTTAACTTTTGGCAACATGGTAGATTTTCATAAAGAATGAAAGGATAACGTTGTCAAGAATTTTTATTAACAAGTAATTAAAAAAAATTAATAATGTGTTTAGCGACCCCGTAACTGAATACACTCCTGTATACGTCTAGGCATTTACAAAATGAGATGATCGATGTCTGCTTGTGGCACCTCGTTCCAAGCAACTTTAACTTCATGTATTAACTGTGCCAGAGTCTGTGGAGGATGGTGCAAAGTGGACAGTCTCCTTCTCTCATATCCCCTACATGTTCGATAGGATTTAAATCCGGAGCAAGGGGGCCACGACAAAACATTAACTCCAGCTTCTTGGAGAAAGTTTATAGTTTAACGAGCAATATGGGGACGCACTTTGTCTTGCTGAAAAATCTGACCAACTGTCCTGTGTACATGCCTCTTAACAGCAAACCCGATATCACGTCGCTCTCCACTGCGGCGTTTTGCCATGCTTCGACCATCATGCATTCCTAAACAGAACCGTGATTCATCGCTGAATGCTACATTACGCCATTCTGCCACCCAATGCTGCCGTTCTCTGCACCAATTCAAACGATGATGACAGTGGTCCGCAATCAAAGGAAGCATTAGTCGTGGGCGGAATAAAACCAGTCCAAAGGCTCGAATGAGACGGTATAGTGTACGCATACTAATAGGTCTACCTACTACTCCAAAAGATTGGTCAACAATTTGACGTGTAGTAGCAAAACGGTCTCGCAGAGCCAGTAATCTAAAGCGCTTATCTTGACGCTATCATGTACGCCTCGGTTGACCAGTTGTTCTTCTTCGTGTTCCTCTACCTTATGCGTGCCACTGTGCGATACGACAAACCCATATCTATATACGCAATAATCCTACTCCTGTCAAAATCGCTAATATGGTGGTAATTTTGGTGCTTTCGAACTCGATGCATTTTCTTACACTGAACACAATTAGACTGAGGAATAATAACTAATAATTTGTGTAGGAAGCGGTTTCTACAAATCGGTCTCATCAAAAAAAAAATTTAAAGTAAACTTTATTTTTACAAAAAGTAGATAACATAAAACATTGGTATTGTTATCATAGCATGTTTTAAATATAGTCATTCTGTTGCCAAAAAATTAAATTTAAGAAAAAATTCCTTCTGGGTGTAACACTTCTAATGTCACTGAGTATTATAATGTTGACCTGATGTGGCGCTTCTGGTTGTACCGGAAATAGAGGTCAACTGTGATTTTAAATAAAACCTAATATTTTTATTTTATTTTCAAATTTTACATGAAATTTTAGATAAAATTTGTGCACAATGTTCTATACCAAAAAAGAAGTATTTTCGAGATATTTCTATTTTTTTACTCTATAAGTTGGTTACTTTAAAAAGAAAATGCTGTTAATTACATTTTCCGCTATATATTTTTTTAGCCAATTCGTTTGGTATCAGTATTCTCTACACCTAAATCTAACAATTTTTGAGATATTTCATTATCTGAATACCCTTAATTATTTCAATATTAGTAAAGGGTGGGCCATGGCTGTCAAAGATTTGATAGTTAGAACGTTAATCGTATTGTTTTGACAGTTTTCTTTACCAGCTTGTATTTCATAGGAAATAATGGCAAAAGTAGGATTTACTAATGACGATATTGTTAAATCTTTTTATTATTTACGAGTGTAATATAATTGTTAAACGGACTTTCCATGTTTTTGCTGAAAGATATTGTGAAAAGATCGCTTAAAAACTGCCGTCAATTTGATCAATTTAAGACAAAAATTAATAAAAATAAAACACTAGTAAACAATGACATAAACGAAATTATGCCTCTCCAAATGCCTCCATCAGAGATTGTGAGAGACATCTTACTTTGTAGACGAGAACAATAAATTGCATTAACAAGAACACACAAATGGAAACCATTTTCATATTATTTGGTGCAACGCAATTATGTGATCTTTCTCGAAGGGTACAATTCTGTGAATGATTTTTAATGAAGACCCAAGAGGATGAAAACTTCATAAAAAAGTTATATGGTCTGATGAAGCAAAGTTTAGCAAAAACGAATTATTTAATCGAAATATTTCCATTTTTGATCCAATGAAAATCTACATGTTATTAGAGAACGTTATTTCCAAGATAAAGTGAGTTTTAATGTTTTTTTTTGCAATAAAAGACGATAAAATTTTAGCATTAAAATTTTATGATGAAAATTTAAATGGTCAATGACATTGCCACCTTTTAGAAGCACTGGTGTTGCATACTTTAAGAAATGAAGAGGTGGCTTCAGCTTGGTATCAGCAAGATGGAGCAATTTCTCATAACTTTGGGCCTGTTGCTCAGCATTTTTACTACATGTTTGATGGTAGATAGATTGCCAATCAGCGTCCGATCCGTCGGTCAGCTCGCTTTCCTGACTTTTTTACTTTAAATTTTGATATTTGGGGCTACGTTAAAAATCAGGTATTTTCCAAACCTGTTATAGACGAATAGAAATATGATGCAGAGAGTTTTACTTGCTTTTAATTCTCTAACACGCAACCATATTTCCAGAATTACAAGACATAACTAAGAAAAGGATTCATAAATGTTTAGAAGTAGATTTTGCTAAATTTAAACTGTTATTTTAAAACTTGTTATTGTAAAATTTGTTTAATCTAATTAAGTTATCTAATTTAATTAATACAAAATACCTAGTCAACGTTATTAATCGTATCCACAATTAATAATTCTTTTATGCTATTAGTTACTTTTTAGGATTAATAAATAATATTATTAATTATATGAAAGAATATTAAAATATCACCTAAAATAATGAAAATCATAGCCTGCCGTTTAATAATATTGAAATAATTAAATGTTGTAATGTTTTGACTTAGATAATGAAATATCTCAGTAGTGCTTGGATTTAGGTATAGGGAATACCGATACCAAACGAAAAAGTAATAAAATGCATTGTGTTCTATTTAAAGTAAGCAACTTAAAAATAATTTAAACTTTGTATGTTGGCTGCTAAATTTAAAACACCCTGTATGAAGTATCAATGGTTCAAAAATCTTATTGGTTACAATATCACGTCACCAGCCTTGTTATTAATGCAAATATCGTTATTCGATATATACTAGGAATTTTTTAAAATTTTGAAAAAAATCGAAGTATCTCGAAAATACTTCATTTTTGGTATAGTGCAAAAATTTTTTCTAAAATTTCATATAGAATTCGAGAATAAAAAATAAAAATAAAAAATATTAGGTTCTATTAAACATTACACCACATTCAGGACAACATTATATTTCTACTCAGCGTCATCTAAAACCTCAAGCAAGCAAGCAATTTAATTAAACCCAGCTTGTGAGACATGTTCACCCCTAAGAATTACGTTCGGGTGTAAAAATTCATTGGAACGAGGTGTATTAACTCGAGTAAAAACAAGAGTCACTCCACCTCGCTCCAGACCATCCCTTTCCCCCCTATAGCACTCTGATGCTTGATAGGGGCACAACTATCAGCCAAATGCTCTTCATGTGGGAGTCCTGGTAATAGAACTTCAACATGGTTTCCTAACCGAATTCAAAACTCAGGACAGCGCATTGTCGCTATAATCCTGTTATCTTACTGTGGCTTATCCGCGAACTAAAATTGCTTACTTGGGCCTCAAGTCTCCGCTCTGAATCTAGGCTCAGTTCGGACTTGGTGCTCAAGCGGTTAGGCCCTACGTGACCGGGTTTTTAATGGTTTTTGTTATTATTTTTTTGTGGCTTGCGCCGGTTTTTGTTAGTAGTTTTTTGATTTTTTTTGTGGCCGAAGCCGTTTTTTGTATGTTTTTTGGATTTTTTTTTGTAGGATGCCTGAAACATAAAATCAGAATTAGTGCATATTAATATAATAATTATTTACTTAAAATTAACTGGGTCCACGCTGTACGTTGCGATTGTCCACGAGTTTTTTGAGCTACGAACTATCTTCTTGGTGCGTTGTTTTTGTTGTTTTTTGTAGTGTTCTCTCTCTGGTGTTTTGTTTTCTCTCTGGTGTATTTACTGATTTTCTGTCTAGTACGTTTGGTTTTATTCTACTATTTGTTGTTTGGGTCTCTTGTGCTTCCATCTGTGGAAAGCGTCGTACCTCATGACCCCTCGCAATATGTGACTAGGATGGTTCTCTATCTGCGCGAACTTTGCCCTTGCTTTTTGCTTCATTATATCAGTCACTCTAATTTGTTGTAATTCTCTAAAGAGGAATCTTTCTGCAACGTATCTCGGTACGTTGACTGCTTCTCTTAGGCTGCTGTTATGTTCCGCTTGTATTTTCTTTTTAGCAGTGTTACATATGTGTCCCCATGCGAGAGATGCATATGTTAGTATAGGAAGAATTATACTATCATCCAAAACTAACAGCTTTGTAATTTCAAAATTTTCACATAACTGTATCCGCCATTACTTTTAATCACAACGTTTCGCGCCACATACTGTATACAGTGTGTTCATAAAGTGTGGAAACTGTCTATTATCTCATGAATTAATTATTTTCAGAGTTAAAACTCTGCCAGGTCGATTTTTATTTTTGTTTTTTAACCTTTTTGGAAAAAAATAACTTTTACCCCACTATCTTAGCAGATGTGACGTCATCGAGAATTTTTTTAAATAGAAAGGGCATATTTTTATCTAAAAAATAAAAAGCCTACATTTTTCTGAGTACAACCGTACCAAACTCATCCCATTAAAACTTCAGTATACAAAGTGTAAAGGAAATCAGTGCCCGTGTTTCTTAAAATTTAATTCAAAATTTATTTTACAAAGAACATTAACTAAAAACTAAACGGGTCTAAAATTTGTTGAACTATTGGGTGGTCGCTGAATATATCCAGGTGATAATGAATCTATATAGTTTTTAAGTTCTGTTCTCTATACCCGTTATGTGTTTTGATCGCCTTCCGGATTCCTTATATTTCTGCGGTATTTATGCTGCATATGGAGGGCAGTACGTATCGTCGAGTCCCGAGCTGTGATAACTGAGTAGTATCACCGTTGTTGTCTTTTAAGGTATCGTTATATAAAATAATTTTGAACTGCTTTGGTTTACACTCTAGGAAAGTTGATTTGAGTATTGAGTAATGTGTTTAAGTATTAGGTAAAGTGTACAGAAGGTAGAATTTTGACCTATAACGAGACGGTCGAAAGAATTAGATGTTTTTGTAAATTTGGCATTTCGTATTACCGAAAATTATATAGGTAATGGATTGTGCAACTGTCCAGGGTTAGTTGGTTAATATATATATATATATATATATATATATATATATATATATACATATATATATACATATATATACATATATATACATATATATACATATATATACATATATATATACATATATATATATATATATATATATATATATATATATATATATATATATATATATTAGAGAGCGAAACGTATTTAATAAATAGATGAAGTAGCCAACTTCTTTGTCTTTTATCTCTACCTTTTGATCGAGAAATCCACCATTCTTTGAGTGATCCTTATTTATATATATATATAACTTCTATTCTATCGCTGATGTATAATATATGGAAACATGAAGCCAGGAGAAAAAGTAACTTGTTAATTAGAACTTAGTAAACAATTTTAAAAAATTAAAAATTTTTTATAAAAAAAGGAAAGTTAACTTTATTGTTGGAGACACCAAAGCAATTTAAAAAAGCAACTATTTTTGACAGAAAGGGCTCAATTATTACGAAGAAAAAGAAGTAATTAGAAGTAATTTTTTCCTCCAAGAAAAAATTTTCGTTTGAACAAGCAATTTTGGCTCTATCGTATAAGGATTTAATGATTTCCTTTTTAATATTAATATTGTGAGTCGATATGAAATTTAAATATCTGTTTGTGCGTGTTGGTTTTCTAGACACCTGAGTCTCATATTCAGTATCGTGCTTAGAGATTAAAATAAAGAGGAAAGGTAGTGTGTTATTATATTCCTTTTCCATGGTAAATGTTATTGTCTCTTCTTTATCGCTTATATCATTCAGGAATGTGTCCAACAACTCTGATCCATGAGGCCATATTGAGAATATATCATCTACATATCTCTACTATACTGTGGGTTTTAAATTTTGTTTAGAAATAATATTTGTTTCAAACTCTTCCATAAATATATCGGCTAATAATGAAGATAAACTAAAGCCCATTGCTAGACCAAAATTTTGTTTATAGAATTCATTATTTAGTTGAAAATATGTATTATCAGTACAATATGTCAATAACTCCATTATAGCTGATGTTTAGTCTTGTTCTAGTTGACAATGTATCATCACTCTCTAATTATGTCTTGACTATATTCAAAGTCTTATCTAACGGTACATTTGTAAATAAACTATTTATGTTAAAACTTACTAAAATATTATATTTGATAATTCATTTAATAAATAAATTTATTAAATTTTTATCAATTTTTTTCAGCGTCAATAACCCATCCGTCTTTTTTGCAATCCGTCTTTATATATTCCGATTTCCACACTCCACAACTCAGGGCGTAAATAAATTTCGTTAATAAAACCTATAATCCTCTCATTGCACCAAAATTATTTGTCATTTTATTTCTCCAAATTTTTCCAAAATAACAAATAATCTCCAAAATAAATTAAATATTGCCATTATTTTCGCTCCCTAAGCGATCGTCCGGCAACTAGTGTAAGAAAATACCGGCTATACCAAAAAGGTGTAGATATATGGCCTAGATATTCTAAAATCATTCCCCGATATTGCATAATCTGGCCGTTATTGTTGGCAATATTACCAGCTACTGTATTGCAGCCATATACAGGGTGACAATCGGGAACCGAATGCTTTTAGAAAGCATAGTACGAAGCTTGAGTGGATGAGAGTGGAACAAGCAAGTGCCATTTTGGTAAACATGAAGCAGTGGATGGTACAACATCGCACGTTTGCATACGATACGTTTATCCGAAATCAAGAATTAGTGATCACTACGCAGCGACTTTTTCAGACTTACTTTAATATTGGTAGGCGTGGAACGGTTCCATCTCGCAACACAATCTCAAGATGAATAAAGAATTTTAGAACAACAGGCAGTGTCATGAAAGACGTGAGCGACTGAGAGATGCCGTTGTCAGAAGCCCTACACGGTCCGCCCGAAAACACGCAATTGAGCTAAACATTATTCGGGAATTATTTAGAAAAATGATGAATAAGAACCTAAAATTTCACCTTACAAATTGCAGATTGTCCAGAAATTAATGGAAATAGATGTTGAACAACGTGAAGATTTCGCTACGAGAATGCAAGTTCTTTTGGAGGATAACTTAGGTCAGCATCTTCTAATGAGCGATGAAGCTCATTTTCATTTGTGCGGAACCATTAATAAATAGAATTACAGGTACTGAGCTCCTGAAAATCCACGAAATCTCCATGACCATCCTTTACATTCTGAAAAAATCACAGTGTGGTGTGCCATTGGTCCGACTGGCATTATTGGGCCATATTTTTTCGAAGAGGCTGGCCATACCTCACCGTTAATTCTATTCGCTACGATGACATGATCCAAAATGTTTTGGTTCCAGAACTACGCAAAAAAGGGATAAACCCAAAGAATGTGTGTTTTCAGCCACATACTGCCCATGCTTCAATAAATCTACTCCGCAATCTGTTCCCAGGACAACTAATTTCACGTTTCGGAGATTCGCCGTGGACTCTGGAGGTCAATTTGTGATTTTTTTCTACGGGGGTATTTAAAAAGTCGTGTAGATCCTGAAAATCCACGAAATCTCCATGACCATCCTTTACATTCTGAAAAAATCACAGTGTGGTGTGCCATTGGTCCGACTGGCATTATTGGGCCATATTTTTTCGAAGAGGCTGGCCATACCTCACCGTTAATTCTATTCGCTACGATGACATGATCCAAAATGTTTTGGTTCCAGAACTACGCAAAAAAGGGATAAACCCAAAGAATGTGTGTTTTCAGCCACATACTGCCCATGCTTCAATAAATCTACTCCGCAATCTGTTCCCAGGACAACTAATTTCACGTTTCGGAGATTCGCCGTGGACTCTGGAGGTCAATTTGTGATTTTTTTCTACGGGGGTATTTAAAAAGTCGTGTAGATGCTAACAAGTCTCGTAAATTGATCGAGTTGAAGAACGCAATTCGCCAGGAAATCCTGACTATTGATCGAGTGATGTTAGAGCGTGTTATGGAGGATTTTATAAAGAGGATCGAAAACTGATCTCACCTTTATGACATTATTTTCCATACTTAATTAGATTGTAAATGGCATAATATAAGCTTCATTTTGATGTTAATAAAATAGTATTTTCTTGCAAATTTCTTGTGTACCATTTAGTTCAAAATCGTCCTATTGCCAATTGTCACCCTGTATATTGCAGGAAACATCTTGCACGTTTAGGGGCACCTTTATTGATTGACGCCATTCAACACCTAAAACTTTTGTCTTAGCTTTATTATTTGTTTTTGGAACTGTCGAAATTAGTGCTTTTCTTCTAGTAGACATTTTCAGTTTTTCCAATGAAAATTATTAGGACCATTCCCACACGTTAAGTTTAAAATTTTACTTTTATGTTGCTTTATGATCAAAAAAGCTGACTAACAAAATTTATGATCAAATTGTGGTAAAAAATGACAAACGGTACAAGGAGTAGTGGGATTAAACTAACCCCTGCCGGATTCCCGAGTTGCTACCAACCCAAAACTACTACTTAATAAAATATTATATAACAATTTTGGAAACTTTTGGTATAATAGTTAATACAAAGCTAAAAGTATAACGTATAAAGGATGACGCAACGGATTAGTTGATTAATTACACAAAATTTAGTCTAAAGTTGAATTTAATTATGAGATTGACGGTTCTATTATGGACTAAAAATCCAGTAGCAGAGTAAATTTTTTTGCAAACATACCTATGTGCTTCAAGCTAAAGCATCGATTTTCGCAAAAAATGTATGGCCAAATGTCAACACACAGCCAACTATTCAAAGCTTTATAATGGAACGCAAAAAAGTTAGCCAAGCATTTTGTAAACGACATGTTTTGTTTAAAAATTCACGGACTTGTATGACATTTGTATGATGGAGCTTTGATCATTCGAAACATTTTATATTGATTAAAAAAAATCCATAAAAGTGGTTTAAGAAATATTCCGGAGCTGACACACATATTATTTTATCATAAATCGCCATAGTTTAATATAAAAGTATGAAAAATATGAAAAAATTAGTACAGTCGTAGTAAATATTGATATTAGTATTTCGTATTTAATTGTGGAACAGTATTAACGCTTTTGGAACGACAGAGGCATTGTTTGGGATGAACATACTTCCTCAAAAATGTCGTGATATAACTGTAGATATGTACTGTTTTATTAACCTCCAAAAGACATTTGATCATGTACGGCACTCTATATTGATCTAAGTTTTAAGAGACATTGGCTTGGATGGCAGGGACGTTCGCATAATTGCAAATTTGTATTGGAATAAAAAAACATCCATTTTAGTAGACGATTTGGAATCACAAGCTCGTAATATTAAAATAGGAGTACGGCAGGGATGCCTCTTGCCGTCCTGCCTTTCATCGTTTATTTCGAAAGAGTTTTCAGAAATGCACATTCTGAAAAACAAGAAGGAATCATTGTGAACGGTGAAGTTATCTATAATTTGAGATATGCGGACGATACAGTACTCCTAGCTTCTACTTAAGAAGATCTGCAAACATTACTTTACTTGACAGTCATTGAGAGTTGTAAGGAAGCAAGTCTGGGTTTAAACATACAGAAAACCAAAAAAAAAATAGTCATAATAAAAGCAATAAAAAGTCGAGGCAGCTGCCGTACCTGTGATAATGTTAATATTAATACAACTTATTTTAGTTGATTGTGTGCCATCTGTTAACCTTTTATATGACCCATATACAGATTGAACCAATTTAAAACGGAACATACAATTTAATATATATCTGTTTGAACTGCATTTGAAATAGTGGACCAATCTAAAACTTGGACAAAAATAAATCCATACCCGGTGATAGACATTGTATAAAATATCGTTCAACTATCAGTCTCCTTTAAAGGAAAGAGGAGCTTGCCTAATAGTCGGAGAGATAGAGCCGAAATTTTGAACTGATCAGTAATATGACATTTCTCTATTGGAATATATTCATTGTAACTGGGTTAAGACTTTGCCTTACAGGCGGACGCCCCTCTTGGTACAGGGGGTGGCTATACAGGGATGAAGTTGTAATTTTTTTCGGAAAAATTAACGATCGATAATATGGCTAAAAATTTGCCCAGAGTAAGATCTTGGTATAACTAGACAAAATCCCAAAGGGCTGACGCGAGGGTGGATACATAAGGGGTGGCGGACAGGGCTGAAGTTGCAATTTTTTGGGGAAAAATTAACGATAAGTAATATGTCCGCCATTTTCATGGCTCATTATTTAGCCCCTAAAAACTATAAATTAAAAAGGGCTGACAGCTGGGTTGGTACAGAGAGCCATAAAACGGGGTCAAATGTACCACTTGCCTGCGCATTTTAGGTCTCGGCAACAATTTTCAAACTGATTTTATTATGATATTTTTATACCGATTGATTTGAAAATTTGTATGCTCACTTCTGTTACTATACTGAAAAGCGTCAAGTAGAGTTTTCCCCAAAATTTTCCAAAAAAATTTCCGTAAATGAAAATTTTCGTAATTTTTTGAGGTAAAATCTAATTTGTAGAATTCTTTCGATTTTCTGTCAGTTATACCATGATTTTTTTCCAAAAATTTTCAAACGATTTTTCCGATAAGAAAAAAAAATTTAGAAAAACTTTAAAAACTTCGTCATTTTTCTCACTCTCATTGATGTCATTACATTCATCATCTTCGTTACTTTCACTTTCAATAATATCACATTCATTATCTGCTTCATTTTCAATCACTACTTCTCGAACTGATTCTGGCATCTGAGGTCCACTATACCATTTGAATTTATATGTTTCATCTTCAAACTCCCAACTATGTTCTTCAACAATCAATTCTGTTGGTACTTTTTTATGAGCATTTGTCCAAATATTTGAAATATAATGAGCTGGCAGTAGATGTTGGTGTAATTCATCTTGACATGGTGGTAAGCTTGAAGCATCGAAATTTTTTAGTTTTTTTTTAAGGTTCGTTCACATCATGCAACTTATACTGCCGGTTAAATAGTGAAAATCTGACATCGTTTACTTTTCTTTTTGGAATTGTTCTCGTCAGTCCTGTTCCATATAAGTGACATACGAAAGTTTCTAAGGTTTCAAAAACTTCATTACAATCGAAGTCAGTTTCACCAAGTTGAATAAAAGCATCTTGATACTTATTACATTTAGCGCATGCGTCTAGAATTACTGATCTAAATGAACGCGCATCATTATTATTTTAATATTTTAAAATAATAATGATGCAAAATTAATGTCCAAACAGAATATGTAAAATTATAATTAACTAATGAAAAAAATTCAATCAATTTGAAAGTTAAAAAAAATATTGAAAATATCTACAAAGTAAATTTCAAAACTTAAAAAATTGATAATTCCACTATTAAATTGATTTTTATTAATAATTATTTGTAAAATGTTAAAGGAATTCTACAAATTGAATTTTATCTATTGATAAATAGAAATAATATATTTTGTATTTGATTATTAATGTAATAATAAATCAAATTTTTCTTATATCTGAACAATCATTATTTATGCAATATAAATTTAAAAACCTTTTTATTGTAATAAAAAATAAGTTAAATTACTATTTGTTATACCAAAAATATTTAATAATTAACGTTATAAAATTACTTTAATTTAATAAAATATCAAATATCAAACATTTATTCATTTAAAAATTAATCCATAAAATATTTATATTTAAGAAAAAAATGTGATTTGTAAAGTAAATATGACTTTAGTTTGGAAAAAAACATTATCATAATATGATTTTTATACTACAAAATATTCTATAAAAGATTCAGACGATGACGTAGAGTTTTATCAAATGTTTTAGAAAAGTTTTTCTAAATTTTTTTTCTCATCGGAAAAATCGTTTGAAAATTTTTGGAAAAAAATCATGGCATAACTTACAGAAAATCGAAAGAATTCTACAAATTAGATTTTACCTCAAAAAATTACGAAAATTTTCATTTACGGAAATTTTTTTGGAAAATTTTGAGGAAAGCTCTACTTGACGCTTCTCTGAATAGTAACAGAAGTGAGCATACAAATTTTCAAATCAATCGGTATAAAAATATCATAATAAAATCAGTTTGAAAATTGTTACCGAGACCTAAAATGCGCAGGCAAGTGGTACATTTGACCCCGTTTTGTGGCTCTCTGTACCAACCCAGCTGTCCGCCCTTTTGGATTTAAAGTTTTTAGGGGCTAAATAATGAGCCATGAAAATGGCGGACATATTACTTATCGTTAATTTTTCCCCAAAAAATTGCAATTTCACCCCTGTCCACCGCACCTTATGTATCTACTCTCGCGTCCGCCCTTTGGGATTTCGTCTAGTTATACCAAGATCTTACTCTGGGCAAATTTTCAGCCATATTATCGATCGTTAATTTTTCCGAAAAAAATGACAACTTTATCTCTGTATAGCCACCCCCTGTACCACGAGGGGCGTCCGCCTGTAAGGCAAAATCTTAACCCAGTTACAATGAATATATTCCAATAGAGAAATGTCATATTACTGATCAGTTCAAAATTTCGGCTCTATCTCTTGGACTATAAGGAAGCGATAAGTGGTTTGACAGCATAATAACTGCTTGTTTAGTCTAGTTTTTTCAGTGATTCTAGGCAACCTATTTGGGTGGAGTTTTGACTTGTTCTTGAATGAGTTCCGAATCCAGCAGCCCGCTGAAGTATTGGATTTTTATAATATAATTATTTGACAACCTTTTGTTGGCCAACCACCTAGAGCGGAGTTGAGCCGAAATACATTGATTTCGTATGTTCCGTTTTAAATTCGTTCAATCTGTATATGTGCCATCTGTATATTTTATATGAGTCGTTTAGCTTCTTTCCATACTACGACTTAAAAAATCTTTTGTATTTACCTTACATCTATGTTTATGTTTTTTGAATAAGCTTTTGTGCCTACTGTAAAGCTCCTTTTCGATCGAGACTTTCCTTCAAAAGGTACTTAAACATTTTCTTCTTTCGCTACTCATTATCATTTAGTTCTTTTTAGTACCTCGCTGGGCTTCATCAGTTTCCTTGACTACTTTTCGATAGCTCCTCTTTATCTTCGGAAGTAAGTTTTTTAAGGGGAGCGTACAAAAAGCGTTCACGACAAAAGTTTCGTAAATCTCTTACAACAAATGAAATAATGTTCTTTTTACAAAACTCTTAAATGACAACAACCTGATTTTGACCTGATTCCCCGTTTTAATAAAATTGGGAGCAATCATTCCATACCCAAACACAGCATACCAAAACCCTATGACGGCCGATATGTAATTAAGATATGATCAGTGAGCCTCAAACAGTGGGGCGTTAATATTTCATTCGGATCGCTTGAAAAGTAAAAATATTTAATTTCCTGTACTTTATGTTCAGTAATGATATTGGATTTTACTGTATCAAAGGTAAATAAAATGAATGCAATATGTATATATAAGGCGTGTTAAAAGAAATGCGACGGAATATTTCGAATACTCGAAATTATTTGTCGACATCAAATGTTCATCAAGGTCTCTATAAGTCTCTATTTTGCGTAGAGTGAAAATTATACGAATGGTTTTGCATGCAGTTAAATTGGAAAATACTTGCCAAGTTGCTGGTATGGCTAAATTTGAATAAAATACATCCAAGACTTTACTTTCTGCAGACACTGTATTAAATGTGTATACATTTGTATAAATAGGTATAACCTTGAAACAAATTGGCACTAAATTACTTCCGAGTTTTTAGCAAAACAAAATGTTAACTAAAACACACCACAAATTCCGAATTGAATTCCCGAAACACTTTTTTGTTACTTCTTTTTAGCACACGATTTGTCCTATTCACTGTCTGATATTTCACTATCAGAGTCGTCACTATCTGAATTGTTTATCCGAATAATTAGAGGCCTGATCTCGTCTGTAACTCGCTCGGTTTAAAAAGACTAAACCATTATGTCTTCCGTATTCGTAATACAATTTTGCCATTGTTCTGCCTTTATTTGTTGTAGCGATTCTTTCCATAAACTAAGAACGCTAGCTCATCTGTTGTTTTGGATGCATGTTTATCATAAAAATTTTAAGCTATACCCCAAACTAATTGAATTGCATTATAGTGGCAATGGTAGGGCGGAAGTCGAAGAACTTAATGACCATATTTAAGAGCCATTTGGTCAGTAACAAATTTCTTTTGAATTTTGTACTCTCCACACCTTTGAAGTAAATCGACTTTTAAAAATATGTCACTGTGATAAATTTTCTTTTCTGTTAACCACTTTATTTCTTCTTTTGTCCAGCTGCTTGAAGGAAATCTCTCTTCTACTCTTGAGTGATAGGATGCATTACCCAACACTATTATGGATGGTCGCTCCAATTTTTCTAACAAATTTTCTTCAAACCATTCTTCAAAAATGTTTGTCCATATTTCCATGGTAATCCTCTGTATTCTTTGTGGACGAAAAAATTAAACTAGCGTCAGGAATAAAACCCTCATCATTTCCAGCATGAAGTATAATGTAGCGTTCACCATTACCGGAACGACTAGGAGAATAACATTTTGTGGTGCCATCTTGCCAGGATGATTTTGACATATTTCCTTTAGCGAAAATCCAAGTTTCATCTAAAAATACAACTTGCCTCGGACTATCAGACCTTTTATTGTTCATGTATTTTCTTAAAAAATGCCACCGTTTTGAAACAACATTAGCGAGTTCACACAATACTTGTCTATTATTTGTCTTTTTATATCGAAAACCTAAATGTTTCAGCACTCTCCACAAACTTGTTAAACTAATATCACACAGTTCCTTGCCTTTTATTTTTTGTAACACAGCACTAACTGTTACATGTTCTTTGTCTTTGTACATATTATATATAATATTTTTAATTGCAAGTTTAATTGACTGGTGCAAATCTAAAGTTTTTGGATTTTACGATTTCTCTTGCTTACTTTATTTATTTCATCCTCACTCATGTTATTAATTCTTCGGAATGTCCTCTCTGAGATACCGCAAGCACCGCATGTGCGTTTCTGATCTACCGTAACAAATGTCAATGGACCCATATTATTTTTTTTTTTCCAAATTGAAATAACTTTCGACTTAGAAATAAACGCCATTCTTCTGGAGATAACACTCTACGTTTCGACTGTATTTTGTTTTCTTCCAAATTACTCATTTTATTTAAAGTACCGCTTCACTACACTACTATAAAAAAATAGGTACTTATATACAACTACTACACGCTAAAATGGACGAGGGTTGTACAACAGACGAAACAATCGAACACAAATTATTTAACAGCCAATGCTAAGGAAGCATAAACACTGTATTGATTGTGATTGCAAAAACCGGTCGCATATTTTAAATAAGATTTTTGCTGATTATGTATTTTGTTAAATTATTATATATCACCAATACAACCCACAACCATCAATTAATGTTTACCGATAAACAGAAGAGATACATTATACGATACGTCAGAAGAAATTTAAAAAAAATTAGCAAGTAATACATTCACTGTTTGAATAAATATTCCATACTCGTACTATTACAATAAAATATTAAAGCCAATAAACGATAACTTGTTGAGCAGTGCTGATTGAAACAACAGAGCAGTAAAATGTTATTCATCATTTAATTGCAAAGCGGTCTTTTTAGGTGAAAAATATATAGCTCGATCACTCTGAAGTAGTTTCTCCACAATAATAAACGGGCGTTCAAATTCGAAGAATCGACGACTCATGTTCGTATCAGTCAGCATCTGCATATATTATTAAAACAATAAATTTATCTTGCAATTTTTCCTTGCTCTTGATTATTGTTTGATAAATATATTCCTTCATTACCAGAATGTGTGCGTTTATACAAGATACTACGACTACAAACAAATTTCATGTCGTAGCCATCTTAATTTTGGCAGTGTTTCTTTTGACGAATGTTAGATTATAGAACAGTTCTTTATAAAACATCGCAATCATCAATTAACGTTTAAGCATATACCGAGTCTCCTATTACGACGCCAACAATATTATTGTCATTCTTATCACTCTTTTTTTCTATGTTTGAACATATTTTTAAATAGACACAAAAAATGTCGATTGAAAAAATAATTCATTTTGATAAATGGTCATATAATTTTAAATCTACGCGAAAAAAAAAAATAATTTGTAAAAACAGGAACAATAAAAAAACATTTCAAAAAATTTTACAAAAACAGTTTACCATTGCCATTTAAAAAACATTTATTAAAAACAATAGTTAACAAACATATAAAGATCAAACAATAATAAAATATGTTTAATGATGAGAAATGCTTTGTTCATGGATAATAAAGCTCAGTAATAATATACTACTTCGCTATTCTATGGTATGAAAAATAATTAATTTTATTAGTTTCAGTAAATTTGAAATGTGATACGTAACTGAAACAGTTGCACTAATAAATTATTTGTATTTTTTTAGACATATTAAATCTATTTTAATAGACATTAATTTCTGAGACCTAGAAAAGCGAGTATATTTTTTCGAAGGTTTTTGGTGCGCTGAATCTTAATCTGAGCTCCAAATTGTCGAATTAGCTCTGGTTTTTGAGATATCCATACAAATAGATAGATACAATACAGACATGTTCCCCAGTGCGACAGAGAAAACTGACGCAAAGCAGTCTCGGCATCTCTTTCTAATGGGCCGGGTTTATCAACCACGTAACCTAAATGACCGTGAGAAGGTCAAATAAACTAAAAACACCTAATTTGTTTAAACCATTTTTTTTTCAATTTTTATCTTTGTTGGTAATATTTGAGGTAATTTTTATTGTAAAACATGTTAGATGAATGAAAACTGAAGTTACAAAATCATTTGCAGAAAACAAGAGTTAAACGCGATTGGTTGGGTTTGGAAATTCAGCAAAGGACAGTTAGTAGGGATGCGATCAACAGACCTTGTTGTATCAGAGTTTAAAAAAAAACAAATTACCTGCAAGAGATTAATCTGTGAGTGTAAAAAGCTTGGACATCATTGCAGCCATTTATGTGCTAAATATACTACGGAGATGTGCGAAAATTGAGATGTCCTAACAACTAAAGGTTCGGACAAACGAAAATTTATTGAAAATATATTTTTTATCTTCACGATCTTCATAAACCAAAGAACGAGATCAAAAATATATTAAACTCTATCATTAATAACAAAATATTAAAATGGCTCGGTCTCTATAATCTTTGAATCGCCTCAAAAAAGCCTCTTATGACTTTCGAACAGTTCAAACCTTAATGGAATTAAGACATTGTGGTATAAGATGAAACAGAAATTGCGTAATGATTCCCAGAGAAGCGTCGCCGATTTGAAGAGTAAATTATGGGATGGTTTCGATCCTGACTTGTGTAAATCCTTAGTATGAACAATGCCAGAAAGAATTGCCGCGGTTGTAAAGGCGCGTGGCGATGTAACTCGATATTAAAGTAGTAATTTCTTGAATTGTCCGAACATTTAGTTGTCACGATGTTATGCAACATTTTCGTTTATTTTGTCTCCAATGCTGCAATTCAAAGTTTATAGAGACCGAACCATTTTAATATTGTGTTATTAATGATAAAGTTTAATGTATTATTGATCTCGTTCTTTGATTTAATAAGCCAAGTTGTGAAGATGAACGTTTTTAATACATTTTCGTTTGTCCGAACATTTAGTTGTTAGGACTCGTATTAGCTAGTTTAGAAATAAGTTTAGATGAACCGACCCAAAACGAATGCTTGGAAAATGAGGATAATTTTAATGTAGTTGTATTTTAATGGATGATGTACCGCCTTCAAAAAAAAAGACTTGAATAATGTTTAAACTTTTACAATCAAATGTTAAAACTACTACGTTATTATTGTTTGTATAATTAAATTAATATATACTCGTATGTATATAATACTCCGAAAGATTTCAGCGGTTAGTAGTTAAAGGGCTTCCGAGGTCGCAATCCCCCGAGCCCCCAGACACTACTACACTAATCAATATTCACTTCACTACTGCCACTGGGGTCAGCGGACGGTTCATTTATACCGTCGATGGTGACGTGGCCTGCGTAGAGGTTGGCGTGAGGATTGGCACGAGGATTGGCACGGGAGTTGGCGCGAAAACTCCGACAGTGGGATTTTGATTTGAGGATGGAGGGGACGATATTTTCTTTATGAGAGGTCTTCATGTATATACACTTCTTCAAGAAATTAACGCACCACTTTGCAATATTAAAATATTTTATTAGCGTTAATAAAAATTTCCATTGTAGTGTTTTATTTTACAAGCCCCTTGTATATGCTATTCGTACACTCTATATTTATTGACTGTGTTTTATCGCTTTATAGCTTTTTTGCAGCAAAACAAAAAGAAGCAAAAAATGTACTAATTCTATAAATATACTAATTTCCAAGTGTTCACAAATTTTATTCGACTACTGTTTAATTGTTGATTATTGTTAATTGTGTTTATTATGGAGCGTTAATCACGTAATTTAACCCGAGATGGATGTCTCCAAGCAGTGATACGGTCTAAATAAGGTTGGAGTTACCGAAGAATTGGTCGTCGGTTTAATGTGTCCCACACATCCGTATCACGGGTGTAAGAAAGATTTCTCGAAATAGTTGATCATACTCGCAGACCAGGGCAAGGACGAAACCGGGTAACTACCCCTATTCAAGATCGATTTTTAAGAATTTTTCGACAACGTTTTGTAACACATCGAAGTCTACAATTTAGCTTCGAGACGTGCATGCTATACAAATTAGTACTGAAACTGTTCGCCAGCGACTTAGGGAATACAACTTAAAACCTAGGATTGCCTCCCGAGGTCCTCTATTAACTGCAGAGCTTCGAAGGGGGAGACTACATTTTGCCAGAGAACACGTTAATTGGTTAGAGGCTGACTGGGAACGAGTACTATTTACTAATGAATCCCGATTTTGTTTGTACAATAACGACAGACGTGTTCGTGTGTTGCGACGACCTAACGAACGATATGCTCAGTAACTTCTCACACACCCCATTTTTTGGTGGAGGATCCGTTATGGTGTGGGGTGGTATTTCTTTGACCGCAAGTACGGACCTAGTGGTCATACAAAATGGAACTGTTACAGCTGAAAGGTACATATTGGAGATTCTGGAGCAACATGTAGTACCATTCGCTCCTTATATCGGTGAAAATTTCTTACTAATGCAAGATAATGCCAGACCTCACGCTGCACAGATCGTCAGAAATTATCTAGAAGAGGTAGAAATTAACACTATGGAATGACCAGCACATAGTCCGGATATAAATCCGATTAAAAATCTCTGGGATATCCTTGGTAGGCGATTAAGAGCGACACCGATCCAACCAAACAACTTACAGCAAGTGGGAGAGAGGCTAATCTAGATTTGGAGAGAACTAGACCAAAATGAAATACGGCAGTTAATTTTAAGTATGGGCCAACGATGTGAGGCTGTTATACGTAGTAGAGGTGGAAACACTCGTTATTAAGACTTTTTTCATATTTTAGTTTACTTTTCTTTTCATTATATTTTTAGAATTTTCCGTTTAATTTTTTTTCTCCTGTACTTCAACATTTTCCGATGATTAGACAAATTGTTATAATTACTAATAACATGCAAAATAAATCTGGTGAAGTTTTATTTTTTATTCTTTGCCTGTTTACAAATAAAATTGATTTATTGAAGTGGTGCGTTAATTTCTTGGAGAAGTGTATTCATCATCATCATCATCACTGGCTCGACAACCCTTTTTGGGTCTTGGCCTGTTCCAGGATTCTTCTCCATTCTGATCTGTTTCGTACTTTTTTTCTCCAGTTTTTTATTTTTAAGGTTGTTATATCATTTTCTATTTGTTCTAAGTATCTCAGTTTCGGTCTTCCTCTTGTTCTTTTTCTTACTGGCATCTGTTTGAATATTTTGTTTGGTATTTCGCCTTCTTCCATTCTTTCTACATGTCCTATCCAACGCAGCCGTCCTATTTTAATGAATGTTATAATATCCGGATCCTGGTATATTTTGTATAGTTCAGAGTTGTATCGTCTTCGCCATATTCCGTTTTCTTTTGTGCCCTTATATATGTGTCGCAAGATTTTTCTTTCGAAGGTGGCTAACAACGTTTCCTCTCTTTTAGTGAGTGTCCAGGTTTCTGAGCCATATGTGAGTACCGGTCTTATTAGGGTTTTATATATTTGGCATTTTGTCTTTCTTGTGACGTTATCTGATCTTAGGTGTCTAATTAAGCCATGGTAACACTTATTTGCAATAAATGAAGTGTATTATACATATATATATATATATACATATATATATATATATATATATATATATATATATATATATAAATATATATATATATATATATAGAGAGAGACAGAGAGAGAGAAAGAGAGAGAAAAGGAGTACGACCGTCAATCCAAAATAAACTAAGGTACACTCGAAGAGTGGTGGGTTTTTCGGTCAAAGTGGAGAAATAAAAGACAAAGAAGGTGGCTACTTCATCTTTTTATTGAAGACGTTTCGCTTTCTGCTCAGAAAGCATCATCAGTTCATCTAAAAAGAACAATATGAAACCAAACATCCATAGAGAAGTTAAAAAATGTGTGTTACCTTACAAAGACATGTAGCAGTCAATGATGTTAAAAATATGAAAAAGCTTACGAAACTGGTTATTTAGAGTTAAAGTTGTAAAAAACAATTAATTGAAACTAGGTCTAGTTTACAAATTAACAAAATTAGCACAGCAAAAGAACATGTGATAATCATACATGTATATAAAAAAGTTATTATAAAAACTTAAGTAAAAAACATTAAGGTTTATTTTATTGTGTAAAGAACTAGAAAGATCACTGGGGGGAAAATGGTGATCTTAACCACCTTTTCCTTTCATTTTTTGGCTTTTTAACGACTGTCAACCAAATTTATCACATTCTATGAATGTACCGCTCTATTCTATTAGAGGTTGGTATGTTGCCTTGCTGTTTTGTCATTTTGATCTAAAGGCCATATCTTTTTACGTTGTTTGCGTAGGTGTTTAACCTGTAAATTCATTTACCTGCTAGATTCAGTAAGCTTAAGACTGGTAACTTCATTTTTATCTTTATACTATATTAATCTTAAATAATTTAATAATGTTACCTAAAGTCAAAATTAAAATCTAATTGATTATAAATAAATTGTTTGAAGTGCATTCTCATGATCTTTCTAGTTCTTTACACAATAAAATAAACCTTAATGTTTTTTACTTAAGATTTTATAATAACTTTTTTATATAACATGTATGATTATCACATGTTCTTTTGCTGTGCTAATTTTGTTAATTTGTAAACTATACCTAGTTTTAATTAATTGTTTTTACAACTTTAACTAAATGATCAGTTTCGTAAGCTTTTTCATATTTATAACATCATTGACTTCTACATGTCTTTGTAGGGTAACAGACATTTTTTAACTTCTCTATGGATGTTTGGTTTCATATTGTTCTTTTTAGATGAACTGATGATGCTTTCTGAGCAGAAAGCGAAACGTCTTCAATAAATAGATGAAGTAGCCACCTTCTTTGTCTTTTATTTCTCCACTTTGACGGAAAAACCCACCACTCTTCGAGTGTACCTTAGTTTATATATATATATATATATATATATATATATATATATATACATATATATATATATAGACAATATACATATATATATATATATATATATATATATTTATATATATATATATATATATATATATATAGATATATATATTTATATATATATATATATATATATATATATTTATATATATATATATATATAGTGATATAAGGATGAATACCCGAATAAATGAACTTTAATCAAATGAAAGGCAGATATCGAGCACAGTTTATTAATCAAATCTTGCCCAAGTACTTTCGCTGCTAGAGCATCTTAAGAGGCATCTGAAATAAGCCAAGAAAAGTTTTTTTCACTGAAAAAAATTAATTAACTTCCATAAAAAACTCGAAGTTGATGGTTGATAAAAGTTTTTTATGTAATATAACGTTTTAGACTTACTTCGTCAAATTTGTACACATAAAATTGTACATTAACACTACACGACACAAGGACAAACAGTTTAAAAATTTGTTTAAAAAAAAAAGTTTTTAAAATTTTTGATAAAGCTGAAGCAGCTATTGATACCGATTCGAGCACGGAAAGTTTAACGAATTCGTCCTCATATGCCATATATTCGACCATTCAAATCAACAAAGCGATAGCAGCTTTTGCTTAAAGATTTAATCTTTTACACCTTTCGTATAGCCCAGAGGACAGAAAACGATATTATTAAATCGATTTCGTGCATGGTCACCAAAGTAGGTCGCACCTCTGTACGCTAACCACTCCAGTGGTTAAGTTTTAGGAGACATTCGTTGGACATTCCGAGTTTGAATTTGTATCAGCCCGAGTGTTTGATAAAGCAGAGATGCTGAAACGAGTCATACTTTAGTATTTTCTGACTGAATTTGTTACAAAAAAAAAGTCAATTTGGGATAAACAAATAAAATAACTTTTAACTGTTTGACCGATGGCTTTGAAATTTTGTACCGAAACCACATTTTAAGCACTGCAAAATACTCAATGTAATATGACGATTCTACGTTAATTTAAAAAAAAATTGTTAAAATTTTTGAATAAGCGGAATTTCAGACTTTCTGCAACTTTCTAAGCAACAAGTAGCAAGATAGAAACATTTAAAAAAACGACATTTTGAAGGTTTTTATACGTATGACTTTGAGTTTCTTGCTCTCAAATTTGATTTAAATGCTTCACTTTTTGCTGCCAGACGAACATTGACCGTTTTTGTTGGCCTTAATTTGTTAATAACTAATTAAGTCTAAAAAATCGACTGCAGGAAACACATAGGTTCTTGTTATAGAGGTCTATAATACCCAAAACAACTGTCGTTTGTCTGGTGCGATCAGTGTCAGGAGAACAATCTTATTTCTCTGGACTCAATTTGTTTTCGTCTCTATACTACCACAATAAATACAAGAATATAGTACACAAGCCTACTTCAATCGTTACTTTTGGTATTTATAATTTCATTTTGTAATATATTATGTGAAATTTTTGCAAATTTTTCGTATACGGCTAACCCATTTTCTTTTATTTTAGATAAGGCGACATATAACACCTTTAGAAATTATGGCATCATTAATAGGTGCTGTTGCTCATGATTTAGACCATCCTGGAGTCAACCAACATTTCTTAATTTCCACTTCAAATCACTTAGCGATATTGTATCAAGTAAGTAATTCACAATAATTATAAATAAAAATTCATATTTTTAATTTCTCTGTTTTGCTCGATTGTTCAAATGGAGACCAAAAGTAGTACACAATAAAGGTATATTTATATATATTATAAAACCAAAAGAATTGTATATAACACCAAATAAATTCTATTGTAGTCAATAGGGGAAACAATAAAAAAATATGTTGCTGACGTAAAAGACAACATCAAAAATATTACATGAAGAGGAAAACCTCACAAAAATAAAAATAAATAAATATTCAAACACTACTATTCACCGCAACAAATAAATCTAAAGACAAACTAACGTATAAATAGAAGTAATTAACTACCAAATCTGCAACAAAAAATTGAACATGTCGAAAAAAACACAGATCCAAAATAAAAGTATCGGAAACGAAACATTTGAGGAAAATAACTAAGAAACCACAGGAGACAGAATAAGGAATAAAAATAAACAAGTTTTAGGCCAAAGCCAAATATAAACCAACATCTATGATATAGGATATAAAAAGTTATAAGAATATAAGAAAAAAGGTCTATTGAGCCTAAATCCTAAAATAAATAGGGTTATTCCTTGTGCCCAGAGGAATATATGTATTAAGTTTTAATATTCTGGGATTTTTTCTCTAAGAGCTATCGCATATTTTAACATGGACTTGTAGAATCCTTAATGGTTTATGAAAAATTAATAGGGTTTACTAAATAAATATTCAATTTGATTTTACAACCAACTTACATTGCATTAACCGATTTCACGTAAGTACTCTTTCACAATCCCAGTGGAGGACAGACTTACTTCAGGGATGCGACCCTGCCGTACGCACGCCTTGATTCTCTCTCAATTCCTGTACTGAAGAGAAATCATGTCCTAACCCCATTTTTACCCAATACCTACCATATCCTACCAATTTCTCAAACCAACTCACCAACCTGCATGGAAAGGCCAACCTGCATGTTTAAATGCCCAAACCCCCTCAGCATGAACAGACATTCAAAAAAAGGCCGTCAATGCCCGGCAGCTTGCTTGTTCCCAACCAAGGCAACGGTAGAATTCATGGACAGAGGGCAGAGGTTTCGAAAAATGCTCGGGTTATAAGATTCTACCAACAACGACAAACTCTGCACAATTACATGTAATGTAAGAACGTTATCCAAAGATGAGAAAATGACAGAAATGGAGAAATAACTCAAACATGTCAAATGGGATATTATAGGAATTAGCTAATTAGAAAAAGAAAAGGTGAAGATCAGGTCAAACTAAAATCAGGTAACATATTCCACTATAAAGTTGAAACAGAATCGACAACTGGAGGAATAGGTACACAAAATATACAAAAAATTACAGAAAAACATACAGAGCATTAATTGTATTTCCGCAAGAGTTATGTTTATAAATCTAAGACTGAATACCAGATACAATCTGAAAAATTATCCACGTATCCGCTCTCACCAGCGATTACAAAGGTGAACTTGCTGAAGCCTTTATAAGGAAATCGATAGTGCAAAAAAGCAGGAACCGGCCCATTAAAATCTGATAATAGAAGATTTTACCGACAAACTCGGAAGGAAAAAGGAGGAACAAGAAGTGGTAATCGGAGTAAGAAACGAAAGAGGCGAAATGCTGACAAAAAACTTTCTGTTGTAGCACAAACTATATACAATTAACACTTTTTTTTAAGAAGAAACAGAATAGAAACTGGACGAGGGTTAGTCCAGACATAAGAACTAAAAGTGAATATGATTATATAATAACAGACAAAAAACAAATTGTTCAAGATGTAGCTGTACTTAATAAACTGTCAGTAAGAAGCAATCACAGACCAGTAACAAACAGAGTAACGATAAACCTGCAAAAAGATATAGCAAAGATGATAAGCAGTGGCAAACGCATAGTTTGGAATCCACCAAAGCAGCCAGAAGCATACATAAAAATATAGCCGAAACTTTATAAAGTAATAATCTCGAACCTCTAAGTATAGACGATCATTCGATTTAAATTAATAATCGACTCGGTTAAAAACGCACAACTCAAATTTTGCAAAAAAATGATAACAAAAGAGAAAAGATTAGCAAAGACACAAAAGCTCTAACTTAAATACAACGAAACCTAAGCGAGAAAGAAAAAGGAAACAAAGAAGAATATACAAAACTAAATAAAAGAATTTTAGCAGAAATTAGAAAAGTTCTAAGAAGGTATGAAAAGAGAACCCACACAAAGTAAAAAATAAATATACAAGCGGGGAGACAAAGACGAAAAGGCAACAACAGATAATCAGGCCATTCTGAAAATAACTAGAGAGTTTTATAAAGATCTTTATACCAGCCAAAGACTACAAGACAATTTCCCGGCAATAATAAGTACTCTCATAAATCAGGAATCTGGAATACTTTCACCCATTAAGTGTCAAAAGTAAGAGTAGCAGGAAAAAAATAACCATCGATCACCTGGTGATGATGGACTTGTTATTGAGGCAATAAAAGCAGGAGGAGAAATCCTACTAAAATCAGTAACCGAACTGTTTAATAAATGCTTACAGAGGGTACCATTCCAAAAGACTGGAACAATGCAGTGATAGTCTTGTTACACAAAAAAGGTGATATTACTAAATTAGAAAATCAAAGACCCGTCAGCCTCTTGACACATTATGTACATTGTACAAACTCTTTATAAAAATCTTAACGAAGGGATAACACCTAAACTTAATTTCTGTCAGCCCCAAGAACTGGCAGGCTCCAAGGCAGGATATGGCACAAACGACCATTTTCCATAATGATATTAATTGAAAAATGCATCGAGTACAACTTACCACTGGTCCGTGCATTTGTGAATTACGAGAAGGCTTTTGATTCTGTAGGGTTTGAAACAGTAGTGGAAGCACTAAAGAAAATCCGAATAGATTACAGGTATATGCCACTAATCAAAAACATCTATGAGAACCCTACATCAAGTATACGACTGAACTAGAGCACAAAAAATTTCAGGTTAGGTCGAAGAGTAAGACCGAAGAGTCAGAATCGAAGCGTTAATGCAAGTGAATAGAGGTGGACTATTCGAGAATATTCTAGTACATAATAACTTGTATACATGTATAAGTAGCGCTGAGATTAGCTAAGTTAGTTGATAAGATATAATCTTGCTGTAAAATAAATAGAATCGCTCGTTTTATTTAAAAACGGTAGAATAAAATAGTATTAGTTTCACTAAGAATATCTGTAAAGTAAATAGTAAAGAATACCCTAGAATATAAAAACATGGGTCTTCAATCAGTATTCACACATTTTCAGTACTTGTTTGCACATGGATGTTTACTAAGGACGACATGGAAAAGACAGAGAAAACACACTTATTTGGCATATCACACAAATTCAGTAAACTATAAAGCTAAAAAATGCAAACCTATGCAAATGAAGATAGGTGTAAAAAATTATTACCCGTTAAAGTGATCGTAATCCTAAAATACCGCTACGTTAAAGTGAAGGAGAACTTTCCGAGCTTCGTTTTTTTGTAGAATGGAACTTCAAATTGAAGCGCGCTGGAAAAATTTGCAATATCTCGCCTTCAATGGCACGCAAAATATTATTTTTTTTAAACGGCGTAAGTCGAGAAAATAATAAGAACTATTAGACTTTCACCTGCCGGAAAAATCCGAAAATCTCGGAAAAATTAATTCATTAATTTTTTCCATAAGAAATTTATTAAATTTTACTATTATTTCGTAGGAAATATTTAAATTTTAATAACTAATGTATAGGATTTATATAAACACATAATATTAATTACAAACTAATACTCCAAATGTGTTCTAAAATGAATTTTTTGTACTTACAAGAATGAATAATTATTATTATATATAAATAATATACATTAATTAATAAAATTTAAATATTTTTCATGAAATAATAGTAAAATTCAATTTTTTATGGAAAAATTTAACTAATTGATTTTTCTAAGATTTCCGTGAAAATAGCACAGTTCTTATTATTTTATCAAGCTACTGTAATCTAAAAAAAATAAGGCTTTTGTGTGCTATAGAAACCGAGATATGCAAATTTTTTCAGAGCGCTCCAATTTGAAGTTCCATTTATAAAAAACGGAGCTCAGACAGCCGTAATTTTACGCGTAGCATCACTTTAACGGGTTATACCTTTTTTCCTTCTCGGTATATGCCATTTGTATAAATTAGGTCTTAGTTTATAATCTTTTCAATTTTCAGCTTTTAATGTTAACATACAATGGCAATATGATTTTAAGAAAAAAAATATTTTAATTTTTTACCCAGGATAAACAAATTGAATAACATTTAAACTATTTGGTCGATCTAGCAGAGATTTAACTCACTTTAATAACTAATTAATTACTATAATTTCAAGTAGTTACATTACAAGTTATTATGCAAAAAACAAAGTTAATAATTACTGCAAAAATAAGAGTGTTATGTAACGTATAAAACGTATAAGAAATGTTTTACAGGCAAAAAATTATTTGTTTCACTTTTAATGATTGTTAAAAAAACAAAGCAAAATCAACTATACATCTTTAAGGATTTGTCATCAGCTATCCCTTATATACCTTTTAGAACCTACAAAACATGTATAAGATTTTTTCAGGTTTTTTCCTTCAGAGTAAAGTGCCCTAATATCGGATACTTTTTTTTGAACCCTAATATTAGTTTTAATACGTCAATTAATTTATGAATATTTTAGAGCAAAACAAGTAATAGACTATAGAGAATCATTTATTGAACGAAAATAAATCATTTCCACGAAGTAAAAAATAAAATTTAAATTTTTATAAAAAACGGTAAATTTAGACTGACAAAAAAAATGTTCCTAATACCGGATATTAGGATAACGGGATAAAATTAGCCATCGTTGCAGAAATCACAAATATATGTGTCTTTTTTGTCTATATTGGTGCAGTCGGTGTGAGCCCACTTAAAACACTTTCAGCACTGAATCCATTGTTCGCCCGAGGTATCTTCAGAGAAGAGTCCAGTACAAAACATACATTCTGCTTCCTCTTCCCCAATGTCACACTCCATGTCAGAATCATCATCTAAAATGAATTCTTCATCTTCTTCCTCTTTCTTAGCACTTTTCTTTTTAACCTTGGTTGTCATTGTCTTCTTAGCAATAGATTTTCCTTTATTTTTATTTGTTTTCTTAAAAGGCTCACATTTGTCTATTTTTAATTTCGGAATTCCCTTTGAAATACTTTTATTTCATTATTCACTTTCTAAGGCATCTTTGTATGGTGTACCCGTAATCAAGGCAGCAGATTCTTTTCTGAACTTTCTTTATTACTAGACTTGGAAAATGAACTGGTGGGTAAAGGGCTAATATCTTGTGGCCACACTGTTGAATCTCTATTATTAGAAATGTTCTTACATGATAAATCTTTAACACATTTGGTCGCATCAATACTTCTTGGAGGAGTTATATGCTTCGGAGAAGTTACTTGATTTGCTTGTTCAGCCTGTGGTAGATTTGGAACAGTAACTCAGTCACCTTCCGCTTGATGGTGAATGGCAAAGTCGTGTGCTCGAAAAATGTGTTTATTAAATTGGCAGATACCGCTCTTTCAAAAACCATTTACAGCGATTTGAGCTGTAGCACATCTTACATAAGCTCTTCCAAGCAATTCTCAAACGTGATAGCAGGTGACTACTCTTCCAGGGTTGTTCCTTAGCCAATTTTCAATTTCCTGCTAGAAGTAGGTTTTGAGAGGCCCCATGAAAGCAAGGTCCAGCGGCTGCATTTTGTGAGTAGAATGCGTCGGCACACTGAGAATAACCATATGGTTTTGGCGCGCCAAATTTATTTAGTCAATGTTCCGCGTGTGGGAGTAGTGACCATCCAATATTAAAACAACTGGATCAGCTTCATTTGGTTTAACGAGGCTAATAAAATGTTGTAACCAATTGGTGAAAATGTGACTCTAAATCCAGCCAGACACATGGCAGGCAGCTATTGTCTCTGGTGGAGCGCCGTTGAGCAATTCTTCCTTCATATTTTTTCGGAGAAATATGACCATAGGGGGCACAAAAGCAAAAGCTGCATTCATACAGGGAACCACAGTCGCTAGTGATCCTCTTTCTGCAGAAGTAACGGCCCCTACCTGCTTTTTACCTTTTAAGGTGATTATTTTGGTATGCTTTGATTGTATAGACATTATACCTGTCTCATCTACATTATAGATTATAGACGAAAACATTAAATTGTAATTGTTAACACGACTTTAACTACGTAGAAATGATAGTAGATATTCTATATAAAAACAATTAAGAAATATTTTGTCCTAATTTCGGATATCAGATATAAAGACAGTGCGACCATCTGATATTAGGCAAATTATCACCTGTTGTGAAGGTTATGTTTATGGATTAAAAAAACCTTAGTAATCCACTGTCCACATGCACTTAATTAAAGTAGACATATTATAGACTAACTTAAACTACATATTCAAATTTAAAAAAACTTACCTGAATGTGTAAAAATTGCGTTTACGACTAGCACGTGTAAAAACTCGTAATGCAAAAATTCTACTCTAGTGCCCTCTATGTTTTACTAGAGAGGCTAAAATATTATTTGGTGACCTGGGTTAGGTTCATGCTAAACTGGACATAGCTTTCTTGTTAATCAGATTACAGGTTTCTTTAAAACAGAACTATCCGATAATAGGCAACTATCCGATATTATGGCACTTTACTCTACTGGTCTAAATCTTTTTTTTTTCTCTCTCTGAGGGTTGAAATTATTAAAAACCGTACCAGGCTAACGACACTTTCGGAGCACTACCTTATATTATCTATATCTTATCTCTGTCTTTGGTCTGGCTGGTGTTTCTGTTCTTCTCCTTTTTTTTAATTACCGTTCGAATGTAATTATGTACAATATTCCATCCCTCCTTACTTCACGATCATCTCTCTCACAGTAACAGGGTTTATATCTATTTCTCTATACATTCTGTTCCTCTCCATTGTCCATCTAATAAACTCCAGCATTGTGTGAGTAACAGTGTTAGAGTATTCACAGTATAGGCATTTATCTGTATCTGTCTTTCTGAATCTATGAAGACTTGTTCTGTCTACTCGTATGATGAGCCCTTTGTAGGTCGGTATCTCTATCTACTCACTCCAGACTGGTGCCGCGTAAAGGATGATTGACTGCACAACACCTCCGCCTTTCTGATTTGGGTCCTCCAATGTCAGGCATCACCCTCCTCATCGCAGCCGCACTCTTCGCTGCCTATACCCGGCTGCCTATAGTAGCCGCACTGGGCTACCACCCGTATATGCTCCCTCCATTTGCCATATTGGTGTAGTGTCACTCCCAGATATTTGACGCATTTCTTTAATGTTAGTTGTACCCCTGCACATTGAAATTTCATCCCTTGTCTTTTCCGTTTACTTTTTCAACAGCGTCTTCGTCGACATTTATTATAGCGCTCTCCATACCTTTCGCGTCGCCTCGTCCTTCTGTCCAGACATTGACTACGTCACAGGCTTGCTCCTTGCCTGCAGCTTCCTCTACTGCTTTCTTAATCACTTCTGCCGTAGGGTCGGGTGGGATTTCCTGCACTAAAATTCTCTTTTGTGTCCACTTTTGCCATCACTCTAGACACGCATTCTTTCCTCAAAAGCATTTTCTTTACTTTCTCGGCCATTTCTCTTCTTCCTCCTAGTTCCAGCGATATCTCTTGGTCTCTTGTCTGTCTTATTCTGTTGATGTCCACGCCATTCCTTTTCTGGTCTCAATCTGCACAGCCACTTTAAGTCTTACCTTATCAATATATTCGATAAAAAACTAAGATTACAGGTGACCTGCTAGTAATTTTAATAACTTAAATCCCTAATAGTAAAAGTCTTATGCCTTTCAGTATTTAAAAATATCTACAAAATATATCAGTCTTATCATAATTATAACAACGACATCTTTTTATTTAATAATTCAATTATATTTTAGAATAAATCAGTTCTTGAAAATCATCACTGGAGATCAGCAGTTGGTTGTCTCTTAGAAAGTGGAGTTGCTGAACAATTGACCCCTTATAGATCAGAATTGGAACAACAAATTCGAGATCTAATATTAGCAACGGATATCAATAGACAAAACGAATTCCTCACGCAATTTAAAGTAAGTACTTAATCAAATCGTATGTTTGTTTAACTTATACTAAAACACTATTGGACAAAATACCTTCATATTTAACTGTTTTGTTATTGTTTTCTTATGGAATTTAATTTTTTTTTAAATCATTTTTACGAATTTTTATTTACTTTTTGAAATTTATATTAGATTTTGAATTGACTCAGTTTGTGTCCAGATAAGTTCCAATAAGATATTGGTTTTATTAAGAACTGGGTATATATGTAAATACATAACCCTTCTATATATATATATATATATATATATATATATATATATATATATATATTTATATATATATATATATATATATATATATATATATATATATATATATATACAACGGTCAATACGTATTTCTGACTATTTGGTCGTCATCAGTACGGTGCAGCCAAGTTAGAAAAGGAGCGTGTTCAATTAGGAAAGGATCAATACAGGATCCATACGACCAATTTGCAATTGGCAATAGAGATAGAAGACCTTGATGGTTTCCAGGGCAACAACTAACAGTAACCACGGATGAAGCTAGTGCTACCTGAGGAAAAGAATGCTAATGTTAAAACGTTTCAAACAAATAGAAACAAATTCTCACAAAACAGAAAAACAAAAAACAAAATAGTTATGTCGATGGAAGGCAACCGCAAATAGGCATTTCTGACTATTTGTTCAGACTATTTGGTGCTGCCAAGTTAGAAAAGGAGCATGTTAACTTAGGAAAGGATCAATACGGATAAAAAACCCTGATGGTTTCCAGGGCAATCTAGTTTACAAAGTAAAAAAGTAAAAAATATTCCGTATTTAGTTAATGTGAACTCAACTTCTTACAATTCAGCATCAAATCCTTTATTGTATAAATTGGTTGTAATCATAGTTTTAACCATTATTTCTGACAGTGTAAAATTGACACAACTCTTTTGAAGATAACGAATGCATAATGCCATATGATGTGTCTGTTACCAAGGTGTTTCTTCGTGTCGCTATCGTCACGGTTATCTTTTTGATTTTATTCAGGTACCGTTTTCTTGACATTTTCGTCTCTTAGACGAAAGGGTCATCTTGTTTCCGAGGCTTATTGTCGGTTATATGAGCCCTCGCCCTTTATCCTGGCTTGGGACAGGCAATGGCGTCGGATATGATGGAAGAGCTACGTAATTCACTGCCCTCTTCCAACTTCAAGATCATTGGCGGAGTTTTAATTAAAGTTAAAAAGAAATTTAAACCCAATAATGATAATTATTAAGTTTGTGTAAAATTCGTCTGTCTCATGGAAATATATTTTTTCAGTTAATTCATATCAATAAAAAAATTCACATAATTTCTTTTATTGTAGTAACTCGGAATGACGTGATTGACAAGTATTTCGTACCTCGAATAAACAGTTTTTTTTATAATTATGATTGAAATAAAGAAGTATCAATTTATACCGGCCAGTGAACCTTCCTTTTACTAACGCTCTATTTTAAATTTTTAGAAACATTTAGACGAAGACACTTTGGATTTGCGAGAGGCCCATCATAGACAGTTTATTATGCAAATCGCTCTTAAGTGTGCAGATATTTCAAATCCCACTCGTCCATGGGACATATCTAAGAAGTGGAGCTCAAAGGTTTGCGATGAATTCTTCAGACAAGGTGAATTTGAGAGAAAGTTGAATCTTCCCGTTACATCAATTTGTGATCAGCAATCTACATCAGTGGCGAAAATACAAGTGGGTAAGTATATTCATGATAAAATGAAATGATATTCTGTATCTTCATGATAAAATGAATATAAAAATATTTCGATATCATCTCGTTAAGAACATACATGTCTTTTAATTTCCACACAAAGTTTGAACTTAATATGTTTCGATGTAACATCTGCTCCTTCAGAAGAGAAATAATAAACTTTTTTAATATGCTAAGCATCTGTATTACTATTCCACGTAATATTTATTACTGTCGTTTGCACCTATCTACTTTTCATTAAGTTTAGTAACAGATCCTACCAATATCTTTTTGTTCTTTTGGAATTAGATCTGCATTTTTAAAACGATTGATTTTTAATATTTGGAATAAATCTTTTTTTTTATTTTTTTGTTGTTGTTTTATGTAAAACGTATTGAGATCGCTGGTTTAAGATTGGATTTAAAACAACGAAAAGTACAATATGTGTAAATGAAGATGTAATATAGATGATTGTAATTCAAATAACAATTAGCAGATTTACTAACTTATTGTCAATTCTATATGAGATTCACTTACCTTTTTGTGAATACGACCGATAACTAGACTGATGGACAGCGGCGTCTGTGGCTGATGCACTGCTCGGAACCTTAGGGTATGCTAGATGCACACTTGACGCTCGTTCGGATCTTAATTTTTTTGAGATGTTTGTGCAACGACGAGTTGTTTTAGAGTGCCCATCCATACGGAAGAAATACGTATGCATGAAAGTTAACTAGGGTGATTCCTGCGTTCTTAGGACCTCCGCGCATATTAAATTAAGCTTAAAGTGCCATCTTAAAATTTCTACAGAAAAGACGGTTACGTTTCCTTAAAATGAATCTGAAGTGTTCTGGGTTAATAAATAGTTTAGGTATCACTATATAAGGTCATATTTTAAATAATAAAAATAAGATATTTAAATAAGTCCCGAATACTTTTCTACACAGTTATCTATATTGTCTATGCAAAATTTTCAAAGTTCTGATTAAATTGTTCGCTTTTTGTAATCAAATGGTTGGACTATGTTAATTTTACGGTTCACAAAATTAGCTCTGTATTAAATTATCTTTTTTTTAAACTTCTCCTGTCGGATCTATGTAAAGTAAATGGGGGTAAAAGTAGGTACCTAGTAGTAGTCAAGATCTGTTTCACAATATTGAAAAAAGATAAAAACTGAAAACTTGTTAACAAAATTATTTATAAAGATGAATGAAAAGGTTAAGAGTATTCACCAGAAAAAGTCCACTAATAGTTGCAAACAAAAAAAATTGATGCCTTCATAAGCTGAAGCCTCATGTCAACATTCCTTACAAATCCCACATTTAATACAACTATGTATCATCAAAGAACTGTTCGCGTGTTGGATATATAGTCTTCCGTTCTTCTTCTTCGATCTGAATCAATCAAGGATTGTTTTCAGCCAAGGATCAGTCAAAACCTTCTTGAAGCATCTAATCGATACTGTTTATTATTGTTCTGAATCTATTTTCTTGTAGCATTTTAATGTTATTTACTATATTTAATGTGAATTAACCACATTTTCCGTTGAATATGTTTCTTTTGACGTTTCGATTTCTACTTCGAAAATAGTTGTCAAAATAATTTGAATATTTTGAGCTTTTAAACAAGTTAGTAAGGTAAAAAAAACGAGTAACAAATATTAACTTGAGTAGTATTACAAATCGTTTGTATACTAAAACAGTTTAAAATTATCATTTTTATGGGCTTATCGCGAAGTATATTACGGTAAGGATATTCTGTGGAAATTAAAAATTAGTGTTGTGTTTTTATGTTTTGCTTAAGGTATTATCGGACATAAATTTCTATTAAGTCCATCATTGCTAGATTAGATTAGATTTGATTATGTGAGGTCGTTAAGGCCATGCGGCCTCACCGCACTTCGACCTATAGAGATCTTTTGTGCATACCTTAATCTAGTTAAACTCTAGAATGCCAATACTTCTGATGAAGTTGATTGGCTTCCTAGGTGACTTGTTTCCTATGTCAGAGGACGCCAGACTGACCTCTCCTAGGAATTTTAGTCTTTTGCAGAACAGTGCTACGCAGTTGCATAGTATATGTTCTGCCGTTTCTTTTTCATTGTGACAGAAACGACAGTTTCTGATTTGCCCATCTTCTTGAGATGATATCTCAGAGGGCAGTGACCAGTGAGAAGGCCAGTGACCATTTTGATATCTTTTTTACTCATTTCGAGAAGGCGGTTTGTTGCAGTAGGCGACACTTTTATGAGCCTTTTTGCTTGCCTTTGTCCTGGTGTGTTAGACCAATATGATCTTAGTTGATTGAGTTCCCAGGTACGGAGTTCCTCTCTGATGTGGCTTTTCGATAGTCCACAGAAGGGTTCCGGACCCTGGAATGGGGTATTAGCTCCTTCTTTTGCGAGGCTGTCAGCTTCCTCATTTCCTGCAATTACCTTGTGACCTGGCACCCACATCACAGTTACATTGTTGCGTTCCGCCAGCTTCTTGAGAGATTGTTTACAGTCCCAAACCAACTTTGACTCACATGTAAATGACTTTAGAGCCTTTAAAGCGGCTTGGCTGTCTGATAAAATAAAGACTTTTGCCCTACGGGTGTCTCGGTTGAGACATTCTTGGGCACTTATGTCTATAGCATGTATTTCTGTCTGGAAGATAGTTGGGGCGTTTCCAAGAGATTTAGATAGCCTGAAATTGGGCCCAGTAACTCCCACTCCTACCCTTTCATCTATCTTAGATCCATCCGTATACCATACGAGTGAACCTTCTTCCACTTTTGGTTCAATTTCTTCACCCATTTGGTGGTTTTTTATGACCACTTTAAAGGGTGTTTTAAAGTCGAATTTGACTGGCATAGCATCTGTCGGCATGTCCTTAGAATCCAATGGAATTTCTTCTAAGATTTTCAGGTGGCCAACTAGATCTCCAGGTTTTATTATTTGTGTCTGTCGCAGTTTTAAGGCGGTAGTTACTGCCTCCCTCCTTATGCAGAACTGCAAGGGAGGAAGGTTCAGCATCGCCTCTAGAGCTGCAGTGGGACATGTTGACATTGCCCCTGTGATTCCCAGACAAGCTAGCCGCTGCACTTTTTGCAGCTTGGTGTTAGCTGTTGTTTGTTGTGTTTGTTGTCCATCATTGCTAATTCCATAAATAATAATAAATTGTAATATTTCTTAATTTCTTCTTCTTGATGTGCCTATCTGTGACGAATGTTGGCTCTGTGATCATCATGGCAATATTTATGGATGTTCTTCTTCTTCCTTCAAGTAGCTTTCCAAATATTTTTCTTGCAGGATAGCTTGTAGAAGCGCATATCTGGATTAATTTAGCATAATGTGTCCGAAGTACTGTAGCTTTCGAAATTTGATGGTGGTCCAATCTTCTACATATATCTTAGATTAGGCATATAATACTCTTTATTTCGATATCCTTGGTAACTTAAACTCCTTTCTAATTGGTTCCAAGTTTTTTGCTTCTACTTATAGAATTTTTTTAATAAGCACTATATTCCTCTTCGTCATATGCTATCGTTCCTTCAATTTTTTCCCTGTCAATTGACTGATAGGGGTTTTGACTATAGTGAAATATTATTGGGAAAATTGAAAAAATGGTTTTTATTTCGAATGACTGCGGTTTATTTGGATACTATAAAACTATGAGATATACTATAAAACAGAATAACTTTGGGATACTTTTTCTAGTTCTTTATATATTCTGTCAATACCTGTCAAGATTGAATTCACTGAGAACATGTTTTCTATATGATGTTCACCTTCGTCTTTCCAAATATATACCTAAATGATTTCACTCAACAAACTACAACTTGGAAAAATTCCCTGATATGTAAAGAAACTTTGATTCTGTACAATTGTATGCTTTAAAAGACTAGAAGAAATCGACAAATCACTGAATTCTCCGTTAAAAATTGTTGTTGTCTCTTATCTTAATTTCTTATGCCGTGGTACTTGTTATCGTATTTTTGCATCAGTTGATGCACTCTCCCTTTTGGAATTACTTCCAAGAAAATCTATCCAACAACTTAAGAAATAAACGAACTAAGACAACCTTTCTGTATGCAGAAAACCTTTTTGGAACTGTTTATCGATATGATAAATTCCCCACTTGCGGAATTCGACAAAGAAGTTTTCTGAAGAAGAACGTACAGTTGCTGTAGAAGTCATGGGTAGTATCATTACAAATTTTATGTTGTCCTCACTAAACCGTAGTACCTCGATACTAATATGAGAGCTAAGGGTATCCCAAGTAAGTGGTCTTCAGTCCTACCTGAGCCTTTAGCAAAAGCAGTAGTAATGATATAAATCAGTCTCCAAAGCTTTTCCCATCAAACGAATCTGATTTGGTTATTTTTTAAAACATTCCAGCGGGACTGTTTCTGTCCAGGTTATTCACATTTTCCCTGCTTCGTAATTTACATAAAAACGAAGTCACGTCCCCTGTCGCATTACCACACTATATGATTGATGTGTATAATCCTGGGGAATTTTGAATCTAGGTAATCGCTTCCTCTTTCCGTAATAAATTTCCTGATACCGATTATTTCGTCGAAAATCCTGTTATTACTAAGTTGAATCCCACAACTCATGTTCCTAATTATTAATAAAATTATTCACGTCTTCTTCATCTGTTGCTCTCATTCAATTTTTCTTTCGTACAAAAGCTTCCAAACGGTGTCAGCATTAAGAGTAGTTACGGCAGCGACGAGAGTGTGTTATTTTAAAATGTTAAACACTGTCCCAAAGTTACTCGGTTTTATGGTATCTATGTTTTATTTGAGTCGCCATGATGACATTGTCGATATATTTTAACAATGGTCTTCTACTAAAAAACAAGTTTTACTTATTATATTAATATTTAAAGTAGTATCAAATAAATACTATGTTATTACCATATACTTATTTTAGTTTAAAGGGTTTTATGTTCTAGGTTTTTTTAAGAATGTAGTTACACCACTGTTTGCTGAATGGCATCGATTTATGAGCAGTAGTCTTTCAACGCACATGATGAACATCCTAGATACTAACCGAAAACGTTGGGAAGCACAAGAAAAAGCCGAACAAGCGGAAGAAACACAAACGGAATTGTCGGACGCCGAACCTGAAGTTGCCAGTGATGACGAAGAAGAACCACTGACAACAAAATCTTCAACAAGTCGATGTACACAAGAATATACATCACATGCGCCAAGGTAATAAGTTTAAATTCATCTTAAGATGCCCTAAATGTTATTTTCATTTTGTTCTACGGGAACTTATGCTATATCTTAACTTTTAAATTGATCAATCTTATGTCCCATCCATACACGTTAATCTATATCTACTAACGGAGATGGCTAAAGCATTAGCAAAACGGAATCTGCATCTACATAAATAAATTATTGTTTGTTTTTGCACCAAAAACTTATACAGATAGTATTAATCTAAGTAATCACCTTTAAGTTAATCACCTTAAAATTAGGTTGATGACCACATTATCATCCTTTTGTCTAACTTTTATTAGACAAGAATATGAGTGCGGCATACGAATTAGTTCTTTTCTTCTTACACTCATTTTTATTAACTGAAAACAATATTTTAGTCGACTCATTATTAAATAGTACCATTGATAATGATGATGATAAATATGTAAGTTTCTATTTCATGCCATATCTTGAAATGCAAATTTAACACCACAACAGTGTTATTGGTATTGTGCAATCTTTCTGAAATATCTTAAGATGCGATCTGCGCCAACTTGGGTATTGACAAAGACAGTCGCTTACGCCACGTTGTCAAATCAATTATTTCGATATTTAATTTCGTGAGCTCTTGTTATACACAATGATTACTGTAACTTATGCACAATGATTTTATAATATATTTAATGAGTACGCTAATGGCAACCAAGTTAAAATGTTGGTCGGAATTAGTAAATTATGTATTTGGAGTTTTGCACTTAACGAGAAGCCACAACTGTTTTACTTGATACCAGGTTATTTGAAAATATCGAAAAATCGATGGCTTTTATATCTACTTCTTTTTAAATGAATGTAAATTAGTCCAAAACCACATCGTACTCAGATCTTCAGTTTACTGCGAAAATGACCTTTGGCGGTTTCAGGTATTTGGATCTCAGTATACTAGATATATAACGAAAGGCGTATATACTCAGGCGTATAGGTTCAGTATACTTGTTGACCAAAAATATATGTATGACAATTTTTTAGCAGTTTTAGATTATTCTACTAATTTTTTTTATTTTTAGGGATATTGGAAGACAATCACTTACTGTTCCAACGTTGGAATCATTAGAAGTAAGAAGACATTCTGTGCCAGTTAATATGGAACATACACTGCCAAGACCAATTTATAGAAGAGAGAGCCTACCAACGGGTAAAGGTATTCTATTAAATCGAACGCCCGTTAGCCCACAGACTGAATCAAGAGCTTCCAGTGGCCTTAAAGAGGAAGATGAATTATTACCATATGGATCACAATCTGATGTGTCTTCTTCAAGTCCTCTATATTCATCAGGTATATTATAGTTTGCAACTATAAGTAAAATCAAATAAAACATATCGGTAGACAAAAATTTAGATCCATGGTCGTATTTGGGATAAGGCCGAGTAGGCCACGGCCTAGGGTGGCAAATTTTCAAACATTGATATAAAAATCTATTTATAAATGTAAAATGTCAACAGAAAAATATTAATGTTATCCTCCTCAATCTTTTCTCCTTCGTAAGGATGTAGTGGCGTCATGTAATTTGTTTGACTATTTCTGTCCAATTATCTCTCTCCTGTGCGTGTTGTTTTGCTTCGGAGAATGAGTAATCAGTCATCTCCTTTATTTGGTCCGACCATCGTACTGGATCTTCCTTTGGATCTTTTACCCGCTACGTTACCTTCAACTATCATTCGCTCCATGCCTTTTCTTCTTCTAGTTATATGTCCAAAATATCTCAGTATATTTTGGTTGATAGTTGTGATGAGTCTAGTTTTTATATTAAGTTCTGCTAGAATTGAGTTATTTGTGCGATGGGCGGTCCATGGTATGCGCAACATTCTACGGTAGACCCACATTTCAAATGTCATTATACGCTTTGAATCGGCTTTTTTTATTGTCCAAGTTTCTGAAGCATAGGTGGCGATAGGAAATATCAATGCTCGAACAAGGCGTAATTTTGTGTTTTTTGTGATGTCAGTGTTCTTCCAAATTTTTGTGAGTTTGGCTGTTGTTGATCTGGCCATTGTGATGCGTTAACGGATCTCGTCTTCGCATCCTCCACTGTTAGTAATAACGGAGCCTAAATAATTAAATTGCCTCACCACTTCGTAACCTGCCATGATTCTTATCTCTGACTGGTTGTTTCTGATTCTATCGATTATCATCACTTTGGTTTTCTGCATATTTATTTTTAAACCATATTCCGTACTCATCGTGCCTAGCCTATTCATAATTTGTTCCAGTTCTTCTGGTGATGACGCAAATATAAGAGTGTCATCAGCATAACGTAGGTTCTTGATTTTTTTGTAATAAATAGATTAGATGTTCTGGCATACCCATTTCTCGAAGTATATGCCACATCGACATCGAAGGATGTCAACATGGAATAATCAACAAAGCATAAATATGTTTGTATTGTTCTTGGGGAATTTGTGGTAAGAGAATTGATTTTAGTCTTTCATTGATGTGACTCTGCTACTGTACGGTAATTACTGCAATCTGTTGGTGAACCTTTTTTATATATGGGAATAAACATGAGTTTACCCCAGTCATTTGGCCACTTTCCTGTATTCCAGATCTCATTGCAAATTTTAAGCATTACTTCCGTCCCTAATTCTCCCATTTATTTGAGTGTTTCAGCTGTTATTCCATCTTCTCCTTCTGCTTTTCTGAATTTTAGCTTTTTAATTGCCTACTCAATTTCTGATTTCAATATTTGACGTTCTTTTTCATAACTTATTTTCTCTGTATTATCGTCTGGATCGTTGTTAGAGTATAGTATTTCGCAATACTGTTTCCACACCTCTGCGATACCGTCTGGGTTTATTATGGTATTTCCACTATTATCTTTGATGATCTGTGTCTGCGGTTTGAATTCTCTCGCTAGATACTTGACTTTTGAGAAAAGTTTTCTAGGTTCTTGGCGGTCAGTATGTTCCTCTAGCTGTAGACATATGTTTTTAATTTAATTATTTTTGTCCCTTCTGCACAAGTGTTTTCTAGTTTTATTTATGGTGCATATCTCTATTTCTTTTTGTTTTGAATTTGATGTGCCGTTTATAAGTTTAAATAATAATTTTATAATTTAATTAATTAATTAATATGATAATAAGCTGCAAATACTTTATTAATCCTAATGCAATGTCTCGGAGTGTGGTGTATCAAACATACTAATATGCTTGTATGCCAATGCCACAGCGAGGGCGGCCTGGCGCGTGTGGAGCGGAAGGGGAGCTGATGTAGGAGACTGTGGAAAAGGTCACTCCCCTCTTCATACTTGGCAGGTGGCGCTCCGTGATTGGTGCTATTAGTTGTTGTCCAGCTACTGTCTGCTACTGAGTACTATTGGAAAGTTATCTTGTTCGTTCGTTTGTAAGAGTGCTTTACTAGGCCTACCTTAATTTAGGCACTTCGTGTGGGCTGCATCGTATCGTTAATTTTGTTTATTCAGAAGTATTTTATAGTTGTTTGTATTGTTTAAGTTGTTTTGTGTACGTGTTTGTTTTGTTTTTAACAAAAACAATTTTTAAAATGTTGACGTCAACCAAAACAGGTTTCTCCACAATTTTCGGAATCTTCTGATATAAATGCTGAAACAGAAGATATGATGTTGCGCGAACATAACCAGGAAGAACTTTTTCGAGTCATACAGAAAGAAAATAAAAACAGTCAAAATGAGGATAAAATTGATCTTAATAATGGACTTCTTTAAGAAGCCAAATAAAAACACGTAGAAGAAGATCGACGGTGTCGATGACGTCTGCAGCTCCAGAAGAAGATTGATTAGAAGATGAAGTTTGTACAATCAGTGAAGACAGGCCTAACTATAATTCTAACTAACTGAAGAACTGAACGTTAAAATACTTACTTAACATAGATCCTGCTTTATGGCTGTTAAATGACAATACCAGAGATTTGATTGCAAAAAATGGATTTAATCAAAACAGTAAAGGTGATTTCGCAACCAGTAAGAGAATTTCCACCTCCTCCTCCTCGGTCCTTAAACCCCTGTCAGGGCGTGGTGACACTCTTAATATTATTAGCTTACTGTCCCCATTGGCTGCGATCATGTGCCATATGAATGGCTTTATGTAGGGACTTTCCACCAGAGTCTTCATTTGGTCTGTCCATCGTGTTAGAGATCTTCCTCTTGGTCTTCGACCTTCTACCTTTCCTTCTACTACCAATAATTTCATGGTCCCCGCTCTTCTAGTTGTGTGGCCGAAGTAAATTAGGTATGCTCGGTTTACTTTAGAATATTATTTAGATCATAATCGTTTTTTATCAAAAGCACTTTTCAATCAAAAAGTTGTAAATATTGAAATAAGTAAAAGAACTTAGTTTATTCCGAAAATAAGGTTGCAGTTTTTTGTGGACCATGTTTTACATTCGGAAAAAAAAACAGTGCTCCCCATTTGATAGTAAAGATGGATTTAGTGATTGGAAAAAGGCCTAAAATCGTGTCACTCTTCACAAGAACTCGCCTGCTCACAAATCGTCAATTCTTGATTTAAAATCAAATAGCGTTGCTCTCAAAAAGCTACATACATACTTTTGGCACAACTTGATAACGGAACTATTTACTGGCGTAGTATTTTAACCCGAGTAGTTGCAGCCATTAGGGCTCTACCTTCAAGAGGTCTATCTCTCAGGAGACAATAGTATAATACGTTGGAATGGAAACTATTTGATGGTTTTGGAATTAATAGCTGAATTTCACCCTTTCTTAGCAAAACATGGTTCGACATGCAAATCCTGGCTCAGGTCACACAAATTAACTATTATCTATTATATGTGATGAAATAATAAAAATATTGGCTGAGAGTGAAGAGTAAAGTACGTGAGGAGTTAAAACAAGTATTTTATCACTGTAGGTGACTCTACTCCTGTATCTCATATTAACCAGCTAATACTTATTGTCAGATATGTTCTATCTGATGGTTCTCCAACGATTTTTTTCATTTATTCCCTAAATTGGAGACAAAGCAGAACAAATTTTCAATGCTGTACTACAAAAATTTAATGTCAATATCAGTAATTGTCGAGAGCAGTCTTACGACAATGCGTCAAATATGGCTGAAGTCTGTAATGGCTTGCAAGCTAAGATAAAGGGGCTTGCCACTTTATCAATGTTTCTACCCTGTGCTATTCATTAACTAAATTTAGTTGGGACATCAGCAACAGAGTCTTGTAATGAAGCTTGCAGATTTTTTAGGATCCTTCAAGAATTATATTTGTTTTTACATGCTCAACAAAAAGATGGAAACGTTTGATAGTCGAGATCGATAAAGAAAAAATAAAAAAAAAAGCTATTAACTGCTTGGTGGTCGGCCAGGGACGATGCTTGCCAACGCCTTGAAAGAGAGATCCATGGAATGAAATTTTATCCGTTTTAACTTCCATAGAAAATGACTTCACAGGAAAAGCCACCACAAGATTCGAAGTGTAGGAATTCTTAAAAAATTGAAAAGATTTAAGACAGCCTTTATGGTTTGCTTTTGGGGCGCAATTTTATTCAGCCCAAGTACCCAAAAAAAAATATAGTGTCAGACAATAGATGTTCTAAATATTACAGAGCTATATGCGTCTCTAATGGTAGTATTTTTCTTCTTAAAGAAATGATTTTGATTATTATAAATCACTTTCTCTTAAAATTGTTCAAAATTAAAGTTACAAAAAAACTGTAAAAGAATTTTTAAAAGAAACAAAAATATGATGACGGAGTAGCTAAAGATATTAAACTTAATGGCAGGGAGTGTTTTAAAATAAAAAACCTTTTTATTCGTCATTGATCAGTTCATAGTTGAATTTAAAAGAAGGTATAAATCATTCAATGAGTACCAAGATAAATATAATTTCCTGGCATAAATCGTAATATCTTCAGGAAAAGTAGAAGAAAGTATCTTAAGTTCAAATCTCATAGAAACTTACAGAAATGATCTTGGAGATGACTACTGTCATTTTGCTTATTGTGCAGTATCTGGTAAGAAGTTTGAAGATACCTCGTTGATAGGCGTTTCAACTTACCTCAGTTACCATTCTTTAAGATGTCTATCCGAATATCGACATAGTGTTCTTATCGAATGTGTATTTCGATTCCGGCTACAAGCGGCTCTGATGAAAGAAGATTTTCTTGCTTAAAAAGGGTAAAAAACTATTTGAGCTGAGCCATTGATGAAGATAAATTGAAAACTTGGTCTATTTTGTCTATAGAATCTGAAATTTCCGCAAAGATACATTACAGTACAGTGATAGAGGACCTTACTCAGAAAAAGTCTCTCAGGAAAGTATTTTAGATGGAGGCTGAAGGAAAAAGAAGGACTTATTGTCTACTACTATTTATTATGTACTAAATGGCATGTAAAAAAATAATTGTAAAAAATGCAATTACACAACAACGTTTACAATTTTTAACGTATTTTATCCATCTTTAATTAATACCCAAAAATAGTAATTTCAATAATCCATTTTTTAAATAAACTTATAGTTTTATTTGATAATAGATGCAAATTCGGTTTCTGTTCCACATGTCACATTTTACCAAAATTTAAGTATGAGACAGATATAATGAGTGGTTGTGGCGTGGGGGTGGCGGAACTGGGCCGGCCTAAGGGTGTCATGAAGCTAAATGCGACCCTGGTTAGATCGTACGTTTAAGAATTAGAATATAAATTATCTTTCTCACATCAATTAGGAGAATACTCGTCAGTTGACTGACGTGAGCAGACACTTCTCACATGGTATTGCCTCTTAAAGTTTTCATATAGTGTAATAAAATATTTCTTTTATCGTGTCTATCAGCTTTTCATTGTTTACACACCATTATAGACATACAGCAAAACTTTAGTAGTAAAATTTGATTTGGCAAATCCCTAAAATTGTTTCTTAACTAAGTTAACGTAATATTTTACACAAAGTCTACTGGTTTTTAAAATCAGTAATCAGTAAAATTGCCAAAACTAATGTAATGTAATAGTTCTTTCTTAAACAATGGTAATAGTACTAATAGTATTAAAGTAATATCCAATTTGATTCATCGTTAACAAAAAACAGACTGACTAATTAAATATTTTTAGAACAACCAGAAAGGCCTTTAAGTGCAGAAAATCTTTTACCAGAACCAACTATAGCGTCCATGACAAGCAGTACAGCTGTGAGCAGGCTCACTTCTATTCTTCAAGGCAACGTCGTGGTACCAAACAAACTTCTTACAAGGCAGCAAACATTTCCTCCTCCACAACCTTATATTAGAATGAGATACATGTCTGCTACAGCGGAAATGAGCACATGTGCAGAAATCCCTAGTGAGGGTAAGTTTTTACTTTTCTACTTTGTCAGTTTATTTGTTATCTGCTGTAGGGAATGTTGTATATTTCGTGAGTGTATGTCACATATATTCTGCTTGCCAGAGATATGAGGAGGTGAATGTCGAAATACTAAAGCTGTTGATATAAGACGGTATTAAAGTATTCTGTGATATCTATAACATAATTTTTGACACTGAAATATTACTAATTGATTGACTAATTGACTTTTGTTAGAATATCAAAGAAACGCGCAGCTATTACCCAACCGTGAGTCTGATGAGTCACGTTCTAAATATATTCCTCAGAGTAATACACAGTAAAATATACAAAGAGTATCTTCTTTTTGTAAAGAAACAAAAGGCTAGCAGATATTCGTAATGAAAATACCTAACAAATATATCACCCTCATAAAAATGACGTTGCAGAATTTAAAAGCCGCAGTTATAGTAAATGGAGGACTGATTCCCCTATTTGACATCAATGTGGGAGCGAGACAGAAAGACGCACTATTAAGCATGCTGTTCAATCTAGTTATTGAGGCAGTCATTAGAAAAACCAATGTAACCAATATAACTACCAAATCAGTACAAGTTACTGCATATGCAGATGATGTAGCTATCATTAGTAGGAGAGAGCAACGTCTAATGAACGTGTTCAATGAAATTAATTCTGAGGCACGTTATAAGTGGGCTTAAGATAACTGAATCAAAAATCAAGTATAGGGCCGTCAAAAGAACACCTGACCATGCAATAATATCGCAGTAGATCACCGAACGTGTGGATGCCTTTACATATCTGGGCACAGAAATCAATCAACAGAATTCCATAAGTAGCGAAATTAATGTACGTATTTCTAGTGGGAATCGTACATACTATGCTAATAACAGAATGATGCCATCGAAATTATTGGACAAAAGTACCAAAATGACTATCCACAGAACATTAATTAGACCCATAGTAACCTATGATTGTGAGACCTGGGTATTGACAAAAACAGATGAACTGAAAGAAGCACAACTCAAGACATTCGAGAGAAAGATACTGAGAAAAGTATAAGTACGGCCCGGTGCAAGAGGAAGACGGCAAATGAAGAATAAGGAAAAACAACGAGAATAATGAATTAAATGAAGGACACCTTCATTTAAATTTATAAAATAAAATTTATTTTACTAAATAAATTTTTTATATTGTAAAATGTATTAAAAGTCAGAGACAGTCATGGCTGACATATGTCCAGATACAAGAAGGTTCAAAATCAACAAAAAAATATTACAATGGAAGCCGATAGAAAGATGAAAAAAGACCCAGAACGAGATGGTTGGATAACGTGGAAAACGACCTGAAAAATATGAATGTACGACAATGGAGGAGAAGGGCACAAGAGAATTTTGAATGAAAGGACGTAGCCAGACAGGCAAAGACCCCTCCAGGGTTACGATGCCAAAAGAAGAAGATGTTCTTTCTGTTCAGTATCCAAATGTTGATACAAAGGTGCCAAGATCAAAATGATACCAAATTAACGAAAATATTTTTTAAATTTGTTTGCGTAAAAGCTTGTTTTTGAATTGTTTTGTTTGACTATCCATGAATTATGGATGAAAAAACTGAAAAGCAGCTCCTCCGACAGTGACATTGACGACGCCTATTGTGATCATGTAATAGAAACTACAATCTAATGTTAATGAAAATGGGTCAAGATGTCAGCCGCCTGATATCTCATCTTCCAGAGACTCGGTTTTTGTTTAAAAGAATGGACTAGAAGGGCTTAGTCACAAACTTAACGTACCTAAGGAAAACATGTAGAGGCTAACATTGTTACCAGATTGTTAGGCGTTATGGTCATCACCCAAAGTGCAAGAACAATTTATGATTATTGAAAATTATAGGGTATAGTAAGGTGCACGAATCAAAAATTAGAAGTATTGCATCCATCTTTTCAGTGATTAAGGAATCGCTTTTCTACGAACTTTGATGAAATCATCCCCTTTAATTGTCTTATGTATATGATGGGGTTCCTAGGAAGTAATCACCTAGACCATCGCGAGACAGGTTAGTTTTATAAATACCATACTGATCACTCGTCGTTGAGATAGTGGTCCTGCTCAATTCGAGATGAACCGCAGTACATTTACTCTCGAGTGCGTAATGATACGAAGCAACCACCCGTGGAATTATGTCTGAACGCCTCTAAGGCTGTATCCTTTCTAGTCACAGGTGGCAACGATATCTCTTGGATTTTCGAGAGTCGAAGGGCTCAAAACAATGTAACTTTAGTAGGCAATCGTAGTTCGCTATGATTGTTGCACGAGCTCTTATTTCCGTTGAGATTATTATCGGTTTACGGTGGGGTCGATCATTGCCAGTAGACTAGATCTTTAGGCGGACGAGTATAGGTATTATAATCATTTTGATGTTGGAACTAGGAATTTTTTGTAGACTTACGTACCTGACAGGGTGGTGTACCTGGTAGAGCAGTTTCCACGCTGTTAGTCTCAGCCCTCAGCTTGGAGATTCGTCTTGTCGGTTAGATGAGACCGGTGAAAATAAAGCCGTTTTATTCACCTACTTCTTCTTTATCTGTCGTGCTTGTTTTCAAGCGTTAACTATCGTTAACTAACTTCTTTAGACGTTTAACTGGACCATTACTTTCTTTATATTGTTCTGAAGCTATTTTCTTGTGGCATTTTAAATTAATTTATATTTAAATGGGAATAAGCCACAATTAAAGGTTAAAATACGTTTATTGACGTTTCAATTTCCACTTCGGAAATCGTTCTCAAAATACAAACATTAGTAAATTAAACAAATTTTGTTTTTTGTTACTTAGTGAAAAATTCTTCTAATAATTTAATTTTATCTGACTCATAATTTTACTGTCATCATGGCATGTATTTGTCTTTTTAAAGACGAATTACATGTCATGATCTTTTCTGACGGATATTCTCAAGTTAAAGTTGATTTCATGTAATCGAATGAACTATCTTATAAGTAAAGTCGTCCCAGGAACGCAACTCAACAATATTGGCAATATCATTCTAAAGTCGTCTACTTTAAAATGTATAAGGTATGTCTGAATTGTCAATATAGATGAGTCAGATAAAATTAAATTATTAGAAGAATTTTTCACTAAGTAACAAAAAACAAAATTTGTTTAATTTACTAATGTTTGTATTTTGAGAACGATTTCCGAAGTGGAAATTGAAACGTCAATAAACGTATTTTAACCTTTAATTGTGGCTTATTCCCATTTAAATATAAATTAATTACTTTCTTTATATTGGTAACTATGTATATGCATACAGAAATCATTTCGGATAACAACGTAACAAATAAAAATAATCTCAAATCTATCGTAATGATAGATAAAACACACGACCGAATACAAAACGAAGCAACGCGACCGATCCCGGCTTAAGGAAAATAAGAACAACGCTTTTTTGTCTTTTTATTTTTTGTTTCAAACAGAACAGAACTATGTCTGCCTTTCATTATTTTTATTGTTAGTATATTGTAAAATACAGATGATGCTCTAATTTATGTATTTTTATTGTTCATGATTAGTACTACTTAAACATTTTTTAGGTGGTAGTGGATCGAGTTCTTCCCACAGTTCTCCTGAAAACATATCAAATTTAAGTAATATACCACAAAATATTCCAACTATAGCTGTTCTGAGCCCCAATAATAGTCGCTCGCCAGATTTTCTACTAGCAGATTTGTCTCCACCGGATTCTAGCAAAAATAAGTCTTCGTGTAGTTATAAAAAAGAAACAGATGTTATTGATAAAGAAAAAAATGGAAAAATGGTTGTCATTTCAGAAGTCGGTCAAAAACGAGAAAAGGAAAACCTTGATCCTAAAAGACTCGGATCTGCGGTAAGTAGAAGTAGATTACACACACACACATACACACATACACACACACATATATATATATATATATATATATATATATATATATATATATATATATATATATATATATATATATATATATATGTATATATATATATATATATATATATATATATGTATATATATATATATATATATATATATATATATATATATATAGGGAGAGAGAGAGAGAGAGAGAGAGAGAGAGAAAACCAAAACAAGATCTTTTCATATTCTAATCCAACGTTATATAGTAAAGAGTATATATGATATAGTCAGCGTATGTATAGTCATCTTCTTCTTATTGTGCCGTGTCCTTTCGAAGGTTGGCGATCCAAGTAACAATTGTAGCTTTGGAAACAAAAGATTTCTGTGGATGATCAATAAAGCCATCCCCTCAGGTCTTTCAGCCACGAGTTCTGGCGTCTTCCAACTGATCTTTTGCCCTGCACTTCACCTTCCAATATGATTTTGAGTAATTCATATCTTTCACCTCTCAACACATGACCCAAGAATTGTATTTTCTCTTTTTGATTATGCTGATTAATTCTTTTTGTTTACTCATGCGCCGTACCTCACCGTTGGTAACTTTTTGTACCCATGGAATTCTCAGCATCCGTCTATATATATACATTTTCAAGGCATGTATTTTTTTCTGTTTCAGAGTCCATTGTCTAACTTTCACAGCCATACAGCAAAACAGAAAACGTAACATCTGATCATTCGCATTTATGGTCTGATCTTGTAAAAAATGTTTTCATGTTCATGTATGTTTTTTTCGCTTGTTCGATTCTTGATAGGATTTGGGTTACACTGGCTGTTGATATTTGCTCCCAAATATTTTATGGAAGTTACCTGTTCTATTATTTGTCCCTTGGCATACAAATATACGTTTGTTGGTATGTTTGAAAATACTAGAATTTTAGTTTTGGAAACGTTTAGATGTAAACCGAACATTTCCATTTCACTATGACGAACTACCGCATTTATTATATTTTGTAGTTCTTGTGCGTTGCTTGCTATTAGGACGGTGTCATCAGCGTACCTGATGTTGTCTTTGCTGGTTCCGTTAATCTTGATAGCAAGTTGAACCTCGTCTAATGGTTTTCTGGATATAGAATCCGAATACAGATTAAATAATATCGGTGATAAGACGCATCCTTTTTGCACTCCTCGTCGGATTCGTATATCTTCGGATGTTGTATGCTCTATTTCAATTGTTACCGTTTGGTGCCAATTTAGTTCTGAGATAATTCGTAAGTCTTGTTCGTCAATTCCAGTTGTTCTCAGAATTTCAATCATCTTTTGATGGTTAATCTCAGTCAAATGCTTTTCGATAATTAAAAGCAACTTGCGTATACATCTACATTCATGTCTCTGTATCGTTGTGTTAACACATTTAAGGCAAAAAGAGCTTCTTGTGTTACCAATCCCTTTCGAAATCCGAATCGAGTGCCACTCATCTGATTCTGAGGAAAGTTTTAAAAACATTAGACATCATGCTTAATATTCGATAATCAGTGTGAGGTATTGGATTTTTTTGGTAATATTGAACGAATGTTGATTTTAGCCAGTCTGATGGTATTTTACCTGTGTCATAATATATCTTATTGAATAGTGCTGTTATCAAGTCGAGGCTTTTACTTTCTTTGTATGCAATTAATTTAAGTATTTCTACATTGATATTGTATTGTATTGTATAGTAATCTAGATGTAGTAAGTGTCAGAGCGAGATAATAAGCTAAGTTGGATTTGTTTTAATAATATTGTAACAATGAAGCCAACATTACTTAATAATTAGGTATTTTCAAGACATACAAGACAAAAATACAAAAGAGCACGAAAGGTCTCGATAGGTCCTGGTGCAGAGAGTGTGAATCGTGAAAATTATTACTATTATGTAGTTAAGAATCTTCATATTATAGAAAAATAAGATAAGAGAAAGAGATAGAAAGTGAGGGAGAGAGAGAGAAATAGTAATCTAGTAGAGTAGAGCATTTGAACTGAGTTCGCCTTCACAATACGATATGTTGTAATATTTTAGGATTTTTCTATTGACAAATATACATTTATACCAATTTTAGCATTTAAATAAACGGAGAGGTTCAGCACCTGTGATGCCTACAGTACCAAAACCCGATGAAAAAATTTCGCCTGCCAGCAGAGGGCTAGTGGTGTCTGACACAGACTCTTTAAGAAGAGGATCAGTGCCAATTGAAGTTGCTCAATATCGTAAGTACATATAAATTTTTAGATGCAGAATTAAAAAATTAATTTTGTTTTTTTTTCAAACGTTACAAAAGTATTAATGTTTGTGACCTGATTGATAGTATAAAAATGTTTCTTTTACGCCTAGGCATAAAAGTAAAGCACTTTTACGCCTAGAGACAAAAGTGTAAAAGTCAAAAGCTCAAAAGCTTTGTAAACCGCAGTGAGCTTGGTAAGCAACAATCCTTCGGTTACAGTCTTTGTAGTACACAAAATATCTGGACGAATACGCGATGCCGTGAGATCGTCGAAATCACATAACGCTCGTACTGTTGGGCTACAATAAGCACAAACGTTCACAAAACTTTCAAATTTAAAGTGACAGTCAATATACGTAACCATGGTAACATAAAAATTATTTGAGACGTTTGAAAAAAAAAATAGTATGTTCTATTCGAAGTAAAAAAAGACTTTTGTTTTGTTATATCACATTCCTATTTTATGAAAAGTATAAGTATAGTGATATTGTCATGTTGTCATGCTTATTAAGTTAACTACTATAAGTTTTTAAACTGAAATTTAATTTATTTACTTATGCGATTTACCGTCATATTTTCTATAACTTAAAAACTGTATTTAATATTTTACAAAAACTTTTTTTCTCCTTTTCGCTACAACGCTCTGTGGATGTTGGCCGACTTAACAATAATCTTTATTTCTGACCTGTCAGCTATTTTTCTTTTGCATTGTCTAACAAGAATTTTTGGCTTAGCCTTCCGATGATATGTGACTACTGGCCTAATAGTTTGTCACAATAAAACACCTCAGTTGTGTAACTAGAAAATGTCCATGCATCAGGACTAGGTGGTCTTGTCTTAATGCAAATTGTACAATGAAAAATTTGGAAAGAACAAATAAAGACTACATTAAATTTTATTAAAAATAAAACAAAAACCAAAATTGGAAAGTAAATCTTGCCTGTGCTTTCAGATGGAAAGGCTGATTGTAGCTTCTAATGGAGATAATCTTATGCTTCCCATTGATGTTGATTGTAGTAGTAGCAGCTAGTAGGCTTAATCATCATCATAATCATCTTTGGCTCGACAACCGTCTGTGGCGTTTCTGACGTCGTACTGCTATCTTCTAATTTTTAGTATCCGTAAGTCTGTCTCAACCCCATCTAACCACCTAATTTGCGGTCGGTCTCTGCTTATTTGTCCTAAAGCTGTTTACTTGCTACATCCCTTTAACCAATTGTTGGTGTGGTGAACACCACTCGTGGAGTTAATGGGGGAGTCCCACTAAAAAGCGGAACAATACTTCTTCTTGTAGTTCCTTCTCCTATCGAAGGTTGGCTATCATCACAGCTATCCGTACCTTATTGGCGGCTGCTCTAAAAAGATCTATTGAGCTGCAACTATACCACTCTCTTAGGTTTCTCAGCCAAGAAATTCTTCGTCTTCCTATGGATCTTTTACCCTTGATTTTACCTTGTATTATGAGCCTTAATATCTCATATTTCGCACCTCTGGTAATGTGGCCTAAATATTCCAGCTTTGAGGAACAATAAGAAAAACCCAAAAAAAAATCTAGAACAAGAAGTTCCATATAACCTTGACAGTATAAAGTTAAATGTCTTTTCTTGCCATAAGGTTAGAAAAATATAATTATAGATAAACTAGCAATGGCAATTATAGATAAACTAGCAAAGATCGATATGATTAAGAAATATATGATTTAAATTATTAAAATTTTTAAATATAAATGAATGTAAAAGTTAAGGAATTCAATAAAAGATTATATCTACATACAGTGCTTTTCAGATAAAACTATCCACCCTAAATAACTATTGAACTTCTAATTTTTAGGAAAAACGCAAAAACACGTCAATTAATATTTGAAGGGGGAGGCATTATATCATGATTAAGATTGCTGGGAAATGCACCCTCTCACCCATCCCTTTATTTTTTTTAAATTAGTTCCCCCTTTTCTTATTTGATATTTGGATTCTCCTCTTTGTACTGATTTCAGAAATGTATAACACATGATGCTTGAAGTGATTAGCTTATGAGAAAAATAAATACAAAAGCAAGAAAACTGGATTGAAACAAAATTATTTTTCAACAGTTTTATTACAAACATTTAGAATGAACATTTCACTACCAAAAATGTTTACAATAATTGTTTAAAATGACTGCCATTCACTTCAATACAATAGTACAATATGTTTTGAAATTCTTCTCTTACATTGCTTAACACGTCTGCATTTAATTGTGGACATTCATCCTCTATTCTTTGTTGTAAATCATCTAGAGATTCTGGTTGAGTAGTATTCATTTTTGTTTTTAAATACCCATATAAGAAGAAATCTAGGGGTGTTAAATCCGATCACCCAGGTGGCCAATCCATCATCTGTCCTCTTCTACCTATCCAACGACCGGGAAACGTTTCATTTAAAAATTGTTGCACAGGTAAAGCAAAGTGTGGAGGAGCTCCATCATGTTGAAATGCAACCAAATCTTCGGAAAGGTTATCATCATTTTCTACTATTGTTCTAATACGATCAACCATTTGCCTAAGTAATTCAAGATACGATGCATCATTTAAGTTTCCAGTGATAAAGAAGAGTCCGATAATGTGATCACCTAGGATACCACACCATACGTTTAACCTTTGAGGATGCTGCGTGTGAAATTCACGTACAATATGTATCACTCTCAGCCCAGTATTGGCAATTATGGCTGTTCACCAAACCATTTAATGAGAATGAGCATTCATCCGAGAAGCAAATATTGTTTATCAATTATGGATTGTTAATGATGCATTGTATTATTAATTCGCTAAATTCGAGACGACGCGACGATCAAAATATTCTTCATTTAACTCTTGTACTAATTTAATTTTATATGGATGAAACTTAAATTTATGGAGGACTCGGAAGGCTGTAGAAGATGAAACACTGTCAACAATAAGCAAATTGCTCTGCTTATTGTTGACAGTGACTGTAATTGCTCAGCCTCTAAGTTAACTTGCCCTAAAACAGCGACTTGGATTGCTTCGTTATTTACAAGTCCCTGTCGGTTATGTTTTTTATTTCAAACTGATCCTGTTGCTTTAAATTTCTGCATCAGTTCAATCTCATTCTTATGAGTTGCATGTCTGTTGTGGTGTGTTTCATTAAAAATTCTAGCAGCAGCTCTTGCACATTTATTATTTTTGTAGTATAAACGTATAGTTTCTATTCTTTCTTGCAAAGTGTAAAACTTTTATGCGATCAAATTGCACACGTACAAATATACGGCTGTTACAAGTTATAACAAATTGTCATTGGCTATTAATCGATTAAAATAAATGTCCAAACAATATTGAAAACCTTTGATAAAACTTTAATAAAATGTTTTTTTTTTCTTAGTTTTTGAAGGTACTACAAATAGTACGGTTAAATATTTACAAAGTTTAAATTATGCTACAACCTAATTTGTTACAGTAAATTAAGGTAAGAAATATATTTATCTTGTTAAAAGAAAAATTGTCTATCTCATAAACTAATCACTTCAAGCCAAAGGTATTATAAGTACATTATTGAAATTATAAGTACCATGAAAACCCCCACGGGGGTGAGAGGGTACATTTCCCAGCAACCTTAAATATGATATAATGTCTCCCCCTTCAAATATTAATAATTTTGCGTTTTTCCAAAAAATTAGAAGTTCAATAGTTATTTAAGATGGATAGTTTTATCTGTATGTAGTATAATCTTTTATTGAATTCATTTACTTTTTCACTGTATTCAATTCATTCATTCACTGTATATCTTTTTAAGTTTGAATAGAAAAAATACTGTATATTTGAACAATAATAAAACTAAATATAAATATATAAATATATAAAATAAAACTTAAATAGATAAATAAATAAATTGAATTTTTGAATTAAAAATGTGCTTAACATAAAATAAATTCGTTCTACGAATCGTTTGATTTTCTATTTGACATTGACAATCGGAATTGCCGTAGCTAAATGTAGCTAGGTGTACGTTGGTATACGAGGGTATACGAAGAGTATACAGGTGGTATACAAAGAGTAAATAAGAATAGAACTGAAATAATTGAAAATTTAAATTGTATAATAATGATTAAACAGAATATTTAGTTGATAGAAAAGTTGACCAACTATTTTTAGAAGAAAAATAGTAAAACAAAATAGTTAAAAAATCAATAAAATCAAAAGAAATTGAAATAAAATAATTATTTGAAGAAAAGTAACAACCATGTGACGTTTATAACGTTACAAGTTGTAATATAATTTTCAGTAGTAATATCCCTAGGACATTGATAACAGACGAGATAATTCCATGACAATCGAAAGCTCGTTCCTTCCTCAAGCAACGAGCTTGAGAAATTTGTCATGAAATTATGAGGCATTCATCAATGTCCAAGGGATATTCGGCGGATAATTTTTCGAAAAAAAAAATCATAACTCAACATAACGAAACATTTATTTATTAAAACTGCAGTTAGTGAAAGTACAATTATTAAAATTTAAGTTAACATTAGATTCGTTGCTGTTCTCTACTATAGAAGATCTATTACCACGCATAATATTTATAATCTTGTTGTGGTGTTCTTGATCGAGATTCAAGTATGGTTTTATAGAATTCTGATTGCCATGATCAGTAATTTTTAGCAATTGTTGTTCTTCTACACCACTTTTTGCTAATTCGCTAACAGCAGTTGATCTATTCGAGTGATTTGTTATCTTTTTCTCCTTTACATTCAAGCCAATTGCTTCAGCAGAAGATTTAGTCCATCCATTCATTGTATTTCTTCCAACAGGTACATTATCGTACCATTTGTCAGTTTCATTTTTCCAGTGTCGATTTGGTTTTAAGAACAGTCGTGGTGAGGTAATATTGTCGCCTCGTTTTGATATCAGTTTATGAAAAAGACGTACAGGGCATCTTTGTCTCTCACCATTGATAACCAACCATTTACTACTTGCACAGCTTTTAGAACCACCTTGGCACGTTTTACTGAATACCGGATTGTATTCAATGCGATTTGTTGGAGTGTCATCGTTATTTTTCTCGATTTGAAAAAAATCCACCAGACAAGCAACTGCCTCTCCTCCTCGCCACGCTAATTCTACAGCAGCAATATGGTAAAATTTACGCATAAGACCTTCAGGGGTATCTTCATCCCAAAGCAATATTATTTTGTTAATTTCAGACCAATTTAACGAAACTGAACTGGCTTTACGTTTACATGGATCTGCTTGTAGTTTCTTCCTGATTGCATCGCGGCTGGTTTAAACACTATATTGTTAAACGGGTCAATCATAATATTATAGTCATTATAGTACTTTTCTTGCAATAGTTTGCACGAAACATTCCACATTGTCTTCACAGTTACCTCTTTGAATTCGTCCCCGTTTTTCTTTCTCATATTGACGGCCCAATCTTTTAGTATCAACGCCAATTCTTCTAAGCTTCTATGTTCATTCAACTCATATTCTCGTCCGCAGCAAAATTCCATGAATATTCTCCAAATATATTTGTGACTGTAGGTTGTATTTCTGGGAATTTTTTCTTTGATTAGCGCATTTATACTTTGAACATTCTCATTGCCGAAACGTGACATTTTAAAATTTATTTGGATGAAGTTGTCAAACTCGATCGTGTTGTCATAGGGATTGAAAATTGCACTGAATGCAATTATCAGTCTAATGTTGACATGATTGGTTGAAATTGTTCCACATGACACAAAATGACGAAATTTGAATGGATGTTAGAACAGTCGAAAAATTATCAGTAGTAATATCCCTAGGACATTGATAACAGACGAGATAATTTCATGACAATCTAAAGCTCGTTCCTTTGTAACAGCACGAAGCCGAAGACTGAGTGATGTTACCAAGCAACGAGCTTGAGAAATTTGTCATGAAATTATGAGGCATTCATAAATGTCCGAGGGATATTCGGCGGATAATTTTTCGAAAAAAAAAAAAATCATAACTCAACATAACGAAACATTTCATGAATATTCCCCAAATACATTTGTGACTGTAGGTTGTATTTCTGGGAATTTTTTCTTTGATTAGCGCATTTATACTTTGAACATTCTCATTGCCGAAACGTGACATTTTAAAATTTATTTGGATGAAGTTGTCAAACTCTATCGTGTTGTCATAGGGATTGAAAATTGCACTGAATGCAATTATCAGTCTAATGTTGACATGATTGGTTGAAATTGTTCCACATGACACAAAATGACGAAATTTGAATGGTTGTTAGAACAGTCGAAAAATTATCAGTAGTAATATCCCTAGGACATTGATAACAGACGAGATAATTTCATGACAATCTAAAGCTCGTTCCTTTGTAACAGCACGAAGCCGAAGACTGAGTGCTGTTACCAAGCAACGAGCTTGAGAAATTTGTCGTGAAATTATGAGGCATTCATCAATGTCCGAGGGATATTCGGCGGATAATTTTTTGAAAAAAAAAATCATAACTCAACATAACGAAACATTCCATGAATATTCCCCAAATATATTTGTGACTGTAGGTTGTATTTCTGGGAATTTTTTCTTTGATTAGCGCATTTATACTTTGAACATTCTCATTGCCGAAACGTGACATTTTAAAATTTATTTGGATGAAGTTGTCAAACTCGATCGTGTTGTCATAGGGATTGAAAATTGCACTGAATGCAATTATCAGTCTAATGTTGACATGATTGGGTGAAATTGTTCCACCACATGACACAAAATGACGAAATTTGAATGGTTGTTAGAACAGTCGAAAAATTATCAACATAATTTCACGATTCAGTAGCTTGCTCTCTTCATAAGTCTTTAGATGTGCAGAAGCACTCATATTCACAGCTCTGGTTTTACCTTTAGATTTTTATGTCGATCTGATTTTTTGCACGCGATATATTATTTTGTTACTCATTCAAATTTAGAGGCGTTTACTCTCAAATCTACAAGTTTACAAGTTTTTTGCTCAAAATACTTTCCTATCGATAGGATAAAATCGTTCTCTCGGTAGGAAGATGATGGTGACGGTAAAATAGTAAAATGGGTGAAAAGCGCAGAACGTTGTCCGAACAGAACACCCATTTTGATAAAAGATTTTTTTCATTTGCACGTGTTGTACTTTATTTTCATTCCTGGTTATTTTGAAAAATAGAATAAATGAATGAAAGGTAATTTAACAAAAATATGGCCGCTACCAATTGTCAAAATTCCTAAATCTATTAAAGACCCTATATGTTTTTAGGAAACAATCTTCGTGTTAGTGGTAGTGGTAGTTCGTGGTAGTAAGCATAAAAACAAAATGAAATTGACGTAGTAAGATTATATATTAAGTTCATTTCGTAATGGATTTACAGAAGTTTATCGTACTTCTCATAATCTTTCGATCTACTTAATTAACTCTTCTGGAAATTCTATGTTTACGCAGTTTTGTATTAGTGTATCTGTTTCTTAAAGGTTTCTCTTCTTTTTTTATTGTTCTAAAATTATTGTACCTATGAGTTGAAATCCACAAGGAAAATGAAATTCCTGTAGTTGGCTGTATCCCATGAATTATTAAAACTTTTATTTAAAAAATCCTTTATAAAAGATGTATATACTCTAAAATTGCTCTTACAGGTTATATCACAGAAAGTTTTCAGACTAATAAGTCCATCATCAGTGCAGTTACCAGATATTCATGAGGGAAGCCACTAAATATATGGGTAAAAACCCTTTAAATGTTGTTATCTTTGTTAATTAATACATATTTCTATCAACAATACATCATGGCAACGCAAGACTCCCAGGGGTTGCCAACCCAAGAGAAGGTATCTTTATGGATCCTCGATAGCTCCTGATATGGGAGTCTTGTGTTGCCATGATGTAAATATGTTTAAACCTACATCATTTAAATTTAACAACAAATATGTATTAACTAACAAAGTTAACATTATTTAAAGGGTTTTTACCCACATATTTAGTGGCTTCCCTTATGTATACCTTGTAACTGCACTCATGATCGACTTATTAGTCCGAAAACGTTTTGTGATGTAACCAGTAAGGGCAATTTTAGAATATATATTCCTTTTATAAATGATTTTTTAAAAAAGTTTTTATTATTTAAACTTCAAAATATATCGGTATCAAACACACTGCTCTGTGGTTTTTCTTTTTTTTTATTTTATTATTTAGTAGTTAAATGTTTGAAAAATCATTAATTAAATATTTTATTTTAAGATATTATCGAAAAGAAAAACCTCCATCAGCTACAATTTCCAAGACGAGGTTCTGCTCCTACCAATATAATTTCCATATTTGGTGGAAATGGTGAGAAATTAGAGCAGCTCACCAGACATACCAGTCTAAATGGTAAGCTTACTTTTTACAGGCACATACTATTTAGTTTAACAAATCAATAATATGTAAGAATTTTAATTGTTTGTATCATCAAAGGATAACATTTATTACATTTATTAATAAGAAATTAAACATAAGTAGAGACATTCAATTTTTTGTAAATGAAAAAAAATTTAAAATTAAATTTAGAACGTCAACGTGAAACTTAATTTATTTACACAATTCTTATTATATATTGAACTTGGAATATTCAACTAAATTTATTAATAAAAAATCAATATTGAAAACAAAACAACAAAAATGTTTAGTCTTTTTTTAATTCTTTGCAATATGGTCATCATCAATTTCATCTTCTGGCCACTTATTTATTGCTTCCCAGAATTGTTTGTATTGGTCTTCAATACTTATATGGTAACAGTTTTCTGAGGTCAATAATTTTTCTAATATAATTGGATTGTGCTTTTAATAATCTAAATTTTTGTGAGATTAATCCATAAATATACGAATTCCTTACCATGTCAGTTGTCCCAACGTTATATTGAAAAGAAAATTAAATTGTATAGAACAAAAACAAAAGTCCAGCGTAAACTTTAAAAGTTTTAATTCATCGAACAACATTTTTGGATTTCTATAATAATTATAGAAAATATTTTTTAAATTAATAAAAATGATTAATTAAACAGAATAACAACAAATTAAAAAAACGCAGAGATTATATAATATTAACAAAAAAAACGTGAAAGCTTAGCACTGAATAACATCCTCTTTATTTTTAATAAAGTACATCCAAAATTCTTCGAGGCATAGTTTTTACCAAGTTCTGACAAAATTCTGGTGTACATGAATTCCATAATTCTTGCAATTTTTGTTTCAAGTCGTTGACTGACCTGGCAGGATGTTTCCTCGATGCTTTTTTTATTTCGCTAAAGTTTCTATCGGAGACAAGTCAAGACTGTTAGAAATCCATTCCAGAAGTGGTCATCATGGTCTTTAATCTGTGTTGCGCTCTATTGTTGAAAGACAAAATCTTTCGCTGATAATAAACTTTGTTCCATAAACGGCAAAAAAGATTTTTCTAATATCTTCACATATTTGTCCGTATTTACAATCCCATCGTTAAAATGCAACTGTCTCACACCTTTAGATGACATGTTGCCCCAGATCATGACAGACGCATCTCCTTGTCTGATCCCTCTTTTGATTTTTATACATTTTGTATCTTTGTGTAATCTTATGGTTATGGTTTTATTATTTTATTATGTTTTCGATCAGTTTGGAGTACCCATAATATATACGTCTTTCCTCTAACACTCTCATTACGCTGTTAATTTATATCGCATCGAATGCTTTGCGAAAGTCTATGAAGTAGGCGTTAGTGACTTTCAAAGTCCAAAGATTTTTCCAAAACCTTCCTGTTCCCTAGGTTTGTAAAAATCTAATTTTGTTTCCAGTCTACTTGTTATTATTTTTGTGAATAATTTCTAGATGCGTTTTAACAGGCTTAACAGGCTTTTTGTGTAATATCTTTGTATTTCACTTTGGTACAGGCATAAGTTGAACAGTTCCTTTAAATTCTTTAAAAGTGTGTCTCCTCCAATCTTTACGGCTTCTATAACGATATTATCTTCTCGCGGGGCTTTATTTCTTTTCATTTTCTTCAGTGCGTTCCTTATTTCGTCTGTTGATATATCAGGCGTTAATTCCGATCTTTGGTTGACTAATCTTTTTCTTGAATTTTTTAACCATCCTGTTTTTGTTGACTTGTGTATAATTCTTTATAGAAATCTTCTACTACCCTTAGTAATTTATCTCTGTTGGTAATGATATTTCGATCTTTATCCTTTAATTTTGTTATTTCTTGTTTGCCATTTGCTAATTTTCTCTTTAGAACTTTGAGGCTCTTGTTATCTTCAATCCTTTGTTGGATTTGTTCACTTTTATGCATTCGGTTGTCCGTCCTAATAGATTTTTGTATTCTTTTACTTATCTATTTGCTTCTATTACTTTTCATTTTTCTCCTCTATTCCATTCGTACTTGTTTGAGGACTTGTTCTTTCGTTATATCGTTTCTTTTGGCAGTGTATCTTCTGCCTTTCCTCTATTGCTTCTATTATAATATCATTCAGGGTGTTAATATTTAGGTCTGTATTCTTATTGTTTTTGAAAATGATGTTGATGTTCTTCAAATGCATTTATATTATCAGCCTAGATCTATCAAGGTAGGTGTGGACTTGTTTTTGATCATACGGTATCTCTCTTTCGCAAGGTCTATTTATATCGAGGCTTTTACCATGTTGTGGTCGCTACCTGTTTAGGAACTAGAAAATTAGTTTAGGACTGTAACATCTCTTAAATATTTGCCTCTTGTCAGTGATTATAAAATAGTACTCTGCCACTTCCATCTCCGATGTTCATTTTTGTAAACTTCATGTTCATGATTTGGGCCTTATGTTCATTTGAAATAGATTTTTTTCCAGCAGTAAACTTATCAAAGTTTCACCGCGTTTGTGGCTGTTTCTCAAACCCAACTTTTCCAGTGATGTTTCTGTGTCATCTACCTTTCTCCCAATTTTAGCTTTAAAGTCGACACATAATTATGGTATAGTGTGTTATTGTTTATTGTGTGTATTTGGGCTGATACCAATTCAAACTCGGAAAGTTCAACGAATGTCTCCCAAAGCTTCACCACAGCAGTGGTTAGCGTACAGAGGCGCCACCTGCTTTGGCGGCCATGAACAAAAACGATATAATAATATCGTTTTCTGTCCTCTGGGCTATGCGAAATGTGTAAAAGATTAAATATTCTAGCAAAAGCTGCTATCGCTTTGTTGAATTAACTGGCCAAATATATGGCCTAGGAGAACAAATTCGTTAAACTTCCCGTGCTCGAATCGGTATCAATAAAGTGTTATGAATTATTTCGGCCTATCCCAGGCTCATCAGACACTTGGGCTGATACCAATTCAAACTCGGAAAGTCCAACGATTGTCTCCCAAAGCTTCACCACAGCAGTGGTTAGCGTACAGAGGCGCCACCTGCTTTGGCGGCCATGAACAAAAACGATATAATAATATCGTTTTCTGTCCTCTGGGCTATGCGAAATGTGTAAAAGATGAAATATTCTAGCAAAAGCTGCTATCGCTTTGTTGAATTAAATGGCCAAATATATGGCATAGGAGAACAAATTCGTTAAACTTCCCGTGCTCGAATCGGTATCAATAAAGTGTTATGAATTATTTCGGCCTATCCCAGCCTCATCAGACACTTGGGCTGATACAAATTCAAACTCGGAAAGTCCAACGAATGTCTCCCAATGTTTCGTTCATGGCCGCCACAGCAGGTGGCGCCTCTGTACGCTAACCACTGCTGTGGTGAAGCTTTGGGAGACTTTCTGAGTTTAAATTTGTATCAGCCCAAGTGTCTGATGAGGCTGGGATAGGCCGAAATGATTCATAATACTTTAATGATACCTATTCAAGCACGGGAAGTTTAACGAATTTGTCCTCCTAGGACATATATATATATATATATATATATATATATATATATATATATATATATATATATATATATATATATATATATATATATATATATATATTCAAAAAGGTATGTCATAAATTAAATCACGCATTCCGAGGACAAAAATAAATTGATTATATCCAACTTACGTTAGTACAAAAGTGTACACAAAAAAAGTTACAGCCCTTTGAAGTTACAAAAAAAAATTGGTTTTTTGCATTATCTCCTAAACTACTTGACAATTTGTAATAAAAATAGACACGTTACTTTCTTGTTCTGAAAGCATTTTTCATACAAAAGAAACAACAAAATCTAAGCGCACAGAAAAATTTTAAGGGGGTGTCCAGCCCTAAATCTCCCAAACTTTTGAGTACGTTCAAATCAAATGAATTTTGTGGCATCATCAGTTTAACACACTATTTATAAAACTTTCTTGCCTCCTATCACTTTTTCGATAAACTAGTTTTTTCCTAGTTGGCCATAAAATTACAATTAGTTTTTACGGACACAATAATTACAAACAGTTCCATCAATAATAGTCAATAATTTGATATCATTTATTGTGTGAATAAGATTAATATTAAAAATTTTGATATTACAATGGCCTACGCATTTCAGGAAATGGCATATATGCATTTAACTTTGGGTAAGTTGGATCAGATTAAATTATGATTTCAATCAACTATCGGGAATATCGTAGGTGAATGTCAAGGAAATAATGTAGCAGCCGTAAGGCGTTATGCAGTAAAATACCCCAATCGAAATACACCCGATAGACGATTATTACTGACCATTGATCGTCGTTTACGGGAAACAGGTACATTCCAACCGCAAGTTGCTGGCATTAGTGGTCGTCCAAGAATGGATGCAACTGATGAAGACATTTTAGAAATCATTGAAGAAGTCCCTGGAACAAGTACAAGGGTAATAGCTGTTCAACTAAATGTTCCTCACGTAAGGGTTTGGAAGCATTTAAAGGATCAGCTGCTTAAACCCTATCACTTAACAACAGTTCAAGAGTTATTGGTTGAAGATTATCCTAAAAGGATTGGATTTTGCGATTGGTTGTTAATGGAATAACGACTCATCGCCAAAGGACTTTTAAAGTTAATGTTTGGGCAGGAATTGTGGATAACAATCTAATAGGCCCAGTATTCCTTCCCAACAATTTAAATTGTGATAATTATTTGCAGTTCTTGGCAAACGATTTACAAGAGTATTTGGAAGAAGTGAATATTGCACTAATGCAAAATATGTGGTTTCTACAAGATGGCGCTCCACCGCATTACAGTAATGAAGTCCGGGAATACCTTTATAGGCAGTATCCTGGTCGGTGGATTGAAAGGGGTCGTGACGCACCCAGTTCTTGGCCACCCAGAAGTCCAGGTCTTAACCCCATGGACTTTTGCTTTTGGGGGTTTATGAAACAGAAAGTGTATTTTGTAACAATAGAAGACGGACAACAATTGAGGGTTAGAATAATTGAAGCTGCAATTCAATTTCGTCAGAAAAATATGATTTTTCAGCGCATTCGGTTTTCCTTATTAAAACGATACCGAATGTGCATTGAAGAAAATGGGAGTCATTTTGAACATTTATTGTAATATCATATTTATAGAGGTTATAGACATTTTTTGTACTTTTTATTTCATTTAAGCCATTTATTTAGTTGAACGTAATTTTTTAAAGGTTAATGAAAAGGGCCGTAACTCAATAAAAACTGTTTTTTGTAAAAATTGATGAGCTAATGATGCCACAAAATTCATTTGATTTGAACGTACTCAAAAGTTTGGGGGGATTTAGAACTGCACACCCCCCTTAAAATTTTTCTGTGCGCTTAGATTTTGTTGTGTCTTTTGTATGAAAAATGCTTTCAGAACAAGAGAGTAACGTGTCCATTTTTATTACAAAATGTCAAGTAGTTTAGGAGATAATGCAAAAAAACAATTTTTATTTTGTAACTTCGAAGGGCTGTAACTTTTTTTGTGTACACTTTTGTACTAACGTAAGTTGGATTCAATCAATTTATTTTTGTTCCCGGAATGCGTGATTTAATTTATGACATGCTTTTTTGAAACACCCTGTATATATATATGTATATAAATTTTCATTTACAAACTTTATTTATATGTATTTGACGTTTTTTAAGATATTGATTTATAAAATAATATATATTTATTTTACATAGGTAAAGCAGGAAGGCGAAAAAAATTAAAAAGACGAATCTCGGGTGGTCCGGAGACTTTTTGTCAAGCGGATACATTTTCTGAAGCAACATCCCGTCTTTTTTTACTTCGCAAACCTGAGGATACTGAAGCCCTGCTGGTTCAGCGAAGAGGATCACTGCCTGTTGAAGTCTTGAGTTTTGGGCACTCCGGTAAATAATTATTTATTATTAGGGAACAAGTCGTTTACTTTCAAGTAGCAATATTTTTCTGTTAAAATAAAATTTGTTTATTATTGGTTGGACATATCTTATCACAATTTACTATATCGGTTTGTGTTTTTGTTGATCTTAAAAAAAGGTAATTTTTTTGAAATTTATTTATTTAACTTCAACAAAAGTATATTCAGTACAATTTTTGCCGCAATTGCAGTGAGAATTTGTTGTTATTGTGGTTTAACTAAGTTAACATGTAAAAGACACCATTTTGATCGTGAAACACAGCTACGAGCTATTGGTATGATATAGGGTGGTATGAACAACCGCGCCGTGACAGAAGCTGTGCTTCTTCTTCTTCTTCTTTCAGTGCCTATTCGTTCCGAATATTGGCAATCATTCTGGCTATAATTATTTTATTGACTGATGCTTTAAATAGATTCGTTGTTGTTGTGGAGAACCATTTCCTCAGGTTCTTCAACCATGATATTCTCCTTCTCCCAATTCCTCGCTTTCCGAATACTTTACCCTGTAGGATTACCTTCAGTAATCTGTATTTAGTGCTGTTTCTCATTATATGTCCGAAATATTCCAACTTTCTCCTTTTAATGGTATACATCACCTCTCTTTCTTTGCCCACTCTTCGTAATACGGTCTCGTTGGTTATCTTGTCTGTCCATGATATCCTTAGAATTCGCCTGTATAGCCACATCTCGAAGGCTTCAAGTTTTTTCTCCATTGCTTCAGTTAGTGTCCAGGATTCAACTCCGTAATACAATATTGAGAAGATATAACATCGTAGGAGCCTTACTTTTATCTCCAGATTAAAATTGTGGCTTTTAAAGAGTTTGGCCATGTTATTGAATGCACTCCTAGCCTTCTCTATGCTGTGCATTCTACCTGGTAGAAGCTGTGCATTCTACCAAAAGTACTGTAGGACAGATTTGGCAGTGTTTTCAAGAATCTGGTGATGTAAGGGAAAGACGCAATTGTCCAACAAGATCAACACAACCGAAACATGACAAGTTTGTTCACCTTCAGGCATTAGGGAACCCCAATGTTACTGCTAACCAGCTAAGACGTAAGCTTCAAAACATTCATGGCATTAATGTCTGCTCAAAATGTCTTTACGCTAGACGTCTCACTTGAGTTCCAGTAATATCCCATCGGAATCGCACAACCAGATTAGAATGGGCCGAAGAACATCAAATTGGGCAAGAACGAGAATGGGCAAACATTCTTTTCACCGATGAATCCAGGTTTGGTTTACGATCTTATTCACGAAGATCAAGGGTGTGGCGAACACCTGGCTATGCATTTCGCTTCCAAACCGTTCAAGAAGTTGACAGAAACAGCAGAACAATATTTAGGTATTGCCCTTTCCTGCTCAATCCCACGACTTGAATCCCATCGAGCAAGTTTGGGATACACTAAAAAGACGTGCACAACAGCAAGGATTAGTGTTCTAGACAAGGGAAGAGCTGCTAAACTATATACAAGAGCAGTGGTAACAAATTGAGCAAATCGATATTGATAAGAAGTATGGCAGATTGATGTCGAGCTGTAATTAATAACAGAGGTGGTCATACACTCTACCAACAAGAGCCTACGACTTTATTTTTAAATTTTAGTTAAGTTTTTGTTTAATTATGTTTTTGAATTTTTTAAACCCTCTGTATATAACGACTGGTTGTTGTGTTATTCACAATTTATCGTTAAGCAGCGTCCAGATTTGTTTAATTTCTATATTTTCCAAATAAATTGTCAAATTACTATTTAGGTCAATATTCTTTGATTAGTTTGCCCCCTAGACGATTTTGATGTGTGCATAAGTATATTAAATATATATTTGCACCTGTAAAAATATCACATTACAAAAGAATATGTAAGCTAGATAAAGGACAGAAAGAGCTTAAGGATTTAGAGCGCTTGTAGACATTCGTCTTTGTCAACGGAAAACGAACCTTCAATAAACAGAGATCATTGTATAATTGATCTTTGTTTCGGGTACCAATTATACAAACAATTTGTAGACAACCGATGAACGTCCAGTAACGTCTACACATCTCAATATTCTCGTTGACATTTCGTACAACAGGCCAATCCGAGGGTCAAAGGATGTGCATCTGTCGAAAATAGTTAATGCTACCCCACTGGTGTCTGATGCTTCTACATATATTCATTACATTTATTTATTTAGCGATTGGCATACATGGATACTATTATAACTGATTATAACATAGCATAACAGCAAATATACATCAATGCAGACTAATAAACAGCTTAATCAGCTAAAATATTGCAATGGAGACCACTGTTATTCACAATTATAGTTTTGTGTTGAGATTATTGATCCACTTCAGCGCCGCACTTGCTTCATGGGAGAAGTCGACCATATTACAAGAGTACGTGATTAGGGTACGCCATAATTTGGCGAGGTTCTCCATACTCACATGATTGATTCTAGTTCAATCCCCATTTGTATAGTGAGTCGCGGCATAGCTCATGTGATGTTAAAAGTGAAACTGGAACAAACCATGAAGTGGAGATATCCAGGAGTGGCTAGTATACCTGTTGAATACAAAGCACGTGGTGTTCGTGTGTATTAAGGTATAAAAAATGCTTATTAAAAGCTTAAAATTTTTATTTTAAAGAAGATCTTTTCGGAATGAAATCATTCCATCATCAGTTTAATAAAAAGTTGTTAAAAACATTGTATGGCCACATAAAAACATTGGAAGGACATCCGTATTAAAAAACAATCCTCATGGTATTTATCAAGGTAAATGCAATAGACTGTTAACTTGTTGATTATTAAAAACTGAAAATGGGGGCATCTTACATGACCCCCTGTAGCTGGTGAGGTTTTATCGACTTACATTACCTCTGATCTGTGCTGGAGTCTTGGGCTAACTGACAGTTAGGGCCTGTCAGGTGGAAAATACAGGTGTTCTTCGAAGAATGAACAAAGAACGGGAGCTGTTGATCACAATCAAGAGAAGAAAGTTGGAATATTTTGGTCATGTGATTTGAGGGAAAAAGTACCGATTGCTCCAGTTAATTATCCAAGGAAAGATTAAGGGCAAACTAAACGTGGGGAGACGACGTATATATTGGCTCCGCAATTTAAGAGACTGGTTCCAGTGCACATCTAACCAATTATTTAGAGCAACAGCTTCAAAGATACGAATAGCAATGATGATTTCCAAACTCCGTAGCGGAGAGGGCACTTAAAGAAGAAGAAGAAGGTGGAAAATTGTGTGCAGTTCATCAGTCAACTTGCCCAGTAATTCTTTTTAAAGTTTTATCTTAGTCTAGAAGTGAAGTGAATAATTGAAATTATTTAGAACTTATCTAAAAGTTGGAATGGGGCTTTTATGTGCTTCCTCAGTAACAAAGCGTAAATCTGAATTAGTTTCGGTAATCCAAGCTACTAATTTAAAGGACCTCTCTTCTTTGGAAACGAATATAAGACTTAGAGTGTTTACCCCTTCCCAGGTGTGTAGTTGTTCTCCGTTATCACCGGTTGTTTTATTATTTCCACACCTTATGGTGGCTATTCTAGTCACCCGCTTAGATTGTTGGATGGGAGTTTGTTTGTTTCCAGTCTGTCTTTTTTTTAAGCGATCTGTTGTAAACCCGTCGCAGTGAAGCTAGTTGGTTTATTGCCAATATTTCATTCACTCATGATGGTCATTCCAGGATTCTGGAACCTTGTACCAGCTTGTACAGGTCTAGAGGATGAGTACCATTTGTTTTTATAGACTCGATAATTTTCGAAAAGTGTGTACCGCTTGCGATTTAATGCCTCACAGTTATGCAAGATATGATTCGACTGTTTTAGGTGTTCTGCTTTCGTCACCATGAACCGGTATGGCTCTAAGCTGATTCCTGCTTGTTTTCCGCAGTACTTAAGCCCCATTAGCACATGCCTTTTTAATATACATGTTGCTATGTGTTTGACCGGGTATGTTTTCCCAGTGAGAGTTATGTTGCCTCCGGATCCAGGTTTTTTTCCGCTCGAGAACTACAAATGTTATGAAGGTGTTAAAGATCAAATCTCCCGGTTTCAACTTGATAAGACAATCAAAATTGCTACGTGGAATGTTAGAAGCTTATTTGCAGCAGGCAAACTACAAAATCTAATTCAGGAAATGAACAGAATTAACATCGATATTCTCGGCATATGCGAATTGCGATGGGAAGGCACAGGCATGATCAATACTACTGGTAAAACCCTTTACTACTCATGCAGTGATAGCACAGACCCTCACCACAGACATGGGGTGGGAGTTCTGATAAGCGAAAATTTGCGCGCCTCCGTGAAGAACTTTGTCCCGATCTCCGAAAGAGTCATACTTATTCAGTTGCATGGAAAAGTTAACATAAATATTATACAAGTCTACGCCCCTACAGCAGACAAGCCAGAAGAAGAATTAGAGCGATTTTATCAACAGCTAGACGAAGCCTTAAAGGTGACTAAGAATCACGAAATTAACATCGTATTAGGAGACTTCAACGCAAAAGTTGGGGAAGGAGCTGTAGATCACGTAGTTGGAAAATATGGTCTTGGTCAGAGAAACGACAGAGGGGACAGATTGATACAGTACTGTCAAGACAAAGATCTAGTCATAACGAATACTTGGTATAAGTTACCACCCAGGAGGCTTTACACATGGAAGTCGCCTTTAGACGGACATCAGGGCATTATAAGGAACCAAATAGATTATGTGACAATTAATAGAAGGTACAGGAATGCTATTACTAAGGTATCTGCATTACCTGGAACAGACATAGGATCCGACCACAATCCCTTAGTAGCAAATATCAAACTGAGGCTCGCTACAGCTAAAAGAAAACACCAGAAGGCATCAGTAAACATTAGAAAACTCAAAAACAATGAAACAAATGAAGCGTACACAGAGGAAATAAACAATAGGTTCTCTAATATGGCAACTGAGAATGATGTTGAAAAGTCATGGACCACCATAAAAGAATCATTTGATGAGTTGAACAACACTTTTCTACTCGAGAGTAAAACAACTACCAAGAATGAGTGGATGACAGAAGAAATATTAGAGATGATGGAACAACGCAGGCAGTGTAAGATCAGGCAGGACGAAGTAGGGTACCGAAATATACACAGTCAAATTCGTAAAGAAATTATAGCGGCGAAGGAGATCTGGATGACTACACTTTGCGCCGAGTCTGAAAGCCTATATAAACTCGGCGACAGCTTCAATCTTCACAAGAAAATTAAGGAAATTGCTGGTGTCTTCAAGAAAAAACAAGTCACTGGTATACATAATGACCAAAATGAATTAATAACGGACCCTAGCGATATACTTAATACTTGGAAAATGTACACAGCCAATTTGTTCAATGATGACAGAACACAAAAACCACCACAACTGGGAGACCATTTGTATGGCCCAAGTATTTTGAAAGCTGAAATTGTACACGCTATCAAACTATTAAAAAGTAACAAAACCCCAGGACCAGATGATATGTACGCAGAAACAATCAAGTTACTTAATGAAGAAAACCTAGACATTATTGTCAAGCTCTTTAACGACATCTACGATACGGGCCAGATTCCAAAAGATTGGCTTCGATCTACATTTATCGCCCTACCAAAAACACCACGTGCGAACTTCTGCAAGGACCACCGACTAATAAGCCTAATGAGTCACTTTTTGAAACTTTTCCTGAGAATACTTCACACTAGATTGTTTAAGAAATGTGAAGAGGTCAGTGGATGGAGTCAGTTTGGTTTCAAAAATGGACTTGGCACGAGAGAAGCGATCTTTAGTATGCAAACATTGATACAGAATTGTTTAGATCAAAGAAAGGATGTTTTTATCTGTTTCATCGATTACGAGAAAGCATTCGATAATGTAAAACATGAATTGATGATAAAATACCTACAAAAGTTGGGATTGGATGCAAAGGATATAAGAATCATTGCCAATCTGTATTGGAATCAGACAGCAACAGTACGTCTTCAAAATTCCAACGAAACAGAAGATTTATCCATTAAAAAAGGAGTAAGGCAAGGTTGTATACTGTCTCCAATGCTGTTCAATTTATACGTAGAAAAAGCCTTCGCAGAAGCAGTGGAAGACTCTAATAAGGGTATTAAAGTTAACGGCATATTTATTAATAACATCAGGTATACCGATGATACAGCCATAGTGGCAGATAACATCGAAGATCTTCAATGCCTTTTGAATGATCTAACTCTTGCAAGTGAAGCTCGGGGTTTGAAAATAAATATCAAGAAGACAAAATCAATGATTATAAGTAGAAATGATTACCCCAACGCAAAGATATATGTCTCTGGAGAAGAAATCGAACAAGTCAGGCAATTCAAATACTTGGGATGTTTGCTGAATGATTGTTGGGACCCCGAGAATGAAATAAAGAGCAGAGTTGAACAAGCCAGAAATGCTTTTTTGAGGCTTCGTAAGTTTCTGTTCTGTTCTAAGTAAATAAACTCATAAAGTACTGTAAAGTGTAGAACATTTTATAATAAATAAAGTCAATAAATTAAATTTATAAAAACGGTTCACTAGAATAAAGCTCTAGAATAAACTTATGTGGATTGCGGAGGTCTTACATGTGGATTGTCTTGCGCATCTCTTGCTGTAATGTTGGCTTATTACAAAGAAGTAAGGACATCTAAATTTGAGCATTTTCTTAAAACTGTTTTTATTTATATAACCATTGCTTTGTTCTGCTCTTAAAAATTAAATATAGTTTCTTGAGACTCCAAAATTTTTTTTTAAATTTTAACACCTTGTATATAAAAAAGAACTAACTTTAGGCAATATTTATACATATGTGCCATACATATAGGCAATAGTGGTGCATAACATTCCTTATAATTCTATTGTCTATTTAATTTTGGCATAAAAAAGATAGGTTTTCATTAATAAAACAAATGGATGACCTCATCACGACGTCATGGTACCGTCATCACAGTTTATATTATCCAAAATAAAAGCAACAATTAATTTAAAAATCGATTTGTCTCGGCATTTCTTTCTAATATGTCACATTTCTGAAATATTGAGGGTGGGTCATTTTCAAATAAACACAGTGTATAAAATCAGTAATAGACATAATATTAAAATAAATTGATACGTCTATGAACTCTTATAAATAGTCATAAAAATCTCTTTTTGTTTCAGTGTTTTGACGGTTACTCCTGTCCCGATTAGGGCCATGGACATCGCCGTCCAATGTGCAATAAGGACCAACATTCATTTGACTGACATCAACATTTATTAGATAGCTCATTATTTCTAAGTCATTAGAAATAACTAATAATCATTAGTGTTAAAACTGTTACCATACTTATTGATTGTTAGAAGATTTTCGTTTAATTGCGCAGTGTATGAGACAAATAGTTGGTTTTAAACTTCATAAGTAAGCATTTTTTTTATTTAAAATACTTTTTTATTTACATTTTTATAATAAAACAATGTGTACTTTATTTTGTTAGAATTGTAGTTTTTAAATAGTCAACAATTTCTGTGTAAGTTAAGGACGATTTTTACAAAAACCCAAAAAATTAAAAAAATACAATCGATCGTGGATTTAATACAGCTTTTTATTTAAGTATCCCTTTGCCTAAAGTTGGAAAAAGAAATGACAAGGAAACTGATTACGTACATTTGTAGCAGAAGAAGAAAAGTTTTTGATTACTAACAATTACTTTAATATACAGAAGTTTGTACACATGGAAATCACCTTAAGACACTCCAGGCCGCATAGTGAGAAATCGAATAGATTATATTATGATAATAACCGGCAAATCTGAAATAGTGCATATTTTCATATATAATGTTTATTTCTAGTTAATCCTGCTATGATAATAACGCATATGAAGTTCCCATAAAGATTTCTCTATTGACTGAATCGATGTTTAAAAAAAACGTAAGACGTCACCAAGGACGACATAACAGTTATAAGAGAAATAAAACAAAGAATATTTCGTTAAATATATTGGAACAAAATAACAGACGAGGAAAGTACATTATTTATGATGATAATCGTAAAAATAATTTTTTGGGCTAGAGCAACACAAATGTAGGTAGCAGTTTTGGTAAACACATTGGGTTACCGAGTCTTTGCTATATTTACATTTTTTTCTTCCTCCTGATTTACTTAGCTATATTGGAAAATGATCGTAGTTGTCGTATCTGATATCGGCGACAGGATGTTTAGTTTTCTGACCAAGACTACTAGTACCAGGATATCCGAACTGAGAAGATGGTCGACCAATGGCCAATAAACTTTGTTTATAAACCACAAGTTCAACACTTGTTCATCACTCTTAGGAGATTTATCAGCATGGACTCGATGTTATAGAATGTATGCATTTGTTGGCGCCATTTCTATCAGATAATAAAACGTACGAATCATTGGATTCCTAGTTTTGAGTCTGCTGTGATAACGACCCATCAGTCCATTCATCAAGTCTCTTGAACGCTCATCAATAAATATCTTTTGATCAGTTCAAATTTCCGTTTCCGTAGCTTCATGTTTTTTCCCCAATAACTTTTCTGTTTTTGATACTTATTGGTCGACATGTGCAGCGAAATACCGATATAATGATACATGTCCTCAAAATGTATTACGATATATACCTGAACCAGTAAATCCACCTGCAAATGGTACAACTTGAGACCCAAAAGACTGTATAACTGGTAATGAAGATCTTGTTCTTTTTGGAGCTTTCACTGTTTCTGCTGCTGTACTTGGAGCTAAAATCTCTGCTTCGTGTGGTGTTGGCTCCGGTATTAAAACTTCTGAACACTCTTCTTCAATATTACTAAAATTTACAGCTTACATAAAAGTTTTACTGCTTCCATTGCTCATCTTCCAGAGTGATATCCACTGGAACATAATTTGGATCTGCAATGTCATCATCATCGTCGAAATCACCCTTCTCTTTTTCCTCAGAACTTTCAATACATTTCATGAACTACTGAACTCCTTTTTCAGGCATATATGAAAAATTATACTTCTTTTGTCTTTTAAATTCATTGTACTCGGACAATTTTTTTCTAATGAAAAAACGTCGTGGCAGCTGTCCTTTCATTGTTTCCTCTTTTTATCTTTCTACAAATCAGCAAAAATAAATTTAAGTAGGTGATAAACAACTTAAAATTCACAAAAAGTGTCATCAATAACAATAATGAACTAAAAAAAATTTCACGTAAACCGTTTTGTCATCCTCAGGGATGACAAAACGGTTTTGTCATCCCTGAGGATGACAATACAGTATAATAAATACAGAGAATAAACTACATATTGCACAATAATGAACAATAAATTAGGAAAATATATGTATTTATATACTCACGACAAAAATTCCTACTGCAAACCAATACTTGAGAATATTTTTTACAATTTTTTATTTGTCCTTAATACGGAGCAACAATAAATGCGTGTTTTCTCACTGCTTGTTTTTACTCTACTGGTATGTTATACCATACTTTTGAATGACGCATCGTAAAATTTTCAAACGGGCAACAATATATGACTTTAAAACGTCCTAAAACGCCTAAACTGATTTGTTTTTTTAAATCATATCTTCACGGAGGCCAAAATTGAGGCGTAGGAAAGTGAAAAAGCATACGGGCTTGCCCGTCGGGATAGTCTCTGTGCCTCCGTTGGGATGACACTGTGGGATATAGTTGTTTAGAACTCTATATCTGGCAGACACGGCCCCAGGGTCAGAGAATTGAGAAACTCAAGAGGATCCCCGCTTTAGTTCTGCCTAAAGCGTGAACTACCGCGTAAGAGGTCACTGGGTGGCACCCAGAATCCGTGCTGGCAACGGGCCAGACGGAGGACAAAAAAGCCTTCGTCAAAATTATTTGATTAGTCCCCTCTCCCAAATATGGATCGATCACGATCTCGATCTCCGCCAAACCGTAAGGCAAACCCATCCAGCCCCGATGGTTGCCGTGAGAGGAAACTCCACGGTAACATCTACAACGCGCTGACACTCGACGCATCCGACGGACAGGAGACGACAACAAACTACGAAGTGTTTAAAGACCTTCCAGTAGACGAATGGGAAGAACATGCCGTTGGGGACTTCAAACGTCCCAAAAACAGGAAAAGGAGGACAAAAGTCCGTGCGGAGGGAAACCGCATCACAGAAGTAACGACGGATGATGACACGCCGAAAGCAGCAATGAAGAGGACCAGGAAGAAGAGCAGCGACGACGAAAAGTCCGAACTGCAAACAGTAAGGAAACTGTTACAAGAAAAGGAGACAGAAAACGCAGCCCTCAAAAAGGAGATCGAAGAGTTGCAAGACATTATTGTAAACTCACAGAAGTCCATAATCGACCACATGGACAAGAAATTTGACCAACTCGAGGGCAAATCAAATGAGGCAACCCTGGAAAAACAGGTGCAGAAGAAAAAAGAGGAAAACCTGGAAAACCAGGCCACAACCAAAAGGAAAGCCACGGGAACAATCCCTAAGGAACCAAAAAACAAAATGAGGAAAAGCCCAAAGAGGCATCAAAACCAAAGAAAAAAGAGGACTTTCCCCCACTCACCCCCACCAAACCCACAGAAGAGGCTCAGGGTAGTGAAGCCCAGGTCGAACGGCGTTCTCCAACCCCAACCCAGATGGACATAGAAGAAGTACCCAAGAAAACTTGGGTACCAAAGCCACCTGTAATTAAATTACAGAGTGTCAATTACACAATGGCCATATTAAACATCGCTCAAAAAGAGCAGGTGATCACCAACAATAATTTATCAAGAAGCGGCCGAGAAACACTCATACAAGCCAAAAGCCCAGAGGATTACCGAAAGATGGTAAAGATCATTGAAAATTTCAATGAAGACACGAAAATCCAGTGGATAGCATTTCCACTGGAAGAAGACATAAAACCAAGGATGGTTTTAAGAGGGCTACCCGCTTCAACATGCTCAAAGGGCATACACGACGAGATACTGGAAGACCACAATATCAATGTATTGTCGGTCAAAAACATGATTTCAAGGAAGACAGACAAAAGAAGCCTACCCATGTTCGTCATGACGGTGGAAAGAGAGGACGTTGAGAAACTTAAGCGCATCACTAACCTGATGCACATGAAAGTTAGAATTGAAGACCTTCGAAAAGCAACAGGGCCCACACAATGTTTCAATTGTCAAGGATACCACCATGCGCAGAGAGCGTGCTTCAAAGCACCTCGATGTGTAAAGTGTGGCGAGGAACATGAGACGAGGAGCTGCACGATGCCAAAAGAGCAGAAGGCAAAATGTGCCAACTGCAAAGGCCAACACCCGGCCAACTTCAGAGGATGTCCCAGATGTCCAACCTGGGGCAGACAACAACAACCCCAACGACAAAGGTCAGTCAACCAAAGCAGGCCGCAAACCGCAGCTACAGGGATATCTTACGCCCAGGCAGCGAAACCTCAGGAGCATGAAAAGACCATCCTCATCTCCAGACAACACCAGGACGGCCTAGTAAATTCCGTAAAGGAATTACTTACTAGGGTCGTAAACGAGGCGATAGCGGACTTCAAGTTGGCACTGAACTAGTGCAAACAAATAGGGGATACTTGAGGATAGGCTCCTGGAATCCAAGAGGTTTAAGGACCAACCAGAATATTCTGGACGAACTGGTCAATAGATATGAAATGGACCATTCAAGAAACCAAACTTACGAACAACGTTAATATCAAATTCCCAGGATACGACGTATACAGGAACGATAACACAGCGAGAGCAGGCGGCACAGCAATACTCGTGAAAAAAGGCATAAAACATACTAGATTACCAACACCACAACTAGTAAACATGCAAGCAACATCAATAGGATTAGAAATGAGGCAAGGAGAAGTCAGAATTACCTCCGCCTATGTAAGACCGCAAGATTTGCTGATCGACGATGATCTACACACGTTCCTAAATGACGAACCCTCAATTATAATAGGAGACCTAAACGCAAGATCCCCTAACTGGAATGACAGAGCTACGAACAGAAATGGAAGACTACTAAACACATATATAGAAAACAACGAAGACGTTATGGCAATGGGCCCCACAGACCCAACACATTACCCAGGAAACGCACTTCCAACGCATATAGACATAGTAGTTGCTAAAAACCTAGGACTACAAACAGAAATTCTAACATTAAACGAAGGTACAACCGACCACAACCCCATCCTATTAGAACTAGGAACGTGGGAAGAAGAAAGTACAATCAAAAGGATTAAAAAGAAAACAAAGTGGACAAACTTCAAGAGACTCGTGAGCACTGGAATAAACACTGTCCCAGTGATAGACAATCCACGAGAAATAGAAGACAGGGTCCTAGAGTTGGAAAACATCATTCAACAAGCAATCAGGAATAGCACTACTGAACAGGAAGTAGAAATGCAAACGGGCAGATTCAAGAATATACCACAAGTAATAAAAGACTTGATAAGGGAAAAGAACAGAGCTAAACAGATAGCAAGAAGAACAAGAAACCAGGCAGACAAAAATAGAGCAAATCGACTAAATAGAGAGGTCAAAACAGCACTACAGCAACACCGTAGTGAAAACTGGGAAAACCACATAAGGGACATGGAAGAACAAGGGCCAAATATGCAAAATATTTGGAAACTGCAAAAAATCCTAAGAAGTGACAGAAAACCAATTCCCCCATTACACGGAGAAAATGGCATAGTATACAGTACAGAGGAAAAAGCAGAGGTAATGAGGAGTACTCTCGAGAGAGAGTGTACATTAAATTACCACCCAGACGAAGACATCGACTTTATAGAAGAAGTCGAAAGACAAAGAGAAAGACCGGAAAACCCAAACGAAATTATCCCTCCAACATCACCGGAGAAGATAAACGAGCTAATCAAGAACAGCTCACCAAAAAAGGCTCCCGGTCCAGACCAGATCACGAATAGAGCTCTAAAATACTTACCAGCGAAAGCCATCGTATACCTAACAAACATCATAAACGCAATGCTAAGGTTTAAAAAATTCCCAAATAGATGGAAAGAGGCCCATGTCATAATGCTACCAAAGCCCGGAAAAAACAGCACATTCCCACAAAACTACAGGCCAATAAGCTTACTACCAGCAATCAGCAAAATAGTGGAAAGAGTGATACTCAGCAGACTCCAAGCTGAAACAGACAGACTGAACATCATACCTGAAGCCCAATTCGGCTTCAGATCAGAACACTCCAGCGAGCTACAAGTACTCAGACTAACAGAGTACATAGCAGCTGGATTCAACGATAAACAATACACAGGAGCTGCATTCCTGGATGTAAGCAAAGCATTCGACAGAGTCTGGCATAAGAGACTACTATACAAAATGAGAGGATACGGGCACAGCGGAGCAATGACAAGACTAATCTCCTCGTACTTGGGCAACCGTAGTTTCAGAGTCCGGATAGGACAAGTCCTGTCCGAACTCGGGAACCCGGAGGCCGGAGTACCACAGGGGGCGGTATTGTCACCTCTGCTGTACACGATATACACAGCAGACATACCTAGAACACCAGGTACACTATTAAGTCTCTATGCCGACGACACAGCGATAGCGGCCAAACACAGAAATGTAGACATAGCAGTCACAAACCTACAGACAGCATTAGACGACATAGAAGAATGGAGTCTAAAGTGGAAAATTGCAATAAACTCAGACAAGACGCAAGCCGTACTTTTTAAAAAGAGGCGAGAACAACTGGAAGAACAGGTAACTATGCCATCGAGTGGAAAAACGAAGCAAAATACCTCGGTGTAATAATGGATAAAGGATTAACTTTTAACAAACATGTAGAAGCCACAATACAAAAAGCAAATATGGCAAGAGCCGCAATAAGAGGCCTAGCAGGAAGGAAAAGCAAACTTCGCATCAAAACCAAAATAAGATTAATAAACAGTATAGTCCTTCCTATACTGACCTACGCGTCACTTGCATGGGGACATATATGCAACACGACCAAAAAGAAAATACAGGCACAACACAACAAAAGCCTAAGAGAAGCGGTAAACGTACCAAGATACGTAGCTGAAAGATTCCTTTTCAGAGAATTACAGCAAATCAGAGTGACTGACACAATGAAAGAAAAGGCCAGGATAAAGTTCGCAGAATTAGAGAACCACCCCAGTCACATTCTACGAGAGATAATGAGGTATGACGCTTTCCACAGATGGAAGCACAAAAGACCTAAACAACAGATAGTCGACTAAAAGAAAACCAGAGAGAGAAATAAAAAACCCCCCCAGAGGGAAACGTAACGATACAAAACCCCAGAGTGAAAAGAAACTCCAAAATCATAAACACTCACACAAGGAAGATAGTTCGTAGCTCAAATCACCCAGAATATCGCATATCGCCTCGTACACAGTGGGCCCAGCTGCTCACAAAAGGATACAGTCTATATTGTGGGATCGTATAATATTTATATATTTTCTTTATTATGATGTAGACTATATACTAATTATGATTTTTGTACACAGGTCACCTACAAAAAAAACCACAAAAAACACAAAAAACCGGCCTCGGCCACCAAAAAAAAATCAAAAAATACTAACAAAAACCGGCTTCGGCCACCAAAAAAATTAACAAAAACCCCAAAACCCGGGCACGTAGGGCCCAACCCCTTGAGCACCAAGTCCCAAGTCGCCGAACTGAGCCGGGACTCAGAGCGGAGACTTGAGGCCCAAGTAAGCAATTTTAGTTCGCGGATAAGCCACAGTAAGTAAACAGGAATATAGCGGAGATGCGCTCTCCTGAGTTTTCTGCATTCGGTTAGGAAACCATGTTGGGGTTCTATTACCCAGGACCTCCACATGAAGAGCATTTGGCTGATAGTTGTGCCCCTATCGCGCATCAGAGTGCATAGGGGGGAAAGGGATCGTCTAGAGCATTGGAGCGCGGTGGGGTGACTCCTGTATTTACACGAGTTAACACACCTCGCTCCAATGAATTGTTACACCCGAACGTAATTCTTAGGGGTGAACATGTCTCATAGGCTGGGTTTAATCAAATTGCTTGCTTGCTTGCCGACGTGCACGTGAGTCAGTTCGTCAGTTGCGAAGTAGTGATTGTGAAAACGTAAAGTTGATAGTGGGTGCAGAGTTTTTCAGTCTAAATGGGAAATTGCATATTTTTTATATAATGGAAACGTAAATCACTATGTTTGATTTGCAATCAAACAGTTGCTGTTTGTAAGGAGTAAAACTTCATCAGATACTATGATACGAGTCACAAATCAAAATTTGATTGTTAAAATTAAAAAAAAATAAGAATGGACAGATTGTCATCTTTAAAATCTAAACTTCAAGGTCACCGATCGATATTTACTAAAGCTAATACCACGGTTTAATGCTAAAATAATCAGTTGGTGTTAGTTTACTCCCGCATTTTGACGGTTCCAATATTGAATCGACTCCAAGATAGTACATTTTGAATGCGCAATAGACCAAAAATATTCCAAAATTATAAAGTTGTTCTTCGAAAAGTTGAAAAATTAATTTCAAAAATGGTAACATGCCGTAAAGATATATTAAACAATACAATAACCATGATTGATTTTTGTAAAACCTTGAAAACTTTTAAAAACTTAACTTTAAAAAATTAGTAAAGTCTAATAGATTTTTGTGCTTTTGTAATAATGATAAGCTTGATATGATAAAGAATTTTTATGTTCTTGGAGATCAATATATATCTCATCACTTTCCCAGTTGTTTGGAAGTGAATTTGATTTTGTCTTTCAAAATTATAGGATTCGACTGTTACTGTTCTAATTGATTGTCTTAGATGGGTGGAAACACAAAGTATTGTTTACAGAAATGTAATGCAATATTCACCAAATGTTGTTTTGGCCCAAAAAATTCATTTTGTAACATTTTATACTACATCATTTTCTTGAACAGAATCTTTGAAAATAGAATTACGACTAAAAAGAATTATAAAAAATAATTACTAATAAGCAAAATGATACCATAAAGACGTATTAAACAATACAAAAGCCAGGCTAATTTTTGGAAAATCTTGAAAGCTTTTATAAATTTAACTTTAAAATGTAATATTGAACTAGAACAATGTGAGCAGTTTTTTTAATTTAGTTATTTTCTGATTTGGTTTTACACGAACCTTTTGAATATAATGAATACAAAATATTTTATAATGGATGCAAAAGATATTACCGCTAATCGGACATAACAATAAAGATTTAACAGCGCAGCCAGTAGGAGTAAGAAGACGGGCAGACCAAAGCTGAAGTGGATAGACGGGGTAACACAGGATGCTGAGAAGATCGGTGATGGCAACTAAAAATCCTAGTAAGGGGCAGAGCAGATTGGCGAAGAAAGGGAGTGTAGTACCGTGATGATGATGAGGATGATTCAGTAGCAAAGGAAAGTGACATTCTCATATAAAATTGGGCATACAGGTCTATTCTGATACAGGAAAAACTGTAGAGGTTATTCACCTGTTATTATCCCTGTCATCCTTTCGCCAATAAGGGTGTGGAGTTACGGCACGCACCCATCCGAGAAACTTAAGAGTGGTAGAGGAGAGCTCCTCAGCGGCGACCTGTCAAACGAGCCTCGACCTGCGTTCACCTTTCCGCCCCGGGAGGGGATAACGGATGGGTAAGCGTACCGCTACACAGGTACTCCGTGGAGGGTCGAGCCCCGTGTTACTTCATGTAACAAGCTACTCTCAAATGGTGTCGGACTCGTAGGGGCAAGTGGTTAGCTAAGGTCGTATGTCGAAAGGCCAGGTAGACCAGGGTCCAGCTGATAAAATAATCAGAGGGTCACGAATTCGTCCATGCAGATCGTGAACTGTTGCACATTTAGTTGTGGACTGGAAACCTCCAAAATCGATGATGACTTCGACTGTACCCTGACTGTGGGTAGTGGTGTGTTTGCAAGCCAACTTGACCATTCTACGATTTTTGTGCACATTCTGCCAACTGGACTAAGTCAGAATTGACGTAGTTCATCAGAACTGATGGCAGAATTGATGTTTGCATCGATTCGTGGCAGATTAGGAGACTATCTTGGCATTGTTGTTTGGATTTAGTTGGGGCAAAAAGACTTAGTGGGTGCCCCTTTCTTCGTTTGCCTGGTTGTTGGATTGTTGATGTGGTTTCAGAGTTCTATTTCTCTAGTCGTCTATAGTATCAGATACCCTTGGTTGTCTCGATGCGAACTGTTCCATGGCTTGGTTTTGATTGAGATTCTTTACGGCTTTGGGCGATTCAGGTTGTCGAGCTGCTGTACGCCATGAAATGTTTTCGTCGGCTTGTAGGTCCTCACAAATTCGCCTCAAGTCTTCCTCGCGTCGCCTGTTTTTGGTATTTTATAGCGAAGATGTTTTCGGATTTCTGGACGAATCAGGTTGGTAATGGCCCTGTACTTTTCTTCTTCGTCGATATTAGAAAGTAATCTTCGGAAAAGAGCTATCTTGGTAGAGATAAACTCGGCTATGGACTCATATATTTGATAATGTCCGTAGAGTTTTGCCAATGCAAACCAGTCATGAATTGGCTCTGTGCCCATTGAGCTGCTTCTCCTATTAGTGATTTTTCTAGAATGTAGGCTATCCAATGCTTGATATCTATGCTCGTTGCTTTTTCACAACTTTGATTGGATTATGCGATTTTGGTATTGGTGCTAACAAATCTTTGGTAACTTGATGGGCTTTACTGTTTAAAGCTGCAGCTAATCAGCAGTTCTGTATTTTTAAAAGAACTGTTAAGCATTTGGAGTAAGAAGTTTTTACTTGATTTTTAAAATCTGATAATAATTCGCTACTTAAAACATCTGATAAATCTTGAAAGCTACTTTGATTTACTTCGTCTTCTTCTCTGAGAGTGATCAAACGTGGTGCAAAAGCAACTTCAGGTACAGCGTCTGGTTTAAACGGATAAATGCCGGTAAAGGCAAAACCGGAGATGATGTTTGATGGTGTCATTGCTTTTAGCTAAAATAGAGTAAAAAATTTCTCCAAACCTCATTTTGGTAATCACCTTGACAGGGTTTGTTGTTAAAAACTGTAGAACAGAATTTCTTGGTCCCTAATGTCTTAAAGCTTTTTAACACTGATTTGTCCATAGGTTGCAACTCGTGTGACGTGTTGCTGTGAAGACAAAAATAAAGTTATGCCCATGCAGTTATCATGCCTCAACTATACATTAGATGTAATAGGCATACCTACTTCAACTAATGTGTAAATTCTTTCGACAAGATCATTTTCTTGTGCTGCAGACAACACCGGGGATCTTATAAGCTTTGTTACGGGATTATGTGTTCTGTGAAAAAGACCTAGCGTTGAGCGAGGAACGGTATAATGTTTGCCAGACCCTTTGATTGACATTCCGTTCGCTATGATTTGCAGCGCCGAGCGTAGATCTTCTTCTGATCACACAGCCCATTTTCTTGACCTTCTGCAAAAGAGTTTAATATTTAATCCCTAATATTGTCACTGGTAATATTAGGAATTATTAGTAATGGCAATATTAGGAACAAATGACGTTCAGAAAAAAATCCGTAAGTTAAAATTTCATTTGAAATAATTCATGCAATTCATAAAATAATAACCACTGGAGTGTACCTACCTAAACTTAATTACAAAAATCCAAAAAATTTTAATATATCTTGCGTAGTGTCAATGGGAAAAGCAGGTTTATTTAAAACGAGGACACGAAAAGTAAATAGCGAGCTTTTACATCTGATGGATACCATAAACTAAAACCGCCGAATAGAAAACACGCTGCTGATAGACAAAGACACTTGCCACTGTTGCCACCTTAGTTGCAGCGTCGATACTATCTGTAATACGGGGGTGGCACTATTAAGAACAGTGGCAATATTAAGCGCACCTACCTTATTTTGAGAACGAATTCCGAAGTGGAGATTCAAACGTCAATAAACTTATTTTAACTTTTAATTCTGGCTTATTCCCATTAAAATAGTAATTAGATCTTATCTCTGTCGTTGGCCCAGTTGGTGTCTCTCTTCTTCTTCTTTCTTTTAATGACTGCTCGGATGTAATTGTGAACACTATTCCATCCCTCCGTACTTCCCGTTATCTTCACGATCATCTCTCTTACAGTCACAGGGTTCATATCTAAGTATTTATACATTCTGATTCTCTCCACTGTACATCTATTACACTCCAGCATTGTGTAAGTAACAATGTCGGAATATTCGCAGTATAGGCATTTATCTGTATCTGTCTTTCTGAACCTATGAAGATACGCCCTAAAACAGACAATTATCTACCCTTAGTCTCTGGATCAGCATCTTGGTCCACTGGGCAACATCTTCCTTATTATTCCACTCTTCTTGCTATCTTTCCATTGATCTTTCCCTTTCTTCTTTTTTTTTAGAGCTGTTATCAAATGCTCTTCTCTCATAGAGATGTCTCTTTTCTACTGCTAACACATGCAGAGGAACACAACCCGTGATAGCCGACAAGGCCGCCGCAGATGCAGTCCTGTAGGCGCATGCTACTCGCAACAGACTCGTTCTGTCTACTTTTGTCATGAGCCTAATATTAGGTATCTATATCTAAATATCATGAAAAATATTATTAATTATTGCGTGTTTATACAATAATTATTGTATTCTACATATTTAAAGTGGTAATTTAATTATTAAATTAGCGTTTTGGATTTTTTGTATTGGGTGTGAAAGACAAGTTATATTTTCCTACTATTCTTTATATATTTTTTACTTTATATACTCTGGGGGGAGGGGGGTTTAAACCCCCCAAACGCCCCCCAGCATGCGCCACAGTCTGATGCTAAAATCTACATAAAAAAATATCTAGGGCCGGTACTTTCTACTACTACCTAATCGCACGATTACGAAATCAGCCGATTAACTTTAATCGCCGATTTTTTTTTGTTGGAAATGAAACTATACTTATTTAAACTGATTCGTATTTAAACCATTACTATTGTGAACGATTATAATATAGTTTTAATATTTTATTTGGGATTCTTATTTTTATTGCTAAAAAAAAGTAAGATATAAATTCAATAAATTTTCCTGTGTACAAATCTCATCTTTCAGACTTTGTGGAAAAGTTTAGGATTTGTTAAGGTTCATGATTTAAAATTAAAATATTTAATTCAACAGTTGTTGACCATTAAGTATATTATATATAAACTGATAATAAAACAAAGGTTTAAATATTTATTATTGAAATTTTATTGTCGTTTATAGATTAGTATTTATAAATGGAATATCTTCTTCTATATCAATATCAACAACATTCATTTGCCAGCATTACATGGGTTTTATAATTCCTCTACTAGATGTTTTGTGTATACCACCAAAATCAACCCTAAATCACCCATAAAAACGACCTGTAGCATAAATTCATAAAGTTATTTGTGATGTGAAATCAAGCTCATGGTACCCTAAACAAAAAGATTTTTGCTGTTAGATATACACATAAAAAATATATAATTAACATGTGTTTCAATGAAAGAAAGGTAATAAATAAAGTATATACACACTGAAGATTTATATGAGGTAGAAGATGATCCAGCTCTTGTATGAATTGCCTTACAGTATCTTTATGGAAATAAAACCCTAAGAAAAATTCGTTGTCATAAAATTCTTCCATATAATTTTTTTCTCTCGTGTATAGGTTCAGACGTTGTTTAAAAAATATATTATTATTTCATCATAATCAAAATGTTTCTCAAATTCATGAAGGTCTATTTTGTCGATTAAAACTGTAGATTTTGCCAAAAATAAATTAAAATAATAGTTCAAATACACATAAAACAAAACGAAAAAATAATACAGAAGGACGGTAATAGATTTAATTTCGATGCAGGGCATCTGCAAGCCGCTTATACGTATTTCGCTCTGATGAGACCTAAAGAGGGGTTAATAAGAGGGTCTATAATACCGTCTTTCTGTTTTAGTTCTTTACTCGGTTTCCAGTACCAGACACTAAATTCACTAAGAATTTTTACCGTGATGAATGGCATGTGGAATGCAAACTATAGATTTCCTTGCCAACTAATTAATCAATCTGTCTGCTTTGCAAGTTTTAGAAACCACAGTGGTAAAAATTTGAATTTAGTTTCGCCAAGAAGGAAACCTTAGGATTCCTAGTGTTAAAAACACAGTGAAAACGGCCGTTAATCATACTACTTTTGGCTGGTTAAAGTTAATCAACCGTTAACTCTTGATTAAGTTTAATCGGAGACGAAAGTACCCGTTAGCGCTGATTTAAGTTAACCGGCTAACAAAATTGAGTTAATCGGGGTTTAATGGACTTCCTACTGACGCACAATGGGCGAGGATATTAAAAACTTTTCCACACATTTCTAATTTGTGGACTTTTGGTTATAAACATTCATTCTGTACGATTGGAATTAATTGTTCGTGAATTTGTAAGGTAAGAATATCAAAGTATTAATATATTTACTATGAATGTTCATATTTTAAGTTTATGTTATTGTATGATTAAAACTTTAATTATTTTTTTACTGTATTTCAAGGCATTTTGTTGTTATTTTTGTCAAGGTTGTTTCAAAATAAATCAATGAATTATTGAATTTATTTACGAAGTTGAAAAATATTTAAATTATTGTTTTATTGTTTTTTCGTTGCCAGTGATTTTATTCTGTTAAATACTAAAGATATTCGTTTTCTCGAAATGAAATTGAAAATAAAAAAATGAAATGAATAGGCGTGATTGTAAAAATTACACAAGAAAACCTTAAGAACTTTATAATAATAATAACTTGATTAGATTTTAAAATTTTGTTTGGTCTTTTTGTGCCATTACTTACACTTTAACTCATTTTCTCAAAACTATCTAAAATGTCACTTGTACCACTTTTCCTCTCAGCCCCTCAATTGTTTTCTTTATATTGGACTAAAAAATTAATTAGTATATTTATTAATAAAAAAATTTATTTACATAATTTTATTATTTATTTATAAAATTTAATTAAAAAAAAATTACGGCTTTTAGCAATTTTTCGAGTAGCACACGTGTGTAATTCAAAATTTCATGTTAAGTACCTACCAATTTTGATATTTTCTTATCTAGAACTTATAATTATAAATTCGCGTATCTCGTCTAAAATAATTTGTTGTCTATTGTAAGCTTAAATTGTTTATTATTTCAAGAATGTATAAAAGATTAAATAGCTATTTTATTAATAAAATTCTGGTTTTGTAAGATTAACTTAATTCCTCCTCATATATCCTTTATGCTTCATAAGGATGTGGTGACGTTATGGTATTTGACGAATGGTTGCTATCCATTCTTCTCTCTCCTGGGCGCGGTATGCTGCCGTAGACAGAGAGTAACCGATAGCGCACTTTATTTGGTCTGACCATCGGAGTGGCGATCTTTGTTGGGTTCTTTTACCATCTACCTTGCCTTCAACCACCAACCTCTCAATATATTTTGGTTGATGATTGTAGTAAGCCTAGTATTGATGTCGAATTCTGTCAATATTGAGAGATTTGTGCGATGTGCTGTCCAGGGTATGCGCATCATTCTACGATATACCCACATTTCAAAGGCCATTAACGTCGTGAGTCGGACTTTTTAAGGGTCCAAGTTTCTGACGCATAGGTAGCGATAGGAAAGATAAGCGTCCGTACTAGGCGTAGTTTCGTGTTCCTGGTTATGTCCGTATCTTTCCAGATTTTAGTAAGTTTGACCGTTGCTGATCTGGCCATTTTAAGGCGTCGACGTATCTCCTTCGCATCCACCATTGTTTGTGATAACAGAACCTAGTAATTAAAACGGCTTACCACTTCAAACCCGTTTCGTATTTCCGGCTGGTTATTTCTAATTCGATCGATTATCATTACCTTGGTCTTCTGTAAATTAATTTTAAGTCCATATTCACGACTAATAGTATCTAGTCTGTTCATGATGTATTCAAGGTCATTTGTTGATGATGCTAGTACTAAAGTGTCGTCAGCATAGCGGAGATTGGTGATTTTTCGGCCTCCGACTGATATTTCTCCTTGCCATCCGTCGAATACACTGCACATGATTTGTTCGCTATATATATTGAATAAAGTGGGAGAGATAATACATCCTTGACGAACACCGACTTTTAGTTTAAAATTATCGGAGTATATGTTGTTGACTCTTACTTTTGCTGTGTTGTTGATACACAGTTGTTTCAGTAGGTATATTAGATGTTCGGGGGTACCCATTTCTCTCAGTATTTCCCACATTTTATGCCACTTTACATATCGAACGCTTTCGAGTACTTGACGAATCACAAATATGTTTCTAGATTTTTCTATAATTTGTCTGAGATTGAGAATTTGTTCTCGTGTGCCTCTTCCAGGGGCAAATCCACATTGTTCTTGTGGGATCTGAGGTAGAAGTAGGTAGAAGTATTGATTTTAATCTCTCGTTAATTATAGTTAGCAGAACTTTACTTGCGTGGGAGATTAGGGCTATAGTGCGGTAGTTATTACAGTCAGTTGGTAAGCCTTTCTTATAAATGGTTGTGAAAGTGAGCTTACACCAATCATCTGGCCATTGTCCTGTGTTCCATATTTCATTACACAGTTTGAACATTACTTAAATTCTTATATCTCCCATTTCTTTAAGTGCTTTTGTCGTGATTCTGTCTTCTCCTTAAGATTTTCCAGTTTTTAATTTTTTTTATTGCGGTTTCTATTTCCGATTTTAAAATATGTGGTTCCTTTCCGTCATTTATTTCTTCTGGATTCACGTCTTCATGGTCACTATGAAACAACATTTCACAATATTGTTTCTATGTCGCTGCTATGCCCTCTGGATTGGTGATGATCGTTCCCAAGTTATCTTTAAGAGGCCTTTTAGACGAGGATACTGTATCCGAAAGACGCGTATCCGAGACGCAGATATTACATAGACTCAAATGGAGCTTTTCACACGGGACGCGCGACGGATACAGTATGCGAGATACCGAATTCAGTATCTCGGACCTTCCTGTCGCCGACGACTGAATGCGCATGCCAGATACAGAAGAAACATTACGTTAAATCAACGCTTTCAGACACGAATACTTTTGCACCACATTCCATAGACGCGCGATTTTCTGTCAAGTAATTGTGAATGAGCAACGAAAGAAAGAAGGTGTTTTCTGAATATAGTTAAATAATGGAGCCTGCTGTATTTGATAATAACAAATTTATTTGTTTGGTACAATCAAATCCCTGTCTATGGGAAACAGCATCGCCAGATTACTGCAATAGAAATAAAAAGCAGCAGTGCTGGGTCGAAATTTCTAAGCAAATGTGCGACAATTTTGAGGCCATGACTGCAGTACAGCAAAATGAATACGGTAGGTATTTTGTTTCATACCTTTACAGTTTAGTTTTAAAAGTTTGCTATTTGGAATTTTGATTGGTTAACGAATATAAAACTACATTATTGTGGAAGGAATATGGTCATTTTTTATTTAGGGCGAGGTAAACAATTTACAAATTGGAGATAAGTACACAGATTGATTTTAAATTTAAGTCATAGACTTTAACTTTAACTTAAAGTCATAGAAAGCCGTTCTTTTGATGAAATACTTTTACGCAGAGTTGTGTCTTTTTTACTCAATTGAATTTAAAAAATTTTATGTAGTTCTTCAAACGACTCCACAGATATTCGAAAATAATTATAAAACTTCGATGGATCTTGCAATAAATCTTGATACAGCAAATTATACGTACCCTTAGTTTCTCTTAATTCTACAGTAGGATGAACCCACAAATTACGTCGTCTTTCAGTCATACTGACGAGCATGCCTGTGAATACGATACAGCAGCCATCGCAAATTCTGTATCTCGCATACAGTATCTCGCATTCAGTATCCTCATCTGAAAGCCCTCTAATTGTCTCTGTTTGTGGTTTGAACTCTTTAGTTAAGTATTTTACTTTGGCAAACAGTTCTCTAGATTCTTGACGGTCGGCGTGTTCTTGTAGTTGTTTGCATATTTCTTTTTTTCTCTTCTACTTGATGATATGCGTCTGTTTACATTTGCTATCTTGTTTTCAGTTTCTGTTGGGTTTGAAGCATTGTTTCTAATTAATTCTATTATAAATATATTAAATGGCCATCTATTTATAAATCTTTGAAGATTCTCATTTTTCTATCAGCCACTTACTACTTTCCCTTATTTTATTAATATAAAGACATACCTGGAATTTCTAAATAATAATATTAACTTTGCCTTGTTTTGTTAAGGACATACATGGAATTCCCAAATTAGCTATTATATTTATTTCCTGCTCAATTCAAAGCTACTTCCATACTGTTTCGTTTGATACAGTCACCGTGTGAAACGCGTCTTAATTTTTAGTGTAAATATTGTTACGAACATACATTCGACGTAGCCCATACAACGGTTGCATCTCGAGACGACGACGATCTGTCCTTCTAGAAGCGTCCGGAAGTATCAACCGCGGGAGAGGTCGACCCGTTAAACAAAAGAATAAGAGGTGGACTACTCCAGAATATTCTAGTACATAATAACTTGTGTATATAAGCAGACCTTTTATGAGTTAAAGTTAGTTGTTGATAAGATATTTTTGTGCTGTAAACGTATAAATAAATATATTTATATAAATTAAGAACCGTTCGTTTTATTTAAAAACGGTACAGTTGGTATCACGGTGTGAGGATAATTGATTAATTTAAAAATAAATTCAGCAGTGACTTTTGAAAAAGACTTTTGAACTTTTGAAAAGTATTGTTCGTCGAGAACATCCGCGTAGTTCGGTAGTGATCTTTGTAAAAAAAACAGAACATTTAAAAAGTACGTGTGTGCTTGATCAAAGATGCTGCCAGTACAACTTTCAGTAAAACAGTTGCGTGGGTAACTAGAAGAACGCGATGAAGACTGCAGCGGGTCAAAGAAAAATCCTCCAAGAACGACTGAAGAATGTTCTCAACAAGAATGGAGATGACCCAGAGACGTTCCATTTTCAATCAGCAGAAGAAGCAGTTTTAACGAAGATCGAAGAAACTTCTAGAAAAAATAACGAGAAATTTGAAAATGTCTCGCAAATGATCGAAGAAACTACTACTAGAAAAAATGATAATAATTGAAATGTTTCTCAAATGATTGAAGAAACTTCTAGAAGAAATGGTGAAAGATTCGATGAAAAGTCTCAAATTATTAAAGAAGTAGCTAGACAAAACGACGAGAAATTCGAAAATGTTTCTAGAAGATTCGACAAAGTATGTAGTCAGAAGAATGAGAAATTTGAAGAAGTTTCTAGAACATTCGATAAGGTAGAAACGAAACGACACATTATATGAGATTCAAATTACCACCATTTGATGGAAAGTCTTCTTGGTCCATATACCTTAGACAATTTGAAGCTATTGCGACAGCCATCATTGGACAAAACAAGAAAAGGCTGTTTCCTTGACTGCCGCTTTACGAGGTGATGCTGCCGATATCCTAAGATCGGTTCCTAAGGGTCAAGAAAAATGTTACCAGACCTTGTTCACTCGACTAGATAAAAGTTACGGAGATGCCCATCTACAACAAGTGTACAAACTACAAATAAGAAGTAGAATTCAACGAGCAAGTAAGAGTTTGCAAGAATTTGAAGCAGATGTTGCTCGTATAGCGCTGTTGGCTTATCCAAAGGCACCAGAGAACATATTGGAAGAAATTGCTGTAGATACCTTTATCAATGGGTTGAGAGACAGGGAACTACAGAAAGCTTTACGACTAGCAAGACAGAAAGTTTTACATGAAGCGCTCGCCATTGCCTTGGCACACGAAATAGCTGGTCAAGCTTCACGGAGCTATCGAGTACGAACCTCTGAAGAGAGCGACGAACAAAACGATAAACGTCTGGAAGAAATCATACGGAAAGTAGTTCGTAACACGATGCCGAGAAGACGCGAACCCAGATGTAGGAATGGTGGCGACATAGGTCACATTCGCCGTAAATTGCAAGAAAATAATACAACAGTTAGAAACTGTATTTTCATAATATTTGATTTGCTAGCTGATCCCCAGAGTTGTGAACCATATGACCAAACGGGTACGCCGTAGAAAAAAATGTTTCAAATTTTTAATAAAAACGTTTATTAGCACTTTTTGTGTAGATTAAACCGTTCTCCCAAAAACAACGCTTGGAACGACCAGCGATTTTGAATGTCAGTTGAGCGCGCTAAATCAATTTTAAATATAATTTTTATCAACTTGTATTTTGTCAAAAATGAAGACAGTTTTTATAAAGGTGTTAAATAAATAAATCTTTTTTAAGATTCTTATAAGATAAATAAAATTTATCACATTCAGTGACCAGTCGTAGAGTAATTTTTATTTTTGGAGCAGTCTTCAAAAAAATATAACAGAGAATTTCGGTATTGAGGTTTGACAATAAATACAAGTCATTTGAAATATGCCTAAAAACGCTGATTTTAAACTTTCACGTTACAAACGATCCAAAACGTTTAAAACTGTTTTTTTTTTCAATCACACAATTATGTTTTTCGAAATTACAGAACTTGAGCTGCAAATTCCATTTAGTAACGTTTTCGTGGAGACATTTCCCGTGAGGTGCAATTGTTTGTAATGTAAAAGTTAAAATTTTGCGTTTTTAGGCATATTTCAAATGCCTTGTATTTGTTGTCAAAACTAAAAATCGAAATTTCATGTTTTATGTTTTGAAGACTATGCTCTAAAAATGAAAATACACTACGACCAGTCACTGAAAGTGATAAATTTTATTGATCTCATAAGAATCGTAAAAAATGGCAAAAATCGCGCAATGTTTATTTATTGAACATATATATAGAAACTCACTTTATTTGCGGCAAAATACAAAAAAAATCCATACGAAAGTTGCACTCTTCACCTTTAAAACGCATTTTGATTTTTGTCGATAGGACACTCTGATAAAAAGATATCGAATTTTTACCATCGTGTTGATACAAATTTTATTTAAAATTGATTTCCCGCACGTAATGGACATAAAAAATCGTCGCTTTAAGTCTTGTTTCTAAGAGAAAGGTTCATTCTACACAAACAGTGCTAATAAACATTTTTGTTCAAAATGATTTTTATTTAAAAAAAATTTCTACGGCGTACAGGTTCTTGGTAAATTAATTTTTTCAGTGTTAGAGCGGAGTCGGGGGGTAAATGTGGTAAACTTTTTCTTATTTTTTTGGGGTCCTAAAATTGTCATTCTTAGCAAACATCAGCTTGTTCGTATGATTTTTAGAGGCCAAATTTTTAACGACAGGTGGACTAATATTAGGATAATAAACAAACAACATCCTGTAACATAAACAATGAACGTTTTACCCAAAATGTAAATGGCGACAAAGACAAAATTTTACAAGTACGAATTATATTAGTTTTAAAATGAAAAAGACAATCAAGATTTGATTTCACGTACAAAGCGTCTATGTATCTGTTTATACGTATTTTGCCTTAATAAGGCTCATCAGAACAGATATTCATAGGCGTTCTCAACGTGAAAAATAAATCATTCCTGTCTTTAAGAAGCAACACGCAGAAGAAACTGTCCAGAAATATAAATTAAGAGTAGAAAACAAATCTTGCATCTTACGCTTGCATCCCCCGAGAGGGGTGAAACTATAACTATAGACATTTGTTTCTCTTACCTCAGAAGCCCATATGCCTCCCATGCTAATATTTCCCCAAGCGAATGCAACAGGGGTCTTCGGATGGCTTCGTGCCTGGTGGTTGGGTTGAGCTTAATGAAAAAGGGTGGATAGATAAAACATTGTTCTTTTCATGGTTTAAGAAGTTTGTCGAGAATTCTAGAGCTTCAAAGGATTCACCGGTTCTGCTTCTGCTAGATAGTCATTCATCACATACGAAAAATCTAGACATAATTAATTATGCAAGGGAAAATGGGGTGGAAATCCTATGTTTTCCACCTCACTGCACGCATCGTCTACAGACCTTAGATGTTGCATTTATGAGGCCAATAAAATCAAGTAGATCCTATTGTACAGTTCATTAGAGGGAAAACTCCCGAGCCTTAACTAGAGCCGTCCATTAGTGAAACGCCCGAGCCTCAACCAAGATTCTCCAAAGAACTTGACTCTAGTTTTAAGTTCGTAAGTCCCAAAGCTATCAGAACAGTGCCTACAGTAAATCAATCCCGAAAACGTATATAAAAAAAAGAGACAAAACCTCCATTTTAACGTCTTCGCTTTACAAAACAGAGCTGGAATTGACACAGGAAAAACGCAGGCTATGGAGACGAAATCAACAAAAAGAGAGATAGCCGATAATCAAACTAAATCACAGACGAGTAAAAAATCGAAATTGAAAAAATCTAAAAAAGTAGAGTTAAATTCAGAAGGCGAAGATAGTGACACTGACTGCTTGTACTGTGAAGATTGTTATTCAAGTTCCACAGAGGGATAGATAAGCTGTTGTAACGTTCGTCACTTTTTAATTATAATTTAAACATCAAGAGTCTTTTATAAGCCCCTTTATTACCCATTTTATGGTAACAGCTAAACTATATTACCATAAAAATTTCAATTTGATAGCTACAATGAGTGTGGCATGCGTAGAACAAAGATTCATAGCTACTAGGAGAAAGAGAATTCACACATCACATCGTTCCAGACAGTCAAATTAAACAGATGGTGGGTTAACTTGTGACGAAAAGTTTTTGTTAAAAATTTATTTTAATTTAAGAAGATTTATTAAGTTGGAGAATATTGGTTTTTTTTTATTTATTCGAAGGGCGAAAGAGTGTATTTTGGTTTGGTTTTTCGTGGTGAAGTCTATAAGTAACCCGATAAGATATAATTTTAATATTTAATAAGCATCCAGTTTGAAATCTCCTTTTATTACAGTAAATTTCACAAACTAGTAACGTTTTTTACCTGACTAAATCAATTTTTTCTCCAAGCCTTATCTTTATACAAGATTAAAAACTTTGGGTTTTTCTTTCTCACTCTCTTCTTTCAGTCCTAACAAAAACAGAAAATAATAGGGTCTATATTTTTTAGCCATCCTACAATACAAATAATTTCTACATAATGGAACATTAAAAGTCAAAGGGGCTAGAAGCTTTATTGAGTTTATGGGTTGGTTTTGTTTTTGGATTTTATTCATCAGGATTTTGGGATTCCGTTCATTAGTTGGGATTGAAAAAGTTGAGAATTCCTCCAGTGTCGTAATTACCAGAATCTTGGAATCAGTCGTTGGATCTAGGCTGTGTTATTTGTTGTTAAATATTACTTTTGATTTTTGATAATTTTCATATTTTAAATTTTACTAAATAACTTCCTCTTCAAGGCATTACATTTTTTTAATAATAATTAATTTCCTCTAATAATCATTTATTTATAAATTTAACTATTTATAAGGGGATGCTATAATACTCCCATTATCTCTCGAATTGTCAGGTATTTGTGTACACATGTCATATAACCGGAGAGTTAGTAATTTTTTAAACATAGATCGACCTTTGACATTGACCCCATCAGGATAATGCCAACTTAACTTATTGATATATGAGGAGGTAAAATGCAAACAAGCTTAGGTCACAAATAAGTAATTTTTCAGGGAGGGCTAAAAACTTGAAGCTTTGCTCTGAAAAAGGATAATAAGTTCTAATCGAGAAGTCTTGGAATTGGACATATATACAGATGACGAACCACGCAAGAAAAAGGACAAAGAGACCAAATAATCTACGAATTGGCACTTGGAACATCGCATCGTGGAACAAACGGGAACAGGAAGTTGTGCAGGAATTGGAGCTCTATAAAATGAATATATGTGCCCTGAACGAAACAAAAAAGAAAGGGAAAGGAAGTGCCAATAGAAACAAATTTATATTCCTGTACAGCGGAGTAGATAAAAGCAAACGAGCTCAGGCAGGAATAGGCATCTTAAGGCACAATAAATATAGTAACAATATTCAAGAAATAAGATACATCAACGAACACATGATGCTGGTTTGCCTTAAACTTCACCAGACGATACTTAATATTATCCCCGTATATCCACCGGATAACAGAAAAAACAAGGAAGACAAACAAATCCTGGACACCACAATAGCCGCTAGTAAAACAATAATTCTCGGCGACCTAAACGTCAGAGCAGGCAACATACCTGTGATTGGAGTTACACAAAGATTTAACGAAGAAACGCTCAACGACAACCGACAAAGACTTCTAGAACATCTCATGGGGCTTGTTTAATGAATAACCTCCGAATTAACAACATATACTTTGACCACCCAATACAACATAAGATCACCTGGTCAAATACAAGAGGACGTAACTCTATGACAAAGGGACACAAAACTTGTATAGAAACAGAAAAGCTAAACAGCCGTAACCTAGAGACAAAAAGAACAGTGGGAGAAATTTACCAAAGATATGGAATACGACCTCTATGGACCCCAGAAAAAGGTGTGGAAGATGATAAGGAGACAAAAAACAGAAATGAATGAATTTGTACGCATAGATAACATTACGGAGGAACAATGGACTGAGCATTTCACGAAATTATCTGGAGAAGAAGAAGAAGAGAACAGAGAAAGAATCATTAACGAAACTCACCATAGAGTACTAATATCAGAAGAAGAGCTACAAGAACGAATAAAAAAATTAAAAAACAGAAAAGCACCTGGTCCTGATAAGATAAACAATGAACTGCTAAAATTATTCGTCGATATAATAAATACCGGAGTAGTACCAGCGGAATGGAAGGAAAGTCTCCTGCTACTGATACTTAAAAAGGGAGACTCGAGAAATTCTGAAAATTATAGAGGCATTAGTCTTTTGAATGAATAGTACATTAAAATTGTCTGTGTGTGTGCTATCGGTTTCTTTTGACTGTGGACTTAATCCATTGTTAACGGCAGTCATAAAAGATAAAATCGAGGAAAAAACGAACATGGCAGATGAACAACAAGGCTTCCGGAAGAACCGCAGCACAATAGACGCAATTTTGATTATCAGACAAATAATAGAGAAGTCTATTGAATATGGAAAACCAGCATACACAGGGTGAAGCGAAATGACATCTTAAATTTATTAAAAGCTGAACAAATATACCATCAGATAATAAGGACAATTAATGAAATTAACAAGAACAACAAGACCATAGTTATAATGCCAACAGGGGAAACAGAATGCATAGAACTAAAAGGAGGAATCCGCCAAGGAGACTCGCTCAGCCCATTGTTATTCAATATGGTGATGAGTCAAATAATTCACGAAGTAAAAAAACGACACGGATACCACATGAGAGCGCATAAAATCACGATACTATGCTATGCCGATGATGCAGTACTAATTGCTGATAACGAAGATCCTACAAAGGCAGTTCCACACCTTCAATATCACAGCAAACAAACTTATGAGAATATCAGTAGAAAAAACTAAATGTATAGTGATCAGTAAAGAGCCGCGTAGATGCAAACTAGAAATAGACGGCAAAATTGTAGAACAAGTAATGAAATTCAATTAAATAGGAGTAGAGATCACTAGTGACACGGATATAAGAACAGAGACCGCAAGGCAAGCATCAAAAGCGGCAAGAGTAAGTGGTTGCCTCCGAGAAACCATATGGAGAAACAAATATCTGACCACGGAAAGCAAAATGAAAGTAAATTCAGTAAATGAAAGTCTCTGTAAAAGACAGAGAATTTTATTTTTCACGTTAAGAACGGCTATGAATAACTATTCTGATGAGACTTTTTAAGTCGAAATACGTATCAATAGATACATAGACGCTTTGAACGTGAAATAAAATCTTTTCTGTCTTTTTCATTTTATTCGGATCTACTCTGTATGAGTACGAGAAACAAATTCGTTAGGATTTCTGCCTAGATGAATAGACATGTCGTGGAATGCAAATTTTAGATTCCCCATGTCTTCTTTAACATCTTTATCATTGTCTGGTCATGTCTTGCAATTTTTAGAAGGCTCCAGATTAAAGCAGAAATCTGAATTTGTTTCGAAACTATCTTACCGATTTTTCTATCAGATGTCGCTATTGCGTCCATAACGAAGTCATGTTATTGTTACTTCTAATAAGACAGAGAATTTTATTTTTCACGTTAAGAACGGCTATGAATAACTATTCTGATGAGACTTTTTAAGTCGAAATACGTATCAATAGATACATAGACGCTTTGAACGTGAAATAAAATCTTTTCTGTCTTTTTCATTTTATTGTATATTGCTGAGGCCCAGGTTTTTTCTTTTTGTTTTTGTTTGTGTTTACCGACCTGACCTAGGCCTGTCTTTTGATTTTTGTTGTATGAATCAGACTGACAATTATATTGTCTTGTATTTTCGTGTCTGGAACTTTACAAAAACCCTTCTTTGAAAGCGCTGATGTCAATAGGCCTTATTTTTACGCACGTGAGACGTTTATTGCTGTGCTTGAACGGTACAAAAACAAGGACTCTTTTAGGAGCTACCTACTTGGTAATTTGTTCACTTCCCCTTTTTTTCTTTCCTGTAACTCTTCTGTTTCTAGTCTTATCATTTCCTTCACCAACACTTACACTTCCATCTGCCCCATACATTATTCTTAGTCATTATTCATCCATAAATAATAAAGTAATTACTAATTGTTTTTAAATACTTGGACAATAAACCCTCACATAACTTCAAATTTGTAAGTCTCACTCGGTCAGCTGAGTGCAGTTGCAGAGCTCCTATTGGTTGGTTGGAAATAAACTGATTAGCGTGGACCAGTATAGGGGAAATAAGTTGTTTTGCATGTAAAGGCGGTTTTTAATATGCTTTTACCATGGGTAATCATTTTTTTTGCATGAATCAGATAAAATAAACCACTTTGGCTTTTTTGCTACAACAGAACAATGCATTGGCACATCTAACCTAACTTTGATTTTTGTGTGACTTAAGCCTGTTTGCATGTTACCTTCTCATATTTTAATCGAAAGCCGAAGTGCAGAAATACTAGATAGGCGAGTAAATTACCTTTTTTTTTAAATAAATAGTTTGTATTTTTCATATTATTCAATTTAGTATTAGGGTATACAAATTGGTTGACCGGGTTATTGTTTTTTTAGTCAGATATTCGACAACTGTACATTATATGTGAAGGGTAATATAGGTTAAATTTTTAATTGTATATTTTGTAAAACAAAGTAGGGATTAAATCGCGTTTTACATAATATCTGTTTTATTAGTATAATTTTTTTCCTCTTATTTTCATAAATTAATTAAAGCAACCCTTACAGCAATATAATATACTTTGGGGAGCAATATTGATACTTACCTGGCGCCCACAATTTTCTCTTTAGTTTGTTCTTTATTTGAGTACTCTTTTCTTGATAACTTATCCTCAATTCCCGTTCTTTGTTCATATTTATTTCCAGGTAACTGTCTTCTAGAGGCATGTAAATTGGCCGAATCCTTCCTGAGTTTAATTGGTCATCCTCTGTCATAGCCTACTAGCCAAGCGGTATTAAGTCTCACAATATTGTGTTGTGAGCTTATCTCTTCCATTTTTGTTGCAGTGGCCACTACATCTGCCAACTCCCTTTCTTATTAAATTAGTGCTTGTCAATAGGCTTTTCTTGATTTTAATTTCGTGCACCATTTTACCCTATATGACTTGCATAATGGGGTAATTTACATTATTTTCTGTTTTTTTCATATAATAAGAAAAACTTTTTCCTTTTTTAGCTTTAAGTTATATTATTACTGCTATAACAATGATATTTGCTTTATTTCAAGACCTTGACCGTTACAGATTTGTTTTAAATCCCTTTTCCCTACTTGTATAGACTATAAACTGAATAGATCAGTTTTAAAGAGTTCTTGGGACACAAAGATTTAAGGTTGGGAAATAACTGAAATAATAGCAATTAAAATGGATCTTGATTTTATTACTCGTATATTAATTTACTGTTTTGAACTACAAATATGCAGAATCTAATTCAATATATAGTGTTTAACCTGTAACAATTTTAGTTTAATTTCAACAATGGTTTTAAAGCCTAGTAAACTAACTTCAACCAAAAATAGACTATATAAACATAAAAACAATCAACAAAAGAAATAACCTGCATTTGTATAACAGACGAAGCTACCACATTTTACAGGCAGCAATGTTTCAAAAACGTTTTTAGTTCTTGTCGAAAAATACTTGGCGATATATTTTAAGTTAGGTCAATTCTAATATAGAATGTATATGACCACAATGAAATATCAATAACAAAAAAGATAAAAATGTTCACAGCAACAATAAATGGTAACTGTCTATGACTGGTATTATCAAACAATTTGTCTCCCAAAAGTATCCTTTTTTAAAGTCTATACATGTTTCATATGCATCAACTTTAACTTACAAAAATTTGTTAAAATCTTCACGAACTATACCTACCAATTAATTTATAAAAATACCAAAAAAGTAGTATCATCTACTATTAAGTGCGCTTCTAATTAGTGCAGAGTACAAAATAACTGAGACACAAGTAATGATCAAAGGTTCGTATTCCCTACTAACCAAATAACTATAAATTTTATTTTTTTGAAGATGTATAGAATACTGTAGCTGTCTATAAACTTTCATTGTTTATGCCAATAACTTTTAATACCAATGCAAACCAATGCAATGTAAACCAATGTTTTTCGACATTACGAAATATGTCACTAGAAATGAACTTCAGTTAGAAATTAGTTAAAAAACAGTCATAACATCAAAGGGTGAAACTTTCCGGGGTAAATCCATGTATAGAAAATTATTAACACCATTATCAAGGGACTTTTGTCTAATCTAATTAATCTTAACAGACGAGAGGTGGCCACAAAGATGGTGACTGGATACTGTTAAGTGAAGAAACTCCTATACAACGTAGGTAGAAGAATGATTTATGGTATGGCAGGCAGTAAGAAGAAGAGAGAAAGAAACGGCCATACTTGTAATATGTTAGTTCGAAATGCTTAGTGAGATGAGGCGGCTATATACTAGCAAAACAAGTATTGATAAAGGAGAGTTGTTGGCTTTTATTAAGAATGCAAGACATATTGAAGGAGTTTGATAAAACGACAAGGTTTGGTTTTAGGACCAAGTGTCAAAGGCCAGTAGAATTTTGCCTGATGTAAGACAACGACAAAAAGATCCATATGGAATGACATGGACAACATAAAAGTCGATGATTGCTAATAAAAAATAAAAATAAGCTTTTTATGATTTATTACATAAAAATTTAAATCAAGCAGATTAATCTACAGAAGGAGGAATCAATATGTAAGAAGACAAACTAAATAAGAACAGATAGAATTACTTGAGACAATTCTACTGTCACAACACGCATGCAACAATCTGAAAAGTGTAGAGAGTCAGAAAAGCTGGTCTTACTTCAGGAACGAGGTAGAACACTACAAATATTCTAATAGACTGACGATCAAATAAGATAACTAGAAGTGTAAAATCAAGCTAGATTAACAAGTAATTTAACATATAATAGTAAAAGTAATATCACATACTGCTATGAAAGACATATAATGTGACTTGGTAGCTGAATAGGTATGATAGGTTTCAAGTTAATTGAACTTATTCAAGTTAGTAAAACTTAAAAAAGGTAAACTAGAACTGGGACCAATCGACATATTAAAGTTAAAGGGAACTAAAATGAAAACATCCAACAAGACAAAATTAAAAAATATTGACACATTTAACAGAAAATAATAATAGCAGTAGACAAGGGTGTTCGGACAATATACACAGCTTGTTGCTATAAGCTCTTCGAAAAATATTGACAAATACAAGAGATGACCAAAATAAACCGAAAGACCCAGGCGAAATAATGAATATTAAAATAAAAAGTGTAGTTACAACAATATATCTCAATTGATTACTACTTATAGTAAATATCTTCTAAGTCTTCTAAGAGATGGATTTGAGAATATTCCGTATTTTCAGCGGTTGTACTAACTACACAGCAGTGAATGTATCTAAACTCAATTTACGAGACATTCAGGAGAACGAGTTATTGTGGAAATTAGTAAAACTATAGGTTATTTATGATAAATAGGTGGTTATGCAATTTCGATAAAAAGAGAGTTTACTAACATTAGTTGACAAATTTATGACATACTGTACTCTTAATGTATTGAAATTATAGTAGTTAACAATCAGTTTGACTACGGTTCATGCTTTGAACACAATTTGAAATATGACTCATGAGGTTGTTTTCCTCTGTTTAAAGGGGAACTTTGGCGAATCGTTTTCCATTATCCAAAATAGGTGAGCCTATACAAAATCTTCCTATTGGGTAGTTTTCACAACAGTCTTTATTTAAACTAATTAGCAATTATGTTTTCTAACCATTACCGCATCTGCATATAATTATTTTCTATTTTAAAAATATCCTTTTTAACTTTAGAGATAAATTGCTTGATTTTGAATGCTAAGAATAACATTAACCAAGTATATTCGATAATACCATGCTAAAAACAAAAACTAATGTTTGACTACAAGTAATAAACTTAACACTACATGATTACTACATAATGTGGATGTTTATGTACAAATGTTTGGATTTGTCCTCTGAAAGAACACGGCATAAGTAGATTTCGAAAAAGTGTTAATTTGACCGGATACTACTTCTTTTCTTCTTATGAAATATGCAGCGGAAAATGGTTCTTTCAGGTACTTATACATCTTCATATTTTGACAATTTGTTCTTTAAAATTAAATTTTCTTTCTTCATTCTTTCTAATTCTTGACGAAGACCAATATTCTACAAAAGACAAAAAGATATAAATTAAATAAAATTAGTTACAGGTATAATAAAGAAAATTATTAGGTTGGTTTTGGAGAGGAAAGTATTACTGAAAGGGAATTTTGGAGAAAAGCATCGATATTTTGCATATGAACAATAAAAAATGTTAATATTTTTTTTGTATCTAAAATATATATCGCAACCATATTCATAAACATCACATTTTTAACCATACCCGGATCATATACAAAGGCATTTATAATGTATCAATGACTATGCGAAGATCAGTTAAACATTATATAATCAGGTCTACGTTAACAAGTTACTGAACCAGTAAAATGCAGGCAGGGGAGGACAATCAGATTTAGATGACAAGGTCTCACAGGTGATCAAGATAAATCCCTGTCAAACAAAAAAGAAGAACTCTATAGTCTTGAAAATTGGAATATGAAACGTAAGAAGTTTGTAGCAATCAGATAAACTGGATAACGCTGTGTCGAAAATGTGTAGAATGAAAATGAACATACTGTTGGGGCTAACAACAACTAAAATTACAAACAGGAAGTTGGCATTATAATTGACAAGAATTTTCAAAAAGCTGTTTGTATCTTTGTTCCCTACTCTGATCGAGGATTGATGCTGTCTCTCAACTCTCATTTAAAACGTAAAATAGAAATAATCCAAGTATATACAGCTACTGCAGACAAGGATAAAGACGCCATAGAGGCCTCCTATGCACCAATTGGCAATGTCTTAAAGCTAACTAAAAGACATGATATAAATATTATAATGGGCGATTTAAACGCTAAAATAGGCCAAGCAGAAGTGGAGAATTGTGTGGAAAGATATGGTTTCGGGGAGACGAATAAACGCGGCGATAGATTAAGTTGATTTCTGTATCAATGAGAAACTCATAATTGCAAATCCCTTGTTCAAACTTCCTAAACGTATATTAAACACATGGAAGTCATTAGCTGACAATATCAACAAAATACTCAGGAAATCAAATAGATTTTATTACGTCAACATAAGTTATAGAAATTCTATAATATCATCCAACACTTATCCAACAAGAGACACATCCTGCGATCATAACCCGAAACATTGTGAAAAATATCGAGTAATATTTTAATAATTAGAGTCCATTCAACCTGTAAATCTGCAAACTTAAGAAATTGCCAAATAATATATTTTCTAATTGAACTTTTTTAAGTTTTGCAATAACGGCCTAGATTGAATTGTATTGTAAGCTCATAGTTCAAAGTTTGTTAGTTTGATAGAAGCATTAACCTCTGTGCTGAGGTATTTGTGAAATTATAAATTGGGAATTTTAGCTCATTTTAGCGCAGTCTATTATAGAAAGTTAGCTAACCAACAACTAGAGTGTAATTATCAGTAGATGTCAATAAAACTATCATTTTTACTCCACACTTCAACCATTTATTTACCATCGTCGATCGAGAAGAATCGGACAAAGGGGCATTAGAAAACAATTGTCTTGATATTTACATCGAATTTGTTCCTAGCTCCAAGAAAATCATGGATAAAAGGCAGCTTAAACAAGAAATTCTGCAGAAAAGAGTTGCGTGTATTAGTATAACTGGTGCCATTCGTACTACAACAGCAGCTATGAAGGCTCTACTAGACCTGCCTCCCTTGCATTTGATAATACAAGAAGAAGCAAGATTTGGAGCCAACAGAATAAACCAATCACTGAAACTTTGAAATGAAGGGATAGAGCGTATGAGTATCACAAGGACTGTGACGAAGGACATTTTTAATGAGAAATCAGATCACATGACAAGACAATTTTAAGAATTCATATTCCAAACAGGAATGTATGGAGAAACAAGGAGTACCAGAAGCAACAGGGTAAGATCTGGTATACAGATGGACCCAAAACTACAGAGGGTGTAGGGGCAGGAATATACTCCAATAATCCAAAAATTAGCGAAAGCTTTGCCTTGGGGAGGAACTGCACAGTTTTTCAAGAGGAGATTTATGCGATACTGCAATGTGCAAAAAGGAAATAATGATAGAACTCTTGAAAAAGAGCAGATCCATACATTGTCTAACAGTCAAGCGGCACTAAAGGCACTGGCGTGTCAGTGACGTCTAGGTTAGTGTAAGTCTGCATAAAAAAACTGAATGAACTGGGAGACCGGAAGAAGGTTGAGCGTGTCTGAGTATCAGGACATCAGGGCATCGAAGGCAACGAAAAAGCAGATCAACTTGCAAAAAGAGGATCGAACGAATCAAACGAACCGGCTGTAACTCTGGGAATACCAAAGGCTGCAGTTCGTAGGGCTGTAGAGGACTGGATTAGAGAGTGTCATGAGCGATATTGGGAGAGAATCCCAAAACAAACACATGGAAAAATCTTCATTGGTAGACCATGTAGAAAGAGAAAAGAGGAACTGCTTCAAATGGACAGGAACAAATTGAGAACAGTAAAAGGAATATTGACCGAGCATCTACCAGTAAGAGAATTACTGAATAAAATAGGCATTTAAAATGGAGATCTTAACTGCAGACTGTGTGATAAGGAACCAGAAACTGTAAAACATGTATTTCATTTTGTAACATGTGTAACAAAAACTAGAACACACCAAGGGAAAGACCTATACAAACTTCTTCAGGGCGAAAATTCTAGAGTGGTATAGGAAATATCAATGGACAGAAAACACAATAAGCTTCAGCTTCCGTGATAACGGAGATCTTTTGGATCAGACGGGCCCAGGGAGAAAAAAGAAATAAGGAATTAAGAAAAGAAAACAATATCTTCACTGAATATCTTATTTAATTCAAGATTTGTCCAGTGACTGGGTGACCGATTAAAAACCGGTCACCCAGTTAGAACTTACCTCTTTCTCCAGATAACCAGCTCGAAGTGCGATTTGATTTTCCTTCATCCGACGGGCGTCACGTGATCTTTTGGCAGCCAGGTTATTCTTCCTTCGTCTCGCCCAATATTTGTCATCTTTAAGGTCGTCTGGTACAAATTGTTTGCGGGACTTTTTGATGAGTGGTTGTGGTTTCAAGTCCTCATCTGAAAATACTCTCTTCCTTGGATCGAAGTCTCGACAACTCGAAGCCATAGATAAAGCTTCAGAAAAATCTGCATTTTGAACATTAGTACTGAGTTACTTTTTTATTAACTGTACCTTTTTTTCATTTGAATGCCTTACTAAATTTCTTTTGTGTATTTAAAAACACCAATCTAGTAAGGTCATGTAATCTATGCAGCACACAATGTATCAAACAGTATTCATTAAAGAGACCAAAGACAAACGTAATATTTAAATAAATTATTATATTTATAGAATTATGTATTAAATTCTAAATGTTAAATATATTTTGGATAACACTCAAGAATTGTAGGTATATTATGTTTTACAAAATCGTCTTCTATAATATTCTTTAATGCCTTAAACTTTCAAAATATATTTTTTAATAGTCTTATACATCCGAAGATATGATTTTTTTATTCATTTTGAATAAGAGTTAGTCAAGGCGGTTTTGAAATTCAACTACTGATTTGTTACTTGTCATTCAAAGTAAGCAAGTGAAACTGAATTCTCAAAACTATTAAATCAACTAATTTGTGATAGCCACAGGTTAACATGATCTATCATCTTAAGGTCGATTCAAACACATCAGTCACGTCTCTTCACAGTCCCGGCGCCGAACCGAACAATCCGTCACACAAAATATTCTTTAATAGAAATATGCCGCCGGCATTCACATCCATCAGTTGACGAACAGTTTCCCAGCAGTCAGGTTCGGCGACCAGACGGGACCGGTTCGGCGCCGGGACTGATGTGTGTGAATCGACCTTTAAGTAGGACGCCTATTAAGGGCACTAGACAACTAAAATACAATTTACATATGGTTAATAATGAAAACATAGGTAAACTGTTCCAGTCAAACATAAAAGAAACCATAGAACAAATCTGGGTAGTCGACTAGTCAAGCACGAAAATGTGGAACAACTGAAAGGAGGCTCTGAAATAAGAGATAAACGACTGGTTCGACCAAGAGTGCAAAAAAAAGAAAAGAAAAGAATGCAAATAAACGCGAAGGTAAGACGCTTTCGAGAGTTGCTGAAAGGGGAACCTACTAACAACATCGAACTGGAGTACCGAAATGAGAGATTAGGGGAACCACCTTTGGTAGAAGAAGTAAAAAATCGATAAAAAAATTAAAGTACCACCAATCTTCAGGCAGCGCTGGTATCCCAGCAGAGTTATTTAAACATTGTGGAGGGCAGTTTGCCAATGTGATGCAAAAATAGTTTATAAATTTGGTCTGAGGAGCAAATGCCTGGCTTAATATTCTCGTTACACCAAAAGGTGAACCAATTAAAATGAAATAATTACCGCTGAATAACTCTACTAAATATATCTCCTAATAAAAATACAAGATACTGTCAAACATCTTACAAAAGAGATTCAAGCCTTATTCCGAAGCGTTCCTAGGAGAATATCAGGCATGTTTCAGGAGTGGAAGTTCAACTATTAACCATACCTTCACACTACGACAAATTCTGGAAAAAGCGCCAGAATTTAATATAGATATGTACCACATATCTGTCGATTTTAAAGTGGGATAATACAGTGTCTTAAGACCAAGTCTTTACAGCGCTATGAATATATTTTAATTGCAAATAGATGTTAATGGATAAAAGGGGGATTATAATTACAATCAGATGTTAACATGGTTTATCAAAGTCTTTTTCTTCTTCTTTCTTCTTATATGTAGGCTTTAAAGCCTGTTTCTTCTTCAATATTGGCCTCTTAAATTGTTTAAATTATCGCACCATCTTTTTCTTGGTCTGCCAATACTTCTTCGTCCATTTGGTGACTTATCTCGTGCGATTCGTACTATCCTATCCTCTACCACTCTATTAATGTGTTCGTTCCACTCCTGTTTCCGTTTTGTCGCCCATCCATTTATGTCTTCTATATTGCATGCTCTTCTATGTTTTCACTTATCTCCCTATCCAAAAGACTTTTCCCTGATATTCGTCGGAGTATTTTCATCTCTGTTGTTTCTACTAGTCGTTTCGTTTTAGATGTGTCAGGTCTTGTCTTCGTCGTGGATGTTAATATGGGTCTAATTGCTACTTTATAGATTTTTGTTTTTGTGTCTTGTCTTAGGTGTTTGTTTTTCCAGATTGTGTCATTAAGAGATCCCGCCGCTTTACTTGCTTTTAAGCTTTGTTGTCGTAGTTCTTCTTCAACATGTCCGTAACTAGTTATATCTTTTCCCAGATATCTAAACCCTGCTTCCTGCTTTATTATTTTCCCATCAATTTCGATTTTACATAGTAGATGTTGTCATAAATTTGGTTTTTTCTGCTGATTTCTCAGCTGTTGTTTTAAAAATTTTTATCAAAATATTTTCTAAAACAGTACAGCTAGCTGTCTGTCTCAAAATACTCTCAGTGGGCAGAACCTGTAGCCCGGGCTTTGGAATCGAACATGATAAAAAAGATTTTAATAGCGCAGATGGTGGGAATAAGACTACTAAGCAGACCAAAGCTGATGGATGGTGTAACACAGGATGCTGAGAAGATCGGTGTTGACAACTGGAATATCCGAGCAAGAAATCGATGAGAATGGCACAGAAAGCTTAAGAAGATTGAGGCAATGTAAGGGCTATAGCACCGTGATTATAATTATAGGGGCGGCTATATAGATGAAAAAACTGAGCCTTCCTTTAATTTTTTGATTTTCCAATAGCAGACAAATCCTTAGATATATTGTATACATATTTAGGTCTAGAACACCCGCCACATTGTTTGCATAAACCAACTTAATAGTGTATTCAACTCTTGTTGAACAGAACAGTTAATTTCAAAAGCCAAAAGAAAGAATACTCACATTTTAATTATTATTGGAAAATCAACTTAGAAATAATTACCGTGAAACGCAAAAAATAAAGTACATTGTACAGTAGAGTACATTGCTGTTAATTTGAATAAATTAAAAAAATACGAAGCGGAGGGTTTAACAGTTAATATGGTAAAACGTTGAATATTTAATAGGGACAAAGACGAAACATATAACTTAAAAAATGAGAGAAAATTGAGTCAACTACTCTAGTAAGTGAGTAGCCACATATGAGTTGTTATCTTCTCCAGGTCGTCTATATAAATAAAACAATTGAACATTTCTTTCTACTCGTGTTTTGATAGTCCAATAATGGATAATTTCAGAAGCCAAGAAAAAATTAAGTACTTGAAAATCAACCAAAAGAAATAAATATCAAATGTTGAATGTGTTGCATATGTGAGTTTATTTAAATTTAAGAAAAGATAAATTACATAAAAGGACTTACTCACAATTAATTTATTATACCACGGACGACCGGTTTCGCATAATACAATTTAATAATGCATTCTTACGTCTCCGGAACGGTAAACTAAATGCTAAAAATACAAATTACTAATATTAGGATGCTGTCTGGTACAAAATATATACAAATTATGCCAATATTCAATGTGTACACTTATAAGAGAGTACAATTTTCATTTATATGAATGTTACTTACATGCCGATACAAGGAATGTTATTGTATGTACGTAGAAACATACTTAAAGCTCCGTTATGGTTAGCTGGTATTTGGTGGTCATCGGCTTGCTCAAGAACTTCTTAGTATTTGTATAACTGCAGTAAAGCTTTTCTCAAGAACTTCCCAATATTTGTCAAAGTGCAATAAAACCAACAAACGCCAGCTAACCATAACGGAACTTTAAATATGTTTCCACTTACATACAATAACATTACTTGTATGGGTATGCAAGTAATTCATATAATTTAAAATATTATACCCTTATAACAGCACATATAATATTGGCATAACTTGTATATAATTTGTACCAGACAGCACCCTAATATCGGTACTTTGTATTTTCAGCATTTCGTTTACCGAACCGGAGATCTGAGTATGCATAGTAAATTGTAGCATGCGAAACCGGTCGCCTGTGGTACAATAAATTGATCGTGAGTTAGTCTTTCTAATTTATTTCTCTTTTCCTAAATAAATATCAATACATGTATAACGCAACGCCAGAAATAAACGATAACGTTCTAGAAAGTGCTGTGAGACACGTTCCAATCTGTTTTAATTTCTAGACATTCTAAAAGCAGAATAAATAACAGATAAGGCGACTATATACATTGGGATTAATTGGAATGAACAAATTTAAATAAAGCATGCTACCAAAGAAGAGAAATATGATGCGACGAGTCTAATAATTGATATGGCAAAATGTGAATACTTTTTGATTAATGTAAAAAAATTAATTAATTAAGATTAGACCAGACTATAAACATGAAATATCTAGGTAAAAAAAGCAATAGTAAAAATGAAATTACGGAAAAAATAAGCAAAGGTACAGTAGTGACACGAACCTTAAATCCTCCTCTACGGCAAAAGATAAACAGTTGGGAAGCAAATAATTATACAGAAAAGACAGTTAAGATTTTATTTCAGTATGGTGCTTCCATTATTTGCTTATACGTATTTCGTTCTATCAGGACTCCTTAGAGAAACGATGTAGAAGCGTGAAATCCAAGCGTTTCCGTCAAAAGAAGTAATCATAAAAATTCGCTAAATGTTCTTGTCTAGATGAATTGATGAAGTTGTTGAAGGCAAATTTAGGTTCCCCATGTCAGTCCATTCATCGTCTGTTTTGCTTCGAAAATTTTAGAATGCACGGACTTGGGCCATTATCTGATTTTTTGTTTCAGAATTTCTACTGTCAACTAATTCTAGTTCAGAGCGGTACACTTTACGGTGCAAGGGTGTGGTCGTTACCAAAGCTTATAGGCACAAACTTATGACTCCGAAAATGGACTATTTGAGATAAACCAGCGGTAGCTAGAAACTTAAATGGAAACGAATATACGAAAGGAATAAGATAATTAACGTGGTTTAGACATGTAAAGAGGACGACAGATATCCCCGAAATATATTGAAGATGATTCTATATCCTAAGAAAAAAAGGACGTATTATGACGTTTATGAAAATGTACGTATATTACATATATATATATATATATATATATATATATATATATATATATATATATATATATATATATATAATATACGTACTTCTTCATAAACGTGATAATACGTCCTTTTTTTCTCAGGATATAGAATCACCTTCAATATATATATATATATATATATATATATATATATATATATATATATATATATATATATATATATATATATATATATATATAAATAAAACAAATAACTCGATTAGTACCCAATATCCGCAATGATTATAGGTACAGATAAATGAGGAAATGATTTTTATATTTTCATTTCTGAAAAACTTATTTAATATTATTGTGGGTTGAAATTGACTAATGTTTTAGCAAAAATAAATAAATGTTAAAACGCTATATGCAAAATTGTAATTATAATGTGATGTCAGTCAAGGCAACTTAAAAATATATTTTAAGTAAATAGATGCCTACAATTACAACTCGTTTAAAAATAAGATTAATGAATTTAAGAACATTTTTTTCGTTATTTTAATCAAATAGTTGAACTGACTGGATAAAAAAATTAGTGAAGGATACTCTGTAAATGACTATTACCTCGTTTTTACAAACCATCATCGTCTATTTTTTGTCTCCTAATGAAGACAACTTATTTGCTGCTATTTTCTCTACAAATTTAAGAACAAATTTACATAGCGGGAAGATTAATAAAAATATGTTCAATAATAACCAGATATTTATATCGGCATAAAATAAATTTATCATCACGAGATCCGCATCCCGAATGGTTACTGTGACAAAATTTTGAATATTACCCCTGGACATCATCCTCTACATCCACGTGCATCTAACTTGGATCCTACTTCTTGTATATCCGTCACTTTGTTTCCATATGTTCACTCGATGTACGCAGAATAAGCAATATCTTTCGCAAAGAAGGCATCGAGTCCACTTTTAAAACGTTCAGGAAAATTTCGCAATTTCTGCCTGGTTTTAAAAACCTACCACCTTCTTTTCCTTTTTATGGTATATATTCCATACCCTATCCTGTAGTCGCGAATACTTTTTCTTCTTTTTATATAGACATGACTGTCTGTTTTTAAATGTGCCTCCGGTAAGTTGCCGCTCCATCGTTTTCTTGGTCTTCCGATTGATCATCTTCCTATTGGGGAACCGTCTATTTCTGTCTTTTCTACTCTATTTGTTGTCATTCGGCTATATGATCGTTCCATTCTACTTTTCTATTTCTTACCTAGTTCTTAATGGTCTGGACCTTGCATCTACGTCTTATATCTGTACTTCTACCTATGTCCCATAGTGTTTTACCATCAATTTTTTTATCTCTGCTGTTTCTAACATCCCTTTTGTCCTCTCTGTGTCGGTCTGTATGTCATTATTGGTCCGATGACTCTTTTGTAAATTTTGCCTTTCATTTCTTTCCCGATATTTTTATTTCTCCATATTGTTTCATTCCGGAACTTGCTGCTCTGTTTGCTCTATTCACTTGATCTTCCACTTCTGTTTCGAGCATCCGTAGCTAGATAATAATGCCTAGATATTTAAACTCCATTACTTGTTCTATTATCTGACCTTCCAGCTCCAATTTACATCCTTAGTAAATTTGCTGTTGTAACCATGCATTTTGTCTTTTTTGGGGAAATTAACATGTTAAATTTTCTGGCATATTATATTAAATTGGTGCAGCATACGTTGTAAATCGTCTTCACTTTGAGAGAGTAGTATTGCGTTACTATTTTAAGTTGGTTTTCTCCCATTTGATATCCTTTTTTAGTTTCTATTTTTTTTTATTATTTTATCTATAATCAAGTTGAACAATAGAGAACTTAGGGAATCTCCCTGCCTTATCCCATTGCCAGCTTCAATAGGGTCATTCCCTTTACTTTGGATGAACTGGCTGTGGCGGTGAGTTCCCTTAAGTCTGGCAGGGCTCCCGGTCTAGATGGTGTCCCGCCTGAGGCGGTTGTACGTCTGGGCCGTTTGGAGCCTACGTGGCTGCTGGAGCATATGAATGCTCTTCTTGACGCGCAGAACGTTTCCAGATCACTGGAAAACTTCGAGGCTCGTGCTTCTACCTAACTTCAAGGCAGGATAATATCGTCCTATTTGCCTTCTTCCTTGTATCGGAAAGTTGTATGAGAGAATGCTACGTGCACGTATCAAGGAGGTGATTGTGATGTCTGGAGGCCTATCTCCGAGACAATATGGTTTCTGCCAGGGTAAAAGTACAGTGGGTGCGGTGACCGATGTGCTTCGGACGGTACGGCGAATTGGGGCTGATCATAGATGGGTCATCCTGATTCTCTTTGACGTCCGAAATGCTTTTAATACATTGCAGTGGGGTCACGTAATGAGCTCTTTGGAAGCAAGGAACTGTCCTGGGTATCTGAGGAATGTGGTCGCTGATTATCTTTCCGAGAGGAAGATTGTGGTGGAAAATGGGGTGATGGTGGATGTAACGGCTGGGGTCCCGCAGGGCTCCGTCCTGGGTCCGACGCTGTGAAACCTGGCATATGACGGGGTCTTAAACTGCGAATATGGTGAGGGTGTGACCCCCTTCGCATTCGCGGACGACCTTGCTATGCTTGTGGCGGCAGGGGACAGGGAGGAACTCTTGCTTCAGATTACGCGTGCGTGTGTCCTCGTTGAGGATTGGATGAGCGGGCATGATCTAACTCTCGAGGAGGATAAGACGGAGGCTGTAGTACTCAGAGGCTACAGAAAGAGAGATAGGGATATATTTGAGTGCGCAGGAGCGAGAGTGACGCCCAAAAAGTACGTCAAGTATCTAGAAGTTACTATCCACCAGGGTGGGAGTTGGGGGGAACATTTGAGGGGGTGACCAGCAGAGCTATTCAGAGAATGGCTGCGCTGGAGAGGATAATGCCTAATATCGGTGGACCCAAATCCGAAAGGAGAAGGGCGCTTCACGGTGTTGTGCAGTCTGTCGTCCTCTACGCGGCCTTAGTCTGGAGTGAGGCGGTAGAAATACCAACTTACAAGAGGCTCATGGTACGCGTGGACAGAACTAGTCTGCTACGGGTAGCATGTGCCTACAGGACTGTGTCAGCTGCCGCTCTATGAGTGATCACCGGCTGTGTTTCTTTACATTTGCTGGCAGGTGAATGGGCCAGGATTTATAGTCGTAGGAGGCGGAACATTGGAAAGCGAGAGATGAATGAGATAAAACTGGCCGAGAGATTAGTTTCAATCGTTCAGTGGCAGCAAGAGTGGGAGGCAACACGTGATGTGGCGGAGTGGACTAAGTCACTAATCCCGAACCTTCGAAGCTGGGTGGACTGTGGGCATAGCCAGCTGGATTATTATCTGACGTAAATGCTCACAGGACACGGCTGCCTCTGCAGTTACCTTTTCAGGTTTAGGAGGGCTCAGCCCGATCAGTGCCTTTACTGTGGTCTCTCGGATACTGCGACACACAGAATGTTTGATTCCGTGAAAGAAATGGTGGAGAAAATGATGAGGGATGAGTGGTGGTGGACACGGATCCACAAATTTATCAGGGAGCTGCTCTCTTCAAAAGAACGAGAGGAGAGGAATCTCGGTGGGGTTCGGACTGTCGCAGGCCGAAATAGGAGTGAATGAGAGACAGACGACGCGAGAGAGATGGCAGCCTCGCTAAGGCAGAGGGTTGAAAGTCTTTGGTGGTTCGTGTGGGTGTGGTTTCATCGATGAATGTGTCAGAGAAGGAATGGGAATCGGGTGATAGCAAGGCATCAGAAGAGATGTTTGCCTTAACCGGCCCTTCCATCCTGATGTCTGGTGTGACAGAGGAGAGGTTTTTAGTTGGACGCCGACCGTCTCAGAGTGGTGACGGGACGAAGTGTCAACGGTCTAAATCCCTAGGGCATCTCGCCCTGGCACAGCTCCGTTAGGGTATTAGGAACCCAATACCTGTGTGAGTCACAGGTGTCTGTATGCAGATTTTCCTTCTTCTCTTTAAAGATGCAAAAAAAGCTTCAATAGGGTCAGTTAGTTCTTCTTCTACTTTTACTTTTATTGTGTTGTTTTGGTAGATATTTTCGATCGTTTTGATTATACCCAGAGGTATCTCTCTTGCGTACAATAAGTGGATAACGTCCTTGATTTGTGGCACTTTATTTTTTTCAATAACTAGACTTTCCTGGGTATTTTTTATATTAATTATCTATATTATTTATATTTTTAACCTAACCTGTTTGTTTACAAAATGTTTGTTCGAAAAATATGGCTGACACTATGTTTTGATGAAAAGTTTTATTAATTTGACATACGTTAAGTTAATAAAAAAATTTGTGTGACAGGAAATTTTTAAAATTTGAATTAACTGTAATTATGACGTCATTGCGTCAGTTATGTCAAATATTTTACCGTCTGACAGGGACTTCTATCTTTACGTCTGTTTCTCTCACTCAATCATCTAGTTACACTCAATAAATATTTTACAAATGTATGTCATACACAAACAAATAAAATATTTTAATTAACAAATTTTTAAATTAGTTGCACTATTTCTTGAATGTTTTATCATACAATAGTTAATGTTTGCAATCTCTTTCATGTAACCGTAATTTAATTTGACCATAGCTCCGATAACCATAAATTAAAAATAGTCGTGCATTTAACTTAAGTATCAGCCTGACTTTGTTAGTAGTTTTTTTGTCTCCTTTTCCCATTCTTAGTATTCCTAACTTGGTTAAATTCTAATGCAGGGTACTTAGACATCATTTCTATTTAATCGCTACATAAATCGCATGGTTCAAATTTATTACTTGGAATAAAAAACTTTAAAAACAAGTATTAATCGTAAAAAATAAACATAAACTTAAAAGTTATAAAGATAAATTTAACGATTACTTTTGTCGTTGGTCTTTCGTTTTAATTTTGATTTTTATTTTAACTGGAGGTTTTTCTGAAGTTTAGTAAGGCTTTTTAAGTTTAAACTAAACTTTTTATCCAACTGAACTTTAAATAGGAAATTATATGATGAAATTAGAGTTGGGCGTTTAACTGTTTAAAAATATTATTAATTTCACCTTACTTTTACAATTCCAATAAATAAAACATTTACCATACTTACTCTGTAAATGCTTTTTACGATATTTATTCGCAAAAATGTTTAAAACAGTTATGTAAATTATACAGTACAGGTAAATAAATATTTAAATAAATTATTAAGAAGTCAATAATATAATTGTACAAAACATTGAACATAAAATAAATAGATTAATTAATACAATATTTACATTTATAAAAATGGATGGAATTTTTTTATAGCAATATTACCAATTAATAAAATCCACTTTTACTACTGGTTTAAAGTGTCATATTATTCGGTTATATATCATATTTGTCAAACCAGTGTCGTTGCGCGTTAACTCTATTTTACTTTTCTTTGATACCTCGCATTTTTAACAGTTGACAACCCTAATTTGCGACCATTTTTTCTCAGACAACCTTATATCATCATTTTAAGCAAAAAATTAGCTTTAGTTTGATATAAAAATATGCAAATACGTCATGACCAACGTATTTTATTTAAAAAATAAATGAACGAAATACAATTTTTGTTCAAAAATTAATTACTACTAATTGAATTAAAAATATTTGCGGCGACTTTTGACCGATAACCTATTATCAATATGTTCTCCTAATTTTAAATATATGTAAAAATGTAAGTTTGATTAACTACGTTATGAACGTAGTGGTCCTGCAGGGTCTTGATTATCAGTGCTGTAATCAATATGTGATTAGTATCCATGCCATATTCCAGTGTTTTGTTTCAAATTTGTCTCAGGGTTGCAACCTGATTAATTGTCGATTTACCATCTTTGAAACCAGCCTGGTATGTTCCTACTATTCGTTCGGCATATGGTGCCATAAGGTGGCATAGTATTCTGGAAAATAATTTTGGTTTGCTATTTATGGCTAGAGCATTCAACGATATCTCCTTTTTTGTGTATGTTGCAAAGTATTTCAATATTCCAATCATTGGGGAGGGATTTCTACATCCATATTTCTTTTATGAGCTGCTGTACTGCCATTATAGTATCGTAGCCACCTTTATATCGTTCAGCTGGGAGATTTGTTCATTTGTTCATCTGTTTCTGGTGATTTGTTTCTGTCTAGTTTTTTAACTGCGAGATGATATGTCTCCCTTTTCTATTAATCCGCTGTTTTTGGTATATTCTTGTTGTTGACATTTTCTTTTAGAATGCGTAACCAAAGCAGGCTACATTCTGCTGTTTGGTTTGCTACACACTTTTCTTCATTAAGTAGGATGATAGCAGCTTCTTTGACTTTTTCCTTTTTCATGTCTGTTTCTTTCATAAGTATTCATGACCTTGATACCCCGAGGGTACAACACCACTCTCAGATTTTTCAACTAAAAGCAGACTATTGCCTACAAGATCGAGGCCAAGTAAGTTGACCGTCAATAAAAAAAACATAACCTCCTAACAACTTGTTGGATATACAATTTCGCAGAATTTAAAAAAAAAATCTTTTCTTGAAAACGATTTCCAGAGTGGAAATCGATACGTCACAAATTAGTTAAAAATGTAATTTTCATTAGAAAATACCCATTAATGTACTAAAATTATTTCAAGCATCTGTGACGGGAGAATTGATTCAATTATGATTGAAAGATGAGTATGGTAGGTAATATTGTTTTGTGTCATGTCCTTCTTACTGTTCAATAACACATTGGAAATAAGACTGTAGAGAATCCAACAGAGACATAAAAATAAACATATTCATAATTTACGATATTAGGAGAATAAGATAATATTATCAGGTAGCGAAGACACTCTAAAGAGTCATATTAGCCCAGTCTGGTTATGCAAAAATTATCGATTTCACGGCAAAATTTTTCGCAGATATCTGAAGCTTTTAAGACATAGGTGGGGGTTACTAGATGACGAATAGATGAAAAAGTACTCGTATTTTTACCTTGCCTTTTTTTTTAAACAAGAATTTATGGTCACAATTTGATTTTTTGTCTATAATACATTTGGACATCGAGAAATTACCGTCTTTTAAATTTGTGCGAAATTTCCCCCCGATCGGTCAAATAGTTTAAAAGCTATTTAATTTATTTATCAATAATGCTAGACATATTTAGTAAATTTCATAGGATTCTTTAAGACTTAAACTATCTCAGAAGTTAAATGCATATTGCGTTTTCGTCGAAATTATTTACAAAATAAACGTTTGAAATAGTTGTACGTTTTTTTACTTATAAACAATTGTAATAACTTCTATATTTTTCAAGCTACAGACTTGTACGTACAACCATTGGATAGCTGGTAAAAAAACAGTTATCCCCTCCACTTTCGTATGTCGATCTTTCGAAAGTACCTTCGTTTCGAAGGATTGTAAGTTTCGAAAAATTGGATGAATTTTATAGCTATAAGTTTTAATATAAAGTTACGATTTTTATTCAAAATTTGTGCACATTTTACTTCTTAATATTTATAAACAATGGAGATATGATTTTTAAAAAAATAGTCCCTGACTTCGTTCCTATTTGTCATAGAAGGTTTTTTTTTAAATGTAAGTTTTTTTACCAGCAATATTTAGCCTCAGGGATAAATAAATTAAATAACTTTTAAACTATTTGACCGATCGGGGGAGATATTTCCCACAAACTTAAAAGACGGTAATTCCTCGATGTTCAAATGTATTAATAACATTTTATTTTGTTAATAAAAAAATTAATAAAATTTATAAATTAGTGCAAAAAACAGCTTTTTTGCAAATATCTCCGTAAATTATTTATCAATTTTAATTTAAAAAACGGGAAAATAAAGATATTCTTGATATAAAAAAATGATATAAATATTGTTTATTTAAAAAATAAGGGAAACAACTATAAAATTAATAAACAATAAACAATAAAAATTATTGTTTAAAAAAAACGCAAGGTAAAAATACGAGTACTTTTTCATTTATTCGTCATCTAATAACCCCCACCTATGTCTTAAAAGCTTCAGATAGCTGCGAAAAATTTTTCGACCTTTTTTTTAACAAACTGGGCTATATTGATAAAAATCTCACTTATCACTAATCATTAGTGATCAAACAGTGTTGATACAATTTCTGTGTATCTAAAGTAAATGCTTAACATTTATTTTGTGTCCAATTATTTGTGCATAAATTAATTATTGGCTTATAAACACATATCTAAAATAATGGTAGTTCCTAAGACAATGACAAATAAATTTTGTGGTTGATATCGTTTTAAAAATAAACACTAATTGCAACCTATTATTGACTTAAAAATAAAATATATCAATAAAAAAGTTTAGTTTTCACTGTAATCTACAAATAGACAACGTACATATAGATATAACATAAATATAGAAAATGTAATAAAATATTCAATTGAATAAGCAGAACGATAACGACTAAAACAAAGTAAATCAAAACATTAACACATAAACATAACCTCACTGGTACTAAAAACGACATTCTTATAATTTTTGGATAAAACTGTCATATTTTCTCAGTGTAACTTTTGTCACGCTTTTGTAATAGGTGATACAAACTACTTTAGTGAGGAAATTTGTTGGCAATACTATTAATTCAAGGGAATTATCTCAAACACTTTATCTATGATAGTATAAACGTCATACACCTAGTACTATTACATAATATCTAGCACAGTAAATTTCCCTTAATCCGGAACGTTCGGGACATGAAGTATGCATATGATGAATATCTGGAAAAGCCTTGTTTACATACATAATGTAAGAAATCCATCGATTATGTTGGCGTTACAACCCTTCGTGGGTTTTAGCCGACTTAACAACATGCCTCCTTAAGGTCCATTGCAATATCATCTTTCCACCGCAGTCGAGGTCGTCCACGTGGTTTTCTTCCAGTTGGGGCTTCTTTGCATACCAGCCTTACTATTATTTCGCCAGAATGTCTTCTGAGGTCTTGCTTCTGAGGTCAGAATATCCTGATGCTCCATCAAGTACAGGTTAAAATATCTTCCTTAGGATTTTTCTTTCCTAAACAGGTACTCGCTCATACATCACTACGGGTCGTATGACTGATTTATATAGTTGTATCTTTGTATGTATATTTTTCTTGATTTTATAGGGTTTTGAAGGGCATAAAGACATCTGTTGCTGGCATGTATCCTATTGTTTATTTCTTTTGATCCTTTATTGTCCTCAATTATTGTTGTTCCAAGATACTTCAATTATCTGACGCGCTCAAAGTTAAACTCGTCGATGGTGATGCTCTGTCCAATTCTATCTTTGTTTGGTTTATTGCGGCTCATATGCATATATTTAACTTTGTTTTCATTGATTAGGAGAACCACCTTCTCTGCTTCCTTCTCGAACCTGACGAAAGTCTCCTTCATACTTAATCTGGCGTTTCTATTCGATCGATATCGTCTGCAAATGCTAAGAGTAAGATTAGTCCTCTTCGGTAAAATACTGTAATCGGTTTTTCAATTTTTACACTTTGATTATGTGTTCCTGAGCTAAGTTCAAGAGTTGTGGTGAAAGTGCATCCCCCTGTTTTAGTCCATTGTTTATTTCAAATGTCTCCGAGTATTGTTATCTAACTCTCATCTTACATCATAAACCTTCCATACACATCCGTATCAAATTGACTAGTTTTTTTGGAAAGCCATGTTTTTGCATCGCTGTCCACAGTCTAACCGTGCATACTCTATGAAATTCCTGTTTAAAATCTATAAACATCTGATGAAGCTCACAATCAAACTCCCAGCATTTTCCATTACCTGTTTTATTGTAAATATCTGGTTAATAGTAGAGCGGTCCGATTTAAATCCGCATTGATAATCCTCAACGATTTCTTCTGTACATGTTTTGGTTCTTTCTAGAAGGATGTTTGCAAGGACTTTGCAGGTGGTATTTAGGAGCGTTGTTCCCCAGTAATTAATACATTGCTTTTTTTATCTTCTTTGTGGATTGGTACATTAACCCCTCTTTCTATTCATTTGGCATTATTTCTTCTCGCCAAATGCCTTGAATTAGCTCGTATATAAATCCGTACAGCGCTTCTCCTCCGTATTTTAAGCGATGGTATACCAGGTATACCATTTTTCTATTTATTTTCTATTTTTATTTTTCTAAGTATTCTTTCCAGGTTTTTAGGATTTTCTTGTCATCAGTAATAAGCTGTCCGCTGTCGTGTTGAAGAAGGTTTAATGTTCTTGCTTGATACCCGGCCTTGATCTCTGAAACTTCTTTAAAGAATTGTCTTACTTGATTGCTCTTCCGATTTTCTTTTATATCTCTGATTATTTGTTCTTGGTTCTTCCTTATTTTCCCTTTCTTTAGTGTTCTTGTCTCTGTTCTTGTCTGTTTATCTTGTATTGTTGTTGTGCGGGAGATTTTGTAGCATATCCCTTCTAGCCATATTTTCTTCTTTTGCGGATTCTTTTCTGTTCTTTTTTTGTGTCCTAGTATTTGACCATAGTCTTGACTAGTTTTTTCCACTTTGTACGGTCCTTCACTTGTAATTTCCAGTCTTTTGTTCCCATTTCTTCTATGTCCGTTCGGCGGGTATCAAACCACTTCCTTCTCCCTCTTCTTTTCTTCCCTTATTTTCCTGCTTTTCGTCTTCGGACGTTTCTTTCTTTAGGCATTCGTAAAACATGTCCCAACCATCTAACTCTTTGTGCTCTGCTTTTCTGCGTTACTTTAGCTCTCTTATAAATCTCCATTAGCTCCTGGTTTGTTCTTATGCGCTATTCTCTATTAGCTTTCTTTATTCCAACAAAAACTTTTCTCAGGATTTTCCTCTCCCAAATCTTTAACTTTTTTTTTCTTTTTGATTCATTGTCCAAGTTTCACATGCATACAATACTGTTGGTCCCACTATTAATTCATAAGTTTGACTCTTGGCTGCTCTGGATACGCCTTCAATGGTGGATTTAATGATCCTACTGTTTTGTTGCCTTTCAACAACCGCTTATCTATTTCTCTCTCGTAGCCTCCTCTATTTGTAACTGTTACTCTGAGGTACTTAATCCATTTATCCATTTATTTTCTTCTGCATTGTCCCCTCTCATTTACTTGGCTTTTTCTTAATTTATAGTCAGGTCATATTTTTTAGCTTCTTCAAATTTTGTAAAGATTTTTCGAAATTATAAGTTCTATTTGATGCGCTTGTTGGCAAAGTTAATTTTATATTTTTCCAAGCAGAGTCTATGTTTATATTTTCATATTTTGTCAAATTGTCAAGTTCTCCATAATTGTAAAAATCCGATAATTAATGTTGACTGGCGACGTCTCATTTCTTCACTGTTATCTCGTTAGCTATATATTTTTTAGAACACTACATAAAACTACTGCAGTTAAAGTATGTAATGTGGGGACTTCTGGATTTTGATTCCGTACGGATAACTGATTGGGGAAATTTTATTGTATTACCTCCTACCCGGTTTCGAATACTTCTATCGAGCCTGTTCATGAACATGTTCGATGGAATTTAAGATAGGTTGTGATCTGGCCACACAATTTGGTTCATACCGGCTTCGTTTAAATATTCCTAGAAAATATGCACGGCATGTCGATGTTCATTGCCATGCATTAGTATACCATAGTGTCCAATAAAGTATGCATATTAGATGGTGTAATCTTGCCGTAACTCGTTTATTTTAATCAGCAGTCATAAATCACTTACGAACCAGTTTGTAATTATTCCAGTCATCGAGAGATGAAAATGCCACTGAACCTCTAAAAATCATACGAACAAGCTGAATTTTGCAGAGAATGTCAATTTTGGGACCTACAAAAATATGCAAAAAATTTACCACTCCTTCCCCACGGCTTCCACCTAAAACCTCCTTCGCAAGGGGGAAAACGGAAAATATCGATGTACCAAGAATCTGTACGCTGCAGAAAAAAATGTTTCAAATAAAAAAATGTAGCTGAGATAATGTTGAACTAACATGTTTATTAGAACTTTTTGTAGAATGGACCATTGTCTCAGAAACAGTGCTTGAAGTGACCGGCGATTTTGAATGTCAGTTAAGCAAGCAAAATTTGTATCAACTCGACTGTAAAAATTCGATATCTTTTGAACAAACTGTCCTACGGACAAATATCAAAATGTTTTTTAAAGGTAACTGAGTTCAGCTTTCGTATTAAATTTTTGTGTTTTGCCGAAAAGGAAAGTCAGTTTTTATAAAGGTGGTTTTTACAGTTTTTGATATCAATAAAATTTATCACTTTCATTGACCGGTTACTATGAAATTTGCATTGTTAGAGCCTAAAGTTCAAAATTTTTGACATAAAATTTCGATTTTGAGTTTTGACAACAAATATTTTATATAACATTTTAAATATCCCTAAAGAACGCTGAATTTAAACTTTTTGTTTAAATTCGATCTAAAACGTTTAAAACTGTTACTTTTCGATTACACAAGTACGTTTTTTGAAACAGCATAACTTCAGCTATAAATTATTACACCCAATAACTTTATCGTGAAGGCATTTCCCGTGACGTGTGATCATTTGATGGTGTTTGTGGTAGTAGTTTGTAATGTGAACGTTTAAATTCTGCGTTTTTCGGCAAGACCGGTTAATGAAAGGGATAAATTTTATTGATTCCATGAGAATCGTAAAAACTGCTACAAATCACGTACCGTTTATTCATTGAACAGATTTATAGAAACTGACTTCATTTGCGACAAAATACAAAAATTGCATCTCTTTGCCTTTAAAACGCATTGTGATTTTTGTCGATAGGGCACTGATCAAAAGATATCGACTTTTTACCGTCCAATTGATACAAATTTTATTTAAAATTTATTTCACGCTGTAACGATGTGCTGAACGTCCTACAGCAACAGCGTTCAACAGTTCGAACCGTGGGAGTGTCGATAATCACGCATCAATTTCCACGACATGACGACGAGGTGGGGTCCGGAGGTGGGCTATTTAAAGCGAGCGGCTGGCGGAGTTAAATCAGTCTTATGTCTAACGCTCTAGGCTCCCTGACTCGCTAGTGCATTGAATCTGCGAGCCAACCCGGACAGAAAGACTTCCGCAGTGAGGATTATGCTGTGTCCTTAGTCAAGCAGAACTCGTGGGTATAGTGGATTGAACGTTACCGTCAACTCTGACTCAGAGTATAACGTGGATCTGCACAATCGAATATTTTGATTCCGATAACGTTTGGCGCTTCCGCTGAACTGAGGTGGAAGCAAGTATAAATCTGCGTGCGATCGAATTCGCGTATTTCATTTTCTGTTAGTAATAATAATTTTTCTTTTACAGACGTCCGCCGGGAAATTCACTCTCGCGGGATCCAGGCGGGGATATAAAATATATTTTATTTTTATTTTTGTACATACGTTAGAATTAATAGATTTATGTTTATTTCAACCTGTGTTTTACTGAGTCTGTCGCTTCGAAAGAGTTACCTGTCACAACGTACGTAACTTAAATTCGGCCACATTTTTTATTTCAATTTTTTTTTACGGTGTACAGATTTTAGGTAAGTCGATTTTTTCGTTTCCCCTCGGGGTTAAGTGGGAGCCGGGTGTAAGGGTGGTAAACTTCTATGCATATTTTTTGGGATCCCAAAATTTACATTCTTAGCAAAATTCAGCTTGCTCATATTTTTAGAGGTCAAATCTCTGTCGACTGTAGTTGACTTGTAGTAAATATTTCGCCGGTTTATTTCCAGACTTTTCCGCAACCATCTGGGGATAGTAGGCAAAATGTTAGTGTTCATTTAAATATGTTTTTATGGGATTAAGCCACAATGATTGGCTGTGATTGTAATGAAAATCACATTTTTAATTAACTAATATTTGGCTTAATCCCATAAAAATATAATATTTAACTTAACCATGCCACAAGAAAGTGTGTTAGTGTTCATGTAATTGAAAGTGTGTAGCTTGTTTGCTAAATTTTCTTATAATATTTGGGGATCATTTTTTGATCAAAACTAGCTTTAAGGTGTTCGAGCCAGTTCAGTTTTAGCCAAATTAAAAAAAAATGAAAGCGAATTAAAAAATAAAATCTTTTTTTTTATCATACATTATAAGAACGCCTATTTTTTGTACCGGTGAGTGTATATATTATAGAATAAAGCATTTTAAAAAGTATCTAGCAAATTTGTGAAACATTACCAAAATCTGTTAATTTTTAAGCAATAAATATTGAAGTTATAATGAGGATAATTTGACAAAGAAAAAATATAACTTTAAAAACTTAGGAATGAACCTCCATTAGCGGACATTAAACAAAATGGAGTTTTGTAGTAAATACTAGGCACAAAATACACATCAACTATAGCAGAGTCAATTACCACAACTGTATGGAGAGTTATTTATCAAGAAGAAATAAATCACTTTAAATATTTTATATTTTTTGGTAATAAACTTCAGCGATTTTAATTAAAATTTCATGCTCTGTTTTTGAAATTTCGACTTTCAGTCCGGAAATTTCTGTATCTAATATATTCTTCATTGTCAACAAATAAAAAATTTCACAAAAGAAAGAAGAAATTAAACAAAACAACATTAAAACGGATCATTCAACGGTGTCAGTCAGATTAACAAGAGGGCTAGGCGAAGGAATCGCATTCGCTTCACTGTGAATGATCTAGTTGTCGATGGTTCAGATCCTAACCACAAAACAAAAAGGCTATTGTACTAATGTAAAATTCAAATGAATCCACTACTTTTTCTTCTTTGTATGTAGACATGACTCTGTCTGTTTTTCAATGTGCCTCCAGTAAGTTCGTCTTCCTATTGGGGAACAGTCTCGAGCCGTCTTTGCTACTCTATTTGTTGTCATTCGGCTTATATGATCGTTCCATTCTACTCTTCTATTTCTTACCCAGTCCTTAATGTTCTCCACGTTGCATCTATGTCATATATCTGTACTTTTAGCTCTGTCTCATAGTGTTTTATCATCAATTTTTTTAAGTGTTTCCATCTCTGCTGTTTCCAACATACTTTTTGTCCTCTCTGCGTCAGGTCATGTTTCTGTCGCGTATGCCATTATTGGTCTGATGACTGTTTTGTAAATTCTCCCTTTCATTTCTTTACAGATATTCTCTTCGGTTTATTCACTTGATCTTCCTCTTCTGTTTCGAAATTTCCGTAGCTAGATAATGTGATGCCTAGATATTTAAACTCCATCACTTGTTCTATTATCTGACTTTCCAGCTCCAATTTACATCTTACTAAATTTGCTATTATAACCATGCATTTTGTCTTTTTTGGGAAAATTAACACGTTAAATTTTCTGGCGGTTATATTAAATTGGTGCAGCATACGTTGTAAGCCATCTTCAAATTATGGGAGTAGTATTGCTATTTAAAGCATCAGCTAATAAAATAATTATAGCCAGAATGATCGCCAATATTCGAAACGAATAGGAACCAAAAGAAGAAGATTGCGTCATCTGCATAGCAGAATATTTTAAGTTGTTTTTCTCCCATTTGGTATCCTTTTTTAGTTCTTACTTTTTTTATGACTTCATCCATAATCAGATTAAACAATAGAGGACTTAGGAAAAATCTCCCTGTCCTATCCCATTTCCAGCTTCAATACGGTCAGTTAGTTCTTCTTTTACTTTTACTTTTATTGTGTTGTTTTGGTAGATATTTTCGATCATTCATGATCATCATTTTGATTATTCCTAAAGGTGACTACTGTGACTAAAATATGTTGTAAAAAATCGACCTATTGATGACCAGTACGGTAAGATATGTGGGCTTAAGGCTCGCGGAAGAGCGAGTACACTTAAAAGCCGGAATATAGAAAGATAAAACACTTAAAAGAGATTATTCGAAGACAACAATAATACCATACATATCAGTGTAAGGCTTATCAAGAAAATTTAAGGAAAGAATATGAACTTAATACGTTACAACAATGGGCAAAAATGAATACCTTTGTTTGATGGAATAACTTGTGAATGCCACATTTTTAATTTTAGTGTGCCTTTAAGACGACTAAATGTTAAACAAAGAAACTAGCTTGAACTTTACACAAACAGGGAATTTGATAGATCTGACAAACATTATTCGAACAACGAACACGGAGTCCAAGGGAAAGATAGAAAAAAGATAAAAATTAAGGAAGCGGCTGTTAACTATATAAAGCAAATTGCGTATCAAACTCATCAATAGAATGCACCAATATCGGATTACTGATATTGAAAGAAAAAGAAGTCAACAATAATAAAATACCACCATTCATAAGGTAACAACATATCAGGGACACATCATTTATAATTTAAAATGAAAGAATACATTAATAACAAGAGGCATAACAGATTTTTATGCCGCTCTAGGATAGAATTGTTCGAGGAAATGTCTAAGCTGTAAGGATTTTATTTACCAATAATTCACAAAACATAATATTATCGTACAGGTCAAATAAATTTCTTATATTTATACTGAATAAGTATTATACCTATTTTGAGAACGATTGCCGGACTGCATGTCGAAACGTCAAAAAGAAAAATATGAAATTATAATTACAATAATTGTGATTTATTTAAAAAAATATATAAAATATTCAATGTAAAACTTGCAACTAGAAAAAATTTTCAAGACCAAAATATATCACGTTCATTCTTCTGTTGAATAAAATACAGATATTTATATTCTTCGTGTACGTGATTTTAAGCAGATTGACAGTTTTATCTTCATACCTCTACACTTTCGTACTATTATCAGTCCACCTTTTTCGGATGGCCCGCACTCTTGTCTTTGTCTTTTTGGTAATTTATCTCGAGCGATTCTAAATACTATTTCTGTACAGGGTGAACTATATGAAACAACGGGAGGTTTCTTGTTTGAGGCATCTCTTACGTGGATCAAGATATTTCCTCCTACTCCAACTACTCACCGGTAAAATTGAGGGTAGAAGTGGACTGGAAAAGAAATTACCCTCCTAGTGAATTTTTTTAGAAAATACGAAGAACTGTTAGAAACGCTAGAATTTTCCGCCATTTTCCAACTGACAGAGGAAGAAAACCTAAGAGTAGTTGAGTAGGACAGAAACTGAAACGTCTAGAACTGCCAAGATCCAGTATGTATGTATGTATGGTTTTAATTTTTTATGTTTTGATATTTCTGTTCTAGTAATGAGTTTATTTTTTATCCTCCTCATTGCTTAAGTCCTTGTCAGGGCGTGGTGACACTCTAAATATGCTTAGCGAGCTTGTCCTTGTTATTGTTCGGTCTTTCCATATTTTATTGAATTTAGCTGTTGCGGTTCGAGCCTTTGATAGTTTACGCTTGATTTCTGAGGAGCAATTGCCATTGTTGATTATCAGGAAGCCCAAGTATGCAAATCTGTCTACCACTTCGAAATTCGCCACGCCACTTGGTGTATGTGCGGTATATTATTATTTGCTCCGTCTACGATAATTATTTTTGTTTTCCAGTGTTGATCTAAAGTCCCAATTCTTCGCTTAACCTCTCGGTGATGGTAATCATTTCGACTTTATTCGCTGCTAGCATAAGTGTTGTCATCTACGTATCGCAGGTGACTTATTTTTCTTCCTCCTACAGTGATTCCTCCATCCCATTTGTCACTATATATTCAGAACATATGTTCATATTCTCATTATATATTTAGTATATATGTTTTATAATGATGGTGATAGTATGCAGCCCTGTCTAATTCATTTCTTTGTTTCTGAGACATCCGAATATATTCCGTGTATTTTAACTATGGCTGAGTTTTATTATACATATTTCTTATTAGGTTAACTAGGTGGTTAGGTACTTCCATATTTTCCATTATATTTAAGAGGACATCCGATTTTACTGAATCGGAAGAATTTGTATAATCTACGAGACAGAGCAGCATTGGTATAATGTGTTCCCTCACTTTTTCTATTATCTGTCTGGTATTCAGTATCTGCTCCCATGTCCTTTTCCAGCTACGAATCCGCATTGTTCTTTGGCTATCTCTGGAAGTAGAAAGTTCTTTGGCCGTTCTATTTTTTATAGTGTATTATTTATACATTCTGTCAATGTGACTGCTTTTAATATGTGTTTACCAACATTGATAAGCCTTGCTAGTAGCTTAAAGATTCATTTCTTTTGTTAAGAATTACGTCATATACATCAAGCTTGAATCTCAAGAGTTATCTTTGATGTTATCGTGAGTTTTGTTTAGAGCCGAAGATCATTATGTTAAAAGATTTGATTTTTCTATTTCTATGGATGGATCGTAGGGCCATATGAAACCACTCTGGTCTCACCATTTATGACAAAAAATATAAAGGCCTATAGGAATTTTTTATTTGTGTGTATGGTGGCACTTAACGTGTTAAATAGATTTAAAGGTCGTTCGTTGCAAAACGTTTTTGTGGTCCGTGCTAAATATTACAGTAGGCTTAAAATAACTCTAATTTTAAAATGCGTATCTTCGCAATAAATATTTCACATCACGGAAAAACAATTTTTTCTTTGTCGGCTGGGTAAGCCTAACCCTTTATCAGCGGTCAATTTTAACCAAGACCGACATTACTGTTTCTGTACGTTCTTTTATTTCAATCTAACAATGTAACATGTAGTAAGTATGTTCTTATAATGCCATACTCTTTTCCTAATTTCCTATCTTTTCAGTAGATTAAAATAAATGAAACATATACCTACAACTGACTGGTCTAATCTCTGTACTCTAAGGAGGTTCAAATAAGTTTAGTGTAGGTTATTCTAGTAAGATTTCTATATCGTATCTTTCATTTTATCTGTTTCTTTTTATCCTTCTCTATCGTAATCCTCTTTCGCTATTTCTTTCGGCATCTCTATTTCTCAAACAATAGTGCCTCAAATAATGAACGGTTGAACACCGTACTTTTTTCGTCCTTTTCTCTTGAGCTCATTCTATCTCCTCTTTCTTCTAGTTATATATAGGTATGTTACTTATTTTCTTTAATATTTTTCTAGTTATTATTAGTATTCGAAATAATATTCTAATTCTAACGTGTTTATTTTAGTCTTTTTTTTTTCTCTTGAATCCATCCACTCATTTATGTTGTCTTTATAGCAAGTGTTTGTATCTCATGTTCATTACTTTTTTTCTATTCATCAATATTTTTCTTGTTATTCTTCTTAGGATTCTCATTTACATATGTTTCTACGTATGTTCTTGTAGTGCTAGTTTAAGGTCTTGTTTCTGTGGTATGCCGGAAAATAGATTTATATATGGGTCTTTTTGTTTCTCTTCATTATCATTAACTCTACAACCAATAGTAGATCTTGGCCTGTTCTAGGATCAGCATCCATTCCTTTCTATCCTTCGTCTTGGTTTTCCAATGTCGTACTCTTAACAATCCGAAGTCTTTCACCAGAACTTTAAATCGTGCTCTAGACCCGCCTCCTCTTACTACCTCCGGTCTTTAGTTATAAATGTGTTTCGACGGCTCCATCACGTTCATTTTCTCTAAGTGGTCTAGCCACCGCAGCCTGTTTATTTTGATCGAAATACCAATACTAGATACACTATAAAGGAGGTAAAGCTCAAAATTATATCGCCTACGCCGTAATCCGTTTTCCTGTCTGCCTTTATAAATAACCAGCCTAAACGTTATTCGTCCACGTTTCTCACGAGTAAGTGAGGACGGGCTTGATAAGAGTTCGGTATATCAATATTTTCGTTATTTTTGTGACTCTGTTCGATGTTAAAAGTCATTTTGTGTCTACTTTCAGAATTTTGTTCCTCTAAGTTATTAGGTATACCAATATTGTGATTGCCTTTACAATACAATTACAATATTCCTTCTCGTTTTTATCCACTGTATTTCATTTCTAGCATTCCACAATTATTGAACGAAAAATAAAAACGGACAATAAAAGATATATATTAAAGAAGATACAATGTTAAAGTAGAATAAGCGCATAGTAGAAAATAGAAAAATGAAATTCGAGAAATTAAACCCAAATCAGGAAAGACAAAAGCTTAAAGCAGATACGTATGCAATGAGCAGTAGAAGAATGAAATATCCAAATTTGGTAGAAAAAAAAAGATAAAAATCATATTAGGAGCTTGAGTGCAATAAAAAACCAAAATTGTTTTCTAAAACTTACGCTGAATCATGACGGAAGAAATATTTAGCTGAAAGAAGTTATTGTAAAATTATGCTCATTGCATCTTTATTAAACTAGACAAACAAATATATTCATTAACGTTATTACTTAAACTTTTATATTAAAAAAAATCTGAAAATCTTTTCATTTATTCTATACTTACTGGAGTCGGCAGGTGAAGGGGGATTCATAGTGTCAGGACTCATGCAATCACTGGGACTGGGCGACCTTTCTCTTTTTGGTAAAGGTTGAGAACTGTTTAAAGGTCCTAATGAGCCATGACTACCTAGCCCGTCCATCGAAACTCCATTTTCTGACAAGAATTCATCCAAATCAACGTACTAAAAAGACAAAACCGTTTTATTATGAAATATTTTACCTGTACTATCCACTTAATAAAAGCCAATAATCTGCCTCTGTGGTTAGAGAAAGATCTTGTTTAAGGTTGGGAATGTCGCTTCTATGAATTACCGATTTCTAATTCTTTTCGAATTTTTCCAAGAAATAGAAATAAATTTACCAGAGCTAAGAATACATTCCCCAAAAAGTTACAAATATAACTGTAATAATCGCAATAAGCAATACATGATCAACAATATATTCAAAAAGACATGAAACATATAGAGGTATAAAGAAGCAGAAGTGGTTTCTAAGCCGGCAAATCATATCTGGACAATCTAGATCTAGACAATTCTTACAATAGTATCCCATTAAAAGTACATACTCAGATAATCAAATATAGATCCTATATTTGTGAGAGCAATTTGTTTTACAAAAAACATTAGTGGCATTACGACCAGGAAGAATATCTCAGTTTAAAGTTAATAAAGGCTTTACACAGAGCTGCTGCCTGTCTCCTATGCTATTTAAAATGTATGCAACAAAAAGCGTTAAAAACTAGGAGAAAAAGTTTAGAAATATTGTTGGTCGCTTCCGACGAAGACGGCATAAGCTAATACGATGAGGAAGTTAGTAAAACAGTATTCGAAATGGAGTCACAATGTGAATATTACAAAATATAATTAAATAAAATAAAATTTCATTCCGAAAGAAAGAAGAATAAGGTGTCTTTCATATTCATGAAAGAAGGAAGTTGATCTTGATAATTTGGAGAGAGAGGAAGAGACCGAGATTGAATGCAAGAGGGGAGTAGGTCGCAAACAAATGTCGTGGGTACGGAACATAAAGAACTGGACAGGCATAAATAACACTGGCGATTTTTTGCATGCCACAAAAGACAAACGTCTGGCCTTAAGATAATTCGCCAACGCACTATAGGTGCACGGCACTATAAGAAGAAGAAGAAGAAAGAGACCGAGGCTAAAATTAGGGAATTGCGCTTTAATTATAACTATCTTATCCTGTCGCTATTAGGGACAGAAATGTAAAGTTTTCATTCCACTTATCTTATCACGCATTTGACTAGAAAAATTATATTTAATATTTGGTACAATAGAATGCTTACAGTAATTTACGTACCAAGTTCCAAAAGTGATATTGTACGGGATGTGTCGGAAGTTTCCAGGACGAGTCGAAGGGGAGTTCTGGAATTCTGCGAATCCCATACAATCACTTTTGGAAAGTACAATATTTGTTCTACAGTCGTTTATTATGTTAGAAATAATCTGAACGGTTACATTATTTATGAACTAACAATTCATACCTCTCTCTTGACTTTAGTGGCAATAATTCATAAGGAGCCGTTTTTACAAAATGTTAAAAAAGAAAGGAGAAAAGTCAACCAAAACACAAGAGGCGTACCATAATTACAAGACAATTAGAAACGAAACACATGCACTTGTAAGAAAAATAAAAAAGGATCACTGGGAACACGTTTCGATAGAAATGGAACGTGATTTTTACGGTTTGCAAAAGGAAATATGGCGTTTCATAAAAGGTCAAAGAACGGAGGTAAAGGAACTTATAGAACCAAAACACATAGAAAAGGATACGTGGATTGACTACCTAAAAAAGCTCTATGCAGAGGAAGAACAAACGACGCTAGAACCGGAAACACCAGAAATTATCACAAATGAAGAACTTAATACAGAAGTTCGTAAAATACTTGAAAAGCTGAAGAACAGAAAAGCAGCAGGTAAAGACAGGATACCAAATAAATTACTGAAATATTGTGGAGCAGCAATGACAGAACAATTAACAACATTAATTAATAAAATTATAATACACAATAAAATACTGGAAGAATGGAGAACAAGTGAACTAATTCTACTATTCAAAAAAGGAGATAAAAACAACCAGAAAACTATACAGAGGTATAAACTTGTTGAATACTACCCTAAAACTTACTACTAAAATTTTACAAGCACTAATAAATCAGAGGATAAGTTTAGCAGATGAACAATAGGGTTTTCGTAGTGGAAGATCGTGTACAGATGTAATATTCGTTATAAAGCAAATTACTGAGAAATCACTAGAGTATAATAGACCAGCACTTCTGTGTCTGATTGACCTAAAGAAAGCGTTTGACAGAGTAAGACTGAAAGATGTAATCCATCTTCTATATAATAGAGAAGTTCCCCTAAATATTATAGAAACTATCGAAAATATCTACCAAAACAAACAACAACATGGATAGACAAGTCAGAATAGGTGGACCACTTACAGAACCTATAGAAATAGGCAGCGGAATAATTCAAGGGGACTCATTAAGCTCCATGCTCTTTAACTTAATCATGGATTAAATCATCATACGCGTTAACAAAGGAAGAGAATACAGAATGGGAAACAAAGAAATGAAAATAGTCTGTTACGCAGACGACGCAATATCGATAGCCCAAGATGAAGATAGTCTGCAAATACTGATCCACAGATTTAACATAAGAGCAAAAGAATTTTATATGACAATCTCATCTCAGAAAATTAAAACAATAGTATTCAGAAAATAACCAACCAGATGTAAAATAAAAATTGATCGCATCAGTATTGAACAAGTAATGGAAATAAAATACCTGGAAATTACACCTGAATTACACATGGAGATCTGGACAAAGAAGTGAGAGATCAAGCACAAGAAGCAAATAGATGGGCAGGATGTCTTAATAACACTATATGGCGAAAGAGACACATTAACACTAAGATGAAGTCAAGAATTTATAGATCCAGCGTAAGACAAATAATGACATATGCCTCAGAAACAAGACCCGACACAGCCACAACGCAAAGGCTACTGGAAACGGCAGAGATAAGAGTACTGACAAGAATTGTAGGAAATACGCTGAGAGATCGAAAGAGATCGAAAGAGAAGCAAAGACATTAGAAGAAAATGTAACGTACAGTGTATAAATGAATGGACACAAAATAGAAAAAAAACAATGGAATAACCACACATCGGACGACCGCGCAAAAGATGGAGTGAAAACCTTCCATAGAGGTATTAATCCGCCAATGAACAAGCAGAGTTGCTTATAAAGAGAAAGAAGAAAAAGACTATTCTTATGTGGAATAAATTCAGCGTCACTTTCACTACTGATACCCATTTTATAAGAGTAATAGGTGATTTCAACTCACGCATGTGTCCCCAACTATAATTTCCTAAACCCCCAACTATATTTCTGAACCACATCTTTGGTTAATTCAATATTGTTTTATGATGTTTGAATGATATAAATTATTTTAAATGTCAAAATTGGATTATGAGACTGTTAAACTTTCAATCAAAAAATGATATGGACTACACCTAAAAATATGACAGTCTTCAGCTTTTACGGAAAACGGTTGAATAGATTCCGGTAGAATAAGTCCCAAATATAGGTTGCTACAAAATATCATGCAAGGAAAAATAGCAGGCAAACGCAGTCCAGGACGAAAAAGAACCTCATGGTTGAAGAACTTGCGAGATTGGTATGGTGTTGATACAGGCATGCTATTTAGGGTGACAGTGAATAAAATTAAGATAGCTATGATGATAACCAACGTTGTGAAAGGATATGGTACATGAAGAAGAAGGTTGAATAGATTAAAGTATTTTACAACTTTCCGTATTATTATAGAATTCGTTTGTTTATGAATTCATATTAGTCGAAGATATGATGTCATCGACATTTTTGTTAAATGACAATATATGGTATAGTCGGCGGTAAGATAATATTATAGAACTCTTTAAATGCGGCGATGTTTGATCCTTTCTTTTCTACAATCGACCGGATGTTTGTGCCGAAGCACACCAGAAGTGTTTATTTGGGAAGCAGTTCATTAGTAGAGTGTTGTTTGATGTAATATAATTATTTTGAATAGTGATGTAGCAGTTAGTTAGTAAAGTGTAGAGTGTTGTTTGCTGTAATTTAATTAGTTTAAATGTGATGTGGCGTCCGTGGGACAATGTGAAAACGAATGAATTCATCTTTAAATACAAAAACAACAGATCTTTGAAATCCTACAGAGAAGAAGTCGACATGCTAACCCAAAATCAAGATGATCAAAAGAGAATATATATAATTTATATAAAATTAACACTTTAGAGCACAAAAGGTCGGGAAAATGACTAAAAACAGGAACGCAAGGAAATCTTGTAACTAAGTACATCAAAACACAAGAAGTTCAATTGGGAACATCGAAGACATACTTCCAAATATTAAGTGAATTTTCTTTTGCCAAAATGCATGAACCAGCCTTTGGCAACACCTAAGAAATCTTAATTTACATAATTCCCTCTTTGATTTTCTGTCACAATGTTGCTAACAGATTTTAAGATAGATAATTTTAAGTATTCTCCATAAAACATAAATGAAAATACATAAATGTTTTTAACTTCTTCAATGACATGACAGGTGTATTAGATAATTTTCGAAAATTTAGAATAAATTGTTTAGTGTCTTATAAAATAGATGTAAAAAAATGAACTGTTACCTTTAAATCCGTTTCATAAGTCTTATCCCAAAGATTTGGACCGAGGAAAGCTGTTTGTGCTTCGACTGTGTTCCAGAGCTCTCCATCGTCTTTAGTTTTGTCATCTCCTAATATATTTCCTGTTAAATCTTTGATCGTTGTGTGGCCATGACTGTGCGGATGGGGTGGTTTACTGTTTCCTGAAAATATAATAGAAATATTAAGTTTAATAAATCCATTTAAATAATATGGTTATTTTATAATACAGTTCCTACAGAACGGCCAAAGGCCTGATAATAATAATAATTTACTAATAATAACAATCAACAAAAATGAAACCAAGTTATTAACTACGTGATTAATATATAATCTTTCAGTTTTAGTTTTTAATTTTATATTTAAAAATTGTGTATGGAGAACGAAATCTTAGACCTTATGGAACGGAAAAGATTTAAAACACTAAGAAAAGTCTTATTAACTACTGTCGGAAATTAGGAACAAGATCAGGTAAAACAGAAGTACTAAACGACTATGACTCATGCATGCGCAAATTACAAATTTACGCTTCGACAGTACACATTTTAATAATTTTGGTCGACCCGACACGCAGATATTTTCAAGGTCATATCCGTTTAGAAAATCCACAAGCTGTACAGAAGCCTATTTATGTACTGAGATCTAAAATATAGAAGCCAAACATAAATCGTCCTGTTTATGATGGATGAGCTGCTAAACTCATCAGATGAAAAAAATTGATATGAGACAAGAAGTGAAAAATGCAATACCCAGGTCTTAAAAAAAACTGATAAGGCACCAAGATCACATATAACAGATTCCGAATGACTAAAACTACTTCTAGCAGAAACGTCACAAAATATTGTAATAAGATTGTTTAATTTAACCTAACGAAGTGACAAAATTCCAAAAACTTTCTACTTTTGTGAGAATACCTACGAAACAAGTTTCTAATACAAGCGATGCTTTGTTCAGTATGCAGGCATTGCTACAGATATATGCCGAGATTTATCTGTAGATGCGTTCGAGTCTTTTATAGGAAGGAAAATTTATTGAAATGGTAAGAAAATAAAATTTTAAAAAGCTTAAAAATAATAAAGCACCAGGAACCGATCAAATTTGCAGTAAGCTCTACAAGAATGGTGACGACACCCTATTACAAGTACTGCATAAATTTTTATTTCTTGTCTGGTAAAATGCCCTGTGAATGGTCTCAAGGCGTGATATGCCCGTTACATAAAAAAGGCGATCAGCTCCAGTGTGACAACTACAGAGGTATAGCCCTGTTAACAACAGCTTACAAAATACTAGCAAATATTCTCTACGAAAGGCTATAAGTTTACACAGTTGGAAAATACCAGGCCGGATTTACTCCAGAAAAATCAACAATCGACCAGATTCATTCAATAACACAGATCCTCTAGAAAACATTGGAATTTAATATTGAAACCCATCACCTATTCATCGACTTCAAAGCCGCATACGATAGTGTCAAGAGAACAGTACTATACCAATCAATGCCTGAGTGTGGTATACCAAAAAAATTTATCCCATTAACGAGAATGTCAATGTCTAACTTAAATGTCAGAGACAGGTTACAGGAAGAAAAGTCTCGATCCTTTGGGATACAGGATGAACTCAGACAAGGGGATGCGTTTGCTTGCCTTCTATTTAACATTGCCTTGGAAAAGGCACTCCGAGACACACGAATTAGAGTCGGCGGTACTACTTATAACAGATCGATCAAATCTTAGAATACGCTGATGACATTGACATAATAGGGCGTAGCAAGAGAGATGTTGAGCAATATTTTCTAGAATTGGAAACGGCGGCGAAATAGGTCGGTCTAGTTATCAACGAAGACAAAACCAAGTACATGTTGGTTACTAAGGATCCTATAGCAAACGAAGAATGTGATAGCATGATAAATGCATTTTTAAGTCATATCTTTGAACGTGTTAACAGGTCCACCTACCTTGACCCGCTAGTGACTACTACCAATAAAACAAGCGAAAAAATTAAAAGACGAATAAACCTTACAAAAAGGGCATATTATTGACTCCAAAAACAAAGAAAAACTAAAATTATTATATACAAAACACTGCTGAGGCCGGTCCTCACATACGGTGTGGAAACACGGACTCTAACGCAGAAGAATGAAAGACTTCTGGTTCTGGGAATATTCTAGCGTAAGATACTCCGCAAAATAGTTGGAACTATAAACGATCGAGGGCAGTGGGGCAAAAGATTTAATTTTGAATTATACCAACTCTTAAATAAACCAGATGTCGTCAACTTATATAACGCCAGGAACACCTATAGGAAGAAGAAGCAGAGGCTGACCACGAATCAGGTAGTTAGATGGGGTTGAAACCGACTTAGGAATACTAGAAACTAGAGATCAAAAGATGGCAACAAGTTGCCAGAAACCGAACAGAATGGCGACTAATCTTAGAGCAGGCCAGGATCCAGAGAGGATTGTCTAGCCAAATGTGATGATGATGAATTGACAAAATTCCAAAAAATTTCTACATTCGTGAAAATACCTACGAAGCAAATTTCTAATACAAGCGATGCTTTGTTCAGTATGCAGGTGTTGGTACAGATATATGCCGGGATGTATCTGTAGATGCGTTCGAGTCTTTTATAGGAAGGAAAATTTATTGAAATAAAAAGTAAACAAAATTTAGATGAACAAGATACAAGTATAATATTTACTGGCGCTAGAACGCAAAAGTAATAGCAGATATATGGATTATGGTACATAATATGAGACAGGCAAATGATCCTGTACTTCTTTTAAACTGCGTGACAGACAAAACTACTGAAATGGGGTTAAAGTTGAATATCAAAAGGATCGAGCAGTAAGTAGTAAGCAAACAAAAGAACATACTAGGAGTTTTGGAGTGCAATGTAAAACCCATAGAATATGTCAAATAGCACAAATTTTTGGGCTGCACCTATAGTGAAAATGGACCGCGGACAAGGGATAGTTTCTGGACAGAGTTTCAAACACAAAAGTGCTAAACCATTCAACTAAATAAACGAGAATTAAACACACCACTATAAAAAAAGAATATTAGATTACTTTGGACATATACTTCGTAACATATGTAGGGTAAAAATGTCGGTAAAAGGAGTCTAAGTTATCGCAAAACTTCTTGGCTGAAGAAATTTTGGCAACGATATGGTTTAAAAGGACACAACACGCTCAAATTTATATTATCTTCAATTACTCTCACTTTAATAGACTTTTCTCCATTTTTTTATACACCATTAATTAATAAAATTATATAACACAATAAAATACAGGAAGAATGGAGAACGAGCTAACTAATCCTACTATTCCAAAAAGGAAATAAAAACAGGCAGAAAACTACAGAGGTATAAACTTGTTAAATACTACGCTAAACAACGAAAATTTTACAACTGCTAATAAATCAGAGGACAAGTTTAGCAGATGAACAACAGGGTTTTCGTAGAGGAAGATCGTATACAGATGCAATATTCGTTATAAACAAATTACTGAAAAATCACCAGAGTATAATAAACCAGCATGTCTGTGTCTGATTGACCTAAACAAGCGTTTGACAGAATAAGATCGAAAGATGTAATGCATCTTCTGTATAATAGAGAAATTTCCCTAAATATTATAAAAACTATCTAAAACATCTATCAAAACAACAAAATGAAAATCAGAATAGAGGGAGCCAGAACCTATAGAAATAGGCAGCGAAATAAGACAAGGGGATTCATTGAGCCCTATGCTCTTCAATTTAATCATGGATGAAATCATCAAAAGAGGATATAGAATGGGAAACAAATAAATAAAAATACTGTTTTACGCAGACGACGCAATATTGATAGCCCAAGATAAAGATAGTCTGCAAAGACTGGCCCACAGATTTAACATGAGAGCAAAAGAATTTAATATGACAATCTCATCTCAGAAAACTAAAACAATGGTAGTCAGCAAAGAACCAATTAGATGTAAATTAGAAATTGATGGCATCAGTATTAAATAAGTGATGAAAATAAAATACCTGGGAATAACACTGTCTAGCTATGGAGACCTGAACAAAGAAGTGAGAGATCAAGTACAAAAAGCAAATAGACTTAGACAGAATGCCTTAATAACACTATATGACGAAACATACACATTAACACTGAGATAAAGTCAAGAATTTATCATATGACTCAGAAACAAGACCCGACAGAGCTACAACGCGAAGGCTATTGTAAACGGCAGAGATAAGAGTACTGAGAAGAATTGCAGGGAATACGCTGAGAGATCGAAAGAGAAGTGAAGACATTAGAAGAAAATGTGTGTGAAGACATTAGAAGAAGACACAAAATAGAAAAAGAGAATGACAGAAGCAGAATGGAAGAGGCCCGTGTCGTCAAAATAGCTAGAAAAATAGCAAACTGCAAAATAAGTCACCAATCGGCAGAAGAAGTGTCGGACAACCGCTTAAAAGATGGAGTGACAACCTTCCATAGAGGTATTAATCCGCCAATCAACAAGCAGAATTGCTTATAAAGAGGAAAGAGGATATATTTTTTTATTTTTCACTGATCTTACTTATTTTCCACAGCATTTGTATATTTTTTATTTCCTTTTTTTTTTCTCTATTTCGGTTTATATTATTCGTTTCGTGCTTTTTCTTGTGATCAAAATTGTACTAGTAGACTTGCCCTCTTGCCATTCATATTATAGAAAAAAGAAGTTTCACTCACTGTAAAGCTGATTTTTTCCAGCACATTTATTACTATTGAAATTGTGTTTGCATTGTCAAACAGTAAAATCCAGTTTTCCTTAGTATTGATAATACCTGGAGCTTCATAGTCCTTGATAATTTAATTTCAATGTAATCTTCTAATCTTTAGAAATATTTAATTCGTACATATCAGCAGAGTTATCAGAAATTGTTTTAACCAAAAAACCAAAACTATAAAAAAAAGAGTCCATCTAGCTGTTAGCTTTTTCTGTTTCTTTTATCAACGGTCTCAGTATATGGAGTTTTTAGTTTTAACGTTGCAAAACAGTCATAAACTATTTTGGTAAAAGTAAATCGTCCGGTTTAAAATGTTTTTTTTTTCACTTTATTCTCTAGAACATCGTTCAGTTGTGTTCTTCCAATTCTTAACTTGTCCGCAAACTTTTGCGTACTTTGTATAAGAGACAATCGTTTACGTTTCAGGAATATAATAATACCTAAAGTTATATTGTACTTTTAGTAAAGAAAGAGTTAGAAAGTTATATTGTACTTTCAGTAAAATAAAAATAGTCGTCACTCAAAGTCAATGTATTATGTCTAATGAAAGTAATCAACATTGTTGTGTAATTTTGTCGTATTCTCCAATTCTTGAGCGATTCTCGAGGTAAGCGGAAAAAACCAGTGAATACACTAACCATAGAAATCATGCAAAATTTGTATTCATTAAGAATTATCCATAATATAGTAACTAGAGAAACCTTTGCACAAAATACGAAGATTTAAACTAAAACATTTAAATAAAATATTCCTACTTACCGAAATACAAAGTGTTTGATTACAAATATTCTAAAATGGTTTTAGCCCATTGTTTTAACACCTTCCAATATTTTTTATTCAAACTTGACTAACAGTTTACACATATTAGGATAATTTTAACTAATGTTAAAAGATAGTTTTCCGGTATTACCAGAGGCGTGCTATAGGGATAGATACTTCCTTTCTCCCCTCACAATCTACGTCATTGTCGTAATAATTAGTTCAGCATGTTTTGATTATTCGGTACTTTTTACGTAAATATTACCCTTTTGTCTCAATGCGATAGAGTTTTCAAGTTATTTACGTTTAAAAGTAATGTTTAAAATACATAATCTTATTTTTTTGCTTATTTCACACGAGTCTTTATAATTTAAATAAGTTGCTAATAAATTTTATTAATGTTAGTCGTAAATTTTCATGAATCTTTATTATGTAGTTACTGTCATATCGATAATAATTGTAATTGAAAAGCATAAGATTACTTAAAGGTATAGTAGAGTTTTTTGTGCAAGTGCCACGTCATAATAATTTTTCAAATGTGGAAGTGGGGGATATGGTTTGTTTTTATGCACAAGCAAATTATTCAGGGCGTACTGCTGCTCAAAAATATCTACAATTATATCCTAACAGACGACAACCCGATTAAGTAAAGGACTTTTAAAAATATTTTCGACCTTGTCAATTCTGCCTAAAGCGAGATCTAGTTCATCCAAAAATAATTTAAGTAAATTTAAGTACCAGAACCTCAGTTAAGTACCCGACGTTTATCAGCAATTTTTGGAATAAGTCATACTTCAGTTTTCAGAATATTAAAAAGAAGACTTAATACTATTTTACTAAAGTGCAGAACTTGTTATCCACAGATCTTCCTCGAAGAATGGAATTTTGTGCAAAGGTTTCTCTAGTTACTATATTATGGATAATTCTTAATGAATACAAATTTTGCATGATTTCTATGGTTAGTGTATTCACTGGTTTTTTCCGCTTACCTCGAGAATCGCTCAAGAATTGGAGAATACGGCAAAATTACACAACAATGTTGATTACTTTCATTAGACATAATACATTGACTTTGAGTGACGACTATTTTTATTTTACTGAAAGTACAATATAACTTTCTAACTCTTTCTTTACTAAAAGTACAATATAACTTTAGGTATTATTATATTCCTGAAACGTAAACGATTGTCTCTTATACAAAGTACGCAAAAGTTTGCGGACAAGTTAAGAATTGGAAGAACACAACTGAACGATGTTCTAGAGAATAAAGTGAAAAAAAAAACATTTTAAACCGGACGATTTACTTTTACCAAAATAGTTTATGACTGTTTTGCAACGTTAAAACTAAAAACTCCATATACTGAGACCGTTGATAAAGGAAACAGAAAAAGCTAACAGCTAGATGGACTCTTTTTTTTATAGTCTTGGTTTTTTGGTTAAAACAATTTCTGATAACTCTGCTGATATGTACAAATTAAATATTTCTAAAGATTAGAAGATTACATTGAAATTAAATTATCAAGTACTATGAAGCTCCAGGTATTATCAATACTAAGGAAAACTGGATTTTACTGTTTGACAATGCAAACAAAATTTCAATAGTAATAAATGTGCTGGAAAAAATCAGCTTTACAGTGAGTGAAACTTCTTTTTTCTATAATATGAATGGCAAGAGGGCAAGTCTACTAGTAAAATTTTGATCACAAGAAGAAGCACGAAACGAATAATATAAACCGAAATAGAGAAAAAAAAGGAAATAAAAAATATACAAATGCTGTAGAAAATAAGTAAGATCAGTGAAAAATAAAAAAATAAATCTTCTTTTTCCTCTTTATAAGCAATTCTGCTTGTTGATTGGCGGATTAATACCTCTATGGAAGGTTGTCACTCCATCTTTTAAGCGGTTGTCCGACACTTCTTCTGCCGATTGACGACACGGGCCTCTTCCATTCTGCTTCTGTCATTCTCTTTTTCTATTTTGTGTCTTCTTCTAATGTCTTCACACACATTTTCTTCTAATGTCTTCACTTCTCTTTCGATCTCTCAGCGTATTCCCTGCAATTCTTCTCAGTACTCTTATCTCTGCCGTTTACAATAGCCTTCGCGTTGTAGCTCTGTCGGGTCTTGTTTCTGAGTCATATGATAAATTCTTGACTTTATCTCAGTGTTAATGTGTATGTTTCGTCATATAGTGTTATTAAGGCATTCTGTCTAAGTCTATTTGCTTTTTGTACCTGATCTCTCACTTCTTTGTTCAGGTCTCCATAGCTAGACAGTGTTATTCCCAGGTATTTTATTTTCATCACTTATTTAATACTGATGCCATCAATTTCTAATTTACATCTAATTGGTTCTTTGCTGACTACCATTGTTTTAGTTTTCTGAGATGAGATTGTCATATTAAATTCTTTTGCTCTCATGTTAAATCTGTGGGCCAGTCTTTGCAGACTATCTTTATCTTGGGCTATCAATATTGCGTCGTCTGCGTAAAACAGTATTTTTATTTATTTGTTTCCCATTCTATATCCTCTTTTGATGATTTCATCCATGATTAAATTGAAGAGCATAGGGCTCAATGAATCCCCTTGTCTTAATCCGCTGCCTATTTCTATAGGTTCTGGCTCCCTCTATTCTGACTTTCATTTTGTTGTTTTGATAGATGTTTTCGATAGTTTTTATAATATTACATCTTTCGATCTTATTCTGTTAAACGCTTGTTTAGGTCAATCAGACACAGAAATGCTGGTTTATTATACTCTGGTGATTTTTCAGTAATTTGTTTATAACGAATATTGCATCTGTATACGATCTTCCTCTACGAAAACCCTGTTGTTCATCTGCTAAACTTGTCCTCTGATTTATTAGCAGTTGTAAAATTTTCGTTGTTTAGCGTAGTATTTAACAAGTTTATACCTCTGTAGTTTTCTGCCTGTTTTTATTTCCTTTTTGGAATAGTAGGATTAGTTAGCTCGTTCTCCATTCTTACTGTATTTTATTGTGTTATATAATTTTATTAATTAATGGTGTATAAAAAATGGAGAAAAGTCTATTAAAGTGACAATAATTGAAGATAATATAAATTTGAGCGTGTTGTGTCCTTTTAAACCATATCGTTGCCAAAATGTCTTCAGCCAAGAAGTTTTGCGATAACTTAGACTCCTTTTACCGACATTTTTACCCTACATATGTTACGAGTTTATGTCCAAAGTAATCTAATATTCTTTTTTTATAGTGGTGTGTTTAATTCTCGTTTATTTAGTTGAATGGTTTAGCACTTTTGTGTTTGAAACTCTGTCCAGAAACTATCCCTTGTCCGCAGTCCATTTTCACTATAGGTGCAGCCCAAAAATGTGTGCTATTTGACATATTCTATGGGTTTTACATTGCACTCCAAAACTCCTAGTATGTTCTTTTGTTTGCTTACTACTTACTGCTCGATCCTTTTGATATTCAACTTTAGCCCCATTTCAGTAGTTTTGTCAGTCACGCAGTTTAAAAGAAGTACAGGATCATTTGCCTATCTCATATTATGTACCATAAATCATATAATATCTGCTATTACTTTTTCGTTCTAGCGCCAGTAAATATTATACTTGTATCTTGTTCATCTAAATTTTGTTTACTTTTTATTTCAATAAATTTTCCTTCCTATAAAAGACTCGAACGCATCTACAGATACATCCCGGCATATATCTGTACCAACACCTGCATACTGAACAAAGCATCGCTTGTATTAGAAATTTGCTTCGTAGGTATTTTCACGAATGTAGATTTATTTAAGAGTTGGTATAATTCAAAATTAAATCTTTTGCGCCACTGCCCTTGATCGTTTATAGCTCCAACTATTTTGCGGAGTATCTTACGCTAGAATATTCCCAGAAGTCTTTCATCCTTCTGCGTTAGAGTCCGTGTTTCCGCTCCGTATGTGAGGACCGGCCTCAGCAGGGTTTTGTATATAATAATTTTAGTTTTTCTTTGTTTTTGGAGTCCATAATATGCCCTTTTGTAAGGTTTATTCGTCTTTTAATTTTTACGGTTGTTTTATTGGTAGTGGTCACTAGCGGGCCAAGGTAGGTGAATCCATACTAAGAAATCCATACCATTCAAATACAAAGAAACATCCTCGATACAGGAAGAACAGGAATAAAAAAATATTCTTAGAGATTAATCTCAACCTCGAATTTCCCCAAATTTACCAGTAGCAGGTAACATAAAAAATAACATTAAGGCACCTTAAAAGGTCTATTTGAAAAACATAGGCATTTGCCCTGGACCTAACTGCGTTCTTCAACGCCTTGTTAGTTCAAACACAACTCAATTCGAAAATCAGAATATTTGTCAATTTATATCGACGAAAAGTGGACGTGACTACTGATCTCATAAAAATAAAGTGCCTATTTAAAGATAAATTCGAAATATATTTAAGAAATGAAAATGAATTTGACGACAAATAAAGCATGTTACATTAATTGTAACAGGGTAAATATTACCCCTCTTAGAGGTGTAAATTTAAAATGTCAAAATAACCTCAGGAATCGATCAATAATCAAATTCTAAGTAAAAAATGTCAAATGAACTGTTCTTAACCTAATATTTTTCAAATTATTCTTCATTTAAAATGTCAAAAAAAAAGATTTCGTGAATAACTAAAAAATTTTACCTGGCAGATATAGAAAAAATATTTTTATGAAAAATAAACCGTTAAAAAACAGGTTTTTTGATATTTTCAATTCGATAACTCGAAAAATATTAAAAACAAAAAACTTAATTACGACACTTTCAGATTAATTAATTAATTATCAATCCATTTCTGAGGTTATTTTAGCTTTTTAAATTCACACCCCTCAGAATGGGTTGCATTATTTTCCAGGATAGAAGCACATATTGGCATTATATCATCATAATTATGACCTAGTCTCCAAAGTATACTGCTGAACATAAGCCTCTCGCATGCTTTTCCACTTAATCTGCGCCATCTAAATCAATTTGAGTTATTTTACAACCCCTGTCAAAATTTCAAGTAAATCGTTATGGTGTTAAATACTGGTTACAAGTATAATTAAATATATTGTTAGAAAATATTACTTTCGTAATTAATATTGTTTGTTTAGCTGCTATGCATATGAAGTATATATCAGACTTTATTTTTGGCATAGAATTTTGTTAAATATGATAATAATAATATAAATTATAAAGGTTCAAAAAAGCCACATTTTCATATCAGTACTGTATATTTCAAATATTGCAGTATTTCGCTAAGAGAGATTAAAAATTCATTCTCAAGGTTGTCCAGGTGGTTCCGTAATATGCATGTACCGAAATTAAATAATTTAGTATTAAAACTGGTGCACCAGCTGCTTCCACATGAAAGACAACGTATATTTTTACATACTTTTAAATTAAGTCAGTAGGACAGTTTCGGAGAATTATTTTTTAATTTAGCTCCATAAAATTATCATTATTGATCACACGTTTAAAAGAATTATGTGCATTATTTTTTCCTTTTCAATAATTAAAAAATATGTATTGTATTTGTTAATTACCAGAATTATTCTTTAAAACTTTACTAAGTATAGTGCATTTCATGGATTTTGTCAGATGAGTGAAATCATACTGGAGGTACATTTAGAGCTACATCTCTATCAGATTTTATTTTAATGTACAGGGTTTCTCATTATATTTTAACCCTCCCCCACTTATTTTCCTTAATTTCGGGAATACAAAAAAAAGTTTCAAATAAAATTTGCATTATTTTATCTGTACCGACCAACAGTATTGCAACAGACGGATATAGTGTTAATATTTGTATTTGAATCAAAATACACTTTTTCTTTTAAAAACTCTCAAAGCTATCACATGGTGTTAAGTCGGGACTATTTGGTGGCCATTTTTTATTTGCTTAATTTTTCTTTTTCTATTATATTTCTGTTCCCACGAATACCTATTTCTTCTATTAAAAATGCCTGAAGTTGAAAAATTTTATTCATCTGTCCATAAAATATTTTTAGGATCATTGTTCAAATTTGTAAGCATGTCTTGACAAAACTGTAAACACTTTCTCTTATGAACATCGGTAAATTCTTGTACCGGTAATATTTTGTACGGCTTATAGTTGTGCTTTTTGAAAACTCTATGTATCGTCGCACAGCTTTTCTCTAATGCATTAGTAGTATTGTTTAGACTAGTTTCGGAATTTTCTAAAATAAAAATGTTATTATGGATTTAATCTATTATTTAAGTAATTAATTTTTACCTTAAAAGTAAAGCAAAGTATTCAAATCTTCATCATCATTTCCTACGATACTACGTTCCTTCCGTTCAAACATTTTTTCATTTATGACATGATGATAATTATATAAAAATGTATTTGCGGAAGGAGTCGTTCTGGATACATCTGGATACATATTATTTTTTTACATAAATTGAGAAAAAATATATCTACTTTTTCATCTGCAGTATAACCCATTTTGGTATGAGGACTGACAGTTTATAATAAATTAATAATTGTTTCATTTTGAAATGTCAGTTGCATAGCCACCTATGGTTACCCTTTTGTAGTACCATAATGTCATTATTGAACAAAACTAATGCTACACAATGTTATATATTGGTAATCAGGAAATGCAGGGCTACTCAAAACTATAAAAAAAATACCCATTTGAAATATTGAAGATGCATTTTATTGGGCACTCCCTGTATACAAAATTTGGTCTGTTGCTACATTGTTGGTCGGTACAGATAAAATAATACAACTTTTTTTTGAAAGTTTTTTTGTATTCCCGAAATTAAGGAAAATCAGTGGGGGTCAAAATATAATGAGAAACCCGGTACATAAAAACGACACATATTTTGAAGATTACAAATTTTTTTTTTTCCATTGTTCCTGTGTTATAAAGATGGCGCTAAATATTTTTCGTCCAAAATGATTGCTCCTTGCTGGATAGTTAATCTCTAAAACAGCAAATCTGAAATATAAAATTCGAGAAGGGTTTTAAAAAAGAAGAGCCCTTACGTGACAGTTAACCAGAAAAATTGTAAATTCTTAAAAAAAATCAAAATTTGCTTACATTTGAAAACACTGTGCAAAGATTGACCTTTTTTTCCACTTCTTCATTCACAAAAATTTTGTTATTATTTTTTTAATCAAATTGTAGTAAACTATCATAGAGAAAACCAAAACAAACAAAATGCATCAAGGTTATTAAAATCTACAGACTACATCCGGAGATAACTTTCCGCCTTAAAAACTTATTTTTTCTCAAAATCTTTAATCTCCGGTCTATATATAAAGTCGGTCGATTTTAATAAACCTTGATGCATTTTATTTGTTTTTTCTCTCTCTACGATAGCTTACCACAATTTGACCAAAAGAAAAATAATATTCAAATTTTGGTGATTGAAAAAAGTCCACAAAAGGTCAATTTTTGAACAGTTTTTTCAAATGCCATTTTGTTTTTTTTTTAAGAATTTTTAATTTTTCTAATAAACTGTCACGTAAGCACACTTTCTTTTTAAAACCGTTCTCGAATTTTGTATTTCAGATTCGCCTTTCCAGAAATTAACTGTCCACCATGGAGCAGTAACTTTTGGACGAAAAATTTTTGGCGCCATCTTTAAATACACGAACAATAGAAAAAAAAAACAGAAGAAAAGAAAACTTTTGCAATCTTCAAAAATTGTATAATAAGATAAAAAAAGTCTAATTGCCATATATAATAAATAAGAGACAAAAAGAATGTAAATGTGCCATTTTTAGCATTCTAGACGGTAATAGAACCTCAAATTAAATAGCGTTATTGTATGTCGTCTAGAATTGTTGTTTGATCTGTCTATTAGAGAGCATGAGGTCCATGGACATATAATACAAGATAAACTGATCGTTGTAATACCAGCCCGTTCCCCCAGTGCAACAGAGAAAACTGACGCAAAGCAGTCCCTGCATATCTTTCTAATTTGCCAGATTTATCGACCACGTGAGCTAAATGACCAATGAGAAGGTCACGTAGTCAATAAACTTGGCCCATTAGACAGATATGCAGGGACTGCTTTGCGTCAGTTTTCTCTGTCGCACTGGGGGAACGCAACTGTATTGCAGCAGTCGGTCTGTCTTTTATTATATGTCTATGATGCGGTCAATTAAAATTGTGATGTTTATAACTTACCGCATTTTGGCGTATAAATATCTATTATTTGTACCTATTTATAATTCAATTCACAATATTTCTCACCACCATTGGTAATTTGATTGACTGTTTTATTTTACATCAGTGGTTTTTAATATCAAATCGGCCAAAAATGATGTAACGGAGATTACCAGTTAAATTATTTCTCATAAATCAGTATTATATCTACTACAAAAATGGGCAGATGTAAAGCTTTTAAAAATAAAATTTCTTACCAAAAATTGCAATTAGAAAAATATGTTTCCAGCCCGTAAAAATGATAATTCACGCAAAAAATTTTACAAATAAGGTATTAGTAATGTACTTATATTATATTATACCTATCCAAAACAGGGATGTAATTAAAAATGCAATAAGTCCAGAACCATTTTGTAGAATCACGACAGATGTCGTTAAAAATTAAATTGAAAAATGGCTGTAAAATAATCATAATATTAAATGGAGAGCTATTCTTCTCAAAAAGCTTCTATCTGTGATATATTTTAACACCGCTTTAACTTGCTAGAGTAAATAAACCAAGGTGCAAAAAATACGTACTTAATGAGGAAATAAAACACCATAAATATTCTCTATGAAGACGAAGTACCTAGTGATATGAGGAAAGTATATATTGACAAAATAAGTATTGAGTCAGGAAAAATCCTTGAATTTCCCATAGGAAAAACCAAAGAGCTAGTGAACCATTCACATGACTAATTGTTCACAGATTATATATTACACATTATTTTAGCGATATATTCGATTATGGCTGGAAATAGCCTGCAATAATCTGGGCAGTTGGTCTGTATATAAGTGTTTGGGAATTTTTTAATTTTCCAACAATTTGATCACCTAATAGAACTAATATAGATATTGCAACAAAGCTAACTCAAACTGATAAGGCTCTCACTGCTTTCCTTCTTTCAGCCAACGTCTCCAGTCCTTTCTATCCTGCCATTCTCACCACTCTTTAAAAATGAGACAAATCGGACTCGAAGAACTACGTAAGAATTAATTTATTAAACACCACAATCAAATTAACAACCAAAGTGATAACAAATAGACTGAATTACATTATAGCACTAGCCGAAGAACAACAAGGTTTTTGGTCAGAAAGATCATGCACCAACGATATATTTTTATATTGAGGCAAGTGCAAGAGAAATGATTAGAATACAACAAATCGACATATTCATATTTCGTGAATTTTATTTCGTATTTAAGGTATTTGCAGAGTAAAATTTAAATACGTTATCCACTTATTGTATACAAGAGAGATACCTTTAGAAATAATCAAAACGATCGAAAATGCCTACCAGAACAACACAATAAAAGTAAAACTGGAAGTAGAATTAACTGATCCAATTGAACCTGACAATGAGATAGATATTCACTGAGCCCTCTATTATTATAAGAACAAAGAAAGAATACCAAATGGGAGAAAAACAACTTAGAATAATCTGTTATGCAGATGATGCAATACTATTCTCTTAAAGTGAAGATGATTAACCAAGAATGCTGCACCAATTTAACCAAGTTAATTTCCCAAAAAAGACGAAATGCATGGTTATAGCAGCAAATTTACTAAGATGTAAATTGAAGCTGGAAAATCAAATAATATAAGAAGTGATGGTTTTTAAATATCTAGGCATCACTCTATTTAGCTACGAAAAGCTAGAAAAAAAAAATGTAAGATCCAGTGAATATAGCAATCAGCCGCAGAATGCCTAAATGAAACAATATGGAGAAATAAAAATATCGGGAAAGAAATAAAAGACTGAATTTACAAAATAATCATCAGACTAATAATGACATACGCAACAGAAACACGACCTGACACAAACAGAACAAAAATAATGCTAGAAATAGCAGAGATGAAAACCCTTAAAAAAGCAATGATAAATACTATGGGACAGAGACATATATACGATCGAGGTGCAAAGTAGAGAACATACCGTACTTGAAGAATCAATATTTAACTCAGATATGATGACTATGATGATACTATGGCCAGAACTTACCTTCATTGAGAAAATCCCCTAAAAGATCACACTTTCCAGGGATTGGCTAGCAAAGCAAGGATCCAAAAGAATTTTTAAAAGCCTAAAACCATTTTGCGGTATCGCGATAGAAAAGAAACAAAGAAAGAAAAGAAAAAGTGGCTGTAAAAGTCATAACAAACGCAGAGCTGTATAGGGCGCATGCTCTTTGTGAATCTAAGCTGCTTAGTGATAATAAAGGGGGTATATAAGGACAAAACAAGTAATAAGCAACTAGAAATGCTGAAACTCCCCATAAGAAAGTTGCTGGCTTTTATTAAGAGTACATACATCTCGGTGGAGTTTAATCAACGAACAAGATTAATGTACAAAGATCATACCATCAAGTTCCAAAGACAAGTAGTATCTCGTAAATTTTCCGGACAAGGAGACGAAAAAATAGAATATTTAAAATATGTTGCAATTCAATTGAGCATATCAAAATTTTGGAATGTTTGAATTTGCACGTAAAAACAAAGTACTTTTGCCTTAATCAAGTTTAAAAATGCTATAAATATTATTAGAAATAGTCATTAAGAAACAAAAATCGAAATAAATAATTAAATTAGAAATTCATTTGCATCTAAGTATCATAAAAATAAATAATGCTAATTTCGTAACTGTCCAAGATTCAATAATATCTCAATTAGTGAACTTTCCCTTTCAAATAAACAAAACAGTAAACAGAAAGCTCATAAATAAGACACTAAATAATTATTTAGTCTGTGTTATTTATAAAAGTGTTAAAGTAATTTAAAATTATTAATTATGTCACTATAAAACTCTATATAAAAGTTATCTCGAAGCAAACTAATATGCTTATTACAGCTTTAGGTAGACTGAAAATAAAATTGAATATTGCATCTAGATTACAGCATACTTGAATTTTATAACACATTACGGAATCGTGTGATATAAAGAACTTAAGTGAATTAGTGACTGGATATATAGATAACTGATAACCATTTTCTCTAAAACATTTTATTATGTGACTCCTTCTACTTGGTAATTGAAATACAGAAATCATATAAACAATTTTATAACACAACTAAAAATATAACATTAAGAAATATACATATAATAATATGGTGACGAGTACAAGTGAAGAGCATGATACGAAATAGAAAAAAAAACTTATATGTATGGTGATAAGCCTTTTATGTATTTATTAAAAATCCTTTGTAAAAGGTATATATTTTTAAAAACCCAAACGGGCTGTTATAGACAAAACGTTTTCGGAATCCATTATTCCATCATCAGTGTCCTATAAAATATATAACCACTTAATTAAAGAGAACGTGAAGTTAAAATTTTGACTAAGGTTAATGTAAAGTGTGGTTAATACTTACTAGGTGTACATGAATGTAGCCACTAAATACATGGGTAAAAACCCGTTAACAAAAATTTAGTTACATTTGTTTTACATTATATTATATAAATTGCTAGGATGCTAAAGTTACCGTTGGATTAGGTAACATGGCGACATATGACTCCACGTTGAAGTTGCAAGTCCTGAGACGGTGTGTCTACGAGGACTTAATGGAAGCAACTGATTGAAATGACAATGTTGACAAGTTAGGACGGAACAAGTAACAGAGTAGTCAATATAACTGTATGTGTCTACTTAAGACAAAAGCCAACGTTAATTAAATTGTTAAAGTAATAGATTTTTTGATATTAAATAATATAACAGTATCAACCATCAATGTTGTTGTTTTTTTAAAAATTGATTTTTATGTGTATGAGATGAAATGTGAAGAGGAGATAGTGTGGTTATAGTTAGGCAACCAACTATGCATGTGTGTGGTAGTGTAATGAAAAAGAGATTTTTATATTTAGGCCCTTTATGTTTATTCAACATTTGGTACTTGGAAAATAGAAAATAGACACATGTAGAAGGTTGAGTTATAGAAATTTTGTTTGATATTGGTGGAAAATGAATGAATATATTTAAAATATGAAAGTGTTCTTACATGAATGAGATAAAACTTTTGTAGTATAATGGTCATGTGAAATTTAACTTATAACTCGATTATAGAAGGCCCTGTATGTCAAAAAACAACATTTGGTACCTGGTAAATGTAAAAATAATTAAGTTGTAAGTACATGAAATTAAATATCTGATAGGGTGTTAACAGACTAAGTGGTATGGAAGTTTTATTTTCTTATCTATTATGTGAAATGAATAGAAATTGATGGTTGGGACATGGTTTTTTTAATAAGTTAATAGAATAGTACTCAACTTATAACTTAAGAAAGGTCCTATCTGTCATAAGCAACACTAGGTACATGGGAACTATAAAAGGATAAGTTACAAGATGTATGATTTGCAGGTGTATAATTGTCCAAAATGTGAAAATGGAATGGTTGTGGGTTGGCTATGTTAGAATTAAGTAAAGCAAAAATTATGGGGTCAGCTTTAATGGTAATTAAGTTATGTGATTTGTTTTTAATTCTTAATGGATATGAAGGTCTTAAGGTGTTCATTAAACTATTGTCTAAAATAAACAGAATTTGATGGCAAGAGCATGGTTTAGAAGTATGTTGTAAGTATACTACTCAACTTATAACTTAAAAAAGGCCCTATCTGTCATAAAGCAACACTAGGTACATGAGAAATATAGAGAGATAAGTTATAAGTTGGTGATTTTATAGGTGTATATAAACCTCAATTATGAAAATGAAATGGTTCTAGGGTGGCTCTGATGAAATTGAGTGAAAAATAAAAAATTTATAGTGTTTTTGAAAAAATGTAGGATACGGAAAGAATACAGAAGGCTGAGATCCCCAGAGAGCTGCAAACAAACCCTAGGAGGGTTGTGTGGAAGAGTGAAATGAGGACTGAGAGGTTAGTTTGAAAGAGATGAAGAATAGTATAAGGTTTGGAGGTGCCGACAAGAAGTATGGACAACAAAGGTATAGTGGGTCGGACTAGAAGTTTGGATTTACTAGAGAGAGATAAGGACTGATTGGGAGTGTGATGTGTAAACAGAAAAGTTTTTTGGAGTGGATTAAAGAAGATGAGTATTTGGCGGACAAATAGTGATAAATGTAGATTTTTGTTGTAAAAGTGAGTAGGGGATGAAGATTATGAAAATAGTTGGCGATGGAGAGGGAGGAAGTCTCGATTGAAGGATACATGACGATTGACGCAATTTGGGCTTTTTTGTTTTTCTTTGAGAATTTCAAGGTCTTCGTATAAGTCTAATTTAAGGAAATTTTTTTGGGGGATGTTGTGAATAAGTGAAACGTCTTCTGGGATATTAAGGGTGTGTTTGTGTTCTTTAAGATGTTGAGAGAAAGTGGAAGTATTTTCTCTTTTAGTGTGTTCTAGAGAACGTGAGGATAGTGATCTGCATGTTCTACCTATGTAAGAGGCGTTGCAATCTGAACATTTTAATCTATACACTCCACTCCGATCCATATAATTGATGGGATCTTTGGAATTAGATATGTGTTGACCCAAATTGTTGGGTACTTTAAATGACACATGGATGTTTTCAACCGACCGTTGGATGAGATTTCGGATATCTCCAGAAAGACTTTCATGATAGTATGGAAGTGAAACGTAATTGGGCTTGGTGGTGAGGACTCTGGGGAACGCATTCTCCTGCAGGGTCTTAAGGCGTTTTTTACGGATGAGTTTGTTGATGATGTTGGGATCATATCCATTGTTGACTGCTATTTGTCTAAGTATGTTGAATTCTTTTTTGTAGTTTGCGTCTGAAAGTGGAATGGTTTCTAAGCGGTGGATATAACTGTGAAAAGCTGCATGTTTATGTGACATGGGGTGGTTGGATGAAAATGGAATTGTGTGATCAGTCTGTGTGGGTTTCCTATAGATACTGAAATCGAAGTGGTCAGTTAATCTGGTAATGGTAAGATCTAGAAAATTGATTGACATGGATGATTCTAGTTCCATAGTGAACTTGATATTGGGGTGAATTTGGTTAATTTTGGAAAGTAAATGTTCAGCTGAATTGGAATTACCTGAAATGAAGACTAAACAGTCATCAACATAGCGGAACCAATGGAGTATTTCAGGGTTTTTCATGATCTGTGTGGATTCTAAATGATCCATAAATACATCAGCCAAAAAAGGAGAGAGACAGCTACCCATGGCTAAGCCATCAGGTTGTCTATAGTATTTGTTGTTAAAAACAAAGAAATCTTGTTCTAAACAAAGTTGTAGAACTTATTAAACTGTTTATTCGGGCTGTTGGGCCGTTGTCTTCTGTTGAGATTTGTTCTCTGAGAATTTCAATAGGATAGAAGAGGGACTAAAAATCAACAAAACATGGATACCAGTATTAAAATCCACAAACGCCCTTCCCGCCAAACACGGAGATAGAAAAGCTACTATAAACAACGACACGCCCCCTCAAGCCGAAACCAGTGGAGGGGAGGCGAGTGGGAATTATAAATATTGCCTCCGTAGTACAACGCGTCGTCAGTTTCTGCTTACAAGCGAAGCATCAACATCTCCAGAAGATGCCAACCCCTAGTGTTGGCGAAACGTCGAGAACAAATCTCAACAGAAGACAACGGCCCAACAGCCCGAATAAACAGTTTAATAAGTTAGACGATGGCCGTGAAAGCCTAACGCAAAGTTGTAGAAGTTGGATAATGGATTTGGTAGTAGATGAAGTAATGGAGTTGGCTCTGAGAAGAGAATTAACCAGATTAATTGTTTCTTGTTTAGGGACAGACGTGAATAGATTGCTGACATCAAATGAAAGCATAGTAATGTTGGGGTGAAGATTGATGTGTTGTCACAACACATCAATCTTCACCCCAACATTACTATGCTTTCATTTGATGTCAGCAATCTATTCACGTCTGTCCCTAAACAAGAAACAATTAATCTGGTTAATTCTCTTCTCAGAGCCAACTCCATTACTTCATCTACTACCAAATCCATTATCCAACTTCTACAACTTTGTTTAGAACAAGATTTCTTTGTTTTTAACAACAAATACTATAGACAACCTGATGGCTTAGCCATGGGTAGCTGTCTCTCTCCTTTTTTGGCTGATGTATTTATGGATCATTTAGAATCCACACAGATCATGAAAAACCCTGAAATACTCCATTGGTTCCGCTATGTTGATGACTGTTTAGTCTTCATTTCAGGTAATTCCAATTCAGCTGAACATTTACTTTCCAAAATTAACCAAATTCACCCCAATATCAAGTTCACTATGGAACTAGAATCATCCATGTCAATCAATTTTCTAGATCTTACCATTACCAGATTAACTGACCACTTCGATTTCAGTATCTATAGGAAACCCACACAGACTGATCACACAATTCCATTTTCATCCAACCACCCCATGTCACATAAACATGCAGCTTTTCACAGTTATATCCACCGCTTAGAAACCATTCCACTTTCAGACGCAAACTACAAAAAAGAATTCAACATACTTAGACAAATAGCAGTCAACAATGGATATGATCCCAACATCATCAACAAACTCATCCGTAAAAAACGCCTTAAGACCCTGCAGGAGAATGCGTTCCCCAGAGTCCTCACCACCAAGCCCAATTACGTTTCACTTCCATACTATCATGAAAGTCTTTCTGGAGATATCCGAAATCTCATCCAACGGTCGGTTGAAAACATCCATGTGTCATTTAAAGTACCCAACAATTTGGGTCAACACATATCTAATTCCAAAGATCCCATCAATTATATGGATCGGAGTGGAGTGTATAGATTAAAATGTTCAGATTGCAACGCCTCTTACATAGGTAGAACATGCAGATCACTATCCTCACGTTCTCTAGAACACACTAAAAGAGAAAATACTTCCACTTTCTCTCAACATCTTAAAGAACACAAACACACCCTTAATATCCCAGAAGACGTTTCACTTATTCACAACATCCCCCAAAAAAATTTCCTTAAATTAGACTTATACGAAGACCTTGAAATTCTCAAAGAAAAACAAAAAAGCCCAAATTGCGTCAATCGTCATGTATCCTTCAATCGAGACTTCCTCCCTCTCCATCGCCAACTATTTTCATAATCTTCATCCCCTACTCACTTTTACAACAAAAATCTACATTTATCACTATTTGTCCGCCAAATACTCATCTTCTTTAATCCACTCCAAAAAACTTTTCTGTTTACACATCACACTCCCAATCAGTCCTTATCTCTCTCTAGTAAATCCAAACTTCTAGTCCGACCCACTATACCTTTGTTGTCCATACTTCTTGTCGGCACCTCCAAACCTTATACTATTCTTCATCTCTTTCAAACTAACCTCTCAGTCCTCATTTCACTCTTCCACACAACCCTCTTAGGGTTTGTTTGCAGCTCTCTGGGGATCTCAGCCTTCTGTATTCTTTCCGTATCCTACATTTTTTCAAAAACACTATAAATTTCTTATTTTTCACTCAATTTCATCAGAGCCACCCTAGAACCATTTCATTTTCATAATTGAGGTTTATATACACCTATAAAATCACCAACTTATAACTTATCTCTCTATATTTCTCATGTACCTAGTGTTACTTTATGACAGATAGGGCCTTTTTTAAGTTATAAGTTGAGTAGTATACTTACAACATACTTCTAAACCATGCTCCAGCCATCAAATTCTGTTTATTTTAGACAATAGTTTAATGAACACCTTAAGACCTTCATATCCATTAAGAATTAAAAACAAATCACATAACTTAATTACCATTAAAGCTGACCCCATAATTTTTGCTTTACTTAATTCTAACATAGCCAACCCACAACCATTCCATTTTCACATTTTGGACAATTATACACCTGCAAATCATACATCTTGTAACTTATCCTTTTATAGTTCCCATGTACCTAGTGTTGCTTATGACAGATAGGACCTTTCTTAAGTTATAAGTTGAGTACTATTCTATTAACTTATTAAAAAAACCATGTCCCAACCATCAATTTCTATTCATTTCACATAATAGATAAGAAAATAAAACTTCCATACCACTTAGTCTGTTAACACCCTATCAGATATTTAATTTCATGTACTTACAACTTAATTATTTTTACATTTACCAGGTACCAAATGTTGTTTTTTGACATACAGGGCCTTCTATAATCGAGTTATAAGTTAAATTTCACATGACCATTATACTACAAAAGTTTTATCTCATTCATGTAAGAACACTTTCATATTTTAAATATATTCATTCATTTTCCACCAATATCAAACAAAATTTCTATAACTCAACCTTCTACATGTGTCTATTTTCTATTTTCCAAGTACCAAATGTTGAATAAACATAAAGGGCCTAAATATAAAAATCTCTTTTTCATTACACTACCACACACATGCATAGTTGGTTGCCTAACTATAACCACACTATCTACTCTCCACATTTCATCTCATACACATAAAAATCAATTTTTAAAAAAACAACAACATTGATGGTTGATACTGTTATATTATTTAATATCAAAAAATCTATTACTTTAACAATTTAATTAACGTTGGCTTTTGTCTTAAGTAGACACATACAGTTATATTGACTACTCTGTTACTTGTTCCGTCCTAACTTGTCAACATTGTCATTTCAATCAGTTGCTTCCATTAAGTCCTCGTAGACACACCGTCTCAGGACTTGCAACTTCAACGTGGAGTCATATGTCGCCATGTTACCTAATCCAACGGTAACTTTAGCATCCTAGCAATTTATATAATATAATGTAAAACAAATGTAACTAAATTTTTGTTAACGGGTTTTTACCCATGTATTTAGTGGCTACATTCATGTACACCTAGTAAGTATTAACCACACTTTACATTAACCTTAGTCAAAATTTTAACTTCACGTTCTCTTTAATTAAGTGGTTATATATTTTATAGGACACTGATGATGGAATAATGGATTCCGAAAACGTTTTGTCTATAACAGCCCGTTTGGGTTTTTAAAAATATATACCTTTTACAAAGGATTTTTAATAAATTTTTTTAATATATGGTATACAGCCAAATACAGGAACGTAGATTCCTTGTGGACCTTTTATGTATGTTATTGTTGTTGACTCTTGTAAATCCCTTCTTGTGTTTCACTGTTTTTTAATGTTGTGTTGTTTCATTTGGATTTCAATGGATAATAATTTTTTATTAGAACAGAATAAGTTTTTTGGTGTGGACACACACTAATATCTGTTAGTGTGCGTTGATTTTCTGTATAATTTGGTTACACATACTCCTTTATCATTAGAAGGTGATTATCCTTTATCCTAAATTTCCAAAAATTGTAGTGGATTATTTTCACTTTTCATAGTGAATTTAATAGATTATTTTTTACAGTTGATGTTTAATGATTCTAATCCATGGGGCTATATGAAGAATACATGATCTACATATCTCCACCATATTGTGAGTTTCTTTAATTGGCACAGGTAAGTGCCATACAGCCAATCACAACATGTTAAAATTTTCTAAACAACTGAAAAAGATTATCTAGTATAATATAAAACTATAATATACTAGCTGACCCGGCGCCACGCTTTGCTGTGGCTTGGTTATTATACGACTAATAATATGTTCAATCTATTTAACAGAGAATATAACCAGAGAATTTAAAAATTCTTTTTGATAGTTTACAGCTTTATCTTCATTTACAATACTGTCGACTGATTTAAAAGATATCAGATCACCTGGTAACAATCTGGAAGTTAATTTCGTTACCATCAACATTTTTCGTCGCCAAAATTGGGCGCTTATTGAGCCAATTATGATTGAAGTAATTATTCAAAAGAAAAAAAATCTGGAACATAATCTACCTTTATCAGTACGACGGCTAATCCTCTGCACTTTTTCAGATCTGTTTTTGGGTCTTTCTTATGTATTGGTATATGTAGGATTGTCTATATTCTTTTAAAATAACACTTTCCTACAAACACCTTTTCTTACTTATTGTTTGCTTTGGAGATTCATATCTAATTAGCTTTTATATTCCTCGTCGGCTGGAGATTTTTTCAATTCCATGCCACTAGTTACTTCCTCTAATCGTGCTATTGATAGGTCCAGTCTTCCTGTGCTTTATTCTTATTCGTTTGTTGACAGAAATCTCTTCTCTTCTCTCTTCAAAATCCTCCTAAATCAGTCAAATACTCTATCCATCCCAAAATACTATCAGTATACTATTAGTTTGTTTTCTTTATAGCTTTTATGGTTTAATAGGTTTCCAAGCCCGCTGTACCTCATACAGGCAATCTATGTATTCGTACTTTTTTCAGGTATTATTTTTCATACTTTATTTGGATTTTAAATTGAATTTTTATTGTTACTTCTTTTGTAATACCTTTTATTATATCACACATAATTTATTAAAAAATACCTATAGGCCAAAGAGATAGTCTCAGCTTGACTCTATTGAACAACATCACAATGGAATCATGAAAGCTATAAGTGAAAGCAGACTATACGATGGTCGACCGCTCCCTTAATATACTCGTACTTTTCTACATGAATGATGCCATCCTCAAAGAAGAAAACAAATAATCTCCAACGTCTACAATATAACATGAGATAACATCAATATTGGTGATTTCAATAAAAAAAGACACAAGTAATAATCATATCTAGAGAATCCGTACACTATAAAACTGGCAATCGTGAACAATATAATATATCTACAGATCAGCTTGTTCAATTGAAGAAACCCATCATAAAAATGGCGTTCAATTCCGTTCAAATATAATCAACGTGCAATCAATTAATTTTTGTGTGCTGAACGTTTTCACCAATGCAAATTCATACGCGAATACAATCAGTGCATGAGAACGCACGTTTTGAATATCCAACTGTCAAAGAATTGTGTCAAAAATTTACGAGTGAAAGAGTGAAGACGAATGATAAGCCACAACCAGGTGCATTACTCAATCAACAGATAGTACATATTTAATTAACTGAGAGTGGTGGTATCAAGTAAAACACTGACAGAAGAAGCACGAACAAAAGTGATCGAAGTATCAAGAGATAACGGATACCTTGGAAACATCGTATGTAAAAAGTGATGAGTGCAAAGAGCAATATCAGAATATATAAAATATACGTAAGACCTATACACACGTCATACAATTTAGAGACGAAATATCACAAATAAAAAGGAATCATAAGAACGACTGAAATAAGAATATATATTAGAGAATAACTGGGAGTACAGGATGTAAGCGTTGTTGGAGAGTTCACGTTGACAGTACGCCACAAGAATGATGGCAAGTTGGACAATAATGGGAAGTAGATGCTAGAATTAAAGCTCGGCATCATAGCAAGAGCCCAGAAAAGCCTCAACCTCACAAGTTAAATATTAATACAGGGAGGACATATTACAAAAACAATTTATATATGAACTATGAATTGAAATATAATTTAATGTAGATACTAAGTGAAAACTGCATATTAGACCAAACACTTTAGAAATCAATTTGTTACCTTGATGTGGTGAAAGTTAAACTGAAAATGAAAATGTTTTCAAAATTTTTTTTATTCACAAAAACGGATCAATGTGTTTGGATGTTAAACGAGCATACGACAATGTTAACTGGTTTAATTTACAAGAAAAAAAATGTAATTACAAACCCCAGCAGAAGTTGTTAAGATCATATGCAAACTCTATATAAACAGACAAGTAGGACTTAGAGAATATAACGACTATACAGTAGAATCCAAATATGCAACTTTAGGGTTACTGCAGGAATCTGTCGTTGAATAATTCTTTTTAATAATTATAAGAGGTCTCCCAATAAGAATGTCCTAATGTTTTTGTTAAACGAAAACGGTAAAAATTACTGTAAATAAAAAAAACCGCATTAATCTCACGAATAGTGTGCTCTATGTTCCTCTTCAAGTCTTCAATATATTGTGGTTTGTTCACATAGACCAATGACTTAACATAGCCCCATAAAAAAATAATCCAACGGTGTTAAATCGCAGCGTCTTGGAGGCCAAGCATCTGGTCGAAGTTGCTGAATTCCCCTGGGATCTCTGGCATCAAGAGAAATCAATGTTTTCGGAAACTTTTCCTTCAATAAATCAGGTTGGGGCAGTAGTGTGACATGTGGCACCGTCCTGTTGAAAAAACATGCCTTCCAAATCCATTTCATCCAACTGAGGCCACAAAAAATCCGTTATCATCGTTCGATACCTTTCACCGTTGACTGTTACACCATGTTCGAAAAAATTGGGTCCGATGATGACACCATGCCATAAACCGCACCAGACAGTGACTTTTTCTGGATGCAAAGGCTTCTCAAGAATCTCATGTGGATTATTTTCACTCCAAAAATGACAATTTTGCTTATTCACAAAGCCGTTTAACCAAATATGAGCTTCATCGGAAAAGATTATTTTTAAAAAAAATCGCCATCATTTTCGAGTTTGTCTAGAGCCCAATCAGCGAACAAACGACGCCTATGATGGTCAAGTGGCTTCAGTTCTTGAGTCAAAACAATCTTGTAAGGGTGTAGGTCTAAATCTTTTCTCAGAATTCGCTAAGTTGTCATTCTGGTGAGTCCAAGTTCTTGAGAACGACGATTTACGGACACATTTGCATTCTCTGCTACACTGGCTCTTACAGCAGCAATATTGTCCTGAGTTCTTGCATTTCGGCGTCTAGTTGGTAGTTTCGTATCGTGCAGAGTAAATTCACGTTCAAACTTTTCCACGATTCGACGAATTACACGCACATTAGGATGATGATTTGGTCCATAACTTTCACGTAATGCACGATAGGTATTCACAAAAGAACGATTATTAACATAAAATTTTAGGATAATTTGTTAGAGTATACTAAATACAAACGTCAACAAGTGACAGTTCTACCATTTTCAAAATGGCCGCTATGGCATTTCAAAAACAGGACGTCCCTATTGGGAAATCCACTACATATAATAAAAACACCTCTATATCTAAAGCAACTATTATATAGTATGCCGATGATTTTTTTGGTTATATACGGAGTAAATATCTCAACCAATGTATTAACCTTCTGAACCTAAGCGTGGGATTCCGGAACCCAATTCAAAAAATGACTTGGATACCGATGTCAAAAACTTGGAAATTATACTGGATAAAAAGCTTACTTACTAATTGCATATCGAACAAATTGATACAAAATGCAATAAAAACTTAATTTTTTTAAAATCCATTATGCGAACTTGGGGGGATAAGATCCCCAAACAGCACTATTTTTTATTAAGCGTATATAAGATCAATTTACTACTTTTATGGGAATAAGCTACAATTTTACTTTAAAATTAAGTTTATTTGACGTTTCGATTTCAACTTCGGAAATCGTACTCAAAATACAAAACATTAATAAATTAAACAAATATTGGTTTTGCTCTTTAAACATGTGTAAAACATTCTTCTATTAATTTAATTTTATCTGACTCATTCATTTTGACTATTTAGATGATGACTATAAAATTATATTGCCGATATATTTGAGTTGTGTTCCTGGGACGACTTTATTGTAGAATAGTTCATTCTATTACATGAAATCAACTTCAACTTTAGAATTTCCGCCATTAAAAATCGTAGGATGTGATTTGTCTTTAAAAAGATATTATATTAATACGAATACAAACATTATATTAATAGTGGTATTTTCTTTCTATTAATTTTCTCTTTTAATACGGGTAACCAAATCCTACTGCATTCTGTCGAGGAATTGGATTCATTTGACATAATTAGAGCCGCTTCTTTGATTTTTCTCTTTTTACCATCTGTTTCTTTTAGGACTATACTTAAATCGTTCCATTAAACACAATGTTCATTTTCCCATGCGTGTTTACATATTTAAGATCTATCAAATATTCTATTTTTAATATAAGAGTGATGTTCACTTATTCTAACGTTTAATAGTCTTGATGTTTCACCTAAATAAAAATGTTCTCATTCACAAGGTATTTTATAAATACAATTCTTAGGTCTTTCTTGCTCATTGTAAGGCTTAGGTTTAGATAAAATAGATGTCAATGTGTTGTTTGTTGTTTTGAATTTTGTTGAATTTATTTCCTATCGTTTTAAGTTTTCCGATAATCCTTTTATGTATGGTATTGTTATGTTCCCCGTATTATTTCTTGTGAATGTTATAGGATCCCGTTCTAAGTTGTTGTATTCCATTGACACGACAAAGCATAATCACTTTTTAATAAAACATATGTTAACAAGTGTTTTTCTTCTAAGAACAAATTTTCATTTCAACAAGTCATTTTGGCTCTATCGTATTAGGATTTAATTATTCCATTTTTAACATTAATGTTGTGATTTGATTTGTAATTTAGATATCTGTTAGTGTTTGTTGGTTTTCTATTACATCGGAGTCTCATATCCAGTATCCTTCTTTGAGATTAAGACATCGAGGAAAGCTAGTGTGTTATTGTATTATTTTTTCATGGTAAATGTTATTGAATATGAGAAATATGGGAATACGTGTTTGGCGGAGAAAGTCGATGGATAGGGACGACTGGAGAGAAATTCTTGAGGAGGCTAGGACTCACGCAGAGTTGTATAGCCAAAATGATGATGATGAAATGTTATTGTCTCTTTTTTATCGTTTATATTATTTAGGAATGTGTCCAACATATAGACACACTTATGACAGCAGTACTATTTTATAAATCCAACACCATATAAAAAAGAGAAACCAAGTCTACAACCGTAGAAGTATAACCACTATCAGTAGAATGAAGTTTGGTCACGCATGTTACCAAAATATGAATTACGATACGATCTTTACGAGTTTTGTTACAAAATCCGAGATCTATAGAGCATATTTTCTTTGAGTGTTTAAAATATAGGGCCCAATTTATTAAACTATTCAGGAAACTTCTACAATTAAAAATCCAAAGCCTATAATGTATCTGCTGGCTTTAAATAGAAAAAACATTTACTTTTTATCATTCCTGAAAACAGCACAAATTCAATTATAATACCACCATTATATTTCTCCTTATGCTTTTTCTTAATGTTCATACCTACATTATCCGAGGTGTACCTTGTGTTATTTAAATGCCCTGATCGACCTTTGGGCGGAAAGAGTGCAATCCCTGTTAAATCCTTTTTCTAACACTATGTCAGCAATACGGGATGAGTTTTTTTCTAGTTTCCATTCTGTATCAAAATGGAATTATTAAGAAAGTTTTGTTATGATGATTAGATATAACGTAATGTGTGGCAATAAAAATTAATTACATGGTACTTATAATTACTTTTACGAGAGAGATCATTATGCTAAAATTGATTTCAAGTAATAAAACAATCATTAAAGAAATTGCTCCGGTAATGCATTTCAAATAAAAAAACAATATATTTTAAAATCGTCTATTTTAAAGTATAAAATAAAATGACATAAGAAAAATAAACTAAATAAGATACTACAGAAATGAGAAAAAAATTTAAACAAATATACGAATCAGCCAAAGAATTCTGTGAAAATAAAAAAAAATAAACCAAAAGCGAACCGGATGTAGACTGAGTAACTGAGTAAAAGCGGCTATCACTGATAAAAAAGAATCATGGAAAAGATACGTGCAAATAAAGGATCAAAGGGACAAAGAGCTATATAACAATAAAAACGTAATTGCCAAAAAGGCAGTAAGATGCGAAACAAAAATCATGGAAAGAATTTGGGAACAGCAATAAATGAAGGTTATCAAATGACAGTAGAACCTTGTAGAATAAGATGAAAGCATTAAGACGTCAAAAGAGAACAGAAATATACGGTATAGTACATGGAAATAACAAAATACAATATAAATCACACGAAATGTTTGGAAAGAGTATTACACCTGTAAATTTAAATTAGAAGACACAAACCTGAACTCAAATGACACATCAAGCTCAAGGATAGAAGAGAACAGAATAAGAAGAATAGTGAAAAAGAAGTCATTGAACCAACAAAAATAACTAAAAAGGGAAAGCTGGAGGGAGAGATGAAATATAGTCAGAAATTATGAAATGGATGGGCTAGGAAAATAAAATGAAATACCAAAATATTGGGAAAATAATCTTATTGTACCAATTTGTAAGAAAGGGGATAGAACCAACGAGGAAAACTATATGTCTAGCGTAAGTGGCATTTAAAGTATATACTAAAAAAGAGATGATAAATTAGAGCCGAAATTTAAAGAAACACTGACAACAAATAATATGTTTGTACTACGAAATATAATAGAAAGAAAAATTAAGATAGGGGAGAGACTAGTATTAGCGTTGATAGACTTGAAATTTGCATTTGCCAAAATATATAGAAAATGCTTGATAAATGTTTAAAATAGTTAAAGACCCCAAGTAAACTAACACAAGTAGTAAAATAAATATATGAAAATACTAGAGCGAAAATAAAAATCAGGAGAGAAAGATCAGAAGATTTCCTCGTAGAAAGGGGAGTGAAACAAGGAAATAGACAGCCACTACCAGTGACGGCTTGTCCTAAAGGGAGACAAGACTACGGCACTGGCTCTGAAAAATATATTGATCGGAAAATATATTGGTCACTAAAAATACTTTTGTTTTTTACTATGTATTAACATACATTATTTATAATTACGTAATTTAATCTCCACGACAAAACAAATCATTTAAGCGAGTTGACTACCCAAGCTCATTTCAATCTGGCTCCAGATTTGAATTCAAATGCATAGGAAAAGGTTAGACGCGGTCAGCTGACGGTTTATCCATACGAAAAATGGAATGTTTTGGAGCCAGACAAACTTCGGCCAGGAGTGTTTTAGAATGTGATTTTAGAATGTGTATTGAATAGTTTTCGCTTATATACAACGTTTTACTTACGTTTAAAGTATTCGATTACAAAATCTAAGTGTTGGTGCTGTTTAAATTTTACTGTTTAGTGTTGATTGAAAATGAAAAAAAATTAGCTGTATGTTAGTGAAAACTTACTCGCTTGAAGAGAAAATTCAAATATCAAGGAACATGGTGGACCACTTCTAGATTTAAATATAACAACTGCGCAGAAAGCTTCAGTATCTAGCTCTTCAAATTTTAAAGACCGTGTAAGGAAATTTAATAGAAATATATATTTAAAAAATAGCTGGATTTGTGGAAGTGATCCCCAAAATACATTTTTCTGTTTCGTGTGTGATTTATTTGGGACCTATTCTACATAGGCAAGACATCGTATCATTGATTTAGTGCATATTTAAGAAACAATAAAAACTCATAAAAATAGCAAGGAACATATAAATAATATTTAGTTTCTCTGTGCTCAGAAAATTAAATATAATGACTCATTTAAGTTCGGCTTATAGACAAAATGTTATTATGCAGAACAAACAAGGTTGTAAAATAGTTATATTTTAAACATTAATATAAACTGCATACGATTTTGCGGTGCATTAGAATTAGCATTGCGAGGTTAGGATGAAACAGAAGAATCAACAAATAAACGAGTTTTTCAGAAATTAATAGATTTTAGTTCCCAATTACATACAGATTTAAAGGATCATTTTAATAAAACAACAGTATTTTAAAAGACCTCTAAAAGAAAGCAAAATGAACTATTGGACTGTACTGTATTGGACAAATCAAATTATGTAGCTGTAATTACCGATGAAACTGTAGATATCGATTCAAAACGAAAAAAATATCCTTTTTCATTCAGCCGCCACTGACCACTATTATTTATAATAATCATAAATAGATTATTAAAGAATACGAGATCAACGACGAGAACTTCCCAAACAACAGTTAGATATAATCGACTTACCCCTACACAAAACGCAGACGACATAGACCTTATAGCGAAGAATCACAACAAGATGCAAAAGTTAGTGAACATATGGACAGAAGATAAAAAGAAGTGAAAAAGTTGATAGTAAAAAAATACCAAGGAAAGTAAGGTTATAAAAAGTAAGTTAATAAACTTTAATGGCAAAATTACAAAGACAGTAACACACAAAGAACAAGCACTAGAGAAGGTCTTAACATTTGAATACCTAGGAAGTATCTTTTCAAATGATAGAAAATTCGATTCTGGGATAGCTGATAAACAAAAGAAAGCCAGCCAGATCTACTCTACTCTAAATAGAACAATATACAAAAAGAAAGAAATAAAAAACAAAACTAAATTACTAATATACAGTACGATTAAACATGCCAATAGAGACATATGCAAGTGCAAATTAAGTATTACAAAAGAAACATGAAAATAAAATAGATGCTATTGAAATGAAAATGCTAAAAAAACACAGAATACTACGAAAGAAAGAATCAGAAATGGTCAAATAAAAAAACCAACTAGAGCAAAAGTCCATAGTAAGTAAAATAACCAGAACACAATTGGAATTCTATGGGCATGTACAGAGAATGGGAGATGACAGATGGCCAAAGAAAATATTAGAAACTGAAAGAGTAAATAAACGAGATAAAGACCAAGAAAAAGTCGGATAAATGAAATTATAAAAGCTGGAACAGCCAAGAGATGAAATACACAGAAATACATATGATAAAGAGAAATAAAAAAGAATGGAAAAAAGGAATAGACACCAACATTTTTACTACTATAAATAAATTACCAATCTGTACCAACGATACAATAAGTAAATGATTTAACAACTGACTAAAAAACAATTAAGGAACAATCCACTAATATGTTTCTTTTTATTCTAAACAATTTTATTAATTTAAAATTGTTATTTTAATTAGTGGATTGGTAAAGGCACCAACATAAAAAAAAATTCTATATCCTAAGACGTAAAAGGGGTTAGGAGAAAAAGAAGATGATGAAGAAGAAGAAGAAAAGAAATGTCCAAATTGTCAACATAAATGAGAAATATGAGTTTAACTCAGAAAATATTGGTTTTTCTTCTGAAGGAGCTAAACATTATTTTGTACCAGAATGTGATTCCACCTTTTTGATTTTACCTTATACATAACTATTCTTCGTTCACAAATTGTTGAGAGTATGCCTCAAACTCATAAAACGGTCGTAAATCATAGGCGTTCCTAAGGTGTTTATTCATTAAATAATAATATAATGTTTTAATACTGTTATATATAATATTGATAATATTTTAATACTAATATATTTAGCAAAAAAACAATTAAAACTTTCACGACTAATGTTGGTTATTATATTATATTAATAAAAATAAGAATTTAACCATTAACAATTTTGTAAATAAGAATACCTTATCTCTTTGGATATTTCAATACTAATCTTCGCGTTTAATCACTTTACTAGAAAACCTGGAATTCATATCCGAAGGTACTATTCGTTGCAAGATAATTAAGATGGAATTCCCCAGATTTTTAATAATATAATTATATTCGAAACTTAACTTGAAAGGGTGAAGTTATTACGAACGAAAACAATTTTTTTGTTTAGTACGTTTTTGATGGCATGTAATTTACGGCTCGTCGCTGTTTCCGCGTCTACGGCAGTAATTAGCGTCTCGAATATTTCTTTTGCGAATTATATACAGTGAGTTAGTGATTTTTTATTCCATATACCTACGAGCCTATACGTACCTTTCGCTCGTGCTCGTTTTGTTGGATTGTTTGTGATGGCTTCATCATCAAGTTTTACACCGGTACTGTTGCGTACAGTCAGTAATTCTGTCTATTCACCAAGAGAGAAGACTATTGTCCTGAATGTTCACGATGCTCTGGTTTCTCAGAATCCCACAAACACTGTTCGCAACATAGTCGAAAGTTGTGTCAACATGACTGGCGTAGGAGAGTCAACTTTATATAGGTTCCTATCAGAAAGAAAAAAACACGGTATAGCTAACCCAAACACAAACGAAAACTTAAAGAGAGGGAAAAAGCCTACTGAAATTGATGAATTTGCCAAAAATTGTATTCGAAGGAAAATTCATGGATTTTTTTTCAAAAAAGAAATACCAAACCTAAACAAAATTTTACAAGAAGTTAGAGACGACCCGGATTTGCCTCATATCGGACGAACTAAATTGTGGCAAGTTTTAAAAGAATTAAATTTCCGGTGGGAGAAATCAGACCGAAAATCACTTTTGATTGACCGGGAGAAGAAGATGATGTTGGAGAAGAAATTATCTAAGATTCATACGAAAATTCCGGGCTGAAGAAAGGCCCATCTTCTACCAGGATGAAACGTGGGTAAACTCAGGTCATACTCTAAAAAAAATTTGGTCAGATAAAAATATATTAAGCTCCAGGCAAGCCTTTATGGAAGGTTGGTCTACTGGTATCTCCCCACCTACTGGTAAAGGCAGTAGATTAATAATTTCTCACATTCGCAGTGAAAAAGGATTTGTTAAGCATGGTTTGTTGGAATTTCATTCCAAAAGCACAAAAGACTATCACGAGGAGATGACAGCTGATGTTTTCGAAGAGTATTTTGAGCAAATGAGTGAACACATACCACCAAATTCAATTATAGTATTAGATAATGCACCTTATCATTCACGACTAGTAGAAAGACTTCTAACGAATGTGTGGAAGAAACAGGATATTCTTGACTGGCTGCGGAATAAGTATCTGCCTTACGAAGATGGAATGGTAAAAGCAGAACTTTTAAAAATTGCCCGGCAACACAAATCTAAGTTCAAGAAATACGTAGTTGACAAAATGGCGGAAAGGCGAAACATCACAGTCTTTAGACTTCCACTCTACCACTGCGAAATAAATCCAATTGAACTCATTTGAGCACAAATGAAAAGTTATGTGGCTACAAAAAATACGTCATATAAAATACAAGTTGTACGTGAATTGTTATACGAGTCTTTATAACATATTACAAAACAAAACTGGAAAGATGCAGTAAGACATGTAATAGAAGAAGAACAAAAAATGTGGGATCTTGATAACATAATTGATGCGACCGTAGAGATTATTAACCTAATTATTAACCCTGAAGACGACTTGGATTCCGAAGTTGATCCTATTTATTTTGAATTTGAATAGTTTTCTAATCGTAATTATATAAGGTAAGTAATAGTAGTTGTAATCATAAGGTTTTAAAGGGGAAAGGCGCAAAATGTCTTAAACCGTCAGTTTTAGGTTGGTTTTTACTATTATATCGTATTACCTATCCTCTCTGTATTTCAGTTTTCTAATTAGGGTTTAACTTGTAGTGAGCTATCAACAAATTGTGAACCGAGTATAAGCTCTTTTTAAGTTATTCGTTTAAGTTGGAATAAACATTAAATGTTAGTTTATTTGTTAAGTAGTGAATATAAAAGCTTTAAAATATTTACTTATGTAGCATTAAGCAAATAAACATATATAATATAATATAGTTTTACAACAAGTAAATATTTCAACCAGAGTCAACAGAAAACTCAGATAGCAGCTAACTCAACGTGACAAGGATACTTTGGCCTTAAATTGGGTTTGACTGAAACCGGCTTATTTTTTGTTTTGCCTATGATGGCTATCGTTTTTTTAGTATACAAAAACGACGTAAACGATATTATTAGCAGGAAGAATTGTGAGAAATGTCTTCAAGGTTAACCGCATTTTTACGTGCGATGCAGATTTGCCAAGCAGAAAGTTAGTGTTGGTCCATCTTATGGTTAATGTTTAAGAAGCGGGAGATGAGAAAAATTTCGTACTTTTTTTAAATACACTGCTGGTCGAAAAATTCAGCCATCTTAATACTTATAATTTTAACGATATCCTAGTGAAACTTTAATGTTAATTAAACAACCAAACATAAAAAAAGTTATAATTAAATAAAAAAGTACAGTAACCAAATTTAAGTGACTGTAGTAAAAAACATGGAAATTAACATCAATGTTACACATTAAACTATGTACTTGTGCTTTGCTAAATATATTGTCCTACTTTTAGACAATCTTAACATGCCTAACAGTACACTAAACTCCACTAAGTACAGTAAATAAGCTCCGCTTCAAACTAGGAATGTCTAAAGATTAACCTTACAAAAATCCAGTATTTGACATTTAACTTCTCCGTAATTTAAGGGGCAACATATCCTTGATGACGCATACGTCCAGTACAATATGTTAGCAATTATTTAGGCCAAAAACTTGGATAGCCAAGACAAAATAACTTAATCTTAATAGATAGACGAATAGAAGAATAAAACTCAGGTATCTGGACGATGTGCCGGACGATTTAAGGGAGATTGGAGTAAGAGAAGACAGACAATCGACAGGGAAGGATGGAAGAATGTTTTAAGGCAGGCCAGAGATCACGAAGGGCTGTAGCGCCAACTGATCATGATGATATAAGAATGAACTTAGCATGGACGGATTTCGACAAAATAAGAAATATTTGCCTGCATGCTTGAAAAGGATAGTTTTTTTGTAGTTCGGTGCAGAAACTTTTACACTTATTAACATAGCTGTGGAAAAAATTAGAATGTAGTGGTTTTGCTAGGTGTAACATTAAGAGATGTAGTGTCAAATTTAATTATTGGAGATAGAACAGGGATAAGGAATGCTGTAGAAACGATTGAATACAAAAAGTGGAACTGAACAGAACAATTAAGAAGGATGAAAAAAGCTAGGTAGACTAATATAAGCTACATAAGATACCAATTTTCACTTATGATCTCACGTTTCATATCATCAGAACAAACTGTCCGCGATTGCCAATATTACTGTACAAAAAGGGTGTACATATGTGAAATTATGAATATAATTTCAGTTGATGAGGACTGTATTACATAGGGCTGGTTCAAATAAATTAGGATATGTGGTAAAAGGTTATACAGATTATAGCAAATTATGTTTATACAAAGTCTTACCAATTCTTCTGCTGCACATACATACACTCGCGGTATTTAGAGGCTTTCAGTCGCGGTTGTTCTTCATACGGGGAAACTGTCCGGTTACCGGTTTATGAACACGTGTTTCGCGGTACTAACACTTTTCGGTATTTTTCGCGTAACTACATGCGAGAGAGTTAGAGTGGAGAAAAAGCGCGGTAAGTCTGTACCAAGCGATAGATAGCGATAGAGAGATTATACGTCTGCCTAGTAGGACTCAGCAGACGAAAGAGATGATGACTGTTTCTAGCAACAGTCAGCCGTCAAGAGGGACCGTTCTCACCAAACGATAGTCAACAGGGGAGAGAGAGAGTGTCCGTTATCATCGATAGACAACAGGGAAGAGAACGAGACTTTCTTTGCTATCTTACAACTGTCTGTATTTCTAATGGAGTGGGGTTAAAATGTGAGTAGGAAGGGTTGGAGAACGGGAAATAATTGTAAAATTGTGGTAGAATGGTAGCTAGTAATACAGCGAAAAAATGACATGATTTTTCGCATGTGAAAAAATTGAACAATTATCAATTTCCAACTTATCTGTCAAAGAGTACGGGCACATGAGCTAATAACTGTAAAGATCTTCTTCTGAACTGAGACTAAAAAATTAATCTCGAGAGTGAATGAAATAAGAAATTGGCCAACGGCGTAAGTAGTAGGTGAGTGGAGAAATCACTATATTAAAGATTATTATGCAATTCTCTTAATTTAAAATCTGAAAAAGATAAAATAACGATAATAATGGGAGATCTCAATGCAAACGTTCCATCATTGGTGAAAATGGATCGGGACTAAGGAATGAACGAGGGGACAGACTATTCCAGTTCTGTCAAGAACAAAACATGATTATTATGAATACATGGTTCAAACTACTACCTCGCAGATTATATACGTGTAATTGCCACGAGACAATACAGAAAATTGCATCAAAAATCAGATAGACTACATAATGATTAATCAAAGATACCAGACTAGCCTAATAAGTGTCAAAACGTACCCCAGTGCAGATGTTCTCATCGACCACACCTTGCTTGTAGCCAAATTTAAAAATAAATTAAAATAATCGAAACAAAAAACCAAAAACAGACAAAAGGTTAATTATGAAAGACGAAACGAAGCAAACGATAACAAGTCACTTTAATCAAGAATGCCGAGAACTTAGAATAGAAATATAAAAAGTGGAGAAAGAGAGCAGAACCAAATGATCCTGACAAGTTGTCAGTGGTCTGAATTAGAAACTATAATTAAACAAACCTAAGACAATCTCAAAAACACAAACCACAACAGGCAAAAAAAACATGGGTGACTGATGAAATATTAGAAATAATGAATGTGAGAAGATATCAAATAAATAAAGAAAACAGTAAATATAAAGAAATTCACAAGCAAATTTTCCTTATAGGAGAAAAGTGGGGTGGAGTATAAAGTCAGATATACATGCAAAAAAGCTATATTTAACCTATTTGTTTTACTTTTTTCTAGTTAGATAAATGTATAGGTATTAAGTGTATAAACAAAAAATATAAAAACAATTATTGCTAAATAAATAGATCTGGAATGTCTACATAAATAGACCCGGTATTACTGTGACATTACGAGACTGTGTTTGACGAGAGTCTATTTTTGAACAAACCCTATTGCCCAAGCACAACATTTAGTTGTATATTTTCAACTGTATTACACTAAGTGACATATAAATCTGAATAACCATTATAAATTATTTTATTTTAATAAAATGTGGTAAACAGCCATATTCGGCAAAGGGGCTCAATAATATAATAATAAATAATAAATGTATGACAAATATTCGGAATTCGCAATTTTGCCTTTTTTTTTCATTTCGGCCATACTGGGTCAACCTCTTACCCCTAAACATCAACGTAATCGTCTTTTATAATGTAGAGAACGATTGGCTTGGCACCAGGAATGGTATGGGGTTGTATTTAGTGACGAATCTCGAATTACTTTAGAGATGCATGATGACCGACTGCATGATTACCACTGGACAACATCCACTTTCATCCCTATATTCAAAGAAGGAACAGAATCCGCTAGATTGCAGCAACTACAGAACGGTAACCTTAATATCCCATGCAAGCAAGTTTCTACTTCATGTAATACATGTAAGACTAAAAGCTTTTCTATTGCCTCAGATATCAGAAGAACAAGCGGGATGTGTCCCAGGAAAAGGCACAAGAGAACACATCCTTAATGTCAGACAGCTAATCGAAAAAATTCGTAAATTCAATACTCCTATGCGTATGTGCTTTGTGGATTACACAAAGGCCTTTTATAAAGTCAAATGGCAGCAGCTATGGTTCATACTAGCGGAAATGGGAACACCCCACCACTTAATTCAACTAATCAGAAGTCTATATGAAAATAATAAGTGCACAGTAAAAATAAACAACACCCATTCCGATCATTTCAGAACAGAGGCAGGTGTCAGGCAGGGATACATAATCTCGCCAACTCTGTTTAATATCTACAGCGAACACATTATGCGAAAGGTACTAGACGAATGGAAGGGCGGAATATCAGTAGGAGGTCAAAAAATCAATAACTTGAGATATGCAGATGACACTTTAATAATCGCGGCAAATCAAGAAGAAATGGAAGACATAATGAGACGTCTGGAGGAAAAAAGCAAAACATTTGGACTACAGCTAAATAGGAGTAAGACAAAGATCATGATAGTAGACAGAGCTCGGAATAATCTTTGAAGTAGTAAATAGTTTCATATACCTGGGGTCCCTAATAACAAATGACGGAGGGTGTGACAGAGAGATACGTAGAAGGCTGACTATTGCTAGAACAGCTATGACGAAACTGGTAGCAATTTGGAAAAATTCTAGCATAACAATTCCAACACACAAAACTAAGGCTAGTAAGGGCGCTCATTTTTCCCATAGCGACATATGCATCCGAAACGTGGACCTTAAAGAAAGCGGATAAAAATAAACTGAACGCTTTTGAAATGTGGGTGTATACCGCCGCATGTTGAGAATATCCTAGATTGATCATCGCACTAACGTATCGATATTAGAACAACTTAAAGTAAAGGATAGATTGCTTAAACAAATACAACAGAGATATTTGCAGTATTTTGGGCACATTGCTAGAAGAACAGGTACGATGAAAAAACTGATAGTCGAGGGTAGAGTTGGAGGAAAGAGACCTAGGGGAAGATCTCCAAGCCGCTGGGTAGATCAAACAAAAATACTGATTAACAAAGGGTTACATGAAGCCGAACAACTAGCCCAGGACAGAGAAGGATGGAGAGAAATCGTAAAAAAAATGTAAAGGTCTGATGGTGTCACCACATCCCAAAAGGGATTAGGACTGAGGAGGAGGATGACCGTGCCAGGATCAGAGATGATGTGGTCCATGAAAATCCATAGATTTTCATCGAACGGCACGTGTAGCACACTGTTGGGGTTATAATGTGGGGTGTCATTGATTATGGTTTAAGGTCACCTGTAATCTTCGACATAGAGAACATGCTTAGCGAGAAGTAGAAGAAATTCTGGAACCTAATCTTATACTTTACCTTTAGACGCTTGAAACTTTAAAATTTTCAGCAGGATAAAGCAAGAACACGCACTGCGAGAGTGACAATGGACCACTTTAAATAGGCTAGAATCAATATCTTGCCTTAGCCTCCGAAATTCCCTGATTTATCGCCAATTGAACACGTGTGTGATATGATGGGTGAGACTTCTTGATTTAGAGCATCCACCTAAAAGTTTAGGAGCACTTCGGGAGAAGTCAATAAGGGCATGGAACGAGATACCCCAGGAGGCTATTGAGCATCTAATTAGAAGCCAGCCCAGGCGTGTTCAAGAGTGTATTGGCCACCGAGGTGCACTAACACATTATTAACTGATTTACCCCTGTAAGTTCTTTTAATTTATTAAAATTTTAATCGTTTATTTATTTTGCTAACCTGTTTAATTGTACAAAATATAGTAATTTATAAAGGGTGATCCGACTTCTATGTCACTTAGTATGTTTACAAGGTTTACAAAAAGGAATGGCATGTGAAGTAAACTCATATTTTTAAATTATACAGCAGGCTGAACAAAAAGATGAAACACTGAAATTTTTTGTAAGTACCTGTACATTAAAAACAATAATGATTGACTTTTGTAGAAGACAATCCAAAGGAAAAGCATCAATATAATATAAAAAGAGTAAAAAGATCAAAATCAGAGTATAACGAATTCTAATCATTATGTGGGATTTAATTATAGTTCTAACGATATAGGTAAGCTATTTTTTTATTTTTATGTGTTTAAAAAGCTATACCAGAGGAGAAAATTTTGGTTTTTCTTGCGAATTGTATTTAACATACATAACCATACCAGTGTTAATAGATTTATTGTTCTCACGGTGAGTTCTTTAGTTTAGTAAATCTAAAAGAGAGTTCATCGAAATGTCTTATATTTTCCTTAACGATTTCTCCATTAATGTTAAGAGTGACATTAAGAATCTAAGCGATATATACCACTTCTTACTTAAACCAGATACCAAGAACAATACAACATCACAGATAACTAATTTGACTGATATATCTTAACAACTAACCTACCTTTATAATTAATTTTCATTAACTAAAAAAAATAACTTTCCCTTGCTATTCTTAGATACATCTCAATAAGATATAATAATGCATGAACAATAGAATATAATTAAATAAAGAAAATCAAAATAATATTTCCCTATACTGGGATTTAATTTCATTCGTTTTTTACCAATGAACCTTAACGACATAAAGATTCATAAGAACTACTGAATTTGTCAGCCTCTTTAAACTTTCTAAAAATCAAAAATTTAGTTATTGCCGACAATTCAAAGAATTACCTCCTTTTAAATGTAGTTACATTGGGTTTTTCGATTAACCTTGGGTATACCTTTGCGTGTTAAGTTCAAAGCTACCATACATTTCAAACCTTAAAAAAACTTTTTTTGCACATAGTAACAAAAAACACCACTATGTTACTAGCAAAGTTTTTTAATATTCTAACTCTACAATTCTAAGTTACGGTAAGATCAATAATGTTTTAATAGATAATATATGGTAGCTAATTATAATTTATTCTCTTTCAGCCCTGAAGAAGCCAAATTAATTCTCTTTGGCGAAAACGTTCGGCGAAACAATTGATACTCATTAGAGTCTTTCTTGCAGATTTCCCCAATATTTGAGAGTTTACTATTTAACTTATCTGCAAAGATTAAATTTCTTTTCTATATATATATATATATATATTTAATTAAAGAAATAGTGTAAATTTTACTGCTAGGTATCAATAATTGAAACTAATGTTAACTTAACGATGGAACCACCTATATAACGATACAGCCAATATATGCATGCCAACACGCGTGTTTCTATGCATATTTATTAATTGGGTTTATGTATTTTATAAATAATTTATGAGCCGCACAAAACTGAAATATATTTATAACATTAATATGTTTCTGTGTATTACCGGGTCTAATTTTTGTAATCATTGTATTTTCCTACGTCTCTATTGTTGATCTAACGAATTAAAACAAATTAAACATTTAATTTTAGTAAAAACCTCGGGAATTCCTTTCTACTTACAACGCTAATAATAACTAGTATCTATAATAGAACAAATCACGTGGCCAAAAGTATGACTTCTTTGAATTTTATTATTCTAAATGGCAAAAGCAGTTGGAGTTAGTATCTAAGTGGCGATAATATTAAAAATAGCGCCAATGTCGTGAGGTGGTAATGAAATTGGAATTAAGTAGAAAAGAAATGTAAAAGTACGGGAATAAATTATAATTATATATAAAATTCTTAACATTCATAACAATTTAATACTTTAACATGTTGACTGCCGATTTATATTTGAAAATATTTAGGCTTTAATTTGTAAAATAAATTAGTTATTCTCGATTTGCAAATATATCATAGCATAGTTTTTATGACATAAGATTACAACGGTCTTTTAATAGACTGATCAAAGCAGGAAACTAGAAGTACTGATACCTTCTTGTCTTAATTTTGTACAAGTATTATAGAAAGCTTTCAATGTGGAGACCTTTGTTCCCATACCTTTTACAACCGATCAGATGCATGTACGAATCATGTTTTAGTTGGGAAGCAGTTCGTTCGTAGAGTGTAGAGTGTTGTTTGCTCAAATTTAATTATTTTGAATAGTGATGTAGCAGTTCGCTAGCACCGTGTAGAGCAGTGATGGCGAACCTATGACACGCGAGCTCATTTTTAGTGACACGCATCTTCAAAAATAAAAGTCAAGAGTATTTATAAGACTGAAATTTGCTTATGAGAAATCAGTATACTTTTCAAGAGTTTCTGAAAATTTGATACAAAAAATTTCCCGAACAGAGTTGAATTGTAAAATTATTATGTAAAAACAAAAAAGGCATAGCTAGTTCATACCAAATTTTCAGACACGTTAACCTTCTATCCATTTTGGCCACAAATATAATAATTTTCTATTTCTTACTGTATCATTCGCATATCTAGTTATATCAAATAAATCGTGATTTGTTTTTTGAATGATTAATCTGAATATAAATTGAGAAATGTTGCAAACATAATGCAAATATATTATCTCTTCGTTGTATAAATATTTCCAATTATTTCCGGAGTGATCAAATGGTTTTCGAAAACAACGCACAACGTTAAGTGCCTTTTTCTGCAGCGGTCACGAAAAGTAAACTTTCGGTATAATTTATTAAATTGAAAGTTCCACTTTACATAAATCGTACCAAAAGCAACTATTTTGGGACGATTTTTTAACTTTTGGAACGAGTATCTACGTAGGCAGCCTTAACAATAATCTGTATTTAGCTGTGAAAAACGGCTAAATTTGGATGTGAGAGGTGGCCTTTAGATTTTTTCAGAAATAGTTAGGTGATAACTTCAGTAATAATAATTAACCTATCCTCCCTATCAAATAGGTCGGGAACATTAACAAAAAAATTAAAATATTTAAAAATTACTAAAAACGTCGATTTTTTCTACTTTCCTTGCTGATAACGTTAAAACAATTCATTTTGGAGCACAGCCAAAATAAAATTGCGCAATTAAATTTTCTTTAAGATACGGTTGGTTAAAAATGTTTTAATTTATTAACTTTGTAGCAAAATAGCAATAAATACAAAAAAAGAGGCTGAAACGAGCCTTTTTTTATTCAATATTTTTCAACCACTTAAATTGAATATAGGACCCTCATAGTACGTCTAGAAAATCTTTATACCATGATAAAACAGCCCACTAAATTTTATTAAAATCAATGTAACAAATTTCGCATAATGATTTAGTTAAATATTTTCTGCTCCTACGGTATCTGCATCGGTTTGTCAGGGAAAACAAATTTGCCGGATACAATTCTCTTCATAAAAGAAATATATTCATCTCCACTTATCTTAATAATCTAACCGACATAATGTTTAACAGTTTTTTTTGTCATGTGTCTTACTGTAACATAGTCTTCTCTAGTAATCAAATCTCTTTACTAACATCACTGTTCGAACTAATGTCGTCATTAACAACTTACGCTGCTTTTTCTCTTCTGAAAATGTTTTTTTAGCCAATCTTTTTTTATTGCGTTCCTCTATGGCATCTTTTATGGGGATATCTGTTATTATTGTTGACTATAACTTCTTTCATCCAGTTTTTAAACTGGATGAGAGCGGCGCAAGATAGACGGGGTTGGAAACATGAGGAAGAGGCCTATGTTCAGCAGTGGACTCTTGAGGCTGGATGATGATAACTTCTTTATGCTTTTCCTAAGGTTTTCCCTTGGGGTTTTTATATTGGATAAGCCATTAGTTGGGCTGCCATGTCGTGCTTCTTCTAGATCCTAATTATTTTCTACATCCTAAACATCTACATCCTAAACATCTTCCACATCCTGAACACCTTCGTTAGCCTTATTTTTGTTACCATTTCTATTTTCATTTTCTTCGGGCCCATCCTTGATATAAGATGACATAAAATTACTCTGTGAAAAAATTTGGGAATTCAGGGCTGCTAGGCCTGTTTTTTTTTTTTAAATCCGTTGAAAATGTTGAGCGGAGTGAATGCTTTAGGGTAGGCGGTACCAACAACACTACAAACATCATAAATGCTCATAGGTATGGCAGGATAATTTAGGATCCAGTCATCAACTCCTCGGTTATAATAGCACCGGCTGATCCTAGAGGAGCTCCAGTAAGCATGAAAGGCTTAAATATTTTCCTCGAGAATACAAAGAATGGAGGCACAAAAGGCCCTTTAGCCCATATTGCAGTGCACATTGCTAATAATGTGCCTCTTTCAGCGCTTGCCACTTTTCCAATTTGTTTTGCTTAATGCTAGCAAGTACCTTCCCCGGTTTATGCATATTGGTGACACCCGTCTTATCACAATTGTATATTTGGTTCGACTTAAGTTTGAGAAAAATGTAGCCACATTATGCTTGTTGAAGTTAATGGCCCTGCCAAGGCTAGTTGCTTCTGGTTTTCGAAGCGATAACATAGGATGTTGTTTCCTAAAATTATTCAACCATTCGACTCAGCTCGTTTCTTCTCGTTCCAAGCTCGAGGTACCGTTTTATTATTAGTAATGGCATACTTATAAGACAATTCACGAGTGTTAATGTTAAGCCGTAGCACATTTCACAAGCCTGAATTATGTACTCGCACAATAGCTATTCCTATCTACTTGTAAATATTGTATTGAAACCATGGGTTCGTCCATATTCAAAATAATTAGTGTTTTCTTCATTAGCTAATTTGAACTTCTTTACTTTTCGCTGTAGAGCAGACTTGCTTACACCATGCTTTTTAAATGCACTCATCAATGACATTTGATTTTCTACAACATCTTCTACTGTAGAATGCATATACTATATGATCCTCTAGGCTTTTTTCGAAAATTGCTGACAGTTGGGATCTTCGATGTCTCGGCATATTTAATTCTGCAAAGAATGAAAATGTTTAGCATGTTTTAGTATATTTCAGCATGGACCGCATTATGTTCAATATCACAGTATGGACCGCGTTTTTATTCCCACTATGGACCATGGCGTATCAAAATACAAATGACTAAAAGTGGTAGAGCTAGGTTTAAACAGAACAAGACGATATTGAGGTTATGTATGTATGTTTTAGATATTAATACCGAATTCAAGTTCAAAAGGATACATTTCGGCGAATTATTCTAAAAAATCTAAACATGGTAATAAAAATGTTCAGCTGATCACTCACCTGAATTTTCAAAATATCGAAACGCACAGTACTAATTGAAAAACTAACAAGAGATTCGGAGGCGGCATTTTTATGATAGCACAAACACTGAAATATAGCTCGGCAGCGACTATATGGACTAGGGACCAGTTTACCCTACGTTTTTCTAAACTACACAACTTCAGCTACAAATTTCACCCAATATCGTCTTCGGAGAAGTATTTTCCGGTACGTGAAATCGTTTGGAATGTGAAAGTTTAAGTTCTGCGTTTTTTAGGCATATTTTAAATGACTTAAATTTGTTGGCAAAAATTAAAAAAAAATTTATGCAATAGATTTTGAAGATTAGACTTTAAAAATGGAAATTCTATAGTGACCGGTTAATGAAAGTGATAAATTTTAATGATGTCATGAGAATTCTAAAAAGTCGCAAAAATTGCGCAATGTTTATTTAACACTTTTATAGAAACTGACCTCAATTGCGACAAAACGCAAAAATTGCACAAAAAATATGCACTCTTCACCTTTAAAATGTTTCTTGACTTCTGCCGATAGGACGCTTATCAAAAGATATCGAAGTTTTACCGTCGAATTGATAAAAATTTTATTTAAAATTAATTTAGCGCGCGTAGCTGACATTTGTGGGTCGCTTTAAGCGATGTTTCTGAGAGAACGGTTTATTTTACAAAAAAGTGCTAAGAAAACAATTTTATTCAAAATTATCTCAGCTACATTTTTAATTTACAATATTTTTTTCCTACGACATATAGATTCTTGATAAATCCATTTTTTCGGTTTTCCTCTACTACGAGGGGTGGTGATGTTAGGAGGCGGAAGCCGGAGGGTAGGAGTAATAAACTTTTTTGCATAATTTTTGGGATCATAAACATTCTCAGCACAGTTCAGCTCGTTCGTATTATTTTTAGAGGTTAATTTACATTTTCGTCTCTGACGAATTAATTTATTTATAACAAAACTAAAGCATCATTGGGATTTAATGATGCATTATTTAGGTGTCTCTTCTTAAGTTACATCGGATTAAAAAAGAGAAAAAGAGAAAATACATTTTTTTGCGCATACCGAATTTGAACTTTAAAATTAAATTTTCTTCAACCCAATTTTTTTTGGATTTTTCACGTGCAATACCGATGGTTTTTATTATTATAATATGTGTTATAAAGATATTGAAGACAAACATTTTTATCGAAAAAGATCTCCGAAAGAAAAAGGTAATGGTTTAAAGATTATCATCGTGTTGTTTATAACTTCGTCGCTAATGCCGGTCAACTTTGACCGGTTGTATCTCAGGAACCACTACTGCTCGTAATTTAACATTTTTTCTTTTTAAAGAAGCGTCTTTTTTAGAGAAGAAGGCCAATTTTTTTCCAACGCCGTTTTTTAAGAATTTAATTTATAATTAATCCGGCAAATAATCCGGTTTTAATTCCATAAAGTACGTTAGATAGGTTAAGTGCTTTTTATGAGTAAAAAAATTGGCAAACATCTAGGTGGTCTAGTTTGTGTTGTGCAAGATTTTAAAAAATTTCAATTTAAAAAAAAAATTAGATTGCAAAATTATTATGCGAAATCTATACATCGATTTTCATGAAACTTAGTGAGCTGTTTTATTATGTTATACATATTTTCTAGATGAAATAAGACGGTCCTATGTGCAATCTAAGTGGTCGAAAAACATTGAATAAGGGAATGCTTGTTTCCTCCTCTTTTTTATATTTATTGCTATTTTGCAGCAAGGGTAATAAATTAAAACATTTTTAAGCAGCCGTTAACTTATAGAAAATTTAATTTTCGCTTTATTTTATTACGACTTATAAGCAATGAAAGTAGAAAAAATCAATGTTGTTAGTAATTTTTAAATATAATAATTTTTTTTAGTGTTCCTGACGGAGGGTAAGTCAATTATTATTACTTAAGTTATCACACAACTTTTTCTGCAAAAATCCGAATGCCACCTCTCACATCCACACATAATCCAAATATAATAAACGCCCGCAGAAAATTTTTTGTATGAAACACGCTCCAAACGTGATTTTACGGGATTCGATACTGGCTCCTCCTGGAAACTGTCTACTTATTCCGTAATATATCACTTTCGAAATTTGGTACGTAAATTACTATTTTTTTAATTTGTGTATATTTTTGCTGATGAGTATATTAAAGTAAAGTATTTTTGGTTTATCCTGTTTAATTTTGTTTAAGTTCTTGTCTCCTATTAGTATGTATCCCTGGGCTTGTAGTTAGTATCAGTATGAACATTGTGTAACTAGTATATCCCACAGAAAAACACATTTTACGAAAATCAAAAACCAAAAAGAAATATAAATTACAAATAGAGTTCAACCGTATGTATATACCACGGTTGGGTAGAACATAAAGAAGGAATGAGTGACGATAACTTAAAAATCTTATATCGAATATAAATAATAGCCTGTGTATCCCAAAAATAATTCTATAAATATTTATGAAGGTTACCATGAGTCAACAAAAGTTATGTTAATATAGAATACATAACCGAAATTCGCTACTGTGCAACAACTACATCAAATAAATATATCAGAACAGATCAAACTAATAATTTAAATTCTTAGATAATTCTTCTTCTTGTTCCATGACCATTATCGATCGTTCAGCCATGATGTTAGTCTTCCACCAGGACCACGTTTACTTTGGATCTTTCCCCAAATAATAGGATGTAAAAATTCATATTTTTCTTCTACACATATGTCCAAAAATTTTTTAATATTGGAATATTTCAACTTTTTACTGATTTTTATTTATAAACTCTTCTGAATAGTTAAACATCATTTTGTTTTTATTCTCAACAATACTCAATAAATCTCAAAACCAGATAAACGATATGCAAAAAAATTAATTATTCTCTTGGAGTGAAAAACTTACAATGTACAACAACTTATATTTAAAAAAAAATTAGTATAGAAAAAAATAATTTTTAATAAAACTAAAAATTAGTATTTCCTCCATTGGCCTATAGGCATGCCTGTAGTCGATTTGGCATGCTGCCGATTAACTGGTCGAGCTGGGCTTGCGGAATTCTCTCCCATTCTTCACGAGCAGCATCTTTTAGTTCTCGAAGTGTAATAGGGGGATTGTTTCGCTTCTTGATGCGTGTTTTGAGAATGTCCCAAGCATGTTCAATAATGTTCATGTCGGGGGAATTCGAGGGCCACTGTAATGTAGACATTCCTTCTCCTTCCAGAAAATTTTGTACTGCTGCTGTTCGATGAGGAGGTGCGTTGTCATGCATAAACACCAATTCATGACCTACTGCCCCTCGGAATAGACGTACGACAGGATTTAAAACTTCCTTGATGTACACAGCACCAGTGACTCTTCTCTCCAGAATCAACAGTGACGTCCGTGTACCACTCATAATACCACCCCAAACCATAATACTGCCACCTTCAAATGGGATGCGCGGTTGGGCTGTTTCTAGTCGGGATTGTCATCCTGGGGTCCTCCAAACCAGTGTTCTTCGCGAATCAGATACCAAGCCAATTTTTGACTCATCATAGAACATCACGTTATTCCAACTAGGACCATGATGCACCATTTCTGTAACCCATTGCAGCCTTACTAATTTGTGTTGGTAGGTTAGTTTAGGAACCCGTAGAGGTCTTCTACGATACAAATTTACCGCATTTAGTCTGCGTGTTATTGTTTAACGTGAAATATTCAGTCCTTGAAGCCTAGAAATTTCTTTGGATATACCACTTGTGGATTCCAGACGATTTCTACGAGCTATCAATGTTATTTGCTGGTCTTGTGCTGCTGTTGTACGTCGACTTCTACCACTTCTGGGACGATCCTTGACGTCATTTGTATCTTGGAATTTTTTTTTTAATTTTCGATACAGCACTCTGAGTAACATCAACAATATTCGCAATATAACTTTGACTGAAGCCCTGTTGTAACAAAGCAATTACTCTAGATCTGTCAAAATGAGATATCACGTTTCTAAGCATTTTTAAACGGCTCAATTCAAATTTAAACAAAGACTGAAATAATGTGTAAATACGCTTATCAGTTGAATATGACCAAAATCATACAAAAACGATTATTTTTTATCATTTTCATTTAAAAACGCTCTAGAATGAATATTAACAACAGTTTTAAAACCACCATAGGCGTAGATATAATATTTGTACTTATTCCAAACTTTTGGACATGTGTGTAACTCTGTAGACACAGCTTATCTTTAGTAGTCATCTGTGTAACCATATTTCAAAAGCCTCCAAGCGTTTAAGCATGACTTTACGTAGAGTCCACGCTTCCACTACATATAGTAGCACTAGAGAGATATAGCAATATTATATCATTCGAACGCAAAGTTTAATACTAAGATCGTGGCTACATAGTACGTTTCTAATTTTAATAAATGTAGCTTGGGCTCATTATATTTAGCTTTTAATTCTCATGGTGAAATCAGAGCCACTGCCAAGATACACAAGTTTGTCTACTGTGTCCAGTACTGATTACAGATCTGGTTTATTTTGTTCATTAGATTGTAAAAGTCTTTACTGCAATTATCCAGCACTAAGGTATCGTCGGCATATCTAATATTTTTCACGGTTATACCATTCACCATAATAGCTTCTATTGTCTCCATTAAGGCTTCCTTAAATATTTCCTCTAAATAAAAATTAAAGAGTAGAGGCGAGAGTATACAGCCTTGCCTTACTGCTCTTTTTAAATTTAGTTCATCTGAAATATGTTTTTAATGTTTGTAGCATTTTGTTAGATTGGACCTTGACAAAAGTTTCTTCAAAATCAATTGCGCTGTGGTATAAATTTTGATTTATATCTCCGTATCAGTACTTGATACTGAACAAGTAGATACACCCAATATACGTACCCAAGTTACTCTTAAATTCGAGTTAAGTATTACTAATTCTCTCCTGCATATTCTGCTATAAATTATTCGCAGGAGGACCTTTAAAACGTGGCTTATGGGACATACTGTCCGATAATCACAGCATGCCTTTGCACGATGTTTCTTGGTTTTGTGACAAATCGAGTTCGAAATGTCGAATGAGCCAATCAGTTGGTAATATCCCAGTGTTATAAATTCTGTTAAAGCTGCCACACAAAGCTTTAATCCCATTTTCTTCCAAAAACTTTAGTATTTCAGCATTTACTTCATCGAGGCCAAGTAGCCCAGTTTGGTTACGCATAAATCATCGATATCACGGCAAAAGTTTTCGCAGATATCTGAAACTTTTAAGACATAGGTGAGGGTAACTAGATGACAAATAGATGAAAAAGTACTCATATTTTTACCTTGCGTTTTTTTAAACAATAATTTATGGTCACAATTTGATTTTTGTCTATAAATTGTTTCCCTTATATTTTACATAAACAATATTTATATCATTTTTTTTATATCAAGAATATCTTTATTTTCCCGTTTTTTAAATTAAAATTGATAAATAATTTACGGAGATATTTGCAAAAAAGCAGTTTTTTTGCACTTATTTATAAATTTTATTAATTTTTTTATTAACAAAATAAAATGTTATTAATACATTTGAGCATCGAGGAATTACCGTCTTTTAAATTTGTGCGAAATTTCCCCCCGATCGGTCAAATAGTTTAAAAGTTATTTAATTAATTTACCCTGAGGCTAAATATTTAAACTATTGAGCTTGCTCTATTAATGATGCTAGCAAATTTCATAGGATTTTTTAAGACTTAAACTATCTCAGAAGTTAAATGCATATTGGGTTTTCATCAAAATTTTATAAAAAAAAAATATTTGAAAAACGGTTATGTTTTTTACTTGTAAACAATTGTAATAACTTCTATATTTTCAAGCGACAGACTTGTACGTACAACCATTGGATAGCTGGTAAAAAACACATTACATAAAAACCTATGACCAATAGGAACGAAGTTAGGGACTATTTTTTAAAAAATCATACTCCATTGTTTATAAACATTAAGAAGTAAAATTTGCATAAATTTTGAATGAAAATCTAAACTTTATATTGAAATTTATGGCTATGAAATTCATCCAATTTTTTTAAACTTACAGCCCTTCAAAACAAAGGTACTTTCGAAAGATCGACATAGGAAAGTTGAGGGAATAACTGTTTCAGCTCCGTTTTTTTTTTTCGAGATCGGAACTTCAAATTGAAACACGTAGGAAAAATTTACATTATCTTGGCTTCCATTGCAGCTAGGAGCCTCTTTTTTTTAATCTGGGGTAGAAATATCAATAACTACATAGTTTTCACTGGCCGGGAAATATGTGAAACCTCGGAAAAATTGAGTCCATTTGAAATTTACCGTAAAAACTTACTTTTTTTTAATTTGGCTGGAATAGTCTGTCGCAGTATTAATAATAATTTTCACCCCCACGGAAATCTCGGAAAATCCCGGAAAATCAACATATTATATTTTTTTCATTTTATATCAATGATGTAATAATAGTTATATATTTTATAAATTAAATTTCAGGTAATTTTTTACACATTATATTATTATATTCCTTATATTAATTATAATTATTTACTACTTTGACGATCTATATGTTTATATATCTGTATAGGTATATGTATAGTACGAGGACGGTAAACATATTTATTTAGGTTTTTAGATCTAAATATGTCCAAATATCACAGAGTATACCGTCCTCGTGTCGCTACATTTTATATGTATTCATGTGAATAGGAGAAAGGTCATCTACATAATAGAAAACCCGTAATATATCTTAGTATGCGTAAAAAAGGCGGGATGAGTAGCATCTGCCACGCTCCAAAATTTCGTCAAAATAGTCCCTAACGTCGTTCCTATTGGTCATAGAAGGTTTTTTTTAAATGTGAGTTTTTTTACCAGCTATCCAATGATTGTATGTACAAGTCTGTAGCTTGAAAAATATAAAAGTTATTACAATTGTTTACAAGTTTACTTTTCAAACGTTTATTTTGTAAATAATTTCGATGAAAACGCAATATGCATTTAACTTCTGAGATAGTTTAAGTCTTAAATAATCATACGAAATTTGCTAAATCTGTCTAGCATCATTAATAGACTAAGTTCAATGGTTTAAATATTTAGCCTCAGGGATAAATAAATTAAATAACTTTTAAACTATTTGACCGATCGGGGGGAAATTTCGCACAAATTTAAAAGACGGTATTTCCTCCATGTTCAAATATTAATAGCATTATATTTTGTTAATAAAAAAATTAATTAAATTTATAAATTAGTGCAAAAAAACCTGCTTTTTGCATATATCTCCGTAAATTATTTATGAAATTTAAATTATAAAACGGGAAAATAAAGATATTCTTGATATAAAAAATGATATGAATATTGTTTATGTAAAATATAAGGGAATAAACTTATAGACAAAAAATCAAATTGTGACCATAAATTATTGTTTAAAAAAAACACAAGGTAAAAATACGAGTACTTTTTCATTTATTCGTCATCTAGTGACCCCCACCTATGTCTTAAAAACTTCAGATATCTGCGAAAAATTTTTCGAGATTTTTTTTAACCAGACTGGGCTTAAGTGCTTTTCCATTTTTTGCTTTGTATTGTCCATGTAACCTCACATTCTGTTGTAGATGGACCTGTTGTGGCAGTAGTTGTATAGTGTTTTACTCTTTGATCTTTAAATAATTCAAAAATGTAGTTTTTCATTCTTTTAACTGTTATTTCACATCTAATATTCTGTGCCCATTTTTGTCTAAATTGTAAATAATAGCTGACCTAAAATATAAACAAGCTCAGAAGGCAGCAAATAAGGCATTAAAAAAAAGAAGCAATACCTATTGTTTATATAAGAAGTAAAGACGAAATTTTTAAATAAATAAAAAAAAACAATATTTGTATTTAGATGTAATCGATTGCAGAAGACGTATATGTATTATACTTACAATTTTTATTTTCGTTAACGCTTATTCAATAATTAAATTAAGCACACCCGTTAGCTGATCAGATTTGTCAAGTGATATCAACAGGTCTAACTACTTTATGCTTCTGAAACTTTCTCATTTGTTATTTTAAATAATATTGCTATTAATGGATCTGTCTACTGTAAGGTTGTCATCATCGAATTTGATGAAGCACCCTCTCGTAGTATACCATGCATTCATGAAATATAGCCATAGTCTAAGTCTATCAAGCGCTTAGTAGATTATGCATACAATTTTTTATTTATATCCAGACATTACTAGATTAGTACGATTAGAATAAGAAGGATATTCCTGATTCCAATTCTATACCTCAATACAAATTTTAATCTACAGATTATGTCAAATTAAACTGATGGCTAAAGAAAGAAAGGTTTTTAACCAGTGCGTTTTACCGGTTCTTACATATGGTGCAGAAATACTGACTCTGACAAAAAGAACAATAGATAAAATGAGAGTTACACAACGCGCTATGGAAAGATCAATATTAGGTATTACCAGCAGAGATAAAGTACCAAACCTAGAAATAAGAAGAAGAACAGGAGTCACAGATGCAGTTGAAAAAATAGCCATGGCTAAATGGGCTGGGGCCGGACATGTTGCCAGATTAACGGATGATAGATGGACCAGAAAGATTCTGGAATGGCGACCAAGACAAGAGGCATAACCCTTACGCTCCATACACTCACAACTGTGAGCGTCTTATTTATAAGTGACATTAGGTTTAAAATATCATTTTGCACCAGTTGCTCCTCTACGACACGATAGTGGGTGTACGTGTCTATCATATTGTCGCGGGAGATTACCGAAAATTTGCTTAGATCCGTATGATATTATTCAGTGAATGGTAACGACTTTTTATCAAGTGTGTTAATATGGATATTCTAGACGTAAGTACACATTTTTATTTGTTTTAAAATATTTATTTTGGTGGATAGTCGTCACAAATTGTGTAGGTTTACCTATTTAGACAAAATCATTCAATACTAATTTGAGGTTACAAATCCACAAACATCTTTTGAAGAACAACACGTTTGTGAGGGCTAGGAGTGAGCGGTGTCAATGTAAGGTTTGAAGTGTTTCACGTTTATGTGGGCCGGGAGTAAATGGTGTAACAATGCAAAAAAATAGATATTGATTCAGTGAACAATACTGGTAACAAGGGTTTCTTTATCAGGAACAACTAGAAAAGTTGACATGGCGAGACTGGCTGCTCATCCAGATGAAATCTACGAACTGCTGGATGAAATTGGTTCCGATTTGGAAATTTAACTCGGAGATGATGATGACGATTGTCTACCGTCTGAAGAGGAGAATTTGTCGGAACAAGATGAGGAGATTGAAGAAAGTGATAAATCTGATGAAAGTGAAGACGAAAATGATTCCGCAGTTCCCAGTACTGTACAAAATCTCCAAAAATCATCAATGCTAAATTGGGGTAGAACTAATCCATTAATACTGCACAATTTTATTTACAAAAACACCGAAGGGAACTTAAACCCAAAGTAACTCCTGAAGAAATAAAAAATTTTTTGGGATCCATGCAGTGATCTGTGGGAAACACAATCGTGAGTATCAATAAAATCTGTCAAAGTCACATAGCAAAATTCTGAAAAAAAATAGTATATCTCTTTGTTCCCATATAAATTCAAAAATAGAGTGAACAGCTTTATATGTCAACTTACATTGTTTCATGGACAAATGATATCAAGCGCATCACCACAAACTGGATGCAAGAAGCTCAAGATAGAAATAGGTGGAAAAATTTACGGGAGGCCTACGTTCAGCAGTGGACAAATATAGGCTAATTAATGAAATGATGATAATGAAACTGATGGCTATGACGTGACGTCCAGATTTTCTTAAATTTATCTCCATTCTTACTAAAGAGATCGCTCTTGATCCTTCTTCAGAAGTTTGATGTGCGAAGATTATCAAACCATTTTTTCTTGGATGTCTGACACTCTGCTTCTTATGCCATGATTCCATTGCTATTTGCTCTCGTTTGGTGATTTAATTTTTAACCATTATAGTATAATGTGATGTTGTCACTTCGTATTTAATCTCATAAGTATTAGATACATCCTTTTGTTTCTGTATTTAAATTTCGCATCTCATCATTAATACAGCTCGTTAAGCAAATTATTAAAGTCCTCGTGAACCTAACTCATTATTTTTGTAGGGGATATCTTAATTTCACTTATTACTTCACTATTATTCATTTATATACTTCTCATTAATAAAACCATTTTGTTTATATAATCACCCTGTATTTTATTTCCAATACCTTTAAAACATGTTACAGGTTGTCCCTATTTTCTGCACATGCGAGTGTAATAACATAACGTATTTTATCGTAACAGGACTCATCAAAGCTACTGTTACAGAAGCTCTGAACGTGAAAATAAATCTTTTCCGTCGAAAAGAAACAACAATAAAATGGCTTCAGTATGGACGCTATAGCGACATCTGAAAATAAATCGCAAAAGTAGATATCCGAAGATTTCTATTGACAAAACCAAAATTCCGATTCAGATTCAGACGATGCTAAAAAACATATGTCCTATAGCGTCCATACGAAAGCCATTTTATTGTTGCTTCTTTTTGACGGAAAAGATTTGTTTTCACGTTCAGAGCTTCTTTAACAGTCGCTCTGATAAGTCCTGTTAGGATGAAATACGTATAAGCGAATATACAGAGGCACTATACGTGAAATCAAAGCGTAAATGTCTTTCTTTTATTTCGATATACTCTTTATAAGTAGTAGAAACCAATTCAACAAGGATTTTTCATTAGATGGGGAGATATGTTATGTAATGCAACTTTTAGATTCTCCGTATATCCCTTTACATCTTTTAGTATCATCTGTTTTATCTTGCAATTGTTAGAAGGCACAGATTAAAGCAAAAATCTGAATTTTGGTTTCGTCAATAAAAATCTTCGGATTCCTACTTTCGCGATCAATTAAATGGTCTAGAAATATTTGAATGTAGTTTACATCAATCTCTAAATAATATGAGTATTTAAAGTAATAAATTAGGTACATGGAAAAATCGCATTGACAAGAAAATTTTATCGTAGAGAAACAAATAAATTTAGAGAAATTTAAGAAAACTACAGTGTATAATATTTCATTTTGTGTAATAAATGAAAAACATATTAATAGAATTGTAACAAGTTTCCATAAGTTTAAAACACACACTGATTTAATTCTAAACCAAGTAGCTTGTTCGCAAATATTCAGGGCGATACTAGTGAGTAATTACAGATTAATTGATTGCATGTCAGGTAATTCTGGATTTAAATCGTAATTTTATAACAACCTTTGGCCTTTTCACTTTCTTTGTCGTCAATATATACTGGATTTAAAGGTTAACATAGGTTTTAGAGCAATAAAATTCAACGTCAATAATTTTTTTATTATATCTTGTGGAGTATAACAAGGAATATCGGACTGAGTACTTATTATATGAAGAAAAATTAAATTTGCAACTACGTTAGAGTACAAAGAACATACAAAGGCACAAAACTAAATTTATTATTAGTTGTTTTTACTTCTTTAAATAACTGGTTATTATCATTAACCTATAACTAAATTCTAATAATATCAGAGCGTTTTTTTCAACTGAAATATATTAATATGAAACTAGCGGACCAACTCGACATCGAGTTTTTTAAATGAAATTTTTATTTTGCGAGAAAAATTAAGAGATCAATACAAACAATATAAGCAAGAATATACAAAACATTCATCAATAATAATGCAAGTAAAAAAAAGTGATTATGGAAGTCGACCTCAAAACCCGAATGCAATTTTTAGTTCATCAAATGTCGACATGGATATCATTTAGCAGTTAATTTTGCATGCTGATCACGAATCCAGTGTCAGATTTGCTCTATCTTGACGTTTTATGTGCGTTTCGGGTCACTTCCGGTGTCGGATCGCAACCGGAAGTACATATTTAGATTCGTCTCCACGAGACCTTTCGATCCATATATACATTGTGGGGTCTAAAACTTAAAGTAAATTTTAACTTCCGGTCATCTCAAAACCGAAAGTGAATTTTTGTACCAAAAGTATATCTTGACAATCTCATACGTAATACTAATAATATTCCGAAAAAATATTTTAATTATCTAATATGGTTTTTGAGTAAAGTGGTGAAAAAGAAAAGGGCTTAGCGTTTTAGTATATAAGATATGTCAACAGGCTTTCTTCCTAGCATATACTTATCCTGTTTGTTCACTACGAAATAATGATCGTTCTTGGTTATACCATGATTATATGCTTCAACAAATTACCCAATATAAAAAACTATTGGTCAAATAATGAATCTCTTGGCAAGCCAGTCATAAAAAAGGCTATAATACGTGACCGATGTTGCTATGTACAATATACTATAATGATCCTGAAAAGTCTAATAATTCATCTAAGACATATTACTTGGATGAAGTGGTTTCATGTTTGAAGCATACTTTTGGAAAAGCCAGAATAAAGAGTTCTCATTAGTCTATTGATGAAACTATGACCAAATTCTAATCCTCTTTTACCGGATACATATATAACCTCAACATTTACTATGGTAAAGAGGTTGAAGCTATTGCTGATACTTTAGGTGAACGTGTGGTGAAAAAACTACCTAGTACAATACGTTCTTCTGATTTGTGCTCTGTTTCGACACGTCTGTAAAATTATTAAGTGAACTAAATTTGCCTTGTGTTGGAAAATATATAAGCAGTCGTAAAAATACACCAAAATTTGAAGTGAAAAAGATGCCAAGAGGTGAGTCTGATTTTCAATATTTGGATGCTAAGGTGCTGAGTACTAGGTGGCCAGATACAAAATGTATATTACTAATGTACTGTCACAATACATCTATAGGACTGGTGAAAGGAAACTAAAAACTAGTGAACGTGCTGAAATTGAATGCCCCGAAGCCAACATGTTCTATAATCAGTTAATGGGAGAAGAAGACTTTTCGGACCAAAAAATATCCACTTATGATTATGACCGAAAATTCTCTGAATGGTGGCGAAAAGTTTCGTATAAATTTTTGATGTCAGCACTAGTTAACTCGTGGATAATATATGACAATATAAATAAGAAAAAGAGTAGCCTCTTGAGTTTTCTAGTGCCTTTGGACGAACAGCTTCTAGCACATGGCAGATCCAAAGTCAAAGTGAAGAAACGCTTGAGTGGTCGCTCTGGAAGAATTTCCAAACACCAAAAGAGCATGGTAAATATCGTGCGCCATTTATAAAAGCAAATTTCTATCAGGAGGATATACCATAGATGTGCTCTCAGTAAGAAAGAGACAAGAACCAAAACAATTTGTATCGCTTGCGAGTTGCAACTATGTAAGACGTATTTTTTTTCACAGCATTGTTATTTTTTGTCATGTGATTTTATATTTTTTCCAGTAAAATTACCTTGAAAATTTGTTCATGTATTACTAATGGGACACATTGGTCCCAACATAAAACACTTTACCAAAGTATTAAAAAAATAGATCACTTTGGACACCATTATAAGACTATCATATTTTATTGTCTGATAAGTTTTGTAAATCTGCAGAATGTATTTAGTCCTAGAAGCTTTAAACAAAAAGACGTCTGATCAGTCAGCTAAGCTTAACCAACGACGTGACATTAAAGCAAAATTTGAAGTTGTGTGGCTGAAGGGTGCGAAGCTACCATCTGTGGGATTATGCCTGAACGCCTCTAAGGCAGTATCCATTGTATTCAAATGTGACAGCGATATCTCTTGGAGTTCCGAGAGTCGAAAGGCACAAAACAATGTGGCTTTAATAGGCAATCGTAGTTCGCTAGGATTGTCACACGAGCCCTAATTTCCGTTGCGATTATCGATTTACGGTGGGATCGATACTTGCCAGTAGACCATATCTTTAGACGGACGAAAATGGGTATTATAATTATATTATTCTTCGAGGGTTCGAGTATCGAGTCACTCGACACTGAGGAGTAGGCAGATTGAGACCTCAGTGCCGAGAGACAGTTCTTGCAATACAGAACACGATACTGGTACGTCTCGAGTGAGGGGAGTAGGCAGATTGAGACCCCGAACTCGAACCGAACCGTATCACTCTTGATAATGGCTCCAAAATGGGTGCCGAAACGTCGAGTAATAAATTCTCAACGCGGTTCTTCCCGAGAACTAAGTAGTTTTCATTCATTTGACCGCGGAAATTTATCCGAACATATATATATATATATATATATATATATATATATATATATATATATATATATACAAATCCAACTAATTAGTCTATAATTGTTTTGACGATTAAATCAATTATCACCTAAGATAATATTGATGGCATTACAATTAATAAGAGAACTAAGTAATTTTCATATATATATATATATATATATATATATATATATATATATATATATATATATATATATATATATATATATATATATGTATATATATGTATATATGTATATATATATGGATATATATATATATATATATATATATATATATATATATATATATATATATATATATATGTATGTATGTATGTATGTATATATATTTATTATAAGAAGAACAGTTTATTTATTCAAGTTTTTATTTTTTTTTATAGTTAAGTTTAAGTATAGTTCTGTTAAGTGCGGTATAAAAATCTTTCAACACACTGTAATTACTTCGGTTTACAATATTATGTATTATCCGTTTCTTGATTTCTTCTTATAAGTTACTGTGGGGGTCAACACGTGTACTAGACAGATAAATTCCTTGGCAATTGCAAAATTATAATTATTAAAGGCCAAGTTTTATTTATTGCTTTTTCTTCATAAACGTGGTTGATATTAATATAGTTAAATTTCTTAATTGTCTTGCCAAATTTTTTATTGTGATTGTAAGGGTTACAATGGTAGTTGAATATTTGAGGTACTAAATTTTATTTAGGTTTTCTAGATTTACTTTCTATCAACAAATAATTAGTTTTTCTGTTAGTTTTCTACTAAAGACGTATGAACTTCGCTAAATGTCGATAATACGGGATATTTTTGCAATATGTATTATCACAACTTCTGACGAAGTTAATCAGTTTGTTAGGGGTTCATTACTCATTACTTATCTCCAATGGTGTATCTTAGCTTCTGCTTCTTATGAAAAATTTGAGCAACTTTTTACAGGTTAAGGATTTCACCTGACTCAATACTTATTTTATAGATGTACACTCACCTCTCGTTACTGTGAATTTCATTCACAAAAGTCTTCCCTTTCCTTGTAGGATGGTTCATTCTCCCTACCTATATTTCAGCCAACGTGTTTCTTTAATTAACATTGTCCCCTAATGATGCCAATAACGATTTGTATTTTTCACCTGCTAAGAAGCTTAAGGCAACACTAGATGAAAACCTTCTGTTGTGAATATATATATATATATATATATATATATATATATATATATATATATATATATATATATATATATATATATATATATATATATAAACTAAGGAACCCTCGAAGAATATTATAATTATAATACCCATTTTCGTCACCCTTTTGGAGCCATTATCAAGAGTGATACGGTTCGGTTCGAGTTCGGGGTCTCAATCTGCCTACTCCCCTCACTCGAGACGTACCAGTATCGTGTTCTGTATTGCAAGAACTGTCTCTCGGCACTGAGGTCTCAATCTGCCTACTCCTCAGTGTCGAGTGACTCGACACTAAGGAGTAGGCAGATTGAGACCTCAGTGCCGAGAGGCAGTTCTTGCAATACAGAACACGATACCGACACTGAGGAGTAGGCAGATTGAGACCACAGTGCCGAGAGACAGTTCTTGCAATACAGAACACGATACTGGTATGTCTCGAGTGAGGGGAGTAGGCAGATTGAGACCCCGAACTCGAACCGAACCGTATCACTCTTGATAATGGCTCCAAAATGGGTGCCGAAACGTCGAGTAATAAATTCTCGACGCGGTTCTTCCCGAGAACTAAGTAGTTTTCATTCATTTGACCGCGGAAATTTATCCGAACATATATATATATATATATATATATATATATATATATATATATATATATATATATATATATATATATATATACAAATCCAACTAATTAGTCTATAATTGTTTTGACGATTAAATCAGTTATCACCTAAGATAATATTGATGGCATTACAATTAATAAGAGAAACTACAAATAAACAATCAAGAAAAGAACTGAAGAGGAGAGGTAGTTGAGGAACTCCTCTACACAATAATTAATAGTGATTGAGAGTGGAAAGATACAGTTTCATTATACAAGGTGGGGCTAAAGTAATCACAGTTATTTTGCTGTATTTTTTTAATGAAAAACTTTAATTATGCTTAATTTATTACATCAAGCCGAGAAACTGATATTGTCTGCCAGAATTAATGACTATATTGGTCAGATTTATGGCTTTTTTCCATCACTCTTGCCAGAACTTCGAGTGACAGGTTCTCGCACTCCTGGCGAATATTCACCTTAAGGGCTTCAAGAGTCTGAGTTTTAATGACGTAAATCCGCGACTTCAAAAAATCACGTAAAAAGTCTGGAACGGTTAAATCGGGTGATCTGGCCGGGTAGTGCAAATCACCAAAACGAGATATTAAGCAATCCGAAAATGTTTTCTTCAGAATATCAGTTGTGGCTCGAGTAGCATGAGCGGTTTCATCATCCTGGTGGAATCACATATTCTCCAGTTCTAATTCATCCAATTGAGGAAAAAAAACTTTGTAGTCATGGTTTTGTAGAGCTCGCAGTCCACAGTCGTTGTGTGGCCTACAGCGTTCTCAAAGAAAAATGGCCCGATGACTCATTCAGCGTAAGCAGCGTACAACACAGTAACTTTGAGCGGCTGTAATGGCTTTTTTTACGGATTGTTGGTGCCCCAGAAATTATAATTTTGTTTATTCACGTAATCGCTAAGATGGAAATAAGCCTCATCTCTCATCATAATTCTCGATGAAAAATTGTGCTCCTCTTGAGTCAGCCTTAAAGCATATCGTGTTATTTCTGTCGAGTGGCCAAACGGCGCCGTGTTTGTCCAGCAACCAACACAACTGACGAATTGTTGTCCAACAATATGGAAATAATTATTCCGCGTTCTTGCTGAGTAACCCGGTTTATGGCTTATCGATTTCTATTCTGCGTTTCTTTACATAATAAAAACTAAAACTAAAACTGGAACTAAAAAATTCCAGGACTGGCTTTGGAAAAATTAATTTAGGGATTCGTATTAAATATTACACCCTGTATATATATTTTTTTTAAATGCAATAAGTGATTTTCAAACTACATAAATAGCCAATGAAAACGACATATGCGACAATGCTGTAGCACTTTTATTAAATTTTTAGTGAACGATCAAATCTTACCAAAAATAGAACAACCATAATGAAGTATCAAATTATAAGGTATTAATTTAAACAAATGTTATAAATTTCAAACATTTTAATTAAAATGAGTTCCTACAACATAATCTAATACGTAGAAAATTAACATCTTTACTGTCACTTTGTATTATCTCTACGATAGAATCAATTGTTTTTCAATTTTAAATTTTTACTCATAGATCGTATTGGGGCATTATTTTCGATAAATAATAAATTAAATTGATTAAAAAGTCAAACCTCTTGTATGTGTTAGTTTTTGTTGATTATAAATGATTAAAATTTTATGTCAAATAATAATACATTGCATCAACTGTACTAAATAAACATAAATCTAAAAAAGTTTAAAATGAAGGTTGGCGTTGACCGTTTGACGTTTCTTGATATTTTATACCCATTGTCATTATTGTCATTATCAATTGTTATTTATGTGTACAAGAATACTACTTATTTCTTCTGTCATATCTACGTTAAGTATATTGTGTTAGTTTTGGTAGAGCTTTTGTTACTTTCGTTCAAAATGCCACATCAGTTTTCGACCACAGAATATGCGGACATAATATTTGTTTATGGATTCTGTAATGGGAATGGTAGGGCTGCTAGTAGAGAATATCGCAGATTTCCTAATCGTCGAACTCCCAGTCATCCAACATTTGAGTCAGTTTTTAATTATTTGCGAGAAAATGACACTTTTCCTAGTGGAACAACAGAGCGACATGTAGATGAAGCGCAGGAAGATGACATTATGGACGCCGTTACTATGAACCCTACAATAAGCACTAGACAAGTAAGTCGAGAACTCAATATTACTCAATCAAAAGTAAGTAGAGTCTTACAAAAAAATAATCTATACCCATATCACATTCAAATGGTTAAGCGACTACATGCTGGAGATGAGATCGATAGGTTGGAATTTTGTAGATGGATTAACAATAATCGACCAACGCTATACAGGACACTATTTACAGATGAAGCCCAATTTACCAGAGACGGGATAAATAATTCACGAAATTCACATGTGTGGGCACAAGAAAATCCCCATGCTATTCAAGAACGTCGTTCTCAGTTAAGGTTTCGGTTAACGTGTGTATTGGTGTCATAAATAACCAATTAGTAGGTCCTTTCTTTTTTGATGGTCCTTTAACAGGGAAGGTCTATTTGAACTTTCTACAAAATATTTTGCCGAATTTGCTTGCCAACGCGAACGTTGCTATCCGAGGGATGTATTTTCAGCATGATGGGGCACCCCCACACTTTTTACTGGCAGTGAGACAACATCTCAATAATGTTTATGTCAACAGGTGGATAGGACGTGCAGGTCCTATTTCGTGGACTTCAAGATCCCCTGATTTCAATCCCGTTGATTACCATATTTGGGGACGATTGAAGCAACTAGTTTACGCAGTGAATATTAATAACCGACAACAATTAATTGATAGAATTATACATTGTTGTAATATTATTAGAAACGATCCCCAGAGTATCCGTAATTCAATACGTCAATTAACAATTCGGCAACAAAAATGTGTACAGGCTGCCGGGTTCCATGTCGAAAATCTATTTTGAATTATTTTTATTTTGTTACCATTATTGTATCTTTTCCAGTTCTAATTTATGGGTTTATCATAACTATGTACATATTTTTAGTTTTTTTTTTAAATTGTTCTTCGTTATTGTTAGTAGTTACTGTTTTTTGTTGTGCAGTGACTCAGTTTATCATTTCAATTAAAATGTTTGAAATTTATAACATTTGTTTAAATTAATTACCTTATAATTTGATACTTCATTATGGTTGTTCTATTTTTGGTAAGATTTGATCGTTCACTAAAAATTTAATAAAAGTGCGACAACATTGTCGCATATGTCGTTTTCATTGGCTATTTATGTAGTTTGAAAATCACTTATTGCATTTTAAAAAAAATATATACAGGGTGTAATATTTAATACGAATCCCTAAATTAATTTTTCCAAAGCCAGTCCTGGAATTTTTTAGTTTAGCTAATACCAATCGAATGCTTAATAGTAGTGTACTGTATCATGCAAAAATTAAAAAAATCAAATAAGCCGTATAAACACTACAGTAAAATGAAATAAATGGTCAATTACACAAATCACCCTGTTAATTAATAAAGAAGAGGAGTTGACATTTTTTAGTGGCCACATGATATGCTCCCTGAGGGACTCTACATATGGTAGAAGTATGTAAAGTTCCTCATGACTCACCCTGTATACAACATAATAGTCCCTAGATTAACACCAACTAACGGCTTTGTATAGAGATGGAATTTGGGAAGTAGTAGAGGTCCTCACAGGTCACGTTAATCTCCCGAGGCTCCAAAACATAATATGTGGGCTCACCCAATCAGCAATGTATTCCAGGTGTGAGAAGAGTGAAAGACCTCTGTAAGCAGAGGCAAATATGACAAAAGGATATATTTATTAATATTAATCAATATTTCATTTACATTTGTTGGATAAAATTTAGCTTTCAGCTTCTAAACTTATTTCAACTGAACAACAATTATATTTAAAAATTATATTAAGGAATTCAATGTTCAGTCACAATAGAAACCCTAAGCTTAAAACAAATATTCACAGTTTAGGGATAAATGAGTATTTTCTGATTTTTCTAGGGACCGTTAATAAAAACTTCCGGTTTCATATTTTCCCCCACATAACTTTCAATGATGAATCCGAATACGCCATCAGTTTTTCGGTTTATGTTGCAATTTTGGTTGCACTATTTTTCGGCGGACAAACGGACCGCACAAAACTAAGGGATCGATTTTTTTTTAATTTTTAATTGTTTATTTAGATCCAATAAACTTTTAGCAACTGGTATATTTTATATTACATTTTATATCAGCTATAAAGTAAAAACGTTCTTGCTTATTGGTAGCTTACTCTAGTTAATAGTTAAAAAAAGCAACAAAAATAATTAGTTGATTTTTGATAAAGGTGATAATTTAATTAATATTATATAGCAGCGCAGTAACTTCTATTAAATACCTAAGACAAACTTACACAACATATTATCTAAACTTGACCTTTATTTATTGGAGGTTACTATTTCATTTACTTCGTTAATATGATTTGATCGATATCTGTATTTCGTTGCAGAATTTCCAATACGTTGAAACAACGTATTTTAAAATATTTTTCTTTAAATTATTGTATTCTTAGCATTTAAGCTTATTTTTTTTATTTAGGTTTCCTATCTTGTTTGCTCAAAAAGGGAGATATTGTGTAACGTAAGCTTTCTATACAGAACTATTTTTGATAACTGGTTTATCAATTAGAACTTAACGATTTACTGCCACCAAATAATGCTCAAAAATTGTCAATTATTCTTTCATTCATTTTCATACAAAACGAAGCATTCTAGATATGTGTTTGCAGTAAATATTCCATATCAAATACTTGGGGAGGTTGGAGGTTAAGTTACAAATAACATCCCATATAAATAAAAAATTAGCACTAATATAATAATACATTTTATAAACCGGAAGACGTAATATAATTGTGTAATATAGGAGGGGATAATACTGAAGAAATAAAGCGGCGGTCAGCAGTCGCAAAAAGCGCTATGGCAAAATTAACAAAAATTTGGAAAAGCCATGAAATAACTACCGATACAAAAATGAGACTAGTAAGAAGTCTAGTTTTTCCAGTTTTTACTTATGCATCGGAATGCTGGACCCTTACTGAGAAAGACGAAAAGAACATAGATGTATTTGAGATGTACTGCTGGAGACGAATGCTGAGAATACCATGGGTGGCCCGAAGAACAAATGAATCTATACTGGACCAGCTAAACATAAAGAAAATACTAAGAACACAAATATCAGAACAAATAATAAGCTATTTTATACATGTGCTTCGAAGAAATGGTCTTGAAAAACTTACCATCCAGGGAAAAGTAGAAGGCAAAAGAAATAGAGGTAGATCTCCCACATGATACACGGACCATATTGTTGCTACCATTGGCGCTCCATTGTCAGAATCTGCTAGAATGGCAGAATATAGAGAAACGTGGAGGAACATTGGGAAATTTAGCTAATAGCTTCATGATATCACGATACCTGCATCAGGTTAACGACTAAGAAGAAGAAGAATAATGTAGACTCGATATTGACTTAACTTCTGCATATGACACCGTTAATTACCAAAAAGTGTACAATACTACCAAGGACTTCAGATTGATGCTCCTCTTGAAATGAATTCTTCAAAATACCTTATTCATGTTACCTTTCACTTAAAAAAAGCTACTGGATAACACAAAAAAAATAACTGAAGTTAGTAAGCTTACACCTTTTCCTTAAAATATTTACACCGACAATTTGCCACTACCAATAACAATATCCTGGAACGAGATGTTTTCTATAGCGAGATCACTGGAGGTTTCGAAGAACATGGTCATTCACGCTAGAAAGACTAGCGGATGACTTTAGCAATAATTAGCTAACACCAAACACTAAGAAAACCAGAATATATGCTTACCATCTGACTACTAACCTGCATGCTAGAATAAAGTTGAACATGATATGACGAGGAAATGTCTTGGAGAACTGCACTCAGCCAAAATGATTGGGAGTATAAAGTAATCGCACTTTTATTTCTAAAAGTCAATTAAGATACAGAAGCAAAAAATTTCCTGAAGATATAACGTAATTCATAAAGTAACTGGATATACACTTTAGGTATTAAAATGTACCACGTCCAGCTCTCAGATGTACCCAATGAAGTGAATGAAGATCTTTCATTGACAAAATCGAACAATTATATTAAACCAAGTCCCAAAGTGTAATACTTTTGAGAATTATTCTGTATCAAGTCCACAGCCAATGATAAAGGGCTATTTTAACACGTATCATAGGACATGGTACACAATAATAATAATAATCGAATATTGAATTCCAGCATGATTCCAACGTACAAAATTTAAACAAAACAACGAACGTGTTCGTTAGTGAATGTTATTTTAATCTACATTTTAAAGGTGTTTAAAGGTTTTAAAAATTGTAAAAAACAGTTCTTAATATGAATCCATCACAGTTTACAAGTATAATGATTAAATAGTAGTAGTTAGTGTTGTTTGATTTTAGAAATGATGTTGATTGAGTATTAAAAATACAACATAACCTTTATTTTTTAGTCTACTTGAAGAGTTAAGTGATCTCAGCGATATAAAGGATCCAACTTATAGGCCAGACGTTGATAAACTTCTGTTTAATTTAGATCAGCACATTCATGACGATGACATGCTGTCAGATAATTTGTTACAGGATGATACTGCAGATGCCGAAAGCAATCAGAGGTCAGTGTTTTTTGTTTTTTTGAGGGAAACGAGTTTAGTTAGCGCATATCATACACATTATTACACATTCGATAAGTAATAGTGTGTTTTTGTTATAGTGCGGAGCCTAACAGAAATAAATAAAGAGCGTTCTCGAAAGCAAAAAAAGGATATTAATAAATGGAAACAAAATGTAAGAAAAAGGCGTAGACAAGCTGGGTTGGATTATGTTAATACCAAAGGAGAACATGTGGAAATGAAATCAGTGAAGGGACAGTGTGATTGTCGTTTAAAATGTAAACTTAAAATAAGCATTGAAGACCAGACATCTATACATAAACATTTTTAGCGACTAAAAGACCAGAAGAAATCACATTTTACAGTAAGTTTGTACAAAAAACTGAAAAAAATAGAAGCAGACCGAGAGTTTTTCCACAGCCACAGTCAAAAGACGCCTACAAAAAGTACACTCTGAAATATTGTTTCGAATTAAATAATAACAGAGTACAAGTTTGCAAAACTTTTTTTTAAATACCCTGAATATTAGCTTTCGGCGGTTTTCCTATTTTTTTGAAAATAAGTACCAAATAACAGGCCCACCGAAAAGCAACGTAAATGGAAAACATGTGAAAAGGGTAACCAGTGGGGATCAAATTAACAAAATTAAAGAGCATATTAATTCGTTTCCGAGAATGGAAAGTCATTACTGACGAGAAAATATAACTAAAGAATATTTAGAACAATATTTAAACCTACAAAAAATGTTTGACCTCTATAAGGAAAAACACCCCGATTCTGAGACAAAAATAAATGTATATCGAAATGTTTTTAATACATCTTTCAACATTTCGTTCTTTAAACCTAAAAAAGATAGATGTGATTTCTGCGAAGAAATACAAAATTCTACTGATGTGACAGATAAAAGGTGTGAAGAATTCCAGAACCATGTGAAAGGAAAAGAAGAAAGCAAAATGGAAAAGAACCGGGATAGGGAAACAGTAGAAGAAAACACTGCGTTCATATCATTTGATTTGCAGAATGTGTATTCACTACCAAAAGCAAATGTATCAAATTTTTTTATAAACGTAAATGCAGTGTTTACAAGTTAACGGGATATTGTTCAAAGAATAAGAAGACATACTGCGGAGTCTGGCATGAAATGATATCCGGAAGAACTGGAAATCAAATTTGCAGCAGTGTTCTAAAAATTTTGGATCGAGTTGTGTCAGATTTCCCTGAGTTAACAAAATTGGTAATTTGGTAGGATTCCTGTATCCCCAAAATAGGAATAGCATCATGACTTTTGGATTACAGAATTTTATCAAGAAACATCCTCAAATACAGTTGATCCAACAAAAATTTTCAGAGCCCGGGCACAGCAATGTACAGGAAGTAGATGCTGTACATAGCTTGCTTGAGAGAAAAATGCGCTATTCAGAATTATACAGTCCAGTGCCGTTGCTCAAAGTGCTAGTGCAGATTGCAAGTCATTCAAAAAAAATTATTGTATTGCAAATGAAGCCGACAGATTTTTTAAATTTTCAGATATTGGCAAAGAAATCAGCATACAGTAAAATCCCATACACAAAAGTTAAATTTATTAAAGTTGATTCTAGTATGTATGTTAGCTATAAAACTTCCTTTACGGGTAATCTGAGCAAAGTAAGAGTGGATGGAACTACTAGAAATCAGCGGACCCATCCCGATAGAAGCAGTAATAATACTCTCGAATACATGGTTAATGTAAAGCAGATCACTTAACAGCCATCACTGGAAGCGAAGATGGCCGATATCATCTCAATGTTTAAGTATATGCCACAGATGGATTCACAATTCTATGAACTGTACATTCGTTAAAAGTCTATATTATCAGTATTATCAGTATTAGTCATGTGGACATGGTTTAATAATTTTGATTGAAGATAAATTTGTAAAAAAAACTGGAAATCATCTTAAACCATGTCCATCTTTCAAAAGTCAAATTTCATATTTTTGTCCTGGAAAATACAAACACATTATTATTTACCCAGAACAACATCCTATAAAACATTGTAAACAATTGTAGTCCCTTAGACGAAACAAATAACAGTACATCAACCTTCCAATTCAAATTCTACGCATTTAACATTTTGGGACATGGTTCAACATAATTCTCAGGTGACGACTTGTCTAACATTGTAAATTGTAATTGTAAAATTGTAAATGTTAGCCAAGTGTGTTAAGAACCTCAGCCTGGTCTCTATATTTTCCTGCAGTAGAGTAGCAGAGAACAGGTTGGTCATCCTATAAATGAGACTGATTAAATACTATCCGGGTGTTTAAAACCTACTCCTGTTTACTTGATATTTAATTTAGGTGGAATACTTTTAACATCAGATAGAAGGTGGTTTCTGAGATTGAAAATTCGTTAGCCAACATATTCACCACGACTGAAATCTTGTAGAAGATTAATGAGTTCCAAGGCTCAAATTGAACCACTTTAAACGACATATACGACCGTTGTGTCGAAATATACAACTCTTAGTCTTAGGTTTAAAACAAGAATGCACTGTCATTGAACTAATGATAACTAATCATAAGACAATTCAAGAGACGGAATATTGTCAGTATCAGAATAGAAGTGATTTGAGGAAAGAAAGTAAGTGGATGTTATTTTTTTTATCTCAATCATTAATATTATTAAAATGCGTTTTACATTTTCAATATTATGGAACTACAGTCATAATACACTAGGTGTACTTATGAGACAGACTTTTATGTTGTTATAAAAAAATTATACTTACGCTAGAGTTGAGAAAACTTTTATTTTACAAACCTGTAACAAAACAAAACTATTATTAATTTAAATGAAAAACATTTACATTTGTGTTAAAATAAATAATCAACATAATTAAAATAATAGATTTAATCATTGCAGTTGGATTTATAAATACTATTGCAAAAAAAATATGCACTATACTTAGTTTATATATAATAGAGTTAGAAAAAGTAAATAGCACAATTTTAAGATAGAAATGCTATAAAAACTATGCTAAATAAGCACACTATTTTTAATAAAAATTATTCAGATCAATTTGCTTTCATGCTGATAAATTTACAGCTGCTTCAATTCAACCATTAACTCCAAATTTTAGCAACATGCATCGATTTTCGTGTTTAGCAGTAGTAGGAAACACCTTAACCAGCAAAATGTGCTTCTACCTTCGTGATGAAATCCATCCCAACTGGAGGATTGGAACCTTTATATTGAAAATAGTCTCAAGAATCGATAGAAAAATATATTTTAAGCAAAAAGATTTTTTTAGAAAACTCAATACTTTTAGACTTATTCGTGATTGAAAATTTCTATTTTTCTTGTTTTTCAATTGATTTTTCACGAATAAATCCAAAACTTTGGTTTGGAACCTTCAGCCACGTAATTACATATAAATATCTCTTACACTATTTTTACAGGAAGAACACTTTTCACGATCAGCGGTCAGGTGGGCACCATATAGGTACACATATAATGAAAATATCTATTGAAATGATCAATTTTTCAATAACACCTTTAACTTAATTTTTTTACAGAAATGTGATAAGTTATATATGTATATAATATATAAGTATTATCTTCATTTAAGTTTATTGAGGAAGTTAAACCTGCTTTCAGCAATTCTTGTAGCAACCACGTGCTTGTATTGAGATATAAGGAACAATTAAAAATATGTGATTTAGATTAGCTATGCTAGTTCAACACTCAAATCTGCCTGTTGGGAGAACTTTAATTTTGTGTAAATGCTTCGGAAAACATCTATGATCTAAGGATAGTCGGTACTTAGTGCAACAACTTTGTAAAATTGGTTCACAGCTACTGTTGGTGTTTTTGCACTATTTTTAAGTACAGCGGCTGTACTTAAACAAATTAGTGGCTGTACTTTCACCGAACTGAATCCAACATCTACCCCATTTAAATTTAATATGCTTTTTAACATATGCAAGGAGGATTAATTCTATTAAATTCTTTAATCAATATATGTGAATGCTTTAGTGGATTTTAGCTATTTAATCAGAAATTTAACATCATATAATGACGCGGATAATTTTAGTTGATAAAACTGTTGACAATTTTTTAATTGAAATTTATTGCTGTTAATTGTGACTTTAATGTTTTGTAATGCATTTAATACTGATACTGAATCAGTGCATAAGACAATTTTGTTCTACTTGTTTTTAGAATACCATTCAATGGTTTTATATAATAGCACATGTTTCAACCGATTATTTAGAGTAAATGCTTTTCTAATCTTAACTTTTGGTACAAAGTAAGCACTAGTTGTACATGTTTCTAATTTTGAACCAGCTGTATAGATCACAGTGTAATCTAAATAGTTACCCAGGATCTCCTTGAGAGTATCATGACAAAATTCAGTTTGGTATTTAAAAATATTAATATTTGTAAATAGAACTCTTGTTAAGTGTGGCATATCCAGTGCGGTGTGGTATACCCAATGATTTAAAAATAAGATTATAATGGGAATTTATTAATTTAAGTTGATTGCAAGTTACAAAAGGTTTTGCAAGTGGTGGAGAATTCTGTTTTAAGAAGTATATAGATGTTAAATCAGTTGTATATTTAATTAATTATTTTTGCATTATACGTGTAGTTATAATGTTGGCTTAGGAAATATTTGCTTGCCAGATATTCTCTGAGTAATTAGAGTGGGGTTTCAGAGGCTTCATGTGGCACCAGTGTGGCTTCATTTTGGGAGCTTTTAATCAACCCTAACACAATTTAAGTTGAAAATATCTTCATTTTGTCTCAAAATACAAATTAAAGGTATTTTGTTTTGTTATTTGTTAATATAAAAAATCTAATAATTTAATTTTATCTGCCACATTTATATTGATGCTTCAGACATATATTATGAATTTTAAAACATAGGACTTTAAAATTATTGTGTCAATATTTTGAGGTACGTTCCAATGACGACTATATTAAGAGAACAATTGATCTCATTAATCAACTTTAACTTAATACCTGCCAAACAAAAAAAATGATTGATGAAGCATGTGATTTTTCTTTAAAAAGGCAACTACACCCAATCATTATAGTAAAATTCTATCGTGAGTAATTCAATTGTAAATCATAAGGGAAAATCAGAAAAAAAACTCATGATACTATCCCGAAATGGTAAGTATTTGGTCTTACTTACATTTAGTTTACACTCAATATTAACATCAAACTCTAATTTTGATATGATATTGATTTACTAGCAGTGGTATTGTTTTTAGTGATTTATTCTTTTAATATTTTCTGAGTTGTCATAAATATGGCAGATAAAATTAAAATTAAAGAATTTATTAAAGTGTGGTATACAGCCAACCATTGGGATTTTTCCCTTTTACTTTGTGATTTTTTATTATTACCAAGTAATAAAACAAAAACATTTGTTTAATTTGTATTTTGAGAACGATTTCCAAATTGCAAAGTGAAACATCAAAATAAACGTATTTTTTACTAAAATTCTGGTTAATTCCCATTAAAGTTACTAACTAACAAACAAAAAGAAAATACTATTAGAATCACATGTAGTTTATAATTAGAAACGTTTAAAAAATAATTCTAATATTATGTGATCTTCCTTTTGAATTATATATTATTTATAACCAACCATAATCTATTAATTTGACATTTAAATTTCAGTTAAACTCTTCTTTAAAATATAACAATACAAGACGTGATAGAGGTAATAATCAACCATTACTGAAATCGATATATGAACTTGAATTGAATATAAAACAGTTTTCGCTTTTAGTTTATTTGATTACGACATTCCACTTAGGTAGTTTTCTATAACATCATGTTTACGGCTCTAAAAATAATAACGGCGTTGGTACATTATTTTATTTTTCTCTATAAATTTTACGTTTGTAAATATTTTTGGACAAAAACTTACAGTTAGATGCTTTTGAGTACGATAAATTATAATTTGATACATACTTTAATGTAACTAATAGAGGGCGTCACATATGCCACATGTTTGGCATAAATTTGCGCTTAACTTTTTTGCTCTTTAAGTTAGCTCTACTTGTGTTAAAAAATATTAAAGATACATTATTTTTACAAAGAAAAGGTTTACTTGTTAACACCTTGACGACGGCACCTCAAAACGCTGTCATTAGTCAGAGCCGAGAGCAACTTTTCATTTATTTTAAGTGTAACTGGATTTAAATTACAAAAAAAAATTGTATTAACTTTTAACATGTTGTTTTTTTACATGTGAATGACATTTGAAACGTGTACCACCCGTGGTACGTGACGGCTGTAATGAATAATTATTTACTGGAGCCGACATGTACCACCGGTGGTACACGGAAGAATGTGTCTATAAAATAGCTTTTTGTTCCAGATTAGCCAGTAGAAATATCGTCTAGAGGGAAAAAAATAATTGCGTTGGTCTCCGCCGACACAGAAAATAACGAAGAAAAACATGAAAATCCTCAAGCCGCTACTTCTGTCACTACAAAATGTGGAACCTTCAGCAACATTATCCCAGAACATAGAGCCACTAGTGTATCCTTCAACATCAGCTGCTGTTTCTGTTACCTCTTCGGAAGAATCTGATCTCTTCGCAGATTCAGAACAATCTTATGTTCCCAGTGATAGTGGCCAAGAGGAATCAGACGTCGAGCCATCTAGCCAAAACTCTGATGAAGAAGTAGGTGCAGTGACTGCTCAGTCAGATAATGAAATATTTCTGCAGAATCGTGGTAAAGAAAGTAACACATGGAGTGCATGTGAACACATTCCAGTGAGTTTTCAGTTCTCTGGACAGAGTGGTGTAATTGTAGACACTATAAACTTGGCGAAACCATGTGACATTTTCAGACAGTTTGTAACAGATGAAGTACTTGATGTGATTGTTTCAGAGACAAATCGTTTTGCGGAGCAATATTTGAGATCCCATGTACTGCGCCCCTGTTCAATGTACCGGAAGTGGAAAGAAACAAATCGTAATGAAATAAAAAAAACTCATCGGCATAATTATAATTATGGGCATAAATCATTTACCCAAAATGCACTTATACTGGAGTAGCAGTGAAATGTTTGGTAACAAACTTATTCAACAAACTATGACACGTGACCGATTCGATACACTGTTAAAATTTTTACACTTTGCGAATAATGAAAATCCTGCTGTCAGTAGTGATCGATTGGGCAAAGTAAAAAATATTGTTGATCTCATATGTAATCAATTTAAAAAGACAGTTTCTCCTGGCGAACAAATTGTAATAGATGAGTCGATGGTGCCTTGGAGAGGCCGACTAGCCTTTCGACAGTATTTGCCTGCTAAATCCCACAAATACGGAATAAAACTTTACAAAATTTGCACAACAGAGGGCTACACTTATGACCTTAGAATATATGCAGGGAAAAATAATCCGAATCCACCCATTACATCGTATGGACACACTTATGAGATCTGTATGGACTTACTGCAAGGATTACTGAATGAGGACCGAACGTTATATTATATAGTATAACTTCTATACTAGCGTTCAGCTTTGTAGGTCTCGTCTAAAAGCTAAAACGTCCGTGTGCGGCACGTGTAACGTTTAAAACGTTACATTTTTGTTCTTATTAATTTCAAAGTACTTTCCACTATTTTCTGCGCATACTATTTGATTTTTATTGATAATAAGTTCTTTTTCCTTTGTTTGTATTCCTATATTTTATTTCAATATTTTCCTATTACAAATAAATCCGCTGATTAATTTCTTAAGTCCCCTCGTAGTCCTACCTTCGCTTACTTTGTCGTACAAGAAACAGAAACCCCACTCCTAAATAATTTACTTCTATCAATCCGACCCGATTTAATTTCTTTTTAAAATGAACCAGCAAACGAGAAGGTATTATTAAAAATATAAGTCCTCGTGGTCAGAAACTTCCAACGGTCTGGGTAAGTTAATACTTTGCTCTTTTTACAACAACATATTTTCATGCTTTAATCAAGAACACTTTTAGTTTTTCGTATAATTTTGTGTACGCAAGTACTTAAAAACTGCTTACAATTTTTATTTTCTTTTTACCTTTGCTGTAATAATAATAATTCAATATAAATCGTATTTATCGCACAACTTTGTCTTTTTCATTTTTAATTTAATAATTTATCTATTAATTACAATTATTAATTTGTGAGTTTTGGCAACATCAGAGAATTCTGGATCGGTATACAGGTCTCGGAGAGAAGACCTTTCCGCTTGCCAGAATTCTTCTGTTGTTGGACAAAACTCGTGCCATGACGAGTTTTATAGCGACTTTTGTTTTTCTAGCCACCTTGGTTTTTATTCAAGAGAATCTACCTTGGTTTTTATTCAAGAGAATCCACCTTGGTTTTTATTCAAGAGAATCCACCTTGGTTTTTATTCAAGAGAATCCATCTTGGTTTTTATTCAAGGGAATCCACCTTGAAGAATACGAAAATGAAATTTTTTTTTTGGAATAAGAAATCCATCTCGATTTTGAAAGTCCGCATGGCTTTGGATTGGAGAGGGGTCCACATGGTTTCGGCTTAGCGGCATGGTTTTTGCAGACATTGTATGGTCCGAGTTGAGAAGGAAACAGCAGGAGGATTTCTCATAGAGTAGAGCTAAGTTTCTTTATTTCTTGAGATTTTGTATATAGATGCTTAATTCCCTGTTGTTAGAACCTCAATTTAATTGTTATTACATTTTGAAATATTAAAATATAAATAAATAAAGATATGTGTTAAAGAAATTATTTTATTAATAATTCCCGATTTCTCAAATTAAGTTAGTTTATGCCGAACATCACCCCTGAGGGGTTTCAATGTGCAATGGGTGAGCTAGCCGTTACACACGTTAAGATCAAATAAACGACGAGTTCCAAAATCAACTACTCAAAAAAAATTACGAAAAGGAGAGATTTACGGCGAACAAAATCATAACGGCATACGTGTCGTAAAGTGGGTAGACAAACGTGACGTTTCAATGATAAGCACTGTTCCAAGCCACATCTGTGATCTACAGGCTACTGGAAAGCAAAATCGAAGAGGAGAGGACATTCTCAAGCCTCCTACTGTGATTGCTTACAACAAAGCTAAAAAGGGGGCAGATATATATCAGATCAAATGTCTGCGTATTATACCTGTTTGAGAAAAAGCCTAAAATGGTATAAAAAAGTATTTGTGGAAGTAGTTTTGGGCACAGCTATGGTGAACGCATGGATCATTTTCAATGACTCAAACCCAAACAAAAAACTTCACATGTTGGAATTTAGAGAACTAGTTGCACGTGAGTTATTGTCGGACATTTCTGAAACTATGGAAGCAGTAGAACCCACACGAACAAAGTCTCGTAGCAGTATGACTATTCATAAGCTGGAAAAATACGAAGGAAAAGTGCGTGACAACCGCAAAAGGTGTGTCTCTTGTTACGACAAATTGCAGGAAGCTGCTGGTAGTGCTCATGCCAGAAAAAAACTAAACGTGTAAATACTTTCTGTCAGGATTGTCCAAACAACCCTGTATTATGTTTAGAATGCTTTAATGAAAAACATAAAACGTAATTCATGTTAATTTTTTTTCGCTTTTGTTTTAATTTTCATATAATTAGTTTTAAGAAATATAAGAATAATAAGTTTTTTGATTTTCAATATTTGTTGTCATATTAGTTAGTAAGCTAAAGTTTTTATTTTTGTTCAGAATTATTTTAATTTTAATATTTTTAAATTGGAAAATAAAAATAATTATTATTTTTGGTGTCCGCTCTTTATTGTCATGTTCTAATCATAATACTAACCGAGTGTGCCACCGGTGGTACACTGATGTACTTATACCTTTTATATAGCCGAGGACTGAATATTGAAAGCTTCACTTAAATCTGGTTGATTTTATATCACGTTAACTCAATATATTACCATGTACCACCGGTGGTACACGACGGCTACAAATAATATACAGCATGTACCACCGGTGGTACACGTCGTCGCCAAGGTGTTAATAACCTGAAAATTCAACCGTTTTCGAGATAATCGCATTTTATAAATCAGCTGCATAATAATTCTTAGTTTGATATGTGTACGGTAAAGCACTGAATACCTGTAGCTAAGCATAATTCTTATTAAAACAACTCAAACATGATCATGTAACATCACAAAATGCTTTGTTATGGGTGTTTAATGTCTTATTGGAGACAAGATTCCTCATCTTCTTCTTTAGGTGCCGTGTCAGTATTCAGACGTTGGCCGTCATCATGTTTACAATTTCCCTTTTCTATCGCTTCTTAAGTTTCTATAATGACGTTATATACCTTTTTCTCTATTGTAAAATGCTGAAAACCCAAAATATGTGGTTTATGCAAGATGGTACACGACCAAATTCTAGAGAGAAGGCAGTTAGAACACACTTAAATACAACTTTTCTGAACGTTGGATTGGTCGTGGTAGTCATATTCCTTGGCAATGTGATGAGATATTGATATAATTATTTAATACCCATTTTTATTAGGACAAATAGAAACTAGAGCACAGGTATTGAATAACACACACATATATATATATATATATATATATATATATATATATATATATATATATATATATATATATATATATATATTGTTATGATGTGTTTTTTGTTTGAATGATGAGCAATGAGTATTTTTAATAATATAATATATAGGGTTTTTATCGCGGTTCTCAAAGAATTAGCTTGTAAGTACTTTTTTAAATTATCTTTATTATAACTATTATGAAACACACATATATATCTAACCTAGTCAATGTAAATTTAAAATAAACTATCTTTAAACTGATATTCTTATAAAACTAATTAAATTCTATAGACAATCTAAAATTTAAACAAACTATCTTCAAAATTGAAATTGTTATGACACTAACTAAATTATATTAACAAAATTTTGTACCTTTCTTTCACTGAATGCCTAAATGAACTATTTTCCACTAAGTATATAGATTCTAATCACCACTGAATGTCTTCGTACTTCAGTTATCCTTGTTTTTTGTGAAATTACTTTTTTCAATTATCAGCTTCTACCAATTTAAGATATATTTTTCTTCACCAGCATCTATACACCACCAACCAAACCAGCAAACAGCATTTATATTTATTCTTCTTTTCAATATACCAATATCCAATTATTATAAGTTGATTTATACTAATCTCCAACCATAATATAATTTAATTTCTTCCAATATACCTTTTTTTATCTTCAATAATTATTTGTGTATAATTATAAATGTGCATTAAATTATATGCATAATTTTTAATCTTCATTTAACTCACTATATTAAACTATTGGACTAATTGTACTTGATTCACTGACTCTAACTAACTTTCATAATAAACTGCTTGACTTCTGACTAAAACTTAAAAACTGCCCAATTGACTTCACTAAGTAAATGTATCTATCTTCTAACTAACTTTCATGATAAAACTGCTAAAAACTGCCATAAACTGCCATCTTGAATCCAAATCACGGGTATTTATATGTTTTGGACATTCTAGAACCATCTCGTAAGAGATCATGTTCCAATTTGTTCTATTTCATACTTGTATGAATTTTCTGGAACAAACCATTTCGCAAACATGGCCATCTCCGGAGATCCAGAGAATTCCATTCTTTTCTATTAATAATTTTGTTTACATTTAGGCTTTTCAGATCAGAATATATAATTAAATTAGTAACTTAACATTCTAATTTAATAAAATACACATTTCAAACAATATATTATTATAACCCACTTATATTCGTAAATATTCTTAAACGTCACTTCAGAGTATAAATATCTGTCAATCTCCGAGAGTATTTTTGGTTGCCTAAGCACATGGCTCACTTATATATATTTACAATATTAAAATACAACTTTTTACAATTATTATTTTATAATATACTAATTTATTAAAAATGCCCTCACATAAATATATTTTTATTAAATTCTCTAGTATATAACTTATTTAAAACAACCAAATATCTAATATTATGTAGTATATAACTTATAAATTATTTTCTATAAACCATAATCGTATCAATACCCCAAAATAATATTTAAAATAAATAATTTACTTATTATTTTTTTAAATATTAATTTTCTCATACCTTATTAAATTTAATAAATCAATTTTTTTTTTTTTTATTTAAAATGTGTTAAATATGTCCCTGTTCGCTGTCTATGTCAAAACAGAGAACAACGGAGCATAGTTCGGCTATTCTATGGTCAAACTGTCATGTCAAATGGAGCAATGGATATTATACCAGAGAATAAAATATAACCTTAATTAAAAATATAATCTATATTGTGTTCTGTTTATTTATAGACAAAATCTAGGAATTATTTCCATTCAACAGGCTTTCATCCATATGAATTGGTAAGTTTTACACTTTTTATAAAGACATTTACACAATCAATTCTGTATCTAACCCCAAATTATGATTTTTAGGGTACAAATTAATTTCCATATACACAAAATTCAACAAGTATGATGTCAAATTGATTCAAAATAATGAAATCTACCATCTACCATTTAACAAATCAAGTCTATTGAATAAAATGGATATATCAGTAAGTTATTAGTGTTATTATATTTGTGTTAAAGGTATAGAAAACATTATTCAATCTCTTCATGATACTTAAAGATGTCATTGATATGAAACAGGCCTCTTAGTCTGTTCTCTGCATCTATTAACACATAACTATTTAGTCCATTCTGATTTTCAATTCTATATGGACCTTCAAACATTGGTTGTAATTTCTTACAACGATTTTCTTTAACATTACTTTTTCTAAGTGAACGAATTAACACTAGGTCTCCTTTTTGAAATGTGATTGGTTTTTTTATATTTCGATTTTGTCTTCTGATATATTTTTCAGCTTTCCTCCTAATTCGGTTATTCACTTTCTGCATTACTTGTTCTAACATATCCTGATTATATTCACTAATCCACTTTCTGTTTCCTATATGGCCAAACATTAAATATTCTGGTACTTCCTCTGTATTCAAATTATGTGTATTATTTAAAAAATACTCTACTTGTGGTATATGTTGTTGCCAAGTTTCGTGTTGATTTTGACACAGTATCCTTAAATATTTTATAACTTCTTTAATATATCTTTCTGCAGGATTTGCCTGAGGATGTCTGATACTTGTAAAATGAATGTTGATTCCCTTTTTTTCACAAAATGTCCGAAATTTTTGGTTGTTAAAATATGTAGCATTATCTATTATGCAATTTCTAAATGGTCCTATTTCTTCGAAAAATTGATTAATATATAATTTTAATGTTTTAACATTTGTTCTGGAGCAGGGATATAGTTTAATAAATTTTGTATATAAATCAACTATCACTAGTATATGCTTTTTTCCTGTTGGACTGAGAACTAAATTTGAAATAAAATCCATGGAAACTGTATTTAGTTTTTCATATACCACATTAGATTTATATGTGTTCTGGTTTTTGAAATTCTTTTCTTTGTTTAGTTGACATATTGGGCATTGGGTAGTAATTTCTTTTGCTATACTTATGTCATTCTTTGCAAAATAATTGTCCCTAAATAGCATCCATAGCTTTCTTGAACCAATATGCATATAATTGTTATGTAAATTTTTCAATATTTTCTTTGCTAAAGTTCTAGTTATTACATATACTTCTATGCCATTTATTATTTTATAATATACTCCATCTTTCCTAAGGACTTTTTGTTTTTCACTCAAATTGATCTGATCTCTTATAATTTCTTCTTTAGAATATAATCCAGTACTGTCTACTAATTGATTTAATCCAATTTTTATTGTTCGCTGCCCTTTTTGTGGTGTATTTTCTAACCTTGATAAAGCATCTGCCACTATATTGGATTTTCCAGAAATGTATTTGATTTCAAAGCAGTATTCACTAAGTATTAGACTCCACCGATGTATTCTACTGTTTCCATATTTGTTATTTAATATAGACGTTAAAGCTTGGTGATCTGTTTCTATAGTAAATTCATTACCCAACAAATAAAATCTTAATTTTGTGACACAGTGTATTATACTTGCTAGTTCTAATTCTGAAACTGAGTAACCCTTTTCATGTGGCTTTGTAATTCTTGAAATGAATTGTATTGGGTATTCGACCCCATCATGTATTTGTAATAATACCCCTGATAATCTCTCTATTGATGCATCTGTTCTTAATATGAATGGCTGTGTGTAGTCAGGATAGTATATTTTCAAATTTGACAGAAAAATGTTTTTAATTTCTTGGAATGCTAGTTCTCTTCTCTGATCCCATCTCCATTTTACACCTTTTCTCAGTAGTTCAAGTAATGGAATTTCTTTTATACTTAGATCTGGTATCATCCTTTTATAATAATTAATTATTCCAATAAATCCTCTTAAAGTTCTTAAATTGTGTGGTGTTTTATATTCCTGAATGACTTGTGTCCGTTCTGGATCCATTTCGATTCCCTTAGTATTAAGTTTATAACCCAAATATATTACTTCTTTTTGAAAAAATGTACATTTTTCTTGATTTATTTTTAGTCCAACTTTGTCTAATCTATTTATTATAATTTTTAGGTGTTTCTCATGATCTTCAGCCGTTTTAGAAAAAATTAATATATCATCAATGTAGTGAATTACAAAATGTTCATATTGATCCAAAATATCATGAAGACATCTACATAGAGCACTGCAAGATGATTGAAGTCCAAATGGTACTACTTTGAATTGATATACTACTCCATCTATCTGAAATCCTGTATACTGTCTACTTTTTCTTTCTAGAGGTATTAACCAGAAACTATGCTGTAAATCGATTTTAGTGAAAAATGACATTCCTGTAATTCTTCCTAATATTCCATCTATACTCATTGGTGCTTCAAATTGCTTTTCAGTAATCTTGTTAATATTCCTTGCATCCAAACATAACCTGATTTCACCTGATCTTTTTCGTACTACTACTATGGGGTTGATAAAACGTGTGTCTGCCTTCTCAATGATCCCATCTTCTAACATATTATTAATTGTTTTGTTTACTTCTTCTCTGTATTTATATGGTATTGGGTATGATTTTGTTTTAAAATCTTTTTCTTCTTTAACTTTTATACTATGGATATAATTCTGTGCAATTCTATTTTCTTTATTGACAAGTCCCTTGTGTTGCTGCAATATGGAAATGACTATTGATTTATATTCTTCAGGGCAATTTAAAACTTTCATCATATCTTCTTTTTTACAAATAACATTATTCTTCATTATGTACTCATTATTCCTTGCTTCCAATTTTACGCACTCCGCCTCGTAGGCATCCATCTGCTTAAAATTTCCATTCCTTAAATATTCACTACAATAATTATTCTTTACATTCTTTTGGGACATTTCCCTATCATCAAAATACATTTCTTCTTCATAAACATCATTATTTTCTTTTAATAATATCCTATCAACTCTTATTCCTTCTTCCACCTCATCTTTCTGCATAAATTTAATTATTTGCCCTTCCAAAGTTACCATTTTTTCTTCAAAATCTATCTTTACTTTCTTCTTTTCCAATTCATCATTTCCCATTAATATATCAACACATAAATCCTTGACAATAAATCCTTGCATATTAATTTCTTTATTAAGAATATTAATTTTAAAATTGGCTAGTTTATCAATTTCACCCAACTTCTTATTATTTGCACCAATAATTTTAATTTTTGGAATCTTTATTATATCTGATAGTTTTAATGTATTAAAAATAAAATTCTCCGAGACTAAAGTACTTTCTGAACCAGTATCTATCATAATTTTAATTATTTTATTTTTGGCCAAAGCATTTATATAAATTAAATTAATAGATTCAATAATTTTATCCTCATCTAAAGAAATAAATTCAGAAGGTTTTTCATAATAGCAATGGCCTAACTTGTAATTCAGAAAGTTTACTGCACAAAATTTTGATTATTAGAATTGTCAGATTGTATCTGACCACTTGGATCTGATGTCCTATGTCTTTCCCTACTATGACTTCTACTCACATTTTCCTGACTTGTACTACTTCGTTCCCTGTCTTCGCAGCTTCTATTCCTTTGAACACAATTTACCTGTCTGTTATAGTTAGGTCGCTCTGTATTTCTTCTATTGTTAAAATCTTGTCTATTATTATTAGTACTGTTATTAAAATGTTGTCTATTATAATTAGTATTATTATTAAAATTTTGTCTATTATAACTAGTATTATTATTAAAGTTCTGTCTATTTGGATTACTGTTATTATTATTAAAATTTTGTAAAGTATCACCATATCTAGTATTATTGTTATATGATTGTCTATATTGTTGATTATCATTTCTATTATATTGAAAGTTATTACTGTTTTTTCTGTTGTTATTATTACTTGTCATATTGCCTCTTTGTATTCTTTGAATAAAATTAATAAAACTATCTATTGTTTGAATATTTTGTACAGTTACTGTTTGCACAACATCAGCATCAAAATGTCTAGATACATTTAAGACTGTTTCATCCTCTCTAAGTGGTGGTTCTAAATATTTTGCAACTGTTATCAATTTCAATGCATAGTCTACCATATTTGATTTTAAATTTTGATTATACTTTCCAAAATATAGAATTTCTCTAAACTTGGCTTGCTCTAATTCACCCCAATAATAATTTAAAAATTTATTTTCAAATGTTTGAAAGTTATCTAAATCATTTTCAATACTAGCAAACCAAGTTGCTGCATTGTCATTTAATGTCACTCTAATATAATCTTTAATATCATTAATATTATTCACAAATCTTAATTTATGTTTTAAACTATTTATGTATACTCTAGGATGCAAATTTTTTATATTACCAGAGAATTTAATCCCAGTCTCATTTGTTAAATTTAAGTAAGGTCTCCCTATGTCTCTCATTTGTGAAATATCATCTATTCTCTGTTCCACATTTCTTATTTGATTACAATTTATTTGGATATTTTGTTGTATATCGTCTAATTTTTCTTCTGTGTTTCTCCTGTCTTCGTTAATTTTTACTTCTAAGTTACATTTCTGTAACTCTATTTTCTGTTCTATATCTATCTTATTATCTTGAATAATCCTCTTTACTTCTGTCCTCTCATTGTCTATCCTTTTCTTGTAGTCATTCCGTATACTTTTTATTTCATTTGCTACTTTTTTCTCTGCAGCTTCAAGTTTTTTATCCATTTGTTTTACAATTTTATTATTATTATCTTCTATTTTCTTTTCTAATTTTCTATAATTCTCTTCCAATTTCTGTTCCATTTTTTTCATGTCTTCTTTGACTTCTTTTGAATTCTCTTCCAATTTTTTTATGTTTTCTTTGATTTCTTTTGAATTCTCTTCCATTTTCTGTTCCATTTTTTTCATGTCTTCTTTGACTTCTTGTGAATTCTGTTCCATTTTGTGTTCTATTTTTTTCGTATTCTCTTCCATTGTCTTGTTCATCTGCATCAATAATGACATCAAAGCTGCCATATTGACATTTTCCTCTCTTTCTGGATTCATTTCTGCAGTATCTTGTGGAGCTTGAACTAAACTCTCCTCTTGTATAGGTTGTGTTTCTACTTCCACATCTTCTTCATTCTTTTTGCTTCTTGTACCTTTCTTTCCTTGAGACATTTTGAGACTTTACTTGTTCAAATATAATTAAAAATAAAATCTATAATTTTTTCTTTCTACTGATAATTAATTTAATTATATGAGAGCACTTATCTTCCCAAACTAATTCTTTTAAATAGAGAGCCACTGCGTTGGGTGCCAAATTGTTATGATGTGTTTTTTGTTTGAATGATGAGCAATGAGTATTTTTAATAATATAATATATAGGGTTTTTATCGCGGTTCTCAAAGAATTAGCTTGTAAGTACTTTTTTAAATTATCTTTATTATAACTATTATGAAACACACATATATATCTAACCTAGTCAATGTAAATTTAAAATAAACTATCTTTAAACTGATATTCTTATAAAACTAATTAAATTCTATAGACAATCTAAAATTTAAACAAACTATCTTCAAAATTGAAATTGTTATGACACTAACTAAATTATATTAACAAAATTTTGTACCTTTCTTTCACTGAATGCCTAAATGAACTATTTTCCACTAAGTATATAGATTCTAATCACCACTGAATGTCTTCGTACTTCAGTTATCCTTGTTTTTTGTGAAATTACTTTTTTCAATTATCAGCTTCTACCAATTTAAGATATATTTTTCTTCACCAGCATCTATACACCACCAACCAAACCAGCAAACAGCATTTATATTTATTCTTCTTTTCAATATACCAATATCCAATTATTATAAGTTGATTTATACTAATCTCCAACCATAATATAATTTAATTTCTTCCAATATACCTTTTTTTATCTTCAATAATTATTTGTGTATAATTATAAATGTGCATTAAATTATATGCATAATTTTTAATCTTCATTTAACTCACTATATTAAACTATTGGACTAATTGTACTTGATTCACTGACTCTAACTAACTTTCATAATAAACTGCTTGACTTCTGACTAAAACTTAAAAACTGCCCAATTGACTTCACTAAGTAAATGTATCTATCTTCTAACTAACTTTCATGATAAAACTGCTAAAAACTGCCATAAACTGCCATCTTGAATCCAAATCACGGGTATTTATATGTTTTGGACATTCTAGAACCATCTCGTAAGAGATCATGTTCCAATTTGTTCTATTTCATACTTGTATGAATTTTCTGGAACAAACCATTTCGCAAACATGGCCATCTCCGGAGATCCAGAGAATTCCATTCTTTTCTATTAATAATTTTGTTTACATTTAGGCTTTTCAGATCAGAATATATAATTAAATTAGTAACTTAACATTCTAATTTAATAAAATACACATTTCAAACAATATATTATTATAACCCACTTATATTCGTAAATATTCTTAAACGTCACTTCAGAGTATAAATATCTGTCAATCTCCGAGAGTATTTTTGGTTGCCTAAGCACATGGCTCACTTATATATATTTACAATATTAAAATACAACTTTTTACAATTATTATTTTATAATATACTAATTTATTAAAAATGCCCTCACATAAATATATTTTTATTAAATTCTCTAGTATATAACTTATTTAAAACAACCAAATATCTAATATTATGTAGTATATAACTTATAAATTATTTTCTATAAACCATAATCGTATCAATATATATATATATATATATATATATATATATATATATATATATATATATATATATATATATGTGTGTGTGTCTGTGTCTTGTTTCATAATACTTTTGCTACAAATCTAACCTTAAAGTTTCAGCATTTTTACAAGAATATCATCGTTGACCTAATAACCGATATTGTTAAAAATGTAGTAAACACACAGGCAATTTAGTTCAGCATAATATTAGTTTGTTAGTAAATCATAATAGTCCATTTGTTCGAGATGTAATTATAGTTACTCGTAAGCTGTAACGTAATCATATAAATAAGTAATGTCATCGATAGGTTAGTCCGTGTGTATATAAGTAACCGATGAACGAGATACATCAGAGTTTAATACATTATTTAATCTCTGTCAAAAATAGGATGTTCCATAATATACCATACGATTTGGATATGTATCCATAAGAATATAGTCATCCATTATACATTATAGCCACCACGTAGCCCATAATTTAATCCGCTTGATTGTGGTGTATGGGTCGCATTAAAACAACGTGTCTATAAGAACCCCATAAACATTCGCAACCAACTATGGGAAGAAATAAATACTGCAGCAGTTTCTTTAGAACCAATGATTCTATTTAATATGAGACGATCTTTTATGGAATATATTGACAGATGAATTAAAAAAAATAGTGGACATATTGAACACTTAATTTGACAAAAAGTTATGTTACTTAGTTTAACTATTTCTTTATTTGGTTTGTAAACAAAATGTTTTGATTATGACTTTAATTTAACATAAAACGTAAAATGTTTGAAGTAAAATCCTATTATTCTGTTATTTTATTAAATCCTATTATTAATTATCCTGATGATATATTTATTTTATTTAATATTTCGTTAACTACAACTTTAGTTAAAGGTAGTTTATACCAACATTCAGAAGTATTAATGTGTTTGGCTATTTTTTTCTTCGTAGCCTGTAGTAATTGTCTTAAATCAGAATTACGCAGCTGATTTGTAAAATGCGATTATCTCGAAAACTGTTGAGTTATTAATAAGTATACCTATTTTTTGTGAAAATAATGTATTTTTATTATTTTTTACCCCAAATACAGGTAACTTGAAGAGCAAAAAAGTTAAGTGCAAATTTAAAGAATATATGTGGCATATGTGGCGCCTTTTATCAGCTAAATCAAATTGTGCATTAAATTATAATTTCTCATATTTAAAAGTATCCAGTATAAATTTTTATACATAAATGTTTGCAAACATGAAAGTTATAGCGAAAAATAAAATTTTAAATTTGCACTTTAACAAACTGTATCTTTCTTAATATCAACATTTTATTAAAGCAATTTGGCTTAAATCGTAATATTTTAAAGTGTAAAATCTACTGTTTCTTTTTGTACAATTACTTATGGACCACCCTGTATATCAAGAACGGTATTTTTGTTTAGCAGCAATACTTCCCGTATTTGGATTATTTTAAACTACAAAACCAAAGTTACAATTTGGGACACAACACAATACGTTAAAATGACGGGTTTAAGTCACTAGGTATATTATTGTAGGGAAATGTTTTACTTAGATCATCGTAATAGTCAGGAATTTGAGGAGTTTTTCCTTTAATACATATCTATAGTAGTAGTAGAAGATCCCACTAGAGGATCACTACGTTTATAACGTAGTTAATCAAACTCACATTTTTACATACATTTAAAATTAGGAGAACACATTGATAATAGGTTGCCAGTCAAAAAGTGGCCGCAAATGTTTTAAATTCAATTAATAGTAATTATTTTTGAACACAAATTTTATTTCATTGGTTTATTTTTTAAATAAAATATGCTGCTATTGACGTCTGTGCATGTTTTTTATATCAAATGAAAGCTGATTTTTTACTTAATAAGTTGATATAATGCTGATTTAGAAAAAAATGGTCGCAAATTAGAGTTGTCAGCTGTTAAAAACGCAAGGTATCAAAGATAAAGTAAAATAGAGTCAGCGCGCAACGGCACTGGTGTGACAAATAATAATATGTATATTATTACAATATCTATCGATGCATGCTTTAAAAACTCACAAAACTGGCACTTCAAACCTGTAGCGTTGCGCGCTAGCTGTATTTTGCTTTGTCTTTGATACTTTTCGTTATTAAAAGCTGGCGACCCTAATTTACGACCATTTTTTTCTCAGGCAAGCTTATATCATCATATTAAGAAAAAATAGCTTTAATTTGATATAAAAACATGTATTTACGTCATGATCAGCGTATTTTATTTTAAAATAGATGAACGAAATAAAAATTTCATGTGTGTATTTGTGAAAAAAGAGGTAGGTCAATCAAATATCGCTTTAGACATATTTTGTTCACAAATAATTAGCATAAAAATTTTAATTCATTTAAGATTTCATTTTTTTTGTAAATTTTTAAATACTGTTTTTCTCGTTTTCCCCTTTTATGACTTTTATTAAACGAAACACTTTCAGAAGGAAACATGGGTAGACTACTTTCGATCCCTATTTGCTAAAGGTGACGATAATGAAACACCAACATCAGAGCTGACGACAAACGAAGAAATAAATATTGAGGAGGAAGAGGTAAAGGAAGCATTAAGGAAATAAAAAAATAAAAATTCACCAGGAGAGGACAAAATACCGAACGAACTCCTAAAGTACGGATGACTAGATCTGACCAAATAACTATTAAAACTAATCCAAAAAATATTAGAACAAAAAAGAATTCCTCAAGAATGGAGATCAAGCATCCTAATACCTCTTTTCAAAAAGGGAGACAAATCGGACTCGAAAAATGGCAGCGGAATTAATTTATTAAACACAACACTAAAATTAACAACCAAAGTGATAACAAATAAACTGAATGAAATTATAACACCAGCAGAAGAACAACAAGGTTTTAGGTTAAGAAGATCATGCACCGACACTATATTTATAATGAGGCAAGTGGAAGAGAAATCATTAGAATACAACAAACCGGCATAAGTATCTATGTTTCGTGGACCTTAAGAAGGCGTTTGACCAGGCCAAATTAAAAGACGTTATCCACTTACTGTACGCAAGAGAGATACCTCTAGGAATAATCAAAACGATCGAAAATATCTACCAAAACAACACAATAAGAATAAAAGTAGAAGAAGAACTAACCGACCCTATTGAAGATGGCAATGGGATGAGAGAGGGAGATTCTGAGTCCTTTATTGTCCAACCTGATTATGGATGAACTAATAAAAAAAGTAAGAACTAAAAAAGGATACCAAATGGGAGAAAAACAACTTAAATAATCTGTTATGCAGATGACGCAATACTACTCTCTCAAAGTGAAGATGATGTACAACGTATGCTGCACCAATTTAATATAACCGCCAGAAAATTTCTTCTTCTTCTTTCAGTGCCTATTCGTTCCGAATATTGGCAATCATTCTGGCTATAATTATTTTATTGACTGATGCTTTAAATAGATTCGTTGTTGTTGTGGAGAACCATTTCCTCAGGTTCTTCAACCATGATATTCTCCTTCTCCCAATTCCTCGCTTTCCGAATACTTTACCCTGTAGGATTACCTTCAGTAATCTGTATTTAGTGCTGTTTCTCATTATATGTCCGAGATATTCCAACTTTCTCCTTTTAATGGTATACATCACCTCTCTTTCTTTGCCCACTCTTCGTAATACGGTCTCGTTGGTTATCTTGTCTGTCCATGATGTCCTTAGAATTCGCCTGTATAGCCACATCTCGAAGGCTTCAAGTTTTTTCTTCATTGCTTCAGTTAGTGTCCAGGATTCAACTCCGTAATACAATATTGAGAAGATATAACATCGTAGGAGCCTTACTTTTATCTCCAGATTAAGATTGTGGCTTTTAAAGAGTTTGGCCATGTTATTGAATGCACTCCTGGCCTTCTCTATTCTACATTTTATTTCCTGTGAGTGATCCCATTGTTCATTTACTGTTGTTCCAAGATAGTTATACTGTTTTACTCGGTCCACTGGTGTATTATTGATAAGTAGTGAGCGTCTCTAACTTTATTTTTGCTGATGATCATAAATTTAGTTTTTGTTATATTTACTTGAAGTCCAAATCTTTCACTTACTTCATTTACTTTGTTTATCAGTTGCTGTAAACTGTTCAAACTGTCTGCAAAAATAACGGTGTCGTCTGCATAACGGATGTTGTTTAGGCGTTCTCCATTTAGAAGTATTCCATGTTCGCATTTTTCCAAGGCTTCACTAAATATTTCCTCTGAATATAGATTAAATAATATAGGTGAAAGTATACAACCTTGTCTAACGCCTCGTAGAATCTGGATCATTTCCGTTGGTTCACCTCCAAAATTCGTTCTTATTGTGGCTGATTGGTTCCAGTATAAATTTTGTATTATACGCCGATCTTTATCATCCATTTGGGCTTTTGTTAGAATATCCATCATTTTTTGGTGTTGAACTGTATCAAATGCTTTTTGGTAGTCCACAAAGCAGGTGTAAATATCGCAAGTCATATCTCTCCATCTTTGAAATAATACTTGTAGACTAAACAGTGCATCTCTTGTACCTACGCCCTTCACGAATCCAAACTGTGTGTCTTGTATTCTCTCTTCGCATAGCTTGTATATTCTACGATGTATAATTTTAAGAAAAAGTTTTAATGTATGGCTCATTAGACTTATTGGCCTATATTCTCCGCACTTTTTTGCTCCCTGTTTCTTTGGTAAGGTAATAAATTCTGAAAGTAGCCAATCTTTTGGGATATTGCCTGTGTCATAGATATTATTGAAGATTTTACATAGTACTCTTAAAGATTCATCATCAAGAAGTTTAAGAAATTCAGATTGTACTCCGTCTGGTCCTGGAGCTCTACCTTCTTTTAGTGATATTATGGCTGCTCTTATTTCTGCCATCAGTATAGGTGGTCCTGTTTCCGTAGGTATTGGGGGCTGGTTCTCTCTCTCATCAAAAAATAAATTTCTTATGTAATTTTTCCAGGTATCATTGATACTCTCTTTGTCCTTGAAAAATGTTGTCTTTGAAAATTTAACACGTTAATTTCCCCCAAAAAGACAAAATGCATTGTAACAACAGTAAATTTACTGAGATGTAAATTGGCGCTGGAAGGTCAGATAATAGAACAAGTGATGGAGTTTAAATATCTAGTCATTACATTATCTAGCTATGGAAAGCTCGAAACTGAAGTGGAAGATCAAGTGAATAGAGCCAACAGAGCCGCAGGCTGCCTAAATAAAACAATATGGAGAAATAAAAATATCAGGAAGGAAACGAAAGGCAAAATTTACAAAACAATCATCAGTCCAATAATGACATACGCGACAGAAACAAGACCTGGCACAGAGAGGACAAAAAGGATGTTAGAAACAGCAGAGATGAAAACACTTGGTAAGTGTTTTCATCATCAACAAAAATTGATGGTAAGACACTATGGGACAGAGCTAGAAGTACAGATATACGACGTAGATGCAAGGTGGAGAACACCAAGAACTAGGTAAGAAATAGAAGAGTAGAATCATATAAGCCGAATAACATCAAATAGAGTAGTAAAAACGGCAAGAACGTATACTTTGTTAATACGTTAACAGGTGGCTTTAGAAGCAAACATAATAATTTATTGAATTTGTTTAAAATATAAAAAATAAATAAATAATAAGATTACTTTATTTAATTTTAAATATAATATTTATAACTTGCTATTTTTAAACATCTTATTTAGTTTATATAATAATTAAAATTACTATTAAATGATATTTATTTTTATTTTCATAATTTCATTGTTATAAATGTTTCATCATTTTGTGTACAGGAAACGTACAAAAGATCTTACTAACGAATGAGATAAAGCATGAAAAAAGGTTAAAAAAGATACACTTACAAAAACTACTGCCGAATAAAAATTTGATTAAAAATATTATGAAATTGTAAAGAGAATAGTACAAACAGCAATTTTGTTAATTAATATAAAGCTTTGCGCTAGTCTACAGTCTACAGTACCGCATACTCTTTTTTTAATAAGTACGAATGAGTTAGAGAATTCCAATATTCTACAGTTCAATTGTTCGATTTATTAATTAAAGCTTGACGGCTTTTTTTGCTCCAGATATAGTGCCACCTGATAAAGTACTACTTTTGGTCACATATGCGGCGGCTTGGAATAAAACAGGAGAAGATCTAAAATTCGTTTACAAAAATTTAATTCCCGTCACTTGTCTAGAGCATGGAATAAATAGGGTCAATTTCACCACATAATGACGGTATTAGATCAATAGAAGGGTCAATTTCCTTTAATAAATTTTTTAATTTCCAGCGTAAAAAGTATTTAACATCGCATCGCTACGAGTCCAAGTATATAAAGAACGATTGCCGCATGTTACTATAGGTACCACCTGAACTTGTGATTACCCAATGAGGAACATGCTTAAATGCAGCCATCTTTTATACGAATGACCATTATCAAATGAAAAAATTGTATTAGATTGTTGACGTATATTATTCTTTTTTAAGTAAATTAACTAAAAAATTAGAGATTGATCAAATGTTTTTAATAGATTCAATTTCCGTTGTAGAATACGATGAAAATTTATTGGAAATTGTTCTTATATATTGGAAAAACGTTATATTAGATTGATGTTACAGTGTAACAAAAAATAATGAAGGAATTAGATATTTAGAACAACTGGCATGGTTTAAATACGCACCCCTCACGTGTGTTAACATCGAAAAAATATTTTCGACATTTAAAAATATTTTGAGCGACAGACGAAATAATGGAACTGTTAAAAATCTAGATTTAATTATTAATTAATTAGGTAGATGTGATTGTGAGAGTTAATTATTAATTAATTATTAAGTGATAAAACTACGCTGTATAGAACATACTGTTACGGCTGTTATTTTATTTGATATATCGTACTATATACTATATGTAATAAATAAATATTAATTATTTTATGTGTAAATATAATTTAACTGGTTTTACTATCCTTATATTATCTTCATTTCAGTAGGCAAGAATTTGTCAAAAATGAAATGCATAAAAACACATAAATGATCAAAAGAATGTATATATATATATATATATATATATATATATATATATATATATATATATATATATATATATATATATATATATTTTAGTGGATTTTCTTGGGCTTAGGTTCATAAAATTTTTTTTTTGATTTGATACTAAGACATTTTCATATATTTTTTCGACGTTTCGGCAGGAAATCCATGCCTTTTTCAAGAAGTAATATTGACTAAAAAAACATTTTATGACAGACATAATACGGTTTAAAAGTTAAACTTTTGACTTACCAAGCATGTAAAAATTCGGTACTAACAAGTAGACGTCACAATAAAAATAATATTAAAAACATAGGATGTACCCACTAAGTCACTACATGTAAAATGTATTTTAAATCTAATGTATTGTTAATAGATGTTAGTTTATCGTTTAAACAATCAGTTATTTTAACATCATAGGCGTTCTGAGATTGTCTTTTTATGTGGTTTTAAATTAAGTTAAAATATATTTTGTTCAAATTTTTGATATCTTTTTTTATCATTTATTGCATTATTATTTTTTTTTATTTGTATAGACTCTAGAAGCTCTCTCTTCTTCCTGTTGGGTTCACTTCCCAGGATCTTGGTTTTCTCAAAATCAAATTTATGTTTTTTCTCGGTTTCATGTTTTGTGAGGGCGGTTGAGTTTTTTTTGTCATATTTGTGGGAACGTATTCTTGAGTTAAGTAGCTGACTGGTTTGTCCAATATAAACTCCATCACAATTCGAGCAGGGAATTTCATATACAACATGCGATCTTTTTAATAGAGGGGTTTTTGTTTTTAATCTTGTAAAATTCTTTTTCAAAAGATTGTGCCCTTTATGAGCAACCGTAATATTATGTTTGAACAGAAGATTTGCAATTTGTTCTGATAATCCTTTTATATAGGGAAGAGACATATAGTTTTTCTTTACCGTGTTGGTTTCATTGTTATTATTGTTATTGTAAAATTTACGCAGTCGCATTTGAAAGTGTTGTCGATAAGGTGGTGTGGGTATGAATTAAGTGTTAGTGCTGTTTTTGCTTTTTTAATGGCCTGAGGTCTATTGATAGGATCGGATAATCTAATAGCTCTATCGGCGAGTCCGATAACTACTGATTTCTTTTGAGACAGGGGATGATGAGAGTTGAAATTCAGATATCTCGACGACCAGGTTTTTTTGGTGTACCATGAAGTAGTTATAGTACTGTTTTCTCTATGTAAGGTCAGGTCCAGAAAATTTATTTGATAATTTTTTTCAATTTCTAATGTGAATTTTAGTTTTTGGTGAAAGTTATTGAATTCATTTAGTAAAATATCCATTTTATCCTCTGGTGCTGCGCTTATTTTATATATGCGCTTATATTATATATTTTATACTTATATATAGATATTATATATAGATATTATAGATACTTTCAATGGTTATGACCCCTACATCCAGTTCACTATACAGAGAAAAGATGGTAATTGGTCCGTTCCCTTTCTCGGCATAAGGATGATCAGGGAAAACAACAACATTAAAATAGATTGGTATCAAAAAACCGACCCATTTTGGTAAATACCTTAACTACCACTCATACCATAATAATTCTAGCAAAGTCGACTTAATCAAACAGATGAAAAATAGAGTAATAAAACTATCAGATACTTCATTTCATACAAAAAACCTATAAATCCTACAGAAACTTTTTATTTCAAACTCTTATCCAACACCACTAGTGAATAAGATTTTGTTTAGTACTATCCATAACGAAGATATTTCACCTTCCTTCGCGACTAACAATGCTGATCCTGATGTCTTAAGTGGGAACCCAGTCTCGGATACTCCTATCAACAAATATTTCTCAGTACCATATTTCAGAGATATCACTCCGGGGTTAACAAGGATTCTGAAAAGTGTTGAAAATAGCTTTGGTAATAATAATAACAACATTAAACTTAATGTGGCTTATAGATCAGCCCTAACAATTAATAATCTTTATTCTAAGATAAAAGATAAGACTCCCATAGATAGGCTTAGTAACATTGTCTACAACATTCCATGTGTCTCTTGCAACAATTCCTACATCGGCCAAACATCTCAATTATTGAAATCACGTATCACGTCAAGAGTGATTCTCGACTTCACCCTGACCGTTGTGCATTAGCCAAACATGTCCATTCTACTGGTCATCTCATGGACTATACTAACACTACAATTCTCCACCGTGAGAACAATAAATCTAAAAGAAAGTTCATTGAAATGTCTTATATTTTCCTTAACGATTTCTCCATTAATGTTAAGAGGAACATTAAGAATCTAAGCGATATATATTTACCACTTCTTACTTAAATCAGATAACAAGAACAATACAACATCACAGATAACAAACTTGACTGATATATCCATTAACAACTAACCTACCTTTATAATTAATTTTCATTAACTAAAAAAGATAACATTCCCATGCTTTTCTTAGATACATCTTAATAAGATATAATAATACATGAACAATAGAATATAATTAAAAAGAAAATCAAAATAATATTTCCCTATACTGGGATTTAATTTCATTCGTTTTTACCAATGAACCTTAACGACATAAAGATTTATAAGAACTACTTGAATATGTCAGTGCATGCGTTCTGGCTAAAACAGAACCTCACTTTTAAACTTTCTAACAATCAAAAATTTAGTTATTGCCGACAATTCAAAGAATTACCTCCTTTTAAAGGTACTTACATTGGGTTTTTCGATTAACCTTGGGTAAACCTTTGCGTTTTAAGTTCAAAGCTACCATACATTTCAAACCTTAAAAAAAACTTTTTTGCATATAGTAACAAAAAACACCAGTATGTTACTAGCAAAGTTTTTTAATATTCTAACTCTACAATTCTAAGTTACGGTAAGATCAATAATGTTTTTGATAGATAATAATATATATGGTAGCTAATTATAATTTATTCGCGTTCAGCCCTGAAGAAGCCAAATTAATTCTCTTTGGCGAAACAATTGATACTCATTAGAGTCTTTCTTGCAGATTTCCCCAATATTTAAGAGTTTACTATATATATATATATATATATATATATATATATATATATATATATATATATATATATATATATATATATATATATATTATTGTGATATTTAAAGTCTTGGTGCGCCAAGCAATAATTAGCTAATTAATTTTTTTGATTAATTAAAATTATTTAAATGATATGATTATGACTCTATCACAATTTTTAATTCTTTTATCTCAGGGTTAAATTCGTGCTTCAATATCTATGCTATTACATGTGAAAGGTAAGGTCCAGAGAATACCGGAATAATAAAAAACACATATGATCTAACACTATATATTGAAATAAAAATAATGAAATAATTCACACTCAAAAATTTTCAATAAACAAATCTCATATAAGGATTCTCAAAATTTTGTTCTCCGTACGTGAACAATCAAAATTTATGGTACAAACAATATTAATTGAAATCTCAAAATTCCGAACTATTCTAACTCTCCTAATCAAAATATTTATATCCTTTCTAAATTAAGTGTAAAAATTGTGTTATCAATAAAAGAAAAAACTGCAGAAAACAAAATATCTCTCTCTGATGATGAGTGGTCCAAATCCTTGTTCCTTGTAGACTATATTATCTCCTCTCAACCGCTCCCTATGTAATCAGCAATCTTACACAGATTGTTGCAAGTATATCGTCCTTAATGATCTCCTTCAAAAGCACAAATCATTCAAATTATGATAGCCTTTCTCCTCTCGATAAACTGAATCTCTCGTTGGCCCGAGTGAAAAATGACTCTTGGAATATCTTCTCTTTACGATAAACTGAATCTCTCGTTGGCCTCAACAGTGACTCTTGGAATATAAGTAGAGAAATATGACTTACAATATTTTGCTGCTTCAGCTTCTGTCAGATACACTAACTCCACAAAAACTCACTAACATTCAACACTACTGCTTGCTACATTTCAGGAACAGCCAGAGAACAATCACTGTTCCTCTTACAGATTTGGAAAACCAACTGATCTATCTTTTCTCTCTCCTCAATCTCGCTAAACTTTTTCCTACATACTTATCCCACCCTTTTTCAATCTCCGCCAATCAAAACTCGTCACAATTCCCCCATTTTTTCATTTCGATAACAAACAAATTTTTACCTATAATTATAAAGTTTCCTAAAACTTATTTACAAATAATATTTTCTATAATTCTTAAAAACTAACAAAAACCTCTTTCTAAAATCTCTTCTATTTGTCTCTAATCACTGCATTAATGTATTTTGGAAAACCCCGTTCAATTGTCTTTTTGTTTTCACTTAAAATTATGCGGGTCACTCAAGTATAACAAAGAAATAATTTATGCAAAGCTTACATTTTGTTTAGTACAGGTAATTCAAGAAATTAATAACTCTCCTTCTTCGAAATGTTTGTTGGATATTATCCTACTTATCTGAATTATTTTAATGTTATTGAATTTTGAAATATTTTTAAACAAACCAATATTTTTCTCGATTTTACATATCATAACAATATATATATATATATATATATATATATATATATATATATATATATATATATATATATATATACATATATATATATTCAACTTATTTAGGTGAATAATTTAAAATAATATGGGCATATTTAAAGCATTTCTTATACATGAAAATCCCAACGTTAGTTATAAATCTAACCACTGGGAAAGCTCTAATATTAATTATCTTCACTAGACCTAGGACTTAATTTCAAGGCTCCAAGAGATTTTTTAACTAGAAAATGGGTTAATATGTCATATGATCTCATATTAACAAAATAGTGTAAACATAAAAAATATTCATAACAAAATTAATTTCTTAAGAAGAAAAATAACTTTAATCCCGCCAAAAGTATCTCTGTAATAAGTGTAATTTAAACAAGGTACAGTAACTGTAAATAGTTATGTACCTTAACACTAATTCACTTTTTATTGTCAAGTCGTCAAGGACATAAAAGATCGCAACAATGATATATCTCAGCTTAGAAATAATGAGCAACTAATATCTTAAAACAAACGATGTGGATATTATGCAGCCTTCAACCACATCTAACAAAATTTAATCTGAAATAAAAGTTACAGCACATAATTCTTTAAGAAATAGAAATATATTTCTACAAACAAACAGCAAGAAACTTACATAAACAAAACAACTAAGCTGTTTTGTAAATATGAATACTGAAATCATAGAAAGAGGTATGAAAAGAGAACTATTCGTAGTAAAATTATAAATAGAACATATTGATACGTCAATAAAATTTTAACAAATGGAAAGCTTATCTATTTGTATGTATAGATTGATAATAAATGAAAAAAATTACTGTAATTTGAATGAATGAATCCATGTTTTAACCTTGTTTAGGCTATTGCTTTTTCAAGGAAGGGGTGCTCTTTTTTTTCTGTTGAGCGGGGGGTGTGGTCAACGTAAGAATGATATGCGTGTGGAGTTATAGAGGTGGAGTGCTAGAAAGCTGGGGTTCAGAAGGTGGCGTATTGTGATAAGGACGCACAAGAGGAGTTATTGGTAAGCAAAACGTGCCAATGGGGGGTACTTCAAAGTGTTACCAACTATACCAGGAACGGTTCTTAACTAGCGTTTTTGGCTTGCAGTTGTTAGCTGCGATATGAGTTGAGCTATGAAAAACATCATATGTTCAGCTAGTACAAAAACAGCAAAATTAGAACAAATATCAAAAACAAAACAGAAGATCTGCAAAAATATAGTAATCAGATTTTACCTATATACGTGGAAACCCGGGGCATTATAACTGTTTAAGAAGAACTAAGGGAAACAATAGTTCAAAGTTGGAATACAAAAGCTAAAAATACAAAGGACTGGAAAGTATACCTCTGTCAGTCGATTTAACTGAGATCCTTACTTATTTACTAGGCAAAAACTGTTAAAAACATTTTACTAATAAAAAGATATTGATTAAACTAACTCTACCACAATTGGTGAATTGGAAAAAATCAGCCAAATTTGTTCGATCGACGTTTCTGTATTATACAGCTTCTTCTTTAGATTTGAAAGCCACAGTTTTACTGGACAACATCTTATAAAAGAGATATATTTCATATGTAGGTTTTAACAACAGTTAAAGTTTATTCCTTCACCAAACCTAAAACAGTATTTTTCGAATATTTTCTAGCAACACAGCCTTTTCCTCCCATGTAAATTAAAATAAACTAATGCTTTTCAACAAAGCCAACTGGTAATCAAATCAAGATCCAGGCAAATGATCACCAATTTAAATAATTGACTAGGTCACTAGAAACCTACGGTTCTCTTTCGACACAGAACCAAATATGGAGTTCTAAATTGTCTTTCATAATCACTTTGCAATAAAATTCCCAAATTTATAATTTTGTGTTATTTTTCTTCTGTGGTGAAAACAAAAAGTGGATAGCTTAAATAGTTAAAATTCTTCGAAAGTCTTTGCCGCGTTTACTATTGTCTTGCATTCTTACCAGTGCCACTATTTTCAACTATATCATCTTCTATGCTCCAAATCCTTTCTGACTGCATCTTTTGACCTTTGACCTGTCGAACTCAACAATTGCCGATCTTTTTTTTAACCATACATTCAGTCATAATAGTTATTTATGTACCAAGGGTATTAAATAGATGTTTATGCCCAGAGGGCGACGATGTTACAAACCCGAGGGCAACTGGCCCTATAACCTGAAAGGAAAGCTGATGACAACATTGCGCAGATTCGTGAACTCTTCAACGATTTTGTTCATAATTGTAAACATAGCTATTCACTAGGAGAGTGTGTGACTATTGATAAAGCCATCCGAATACGGAGTAAATTTGTTTATGCTATGTGTGATGCAGTTACTTTTTATACTTATATAACCTGGAAATATATGTTGGAGAGCAACCCCAGGGACCCTATGAACAAAGTAATAAACCATCTGATGTCGTTGAAGATTGGCACAACCTATTTATGGAACGGGGCGCAATATAACGGCAGATAATTGGTTTACAGATGTGCAACTTGTTACCGAATAAAAAAGTAATAGACTGTCGTATGTTGACACAATAAAAAAGATAAAAGGGAACTACCAGTAGATCTGCCAAATGTAAAAGGGCGACCACCACAGTCAACTATGTTTGGTTTTGGAGAATACTCCATTATTGTTTCCTACGTACCAAAAAAGAATCGAAATGTTTTTGTTATATCTTTTCAGCATTACGATGATTCCATAGATCAGACGTCAGGACAAGTTACGAAACCAGACATTATCACATATTAAAATAAAACCAAGTCAGGTGTCGACGTTGTCGATAAGCTTTGCGCTTCCTACAACGTTGCTAGAAACACACGTCGTTGGCCCATGGTCGTCTTTTTTTCCATGCTGAACGTTGCAGGCACTAATGCCCAAGTGATTTCAATCGGAAATGGACAGGAGAATATACGGCGTCGCTTTTTTCTTATTAAACCGGGCAATGAGTTAGCCTTACCACAATTACAAAGAAGAAGTCTTATGACACAAGGTATACCTCGTTCTCTTTCTGAAGCACTCAGCAGATTTAGACCAATGGAAGAGCCCGATGAAGAAGCTAGACTAGTAGCTGCAGAAGATTTACCTCAAACAAAGCGTCGTCGCTGTGCTTTAAGTTACACATCACGAAGGACCAGGTTGACCAAAACCATTCGCAAAAATTGTAATATATTTGTGGCGAGCATACAACCCCATGATTTCACATCAAGGTGTCAATGAGTTATTATATATACCAATAACGTATGACGTAGATATATTAAACTTATACGACATATCACAAGTGCCTGAAACATATGAGAAGCGTTGAAAAGCCCTATTAGCGTTTAACGATGACGTACATAGACGAAACTGTGGAAGAGTATTTTACATTTAAGAAAATATTATTTTTAACAAAGTTAGCAATTTATAATGAAAAACTGAGTTGTTTTAACTGAAATAATCATCATATTAGTGTACTTTGTCTAAAATATTTCTCCTGCAGGCGAGCTCTCATCATCGTCACTATCCACCAGATTAATAATAAGTTGTCCACTGTTTGAAAATAATTGTACTAGCCTTATGTACTCATTTTCTACTTTCACTATATGGTTTACTGTTTTTTTCCAGTCGCACTTGTAACCTCTGATAGTTCATATCGGATTAAATCGACCACTTTCGCGTCAAATTTTGGAAAACTATTTTTCCTCCGAATCCGTTGTTTTTACTTGTCCCCAAATAAGTTCGATAGGATTGAATATGCAAAATAAGGGGGTAATCTTAAAACAGTATGGCCATGTTGTATTGTAATAGTGTCCAGTATATATTGTTTCTTATAAGTTTTAGTACGAAGCACTTCAAGTAACTGTTTCTTATTATATTATAGTTGTCTTCAAAATACAAATCATTATCTGAGAAGAAATCTTTTAGTTCCTGTTTTGAAGACGAACTACGAACTGACGAAACTACACTACATTTTTCTATTTTTTTCCGCAAAACATTAACCCATTTGGCACCCAACCATTTGCAGATCCACAGTGTACAATAATCATCCGAGAACCTTTATTCGGAGGTACTTCTTTCAACGGGCACCTAAGTGAACCATCAGTCCATCCCTTACTAGCGGTGTCATGCGTGTCATACCATGTCTCGTCTAAATAATATATAGTCCGCTGTTGGTCTTGATATTCTTGAATTTTTTTTAAATAATCTCAACGCCAGTGTACTATCCTCTTACTCTCTATAATAGCCACCCGTTTATCAACGATTTTGTATTTGAACCCAAGTTTTTTCAGCCGTATACGTAAAGTGGTTTTAGGGCAGCTTCTTCCCATCACAACAAGCTTGGTGTATATAATATCAATTGTTGGTATTACATTTTTTTTTGTATTCCTCGTAAACCAAATTCCTTAAACATTTAGCAGTCACGATATTAATTTGTTTAGGTTTTCCAGCATCCGATCTTGTTTTTCTCTTTTTAACATCACTTTTCACGATGTCGCGGATGGTAGATAAAGGCCATTTTTCTCATAATACTCCCTTTACAACTATTGTCAGGTTCATGTTGAAGATTTTTGTAAACATTCATACAAATTATCTTAGATTGTTCATTCAAAACAATCCTTTTCTTTGGAAGTCTTAAACACTTTTCTACAGTTACAGTCTCACTGTCATTGTTTTTTGTATCACTTACACTTAAAAGATTGTTGACTACTATACTTTCTCTACTACTACTTGGGTTCTCTTGCTCCCATGCACGAAAAACTGTAGGTGATTTTTCCCATGGTCTAAACATTTTCTTTGTGCAAAAATAGACTGTTTCAAAAAAACAAACAACACAAAAAAACTACAATTATTATAACTACTCACTCACAACAAAATTTCAACACAACTCAAAATTAAAGCAATGCACAATGCACATCTATCTATAAACAAGCTGGTTGCAAAGATACAACTAAACTAAAAATTTGTTAAGTCCAGTTCTTTAGATAATGCACATGCCGGTATTTTTACAACCGGATTACTCATCGTAAATCTTAAAACTTAAAAATTGATGCTTGGGCATTACTACAGTTAAAATTGTTAGACGAATATATTTTGACGAAATATTAAGCAATATAATTGAAACTTTTTTCTACTTTTAAGGACAAAAAAGCAAGTTCATTAGCGGAACGTAATTCAAAATTATTCTTCAAATTATATTTGAAGCATTATTTGGTTAAAACATCTCATTTTTGGTGGTAAAAAATATATTAAATGCATATATTAATTTTTCTGGACTCAAGGTGGTAAAAGATAGTCTGTAAGTTATATTTTTGTTTGAATTTGCCGACGGACGATAGATAGGTGGTGTTAACATTACAATGATTGTAATATTCGGGTAAATTCCATCCTTTTCTAGCCGAATACTTTCTATCTCTGCGCACTAGAAGCTCCTCCCGTTTCACGGGATTCCTGTTCACCAGTACTGTAATTTTAAGTCAAAGTTAGATGTATCATTTTGATACATTTCAACAGCTTTTATACACGTAAGTTGCGACGAAAGGTTAATAAAAAACTCGATGTCTCGATGTCTAAAATGCTCGATATCTGCCTTTTATTTGATTAAAGTAAACTACAATTTATTTAAAAAATCAACGCGATAAGCAAAACCTGGTTTATGATATGGATCTTTCTAAAATGACAACTATACATTTTCAAAATATTTCTACAGAAACAAGATAATTAAAAAATTGGCATGGATATTTAAAAAAAAAACTAAACTAATTTTTCTTGAAAACGGTAGAATAGTTCTCATCTATGCAACACGCATTCGTTTTCTTTTTTCTTTTTAGTCAAATATTTAGTGCCGTATATTGTTAGTATATTATAGTTGATCGCATGGAGAAAATATTAGAGAACTTGTCTTTTAATTCTATTTGAATTGTTTTTTCTCACAACACACCACTCGCCTGCTTCTATTTCATCTACGCTTCTTTTTCATCTTTCATATGTTTTCTCGCTGCTTTATCCTAAATACTGTTACGATAAATATACTGGCCTAACTTTTATGACTAATTATTCTGTTTTATTGTAGAAATTTCGGTGGAAGTCTAGATTCAAATTATGGTGAATTCTCCAACTTGGTGTTCTCGACTATTCCAGTATATCAGGATTTCGTATATAAATACAACATTTTTATATGGAGAGACAGTTAATTCGGACGACGCGCTCGCGATAAAATGTTACGTTCGCTTTTTAATAAATTATGTATGTTTAGTGAAAATAAATAAATATCAGTCATTGTGCTTTTTAATGAATTAAGATAAGAACAAGACATTATAAATTAAAGACTTAACAATTAATAAATTCACAACAAATGGTGTCAGAGTGAGATCGAACATAAATTAGACTTATAATAATAATACAAGTGAATAGAAAATAAATTGTGAAAATGGCTACGATTTATGAGCTGACAGTGACTAATTTAAGAAGACATCTCGAAGACAGAGAATTAGCTTCTACGGGAAAAAAGGCTGAGTTAGTCCAACGACTAAAGAACGCTTTGCTAGAAGAAGGACTAGATCCAGAGACTTATATATTTGAAGATGCTGTCCTCTCGTCGATTTCGAAAGTTTCTTCTGATGTAGCCAAAGTTTCTGGTGACATCGCATCATTAGAGAACAAAGTTTCTGACGATATTTCGAAAGTTTCTTCTGATGTAGCCAAGGTTTCTGGTGATGTAGCCAAAGTTTCCGGCGACATCGCTTCGTTGGAAGACAAAGTTTCTAACGAGATTTCTTCGCTGGAAAGCAAAGTCTCTGCTAACATCTCTTCGGAAATCTCTAAAGTCACTTCTGAGATGTCTGCCCTGGACGATAGAATATCTTCATTAAAAAACCAAGTTGCTGCCGATATGTTAGCCTTCGAAGAAAAGATATGGAAAGAGATGGAAAAGAAGATGGAGGAAACAGGGACAGCAGAGAGAGGTAACAATCCGATTACAGTGGAGATAAAAGAAGACGAGACGAAATGTAAGTTGGAGACACGGCCGAAATTTGAAGGAAGTGGAGGTTCTATTCATGTTAAAGTCCCAACTTTCGACGGAAAATCATCATGGAACAACTACATGAAACAGTTCGAATCAGCCGCAAGAGCAAATGGATGGTCTGAAAAAGAAAAGGCTGTAAACCTGACTATCGCTCTTCGAGGAGATGCCTTAGATGTGCTTCAGACCATAGCCGTAGAGGAGACCGATAATTTCGAACAACTGAAGAAGAGGTTAAATATGCGATATGGCCACGAACATTTGGAGCATGTATATCAGTCACAGCTTAAAAATCGTAGACAGAAGAAAGATGAAGCTCTTCAAGAATATGAGGTAGATATTGCCAGATTAGTACGATATGCTTATCCAACAGCTCCCGAAGACATGATGGAAAAATTGGCCGTTCAAACGTTTATTGATGGTCTTCGTGATCATGAAATGCAGAGAACACTGCGATTAGCTCGTCACAAGACGCTGGTTGATGTCCTATCCGCCGCCCTCGAATACGAGTCAGCTACGCAGGCCTCTGGCGGGTACAGTAAAGTTAGGACTGTAAAAGAGGAAGGAGACGAAGATAAACTTGACCAGCTCTTTAATTTGATGAAAAGCATGACATGCAAGAAAAAGAAGACCATAAAATCAAGAAACTCACCATCAGGAAAACCAGAACGAGTCAACCCTAGGGAGGCAGCTTCGACCCGGAACTCTTCCAAAGACCCTCTTATACTAATAGCTTCTTTGAAATGTCGTGAAGATAGTGTATATGTAGATGGAGACATAAATGGTAAAAAGCATACGTTGTTGGTGGATACCGGAGCGACCAGAACCATTATACGCCCGACAGTTCTAAACAGCCGAAAGAAACTGTTACCAACGAGGTTGCGACTTCGGACCGCTACAGGTGAAAATGCCAACATTCATGGAGAAATCCAGGTACAATTGGGAATTGGAGCAGAAAAGTTCGTCCATACTGTTATAGTTGCTGACATCGAAGAGGATGTTATATTAGGAATGGACGTAATGAATATGCATGGATTCCAATTGGATTTTAAGAATAAGGTAATCAAAGTTGGCAACGAGGAGGTATTTCTCCATCCATATAATGACAACACTGTGCAAGCAGCCATTACAGAAGATACAGTCGTGCCTGCGAGAAGCGAAACGATCATAGTAGCGCGGCTACAGGGACTTGTGGACGAAGGGAGACCTGTTATGATGGAGCCTTGGAACCACGACGATGAGGTTGGCCGTGGAATCATAATTGGAAAGGAATTGGTGACTTCGGCTAAGGAAATTCCTGTGAGACTTATCAATGTCAACGACTACCCAGTGACCATAAAGAAAGAGACAAAAGTAGGAACTTGTGTACCTGTGACATCCATAATCCGTCAGGCGACAACATCTGATAATTCCAACGACAAATTCGACCAAATGGTTGCAGTTGCAGGACAGTCTCTAAATCAGATGGAGAAAAGGAAATTAAGGGAATTTCTTCGGCAGTATCGTGATATTTTCGTACCGAAAGGAGGAAAGACGGGAAGAACTACCGTTGTTAAGCATAAAATTGATACTGGTAATGCTAAGCCAATTCGTCAAACAGCTCGACGATTACCACAGGTGAAAAGAGAGGAAGCTGAAACGATTGTCCAGGAAATGAAGAAAGACGGGGTGATAGAACCTTCTACGAGCCCATGGGTCTCTCCGGTGGTCCTGGTTAAGAAGAAAGACGGAACGACGAGGTTCTGTGTGGATTACCGTTTGCTGAACAACGTTACCAAGAAAGATAGTTATCCTCTGCCTCGGATCGATGACACATTGGACACATTGGCTGGAAGTAAATTATTTTCTACTTTAGATTTGAAGTCTGGATACTGGCAGGTAGAAATGGACCCAGTCGATAAAGAAAAGACAGCCTTCACCACAGGATCTGGATTGTGGCAATTCAACGTTATGCCATTTGGACTTTGTAATGCTCCTGCGACATTTGAGAGGCTTATGGAAAATGTGTTGAGAGGGTTATCTTGGAAAACATGCCTGGTTTATTTAGATGACATAATCGTCTTGGGGGAGACATTCGAAGATCATTTGAGGAATTTAGAAAACGTTTTTAATCGACTTAAAGCTGCCCAATTGATGCTAAACCCCAAGAAGTGCCAGCTATTTCAAGGTAAAGTCAATTATCTGGGTCATATAGTCAGTAAAGAAGGAGTGGCCGTGGATAAGGGAAAAATCGATTCCATTAAGGAATGGCCAAAACCAACTGACAAACATCAAGTGAGAAGTTTTCTTGGACTATGTACTTACTACCGGAGGTTTATTAAGAAGTTTGCAGATATCGCTAAGCCATTAACGCGACTTACAGAGGAAGCAAGAGAATATCGCTGGGACACAGACTGCCAAAATGCCTTTGAGACCTTGAAAAAGCATTTAATAACAGCACCGATTTTAGGGTATCCGCTGCCAGAAGGAGAGTTCATCTTAGATACAGATGCAAGTAATGTGGGAATTGGAGGAGTGCTGTCTCAGATTCAAGGAGGACAGGAACGAGTCCTCGGATATTTTAGTAAAGTTCTTTCAAAACCTGAGCGGAATTATTGCGTCACGAGAAGAGAACTTCTAGCAGTAGTTAAATCAGTAGAGCACTTCTATCAATACCTCTATGGCAGAAAGTTTCTAATCCGAACCGACCATGCCGCCCTTAAGTGGTTGATGCAGTTTAAGAATCCAGAGGGTCAGATAGCCAGGTGGATCGAACGACTCCAAGAATACGATTTTAAGATTGAGCACCGGGCCGGAGTTAGCCATAGAAACGCTGATTCTCTTTCCAGAAGGCCATGCCCAGCAGAGTGTTCCCACTGCAACAAAACGGAATCCAAGGAAGCAACAGTGCTAAGAACGACGATTGTCAACGACGACTGGACGCCTACTAAGATAAGGGAAGAACAAGAGAGAGATCCAGTTATACAGAAAATCCGAAAATGGAAAGAGGAAAACCGTCGACCACCTTGGCAGGAAATATCAAACCTATGCTCAGTAGTTAAGACGTATTGGGCCCAGTGGGACTCATTTATCATCGAAGATGGCTTGCTTAAACGAGTCCTGGAAAATGATGACGGTTCAGAGAAGAGAAGACAGTTGGTGATCCCAAAGAGCAGAATAGCCGAAGTACTTCGTCAGTTACACGACAGTCCATCGGGAGGGCATTTTGGTGTAAGGAAAACCCTTCAGCGAATTCGGGAACGGTTTTATTGGATGAACAGTTCCGACGACGTAAAAGACTGGTGTAAGAAATGTACTATTTGTGCTACGAGTAACGGGCCTCACCGAAAAAGGAGAGCTCCTATGAGACAATATAATGTTGGAAGCCCGTTTGAAAGAATAGCTTTGGACATTGCAGGGCCATTTCCAGAAAGTGAAAATGGGGGCAAGTACATGTTGGTAGTAATGGATTACTTCACTAAGTGGGTCGAGATTTACGCACTTCCAGACCAGAAGGCCGCCACCGTTGCAGATAAGTTGATCCAAGAATATATCAGCCGATTTGGAGTGCCTTTGGAGATCCATAGTGATCAAGGCAGGAACTTCGAAAGTGATCTATTCCAAGGAATATGTGATAGACTAGGCATGAAGAAAACAAGAACTACCGCGTATCATCCGCAATCGGATGGTATGGTAGAACGAATGAATAGGACAGTTGGCAAGTATTTGACAAAGATGGTGTCCGATCATCAGCGAGACTGGGACCAATACCTTCCGTTCTTCACAATGGCCTACAGATCTGCTGTTAACGAATCAACAGGCCAGACACCAGCCAAAGTCCTATTCGGACGCGAAATGCGACTACCTTGTGATCTAGAATTTGGGTGTCGACCTGGAGAAGATGTAGCAGGTGAAGATTATGTGATCGAATTACGAAGAAGAATGGACGATGTACATGAGTTGGTCCGTTCCCACCTTCAGATCGCTAGCGACCGAATGAAGAAACGGTACGATACACAAGCCGAAAAGGGTTGCTTTAAGAAGAACGACAAAGTATGGCTGTATAATCCCAAGAAGCGAATAGGTTGTTCTCCCAAACTGCAGCAGTTTTGGGAAGGTCCATACCTCATCATGGAGAAGATCAACGATGTCATCTACCGAATAAGCAAGATTCCGAGGGGAAAGCCGATGATAGTACACCATAACCGGTTGGCATCTTTCGAAGGTGACCACGACGTAGATGAAGAAGTGGAAGTAAACCAAGTCCAAGATGTGTTTGACCTCACGTTTGAGGAATTCATGGGTGCCTATGGAGGTACCGGTAAAGCAAGACATGGTGTTACCACTGAAGAAAAGCAAGATCTACTCGCGCTCCCCCATAACTACTCGCTGGCCCTTACCATCCCGGCCAGTATCAAAGACGCACCAGGGTTGGCATCCGTCTTTCGAAGGAAGTTTGGTCGAGTTGCAGAACTTCAATGCCAGGTGCCAGCTCCCGGTAAAACCTTGAAACTCCAAGATGCATCACGTTACCTTTTCTACCTGGTAACAAAAGACACTGCCCGTGACCAACCTACCTACCGAGATGTATGGGAAGCCTTACTTCAATTGAGAGAGCACGTACTAGAGTCCGACGTGCAAAAGTTAGCCATGCCAAAGTTGGAGTGCCGCCAATTAGATTGGAGGGTTATCCGAAATATGGTGGAGGAGATCTTTAAAGACACCGAAGTCCAGGTGTTAGTCTGTTGCAATCCGCATAGTTACTGGTGCGGAGAGAAAACCGTCCCTTGTCATTTTTATACAACTGGAAGTTGTAAAAGAGGGTCCAGTTGCCGATACCAGCATACAGTTCCGGTTCCAGTCCCGACAAGGTTCCAGGAGGAACCATCTTTTAAGAGGGGGGCAATGTTACGATAAATATACTGGCCTAACTTTTATGACTAATTATTCTGTTTTATTGTAGAAATTTCGGTGGAAGTCTAGATTCAAATTATGGTGAATTCTCCAACTTGGTGTTCTCGACTATTCCAGTATATCAGGATTTCGTATATAAATACAACATTTTTATATGGAGAGACAGTTAATTCGGACGACGCGCTCGCGATAAAATGTTACGTTCGCTTTTTAATAAATTATGTATGTTTAGTGAAAATAAATAAATATCAGTCATTGTGCTTTTTAATGAATTAAGATAAGAACAAGACATTATAAATTAAAGACTTAACAATTAATAAATTCACAACAATACCGAAAACTATTATTTTTCGTATCAGTTTACATTACAAAGTTTACATCGTATTTTTAGTAAGTAACTCATTATCTACTTCTTTCTTCTATTCTAATTATTTTGTCGAACTAGTTTCCAAATGTTGAAAGTTTTAAATGTTTTTCTTTAACAATCTTCCTTTTCTGCGCTGTTTTTGGTCTAATTCCATGTAAATATTTCCTTGTAATTTTACATCAACAGCATACATTAAGCATAAAAAAAAACTCTCCTGAACCTTTCCTGAATCTGATCCACTGAAGAAAATATACAAGCCTAAGCACTGAGTTGTGATGCACCGCTACTTTCATATGAAATTTCTGTCTCCTTCACCTGACCTAACAATAGCTATTACTCCATCATTCGTATTTCTGTCAATATTCACACATATATATTTTATTTGGAAGCGTCATTTGGTAATTATAAATCGAAGCGTGTTAAATATTACGTCAAAATAATGAAACAATTCTCGAAAGAGAAAAACGTTATACGTAAAGCTGTCTAATATATCTTACACATGAACCGCTTATTACAGTGGTTAAAAAATGTACTTCTAATTCCACTTACTAATAAGTAAAGATCAAAGTAAAATTAAAGCAAAACCACGAAAGTATTCTAAGAATTGCAACGCAAAACAGACGATGCTAAAAATGTTAAAAGAGAAAATGAGGGATCTAAAAATTGCTCTGAAGCTATTTTCTTGTGGCATTTTAAAGTAATTACTATTTAAATGGGAATAAGGCACAATTAAAGGTTAAATTACTTTTATTGACGTTTCTTATTTGAGTTGCGATCCTGGGACGACTTAACTTATAAGATAGTTCATTCGATTACATGAAAGCAACTTTAACTTGAGAATATTTCCGAAGTGGAAATTGAAACGTCAATAAACGTACTTTAACCTTTAATTGTGGCTTATTACCATTTAAATAGTAATTACTAAAAATTGCATTCCACAACATAAGTATCTCCTCATCTAAGCAAAAATCCTTGGCTGATTGGTTTCCTGTACTCATAAAGAGTTTATCGAAATAAAAAATGGGACATTTAAGATTTGATTTCACGTAAAGTGCCTTTGTATATTCGCTTTGATGCGCTAAAAGCCGCTCTGATGAGTCTTGTTACGATAAAATACGTATAAGTGAATATACAGAGGCACTATACGTGAAATCAAATCTTAACTGTCTTTCTTTTAAAACAAAACCGTTCTAAAGATTTTTAAATTAAATAAATCATAGGGCGTATTTTTTGAAAAAGTTTGAACTCTCTTGGGAACCATTTTTATACAAAGCAATTTTATTGTAATAAAATAAATTCCCATATTCAGTTTTAGTTTATGGAAAACATTTTCGAAAACCTTGTATAAACGGTACAACTATACCACTGAAGCCAAAGACTATAAAATCTTGTACTATTGTGTATAAGCACATAATAGTAATTTATTTGCTAGTAAACAATAATACATTTAAAATGACCTTCAAAACCGTCTAGGAATATCTCATCCTTGTTCATGACAAGCAACTTTAGTTTTTTCACAGTAATAACTAAACATTTAAATCTAGCGAACCTGTTTCTAAAACTATGCGCTAGACAAGAGAGGAAAATGCTTAGTTTAATCCATCTACTGGTTTGAACGCCGGTATTTTTTGTTCACGGACAACAACTTTGCTATTCTCCCAACAAAAATTAGTTTGTATCGAACCCGTGTACCAAGGAGTTGGCTGAATTCTTTCACATTTTTTAAGTTTTCTGTTTAAACGATAATATTAAAAATTTTTGTGATTATTAAAAATAATTAAAAGTGACGATTTTATTGATAATTAGTCTTATCTTTGTATCAGAACAAATATGCAATCGATTAATAACAAAATACAATCGTTTTTAAAATCCCTTTTGTGGTTGTCCGGTATATAATTTCCACGCGACTGAGCTTTCAACATTCTCTCCTTCATGATTCTGTCATTTGTATCGTTCATCCTTTGTATTTCACTGTACCTTTACCAATATCAATAATTGTGTCCTTTCTATATTTTTTATCAGAGAACTGTCAATTCCTAACCATCTTCGAAGTACTTTCATTTCCACGTTAACCTTCAACTGGCGTCGTGGTTTATTCTGACGTTAACTGCATCCTGGGGTCTACCAAACCCCATTTTTAAAATTTTTTTTGGAACTTAATAAAGACATAATTCATTATTTCGTTATAATCTGTAATCATTTAAGATGGAATAAAACCATATTCTCTATATAGTTTTCATTAATAATGACAAATGCTAAAAAAATGAAACACAAACATATGCCCTGCAGTCGCCGCACATGGGTCTGGATTTGCTGCACGAAATTTTTTGTCATTCTTTCGATCGCAGATACCACATCTCTTTCGTTTCTGGTTCTGATTACTTAATTCTCCTCTCTCTGCTTCAGGTAAAGCTTTCAATAGTATTCTACTGATACCCATGCGAAGCTCCATAGGTAATCGAAAATTGTAGTCTTATATTGAGATATGGTTCTGCAAGTTGTCCTGCAAAAATTTTGTTAAAGGCTTTTCTCTCTATGTCTTGGTTGTTTTTATAACATCCATGTAAAATGTATGCATTGACACCTGCACTATTCAATATTGTAAAAAAATAGTCATTGACCATCGCCTAGTTCGCCGGTTAGTAGGAAGCAAATGATTTTGGGTTTACCAGATTCTATGTCCTCACATTCGGTATGGTGCATTGTAAGTGTAGTGTAGAAATTGTAGTGTAGTCATTTGTATTTTCTTAATGCATCCGTGACTTCTATGGATGAAAACCAATTGTCTGCTGTGATATTTCGGTGTGAATTAGCAATTGGATGACACAGTCTTAACACTGCTTGTGTTGGTTTCATGAAACATCTCTCTTCATTTGTTAGAGAAAAACCATCACTATCCTTACCACAGTAAATATAGCCATTATAGAAATAGTGGGTATTTGCGTCTGTTAGGGCCATAATTTTCAGTCCATATTTCTGAGGTTTATTAGGTATGTACATGCGGAACCTACATATACAGCGAAATCCTATCAGAATTTCGTCGATACAACACAATTCTCCCATAGAATAAGTCAATTTTTTACAAAACCCTCAAATAACCAAGACACTGCTGCAGTTCGATTATTAGTTTTACGTTCTTCTTGATCATCTGCATTATCAAACCTAAAACAAAAGCAATAAAATATTTACAGTAACTATTCAGTCAACAAACCTTAGAAATGCGAGCAATATTATATACACCTCTTTTCAAAGACATAATGGATCTGAATATGTCTCGTCCCGTTCCATCAAATTTCTTGCAAGTCTTAATCATTTGACTTGAAAATTGCAGAGTAATACAAGATAGCGAAAAACGCTCTAAATTCTTCCTTTGTTAGTTCTATCAGTTCTGTTTTATTAGAATTACTAAATTTATCTTGAAATAACAATATCTTTTCATTTGTCCGTAGAATTATTTCGTTTCTCATATCCTCTGTGAAAATATTTTTAAGGGACATCACCACATTTTGCAAGTCCTTTCAACCCCGGAAGAACTTTTACCAGATTGTGTTTGTTTGTTCTAATATTCAAATCTGGATTGCGCGGAACAGCAGACCACTTGTATGTAGACCCAGAGGTAGGAGTGACAAACTTTTTGTATCTTTTTTGGAGTCACAAAATTAACATTGTTAGCAAAATTCAGCTTGTTCGTATAAGTTTTAGAGGTTTAGTGGCATTTCCGTTTCTGACGACTAGAGTAGTTGTCTAATGGTGACATTAAATAAAATCAAACAAAACATTAAGCAGCGGTACCAAAGCATGTTATGGTATTACATAACTATCTTTGAGCTGTTTTTATAAGAATAAATTACTAATCATGCTTATCAGTAGATATTCAGTGATTTGACGCACAAATATCACAGTATTAAGAATTATTATGCAGCTGATCGGTAAAATGCGATTATCTCGAAAACTGTTAAGTTTTGAAGTTATTAACAGGTATATCTTTTTTTTTTGTTAAAATAATGTATCTTTGATATTTTTTGACACAAATAGGGCTAACTTGAAAACCAAAAATGGTGAGCGCAAATTTATGCCATATATGTGGCATCCTCTATCAACTATATCAAAGTATGCTTCTTCTTCCTATGCCGTCCCCATTAACGGAGGTTGGCGACCACATTTCTAAAAGTTTCTCTGTTTTTTGCAACGTGGAATAATTCGTCTACAGTCTGTTTGCCCAGTCTCGAATATTTCGCAGCCATGTCTTCCTCTTTCTAACTATTCCCTTATCGACTCTACCCTGCATGATGATCTGCAGAAGACTATATTTATCATTCCTCAGTATCTGTCCAAGGTATGCAGACTTGCGTACTTTTATTGTTCTCAACAATTTTTTGTCTCGACCCATCCTTCTCAGCACTTCCTCATTGGTGATCCTGGCAGTCCATGGAATTCTCAACATTCTCCGGTATATTCGAAGTTCAAAGGCTTCAAGCTTCTTAACTATTTGCGCTTTTAACGTCCATGTTTCTACCCCGTACAATAGTTGGGACCAGACGTAACATTCAACAAACCTCAGTCTCAGCGCAGTATTCAGATTTTTGTTACAGAACAATTGCTTGAATTTTAAGAATGCTTGCCCTTGCTATTTCTATTCGTACCCTGATCTCTTGGTCTGGATCTAATTATGTGTTGATGTAAGCTCGCAGATATTAATATTTTGTCACTCTCTCTATTTGCTGTCCAGCAAGGGTTAGTTGTTCATTATTTATTGGACTCCTTGACACTATCATAAATTTAGTCTTATCTGTGTTGATGTCAAGTCTTATTTGAATGCATTCACTATTTATTGCATCTAGTAAAGTTTAATGAAAACAAAGTATGCAACAAATTATAATTAGACATCTCAAAAGCCCCCTGTTATAAATGTTTATACATATATGTATGTCCACAAAAATAAAAGGCATAGCGAAAAATATAATTTTAAATTTCAACTATAAAACACCTTGTATCTTTCTTAATATCAACATTTTATTAAAGCAAGTTTAAATGAAGAAATTATGTTAACCTGTAGATGTTTATCAATTGGCGATTTGTGACAGCCAATTTGACAGTTGACTTAGTTGGCCTTAGTTGAAATTCTGAGTTGTACCTTTAGTAGTGCAAAAAAGTAGTGTACTGAATATCGCACTATTACTTTGAGGAGTAATTTGTTTATATTTACATATAAAACACAAACATATAAAACATAAATATACAAAATAATCATAATTTGATATCATCCTGGGGATAAAAACAACCTTCAGAATTTTTAACTAAAAACATGGGTATTTGCCTACCATATCGAAACCAAGTAATCAATTAGGAAAACATAACCGTCAAATAACTTTTGGTTATAATAATAGCTCACTATTTTTTTTTTGAATAATTTTTTTTTGAAAATGATTTCCGAAGCGGTTCATTACAATCAATGGTGGCTTTATCTCATATAAACATATTATTTAATACCTCCAAATATACAAGAAATTCGAAAACATTGAGAAAAAAGAACACAATTTGGATTTAGAGTTTCAGTGAGTACGAGAGAAGCAATTTTTTGTGCACAGGTCCTTTTTCAGAAAGTTTGTTTTATATCAAGTACAAAAATAGAGAAATAGAAAACAAATGGGACTACAATAAGTAAAGGGGTTCGACAGAAATGCATCCTGTCACTAGTAATATTTAATTTATACTTAAAAACATACTTCCCTAGATGATACAGATGGAAATATGTATAAAGATATGCATAATTTGGGAGAAATTAAATAAAGTAGGGATTAGCGGGTGGATACTTCTCTGCGATCCCGGCAGGGAATAGATCTACTTCAGGAATAGCACACCTGCCCATGCGAGCTCATGGATTTCCCCATCCTTCCATCCCCGGGGAAACCATGTCCAAACCCAAAGCATTCCCAACTCCACCCTTTCCTCCCCAATTTTCAAATCAACTCGCCAAAACGCACTAGCCAAGCGTGGTGTTTTATTGGCTTAAAACCCCAAAAGTTATTTACATGAAAGACGAAACTACTGAACGGCCCTCAGTCTCCGGAGGCTCCAACACCCCGAACCAAAGTAGTGGTTGGAACAAGTTTGGAGCAGAGGGTGCTAAGAAAGCCCGGAAAAAATCAGGCTACTACAAAGAGCGACAAATGCATATTACTTCGTACAATGTTAGAACTCTTATATAAGATTATAAAGCTACGTAGGTGATGAAACACGAACAAAGATCTACAAACAAAATTAAAAAGCTTTTGAAATGTGGCTAAATAGAAAGACTCTCAGTATTCTCTCGAATAGAAAGAAAATACCTTATATTGAATAAAGAAATATTACGAAGACTATATAAAGATATGAAAGTTTTTAAACAGTTCAAAAATAATATAGGTATAATCATTAGACTCAGTTTAATTCACGGAATGAGATAACTTTGTGCTATATTGCACAAAAATGTAATGTACTGCACCCCCGAAAACGTATTCAGTTTAATTCAATCGCTTATGACTAGAAATAACTGCCACACCACGAAAAAGAGGTTATGGCAAACAACATGGAATGCATCTAAACAAAAAACGCAGAAGTCCCGTTTAGATATCTTCCTACCATTACCAATAATAAGAAAAGAGCATGATCAGAATTACCACATAGCATCTTAACGCATTAGCGCTTACTAAATATTAAACTACCACCTTTCTTTACAAAATTTTTAGTTAGCTTATAGTGAAAAAATAACTATTTACTACTAGACGCGGTTGTAACAAACCAGAAGCACTTTCCTAAAATATCCAACATATTTAATCAAGTTTAATTCAAACATTATATTAGTTACAATTCAAATTTTACTGAATATGCAAATAGTACAATTCTTCTTCTTCTACGGCACTACAGCTCAAATTGAGCCTTGACCTCCTTTATTTTTTGCCTCCATCCTTGCTTATATGTGGCTGATCTCCATACACGGACTCCTAAAAGAGCTTGTACGTTGCTGTTTACTGTGTCTACTCTCCAATTCTTATCACATGTCCGGCCCATTGAAATCTTTGTACTTTAATGAAGTCTGGCAGTGGTGGTTCCTAATAAAGTTGATAAAGCTCGTTGTACCGACTTCTGAAGAGTCCGTTTTCCCTTACATGTCCTAATATTCTCCACAGTACTTTCCTTTTGAATGTGTCGGGTTTGCTTTTGGATGTTTCTTTCAGGACACATGCTTCACTGCCATAGCATGCTATTGGTCGAATTAAGGTTTTATAGATTCTCATCTTTGTATTTCGGTGGATATTCTTAGACCGAAATATATGGGAGAGAGCAAAATAAGCTCTGTTTAACTGCGTTATTCTCTTCCGTATTTCTCCATCTTCTGATCCGTCGGCATATATTTCTACTCCCAGGTATGTAAACTTTCCAACTGTTTCAATGTCATCTTCATGTATAATGTTTTGTGGGACTATATTTCTTCTCGTCTGTATCATTATTTTTGTTTTTTCTGTGTTAATTTTCAGACCTAGCCTTTTTGTTTGCGTTTTTTACCCTGCGTATGTTTCCTGTGCTCCTGTTGATGTTCTACTCATAATAATAATATCATCGGCATAAGCTGCCAGTTGAACCGTTCGGTTGGTCAGTAGGTTTCCTCGTCCAGTTTGCATTTGCCTAACCGCATACTCCAGTACCAGGTTAAACAAAGTGTGGGCCAGCCCATCTCAAACAAAGTCTGTCCGGTGGTTTTGTATTCGTACACATGCCTGAGTTTCATCCATTTAATGAGTCTAATTAGCTTGTGTGGTATTGCCAATTCAGCCAATACATTGTAGAGTTTGTTCCTTTTGACTGAGTCGTATGCCTGTTTGTAGCCTACAAACACGTGGTGAACATCAATGTCATGTTCCCATGATTTACTCAACATCTGTTTGACTGTAAATATTTGATTCAGTGTCGATCTTCCCCGTCGGAGGCCTGTCTGATACTGTCCAATATTTTCTGCTGGTGGTTAGAGCCGCTGGTTTATAATATACGTGAGGACTTTATATGCTGTACATAGTAGAGAAATTCCACGGTATTTTTTGCACTGCAGTTTGTCTCCTTTTTTATAGATCGGCCATACTATACTTTTCTTCCAGTCGTCGGTTATTTCCTCTTCTTACCATATGTCTTTGGTGAGCGCGTGGATGTGACTTGCTAGGTGGTCACCACCTACCTTATACAATTCTGCTGGTATTTCGTCAACTCCCGGGGCTTTATTGTTTTCTGGACCTTAATAGCTTCGAGAACTTCCTCTATGGTTGGAGCTTCTACTCCATTCTCTACTTCATTCTCTTCTACATAGTTCGTACCCATTTCATCCTCCATGTCTACTTGTGTACCAAGTAGGGTCTAAAAATAATGCTACTAGGTTTCTCTGACTTTCTGTTGGTTACTGATTATTTGCCTACTTTCATCTTTACATAGACTTGTTTGAGGTTTATACCCACTTTTTATCTTAGGTATTCGTAAGCCTCTCTAATTTCGTTGTTTTTGAAATTTTCTTTCATTTTTTCTATTTGTCCATTTTCATAGTCTCTTTTTTATTTCTACATATCTTGTCTGCTTCCGTCTTGCGACTTCAAATGAAGTTCGTCTTTTCCGTATTCTTCTTGTTATATACATTTTGTGTGCTTCATTTTTTTCCTCTATTGCTTGTCTGCACTCGTCATCGAACCATGCTCCTCTTCTCGCCTTTTCCTTGTTTCCCAGGGTGAACGCTGCCGCTGTCAGTACTTTTTGATATTATTCCATTTGTCCTCTATGGAGTGCAGTTCTAGCGTCCTTAACTCATTTGAGAATTCTTCTTCGAACTTCTCTTTACATTCCTGAATCCTCAGTTTTTTCAGGCCCAGTCTGTTTGTTCTTTGTTTTTAAATTTGGTTTGGAGTAAACGATGGTCTGTTCCACAGCATGCTCCTCGTCGTGTTCTCACATCTGATATACTACTGGCTGCCCTCTTGTCTTTCAGCACATGGTCGATTTGATTGGTTGTGGTTCCATCTGGTAAAATCAATGTCATTTTGTGTATGTCTTCATGTGGGAAGCATGTGGAACTTATAACCATGTTTTCACTGGTGGCAAAATTTGGCGGTCTAGGTCTAGTTGAAGAAAACTGTAAGTAAACCACTCTGTGTGAATACTCAAAGAAAGTACCATTCTTCCACTAATGAAGTTCTTGTTTGTAACAAGAACTAAATCTTTCACTGTGTAATCTTGTAACAACTGGTATTTATCTCCATGCGTAGAATGGTCCAGATTGGTAATTCTTCGATTTAGTTGTCAATGCTGTCTACTTTTGTTCATTATTTCAGATACTTCCAGATTAGTTAGCTTCTTCTTCCACGATATTTCCTGTTTGTTCAGTGCCCATACTTCTACATTAAACAGCTAGTGTTCAAGACAAAAACTTTTAAGCATCCATAATTTAAATTTTTCACTCGATAGTTGTCGTTGTGTACTTGTTATATAGGTTCATTGTATACATATAGGTTGATTGACCAAAATATAATAGCTATAATTATATCTACATATAATGAAAAATGATTTTAAGATCATAAATAATCTTAAATAATCCTCTGCTAAATAATTTATAAAAATGTTATTTAGTAAGACACAGAGTAACCCAAACAATTACTTTTATAGCTTACAATACTGCTATATTCTTCAACATAGTTAATGGACTATTTTTATTAACTTGTGATAGTAAAAGTACTTTACTATTCATTATTAAAACAAAGCCTGATGAGAGCGTAAAATAATATACCAGCAAACAGCGATGCGGAAAAGAAACAGAAAATTGTGCAACAGTTACTTCACTACAATCACCTTCAGTTGTAACACTTTGGTGCGAAAATTATTGATTACACTTTCTCCGGTGCGACTAGAAACCGAGAGGGATTTTAAGAATATTTAAAGCTAGACAGAAGTTCCAAATTAAATTTGCGCAATATGTATTTTTCTCGTCTTGCTAAATGGATATTTTAATTAGTGAAATACAATTTTAGAGTTTTGATGAGTGTATAAAGTTTGTCCTGGAAATTTTTTTTATTAGGCCGTGTCTTCGAATAGAAATACACGTAATCACGATGCTAATCGCCAATATTTTGACAGTTTGTCTTAAAAATTTTAACAGAGTGGGACAAGCTTTTTGTATGTTTTTTATCCTCTACTATGTTTATTTTTTTTTTAATTCTAGTTCTTTGCGGTCACATCAATAGCACATATTCGAAAGTTCTGAGCAATGTTTATGCAATTAATTCGAACTTCTTTTAGTATATCGAACTTCCAGTTTTTTTATTTTCTCCAAAGCTTTAGCCGTCATTTTTGGAATCTAGGTCGCCATTCAATTTATCTAAACTGGTTTTATTACTTGAGAAATTAATTTCGCCTTTAATACTTATTGATGTACCAATTTTCTAATCAAATTCTGGAGTATCTACTGCTGAACATAAGCCTCCCTTTCGTCGTCCATTCTCGCCACATGTCCAGCCCAATTCCACTTCATGTACGCTATTCTTTCTACAGCATCTTGTCAACAGGATTTATTGGAGTTACTTGAAATTTTTGTGGCAAAGATTGATTAAGAGTTTATGTTACAAAACTGCTTATATAAGAAAGTGGATTTCCAGAAGTCCAGAAGTTAGCTAAATCACAATCGACATGATTCGTATAAGATATATTTCAGGATTAAAAAACCCTCGTTCTAACAACTGTAATGCCATTGAGACTAATAGAATGTAATGGGAAAACTAAAGCATTTCTACGGAATTGCAGTGGGTTGAATGGCCATCTTAGAGTAATAAAATTATTCAAAAACATTCGAGTGCATAAATGATGCGTAAGACTATAAAGTGTGAGTTAATATAATTAAACTTCTGGGATATGTACAAAGACAAACCAAAGATCATACCATCTTCGTACTCTAGTTGTTTGTGCTCACCTTTTATAATGCAAGTTGTAGACTCATGGATTACAGCAAGATATAACGTTATTGTTTTACATTTTTTCATTGAAGTTACACTTAAAACAGCTTTTGACCCTTTCCCAGCAAAGACAACTTGGTCGATTGCTAAGCTAAAGGTCAGTTTTGTCCATGTTATTTACTCCGTAGCGTTATAACCCTTCGTGTGTTTTAGCTGACTTGACAACATGCCTCCATTACTCTCTGTCTTAAGCAATCTCCATCCAATTCTCTACCCTCATAGCTTTAAGGTATCCTGCTATAGTATCTCGCCACCGGAGTCCAGATCGTCTGCATGTTTTTCTTTCAGTTGGACTTCTTCCCATCCCAGCCTTACTATTCTTTTAGCAGAATATCTTCTGAAATGTCCTGCTCACAGGAGTCTTCTGGACTTTTATTATCTTATTTTTATGATGATAGCGCCTGGATATTAGCTTCTGGATGTAGCGTCCATGTTGAACGAACAATAGTACACCTGATTTTCTTAGTAATATATCTGGATGCCTAGGTAAAAATTTACTAAGCCATTCACAGTCAGGTTTTTAGTATCTAGTATCTACATTCAATTCTTGTTTCATGGAACAGACTTCGTTGCAGACTGCAACTGATCTTATATCCAGTTGCCTAGCAAGTTTACCGAAACGATATCTACGAAACGTCTACTTTAGCCATCTACAAAAATCCAAATATTGTACTTTTCTTTGAAAAAATATTGATTTTTAAGGAGATTAAACATGACCATCACACCCTGGAATAGATGGACTAACAACACGGGGTTCATACACAACTAGTGCATACAAAACAAAACACTAAGCATCGTTATTCTGAGATGAGAAATACGTAAATACACAACGAAAAGACATTTTTAAGTTACACTTTTATTTAACCTACACTAGATAAATAAATCAAGTGCGTGCTTTAGACGGTCGAAAATTTTATAATAAAACAAAAAATAAAACTTCACATAGATGGATTTTATTTATCGCGACAAAATCAGAATGCATCCTGCCCCGTCATCACAATGAATCGCCACTAAAGCTTCAAAACCGCGATCTATGAGAAAACTTTTGCAGTTTGAAGTATAGTCCAAATGTCTCATATGCCCATATGTGCCTGACTTATCAAATGATTAAGTGAATAAATGTGGACAGTGCGTTTTAGAAGACAATAAAGTCAGTTATAAATAGGTAAAGGGTCTGTTGCGAGAGCTAAGCAACAAATATAATAACTGAGGTAACTGAAGAAGGTAACTGTGTAACACACCTTCTCCTTAAGGTTTGACAAACTAACATCAAAAGATATCAAACAAGATTGTACAAACTGTAGAGGGATCGCTCTTTTAAGGAATATAAAATATTAGCCAAAAGAATAAAAACAAAATTAGGAATTAGGACAATTGCTCACCATACACAGTTTGAGGATTTGAGTGTGGTTTCTAAAAAAAAGATCAGTGACCATATTTTCACAATGAGATAAACTAAGCGAATGTATTATGATTGATTTAAAAATCAAATAATCTAGTACAAATGGCAATTCGTAATATAATCATAATTATAAAAGAAAATTCAATGCTGCGATTTTATCTAGATATGCACATGTGTATTAACTAAACCATAGTAAGTACCACAAGTCAGATTAAAGTACTGTACTGTAAGGTATATATTAGAACTTAAAAAATGCATATTTAAAAAAATATTTTACGTCATACTAGTTTATTATTGTGTTATATTAGAAACATCTTTTAACATTTCAAATTGGAAATGTTAATATTCTTATTTAATATTAAAGTCTTATTTACCATTGAATATTTAAGACCACATGGGAACTCGAAGAAAATGTTTCGGCGAGATCGGCAAATTATACAAGTAGCACAGTTTCACTAATGTGCTCTACATGGTTTTCTGTCATCCAGTGCTGTAATTTTTCATATTCCTTGTCGTAGGCATCTCTCGACTTACATGGTGGTAACTTTTGCGTTGCTTTTTCCGCTTTTTTTAAAATTTGGTTAGGGATCTCAAAAATATCTTGCATTTTCACGGTTTTATTGTGACACGTTTGACAGCATTTCCATAGCGTAGCAACATAACACGGACAATAGAATGTCTACTATTAAATATATTGTCAAAATAAAATCAAATTTTTGGATTTTTTAGAACATATTTATTTGTAGATGCAATAACGAACTAGTATGACATAAAAGTTTGTATGCACCGCGGGTATTAATAGATGTTTATGCCCTCGGGCGACTTACAAACCCTCGGATTTGTAGCATCGTCGCCCTCTGGGCATAAACATCTATTTAATACGCTTGGTACATAAATAACTATTTCCATCGACCGTCCATTTATGATCAATTTTAACACCGTCAAAATCATTGATTAATGACCCCTATTAATGAATGATTTTATATTAATGAACGACTTCATTATAGGCAACAAAACATACATTGCTTGCATAAATTAATTAAACGCTCTGTGATTGGCAGCGACCTGTGGTGTAGGCAACCAAACATATACCTCTTTATATTTCCACTAAAAAATTTAAAATGAAGTAGCCGCTGTTAGTACTATCTGTCATTGTATGTCATTATTTACCTTATTGTTTAAAATTCTGTGTATTTGAAAAATCAAAAGATGGATATTGACGAAGAGTTTAATTTAACTTCACTAGAAGTGACAGAAACTGCCAATGAAATATCTTTAAGTTTACTGCCTGAAAAAATGAAAAAATTGTTGTTTATCGTTAAGTAAATAAAAATTTAAACTAAGATATCTTTATTTCTGAAAAGTACGGTCGACGGAAAAGTTTTGTAACGAACTCGTGAATTAAAATGGCGATTAACAATCTCAAACATTAACACAAAACATTAACATTAACAAAATATCTTAATTGTTAATCGCCCTTATTAATACACTTGTTGATTAAATAACTATTATCTTGGAGTTATAAAAAAATTACTTTTAATTCTTTGATTCTAATTTTTTGTAAAAAGTGGTACAGTAGTTTTCGAAAAAATAAATGCATGTTAAAAGCATTGTTGTTATGAACAAATACTATTGAACTTATGTTCAAATTTTCCCAGTCGTAGTGTTAAATATTTTGGCTTTGTAGTTTAGCTTTCTGAATTGGTAATATGAAATCCGTAGAAAATCAAAATTTTATAAAAATTCTAATTCGAAACCAGTATATAGAAAAAAACTGGCGTAGAAAAGAAAAAGAAAGTGGCAATGTCTACTTAAATGTAAAGATTAGCATCCAACAATTATTATTACTGATGAAATGTTAGCAAAACGAATAACAAATAAATTGCAAATCTACGAGTAGCAGTTATTTTTAAGTGTAACAGATTAACATGCGTTACACTTTTGTTTAGAATAAAATTAAAAAAAAAAACGTTTGGTAAATATGCTTTAGATCAAACATTCCAATATGCAACCTGATGCATATATGAATTTATATCATTAATTTAATAATATAAAAGTTATAACAAAAAATGCATCTATATTTGTATCACATTATTGTTGATTCAGATCCAGCAAATCTTAAACAGATTATAAAGATCTGTTTAGATCCAGAACAGATTTAAATAAGTAGATAGGTTGAGTCAAATTCGGTTTATGCCAATTATAAAAAGATTGATTAAAAGTATAATAATAAAAAATAGTGTTTGGAATAGAATAATTACATGTGAAAATTTGGGACCAATTAAAGTACCAAATTGTATGTTGTTCACTGTTAAGTGTAGATGGCGGGGTTGTGATTATAAATAAAACTAAAAAACGGATGAAATAGTAACCATGTATATACAAAAATAAAGTAGATTACCTACTAACGATTATCTCTGGGAAATAAAACTAAACTATAACACGTATTTATAAACACATAGGACATCCGTTTGGATTGAAGTATACAGACACAAACAATTGGTATTTTTGATTTTTAAAGTCTAATTCTCCCTTTTGCATTATTTTAGTTTTAACTCTTAATAATCTAACATATATATTATAAAAGAATCAAGATAAAGTATTAACAGAAATTGGCAAATTACCGAAAGGAACGGAGCTATTATAAAATAAAGAAATTGTTCATAGATTTAAAAGTAGTGTTTGAATCCCATTATCTTTATATCAGTCATTTGGAAAGTAGTAAAGATGGCCAAAATATGGAAGGACTCTCAAATTTCACAAACTCTAAAAATGAGGTTGATCAAGTGCTTAATATTCCCAATACTGACATACGAATATGAATCGTTGACCCTACTACAAGCGGAAAGAAAAAAGATAGACGCCACTGAAATGTTCTGTTGGAGAAGAATGTTACGAATTCCGTGGACTGACCACAAGACAAATAATTCAATTCTAAATGAGCTAAAAGTCAGCAAACGGCAGAAACAGAAAACATAGAAACACTTATTATCCAAGGAAAGGTAGAAGGCTGAAGATCACGAGGAAGATCCCAAACAAGATGGATTGATAAAATTACAGGAATATGCAAAAGACCTATGCATTAGTTAAAAGAAATGACCAGACACAGTCTTTGGAGACGGACAATACACGACACTAGGATGACCACTACACTCCCTCCAGGGAGGTCAGGATTGAAGAGAGAATCAATAACAGTTAATAATAATCTGCATCTTCTATTATTTACATGTAAGTGGAAATTACTGTTCTATTTACGTGGTAAATATATTCGGGGAATATAACTGACATGTAAATTTCTTCCTCACATTTCGTCTACAAAGCAAAGGAGATCTACAAGCAAAGGAGATCTACAAGCGAGCATAGATCCGTTAGATAACTAAGCTTCTCTATTATTTGGATATAGTAAATTATGAATACAATTATTTTTATTTCATCTCTTTTGTTTTTCATAGTCTTCACAACACAACACTCACCTACCACACTCTCTTTCAATACTAATTGAAACAATTGTCTTGTCCCAGATACTTGAAAAATCTTAGATTTTAGTACATGAATTAGTATTTTCTATTTAACATTGTTAAAAGCGTTCTCATAATTCCCGAAGCTCCATTAAAAACCCAAATGTATTGTTAGTCAATCTAATTTAGTCAATCAATTTCCACGTTTGTGTATGCGGTCAAAGGTTGGTCTTTAAAAACTCACATATTGCTCACTTCCTTAAAAACTTTTTGATAGAAATGTAATAAATAAACATTAATTCACAATATTTCAGGTTTGTTTATATGTCACAAAGGTTTAAGTTTTAATAATAAAACTCTGGAAACAGTGCCAACAGTTCCAAAATACCATTTGCACTCCATAAATTAAACGTCTATTGGCTTATTGATTTTGAATTATATTTAATGTAAACCATTGTTATTTAAGTGACGCAAACATGGCGTTTATGAAGTAAAACTAACTTATAATAAAATAATTATGGCCAATATACTGCACTGGGGTGCAAAATTAACCGGACACTCAAATTTTTTGTTTTTTTGTTGGTTGTTTGTTGGATCAAAACTTGTTTAATTTGTTTAAATTTTATTTTATGTCTTATTAGCGATAACGTTTTTTTCTTGTTTGAACCTGTTTAGAGGTTTTGAGCGAACAACACTTTCACACATACGTTTTGTTATTAATGTGAAATAGTGGCGTAGTATTAATTTAAGTTTATTGTAGTACTGTACCTGATTATAACTTCGGTTGCAGGTTTTTGTATGGTCTCCTGTTTAAAACTTGCATTAAAAAAAATTACACTAGAAGAAGTAGCATAAGCTGTGGCTTTACAAGATGATTTCGGGAAACAGGACAATACACCAATACACCTTTATTAACAGCAGATAATCGGAGGCAGCGTTTACACTTCGCGCACTAAATCTTAATTGGGGCTGTGACGATTGGAGTTCTGTGTTTTTCACAGAGAAAAGAGCTGAAGAAGAGCTGGTGAACGTTATCAGCAATGTTGTTTTACTCCGAGAGTTTAATTTGGTAGAGCTGGTATAATGTTGTGGGCAGGCATTTCCCTAGAGGCTCATACAGAACTTGTTACAATTCAAGGGCGCAATTTAAACGCTCAACGATATATTCAGCAATGTTTGGAAGATCATGTATTGCCATTTGCCCTATTTATTAAAGAAAATTTTCGTCGAATGCAAGATAATGCTGATCCGCATATCGCAAGAATAACACAGGATGACTTGGATGAAGTTGGGATTCGTTTATTACTACAGCCCCAAGGAGTGCAGACTTAAATCCAATAGACCATACATGGGATATTCTGGGACGACGTCTTCGACGTAAACATGGTGAGTTTGAAACCATGAATGATTTGGAGCAAGCAATTCGTTACGAATGTCACGAATAAATATCGGAAGGACCAACTTATGATAACTCATGATAACAAGATACCTGTATTAGGTTAGCGAATAAGAAGAAGAATAATTAGACATAATTATGACTTTAACCTGGACCATGGCAATATATTTTAATTTCTTTAGTGGAAATTGAATCTATATCATTCGGAATCAGAGGCGGATGCACTTACTTCTTAATAACATAGATTAATCCAAGCAATAAGTTACAGCTAATCAGTAGTAATTAAAATAACGTAGAGAAGAGTATAAACTATTTTTTGCCACTCTACTAAGAACAACATACATAAAGGAAAACTAAAATATACTGTTTTATAAAAATGATAATGTGGTGTAATATTTTATCACATTTAAGAATATTTCCATTATCCCAATCAATTTAACCTAATAACAAATATCACTTTCAAGGGCAACATAAGCGAGAATTAAGTGTGAGATAACTACGATAAGAAGGAAAAGGTCAGTCCGTTTCTGTCTTCCGAGTTTTATAAACGGTGACCCACTGAACCGACTGCTGAGTGAAAATGAAAGTGCACGTATACCGGTACATCTACAACATACCTAGTAATATTGATAATACCTGGCAAATCTCTTCCGAGTTATACCATAGGTAGCTTGAAATGATAACAGAATTAATTGCCTATGTTTGATATACTTTACACACTTTTTAAATAAAACACTTTTATAATCCAATCCAAACAGTTTACACAAAATGTAAAATAAAATAAAAAGTTAGACACTTTTTGATAACAGATAAGAACAAAGTTTTTATACATTTGGGTTTTGCTGTTATCGGCAATACTTACGGTTTATCTAGGCTTAAAGAAATATTGTTGTATGGTTACTACGAATGAAAAGTATAGAGAAAGTAAGGTACGTAGGAGATTGGCACGATTTTCTATCGCCTTCTGATACATTCATATAAATCTATGTATCCCTGACATTTAATCTACGTTCTATATTCGTTATATTTTGTACAAATTATAAAATTTGTAATTACCTTTTATCAGTAAAAGACAATATTACGATATATTAGGGACCGATATCTCATCAATGCATAAGTTATTCTAAATTGATTATTGGTCTTAAATTATAATCTAACTATATTGTACCTAGTTCTAATCGGCACTACTTATAAAATATGTCATTAGTTTTTGTCAGAAAAATGAAACATTGAAACTAAAGCTATGCCGTTGTTTACGCCGAAGTGTAGGGGAAATAGAACCTAAATCAAAATTTTCATGCAATTCGGCGGTGGCACGGAAAATTACACGGTATCGCCGTATTTCACGTTCATTTACTGACCTAGTAACAGTGTCACATATAACCCAAATTCTCATAAGCAACGATATGTACAGAAAAAGAGAAGATAAATATAAAATAATAATAATAAAAAAGTTGCGAAACGGAAAAAAGGTAATTATTTACTCATTCAATCATTCATATTTATATTTAACCACAAATTTAGTTTAAAATGCGTTCTTTTGATGTTTCGTTTTCCACTTCGAAATCGTTCTTAAAATAAAAATTAAATCCGTATTGTTTTGTTACTTAGTAATATAAAAAAAATCTTCCAATAATTGAATCATAAGTATTTGCCATATTCATATTGACAATTTAGACATATATTAAACATTTTAAAGTAGATGACTCTAAAATGATATAAGGAAGCAACGTTTATCCTACTAAATGAAGCAAATTGTATAGCAAACACATCAATATAATGCAGTAAGATCTGGTTAACGATACTGAAAAAAAAGTCAACAGTACGAATATACTACTACTAATGACAACAGCAGGCCAGGGACACATTATCTATAACCAACTAAAGGATGTCCTAAAAGCATTTTTGCAGTAAGGTATTGAAAATAAAAAAACAGTTTGAAAGCTGACAGTTTAGGGTTAGTAAGAATGAAGCGTAACACGAGAGATCAAAGCGTTTTCATTGTTAACTAATATTTTTAATATAATGAAAGTTTGACTGCCACAGTTCGAAAATTTCGTACAAAATATGGTCGGAATATTGATATAACGTTGTCAACTGCGAAGAAAGTAATAAAAAATTTCGGAGAGTCTGGATCAATTGGTGATGCTAAACACACTGGTCGTTCAAAAACAATGCCCTGAAATGTCAGAATCGAAGTAGTGCGTAAGAGTGTTTATGAAAGTCCATGAATATCAATTCGGCGTCGTTGACAAGAACCTTCAATTTCAAGAAGCTCTCTAGAACGTATACTCACTGAAGATCTGCATCTCCATTCTTACAAAGTTCAATTGACACAGGAACTGACGACTTATGACCGTGCACAGCAAAAGGAGTGCGTTGAATGGATTATTAAATATCAACAAGTGAATGATGATTTTTCGAGCAAAATCATTCTAAGCAATGTAGCACATTGTCACCTTGATAGCTTTGTTAATCGTCAAAATTGCCGTATTTAGGGTTCTGAGAACCCACATGTGATTGTCAACAAAAATTCCATTACTAAATGATACATTTCCTGGTCGTATACTCTCTAGTTTCCGTAATAAGAATTCGCCCCCTAGATGGCGTGATTTAACACCATTGGATTTATTTTATGGTTTATTTTAAAATCAAAGGTCTATGCCAACGAGCCTACAACCGCCCGTGAATTGAAGGAAAAATTCAACGTTGAATCAACGAAATTCAGCCACATTTATGCCAAATGATCATGGAAAATTTTGACAAAAGACTGCATATTTGGCAGCAAAGTCGTGAAGGCCATTTACGTGATGTGCTATTCCAAAATTAACATATCTACGAAATATTGTTTTGGACTTATCTCGTTTTATGTCATTATACCAGGAGAAATAACATAAATTAGGTAACAAGAGGAGATAACCTCTCTTCCCCTCCATATCATTCAAGCTTGTCTATGGTCATTATTATGTCGCCACGTTTAAATGTTTGTAAAGCCCAACGAGAACAGCAACCTGAAGATACTCCAAAAGCAGATGAGAATAGTCTTGATCAAACTGCATTTCATTCAGGTCTATGGTTATTATTATGTCGACACATTTAAATATTTACGAAGCACAAAGAGAACAACACCCTGAAGATACTCCGAAAGCAGATGAGATAACTCTTGACCAAACTGCGTTTCATTCAGGACTATTGTCAGCTATTAATATTATAGATTAGTTTTAGTGTTATCAAAAGGTATATTACGCAATAATACTGTGTATTCCAGTCAGAGATTTATATAATCTTGTGGCGAATCAATATATGCAGCGATAGTTAAGCAGCCATGCAGACTTTTAGAAGCATCTCTAAGATGGAGCTGGGAATGCCAAGAGGAAGTAGACAGACCTGTAACAGTGTAACACTGGTATGGATTCCAGGTCTTCGGGGAATACACGGCAATTAAAAAGCTGATGAATTTTCCAAAAAAGGATCAACTACAAAATACTTCGATCCAGCGCCGCCGGTCGGAGCCAGAGGAGTACTCAAAACATCTCCGTGACCAGAAAAACTTCTGGATCCGAACACAACATGACTCTCACCAGTAAAGTATTCCTATTCAAGCGCGTGACAAAATGTATATTGGACAAAGAGAATAGGGATAAAGTCTTATTATTCTTCTTCTTCCTCTTTATAAGCAATTCTGCTTGTTCATTGGCGGATTAATACCTCTATGGAAGGTCCGATACTTCTTCTGCCGATTAGTGACTCATCTCTTGCTATTTTGACGACACGGGTCTCCTCCATTCTGCTTATGTGGTTATTCCATTCTTTTTTTCTATTTTGTGTCTTCTTCTAATGTCTTCAAATACATTTTCTTCTAATGTCTTCACTTCTCTTTCGACCTCTTAGCGTATTTCCTGTAATTCTTCTCAGTACTTTCATCTCTGCTGTTTCCAGTAGCCTTTGCATTGTGACTGTGTCGGGTCTTGTTTCTAAAGCATATGTCATTATTGGTCTACAATGGCTTTATAAATTCTTGACTTCATCTCAGTGTTAATGTGTCTGTTTCGCCATATAGTGTTATTATTAGGGCATTCTGAAAGTCTATTTGCTTTTTTACTTGATCTCTTATTTCTTTGTCCAGGTCTCCATAGCTAGACAGTGTAATTCCCAGGTATTTTATTTTCATTACTTGTTCAATACTGATGCCATCAATTTCTATTTGACATCTGGTTGGTTCTTTGCTGAATACTATTGTTTTAGTTTTCTAAGATAATATTGTCATATTAAATTATTTTGCTCTTATGTTAAATCTGTGGACCAGTCTTTTCAGACTATCTTCATCTTGGGCTATCAATGTTGCGTCGTCTGCGTAACAGAGTATTTGGATTTCTTTGCTTCCCATTCTGTATTCTTTTCCTATTTCCCTATTCCTTTGTTAACGCTTTTGATTATTTCATCATCATGATCATGACGAAGAGCATGGATGATCCAATGAATCCCCTTGTCTTATTCCGCTGCCTATTTCTACAGGTTCTGTAAGTTGTCAATCTATTTTGACTTCCATTTTGTTGTTTTGGTAGATGTTTTCGATAGTTTTTATAATATTTAGGGGAGCTTCCCTATTATACAGAAGATGGATTACATCTTTGAGTCTTACTCTGTCAAACGCTTTCTTTAGGTCAATCAGACACAGAAATGCTGGTCTATTATACTCTAGTGATTTCTTAGTAATTTGATTTATAACGAATATTGCATCTGTACACGATCTTCCACTACGAAAACCCTGTTGTTTATCTGCTACAATTATCCTCTGATTTATTAGCACTTGTAAAATTTTAGTTGTAAGTTTTAGCGTAGTATTTAACAAGTTTATACCTTTGTAGTTTTCTGGCTGTTTTTTACCTTCTTTTTGAATAGTAGAATTAGTTCGCTCGTTCTCCATTCTTCCGGTATTTTATTGTGTTTTATATGTTGTTAATTGTTCTGCCATTGCTGCTCCACAATATTTCAGTAACTCGTTTGGTATCCCGTCTTCACCTGCTGCTTTTCTGTTCTTCAGGTTTTCTAGTATTTTCCGAACTTAATGTATATTTATATTAAGTTGTTCATTTGTGGTAATTTCTGGTGTCTCCGGTTCTAGCGTCGTTTGTTCTTCCTCTGCATATAGCTTTTTTAGGTAGTCAAGGGCTTAAGTAATAAGGAAAATAATCAAGGCGCATGTTATGACAAGAGTCATAACATGCGCCAATTAAGAGATACCTGCATATAATACCTGCATACCTACATACAATGGGGCTGTTTCATGAAGACTTAAGCTGCAAACTGTGTAGCAGAAAATCTGAAATAGTCAATATCTTGCATGACTACAAGGCAATTAGACTACCAGATGACTCAAAAACATATGGAACTCATTTACTAAACCTGTACAAGCTGGTACAAAGCTGTAGAATTCTGTAATGGGTATCATGAATGAATGAGAAATATACAATAGGTCAATTGGCTACAGTACGGCCATTTTATAACAGACGGCTTTCGAAAACAACCATTAATATTTAAGATTGACTAAAATTCCGTTGTTTTTCTAAATAAGCCTCTTAATTTTTTCCCAAAACCTAAAAAAAATTGTTCCATACTAATAACAATGGATAAAAAACAAGAAGAAAGTAAGAGTGATAAATGCACAAAAGGTAAGAAAACATGATATATGGGTAAAAACGTTACAGATGGGAACTAAAAGGGCCAAGATTTTTCAAAACACTACAACACCAGATATTACAAAAGAAAAATCAGAACGGGCAAATCCTTGACATAAAAATATTTTTAAGTGAAAGCAGCCACGATAAAACGGAGCAGTAAGATTGTATTCATTATATTCATTTAAACACAAGTGGATACAAGTGTAATAAGACTAATAGTCTAGCGTAGATATTTCTAGATATAAGGGTAAGAAACATAAATTAAGAGTCAATATACAACCACTTTTCTTAAAAGACCCAGGAAATACAAATTAAAAAGATAAAATGTCATGAAACACATTTACCGATGTTTTGGGAGCATTATTTTATGTCTGAAAACGAAATAACCAAGAGTTGATAAAACTAAAGCAGTGGACAAAACAAAAGAGAAAAATAGACAAAATGAGAGGTTTCAAATATTCAATAAAAAATAGATTCAGATTGGAAACGCATAACAGATTAACTAAAAGACGAAAACTACAACTGACGAAAATTGCTAAAATAAAATCTTTTTCACACTTTTCAATAGCGAGATTTCAATTTTTATCAAACCCTCTTGGGAAGTGAAATAGGAATTATAAAGTAAACACTCTATTCGACTTTTCATGAAGATTGTGTTTTATAATTTGTGTGTCTCTTTTACGTCTTCATTTTTACAGACCAAAGGAATTGGGTAAACAAAGAAAAAGTTTATATTTAAAATAATACTTTAACGGTAGTTTTAAATAAACCTTTTTTTATTATAGCAAATTCAAGCCGACCGATTCGATGTCTTAATCGCGGAATAACTCCCATCCAATCCCGGAAGAAATCGCTTCGGCTCGGAGAAAGTTTGTCGTCATTGTGGTCTGCTTGGTAAAGTGGAACCGGTCTCGGTATCGCGTATTCTCAGAGAAGAGGGAAGTAACATAAAAATTACTTTCGAGCTCGTATTGCAACGTAATGTTGCGAAACACCTACAGTTCTAAAAACTTTGACTAAATCCTTTTCACCCATTCTTTCCACCAAAAACAAAATTTATATAATTTTAGAAATAAAATGTATTCTTGTTTTTCATAATTGAAAAAATAGTAGAGTAATAACACAATATGGCCAGTACTATTGCAAGTAATAATAATAATATAAATATAAAATTTAATATAAGTTAATATAACTAAACCTCATTAGAGCCACTCAAAGGCAAATTCAGACTAAGAAAATAATCAAGAATATTGATAAAACCTCTCGAACAATTTGGTGAACCTCAATAAACGAGAGATTTTAAAACAGTTACTCAAAACTGGACGTTGTCGTTTATGAAAACACTTATCCAAAATAAGTAAGATGAATAAACTATGGTGCAGAAAATGCGAAATGGAAGAAGAGGCTGCCGTACACGTTCTATGCAATTGTAATGTGCTCGTTGATATGAGGGAATTTACTGGTCATCTGAGGCATAAATCAGATGAGATCCTTTAACTACCAATGAGCTACCCTTAAAATTCCAAAAAAAACTATAAAAAATGCGAGATGAGTATAATATTATTGTTTTTTTATTTATTCTAAACAGAAAGAGCCTATAATTAACAAATAATACACTATTACTTAAGTACTTAACGTACCTGAGAAGAGAACCAACAACCGGGAGAGGGCTGCACGTACAGTATATGGAGGTGATATTTGAATCCGTTAAAACAACTCTTCAACGGCTCTTATTAAGTTCATTGCATCCTGTGAAGCCAGCAGTGAATAATTTATAAACGAATAAGCGCAGAAAAAGAAATAGTTTAAAATTAGTTTCAAAACCAAAAACGCAGAAAACAAGTTAAAAAAATAAGAAATAGAACATCACATTAACTAGAAGATGTATTTAGAAAACTCCAAAGAACGAAGCTAATATGCAAACAATAACACATACTAGGTGGTCTGATAAGTAACTTCCTTTGAAACGGAAAACATGTTTTCCAGGAAATTTTTACTTCTTTATACCGTCCGAATAATACGATTCTGGCTCTTCAGATTTGGGAACACACAATAATCGGGGGGACTAAATCAGGAGAATAAGCCGGATGAGAAGCAATTCGACTCGCAACTCATGAATTTTTACGATGGTCTTAACATTCTCGTGAGCCGTATCCCATAATACACAATAATATTGACTGGTTTTACCTTTTTTAAGACAATCAATTAAAATTATACCTTTACAATCCCAAAATACAGTGTCCATAACCTTTTCGATCCATTGAGCCACTCCTTGCCGCTTTGGAGCACTTTTGCCGGCTTCAGTGCATTGCTGTTCATTAATTCTGTTCTTTGTTGTGTACTAGGGGATCCAGGGTTTATCAACTATTACCAATCGACACCAAAAGATGAGACCAAAGACTGAGAAGTAGTCACACGATCATGTTTTGGTCAATAGTTAGCAAACACGGCATTCATCGGCAGGATAATTTTTTCATATTCAAAACTTTTTTTAAAGTATGACTAGTGCGCTATATACTAATAATTCTTGTGGACCTCTGTCAATTCACTCACCTTTCCTTTACGATCAGTTAAAACCATTTTATGAACTTTCTTCACATTTTCCGGTGTAACTGAATCAAAGGACCGACTAGTAAGTGGTTTACCCAATGTAGATATACGGCCACTACGAAATTCACGGAACCAAAATTTGACAATGTAGTCTGAAGTAACATTAGTTCCATAATATTTATCCAGAGATATTAAACCAATAGATAAACAACTCCTTTCTAAAAGGTACATATTAAGTGAAGCCAATTCCGCCATTTGCATTGAGGAAATATCTCAGCGTTGCCAGTTTTTTTATAAAACAAACAAACGAAGAAAATTAAATAAATAAATTAATAAATAAACCTTCGATCCTAAGACAAATACACAAACAAATTAATAAATAAACAAATAAACCTTTTATCCTCAGTGCAAAGGCAAAGTACGACAAGTATTATTTTGATTTCTTTGTATTTATCTAACTTTTTTTTGTGTCGTTAGAGTAAAGGTGGTGGTAAAAGTGATGGATATTTTGGACAAGCGGATGATCGCTAAAAAATTAATTGAAACAAACATATCAGAACAAAAATACTGGTTAGCAGACAAAAATGTTCAAGTAAATGGGGATAGAAAGATATTCATATTAAAAAAAACAGGATAAAGTAAAGAAAAATTGGTTGAATAAAAAATGCTGTGAAATAGAAGAACTATAGAATTTACACTACTCATAAAGTATAAACAATTAAAAACGGTATAAAAATTTTGAAAATATAATAAACAAAAAATTTAATAAAACATGGAATTAAAAATTAAAAAAAGTCTTTAGAAAACTATTCAAACAAAAAACAGAACCATGAAAGGAGCAGTATATTAAGAAGGATAATGCGGGACAAAGAAAATAGAAACAATGGAGGTATTAAACGGGAACCGAAAAATATTTAAAACATGAATAAAAAAACATTTAGCAAATAAGCTAATACTAAGGTAATAAAGATACTTGACAAGAAGAATATTTAAAAATATGTTAACTGCATAAATTGAATTAATTGTCACATTAAAAAAGCATTATTAAATAAATAATAGTGGGATGAACTCCAATAACTCGATAAAGGACATTGTGCATTACCATTTTACTTTGGCGCATTCCAATTAAACAATACATTAGTTGAAATAAATAGCATTTAATAGTAATAAATTGTTTGTTCTTCGCTGAAAATATTGTATAAAAAGACAACCATCATTTAACATGAAACATTAATCACAACATACAGTATACCAAACGCAACAACAAAACTGTTATATAGTATATAGATATACCTACAAATAAAGTACATGACCACTTAAGAGCTTTCAAGAATATTTATTTAGTCATTTCAGAAACACAGTTTTTTTATGAAAGTGGCAAAAAATATGTCGTGGATTTGATATGTAAATCTTATCACGTGGCGCTACACTCTCTAAAAAAACCTCAACTTACATCACGCGCTTTTTTTGATTCTTCATTCTTGGCTCGCTACCACCTCCATCGAATTACCAATCTACTTAGGTCTTCCTGCATTCCAACTATCCATCTGAGTTGGATTTTCTCTACTTTTTCTTTCTCCAAGGCCATCCAGAAACACTTTATTGTTCGTTATTTCCTTTCCCTCCCACTGTACTTGACTAGCTTACCTTAAACCGGAATCAGACAGCTCGTGGAATAGCACTCTTCGCTGGTTTACGTCGGCAAAGAGAAACAGAAAATCGATATTAACGATCAGAAAAAAGGCAACGGTTGGGACCCCATGTTAGTATGAAATTAGTACATATTTGCTTTTGAATAAATACACTCGACCTATCCCAAAATGTATTCAGACCATTCCGATAATGAGTATCGAGGGTTATGTCTGTTGTAAAAATTTTAGAAGTTGAGTAGTTTATACAATACAATGATAAAAATTCCAACACAACTTCGTTAGACCAATCCATAGTAAAATTACCGCGACACTGGCCATACATCCCTAGCCGCGTTCGAAGGGTTTGACATGCCGTGCATCAGCTTCCGATTTTCTTTCGACCCGGGTCGATTTGCCGGCAAACAAAGGGATAGCACGCGTAGGTCATAAATAGACAGTTTTGCCCTATCCTAGATATCGTAAACCACAAATATCGAGAAAAAAACGGTATTTGTTGTGTTGGTTCCCGTCTTGTTATTTTGTCTTTTTCTATTACGTATTTTTTATTTCTCTTCACCGATTAAGACACTATACATTCTGTGAGATCGCTCCTTTACTCACCCTGTATTTATTTTATTCGACGATTCAGGCCTTTAGTTAAAACTATTTCAGCGTATCGACCAGAGTATTTATGACCAGAGTTTATGTTGATAAGTGAGAATTAATGACACATATTCAACACTCCACTTTATAGTCAAATTATTAAGATCCGTGGTCAGCAGGCAGTAAGTTAAAGGCATGTAAATGAAAAACAAAAAGTATTCTTTCACCAAGTAATGCATTCAATATGTCAGTGTGCTTCCTTTTCAGTGGATTGATTTTTTCCTATGTATTTTCTTTTTAAATATTCATAGTTTTTTGGAGAATACTAGAAAATGTAATCTTTCCTTAATGCCCGTAAGTACAAATTGAGTGTCAATTTTATTTAGTTCTAAAACATACTTTACGTGTCACTGTAATATGGTAATATTATCTAGTGTCTAGTGCCATATTGTGCAACTGCGTAGAGGAAATAACCTTATAAATCCTCCTCAAGTTCGTGTAATAGAAAAATTTTGGTGAATATTATGTCGAAAGGTTTATAAAAAATGTTAGACGTAAATCAAATTGAGAGTATGAAATTTTAGAAAAGTTCGGGAAGTGAAAATAAGCACTTTCGTGTTGTCAAATGATGTTAATAATTAATATTTAAGTTTTAATTAAATATCTGTTATTTTGCTAATTAAGCTGTTTTTTTAAGAATCATGTCCCATACCATACTATATTTTTACTGTATTTATTGAAACTATTTGTTTATGTAAACTATTTCTCAACTCTAGTTAAATGTATGTTGATACATGTATCTAAATCAATAAGTCAATAGATGAATAAGGATAAAAAGTTTTTGAAATAAATCTCCTTCTTTTCCTTAGGTAAATCACGACCAAAACATTTTTAATTCAGAGTGAAAATCGGCAAACTCGTCAGACGGGACCTCATGCACTGTTGCTTTTTACTTTCTCTCGTATTATGTCGATAAAATGATCTATCTCATGTAAGTACATAATAACATATTTCAAAGAATGTGTACGATACATACTCTGTGTTACGCAAGTTTTGTGTCTATCGCTGATTTTAGGAATTCTGTGACTGAGCTTCTTTTTATTTCCTAATATTTTAATTATTTATTTATTCCTAATAATTAAAAATAATTTTAATAATAATACTATATTTTTGCACACTTAAACTAGCTTTATTTATATAAACTTTCCCTGATGTAGGAAATTTATGTCTCTGTTTAAACCACAATTTAAACCTTCGTGTGTTTTATGCATAAAGAACCTTTTTTCTTTTTAAGATACATTGTCCAGCTTTAGAACTAGATAATTTTTTTTATTGATTTATTAAGTAATTGTTTAGTGTCGTTTCTAATAATCATCAAAAACAGCTCTTTCTCTTAACATGACAACTGAACATGTAAAAAAAATTTGGTTTTTATTAGTTACTAATTACTTTTCGTATATTGGACCATAGAGAAGTAGACAAGGCGAAAAACTCGGGTTCATTGGTGAAAATATTTCCATGAGATTGTGTTGCTTAATCAGTTTCATGAGATACTCCAAATTAAGGTTTAAGAGGTCGCCCAGGCGAAAAGCAAAAATTTGTGCCACATATCTTGTTTCTCTCTCTTATACACGCCGCAGCCCTAGAACCCATTCTATCATAAGCGCTTCATTAACGATTAAAAAACAATGTGATTTGGTGAATTCAGAAATAATGTTTTTATTTGTGTTTTTGAGCCTTGAAAATCGTAGTTTTGCGTTTTTCCCAGTTTTAAATTATTTATATCTCGAAAACAACAAAGTTTACAAAAAAACTACAAGAAACTTATTTTGTTCAGAATAATCCAAAAAAATTATAAAAAAAAATTATCCAAACAAAAAAAATTGATTGCTACAATTTGTTAAAATTTTTTTTTTCATTAATTTGAACTAAGTTATGCTTGGATGACCTCTTGAACCTTGTTTTGGAGTATCTCAGGAAAGTGGTTAAGCTGATTGGACTATCAGCCCAATAAATAAAAAAAATACAACATCTATCACAGTAGGGAGGCAATGAGTAAATTAAACCACTGAAAAAAAAGAAAATGTACCGAAATAGAAAAATATGGTTTTACGACTATGCGTAAAGTGCTCTGTAGCCCAAAACTGCCCATTATAATAAGATTAGGAATACTAAAATGCTATTATACAGTGTGTCAACTTTAAAACTTACAATGGGTTATATCTCACGAACAAAAGCTGACATCGAAAAATGCTTGAAACCGTTTCTAGGATAGTAAAGAGGAAATAAAATGACATGAAAGAGAACTCACCCCCTTCAACCCCCTAGGTCCCACCCACCAAAACCAAAAAAGTTTAAATTGTAAACCCCTACTTGTGATACATCATTGAAAAGACTAAGAAAAATGCTATCCAATGGTATGAATAATAATTATACATTCCTCCGGAGTTTATGCCTACTCAAAATCGTGATATTTATTCCTCAGTTTTTTTATTTCAGTCTGCAATCACATTGGTATCTTACGTCCCAAAAGTAAACCAAAGTGTTCTTTCAAACACCAACACTCCGCAGTTTCTGAAGAGAAAAAAAAACAGATATATTAACACATTAGAATGCCACAAAGGGTTCCGTAGATACACTGGACAAGTTGATTGCCGAATACACATTCAATAGATAATCCAAGAGGTGCTTTATTATTAATATTGCAGTAGTAAACGCTTTCGTAATGAAAGTTCATTCTCAATCCTAAATGGAAATGTCAATATTTATACAAAAGAAGGACGTTTTGGTTAGGGTTACGCAAAAGGCTTTTAGCGTTACAATTAAAAAGAAAAATAAGCGACCCAACAATCCAATCTCGTCTAATTAATACAACAAGAGAAAGTATCAACAAAATATTAAAAGAACTGAAAGATCATTACACCGTCGAAGAACCCGTCTTCTTCTTATGGTGCCCTATCCAAATAGTGGATGTTGGCGATAATTCTGGCATACTGCTCTCGGTCTTGTGTGGCTCTAAAGAGTGCATGGGCATCGAGGTTTGTCCAATCCCTTATGTTTTTAAGCCATGAATATTTCTTTCTTCCGATGCCCCATTTTCCTTCTATCTTCCCTTCCATAATAAGCTTTAAAAAATGGTACTTGGAATTTCGAAATATATGACCCAGTTAAGCAGTTTCTCTTCTTTTTATTATTGGCAGCAATTCTCGTTCTCTGCTCATTCTATTTAATACTTCGACATTTGTTGTGTGATCTGTCCAGGGAATTTTAAGTAGTCTTCTAAATATCCACATTTCAAAGGCCTCCAATCGGTTCATCACATTGGCCTTTATGGTCCAGGTTTCTACAACATATAGCAGTATGGACTTCTTCTCCTTCTTATGCCGTCCCCATTAACGGAGGTTGGCGACCACATTTTTAAAAGCTTCTCTGTCTTTTGCAACGTGGAATAATTCGTCGACAGTCATGTTTGTTCAGTCTCGAATATTTCACAGCCATGACTTCCTCTTTCTACCTATTCCCTTTTTGCCATCGACTCTACCCTGCATGATGGCCTGCAGAAGACTATATTTATCATTTCTCAGCATGTGTCCAAGGTATGCAGTCTTGCGTACTTTTATTGTTCTCAACAATTTTTTGTCTCGATCCATCCTTCTCAGCAGTTCCTCATTGGTGACCCTGGCAGTCCATGGAATTCTCAACATTCTCCGGTATATCCAAAGTACAAAGGCTTCAAGCTTCTTAACTATTTGCGATTTTAATGTCCATATTTCTACCCCGTACAATAGTTGCGACCAGACGTAACATTCAACAAACCTCAGTCTAAGCGCAGTATTCAGATTTTTGTCACAGAAAAATTGCTTGAATTTTAAGAACGCTGCCCTTGCCATTTCTATTGGTACCCTGATCTCTTGGTCTGGATCTAATTCTGTGTTGATGTAAGCTCCCAGATATTTATATTTTGTCACTCTCTCTATTTGCTGTCTACCAAGAGTTAGTTGTTCATTATTTATTGGACTCCTTGATACTATCATAAATTTGATCTTATCTGTGTTGATGTCAAGTCCCATTTGAATGCATTCACTATTTATTGCATCAAGTAAAGTTTGTAGTTCTTCTAAACTCTCAGCCATAATTATCGTGTCATCTGCAAATCTCATGGTGTTTATGATTTCTCCACCAATTCTTATTCCCTCTTTTCTTTCCCATAAGGCTTTTCTGAATATGACCTGTGAGTACACGTTGAAAAGCGTCGAAGACAAGACGCATCCTTGCCTAACCCCTCTCGCAATCAGTATATTATTTGTTTCTATATCGTTCACCTTTACTACTGCTTTCTGGTTCCAGTATATAGCCTTAATAAACTCAATGTCTTTTTTGTGTAAATTGATGTTTTTTAATTCATCTATTAACTTCATATGCTGCACTCGGTCAAAGGCCTTCCTAAAGTCTATGAAGCATACATATGCACTCTTGTTATATTCCCGACATTTCTGCAAGAGTACCGTCTACGCAAATAATGCCTCTCTTGTACCCATGCCTCCTCTGAAGCCAAACTGAGTTTCATCTATCTCACCTCACATTTCTTATAAATTCGGTTTTGAACAATTTTCAAGAGAATCTTTAAAGGGTGGCACATTAGGCTTATTAATCTATAGTCATTACATGATTTGGGATTGTTGTTTTTTGGTAGAGGTAAAAATATCGATTTAAGCCATTCTTCCGGGATGTTGCCCTCTACATATATGTGGTTGAGAATTCGGGTGAGTCTCTTTATATTACCGTCATCTAAGGCTTTTAACAGTTCAACTGGAATTTGATCAGGACCCGGTGCTTTTTCTTGATTTGCATTCTGTAGGGCATACTTTACTTCTGAGGGTAAAATTTGTAGGTATTGTTCTTCTTCACCTATATCTTGTTCATTTCCCTCTCGTCATGGAACAGATGGATTATATATTGTTGTTATATATTATCGTTAAATGTTATATTTAGTATGGACTAAATGTAACATTTTACAAAGAACCCGTGAAGAACCGAATTCACCACAACCAAAAAGAAAAGGAAGATGCCAAAAAGTAGTATCAAAGAAAATGTTCGAAAGTAATGACTTAGGCAGCAAGAAAGTTAAAATATGTCATAAATGTGAAAGTTGATTTGTTTATTGAAAAATGTTTGAATAAAATTATATTTCTTGTATATTACTTCTTATAAATTATTATATTATATATTGTTTAAATTATTTCTAGAAATAAATATTGGTAACAATGTCTTCAAAATTATCTTAAAATATTACCGCTTTTATATCATTTTAAGCATAATTTTGTATAAAAATACAATAAAGAACACTGGGGCGATCATTCGCCCCACATGGTATTACGGCTTTTAAAATTTGCTTGGCTGGAAAGTTAATAATAAATTAAGATGTTTGATCACTAGAGAGATGACAATTTTAAACATCAAACATGTCAAAAAATGTATTTGAAAACGTTTTTAGTTTTAAACGATATTTAAGCCATTATAATTTATTGTGATCTAACTAAAACATTAGAGGATTATAAAATAGAAACAGCAACCTTGCTGTGGAATAATTTTTGCGATTATATCTAAACAAGAAATTATTACAGGTACACTGGAATCATCACTCGTCACTAAAATACGCGACTCGTTGGGTACTAATGATGTTTAAATGGATGCGAAATAAATATAGAAGCATTCTCGCGTGTCCTGATAATATTTCAAATCTAATAACAGAAAACAGAATACTGAGACACTGTATTTAAGTTAGGAATGATTGACCAACAGCCTTGAATAATTTTTTCGCATAATTAAAAAGCCTAACACAACAGATGTGTCAAATGTGTAAAAATAATTTTATAGTAGGTACCTATTTTGTTCAGAAAACTTGAGTTGCATCCTGACCAAGGTCAATTATGTAAAATATTTAAAAAGTCACACATATTTTATTGCTAACAAAATTAAAGAGTTAAATTTAGATGAAGCAGTAATTATACGATTCGATTCAGCAACAATATATTAAGACATTTATGGTATTAGATTAAACGGAACTGCTCGCAAAATATGTTAAGAAGCACTACATTAAATTTATACTGGGGGACCTACAAAATGCAATTAATGGCATAGAATGGTGCGCTGGTTCAAAAATGGCGTATAAAGTTTAATAAACGGAAATCAGTTCATATTAAATTTACTAACAAAAAAATCAATTATCTTCCAATTATCCTAAACAACAGCATTGTTCCTAATAAGAAAACAGCGCAATACCTGGGTTTAAATCTGGACGTCAAACTTAAATGGGAAGGAGCATGTTAAAAAGAAAACTGAACAGTTGAAGATAAAGTACAAAAATAAGTATTTGCTGATAGATATGTACTCTGCATCCAGAACGAAGTACTGATTTACAAACAGATATTGAAACCGGTGTGGCCCTATGGCCTACAATTATGGGGTTGTACCAAAAAAAGCAATTATAGAAATTAAAAAACGCTCCAGAACCGAATACTAAGGAATATTGTAGGTGCTCCTTGGTACGTTCGGAATGACGATTTACGGAGAGACCTTAAAATCGAATCTATTCCAAATGACATTAAGAAAATCGCCAGGAGACATAAAGAGAGGCTCCATAAAAATCCCAACCATGAAGTACTTCAGCTTCTTGTCAACCAACTCCATATGCGAAGACTCAAGAGGACTAAACCGTTCGAGCTTGTGTAATGTGTGAAGTTGTGCAAGTTAGTATTGTGCATTGTAGCCACAACAATGACGTGAACTGATGGAGTAGGCGTTTCATATCAAAAAAAGGTATGATGGACTAGGCGTTTTATGTCAAAAAAAGTTAGGATGGACTAGGTGACATCTAGTTTACAAACAATCTTAGGAAAAATAGGTTAAAAAATGCTAGTAAAACAGGCAATTAAACACTCAAAGCGTGGTATAGTGCCAGGTCCTGATGAAATTGTAGTAGAAATATTAAAAATCCTGAATGACGAAAATATTAGTGTGACTAACTAAATTATTTAATAACATATACCACGACGGTCAAATTCATGAAAAATGGTTAAATCTTTTTTACCCTTACCCAAGAAAAATAATCCTAAATCTTACTAATACCTAATAAAAACGTATTCATATGTTATATAGATTTTTAAAAAACGTTTGACAAAGTTCATACATGCATGGAACACGTACACCTAGATCCCAAGGATATTAATTTAATTAAAAATCTATACTACAATAAAAAAGCGGCCGTAAGGGTAGAAGATAGTGAGACTAACCAAATAGAAATTCGAAGAGGAGTCAGACAGGAATGTGTACTTCCAACTAATATTTAAAGAGACATTTTGGGAAAAAAACTGAAGGTGTAAGGATTGGAGGGAGTCTTATCGTAGGTTTAATAATAGGGTTTTCAGCCCTATGTCTAACCTAACCTGAAGGACCAGGGTCACTTCTCTTAGGATTACCATACCTTTATATTTTTATTAAATTTTATCACCAAGTGATTATATAAATTTTATCTACGCCTCCAAGTACTCCACAAATGAGGAGTACCTTACTTTCCATAAGTGTAGGAGAGATTCTTTCAAATTTTGTCCGATTATCCAAATCCGATATATCCGACATTTTTTTCTTGATATATCCTTAACGGAAATGGTTTTTTACGTGTAATTGCAAATATATAGTAGGACAGGCCAAGAAGAATATGCAAAGATAAAATAGAGAAGTTTACGAGAATTAAAAGATGATTATTGAGAAAATGATAACTGCTGATAAACAGGTCTATGTCAGTAAGACAATATTACTTGCTTACTGGATCTTTTTCTAACACAAGAAATACAGAAAATAATTTTAAATAAAAATCGTATAAATCAATCACAGTTTATAGAAATATTTGAATAATAATTCTAACATCAAAAATAAGAAAATGAACAATTAATAAGAAATAAACAAAATAACAATTTATTGGTGGTTATCTAATTTGCATACCTTTACTTAACTAACGATCAGATTGATCATTTCCACACATTTACCTAAAGATAAACTATGTTACAAAACACTCTTAAACATTTTATTGAAGATTGTGATATAATCCTTAGTTTATAGACAAGAATGGTAAAACTCATAAAATTTGATAGTCAAAGAACTCGTAACAATAAAAACACGATAAGTACAAACTTATATATTCGTTTTATAATATAAGCCAAAAAACTATCAGTGGAATAAGAACAAAAACATATTTTCTTGTTCATACATTCTCCAGTACTTCTATAACAAAAAGAAAGCAACTTTTGGAAAAGATGTTAATGTTTCTTATATACGAATATTATAAAGAATATAAATATGTATAGGTAAAAATCTACCATCGAATTGTGATGAAACAGAACAAAAAAAATATTTGAAGTTTGGTGATTTTAAACAAAATACTAATAAAATAAGTTCTAGTGAAATTGATTTCTCTTAGTGGTTTCAATACAGGGACCGAAAGAAAAAATAATAAAAAAATATTACGCACACATGGAGAACACTGAATAACAATGAAGAAAGACATATCAATATATAAACAAAATGAATAATTCGATAATGTACTATTTACCTAAAACAAAAATATATGTTAAAAAAAAGACGAAATACAAGTTGGAACTCAACTGCTACACAATACAGAAATATAACAACAAATAAAATGTCGCAAATGTTGTATTCATGAAGAACAGAAACCAGAAGAACATATAAATAAACACAAGTAAGAGTACGAGCCAAAATTGTAGAAAAGAAAAAGTCATGGAAAAATAATGGAATTGTATTGACACACACCTACGAGGTCCACGAAATACAGAATCTTGGAGATTCAAAAACAGGACAACTGGAAAAAAGATCTCATGAGAAGAAGCGGTATAAGCAGAAGAGCGGTAGACGAAAAAGAAGAGATGGATATTTAAAACATACCCATTGGAATGGCGTCGAATGCTGAAGAAATATTTAAATTAACAGTTGAATACATTTTAATTTGTTAGATTTTTAACAAAATGATTTCCTTGTCAGAGAGATTACAAATAACGCGAGTTATATTTCCGCTACAAAACGTATTCCGATGTTCCCTCTAAAAAACCTGGAGAAATGTAAACTATTACCGGCTTAGATATTCAATGTGAATGTGGCGCGCTGCAAGAAATAGTATATCTACTCATACGCCTTCTGTTGGAGAAACCCAGCACAGAGCTAGACCTTTTGCAAGCAAATGACACAGTCAAGCAGAACGCTCTTTATTGGATGGACAAGATTTAATTTGACGGACATACTTTATCCCAGTGAAGAATAAAATCTAGTATCTAGGTCTCCACCTTGACCAAACATGAAGATGAAGATCGCATATCAGAGCTAAAAATCTAAATAAAAAACTAAGCAAATGAATTGGATTATTGGTAAAAAACTCAACTGTCACTGGAGAATAAACTAATAATATACAAAACCATAGTGAAACCGATCTGGACGTAGAGTATAGCATTATAGAGATGCGGTAAACCATTACTACCTATAAAAATTCTTCAAACGTACCAGTAAAACACTAAGGATGATGCTAGATTATCCTTGGTACATAACAAATTAAACCCTCCGTGAGAACTTGAAAATATCAATTATAAACGACACAATATATCAATATGTAACCAAACACAGAAACAAAACGATAACCGACAATAACAACTTAATAAACAGGCTGTCAGCTCCCTCGTAATATTAAGAAAGCTCAAAAGAAAGTACCCTAGAGACTTTAGTAAGATAAATCGGCACAGGCATGCAACACCCATAAAGACAGCTTTATCAGTAAATTAATATAAATATAGTTAAATAAAAAAATATATAAATTAAGGTGTTATAAAAACAACCGCAACCTCAGTGGATTCTTACGTTGCCATGTGATCAATTCCTTTTGTAACTTGAACATCATGGTTTTTAGATATCAAAAATTTAACTCAAAGTTAATCAAACTACATTTAAAGGGTTTTTACCCACATATATAGTGGCATCAATCATATACATCTAGATAGAACTGATGATGGAATAGTTATTCCGAAAACGTTATGTGATGTAGCCTGATAGGGTTTTTATTATTATACCTTTTATAAAGGAAATTTTTTAAATAAAATTTTTTGTGATACATGGTATAGAGCCAAGTACAGGAATTTAGATTCCTTGTGGAAAAAATATTTTGTAATGATGCCAGATCAAATAGCGCACGCATTTGCTCATAATGATTGGCGTTCCATTTGACATATCGCAGATATGCTTGGCATTCCGCGAAGCACAGTATACGATGTTTGACAAAGATTTCGAGAAACTAGTTCTTAATCAAGAAGACCAAGGAGAGGACCAAGAAAAGTACAGGAATGACCAGGATCAGCAAACGCCGTGGAAGATCGGTTTTTTAGATTTCAAATGCTTCGAGAGCGTTACTACTACAGCTTTACCTAGGAGACTGGTAGATATTCATGTTACCATAGTTTCACCTGAACGCTTTGAATTTTGTCATGCTCATGCAGATTGGAATATGAAGATGGTAGAAATGTTCTGTTTACAGACTAATATCGTTTTACAAGATATTTACCTTAGGGCCGCCAAAGAGTGTGAAGACGGCCTGGATAACTCTATGCCCAATGTTGCGGAACTCCTAGAATACAGTTTGGTGGTAGAGATATAATGGTATTGGACGACATTCCTTTGGCAGCACATACAGATATTGTTATGTTAGGGGCACATGACACACTAGGGTATGTGTGAAAGATCATGTGTTACTTTATATGCATTTTGTAGTTGAAAATTTTCTCCTAAAGGATAATGCTCGGTCGCACATAGCCAGAATAACAATGCAACACTTTACAGATGTTGGTTTTCAGTAACTAGCTTCGCCTTCTAGAAGTCAAGACCTTAACCGGATAGAGAACATTTGTTGGAAAACTTGGGAAGAGTAGGTAGTTAGGCAAAATTATGGCGACTTTAAAACTGTGGCAGGGTTAGAAAAGGCGAAAATAAACTAATAGGAACAAATACTGCAATACAAGATTGCTGCTTTCATCCAGTCTGCCAGGAAGAATAAGAACTGTTATTCGAGCTCGAGGAGAGGAAATATTGGATTTTAGTAATATTTTATGAATTAATTGAAAAATTTGAAAGATTAGGCAATATTTTCGAATTTGTTTTTTATTTTATGGTTTGTTATTGAACATAGAATAAAAATAATTTAGTGATATTGAAGTTTTTTTAATACTTTTTGTTTTACTTAAAATAAACTTAGTGTCCGGTTACTTTTGCGGATCAGTGTATTATAACTTATAACAAACTAATGAAGAATTTAAACAAAACTAAGTACAACCTTTATTATTATTTCATCGAGCTATTATTTTTATAAAGAATATCTTATAAAGAAATTAAAATATTTTTTTCTGAAATTTTTATTGTCATTCAGAGGCAATAAGGCAGGCATTTTTTTGACCATTTCAAACCGATATAATTTATTGTTAAAAAAAAATGAAAAATAGTTGAAATTTTGTTAATTTTGGTAGGTTTTTGGCAATAATTGCTAAAAGCAAGTTATGAACCAATATCAGTTAAAAAGGTTTCAAATTAACCGTTTTGGAGTGAAGTGACTAGCATAAATATATAAACTTAAATTCAAAAATTTTAAAAACTTAAAATAAATTTATAATTTCCTAGATTTATATTAATAGTCATCTCTGGATTTTTTTATATGCATCGATATGCTTGAAATTTTGACAGTAGTTAAAAATAGCTCAAAGATCAAAATCTATCTTATGGTAATATGATTTTTTCATCTGGAGATGGTTACCAAGCCAACTCGAGAGAGGAAGAAGTTAATAAAAAAAAACCATGGCAGTCGCTAGAATAGTGAGTCAAACAATACTTTGTAGCTTCTAAAATAAACTACAAAGTGGTGTATATCAATTTTTTTCAAGCCCTTCGTTTTAAAAATGGTTGCGATGAAAGGGCTTGAAGATGATTCTAAACACATGCGAATATAACCTTTAAACAATCATATCTCGGTAATTTTCAGTATAAAAATAAAAAATTCAAATCTTCAGAAAAAAAGCTGTTTTTTGTATTGTAGGTTTTTAGCATAATTGTTCTTTTGTTGTTGTTTGTTAATATCCAAGACTTACTTCCATATATTATTGGAATTCGATAAAATAAGAGTTTTACTACTTTCTTATATACTCGAGGTTTACTTTCTTGGGTATCTCTTTCTTTCCAAAGAACGTTGTATTGACTAATTTTCAAGCTTTTTCAATTTTTTGGTGTATTTCTTCGTCTATCTTTATAATTTCTTTAATAGTTGTACCTAAATAGTTGCTGACCTGTTGTAATTTTTGCAACCTATGGTAATTAAAATGATCTACAGTAAAACCTCCTTTAACCGAAACCTTTTAACCGAAACCTCGTTTAACAGAAACGGCTGAGTTTCAGTAATTTCGTCAATAAAAAGTAAATTTTTATTGCAAAACGTAAACAGTTCCATTAATTTCACTCAACGATTGATGCCTATGTGTGTTGGGAAATCAAAAAAACCAAGTGTTCTAAAAGGTATTTGCCGAAAAAGCACTTCCAGCTTTTTATAGAGGTAAAAAAAGCTTATGGATGTCGACCACTTTATTTTCAGAATGGTTTGAACTTGAATTCGTCTCAAGTGTAAAATCCTTTTTAAAATCAAAAAACCTTCCCATCAAAGCATTGTTGCTTGTTGACAATGCGCCAACTCACCCTCAAAATCTACAAAATAATGACAATTGTCAGATTTTTGCCACCGAATGTCACGAGCTTAATTCAGCCGTTAGACCAGGGAGTAATAGAGACATTCAACAGACATTATAGAGAAGCATTCTTAAAACATATGTTATTACAGAAGACAAATAAATCCAAAAGTGTTGATTCTCAAATCTTTAACAATGAAACATGTTGTTTATTGGTGTGCTGAGTTGTGGGCCAAGATCAAATCTTCAAATGCTGGAATAAACTTTTTGATGGGATTTTGATTGACGACCCTGAAGAAAAAAATGGTAAAGAAACGACAGAAAAAATTAAAACTTTAATAAAAAATTTTGCCGTGATGTGAAGAAATTAACCAAGAAGAGATACGTGAGTGGTTAGCAGCCAATGACTCAGAAAGTGAATTCATCGACCAGGACGTCGTTGATATGGTTCTTCATCCAGACAACCTGAGCGTATCAGATGAAGAAGATGACGACCCAACAGACAACAGGCAGCACGAGACCGCCGACTCGCGCTGCCTTCAATGATTTTCAATGCCGTAGAGGTAAGAACTTTATACAGTAGGACTAATTAGTTAGGGACACGACTAGGTTATTAATTTTTGTTTTTTTTTGCATAAAGTTTTGTCCTTTTCATATTGCTTTACGTTTCGTCGAAAAAGCGAATGAGGCAAACTCATGCCGTTCTGCAAATGAACGATGAAGAGATATAGCTGCAAAACATCGTTGTCAAACAAAAACGCAAAAGAAAATAGATTTCTTTAAAAAAGCATGTTAAACTTGTTCATTTTATTACTTTATTCTGTATTTACTTATCAGAAAACATTACGAAATCACCTCATAGTATTTTTTTAATACTTTGACCAAGAATACTATAAAAAACAATTTTATTTTTAACCGAAATTCTTGTTATCTGAAACGGCCTCCCCCCCAAATATTTCGGTTAGGGGAGGTTTTACTGTATTTATCTATCTTATATAATTAAAATTATGATGTTGATAAAATCGATTCTTGTTATTTAGATTTTCAGATTTTTTTATATCTTCTACTTAGATATCTTGTTGATAATGTATCAGTTCAACTTTCCTGGTGATTATGTGCTTTTTATTTGACGATATTATGTCTTTATCTCCCTCACTATATCACTGGATCATGTCCGAATGTATGTAGTCTGCAGCCCCAGATTTCTCTCTCTTTGATCCTGGTATTCATTATTTGATATTTTTTTAAATTGATTTTTTTCTTTTTTATTGTCATTCTTATATTCTTTTTTTTTGTTAAATTCTCTTTTCTTGTCACTGGTTGTAGTTGTTGCCCTCAATCGCTTCTTCACAGTGTTTCAAACATGTTTTCAGTATGTCTTACGAGTCAATATATTTGTTTTATTTCTAACTCGCTTTTCTTTTTTCTTTTCTTCCACCTCCAAAACTATTTTTGTTGACAAAAATATCATTCAAAGATTCTGCAAACTTCTTTTAACGATCTATTTGTCTTAGATATTATGTATCATTTCATATATTAAACCGACATTTCAATATTTTGTTTCGATTTTTGTGTCATTTCTTTAAAGTAGGTACTAAAACTTTTATTAAAGAAATTTAATGTCAAAATTGTTTTCATACATAGAGCAACACTAAAACTGGTCGAGTGCTACCTCCATGTAGGGACAAGTGGCACAGTCAAAAATTGGCAAGTAGCACTATTCAATTCCAAAATGCATGGCTAATTTATGTTAAGAACAACTTCAAGAATTTTAAAATACAAAGAATTTGTAGTGGGCGGATCAATAAACCGTGGTGAATGTTATTGCTTATTTAATTTTATTTATTACCAGACGGTGTTTACATTTAAATGAACATCATTTTCAATAAGTTTTATAATAAAGATTTTGATGTTAAATGAATAATTTTTTTCATTTTTTGTTCTATTTAGGAGAATAAAGATTTTTCTCGATGACGGTATATATAAAATAAAACGAATCCATATTCATAGAACGTCTTATTTTTTAAAATAAACTGATATAAGTTGTTAGACTCGTGAATATAAATAGAGAAATTATGAAGGTCATGGATTTTTGCCGGTTGTCTTGCAATATTATTTCGATTACGGCTTTTTTCCTAAAATTTTCCAATAAGAAGGCAAACAAATCTTTCAATGAAAATCTGACAAATCTACCAAGGATGCATGTGATAAATCCATAAAATGAAGTCCGACTTTAAATAAATATTAATATACTTTTAAAGCTCAAGTCTTGTAGTTTTAACCTTTATAAAGTTGAACTTAAAATGTTAACCTCGCTTTAATGTAACTATAAGTCATTTATAGATTTTATTCGTTTATAAAATTATGTCAGGTTTGTAATGTTTGTAATAATTCTTTTCTGCAAATTTTAAAGGGAAAATAAATTTACTGCTATACAGGGTGTTTCAAAAAAAGGTAACCCCGTCTCTAGGGTAGGTAAAAAACTTGCTTAGTAAAAAATTGTTGTAACCTCATCCGTTTTCAAGATACAGGGCGTTGAAGAAAAAAAAATTTACGAATTTTTTACGATTTTGCCTAAACTACTGGCAACATTGTAATGAAATTTTATACGAATATGTTTTGGAAGCTGATACATCTCATTAATTTGTTTTTATATCTGATTCTCATAGAGGGTGCTAGTTACACGGATCGTACTAAGTATTAGTCAATATAACTTTTTTAAGAGTATAATTATTAATCAAAATTTCAAGTAAACTTAAACATCATTCAATTTTACAGGAAAAAGGTACTCTTGGTAAAACTCGATACTGTGTACCGTTTTCGGAATATTTTGATTTGAAAATTATGAAGTAATAATTGATGCTGGTAGTAATGATAAAGTTCTAATAGGTATACCTCTATTTTCTTCAAATGTGCCATAAAAATCTGACATTTATTGATTGTTATGACGATAAATCAACAATAATTAAAGTTTTGAAACCTTGTTATTTGTAAAATCAAATCAAAATGTACTCAAATATTGAATACACTGACATGTTATTAACCTTAGGCGAATGTTTAGGATTTTCTAGTGCAGCTGTGACACGTTATGCAGAAAAGTTTCCTAGAAGAAACTTACCAAGTAAAAAAACATTTAGAGCCGTTGAACAACGTTGTCGAGAAACTGGGAATGTGAGACCAAATAAAATAAATTCTGGTAGACCAAGAACAACAAGAACAATTAATAAAGAAAATAATATTTTAAATTTACTTGATCAAGATCCAACAGTTAGCGCAAGGAATATAGCAAGACAAACAAATACTTCTTCTTCAAGTACTTTGCGGATACTGAAAGAACAGCAATTACATCCTTATCATTACAGACAAGTCCAAGAGCTCTTGCCAGATGATCTACCAATTAGAGTGGATTTTTGTGAAACATAGCAACAAAGGACAGCCAACAATCCCAATTTTTTAAAATGCATTCTTTTTACGGACGAGGCCACCTTTACGCGACAAGGTATGTTTAACTCCCATAATGCACACTACTGGTGTGATGAGAATCCACGAGTCAAAAGGGTATCACATTACCAACACTCATTTAAAGTTAATGTTTGGACAGCAACTTTAGGTAACGAATTAATAGGTTATCATATTCTACCTGGAAATTTAAATGGTGATATGTACCTTGATTTTTTAAACAATTCCTTATTCGAGATATTAGAAGATTTAACGCTAAACGAGCGGAGATCTTTATTTTTTATGCACGATAGAGCTCCACCACACTTTGATAGAAGGTGTCGTAATTGGTTGAGTAATCATTTTCCGAATTGATGGATTGGTAGAGGTGCAGAAGCTCCGATTCATTATCCTCCTCGGTCATGCGATTTTAACCCTTTGGACTACGCAGTTTGGTCGTATATTAAGGAAAAAGTCTATGCTACAGAGGTAAATTCACGCCAAGAATTGGAAGAAAGAATTCAACGTCAATTTAATGACATCATAGCTGATCCCTTACCGTTTAGAAGGTTAATGGACTCTTTAGAAAAAAGAAGAGACTTGTGTATTCGCGAAAACGGAGGGCATTTTGAACACTTACTGTAATTGAATTTTATTTTATGTTCTTAGTCATTAATTTAATTTTCTTCTTGTGAGTTTTGCTTAATTACTAATGCTAAGAGTACCTTTTTCGTGTAAAATTGAATGATGTTTAAGTTTAAGTTCTTGAAAACGGATGGCGTTACAAAAATTTTTTACTAAGCAAACCGCAATTATTTTTCAGTGTTTTACCTACCCTAGAAACGGGGTTACCTTTTTTTGAAACACCCTGTATGTATATGAAATTTAGTAAAAATATATTTAGAACAAGTAGAAATAAGTGGACTAGCGCAAAGTTTCATACTGTTTTCCGTAATTTTAAATTGGGGATCCAATCGAATGCCATCTTGTATTATATTTTTTGGGTCTCACCATATTCGCAGCCAAAATTTTAGGATCAAAAAATTTTCAAAAGAATTAAAAAATAAATTTTTAAAATAATAAACTTCTTGCATATAAACATAAAAAAGTAAAATAACATAGGGCTTTTGCTTAATAAATCTTACCCTAAAATTACAGTAACCAATATTTTTGGCAATTTTGCGAAAACATTAATTGCTGATGATGTAAAATTTCCGAGTAAGGATATTTGAATAATAAATTTGTAGAACGAATTAGCAATAAATCAACCATATCGTTTTAAGAGCAAAATATGATTGATTAAGACTTAAGTAGGTTGAAATGTCAGTTGGTAGTTCATAATTCTTTCCTACGTGGCGCTAGGAGTTAGCGTCCCAGACAAACTGCGTGTCCGTTTGTCTGGGACGTAATTTTACCCGTAAATGTAACATTGAAAAATTTTACATATTATATAACGGCCTCCATAGTCATGTAAATGGACTCTTCCAACTGTTTACAACGCGTTACTATAGGCGCTATTATTAAATAGCGTATTTCGTGGCGCTATTTTCGTGATGCACGCCTCAACTATTTACTATAGAGAAAAAGTCATACAATTCCAGCATAGAAACTTTCTTTTAAAAAATTTTAAAGGATTTGACATATTGGACTTTTTAATTCGTAAAAGGTATTAAAAAAGATAAAATAAAATTACCAAAAAAAAGCTGTAACAGCTAAAATCCTTTTTGTGTACTGAAAATATCATATGAGACAAGCAAAAAGAAAAGAAAATTTAAAATTGAACCGGGTTCGTATTTCTAAAAATCAAATTTTCCATATTTTTCGCGATTTTTCCAAAGTAAAACTTTTAGATTTCATGACCTGCCGTTATGTCTTGTTTTGGATGTTCCTTATCGTAAAAACTAACAAACTTTCAAGTGGCATGAACCAGAAAATCACGGACACTGACATATTAACATTACATGTTTAGGCTATAATTAAAACCGTTAAGGCACTAGCAGCCCTTATGCCAATTTCTTTAAAAATAAAATCAATACTCCTCTATCCATTCGAAAAATGGCATAAAGGAGAAAACCGTCGCAGCATATGCAATTCTCTTTACAAAAGAAAAAATTGATTTTATTTTTTAATACTCTAAAAGGCATAAGGGATAAAATCGTGGCTGAATTTCTATTTAAATCCGACGGTATATCATTATCAGTACTACAGTCTAACTTGTGTAAAACGGAATCGTATTATTGTGAATAAATGTACTAGCACAGACAGAATTCTGCGTTACATAGGTTAGATGATTTACAGTACAATATGTCAAATAAAATTTGTCGAATACTTGTATAAAGTATTGAAGAAAACCAAAGGTTCACAACCATATTAGTTGTTTGGTATTGTTACTATTGTTCTTATTACCCATTTTTCTAGTTAGTTATTGCCGTATACTTATGTTAAGCTCAGTATATCTCTTCCTGTACTTTGTCGCACACTTTATTTATTTTATGTGTCTCCCTTTACGCGTTTTCTGTTTTTGAAGCGAAGCTTCTATACTGGCGTTGTATTATTTTTTTTTCTACAGTCAAATTCTGAGGCAAGCGTCATGGAACTAGAGCAACAACATGGCGTCGTCACGGGTAAATGAGAAGTAAAACATTAAAAGATTATATGTCACTAAAAGATTCGATTCGTAGCGACTGACAAAATTGAATAAAAGTCATAAATGACATCCGATTAATAACAACACTGAATCATCTATTTTAAATTTTTATAATAGTTCTCGTCTTAAAATAATTTCATATAAATTCAATTATTATTTTTAAACATATTATTTAGTTTATATAATATTTAAATTATTATCAAATGATATTTATTTATATTTTATTATTAATATTTGGTCTGAATTTGACAGGTTTGTCATAAGTAAACAACGTCTGCTTTGTTAATACGTTAACAGATGGCGTTAGGAGCAAAAATAATACTTTATTGAATTTGTTTAAAATATAAAAAATAAATAAATAATAAAATTACTTTATTTAATGTTAAATATATTATTTAAGTAACTTGTTAAATTTCATATAAATACAATGTTGGATTTTTGCAATTATCAATTCCACTATTGCATTAAAGTGTGATAAAAAGAGTTAATAGTAAAAAATTTTCATATTTTTACAGTCACAGCGAAAAGGTCCATTTGTGTACCCAACGAGGGAGTGGGCGCTAGGTATACAAAATGTCAAAACTAACTATAATTTGTTATATTGATTTTTAAAATGTTTCATAATTTTTTGTATACACTTCTCGTTTTCAAATAATTTTGTGTTAAGTTAAACTTTCACATTTTTACTTTGGAAGAGATGTCTAAATCAGCACATCTTAAATATGGCTTTTTACGAAATAGTAGCTGCAGTAAACAATTGGAAGAGTCCATTTACGTGACGAGAAAATTATTTTATTTAATTTTAAACATATTATTTAAATTTTAAACATACAGAAAACATGAAGCTTTGCGCTAGTCTACGCTACCGCCTACTGCACCTCTTTTTTATTTATCTAATTTTTTTAGATTATCTATATCTCTGTTCGTCTTATTCTGCTTTCCCTTTCACGTATCTTTCTGATTTCACGTTTTATCTTCCTGCTGTTCTATAGTGTCCTCAATATTTTTAAACTATTAATTCTTTCTTCATGTGCCGAGCTCGATTATTGAGCGTTGGCTATAAAATTGGCTATAGTAATTTTGTTGACGGCAGCTCGGAAGAGAGATGCAGAGGATTTGTTAAACCAATCTCTCAGGTTTCAAAGCCATGACGTCCTTCTTCGACCTGGCCCTCTTCTTCCGTCTACCTTGCCTTATATTATTAAATGGAGTATATTATATCTCTCTGGGTGGGGAATAAAATGGCCAAAATATTCAAGTTTGCCATTTTTTAAACTTATTCGTAGGATTCTCCGATACACCCAGATTTCAAAGGCTTCCAGTTTCTTGAGAAGTGTATCCGTCAAAGTCCATTTTGTTGTCCTTGTATTCAAAAATTTTATGTCAGTTATAATATTATTTTTTTATAAATTATTTTTATCTTGCTCATAGTTTACTCTATTCGTTTGTCACTTAGTCTCTTTTTCTTGGTCTTCATGACATTTTCTTTCTTCTATGTAGTTTCTCAATATTCTTCGCCTGTTCTTAAACTATTTTCTTTGTCATTTCTATGTTATTTACTGTATTAAATGGATATTAACCACAATTTTAATTGCAAATACGTTAAATTTTATGTTTTTTGCGCGAACTAGATATAACCAGTCAGTCAACGTCGACTCTAGTTAGTATAGTTCAGAGAAATATGCAAAAAAAAGTACAATGTTTGTGAGCAGTCTATCGGCCAAATACGTTAAAAGTTTTTATTTAGTAATTTATTTATTTATCCCAAACTATTTTTTTTTTTCAACAATATAAGTCAGAAAATAATGAAGTTACAGTAATTCTACGAGTAGCTTATGAAAGAACAAGGTTTATTATATTAATCTATTCTAACAAAAATAAAGAAAAACAATTTTAAATATCGCAAAAACATTTTGCAAAACATGTAGATTTTTTGCTTAAAAACATTTAGAATAACTTTTTAACCATTGCCTGCAGGAAAATTATTTTTTCTTTAAGTTTGGACAAATCTTCAGAATGTTGCCGTTAAAATCGGCTGGATTTGAAACTCTCGGAAGCGATGGATGGCGAAAGAGCTGTTAGATGTAGGTATCTCTGGTTCTTGTTTATGGATTTAGACTTTCCTTTTTTTAATTTCTATGTACTTTTTGCTTACATTATGCATTATTTAAATAAATAGATTATTAAATAACCATCTATTTTTTTTTTAGTAATATTTGATGTTATTTTTATCGTAAAATATAAATATTTATGACAAATATACACTTCAATAAACTTCGTAAATAATTATTTCTAAAAATAATATTGGTTTATTAGTAATCTGAAAAATTGCTACTTAAGATAATGTTAACTAACCTATGTGCATGAAATATATAAATCGAAATCACTTTCAGTAATACTGACCGATTTAATGGTCTAAAGCCGCCACCCCGTATATTGTTATTTAATACTTATTAGGGTTAAGTTGGTGTATTATAAAAGTATTGTATACATTATCTATTGTTTGGGTTACTATTAAACATAAAGTGGCTTGGGTTCTGAAAAAAGTGCTCTTGCTGTGCCTTAAGTTCAAGAACACTAATCAATTTTACAGTAATTTGGTAAATCCGAATAAATATAGACTTTATTGAGTAGAAATATGTCCTAATTCTCGCTTAAACCCTACCTTCTACTAGACAACTATAATAATGTATTATTTGTATATAATTTTTTTTTAAAAAGGTGAATAACTCAAAAAATCGGTCCAAAATATGCATGATATGTACAATATATTAATACATAGGGTGTTTCTTTAAAAACAACAATGTAGACAGCGAGCAATAAATATTTTAAATATGTACGAGCAGATCTGTTGCAATTACGCGAAGTACAAATTTTCAGATTTTGAATCCGATTATTTTCAGAGATAAGTCTAACGTGCGACTTATGTGAAATACCCTGTATAATATTCAAATATGAAAATAACCAATCAATTATATTAAAGATGAAACTGAAATAAGCAATAATAGATAAATCCTAAAGGTCAAGGTAAGTGAGAGATAGTCCATAACCAGAAGCAATTCTAATAAGCTAATAACAAACTTAATATAACAGTTAATAAACATCAAAAATATAAATACAGAAACGATGTGAAAACATGGATGAGATCAGTAGTACCAAATTATTAAACATTAAAAGGAAATATTCAAAAAAGCGGAAAAGAAAAAATCGAAGAAAATTATAGACCAAGGAATAGTTTTTTAAAGTTTTAAATATTTTCGGTTTTTAGTAGCTAACCATGCATTTTGCTGTAACAATGTGGTATGGATATTATTTATAAAACATATATGAACATGTAAAAAAAAATAATATAAGTTTTTATGTTAAATATTTACAAGAAACGATATAATACACAGAATCGCTTATTCCTTTACTCCTGTGGATCTGGATAATGCAGCAAACGTTGTATTGTGTACATATCAAATATATTTTCTAGTTATATTAACTACGTTCTTTATTTATGAAATAACTAATAACTTTTCAAGTATGATAAATATATAGTACAGTATACGACACGGATATATATGTATGCTTTTCACTCCTGTTGAACTACTTTCCCGAGCTAACTTTTTAAAGTACCCAAAAAACAACATCGCAAGCTTCAAAATAATGCTTGTTTTTCTTGTAATGAAGCACGTTCTTGAAACTTTTTTAACCCTAAGAATGCCACCGTCCTTTAAAACGTACACTTTACAAATGCCTGTAATTTAGTTATACTGTTACTTGTTAAGATATGGCACGTACTATTTTATAAGTGAAAAACCACATTATTAAAAAAATCATAACAGTCGTTGTGTAAATCCTGTGTTTGCTGTAGAATTTTGGAGGTTACTTGAGATACTGTTTATAGCATAGGGTTTATAGTTTCCAAGCATAGCTGATCAAAGGTGAGTAAAATGAATTGTTTTAATTCTTTAATTTCAAAAATATTTTCATGCATGTATTTAAAAGACCTTTAATATTCTATTTAAAAACATAGTAGAAAACATATTATTTCTAAGTATTGGTTATCAAAGTTTGGTATTTTTTATAGAGGACGGTGGGGTTTTCCGCTATACTGATGGATATTTTTTTAGGTACCTACTGGATAAAACCTTTACCTTTTATTAAATTTTATTTATTTATACGAACATGACGAATACAAGAAGAGAGTTTTAAAAAAATCTGCCTGACACGAGCTGGTGGACATATTTGCTAGTGAAAATAGCACAATAGAAGACAATAGAAGAAAAATAAGATACAATACAACAGATTTTTACATATAAAATGCTATCACATATTTTTTTAGGTCAGGTACACATACGACATCAACACTCTGAGTTCTCAGACATATACAAATAATTATTATAAATACTCAATGGAATTTTATATATGGAATATATGAAATGGAATATATATATATATATACATATTTCCTGTAAATTTAAAGATATTTGACTATATAAAAAGTTAATATACCTACATAAATACCTTATTGTTATAACGAGTATTTCTACTTGTGAAATCCCAACCCTTACTGAATTTTCACATGGCGATAAGTATACTTTTAATAAAGTTAACAGTTTATCAAAAAATGTTAGACTCATTCGCAAATAGTTAAAAAAAATTTGGGGGGTAATTTCTATACAGACTATAGGTCCACCCATAACCTTCTTTGTTGTCTATTCGTTGCTCTGAATCTACGGTTTTCGACCAAATACATGCTAACTCCATAACTGTACTGGCTGTTGACAATAGTTGACATGCGGGTAAAAGTTAAAAAAATAGCAAAAAAATTTAAGAAAGGCTTATTACTACTACTCGTATTATTAAACTTCAAAAAAGGGTATTACCAATTTACAATCTGTGATTTGGGTCCAAGGTATCTAATATATACATATATATATATATATATATATATATATATATATATATATATATATATATATATATATATTTATATATATATATATATATTAGTAATTTTAGTTATAGTTAGTTATAGTTTTGAGTTTCTTGAACCGTACTATATTTAATATAAAATTAGTTTTTCTTGGGTTTAGGTTCAATAAATTATATAATTTATATATAATATATTAATATGTTATATTAATATTATATATATATATATATGTATATATATTATATATATAATATATATATATATTATATATATATATATAATATATATATATTATATATATATATATTATATATATATATACATATATACATATATATATATATATATATATAATATATAATATATAATATATATATATATATATATATATATATATATATATATATATATATATATATATATATATATATATATCGATAATCAAACTTGATGGGTGACAAAAATACTGAAATCATAGTGCGTGCAAGCAAAGTGAACATGAAATGGTGAGTAGGTGAAGTTTTATAAGGCTTAGTTGAGTTAGGTTACATAGGTTAAGTTAGTTTAGATTAGGTTGGGTTAGATGACAGTAGGTTTGCATCATGCATTTTTAGTCCAGATTGCACTTGATATTTATATTATCCCCGCTCCGCAGCAAGTGGAAGTCAGATTACTTTTAAAAGTTCAAAGCTGATTTTTGAGTGTTAATATCCGTGTACCTAGAAGCAGGACCACAGATGCAGATTCATAATCAGCGTCCTCAAGTTAACCAGAAAATGCACTTTTTTAAATTTAATTTGTATATATTTCGAAAAATGAATCATTTTTGCTATTTTTAACTTTAATCATACTTAAATTAAGGAACTTAACGAAAATAAGACATATTCTGGATCAGCACTGTTGTAGGAAAGTTTTAAGAAAATCTCTCACTAAATACATTTTTAATGTACTTTTGATAATATGCATTTTGCAATGTGGCTGTGTGAATATTATTGAAAATGCCTGGTATAATAATAACATATTACTCATAGTTAAAAGAAGACAAAACCAAGGATATATAATATAATCTACATTCATACTACTATTGACATGATGGTTAAACTAATTGTATGAATTAAAACTTGAAAAAAAGAGAAAAAATTTGTAAATAGTGTTGGTGAATAAAAATGTTAAATAAATATATTTCATATAGCTAACGAGGACCACCTAAATCATTTACATATATTAATTACAACTATTTCATCCATTTATCGTGCAAATTATTTTTCCTAAGATGAAGAGGTTAACATTCACTAAATACGCTAAGACCAAATACCGCAAATGTACATTGAGAAGCGAATAAGAACTGAGATCTTATACTAATAATCGTATAAAAATTGTATAGTAAAAATTCTACACTAATTAACAAAAAACAGCTGAAAGGCTAACAGACGTTGAATCAAAGTGGAAAGTATATATTTCCAAAAGGAAAATAAAGAACTCTCAAAAACCAATATAGATATAGGTACATTTGCAGAAAAAACAGATACAACTATATAAAAATATGGAGAAACGCAAAAAAGAAATATAATTCTTGCAGTGAATAACACTCAAATGCGATGATGTTAAAATCATTATATTTTAGTTTATTTATTAGAATAAAATATTTTTGTAGCTTTACATACAAAAATCATTACTTCAAATCATAGTATTGAACTAAGAAAAAGAATCAACCTTGGAGGGAATATTGAACATATAAATATTATTAAACAAGGATGTTCAACAAGGGTGTATTTTGTCATAATTAGGATAGATTATTATAACAGATTTTTATCATACAGTTACAGAAATCTCAATAAATAGAAATAATCCCTGTACTTCCTATACAGAAAAAAAAAGATCATATTTAGGGGTAGCCCTAAAGCTACCACCAAGCTACTTTTTTTACCACATCGTATAACTTCAATTCAAAGATAGATTATAATAACATATTTTTACCATACAGTTACAGAAATCTCAATAAATAGAAATAATCCCTCTACACTTCCTATACAGATAAAAAAGATCATATTTAGGGGTAGCCCTAAAGCTACCACCAAGCTACTTTTTTTACCACATCGTATAACTTTAATCCAAAGACAATTGGAAAATATAGGCAGTAATCCAAATGTATGTTAAAAATAACGTAAAGGAATAATTAAAACTTCTTTCGGAAATTCCGTGAATAACCAATGGGACCTAACAGACGCTATTATAAAAAGCAGATTTTTAAAATATGGGTGGATTTAGATAATGGGCAAATAAACAAATTTAAGAAAAAGTGGATTTAAACAAAGAACTGTTTACAAAAAAAAATGTCAGTCGCTAAGTAAACTCTTTAGATAAGTTTTCTAAAATATCCCCCTATATGTATTCCATAAGTAGTCTCTTCACTATATAACCGTATTATACTTTTACGGAAAACAGGTAAACGGAAATAACAAGAGATTATAAAATCGGCTGTTTTTTCCTTAAGAATAGATGAAACTCAAAATATAAGCGTAATAGTGCGGGATTAGTATAGCAGGCTGTAACTACTTGATTAGCCGTAGGTAACGAGGAAACCAATAGCGAAACTTTCACTTTCAACACAATTTTATTTCAGGAAGTAAATAGAAATTCCGCCACCGGAAAAAAACTGCACCACTGTACCGTTCATGTAAACATGCTGCCTCCACAGCTGCTGGTACTGCGTCCACCTGTGCGATTCGTCCTGCTGGGTCGTTTGGACGTGCGTCAAAGTTCCCTGCATCACCCCGACCGGCACTTGGTGGCCCAGGGGCGCTGGAGTTGTAGTACTGATCGGGGGGGCGGGTAGTTGGTATTCCATTTCCTTCGTCGTGATAACAAAACTCATGCCTGGCACATGCTAATCCGAGTCCCGTTTTTATTTCACACCCTTACACTAAAAAATTTTATCACTCTCGGTACGACTATACACTATTTTACACAACACGGCCACAGAGCGGTTCTTTACAGTACGAAAACAGAGTAACTGGACGAACATCAGATGCGGCAGTGCTAACGATGGAAGTGAATGGGTACCGGAGGGGGGCAGCAAAACACTCTCGGTTTCGCAAATGCCGGAAACTATCGGCGGTCGCCTAACATCGTCGCTGTTTTGTTATGGATTTTAAGTATTGTTTCGTTATTGTTCTTTTTCCTCGGATGGTTGGCTAAGAGCATTGTTCACGGATATTTGTGCAAGATATTTTATAGACGCAAGGACATTTCATTGGCAATTTGAAAATTGATGGACAGTTTGCTGATTTAAACCGTTTTTAGCTAAACAGCATCCTATAATATTATCTAACAAATACGATATAAAAGCAAAAATACTAGTATAGCTTAAAATATTTCTTGAGGATTAGTATCAATATTTGAAAATTATGTATAGCTAGAATTTACACGATATGCTTATTTAAAATCTGTCGTAAAGTTTAATGACAACATTTTAAATATTTTCCTTTTTTTTAGAACTTTTTCCACTTCATCTACTGCCTATAAGTTTTTTGTTCGCTCCTCTCATTTTCCAATTTATTGTGTATAATAATTAACATGACATCTTCTGCATCTTTTTAAGTTGTCTTTATATTTTCCAGTTTTTCTTTTTTCTTGTGGTCCGTTTTATTGATATCGGTGTTTTATAAATTTTTGTCAATAACTTAATTATTCCACTACGGTTTTCCTTTCCGTAGTAATTTACTGTTTAGTTATTACATGTTTAACAATAATTATTATAGATTGCAAATTTGATGTACCCTTGGTTATTCTCTAGGATATTATTAAGGCTTGTATCTCTTTTCCCCTTAATATCTTTGACTTCCTTTCCTCATATATATATATATATATATATATATATATATATATATATATATATATATATATATATATATAATATATATATATATTATATATATATATATATATTATATATATATTATATATATATATATATATATTATATATATATATATATTATATATATATTATATATATATATATATATATATATATATATATATATATATGTACAGGGTGTTCAAAGATGTTATTAAAAGCCTACAATTCAAAAAGTAATGAATATTTTTATTTGAACTTTGGGAAATATCAATTGGATCAATACTATCAATTAATGTATACATCAGATCGGTGACGTCATCACGGGCGCTGTGACGTCATTACATTGGAAAAATTAATATATCAAGGTAGTCAAGGTTAGATCAGATAAAAGGGTTTTTTATCCCAAATTCAACGGTGTACCACAATCAGGGTATTAATTTAAATAAGGAAGTCCGGCGCCGATATCGAATAAGCATAGACGCTATTTTGATCAATCCTGACAAATTGTGAAATTAACAGAGTAATAACAATCTTTTTTTGCCCTGCACTATCGTACAGTATTATAGTGTTAGTTCATTGTGCATTGAAGAAATAAGATCTGGGAGTACATATTTTATTATTAATAAAGTAATCCGTGATCACAGTATCTTAGAAACAGTACATAAATTATACCACATTTATCAACACTACTTTTTGTCATCAAAGGTAATTAACAAAACCTGAAGCGGACCAGGTACGTATTTAGGATAATCCAATGGTGATTAAAAATGGAATTTGATGTTACTGAAAATAACGATGAATTATCTCAATTTACTTTACAACCACCTTTATCTTACTCAGCTGTAGCTAGTAAACAACAAGAACTAATCTATCAATTAAAACTACAAGTAATAGTTTTTTATTCTCTAATAGACTAAACAACATAAAACCGTAAACAATATAAAAATTCAATTAGACTAATTACTTCAAGTGAAGGGCTCCTAATATTAATACATATTATATAAGATAATAGAAAACGAACTTTTAACTTTAGGGCTAAAATTAACTTCATAAATGTCATTTTTGCGAATAGGAACCACCGATCCGGAATACAAATATGTACTTAGTTTCCGTCGACATATTTACATATTCTTACCCACAGTCCCAATTCCAGATTCCATTGTTATAACGTATGATGACATTAACAATCGAATTTTTTTAACGTTAGACAATGAATGTTTCTTTTGCAAACAACATGGCTACATTTCCAGTAGTTGCTCAGTAACTCTAAATAACTCAGATTCACCTGTCCCAACTACTACATTTTCCAACAGAAATGAATCTACTACAGTATCTTCAGCAGCAACGACTGCTATGATACCTTCAACAACGAGTACCTCTACAAATATATCAAATACCTTAACGTCATCTTCAAAAACATCATCTACAACCCACTTAATAACGCACAATACATCGACTACAGTTAATGCAGTACCAGTACTATCTAAAATAAATATATCCACTTCACCAACCATATGAAATCTCTCTTAATGAAAATAACGACTGTCCGGCATCACAAGAATTTAGCATATCCAACGAGGAAAGTACATCAAAATCATCCCCCAAACGAACTATAACTGCAAAAACACCCCCCATTGAGAGATCAGCTAATGACAATGTATTTTCAAAGCCTAACCAGAAACAAAAAAGAATAAAAACAAAAAAATCGACAAAGCCTTTAGAAACCCCAATGCAACAAATGATGGATGACCAACCAGATTTATTGTACATAATGGTACAACATTGGTAATCGATCTATCAATTTGTGATCCAACTCTTTCAATCGCACTTAACTGGGATTCGCTCTTCCCTTTTTATATAGGAGCGACCAATGCCCAATAAAACTATCTGTATTTTCTGATAACATTACCTCTGAGTACTAACCAGTCCGAAAATGGAACCTGAAAAACTCTAATTGGAATAAATACGCCAAGGCCACAGAAATAAACATAGAATCACAAGACACCAGTTTTGACAACACTGATATAAATAAGACTAAAAATATTTACTAATATTATTATATATATATTTATATAACACAGACCTCTACCATGGTAGAACACAGAATTTCAAAACGTAACCAAGCAATATAACCAAGCAACTAACACCTTTTTTTTAAGTGTCCTTTATTACTCATAATACTAATGTAACAACAAAACCTAATAAAAAAGCCACATGCTTTTGCTACATATCTCGAAACAAACTCCAGCAATAGCAACTATTCCGAAGAGTTTATACTACACAAAATCATTACAGAAAAACAACAGCTCAATTGTGAAGATAAAGATAATAGTCCTTTTAATATCCTTTTATTCTTAGATGAACTTAACTTTGGCCTTAACACTCTATAATATAATATAATAACAACTCTGCTCCTGAACCTGATAATATACCTGTAGGGGAAAGCATGAGGTAGCTGGTTCGATGATTTAAAAGCAAATATTTGAAAAAATATAGTCTCACCTTCCTACAATTGGTAGATTAAAAATAGATACATCTCTCGAAGGACCAGCGACCAATAGGTCGCAAAATTGCGGATTATTAATAATGTAGTAAAATTAAAAATAGAATAATTAAAATGAGACCTCCGGTAGAAATATTTTTATTTTATGATTTACATAAATAAATTGTGACATGGGAGTTGCCAACAAATCACCTTTTTAAATGATAAAACATACATTAATGTTCATATAAAATGTTTTTAGAACACACAAATCTTCATCTTAAGTATTCCTAAAATTAAACGAATGCGATTTATAAAGCAAAAAAGTTGTCGGACGGGCATTTATGAAATATTGCACAAAAACTGTTGATTTTCTTCTGGATTAGAAAATAATTTCAGGTACTTAAATATTAGATGCATTAACACTGAATTTAATGAAGTTAACTATTTAATAAAATAAAATTAAATTTCCGCTTCTATTTGAGAAGCGTAAAATGATCTACTTACTTGCTTCTATTTGAGAAGCTAAAGAGGGAGTTTGACTACCGTGCTTCTATTTGAGAAAACAAAGACGGAGTGATTTAAGGGTGGTTAGATTTGAATACTTTAAATGTAAAAAAATGAGAGGCACAGATGATACGATACACCAGGAAGAAGGCATGCCATGCTGATCGTAGGTCTTTAAATTAGTTACACGGGAAATTCAAATTTTTTAATTATTATTGTTTATTTATTAAACAAACTATTGTAGAAAAAACGATTAGTTTTCTACAATACCTTTATTATTTTTGGAAAAATGCCAGACAACGCTAAAAATGTGTTCTTCTAAAAATTTTCGATCGAATATGGTTAAATAATGTCTTTCTGACTTTCTAGAGCAATTCAATAATTATACCTATTCTCAAACCTAACAATGCACGAACTGAAATTTCCTTATATAGACACATCTGACAAATGACAAATGTGATGTGCAAAATCATGAAAAAATATTTAGCAGAAGGTTACTATGGATGTTAGAAGAAAATTACCTTTTGGTCAAGAAGCAGAATGAATTTCGACAAAACCGAACTACTACTGATAATCTCATTATTTAGACTCAGAAATTCTTCTTTTGCGAATAAACAAGAAACTATTGCAGTGTTTATAGATAATACATAAGCATTAGACACAACATGGTGTTATGATATAATCAGGTCACTTTTTCTTAAACAACACAATTTTCAAGTAAGTCAATCACTGCATATCTTCAATGAGACATCAAGCAAATGACACTCACCAAGGGTCTATAATAAGCGCAACGCTATTTTGCCCTTACTAATATTATACCATCAAACTCTAGCTTGGTTCATGGTAGATTATATGCAGATGATCTGGTGTTAATATCTTCATCAAAAAAAATATCTTCTCAGTTCATTGTCACTTCACGAACTCGAAAACTTGTCGAAAAAAACAAGATTTTAGTTTTCACTCAGCAAATCAAAGTGTTTGTTATTTACAAGAAAACTTGATCCAATTAAATCATAGCTAAAATTATATAACCAAATCCTAAATTACGCTAATGACATTAGCTTTTTAGGAATGATCTTTGATACGAAACTTACATGGAGAAAACATATACTACAAATTATATAACATGCCAAAATGGAATCAATCTTACGATTCCAACTCTCTCTATTAAAAACTATGGAGCAGACTTTACCTAATCCACGCTTAATCCATGTTTGTAAAATCTTAATAAGATCTAAAATAGATTGCGGTTCCATAGTATATTAATCTGCCAAAGTATCCTTATTACATCATCTTGACGTTATTCAAAGTACGGCATTAAGAATAGCCACAGAAGCATTCCTGACCAGCCCCACAGAGAGTTGGAGAGCAGAAACTGGAGAGGCACGATTTAAATATAAAGGGATGCATTTAACTCTCACATATGCATTTGCCGCTAATTATAATCCGAACAATCCAACTAGAAATAAAATATTCACTGATCGTTTCAAATATACCGAAAAATCACTTTATATACCTAAAATAGGAATGAGAAAGAACGATACTTCCTACTGTTTTATTACCTCCAGTAATATATCCAATGTTCTTATAATTTCCGATCCCCTCAGGTCCATCAATACCATTAACCAGCTTTACACCACACACCCAATTGCTCTCCTAATTAAAACTAAACTAGCTATCATACAAAACAGCAACCATACTGTACAATTTCTATGGGTTTCTTCACATATTGGACTTCAAGGGAAGAGGCCGACCGCATTGCCCAACCAGCAAGAATCAGTAACACCGAGTGTGAACTGACAAATGTAGTTCTAAATGACTTAAAATCATCTGTTATAGTGAAGGTCGAAGATTTGTGGTAAAACCAGTGGGACAGTTCAACTTTAAAACTTTGCGAAGTGGAAACACGCAAAACCGTGGAAATATCAATTTCTAACAAAGCTAGTAAAAGTCGTTATTACTCGACTTCGTCTAGTACATACTCGAGTTACTCACGGGCAAATAATCGGCCACACTAATCCTACTATATGTGGCAATTGTAATGTTCCATTCAGTGTTAAACATGTTCTTGTAGATTGCCCAAGATACCAGTTGCAGACACAGACCAACCACATCATCGGATCAACAAGTGAAATCTTGGAAGAAAAATGTAAAATTGAATAATTGGTAAAATTATTAAAGACATTAATATACTTAACAAAATTTAATATTTATAAGTAAAATATCTTATGTATATGTATATATGTCGCTAATAACCACATATTTCAGAAAATAACCCAGAAAATTTCAATGAAATGTTTATTTTCAACAATAATAAATATCATTCAAAATCTAATATACCTTTATAGGAGATGTTCAAAATAGCCTAGTTCTGCTTCAACACAAGCGTCAAACCGTGTAAGCAGTTCACGTGTACATGCCGCATGTATCATCTCTGGCGTAATCAGGGTACACGTTTGTTTAATTTTAGTTTTTAAATCGTCTACATCGACAGGTTCTTTGTTATAAATGATTCCTTTTAAACAATTCCATATAAAAAATCTAGGGGTGATATGAATAAAATAGGTGATCGTGGAGGCCATCGGAGGGTTAGTTTGAATCCATCTCTTTGGGAAATGTGGCGTTAAGGTAATTGATTACAATACTGCTGTTAGGTGGGAGTGCGCCATCTTGTTGCTGTATCATAACTTTTCTTTCGCGTAAAGGGATATTCTTTGTCACAAAGGTAGCTATTTTTTCAGAAAACTCAGATACTTTTGGCCATTTAAATATTTATAAAAAAAAATACAAAGCTATTAAACGCCCATTCAATAACCCACACCAAACAATAATTCTTCATCTAGTTTAAAAGTGAGTTTCCATTAACCAGTGTGGATCATCCACTTACCAATGATGGGAGTTATCGCGATTTATAATCCCATTATTATGGAAACGAACTTTAACACTCCACAAAATGCTAGTTAAAAAGCCATAAGTGTCTTGCATCATCACTAGCATTATGGCGATGAAGGTTAGTCTTTGATCCAAATAGGTGGGTCGCAATTCATAAACCAAACACAGTTTAAATGGATGGTAATGGTGGTTTTTTAAAATTATTTGAGTTGTAGTTAAAGACACTACAGTTGCTGCAGCAATGGACCTTATGGACACACGTGGATTAATCGTTACATATGCTAAAACTTTCACCAAGTTTTGTTCGATATGTATTGTTTTGATATAATTTCTATGTTTACCGTTTGGAAATGAACTTTGTCGCATCTTCTCGTCCCTTTTGGCAAGTCCCTTTTGGAGAGGACAAAAGAAAATAGTATCCAACTTCTATTAGCCGACAAAGATAGAGGCACTTTCAGATCTGTAGCCTGGAAAAGAGATTATAACCCCGATCTTTGCTTTATTATCACTGACAACAACGTTGTTTTAATAATCGCTCGTATTATATTAGAATAGATCCTTAGAATATAATTTATTTAGAATCAAATAAAAGAACTACGATCCTACAGGTAAAGAGCTGTTAAATTTTTTTTATTACATTTCCAATGGCTACTATTTCGTGTGCGTATTAAAGTGATTGAAAGACCAAAGTGATAAATCGATTAATATGTTTCATGCAGAGAAGCACTTTACTATATGAATGTTTAGATTAAGTAATAAAATCACCACTCTTGGGACACCTATCTTTTAGATGTATTAAGAAAATTAAATTATTTTTGTAAATTTTCTGGGTTATTTTCATGAGACGAAAATAACGACTGTTATTACGATATAGCACTATATACTTTATGAATTATTAAAATATTTAAAAATAACTGAAAAGCCGCAGACGGAAAATTGGCATTGTTTTGAATCTGTGTATAAGTATTTTAAAACAAGTGGAATAGTTGATACACATAGGTTGTTTGATTTATTAATATTTAATAACAATTCCAAAATTGGCATATGAAATTATTTTTAGGATTTTTTTGTTTCAATATAATTTATTAATTAATAATTGTTCCATTTCTATTGTTATGGTATAAATATATACCCTTGACTAAACCAGGGAAATAAAAAATGGAATAGTTGTTGACTTTAATATTGATGTGTGCTTGTGATTATGATGTATGTATTTTAACTACTTAATCTGCAATCAGGAGGAACTGAAAGAAATAAAAGATAGAGCACCTAGATAAGATGGTATTATTGTAAGGATGCTAAAAAGGCGGTGATTTGAAAAATTAGTTTAATGACTAAAGTCTAATGGATATCACAGATTACTCTTTCCAGCGCCCGTTGACTTCTAAAAAGCGTTCGACTATGTAACAGACTTAAAATAAGGCCATACAAATAATTTGTTCAATGGTGAACTTAATTAAGTTATAGAGAACAAATAAAACGGGCTACTCGGAAACATTTCAGGCCAAAGACAACTAAAAAGGTTATTACAACATTATGCTCGCTACCCAAAAATACTCCTTGGTTGTGGAAAACTTAAAGTAATCACAGATGGTCTTACTGGACACGGTTCACTCTGTAAAATAGGCATAGTCGCCAGACCAACATAAAGGCAGTTTTTAATTTAAACCTGCTCATGAATGATAATGGCTAGAAACGAATTGATCGAGAGTATTGAATCGATGTCCAGAACCGCTATTTTATGACGCTACAGGTGACGACGCCATCTTGTGGCACTAGTTCCGTAACGCTCAGCTCAGCATTTTCCTGTAAAGGGAAAAAAGTAATACAACGAAAGTATAGAAGCTTCGCTTCAAAAATCTTCAAGATCTTTTCTAAGAAAAGATTTGAACTAAAACAAAGATGAAGCGTATACAAAAAATATCTTTCATGTCACAGTGTGAAAAATCTCCCGTTTAGTTTACAAAATAGGTGGTTACAGTGGAATAAAGAAAATATTGAAGTAAATTGTCAATATTCTAATGGCTGATTCAAAAAAGTAAAGCTAACGAAATATTGTTACTTCAAGCACCAGCAAGCAGCGTTACTACCTGACTTGATAATGGCAAGTGCGACCACTTTCAAGGCTAATCACGATATTTGCTGGCTTCTTTACTGCGATACTTTTTGTAGTCAAAAATAGGAAATTCTTATTAGCGATTTTTTATTAAAATTACTTGGCCACTAGATTCATGTGGGAGATTTATTACCTACATACCTTTTAAATTAGTTCCGCACATTTTTGCCTTACTTACATTTTGTGATAGCATATTTTTAGGTCCTTTCACAACCTGTCCAAGGTGTTTAAGGATTTTGTTCCTTTTTAGGGCTATTGGCAATTTTGAATTTAATATTTTTTTAAATAACTTTTTATACCAAAATCTTAAAAGAGGGTTTATAGATCTTTAATATTATGTTTTAATGATGGTTTCATCCACAAATTGCATATTCTTTGCCAATACTACCAATCATAACCGTGTGCAATTACAATGTGAAAACTAAGTTAATCTTATCATTAATTAGTTATATATTATATTATTGTGATTATTGAATTTATTTGACTGTTGGTAAATTACTTCGTACAATTATTGTGATGAGTATGTGTAAAATAGATTCCAAATTTTCATTATTAAATTATAAATAAAAAAAGGTTGCTTGAAGATATATCTTGACCCATATTTCCACATTTCAGTACATTATTTTACAATAACTTCTAAACAGTGACACAAATTTCTTCATTAGATCAATTTTTCATTTCTATACCCTTTTGGAAATAAAAACGTCAAATTAGAATGATCGAAGTACATATTAGAACAACAAAAGGATACTAAATACACCAAGAAAACACTTTAACTAAGTAAAACAAGAACTATAATTTGCTAATGATCTGTTACGCTCAAACCTTTGCTATGCCACTGATCTCGAAACTATAAAGAAGGAACATAAGGCACAATTTATATTTTGGAGTCAGTTTATAAAATAAATTGGTACCGATAAGTAAATAAATATTATAGATTAATTGTGTTTTTAGTGTTAGTTTTAGAAGACTGTAAATAAATTAAAATAAACATTAAAGATCTCTTGTTGTAAATCTTCTATTATACTACAATTTTCGCCATAATATTTGAATAATACGATTCATTCAGCTTTAACTCTTATATTCTTAAATCCTAAATGGGATAAATTGACAGTAGATTTCAATATCTCGTTATCTTTTATTAACTAATTATATAAAGTTTAGTTTTGTTTATTAGTTATAAAGTTTTGACAAACCTATCTACACAGATGCTTCTAAAAATCTTGTAGTCATGGGATTGCTAAAACTTCAAATACAAATCTAATACAATCTTGTATTCTGCCGTCCTTTATCTAGATACATACTGGAAAATTTGTCCCTATCACGTAAACTCTTTACTCACTATCGTCTGAAAATAAAAAAAGTAGTAACAATATGTACCGATTCCTTAGCATTAATCCATTGTCTTGTCTCCAAAGTTTATATATTGCACATTATTTGGTTTAAGTTACCCAAAACTGTATCCATCACATAATTTCATTGGGAGCGTCCATAATCATGATCGACCTCATCTCATGAGAGAATTTCTGGTAATCAATAGTCGATCTCTCTCCAAAACAACCCGCTCCTTCTCATATTAAAAATGAAACAGCACAATTATATACGACTTTTATCGTCGTTTTTTAATATACCACCCTGATCAAAATTACATTCGAAAAATTGAAGTTTCCTTCCAACACAAGAAAAAACATAATTTTAATTCGTCTACTCAGATTAAGCTATACAAAATTAACAAGAATACAGGATGTTTTTTGATCAGTTCCAAAACTTTATCAATTATCTCTGTGTAACGTGAATATATTATGCAATTTACAAGAAGAAACAGTTTTTTAATAGGAATCTTAATTAATTGTATCAGTAGTTCATATAGACTTTCTTTATTATTCTTTTCTTTATTGTTTTTCTTTCTTAAATGAAAAGATTGATATGTTTTTGTAAACACTTATAATACAAATTATTTTGCAAGTGTGTAAAATTTATTTCCTAGCTTAGCGCTTTCGGCTTGTAAAGTCATCCTCAGAGCTATGCTACAATAAAATACTAATATAAGTAACCAATTTAAAGTTTACAACTTTTCACTTACGTTAAGTTTTAAAAAGCGGTGGAAAATCCACAATTTTTCTTTATAAAGGTTAAGTTATTTCTTAGAAAAAACACGTAGCAGACAACATTGGACTTCACAAAAAACACACTACAAACCTTGTTTATGGTACGGGTGTAAGACCCGACCATTTGGTTGAAATTGAGGCTGTAAACAAAAGGAGCACAATCGAATGTCGGCTCTTTAAATGATTCCTCAAAGATCAACTGTCACCTTCTTGGAGGAATCATTTAAAGGGCCATGATTCGATTCTGTTCATTTAACCAAATGATCGGGTTCTTACACCCGTACTATAAACAAATATTTACTGTGTTCTTTGTGGAGTCCAATGTTATATCTTTTACAGTGTTTAATTTATCTTTCTCTCGTTTATTTAAAAACGTTACTTATCTACACTAATGTAACTTACCTGCATTATTAGCAAACTGCCTCTGCAGAATAACATTAGCTTCATAATAAGGATTCGGTGCACATTGCCTGGACCAAGGAGAATATGATCCAAAAGAAGCTTCCTTGGGACTAAGATCCTCAGAACAATAATGTTCTCGGATTAAACCGTTTTGTTCCGGAAAACTCATAGACGAGTATCCATAACGGTCCCGAGGCCAAGTGGACGTCGCAATTTTAAAGTCTGTTCTTTTACGTATTTATTAAACAATCTCTTAAATGTCAAATAAGCGGTTGCACTGTAATACCACAAACCAAATTAAATATCGACTCGACAGTTATTTGTATAAAATAAAGTTATTCAGGTGCTAAATAAACGTACCACGAAATATTTTTCACATTCTAGTTATTTTTTTTGCAGAAATCCATTTTACTAAACAATCGTATTTTAGTTTTAATGGTTACAAAATATAACACTTGTTACATTCTGATAATGCTGCCAAACAAGAGCTAAAATTAGGGAGGATATTATGACATAAAATATAAACGTAAAAATGTAGGAGTAAAACTAAAAAAATTACTCAACATATAAGTTTACTGAGCTTACTATATCAGTAAGCCTAGTATACTGTCCCCCAAAGTATTGTAATAAATAGAAACACTTTCTGAATAGGGTGGGTAATAAATTTATAGCAAGTGGTGACTGCAAAAACACACTTTGACGTTTTAAACTAACTACGACAAAAGAAAACGAGCTGCTAGCAGCAGTTGAAGAAAAATCAGTTACTAGCCGATGTATTACTACGCCAGTTCATTAAGACCTAGTAAAACCATTATCAGAAAATAGAGGAATCTAAAAACAACAAACAAATTCACTGATTGGAATATATTTAACATAAACCTAAAAGGAAAAATGATTACAAACTTAATTACAGAAACAGTTAAGAAAGAGATGGTAAGCAACTAGATTTGCTGTGGATAAACTTAGATTGTTGATATTAGTCAAAATACAAAAAGAAATATTCTTCTTCTTCTTCCTATGCCGTCCCCATTAACGGAGGTTGGCGACCACATTTTTAAAAGCTTCTCTGTCTTTTGCAACGTGGAATAATTCGTCTACAGTCATGTTTGTCCAGTCTCGAATATTTCGCAGCCATGACTTCCTCTTTCTACCTATTCCCTTTTTGCCATCGACTCTACCCTGCATGATGACCTGCAGAAGACTATATTTATTATTTCTTAGTATGTGTCCAAGGCATGCAGTCTTGCGTACTTTTATCGTTCTCAACAATTTTTTGTCTCGACCCATCCTTCTCAGCACTTCCTCATTGGTGACCCTGGCAGTCCATGGAATTCTTAACATTCTCCGGTATATCCAAAGTTCAAAGGCTTCAATCTTTTTAACTATTTGCGCTTTTAGTGTCCATGTTTCTACCCCGTACAATAGTTGCGACCAGACGTAACAAAAAGAAATATTAAAAAAATTAAATTATTAAGTACGTTTAGGAGAGAAAAGTACTGAATATTCATTATGGAAAACTACGTGAATGTTTTAAGGAGCACAACCACCAATAGCACAAACTTCACCAATAGCATGGGGAGATGAAAAATGGGCAAAAAATAGTAAACATAGATGCTACACATTTGCAAACTATTTCACCGTATGTTGTTGAATCTTTTAAAAGTATGAATTACTGATTTACGTTTTTTTTTTAGTGAAAGGTACATTGACTTTATTGTTGAGCCTACACTAAAGCTTGTTAATAATAAACAATGTTCTTAAAAAATAATACCTAATAATTTATTACGACATTAAAAATTTATAAAAATAGTTAATAGTGCAATTATTTACACCTGAATATATATTCTTAAATTATCATATTTTATGATAATCTCAGTACATAGGTAAATGTATTTAGTTACAGCCAATATTCTTGTGTAATACTTTAAATGTTTGTAATAAATGGTCAGCTTTATTTCGGACATCTTAATAAAAACATGTGAAATTACATTAAAATTCGATACACAAAATAGAAAGAATGTGAATTAACGAAAAGAAAAATAATTTTTAAGCTTGTAAACGACTAATAAAATATTAGAAAGATATTAAGGAATGTCCACGAACACACAAAGAAACAGCAGCTTTCTTTGGTATTCGGAAAATTAACTAGCTCAGAAAATATTGTCCATTTTTTAGAAAATTAAAATATAAAAATAAAATCGCAGATATAATTTTCAAATCTATACTAATCAGCTAAGTTCAAAAAGTATTTAAGTCACATTATGAAAATTAAACAATGTAATCTCCTAAAACTTATCACTGAAGGAAAGATGGAAGCTAGAAAAAGATTGGTAAAGAGAAAACATCCAAAATGTAGATATAATGTCTTGTATATATGGATATAGAATGGATCAGACAGAAAACCAAGGTTACTGATGTAATCCATAGAATTAAATCCTTAAACCCTGCTGTCTTGTTCGGGAGTATTTGACCCAAAAAAAAAATTATTTCTTATTTTGAAAATTATTACGAGGCGTAACGTTTTGGTGTTTCGTGACTTTATTAACTAATATGAGGTCTTTCTGGAACATGGAAAGACCATGTTTTTGGAACCAACTGGAAAGACTTGGATAAAATTAGTTTTCAAGCATACATTGGTCTTTAGCATACAAGACTACTAGACGGGATAGGAGACGTACTGATAAACTTGCTGCAATACGTGAAATTTGAGAACAATGGGTAGACAATCTACCAAATTTTTTTAACCCTGATGAAAATGTTACCGTCGACGAGCAATTAGTTGCCTTTAGAGGTCGCTGTCCCTTCAAACAGTACATTCAAAGCAAACCAGCGAATATGGCATAAAAATTTGGGCTTTATGTGACAGTAAAAGTTCATATCCTCTAAAATTGCAGATCTATACAGGAAAGGAAGCAGGTGCCGTGCCGGAATGGAATCAGGGAATACGTGTGGTGTGCGACTTGTGTAGTGATTTGAAAGGCTACAATATTACTTGTGATAACTTTTTTACATCATTCAATTTAGGACAACTTCTTCTAAAAAAGAAAAAATACAATGCTGGGGACTATAAGAAAAAATAAGCCAGAGTTTCCGGCACAAATTGCGAATAAAGAAGTTCATAGTTCGTCTTTTTACTTCACGTAAGATACCACTGTTGTTAACTATATTCTTAAAAATAATAAAAATGTTATTCTTATGAGTGCCTTGCATCATAATAAGGCTATTAGTGTAGAAATGACAAAAAGCCCCAAATTATTTTAGATGACAATTCCAGTAAGGGAGCAGTGGATACTCTAGATCAGCTTGTTGGTACATATACATGTAAGAGAAAGACAAATTACTGGCCTATGATTGTTTTTTATAATATGCTGGACATTTCTGCCTACAATAAACTTATAAAACGGCGAATTTTTCTTGAGGAATTGGGAAAAACACTGGTAAAACCACTTATCCTTTCCAGGAAAAATTTACCAAGAACTAAAGACTCACAAGAACTGGTGAAAAGAACACGAACAGAAGCGAGTAGAGAAGATGGAAATTCTAGTGAAACGTCTATGGACAATCCAACTCCGCCTGCTAGACAAGCACGCTGTAAATTTTGCTTTAAAAACGATAACAAAACTAATATTTTATGTTGTATATGTCACAAACATATTTGCCATATCGATCTTTCACCTACCATATTTGCGCATATATAGCAATTCTAAATGTAAAAGCAGTTAGAGTATAACACCAAAGAACAATATAGGATAGAAATGAATAGAAAGTGGTGGAAATTTCAGGATTGTATTGTATAGAATAAGTAAATAGTTTCTGTATCCACAGTTTTATAAAAAAAATTGTTTATAATTCTACAGACAAGTAAAAATATTCAAAAATAAATCACATTTCCAACATAAGGGAATTATCATAAAATTAACAAAAACTGTAAACCGTAAACAATCTTAAATCGTGCGAGCTTGTTTGAGATCTAATGATAATTATAGATAGTCTAAAAGCAGAGAAAGCACAGAAAACATCAAAGAGGATACAGACATAGAATGTCTGTATCTTATCCCTTAGATTTTAAAAAAATATTTAACGTTTCTGGCCAAGAAGTCATGGGAAAATGTAAAACATTTAAAAAATCTACCGGACCACTAAACGAAATTAACTGCAATCAAACTTTTTAGTAGGGTATCCGGTATAACAAAGACCTGTATCGATCTGTTTAATAGATAAAAATTATTTGATATGTTATATCATCATCATCAGTGGAATTACAGCTCGTTATGAGCCAAAGCCTTCTTCAGAACAATCTTCCATTTGCCCCTGTCTCTGACAAATATTCTCCATACTTTAACTCCGATGGATTTTAGATTATCCTCTATGTTATCTTGATACCTAAGTTTTGGTCTTCCTCTGGCTCTTCTTCCCACTGGTCCTCTTCGGTCGAAAATTTTTCTGATCGTTGCATCTTCATCTCGCCTAATTACATGCCCTATCCATCGAAGGCGTGCTAATTTAATACATTTTACAACGTCAGGTTTCCCAAAACTTCTATATAACTCAAAGTTGTAGCACCTACGCCACAAACCCTGTTCTTGGATTCCTCCATATATTTTCCTTAGAATGTTTCTCTCGAAACGCTTAAGCAATTCTTGGTCGTTCTGTGTAAGTGACCACGTTTCAGACCCGTATGTTAACACTGGCCTTGATATGTAATATAGTATGTTAAAAATTATAAAAAACAAGAGGTGTTCGATATAATTTTGTCCAGACTATAATTAATTATTAACTAAAAACTGATTTTTTTCTTATAAATTCTACAAGTGAGTTTAACAAAAAAATGTAACACTAGTAAGCGCAAAGCATAAGTACTCAGGATAAGGACAAAAATATTATTACCTGTGAAAGAAAATGTTGAATTAATTAATAAAGATGATACACTCTTTGCAAAAAGAAAAATTCAAAACGATACAAAAAACTTGGATAGTATCATAAAGGGAATAAAAGAAACGATAATTGATCTATTTGATGATGCAATTGATCACCAAAACTAGTTTAATATTTAGACTGGCAAAGCTACATCTAAAGAAGTTGCCGATGTCCTGCTGAACCTCAAAGAAACAGGCAGTCAACAAAAATTAGAGTTAATTTAAAATTATTCTTCAGACTTTAAAAACCGATAAAACGTAACAAAATCATCAATTTTGCTTCTTAAAACATCACAAAAGTTCTCATGACTAAAGATAAAAAGAAAGTTGTTGATGAAAATGGAACGAGACATCTTTGAATGATTTCTGGCAATTCGCATACACAAAAAAATAATTAAACATAATCTAGAACATTGCTTGACTTTTCACCCACTAGCACCCATGCCACCCGCAGCTTTTTTATGTATTGGTGAAATGTTGAAAACTCCTAAAGCAACATTTGCGAAAACTTTGAAATCGAATACCTAAATGGTTGAGCCCCCATTTCTTAACGTAGAAATAATGGACATTTATTACTTACACCTCATTGGTAATTCTATGCCACAAACATTTTTAAAAATTGCACAATCAGTACTAATAAAACTTTATTCTACAAATGCTGTAGAAATCCATTTAATATTTGACCGCTATTTGTCACCCTCGGTGGTTAAAGGCTGGTAAGGGGTCTTGGGGGCGACATGAAGCTGCCGATGCTTTTGTCGTAACAAAACACTAAGAAATGCCTACTGTTTTCCAACAAATGAGTTGGAGGTATTAGGAATAAAACAGCTCTGTCAGAAAATCCTACTCTTACGTCCACGAAGACATACCATGTCACGTAACCACTGGCTACATGGCGTACAATGGGAGTGCGTTATGTAGTAGACGAGAGAGTAAAAGGCGCGTTTCTGGCGCCTAAAAACTGGAACATATCGGCTTGGAGAATGAACCCCAACAGAAAATTCGGTCCTCCAAGGATGGGGGTTAAGTCGTAAAGCCAGCGACCTTACACTTGTGAAGATTCTACAGTGCTAAAAAACCCAATGAGCCTCGGTTACCGGACGGAAATTACAGTAGACGAAAACAGCAACGAAAATGGACCATGAATTGCGGAATCTGGAATATACAGGGAATCCGAAACAAACAACAAGAAATTATGCAGGAATTCGTAAATCAAAAATTAGATATAGCCATTCTCCCTGAGACCAATAAAAAAGGAAATGGAAGCGAAGAATTAAAAGACTATGTACATTTTTTCTCAGGAGTGGGAAAGGATCAAAGAGCAAGAGCAGGGATATCAATATTTGTACACAAGAAATTCGAAAAATATATTAAATGTTGAGAAGCATACAACGAACGTTTTATTAAAGTGACGATTATCCTAAGAGGAACACAAATAACAATTATGGGGGTATATGCCGTAAAAGATGACTACTCAGTGCAAGAAAATGAAGCTTTTGAAGAAAACTTTAGAAAAATCCTGAACGAAATTCCTAACAGCCATGAGATTATATGCGGAGGAGACCTTAATGCCAGAGTAGGAAAACAAGTACAAAGTAAAGTGGTAGGCATGCATGGAGAAGAAACTATTAACAACAACGGAGAAAGACTCATAAATATATGCCAACAATATGAGTTAAAGATTTTGAATGATTTTTTCGCTCAAAAGAACGAACATAAATATACCTGGTATCAGCACACAAGAGGTCTAAAATCGATAATAGATTATTTCATAATAAAACAACAAACTAAGTTAAGAGTACAGGACGTAAAGGTGAATAGAGGAGCAGAGTGCGGCTAGGACCACTGCTTGATAATAGGAAAAATATATACACTATTAGTAGACAGAAACCACACAGACATCAACAAAGAACACAGAGAAAAAATAGAAAGAACTACGTACACCTTAAATAATCTAGATAACGAGAGCACACAGTTACTTTACTCTTGAAGACTAACACAAAAACTACAGGAATCACACAGATCAACGACGGATGAATACGAACATATAAAAAACTGCATGAAAGACGCAGCGCTGGAAGGCTTAGGGCCACAGGTACGGAGAGTAGATAAACCATGATAAAGAAGTGGAAGAAAAGATAAAAAGAAAGAAGGAAGTATATCTAAAGTTATTACAACTGGGAGACGAACATACAAAACAACAATATAAAAACTTGAATAAAGAAGTCAAACGAGTTAAAGTAGTTAAAAAGAAAAATAGTGCATGGGAACAAAAATACCAATACCTGGACAACCATATAGGAGGGACAAAGAGCTCTGAAGCCTGGAGAACTATAAAAACAATGAGAACAACGACAAAAAACCAAGTCATAATAAATAGAATACCAGAGAACACATGGGTAGAGCATTTTGAGAACTTATTAACAGAGAGAAGAGGTTTAAACAGACAAATGAACAAGTGGAAGTAGAAGGAAGAATCGAAATATCAATAGAACAACTGAAAGAAGCAGTTAAGGGAATGAAATTTAAAAAATCTCCAGGCCCAGACGGAATACATCCAGAGTTGATTATGTATGGATCATCAAAACTGTTTGAGATGATCCAAAAATTATTCGAAAATCGGTTAAATGGAGAAGTTCCAGAAGAATGGAGACAATCGTATATCTCTCCAATACACAAGAAAGGCACAAAGATGGATCCTAAAAACTATAGAGGGATCGCAGTGATTGCTACTATAGGCCGACTATACTCAAAAGTACTACGAAACCTGATAGAAAATGATATTAAAGACAAAAACCCCTGTATTTCAAAAATAAATTAAAAAGCAGACAATATAATGATGTACAATAACAGATATACTAACAACGCAAAATGTGTTATTCTTTTGTTGTTTTCGTTGCACGGTTTGGCCTTTATTGCAAAAAAATACTCCAATGTTTGAAATAAGAAAATGCAAATATTATGACCAATTTTCGATTAGGGGATGTAGGTTAAAAAAAAGACTATTAGAACTAGAAGTCAGTTTACCCGGTTAATTTCTTTTATAAAAAGCATCAATAGGATTTGAAATTAAAGTAAATTCACGGAAAACTCGTTTATAGTATTTAGAATTAGCAAAATATGTTCTGAATGTAGCTGTAGTATTGACACTAATATTGGCCAAAAGTAACCTTCTCGTATTATATATAATATTTAATCTTGTAATGTAAAATAAAACATTTCATCTTGAAAATACATCAAAAATATTTGTCACAAAAAAGACAAAAAATCCGCACAAAAATTAATATAGTTTTCACAACCATTCAATATTTTAAAAATATCAAATGAGTTAAAAATACCAAGTATGGGAGATAATCCGATAAATATTAATAATTAATCACTTTGTATAATCGTAACACTACAACTTTATACGCGCCACCCGAATTTAGTGGAGAATCGTATGAAACTGGTGAAACAAGCTCTTCGATGCGAAAAAGGGTTGCAGGGGGTGAGTGCTAGCACACTAGAATGCACGTGGACTACGATGTCACGTTTATCGAAACGTGCAAGTGTCCCCGTGATATATACTAAACCATTTCAAAAGACTGTTTCTAGTTGGAGAATACAGCAGGTAAGCAGTAGGTTTATATTAATAAATAAAATCATCAACAATATATTGACGACTCTTATGATAAAATATCTAAGAGTGTAACGGCATTTATTTCTACTAAGTAATTAGCTATTAACACATCAACAAATAAATAAAAAAAATTTGTTTTAATGATAAAAACAGGTTTTGCTAAGAATTTGTAAGAAATTTCATTGATTTTATTAACTTTACCAAACGGTAAGATTTAGTAAGATATTTATACAGTGTGTATCAAAAGTAGTGTAATTTGCTAATATTTAGAACCAATCTGAATTGAATTACAACATGAAGTAACTATTATTAGAAAAGGTGTACCAGAAACTAAAAAATTTCATGTGAAAGAAATATTGCAACAGGGTTCAATATTTAGGCCTTATTGGCTCTCATTAGCGTTGGTTTAGATATAGTGAAATTCATAGTTGACATTTCATGCTGATTAATCTATGCTGATACTATGATAGTAGAAAGTACTTTCTTACAAAATTTCTTACTTCACAACGCTACAGCCTCTAGCCAACTCGCGCTTGACCAACTATCTGCTTTTTTGAACTTCCAGCTTGCTTAAAACTTCTTTAATCTTCATAAACCCATGATCAAAAACTTACATAAAATACCGAGTGGGGTGCAAATGTACCTCAACAGCTTTGGCTAATATTTTTTATTATAATTGTTGTTCTTTAAGTTTCGCTTCTATCGGAAATTGGAAACCGTCCTGGCAGTTATAATATTGTTGGTGCCTGAATAGTTCAATTGAACTGCATTCAAACCAATCAAGGGGATTGCTTAGGCACGAGATTTTATATCTTTCTACGCTGCTTCTGCCTTTGATTTTGCCCTGCAGTATATTCCTTAATATTTCGTATTTTTCACCTCCGATGATTTGCCCCAAGTATTTCAACTTCCTGATTTTAATGGAATTTAAAATTTCGCATTGTTTTCCTAGTTGTCCGAGAACTTGTGCGTTTGTTTTGCGATCCATCCTTGATACTTTTAGAAGACGCCGGTAACACCACATTTCGAATGCTTTCAGGTTTTTAATATTGGATTAACGGCCGTCAAGAACGTTATGGCCTTGTCCAGCTGATTCTCCAAGGGAAAGTAAATGATAATAGAGGACCGGGAAGAAGACGCATTTCCTGGCTTCAAAATTTACGAAAGTGGTATAACACGACTACCAGTGAACTGTTCCGTGCTGCAATAAATAAAGTAAAGATAGCCGTGATGATCGCCAACATCCGGAACGGATAGGCACTTTAAGAAGAAGAAAATATTGGATTGTTTCAATGTCCATGCCTCAACCCCATACAAAAGGGTGGAGAAAATATAACACCGAAGCATTCTTTAATTTCAATCATCATCATCACTCAGCCTTCATTTATCACGTCCACTGCTGGACTCTCTGTGCCCTTAAACTCCTCCATTATTTGCGATTTTGTCCTCTTTGTTGCAATTTTTGGTGATACGCCTGATGTCGTTAGCCCAACGTGTAGGTGGTCTTACTCTACTACGTTTGTCTGCTCTTGGTCTCTAATTTGTAATTTTGTTCATCCACCGTGAGTCATGCATTCTCGCTACATGGCCTGCCCAATTCCATTTTAGTTCTGTTATGCGTTACACAATATCAGCAATACTCGTCCTTCTTCGCAGATCTTCGTTTCTTATTCAGTTCCGCAACGTCACTCCAAGCATAGACCGTTCCATTCGTCTCTGTGCTACTCTCAATTTCGAAGCCGTAGTCTTGGTTAGAGTCATAGTTTCCGCCCCATAGGCCATGACCGGTAATACGCATTGGTTAAATACTTTTCTTTTGAGGCTAATTGGTATGTTGGTCCTAAGTGTGTCTCGCAGTTTTCCAAAAGCTACCTACGCTAAAGTAATTCGTCTTTGGATTTCGCATGTTTGGTTGTCCCTGCTAATTCTTATTTCGTGATCAAAATACGCATATTTCTCCACCAGTTCTACCACTTTGTCTTAAACAATGTTTAAATATGGAAATTGGAAACCGTTTTGCCAATTATAATATTGTTGGTGCCTGAATAGTTCAATTGAACTGCATTCAAACCAATCAAGGAGATTGCTTAGGCACGAGATTTTATATCTTCCTACGCTGCTTCTGCCTTTGATTTTGCCCTGCATTATATTCCTTAATATTTCGTATTTTTAACCTCTGATGATGTGCCCCAAGTATTTCAACTTCCTGATTTTTATGGTTATTGGGACCATATTTGTCATAAACTTAGTTTTGGTCAAGTTCATTCTGAGGCCCACCTTCGAACATGTCATCTGCGAAACGGAGATGGCTAAGCTTTTCGTCGTCTATTGTTATTCCTCTGTGGTCCCAATTGACCATCTTAAAGGCATACTCTAATGTCGTTATGAATAATTTATGTATCTTCTTTCCAATGTGTCTTCTTTCCTTATCCCACGTTTTATTTTTATTGGTCATGTTTCTTCAATGCGGCATCTTATTTCTTTTGTTTGATCAGTATCTTTTGTGATCCATGCTCCAAGGTATTTGTATGAAGATATTTGTTCAATTTCTGTGTTGTCTAGTACTAGCTCTACTTTGATGTTTTGCACTTTTGTAAATACCCTGAACTTGATTTTCTTCAAATTTATTTTTAGTCCATAATCGTTGCAATATATATTTAGTTGTTGAGCAAGGTGCTGCAGTTTTTTTAGTGTTGCCGCTAGAAGGACGGTATCGTCAGCATATTTTATGTTATTAAGTGACTCACCGTTTATTATTAGGTCCTCATTGACTTGGGCCAACGCTAATTCTGTGTTGGCTTCACTGTATAAATTAAATAACAATGGTGATAAAATACACCCTTGGCGGAGAATCTGGATATCCTCAGACAGTTCATTTTCAACTTCCAATATTATAATTAAGGAATATCAAAAAGGAATACTTATATTTTGTTTTTAAAATATCTTCTGATTATATTTTTTTAACGTTATGCACATACGTATTGATTGCAACGAATACAAAACTTTCGAGATTTCCTGTCTTTACTTCTGCCACATAAAACACAAGTTGTTCATTCCAAACTTCTTTATTTACTGAGCTGCAGAATAGCTCAGTTGATGTTGAGGTTTGAATGCCAGAAAATTCTTATTTTTCCCGAACTTGCATTGCCCGCAAATTTTTTCTGGAATATATCGTGGAGTAATTCCTTCGTTTCAGCATTAGTCAAATACCGGACGTATATTGGACAGACATGCGCTAATAGGGCTGAAGTATTAGGAAACATAAGCAGAAACGGTCAGAATCATAACAGACTTCCTTACAGAAAATGCTTCAGTTAAGAAACACCTACATATAATGCGGTTCTTTCATGGAAACTTAGGCTATAGGCTTTGTTGCAGAAAACATAAAACAGTCACCATAACTTGCATAACAAGGAGATACTATGATATATAATTCGATAAAAAGAAGCAGACTATGGCTAGCAATGCTAGAAATAGGAATACCAAGAAAATTATTGGAGCTAACTCAATTGTGCGTGACACACTCATATGGACAAGTAAAGATAGGAAACAGAACATCGATGCCATTTACTATAACATCAGGACTTAGACAAAGACAAAGGCACTATTAAAATAAAATAATGATGCTGAAGTAGATGCTTTTAGGTATCTACCTTTATTCAAGATTCCAGAATTCTATCTTTAATAAATTTACACAAATTTTAGAGGCAAAAATAATAATAATGACAATGATTATAACTTAGTAATGTTTTGTGAGTACTAAATAGCATAAGAAAAGATTATTTTTTTACTTTTCGTATTTAACTGTAAACATAACTAAATATTAATATTTTATAATTGTTCTAGGAAAATAAATTGTTAGCCTTGTGATGTTTCAGTGTACCAGCATTAACTATGAAGTAATTATGTTGATTTTAATATCCGTTTGCAAGTTAAACCCGCTAATTCTGAAAACATGATACAATATTGTATAGGATCAACATCATAAATTTTGTTTTATTACTATTTGTCTTTAGTGCAGTTTTGTTTAAAATGTTTTGAAAGATATAAGTATATAACAAATAGTTAGCAGTCAATTTAATGTTTTTAAATTTTGTCCAAATTACTTGAAGTCATATTTTGACAGCCCAAACAATCCTAGTAGATTATGAAGCCATAAAATTGTACGATGTCCTGTCAATGGTCGGCCCTTTATTTGTCCCTACATTATCAGAGATAATATTACATATTTTTTTATTTTGATTTCCCAATTTATTTATGCACAATCTGTAAATATTACAATAACTAAATGTAGTGATTATTAAAGTAGGTGTATTGGAGAAAATTATTCTTTAACCATTTTCTTTATATATTTCTTATAATTATAAAATTGTTTGTCTCTGGGACCTGGGGCACATTATTTAAAATCTTGCTCGTATATCACTTGGTGTATTTCGTCTAAGCCTGCGCCTAACTGGTTGTCTCATCAGGTTTCTGGCTAATATGTTGGAATGTTCTGTTAATTTTTCTTCATATTTCTGAGCGAAGTTACTAATTTCTTCTTTTACTGCTGCTTACTGAAGGTCGTGTCTGATAATATACTTTGTTACATTACATGGGGCATTTGTAATAATCTGAATAATTTTTGACAAATCTATCCAAGATTTCAAGGAGTTTGATGCAGTTGTTTAAAGTTGTATTTCATAGCTCCAGTTAGGTTTTAAGGTTGCTTTATAAACAAGTGCTTTATTATTTAACAAAAGGAATGATTTATGGCCAATTAGCCAGTATAGGTTGTGTAATTTGAAAACAAGTTGTTTGAATTTCATGAAAATGTATGTCATTCTGTTTAATTCTTTGGTCAAGATGCATTTCAAGGTTTTACGCTGCTCTAGCTTCTGACTTTTGAAAAATACTGGCAATCGTATAACTTTACCAAACCGAAATGATCTTTGCGGTTTGTAAAATAATAAGAACCGACTTTAATTCGTTTATTTAAAACCGCCATCGCTTTAGCCAAATTTGCATTTTACTGAGACTAGTCTGCAGTATGTTCTTCATCTGCACTGTTCTTGGATACTGATGTACTGACATTACGGCTGTATCGTCTACGTAGGTGGCTGTCATGGTATGGTTGTTTGTTGGTAAGTCCACTGTGTACAATAAGTATAACAATGGAAATAGTGACGTAGGCTCATGCCTATGTTGTACAAAAAAATTGGTCATTCAGATAGGATTTTATAATTAAGAAATACGTGAGTGGAAGCATTTTGCTTCCACTCACTCTCTTTCAGTCCTGAGTGCCCGACTTTGTCGAAAGATTGCGAAATATATAGGAAGGCTGCACAGCAGTACATTTTGTTTTCTAATTGCCCGATTTAAAGTTCTGTATATCTGATGAACCTATTCTATGGTTAGCTTCTCTGAGATTTTTGACATTATTGGCAGCATTCTAATGGGTCGATATGATTTAACATCTTCTGGTAGTTTACCTAGTTTGGGAATTATAATAATTTGTGCAAATTTGTGCACTCCAGAGCAGTGGGAAGTATGCGATTCTTAACACTTCATTGAATAAATTTCTTTCCTGGGTAGTTGTTACATAATTTTGCTTGTTATAAGATCAAAATTTGGGACTTTTTCGAATTAAGTTTTAGTACTATTTTGTTTACTTTTTTACCTTAAATAACTCCGGTGGTAGTTCTAACTGATGCGGAGATTCTAAAAACTGTTTATTCTCAGCTGGGAAAAGTTGGAAGACGTTTTCAAAATGTGTGGCAAATATTTCCGCTTTTTCTTTATTGCTTCTGGTTCACTCGCCATTGCCTCTCCCTATGGTTGGTTGATTGAGGTATTTTAAACTTTTTCGTAGTCAACCATAGATAATACACTTTCTGTTGCTGACAGGTTCCTAAGGTATTCTTTGATCTGATTGTTTTTGTAGTTTTTATCAGAGCTTTGAGTTGAAGTGTGGTCTGATTGAGTATAGTTTTGTCGTAAGGCGAGCTAATTCTTTGAGCAAGTTTTTCTTAAAAGCCTGTGTCGTTGTGGACAATTAACTGCAGATATTGTTAGTGAGCCATGCCAATCTTCAACAACTACGTTGGTAGCCTGCAAGCGGTATTTTTTAACGTGATTAGTCTCTTAGTGTTTTATTTTGTGCTTGACTATAATAGCGGTTTCACCATGAACTGTGTCTAAATGTCTAATATTGTAGGTTGTGTAGTTTGGTATCTTACAGTAGCTTCTACTTGTGAAATGACTCGAATATTAGCATTATATCAATGTCATGTCTGATGATAAAAGATTTTTTTTCGAGCTAATGTTGGGTCAGCTCATAGAGGTTCCACAGTACAATTTTTAGTAATTTATTCATTTTGTTAGTTCAGCGTCAACTGCCGTTAGGAGGCTCAACGTTGTGGGTATATGCTCCATCAGGCCATTAAACATCGACTTAAGTTCGAAATGTCGTTAGAAGAAATTTTTGGCGCTTGTGCAATATTCTGAGATGTATGTTCCTGAAGTTGTTGGTTTACTATCATTTGTATGTAGCTTATACCTGGGTTGATAGTCTTTTCAGTATTATTGTTTACAGTAGTTTTAGTTTGTTTTTGTCTTAAAGCAGGATATTTTTTTCTGTAATTCCTTGTAAACACCACGTCCTTTGTAATTTGCTGCGTGGTTTCCTACGCAAATAATGCACTTAACAGTGACAGATCTTTCTTTTCTTGTACAATTTTCAGTAGCATGATCCCCAGCACGTTTTATACATCTGGCCTTATGTTGGTAAAATTGTCTCGTAGACGCATATCTTTGACATTTGCGAAACTGTGGGATTTCCGCTTTTGAGATCTTATACTTTTTAAAGGATAATTGTCATCATCTGAATTTTTTTTCCTAATATTAAATACTATTTAATTTCCATTAATATTCCTCTCTAACAATTATTGTTTTGTAAGTCGGTCACACTAGAAGATTTTTAAATTCAGTCTATACAACATCTTAAAATATTTCAATTTGTTGGCTGCTTCTTTATTCAGGGTACAACCTTTTTTTCGTAGAGGGGGACTGAAAATACACAATACTATACAATTCTCATTATCAGAGAAGAAAAAAATTTTGTTTTATTGCTTTATTTTTATAAAATTTAAGCCTAAACCTCAAAACACTATACTGTTCACTACTTACTCCACTACTGTAGCGCAGTGTCTTGGGACTTCAGGAGGCTGAGAGCCCGGAAGCACTTAACAAGACATGTGCAGTGAAAATCTACGCGTTTCAACCTGAAAGCCCGGTGAGTTTGATATTAATTTTTGTAATAATATTCATCTTAGCTTTAGGTTGAATTGTACTGGAAACCTTATCGAACATATATACAGGAAGCGCCAAACCTCCGGTTTTCTTACGGCTTAACTATGGAGTATATAAAAAAATATTTATTACAAAAATAATTAGACTTAAAGACATTTATAATTTAATATTATTTTCGATTATACAGGATCAGTCGAAATAACGAAATATGAACGAAATATTAAGAGGTTGTATAAGGTTTTATAGGTCTAAAGTTAAGAATTTTCGAAATATTTACACTTTTATTGGAAAATGGCTGTGGATTAGATTACCAAGGTAGTAATAAAAATGTAAATGACATATCAAACTTTATTTAGTATAGTGTCAATTTTAAATAATTTAATGATATCTAGCCATATAATATACAGCGTGATCACTATTTTCAAATAAAACATTTCACCAATTTTTTTTCTAAATGAAACCTCCTGTATATTGTATTGTGTAGAAAATATTACAACCTTTCTTTTGGTACAAGGTACCTAGCATGTTTCGTTTTGTAAATATTTAGAGAAGAACTATAGATTTGACATTTTTGCAAACTTTTTACTAATACATTTTCTGTACCTACTAATATATAACACACAAAAATTATACAAATTATAATCTAATCTTATGTAGGAATCTTTTGGCAAGAAGAAACAGGGCAAAACTACAAAGAGATAAAGAAAATACCCGAAATGCGATCGAAAACTAGGTATGTGGCAATAAGAAGGGAAGTGAAAAGAATTTGAAGAAAAAAGAAAAGAGAACAGCTAGAAAAGCAATTAAAAACATAGAAGAAGCCTACATAAACAAAGAGGTATAGAATTTCTACCAAGAAGTTAAGAAATCCAGAGAAACTACAAAGAATAATCCACAGTATTCCAGAAACAAAGAAGGCTTGCTTCTCGTTCGAACAACAGAAAATTTAAACAGATGGGCGGAATATTTCGAAGATCTATTAAATGCAGACGAACAAGAGGAACTTAAGGGAAATGAGAATTGGCAAGAAGATAAAGAAGGGACGTGCGAGGAATCAACTCTGAATGAAGTCAAAGAAATAATAAGAGACCTAAAAAATAACAAAAGTGCAGGAAAAAGTGGTATCCCAGCTCAGAAAGGAAAGAATATTTCACTTGACACTAATAATTTGGCAAAAGAAAGAAATGTCGAAACAATGGAAAAGTGCTCTTGTAACAATGTATATATTCCAGTCTGATTCCGACCAAAGAATCGTTTTCAAAATTCAAATGAAAACTATTTTTGAGTTGGAAATCGAAACGTTCGATATTTTTCATTATAATTGTGATTTATTTTAGAAAATATAACGGTTAATATATTTCATATATCAACTGAATAAATTAGAAATAAAATCGCTTAAAAAACTATTTTTAACGTTAAACCTACATAAATCAACCTACAGCAAAGTTTTTCTGTAAAAGTGTTTAAATAGCATCATTAATATTAAGGAGGTTGATTTAAAAAGAAATTGATTTGATGTAAAATTGAACTATATATCTCCCCTATCAACGAAAAATATTAGAACGAGAGCAGAAGGTCGATGTGATTGATCACCACGAGATTTTATCGAACCGGGAATAAATCCCAATAAAAAATTTACCAACATAAATTAACTTAAAGAAACCTATAATTCACTAAAAAATACTTAAACAAATAATTGTAAAGTATGGATATTATTACAACATGTACTCATGGTCATGCAAACTAAAATATCAATAATAAAATGGATATTAAAACGTTTGATCAAAAATAAAAAGGAAAAAACGGAATCAAAAATCTGTAAGCAATAATCGGTTAAGTTAATGAAGCCTCCTTCTCATTTTAATGACCACTTTATTTGTGTTTGTATACTTTTTAGTAATAGCAGAAACGCTATTATGCTTTTATGTTGATTCCTCTGCACACTAACAAAAATTTGGATTCAAAGAAAAAACAACCATTGGGTGAAATGGATAACAGGTTAAAAACTAATATTGGGTTCATAAAGTTATAATAATATACAAGAAAATAAAGTAAGATTAAATATTTGTTGTTTGTGAAGGTGAAAAATGGGGGCGTTTTTAACAACAACTCACAACGTGACAAAGATTCCTTCTTGAGTTGAGCAAGTATGTAGTTTAGTATATGCATCTTCTTGTTCTTTACGACTATGACACCTCTTCTTCTTTCAAGCAAGATGATGACGTTTTATTTGCAAAACAACAGGTGTAATAAGACGTTGGATCTAGCGGGCCTTGGTTCTTAACTCCATACCTTCTTTTTGGGGTAAAAGTTGCATTTGCTACATACTGACGTACATCATCTTCTTTGCTAAGATTGAAGAGCTTACATGAGAGGAATTTCTTGTTCTTTTTTTTATAATGACTAGGGCCAAAACGCTGAGATTCCCATCAACAATGCACCCACGAACTGATTTCCTTTTACGTTTACCGGTACGTCTGGGTCTATGACAGGAGTGACCTTTTGAAAGTAAAAGTCTGACCCTACCGGTTGTAAGAACACCCTGTTTCATAGAGAATTCTTGTTTATCGTTACCACCAGATATAATCAATATGTAGCCCTTCAATTCATCACTAAAAGCATCGGCCCAACTTCTTGATCCATTCGTTTTTTGTAAATGAAACGAATTTTGTGTTCGGCAACAACTTCGAAAAGCTTCTGGCAACTCGTGACCGGGTATGAAACGTTTAACTTCATATTGACTTATTTTGCCCTCAAAAAGTACTATTTCAAACTTTACTTTTCGCAAATTACACTAAATACGCGAAAAACTTATCGTTAGTGTGCACATGTTTCAAAAAAGCAGAGAGCAGAGTTTCAGAGAGCTAAAAATGTTCCTGAAATGCAGTGCTTTTTGTAAAAAAAAATGTTACAAAAGGCTTCTCTGAACGACACTTAAACGAAAGTTATATTAAACTGGCAAAGGGACCAGACAGATATGGCCATGTGCAGACGATATTCTGTTAGTGGGTAATCGTATTAGGTATAAAGTTCAAACCTGATTTAATTTTTGCGGTTGGTTAAACTGTAAGCAGAATAAATATATACATTTTATCTATAAAAAAATTAAACAAAATAAAATTTCCTACAAAATCCACCAAATTTTTACACGTCTATATGTTTTTTGATAGTATGGCCCCATGAGCCCCTTTTCGGATAAGACCAGGCGATTGCAAGGTTTTACTTTGGTTTCAGAGTGCTTTTCTATCCTGTTCTGAACCAACGATCCGACAAATCCGTATCCTGATGAGGGTTTAATAAAAAATGCGAAAAATATTTAAAAAAATAATTTTAAGGGTTTGCGGTAATTTCAAAATGGTAAAAATAATCTAGATATCTGTAGGCTACTCCGGAATAGAAGATTCAAAAATACGTAGAAGAAGAGATAATGATAATTGTTTAAGCGCGCACCATTTTAAAGATACGTTTTCGATTTGTTTTTCTAGTTAAAAAGTATCACACAACTTCAACGTGGGTTTTTAGAACGTACCCTTATTTTGACAAGATTTGGAAGGATTAATTATTCTTAAACTTATTTCGAATTCACATGGTCTAAAAATCGATTCTCTATTTAAGAAATGCCACAATTTCAGATCTTAATGTTTATAACAACTCCTGCAATAGTGAAAGTAATCACTTCCTACAGAATTGGCTGTTTTAAGCTAAGACGAAGGAAGAAGAGACCAAGAGATAATAAAGAAATTAAAATACCACAAAATAAACATATGCGCAATAGAGGATACAAAAAAGAGAGGCAAAGGACAGTAACACTCCAATCGGCAGAGACTGGAAAATGCCACTGAGTTGGCTCTGCAGCACTAAAAATCGTACGAACAAGCTGAATTTTGCTGAAAATATAAATTTTGGAACCCCAAAAAGATGCATAAAAATTTTCCACTCCTACACCTGGGCTTCCTCCTAAAACCTCCTTCGTAGGGGGAGGGAGAAACGGAAAACGTATATTTACTAAGAATTTGTACGCCATAGAAAAAAATATTTTAAACAAAAATGTAGTTCAGATAATTTTAAACAAAAATGTTTATAAACACTTTTACTGTAGAATAAACCGTTCTCTCAGAAACAACGCTTGAAGCAACCGGCGATTTGATTGAATGTCAATTACACGCCTGAAATCAATTTTTTAAATTAGGTTTGTATCAACTTCACGGTAAAAATTCGATGAGTTTTGATCAGATGGTCCTATCGACAAAAATCAAAATGCGTTTTAAAGGTAAAGAGCGCATCTTTCGTACTCATTTTTCCATTTTGTCGCAAATGAAGTCAGTTTCTATAATGCTGTTAAATAAATAAACCTTGCCCGATTTTTGCCATTTTTTACAAATCTCGCGAGATCAATAAAATTTATCACTTCTATTAATCGGTCGCTATGGAATTTTCACTATTAGTGCCTAATCTTTAAAACTAATAACATACAATTTCGATTTTAATTTTGGCCCACAAATATGAGGCACTTGACATATGCCTAAAGAACAATGAATTTAAACTTTACAAACATTACAAACATTACAAACTATCAATGTTTAAAACTCATTCTTTTTGATTGCACGCAAGTACGTTTTTTTAAAATCGCACAACTTCAGCTACAAATTCTATCTAATGCCGTCTTCGTGGCAGCATTTTCCTGACGTGAAATCGTTTGTAATGTGGACGTTTAAAGTCATCGGTTTTTAGGCACATTTCAAATGCCTCGTATTTGTTGCCAAAACTCAAAATAGAAGTTTTATGTTATTAGTTTTGAAGAGTAGACTCTAGTAAGGGAAATTTCATAGCGCCCAATCAATGGAAGTGATGAATTTTATTGATCTGATGAGAATTATTGCAAAAAATGTTAAAAATCGTGCAACGTTTATTTATTTAACAGCTTTGTAGAAACTGACTTTACGTGCAGCAAAATGCAAAAATTCCATACGAAATCTGCACTCTTCGACTTTAAAACCAATTTTAATTTTTGTGGATAGGAAACTCTGATCTCAAAAAATATCGAATTTTTAACATCGAGTTAACAAATTTTATACAACAAATTTTATGGAAAAAATGTATGTTTCCCTTCCCTATGATGGTTGTTTTAGGGGGAAGCCCAGGGTCGGAGTAGCAAATTTTTTTGTATTTTTTTTAAGGTCCCAAAATTTACATTCTCAGCAAAATTCAGCTTGTTTCTCTGATTTTTAAAGGTCAAATCTCTAACGACTGGGCTAATAAGGGCTGAGTGATTACCTCCAGGTGTGTAGTGGTGTCCCTAAAATAATAAATTGGCAGTTAGGAAATAAAAATAATATTAGCACCATCACGACATACACCGCTGAAACAAGACCAGAAACTGGCACAACAATAAGGTACCTGCAAAGAAATGAAATAAGAATACTAAAAAGAATAACAGGTAAGACACTTATGGACAGATCAAGAAGTAAATCAGAAAAACGGGCAGAATAGAAAAAGTAATTGAATAGGTGCAACTTCGAAAGGAAGAAGGGAATAGTTATATTAAAAGGATTATAAAAAGAACAGTTAGAATATCCTGAGATAGGTTACCAATTGGGAAAAGACGTATATGTTGACCTAGAAAGAGATAAACTAATAATATTCTAATAGAATAAAAGGTAGTGTTAAAGAAAAACAGATAATATGTTTAGATAAAAGAAGTAGAAGAGAGGTATTTAAACTTATGAATGACAATATGAATACGGTATCTATTATAATTATATTACATATGTTTAACGCCACATACAATACTGGTATTATTCCTCAAGAATGGCTGTTACCCATATTCATTCCAATACCAAAAACAGCTAATGCAATAGAATGCTCCGATAATCGATCAATCTTGTTAATAAGTGATTTGCTTAAGGTGTTTCTAAAAATTGTTCATAACGGTGTGTACAGAAAGTTACATTTAACTTGATATTATCGAGACACAGTTGGGATTCAGAAAAGGACTAGGCACTAGAGGAGCTCTGTTTGCTCCAAATGTTCTCACATAGCGATGTTTGAATGTCAATCAAGACACGTCTGTTTCATAGATTTCAAAAATGCTTTTGACAGGGTACATCATAATTTACTTACAAAGATTCTTGAGAGCAAAGGCATAGATTTATAAAGAAAATATTCCTGAATTTATACTGGAATCTGAAATAAAAGAATAAAGAAAGAAAAGAAAAAAGAAAGCAAATAAAAGAATGAAAGATAAAGTTTCAGACGTATTAAGAGTAACACGTGGAGTAAGACAGGGATGTATATTATCTCCCTTACTGTTTAACGTCTATAGTGAACACATTTGCCAAAAAGTTTTATCAAACGTAAATGTAATACTCGTCAACTGGGAAGTAATAAATACGATACGATATTGCAGACGATACTGTGCTGTTGGCAAGAACATCAGGAGAGCCTTCACCTTTTAATAGAGAATATATAGATTAATACCAAACAACTTTTCAAAATTCCAATTCACTATACAGGTATTACTATAATAACACCCCTATTCAAATAGTAAATAATTACAAATACCTGGAAGCTATGATAAACCAGAAAACTAATTAAAATATCGAGATCAAAAAGATGTATTGTCATTATTGTACGCCGTGGAGGCATGGACTCTCAAATAGAACAATATAAAAAGCATTGAGAGTTTCGAGATGTGGTGCTGTCGACGAATATTAAGAACAAGTTTGGTGGGCCGAGTCACAAATAAAGAAGTATTACGACGAATGGATAAAAGGCTTGAAATAATACTTACCATAAAAAGAGAACGTTGGGGACAAAATATTATGGGGGACATTCCTGCAAAATATAATGCAGGGAAAATATTGAAGGACGAAGGAATCCGGGCCGGAGAACTCAATGTTTGTATTTTGAGAACGATTTCCGACATGGAGATTAAAAAGTCAATAAACTTATTTTAACGTTCAATTGCGGCTTATTCCCATTAAAATAGTGATTACTTTAAAATGCCACAAGAAAATATCTTCAGAACAATACAAGATTTTATGTTGAACCTTATCAAATGCCTTTTCAAAATCTGCAAAACATAAATACATGTCCTAATTCATATCCATGTATCTCTGGTCCAGCACATTCAAGTCGAACAAACCATCTTTCATACCCATCCCATTTCTAAAGCCAAATTGTGTGTAACTAATGTCATATTCAAGAATTTTAACAATTCTGCTGTGTATTGTCAAAAATGTTTTAAGTGTGTGACTCATTATCTGAGCTGTGATCTGAGCAGGATATTGCATTTTACTTTTTGGTTATTGCCACAAAGGTCAGTATTGGTCATAAAAAGGTATTTTTTTGTTTGTTTTTTTATAAGCTATCAAATGAATAAGAATATCAATATAATCAATATTATTTCAAACAATTTTTACTTTTTACTTATACTATAGGATACTTCCAGGTCACACGAAGACTTGTCTGCGAATTTTTATAAAATTTGGAGAAAAAATTATAATTTTGCTTGAAGTACTTGAGTGATCCAGCTCATCGTTCATACATAATTAAAATACATAAAAACTAGTAAAGTAGGAAATTTTCGTATGATTTTATTGATTTTTAAAAGGTTATTATCTATTAGATAAAAATCTCCTGTTCTGCTTACATTAACAATTAATTTGTGGATTATGGAGTAATTTTAACTTATAAAACTTATTCACCTCTATAATATTTTTCGATACAATACATAGTTTTCGTATATTATAGCAACGAACTAAATGTACTATAACGATTTTTCATCTAATGATTAAAAAACAATGGGAACGACTTTTTAACAAACAAATCATACAAATGAAGTTTCAAAATGGTTTCTTGCTTAAAATGTTTCTTAAAAAAGTAACCCCATATCTCCTATAACCTTAATCGTCCCCACATTACATTAAATAGGTTTAATATTATTAATATTAATGAAATTTACTATTTTTTGGGGATAAGCCGAAATTTTTCTTTAAAATAAGTTTATTTTAAAGTTTGAATTTGCCCTTCGGAAATCAGATTCAAAATACAAAAAAATCGATTATCGAAATGGAAATCGAAATGTCAAAATAAACTTTACAAGAACTTTAAAACAATATTATTAATATTTACAAAATTTATTTCTCATACCTTCTAAAACGCTTATATCTTTTGCTCTTATATAAGCTAAAATTTATAATTTTGTTTTTTCAATATAAAATAATTTCTTCGTGTTTGTTCATGGACCTATTCAATCGTTTTTACAGATTCTGTTATCTCTTTCACTTTTAGACACTTTCACTTTTGGCTTGCTTTGTTCTCGTTCTAAACTATTTACCAATCTCTGTATTATAATGTGCAATTATTTATTTTTCATATGTATTCTGTTAGCTTTGTTTATTTTGAGTCATTCTGACCATATTTTTATTATTTGCTTCTTCAAAATCTAAATAAGTTATATTTGAGTTTAATAAACAACCTTCCATTTACTTATTTATTATATTTATATACTTCTCATTTACCAAAAATAAAATTAAAATATTGCTCAACAGTAGGTACACCATTCCCTATCTGCTTAATAAAAAAGCAAATAAATTTTGTCCCCATTTCATTCGCTAAATTTCCAATTGTATACAAAATAAAACCAGTTTGTCATTTCTGTTGAGAGGCAGAATTGGTGTTGGTCTTCGTTTCTTTTCGCCAGTAAAAGTGAAAGTCTTGCAAAACGTAGGTGTCTTTGTATTTCATTTCCAGTAACGGACTAGGTTTCAATGTTGAATCAATTTAAGGTTATCTTATTTTACATGCAAAAATAATTAAACTCGTATACGATAAGAGAATCTTGTTTACCTATAAAAGAAAAAGCTTAAGTAAACTATTTATAAGAATATATACTACATATTAAGAGCGATGTAGTATAAAAATAAAACTTATTTAGCTTTTAAATCTTTTTATGACTTAAGTCATAAATTTTATAGTTACTTGAAGTTTTAATTGTTTCAAAACTTATTTTCAAATAGTGATGACGACGAACGGCAGCTATTTAGATTTCCTTTGACATTAGTAAAAGCTGATATAAGTAAAGAGAAATAAGGAAATTTACAGCTAAATGTGGGCAAGATAAAAATAGTTACAACTAAACACAGATATTAAAATGTTTAAGATAAACAAATGATGATAATAATTCCGAATATATAATGTTTTTTGGTTGACTAGAATATTATTTTAATTTCTCTTTGTGTGATAGGATATCTTCTTCTTCTACTAGTGAAACTACAACCCTTTGCGGGTGTTGGTCTATTTAACAACATTCTTTCATTCTGTCCTGTAGGATACTTTCCTTCACGACTGCCTGATGTTCATAGTTTTAAGATCTTTCTCTACATCGTCTATCCACCTTTTAAGTGGCCTTCCTCTTATCCTATTTCGTTGGAGTTTCTACCTCTGGATTACTTTTACATCTTGATTATCTGTCAATCTTTGCAAATGGTCAAGCCAGTTTAGTCTTTGTGACTTTACAAACCTAACGATATCTACGCTCTGCAGCAATTCATCTAGCTCATAGTTCATTTTTATTTTCCACGAACCATCGGTACAATGGGTTGGTCCAAATATCTTTCTTAATATTCTGCGCTCAAATATTCTCAATTGATTGTCATTAGTGGTTGAAAGAATCCACGTTTTACATCTATATGTGACCACTGGTCTAATTACTGTTTTGTAGATTCGAAGTTTAGACTCACGATTCAGTAACTTACTTTTCATTAAGTCTTGTTATGAATAAAAGTTACAGCTAAGAATCCATGCTTGTATTTCATGACTGACGTTGTTGCTGTCACTTATTATTGAGCCTAGGTAGTGAAAGGTGTAGGCGTATTTGTAGGTATGGTTGTCTACCTTCAGATTCTTTTATAGTCGTAGTCTTCATATATCTTTTTTGCTTAATACCCTTCTATTGCGGCTTATTATGGCAGCATCATTCGCATATGCGCATATTTGAGTGAATCTTGTATTAATACAGTCATTTATATCTAGTTTCCTTACAATACTTCCAAAGTAAGATTAAAGTTAGTTATATTTCTTTATCTAGTCTATTGATTTGAGCTGAAGTATATTACATCTCTCTGCGTGACGCATAATATGGCCAAAATACTCCAGTTTACGATTTTTAACTATTCTGACCACTTCCTTACTTTTTTCCATTCGCTGCAAAACAACCTCGTTACGAACTCTATCTACTCAACTTATTCATTCGTAGAAGTCTCCGATATACCCAGATTTCAAAGGCTTTGAGTTTTCTTAAAAATATATCTGGTAAAGTCCAACCCTCGACACCGCAGAAAAGAATAGAAAACACATAACATCTCACTAATGTAATTTTCAGTCTCAAAGTAATATTTTTTCCACATAAGATTTTCTTAAAAAATATTGCTCTGGCCTTCTCTATACGTATTCTAATTGCTTTGCTCATGTCCCAGTTCTCAATTGAATTACAACCAAAATAAGTGATGTTACCAGTTCTGGTTGTATTGGTGTTTTACTGACAACCATCATCTTTGTCTTTGTGGTATTTAGCTATCGACCATATTCATTATACGTTGTGGTAATCCTATTAATCAGATATTAAAGTTCTTCCTAACTATTTACAATTAACACCGTGTCATCCGCTTCCCTTAAACTATCAATATTGATGCCATTAATTTTAAGTCCACATTGAACACTGTCCAATTATTTATTGAAAACGAACTCCGAATATATGTTAAATATCATTGGGGACAAAATGCAGCCCCGTCTTACTTATTTTCGTATTTAAAGCTCTTAAGAATTATTCTGGCCAATACTGATGTTTGCATGTTGATGTTGTCAGTAAAAATTTTTAATGATACGTAGGTCTTTGTCATCAATATCTACCTGCTGAAGAATGGCTATCATTTCGGTATGTTTTAATCGATCAAAGGCCTTCTCGAAGTCAATAAAACACATATAAACTAGATGGCCGACATCTCTGCATCTCTTTGCCGACATTTCTACCTAAGCGCATTCCTCCAAGTTTTTTTTGGTCTACCTCTCCTACTCTTTCCAAGAACCCGCTTATCAGCAATTCTTCTCCAAAGCTCTTTTATTTTTGCACTGGTGCCACCCCTAGACTCCCCCTCATATACCCATTCTTAATTTGATATTTTTTTTATCATTCCACTTGTCCATCTAAGCATTCTCATTTACATCACATGCATTCGCTGTTCTTTTTTCTTTTAAACTGCATACCATGCAGTTCCGTACACCATGACTGGTCGTATGGCTGTTTTATAGTATTTTCCCTTTAGCTTCATTGGAATTCTTCTGTCACATAATACTACAATACATGCATCTTTATTATATTTCCCCATTACTCTGTAATATCGATCCTGTGTAATTAAAACTATTATTTTTCATAATTATTTCACAATCCAAATACTCTGTTTTTGTTCTAATAAGTTTTAAACCTTTTTCCTAAGAGCCTGTCCTTTAACATTAGGCATCAGGAAATGTTACCCTGTAGTTTCACTGTTATCTGATCCAAAACTAATGAGACTGTATACGGACTAAGCAAAGAGCTTTAGTGTAATCTTACTTTCACATGAAATATATCAGTCTCACACCTGTTCTAACACGAGTTGTTACTCCCTCATACATGTCTCCCACAATCTTTACATATTCACCGGAGACTTCTTCCTCATTAAGTGCCCACCACAGAATCTATCGAGGAACTCTCTCATATGCTTTCTCAAAATCAATAAATATTACATTAAGATACCCAATAGTAGGAAGAATGTAATAACTTAAAGCATTAAAAGTTACTTATGGATGAAATAATAAAAAAAGTAAGAACTAAAAAAGGATACCAAATAGGAGAAAAATATCTTAAAATAATTTGCTAAGCAGACGACGCAACACTACTGTCTCAAAGTGAAGATGATTTACAACATATGCTGCACCAATTTAAGATAACCACCAGAAAATTTAACATGTTAATTCCCCGAAAAAGACAAAATGCATGTTTATAACAGCAAATTTACTAAGATGTAAATTGGAGCTGGAAGGTCAGATAATCGAATGGATCTTAAATATCTAGGCATCACACTATCTAGCTACGAAATGCTCGAAACAGAAGTTGAAAATCATGTGAATAGAGCAAAGAGAGCCACGGGTTACTGAATGAAACACTATAGAGAAATAAAAATATCGAAAAAGAAATGAAAGGCAGACAAAGCAACCATCAGACATACGCGGCAGAAACACGACCTCACACAGAGAGGACAAAAATAATGTTAGAAACAGCAGAGATGAAAGTATCACTTTCATTATATTTTTATTTATATAACTTAAAATACTATTTGTAAAATATTTTACTAAACTAATTTACTACAATATGTTGATTATTTTGACGCAAGTAAATATATTCTGCACGCGTTATTATTATCATTCAAGTGTACAAAAAATTCTTAAATCTCAACACTTCCAAACAAAATTTAAAATAAGTAAAAGTGTTCTGACTGACGAATACCGTTGTGCGATTTGTAAAAGTATACACAAATTAAATTACCAAATTTTCAAGCACTTTCTATTTCGCTGGGAGTCGACGACGTCACAAACGCAATTAACCATTTTTGGGGCTACACGAGTTGATGGTTTCGTCGTCTAAGGTCAATAAACTATCTTTACCTTTCATATTTCTCTCTTTTTTAACGAGAAACTCAAATGTTAATTTTCCGCTAGGCACGGTGTAGTAGTCATTTAAAAATAGTATTTAATGTTATTTAACAGTAAGAATACAATATTATCTATAGTTTTCCTATAATGTAGAAATACGAGGCGAGTTTAAATAGTGTTTAATAATGAAAGTGAGAGCAATTGTAATCCGTGTTAATAGAAGATCGGTAAATGCATAAAATTCGTTATAAATAGTACATTAAAAAGCGCGTAAACCTTATGATTATGATCTTATAAGATAAATTTACAAATAATAAACATACCAATTTTGAAGTCAAAAAAGAGAGTATTAATTAGGTTAAAAAAATAGCGCTAAAAGGAACTACAACGTTAAAGGGATTTTATTATTTAAGATGATTGACTAGTAATAACACAAGAGTAAGAAGATATTGAATATATCACAAGGAAATTAATTGAGAAATATAAAACATGGGAGCTTAAAATAAACAAAAGAAATACAGCACATATGTGTGTCGCTGGAATATAGCAGGACCTCGCAAGATGGAAAAATCATTAGACATTGCGACACATATAAGTACGTGGGTATGATCATCACAAAAGAAGGAAATGTATACGACACGATAAAAGAAAGAAACAACCAGAGAAGAAAAACAATATCCCTTTTAAATAATATACTTTGGGATCACTCAAAAACAAATAATAACAAACGTTAACATCATTATCATCAACCTGTATGCGTCCGCCGCTGGACATAGGTGTCGCTCAGTTCTTTCCATCTACCTCTGTCTTATGCGGCTTGCATCCAGTTACTCTCAAAATACGTTTGAGATGGTTTCCACTCAAAAATACGTTTTGTCCATCGGTTCTCTGATAATCTGGCGACGTGTCTAGCCCAATTCCATTTTAGCGACGCGATTTTTTCGATGACATCTGTTGTTTTTGTTCTACGACACCCAACATCTGGCGCTCCATAGCCCTCTAAGTCACGCGAATCTTATTCACTACCTTTTTTGTGGGTGTTAATGTTTCCGCTCCATACGTGAGTACAGCTAACATACATTAGTTAAAGATTTTCCTTTTGAGGCATATAGGAAGATCCGATTTAAATACATAGTTTAATTTACCAAACGCTACCCAGGTTAATCTTATGTGACGTAAGAGCTCACATGTCTGGTTATCTCTGCCCAACCGAATTTCATGTCCTAAGTACTTATACGATGCAGTCTGCACAATATCCCTTCCGTCAACAGCAATATTTCGATTTAGCACCAGATTATTTGCGTCTTGTTCATATTAATCTTTAGTCCGACCTCCTAGGAAGCGTGATATCATTTTTCAAGCATTATTATTGCATCATCTTTACGATCGGCTATAAGGACGATGCTATCTGCAAATCTCAAATGACTCATTCCATTCTCTGAATGACCCTTCTCCATTTATGTTGTAACCTGGGAAACCTTTTTTGGATGGTGCTAGAAAGGTCACCAATGGAGACACTGCGCACGCCAGCCAGATGGTTGGTGGAGAGCGAGTTGTGAATTCAAAACTAGCTTTTGGAACCGGGAATGGGTCCAACGGACGAAATAAGTAAAGGTAGGACAGGATACTAGATATTAGAAAAGATATAGAAATAAACAAAAAGATAGACGGGTAAAATTACCAAAAATAAGATAAGATAAAAACAGAGCGCCACTTAACTTTCTGGGTTCAAGGAGAAAATTAAGAAACCTTAGAAAAAAAAGAAGCAAGGAAAGATATTTAGGTTCTGAGACCAAATCCAAGATATAGACAGTTAATTATTAAATAAATTCGGTTAATACACTATATAAACAAATAATAAATATATTAGGTGGACTACGTCCACCTACTTACCTACAAAACTTAATCAGCCTGATCTTTCTTCTGGTCGAAGGTATAATAATTATTTAATATAATAAACAAACATTCAGAGGTATTGTTATATCAGGAAACTTATTAGGAGTCGAGAAATAAAATTCATTAATAAAACAAAACAAAATATATTCAACATCACTATGATATAGGCAGCTGAATGTACACACATGTAAAAAAAAGCACCATCAATTATTAAATGGTGGTATAGATATAACAATAAACAGTATTATAATTAGGAAATACCTTTACAAATACAATAATATAATAAAATCATACACAGTTTAAAATCTCAGCGAAGAGAGCCTGATAGTATTTAATAGTATTTAACTAAAGCTGATATAAATCTCTCTTTGATGTTTATGGGCTTATCTCGAGATAACGGGTAGACTAAATTAAAAAAATGAATAGCAAATAAAACAAAGTGAATTAAAGTTAAATTCAAAAGAATACAAGAATAAGATAATAACAAAGAATAATAAAAAGGGTACGAGAATTCTATATTAAAAAAATTAAACCAACCCGCACTTGGTTTCAAGGTAATTATCTATATCACACTGTTGTATAATGATTAACTGAGAATTAAATTTAAATCGTTTGATTTCTCTTTTTGTTTAAATTTAAATATTCGTAATTTAGAAGTTCTTAATACTGATTAAAAGATTAAAAGTATGAAAATATTAAATGTTCCTTGATTGAATGTTAACTCAGTAGTTAACCTTAAGTACAGGAGAAGAAATAGTCGACGGAGATTCGTCCAGATGGTTGAAGATAGAATGATTATGATAACTTACGATAAACCTTGATGACTGCTGCACTTTTCACTGAAGCTAAATACTTTACTTGTATTAAACACTGAAGTTAATTAACTTAAAGGTAGTTTATAGCCATCGTTAATCTAATATGGTATTAGATTAAGAACTGAAACATTTAAGTGTATACTCACTTAAAGAAAAAATTCACAGGGACGGTAAGATAACACAGAGACGGTAATATCAGCAAGCGCCTTTACGCAAAGATCGCCCTGTCAGGGCTGCTCAAGTGCTGTCTTTCCTCTCAAAATTTCACAAGCTTCCCCAAAAATAGGTGGCATATTCCCCACTGAAAAATGACAGGCCAGCCTGTATGTATATCTAGGAAGGTAAAAGATTCTAACGATATCGAAAATAACGGTACTCTTCTAGCTAAGAACATGATGAAAGATAAATCCTTTCGGATTAAGTTCTCTCAGAAAATTACTATAACGTGCCCTCGACGATATTTACCAAATTTATCAAAAAAGAACCCACTTGGCACCGGAAAGGATTAGCTAAGCCCTACAATAAAGTATACTACTTCGTGTCTTTAATAAGCCGGACCTTCCGTCTTTTGAGATAGTCGGTAAATTACAATAAAATTTCCTAATGGTAAACACGACCACCCGCGTATATATTTGCAATTACGGCCATCGGCGTCTCAGCAACAGGGGTAAAAGGATTAAAAATTATTTAATATTCTAATTATAAAAAAAATGTTACAATGTTGATACCATGCTCGTTCAGATCTGCCTTCTTACAAGTATGTTCTAAAAGCGTCGTGAATAACTTTGGAGAGACGGTGTCTCCTTGTTGTACTCCTCGGTGTATATAGAATTTATTTGTTTCTGTTCAGATAGTCTAATGTTAGCTGTGATACTTTGGTAAATATATTTGATTATGTTAGTGTGAAGATTCTATTCGGCATTCTGTTAATGCTTTCAACATTTTGGAATGGCTTATGGTATCGAATGCTTTCTCATAGTCCACGAATAATTGCCAATGGTTTGTTGTATTCTGCAATAAAGCACTAACTGGTCGTTAGTGCCTTATCCCGATGTAAATTCAGCTTGTTCTCTAGGCTGATAGAAGTGTAACTTAGCGTCTAGTCTATTTTTGATAATTTTTGTGAAAAGTTTATATATGTGTAACAGAAAGCTGATAGGACTGTAGTTTTTTGGATCTGTTATCTCTCCTTGCTTATGTAATAAAACAATGACTGCACTGTTCCATTGAGAAGGAGTGTTTCCTTGATAGATTCATTCGGAAGCTTGGCCAAAGCCTGGACAATTTTATTTCCACCTAGTTTGATCGCCTCGATCACTACTTCGTGATCGCCAGGGAATTTATTCTTTTTCATTTCTAAAAGTGCCGTTTTAATTTCGCATAGAGTTATTTCATACATATTACATATTCATTAACAGTAGAATACGATAAATCATGAAAGTGAATCATACAATACAATACAAAGATATTGGTACCCAACAACTAAGATGATATGGACATGTCCAAAAAATGCCCGAAAATCGACTTCCAAAACAAATCCTAACATGTCCACCTCATGGTAGAAGGAAAAGAGGAAGACCTTTCGTTAGTTGAAAAGAAAGCATAAATCGCGAAATAAGAGATATAGAAATAGAGGAAAACTGATACACCGACCGAGAAGGCAGGATATGAGGCAGTAATTCACTGGCCAACTGATTAAACTAGAAGAGATCATAAATCTATTAATAAGAAAACTTTTAGCCTTCGTTGAGGCCACATAACTTATTGGAGTTTAATGAAAAAAACAGGATATGCTACAAAGGTCTTAGGATCAAGTGCCAGAGGTTAACGTATCTCGCCTGGACTAAAAAGAAGATGCCCTTGGCAGACTATTCAATAGGAACTATAGGAAGCAGTAACATGAATCCAGTGGCATTACGCAGAAATTATTCTACTTCATAAAAGAGGCGATACTACCGACCGAAACTACATGCAGAAATAATATTACGAAACGATTAGAAAATAAATTGGACTTTTAGCAGCCTGGTTTATAGAGAACAGGCGAGTTTTAGAAAAACCTATGAAACAAATGATCACCTATTGGTAATAAAAAATCCTACAGAAAAGTGTACATGGTATAATAAACCAGTTGTTTTAATATTTGTGGATTATGAAAAGGCCTTTGACATCATAACCAACCAAAAATGTTGAAACTGTATGTCTTTTGGAATATAAATGTAAAAGGGCAAATTAGACCGACAAAGTGCTAATAGCTGATGGGATAAATAAGGATAATAGACTTCTAAATTAGCTTTATTTTTATACATTAGCAGGAGGAGTGAGAATCAATATGTCTAAGACCCGATCACAGTATGATTTTGGTTGTTTATCCAGAAAATCCAAGTACTTTATTTAGTTCTCCTGTTCCAAAATTTTACCATTAGATATGATATGCATTGTAACATTCTGAGATAAAAAAAAAGGTCTAATCCCATACCCTTTAGTAGTTGTAAAAGTCTGCCGCGGTTGAAGAGCTTCCCTCGTGCCCAATTCCCTTCTGGAACTAAGAGACTATTAGGCTGAGAATTCCACGAATATAAAATAAGCCGGAGTCGTTCATCGACTCGATGGATAAACGGGATACAGTGAATACGTAAAATAAAAATGTCTGGAAAGTATGTCCGGACTGAATGCGAGAGAATGGAAGACGATGATACTTTACAAAAAACGTAAGACCAATTTGATATTGAAAAGCAATAAAGCTAGATTCAATAGCAAACATATAGAGTGGACTAGAAGTCTGGAAACGCCTAATTATCATCACATTGGTTTTTTAAATACAGTACTCTGTATATTATAGTATTATTGCAATCGTCACTCCAATACGAGTTCAATCATAATAACATTTGGTATTTTATCTAGCACGAAGGTCTTGATTTCTCAGTGCTGAAAAACTTCTCAGTGCCTAATAGTTTTGAAGTAATCCAGTAAATATAGAATGCTATGAATTTGAAATTAATTTATAATTTAATTGTTGACAATTTAGATAATAAATTCTCATTATATGAAACGTTAAATGCAGAATAGTAAAGACAATTTTTGAAACCATTGAGCACGTTATGCTTAATTTAATTAATACATCTCTTACCATGGGTAGAATTCCTAATACAAATCCCTATACAAAAAATACCCAATACTATCAAAGCTGAAGAAGTTTGACCAATCAATACTTTATTATCTATAGAAAAACTATTAGAAATTTTTGCTTAACTGAATTTGAATGTGAAAAAAAGACAAATGCAATGGTTTTTACTAGAACTAAACATATAGCTTGATTGATACTGAGAGCATAAATTTAAATATTAATAACGAAAGAATTCAATGGGTTACAACAGTTAAATATTTGGGATTACACCTTGACAATATTTTGAGTTTTGATAGTCACTTCGGGTACATCCATAAAACAATATAAAAAAGCTATACTTTCTGAGCAGAATATCTCAAAATTTGTTAATTATCAAAGAGACCAAAATCACGGTATAGAACACAATTATTCAACCTCATTGTGACTACACAATCGGAGAATGAGAATAATTCTTAAAACAAATTGCTGTATCCCAATTGGGACTATGTTAAATTTTGTAAATTGGTTCTCTGTGTTGAGAATAGTTGAATGTTTTAAATCCTGTATATCCAGTTTATCAATAGTTATCACCTGAATAGTTTCAAGAATTCATTTCTTTTAACAAAAATATTCATTCTTGTAATACCAGAGGTTTAGATGACATACATATATATATATATATATATATATATATATATATATATATATATATATATATATATATATATATAAGAAACACTGGATATTATTGACTGTCGATATAAACAAACAACACAGTTTATTAGGGCTGCAGTCAGCCCTAATGCAGCCCTAATAAACTGTGTTGTTTGTATATATATATATATATATATATATATATATATATATATATATATATATATATAAATATATATATATATAAATATATATATATATATATATATATATATATTTATATATATATATATATATATATATATTTATATATATATATATATATATATATATATATATATATATAAATATATATATATATATATATATATATATATATATATATATAAATATATATATATATATATATTTATATATATATATATATATATATATATATATATATATATATATGTATATATACATATAGTAAATTCTTAAATATTGGGGAAATCTGCAAGAAAGACTCTAATGAGTATCAATTGTTTCGCCGAACGTTTTTGCCAAAGAAAATTAATTTGGCTTCTTCAGGGCTGACCGAGAATAAATTATAATTAGCTACCATATATTATCTATTAAAAACATTATTGATCTTACCGTAACTTAGAATTGTAGAGTTAGAATGTTAAAAAACTTAGCTAGTAACAACATAGTGGTGATTTTTGTTACTATGTGCAAAAAAAGTTTTTTTTAACGTTGGAAATGTATGGTAGCTTTGAACTTAAAACACAAAGGTTTACCCAAGGTTAATCGAAAAACCCAATGTAACTACATTTAAAAGGAGGTAATTCTTTGAATTGTCGGCAATAACTAAATTTTTGATTGTTAGAAAGTTTAAATGTGAGGTCCTGTTTTACCACAACGCATGTGCTGACAATTCAAGTAGTTCTTTTGAATTTTATGTCGTTAAGGTTCATTGGTAAAACCGAATGAAGTTAAATCCCAGTATAGGGAAATATTATTTTAGATTTTCTTCTTATTATTATTATCTCAATAAGATATTATTATTATAATAATATCTTATTGAGATGTATCTAAGAAAAGCAAGGGAATGTTATCTTTTTTAGTTATTGAAAATTAATTATTAAAGTAGGTTAGTTGTTAATGGATATATCAGTCAGGTTAGTTATCTGTGATGTTGTATGTTCTTGGTATCTGATTTAAGTAAGAAGTGGTATATATCGCTTAGATTCTTAATGTCACTCTTAACACTGATGGCGAAATCGTTAAAGAAAATATAAGACATTTCAATGAACTCTCTTTTAGATTTATTGTTCTCACGGTGGAGAATTGTAGTGTTAGTATAGTCCATGAGATGACCAGTGGAATGGACATGTTTGGCTAATGCACAGCGGTCAGGGTGAAGTCAAGAATCACTTTTGTGTAGTGTAATACGTGATTTCAATAATTGAGATGTTTGGCCGATGTAGGAAGTGCTGCAAGAGAGGCATGGAATGTTGTAGACAATGTTACTAAGCCTATCTATGGGAGTCTTATCTTTTATCTTAGAATAAAGATTATTAATTGTTAGGGCTGATCTACAAGCCACATTAAGTTTAATGTTGTTATTATTATTACCAAAGCTATTTTCAACACTTTTCAGAATCCTTGTTAACCCCGGAGCGATATCTCTGAAATATGGTAATGAAAAATATTTGTTGACAGGAGTATCCGAGACTGGGTTCCCACTTAAGACATCAGGATCAGCATTGTTAGTCGCGAAGGAAGGTGAAGTATCTAAGTTTTTTAACATTCTAACTCTACAATTCTAAGTTACGGTAAGATCAATAATGTTTTTAATAGATAATATATGGTAGCTAATTATAATTTATTCTCTTTCAGCCCTGAAGAAGCCTAGTTAATTCTCTTTGGCGAAAACGTTCGGCGAAACAATTGAAACTTATTAGAGTCTTTCTTGCAGATTCCCCAATATTTAAAAGTTTACTATTTAACTTATCTGCAAAGATTAAATTTCTTTTCTATATATATATATATATATAAATATATATATATATATATATATATATATATATATATATATATATACATATACCCAGAACTATGTATAAAAGTACGATGTATTCGCTCTTTAAAAAAAAAAGCTTAACATATCAAACTATCTATAACATATCAAAAATTTATAGTGCTCTTTTATCAATATTGTATGTATTTTTTTTCTATTTAAATGAAGATCTATCTATCTATAAGGCTAACAGATATAATAGAAAACGATAACCGATATCTTAAAGATCGAATATTCCAAAAGAGGGATTTGACAATAGCAGTGGAATTTTTTTAGACATTGGATTGGATGAAAAAGTCTCCCAATTTATTTCGCTTAGGTTAATTTTTGTAGGGATATATAAAAAGTTGAATATACGTCATTCATCCAGGTTACTTAAAAGAGTTACATCAACGTTTTATTACCGAATGTCCTAAACAACTCCGGAAATGCTCCGAAACGTCAGACAATGTTGCAAGAATAATTAATAATGTGCATTAGTTTGTTGAGATTAACTCTTAGAATTATAGAGAAAATAGTGAATTATAATTTGAAATGTGGAACAGTTCAATTCTTGTAACGGTAAAAGGACGACATAATTAAAAGTTACGTAAAGAATAGTTACATGGCTGAATTCCTTATAAAATTTTCTTTTCAATATTATTTCACCCTTGGCACTTTCCGTATTTAAATTGAATTACGTATAGTGAACAGTTTTTGCTTTTTTCTGAAAAAAATGTATGAAAGATAATCTTATATCTAGTTCATTTTCGGTGTCCCACGCAGTATGTATTAAAATTTTCGATACATAAATAAATACACTTCGCACAAAGTGATCTTTCGAATGCCTTTAACTGTGTTTCCTATTGTATTTTGCTAAAAAAACTGAATTTTTACGGTATACGAGGTACTCCTTTGGAACTAATTTCATCGTATCTAAAGGATAGAGCAGTCAAGCGTATCAAGCAGTCAAGTACGGAAATTGTATTTTTGAATTTAAGCAGATAAAGCATGGAGTTCCACAAAGATCGGTTCTGGGCCCTCTATTATTTATAATATATGTTAATGACTTGCCCAATTTCATGTTTCCATTTAAAACACTTTCATTTGCAGATGACACTACTTTTGTTTTTTTTCAGTTTTCAGTTTTAGAAACCACGTCTGAGTATGTAAATTCCAATGCTCAATTATGGTTCTTGGCAAATAAATTTAAACTAAATGATACAAAACTCAAAAATTAATTTTTGCGTCTATCGATGTGAGTGTTGAAAAAAATAATATCAAATTGTTGGGCATAACAGTTGACAATACATTGACTTGGAATAACCATATTGACCATCTCAAAGGTAAACTTTCTAGTACCTTATTTTTACTCATAAGGCGAAGGTTACATAACAGCAAGGCGAATTACCAACCTCTAGTGCAATAGAGCGGTAAATTTAAAGAATATGATAAATTTGGGTGACAAACCTGTCAGTAAAAACCAAAGAATGAAAGAAAAAGGTGGTTAAGATCAACATTTTTTCCCCAGTGATTGGTTAAGAGAGACAATGAACAAACAAGTGAGGTCAATCCAAAATATCATATATTAAAATTGTCTACGTTGTGGCTGGATAGCCACTAGTATTACTGATACATCTGCCACTTGTATAGACAATATTATGACAAATGTTGAAGAAGATCAGTTTCGGGCAAATGTTCTTGAACCTTGTTTCTCTGTTTGCACAAGTTTGAACAAGTGTTTGCACTAGAGCCTTTACGCAGAAGGGTATATTAAAAATGCGGAACTTTTTATCCGTGTTAGACTGGAAGACTTGGGCATAACAGGCATAACACATTGACTTGGAATAATCATATAGACCATCTCAAAGGTAAACTTTCTAGTACCTTATTTTTACTCATAAAAGGTTTCTCATAAGGTTACATAACAGCAAGGCGAATTACCAACCTCTAGTGCAATAGAGCGGTAAATTTAAAGAATATGATAAATTTGGGTGACAAACCTGTCAGTAAAAACTAAAGAATGAAAGAAAAAGGTGGTTAAGATCACCATTTTTCCCCCAGTGATTGGTTAAGAGAGACAATGAACAAACAAGTGAGGTCAATCCAAAATTTCATATATTAAAATAGTCTATGTTGTGGCTGTATAGCCAGCCACAGGTGAAGATTGATTCAACTTCCAACAGTTCAAGGTTCATAACATTTGGAACTGAGACTAATAAAGACTCTATGAATCAATTTTAATTATAAAATTTTATTAAACTTATTAGATCAGAAGCAATTATTTCACATATGTAAATGTAACATTGACAAAATAATCAATAAAATGCAAGTTGAATGAATCTAAGTTAAATAAAGTAAGAAAATATCATTTTATTTTATTTTTATTTGAAATTATTTAATATGAAAATATGATAGAACATAAACCTTAGGGAACAGTTTTAAAATAAACAACATATTAAGCCTAATTCTGCAATATTAATGTATGATAAATTTGGTTTAAGTTACTAATGTCCGTTTCTTATTAAGAGCGTTATGGTGTTTAGGTATTCAACACATTTCCAAAAACTGACTTTTAACGAGATTTCGTTCATTGCCAAGAATCTTAACTTCATTAAAGTCCAATTTCTGTTTAGTGTTAATAGCATGTTGGGCAAGAGCACAAGTATGCTTAGATAAGTTGATATCACTGAGGTGTGTCGTAAGACGCCCTCTCAGTGATCTCCCTGTCTGACCGATGTAGCACGAGTCACACTCAGCACAAGGTATTAATAAAAGGGATTTGGAAATCTAAAAGACCCAAACGGTCAGATACTAAATCATCCAGTACAAAATTAACTAGGATGGGAGAGATTGAGGAACAAAACTGAAAATTGAAATTCAGAAGAATTGATTAACACAGATGCTGTTTCGATAGGTGACAGTTGAAACAACACATGACTTATTAAAAATTCTTGTCAAAAAATGCCGGCCACATGGTTATAATAAAATAACTTTAAATATTGAATAAAGGCCTTGTTTGCCACTTTTCCTCTAGTTGGGAGATGCGTTCGGTTTGTTTTTAAAAATATGTGTATGTCCATGTCAATTTTATGAAGACATAGTGTCGACATTATTAAAATAACATCTTTAATTATGATATTGTAAAGAATGTTTTTCCATTACAGCAAGTTCTGATGAAGCCCAAAATTATGTGGCGAGAGCTTGACTCTTAATAAAAGACACTCACTTACAAGCATCCGTTTTTTATTGCTTCTTTAGTATTGGGTCTACGTATTTACCTATTAGGTTTTACCTCTAAATTATACGAAGCCATAAATATACTGGATATTCCGTAAAAATTAATAAAGCTTGTAAAAACAACTATGAGTAAAGTAAGCCAAATAGAAGGCGATCTGCACAAGCGATAGAAACATAGAAAAAATTTTATTAGAATTTTATACTTTTTTTCCGTCTGAGCTACAACTAAAAGCAACAATTTTTTTTTGTATTCTTTGGATGTTTATAGATTACAATATTCCTACATTAACGTCACACCTCTTCGATAACGAATTGGCAGAATTTCCTAAAATAAAGTTCTAAGTACTCTTTAAATTCTAGGTTAATATCCTATTCAATACACAAAGTTCTTTCATCTTTTATGGATAGTAACTATTACATAAATTTAAGTAATCTATAGTATTTACCTACAAAATTTAAAAAAATCTCTACAAACACTCAAATAATCATGGGAGCCTCGATCCTTTTAAAATGTTGTTTTATTTTATATGAAAAGAGAAAAATTAATACTCAAATAAACGGAATATGAATTTTTATTATTATTTTTATATATTTTTAATTAAAAAAACGAAAAACAACGCAATCTTTGGTGAATTGATAGTTTTTCATCACAAGAAAGTAAAAAACCTACAGTACCTTAGTACACAATTGCGTATCATGCAAACTGTTCTGACATAATTGGCGGATGCGCGAGTTAAAATTAAATTATATATTTTATATGTATCTGTACCCCGGAGGTAATGGATACTATGTCCATTTTTATCAAAAATTGGGATTATTGCTCTTTTGAATCTAACTTTTTTGGCTCTACACAGAGGTAAACCATACTATGTGGAGAGACAATTTTACGGCAAGTTACCGACTTTTTATTAAACACCAAGTCCACTTCCAGTCAGAGGTAAACAACACCATGTGAACTTGGTGTTGTTTACCTCTACGAAATGTGTGCATTGTTATTTACCATCCGGACAAAAAAGCGAATAAGAAGACACGCTTTGTATATCTAATTTAGTAGTAGTGAATATGTTGAAAAAATTGAGCCAGGAGGTTTAATAAAAGCTGATCAAAGAAGTAGTCACACGCCAATCAATAAAACTCCTACCGAAACCAGAAATAGTATACATCAACATATCAATTCCTTCCCAAAGTACGAGAGTCATTATTCAAGAGAAAGGAGCAAGAGAAATTAGCCGATGATGCAGTACTAATTGCTGATAACGAAGATAACCTACAAAGGCAGCTTCACACCTTCAATATCACAGCAAACAAACTTAATATGAGAATATCAGTAGAAAAAACTAAATGTTTAGTGATCAGTAAAGAGCCGCGTAGATGCAAACTAGAAATAGACGGCAAAATTGTAGAACAAGTAATGAAATTCAATTACCTAGGAGTAGAGATCACTAGTAATAGGGATATAAGAACAGAGACCACAAGGCAAGCATCAAAAGCGACAAGAGTAAGTGGTTGCCTTCGAGAAACCATATGGAGAAACAAATATCTGACCACGGAAAGCAAAATAAAAGTATACAAGACAACAGTAAGACCAATCCTAACATATACAGCGGAGACAAGGACCGATACAAGAAAGACGAAACAACAAATCAACAATATCGAAATGAAAGTATTAAGAACAATAGCGGGCATATCATTAAGAGACAGACAAACCAATAGAAGTATACGCGAACAATGCAAAATTCAAAATATTAATGGGTGGATAAAAACAAAGAAAAAAAAACTGGAACGAACATGTAAACCCAATGGGACCAGATAGATTAGCGAACATCTGTAAAAACAACAAGTCGTATAGCAGAAGACCTTTTGGAAGGCCGCCAAAAAGGTGGAAAGATAATGTACAGTCAACAACGACTGAAACAGAATAAGAGGCAGATAAAAAGGAGTAATCCTAGTCGCGCGAAGAAGAAGAAGAAGAAGAAGAAATTATCTTTGCACAGAACTTACAATAGAAAAGATGTATTACCTGTACATTGATAAATGCAATGAAAGACATGTGGATCCAAAGCTAAGAGCAAAAAAGTGGTTGTAGGCAGATATTTTTAATAAAGAATCAACTTGTCGTTTAAACCACGCGAAATAGACACTTGCGATACATGCAGTACATTCACCGCTCAATTGAAAAAGAATCTAACTGCAGATTAACTTACCAGTGTACGATCATGATGCTCACCTAATTAAATTTAAAACTCGGTATAACTTAAAACAATTGGCTTGACTTTATAATGGCTAAAAAACACCAAAACACAAAGTACTATCTGGTAATTTGCAAAAATATTATTCTTCACCACTAACAAACAATTGTATTAGTTTCTACAAAAGGAAGCTTTGGACAATAAATTTTAAATTATATGATGCCAGTGATTCTTCTGTATAATGTATGATGTGGGACGAATCGAAAGGGGCCTGTGGTGCAAATGAAATTGCCTTGTCAATTTTAAAATGGGCTGACAATACAATTCCAGGTAGTCAAGTAGAGGACATCACTCTTTGGACCGATAACTGCTATGGAAAAAATAAAAATATAAGTATTATAATGTGCTATTTTTGGATACTTCATACGTACCCTCAAATAAAGACGATCACTCAAAAGTTTTTACTGAAAGGGAACAAATATATGGAAGCAGACAGTGTTTATGCTTTAATCGAGAGAAAAAGAAAGAAACTCTCCAATTTGGCCATTTTAACACCATGGGACTGGCAACAGCTAGTTAAGAAAACATCAGGTAAATACACAGTGCACAATATAAAACTTGCAGATTTCAACAATTTCTAAACGCTATTCGATAAGAAACTGTCACCTAATCCTACTTTTGTCAGTAGAAAAAATAATGTTGACAAAAATCCTGTTCTACTGTCAACATGTGTTTTCCTACAAGTCCAACAAGAACACATTGGGAAGCTCTTTTATAAGACCGACTTCAATAATTAAAATATGTATGAGGCGGACTTCATGAGGTATTGAAGACAGCAAGTAACGTTTCCATCCCAATTAAATTAAATCTCAGTAATCCCATTACGAATCCTTTTGTTCCCTCGGCTTGTCATGCGTTTTATCAAAATTTAACACATAGCGATGTAGCCACAAACGATTACCCCCAAGAAGATGAAGATGACATGGATATTCTTTAACAATTTTGAGACTTGTCTATAATTTTACTTAATTATTATAACATTATAATATTTGATTTTAATAAAATAATAGTATAGGCTATTTAATGTGTTTGTCTTGTTTATTTCGTAGAGACCTTAATAAGCAATGTCACATTATTTAAAAAAATTGTTAGAGGTAAACAACACTATGTTCAACTACACATTTAAAAAAAAAATTATACAATGAACGGTAAACTTCAGGTATATAACAGTTCATAGAAAAAAAAACGAATATACACACAACAATAATAATATATTAATCTTTTTTTAAATATAACAAACATTTGAGTATTTACTGATTACAAATTTAAAAAAATGTTCTTCTGAAAAAGTAAGAAAATGGACATAGTGTCTTTAACCTCCGGGGTACAGCTATATATATATATATATATATATATATATATATATATATATATATATATATATACATATATATATATATATATATATATACATATATATATATATATATATATATATATATACATGTATAAAATATATATATATATACATATATAAATATATATATATATATATATATATATATATATATATATATATATATCTTTGCAAAATCTTTGAAAATTTACAATGCAGTTGCACCCAGGTTTTATACACTTCCTAAAGTCCACAAACCCACTCTTTCAATGAGGCCTATTGTCTCTTCCATTGATGCTTCTAATAGTAAACTTGCTAAACACCTTACAGATATCCTCACAATTTCCTACAACGAATCCAATGAATTCTATATTAGAGATTCTTTCACATTTAGTAGCTTCATTAATAATGTTAAAGTTCCGAATAACTATATACTAATTAGTTTAGATGTTGTGTCACTATTTACAAACCTACCACTAGATGCTATTCTCAACAGCATCAAAAATAACTGGAACAGCATCTCTTTGCATACCAAGATCAGTTTAGATGATTTCTTAAGAATTTTAACATTCATTTTTGACTCTAACATCTTTTTGTTTAATGGTAATTTTTTAAACAAATTTTTGGCACTCCAATGGGCAGCAAAATATCTCCCATACTATGTAACTCTGTATTGGATGAACTTATAAGAACATGTAAGGAAAAGATACCTTTTCACATACCTTTTATCAAACGATATGTAGATGATTTGATCTTATCGGTCCCTGAAAACAAAGTAACTGATGTTCTAAACACTTTTAACGCCCAGTGTGAACACTTAAAGTTTACGGTTGAGAGAGAAGCTGATAATATGATTCAGTTTTTAGACATGCTTATACATCGTGGCAGTGATGGCATGTTAAGGACGGAGTGGTATCGAAAACCTTGTTTTAGTAACCGTTTCATAAACTTTTATTCTCAACATCCATCTAAGATGAAAACAAATTTGGTTTTGGCCCTTAAAACTAGGGTTATCAACTTATCACACATCGAGTTCAGGGACAAGGGACTAAAAAAGTTGAGATCTATACTACAAGAGAACTCCTATCCTACAGGGCTTTTGAATAAACTCATTTTTGGTTCTCCTTTTCCTTTGAAATTTTCTGACAACCAAAATTTTCATAATAATGAGGTGAATGAAGTCCGACAACTGACACAGACATTGACACAGAACACATCAGAGCTACCACAATCTAAAATAACGTATGGTTGCCTACCCTATATTCCAGTTCTCACACCTAAGCTATTGAACATTTTCAAAAATGTTAGTGGCTTAAAAATTGCAACTAAGAATGTGAAAACGGTATCGAAGTTGTACACAAAGACAACGGATCCTTTCACAATACAGGAGTCATCGAATGTTGTTTATTCTATACCGTGTGCCAATTGTAAAAACGTGTATATCGGAGAATCATCTCGTAATTTTCACAATAGAGTAATATCACATCGCAGCGACATAAAAACCAAAAAGATAAACGCATGTGCGCTCACAGAACATGCATTAACTTTAAAACATGAGTTTAATTTCGAAAATTCCTGTATTCTGGCTAAGGAAAAAAAACCATTCAAAACGTGTTTTCTTGGAAATGTGTTTCATAAAATCAGACATAGATAAATTGAGCAACATTAATATACTACTTCCATTAATATAATAGCAAGAACTCCTAATTACTTTTTAATCACACTATTTTTGTTTTTTTTCTGTTCTCTATGGGTCAGTCAAACACACCATGAATAGATGTTACTAACAAAATTTTAACTTTCCAACTAAATTTTAAAATGTATATTGTCCATTATTTTAAATGTTATATTTTATATGTGTGTTTTTAATGTTGAGTGTCGTAGCTTTGCAAAAATAATCTCAATGACTAGTAAATTGTAATGACAATTTGAGATATGTTGTAAATATTTACACTTTCTTCTAATTACAGTATCATGAAGAAGGAATAAAAGAATTCCGAAAGCTCGACCAAAAGTCAAAAGAGTGTTTCTATAACATCCCGGCCAAACCTACTGACTGCAGCCCTAATAAACTGTGTTGTTTGTTTATATCGACAGTCAATAATATCCAGTATTTCTTATATATATATATATATATATATATATATATATATATATATATATATATATATATATTCGAGGCTTCCCTTATTATAATATTGGGATAGAGAATGTTATGGATCCATAGGAAAGTTATTCTCCAACACTGAGACTTCCTTATCTAAACAAGATAAAACCAATGAAGTCTGTAGGGTCCCTTGTCTGGATTGTGAATTGTCCTATATTGGAAAAACTGGTGGTTCCTTAAAAGGACGCTTTATTTTTATCGAAGTGATATCAATTGTTCTAAACATACGTGTGCCTTATCCACACACGTTTTGTCAAAAAACCACCAGGGTGACTTTGAGAGTACAGAAATATATACAAATACATGGATTAAGTAAGTTACTGTAATATTTCAAATACGAATACACTATGTGAATTTTTGATTTTATGATCAATTCTTTGTAGAACTGGGTAGCTGTGTTTACCATCGATATTTTATTTCTTCACATGCATTTCACTTTTATACATTATTATCTCTTTTCACTCAATATCATCTATCTTGTTTATTTTCTTCTCTTATCTGACTCAGATAAGTTACAATGTGAAAGAGATTTCACCCTATTTCATTGTTTTTCACTGCTTGTTGATTTTGACAGTCATTGCTGCTTGGTCCTTCAGACCACTGAAATACAACAAACATGATTCTCATTCATAAGAAAGGTGGCAAAGAGGATCTCAACAACTACAGACCTATAAGTCTACTACCAATCACATAGAAAAAATCACAAAGATCATCAACAACAGAATAACATATAGCAGCAATAAATTCTGAACAGCGAAGAGATTAAGTTGGCTTAAGAAGTGGATTCAGTATTCTGGATCATATCCATATGCTTCGAGAACTAATGAGTAGAGCTAAAGAATATGAAATACCGCTACCATTAACCTTCGTAGATTTCGAAAAGGCTTTCGATTCTATATATTCCAAGGCAGTAACAGAAGCTTTGATCAAACAAGGCATTGGCAAACGGTACATAGAGACTTTAGCAAACATATACAGAGAAGCAAAAGCTAGGTTAAAAATTTATGTAAACACTCCAGAATTTCCCACTACCACAGACATCCAACAGGGAGATGCAATATCATCAAAGCTCTTCACTGCAACTGTAGGAAATATATTCAGCAAAATCAACTGACAGAACAAAGGCCTATCCATTGATGAAGAATACCTCAGCCATCTAAGATTTGCAAAACACATCGTTCTGATTGAAAAAAAAAAACAAAAACCATGTACAACGAGCTAGTGGATGTCCAAGATGTAATAATAAACAACACTGCACTTAAGACAGTAGACGACGAGTATGTATATGTATACCTACGAATAATACATAAATCTGGTTCCTAGAAATCAACAGAAGAATGAAAGTGGCTTGGGCATTTTTTGATATAAATACTTTTTTTGATATAAATTTGATATAAATGATTCAGCTGAAGAAAAAAGCATGCTAGGGATAACAAAGAGAGATCGAAAAAGAATAAAATGGATCAGACAGAAAACCAAGGCCACTAATGTAATCCACAGAATTAAATCTTTAAAATGGCAGTGGACGGGACATCTAGCGAGAAGAACTGACAATAGATGTTCACTAGAATTACACTGTGGTATCCAAGAAGCGTCAAGAGACCAAGAAGACGTCCAAATTTAAGATAGGACTATGACATAAAGAAACAAGCTGGTACAACATGTCACAGAAAAGCGAATATTAGACAATTGTGGGCAGAACTGAAGAATGAGTATGTAAGAGACGCTGCACCATAATCGGTAGAAGAACGACCCCTGAAAAGAAAACAAACTTGAGGAGAAATAAGACCATGTTTCGAATAGGTATTTTTCGAATTTAACCATTATTACAATTACAAAAACCTTAACAACTTTTTCATGTAAGTACTTTTTCTAATAATATTAGACAGCAAGAAATGAAATAAAGAATATTAAAATTAATATAAAGAAGCAAAATTCAATATTGGCTATTATTGTATAATATATTTTCATATCCCATAAGGAAGAAAAAATCCATATCGACTAAAAAAATGGTGATTATCTGCTCAATCTACAAAAAAGGCGAAAGCTTGAAACTTTATTGCTGAACATTCATCTTACAGAATTTTTAGATCTATATTTTATTCGCAGTTTGTGACTTTCACTGAAAATATTATCGAGAACATCAAACTGGCTTTTGGCACGCAATTTCATAAACTTTCGACAATTTAATCGACGTTTTGACATTCATCTTCACTAATTTTATATAGACCTTTATATAGACAATCAGACGATGATCTAACCCTAACACCGTTATAATATATCATTAGACAGCTGCATTTCGGAAGAATTAATATTATAACAGGTAAATCAGTACATTTTTGAGAGAAAAATTCTTAGAAAGATTTTTGGGGCCGTAAATGAAAATGGGCTATGGCGTCGAAGATACAACTTTGAACTGTATCAGTTATACACCGATCCAGATATTGTGAAATTCGTTAAAGTGCAGAGACTTAGATGGGCTGGACACATTGCTAGGATGTCAGATCACGAATACACGAAGAGATTAACATTTTCACAACCAGAGGGCACAAGAAGCAGAGGACGACCACGAATGAGATGGATTGATGATGTGGAAGAAGACCTACAGATTCTAGGGGTTAGAAGATGGAGGGAAGTTACCAGGAATCGACAGGAGTGGCGACTTCTTTGTGAGCAGGCCAAGATCCACAACGGATTGTCGAGCCACTTATGATGATGAAATCAGTACAGCTTACTATCTATACCAGTGGTTTACCCCCGTAGAACGGAAGAGGAAGTGGAAATATATACACACCTGAAAAAAAAAGAGCCAGATATGGGAATAAACATAAAACTTCGATGGGCTAGTCATGTAGTATTAACGGAGGACAGATTGTCAAGAAAAACAGTAAGATCCAATTAAGTAGATTAAAAAAGGGGCAATGGATAATATAGAAAAAAAAAATTAAGTGAATTAAAACAAAAATTAACGTTAGAACTTGGATACGAGCGTTGCTTCGATCAAAACTAAATTTTGGCTGTAGCGCAATTTAAAAAGAGGCATGCTTATTAAATAAATGATATCCAAAATATATTTGTAACAAAGTGGCAAACTTAAATTTATATCTTCACAAACTTTTTGGTGTAGTGCAATTAATTGTATCAGACTAAAAAGTAAAGTAAACCGCAAATTCAATTACAAGCGTTCGAGTTATTGATCCCTTTATTTAAAAAAGTTTTAATATTTTTCCTACAACTTTAATAATCCAGTACAAATCAAAAACTTACTCTTTGAAAGTCACGAGTCAAAGAACATCGGTCACATGTTTTGAAACGAGCTTTCAAACGTCACGTGGAATAAAAAGCTACCAATAGGTAGTTGTCATGGTAGCAAGAGTAGAGACAGAATGATCAAACTGAAACCAAAATTTATAACTTCCGAGAAGTAGGTAATTAGCACAGTAATATCTGTTACAGATTATACTAAAGCTTCGAAAATATAAGGTCTTGTTTAATTGTAATGCTTTAATTACTTTCTTAGGTATTATAACAAATTAGTTAATAGTAAATTCATAAAACATATAGCTTTTTATTTTATTTTTGCAGGATAATCACTTACTTCAGTAAATATTTAGGTAAATGAATTACAAAATTATATTAATCAATTAAAGTAAATTGAATATTTTTGTTAATTTATTTTAACCGATAAATTTTATTAGTAATAAAGGATAGTAAGATATTACAATGCTCAAAATAGAGGAACATTTTTTGTATCTAAAAATTTCAGTGAAATCAATATCATATATATATATATATATATATATATATATATATATATATATATATATATATATATATATATATATATATATAAACAACTCAGAAGGTCCAACTAATGTCTTCAGAATATCTCCCACTTCAGTGGTTAGCGTACAGAGGTACCATTTATTTTGATGGTCATGAACGAAAACGATTGACGAATATCGTTTATCTGTCCTCTGGACAATCGAACTATGCAATAGATTAAAACATAAAAAATGATAGACTTATAAAAATAACTTTACTAGCATCACCAAACAAAATGCACATTCTTCAGGTCAATATGTCAACCTCAGACGCGTTAGACAATGAAGTGAAAGACGTATACTTCGTTATTGAAGACACAATAAGATATATTTCATCTAAAGAACCACTCATAATCATGGGCGATTTTAACGCTAAGGTAGTAGAAACAAGAAATGATAACATCCAAAATGTAGGAAACTATGGGTTATGTATTAGAAACAGCCGAGACGAACGTTGAATAGATTTTGCAACCGAAAACAGTTTGGCCATTATAAACACAATGTTCAAACATCATGCCCGTCGTTTATCGACATGGAGAATACAATAACCAAATCGACTACATATTGAATAGAAACAGATGGAAGACATGTTTTACAAACGTAAAAACTAGACCAAGAGCTGAATGTGGATCCGATTATAAATTGTTATGCGCTTTCTTTAAGATGAAGCTAAAAAGAACAATGCCGCACCAAAATCCAAACAGGCTGGACATTTCAAATCCGAACACGTTTAGAGATGCATTAAAGCAAACTAGTATGTTGAACACACAAGACAACCCCGAAGAAATGTGGAAAGGTTTCAGAAATGCCATAAAAACTTCTGTAGAAAGAACCAGAACAGAAAAAAAGATCATCAAGAAAAAACACTGGATGACAGACAGAACGCTGCAACTTCTCGAAGCGAAAAAGAATCAAATCTCTCATATATCAAAACGAGAGCAACAAAAACGTATTAGCAAGGTTAAATAAAAAAACTAAAAGAGCATGTAGGGATGATAAAAATAAACATATAAATGAAGAATGCAAAGAACTAGAGAGACATGCAAACCGGTATGAATCCCATGAGCTATATAACAAAGTCCGATATCTATCCAGGGAATTTAAACCAATCACACAAACAATAATGGATAAAAACCAACATATTATAAATGACGAGAAAGGGATTGCGGAGGTATGGAGAAAATATTGTCAAAGTCTATATGCAGATGGTCCCCAGAATGCACGACAAGTTCACTGCAGAGAGAGAACCAAATATTCTAAAGTCAGAGATAGAAAAAGCAATCAAAAAGTTAAAAAATAGAAAATCTCCTGGTGCAGACTAGATCACCGCAGAAGTTTTAAAAGAGACTGGAGATGTTGGAGTAAATGTTATGCATATGATCTACAAAAAGATTTGAGAAACCGGAGAATGGCCCAACGATTGGACAACATCCACTTTCATCCCTATATTCAAAAAAGAAACTCCGCTAGATTGCGGCAACTACAGAACGGTAGCACTAATATCCCATGCAAGCAAGGTTCTACAAGCGCGATTTGTCCCAGAAGAAGGCACAAGAGAACACATTCTTAATGTCAGCTAATCGAAAAAACTCGTGAATTCAATACTCCTATGCTTATGTGCTTTATGGATTACACAACGGCCTTCAATAAATTCAAATGGCAGCAGCTATGGTCCATACTAGCGGAAATGGGATCACCCCACCACTTAATTCAACTAATTAGCAGTCTATATGAAAATAATAAGTGCACAGTAAAAAAAAACAACACCCATTCCAATCATTTCAGAACAGAGGCAGGTGTCAGGCAGGGATGCATAATCTCGCCAACTCTGTTTAATATCTATAGCGAACAGATTATGGGAAAGGTACTAGACGGATGGAAGGGTAGAATATCAGTAGGAGGTAAAAAAATCAGTAACTTGAGATATGTTGATGACACTTTAATATTCGCGGCAAATCAAGAAGCAATGGAAGACATAATAAGATGTCTGGAAGAGAAAAGCAAAACATATGAACTAAAGCTAAATAGGAGTAAGACAAAGATCATGATAGAGACAGAGCTCGGGATAATCTTCAACACATTAAAGAAATTGGGGGCTTTAAAGTAGTAAACAGTTTCATATACCTGGGGTCCCTAATAACAAATGACGGAGGGTGTGACAGAGAGATACGTAAAAGGTTGACTATTGCTAGAACAGCTATGATGAAACTGGTAACAATTTAGAAACAGTCTAGCTTAACAATACACACAAAACTAAGGCTGGTAAGGGCACTCATTTTTACCATAGCCACATATGCATCCGAAACGTGGACCTTAAAGAAAGCGGATAAAAATAAATTAGACGCTTTTGAAATGTGGGTATACCGCCGCATGTTAAGAATATCCTGGATTGATCCTTGCACTAACGTATCGATATTAAAACAACTTAAAGTAAAGGATAGATTGCTTAAACAAATACAACAGAGATATTTGCAGTATTTTGGACACATTGCTAAAAGAACAGGTACGATGGAAAAACTGATAGTCGAGGGTAGAGTCAAAGGAAAGAGACCTAGGGGAAGATCTCCAAGCCGTTGGGTAGATCAAACAAAAATATTGATTAACCAAGAGTTACATGAAGCCGAACAACTAGCCCAGGATAGGGAAGGATGGAGGGAAATCGTGAAAAAACTGTAAAGGCCTGATAGTGTCACCACATCCCAAAACGGATTAGGACTGAGCAGAAGGAGTCTTAGTGGACCGGAAAAAGGCATACGATAGTGTACTATTTTCAATGCTCCGAGTAGCAATGGAAAAACACGGAATAAATAAAAAACATATATAAGGCAGTACAACACTTTTTCAAAAATATGACGTTAAACGAAACTAGAGAAATTCCTATTAAGTATTCAGAGAAATTCAGTAAGGGTCTAAAGTACGGCTGTTTCGTAGCACATACACTCTTTAAAATATATCTGAATGAGAAGCTTTCAGTGTGGAGAACAAAATGCTGCAATGTGGGCATCCCGGTCGAAGACGAGAGATTGGACACGAAACACTTCGCTGACGACCAAGCCATTCTACCGAGTACTTGGTTGCAGGAAAAAAACGGAAAGGCAACAAATTAAAATGTAAAACTATAAAATGAACTGAAACCTACAAATACTTGGGAGTCAAAATAACATCACGAGCGGGGAGTAATGAAGAAATACATTCCAGGATTGGCTAAGCAAGATCAGCCACTAGACAGCTGAACGGACTATTGGGGAATAATAAAATAACAAAAGACAATAAAGGAACAATTTATAAAACAATAATAGAAAGTATCGGGTTATACGGCGCCGATGTTTCATAAGATAAGTCAGGACTACTGATAGGTAGTCCATTGTTGGAATATATAGCAGCCATAGTAATACCACTATCTGATCCAATACAAAACTCTAATTCATATCAGAGTAGAACATGTTCTTTTAGCACATTAAAGATGTAATGTTGCACGCTCGAATTTTCTTAGACTACAAGGTCAGTTTTTTCCTTTAAGACTTACGAGAATTATTTGGAGCTCTCATAATGAAAGAGCAGAATGCCGTTCACCAAGACGTCACGTCTCTAAATATTTAGTCCACCATTCTACGTGTAAGAAAAAATCTTTACCCGTTGGTGACGAGTAATTGTGTTCAATATCGAATGTGTCAATTAGTATACTTATAAGCAATATATAAACGGCATATCTTGTGTTAAAACAGGTTTTCGCAAGCTTCTTCTAGGTTTCAACTTAGTTTCTCTGAATAGATTTCAGTTTTTATTTTTTCTAATAATTTATATAGTATTAAATAAATATACAGGGTGTTTCAAAAAGATATGTTATAAATTAAAACACGCATTTCGGGGACAAAAATAAATTGATTAAATCCAACGTACCTTAGTACAAAAGTGTACACAAAAAAAGTTACAGCCCTTTGAAGTTACAAAATAAAAATTTTTTTTTGGATTATCTCCTAAACTACTTGACATTTTGTAATAAAAATGGATACGTTACTTTCTTGTTCTGAAAGCATTTTTCATACAAAAGAAACAACAAAATCTAAGCGCACAGAAAAATGCGCATCCAAATAAAATAAATCTACTCTGTATGAGTACAAGAAACAAATTCGTTAATGATTTCTGCTTAGTTGATAGACATGTCGTGGAATGCAAATTTTAGATTCCCCATGTCTCTATTAACATCTTTATCAACGTCTGTTATACCTTGCATTTATAGAAGGTTCAGATTAAAGCAGAAATCTGAATTTGTTTCGAAACTATCTTACCGATTTTTCTATCAGATGTCGCTATTGCGTCCATAACGAAGCCATTTTATTGTTGCTTCTTAAAAGACAGAAAAGATTATTTTTCACGTTGAGAACGGCTTTGAATAACTGTTCTGAGATGAGACTTATTAAGTCGAAATACGTATCAACAGATACATAGACGCTTTGTACGTGAAATCAAATCTTTGCTGTCTTTTTCATTTTATTCCAGTTCGTTAACTGGCACGGTGGCCAGTTAACGAACTGGCCACCGTGCAGCCCTAATTTAAATCTCATAAAGAATTTTTGGGATATTATTCATCACCAACTCAGCAGCCGATAAGAAGAAAGTAGAAGTTATAGTGAGAGAAGTTTGGGATGCAATTGATAAAGACCAAGGGCGCTGCTTGATTTTAAGTCTACCTCGTCGCTGTGAAGAAATAATTCCATTTAGAGGTAGAAATACTCTTTATTAAGTGTTTTTGGAAGAAGGAATTGTTAAAGATTATTTGGGTTATGTTTTCTTAGGCTTTAGTTGTATTATATGAGAATAAATTTTATGTAAGTAGTGTTTTCTTTGCTTTAAATGTTAATAAAAACTTGTTAAATTTAAAGTTCTGTATAATCTTTGATAATAGAGATATCGAGATAATTTTAATTACAAAAATTTTTAAAAAGGATGAAACTATCTCAAAATCTTAATAAGATCTAGCGTTTCTTTCTAATAAATTCCACAGGGTGTTTCAAAATACGATGAAAAAACACAACTTTATTTTTACACCCCGCATACGAATAAAACGTTGATATTTTTCAGATTACATTAATAACAGCGATTACTGGAAATAGACCTTTAATATGAGAAAAAAATCATTAAAATCCAATCATCCGTTCAAAAGAAAAATAGCTTCAAATAGGGTACAATTAAGGTGGTGCGTTAATTTTGGGCAGTAGTGTATATCGACAGTTTCTAAATGTTACACGACCTTCTTATTTTAGTTTTGTTACTATTAACCACTTATGAGAATATATAATAAGGAAAGTGAAAGGAAAAATCCCAGTTTATCTCCATCCCAGTTTTCATCAGTTGGCTGGTTTCAACCGCTGGACAAGTTGTCCATTTTTCGAGCAGAGATAAATAAGTTCCGTTAAAGCGATATCGTACAACATCGACCTCGTGTTACCACAATTTTAACATTTAATATGATCTTCATTTAAACTAAGGGTTATTATAACTAGATAGTTAGCTAGTTTTAACTACTCTCAACTGAAGATGTTTCACTGATGATGTTCCGACTGAAACGAAAAGGTTTTACCGGTAAATTTAATCTGTTTGGATAATTTTTTATAAATTTTAATAAAAACATATCATCTAACGGAACTTTTTACTTTAATGTAAGTTTTTTATAAATATTATACGGGTTATATTATTTTATCTGCTTTCAATATTTTAAAAGTATTTCCATTTGATCAGATTCCCCCCTTTTTTGTTTAAAAAAACGCATAGATATGTAATACGTATTATACGTAGCATAGAATAAACAAAAAGTATAAATATATATGCAATTACATTATACAGTATGTGATATATATTATTTAATATAATCTTATATATTTATCATAATAATTGTCGTCATTAAAATGATACTTACACTTTTGTTGGTTTCAAAAAAATCAAACTGACATACCTAAAACAAAATTAAGAAATTAGTTTTAAATAATAGTCCAGACACGAAAAATTTACATTTAAAATAAAGGATACAACTTGTTCAGTTTTTTATTTTATTGAAAAAAAAAATTATACACGCACGAACATTCACATATACAGGGTTGAGATAAGGTATGGAACCAACTAAATATCTTTGAAACAGAAAATACGCTATTCATGAAACTTTGCAAGTACAATGACACATAAGGCATCTGGCGCCATATTATTATTTATGAAAATTTTACTTCCGTTTTCACTGGAAATACCCTCAACTAATTTAATTTTGTATATTTTTGCAGAATAAAAATATTTCGAATTCATACATACTAACGCTGATACAAAAAAATTGTTAAAATAAGAAATAAATTACTTTAAAGTTAAAGAATAGATAAAATTATCTACTAAGATCAATCAGATTAATAATTTAAAAAATCACTGTTCAAAATACTCGCAAAAGTTCACATCCTTGAGCTTCATCATTTTCCTACACGTGTTCCGAGGTTTCACCTGTCGTCAGGAAGAATTGTGGTTAACCGGATTGAAAAGAAATGCAATCTACTTATTGAGTAGACTTGGTACCATTCTGCAAACAAGAAAACTTGTTTATCATCCATACATGGTTTAAACAACCAAAAAGATGTCTATATACGTTGCTATCACCAAGTCTTGGTAGTCTAATACGTATTCAAATAGATTATATCATTCTAAATAATATAATCCGCAACGCATATGAATGCACTAAGACATATCCAAGTGCCGAGACAGCCTCCGCCACAATTTCCTTGCATCCAGAATCATTGTAAAACTAAAGACAATTAAAAAATTTCGGCACAATAAATTATGTATGATCTTCTTCTTTTTCTTTGTGAACCATTTTCCATCCACTCCTGAATGTAGGTCTCTCCCAATTGCTTCCATATTTATCTATCTTGCGCCAATCTAATCCACTGTTTGCCTGCCACTGTTGTCATCTACCCATCTTTTTTGAGGTCTTCCCATGCTTCTTGTTGTCGTCCTTGGTCTCCATTCTAGAATTCTCCGTGTCCACCTGTTGTCATTATATCGGGCTACGTGACCTGCCCAGCGCCATTTCATTTTTACAATTTCTTCCGCAATATTCCTAATCTTCGTTCTACGTCTTATCTCGGTGTTCCTAAACTTGTCTCTTAGTGATATTCCATGCATAATTCGTTCCATTGCTCTTTGCGTTGTTTCTAGTTTTTTAGCATATTTTTTGGTAAGGGCTACAGTCTCCAAGCCGTAAGTACAAACTGGTAGTATGCATGTGTTATACACCTTTTTCTTTAAGTTTACAGGAATGGAGGTGTTTTTCAATGTATGATAGTGAAGGTTAACTTAAAACTGTGGTACATACCAAACGCTTGGAGGCTAATAAGAGTGGACTTTATACCCAAACCTGGCAAAATTAAAGAGGAAAAGTCCCTGAGGGCGATAAGTCTGATGTCATTCTTACTGAAAACTCTAGTAAAACTGCTTGATAGCCATATCGGTGTAAAGTAAGGCTGAAACATCAGGGACAATAAGTGTATCGAGCAAATTTGAAGAAGCAATCACAAGGGTGCTTCTCCTCTCTTGTGGAATCTAGTCATCGATAGGCTGATAGCTAGACTCAGTCACGACAGAGTTATCACGTCCCGAGTCTACGCCGAACGCCAACCTGCTAAACCAGACCCTCCTCTGTCATCCAGCGATCCGGAAGCGAAATGGCCGCTGTAAGCATCACTTCAGAATCACTACCTTTATTCATGCATTCTTCATTCATACACATCCACACTCTATTCATCAGCAAGGAGGTTCCCTGTCTCGTTCCAGGTAGCGCGTAGAAGACACTCATCGCTCCTAGTTCGGCATTATTTCCAGATGGGCATTTCCTCCTTCCCCACAGTCTGACTCACGCATTCCAACTCATACAGTGTGACCCACTTTTCTAGCTTCACCTTTCAGCATCATTCACTCTTACCTTTAGCGTTGGTTTAGCAGACTTTCTTCCTCTTCCTTTTTCTTGATCACTGCACGGATATAGCTGTGTATGTTAGTCCAAACTAATTTATTTTCAATCATTCTCTCAATCATTTCTTTCACTGTAACAAAATTCACACCTGTCTCTCTCTCTCCATTCTGTTCCTTTCCACTATCCATCTGCTGCAATCTAACATCGTATGTGTCACAGTGTCCGAGTATCCACAGTATAGGCATTCATCTGTATCAGCCTTTATAGAGGTATAGATCCTATAGAGGTAGGCCCTAAAACACCCGTGTCCTGTGAGCACCTGCGTCAGGAAATAATCCAGTCGCCTGTGGCCACAGTCCACCCAATCTCTTATGTTCGGGATCAGCATTTTCGTCCACTGTGCCACATCTTCCGTGTTGTTACATTCTTCTTGCCATCTTTCAACTGACCTTTCCCTTTCCTGTCTTTTCTCGGCCACAGTAAGGTTTGGACCGCTTCTCTCATAAAGCTCTTTTCTTTCCACCGCCAAAACAGGCAACGGAACACATCCAGTGATATCCTAGTTATCCTAGCATAACCTAGCCCACAGCAAATTTAATGGCATATAAATATACGTCATGCACATTATGTGAAATGCTTCCATGAAGACGGTAGTGGGTGAAATTTGTAGCTGAAATTGTGTAGTTTAGAAAAATTTACGTGTGTCATCGAAAAGAAGCAGTTTTAAATGTTTTACATCGTTTGTAATGTTCAAGTTTAAATTCAGCATTTTTAGGCATATTTGAAATGCCTTACATTTTCTGCCAAAAATCAAAACCAAAATTTCATGCCATAGGTTTTAATTGAGCTTTAGCAATGAAAATTCCATTGTGACCAGTTAATGGAAAAATAATAAATTTTAATGACCTCATAAGAATCATAAGAAATCGTTTTATAGAAACTGTCTTTAATTGCGACAACATTCAAAAATTGCATAGAAAGCTGCATTCTTCTCCGCAAATTTTTGCAGATAGGACACTCTTATTAAGAGACATCGAATTTTTACCGTCAAATTGATATAAATTTATTCGCGCATGTAGCTTACATTAAAATTGAGAGATCGGTTTATTTTACAAAAAATGCTAATATAAATTTTTGTTCAAAATTATCTCAGCTACATATTTTATTTAAAATATTTTTTTTTTGGGTCACAAAATTAACATTCTCAGCCAAATTCAACTTTTTTTTTTTTTTTTTTTTTATTTAAACAAATATACCCGCATCAACCACTAAGAGTTATTAGCGGGGGGACATACACAAACAGTAAGATACATATTGTTGCATAAAAAAAATATTTTTTACAATCTGGTATATAGTTTAGTCATTTTAAGATAACTTAATAAAGACTGTAAATTTGACGTTAGTATACTTTTTAAATTATCACTAAGGGCACACGCGATTCTTTCGTTCTGGTACACTGGACACTCAACAATTATATGTTTCACTGACAACTGAGTATTGCACTTGGTACACAACGGAGCAGCCTCCTGGTTGAAGATATGCTTGTGTGTAAGGAAAGTATGTCCTATTCGGAGTCGGTTAATGATGACTTGGTCTTTTCTATTATTTGGTAAGATGAGTTTGGTTCCTACTTGACTTAGACATTCTTTGAGTTTATTAGCAGTGTGATCCCAAGTAGTTTGCCACGCTCTATATACGTGGGCTTTGATATTTACTTTGTGATCAGTCCAAGGCATTTGATTTATGATAGCAATACTTTGGTCGGTGGTTGCATTGCTTGCCAGAGAGTCCACTTCCTCATTACCACTTATTCCCATATGGGAAGGTACCCAGATAAAGGAAATATCTTTTTGTTGAGTCTGTAGATAAGATAACTCTTCTTTGATCTTGAGAAGTATGGCGTGAGTTGTATATAGCTGTTTTATTCCAAGTAATGCGCTCATTGAATCGGTGATGATAACAAATTTGCTTTCATTGATAGAACAACATTTTCTCACGGCCTGATGAATTGCCGTAAGTTCTCCGGTATATATACAACAATTTGTTGGGATTCGTATGGTAGACTTGACGTTTTCGTAGATGTAGGCTGCAGCATGTCCTTCATGACATTTGGAAGCATCAGTGAAGATTTGATGGGTTGTTGGGTATTTGGATATTACATTTTTATAAGCTTGCTGTATAAGGAAAGGATGTGTGGAATGTTTCGGGAGTTCTTTTAAAGACGTGTCTATTTTTGGATGTTTAATCATCCAAGGAGGAACATTTACATGAATAGGCATAGTAAGACTGAACTGTTCTAAATTAAGACCAATACGTTTTATTCGTTCGGGAACAAATTCAACTTGTTCGTATGATTTTTATAGGTTCTCTGACAACTAAGTATAAATAAATTAATTTATTTTAAACAAAACTAAACCATCTTTGAGATTTGTTAATGCATTTTTTAGGTGTCTGTATTGAAGAAAATTCCTTCATTTGAAGCCGACAAAATACATTTTTTTACGTATACCGATTTTGAATTTTGAAATTCAATTTTCTTCAACCTATTTTTTTTTGTTATTTTCACACGCAATACCGGTGGTATTTATTATTATAATATGTGTTATAAATATTTTGAAGGTATCAAAATTTTAAGCCGGAAATTATGAGCAGGAACCACTGCTCGTAATTCAACTTTTTCTTTAAAAGAAGAAAATCTATTAATCGATTTTAATGAAATTTGGTCTATTGTCTTTTTATTGTTTTAAAAAAAATCATTAACATAATTATATTTAACACGTAAAAACATGGAATTACATAAATTACATAGTTTCTATCAACTATATAAGGTATAAGGTGTTTGGTACAGAATTACGGGAGGTATTTATTTGCTTAGCGATCATTTTTTCAAGCGTTTTTATTCTAAAAGATTCAAGTTATTACATATTCTTTTATAGGCCAGTTAATGTACGTGAAATAAGGCGATAGCGTGTAATTTTTCGTGTCACCACCGAATTGCATGAAAACTTGGATTTAGGTTCTACAAGCCCCACACTTCACTTCTGGAATTGTGCCGTTGGTTGCTGTTTTTTTTAGGGGTGAAAACTACCTCTATTAGTTTTTAATTTCATCATCATCATCACGTAGCGCCACAACCTTGGGTTGGTCTTGGTTGATTGTACTTTTTTCTAATTTGTTCGGTCTCTCATCAACCTAGGGTCAAATGGAATGTTAATTTTTCGGAGATCTGCTTGAATGTTATCTCTCCATCGCATTCTGGGACGTCCGAGTGGTCTTTTGCCTGTGGGAATCTCCTCCCATACCAGTTTTACAAGTCTCTCGGTATGCAGTCTGTGCACGTGGCCTGCTCATATTAGTCGCTGTGATTTAATTTCTTGGACAATATCGGCGTCATTGTAGAGTGCTTTTAATTCGATATTGGTTCTGATCTTATACTGGTTTGTGGTGATGTCATGGTGAGGTCTGAAAATGTTTCCAAGTATTTTTCGTTCAAAGCGTCTGAGCTTTTCTTCGTTTGCTTTGGTCATGGTCCACGTTTAGCATCCGTATGTTATTACAGGTCTGACGATGGATTTATAGATTTTGATCTTTGAACTTCTTGTAAGATTTTTTGATTTTATGAGCTTTTCCAGTGCGAATAGACTGCAGTTTGCAGATTGTATTCTGTCTTTTATTTCTTCAGTAACATCGTTGTCAGCTGTGATTATGGCCACCAGATACTTAAAACATTGTACTTTTTCGAAATTGAAGGTGCTGACCATCACATTTTGTCCTATTATGTCTCTTCGTGTCGTTCTATTTATACACATATGTATATTTCGTCTTCCCTTCATTAATCTTCAGCCCTACTTCACTTGTTGCCCCTTCCACCTTGTTGAAAACTTGGTAAACGGAAAACGCTGCACTGTATCAAAACAAAAATCTAATACTGTCATTATGTTTTATTACTTTACTTCGCTTGGAGTACCAGAAACTGAATTCACTACGAATTTTGACCATGATGAACGGCATGTGGAATGCAATTTTAGATTCCCTTGCCGAGTAATTTATCAAGCTGTTTGTTTCGCAAGTTTTAGAAAGCACAGTGGTAAAAATTTGAATTCGGTTTCGTTTGATTTCTCTTTTTGTTTAAAGTTATTAACATTTATAAATTTCTGCAAAATTAAGGGTTCCTTGAAACTATCTTGATGAATTTTTTATGTACTTTGATGTAGAAACTCGCATATTGAAGAAATTTTAATATCTACCATTATTATTTAAACCATTTTTCTCAAAAATGCATAGGCATTATATAGGCAAAAAATGATTTTTTCACTTTTTGAGATTGTTTAAAACAAAAACAAACCAAAATCAGCTGTACGTCTTCACGGATTTTTTTATCAGATACCCCTCGTATAACTTTTAGGACCTTCAAATGTCTGAATAAGATTTTTACGTGAAATCAATAATTTTTTTACAGATAGACTGGTGTATATGTCGAATAGGAATAAATCAAATAATGATAGTGATAATCTATTTAATACATTTTATAAAACAAGACGTCTTATTCACGTATAACGTCAACAATAATATAGAAATAAAGAGATAATTATTTATTATATTTGCTGTTAATTTTTAAATTACATATTTCGTAAATGTCTAAGTAATGCTAAATTCAAAAATTACGTAGAGTGCGATATAATTACATATTAAAATAACCGTTTCTTTTTTGTAAAAATGTATGTTTTTAGCGTATACAACAAGATGACTAAATTCCACGTTAATAACCTATAGAAACTGAACTCGCTAGAAACATATAAACGGGTCCGTTCTCGTATTTTGGCTATTTTTATTTTGAGCACATGAGTGTTATTTTTATCAATACTTTTGACGTTTTGGTTTCTACAACGACCTTGCCATTTCATTTTTGTAGATTGTTCATTTAACAAATTACAAATTGTGTTTTAGATATTTTTGTATTGAACAAACATATTCAAGTTTAGTATGTAAATACATACTAATAAGGTTCTTGAAATTTATTAAATATAATATGATAGGTGTAAAGATTTCCAAAGCCGCAAAGTCGGTTTCTGCTTATTTGGATTTTCCTAACTATATCCTTTAATATAAATTGATATTTACACTATCCGTGTATGCTAATGTATAATAAAAATAAAAAATTTCAACCTCATATTAAACATCCAATTTAAATAAATAATTATAGTTGTTTTCTAGCAATACGTAGAACAACCCTGCACTCCAGATTCTAAAATTATTATTACAAACTATATATTGTTTTCACCCATTTTACAACATAAAAAATGGTGAAAATTTGAATTATAGTCCAGTCATCAGAGAGTTGACCCCTAAAAATCATACGAACAAGCTAAATTTTGCCGAGAATATTAATTTTGGAAACCCAAAAATAACGCAAAAAAGTTTACCAGTTTCACCCCAGAACTTTCCACTAAAATCCCCCTCGCAGAGGGGTAAAAAAACAAAAAAATCGATTTACCAAGAATCTGTGCGCCGTCGAAAAAAATATTTCAAATAAAAAATGTAGCTGAGATAATTTTAAAGAAAAATATTTAGTAGCACTTTTTGTGCAGAATGAACAGTTCTCTTAGAAACAAAGTTTGAAACGACCGTCGATTTTGAATGTTAGTTACGCGCGCGAAATCAAAAATAAAATTTGTATCAGCTTAACACGTTGCGTACGGCTGTACAAAAAAAATATACCCCCAGCCGGCGTTTTTTTTTATGTATCTAGATTCATTTTTACCTAATTAACATGCCACAGTAATGTTTCTTGTTTGATTTTTGATATATCATAAGTTTTTTTAGAAGATACTTTGTGGCACAACGTTTCTTTTACGCCGGCCAAGGATTAATTTGTTTATTCCAGCCGGCGTGGTTTGTTACGCGTACCACACGCTATATTTCGCGCCAAATGCATATTCATGGTTCTTGGAACAGTAGTAACTGAATTTGCAGATCGTTTGTATTCTGTGTCTAGTTAGAAGTAGTCTTAGTTGTTATTAGTTGTTGCTGACGGAGTGTTGTTATCGTGCCATTTAATGCAATATGGGAGATTATGAAAAAAAACAGAGCCGTCTGCAAGCCATTTGGGATGAGATTATGTCTGATGAAAAGAATGAAAGTTGCCGAATTTGCCGATGTTTATTGGTCAGAAGAATATGAACCTGAATCTTCCAATGAGTATTCTTCTGATGGTTGCGAGGAGTCAGTTCCCAAAAAGCGTGTCAAGAAAAATGATGAAAAATCTGGCGAAGGTACTTCTAATGTGGTTTCTGCAACCGTAAGTTATTGAACTTTATTTTTATTTTGTCAACAATAAACAGGTAAACTTTTTGGAGATGGATTTGGAATCTGGTTCGCATGAAACTATTTCAATCCAAGGAACAAGGACTGTTGAACAACAAGCAAATATTATTGATGTAACTATACGAGAAGTAATTGATATGGCCACAATTACTGAAGAAGTGTGTCATAGCGTGCAATTTCAGTGGAGGGAAATTGATGGAACATCGCTGAAAACATTCGATTACAGTGTAGAAAACGACGGAATAAAATCTTCGTATTACGAGAATTATATAAATCAAGAACCATATGATTGTTTCAAGATCTTCCTTACTGACGACATAATAAATTATATAGTTGAACAAACCAACTTATATGCACAGCAGGTTTTACAAAATTATACTACACCGTCAAATAAGAGGAAACACAAAAAGAAGTGGGGTCCCACAAATACTTTTGAAATGGAAAAATTTTTTGGCATTATTATGTGGATGGGATTAGTCAAATATCCTCGAATAAAAGCATACTGAAGTAACGACATTTTGTATACAAATTCGATAAAAAGTATAATGTCTCGAGATCGTTTTGAAGAGCTATTAAAGATGTGGCACTTTAGCGACAATAATGACCGATCTGTAGTAAATGATCGGCTAAGAAAAATTACTCCACTTCTCGAGAAGCTAATTGAACAGTTTCAAGCAGTAATGGTGCCATGTGAAGAAGTATGCATAGATGAGACAATTGTGCGGTTTAGAGGACGCCTAAAATTAAGGCAATATTTAAAGAACAAACGGCACAAGTTTGACCTAAAACTGTACAAATTATGTACTATAGGTGGGTACACATACAATTTCAAAGTGTATTCTGGTAATGATAAGACTGATGATGGTAGTGCTTCCGCAGGAGTTGTGTTCCATTTGATGGATAATCTACTGGACTGTGGGCGTAGTTTATACACCGACAACTATTACACAAGTGTGAGTCTTGCAACCAAGTTATTAGAAAAAAATACACACCTAGTTGGCACTGTAAGAGCTAATCGTAAACTTAATTCTCCCAAAGTGGTTAATACTAAATTAAAAAAAAATGAAATTGTTGCTGAAGAAAGTTCTATTGGTATAGTAATGCTAAAGTGGAAAGACAAACGTGACGTGATGATGCTTACGACAAAACATCAAGCAGAAACCACTAAAATAAAGAACAGACGCGGTCAAATAGAGAAACCAACTGCTGTCGTTAGTTACAACAGGTGCAAGAGCTACATTGATTTGTCAGATCAACTCAAGTCTTACTCTCATTGCCTTAGACGAGGTAATAAGTGGTACCGAAAATTAGCAGTTGAACTGATTTTTGGCTGTGCATTAGTAAATTCCTTTCTAATATATAAGGAAGGTAACACAGAAAACAATTCAAATAACGTAATACAGAGAGCTGTTAGCTGCAAGGTAACTATTCGGTAAACATCGTGTGGACCACATGGAGAACGAAAAAGCAGATGATATAGAACAACTAGAACACGTTTTGGTACACCATAAACGAAACCGTTGTGTTGTGTGTTATAAGGCCTTAAAAGAATCAAATGACAGGAACACTGCAGCGAATACTTGTTCCCGATCAGTTTGGCAATGCAATGGGTGTAAAAAGAATTATTGTATTCCTTGTTTTTTTCAGGAACATAAGATGAACAAGAAATAATATTTTTTTCGTAATTTTACATGTTTTGTTATAATTTACTAATATTCCGATGTTTCATATGCTTATTATAGCTTTCCACAAAAACAGAATTTTTACTATTTACATTTTTTTATTCACCTTACCAAAAATAGGTTCATAAAATCAAAACAAACGTCCGGCGCATATCAGCCTCTCGCTAGGACGGCTCTTTTTGTATTCCTGCTTAAATAGCACAGTCGCATGAACCGTTTTGTAATACAAGCCGTCTAAGTGAAAGTATACCATGTGGTACACCATTTGTGCCACGCCGTCCACGCCGATCAAATCGAGTGTGAGATACGTATTGTCTCACGCCGTACGCAACGTGTTAACGATTTCGACAAAAATCAAGATGCGTTTTAAAGGTAAAGTTTTTGTATTTTACTGCGAACTAACTCAGTCTTTATAAAGGTGTTAAATAAATCAACGTGGCGCGATTTTTGCCATTTTTTACAATTCTCGCGAGATCAATAGAATTGATCACTTTTATTGACCAGTCGTAGTAAAATTTCCATTTTTAGAGATCAATATTTAAAACCTATGACACGAAATTTTAATTTTGGTTTGTGGCAACAAATATGAGGAATTTGAAATATGAATAAAAAACGCAGAATTTAATGTTTTACATTATAAAAGATCGCACGTCACGGAAAATGCCTGCAAGAAGACGATTTTGGGTATAGTTTATAGCAGAAGGTTGGTTCTTTTGAAAAACGAGGATCCACCAACGATCCTGGAAGTTAAAGACGCTGTAAACAAACTAGCCAGAAACAAATCACCCGGAATAGATAATCTCCCAGCGGAATTATATAAAGAAGGTGGCCACGATATCATAATAGCCCTACAGCAGCTTATAAAAGAAATATGGATACAGAAGTCCCTTCCCAATGATTGGAATATTGGAATACTTTGCACCATACACAAAAAGGGTGATATCTTTGAATGCTCTAACTATCGAGGAATTACGCTCCTAAATGCAGCGTATAAAATATTCTCCAATATACTATGCCATCGTATGGCACCATATGCAGAGCGAATAATAGGACAATACCAGGCTGGTTTCAGAGGTGGTAAATCAACAATTCATCAGATTTCAACCCTAAGACAAATTCTAGAGAAAACACTGGAATACGGTGTAGACACGCACCACATATTTATAGACTACAAGGCAGCCTACGACTCTGTAAATAGAAGAGAATTGTTTAGAGCAATGATAGACCTAGGAGTACCAAATCAGTTGGTAAGTTTAACCAAACTAACCCTTGAAAAAGTTGAATGCAAAGTACGAATCCAGGGGGAACTCTCTGAACCTTTTAAAACAAATAACGGACTACGTCAGGGAGACCCACTCTCCTGTATACTATTCAATCTAGCTTTGGAAAAAGTAATACGTACGTCACAAATCACAACTACCGGTTCAATATATAACAAATCTGTGCAAATCTTAGCATATGCTGATGATATCAATATTGTTGGGAGAACGGAAAACGCAGCACGAGAGGCGTACGTAGCATTAAAGGAAGCGGCTACAAAAATGGGTTTAATAATAAACACCAACAAAACAAAATACATGAAAATAGGTACGCAACCACAAACACTACGGCCACTTGTTATAGAAAATGACGTCATCGAAGCAGTTAACGAATTTGTATACCTGGGAACGCTCGTCAATACTGAAAATGACACTACCGCAGAGATAAACCGCAGAATTTGCACGGCTAATAGATGCTATTTTGGGCTTAATCTCCTTTTTAAATCTACAGTTATATCAAGAAATATAAAAGTAAAACTCTACAAAACAATAATACGCCCAGTCCTAACATATGGTTCAGAAACCTGGACTTTAACAAAAAGTAATGAAAACATGTTAGGATGTTTCGAAAGAAAAATACTAAGGCGCATCTATGGAGCGGTAAATGAAAATGGTGTCTGGAGAAGACGATACAACTTCGAACTCTATAGGATATACCAGGAACCAGATATCGTAAAACACATAAAGATAGGACGTCTAAGGTGGGTAGGCCATGTTATGCGGATGGAGCAAACCGACCCAGTTAGAAAAACGCTCCTTGATAGACCTATTGGTCAAAGAAGAAGAGGAAGACCCAGAACAAGATTCCTAGATAACATCGATGAAGACATGAGAAATATGGAAATACGTGCTTGGCGGAGGAAGGCGATGGATAGGGACGACTGGAGAAAAATTCTTGGGGAGGCTAGAACCCACACAGGGTTGTAAAGCCAAAATGATGATGATGATGACTAGTGTAATTAAAAAACAAATAGTTTTAAACGTTTTAGATCCTGTGTTATGTGAAAGTTTAAATCCAGCGTTTTAAGCATATTTCAAATGCATCACATTTGTTGCCAAAACTTAAAACTAAAATTTTATGCTATTGGTTTTGAAGATTAGGCTTTGGTTATCAAAACTTTATACTGCCAGACAATGAAAGGAATAGATTGTATTGATTTCATGAGAATCATAAAAAATTGAAAAATCGCGCCATGTATATTTATTTAACACCTTTATAAAATCTGAGATTATTTGAGGAAAAATACAAAAATTGCATACAAAAGCTGAACTCTCTACCTTTAAAACGCATCTTGATTTTTGTCGATAGGACACTTGATTTAAAAGATATCGAATTGTTCTTGTCGAGCTGATACAAATTTTATTAAACATTGATTTCGCGCGCTTAACTGACATTCAAAATTGACGATCGTTTCAAGCGTTGTTTCTAAGAGAACGGTTCATTCTACAGAAAAAGTGCTAATAAACATTTTTGTTTAAAATTATATCAGCTACATTTTTTATTTAAAACATTATTTTATACGGCGTAAAGATTCTTGGTAAATCGACTTTTTTGGGTTTTTACCCCCCTACGAGGGGGTTTTTAGGGGGAAGCCCGAGGGTAAAAGTGTTAAACTTCTGTGCATATTTTTTGGGATCCCAAAATTAATATTCTCGGCAAAATTCAGCATGTTCATATAATTTTTAGAGGTTCAGTGGCATTTTCGTCTCTGACGACTGGAATATTATCCATTTCTGTCTATCCGTTCATCTGTCTGTTCGTGAACACAACTCCTTCGTTCTTAAAACAGATACAATGACAAATGAGGTGTCCAGTAGCTTATAACCCAAATGTGTTATTAAAGGTGAGAAATTTAACATCGCAATTCCGATTCCAGAGTTTTAAACGGAAGTACTGTTTTAGAGTCTTTTTTGAAAGTTCTAGTTCAGTTAGTCTACTGTTTTTAAAGTACATGTGATTTATCAATAGACGCCTATTAAAAAGTCGAGGTCTACCTCTGTCCTGTTAGGAGACCTACGATAATTCGCAGATCATTCCTATTCATGTCTAGTAGATCGTTGAATCACTTTGAAAGTTCATGTATAAAAGTATTCGAATGTTTGACACCAGTTTGTTCGTACCAGTGGTTACGTTTCATCCATTCCACCCAGTCCGTGTGTCAGAAAACATTGTGAATAAAAATAATGATGTGAATTGATGTAAGTGATAAATTTGTAATTCAGAAATAATTGACGAAAATGAGTTCAACATTACTACTCGGGGATTTTTGGGGTCGCTGTACATGAATATCATGATGGCGAGGGTATCCACAGGATCTGGTGCACCTGGGTCTCGTCTCCTTAAGTTTTGAGGAAATTCGATAAAAGTCAGTGCAAACTTTATACATAGGGGTTTTTAGGATCATACCAATATCATGTCGGCGATAAAGTACGAGGTGCCTGGTGCTTAAAAGGGCCTCGGTTCCTGCAGTTTTGTGTAAACTCGATACAAAATCAGTGTAAACTCGTTACTTGGAGGTTTTTGGGGTCAATGAATACTAATATCATAGGGGCGATGTCTTGCGAGGCACCTGGTGCCTAGAACAGGCCTTCATCTCCCAGAGTTATGTGTAAATTCAAAACAAAATCAGTGTAAACTTGTTACTTGGTGGTTTTATGGTCGCTAAACACCAATATCACGTCGGCGATGATTTCAATGTGCCTCGCACACCATCGCCGATATAATATTAGTGTTCAACGACCCCAAAAACTCGTGAGTAACGAGTTTGCAGTGATTTTATATTGAATTTTCACAAAACTCTAGGGGACTATCGCCGTCATGATATTTATGTTCAGTGACAAAGCCCCCCCACCCATAGTAATATTGAACTCATTTCAGTCAATTATTTTCGAATTCTAATTTTTCATCACTTCAAAATGCACTTTGGAAAATGCATTTTCCTTGTTCAATAATGCTATTTTTATTTCCACATCATCATTTTTGTTCAAAAAATTTTCGGACACTCTTGCAAATCGAATGCAACAAGATTCATTGAGATTCCATCCAACTGCAAAAACTTTGTAGGTTTTAGGCTTATTATTGCTTCATTGTCTCGCCTAATTAAAAAGAACTGATTGGCCAATAGTAATAATAATATTTACATGTGTGTATACATATATTATAATATAATAATAAATATATTAATAATATATAATATTAATATATTAATAAGTAAGTAATTAAGAAAACTGTACTACTCTCAATGTTCAGATGTGTACGAATCTTTTTGGAAGATACTCCAGCATACCAAGTCACCTAGGGTTCGATAACACAGAAAAACCCCCACCAGAGCTCTCCTTTTGATACCGTAGGTATCTGGGATGAGCGAATTTTCCCCTTAGAGGGAGTGTGAGCCGTATTGCTAAATCTAAAGTAAATAATACCGTAATCAATAAGTAATCTAGGTGCTATTTATTTAAACCTTTTATAATCTAAATCATAAAAGGTTTAACACTAATCTTCAGGCCCTGATTCAATTTCCGGTGTAAGGGAAATCATTAACGTGTTGTTATAATACAAGAGTATTACTCGCTCAAGGTGCTTTGCGAACAACGGTTAATAATTTTTTTAAAATAGACAATAAACAGTAGCAATAAAATCGAAGCATTGTATTTGATACATCATTTCAGCAAGAAAATCCAATGGGATATCCAAGAATACTAACATATTTATATGCATCATAAGTTGATTGGTGGTATTTTAAAACAATATTATTATTATCAATGAATGTACAGTGTAATATGATTTATTTTGTTGTATGATGTGAGTACTTTTAGAATAATACATATACCGCAATGAAGATTAACTTATACATACTATACTAATTTTTAACATTTAACTTTAGAAAAAATACATGATAGATCCAAAAATTGGTTCAAACAAAATGGGTTTGAAATTGCATCAAGTAAATCAAGTATTAGTATTTTCACTCGACACAATATCCCAAAACTAAATCAGATAAAATTGAATGGGTATGATTTTAATTTCAGTTCTTCAATTAAATATTTGGGAATGGTTCTCGATCGCAAGTTAACTTGAAAACTTCACGTTGAGTTTATGTTGGATATATGTAAGAAGGGTCTAAATTTCCTCAAATCTTTTCCTAGTAATAACTCAAATATATATGTCTTTCAAATTAAAAAACTTGTTTATGACATTTATAAAAACCGAAGTTGTTCATTTTTTGTGGGTTAAAGCACATATAGGTCTTAAATACAACAAACATGTTGACCTATTAGCTAAAAAGGTCATAGATACCGGAACGCAAGCTGGTCACCAAATCTGTAGACAAGACGCATTAAAAATAATTAAAAATAATATCAATAGCAAATGGAAACAATCTCGGCATATATATAGTACGCAGTCTTCCTCGCAATATGCTTCTATACAGCCTTTAATCCCAAGTGATTATTGGTTTAAAAATTATTCTGTTCCACGAAGGTATATAACATCCATAATTAGAATAAAATTTGGACACGTCTGCTATCCTATTCATCTGTCCAAACTAAAAATCGTAAATTCAAATTTATGTCCAGACTGTCAAAAAGAAGGTGATCTAGATCACATTTTCTTCGAATGTAAAAAATACACAAAATAAACTGAAATTCTAATAAAAGATTTGGTCAACATTAAAATTTTTCCTCCGTACAATATGTGCTATCTGCTATCTCTAAATATAAGAGTTGTAAATGAATGTTTGATGGATTTTATTTGCAAAAGTAAGCTTAATATTTAACTGTAATTAGAATCCTGACCTCTGTTTTACCCCATTTGTTATTACCTTTTATCCGTGACCCAATCTAGTTTGTCTTAAAAGCAATGTCTTGATGGGTCCCTAGACGAGAAACGAGTGTCCATGTTTTATCTCTATCCTATCCTTAATAATAATTTTCATGCCTAAAATGTGTAATGTTACTTAAGTTTGAAATTTATATTATCTTTTTATATTGTACTACACAATCTCCTTTCTGGGTAGAATATTTTCATGTTGTGACTGGCTGTATGGCACTTGCCTATGCCATTTAAACAAAAAAAAAATTTAACATTATTTCTTGAACAAATTTGCATTTGAACAGCAAACTGTCATACACTGCAGTACAATGGAATAAAATACAATTTATTATAATTTAAAACTTTAGTCAGATGATGAATTTTTTGCAAATGTGAGTTCATGAGCATCAACAATAGAACAAGTCCCGACTTGTCTCCGATAGAGACTTGTGGCGCGAAATGAAAAAAGCTTTGAGAAGACATTCTACCAGGTCCGTCAACAAATTGAAGGAAAAATTACAAGAAATATAGGATTCGTTTACATTAGAATTTTATCAGAACATGGCAAAAACTATGCCTTGAAGAATTGTGGATGTCATTAAAAATAAAGGAGATGTAACACAGTAGTAAACTTTCACATTTTTTTTGTAAATATTACATATTACAGTTTTTTTAAATTTATTATTATTCTGTTTAATCAATAGTTTTCATTACGTTATAAAATATTTTCTATAATTAAAAAATTCAAAAATGTTGTTCAATGCATTAAAACTTGTTCTCTAAAATTTAATTTTCTTATCAATCTAACGTTGGGCCAACTGATATCAGAAGGAGCTCGTATTTCATCTCGCGAAGCAGATTTTAACTTTATTTTTATTATAGAGATAACTTCATTAAATTCAGTGCTAGTGCAGAAAAGATGTAAGTATCTGCTATTATCTTAGAGTAGGGAATTCTACTCGTCGTACTTGACGAGTAGAAGTCCCTACTCTAAGGCTATTATCAAGTAGTACAAAAGAAATTTAAAGTTTTTGTGCTCACCTGTAGTAAAATATTGGCTTCGACAAATTACAGGGTTGCCGGTGATACAGTTCAACTGCATCGTTCTATTTAACGTATTTATTTAGTTTAAGAACATTGATTATAAATATTTGTGTATTTTATTACCATTTAATAGGTGATTTGTTGGCAATTCCCATACGATTTTTTAATGATGCACATCATAAAACAAAAAATATTTCTACCGGAAGTCTCATTTTACTTCTTCTATTAGCAATTCCCTACACTATTACAAATCCGAAATTTTGCGACTTATTGGTAGCTGGTCCTTCTAGATTTATATTTATTTTTCTATCTACCAAATGTAGGAAGGTGAAAATATAGTTTTTTCTTCAAACGTCAAATAATGATGACATTACTTATCTAACTTGATCCTAATAATGTTCTGAAGCTATTTTCTTGTGGCATTTTAAATTAATTAATATTTAAATGGGAATAAGCCACAATTAAAGGTTAAAATACATTTATTGACGTTTCAATTTCCACTTCGGAAATCGTTCTCAAAATACAAACATTAGTAAATTAAAAACAAATTTTGTTTTTGTTACTTAGTGAAAAATTCTTCTAATAATTTAATTTTATCTGACTCATCTATATTGACAATTCAGACATACATTATACATTTTAAAGTAGACGACTTTAAAATGATATTGCCAATATTGTTGAGTTGCGTTCCTGGGACGACTTTACTTATAAGATAGTTCATTCGATTACATGAAATCAACTTTAACGTGAGAATATCCGTCAGAAAAAATCATAACATGTAATTCGTCTTTAAAAAGACAAATACATGCCATGATGACAGTAAAATTCTCCCGTTAGTGATTCCATAGTAAATTATGAGGGAAAAACCAGGAAAAAACCTCATAATACTATCCCGACATGGTAAGTATTTGATCTTGCATTTAGTTTACCTTCAATAAATACCAAATTCCGATTTTATATGTTTGTTATTTAAAAAATATAAATGATGTATTCTCTATATGTTACTGACTTACCAATACTGGTATTTTCCTTTTAATAACTTCCTCTTTCAATATGGGTAACCAGATCCTACTACATTCTGCCGAGGAATTCGCGACGCAATTGGTCTCATTTAGCATAATTAGAGCCGCTTCTTTGATTTTTCTCTTTTTACCATCAGTTTCTTTTAGGACTATATTTGAATCATTCCATTGAACCCTATGTTCATTATCCCATGCATGTTTACATATTTGAGATCTATCAAATTCTCTATATTTAATATAGGATTGATGTTCACTTATTCTAACATTTAATGGCCTTGATGTTTCACCTAAATAAAACTGATCGCATTCACAAGGTATTTTATAAATGCAATTCTTTGTCCTTTCTTGTTCATTGTTAGGTTTGGTTTTGGACAAAATAGATCTCAACGTGTTTGTTGTTTTGAATGTTGTTGAAATGTTGAATTTATTTCCTATCCTTTTAAGCTTTTCCGATAATCCTTTTATGTATGGTATTGTTATTTTCCTCGTATTATTCCTTGTATATGCTGTAGGATCTCGTTCTAAGTTGTTTTGTTCTATTCGATCGATTGTTGAAAATTCCTTATTTATAAACGATAAAGGATAATCATTTTTTAATAAAACAGTTGTTAACAAATGTTTCTCCTCCAAGAACGAATTTTCGTTAGAACAAGTTTTGTTAGAATTTTTGTTAAACAAGTTAGAACAAATTCGTTCTTGGAGGAGAAACATTTGTTAACAACTGTTTTATTAAAAAATGATTATCCTTTATCGTTTATAAATAAGGAATTTTCAACAATCGATCGAATAGAACAAAACAACTTAGAACGAGATCCTACAGCATATACAAGGAATAATACGAGGAAAATAACAATACCATACATAAAAGGATTATCGGAAAAGCTTAAAAGGATAGGAAATAAATTCAACATTTCAACAACATTCAAAACAACAAACACGTTGAGATCTATTTTGTCCAAAACCAAACCTAACAATGAACAAGAAAGGACAAAGAATTGCATTTATAAAATACCTTGTGAATGCGATCAGTTTTATTTAGGTGAAACATCAAGGCCATTAAATGTTAGAATAAGTGAACATCAATCCTATATTAAAAATAGAGAATTTGATAGATCTCAAATATGTAAACATGCATGGGATAATGAACATAGGGTTCAATGGAATGATTCAAATATAGTCCTAAAAGAAACTGATGGTAAAAAGAGAAAAATCAAAGAAGCGGCTCTAATTATGCTAAATGAGACCAATTGCGTCGCGAATTCCTCGGCAGAATGTAGTAGGATCTGGTTACCCATATTGAAAGAGGAAGTTATTAAAAGGAAAATACCAGTATTGGTAAGTCAGTAACATATAGAGAATACATCATTTATATTTTTTAAATAACAAACATATAAAATCGGAATTTGGTATTTATTGAAGGTAAACTAAATGCAAGATCAAATACTTACCATGTCGGGATAGTATTATGAGGTTTTTTCCTGGTTTTTCCCTCATAATTTACTATGGAATCACTAACGGGAGAATTTTACTGTCATCATGGCATGTATTTGTCTTTTTAAAGACGAATTACATGTTATGATTTTTTCTGACGGATATTCTCACGTTAAAGTTGATTTCATGTAATCGAATGAACTATCTTATAAGTAAAGTCGTCCCAGGAACGCAACTCAACAATATTGGCAATATCATTTTAAAGTCGTCTACTTTAAAATGTATAATGTATGTCTGAATTGTCAATATAGATGAGTCAGATAAAATTAAATTATTAGAAGAATTTTTCACTAAGTAACAAAAACAAAATTTGTTTTTAATTTACTAATGTTTGTATTTTGAGAACGATTTCCGAAGTGGAAATTGAAACGTCAATAAATGTATTTTAACCTTTAATTGTGGCTTATTCCCATTTAAATATTAATTAACTTGATCCTGTCAAAGTTTGATGTCTTGTCTTTAATAATTGCAAACAACTGTCAAACAACTGTAACCAGGGAGACGCAAATCCCACCGACGACTTAATTATTTTAATTTCTAACATCTAGACGACTTTGATAGAGACTAAAAATAGCGTATGAATTGTACTATTTATGGTTGAAAATTGCTACGTTTGAAGAAAAAATAGTATACTTTATTCGGCAAAGAAGCGACTTTTCTTGACTTGCCCTCTATTACGCGCCTCACTTCGTTCGGCGCGTAATATCGGGAGCGTCAAGAAAAGTCATGCTTCTTCGCCTTATAAAGTAATATACTATTACTAATATTTCTTTTAAAATATTGAACCAATTAACTCATCCTTTTCCCTACAACATGCTATCATTATTTATCTGACAGGAATCAAGTTGATTTTAGTTGAAAACTAGTTTCATTAACTTTTCAAACGTTGAATTTTGAAAAGAGCTTCCGACCTGGAGAAAAGCGGAGTCAGTGCTGTGCTGTGTAATCACAACAAAGAAGTGGGCATTTTATGTCAAAAAAAGCTAGGATGGACCAGATGACATCTAGCTTATAAACAATCTTAGGAAAAATAGGTTAAAGAAAAAATGCTAATTAATCTTGTAGATTAGGTGTATTTTTATTATTTAAATACAGTGGTCGCCAACCTCTTCAATGTGTTGAGCTACTTTGTTAATTTTGGAATAAACAGCGAGCTACCCACACGGAAGCCACGTAACGCAACGTAAATGAAATAATCCACAGTTAATCTATCATTATATGTATTTATTTTACTGTTTAACTGGTAATACATAATACACAGGTACTAATAATAAACTAATAACAAAATAACTAATATTACTAGTACGTACTTGTTCATAGCTACATTCCTACCTATCAAACGAAGGTATTTGAAAAATAAACACAAACTGTTATCCAGCCACAACGGCACGTCACGTATGATTTAAAAATAGTTAATAATAACAACAAAAAAGTAACGCATGGACTATCAGACTCAGACTCATCGATAATTTTTTTAATGTTTGCAGTATAATTTGATGCAGCCATTCGAATACAATTATTCAAATGTTCATCTGTAAGTCGATTGCGGTATTTGTTCTTAATAAACTTCATATTGGAAAAAGAAGATTCACACAAATAGGTTGAATTGAATAATGCTTTCACTTTCAAGGCAACACGGCATAGAACTGAATATTTGTCTTTACTTACGATAGGCCAGATACATTCAGTACTTGAGACTAACGATTTTGAGGCTAAATCATTTTGAAACTCAATGACTTCCATTTCTGTGCAGCGATGTCTTCGCCAAAGTGCTGCATAACACAAGCTGCAAACTGCTGGATATCAATTTCCATAAAGGGTGAAACAACAAACTGCGCTACTAAAGCCATTTCATTGAAATCCTTAAAACGATTTTTGAAGTTACTCTTCAGGGTAGAAATTATTTCTACATATTTGTTGTCATAGGGTTCTAATGGATTTTGAGATATTTTTTCTGAAAGAATAGGAAAATGCTTGGAATCGCTGTTAATTAGGGTTTGTTCTCAAAACTCCAGCTTTTTGATAAATGCTTTTATATCAGAAATCATTTCCGCTAGTTCTTTGTCTCTCCCCTGAAGCTGCAAATTAAGGTCGTTTAGTTTCTCTGTAATGTCCACGAGAAAACCAAAATCTCTAAGCCAGATTGAATTTTCTAGTTCCGGAGTCGGTTCATCGCGTTGTTTGAAAAATTTAACTATGCCAGATAGGACATCATTAAAACGTTTCAGCACCCGTCCTCTACTTAACCATCGGACTTCAGAGTGAAGGAGTAGGTCCCCGTATTGACAGTCAACTTCATCGGCCAAGGTTCTGAATAATCTTCTTTGTAACGCTTGAGTTCTAATCTTGTTCACAATTTTTACCACCAGTTTCATAACGTTGTTTAGTTTCAGGAAATTTCCACATAATGCTTGCTGATGGATAATGCAATGGTAACAGAGAAATTGCGGAAAAGTTTCATCTTTACGACATAACGCCACCAGACCCTTATAACAACCCACCATAGCTGGAGCGCCATCGGTTGTCAAGCCTACCATTTTCGATATTGGAATTTTCTCGGAAGAAATAATATTTTTTAAATGAGAAAACAACTCCTGTCCAGTAGTGTGTCCTTTCAGTGGGTTGAACTTCAAAAGATCTTCTTTAATCGTAAAATCACTAAAAACCATCCTGACGAACACGGCCATCTGGGCAGTGTCAACGACATCTGTTGATTCATCCAGTTGAAGTGAAAAATAAACACAGTTATCTAAGTCAGTTCTTAACTGTAAAATAATATCATTGCTCATTACTTCTACACGTCTCATCACTGTATTAGCAGAAAGTTGCATAGATTTTATAGCTGAAACTATCTCGTCTTTATTTCTAAAGTTGGCAAATACCGAATCAGCAGCTTCTAAAAACGCCTGTTTTATCATTTCCCCGTCTTCATAAGGTTTCTTTTTTTGTGCACACGGTACGATGCTTCAGTTGCAGCCTTATTTTTGTCGACTGTTCTTAAAAATATTGTTTTTTGTCCAATTAACTGTTTTTTTAACTGTTTCAGTTTCTCCTTTCTGGCGGCAGAATGTAGTGGGAATAATTTTTCAAAATTAGATCGTACAGTCTCTCAATATTTCCTTTTTTAGCAACGGAGACCAAAGTATTACATAAAAAACACACATCTTTATCTTTAACTTCTGTAAAAAAGTATTGTTCTTCCCATTACGAATGAAAGTGGTATGTCTTTACCTTCTTACAACTACTTGCCATAATATTATTTTTGTTGTTCTCTACTAACCCAACCGCTGGATGTTGGTTACGCGTTCAGTTTTAAACTAAGCGCAATGTCGCCGCGCCCTGCGTATTTATTCCGTTCAAAGCAATCCAGATCGTTCTCGAACACTAACGCGCTGGTCCGGCTGATCGGTTCTATAAATAGCCGATTCTAGCTTGACGGCATCAGGGGCAGATCGCTCACCGCAACGTTGCCGCTGTTTATGTTTAATATTCTGACAATTAGAATTTTTTGTGGAATTTTCGGACACTTCTCTGATTTTTGCAGTTTGTATTTTTTAAATTAAAATCGTTGTGAGAGGATATATATCCAGGATATATGAATTCTTTCTTCCTGGATATATATCCAGGATATATGAATTCTTTGACTTACTCCAAGTTGTTAACCTAGATTCTCTGTTGTACATTTTAAGGGTGTTTAGCAATCAACATATATTTGATTTTTTTTTCTCGTTTATAAGTCCTAGTTCACTTGCTGCGTTCGTAAACTTTATAAAACACTGCACTACGTCTTTCATACTTCTGCCCACTAAAACGAAATCATCAGCAAATGCAAGAATTTGTGTCGATGTAATTAAGATGGTTCCTTTCAATCTACTATTTATCTGCCTGAGTGCTTTTTTCAAAGTAATATTAAAGAGAAGGCACACTAAGTCGTTTCCTTGTCTTAGACCATTATTAACATTAAAAAACGGAGAGTTTTCTCCTTGAATTATAATGTACGAGCTTACGTTTTGCATTGTTAGTTTTGTCAATTTAACTACTTACGGAGTATCCCAATTCTACCATTGCATTATATATTACAGTTCTTTTAACACTGTCATAGATTGCTTTGAAGGACGAAGAGATGGTGTGTATTTACATTATATTCCAATGATTTTTTTAAAATTTCGCAGAGCAGATTTCGCAGATTCCTGGAGCTCTATTATTTTTAAGATTTTGGATGGTATTTGAGACTTTTTCTCTTGTTGGTGCGTCAATGTGTAGTTGCTGATGTATATTTAGTTGATTTTCTATGTTTCCTTCTTCAACATAATCTAAATTGAGGTGATCACTGAAGTATTGTGTAAATCTATTAAGAGCTGAGTTTATATCATGTAAAATTTCACCTACTACCTATTAATATCTCTACAACTTTATTCTTAGCTTAAATTGTTGACGGCTACTATTTAGGGATTTGCTGTGTTTTCTTGTTTCATTTTTATCAAATAAACTTTGTGTATCACTTAACGTTTTATATTTATATTCCCTCTTCTTAAATAGATGGATACGCTTTTCCTCTCTTCTGAGGCGTTTATACTCTTCCTTTTATAAGATAAAAAAATACTTTCCTTAACTTTTCAAAATTTGAATTTTGAGGTTAAAAGTTTCCAACCTAGAGGTCGAATCGTGAAAATAATTAGTTTACCTATTACTACTTTAAAAAATTTGCTTAATTGGCATTGTTATATTAATTACATGGGTTTAAATTTATTTTCTACTTATTAAACTCATTTTTTATACTTATATTTAAAACATTTTTGTACTTATAATTTCTGTACTTTTTTCTTTGATATATGAACGTTATCTTTACGATAAACCGAAATTTTGTATGGTGTCTAGTAATTGTGTTTATCTAGGCAAGTGAGATACGAATTTTGTCTAGTCATTTTGAGTTCGAATTTATTACGTGAATTTTTTATTAACAAAATACTTTAAGATAAATCAATTAAAAGTATTAACGAATCACACATTCGGTCAATTAATATGTTAAAATGTGTTTAAATTTTTCTTTAATATGTTAATCACATATGTAATTGATGATAACGATGAGATAATAATGATGAGATGATAATTCAATATTTTTATAAACATAGAAGCTTACAAATTTTGAACAGACTATCAAACTTTGAACTAATAATCACTAATTTGGAAAGGTACGAATCTGTTTTGTGCCATATTAGTAACCCTAGCAAGGTTAATTTTTTTTAATATCTTATAAAAATATGATATTTGTAAATAATTTAACAGATTAAGTTGATTCAGTTTTTTATATGGCAATCAACGAGGACATGGAGGGATTGTTAATAGAGGAAATAATTAAAATATGGAAAAATAAATGTCGTTCAAGCATAATCCGAAAAGGTTCTTGGAACATGAGAAGTACTTATGAAGCAGACGCCCTAAAACATATAGTGCCAGTAATGAAACAATACAAATTGGATATCCTCGTAATGCAAGAAACGAAACAAAAGGGAGCTAGTGTAACAATGATAGACAACTACAGCTTTTTCAGTAGTGATGGGGAAGATCGAATGTTGGGAACGAGTTTTATAATTAGTGACCGGTTACTAAGCGCGATAGTGGAGTTAGTTTTTTTTTTATATAATACCTTGTAAAGCGGGGAAGCAGTCAATTTCTTGATCTTTTAATTTTCTCTTCCATAAGAGCAACTTTTCTGAAACCTAGTAATTTTATCTGGCAATTGCAGGATGTGAGTATTGTTTCCCTGCAAAGACTTATTAAGATCATTTAATTTGTTAAATATGTCACAGAGGTATGCTAATTTTATTATAAACTCTGAATTAATAAAGTTTTGCGCATCATCATGTGTAAAATTAATTTCTTAATTCGTATACAATTGCGAGTACGTTCCCTTTGTATAGCCAACGAGAGTTGTAATAATAAATTAAAGAGGTGTGGTCGGCCCCCATTTCTTCACACAGTTTATTGAACAGTCTTGATTTAACGGGTCGCGTTTTAATGTAGTTCACCACTTTAATAATGCTATCCATCACAGCACTTAATTCAGGTGTAACGTTCTTTGCTACTAAGGAATATGTGTGACACAATGTGTCCATTTTACACTTGGAGCCTTGGTTTTGATGAGAGTCCTCCATACTGTCCAGATATCGCTCGGGCACCATCTGTACACATGCTTACACAGTTATCCCAGTTAATATTTTTTCAGTCATATATGATTTTAAAATCTCGAATAAATCAGTAGCTTTACAACTTTCACATATTTTTCTGCAAAATAACAAATCCTCACATATATTTGTTTCTTGTATGTTCCTCAGCGATCGTATGTACGAGCAATGCTTTGGTACGAATTTATGCTCTTGAAACGAAAGCAGTGGTCTGATGTTTTAGCTCTCGCATTTTTTCTCGCAAATTTTCTTACAAAAAAGCCTCTTGGCTTACCTTGTAAATGACTGAGTTAAATAAAAATGTCGTTTTAGTTTATTATTAAGCATACTTTTAGCCGCCAACACATTGTGACAAACAACACATTGTGGAAGTTCTTCATTCCCTTTAGCAGGTAAATTCAAAATCCACATATTGGTGGTCATATTTCCTATATTTCTTCTTTTTACTCAAATAAACATTACTACTCTCGCCTGATTCTTCACTTCGTTTTCTATTCTTTTGAATATAAGTATCCATTGTTGATAGCAAAAAACTCCGCGTGCGTAATAAAACAAAAGAAAAGTTTGACTAAGTGACAAAACACGCGCGAAAGTAGGGAACACGGGGAAGGGGGGCCGACCGGCGAAACAGAATGCGCTCGGCGCTCACTCGACTCCAGTGTTGCCAATGTCCGGATAATTATCCGATTTTCGTGGACCATCGGATAATTTTCGGACGGAACAATTTTTGAATAATTTCTGATAATTCAAGGGTCTATCGACTTGATATTATATTTTTTATTTGATTTATTTATTAATACATATATTTTATACTCATTTAAAATCAAATAAATATATTTTCTGTATTAAAAGTACGCGCTGACACGCGACGCCCCACAGTCTGGGAAGCCCTGCACTAGTCCATGCGTTCCGCTCCAAAACCATACACTGCATATCGAAAATCAAGGTCTTTAAAACTATTATCAGACCAATATGACATTTTAATTGTAAGACAATGTTAATTGTCTTAATCATTGGTCTCATTTGGGTAACAGCAACCAAAGGTTTGTAATCTCGACCAACAGTAATCATAATAAAATCGCATGTTTGAGTTCAAATTGTTATTGAGTGCAGTTAATGAGAGAACGCTATTAAATAAAAAAAGTAAATAGATATTGAACGTAATCACTGTTCAATTAAAAAATCATTAAGCTAAAATTTTAAGTGTACTTAAAGGAAATCTTTCGTTCGTAGGAAATCTTTCATACTTCTATTTAAAACTTTATTTATTTCATATATTATCTATTCTAAGTGTGATAATATTATTAATTTAAACACTGTTATCAATTGTAAATAACACATTAGTAACATACGTCGATGATATACTCTAAGAAAGTTACAAATAAAACTAAAAGATATTTCTTAAACCGTGTAAAGATTTAGAAGAGTTGATAAATCGAATTATTGATTTACTGCAACTTCACCATCTGTCAAATAATACAAAGCACTTTAGAAAAACAAAAACTAACAAAATAAGTAGACTAAATCATCCCATCATTATCATCATAAACAAAAACAATATTATTCAAATATTTATGTGGGAAAATGGCAACAGAGTAGAGCCCCACTAGATTAACAGCCACTAGATATAATTCAGTTATGATAACATAACATACTATACGCTTTGGAAAGCCACAAAAGGACTGAAAAAAACCTATTTTACAAAATTCGTCAATCAGAAATACTGATGATAGGACCTGAGTTCAAAACAATATTAAAAAAGCAAAACGATTTGTAGAACATTTACAGACGATTTTCCAGCTGAATGATGGAGAAGATCCTGAAGACTTGAATGAACCAGAATCAGAAAACGTTACAATTTATACTCATTTCACCAAAAGAAATATCTGACGAAATTAAAGCAAACATAAATCCAATGAAAGCACCTGGCTTAGACCTCATCACTGGAGACGTACCAAAACAACTACCAAAACTAAAAAAAAAGGGTATCCTAATACTTACTAATCTTATCAATGCATCATTTCGGTTGGAGTCTGTAGGTACCTAAGATCTGGAAAGTAGCAGAGGTAATTATGATCCTTAAACCAGAAAAATCACCACACGAAGTTTCATCCTATGGACCCATTTATTTCGAAATTTTACGAGAAGCTGCTGCTTATGAGGTTAAACCAATTATAGAATATAAGAATTTGATTCTCACCCATCAGTTCGGTGTTAGGGAGTCATTCGGCAATAGAACAAGTTTAACGAATTACTGATATCATCGAAAAATCTCTAGAAGAAAGAAAAGTTTGTTCTACTGTCTTCTTGGATGTGGCACTGGCCTTCAACAAAGTTTGGTATAAAATATTCCACAAATTGAAAGTGTTACTTCCTCAGAAATATTTTTAAACTTTGAAGTATTATTTGACAGACAGGTACTTTAAAATAAATCAAGAGGAATCTTATTCTGATCTAAAAGAAATCAAGACAAAAGTACTCCAAGGTAGCGTACTTGGACCAGTGCTATATTTATTGTATACTAGCAACATCATTGACCTTCAAAATTGGACCTGGAGTACCTCGTTGCATGGATTATAAAAATTCAATTAGTTAATATGATAATTGTTTACTTAACCGAGTAACTTGATTAAACAATTTAAAATAAATATTTATTTTGCCAAATTTTACTTTTCTTTTATTATCATTAGCAGAAATGGTTATGAAATAACAGGTAAATTAAGTATTTATGTATTATATGAATAAATAATATCTTTCAAAAATGAATTTAAAAAAAATGAATTCTTTATTTAAAAATCAAATCTATATATGTGTTAATTTTTCTTGAATTATCTATAGCTATTATTTTTATAATTAATTAAAAAAAACATTACAAATATATTTTACACAAATTATTTGTTGTAAACTTTTTTTTGTAAAATGTATTGTTAAAAGATATTATTTGTAACTATAATACATAAATATTTAAGCTGTTATATATTAAGCTTATTATTTCATAACGTTTTTACTAATAACAATAAGAGAAAAGTAAAATTTGGCAAAATAGATATTTATTTTAGATTGTTTAAACAAAAAACAATTTACAAATTAACTAAATGCATTTTTATATTCTTTACCACGAGCTACCCCAACTAACAAAAAACATCAATTGTCGTTGATTATAACTGGAATTATTGCTACTTTTATAAATTTGAATTTATGAATTCAGTTTTTTAAATAGTAAAATCGCTTTGCTTTTAAACCTTGCTTTAAATCATGAGCGGCTCATTTTTTTAAGGAATAGTTTTTAAATTTGATTTTGTCCAAACTTAACTCTTAGTGTGAGTTCATAACGAGGCGCCGACCCTCGATCGGACCACAGGATGGTATTATATTATCATCGCGACGTAAAATAAATGCAATATTTTAAATGTGAGTGTTCACTGTCAGTGCTAAGCTCTAGGCGAGGATACCATACAATGGTCTCCGTAATGAACGCACCCTTAGTCTTTCAAATGGTTTTTTTTTAATTGAATTTTTAAATTCTCTAAACAAATTAATCTATCTGCATTGAAAACAATCACGTAGATTCTTCAACCAATAATTCTGCCTTCGACCAACGGATCTTCTCCCTTAAATCGTTCGCTGTATTATGACTCTCAAAATTTCATATTTTAAACCTTCATCACGCGCCTAGCTATTCCAGTTTTCTTGTTTATATAGTGGGGAAAGAGAAACTCAGACGTTTTGACAGAAAAGTACTTTTGGGCGTTATCACGGTCTATCTACAAACCATCATAAACTAAAAACAAACATAGAAATAAAATAAATTTATGGTCATAATGATAAGAGAACAAATTTCAGAAAATAAGATTAGAGCGAGACACATGCATAGACTTAGTAACGAAAAACTTGTAAAGAAAACTTAAAATAAAACAAATGTAAAAATGGCTAGAGAGAAGGTTCCTACAGGAAAAAGATTTGGAGACAACATCTACTCAGATTTCCAAAAAATGAATATTCCATTGGACAACAGATTGATGGAAGACTTTTGGGAAAAATAATTTTGTTAAGATCTTTGTAAGGAGTTTTAGGGATTATATTAGATTCATTACAAACTGTTTCATCACTAACCATCAATCAAATTTCAATGGTTAAATAATTTAACCCATCTATCTTGATCTTCTTCTTCAAGTGCCATCTCCGCGGCGGAGGTCGGCAATCATCATAGCTATTCGAACTTTTGAGACGGCTGCTCTGAAAAGTTCATTTGATGTACATCCGTACCACTCTCTCAGGTTGCGCAGCCATGACATTCTACGCCTCCCTATGCTTCTCTTTCCTTGGATCTTTCCCTGCATGATCAGTTGGAGCAAGGTGTATTTCTCTCCACGTGTAATATGTCCGAGATATTCCAATTTTTTTGTTTTTATTGAATTTAAAATTTCCATTTCTTTGTTCATCCTTCTCAGAACCTCTTTGTTTGTGACGTGTTCTGTCCATGATATTTTCAGAATTCTTCTGTACACCCACAGCTCAAATGATTCCAGTTTTTTCATTGATGTAGCATTCAAGGTCCAAGATTCCATTCCATAAAATAAGGTCGAAAAAACATAGCACCTCGCCAACCTAACTCTTAGTTCCAGTTTTAAATCCCTGGTACATAGAACTCTTCTCATTTTGTTGAAATTTGCTCTAGCCTTTTCTATTCTTATTTTTATCTCCTGATTGTAATCATTTGTGGAGTTAATCATTGTTCCCAGGTATGCATATTTGTCCACTTGTTCGACGTTGGTTTCGTTTATTAGAAGACTCTCGTTATTTCTTTGAGTTTTCGATATTCTCATAAATTTCGTCTTCTTGACATTCATTGTTAGACCATACTCTTTTCCATACTCTGCTATTCTGGTCACCAGTCTCTGAAGATCTTCAATGTTTTCGGCTAAAATCACAGTGTCGTCCGCATATCTAATGTTGTTAATGGGAACTCCATTTACCTTTATTCCAGCTGTTTCACCCTCAAGAGCTTTTTTCAGGACCTCTTCGGAGTAGGCGTTGAAAAGAATTGGCGACAATACGCATCCCTGTCTTACTCCACATCTAATTTCAATTTCTTCTGACAGCTGTTCGTTAACACGTACTTTTGCTCGCTGTTTATAGTATAAATTTGATATGATCCTGAGGTCGTTGTAGTCAATCTTCTTTGATTTCAGGACATTCATTATTTGTTCATGTCGTACTTTATCGAATGCTTTTTTATAGTCAATTAAACATGCGTATATATCTTGATTGACGTCCAGGCATCTTTGTATTAGTATATTAAGTGAAAAAAGAGCTTCACGTGTTCCTAGGCCTTTGCGGAAACCAAATTGTGTATTATTAACGTCTATGTCCAGTTTGTGATATATTCGGTTATGGATGACTTTAAGTAGTAACTTTAGCGTATGAGACATTAAGCTAATGGTGCGGTAATCGCTGCATTCTCTTGCGTTTTTCTTTTTAGGGAGACAAATAAAAATAAATGTCAACCACTCTTTGGGTAATACGCCTGAACTATAAATTTGGTTCAAAAGTGTCACTAAAACATCAATGTGCTTCTCATCTAGAATTTTTAGGATTTCTAATGGAAGCATATCAGGTCCAGGGCTTTTCCCGCTCTTCATTGTTTTTAATGCGTGCAATATTTCTTCTTTTGTAATATATGGACCTATTTCTTCTGACGTAAGTTCTATGTGCTCCAGATCTCCTCTTTCATCATCGAACAATTCATCGATATATTCTGCCCATCTTTGTATTTTCTCGTCCGTATGTGTTATAGCAGTACCGTGTCTATCCAGAATTGTACAAGTGGGATTTTGTTTTCTTAGTCCTGCCAGTTCTTTGACTTTCTTGTGTAGGTTAAACAGATCATATTTATTTTGAAGGTCTTCGATCTCTTTGCATTGCTCTTCAAAGTATTTTTCTTTTGCCTGCTTTATCGTCTTTCTAATCTCGTGGTTTATCTCTCTGTATTTATTGTTATCCTTGTTTTTAAATTGTCTCCGTTGTTCCATCATATTGAGTATCTCGTCATTCATCCATTCCTCTTTTCTCCTTGAGGAAGTCTTTAATATTTCTTTACAGGGTTCCAGTAGACAATCTTTTAGTCGATTCCAGTACTCGTCAATATCGTTGGTGTTTGTGTTCAATTTGTTGCAGTTCACATGCAGTTCATGTTGGAGGCATTCTTTTACTTTAGGTTCTTTAAGTTTTCTTGTGTCTATTGTAGGGATTCTTTGATGTCTTTTAATATTTTTAAGGGTGAGTGTAATTTTGGCTATAAGTGGATTGTGATCTGAGGCCACGTCTGATCCAGGATATGCTTTCACGGCTTTAACAGCATTACGGTATCTTTCATTGATCATAATGTAGTCTATCTGGTTCCTGACTACTTTCTCCGATGTATCTGCGGGCGATCGCCATGTATACAGTCGTCTGTTTGGTAACATAAAAAATGTGTTTGTAATAATAAAGTTCTACTCTTGACAGAATTGTAACAGACGGTCTCCTCTCTCGTTTCGATTTCCCAGGCCATAGTTTCCTATACACTTTCCGCTTTGTCCCTTTCCAATCTTTGCATTGAGATCACCTAGGACTATCGTGATTTGTCTTGTTTTCGTTATTCTAAGTGCCTCTTCGATATCTCGATAAAATAATTCTACTTCTTCTTCGTCGGCATTCGCCGTAGGAGCATAAACTTGTATCAAATTCAGTTTGGCATGAGATGTCACTAACTTCAGTACCATTACTCTTTCTGAGATAGGGAAATAGCATTCCACCGCTCTATTAGATTAGACATCTATCTTGATAGATGTACGATAAGGTACGGCCGAAGCAAAAAGAAACCGGTATTACAATATAGACGTTTTTCTTTGAGCGTTCCTAGAGTTCCTACCTACATCTTTATGTTTATTCTCTAGATTCCATAAATCCTGCCCAGATCCCACAGCACAGTTCATAGCCTTTTTGAGATTTTCTTTCACTGTGGTGTGGGTACTAGCATCATTAACCAAAACTTGGAGATGTTTTAGCGTTGAAGATATAGTGTTGGCATTTGTTATTAAAGTTAAAGTAGATTCCTTTGAAATTGATTGAAACTATCTGAGTATCTTTTCTAAAAATGTTAGGTTAGATCTCCTCAAAAACGTGTTTTCATTGATTTGATTGAGCACTGTATAATAAATTAAACTGTAAAATAAAATTGAATAACTATATGGATAAATATGTAACGGCTTATCCTGATAAATTGTGTATTTTTGTAAAATAATGGCTATGTACTACAACTTTGAACATCTTATCTTGCAAAAATGAATACGTAATTTGATATGCTGTAACATTTGTTTATAAACAATTAGAACTGCGTCAATTTAATTTATTATTTAGTAAAGTGCAAGAAGTAGTAGTCAGACAGACAAAAAGGAAAATATAATATTAGTAATATTAAATAATATTTATAAATAATTATTATATAATTATATTATTATTATAATTTTAATAAATAATTGTATCCATAATATAAACGAGAAACAATAAAAAATAGGTAGGTATTCCTCATGGCGAATTAACATAATAGTTTTTAATGCATTTCTGGGAGGTTTAGTTAATACGAATATCAATTTTAGAATTCTTGTCGCTACGATCATATCATGAGCAAATAAATATTGTTTTCATGACTGATAGACAAACCGATCAAATTAAAATTGACACACGTGTTTACAACACATTCAATGAATACGTGTTTTTGGCAACATCTAAGAAGCTAGCAATGTGTTTAAAATGAATGATAAAGAATAAATTTTATTTATATTATTACCACAAGTTGTGACTATTAATGGTATATATTTTCCAATAAAATGTGGACTATTGGAATATCAGTTTTTATGGTCTAAGACAATGCTCTTAACATTGTGTGTATTTGTCCCATAAAAAGTTGGAAATATTGGTTTTTTTATGGTTTGAAGAATAAATAAGGACTTTGAGCTATGAACATTCATTCTGTGCATTTGGTATTATTTGTTGTTCGTGAATTTATGATGTAAGAATATCAAAGTATTAAGATATTTACTATGACTGTTTATATTTTAGGGTTATGTTATTGTATGATTAATTGTTTTGTTGTTGTTTTTATCAGGGCTATTTCAAAATAGATCCATAATTCTGTGAATTTATTTACAAAGTTGAAAAGTGTTTATGTTAATGTTTCATTCTTTTTTTGTTGCCAGTGATTTTATCCTGTTAAATACTAAAGATATTCGTTTTCTCGTAGTTTAAGTTGCAATATAATATTCTGTAGAAACATTTCTATAAAATTGCCATGAGTGTTAAAAAAATGTTTTTTGAATGTTGTAATAGTTTTTGAGTTTATTTTTTAGATCTGGACATATAATGACTAGTAAACATGTGTTGAAAATATGTATGTATGAATGTATTACTTAATGTTTTAGTAATGAGAACAAAACTGGCACTTAAAAAAATTAAAATATTAATTTAAATATTTTTTTAACTTCGTACATAAATTCAATTATTTATTGATTAATTTTGAAATATTCCCGATAAAAATAACAACAAAATACCTTAAAATACAGTGAAAAATTTAAGTTTTAATTTAAGCTAATTTAAGTTTTAATCAAACCATAACATAGCCTTAAAATATGAACATTCATAGTCAACATCTTAATCCTTTGATATTCTTACCTCACAAATTCACGAAGAACAGATTATACAAATCGCACAGAATGAATGTTTATAACCAAAAGTTCGTATTTATTCTTCAAAAAATTAAAAAACCAATATTTCCAACTTCTTATGGGAGAATTACATACAAATTAGAAATGTTTGGATAGGTTTTTAAAATCCCCGGTCAATGTGACGTCAGAGCTTAGATAGTCCATTATATTATAGTGTGTAACCATTAATTTATCTGTATACGTCGATCAAAAAGAAGCGTTATTCTTAAATAATGTAGACATTTTCAGAACAAAAGGAATATTTTTAACGAAAACTTATGAACACAATTAACATAAGAAAAACATCATATCTAGGCCATACACGCCGAACACTCTTTGCTACACGTCATCATGCAAGGAAGAGTAAAAAGAAAAAAAAGCTTAAAAGCTTGAGAAGGAAGGAGAAATGTTGACTGAGGAATATCAGAGTAGTAAAGTAATCTCAATGTCGAACAGATATTTCTCGTTGAAAAAGCGTTTAAAAACAGTAAGAAAAAAGAAAACTTAAACGTACTTTAACCTTTAATTGTGGCTTATTCCCATTTAAATAGTAATTGCCAATGCCAATATCTGATAGCGCTTTGATTCCAAAGTCCCTGTTCTAAACAGCATTCTTCTTCTTCTTTAAGTGCCATCTCCGCGACGAAGATTGGCAATCATCATGGCTATTCTGACCTTCGTTGCAGCTGCTCTGAATAATTGCCTTGAGCTGCGAACAAACCACTCTCTCAGGTTCTTCAACCAGAAAACGCGTCTTCTTCCTACGCTTCTCCTAGCCTCTACTTTTTCTTGAATTATGAGTCTCAAGATGTATCTTTCGCCTCTCATCACATGTCCGAGATATTGCAATTTCCTTTCTTTTATTGTATTTCCATGGAATCCTTAACAATCTTCTAAATGTCCACATTTCAAAAGCCTTAAGTCGATTTATTGTATTCCGATTTAATGTCCATGATTCAGCTTCATAGTAGAGTACACTGTGTACATAGCATTTAATTAGCCTTTTCTGAGGGCCAATGTCAGATCTTTGCTGCATAAAATCTTTTTCATTTTCACGAAGGGCACGTGCTTTTTCAATTCTGAGTCTTATTTCTGCATTATAATTGTTATTTTTTGTGATTATCGATCCCAAGTAAGTATATCTTTTTACTCCCTCAATCTGCTGGCCGCCTACCGTTAATATTTCGTTTGTATTGTTGTTCTTGCTAATTTTCAGGAATTTGGTTTTTTTGATGTTAAGAGAGAGTCCGTGTTCTCCACTATATCTTAATATTTTGTTCATTATTCTTTCTAAGTCTTCCAAGTTGTCGGCTATTATGACTGTATCGTCGGCATACCTAATGTTGTTGATTAAACTTCCGTTCACTTTTATGTCGACTATCTCGTTTACCAAAGCTTCTTGTATGATTTCTTCAGAATAAGCATTAAACAATAACGGCGACTGTATGCAACCTTGCCTGACCTCTCTGCTCATCTCCACTTCTTCTGACACTTCTCTTCCAATTTTCACATTTGATCGTTGACTGTAGTATAAGTTTGATATCAATGTTACATCCCTCACATCCAGTACTTCTATAAGTTGGTCATGTTTTACCTTATCGAATGCCTTGTTGTAGTCTACACATAAAGCATACATAAAGATCTCGATTAACATCCAAACATCTTTGGGTCAGCACGTTAAAAGAAAATAGTGCCTCTCTTGTGCTCAATCCATTCTGAAATCACTAATATCCATCTCCAGCTTAGCGTGTATTCTATTATGGATGATTTTTAGCAGGGTTTTTAAGGTATGTGACATTAAACTGATCGTTCAATAATCACTACATTCTTTGGCATTTACTTTCTTTGGTAGACATATAAATGTTGATATCAGCTTTTCACGTGGGATGATTCCTGTGGAATAGATTGTGTTCAGTAGTTGGACTAAAAATCTATGTTTTTTTCATTGACCAGTTTTAGCAATTCGCTTGGTATTTCATCTGGTATCAACTTTATTATAAACAGCACTATATATATATATATATATATATATATATATATATATATATATATATATATATATATATATATATATATACATATATCACACATTTATATTTCGTGTGTTAAAATCTTTATTTGAGTTTTAGTACTTTACACTGTATTTTATGTTTTTTTTGATATGCATCATGATTATAAAAGTATAATAATTATTATTTAAATGGGAGTAAGCCACATTTAAAGGTTAAAGTACGTTTATTGACGTTTCAATTTCCACTTCGGAAATCGTTCTCAAAATACAAACATTAGTAAAAATTTGTTTAATTTACTAATGTTTGTATTTTGAAAACGATTTCCGAAGTGAAAATTGACACGTCAATAAACGTACTTTAACCTTTAATTGTGGCTTACTCCCATTTAAATAGTAATTACTTTAAAATGCCACAAGAAAATAGCTTCAGAACAATAAAAGTATAATATTTTTAATAACGGCCAAAATCCAGCCCAATATATTTTAAATACTATAATTAAACAAAACATAAAACTATCAAATACATTAAACTATCAAATTCAAACGTACACATCCAACATTAAAATTATCCAACCATTCATAAGTAAATCCAATATTTACTGAAGCCGATCTGAAAATACTCCACGGTCACCTGCCAGATTAAAATTGAAGACAATCAAAAAGCTGATAGCGCAGTTAAGAAGTCTAAGAAGCCCTAAAAGCTGCTAGAAATTGATCCAATCAACTCAGTTAAATCTCAAAAATGAATAGTAAAAGTAATTAGATCTTGGGAGACTAGAAAAAATAAAAGACGTTAAAAAAGGATGTCTTATGACTTCTGAAACCCAATCAAAACTTGTTAAACTGTAATAATAACTGTAATAATATTCTTATGTATTTTTATCTAAATGCCTGAGTGAATGTAAGCTTATATTATAATAACGTAGCATAAAACACTTATTGAGTAAGAAAATAACAATAACAATTTTATAGCAAAAGTTCTTCTTCAAACAAAATATTTTTCGTCTAAAGAAAACTCAATATTTTTCCACATGTTCATAACGCTGCTAAGAACCTTACTCATAACTCAGATATATTTGGATAGGATCTGGTCAGCAAGTCAGTTGAAATATTTCGTGATCTCATCAAATTTATGGGACAAAGTGAGGGTGAGGGAGTGGCCTCACGTTAATCCATGATCCTAAACTTCCACCATCTTTTTAGAGTAAAGTTTGGAAAAGAGGCTATAACCCGGATATCTATTTTTCAAGTAACAACCGCGAAGACCGATGTACCAAAATAGTATATGGCCCCATACCAAAAACGCAGCATATACCAATTGGTATAAATATCTTTCCAATTGTCAGACCACAAACTATTCCATAGTAGCAAAATAGCATGGAAATTCCAAAATCATGGAGGAAATCTAAAGTAACAGCCTTGTTTAAACAAGGAAAGGACCCAGAAAACCCCAGTAGCTACAGACCTACCTCGCTATTGTGTCACTTTTTTAAACTATACGAGAGACTCATACTCGCCAGAATAGAAAAAAACGTCGACAAGCACCTCATCCCACAACAAGGAGTATTCAGACCCGGCAAATCTTGCACCGGTCAAGTCCTCGCATTAAAAGAACACAGAAGAGGGCTTTGAAGAAAAACTTATAACAGGGGCTGCTTTCGTAGATTTTCTATGACACGGTAAGGCACAAAACATTGCTCCGCAAATTATACGACACTCTCAATGTCCACCATCTGGGTAAGGTCATATATTCCTTACTGCAAAACAGAAGTTTTTTCATTATGCTGGAGGGTAAAGTAAGTAGGTGGAGAGTTCAAAAAAATGTCCTTCCACAGAGAAGTGTTTTAGCACCAATGCTCTTCAATATATACACAAACGACCAAACTACGCCGACCGAAACCAAGCACTTCCTCTATGCTGACGATATTGCAATATGTTCTCAAGAAAATAGTTTTGAAGAAGTGGAGAAGAAACTCGAAACTGCTTTAAAAACAATGACAGCGTACTACCTGCAGAATTCCCTGAGACCCAATCCCTCTAAAACCCAAGTCTGCGCTTTCCACCTTCGCGCAAAGGAGGCCAAGCGAAAAGTCCAAATTGTGTGGAATGGTAATACATTAGAACACACAAACCAACCTATATATCTTGGAGTAACTCTGGACCGGTCCCTCACCTACAGACAGCATTGCATAAAAACGAGAGGGAAAGTAACAACCAGGAACAGCATACTCAGAAAGCTAACGGGAAGTAAACGGGGCGCACGTCCTGGCGTTTTAAGAACAACGGCACAGGCACTGTTATTCTCAACTGCCGAATATGCGTGCCCCGTTTGGGGCAGATCTGCCCACACCAAACAAGTTGATACTGTGCTAAATGAGACATGCAGGATAGTAACGGGGTGCATGAAACCAACGCCACTCTCAAATCTATTTAAAGCAGCGGGTTTTGCACAACTCTCAACACGCAGAGGAGTTGCAGAGCACATAGAGGAAATTAAACAGATCGCGGACGCGCGGCATATACAAAGCTCGAACACCACGAAAGCGACTAAAATCTAGGAAAAGCTTCCTTGTAACAGTGCAGGATGAACCACCTGAGTATTTTCCTCTTCCCCAGGTTCAAGGGACCGGCCAGTTCCTAGACTTTAAAACGTGGAAAACTATGAATCGGATAAGAACGGGGGTCGCTCCAGTAAAATCAAACATGGCAAAATGGGGAAAAATCGACCAAGATGATGTGAACTGTGACTGTGGAGAAACACAGAATATGGAACATCTTCTTACATGCAGAAACTGTCCTCATCGATGTACCCTCGAAGATTTGTGGCTCGCCAACAAAGATGGAACCGACGTAGCCCGATACTGGCCCGAAATTTTATGAATGACATGTCCGGACACAATAAAGTAAAGTATGGGACAAAATATTACTCGTTACTGTAAGATTTTAATCTTAAAGTCACGTGCTGTATTGGAATCAAGCAGATACCAGGGAGAATTAGTTACCATCCTGAGGATATTACATTGATATTTTTGTAGTATATCGATAATAAACCTTGATGGAGTCCTCCATAGATCAAAACTATAATAGTAGATGGATCGTTTTTACATCAACTTTATGTTTCTATTGACTGGTATTGTAATGCTGGCTTTCCACTAGCCCGGTATACTTTTAAGCTAAAATTAAAATTTCTTAAACTAATATACTTTTAAATATTATCGTTTCCTACCATATTTTAAGAGTTCATATGCTATCCAGTCCTGTATTGTTCTTTTTTAAGTTAAGTTTTTTAAGTCTCCATTAGCTCAACTGGTTTTCTATGAAATTCTTCGTTTATTAAACTGTCAACGAATTTTTTCAATCGAATTTTTGCTATTCTCCTTTATTTTTTTTTAACGTCGTTTGATCACGACTAGGTCCCTTTATTCTCAAACTTCTTCCTTAAGGTTTTTCCAAGAATTTCATACTGGCCATATTTCTCCAAATTGCTCTCTATCAACCTCCTCTGTTTTCTTTTAACATTTTTTACGATTTAATTTTTTGTGATCCTTAACGATGTTTTGTTTTGGTTTCGCTTACGCCTTTTCTAAGTTATTATAAATGTTTATAAGCTAAAAAGTTTGTCGTTTTTTAAATTGTTTTTTATTACTTTTGTTTTCAAAATTTCCACAAAATTTATTATAATTTATTATTACTAGAACTGTTTCGACAGAGTGCCTTTACTCAAGTGATGTATTTTTGATATGCATTTACAAAAAAAATAAAAAAAAACATCCAGACACAAAACGAACTTGTGTTTTATAGTCGGTAATTTTTCGATGTTCCTTCTTTCCCTGTAGGTTCAATAATTATTTTCACATTCTTGATTTTACCATGAATGTTTCGTTTTTTTGCATAGCAGAATTGTTTCTTTTGCTTTATCAATTATTTTTGTTTGGAACTTATGTCAATTTTCTGCAGACAATTCATCCCATTTTTCTAGTGATGAAATTTTGATTCTTCAATATTTTTCGAACATCGTGTATCTATTTCTGGTGGGCATATAAAATAAATTGAGAGAAAAGTATTTTAAAAGTGTGTAAAGCATTTAATTCCAAAATAAATGCCATCTTTAGATTTATAGTCAAATTTTAACTAACACCAAAAAAATTTTCTTCGTAAAAATTTAAACGTCATTAAAATGGCAGCACAAAAAGCACATTAAAAGGTTTACTTATGGTTATTAACAAACAATGTAAAATATTTGGACCTTATTTTTAATTCTAAACATATTCTCTTATGGATCTATATAACATACTTTGACCATTATTATCTTACCAAATATTCAAATATTCAAAGATATTCATTCTTCATCCCTAAAGTAGATGAACATGCAATTTATTTGCGACATACGATAGGAAAACAGCTCCACATTGAAGGTAAATGCGAATAATATTTTCGTCTAAATGGGATAAAAAAATCATTTCAATTTTATTAAAAATCTTGTTGGATCAATTAAATATAAAGTTACTTGTTTTTAGTTTTAAATGTTCTTCCTGGTTAAGTGAAGTAACGTTCGCAAACTAGAAACTAAAACACGATTATTAACGCTTTAACGATTTTCTGTGATATACTACCTTCTGGAAATTCTAATCCGTGTTTTCTACTCCCTTTTGTCCTACTTTGGAATTCAGATTTCTAGTTACAATCGCGGTATATCAGATATTTGTTTGTTTTGCTGCAGTCGTAATTTAGTTAAAAACCCGTTTTACTTTTGAATGATATTAATTCGTTTAGGTGATCTTTTGCAGACAAATAAATCGTAGTATCGTCCACTATTGGCTGTTTCTCTAGCTGCTAGTGCAGTCAATACATTTTTCTTTATAATATAATAAGATTTTAATTTCCTAATTCATCATCATCACTGTCATCATCATCAAGTAGAAGGCGATGTCTTCTTATTTGCCGGTTTCTTTACCGATGCCAGTGTCGGTACCGGTTTCTTTACAGCAGTGCCTTTGAAGTTGACTGCAAACTGTACCGTCATCGTTTTGTAGGTTGTTCTATAGGTTTTTCCCTTAGGGGATGTTGTTCCGTACTATTTTCGTCATTGTATCTATGGTCATTTTCGCTGATATGCTGGTTCCACTATTTTTTCTCTTTTTGGTATCCATCTTGTTATGACGCGGTTTGATACTTTTCCCTCACATTTGTGTTTCTTTTTCTGTGATCTTGTGGGTACCATATTTTAACATGTTGAGTGTAATCATCTTAATTGTTCTTAATATTATTTTTGTTGTTGTTTATGTTTATTAGATTCTTGTCTTTGCCCCATACGACATTATTGGTCACACGCATGTTTTATGAATTCTAAATCTGCAGCGTACATTAAAGCATTTGTTTTTCTAGAGTGGATGTTTAAGATATTATGATAATGCAGCAGCTATATTTGCTATTTTTTTCTCAGTTGATCTTTCAAAAATCCGTGGTTATTACCATAATCAGGTTAGTCCGATTCTCCTATTTACCTCTGTTGCTTGGTTGCCTCTAACCAAGGTGAACAGTTTAGGAGAGATGGTGTCTCCTTGTCTAATACCCTTCTCCAAAGGAAATGTGTTTGAGTGACCGAAACACATTCTGATTGCAGCTGTATATATATTCTGAAGAAACCTATTCTGTGACTATGTTATCACTTGTCTGTGATATAATCAATACCACCGCACTTTATAAGCGCTCTTAGCATAGAGCAATGCTGGACTGAGTGTAATGATTTCTCAAAGTTTTCAAATATTAATATTAATGGCTTGTTATACTCTATAATTTTCTCTATCAAGGACTTTACTACTTATAAGTGGTCATTCGTTCCAAAACCACTCCTAATTCCGGCTTGCTCTAGCGGTTGGTGAAATTCTAGGTTAGGCCCCAGTCTGTAACAATTATTCTCATAAAGAGCTTATGTCAGTGAGATAACAAGCTGATAGGTCTGGAGTTTCTAAATTCCTGTTACATCCCCATGTTATACAATATGCATAAATATATATCTTGGCCTGTGTTTGTCTAGTCTGATGGTGACTTGTTGTTGGTTGGTGTGTCTTACATATTTATGGCTACACGTTACAGGATATGCTAAAAACCCAAGAATTTTCCGACTGACGATGCCTTTTCCATTTCTTAGATATGATCCTACTGTTTGCAGTGTCGCCCAGCCTACTGAATTGTGATTGGTCAAATGGCAACAGTAATTGCAGCCAATCATAATTCAGAAGTCTGTTGCTCATTTTCTGAATTATCGTTGGTCGAACGGCATCTGAGCTGCAGCCAATGATAATTCTGCAAATTGGGCATTGGTCGTCGTGCCGGTCCAATCGTAAAAAGTTCCAAAACGACCGTTACGATTGACCTACTTTTTTCTGCATAAAAGAAGTGCACGACGGCCAGGAAATCAGATCTGGTCAGGTTTGGTCCGCAGATCCAGCCTTCTAGGCATGTTAAGATCCTCTGGTCGATTAAGTTCCTAGAGTTTCTTGTTTTATTTCCACAGCTCAACTTTAAACCCGGAACCTAACGTTCCCATCTTTAACCACGGTTTGTTTGCAAACCACCGGCGGCCATTTTTGAGGGATTTATCTGTGCTTTTCGACTTAGTCGGATTTGCTAATAAATTTCCTTAAGAGCGTCGTCATTTTTCATCGAATTAATCTGTGTTTTTTGGACTTAGTCCAAAATCTGATTATTTCGATAGGCTTACAGGTCGTGTAAGAAAATTTCTCTTACAGGATTCAGCCAAGTTCCTACTTCACGGGACTTAGCCATCAGACGGTGAATATATCCTTTTTAAAGATTGAGATTAAATAAAGACCTCCTACTTGTGTTTTATTTTCTCTTTCAGGATATTACTAACATATATTTCATACTTGCAAATTAAACGTATAAACTGTGTTTTATTTTCCCTTTTATTTTTAGGTACACTGCTAAATTTTATATTTGAATTTTTACTTTTATACTTATAATTTTCAGGTACACTGCAAAAATTTTATATTTGAATTTTTACTTTGATATCTTTGATACTTATAATATTCAGGTACACTTCTAAACTTTTATATTTGAATTTTAACTTTGATACTTTGATAATTATAAACCTTATATTTAAACTTTGAATCTAATACTTTGATATATATAACTTGTATGCTATTTCTTTTCTCTGTCTCTTTCAGGTACACTGTTAAAACTTATAATTTCTATCTTTGAATTTTAATATTTTATTTTCTGGTACACTGTTAAAATTTTGATTATTATTTTCCTGACTTTAATATTTGTTGTTATTTTATTTACAGTTATTTAAATTGGTTTATATTATTTATGCGTATTATCACCACTTAAATTAACTTGCAATATTTTCTATAGGTCCAATCGACTTAGAAAAAATTTTCATAAAAATAATTGAATTTTTGACGCTAATTATTTTTACAGTGTAGTTCTTCCCCTTTTTATTGTTGATTATCCCGATTGGCATAACAACCGACATTCCTGTCCTTATCCCGAGTCTCTAGCTCAACTCCTTCCCACTTCAAGTAATTTTGACAAGTGACATTTCCTATACTTATTAATTTGAATTTTGGTTAAAATTGTTTTATTGTTAATAACTAACGTGTATTACTTTTTAGATTCTTATTTTAAGACTAATTAGTATAATTATCCTCCAGATTTCCGGATCAGGAGCTAATTATACCTTTCTTACAGATTCTTAATATAAGTTACGTTATATCTTTTCTAATTACTGTGAATATTGTTTAATAAACTTTATTTATTGTGTTATTCTTTAAAAAGGCAATTTTAATCCCTAGCTAAGTGTCCATAGCCCGTGACTATGGCCACCGACAGAGAACCTTATTCCCTTAGGTCATTCCAAGCGACGGATAGAGCGGTTAACATGCCTTCTCTCTCTCCAGAAGGAGATGGGAGTTATACAAGTTACCGACAGCAGCATAATAACTGCATATAAAGGCGAACCGAAAATCGAACCAAGGTGGAGGCCATTCAACTAGAGATAAAGGACACTGTTAACCACTCAACTTTGACAGCACGTGTGTATTGTCAATAGTCAATGTCAATTTTTAATTTAGTAAAGTCATAAAATAATATATACTTAAGGACATTCAAAAAAATCTTTTACTTGGACAAGGATCACTACAGGAGCAATGCGACCAATTTGTGGCATTAGAGTTAGAAAACCCTGATGGTTTCCAGGGCAACAACTAACAATTACCACGGAGGAAGCTACAGCCACCTGGGGAAGCTAGCTAGGGAAGGGATATATATATATATATATATATATATATATATATATATATATATATATATATATATATATATATATATATAGTTGTCTCGGGTGTTGTTTGTGTATATCCTATACATTTTTCGGTACACCAAGGACCTTTCTTGGGAATTGCTAAGCTTCATCGCGTTTTTTTTGTTTTTTTGTTGCTTTTGAATTTTTCTCTCACGGGAAGCTAGGGAAATGGTTTGTCACTCCGGATAGAAAAACGCATACCCGCATATATTTTTAGTATGTATATATCAAATTTTAATAAAAATCCTTATCGGGAAATCCAAATTCAATTAAATAAAACAAATCAAAGTTTCTAATTACGAAGTGTGACTAAAATGTCATTGAAAGTTAACTCATAAAATTAAACGCAATGTACAAGAACCGTACAAGAAAAAACTCAACCAATACGCTAGTAAAAGACCGTTTTGGAGTGTAACTTTACTCGTCACGACGGATTTGCTTGAAAATTTGGATTTAGGTTCCCCTACCCTCTACTTCACTTTTGGAGCTAAGCCCATGGTTGCTTTTACTTGGGGTGAGAGAGAGCAACCCCTTCTCGGGGACAAAAAAAAAGTTTAAAATAAGTCAGGAAATGGATAAATTGACTAATTCCAAGCAACTTTTATTCCATAGGGTTTTTTCACTAAGTCAATACTTCTTGAGTTATTTGCGAATGAAAATGTACATTTTTCAAAATAAAAACCACGTTTTCAGACGGTTCTTCATAAATAACTCAAAAAGTAAGCATTTATCGAAAAAATATTCGTAGCAAAATAAAGCTTATAAAAAAATGTTGTACTTATAAAGTCTGTATGCCCAGTAGAAGCTCATAAAAAGTAGGGTCTTATTTGTCAAATTGCAAATCAAATATTCCAACGTGAAATATCCAAAAAATGATCAAATTTTCGGGGAAAAGTTATCAAAACTTTTTGAAACTGTTTAATAAAACTTTATTTTTGTTTTTTTTTTAGTTTCTGACATCAAAACTAAACAAGTTATGCTCAAAATAAAGTTGGTCCCTTTTTTTGGTGAAAATATGAAAATCACCCCTTAATCACCTTAAATAAAATGAATCGTTACTGTTTTACAATTTATATTATTTATGTATTGTTATACGATCTGTTTGGTTTTGAATTAAATTTTTTTGAAATTGTGAAAAAAATGCCTTTTTTAAATAACTTAAAAATTATTAGTGATACGAAAAATATTGAGGAGTAAAAACATGTAGATTTTGATTTTCTAAAAATTTTAGTTTATTGTTTCTCTGTTAGGTAAAAATTGGTTAAGATATGGATGTTTAAAGTTTGCATACACTCGTGATTAGTGACTTGTTCAAGCCGTTTCAACTACAACCCTTTCAAAAATATTTTCTTATTTCCCTTAAATCACCTAAAAAATTGTTTTTTTAAAGTACTTTAAAGTTAACCGAGTTATGAGTAAAAAATCAATCACATATTTTAGGAGATATCAGAACGAGTATACTGGACCATTGTATGATGCACATAATGTGCTATTAAGGCATAGACATACTTTCACCTAACCTTACAAACTAATAAGGGATATTTCTTAAGTTGAAATAAAATAAATTCATAACATTTTGATTAAAAAATTATTGTCTTTATGGTTTAAATGAAAAAAAAAACTACAACTATTCAAATTTCTTTGCAAGGAGCGGTTTTTATAAGGGTAGCAATTATGTGGTAAAGAAACAATAAAGAAATCTAAAATTAATATCACTATATAATTAAATAATTTCAAATTGATTTAATTTACAATTATTTGATTTTTTTCTAATAATGTTCGTTTTCGCCCCTCAAAAAAAAGAAATAAACCAACGGCACAAGTCCAATTTTGAAGTGGATGGAGGATAAGTCTAAAATTCATCCAAACTTCCATGCAAATCAGTGGAGATAAGGTATTCAATAACATTGCTTTAATTATAACTATTCTAAACTGTGATGAAATCTTAAATTATGTTGTTTAATGTTAATTAACATTCATTTACTTCAATAACAGATTATTTCAATCAATTATGTGCTTTAATTTACAGTTATATGATTCTTTTTTCTAATAGGGGTAGTTTTTAACCCTAAAAAATAAAAAGCAACCAACAGCATAAGTCCAAAAGTGAAGTGGAGTATAGGTAGAATCCAAATCCAAATTCGTTAGTGGCACGGAAAATTACACGGTATCGCCGTATTTCACGGTCATTTACTGGCCTACAAGGCAAGATGAAAGCAGGCCTAAAGATATGAACATGTGATTTTACAGCAAAAGTTAATATACGTAGTAATATATAATTAAGAAGCAACAATATCTCTCATTGAGATGTAAATTTGAAATATAAATATAGCCATAAGACAAAAATTTTAAAGAAAACGCTTAAAAAATGGTAGATTAATTATTTCTTATTCAATAAAAAATACAAGTTAAATATATAAAATACTACGTAGAACGTAATTTTATCAGTTTTAGTATTTAAACATTTCTATTTTTAATACTATTAGTTATATTAGCTTATTGTTTATGTTTGAAAGTGTTACTGCGATGTATTTTTACATGATTTTTTCTGCATGCACAATGTTTCAATTAAAGTTAATTGAGCAATGTTTAATGATCAAAATTATCACTTATGCAATTCTTGTATAGTCTGTCTGTAATATGTCTAGAGCAGGGATGCGGAAACTTTTTCTTTCGCGTGCCAAAGAAATTTATGGCGGACCAAGCTGTTAAATTTTTGGTTATATTGTTTACTGAAATAAAAATATTAGTTTTTCGAGAACACTTTTATTGTGCAATATTACAAAATAAATAGTTGAAATGCAAAAGCAATCGTAGGTAACTAAATGAAAATTGTATGTCAGCTTTGAAGTAGAAGGTAGATCAGAACCAGGCTTTGTGGGGATATGTGACATGTGGAACTGTTTTTGTTTTTGCATGATTTCGTCATAATTCTCTTTCAAATGGGTGTTGCATTGCATATGTATTAGTTCAAGTGACAGTTTAATTTCCTTAATATCTAGAAATCTCTCTCAAATTCCTCGTGCAGTTTCTTTAGTTGTTGAGCGAACCTTTGTAAGTTTTGTTCTCAGACAGGTATTATACTCATTTTGGGAAAATGGGTAAGTTCATTTTTCTATATACATCTGAAAAATAATTTAAGCTGTAGTGTGACGGCTTTTATGGGTGTTCTATTTAAAATTATTAAGAAAATAATGCACGTGCGTTTGGACTCTACCTGGACTCATTTTTAAAACTTTTGACAATTATATAAAAAATGTGACAGCATCAGATCATTCTTATTATACTTCTTTTTAATTATACAGGGAGTTAAACTTACTACGATATTAGTAGAAAATTGGATCTAACTTTGTAAATACTCTATATAACATAATAAAACTTTATACTGTTGTGATGGGGAAGTAAAGAAGATTTCGAATATATATTAAAATATATGGTGCTCTATTTAAAAAAAAAACATAAGTTTGACTATGTTATCAACCACGTAATAATCTAACCCATTTTGTAATATGAATAATCAATCACCCTGTATATCGCTTGTACGTTTCATCGTTTTTTACTTACTCGATAAGGAGAAACGCGTGCGTGGTTCGCCAAGGGCACGGAGTGACGTTTGTTGCGTTGTGTCGTTCGTCGGTTTCGTGGTTTCCATACGGCTTGCCTTTCGGATACCCTGCTAGCGTTCATGTACTTTATTTCGAGCGTCAACTGACCTCCAGCTTGATTCGATTCGAGGACATTGCCAGGCGGGGAGTTTGACTGGAGCGGCTCATCTGTCAAAGAATACCACAGGTGTCCTAAGGCCAGCTCAGAGAGGACAGATACCTCGCGTAGAGCAAAACGACAAAAACTGGCTTGATCCTGATGTTCAGTACGCATAGGGACTGCGAAAGCACTGCCTATCCATATTTTTGACATGAAGAGTTTACAGTAATAGGTGTCAGAAAAGTTAGGTGTACGCGTCTTTAAAGCAGCACTTCCAGTTGCAACTCTAGAACCAGTAGTCCGAGGTCAAATTCCGAGCTCACCTTTAATACCATCTTTGGGTTGCAAACTCTCATTCGATACCTCAGTTGTCATTCTATCTATTCTATTAACAGCGAAGTTGCGTTTACGGAGAAGTTAACAGAGAAGATGTGTATAGCAGTAACTTAATAGTACGAAACAAAAAGGGTCGAAATTAAAGAGACCATATAAATAATAAGTTATTGATTGCAAATATTGTCAAGAGAATATCTAAATGAACGGAAAATAGAGTACAATAGCAAAAGCATGAATACAAATTTAACTTTATTTCTTTGCAAATTCAGGTTAAGCAAGAAGCTAAAGGACGATCCCTATTCTGCTACAAAAAAAACTTGTACAACGAAATAATAGACAAAATAATGACAGACATTAGAACTACGCACCATGGTGGACAACAGAAATAGAAAAATTAGTGAAAAAGAAGAGAAGACTTTACGAGACGTGGCTCTCAACAAATGACAAGAGCATACAAAATGCTAGGTAATGACCAATAGAGGAGTAGAGAGATCGACTGATAGAGAAAATAACAGAACATTGGGAAAGAAAATGTAACGAATAATATATGACTGGCTAAAGGACCACAATAGATCTGAAAAGGTCGCAGTGGAATAGGCCAAAAACCATCGCAGAGAATCTATCTATCTACCTGTCCTCTTCGTAATTAATAATACTAATTTATTAGTTAGAAACCTGCTTAAGAATATAGGATATAATGAACATTTTCTTTATGATTACTATTTATTTTCGTTGTATATCGATTCATTGGTGGGCCTTTTTATATTTATTATTTTGTTTTGTATATTTTTATTGGATTTGAATTATCTCTATCTAAATAATGTGCCAATGTATTCGATTAGCAACACGACAGTATAAGCTTTCTTGTATGTACACATTAACAGATTACATCTTTCATTTCTATATTTGTAAAATGATTAAAATGCGATAAGTAAGTTCATTAAATAAACTTTTTAAATTTCATAACAAGTAGGTAAATGATAGCTAAATAATTGTCAACATAATACAAGTGCTCTATTTTGTATGATTATAGAAGAGACTGACTTTGTTACCGAATAGTTTAGTGAACAGTGTATCGTTTTATATTATTAAAGTGTAGATGGAAATACTGGAATATTGGATAATAATGGCTGATAGACAACAATACTATCACAATATATGTAAAGAAATTGAGAACCATGATCAAAACAATCAGCCAAGAGATGTATTTAGAAAAATACGCTACATAACAAGATATTTTAAAGTCAGAACTTGGGTCGTTGAAGACCACACAGGAACCCTCAGAACCAATACGTAAAATATAGCAGAGACATGAAGATTATATTGCTGGGATCTATATAAAGGTGATCAACTATATAAAGGATCTATAAAAAGATTCGTTAAGTGCGACAATTATAGAACTATATCTCTTGTCTCACATGCCACCAAAATAATGCTACACATTATCACTGAGCGACTGAAAACTTTCCTACAAAGAGAAATTTCCAAGACCAAACTGGATTTACAAAAGGGAGAGAGAGAAATAATAGAAGAATCTAGGGAATTCAATATCTCGCTATACATTTGTTTTATAGATTGTCGCAAGGCATTCGACAGGGTCAAGTGACACTTATGGCATATACTAAAAGAAGTAAGCGTGCCACAACACTTAATTTTGCATATAACTGAACTATACGAAAACATTACTGGGACAGTTCAAGTGCTTGACACACTCTCAAACAAATTCCATGTATAGGTGTCAGACAAGGATATATACTATCTTCAAATTTATTTAATTAGATTTTATTTCGATGCAGGGCATCCGCAAGCAGCTTATATGTATTTCAACCTCATTAGATCTCATCAGAGTGACATATGCAGTTGCTACAAGGGCAATATACTTTGAACGTACTTTTCTGTTTTGATAATAAAGATATCGATGATTTTTTTACGAAAATGTTCAGAAAATGAAGCTTTTTCGAAATATATAGCGTTTGCTTTTAATAAATTTCACAGGGTGTTGCAAAATAGGATGAAAAGTCAAATTTAATTTTACACCCCGTATATGGGGAAACGTTGACTTTCCAAGAAAACATTAATACAGTAATTACTTAGAAATAGTGCAGAACTATTACCTACATACGAAAAAAAAACATCGTAAAATCTAATTAGGGATTCAAAAGAAAAATAGCTTAAAAATTATGGTAGAGTTCAGGTGGTGCATTAATTTTGGAGAGTAGAAAATCACGTGATGCTTTGAACATACTTCTCTTTTTTGATAATGAAGATATCGAGATAATCTTCTTACGAAAATAAGGAGAAAAAATAAAGCGATCTCAAAATATTAATAACATGTAGCGTGTGGGGAATTAACAAACAAATGTACTATTACGAATTAATAGTAATTAAATTAACATGAACTATTCCTTCGATAGCTCTGACGAGATAAATGAACTTTTACCCATAGGTGCAAGTAATTATCCAAATTTAAATGGTTGCAATAAACAATCAAAAACAATTTATAGGTGTAGGTAAAACTAGGTGAACTTACCGCTAATTGAAAAGCTAATTACCATGATTTACACTACTTTACGAAACACAAACAAAACGAATTCAATATAAATGCATCGATGCACTATCGGGTGAGTCTGTTCCTCTTAATGATTTAAGCTCTTGTGTCTTTAGCGAAATGTATGTTCGATCCTCAGCGGTACTATTAAGGGACCGTAGGAATACAGGGAAGACAAATGTTTTGATTAGTTGGTGGTTTCGTCGTGGTCATATTGATAAAAGCCGAACAAAACAAAATTAGTAAAAAAACGTTGACGATCTAATCTTCATCTATCGGCAAGGGACAGATTCGGCCCAGAGGCCGTTTTAAGGTTCCGGTGATCGTACGCATGCTAGCCACTCGAGCTACACCGTCTTGACCCTCATGCAACTCAACAAGATGCGCGAGAGGCCATTTACACTGAGCCAAATTATCCTCCTTTAAAACAACTAAGGCACCGATTTTAGGTACAAAGCCAGAATCTAACCATTTGGACTTTTGTTGCAAGGTGTGCAAATATTCCTTTCGCTATCGAGCCCAAAAATCTCTATTGATGCGTTGTAAGAACTGTCATCTGGAGAAACGATTGAAGGATACCTCCGAAAAATCAGGCACAGATAAAGAGGTCAAGGGTTCAAGAGTCAGGAAATGTTCTGGGGTCAAAGCATTGAGATCTTCAACATCATTATTCAAAGGGGTGAGAGGGCGTGAGTTTAAGACGGATTCAATTAAAGTCAAAACGGTATAAAATTCTTCGTAAACCAAAATTTAAGCCCCGACGATACGAACAATATGTTCCTTTGCAGAACGAATTCCGTGTTCATAAATACCACCAAAATGTGGAGCAGCGGGAGGAGCTAATGAAAACTTAATATTTTTTTATCGAGAGCGCTCTCCATGAAGCTACTAAGCTGTCGATAAGCACTATGAAAATTAGTGCCATTATCACAAAATACTTGCGATACTCGACCTCTCCGAGTGATAGGGGAATTAACAAACAAATGTACTATTACGAATTAATAGTAATTAAATTAACACGAACTATTTCTTTGACGAGATAAATGAACTTTTACTCATAGGTGCAAGTAATTATCCAAATTTAAATGGTTGCAATAAACAATCAAAAACAATTTATAGGTGTAGGTAAAACTAGGTGAACTTACCGCTAATTGAAGAGATAATTACCATGATTTACACTACTTTACGAAACACGAACAAAACGAATTCAATATGAATGCATCGATGCACTAGCGGGTGCGTCTATTCCTCTTAACGATTTAAGCTCTTGTGTCTTTAGCGAAATGTATTTCCGAGCCCCAGCGGTACTATTAAGGGACCGTAGGAATACAGGGAGGGTAAATGTTTTGATTAGTTCACACAACCATATTTGAATTTAAACATAGCGTTTGTTTCTAATATATTCCACAGGTTGTTGCAAAATTAGATGAAAAAACACAATTTTAATTTTACACCCCGTATATAGGTAAAACGTTGACATTCCTCACAAAATATTAATATAGTAATTAAATAGAAACACACCTACAATGTGAAAAATAAATCATCAAAATCCAATTAAGGGTTCAGAAGAAATATGGTTTCAAAATCATGGTCCATTTTAGGTTGTGGTATACCATATCTGTTTATACCTCATAGTTTTAAAAATATCATGGACTGATAGAATTGCAAATAAAGAAGTACAGGAGAGGTTTGGTAAAGAAATAAATAAGCATCACTATACAAACAATAACATTGGAATATTTAAGCCACGTTATGAGGGGACCAAAATATGAAATTTTGAGACTTAATAACACAAGGAAAGATTCAAGGAAGAAGATCTTTTGGTAGAAGGCAGAATTTTTGGCTAAATTTAAGTAATTGTTATCAAAGCAGATCGATTGATTTGTTTGGAGCAGCAGGTTTAAAAATAAAAAATAGCCAATATGATTGCCAATCTCCGTAGAGAGACGGCACTTTCGGGAAGCTTTCAATGGTCCATGGATTTAAAACAAAATATTGTCAACAAAATGTACCAGAAGAAATTACATTACGAAAAAATTATGTCGAAGTTGAATATACAGAGGTCACCAATTTCATTAGAAAAACTGTTGCAGAACACAACCTTTTCATCATGGTGGATGAAACCTGGAGGATACACTATTCGTGTACGTATTGGTGTGTTACATAGGGACATAAAACGCAAGCTGTTTCTGATTTATGGACCCCCCTAAGGTAATTAATTTGACAGTTCTGACAGTGATATTTTAAAAGTGAATTTCTCCAATATTAAAAGTCTTTGATATGTATAGGTCGTAGTCTGGTATAATTTTTTTGGTCGTAAGTGTCTCTTTTGGTCGTAAGTTAAATTTTAAAAATCATTTTAATATTTACAATAATATAATAGTTGACCAATTATATGCTAAAAAAATAAATTAATTCATAAAACAATTACAACTTGACAATTTGACAATTTCTTTGCTAATTTTTAATGGCGCCAAAATTAATCAGTAATAATTTTGTAATAATGATTAAAACCTTGAAGGAATTATATATAAACCCGAAATAGCTCTTATCTTCAGTAACCGAAACATACTTCCATATTTGCATAATACTATAATGAGTTGAATAACTATTTTGTCTGTCAACAATATGATTATGCTAGTAAATACAAATAGATAGAAACATAAATTAGTAACATTTTCAAATCAAATTTTTTTGGTATAATTACTGTGTCGTCGGAAATATAAGAATTTTTTTCTGCGTATTATGTTTACCTAAGGATGCGCCTAGTATTATAAAATTTCAAATACGTAGCCTAAAAACTGACTACAAAATTTTTGTTATCATTTACTTATCAGTATATCTAAGTTATATTAAAATTCAACTATTTACAAAAAATTATATACAAATACGAAAAAATTAAACTTTTTTTAAAAAATCAAAATCAATTTAATGTTAAATAATTGTGTTAAAAAATACTTTTAAAATGTTACTTTAGGCTAAAAATTTCTTGATAGACAAAGGTTAACTTTAAAGGTAATCTTTAAGGGTAACTTGTGAAAGAACCAAATGCGTGCCTAACAAAAACTAACTTTTTCGCCCAGGTCAAAGTTTTTTGTGTCATTCTGAACAAAAACGATCTGTAATAACTTTTGCTCAAAGTTAATCGTTGTTGAATAATAAGCGTTTGAAATTTTAAAATGCGTGAAATGGTCACTTTTACAGCTCTGAAACTTAGTAAAAAACCATTATTTTAAAGTTAGAAAGTACTTTAAGTAAAGTTTAGATATCCATGTAAATGATTCTGATGTGTATTAAAAATTACAAAACCCTTGTTTTTAATTATTAATTGTTTCATTTTCTATATCTTTTCATTATTTTTAAATTATTTACTGACTAAAAACCATTCAAAAATCTTTATAGATGTCTTTTTTTTTCGTCTTTATAGAGGGGGGTCCGGAATCTTCAAAAGATATCTCAGTCCATTACGTTGCCTGATTCCCGGCGATAGTTCTCGAGGTACTTTAAAATGCCCTCTCGTCGACGACTCTACGCCGAACGCCTAGCTGCTAAACCAGACCCTTCCCTGTCATCCAGCGATCCGTAAGCGGAATGGCCGCTGTAAGGCCGGCATCACCTCCTAAGCACTACCTTCATCCATCCACAGACTGTCAGCAAGGAGGCTCCCTGTCTCGTTCCAGGTAGCGCGTGAAAGACCCTTATCGTTCCTAGTACGACATCGCTCCCAGACGGGCATTTCCTCCTTCCCCACAGTCTGACTCACACAGTCTAACTCACTCAGTATAACTCACACAGCCTGACTCACTTTTCTACCTTCAACTTCCAGCATATTTCCCTCTTACCTATGCCGTTGGTCCAGCTGTCGTTCCTCCTCTTCTTTTTTCTCGATTACTGCACAGATATAGTTGTGTATACTAGTCCAACCTGCTTTATCTTCAATCATTCTCTCAATCATTTCTCTCACTGTAACAAAATTCACACCTGTCTCTCTTTCCATTCAATTCCTTTCTACTATGCATCGTTGCACTATAACATCGTATGTGTCACAGTGTCCGAGTATCCAGAGTATAGGCGTTCATCTGTGTCAGCCTTTTCGAACCTAGAGAGGTAGGTAGGTATAGTAAGTACACTTGTCTCCTGTGAGCACCTGCGTTAGGAAATAATCCAGTCGCCTGTGGCCACAGTCCACCCAATCTCTTATGTTCGGGATCAGATTCCGGCAATAATCCGAAAACCAGCGGCATTTTACTTATAATTGCAGTGTAACTGTGACTAAGTTTCTGAAAAAGCGTGAAATACTCGCGAAATACGCGTGATATATACTATAATCTATTTTAGTTATTATCTAAGTGGCAACATATATTTATCTACACAAACTATTCCAAATATTAGGTACACGTGTATACAAACTCAACCACTGTAAATACGTCTTACCTCTCCGAGGTTGAGACGCTACCGGATATACCGATCAATTTTATACTTTTCAGGAAAAATGGTATATTTAGTAAGTAAGACTATTTCATACATGGTTTTCATTACTAATTTAATGATGCAGTTCAACGCCAAAAATTCTTTTTATTGCTTCACCCTTTAAAACACAAACATTATTGTAGCCACCAAAAAGCCACCCACGGGAAAATCGAGATATAAAAAACTTTTTTGTTTAAATAATTGTTTCAAACAAATTTCAAAAACTAACTTTTTCGCCCGGGACAAAGTTTTTTGAGTTATTCTGAACAAAAAACATATGTAGTAACTTTTTCTCAAAGTTGATCGTTGTTGATCAAAGTTCTGAAACTCGGCAAAAAATTATTATTTTGAAGTTAGAAAGTACTTAAAAGAAAGTTTAAATATCCATGTAAAAGAGTCCGATGTGTGTTTAAAATTATTTTATTGCAAAACCCTTGTTCTTAATTATTAACAAGTTTCAATTTCTTATTATTTTTAAATTATTTACTGAATTGACTTCTTCTTCTTAAAGTGCCTTCTCCATTACTGAATTTTGGCTATAACTACAGCAAAGTGCTCTCTATCTTGAGCTGTTCTTAGTATCGAATGTGTGTCCATGCCTGTCTAGTCTCTTACATTATTCAACCCTGGACCTCTTCTTCCTTCCACTATTTACTGACTAAAAATCTTTATTATAAATCTATATACATGAGTTTATAATACATCCACATAAAGATACACAATCGACTGATTTTCTTACAATAAAATTCTTTGTTTTTCAATATTTATGACAATTAGAAGCTCTTAGCAAATTTTTATTTCTGGTAGTTAACATAGAATAATGTTATCAATTAGATCGGTAGCACACGGTGTGAGAGGTGCTTTAAATTAGCAAAAATTTAGCAATAAAATATGGACTATATCTCGTAGCTGCCATATCATATGGATATTGTAACATCATTGTCTTGTTACATCTTTCTTCCATAATCAGGTAAGTTGTTGTCTTTAATTTCCCTATCCACGCCTTCTTCTTCGTCGTCCATGTTTTCTGCGTCCCGGACGTACCCAATCTAACAGTTGTTTCGGTAGTCTATTTTCTGTTATCCTCTGTACATGGTCATACCATAGTTGTTTTATCTAAATGTCGTCTACAATAACTATTGTGTGGCCTACATTCGTTACTTTTCTAATAAGCTTATTTATTATTCGTTCTCTCCTGGACTTTCCTGTGGTTTTTTTATGGAGTTTAGCATTTGATCTGTTCTAGTTTTTATGTAGCAGACGTTACTGCCATAAGTTATAATGCTCGGGATTATGGTGTTATATATTTTTTCTTTACTGGCTTTTAATACCGTCTGATCCTAGAGGACTTGATTTAATATAGCTATTACCCTGTGTGTTTTTGTATCGTATTATGTGGTCCATTTTGTTATCATTCGTAATATGTCTTCTTCTTGTGATGCCTATTCGTTTCGAATATTGGTGATCATTCTGGCGAATATTCTATTCGTAATATGTAAGCCTAAATATTTATAGTTTTCACGAGATCTGATGTGTTCTCCACTTTGTAATATTAGGTCCTGTTGTATCCCTCCTATGCACATAGTTTCTGTCTTATTTACGTTTACTTCTTGTCCGCATTTACTATATTACTGTTATACGATTTTAATTGTCATGTATTCCAAATCGTCATGGTCCTGTGCCATTACTATCTGATCGTCTGCAAAGCATAATGTATCTATACCATTTTTCAAAGTAAAAACGTTGCACGTCACAATTTATATAAAGTGACGTCACTTATATTTAAAATTTCCAGAACGTCAACCTTAGAGTTCAAATTTTTCTAACCAGCTAATAATACGAAACCCGTACGACACTGCTCGATCTTTCATAGGCGTCAACATGGTATAATAATCAGAAAAATGTAATCATCATTATATTGGGAATTTTAGAATTATATTGATTAAATAACCAAAAACATTTGTTATTATTAATAATATAAATTTTCTGAAATAACTAATAAAGTCTAATATTCCACAAAATAATAATTTTAATTAAATATATTAGACAATTTTAAGCAACTGATACGGGAATACTTCAAATTTTAATGACAGTTCAGTGTATGGCAAAATTGTTTAAAGTGCTGCCGCTTTTTTAAAATAAGAATTTTGTTTATATTTTGATTTCTTATACAATTTGATCATATGTAATATATTATATATTAATAAATTGTACTTATAAATGCATATTAAACTTAGATTAATAGCTTTAAAAACTAATATTGTTGTGTATTGTGGTTGTGTGTTGTAATATTTGTAAACAAAGTGTAAAGTCACTATTGTAATTTCGTCAATTTGTAATTTGATTTCTTTCTGTATTTTGCATGTACTGTACTATATTTATTGCTTGTATATTTTTTGGTTTAATGTATAATTTTGAAATATGTTATATATAATTGTGTGGTACCCGTTAATAAATAAATAATTGTATTTTTTTATATTAAATGTATATTTGTATATTATGTGTTTAACATTTCTATTTACTTTTTAAGTTAGGAAAGAAAACTTTAAAAAATGCTGGTTTATACCTCGAGACCGACTATTAGCTTTTGGTGCACTCTTTAGATTCTTTTGGAGGGCCTCTTCATAACGCAATTTGATTAGGTTCTCCCGAATGTTATCCAACACATTCCTAAAATTTTAAAAATAGTTGAGCTTTCTGTCCATTATTCTCGCAATTCTGTTTATTAATTTCACAATATTTCTTTTATCAACTATTTGTCAAACTATTATATTAACACTATTATATACACTTGGTTTTAAGATTACTGCAACACACTAAAATACATAAGAAGACATTTTAATACAAAATTATACATTAAACTTACCACTTTTAGAGCATTAATAGTAAAAATGTCCCGCCATTATTTCTTGTTCAAAATAATCTATCTTTTATGAAAGCTTATCAGCTTTCTACAGACTATTTAGTTGTTTTGGCATAGCACAATCACAATACACAACAATAATTAGTTTTTAAAGCTATTAATGTAAATTTAATATGTATTTATAAATACAATCTATTAATATATAATATATTATGATCAAACTGTGTAAGAAATCAAAACATAAACAAAATTCTTACTCTAAAAAAGCGGAAACCGTTTAAAACAATTTTGCCACCCGCTGAACTGTCAAAAAATATATTTAATTTAATATGTCTAATATATTTAATTAAAATTATTATTTTGTGGAATATTAGACTTAAAGAGTTATTTCATAAAATTTATATTACATATTAATAATAAATGTTTTTGGTTATTTAATGAATATAATTCTAAAATTCCCAATATAATAATGATTACATTTTTCTGATTATTATACCATGTTGACGCCTATAAAAGATCGAGCAGTTCCGTATGTGTTTTGTATTATTAGCTGTGTTAGAAAAATTTGAACTCTAAGGTTGACGCTCTGGAAATTTTAAATATAAGTGACGTCACTTTATGTAAATTGTGACGTGCACGCATTTTTATATGAAAAATACTATATTATGGGGTTTTATTGTTGTTTATTGGAATGCCCATTTCTTCACATTTTCTTTTCCGTACCGTCAATGGTATATTTTGAAAAACGTTGGTAAGATGCAACCAACCTGTTTTAGGCCTTTGTGTTCATTGATTTTTCTGAGAGTTTATTCCCTGTTTTTACTCGAGCCTGTGTATTATAATATAGTTCTTTTATGTTAATATTGCTGAATTCTAAGGCTTTCCAGAATCGTTTGTTTCTTTATACATAGGCTTAACATAATTATAAAACTATTAACCGGGACAGTAAATGGTGGATAGGGTAAAGTTCAAAAAAAAACTATTAAGCTCCTGCCAAATTTTTTTATTAATTAAAAACCATTTTTTTGCCATTCGTACTTCTCACTTGTACCTATGTACTTTTTTTTTAATAAAATGATATACTTTTTATCTTTTCATAAAAATCGTTGCATGTCACATTAAAGTTTAAGCTACAAAACAGTAATATTTGTACGATAGACTCCAACATGCGGCCTTTATCGTCCGACCAAATATGTTTCATCATCGAGAAGACACGTTCTAAAGGGAGCAGACGTGGTAGGCACAAAATATTTTCTTACATATTTTAAAATAGCAATAGTTAAAAAAAGTGTAAATAGTTAAACCCATTTGTCAACACCCTCAATTTGCATCTCAATTTAGATCGTCAACGAATTCCATTCTTTAACGCTATAAACGCTTTAGCAAGTGACAATTCGTCAAAAAGAATATCAGTGTTAATCTCTTGTCGATCGTCGGAACCGTGACTTATGTTTACAGTTTCGACAGTTCGTTCGATCTCGTTCCAATTCAATATACAATCCAAACGAAAATGTCGGCTCCTCCGAAACTGTCTTTGCACAATGTAATGTACGAAATGCATCGTCGGTAAAAATCAGTAACTTATGTTTTAAATTTATCAATAATATATTCACTTTTTCCACGAGTAGCACAGTCTTGTTAAAATTACGTTATTGTCTATGCACAAAGCCATAATCTAATTCACCTGTCTAACTTTTAAATAAATCTCGGTAAGAAAGTTCGGATGTAGAAATTTTACTTCGAGTAGGGACTTATGGTTCCCTGTTAGTGATCCAATTACATTGGCATATTACAGTATAATTTATTACTTTTAAGTACGTTCCCTTTATTGTAAACCCAACCACCCTTTGGTTTTGGGGTTAGCTACCCAAAGAGCAACATGATCCAGCTAGAGGGCCTCTGGTCCAAGGGATGTATGTTGCTCGATATGTATAATTATTTGGTACCAGTAGTACATACAAGATTTTATTTTTCACTTCACATACCTACTTAATATAAAAACTTATATTATCCACACAAATACCAAGATTAAGCGTTATCGTATCACCGTTCTCCACAGAATAACAGAGCAACATGATCCAGCTAGAGGGCCTCTGGTCCAAGGGATGTATGTTGCTCGATATGTATAATTATTTGGTACCAGTAGTACATACAAGATTTTATTTTTTACTTCACATACCTACTTAATATAAAAACTTATTTTGAGACGTTTTTACTTTCTATTTTACTGCACCTACAAAATATATATATATATATATATATATATATATATATATATATATATATATATATATATATATATATACATATTTTGTACATTACAACATTGGAATTAACAACCAAGATCTGAAAATAACTAGAAATCTTTACTGGAATCAGATCAGATCTGTACTCTGAAAGAATATTTATCAAAGCTTTGCACGAAACTGAAAAAGGTATTCTACTAAATGGTTACCGGCTAAACAACATCAGATATGCAGATGACACCATAGTATTTTCGGACAACTTAGAGAACCTACAAGTTCTTATGAACAAAATCATCACGTATTACAGTCAACAATATGGACTCAATATAAACGCTAAGAAGACAAAGCTTACGATAATTAGCAAGAAAAGGATAACAGAAGTCAACTCTACGTCAACCAATCCCTGTAGAAAGAGTGACGCACTACAACTACCTCGGCACCATAATAAATGAAGAGTGGACCAACAACCAGGAGATTAGAGCATCGGAAAAGCTAGATCCACCTTCAATCGGATGGGGGCCTTCTTCAAAAGTCACAACCTCTCTCTTTATATAAAAGTAAGAATGCTGCGATGCTAAGTCTTCTCTGTCTTTTTTTATTGTGTTAAATCGTGGACCTTGAACGAAGATATGTGCAGAAAACTGGAAGCATTTGATATGTGGCTATATCGGAGAATACTTAAGATCCCGTGGACTGACCGAGTCACAAATGAGGAGGTCCTCAGAAGAATGAATAAAAACCGAGAGGTACTGACCACCATCAAATCTCGAAAGTTATAGTTCTTCGGGCATATTATGCGAAATGAATCCAGATATGCTCTCCTTCAAACCATCTTGCAAGGAAAAATATTTGGAAAACGAGATCCAGGAAGAAGAAGAACATCTTGGTTAAAGAACCTCAGAATCTGGTTCAATACAACATCTGTGCAGCTTTTCCGCGCTGCTGCAGATAAGATAAAGATTGCCATGATGATCGTCAACATTCGTAACGGATAGGCACATCAAGACGAAGAAGAATTTTGTACATACCACTGGTGTTACCGGTTGATTATGTCGTCGAGCAACATTCATTCCTCCCTCATCTGGCTATATTATGCTGCTCTCTGGGAGTAATTATCTTAATAACACCCTTGGTGCGTAAATAAGTATTAAACCATTGTTTTTTAATTAATAATAAAGCGCGTATGGCAGGGCGGGCGCTCATTTGTACAATCTTGCTTCTCTCTCTTATACACGCCGCAGCCCGAGCGCCCGTCCTGTCATACGCACTTCATTAAAAATTAAAAAACAATATTTTAAAATGGAATGGGCCCAAAATACTTATCGGAAAATGATAGAACAACGTTTTTTTGATTTTAGATCCTTGGTGAATTCAAAAATAATGTTTTTTACTTGTCTTTTTGATCCTTGAAAATCGTAATTTTGCGTTTTTCTCAGTTTTAAATTATATATAACTCCAAAACGATCAAGTTAAAAACATTCGATCAAGTTTGCAAAAAAACGACAAGGGACCCATTTTGATCAGAATGATCCAAAAAATTAAAAAATAAATTGTCCGGGCCAAAAAAACTTATTGGTACAATTTGAAAAAAAAAATTGTTTAAAAATTTTGAACAACTTTTCGCCTGGGCGACTTCTTTAACCTAATTTTGGGCTATCTGTGATTATACAAAAAAATCTTATGGGAATATTTTTCCGAATGAACCCGAGTTTCTTGCGTTGTCTGAAATAAAGAACAAATTAAAACAAGATATTGGGTTTGTTTGATAGTGATTGTTCTTATCATCCCAATAAAATAAATAGATCATAAAATAAAATATTTAAATGGTTATAGTATTTTATAAAAATAAAAGAGTACAAAGAAAATTATGCATTAGTTTTTAAATGTTAACCAATGATTAAGTTAGGCGTTTTATGTTTTGTTGATAACTTATAAAAACCAAGTCATCGAACCTTTTCGATTGATTGATTAAAAAACTATGTGACAAATAGTTTCCATTAATAGAAATCCTCCCTTGTTACACATAATATGTGTTTATGTAAGCAAGCGATTGAAAGAACCCTTACAATCATGATATACGTTATTATTAGGCGTGAAGGCTGAGTGAAAATTGTAGCTGGATATAAATGATGCGTAATATAATATGTGATATGGTAAGGGCAGAATAAAGTATCTATACTTTTGATTATATCACTTGAAACACATGACAAAACACTGAAATAATGGAAATTGTAACAGCCGTGATTATAAAAAATAATATTGTTTTAATAGTAGTCAGCCTGCTATTAAATATATGGGTGAATGTGGTAAATGTTCCATGGATGATAAAGCGTGAACTCAAACAATTTTACACGATACGATTTTTTTTTAATTCATAACTTCTCAACAAACCACCACATTACAGTTTATTTATTTTCTTTTTATTTTCCAACATTTTTTTTGAAAAATCCAGTATAGTCAATTATTTCTCCTCTAAATATTTCTCTTCTATTTTAAAATTTCTGAAGTAATAAAAAATCCCGTTAAATATTTATTTTGGATTATTCTAGATAGTCCCTTTTGACCCTTAAATGCATCGTGTTGCCGTTGTTCAACATAGGTAAACAATTGAATGAAATGTCTATTCTGATTCGAATTTGAAGTAACTGCATGGCGTTGCCTGTAGTCTACACAGTGTAAATATAAAATAGTTTGGCACTTTTTCTACAGTGCGCACTCAAGAATCCCTCGTATCACAGAATGCATCGTATCTGCAGGAATATTGGGCAAATTTCACTGGTCTGAGTCGTGAAAATGAAAGTGATTCCTCCGACACAAATAGTATTGCAGACCCTGAATTTGAACCTAAATATGGTAACGAATATGATGAAGAAACGTGCAATGGAACTAATGATATGGCAGCGGAGATAAACACAATAGAAAATATGGAAACGCTAACAAGTGAGCAAATCATACAGGAGAATGAAAGCTTGCCATCTACGAGTAACTCAAAAAACAAACGGAACCACAAATGAAAAAGTTTCTAAAGGCGCAAATAAAAAAGAATTAAAAAAAAAAATAAAAAGAAGGCTACTACAGAACACATCACTTGGAAGAAGAAAGGACTTTGTATCAATGATGATCAATTGCACTTTCATGGAAACACAACTCTGAATCAACAAGTGATGGAATTAGAAACGCCGTATAAATTTTTTACTTACTTATTTACGGACGAGTTGCTGTTGCGCATTACCAATGGAACAACTTTGTATGCCGTACAAACCAAACCAGAAAGAAACGAAGCGTTTACTTATGTTGACATTGTACAATTCATTTGTATAATTATATTATATATATATATATATATATATATATATATATATATATATATATATATATATATGTATGTATAATTATATATAATTAATCACGGAAGTGATAAACAATTAGGAATTTAATAATAATTAATAGGTTTAACAATTATTTTAGAATGAATAGGATTTAGTTTAAATATGTTTTAAATTTAATTTCACCTTCAGTTAAAAAACAAAATACCACATTTAACGAAGCCATACATATCAAACCAAAAAGTATTTTTAAAAAGAAGAGGTTTCACTTCTGTACAAAAGTCCTAATTGTTTATCACTTCCGAGATTAATTGTCACAAAGCAATAAAAACACATGCATAAATGACAAAATAGCCTCGAAAATAATTTTTTTAAATACTCTGTACCAAAATTAAACAAATTCCTAAATAAACAACAAGGGGAGAACGACGGACATCTAATGCACATTATCCTTACCAACCGGTTACGACTGACAGTAAAATATTATTTTCGAATATACTGAAAGGAAGCGTTAAGTGCCTGAAACGCTATGGACAGTGTGCGTCTTTCATATTTAAAACCATTTAAATTATATTTTTCGGAAACTAAACGCTATGTGTTGGAAACGCAACGTGCACGATAATATGCCACCACCTTTACTCTCAAAAATGCGGCGAGAAAGAGCATTTTAAGCTACGGTTTGTTAGAACAGTGCGCAGCGCACAGTATACACGTACAGCAAAAATCTGTTGTACTCGACTCATGGCAGTTTTGGTTGAGTCGATTTGTTAGATTAATTCGCATAAATATTCTGTCGCTCTGAAAACAAGTTTAAAAATTAGTTTCACGTTTATCCTCTCAAAGGTTGTACGTTTAGAAAAATTAATTCTCGAAAACTTAACGCAATAATTTTATTACTCCAAGAAGAGGAGGAAGAAGAAGAGTTGATAACGTTAAATCTAAATAAAAGGAATAAAAATGTAAACGAAATTTTTTCATGTCTTAATACAGAAGGTGCTTTTAAATTAATAGTCGAAGAAAGATTGTTTTAAAACGAGGAAAAATTTCGAGAATATTTTAGACTTTCCAGGGATTTATTTGGAACTGTCTTACAATTTGTACTAGATCCACTAGTCTTTTATCTTCCTCGGGAGAAAATTTAGTAGGCATCACTTAATTATTATAATAATAATAACTATATAAAAATACAATAATTATAATTTCGGTATAGATGTATACGCTGTGAGCTCAGCTGAACGTTTGCGTCCAAATCAAATCGCAGTTGATTCCAGCGCACACTGTCGACGTACACGGCTATCGCTCTTCAGTACGCGCAGCTCAGCAGAACCTAAAGGCGGGGTCCCACCAGTCGCGCTATTCTGCGCTGCGTCGCTCTGCTTCGAGCAGCACGGAGCAGAACTACACAGAACGGCGCAACTTTACGCATGTGATTCTAGAGGAGCAAATAAGTTCCAGTTTTTATTTACGCGCGCACGATGAAAACAAAATTAGCAATAGCAAGTGCTGCTGTTATAGCAATTAACCATTTTTTACAAGAAAAACGAAAGACCCGGAGGAAACGTCGTTATTGGGTTACACCAGTATTTAAAAGTAGACAAGTTTATAATGGAGATAATCTTTTAAGTGATTTAGTTGCAGGAAAGTTTCAAAATTTTTGTCGTATGTATGATTGAACCAGTAATAAGAAAGCGATGAAACAAAGCATTTATCAATGTCTACTGAAATTAAAATGTAAAATTAGCTTTGCCTGTGCCCATTGACTTTTTCATTTTCACCTTTTCTCTTCTATATGAAGACAACAAAGACGTCATCTTTGTTTTAGCTTCAGCGACGGAACAACCGATATTGTCTGCAATAAATACCTATGCATCATATTTCTTACTTTTTATATAATAATTATTGCTTTTCGGATTCCACAATTCCGGTTTGTATCTGTATGCCTAAATAAGCTTTTCAACTTTTAATTCCACTCAAAACGTGCAAGTTCAAACAAGAACGAACATTATCCGTTGGTTGTCGGTAAAGTAGTGTAGATCAAAGAAAAGTGCGCGTTTAGTTGGAACGGTGTTTGTGATTGAAGACCATTTTTACAGATTATTGTGTTTCTTTACTATCTTCGCGAAGAGTTTTGAGTGGAATTAAAAGTTGAAAAGCTTATTTAGGCATACAGATACAAACCGGAATTGTGGAATCCGAAAAGCAATAATTATTATATAAAAAGTAAGAAATATGATGCATAGGTATTTATATGATGCATATATTTATTTATTCATATAGAAGAGAAAAGGTGAAAATGAAAAAGTCAATGGGCACAGGCAAAGCTAATTTTACATTTTAATTTCAGTAGACATTGATAAATGCTTTGTTTCATCGCTTTCTTATTACTGGTTCAATCATACATACGACAAAAATTTTGAAACTTTCCTGCAACTAAATCACTTAAAAGATTATTTCCATTATAAACTTGTCTACTTTTAAATACTGGTGTAACCCAATAACGACGTTTCCTCCGGGTCTTTCGTTTTTCTTGTAAAAAATGGTTAATTGCTATAACAGCAGCACTTGCTATTGCTAATTTTGTTTTCATCGTGCGCGCGTAAATAAAAACTGGAACTTATTTGCTCCTCTAGAATCACATGCGCAAAGTTGCGCCGCTTTGTGTAGTTCTGCTCCGCGCTGCTCGAAGCAGAGCGACGCAGCGCAGAATAGCGCGACTGGTGGGACCCCGCCTTAACAAACCGTTATAATTATAATAGAGAACCATTTCTTTGATTTTGACGAACGTACGCGGCGTTCGACTGACTGTGAGTTATGCGTCGCTCACTGTTCTAACAAACCATAGCTTTAGTTTCCACTATGTTCGCGGTCCCCAAAAACGCCGGTATAAACATAAACAATGTATTAAAGCAAACTGTTTTTAATTAGTGATGGTGATTTTGTAAATATTCTCTAGTTAACAAATGTGTAGCATCGATTGATTACACTTTATTTTTCTCTTAAGTACAACCCTATCAAACCATAGACATAAGGTATCATCGCCGTGAAGTCCGCTTACATATATCGAAGGAAACTCTGTAACAGTCCATGGTCCTTAAATATTTGGTACTGTACCCGCAGGGGAAAGGTATTTAATAAGCTTTCCCCCAACAATTGGTGGAGATCAGACAAAGTTCCATCAGATAACAACAACCTCATAAGTTTGTCTGAACCTGGGCATGACAGACTTCACAAGATAAGGCCACTAGTTAACACACTTAACAAAAATTTTTCCAGTGCTCCACCAACATTGGTCATTATATGAAACAATACTACTGGTCAATATATGATTCAAATTGTTTGTGCTGGCAGGAATTTCCGGATATCCGTATAATTTTAAATTTTACACAGGGCCAGAAAATTCTCAAGTACGGGTTCGCTTGTAAGTGGCTCGCATTACTCCAGAGCATCAAAATTTCCGTCTTTATCATGATAATTATTATACAGATGTATCGTTGCTTGTATATAATCCCAAAAGGGGAATATTATCATTGGGAACAGTTCAAAGGCAACTGATACCATATTGCAAATTACCAACAGATACGGATATAAAGAATTGCTCCCGTGGTGACAGTCATGAATATACTGCAACGGTTGACGGCGTAGATATCTCATCTACAATATGGAAAGATAATAAAAATATCGTCTTGCTTTCCACTTTTGCAGGTATATCTCCATAAGACGCTTTGATAAGACTGCGAAAAAATCTATCGAAGTAGACTGCCCGTTTGTAATTAAAGAATATAACCACCATATGGAAGGAGTTGATCTCATGGACAGCTATATTGGAAGATACAAAATTTCTGTAAAAAGTAGGAAATGGTACCAGCTATTTTATCACTTGCATGATTTAACAGTTGCCAATTCCTGGATACTCTATTAAAGAGCGACGGTTGCTAAGAACCCACAGGCCAAGCTTAAACACAAGTAGCTTTTCGCACAAAATTTGCAAAGTGTCTGTGCAAGATGAGCACAACCACAGCAACAAGAGGGAGACCAACTACATTGGAAGCTGACATCCGAGACAAGAAAAAGAGAGAACCAGCTCAGTACATTACCCCCAATATGGACACTGGCCGACTATAAAATATAACAAACAACGGTGCAAATATTCCAATTGTAAGCGGTTTACACATACAAAATGTCAGAAATGTGGTTTGGTACTGTGTTGCATTTTGGCAACAAACCTGTTATTGTCAAAAACAACTGTTTAAAATTAAACTTGTGTTTTTATTATTTTTTCATCATTTCTAAGCTTCCGCTAAAGGCCCTTTTTGATATTTGATATCAATAAAAAAAATCATGCATTTAAGGGTTAAGATGTCGCAAAAAGCACAGCTATATTTCGATCACTAATAAACAAAAACCCAAATGGTACTTCATATACGTAGTTTTTTGTCAATATAAACATATAATATAATTTTTCGTTCTGCAGTAAGATGTAAATACCACTCTGTTAGTTGAAAGATCCCCTTTTTAATTGGGTAAGTTACCTTATAATTTTCTTCCTTATTTTTATATTTCTCGGTTCTCCGTCAATCCAAACCTGATTAATACTATTTTTTCTATAATTTAGGATCTTAATATTCAGGTCTCTTATACCAATTTAGACCGAGGCTGTCAATTCCAATTTGGACTCAGCTTCCCAAGTTTGCAAAAAATATTATTCTTAATTACGGCTACTTACAATATTTTTCTTTCATCTATTCTAAGATAGACACGCCAAGCTGCATGTTTCATTCATTTTAAGAAAATCTAATTATCGATTTAAAGAGATTGGTGTTAATTACGACGAAGTACTTTCTTGTTAACACTCGAACAATACATATTTTATTATTGCGATTTGATGTTATTGATATTTTTTGTGCTCTCTCTATTGTAATCATGATTAAAGCTGAAATTGATTAACTAAACATTATTTTTTTGTGTTCTTTAGGTATTTGCTTTTTTTTATTGCATATATATTGCTTTTTTTATTGCATACTTCTTCATATCGATATACAGTTAATTAGTTCCAATATTAAATATACTTTTCTATATAGTGAATTGTATAATTTTTGTATCATTCAGAACTGAGTATCCTATTTCTGGTAATTCGGAAACTGTAAAAACAGAATTCTGTTAGGGTAACTTACGTGATATTTTGTTATTCACGTTGCCTTAATTATCTATCGTTCACGTTTTTGATTTGCATGGGTAAATCACAGGATATATTTAAGTAATGCCCTACTACTTCAACACAACATTCAATACTACAAGAACTGTTCGTAAAACTGGATTCAACTGCATTAAAACAGAGTTATTGTTTGTTTCACGTAAAACATCGTCCCACTCTGTTTCAGACATATCAGCATACTGCTGCAACTGTTCGTTTGTTAGGTTCCTTTTGTTTTTCATTTAATAACAAACACTACAAGCCCCAAAACTACTCTACAAAGACGCACAATATCTTTACAAACTAAACACTCCTAAATAGCGATTCACGACTGATACCCACTCAGAATCTGGGAAGGCGTCGTCTGTTGGTACGTAACATTGATCATCTCAAATAAGCATCAAATTGACACTACGAGATATACCGAGTTGGTCTTGTTAGTTTATTTCAGGTAAGTACGAGATAACTCGTTATTTAATATTGGGTCCTGGAGCCCAATTTGCCAAAAAGCCTCTGGTACTAAGTGAGTAAAGTAACTAATAGCAAACAATGTAGCTTTAAAATGAGAACGAATCGGGGAAAATGTGAAATCTGACACGTTAGCAAAATAACTAATAATAATGAAAAATCAATATGACTCTCGATGCAAGAATTAAAGCTATGAAGTGGGTGATCTTGTTTGGCTCTATAATCCACAACGTCGTCGTGGCTTGTCCCCTAAACTGCAAAGACAATGGGAGGGTCCGTATGAAATTAAAAAGAGAATAAATGACGTAATATACCGAATTAAGAAGTTGCCGAAAGATAAACCAAAAGTAGTTCACATAAATCGTCTTGCACCTTATGGTGGCTCAAATGAAACAGAAGAAGCACGAACCCTTCAACATGAAATCTAAGATGACCAGCGACCAAGCTTTAATGAATTTATGTCAAATTACGCAGAGAGAAAGAGTGCTAGATTTGGCGTGACCACAGAAGTTCAGCAGGATCTTTTTAGAGTTCCGCATAAGCTGTCTCTCTAGCCCACTGTGTTGCCCAAGATCTTGAGATGACTAAAAGAATCTCATCCGTATTTTATAGGAAATTCGGTCGTTTGGACGAGTTAAAAAACCAGTAGCCTAAAGTTGGAAGAGTACTGAGAGTAGAAGATGGTTCTCGATCTTTGCTGTATATGGTGACCAGGAAGTCGTATACAGACAGGGCAAGCTACGATGATATATGGCGTACTCTAACTAATTTGAAGATAATTGTGGCAATTATGAAATCAAGAATTTGGCCCTACCCAAGATAAGCCATGCACTAGAAAATCTGGACTGGAAGATTGTCAGAAGCATGCTTGAAGTGATCTTCCGAGAAACCGGCGTACGAATTACTGTGTGTTGCATTAACCCGAAGGGATCGTGTCCTTCAAAGTCAGTAGACTGTTATTTCTTCTTAAGGGGTTCATGCAGAGCTGGAGAGTCCTGTATATTCCGCGATGCTGGGCCTACATATAGAGTTGCTGATCGGGACGCTCAGATCTAAGAGGGGAGCAGTGTTACGAACATGCATTGTCCATGTAACGGTTGCATCTCGAAAGCGTCGAGAACTTTCCATAGATGTATCGAGCGCGGCAGAGGCCGATTGCCGTCAAACAAAGAATTAGAGATGGTACTACTCCAGATGATTCTAGAACAATACTTTTCGTATATATATGTAACGATTTTATGGGTAGAGAGAGTTGATAAGATATTTTCGAACTGTAAACTTATAAATAAATATATTTATATAAATTCGAACCGCTCGTTTTATTTAAAAACGCTACAGTATTGTACCCGTTTCTTATCTCACCTACAGACACGCTCTCTTCTTCAATCTACATATCCATGATATTATTTCCTTTATCGTTATCAAATATTAGATTACTTAAAAATAAAGAATATATAAAATTCTTGATCTTAAAATTAATTTTTTAGTGCTCTTAATTATCTTAAGGTATTTATTAATACTCGTGTGAGATATAAATACTATTTTAATACTAAATTTGAGAAGTTTATTGAAGAATTATTAAATTTGTTGGAGTTTATTTATTATTATCTATATTTACTAATTGTTGTTGGTATGTCTATAAAAATTATTTGACGTCTGTCATAACAAATACATACTGATATTTATTAACAATGAGATCAATTTAATGAATATTTCCAGATTTAATTTAATGCTGAATTTTATTTTGTTTATTGTCAACAAACATCAAGTGAGAAAAATCGTAACGAGATGATGTGGAATTTATATTTAAATGATGCTGGTTGGTAATTAGCCATTTCTCAAATCATAAACTGCACATGAAATTTCAGTACATAAGAATTGTGATTTTTGTCAATTTTAAAAGGGTTGCTTGTAAACATATTACATTAATCAAAATTTTATTAGGAAAATTCTCGTTAGTTATTTACCACAAATATAACGAATGTAAGAAAAATGGATACATTATTCCTTGGAACTGGCTAAAATTCCAAACCGCGTCATTGTTGTTACCATGTTAAGTATGAATTAAAAGTTCTAAATATGGTTTAATAATTTGGCGAATTGATTTATCAAATAAATATTATAATTTGCTTATTCTATCTGTATTTTCGTAATGAAAGCCCCAGCTCCACCTATCCACAAAAACTACTACTATTTTTAATATATATTATAGGTCATACCTATGTTACTGATTTATTATAAAGAAATGTTTATTAAATAAATATTTTTTATTTAATTAAGAAATAACGTTGTTTACAAAGAAATACAGGATTTGGAGAATTTATAAAATAACTAGCTGGCCCGCCGAACTTCGTACCCGTTAAAATTGTATAATGTATCAAAGGTTAATAAGCTCCTCTTTCGAGTCTATGGGTAATAAGATGAATCAAGTCGAGGTGTCAATAGCAATCTTACCATTTCGAATATCTAGCAACTACTTCGAAAACACAATTGCACTATGATCTTATTGCAAAAACACTTACATGTTATTTGCCAGTTGGAGCGTCTTTACAATCCGCCACAAATTGGATGATTTTCCGCATGCGTTTAGTTCATCCGCAGCAATTAAATGGGAAATAATTATTAAAAAAGGAACAGTATAAAAATAGGATCATGGATCCACCAAAAATGTTTTTGATTGCTACGGATCTCTTTCAAAGTTTTGTTCAGTCCCTGTAATGACCTTTTGTGGGCCAATTTCAATGACTACCCAGTGATCATCAAGAAAGAGACAAAAGTAGGAACTTGTGTACCTGTGACATCCATAATCCGTCAGACGACAACATCTGATAATTCCAACGACAAATTCGACCAAATGGTTGCAGTTGCGGGACAGTTTCTAAATCAGATGGAGAAAAGGAAATTAAGGGAATATTTTCGTACTTAAAGGAGGAAAGACGGGAAGAACAACCGTTGTTAAGCATAAAATTGATACTGGTAATGCTAAGCCAATTCGTCAAACAGCTCGACGATTACCACAGGCGAAAAGAGAGAAAGCTGAAACGATTGTTTAGGAAATGAAGAAAGACGGGGTGATAAAACCTTCTACGAGCCCATGGGTCTCTCCGGTGGTCCTGGTTAAGAAGAAAGACGGAACGACGAGGTTCTGTGTGGATTACCGTTTGCTGAACGTTACCAAGAAAGATAGTTATCTTCTGCCTCGGATCGACGATACATTGGATACATTGGCTGGAAGTAAATTGTTTTCTACTTTGGATTTGAAGTCTGGATACTGGCAGGTAGAAATGGACCCAGTAGATAAAGAGAAGACAGTCTTCACTACAGGATCTGGATTGTGGCAATTCAACGTTATGCCATTTGGACTCTGTAATGCTCCTGCGACATTTGATAGGCGTATGGAAAATGTGTTGAGAGGGTTATCTTAAAAAACATGCCTGGTTTATCTAGATGACATAATCGTCTTGAGGGAGACATTTGAAGATCATCTAAAGAATTTAGAAAACGTTTTTAATCGACTTAACGCTGCCTAAAAGATAAATTAGTGTAATATTGTATAAATAAAGACTTTAATAAACTAAGTGTTAAAATATCTTACAATAAATAAAGTTAATAAATTAGACTAATAAACTCAGTTCAATATATATATATATATATATATATATATATATATATATATATATATATATATATATATATATATAATTATAAGTCTATCTATCCATACTGACATTTTTACTCATAATTTCCTATGTTAGTAATAGCATGGCGACATCTATTAGTTATACTGCGATTTAAATTTACAGAAAAACTGTTTTTAAAGCTTTCGGTAATTTTTTGAAAATTATCTTATACCCCCAAACCTTCTCTTCATAATAACAAACATAAAAAAGAAGAATTATCAAATTTGGTGAAGTCGATTATCGATTAAAAAAATTGGTTTGATAATTGAGGCAATTTTTATTCTTATTTTTATTTTTTTTTATTTTATCTTTATTTTCTTATTTCTTTTTTTTTTTCAATAACTAGACTTTCTTTGGTAATATTTATCTTAACTATGTTTCACTTGTCCTTTATTGTTATTTATATTACTAACCGAACCTAACATGTTTGTTTACATAAAACTGTATCTACTAAAAAAAGTGGCTAGCCAACAGACGAAGTTTTGAAATAAAATTGTTTCTATACATGGTGGTTCTTAAATAATTGTACAAATAGGTAACAGTAGATTCTACAATTTCAAATATTACGATTTATGCCTTGCTTACTTGCTTTAATAAAAAGTTGATATTAAGAAAGATACAGAGTGTTGAAATTTCAATGATCAATTGAATTGATCAATTTCAATGATTCAGTGATCAAATTGAGAATTTAAAATTTTATTTTTCGGCATAACTTTCATGTTTGTAAACATTTATGTATAAAAATTCACAACAGCTCTTGAATATGGAAAATTATAATTTGATGCATAATTTGATGGGATATCGTCTCATTTGAAATAGCATCATTGGTTCAAAAGAAACTGCTGCAGTATTTATTTCTTCATTATGTTGGTTGTGAATGTTTATGGAGTGTAGACACGTTGATTAAATGAGTCTTATACACCATAATCGGGCGGATGACATTCTGAGCTACGTACTGGCCAAGGAAAATTACTACCACGACCAATCCACTACCCTCGTATAATGTGGTGGTACACCATCTTGCATAAACCACATATTTTGCATTAAATTTAATGGCAAATCAATAAAATCATTTTGTAAAAAATGTAAATAGTTCTTAACATTCAAATTACGAAGTAATTCGCATGGCCCTAAAAAGTTATTACCAATTATTCCACACCATACGTTATTCTTAAATTCATGTTGGAAATACCTTTTATCGACGAAAGAGTGGTCAAGATTTTGACTGTATCGGATAATATTTGCAAATTTGCAGCATAAAGGTAAATCTGCTGGTAAAGGGTGAAAATGCTCGCGTTTTAAAATTGAAATAATATTTTTTAAATTTAATAAAGTAATTTTTAATAAATTATATTATATTAAAATAATTCAATAAATTATTATATTGTATTATGTATATATTATGTTATAACTAAGGTTAAAATATATATGACTGTAACCGAATTGATGAAGACCGTTATTTCGTGAGACTGTCTCGTGGTGCTTCTTACGTGACGCTAGCCTCAGCATTTTACTTTTTACACAAATAATACAATGGCAGTATAGAAACTTATAGAAGCGATAGAGAAAAGTTTCAGTAACCTGTAAACATAATCAGCTACATCAAAGTGTGCATCAAATTATAATTTTTCACACTCAAGAGCTCCCAGATGTAAATTTTTATACATAATTGTTAACAAACATGAAACTTATAGCGAAAAATAAAATTTTTAATTCCCACTTTAACACTCTGTTATCTTTCTTGTTATTAACATTATTAAAGCAAGTTGGCTTTAATCGAAATATTGTAAAGTGTAGAAGTTACTGTTTATTTTTGTACAATTACTTAAGGGCCACCCTTTATAAAATTAGATAAATGTTAAATACTAAAAATAATGAAAAATATTGATGATCGTTTAGATATACGGTTTTAAAAGAAAATTATTAAAAAATGTATCTTTAGCAACACGCAGCGGAAGAAACTTTAGATAAAAGAAAAGTTAACAGAAATAAACAGGAATACAAAACACCATGGTACGACGAAAGGGTGAAAGCACTAGCAAATGAAAAGAAACAATTTTTCCTAACATACAAAGAAGTGACGACACCGGAGGCACGAGAAGACTACGTGAGAATCAGGAATAAAGTAAACCAAGAAATAGATAACATCAAAAAAGAACACTGGGAAAAATTTACCAAAGATATGGAATACGACCTCTATGGATCCCAGAAAAAAGTGTGGAAGATGATAAGGAGACAAAAAACAGAAATGAATGAACTTGTACGCATAGATAACATTACGGAGGAACAATGGACTGAGCATTTCACGAAATTATATGGAGAAGGAGAAGAACAGAGAAAGAATCATTAACGAAACTCACGATAGAGTACTAATATTAGAAGAAGAGCTACAAGAACGAATAAAAAAATTAAAAAACAGAAAAGCACCTGGTCCTAATAAGATAAACAATGAACTGCTAAAATATGGAGGAACAACACTACGCAAATGGCTCCTAAAATTATTTGTCGATATAACAAATACCGGAGTAGTACCAGCAGAATGGAAAGAAAGTCTCCTGCTACCGATACTTAAAAAGGGAGACTCGAGAAATCCTGAAAATAATAGAGGCATTAGTCTGATGAATAGTACATTAAAATTGTTAACGGCAGTCATAAAAGATAAAATCGAGGAAAAAGCGAACATGGCACATGAACAACAAGGCTTCCGGAAGAACCGCAGCTAAATGACATCTTAAATTTGTTACAAGCTGAACAAATAGACCATCAGATAAGAAGGACAATTAGTGAAATTAACAAGAACAACAAGACCAGAGTTATAATGCCAACAGGGGAAACAGAATACATAGAACTAAAAGGAAGAATTCACCAAGGAGACTCGCTCAGCCCATTGTTATTCAATATGGTGATAAATAATTCGCGAAGTAAGAAAACGACACGGATACCACATGGGAGCGAATAAAATCACGATACTATGCTATGCCGATGATGCAGTACTAATTGCTGATAACGAAAATGACCTACAAAGGCAGCACACCTTCAATATCACAGCAAACAAACTTAATATGAGAATATCAGTAGAAAAAACTAAATGTATAGTGATCAGCAAAGAGCCGCGTAGATGCAAACTAGAAATAAACGTAAAAAATGGAAAATTGTAGAACAAGTAATGAAATTCAATTAGCTAGGAGTAGAGATCACTAATGACAGGGATATAAGAACAGAGACCACAAGGCAAGCATCAAAAGCGGCAAGAGTAAGTGGTTGTCTCCGAGAAACCATATGGAGAAACAAATATCTGACCACGGAAAGCAAAATGAAAGTATACAAGACAACAGTAAGACCAATCCTAGCATATGCAGCGGAGACAAAGACCGATACAAGAAAGACGAACCAACAAATCAACAATATCGAAATGAAAGTATTCAGATCAATAGCGGGCATATCATTAAGAGACAGACAAACCAACAGAAGTATACGCGAACAATGCAAAATTCAAAATATTAACAGGTGGATAAAAACAAGAAAAAAAAACTGAAACGAACATGTAAACCGAATGGGACCAGATAGATAAGCGAACATCTGTAAAAACAACAAGCCGTATAGCAGAAGACCCGTTGGAAGGACACCAGAAAGGTGGGAATATAATGTACAGTCAACAACGACTGAAGCAGAATAAGAGGCAGACAAACAGGAGTAATCCTAGTCGCGCGAAGAAGAAGAAGAAGGTTTTAAAAGTATTGACCGTAAAATAAAAATGACTGTTTTATAAATATATTAATCAAATATCATCTGGAGTGGCAAACACGAGACTATAGCTTATTATTTGTAGTATACTGTTATACTTCTAACCTATTGTCAACAAACGTCTATTATAGTCTATTAATAACTTGTCGATTATTTTGCTTATTCTGTCTGTCTGTCCGTAATGAAAACCCCAGCGCCGGCATTACATCATATCTACGTTGTTATTGGTCAGATTGAAGCGTGTGCTACGTTAAATGAAAGGCGGGGGGATAAGGATTAAAGTAGAATAGAAAAAACTAACAAGGCGACTAAAAGAGCACTACACAGCATATTCGTTATTGATGACGATATGAATAAAAATAGATTTACTCTAAGACAAATTTTGATTTATTGACTTTGGTAAGTATCTGGCTGAGTTTAAAATAAACAACTGATCGAATCCTAACATGCGATATAGCAAATAAAAAAAAAAATGTATAACGAATATATATTAAGATTTAAAAAACAAACAAGGCGCCTACCAACAGGGCACTACATAGTATCTTCATTATTAAGGAACGTATATAGCGACATCCGAGATATCATAGGGCATTATGGATAAAAAAAGATTTACTGTAAGACAAGTTTTGATTTATTGACTTAAAGAATGCCTCTGGTCGAGAAAAAATAAACAACTGATCGATTCATAACAAGCGACATAGCAAATGAAACGGGAGGATAACGAATATATTAAGATAGAAAAAATCAATCATTAGACCGGAGTCTGTTTGTTAATAAGTGGCAAACAGGATACTATAGATTATTTGTAGTGTAACGTTTTGTGCGTCCTAAAACGTTTTATTTTGCATTTGTCATATTTATTCTTAATGTCAAAATAAATCTGGATAGAATATTTTTGGTGTGACAAAACAGAAGCATTTTAGTAGAAAATCATACGTTCTTGAATTCCCATTGCGTTACAATCGAGCGACATTCTAATGGTTTAATAATATTGTCTCTCTGTGGTATTTCATCGGTTTCGATTGAACTTTTTAGGCGCGCTGCTAACAAAGTCGCAGTGGCCATGATGATTTCCAATCTCCGATAGGAGTGGCACGAGAAGAAGAAGTGGTATTTCACTTTTATATTATTTTATGGGAATATTAACACATACTTAAAAAATAAATCTCTAATTACATCTTTGTGTTTTGAAAACAGATATCTCTCATATATCTTACCTGAAAGTTTTATTATATCCGGCCGTAATTTAACCTATCTTTACTACATTGTCAACATATATTTTAACATTAGTCTTTTACAAATTACAAGTGTCTGAAAAAAATTTACTTCAAAGCAAAAACTTCAAGTAAGGCAGTTATTTTGACCTGTATACTTAGTTTAATATCAAAGAAATACTTATTAATAGTTAAGATAACAAGGAAACAATTTCAGAGCAATACAAGTAAACGTTTTATCCAGAACACACTACAAACATATATATAAAATCAATCTTTTTTAGTACAGAGGAAAATACTTTACTGTCTTCTTTATTTCTTTTTGTTCTGCAGAATATACTACCTTTATTACCCGCGACGCTACAGCCCATTTTGGTCACGGACCTAAACAATTACCTGTCTCTAAGTATATCGATTATCACTGTTCGCCATCCTTTAATTCCCAGCTTCTTCAGATCTTCTCCAACATTTTTAATCCAGAGAAGACTGTATTTCTCGATGTTTTTGACTCCTAGTGGTCAGATCGTTTTTTGGCATCCTTTCCATGTGACCTGGTGATTTTTCCAACTACCGTTATCATTTCTACTTTTTCAACTTCTGCATACATTATGGCCACCTCATTTTTGTTTATTGTACGCCAGACCTCTAGTAGATGCGGATACTTCAGTCCTCAAAACTTTTATTTATATAATATCACATAAGTCAACCCGATTTTAAATACTTTATGGGGGATAATAGCAAATAGTTCTTTCTGCCAAATTTCAACCTCACCTTGACGTGGCATCGACACATAACTAACTACACTCTGACGAGTACAAACAGAATAATTGTAAGAACTGATATTGAGTAAATGCAATTTGAATTAGGGAATAAAAAATTCCTGGTCCTCCAGGTTGAAGATGAAGTATTTTACTTACAACAACATCCCAAACAAATACTTTTATTAGAATCTAACATACCTAATTACCAAATTTTGAATTTTTCTACTTTTCTTGGGTGGAATAGATCCAGCTTCTTTAATTTTGTTATTAATGCTGGGCGATTCTTTTTGAAATACTGATAAATACAGTTTGTTATTAGGGTTTGTCCTAGATTTTTTGTGCTAAAAGATATCTGAAAGTATAGGGAAAATACCGGTAAGTACAGTTATTAGTTTGCTTTTATTTTTTGTGTAGTTTCAATTTGCTTTGAATTTGATATTGTTGTGTAGTCTCAATTTGAATTCCGGCTGATAAGTTGCCTTTTAGGTACAATATTTTCTGTAATTTCTTTAACTTTTCAAACTGTTGTTGAATTCTTGTTGTTCAATTGTACACGTTTTTATCACTTTCCGTACACGTTCCGTAATTTCTGTATCACACAATAATAAAAAATTGTATGCTTCACAAATCTTTTATTCTTATTCATATAGTTTTTTAGTTATAGTATGCACTTGTTTGATCCTGAATTGGTTTCTGAAAACATACCATAACTGTTAGAAACAGAAATTTTATTATGGTTCCTTTATCAAAACTATTACGCTATTTATAACACGCGAAATACTAAAAATTCATATTGTAATATAATTATGCCGGCAAGATTTAACTTTTATTTGTTTTAAAAATACGAGAAATATAAGATACTTTTAAAACTAATAATGTTTTGTCAATATTTTAAAAATAAAAAGCGGTTATTTTCGTACAACAGTAACTGACAAAAAATGTAGCGAAAAAACAAACAAAAACGATTTCCTGTAGAACTATCACATGCCCGCCCATGATAGACGGTAATGTGACATTGTCGGTCGTGCGCATGCGAGACCTACTATGAAACATGTGACTGTCGCTTTTAGGTTGATAAGGAATTATTAGAATATTCTTTAGGGAAACAAATTAAGACAGTCTTTAATGAAACTATCTGAAATGTAGTGCACATATAGTATATAATTATGTACAGTTTATTTATCGGTCTAACACTTAAACAGTTTTTTATTTTAGGCAAATATTTCTCGTGCTGCATAGTTTTAAGAGTAAGACTCTCGCTAAAGCAATGAGTTATAAGATACCTTATATTTAGGATTTTCCTGGTATTCATTTGAAAGGACTTACCGTTTATTAGTGGAAAATTATGTCCAGGGTGTCCTAGAAATGATTTAAAACCACTTTCGAGCAATATCGGCGAACCCCTATCCTTGTAGCTCATTTCACTATCACTATCACTGAAATTATAAATTGATCGCGGAATTTTGGCGGTTTTATTTGAGTGGTGTCAAACACCCCTCAACCACTCTCACAGTAAAAACTGCCGCTACGATCGCGGAATTAAGACTAGAAGTATAAAAACACTTGACTACGTACGGACGGACCAACGCAATCAATTTGGACTAAAATAGTTGGCTCTGAAAACCGACATTACTGCACTCTAGCGCTTCGACCCACTGTGCTCTGGGTTACAGTCCAAGGTTGATAACGCGATAATAATATTTGAAAATTACACATGATAAATTGGACGGTGTTGTGTTGGTAATATATTACAACATAACCAAAAGGAGACGTTCGCAATCACACTCTGACATATTTTAAGGGCGCACGCTCACACTTCCTGCTACAAACCCTTTCTGTCACGGAGTTTTAAACCTACGGGGTTATCCAAATAAGTTATATCCAAATATTTTGTTTTTATTTACTTGTCAATGGGATTATTAACTGAAACAATTGAATTGAAAATATGGGTATGGATTGTTTATTAATCATTAAATTTGCTAAATATGTTTTTTAATATTTATATACAGTAAAATTTAAATATGCATTTAGTTTATATTATTTTATGTTCATTGTATAAATTTGTCTTGTATAAAATTCTATATAAAAATGTTATAACTTGCATAGATAAAATAATTATTTTTTTATGGGTTTGCGATATATTCGTTACAAGTATTTCAATGTTTGTCAATTTAACACATCAGTATTGTATTTGAAATGTGTATTTTACCAAAATCGACAAAAATCACTAAATTTTGACAAACTCTTTTTGGATTCAAATTTAAATAAATATGCAAATAATTTAGGGAGCGTCTCAAGAAATTGTATACAAGTGGATAAAAACTGAGTAAGATAATGATCCGGAGATAGCTGCGATCGTTGCCTCGTCCCCTTTGATAATGTCTACGTATCTAATCGTGTATGAAACGTCAGAAAAGTCAAATAATTCCCGATCAAGCTCTATAAATCCAGAAAACAATGTAACCTTACAAAATACCCATCGTGAATTTACACTCCTTGATCATGTTCTACTTCCGTAAAGGGATTTAGATGTAATGAAAAAATTCCTGTTACTCTGAAGCCTTTGACTGCGGTGTTAGCAATGATAGAAGGACAGTAGGCCTTCACAAAGAAACAGGCGATGGAGCAGAATCCAAGTGTTTTGATTCTTATATTTTCAATGTAGTGTATCTTCAAAGCCCTCGAGAAGGTTCTTTCTAGCACCTGAAGTTTATGTGTTATAGGTGACAGCAAGGAAATTATAGAAATGTGATTCTTTTTTTCTGTGTCAATGACATCAATGTTTTTTGTATGTGTCACATAATTATCAACCCATGCAACCCATCTATTTTAGAACAGACCTCAAACAGAAAGTTAAAACTTGTAATTACACATTCAGAAAACTAGGATATATCGTCTAACGACGATCAAAAAACCCAAAATAACAAATAAAAACTAAATGACAAGAAGTCAAAAAACATAAATTTACAAAACAAACTAACGATCCCAATTCTCCAAGCTCATCACTAACAAAAATACAAAATCGATACAGTGAATTATCAAACGAGGAGAGACCTGAACAAACTGAAACAGAAAAACAACAGAAAATACCAAAACCACTTCCAATATTGGTATATGGCGTCAAAAACTTTAAATTTATGGTCGATAATTTTGCGGAAATTGTGGAGGAAGAAACCTAGTATAACAGAACTCTTCTGCGGACTAGACAAGAAGACTAGATAGAATCTGGCCCCAAGACCTACTTCAAAACTAAACCAAAATATAAAAAGATTAGACATCATTTGATGTCTCCCCTTCTCGCTCAAAACACACAAATATATATATATATATATATATATATATATATATATATATATATATTAAAGATCTAGGCCTTTTTAGAACTGGTCTAAAAGATAGATGTAGGTTATACACAAATGATGGTTTAAGTCACAGTATTGAAAGGTGTCAAACGGTTTCTTTGATATTTATGACAATATGAAGCATCCGAGGAGTTATCTTTCCAGTTTTGTTTTTAGTTACTTTCACTTTTTCTATGCCGGCATAAAAAGCATATTTCTATAAACAGCATTGTATGCATGTTTTTTATTTGTTCTTGTGAAAGATCCTTTAAAGACTTATTTTAACGGAATCCTGTCCTGGAAGTTAACCAGTAGAGTAGGAAAATATCGGCTCTTAGGTTAAGTGAATTTTAAGTTAAATATACCCGTTGAAAAATTACAAGATTGAGTTGGTGAAGTTCCTGAGTAGGAGTAACATCAGAGACTCTGTAAGTCAGGTTATATTACATCAATTATAAGTAATAAACAAAAATATCTATTTGACAACATAAGAAGAACCACTGAATATTTCAAACACAAAATAAGAATTTTTTATCTTTTTTGTTTTTGCACTGGCTTAATTGCCTAGTTATAGTTTTGATACAGGACCGCATTCAGATCTAATGACTAGTTTCAAAGTGTATTTAAATGGATGATATTAATTCCGAATTAGCTCAGGAAATGAGCAGTATCTCACCACCAACACTTAAACAATCGTACTCATCAGTAACCAGTACTTTTAGTTTTCCATCCAGAAAGCAAGCTATTGTATTTAGTTCATTTGAAAATGTAAAATTAGAAGAGTAGGGTCGACCGGGGACAATTGAAACATTTCTGCATTTTGATTTTTTTTCTCCGCATCTAGTAGAAATTAGTTACAAAAAACGTATCCTATTGTGTTTTCATATATATCATTATATATATATATATATATATATATATATATATATATATATATATATATATATATATATATATATATATATATTTTGTCTATTTAATGTCATTAATAAGATATTAAATAAAAACTTGAACTTGTCAAGTTGTTTCAATTGTTCCCGTGGCAGGGACGAATGAAACAGATACCTGGGACAATTGAAACAGCACTAAGACATAGAAAAATAGTGTTTATTCTAGTGAAAAACATACAATATAAAATATTTTTTATTCTGAAAGGCAATTGTGGCATACGTATAGTTCTTCTTGGCGAGTACATTCTTCATGGGACCAATGAGGACACTCAGTGCAACTGCACCCATTTCTCTCCAGAGCGACTACTACGATATGCTTCCAAGCAAACCAGACAATAGCAATCATCCTCTTCGTCGCTATCACTCTGTTGCTGATTGTTCTGGCATTGTTTAGTTTTATTGTATTTTCTAAAAGTTGTATTTGATTCGTCGTTTAACTCAGTCACTTTTTTCTTAACCTGTTTTTTCTTTTTTGCGTCATATTCCTCTTGGATAGCATTTTTCTCCGGCGTATCTGTATAAACTGCAGACTTCCTCACTTTTCGTTTGCCAATTATTTTTCTAGGGAGCGCTTTCGGCAACGGTCTAACTGCTTCTGGTGAAAATACAACCTGCGATGCTTGAGCAATGCAAGTGCTTGGAGACGCTGGCGGTGTGTGATTTTGTGGTGATGTTGGTAAGATATCAGCTCTCTTAGTATGTAGAGGATCTTCACTAGGTGCTTCTTGAAGAACGTCAGTGGCATATGGTGTCGTGTTATTAAGAGCTGGTCTATCCGTGACATATGAAGGTGCAAAATCTAGTTTCGTAAATATGTCTCTGTTAAAGGGATATATACCTGTGCAAGCAAATCCAACTATAATATTTGATTGCTTGAGGGCCAACGGTAGAGAAAATTTAGCTATGCTGGGTATGTCGTAAATTGTCATCGTTTTTCCTGGATTATTTCTCATCCAAGAATCGCAACTTGAATTGAAAGCCTTTTTGAAGGGACCGCAGATAGAACGATCCAGAGGTTGCAACTTATGCGAACAGTGCGGGGGAAATGACAAGACGACAATGCCATTTGTTTTACAGAAATCCAAGCAGCGTATACTTATGTGCGACTGGTGGTTATCAAGTAAAAGCAATACTTTATTTTCGGTTGAAGCGTTAGTATGCTTTTGAAAATGATTAAGGTATACCAAGAACTCTTCCTCTTGCATCCACCCGCTCCAATACACCCCACTGGACCGTCACGGACTAAGTGATCCTTGTATCTTTTTCGTGGACAAATAAAAATGGGCGGTATACTGTTACCGATGGCATTGACGGCTAAAGCTATGGTCACCAATGTTCAACTCTCTCTGGATGTAAGTGTTCCCACCTGTCTTGTCCCCTTTTCGGCAACAACTTTACTAGGTTTTTGAACCGTCGTTACCCCCGTTTCATCAATGTTATATATATATATATATATATATATATATATATATATATATATATATATATATATATATATATATATATATATATATATATATATATATATATATATATATATATATATATCTTTTGGTTCAAATTGGTACTTATCCATTACATTAGCCAGGTTATCATAAAAAAGTGTTACGTTCGTTACATTGAAACTGGTTGCTCTGGAAAGACTTGTGGCTTGAGCGCAGTGGATTGAAAGTTCTGGATTGCGTTTCAAAAATCCAGAGAACCAATCTTTTCCTGCCATAGCATTTTGTCTCCAGGTATCAGGCAAGTTCAACGAATATTTCACGGCCAATTGAAAGGCCAATTTCCGAATTTCTGTAGGCGGTAACCCGTAAAATATATGTGCCGCTTTGATTATGTATCCAGCAATGCTTTTTTCCTGGTCTATGTCAAATACTCGTCTCACGCAATGATAACCCATTGTGACTGGAGTAACGAATCCTTGCTCAATTTCTTTTTTCTTTTTTTTGATAAATCTACTTAATGACACGTAGTGTAGATCAAATTTAGCTGCAGCTGATCTTATGGACGTGTTATTTTTAGTAACCTCTTTATAGGCTTCTTCATAAACCAAAACGGGTTTTAAACCCCTTTTCGTTTTTCTCACTTGTATTCGTGGCATCCTAAAACAAACCAAACAGTTAATAGGGCTCGTGCACAAACTACGTTGACAATTTTTCCAAATTTTTTCTACAATTTAATCTACGTTATCTCACATGAATTTGAGGGGGATATTAATAACGCCCCTAAAGTGTTAACCACTGAATACTCTACTACAACGTACAATAATAAATAACATAAAAGACTACTCTGGGGACAATTGAAACATGTTTTAATCGTCCCCTATACTATTTGTTTCAATCGTCCCCACGAGACATTTTTTCGTAAACACACAAAGATATTTACACTCGTAAATATCTTTTCACTCTAGGACAATAGTAATAATTTAAACTGGCCTCCCTAAAGAAGAAATGCCAATTTAACCACAAAAATAGTCGAAGCTGCATACTTACATTCCGATATGTTGCGTCACCTTTTGTTGTTCAGTGCAAAAGTTTACTTCGGTAGCGGTAAATCACGCTAACGAGAATGTACGCATGTAATGCAAACGACAATCAATGGCTGACTGATAGAGACAACGGGCTCCTAGAGGCGCTGCGTTTGCTACAAGCGCGCGGTTTTAATCACGGAATACTACCAATATGGCGGCTGTTTCAATTGTACCCTGTTTCAATTGTCTCCGGTCTACCCTACCTTGTATTACTAGGATCAGTTATTTTTTCAAAAAATATATTGTTCTCTTCACGTATAGCTAACAACAGGATTTGTATTTATTTATCTAAGCAAGAACTAATTGACAAATTTATCAATGTTCTTCAAGGAAAAATCGTAGTAAACAATCAAGTAATACAAGGAAGAAGATTAATTAGTCCTACCCACCTGGGGTACCTTCCGTGTTTCTGTTGCAATCGACATGTTTGGTTTTTTGAGGTTTTGGCCATATCCCACCACGCTGGCCGGACGGGTTGGTGGGGTAGAAGAATGTGTCGTGTCCACCATTGTAACCGAGGTTAGCGGCCTACTCAGTTCAGCCAACATCCCTCGGAAAAGATGGGTCGGCACCACTCATTCTCAATGGAATTACATTTCCTTAATTCCGGGTGTTACAGGGTTCACCAACGTGAAAGTGAGGTTGACATTTGATTGAGTAGGAGAGGCTGTTTGAGACGCATCACTACCCCAATAAACCCTAGTACCAGAATTACCAACATATTTATACTGATGCCTCCAAATCAGAAAAAGGAGTGGGATGTGCCTTCATACACAACGACTACACTGCTTCATACAGAATCTCAAATTTTAGCCAGTATATACAGGAGAACTATTCGCAATTTACAAAGCATTAGAATATGCACTGAACGCCAACTTAGACAGGTCCGTAATACTGACAGATTCCTATTCCTAATATTGACAGTTTCATAATGTCGCTTAGGCATCATTTACCCAACTCATTCATTGTTGCGATTGATAAAGAACCATTTGTACCAACTTCAGCAAAAGACTACGATTGTAAAATTTATGTGGATTTCGTCACATATAGGTATACATAGTAATAAAAGAGTAGATGCTGCCGCCAAATCTTCAGTTAACAACTAAGACTTGATAGAACCTACATATAAGAAAAATTTTCATCACTGGATTAACTCGACGTTGAATGAACGGTGGCTTCAAGAATGGAATCAATCTCAATAAAAACTACGAGACATAAAAACAACAGTTACAAGATGGAAGAATAAGTGTAGCAACAGGAAAGACTATAATAAACAGACTGAGATTAGGACATACACGCTTAACACATTATGAATATTATATTACTGGAAGTGTTCATCCCATGTGCGGTAAGTGTTTTAACAGTTTAAGTGTCCAACATTGCTTAATCGAATGCCCTGCAATTTCGAATGAGAGGAAAAATTGTAACCTACCGACAACGCTACGCGAGTGTCTAGAAGAAAACTGTGTCTATTCGTCAGTTTTAACTTTTCGTAAATCAATAGGAATATACAACCAAATATAAACATCAGTGCGTATACAAATAAATGTGTAATAGTCAATGCTTCTATCTATTAACCAATGTACTTATTACAACTCAGATTTATGTATGTTAAAATCTATATATGTCAAAATCAGTATATATTAAGTATCTCTAAATATAAAAAAAGATTGTAATACCGAGCGGCCCTAATAACCACATAGGTTGATGCGCCTTAATTGTAAATAAAAACAAAAAACTTATTTCAACTTATCGAATTCTCTCCATGTATACTCCAGTCGTCAAACATGAAAATGCCACTAAACCTTTAAAAATCATACTAACAAGCTAAATTTTGCTGAGAATGTCAATTTTACGAGCCAAAAGGATTAAAAAAATTTACTCCGGCTTCCCTCTAAAGCATCCCCTCGTAGAGGGGGCACGGAAAAAATCGGTACACTAAGAATCTGTTTCAATGTTTCAAATAAAAAATGTAGCTGAGATAATTTTGACCAAAAATGTTTATTAACACTTTCTGTGTACCATTCCCTCAAAAATCAATTTTAAATAAAATTTGTACCAACTCGAGGGAAAAAATCCGATATGTTTTGATCAGAGTGCCCTATCGACAAAAATCAAAATGCTATAACAAAAAATTGCATACGAAAATGCAAAGCTGCACTCTTCACCTTTAAAACTAATTTTGATTTTTGTCTCTGATCAAAATACATCGAATTTTTACCGTTTGATTTGATACAAATTTGATGTAAAATTGATTTTGCGCGAGTAACTGACATTCCAAATCGTCAGTCGCTTTAAACGTTGTTTCTGAGAGAACGGTTCATTCTACACAGAAAGTGCTAATAACCATTTGTGTTCAAAATTATCTCTACATTTTTATTTAAAATATTTTTTTCTACGGCGGACATATTCGGTCATATGCGGTAAAAATCGATTTACTTCCCCCCACTAGAAATTGGCGTTTTAATATATATATATATATATATATATATATATATATATATATATATATATATATATATATATATATATATATATATATATATATATATATATATATGTATATATATATATACAGGGTGTTTCAAGAAAAAGTTACCCCGTCTCTAGGGTAGGTAAAAAGCTGAAAAATAATTGGGGTTTGCTTTGTAAAAAATTTTTGTAACGATATCCGTTTTCAAGATACAGGGCGTTAAAGAAAAAAAATTTAGGCATTTTTTACGATTTTGCCGAAACTACTGGCAACATTGTAATGAAATTTTATACGAATATGTTTTGGAAGCTGATACATCCCATGAATTTGTTTTTATATCTGATTCTCATAGAGGGCGCTAGTTACACAGATCGTACTAAGTACTAGTCAGTATAACTTTTTTAAGAGTATAATTATTAATCAAAATTTCAAGTAAACTTAAACACTATTCAATTTTACACGAAAAAGGTACTCTTGGTAAAACTCGATACTGTGTACCGTTTTCGGAATATTTTGATTTGAAAATTATGAAGTAATAATTGATGCTGGTATAAAATAGTTAGTAACTAAACAAAACTCACAAGAAGAAAATTAAATTAATGACTAAGAACATAAAATAAAATTCAATTACAGTAAGTGTTCAAAATGCCCTCCGTTTTCGCGAATACACAAGTCTATTCTTTTTTCTAAAGATTCCATTAACCTTCTAAACGGTAGGGGATCAGCTATGATGTCATTAAATTGACGTTGAATTCTTTCTTCCAATTCTTGGCGTAAATTTACCTCTGTAGCATAGACTTTTTCCTTAATATGCGACCAAACTGCGTAGTCCAAAGTGTTAAAATCGCATTACCGACGAGGCCATAGAATCGGAGCTTCTGCACCTCTACCAATCCATCGATTCGGAAAATGATTACTCGACCAATTACCACACCTTCTATCAAAGTGTGGTGGAGCTCGTGCATAAAAAATAAAGATCTTCGCTCGTTTAGCGTTAAATCTTCTAATATCTCGAATAAGGAATTGTTTAAAGAATCAAGATACATATCACCATTTAAATTTCCAGGTAGAATATGATAACCTATTAATTTGTTACCTAAAGTTGCTGCCCAAACATTGACTTTAAATGAGTGTTGGTAATGTGATACCCTTTTGACTCGTGGATTCTCATCACACCAGTAGTGTGCATTATGGAAGTTAAACATACCTTGTCGCGTAAAGGTGGCCTCGTCCGTAAAAAGAATGCATTTTAAAAAATTTGGATTATGGGCTGTCCTTTGTTGCAATGTTTCACAAAAATCCACTCTAATCGGTAGATCATCTGGCAAGAGCTCTTGGACTTGTCTGTAATGATAAGGATGTAATTGCTGTTCTTTCAGTATCCGTCAAGTACTTGAAGAAGAAGTATTTGTTTGTCTTACTATATTCCTTACGGTAACTGTTGGATCTTGATCAAGTAAATTTAAAATATTATTTTCTTTATTAATTGTTCTTGTTGTTCTTGGTCTCCCAGAATTTATTTTATTTGGTCTCACATTCCCAGTTTCTCGACAATGTCGTTCAATGGCTCTAAATGTTTTTTTACCTGGTAAGTTTCTTCTAGGAAACTTTTCTGCATAACGTGTCACAGCTGCACTAGAACATCCTAAACATTCGCCTAAGGTTAATAACATGTCATTGTATTCAACATTTAAGTATATTTTGATTTGATTTTACAAATAACAAGGTTTCAAAACTCTAATTATTGTTAATTTATCGTCATAACAATCAATAAATGTCAGATTTCCATGGCACACTTGGAGAAAATAGAGGTATACCTATTAGAACTTTATCATTACTACCAGCATCAATTATTACTTCATAATTTTCAAATCAAAATATTCCGAAAACGGTACACAGTATCGAGTTTTACCAAGAGTACTTTTTTCGTGTAAAATTAAGTATACTTGAAATTTTGATTAATAATTATACTCTTAAAAAACTTATATTGACTTATACTTAGTACGATCCGTGCTAGCGCCCGTTATGAGAATCAGATATAAAAACAAATTCATGGGATGTATCAGCTTCCAAAACATATTCGTATAAAATGTCGTTACAATGTTGCCAGTCTTCTTCTTCTTCTTCTTCGTCTAGCCATTCACGTCCACATCTGAACATAAGCCTCTTCAAGTCTTCCTTTCCATTGTTTTTTATTGTACGCTACTTGTAGCCAATTTTTGCCAGTAGTTTCGGCAAAATCGTAAAAAATGCGTAAAATTTTTTTTCTTCAACGCCCTGTATCTTGAAAACGGATGGTGTAACAAATTTTTTACTAAGCAAACCCCAATTATTTTTCAGTTTTTTACCTACCCTAGAGACGGGGTTACCTTTTTTTGAAACAACCTGTATATATATATATATATATATATATATATATATATATATATATATATATATATATATATTGTATGTATGTCATATTGATCAGACATCAGCTATACATAACTTTTTGTAGCCTATTAATTTACAATTTACATATTTAACTCGAAAAGCGTTATCATCTTAAAAAAAAAGGTTATATTTTTTTGACCTTCAAAAGATTAACTGTTTTCGAGATAGTTGAATATTGCCAAATACTTCATTGTCGGCACGCCGTTGTAGTCAGAAGTTTAATATTCCCCTAACTGCAACAAATTCATAAAAACATTTAAAGAACTAATGTCTTCCTATCTTATCTCAAATTAAGCTAGAAAGTAGATATAGCGTGATAACGGATACTTTAAATAATGTTGCTCTGTATTAATTTGTATAGTAGTACAGGGTGCCACAAAAAGATTGGTCATAAGTTATACCACGATTTTTAGCAATGAAAATAAGTCGATTTGGCCTAACTTATTTATATGCAAAAGGGCGCCCAGAAAAAAATACAGGGTGATACAAAACAAGATGTGTTGCAAAACAAAAGTTACAAAATAAAACCGAATTTTTTAATATTGCTTCAAACTGGTATAAAACTTTTTTGTGAAAATTTATATTATAATAATAATAAAATATTATATAATAATAAAACCGAAGTAGCGAGAATATTTTTTCTCGATTTATCTAGATTTTATGGGGGTCTCCAATCCACCCCCCTTCCCAAATAACTTTTTAGTATAATATTGGATTAAAAATGGGACGTCAATGGAATGAAATACCTATTTTTCACCTTTTTTTTTGATAGTATTTGTTTATAAAATCGTTAATTTATAAGATACAGCCACTTTTTTTAAATGTTTTACTACATTTTTCGAAATATTAAGTTTATTATTAACTTTCAATTAGGAACAGAAAAGATATTAATATTTTAACAGTGTTCAAAGTGACCTCCCAATTCCTGAATACAGGCTCTATATCGTTTTAACAATGAATAACGAACATTTTGAAAAATCAAATGTCTTATCCATGCCAGGAAAAGTGGAATCCAATAAAAAAAAGTATATTACAAAAACTGTAACGAATATAGCACTAGATATCTTTTAGTTAAAGTTCATACCAGAAGACTGATAATGCTGTAATCGTAAGAAACAAAATAAACAGAACTCTTCTCTCATGGCTGATAATACTCTTGTGTCGTAACTCTTATTATGTTTGTTATATAATGTAGGCAAACTATAAATATAGTGATAAAAAGTGTATAGCCAAACAAATGTTTCTGATGATTTTAAAAATATTAAAATATAATTATATTGGTTTATAAATAATTCACAAAGATGCACGTTTTAACGAGCTGAGTTTAATTTAGATTTATAATTTTTAATCTTGTAGCAAAATTGTACACAATAGCTTTTAGCGAAACAAAATTCTCCGGTAATACAACAGCGGTTATTGCTTTATTTTATTTACAGCTGAAAGTCTCTCTCCAGCAATTGGGTTTTAGTTCGGAGGACCAATTAAAACATAAGGTGGTTACATGGAACTCCAGTTTATTGTTACTACGCAGAATTTGTTGTTTTTCAAAGAAATAAACATTAACCAATTTTCTATTTAATGATTTATTATATTGATTGAGAAAATTAACCTTCCTTAAGATAGGTTCACAATTTTCATTCGGCGGAAGTGATGATAATATGGATCGCCGAAAGTTGATACAATTTATCGTAAAGATATATGTATATATATATATATATATATATATATATATATATCATATATATGTATATATATATCATATATATGTGTATATATATATATATATATATATATATATATATATATATATATATATATGATATATATGTATATATATATATATATATATATATATATATATACAGGGTGGTCCTTAAGTAGTTGTACAAGAAGAAACAGTAGATTCTACACTTTAAAATATTACGATTTAAGCCAAATTGCTTTAATAAAATATTGATATTAAGAAAGATACAGGGTGTTAAAGTGCAAATTTAAAATTTTATTTTTCGCTATAACTTTCATGTTTGTAAACATTTCTGTATAAAAAGCTGGGTACTCTTAAATATAAGAAATTATAATTTGATGCCCACTTTGATGTAATTGATAGAGGGCGCCATATATGCCACATATGTGGTATAAATTTGCACTTAACTTTTTTGCTCTTTAAGTTACCTGTATTTGAAATAAAAACTATTAAAGATACATTATTTTAACAAAAAAAAGGTATACCCGTTAATAACTTCAAAACACAACAGTTTCCGACATAATCGCATTTTACAAATTAGCTGCATAATTCTGGTTTAAGTCAATTACTCCAGACAACGAAGAAAAAAATAGACAAAAACATTAATACTTCTGAATTTTGGTATAAAATACCTTTAATAAAGTTAATAGTTAACAAAACATTTTACGTTTTATTTTAATTAAAGTCATAATCAAAACATTTTGTTTACAATGCAAATTAAGAAATAGTTAAACTGAATAACATAACTTTTTGTCAAAGTTCGATATGTCCACCATTTTCTTTAATTCATTTGTCAATATATTCCATAAAAGATCTTCTTATATTAAATAGCATCATTGGTTCTAAAGAAACTGCTGCAGTATTTATTTCTTCTTGTAGTTGGTTGCGAATATGGGATTCTTATAGAAACGTTGTTTTAATGCGCCCCATATACCAAAATCAAGCGGATTAAATTCTGAGCTACGTGGTGGCTATTATGTATAATGGATAAATATATTCTTTTGGACACATATCCGAATCTTATGGTATATTATGGAACTACATCTTATTTGTCGCAAAGATTAAATAATGGATTAAACTGTGATGTATCTAGTTCATTGGTTACTTATATACACACGGAATAACCTATCGATGACATTACTTATTTATATGATAACGTTATAGCTTACGAGTAACTATAATTACATCTCAAATAAATGGACTGTTATGATTTACTAACGAACTAATATTATGCTGAACCAAATTGCCTGTGTGTTTACTATATTTATAAAAATATCGGTTATTATGCCAACAATGATGTTTTTGTAAAAATGCTGAGTTTTTAAGGTTAGATTTGTAGCAAAAGTATTATGAACAAGACAAGTTTTCAGCATTTTACAATTGAGAAAAAGTAATACAACGCAATTATAGAAACTTAAAATGGAAATTGTAAACATGATGACGGCCAACGTCTGAATACGGACACGGCACCTGAAGAAGATGATAAAGAATATTTTAATTCTAAATTTAATTCTAAATCTAATTTTAAATTAATAAGAATAAACTAATAAACACAAATATCAAACTAAGAATTATTATGCAGCTGACTTAAAATGCGATTATCTGGAAAACGGTTAAATTTTCAGGTTACTAACAAGTATACCTTTTCTTTGTAAAAATAACGTATTTTTAATATTTTTTAACACAAATAGAGCTATCTTAAAGAGCAAAAAAGTTAAGCGCAAATTTATGCCACATTTCTTAATATTTTGTTCATTATTCTTTCTAAGTCTTCCAAGTTATCGGCTATTATGACTGTATCGTCGGCATACCTAATCTTGTTAATTAAACTTCCGTTCACTTTTATGTCGACTGTCTCGTTTACCAAAGCTTCGTGTATGATTTCTTCAGAATAAGCATTAAACAATAACGGCGATAGTATGCAACCTTGCCTGACCCCTCTCCTTATCTCCACTTCTTCTGACACTTCTCTTCCAATTTTCACATTTGATCGTTGGTTGTAGTATAAATTTGATATCAATGTTACATCCCTCACATCCAGATTCTTGTTTTTGAGTTCTTCTATAAGTTGGTCATGTTTTACATTATCGAATGACTTGTAGTCTATAAAGCATACATAAAGATCTCGATTAACATCCAAACATCTTTGGGTCAGAACGTTAAAAGAAAATAGTGTCTCTTGTGCCCACTCCATTCCGAAATCCAAACTGGGAATCACTAATATCCATCTACAGCTTAGCGTGTATTCTATTATGGTTGATTTTTAGCAGGGTTTTTAAGGTATGTGCCAGTAGACTGATCGTTCGATAATCACTACATTGTTTGGCATTTACTTTGGTAGACAAATAAAGGTTGATGTCAGAATTTCACGTGGAATGATTTCTGTGGAATATATTGTGTTCAGTAGTTGGACTAAAAGATCTGTTTTTTTTTTCATTGACCAGTTTTAGCAATTCACTTGGTATTTCACCTGGAGCAGCAGCTTTATTATTTTTAATGGACTTTATTGCATGAATAACTTCTGACTTTGTTATTTCGGGTCCCTCGTCTTTACTCTGATTATCTTCATATGTATTTTCCTGTCTCCTGAATAATTCCTCTATATATTCTTCATCTATATTATTATCCATCTTTCTAATTTTTGTTTTGTCTCCACTAAAATGTTTCCTTGTTTGTCCATTAGTATGCTTGAGGTTTTTTGTTTTGCTATCCCAGCTAATTCTTTAACTTTCTTATGGAGATTGAAGTTCTCATATTTGGTTTGTAAGTCGTCTATTTCTTGATATTTGCTAGCGAAATAAGTCTCTTTAGCTTCTCTTATTTTCCTTCTTATTTGATTATGCAGCTGTTGATACTGAGTTATGTTGATATTCTTTTGCCTTCTTCTGTCCTCCATCATTTCCAAGATTTCTTCTGTCATCCAATCTCCTTTCTTGCATCTGGTTGTTGTGAGATCTCTGCGACTTGGTTCGATAATTGCATTTTTAAAGAATTGCCACTGTTGGTCTACATCACCATCAATTGGTTCCAGTGTAGATTTTAGGTTTGCATTAATTTCTTGTTTCAATTTTTCTTTGACGTCTTCTGATTCTAATTTTTGTATGTTTAGTTTATCACTTTTGTAGCTTTTTTGTATCTTTTTTAAGTGAAGTTGGAATTTTGCTACAAGAGGATTGTGGTCCGACGCTACGTCTGCACCTGGGTACGCTTTCACCCATTGTATTGCATTTCGGTATCTGTGGTTTATTAAAATATAGTCAATTTGGTTTATAACGATTTTATCGACCTTGTCAGCTGGCGATTTCCAAGTGTAAAGGCGTCGTTTAGGCAGTTTGAAGAGAGTATTCATAATCGGAAGATTATGTTCCAGGCAGAAAATTATCTAGGTTTTGAGTTTGTGAAATTATCTATACATTTAAAGTAAAATAGTCATGGAATACTTTTAATGAAAATTCATGACAAAAACACTTACCACTTTTTAAGGAATATTCGAAAATTACACCAAACGTCTTGAAAAACAAACAATCGGCAACCTTGTCTAAACCAATACTACGAATGCATGCATATGGACTGCCGGAGTGAAGACGTAGATTTTATTGACATCTGTCAGTTTCACTTTACAAACAAACCTTGTTTAGTGTGGATAATTTGTATTTTTTTGTTATTTTTCATTTTTTTTACAGAATCTTTCCGCTTTTTGCAATATCTAAGTATTCTAATAGTTACTACAACAATTTTACAAGGTTGTGTAAATAATAAAGCATGTTGTTTTATAAAAATAGCAATAAAATGCATGTATCAATAAAGTAAGGTTAGAATTTCTTTAATTTAAACTTTTAAAATATATTTCATAGAAATAGAACACTGAATTATGATGGTATTATCGTAAAAAACACTCTACTTAAAAGAAAAAGCAGCAGAGGAAGCAAAATGTTAACTTTATAGAAATTAAAAAGTCTTGAAATTTGGCATTTCAGCTTTTGTTTGGAAAGTAATAATAACAATATGACAGCCGTGACGTCATACTCCAGCTGTCCATTACAAACATGTGGTCAGCTAGCAAATTCGAGACTGCGCGTTGTGTTGAATGTTAAAATACTTATGCCGTGTTGTCAAGATACTGATGCGCCGAATTCCCTGATGCGCGTAGTTGCTTAGGTCGCCCCTACCTGCTACAAGCCCTTATTCTTACAATGTATTTTCTAATTAAGTACTAGTGTTTTAATTGACTAGATTGTAAATTTCAATAAATAGATAAAAAGAAATAAGAATAGGACTTACAGTCAATTTAATCTAACCAACGACCGGTAATTTGCTATGCATCTTCAGATCAACGGTACATGTTAAACTAAATGCTAAAATTATAAAAACATGTATTAGGGTACTGTATGGTACAGAATATACAGCAATTATGCCAATATTTTATGTGTGTTATTATTAAATATAACCTTAAAATTGAATAGATAAAACAAAATAAAACAATATATGAAATGTGAAAAAACAATATATTAAAATTGAAATTAAAAAAATAAATAACTAATAAATATTACTTACATGCCAATACAAGGATTTAAAGGGTGTTTTTTATAGAGGTATAGAACTTTGAAATGGAATAAAACAAAGATGATTGTTATAAATTGGCATGAAACTGACTTTATTTGAAAGATAATTTTTTGGCATTATAATTTAAATGTGATTTCTGGCATATGACCGCCATGTCTGCCTATGACGTAGTCTAATTTGGAGGTCAAATTTTCGATCACTTTTTCCAATATTTGCCGTCGTATATCGACGGCAAATGTCCACCAATTTTTTTTTATTCCATAATCATCACTACGATAATGATTATTACAATTAAAATCTGGTCATAAGTGACAAATGAGCAATTTTAATTTAACCTAAATTACTACTGTTCCTTAAAATGAAGAGCTTACTCTGCACTACTCTAACATGCACACGCGCACAAGCACTATGCTCTGCTTTTTACTAGCCTCAATATTCTCGTGCCTATGATGTTGTTGCTCGTGACTTCCTGCCTTCTTCTTGATGATTATTATCCACAGTTTCCATTCCTAGGTCTTTATGGAAGTTACTGTTTGTCACATACCAAGGAGAATCTACAATATTTCTCAGTATTTTATTCTGGAATCTTTGTATTATTGTTATATTACTTGGTCGACTACACCCCCATAGTGGGCATTCATAAGTCCATACAGGTCTCAAAATTTGTTTGTAAAGTAATAACTTATTATGCATAGACAATGTGGAGTTTCTAGGGACTGAACCAGCCAATTCTGAATTCTGGACTAGCCAATACATTTTTTATACCTTTATATTTAGTTCTTTCCTTTTTTTTTCTTTACGTGAGCCTTCCAGCGTGGCTTTGCATGTAATGTTATACCCAAATACTTAGCAGTATCTGCATATAGTACTTGGATATTATTGATTATAACTGGTATATATTGTATTTTTTGTTGGTAAAATTAACACGGACAGATTGTCCTCCAAGTGGTCAATCGTTTTATACTTATTGGCGTAGATTAACACCTTCACATATCCCTATATAGACATAAAATAGTTTAGCAGTGTTAAATCGCACGATCTTGGAAGCAAATTCACGATCCGAAAAGTGAAACTATGCGGTTACCAAACGTTTCTTTAATAAATCAATTGTGACACGAGCTGTGTGAAATGTTACGCTGTCTTATTAAAACATCTCCGGCACATCATGGTTGTTCAGTTGGGGAATGGTTCTATAGCGGTCACCATTGACTGTAACGTTCTGGCCAGCAACGTTTTTGAAGAAGTACGGTCCAATGATTCCACCAGACCATAAAGCACACCAAACAGTCAGTTTTTCTGGATGTAATGGTTTCTCAACATACATGTAAGGATTATCTCAAATAGGGTAGATTTGTTTGTTGACGTAGCCATTTCACCAAAAGTGAGCTTCATCGCCATACAAAATTCGCTTATGAAAATCGGAATCAACGGCAATCTCGTTTTTGAAGCACCCACCGAATCTACGTCTTGCTAGGTGATGACGAACCTTTAATTCTTACATGAGTTGGATTTTGTAAGCACGCAAAGCAAGATATTTCCGCAAAATCTTCCACAAAGTGGATGGACTCGTATCTAACTGCTGTGCACTATGGCAGATAGACTGATTCGGCTCTTCTTGTATGCTACGCTCTACAGCAGCAGCAACTTCTTCCATTCGCAGTGTCTGTGGGTGCATATTATCGGTTAGAGTAAACGTGGTGCAAAAATGTTCCATGGTTAATCGAATTATTTGCTCTGATGGGCTATTATGTTGACCATAAAATGGACGAAGTGCGCGATAAATAACCCAACTTAAAATAAACAAAATAAGGTACTTAAAATTATAAAATATGTGAATGAAGTAACAGTGGCAGAACTGCTAAAACACGTATGAAAAAATATACTTCGCCACACTCCTTTAGTAAAGTTATCATTCAGTCATTACAACTAAATCATCCGAATAGTAACTTCAAGTATGATTTTACAAGTTGCAATACTTTAAATAAATGTAAATTACCTTTGGAGTAATTTAAAATTGCTAAAAAGTATGCGGAATCTTATCTAAACAACAATAAAAATAAATTAAGTGGAACTCATTTCTATAATATTCGCGTCGGCCATTATTCCTTAATGGCCAAACTCAAATAAAAATAATTTTAAAATAGATTTTAATAATCTTGGCGCATACCCAAACAAATAACGACAGAGACTGATTAGAATATATTAAGGAAATTTAACAATGTTTTACTAGGTACATAAATTTCTGTAAAATAGTTTAGGTTTATATAGACAAATATTGTTTTATTTTACCAATTTTTTTGTAATTTATTCATGGTGCTAGTAAATATTATGTTACATTACACGTTATTATTAAACCGCGAACGTCTAAATTGACATTTAAAAACATAAGTTTTTCTACTTTACTTCTTGTTATCCATGTTCTTATTTTATTTAAAATTAAATCAAATTTTGAACATGTGTTCACATTTACAATATTTTGTGAATATAGTGGTTAAGTTAGGATATACATGGCGATGGTTTTTCCACCATTATAATGGACTCTCGATACAGGTGTACGTTTAGATGAGTCATGTAAAATTAATTGATCAAAAATACTTAAGTCATCTTTATCGGTTTCTTTTTCTAAATGGGATCTATGAAATGAGAAAATTACGTGCATTCTCCCTTGCATACACTTTTTATGCAAGGGAGAAAATAAACAAATAAATCATACATAATATAGTTTGTTGAGGTCAAGTTATTAAGGAGCTTTTAAAAATATAAAAATATACAGAGTGTCCCATTAAAAATAAATCTTATGGCGTATTTTAGGCTTGCATGAGTAAATTTAAATTTAAATCAATGTGAAAATAAAGTGAAATGCATGCTGTAGATTTAGGGCATAATGCATAAGATAGAAGGTGGTAAATTTATAAGTATAATGTTTTATTTGTAATAAGTGTTTTCGAAGAATAGTGGATTTAAAACAGTGAATAGTTTCTAAGAACATTTGTATAGAAAAACAATTCGGGATTATTTAGAAAGTAAGAAAGTATTGTTTAAAATTTTACAAATAAATATACATGGTTTTGTAACAGATAAGAATTCAAATTTAATGTTAGATATATAATGGGTTGTATATTATTTTCTTCGAAGGTAATGCTATGAATAGATGTTATCTTTTAAAAAGAGGCATTTGCCTGTAGCAAAACAAAGGAAAGCTTAGTCGATATCATATCCTGTTAATTGGGGGAAAAAGCAATTACAGTAAACACGCTTGATTTCTTAAATTTAAAATTTGGAAAATTTGAAGTTTGGTAGTGAGATGAATTTGTATGAATGAATGTTGATTGGCTAGAAAGTACTAAGGGAGGAGAATAGGACAGTCGACTTGAAAATTGATCCAGGAGATTTGAATCATTGTGTTTTTAGGATCGAGAACAAGAAGTCCACTTTAAGAACAGTATGTGGAATCATAATTGTGTTTTAACAGCCAAAACAAGAAGTCCAGTTTGAGAACAGTGTGTGAATAAGAAGTATAAGTTTTTGTGTGTGAGTTTAAGTTGGTGAGCAGAATAGCTGTAGACGAATCGAGGCCCAGGTCGAGAATCTCAAACTCCTTGTGTCCGAAGAGACTCCTAAGTCTGTAAGAAAAGGAAAAAAGTAAGATAAAGTTTGTACAATATAACAATTATAGGCGGGATACGCAATTTGTGGAAAGAGTCCCATTATTATTATTATGAAACGATTCGGAGGTGTTTTTTTTTTTAATTTGGAAAGAAACTGAACGAGTGCTGTTTTTTGTGTAACAGTTTGTGGAGGTAGGAAGCAGAGCCACACGTGTTTTGAAAAATTGGACAGTATTTCGGGAACACAATCCGAAGTCAGTATCCGATGGGAGACATCGCAGAAAGAAGATAAAAAAGGTCGGTCAATTTGTTTGTGAAATAAGCGTTGTATGTACACCATATATTTTATTTAAACTCATATCATAAAGCATTTAATAAAAAAGAAATGAATTCATAAGTCAGAAAATTTGCATATAATAAAATTTGTTTGTTTTTAAGAAAGTTAATGAGAACAATTTTGTAGTAAATTAAATAAATTGGTTTTAAAAGGGAAATAACAGAATTAAGTTTTCTTTTGGTCTAAGGAATAGATAATTCAGTGTATACAATTTTTTATGTTGATAGTTATACATGGTATTGAAATAAATGGTGATTGTTTTAAAAGGTTATAAATTGTGTTATAATATTTATTTTCTTTGTCTATGCTAAAGAAAGCCAGCATCCAGGAAATACCATAAGCCACGAATTGTGTATTATTGTGTTTTATTGTATAGTAAAGAACACTGAGAAATTAAATATTATTTGATCTAGCTTAATTCAATTAGAATTAACAAAAATTAAAACAAAGCAGATCGTATTTATATATATATATATATATATATATATATATATATATATATATATATATATATATATATATATATATCTTCCTTGAGTGTTAACCCATAAAACAGTTTAGCTAGGCTTCTTGATTATTTAATCAGCAAGTTCTTGTTCGGCTTTTACAGAAAAAAACTGGTTTACGGCCAGTTGTCTCATGCAGGTGAACATAAATGATTATTTATGCTTCTCTCTCATAAGGTAGACCTTGGAATACCGCACCTCTCAGAAGCTTGTCTTTCTGATAATCCATTTTCGATAGCCTGCAATGCAGCTTGTAACTACTCCTCAGTCCACCGAGCTCTCTGAATTATTCTAAAATATATTTGTGGTATCTGCAAAAGAACCGAAATTTTATTAAGCTGCACAACAAGCAATAAATAAAAAACATATGGGGTAATAATAAACAAATATTTTTGGCGCCGAGCAGAGACACACATGTTATTTGAAAAGGATTTGTACGTACTACAAGTGTCTATACAACTTAATATGTTAACATTATTTTACAGATAATAAACTTACTTTCAAAAGTCCTGTTCTGATATACCTAACAAAATCTCCGAAAAACGTTTTCAACTCACAACTTTAATACAACGATGGATAAAACCATTTCACTGTATTGTGGGTAGGCAAATATGTTATCTTCTTCTTAAGGTGCCTTCTCCATTACTGAAGGTTGGCTATAACTACAGCAAATTGTTCTCTATCTTGAGCTGTTGTTAGTATCGAATGTGTGTCCATGCCTGCCCAGTCTCTTACATTCTTCAACCAGAAGCATTTTCTTCTTCCTGGACCTCGTCTTCCTTCCATTTTCCCTTCCATTATAAGTCGTAGGAAGTTATTTTTTTCTCCTCTGTAAATATGTCCTAGATAACTCGTTTTTCTGTTTTTTACAATATTTAGGAGTTCTCTCTCAGTACCCATTCTTCTTAGCACCTCGTTGTTGGTCACTTGCTCTGTCCAAGAGATCTTCAGCATCTTTCGAAGAACCCACATCTCAAAGGCTTCTATACGCAATATAATATGTTATAGGCAACCAATATTCAATTTACATCGTTCCAGGGCAGGACAAGAGGGCAATACATGAATTTTAAAGCGGCCGGTTTATCCTGCTGGCCGGTATTCTTCCACTTTACCCTACGCGAATGTGATTAGATAATATTTATTTATACCATTGTTTAAGTTGCACGTTAAGTTATTAACCTAAATAATTGTGTTATACACCACAGTAAGATATGAAACAAAAAAAATGTTATAAAGGATCATAAATACCATTTTAGACCATTCTTGCTAGACAAATGTCTAGAACAGCCATATGTCTAGTATTGAAAAACCTTACGTTATGGTTAATAACGCACAGTGACTACTTAAACCAAAGTAAAAAATTATTATAATATATTATGTTGTGACACTTACTGAAATAAAGAACAAATGACTATAAACTTCAAAATAATTTTAAATTTAGCTACTTTTTGGTTGCGTATATGTGGTTGCCTAATCTAAAGTGATATTTAACCTTCTAACCATTTTTTTACAATATTGGTTAGTTATAGGTGGTTATACCATTGTATAAGTTATACGTTACGGTAATAACCTAAATAATTGTGTTATACACCACAGTAAGATATGAAACACAAAAAAATGTTATAAAGGACCATAAAAACCATTTTAGACCATTCTTGCTAAACAAAAATGTTTAAAACAGCCATGTGTCTAGTATTAAAAAACCTTAAGTTATGGTTAATAACGCCCAGTGACTACTTAAACCAAAGTAAAAAATTATTATATATATTATGTTGTGACACTTACCGAAATAAAAAACAAATGACTATAAACTTCAAAATAATTTTAAATTTAGCTACTTTTTGTTTGCGTATATGTGGTTGCCTAATCTAAAGTGATATTTAACCTTTTTTTTACCATAATATTTAGTTATACCTTATACGGGCTTTAAACCAACAATAAATTCATGAAGAAATTCATGAAGTCGCTTCAAGGTCAAATTTGACGTGTGTAAAGCACAATTTGACATCCAATTTTGCCGTGAATAACTTCATGAATAAATTCGTGAAGAAATTGACGAAATAGAACATGTTCTATTTTTCACATTTATTGGACGTGAATTCAGTGTCACCAACCTGTGTAGATTTGGCGCGAAGTAGGGATAATTATTTTGCTTTTGATTATTGAACCAAAGAAGATAGACGCTTAAGCGTCTATATTCTTTGATTGAACCATTTGAACCAAATTGAACTTTGCATTTTTAAGTCGTGTCAAGTAATAGTTATGGAAAAGAGGTAAGTTTAATATTCTATAATAAAAGACAGAAAATAATATTATGTATTTTTTTTTTAGGAAAAACATACAATTTCGAGACAGAAAACTCTACTTTTATTAAAAAATTGTTTACTTTTCCCTTTCTTACATCTTTTTTTCAAATATTATTTATTTAATGCTTTGAGAATATATTATATACATGATATTTTGGAAGATATTCCATTACAAATACGAAGAAACATGTTTTTCATGCATGAGGGTGCTACACCACATTACACAAGAATTTGTAGAAGGTGGTTACATGAACATTTCCCTGATAGGTGGATAGGCCGGGGTGCGGATGCACCGATTCATTGGCATGCTCGTAGTTGTGATCTTAATCCAATGGACTTTACAGTATGAAGTTATTTGAAATCAAAAGTGTATAACACTCCAATTAATACAGTACATGAATTAAGAGACAAAATTGAACAAGTATTTACCGATTTACAAAACGATCCAGTAACATTAAATGGATTAATGTGTTCGCTAAATAAAAGAATAAGATTATGTATTCAACAAAATGGAGGGCATTTTGAACAGTTGTTGTGAAATATTATTTTCGCCATTAATTAAATGTTAAGTATTAATTAAGTTTTCCATTAATTTGTAATATTATTGCTAACACAAGTGTCAATTCCAAAGCATACTTGATGAATATTAAGAAATGTAACGATTACAATAAAATACATGTATACCTTCGAGTTTAAATAAATCGAAAACGGTGATATCTATCGAAATATTACAAAAGCACCTTTTTTGCGTAGAAAAGTCTAAGGAAACAATTTTTAAAATATATTTTTAAAATATGTAAAAATTAAAAAACATGTGACGCAATAACCCCCACTTGCCCTCCAAAACTACCCTGTATTAATATAGGATGTGGTAGGTGGTGACATGAAATTAATTATCCTAATGTCTTATAATCACTCCCAAAATATGAACTCCGTATTCAAAACCGTTTGGAAGATATTTGAAAAAATAAGAATTTCAATTCACCCCTTTAAAGGGTTGTATCTCCCTTATTATTCAGTTTTATAAAAAAAAGTGTACATAAAGAAGTACCCTTATTATTGGGCGTACTATGAGCTCTAGAAATTAATGTACATAATTCTGGACCACCTTGTATATAGTACCTAAATATTTGTTAATAAAATATATATAATTCTATCTTTTTCTTCACTCCTATCTTTTACTTGGTCTAGTCATTAGGTAAATGTTTTTATCATCTTGAAAGTTTAAAAATTGATTAAACAACATTTTCCAAGAGATATGGGTGCTATTGATTTCTGAAACAGGAAAGGATGGTTTTCTTTGAAATGCCAAGTATTATAAGATTGCAAAATGAAAAGTATGGAGATAGTAGCTAGGTTTTCATATTCGACTCATGATTCTCAAAAACAGCAACTTACAAAAAAGAGTTATAAATCATTAATTATCCAAATAATATTAAGGATGTATCATGGAATTCTAAAAATTTACAATAAATGCTCTAAATACATCAAAGATTGATTTTAAATTCTGATACTCACTGGATATATTTTCTTTTTGAGCCCAGTATTGGATGGAACCGGTATGAACAATGGATAATTCTGTATTATTGATAGGATTGTTAAATTAACTTTGCATCGAGTCCATTGATCTATTTTTTAGAACCAGATATGGATTATTCTATATTATTGATAACATTTTAAATTCACATTCAGAAGTCCACTGGAACAATCCACTAAGACATCCTGAAATTTTGTATAATGAATTCCAGATATGTAACAAAATGTGTATGGAAGAAGAAAGTTTCTCATTTTAGTCAATGGAAGTGGCTGTACAGTTGAAATGATTCAATTGAAAAATCAAAGTGGAGACAATTTTGAAGATGAATTGCTAAATAAAGACATTATTGAACTTAAGTTGAAGATGTTTGAGAGCCCTATAAAATATTTTTGTTATGGGAAAACCTCAGAAGGATCATTAATATACATATAATTTCTTTATAAATTTTTTATTAAATTTTTGTTTGAATAATCTAATTTTTAAACCTAATAAATCTATTTCTTTTCAATTCATGTCTTCTGCCAGTTCCATTTCTCTAACATGTTTCTGTTGTGTTCTCTTCTCCGCTTTTTCTACATGAAAACTTTGGCCTGCTACTAATTTTATTCTTTCCTATTAATTCTTCTTACTCTTATACTTTATTATCCAAAGTTGACTATCTTTCTTTAAAAATGCAGGATTCCATATCCTACGAATAAAATCTGTAAATACAATTTTTTATTTAGAAAAAAATAGTTGTTTGTGTATAACAAATATTAAAACTAGCTTTTATTCCTGTTATTATGATTCTTTATTTACCATTTAAATTATATTTAAAAATGATTGTATTTTTATATATTTAGTTTAGTCCTACCCTACCCTACTATTCAATAAAGCAAATTGTAATATGTTAGACAAATTATTAAAATTGTAATGAATCAGCTCACAAACTAGTGGTAAAGTATTAAGTACTGGTTATTTCCATTTTTTATTTGTTTTTAAGTATTCATTTCTTTACAACATCTCTTTTTGATTAGAATTGTACACATCTCAATATTCTAACAATAAACATACCCATTTATTTTTATTAGGTATCTCTTGAGAATATATTATGAATAGTGGTTAAAATATTATAATCGTTATTACAATGCAAAAGTAGTAGCTTTTCTCCATTTTTTGATTTTAATCTGTAAGTATTGTACCTTTCTTTCTTCTTTACTTCGACTTGGTGCAGGCAGGTATTGTATTTAAATAAAGGCTAAAAGTCACAATGAATTGATTAACATTTCTGCTAATAGCAGTTAATTTTTAGTATGTAATGAATGCTAGATTTTCTTGTTCTATCATACAAAAAAAATAAAATTACCGCTTTTTCTGTTTCTTTAGCTATGTTGTCCTTATTAGTTATTTGAAATTATCTTCTGTTTCCAAAATCAACAGTTTTCACTAATTACATGTAATTTCCACTAATTTTTACCTCTTGTTCAAGCTCTTACTCTTTACCAAATTCAGCATAATTTTTTGTACAATCTTAATCACTATTTTCTTTTTAAAACGATATTGTTTTCTGATTATATTTCCAAATCCAAAATATCTTTATTCAAACAAACAACAATAAATAATAACATCCAATAATAAAACCATTGGTACTACTGAAATAATGACACTTGATGTAAAAATTTATTTGAAGTCAAAGAAACTTTTACATCCAAGAAATTCACGAATTTATTGACACAGAAATTGATGAATAAATTCATGAATTTCTTCGTGAATTTATTGTTGGTGTAAAGCCCGTATTAGACAAGGAAAATACCATTGTTTAAGTTATACGTTAAGGTAATAACCTAAATAATTGTGTTATACAACCCCAACATCTCCGACAGAAAGGCTAGACCCTACTTTTGGGAAAATGACAGCTCAAGGACCATCTACTTTAAATCCTTTGTGTTCAGATAAAATCAGACCCTTTTCAAATGCAAATGTCAAAAAAAAACGTATACAGTTCAAATGAATCGAGTATCGATATTTTTTTAGATGAGTCGTTTGACGAAGATTTTTGCCGGATATGAAGTTTATTTCTGACAAGGAATAGATGCCTTTATAATTGTAAGATCTGTGGTTTCTAAAGAAACTAGAAATTTATTACATAGGAAAAATCATTTCCTATAACATGCCGATTTTATAGTTAAATTATTATGAAAAAAGGAAATAACAGTTTTTTATTTCCTGATATGGATGGTATTTCAGTTATAGAAAAAAAGGTATTACAGTAGTGTTACCGGTCCCGATCAGTAAAGAGACTTCAACAACTTCGAATGTGTTACAAGTTCAACATTAATTTTCGTCTTTGAATGTAAGATAAATTTATGAGCACATTTTCATTTTGGCGATTAATTTTAGTTTACTTACCTACAGTTTGATGTTTAACGTATTGGTAATAAAAAACATTTCTTACTTATTTGAATATGTTTTTGTATCAAATAAGCAACTTTTAACAAATCACACTAGGAGCCAAATCATCCCCACATCGTAGATGAATGTTTCCCACCGGTGGTTTTTATTCGGAAATAAAAAAGAAAATCCAGAAATAGATTTTTCTATATTTGCTTATAGAAAATTAATGAATTCCTAACATAAGAGATGTGAAAATAATATTTTCCATTAACAACGAAAAGTGGAACAAATCATCATTAGCTATATTTTAGATTTTAGATACCAAAGTTAAATGTGAAGAATGATCGAGCTTTCCCCTATATTACTGTCCACACTTTACTTCCATAGGTTACTACAGAGTCCACAAATGCTCTTCCAATCCTAATCTTTGTTTTCTTTGATATATATGTCGGTTCCACTATTATACAGGGTGTCTCAGAGTAGATTTTAGTTTTTAAATCAATAAAACTCGGTTTCAGAGCCTGTTAGAAAAACATTTATTATTCAAATAGACACACAGAAAACGCGGATTTTATTTCTTAAATAAGACGTCGGTTAGATATTGATCATCTCGCTCGTAGCACTCTTGCAATCTGGAGCGCAAATTGAGAAAGACACGCTCACACAAATCCACTGGAATGTTCTTAATAGCGTTGCGAATATTTTGCTTCAGCTCTTCGATGGTGGCTGGTGGGTTAGCGTAGACGATGTTCTTTAAATACCCCCTCAGAAAAAAATCTAAAGGGGTAAGGTCAGGAGATATTGGGGGAAAACGAATATCACCATTTTGTGAAATCAGTGTGCCTGGAAACATTTCTGTTTCTGTGGGCGTTTATTGAATTATTATACCCTGGAAAATTATTCAATTCTGGACGTAGCCAATTTCGCAACATGGCAGTGTATCGTGTACTATTAACAGTTAGCGTGCGTCCCCTAGCATCTTCAAACAAATAAGGTCAGATGATCTCCGATGCAGACATGCCACACCAAACCGTCACCTTTCTTGAATGCAACTGTTTCTGGTGTAATTCATTTGGATTTTCAGGACACCAGTAGCGAGCATTGTGCTTGTTGACATATCCATTAAGGTGAAAGTGAGCCTCGTCACTGAAAATAATCCCTTCTTAAGCTACCGTCATCCCAAAAACGAGTCATCATCTCCGCAGAAAAATTTTTCCTCAGTAAGTGATCAGTTTTTTTCAAATATTGGTTTAACTGAATTTTATAAGGGTGAAAATTTAAATCCTGCTTTAAAATACGCTGGATACTAGCACGAGACAAATTTAGCGCTTGTGCATGTTTGCAAAGTGAACGCCGAGGATTACCATTCACAGCACGTCGAACTCTTTCAATATTGACAGGAGTTCGAATAGTTTTTGGTTTGCCTGGATGTTTCACATTTGTGACAATTCCTTCTTCTCTAAATTTCTTTACCCATGCGTGCACTAACATCGCGGATGGTGCATCACCCACGCCTCTAATATTGTACCGCGCACAAAAACGCCGCCGAGCCACTATATAGGAATCGTTGGCTTTAAAATACGCCTCAACCAGGTAGGCGCGCTGCATCTTCGTCCACTTTTCCATGGTAACTGAAATCCGCACGTGTTGGCTACACGGCTGATGCATCGTTTCCATGGAATTTCGAACAGGGTCGGCGTAAGGTAAGTTTAAATACTAAAATCTACTCTGAGACACTCTGTATACTAAATTAAGACTTTGAATTACTTTTTTCCCTGTTCTATTCGGCGTCTAATTTCTTCTTGTCTTAGTCCATCTGTTGTCAAAAGTGCTCCTACGATTTTGCCTGTGTTATTTCCAGGTTATTGTCAATCACATAGAGAAATCACGGCAGATATGAGCTACTCCAATGCATTTTGCAAGGTAAAATTGAAGGAAAAAGGGCCCCAGGACGAAGAAGAATAACCTGGCTTGCTAACCTGAGAGCATGGTATGGAAAGACCTCAATACAGCTATTCCGTATAGCAACCAACAAAGTCATCATAGCCAGAATGATCGCCAACTTTCGGAACGGACAGGCATCCTAAGAAGAAGAAGTCAATCACAACCTTAAAACTAGCTTCAGAGTTAAATACCAAATATTCTGTTTTTTTACAAACTTGTGTCGAGGTCCCATTAATAGGAATAAAGATTGAGACATCAATAAATTCCCAGTTGAATACTAACAATATGGCAAAACGACGAATTTTTCTTAAGTAATTGAAAAAATACTGGTAAAACCAATTATCATTTCCAGGAATAATATAGGTACCAAGAACTAAAAACTTACAATAACTGGTAAATGAGGGACACGAGTTACATGCGATTATACAAGATGAAAGTTCTAATGAATCGTCTATAGACAATCTGTCTCTGCCTGCTAAACGAGCACGGTGTAAATTTTGCTCTAAAGATGATAATAAGACCAATATATTACGTTGTATGTGTCATAAACATATTTATATAAAATTCATTCGTTTTATTACTGTCCCAGTGGAAAATCGAATTAAATTTTGAAGAGAAAGTTTTTTTAGGTAATTCTGGTTAATGAAGAAAAAACAATATTTCAGTATGTTCTGTTCTGTTCATGTACGTTTAATTTATATTAAAACTCTTTTTGTTTTTTTAATCATAATTTTTTGTTAATAAAGTTGGGTAAAGTAAACCATGGTTGGGTCATATTGACCCGAACAGCAAATTTATGTAATTGATACGAACGGGACAGTAGGGTCAATGCAAATGAATACTAAACGTAATTATACATTATAATTGTATATTCGAACGTGATTTTTTATCTACGTCCCCAGTCAGTTAATAGAAATATTTGTTCAATACGTTTTTGAACTTTAAAATTAAGGAAAATTTTCAATTTTAGATGTTAGTTTCTATTTAAACCAGTTATATGGGAAAGAGACCCTTCCCATATCACTGACAGAAACTCAAGCATTATAATCGAGAATAGTTGCCTATATTTAGCGCAACTCACCGGCATAATTGCCGGTGTACCTATTATTAATATTATACCTTCATTTTTATGTTTCTTTAAAACACTCCTTTTATTTTTTGTATGTATAGTACTTATTAATACTCACCATTTTGTTAAAGAAATTTCCAAATTTTGAAAAAAATTTGATTTTTTATGTTAATGTTCCTTTGAATTTCTGCTAATTTATCTGCAGTTGATTGCTTTGTATACAAAAATAGTATCTAATAATTATTATTAACGAAAAATTACATAAAATTCTCTTTATTTGAAATATACAATTTGAAAAATTGGTTATATTAGTCCACTGAACATATAAATTAGGGTTTCATTTTTGAGAGGACACAATTTAATGTTTTGATGTGCATTGTTGGGGTCATCTTCGAATTCTTCGAATTTTACTGCAGGTTTCACCAGATTAATTGAGGCACACTGCGAAACATTTGAGGCCCGCTATTCGAAAACCACCCGTCCTTTCACAGTTTCCCTTGTATATGCAGATAATTAATTTCAGAAGTTTGGGGGTGCTGGAGATTTGCTGGGATGCGATTTACACCGTTTTGAAGGTTTAAAAAAATTTGACACTTTGGACACACAACATTACACTGCTTCCTACTTCGTGCCGTGAGCAAGACAAGAATGTCAATGTCCTCTGTTATCACAGTCACAGGTTTACAGGATTGGAATGCAGCAGACGCAGAAGAGATGAGGACTGTATATGCATCAGATTCAGCCTGGTCGACACTAAAATTCACTTCCGATAGAGCAGTTTTGAGAAGGTCTATTGAGTTTGTTTGTTCTACAAATAATATCTGATTTAAATATCTGTGGGGTTGCTAGTTTACGCGAAAGCTCGTAAATCCTTTGCACCCCTTTTTCCAAGATTGGAGCCAGCGGTCAAGGATGGCGACCCTACATATTTGAACTAAGTTTATACTTACCCTCCCAACACATCAAAATAATAAAATTGCGTCCTCTAAAAAATACAGGCTAAGGCCTAAAATTTAACATTTAACGCCCATTGCAAATACACATTGATTTTTCGGATGTTTTGGTTGCGTTATACTGCTTTTCTTATCAGAAAATTATTGCTTTAATATAACAATTTAATAATAAATTAAATTATTGCTTTAATAAATTGTCAAAGTATTGTTTCCACTGCCTTGACATCTACACCAACATCCACAAACTTGACAAAATAAAACAGAATAAAAATTGTATGATATTTCTTTAAATTAAGAATCAAAATAACAACAATAATTATTAATATTGCAAAATAAAATTATTATTTATATTTAGCCCAGTTTGATATAATACGATTTTCCTTAACTATTTTCCACCCTAGAAGACCGCTTTGCAATTAAATGCTGGTAACTTTATTACTGGCGGACCAGATAAGCGGCGATGAGTAATTTCGAAGAAAATAAAATACAGTCGAAACGTAGAGTGTTACTTCCAGAAGACGGCGTTTAGTTCTGAAAGTCGAAAGTTATTTCAATTTGGAAAAAAATAATATGAGTCCATTGACATGTGTTATAGCAGTTTAGAAACACAAATGCGATGCTTGCGGTACCTCAGAGAGGACAATCGGAAGAATTAATAACATGAGTGAGGATGAAATAAATAAAGTAAGCAAGAGAAATCGTCGACATCCAAAAACTGTAGATTTGCACCAGTCAGTTAAACTTGCAATTAAAAATATTATATATAATATGTATCAAGCCAAAGAACATGTAACAATTATTGCTGTGTTACAAAAAATAAAAGACAAGGAACTGTGTGATATTAGTTTAACAAGTTTGTGAAGAGTACTGAAACATTTAGGTTTTCGATAGAAAAAGACAAATAATAGACAAGTATTGTGTAAATTCTCTAATGTTGTTTCACAACGGTGGCATTTTTAAGAAAATACATGAGCAATACAACGTCTGATAGTCCGAGGCAAGTTGTATTTTTAGATGAAACTTGGATTTTCGCTAAAGGAAATATGTCAAAATCATTCAAAGAGCACAAAATTCAAAAGAAATTTGTTACTGACCAAACAGCTCTTAAATATGGCCATGAAGTTCTTTGACTTCCGCCCTACCATTGCCACTATAATGCAATTGATTAGTTTGTGGTATAGCCAAACATTTTTATGATAAACGTGCATCCAAAACAACAGATGGCGCTAGCGTTCTTAATTTATGGAAAGAAACGCTAGAACAAATAGAGGCAGAACAATAGCAAAATTGTATTAGACATACGGAAGACATAATCGTTCAGTCGTTTCAAACCTAGTGAGTTATAGATAAAGTCCAGCCTCTAATTATTCGGATCCACAATTCAGATAGTGACGACTCTGATAGTGAAATATCAGACAGTGAATAGAACAAATCGTTTGCTAAAAAGAAGCAACAAAAAAGTGTTTCGGGAATTCAATTCGGACTTTGTGGTTTGTTTTAGTTAAACGACAAAGTACCTTTGGTCTAATTACTGGACTGCATACTCTCAATAGCTTTGGTATTAACTACTGGACTACACGTATTTAAACCTTTTGTTTTGCTGAATAGGGGAGGGTGGTATATAACGGGACAGTTTTCTATAATTTTTAATAACATTTTAAATTCTGGAGACATTTTATTCAATTTAGGTACATAGGTAGGGGGTAAATATTCGTTTAAAATCTATTTTTTTTTAATTTTTGCTTTGATATTTTACGCAAAAACTGACTGTCCCATTATGTACCCCATGTCCCATTGTATACCATCACTGGTATATATTGGGACGCCCTATGGTTCATATTGGGACATAAGAAAATAATGTTTTTAAAATGGTTTATTATATTTCTAAATAATCAGAACAAAAGCAAAACCAGCATATTCGATAAAAATTTAATTAAAAAGCAAAAACTTAAAATTGGAAATAACCAGAAATAAAACATATTCGGTAAAAAAAAAATAAAAAACTCAATATAAAGTACACTAAACTAACTAATAATTCATGTTATAAGAAGATAGATCATAATCAAAACTAAGCTTTTTCATAGATCTCTGCGTTCCTCCAAAAATTGCAGGTTTGGGTAACTTTTGAATTATTTGTCCTATTGTAACAGTGTCTTCGTCTCTTTCATCAGGGAAAATGAAGTTAGTTGAAGTAGTCTTGCATTTTTTTAAAAAGTTTATGGAATATTCATCTGCCTCTATTTTTTCTATTTGTCCTAGTAGTATATTCAACTATCACAAAATCTTTGATCCTTAAAGTTTCATCCTGAGAAATATTTTGTAAATCTTCGAAATCATCCTCCAGATCATTGTCATAGTCATCAACTACTGCCTCTGCAATATCACTTTCGGAAGATGTTTCATCAAAAACCTTCCTTTTTGTATTGTGAGCAACTTTATTCCGTGCTTGTTTTTCCTTTTCTTTCTGAATTCTCTCCTCCTCACTTCTCTTTTTCTCATTCATAAAAGGTGAACTAGTAAAAATTGTGGATTTAAGTTTAGGCCGGCCCTTCCTGATATTTTTTCTCTGCTCTGCCTTTGGGTAAGGTTTAACTTGCTCTGGTGAAAGAAATTCATCTGTTTGATTTACACCATGATTACTAGTGGAAGGTTCTGGCTCTGAATAATTTTGTGGCTTTTCAATATTGTCATCGGTCTGTATGTTAGCTTCTAATGGTCTATCTGTAATATAAGAGCTTAGAAAGTCCCCCTCTTTGAAAATTTCAGAATCTACAGGTGATATTCCAGTTTTTCTAAATGACGACAAAATATTAGTAGGGGTAAAAGCTTTTGGTAGTATTTTACCCACAATACAGGCAACATCATAAATAGTAACAGGAACACCTGTATGGTTAATCATCCAATTATCAGTCTCTTTGTTATAAAAAGTCTTGAATGGACCTAGACATCCCACGTCAAGAGGCTGAAGTTTATGGCTGCAGTGAGGTGGTATTGTTAGTAATACTATACCATTTTATAATCACAGTCAGCTTCGTGATTGTCCATGATTAGTAATATATTTTTTTCTTTACTACATCTTGTAACGTCTACTAAATGTTTAAGAAAATTAAGAAAATTATCGGTATCAACAGGTGCTCCATTTAATATATGGGATTTAAAATTTTGACGAGGAAATATAAAATAAGGAGGACAGTAATTTCCATTGGCACAAATCGCTATACACATTGTTACTAACGTTCCTCGTTTTGCACTTGTTATTTTCCCACTTGTTTTAGTCCTTTGAAAGCTATAATTTTTGGTAGTCTGTGCATCGTCGTGATTCCGGTTTCATCGCAGTTGAATATTTCGTTTGTTGAAAATTATTATTTTAACATAACACTTTTTAAATTATCGAAAAATGCCGATACGTTATGAGCATTAAAACTAGTAGCTCTGCTTAGGCTCGTTGCCTCAGGTGTTCTTAGTGTCAAGTTGCTGCGAATTCTAAATAGCCGCATCCAATCAATATCAGCAGATTTATTTTGCTCCCATGAGATTGGAATTCTTTTATTGTTTGCCACTGCATATTGGTACGCAAACTCACAAGTGGCTTTTACAGTGAGTCCATGACAAAGCCTACATGCTTTTATTAAATAATCAGCCAGAAGTTTTTCTTCTTCATCTGAGAATATCTGCGTAAAGCCATGATTCCGATTAAAAATAAAAGATTTTTTTTCATCTTCACTACATCCCTTAAATTTTGAAACCATTCTTTGCAAAGAAGATTTCGTAACTGCAAATTTGTCTGCTGCTGCACGTATTGACAATTCTCCAGCTACAACCTGCTCACTGGTATTTTTCATTTTTCTTATATACTCTTCATGATCTTGTTTACTTTTCTGAATGAATTTTAACTGATCTATATACTGTGTTTTGGCATCTGTAAAACAAAACGGGCGTTAAGTTGCTTTACTCTTAAAGAATACAACAAGATTGATTATCTAAATATCTTTTTCGTAAATACTAAATATACAAAGGAACATCAAATTATGTTATGGTACATAGTGGGACACGTCCCTGTATATACCACATACTAGTGTCCCACTAAGTACCATTACATTAAATTTATAAACATTACTATCAGTTTGCATAAATCGTTTTTAGGAAAAATATACCAATACACATACCTTTTACACTCTTTCCAGCACCTTACTGTGAAATTTCAGAAACTTTAATAGTCTTGTTACGGAATAATAAGTCATACAAAGGACACAAAAAAGTTACTTTTCGTCTATGGAAACTTAACCGCAGCCATTACAGTCATATACTAAGTCGGTAAATAGCAACCTGCAAGTCAAAAGAACTCTTCTATTGTTGGCTTTTAACGTTTAATTAAAGTAAAGTCTTGGATGTATTTTATTAAAAGACATGTTTCGTCACTAAGTGTTAATTAGTCACTTCCCCCCGTTGCCAGATCGAGTGTTGATCGATCCGTCTACCTCTAACCTAGATTATTCTTTCTCCTTAGCGTGTGTCTGTAGTAACATATCGTATTTTCGTTTCTATTTTTCTAATATTGCCAGGATATCCTACCATCGCCAGGATTGGCATTTTATTTTTTATTGTTCATGTTACCTAGGATCTAATTTTATTTTGTTATTAATTTATTTCGAACATATTTTTATTTAAATTATTCCTGTATTTTACTGAGTCTCCTGTCTAACAGAGCTACCCGTCACAAAGCTAAGCAAAATATAACTAAAAAAGTGTTTTTTGACTGTGCGGGTCCCAAAAAGTTGCAGAGTTGCAAAGAATAAAAATGCAAGGACAACTAAAGTGAAAACCCCAATCAACAAAAAAATGAAAGAAGTAGATACTTCTGGTGTACTTATTGCTTGCGTCATAACAAAAATATCTAAAACAAATTATGGAGGAAAGCGAGACCGACTAAAACAATTTTAGTGAAGAGGGGCTCTGCGTTGACGATCAATTTGATGACATGAGTAATGAGGGATATGTGAAGATTTCGGAAGAAAACCCGAAATATGTTTCTCATGTACAAGATGCAGAAAATGGATCAGTAAAGAGTGGAACGGTACCGAAAGTCTTGAAAATTACATTTATGATGCACTAAGATACTAAAATTGTTGATTTATTTGCCTTTTATGTGTTTTTTTAAATTATTATATCAAACAAAATATTGAATATTGATTCTCAATTTACTGTTGTACTTTTGAATTATCCTACATGCACCATCTTCCCCACCAGGAGATGTCATCTTATCCTCAGTGAAGGGAAAGATGACGCCAATTAATTTTTTTCGTAAGTCACGTGAAATATCTTGTACCAAATTGAATTAAAAAACCAGTGTAGTAAATGACTACAGAAATGTTCTAGTTACAGCACTATGAGAGTCAAAAGGAGTTAGTTTTTACCCAGACATAAAAAGAAAATTACTTAGGTGCGTCATCCCCGACGTTCTCCCACTACACAGCTGTTTGAACAAACTGTAGTCCTTTTATAATTTTATTATATGTAAATTTGAAAATCAAATTATTTAACATAATGTTTGTGTAAGCAATGTTAATTCTTTTATACGTAATAACAACAGAGAATTAAGATAATTTTTATGGACCTTTCATATTGTCGAACAGCAAAATAATAAATAATCAAGGTTGGCAGTTGTAGCAGAACAGTAAAATAATAAATAATTATCATTCAGAGAAAATTTTGGATTTAGATTTATTGTAAAGAGAACCAAATCGATGGTAATATCCAAGTAACGTAGAACAATGTTCAAAACCTGCAGTGTCCTACTCCGGTTAATAGTTGCTAATTTAACATATACGAGTGTATAACACACTTAATGACCCAAAATTTTTGTCAGTCAAAACGTTCTTGCCTTTTACACTTATTATCTTTTTATCAGATGTAATATAAAGATAATAACAAATAGGTTGACACCAAATCTAGACTATTATCAACCTTGTCAGCAGAAGCTAAATACGAAACAAATGATCATTTACAAACCATCAAGTCGTTAGATGAAAATCCCCATCCAATATATACCCCCGTCTTTATCGACTTTGAAAAAACATTTGACACGGACAAATAAAATAAAATGCTAAATGCTCTAAAGCAATGTAGAATACTAATGTATAGATGAGTCAATACTCACAATCTTAAGTTAAGCTCTTTAGATACGCGTTTGTAAGCTTATTTTTTCGCAATTGTTTTAATTTTGTACTTGTCGTACTCGTCTCTAAATGCGACCGCAGTATCCAGTAATTCACTTTTTAGGTAATCTTCCTCGACGAAAATGTTCTTTTCGATTAGCCAATCCTAGATTTGCCTTTTGTTCCGCAATTTTTTTTGGGAAATCAAATTTGCGGAAGTAGTATGTCGCGTTATCCGATACGACAACGTTTTCTTTATCTTTCGGCAAGCTTGAAATTAATGTTTGTCAAACCATTCTTTATATAGACCCCGTCCATTTCGTCGTGGTAATCAGCGGTTCCCTTCTTGGCCAAGAAAGCTAATTTGGCCCATGCCACAAAACCAGTTTGGCTTCCAGCATGAAGAAGAACAAACCGAGGAACTCTTTGGGTTAGAGCTTTCAGTCCAGTAGAGAGACCTTTTATGAAGGTATCTCGTGGATTCTTGACCGTTGTGTCCCTCCATTCCTTTTTGACTGAAGCACCGACGTTAATCCAAGACTCATCGGTATAAACAAGGTTTACATTTGGTTAACAAGGTTTTTATTTGTCTGAGGTGCTTGTGTCTCCAGGATATGATATGTTTTCTTTCCATATTATCGAATATTATATATTATATATTATATATTATGTATTATATATTATATATTATATATTATATATTATATATTATATATTATATATTATATATTATATATTATATATTATATATTATATATTATATATTATATATTATATATTATATATTATATAATATATAATATATAATATATAATATATAATATATAATACATAATATATAATATATAATATATTATATATAATATATAATATATAATATATAATATATAATATATAATATATAATATATAATATATAATATATAATATATAATATAAAATATATAATATATTATTTTATTATATTATATACATAATATCTATATTATATTTTCGAATCTTTTACCATATTCAAAAACCTATGTCATTTAGTACCCTACATAATGTGGTTTTTGAAAAAGCTGGTAGGTCCTCAGCATCCTTCACTCTGTTCATTATGTTGTCGATGGTTGGTGGTATGTTTTCCAAAAAAAAATCATGGACAATTTTCCTTGGACTCACATTTTTTTTTTCACAACCTTCCGATCATTTCAATGTAGAATAGATCACCGTTACATATACCTCATCAAATACATCTATGAGCATGTTACAGCTTGTGTAAGTCTTAATAAGGGTAATTGAACCTTTTGTAATAAAAGAGGAATTGGGCAAATTGTTTACAACTTTACTAGAATAGGTCAATAGTAGTTGATGATCGGTAGACGAAAAGAATTTTGGAATGAGGACCACGAATACAAGCTAATTGAACCAGAGGTCGAACCCCGAGATAGACTGATCGCATAAAAAAGTGAGACTAGTTGGATTCAGATGGCACAAAATCGGACTAAGTGAAAAAGCATACAAAAGGCCTATGTTCAGCGGTGGACGTTCAAAGTTAGATAATGATGATAAGATATAAACATATAAGACTGTTTACACTTTCAAATTGATGATTTGCACAACCCTTAAAGGAGATGACCTCAGATATTCTCGACAATAAAGTATTTGACAATTACATTCTTACATGATTCACAAAGTTACAGCTTCTATGTATGTATATGTATAACTACTCATAACCAAACTTATATGGAATTACCATGTATTTCAAACAAATATTTATTTCTTTTAAAAAAACTTATTATTGTTGAAATAAATAAAGGATTTTATTAAAAAAAAAAACATAAAACAATCAACTAACCCAGAGTTGGTACATTATAGATTATTTGCTTTAGTTGTAAATTTAACAAAAATAAGTAAACTGACTTTTGCGTTAAAAATGAAAATATGCTTTATATGGGGTTCACGGTTGTGCAAAGGGGAAATATTATGGTCTTGTGGAGCAAAGAATGCCTTAGAGGAATATAGGTGTAGTTGTAGGTGTAATAAGGCGTTGTATTAAAATCTATGCTAGGTATCAGAAATTAACAACGTTTAAGAATATACCAATACAAAGGCGCCAAAAGTAACACCACGATCATTTCATTAACCACGTAGCTAGAATAATAATGGAATAAACCCAATAATTTCTCATTCGCAGCTCCAAATACAACTTTTGGAAACTAAAAGTGTAAGTGTTTCAGTTGAAACGATAAGAAAAAGACTTCGTGTCCAAGTACTTTGCAGCAGAGGACAATTACGTTCCGAGTTATCTAAGCAGCACAAGATTATTGGCCTAAATTGGTATCTTCAACACCAAAACTGGAGCAATGGAAATTGGCACAATGTGCTATTTTTAGACGAAACCATGATTTTTGTACAATCATATGACTGACGAATTCTTGTACTTAGAGGGCGAGGAAGACTAGCAAGAACAGAAACTGCAGATATATTTACAGATATAAAAAAGGAAATTTCATGTTCTTCAGAGGCATTATGATGAAAAACTCCTTTAATTTCCATCTAACCAATTTTAACAGCTCGCAGTTATGTTGATTTGGTTCTAGAACGTGAAGTTACAGACTTCTTTGAACAAGAAGATATCACTTTTCTGGAGTGGCCTGCTTGCTCACTCGACCTTTATCCTATGGATCATTTGTAGGATATGCTTAGAAGACGAATTAGAGCTCGCCGAGATAATCCACAAAACACCGAACAGCTAAGTACAAACTGCTCTTGAAGAGTGGAGCAACTCTTCACAGAGAACAAAATTTTTACAATTTGTTTAGGAGCATGCCCACGCGAATTGAAGCTTGCATAAGGGCTAGGGTTGATAATACTGACTACTAAAAAAATATAAATAAATAAAAACAGTTTAAACCTTATTCGTTTTACATAAAAAAATTTTATGCTATTGAGTTTTATATAAATAGTTTGAATTTGAATTTCAAGAATTTACTGTATTCTGTAATTTTTGTGTATTGGTGATTAATCTGCTTTAAAATAAATATTGGTTGACTTCGTTTATTGGATTTTTTAAAATCTTTTGAAATAATAAGAAATATCAGATGATCCCGTATAAGTTTGTTTGTATGTATGTATATTTGTGAAGCGTTAACCTGGCGACTGTGTGGTGCCATTTTTCAGTAGCTGTGTGTTGAGGTAATTATCACCCCACATGCAACCTTAAGATCTTAATCTTAAGATCATGTTTATATTGTTATAAAATCCTTATCAAATTTATATCATTTTAAAAAATTTCCGTTAAAAAATTCAATGAAGCAAAAAAGATACTAAAATTCAGTTTGTTAACCAAAATTTTTGTTATCAAAATTTTTGTTGGAGATACAGAATAAAAAAAATACAAAATGTGTTAAAAGTAACCAAGAACTTTTCTTTAAATAACATAATTAACAATTTGTTGCTCATTTAGGACAAAAATATACACAATGTTCAAGACAAAGAAAAATGTCACATTTCACACATTTCTTTTGGTACTGTCTGTCCTTCCCACGGTGACACTCCATATCTGGATGGTGTTCGTTGTTTCTTGTTGGGAGGTCCGTGAGTGTCCTCTCCGCTGTCATTTTGTTTTTGTTTCGCCCTTATGTCTGATGGTATTCTTTGATTGTTACTTCGTTTTTCAATATATGGTATAATTAGTGCCAAACCAAGTTCTATAAGTCTATAATCTCAGGTTTATTTGATTTGTGGTAAAACTCTGTATCATGATGAATTGAAGAAATTACTAACACCATTTTATTTTTCTTCGGGTCAAAGGACACCAAAGAAATTTTTTTTTTTTAAATACGAAAATTGCCTGATTTGCAGCTCTGTCTTTGGAATTTAAAAAGATTGTCGGTATTCGACTCTTGTTTTTACGAATAGTTCCGACAGGTGTTAATCGATGTTCACTAAGCAAATATTCCATTAGCGGTATGCTGGTAAACCAGTTGTCGAATGTTATGTTGCTGTTATTAACACGTATTGGATTTACAAGCTTATTTTCTTGTTGTGTTCTAACCGATTTATTAGGACAGTTATTTGCCCTTTTTGTTTTCCCATCCCGTCCGATAAAAAACTTGGATTGTGTTACTTTATCATCTTCAAACGTATTGTTGTCTTAAAAAGATTCTTCCGACGATGATATTTACTTTCCTGATTGGAAGTTCCAGGCTGACAATTTTCCACTGATTGAAGTTGGTTTTTTAAAACATCCTCACTGGGACGAAGGCTAACCTGCTGACTTTCACTTTCATATTCGTTTTCTGATCCTAACTCGGATCCAGTTAATTCACCCTGCAAAAGCTTCAAGAGGAAGTCTTGTTCTTTCTCCCAACTACACATATTTCTATATGTCTAAAATTAATATTATCCAATTAATTTTCAATATTCCTTATGTCCTATTCAATTATGTTTCTGTTAAAAAAATCAAAATAAATTGTGGTAGTATAAGAACTTATCGGTTAAAATTAAACCAGTGTTGTGGGGTGAAAATTACCAAAAACTAAATAATACTGAACTTCAACTCTGTGGTGGGGTCAAAATCACCCACAAGTCCAAAGAACGCAACACCACTCATTCAAATCTTATTTATTAACTGAAATTTATTATGCAATACAAGGTCTGTTATATTATGGGAACTGTAGTGAATATTGCCACTATTTTAATAAGCGCTAATGAACGACGTGGGTTATTTTCACCCCACAACACAGTTGTCGGGTTAAATAAAATATGAAAACATTAGTCGCAGTTTCAAATTATGAGAGCATACGTCATTATTTTAGACAGCGGAGCACTGAATTATTTTGAGTTAAGATGGCACGCCAATGGATCAGTCAAAATTTGTGCAATAAAACTATTATAATATCCTTTTATTACTTTTTTATTCATAAAGATAAATATTTTTTATGTTTTTAAGCCCTATATGTTTTTATGAAAAATTTTATATATATCTCATTTAAATAGATTAGAAGAAACAAATTTGTAGTTTGTAAAATGAATACGACATTGAGCTAGAATTAGATTTTTATTTGCTGAACAAATTTTAATTAAAACGACTTGCGTTCGTATTCGTATTTAAAATGAATTAGTTCTATTCGTTTTTGATATAGACAATTACTTAGATAAATCATTCTGTCTGGTTATTACTTTGTTGCATTTTAAGACAAATGCATCATTACAATCTTTATTTTATATAGCTAAGAAACAATAATAACAATATTTGTTATACATAAAATAGAAGAAAAATTAGTAGTTAGTGGGAATAGAATGCAAAATGGGAAACAAAAAAAATAAGTAAGTTATCTTGAAAAACTATTCTTTTCTATTACCTATTTTTACTTGGCAATCGCAAAAAAATCTTGTTATTTATATAGTTAACTGCATATACAGATACAAAACAACTTAGTTATTTAGTTTTATATAAAAGCTTGGTATATCCGTTAAGTGTAGTTATTTATAATTAAATTCTCTTTATAGTTTATTTTGCTTTATCTTTTGGCGAGCTATTTCCTGTTTTGTTCAGGCTCTCTTCCATCCTCGTTAGTTTGATTTATGGTATTTTCTATCTGTATGGTTAATGTACTGTTGTGACTTTCTTTTGCCATATTTGTTTTACATAAATTTCGTCGGTTTAGGACTTTATTACATACAAGTTTAGTTTATGTTGTAGTTGTTCCTCGTATTTTGCACATCTAACCAGGTCGTGAGTGAATGAATATTTGGTTCCCTTAAGTATTTCCATTTTTCTTTAAACTTTCTTTTCTTTAAATTTACTACTTACTACTTGAAGCCTACTTTAATTTAATCTTAATTTTAAATTAGTAATCCCTGGGTAATTTCTCTTCGGTTTAAAATTTATTTAAAATTAGTGTTATTGGGTTCTAATGAAAACAAAACCAATTTAATTCACTTGAAAAAAAAATAATAAGAAAACAGAAGTACATACTTATTGACTCATTTGGAAAAAATAAAATTATGTTTGGATGGGTTGGAGTCAATAAAAAGGGGCTATTAGATAACTATTTTTTACTACTCGAGCTTTCAATTGTGCTTACTACAAGTACTACAAATACTAAACACTAATACTAAAATACAAGGTGTATTTCTTTCCATGTGTCATATGTCCGAGATATTCCAATTCTCTTGTTTTAATTGTATTTAAAATTTCTATTTCTTTATTCATCCTTCTCAGAACCTCTTTGTTTGTAACGTGTTCTGTCCACGATATTTTCGGAATTCTTCTATACACCCACAGCTCGAATGATTCCAGTTTTTTATTGATGTCGCATTCAAGGTCCAAGATACCATTCCATAAAACAAAGTCGAAAAAACATAGCACCTCGCCAACCTAACTCTTAATTCCAATTTTAAATCCCCTGTACATTGCACTTTTCTTATTTTGTTAAAATTTGCTCTAGCCTTTTCTATTCTGATGTTGATCTCCTGAATGTAATCATTTGTGAAGTTGATCATTGTTTCCAGATATGTATATTTGTCCACTTGTTCGACGTTGGTTCCGTTTATTAGAAGATTCTCGTTATTTTTTTTTTTTCGATTTTCGATATTCTTATAAATTTCATCTTCTTGGCGTTCATTGTTAGATCGTACTCTTTTCCATACTATTCTGGTTACCAGTCTCTGAAGATCTTCAATATTTTCGACTAAGATCACAGTGTCGTCAGCATATCTAATGTTCTTAATGGGAACTCCATTTACCTTTATTCCAGCTGTTTCACCCTCAATAGTTTTTTTCCGGATCTCTTCGGGGTAGGCATTAAAAATAATTGGCGACAATACGCATCCCTGTCTTACTATACCTCTAATTTTAATTTCTTCTGACAGCTGTTCGTTAACACGTACTTTTGCTCGCTGTTTATAGTATAAATTTGATATGATTCTGAGGTCGTTGTAGTCAATCTTTTTTGATTTCAGGACATTCATTATTTGTTCATGTCGTACTTTATCGAATGCTTTTTTATAGTCAATAAAACATGCGTATATATCTTGATTCACGTCCAGGCATCTTTGTATCAGCATATTAAGTGAAGGCATGTCAGGTCGAGGGCTTTTCCCACTCTTTATTGTTTTTAATGCGTGTAATATTTCTTCTTTTATAATATATAGACCTATTTCTTCCGACGTAAATTCTATGTACTCCAGATCTCCTCTTTCATCATCGAACAGTTCTTCAATATATTCTGCCCATCTTTGTACTTTCTCGTCCGTCTGTGTTATAGTAGTCCCGTGTCTATCCAGAAGTGCACCAGCGAGATTTTGTTTTCTTAGTCTTGTCAGTTCTTTAACTTTCTTGTGTACGTTAAACAGATCATATTTATTTTGAAGGCCTTCGATCTCTTTGCATTTCTCTTCAAAGTATCTTTTTTGCCTGCTTTATCATCTTCCTGATCTCGTGGTTTATCTCTCTGTATTTATTGTTGTCTTTGTTTTTAAATTTTCTCCGTTGTTCCATCATATTGAGTATCCCGTCATTTATCCATTCTTCTTTTCTCCTTGCGGAAGTCTTTAGTATTTCTTTACAGGGTTCCAGTAGATAATTTTTTAGTCGATCCCAGTACTCGTCAATATCATAAAATTTTGTGTTCATTTTGCTGCAGTTCATATGCAGTTCATGTTGGAGGCATTCTTTTACGTTAGGTTCTTTAAGTTTTCTTTTCTCTATTGTAGGGATTCTTTGATGTCTTTTAACATTCTTAAGGGTGAGTGTAACCTTGGCAATAAGTGGATTGTGATCTGAGGCCACGTCTGATCCAGTATATGCTTTCACGGCTTTAACAGCATTACTGTATCTTTCATTGATCATAATGTAGTCTATCTGGTTCCTGACTACTTTCTCCTATGTATCTGCGGGCGATCGCCACTTATACATTCGTCAGTTTGGTAACTTGAAAAATGTGTTTGAAATAATCAAATTCTGCGCTTGACAGAATGGTAACAGACGGTCTCCTGTGTCGTTTTAATTTCCCAGGCCATAGTTTCCTATACACTTTCCGCTTTGTCCCTTTCCAATCTTTGCATTGAGATCACCTAGGACTATCGTGATTTCTTTTGTTTTCGTTATTCTCAGTGCCTCTTCGATATCTCGGTAAAATAATTTCACTTGTTCTTCGTCGGCATTCGCCGTAGGAGCATAAAGACCGTAGGAGTATCAAATTCAGTTTGGCATGAGATATCACCAACTTCAGTACCATTACCCTTTCTGAGATAGGGAAATAGCATTCCACCGCTCTATTAGATTTTTTATTAACTATTACTGCCACGCCGTGTCTGTGTTGGTTATGCTCGCTACCGGAATAATATATTGTGGCTTCGTCTGTTGAAAAACAAACTGAGTTGGGCCACCTGACTTCACTGATGGCCAGTACATCGATATTCAACCTGTTCATTTCTTTAATAATATTGTGCATTTTACCAGAGTGAAACATGCTCTGAACATTCCAGGTTCTTTTTCTAGTGTTGGATAGTCTTATTTTCTCATCTACGTTATTTTGACAAGGAATTCGCTGATTAACGACCTGAGAGTCCTTGTCGTCTTCTTCCCTGCCGGATCTTGGCATCCGAGGGCCATGATCAGTAACGCCGTTATTAATTTCTAAATCCATGATGATTGTACTAGAGATATCCATGGAGATCTTTAATGTAGTGGTTTCCCCTTGCCTTCTACATTTATATGCCGTTAACCAAGATATTGGTTCATCCACCTTCGGGACCGATTTCTCAACCACAGGACAAAAAGGATTAGCAAGTGTGGGATTGCTTATACAGGAAATCGGTCGGTGAAATTTTCACCATATTTGGCTACCCTCACTTAGTTTAGCTTGCAGACTAATACAGTTGCCTAGGGTGTGGCACTTGAAGCCATAAGTGAAAGTTAGGTTTCTTATAAAGACCAGTTATCAAGAACCATCTCCCGTCTATGACGCTCGATGTGGTCGTTCCGATAAAAGGTGCTACCTCTATAACACAACCCTACACCCCTATGAAAGAAGTGGATATCTTTAAATAAAGAAAAGAAACCGGATTGTACAACTGTCCATTTTGGCTCTTAACTCTACTAAATTATAATAAGACTAGCATGGACAACTACGTTAATCTCAGGAAAACAGTTTAAAAAAAACTATACCAAACTATTCTGTTGTTATACTTAATTGTATTATATTGGCAAACTTGCTTTAAGATCTTTATTATTTGTAGTAAAATTTAGGTTTAAGGATTTCTCTGAGAGCAATAAACTAAAAAAAATTTGCTTAAGAAAAATATGTTTTAGTCCAATTTTGACTATTTACAATTTTTTGTAATCTCCCCCGAACCTTAAAAAATTGTAGCCATTTTAGTCACATTTCAAGCAAATTTTAGTCACTTAAAATACCTACGTATAAACATCACATTATTAAATAACAAGATAATTTTATTTATTATTTGTTTTTAGCAATGAATTAAAACGTGAAGAGAACAAAACAAAGGAAATAAGTTATTTTCGTTTAGTAAGTATTACAAAAAAAATATTGTAATTTACAAATGGAGTTCTTATTAAAGCATGTCTAATTTAACTCACAATTAATTTATCAAAACTTTTTGATGCTACGCCTATGGTAGCTGAAACGACATGATGTCGTACCATATCTGTAAGGGTCAAATGTCCAGGCGACTCATTGTTCCTTAGCGCCACTTGGCTTGAGACGCCACTGAGTTGATTTGAAAGGGTTCTTTGTGAGTACCCTCTATTATGGCAAATCCCGCTTGAGGTCTGAAATTAACAGCCCTAAGAAGAAATGTTTAACTACTTAAAATAATCGCGAGTCATTTCATTTTCTGTTTCCTCTAACGAGCAATACTCTTGTACAATAGCATCGGGCCGACCCAGTGGTCAATTATATGTAAAGGTCCCGTCATTTCGGAAGGCATCTAATTTGCATATTATCGCACTGGGCAGAGGTCAAAATTTGACATTTCTACCTAAGCCACGCCTTAGCAGTAAGTAATTTCAATACTCAGTAGCGCAGCAGTGCAGTTGAGAACAAGTTGTGTGTGTTAAATATTATCATTTTGGCTTTACAACCCTGTGTGGGTCCTAGCCTCCCCAAGAATTTTTCTCCAGTCGTCCCTATCCATCGCCTTCCTCCGCCAAGCACGTATTTCCATATTAAATATTAGATAATTTTATTTTCAAACAATCTTGCTGAAAATGAACGGAAAAAGCGTAGCGTTATTAAAGAGCAGGGTCGTCAAATAATATTTAATGTGTATAATTATTTTAAAAATATGAAAAGTGAAATGGAAACTCTGCTAATGGTAAAAAATAAGACTGCTGAAGCAACCGGTAAGGAGTTTCATTCACAAGGCATTTAGTATTAATTTTTGATATTCAAATTCAATGTTCGCTTCTCTTTTGTATTGGGTGTGTCGATAATACCATTTTCCAATTATTTCTTTTTTCATTCCTTCGATGTGTCCTAAATATCGTATTCTCTGCACTTTCGTTACAGTCGTTATTTTTAGCTATTATTATAATGCCTCATAGCATTCGGTGCAAGTGAATCCTGCGCCTAATAGTAATTCCAAAAAAAGATATGATTGATTGGCTGATTAAAAACAATATAACATTTAATCCTCAAAGTTTTAAACCCGAATTGTATGCGTTGATTAAGTACCATAAAAATCGTTTCAAAAGGTATGAATTAGATAAACTTTTGCGTGAATATGGTCACACTCCTTTACGGTTACCTCCATACCATCCGGATTTAAATCCGATAGAGCTAATATGGGCTGCGATTAAAAATAATATCACACAAACTAACATAACTTTCAAATTGGAAGATGTGAGACACCTGTTGGAAAAACGAGTTTCCGAAATAACCCCAGATGAGTGGAGAAAACGATGTCATCATGCAATTAAAATAGAAGACAGTTATTTAACATCCGAAGTCCAAATAGACCGTCAAGAAGATATTAATCCCATTATGATAAACTTAGGAAGTGACGATAGTGACAGCGAGTGTTCTTCGGAAGAAAATTAAATTAGATTTTGTTGTTCTTCTTTGAAACTTCCACATTAGGTATATAAATTTTTAAAGGGTATGTATATAGAGTTATTTTATATCTTTAAAATTTTCATTTACAAATTTAGATGTGCATATATTTTAGAAGGACAGCAATATTGACAGTAGTCTTTATTATATCGCTAATATATATTTCCAAGAAACGTCTTAAATCGGATAGGTTCATGAAATTAGGCCTTTCCCAAAGATAGGAATATTTATGTTCATGTTCATGTACATGACTTTATTATATCACTAAAAGGCTTCCAAGAAAAGAATTAAATCAGGTAGAAGTTCTAGGTACATGTAATTGGGACCGTTCATTAGCGTATAATTATCGTCACTCTTTAATATTAAGGTATTTGATATTTTGGAAAATACGCTTGACAATTAATTGCTATTTTAAAAATCCATTTTGTTAAACTTATCAATATTCAGAACTTAATAATTCTTTTGTACAATAAAAATAGTTTGTTTGTTCAGGTACGTATTACGAAGGTATTATTGTTTTTGTCCCATCAAATATCTTACTGATCATTTTTCAAATGTTGGCTATATGTTCAAAATTATTGAAAACTAAAAAATCGCCTTTATTCAGTATAATATGTTTTAGCTGTATCTACTAAATAGTGCGCGCCACTGTCATTTAGTTAAAATTTCAGTAACCAATCACCAAATTTAAAGACGGTCCTTATACAATTTCAACATGCCTCATAATATGCAAATTAGATGCCTTCCGAAATGACGGGACCTTTACCTCTGCTGTACAGTACTGAACTGTTCTGTTCAGCTCCATTACGTCCCTTCGACTTCGACTTCAATTCCGTCGTGTTTTATTTAAAACACAATTTTTGTCTTTCGCGTAGCGTCACTGAAGTAATTCGTTCAATTCATCATTCAGAACATACATCCTTCTGAACTATATCTTCAGAGACTATATTGGTACCCTTTAAATTTAGTAAATTAAGAACATATCTTTCTCTGTGCCAGATGTACAAAAATACTTTATACTTTAATGGTGTTAGTTTTGGGAAGAAATATCTTCTAAATATAAAATATTTATATATTTATCATACTTGTCTGTATAAAATTTTCTTTTAGATTCTTAAGCAAGGAAGGAAGGGATCATTAATCTTCTTATTACGTATTCTCAAGTTAAAATAGTCAATAAATTCACTAACTAGTTTTCAAGATAACTCTAACATAACCTTTGTGCAATTAGATTTCTAAGATAATTTTTTTTTATAATTCTTGAGATAATTATCTTTGGAAAAATTTTTGTCTATAATCTATGCAAATCTGTTTTTTTGTTTCTTTACATTTTTTTTACATCAAGCAAATTTATCAATTACAACAGTTTTATATAGAATGTTTACTCTTTTATTTCATGGTATACTTAGATATTTTATTATTGCTTTTATGCCGGCTCCACACATGGGGGCCAACGTTGGCCCCAACAGCGTTAGTCCAATGTGTGTACAGACAAAACTGTGTTGGAGCCAATGTTAGCGCCAACGTTTTTATGACTTGCTTCAACGTTGGCAGTTTTCCGTGGACTGTCGGTTTTTGTGTACACATCCACACATTGGCGCTACAGCAGTGTTCCAATCGGCGTATAATTATGCGATTTGCGCATAATTTAGTTGTGGACGCGTAATTTTCGCATCCTGCATAAAATTACCTAATTTTGCATAATCTAACAAAGCAAAAAAATTAACCAATGATAAGCCACAGTTTATAAAAAGACTCCTCGTCTTTTTTCTTTTTAAACGCTTGTGCTGCCATTTTATACAGCATTCTTTTTAGAAAAAATTACTTTATAGATGAAAATTTCCATTCCATGACGACATTAAAAAACAAATTTACAACATGTAAAAATCGATTTTCGGGAACCTGAGCCACTTCTGTAGAGTTGTTTAGGATTAACACTTCGATACACGACGGTGTTCTGTTAGAACGACGTTTACGCTCAAAAAGCTATTAATTACATAAATAAATAATATGAATATCTAGTTTTTTCAGTACCTTTCAGGCACCCAAAAGAAATGTACTTATCTAAATATTTGACAAAAATATATGCTCTTAATTTTTAAATATAGATCATTTTGTCCTAATAGACCACCGTCATGTGGTCCTGTAACTTTTAAAATATGTACTTCCATATATCGGCTTTGGATGAAAGTCACGTTTGATACAGAATATAGCCAAAATAGAAGACTAAGAAATTTGGGAATTGAGTTAATAAATGAATAAATGAGATTCAGAGCCTCGACGCCCTTTTTGTAGCAAAATATACTCATATGCATTCATTATCACGACAGTCGCAGCCGCTGCAATTTCCATATCGGACACGTTGACGTTGGCTCTAGAGGGAACAGACTGAGACTGATATCGGCCCAATACTTAACCCAATGTGTGGATGCCTCACCGAACGTGGGAACACAGTGACCCAACGTTGGCTCCAACGTTGGCGCCAACGTTGGATCCCATGTGTGGAGCCGGCCTTTTACTGTACCAACCAATATTTTTTCAGATATAATTTATCATTTGAATTTATTATTTTTGCATTACTTCTCTCGACTCCGCCTGCAGTTTTGATGTGTCCTCGGCAGATCTGTCGCCAGTCCCAAACCCAGATAAGCAGGAGGGGGTCTACAGTCTGGTTAGCACCTTACTGATAGGCATTAAACCCTAACAGCTCATAGAAACACGATTATGCATTGGAACATTAATGATTTGATTACGACGACCAACGTGAGAAACAGGACAATGAATTTATGGAAATCGGAAATATACTTCAAATCGGAACTTGGACCGTCTAAACACAAGAGGGTAGAAAATTACAAAACAACTTGTAGATAAAATATAGACATATGGTAACACAGTATTGGTGAAAGAAAACAAAGCCAAAGAAGGAGTCGGCCTGTTAGTAAACAGAAAATTTATACACCAAGTACAAGAATGCAAATATATCTCTGAAAGAATAGTAAGTGTAAAATTTAAACTGGATGTCAAGCCTCTGAATGTAACAGCAATCTGTACAGCTTAAGACAATAGAGATACCACCACCAGAAAAAACGTCTGTAAACACCTTTAAACTATAATAGACTCCAAGTGAAAAATATATCATCATTATGGGTGAATTTAACACCCGTATTGGCAATGATATAGTTCTGCAGCATAAATAAAATAAAGAAAACGTATACGTAGGCATAATTACGTATTAACAATACATTTTTCTCTTACAAAAGAATACAAATATACTTTTTGAAAACATTAAACATTAGAGGACAAAGATCTATAATAGCATGACTATATTCTGTCGAATAGAGTTACACCCCTCTCAAATCTTGGATATAAGAGCACAACTTCAGCAGGAAGAGGAAGAAATCATAAATTAGTAGTGCGCAAAATCCGAATGAAAACACACATATTTTTCCATAAGTGCATCTGGCTACCATTAAAGTCCCCCCTCCTTATTTCTTGTTATTCGTTTCATCTGCTAATTCCAAATATGATTTTTTTCTAGTACTACTTCGAGATACTTTACTTCACTTATCAACTTTAGATTTGTACCATTTAGGTTTAGAGGACATAATCTCTATAAATTCGTCATTCTGGTAAATTATGTGTTTGTTATTTCTGGAGATTTTATTAAGCCCTAAATTTAAACGTAATTGTGTAACTAGAGATACAGCCGGTTACATGTCTGTAAAAATGTAAGATTGATTAACTACGTTATGAACGTAGTGATCCTGCAGGGGCCTTAAGCTATATGTGTTAGAATTTTTCACAAATAATTTAACAAAAATATATATAAGGCAGGAAAAAGGTCTTACAATTATTAGTCAAAAACAATGATACGTCTTCATTTTTAATGTTTTATCCCTAAAACGTAAGCAGAATGTTCTTTATGTAAAAGATATTTTATGTTTCTCTCGTATAGGTATATGAAACTTTTTTCTTTTTTTAGTTTCAATACTGTACTACTTTGGATATTATTTTTATGTCAATTGGAGCTATTTGTGCAGCATTAAGTGGAATAGTCCAACCATATTCTATGACATTATTTGGAGATGTTACGGGCGCAATAGTAACATATGCTTCAAACTACAATGATTCCCTTAGTGAACCAAACAAGACTTTGTTAGCAGATGAATTAATAAATGCTGTTTGGCTGTTTGGCATGAAGTCGCTAGGAGTTGGAGTAGGAGTTATTTTAACTACCTATTTATCAACGGTTCTTTTTATTTACAGCGCATCCAGACAGGTATGAAACTTTCATTCATTATAAAATAATAGAAACCAAAAGCCGTGATTTTAAAGTAGAAGTTAATAATTTGCGACATATTTATTGTACTTTTAAATTAACCCATTTTCTACCAGAATATCAATAAATATATTTTTTCATAAATATAACTGCAGATGACAATGAAATGAAACTAAATAAACGTAAAAATATGTTTTTATTAATTTTTTTTTATAAACATAAGAGCGGGGTTTTATAAACATAAACATCAGGGAGGTTACCTATATATATATATACATTATGTATTTACTACTTTGTATGAAAAATTTCAAAACACTCAATGCAAAGTTATAAATTACATTTTTTACACTGTGTACGTATCACAGAAGAACATCCTTCTCCTGCACACCTACGTCTTTTGCCGTTAGGAACTGAAACAACAAGATGGTCAATTTTGTCATCTCGTAGATTGTCGGACACTCTATTCATGGACAGACTGTTCTTGCTGACTGAAGGCTTACCAGGACGTCTATACCAGGTACTCCATATTTCCGCAAATACATCTGTGCAATTTCTCGGCGGAAAACTATATTAGGTGTTTTTTTTTTCTTTATTAGACTACCAAGTCTCTATTTCAGACTACCTAAGTCTGAAGTCACAATGGGCGGGGATTTTAAAAACCTTTCCAAGCATTTCTAATTTGTGTGTGGAAATATTGGTTTTTTAATTGTTTGAAGAAGAAATAGGGACTTTTGGTTATAAACATTAATTCTGTGCGATTGGTAGGTATTATTTGATGTTCATGAATTTGTGAGATAAAACTATCAAAGTATTAAGATATTTACTATGAATGTTCATATTTTAATGTTATTGTATGATTAAAACTTGAATTATTTTTTACTGTATTTTAAGATATTTTGTTGAAATAAATTATTGAATTTATTTACGAAGTTGAAAAATATTTAAAATATTGTTTTATTCATTTTTCGTTGCCAGTGATTTTATCCTGTTAAATACTAAATACATTCGATTTCTCCTAGATTAAGTTATAATATAACATTAAGTGGAAACCTTTCTATCAAATTGCCATAATGAGTGTTTAAACGATGTTTTTTGAAAGTTGTAATAGTTTTTGAGTTTATTTTTTAGATCTGGGCATATAATGGCTAGTAAACATGTGTAAGATATCCAGTTTTACTGAATTTTTCAATAATGACAACAAAACTACTGTCAACTATTTAAACTACGAGAAAACGAATATATTTAGTCTTTTAGCGGATAAAATCACTAAAACTTAGACTAGTAACAAAATACCTCGAAATACAGTAAAAAATAATTAAAGTTTTAATCAAACCATAACATAACCTTAAAATATAAACATCCATGGTAAATATCTAAATCTTTTGGTATTCTTATCTCACAAATTTATGAACAAGTAATAAAAATCTCACAGAATGAATGTTCATAACCAAAAGACCTTATTTATTATTCAAACAATTAAAAAAACCAATATTTCTAACTTCTTCTGGGACAAATACAAACAAATTAGAAATGTTTGGAAAAGTTTATAAAACCCCCGCCCATTGTGACGTCAGAGCTTAGGTAGTGTATTAGCAGACAAGAGTACGCACAAAAAAAGTAAAAAAAAAAAATAGAAAACTGTGCATTGATAGTTTCAACTCTTCGACGAGTTGATTGGGGGTGTGTGCCTTCCGCATTGCAACAGTGTTTCTTGTTATGGGTCGGAGTACACTGTCAGATGTTAGGAATTAAATTAATTAGGCAAAAAGCATATTTTTTTATCAAAGGTTTTGCTTTATATTGTTTGGGTATATCTTGCGTTTTAAGTGAAATAAAAATATACTGTTATGGCTTTATTTTGATCAAATCAAATTTATTAGAAGGGGAATTATTAGAAAATAATTTTTAGTCTAGAAAGCAAACAACAATACAAATAGATGAACAACGAAGAAAATAAAAACTAAGGAAAAAGATACAAACGGGAACACAACTCGATTGAAAAGGACAAAGAAGAGTAACATAAAAGTAAGAAAGCTCCAAACACTTATGGAGTATAGATGAGAAAAGATCGATAAAAAAATAATACACAATCAGAACAAATCAAATTAATCATATTAGGAATTAAGGTAGCCCACGGAAGCAAAGATACAAAAAGAAATCAGAGACATAGCAAAACAAGAAAGGAGAAAAGGAGCAAAAGTAAATCAGATACCAGAAATTAGAAATAAATAACAAGGTGCTAAAATGAAATGCAAAAGAAAATAAACCTACAGAAATTGAAAATGCTCCAAAAAATTAGAAAAAGAAGAATGGATGGATGTAAAGGAAACAGACAATGCAAACGAAGAGAAACATGGAACGTGAGGACGTTGCTGGAAACAGGAAAAATTGAAAAACTAGCGACACAGTTACATCAATACAAGATAGATATTGCAGAAATTCAAGAAACTAGATGGGGGGACATGGAAAAATCGAAAAGGAACATTATACAGTATGGTATGCAGGCGAAGAAAAACAGGGATATGGAGGAACGGCTTTGATGGTGATAGGGGAAATGAGACAGAAAGGTATGGAACTTAAACCCATGAGTAAAAGAATATCATACATAAGAGTAAACAGCAAATCGAACAAGTTGTCCATAATAAATGTCTATGCACCCACAAAAACAGTGATGACTTGACAAAACAACAGTTCTATCAAACACTGGAAGAAAAAAGCGAGAAAATTTGGGAGAAGATATAATAATCATTATAGTAGATTTCAACGCCCAAATAGGCAAAGAAAATTGTTTCAGAGAGGTTGCAGGTGAAAACTGCAGGTGCAGAATACATGACACAACAAACAAGAATAGAGAGAGACTACGTGATTTAGCAGCGGCATTAAACATGGACATAAGTAGCACGAGATAGAAACACAAAGATATACACAAAATAACATAGATGACTTTAGAAAGTCTGGAGAGAAATCAAATAGACCATGTACTGATTCAAAAGACACAAAAACAATCGATAAATGACGTTAGATCTCACAGACGGGCTAACATCGATTCGGACCATATGCTAGTGATTACAAAATGTAAAATAAAAACAGCGAAGAATAAAAGGCGAAACTCACTGAGAAAATGGGACTTATATAAATTAAAAGAGAAAGAAGTAAGCAGAAGATTTGTGCAAGAAGTAAATACAGAGATGCAGTACAAAGAACAACAAATGAAGGAATAGTGGAAAAAAATCAAACATGGAATAAACAATGCAGCAGAGAAAGTGGTTGGCAAAATGCAAAATAAAAGAAAAAATAATTGGTTTATTAAAATTATTTAAATCATAAAAAAATTAAAAAGTAGAAGAAATTATGAACGAGATCGAAACAGAAAATAAAAGATACAACTCAAAACCATTATACCAATACTGAAAACTGGGTAACTGAAAACGGTTAGCTAATATAGCTATAGAAGCAGAAAAGTGGCAGAAGTATTTCGAAGAAATATATCAAGAAATGCATAGAAAAAAAAGAAAGAGAAAGAATAACGAACACGGAACAACATGAAGAAAAAGAAGAATTAACCTATACAGAAGTGAAAGGGAAAATATGCAAACTTAAAAACGGGAAAACAGCGGGATAAGACGAAATATGTGCAAAACTTATAAAATACGGAGGGGAGACACTATACAGAAAGATTTAAAAACTATAACACAGAATATATGGAGTAAAGAAGTAATGCCCAAAGAATGGAAGAAGGAAATTATAGTGACAATCCCAAAACAAGGACACCATAGAATATGCAAAAACTACCGAGATATTAATTTACTGAATGTAACTTATAAAGCAATGACTGGTTTGACTGGTATAATTAGACATAGACTAACACTATGTACAGAACAAAGCTTAGGAGATGACTAGTACAGTTTTAGAAAAGGAAGATTTACGATAGACGCTATACATACGCTAAAACAAGTGATATAGAAAACATACGAGTACGACTTAGAAACACATGTACTTTTTCTAGACTTTAAGCAGACGTTTGACAAACTAAACAGAAGAAAAATGATCCACTACTTACAAGAGAGTAATATACCAAATAAAATTATAAGAATGATAAAAATGACAATGTGAGATTCCCAAGCAACAATAGACATCGGAAGAGAAAGAACAGAAATAATAAAAATAAAAAATGAAGTAAGACAGGAAGATGCGCTCTCAACGGTACTCAACAGTACAAGACAATGGATGAATCACAAAATACAAGAATGGGTGGATCAAGAGAACATAGTTATAGCAATAAAATCAAATTCGATGGTATGGCTACATAATGAGAGGAGAGAAGATCAATCCGTTAAGAGTTATAACGGAATGGATACCACCAGGTAAAAGAACCAGAGGCACCTAAACTTAGATGGAGACAACAAGTGGAAGAAGACTTAAGGAGTATGGAAATTGGAAATATAGAAAAGACAATCAAAAAAAGAGAAAAATGGAGAAAAGTAGTGGAAACAGCAAAGTCACACCAGAAACTGTAAAACCAAACCCAGGATGGGATGATCCCCCACATAAAAAGGATCTTCAAGTGAATATAGCTTCGTCTTCTTCGGGAGCCTATAGTTGTATATATAAGTTAAGAAACCAGAACTGCTAATTCAACTATAATAAAAGGACAGCGTCAGCATGCCACACCTCGGCGTCACCGAGATTATAAATTTACTTTTGCATTGTATAGCGTCACTCTTATTTTGCATTTTACTGTAGTAAGTAGTCCCTTGTAAATAAAGTTATTTTTTAAAAATATCGTTCTTGGACTTAGAAACATCATTGGCGCAGTCAGAACAGATTTTCGGGAATTACGTCGCTAACCGTTACAAAAATCGAACAGTTTCGCGTAGTTTTTCGTTTTAACGATTTACCGGAAAACAGAACCTTTTGTGAAAGTGTCCAAGATCAGCTTTAGACAAGGTATCACCAAGACCTGGGGAAAGAACAAAATCGTCGAACCCTAGAGGCAGCAGATTTAAGCAGTAGTTTCAACAAGACCTGGGAGAAGAACAAAATCGTCGAATCCTATAGGCAGAAATGCTGAAAATCTACATTTTAATGTAAGTGTTTCCTATTTTTTCCATTTTATTTTCCATTTTATTATTTCCATATTTGAAAATACTTATAGTCAGAGAGCTAACGAGAGTAAACAATTTTTAAAGATTTTATGATGTTATGAGATATTTTTAATAAGAGAAAGATTATTATTACTATATTATATTATCATATTTTTGAAAATATTTTATAGTTGAAAGTTTTATATTGAAACATATTTTATATTTTATTACAATTTGATATATTATCTAAATAAAAAGAATAAATATTTAATGAATGAAACTGATAGTAAATTAGATTTAAGTAGCCTTGTAGCAGAATTAAATTCAATTTTAGAACCAAATAGCGATAAAAATAACGAAATGGCTCAAACAAACTACCAATTGTTAAAACTTTACTTAGATTCTATCCCAGCATATGATGGTAATCCACATACCTTAACCATATTTATAGAAAATTGTGAAAATTTAATAACTAATTTTGCTAGCCAAACAGACGGCACCTTAAATACATTTTTACTTCGAGCTATATTAGGTAAATTAAATGGAAGAGCTCAAATGTTAATAGGTTCTAGGACAGAATTAAATACATGGCAACTCGTAAAAGATGCCCTTAATCTTAGTTTTGGAGACCAGAGAGATCTCGATTGCCTTATCCAAGACCTGATAACTTTGAGGCCTTTCAAGAATGAAACCCCTTATAATTTTGGCATGCGATGCCAAGAAACACGTAGTTTATTAACACAAAAATTAAATACGCTTAATATTAATGCACAAGAGAAATTAATTAGAATAAATAGTTACGATGACTTATGTTTAAAAACTTACATTAGAGGCTTACCCTTATCGTTACAAACAAATATACGATTAAGAAACCCAGACAGTTTAGAGAAAGCTATGAGCTTCGTTATCGAAGAAGAGAATTTTCTATATTCATTACAACGTGGAAATAATTTAAACTCACAAAATTCTTTTAGACCATCATCGAGACATAATCCTACGAGAAACAGTAATCTTAATCGAAATTTTATTCCTAGAAATAATTTTCAACAAAATCGCCCTAATATGAGATTTCCACCTTACCAATATCAAACCATCAGACCGCAATACCAAAATAATAATTTTTATCCCAACAATACTTTTCAACCACACCAAAATCACTTCCGAAATTTCAATAATTATAATTCTAATTTCAACCCAAGAAATTTCGACAATAATAATTCTAATTTCCGACCAAGGAACTTCCATACTAATAACCCTAATTTTCAACAACGAAATGTTAATAATAAAACCCAAAATCAAAATCAATACCAGCCAGAACCGATGGATACAAATTCACGAAATACTTCTTTAAGATTTAGACCACATTTTACCTCCACCCAATTATTTAATCAACAAATTAATAACGATCAAATACAATTCAAAAACCCCTTTGAAAATAATATTCCCACTGATTACGTACACCCAACTCAAAGTTCATTACCGCCTTACGATAACAATTATGAAACTCAATCCAGTCCTTATCGCAATCCAAATGAGACAAACGAAAGATCATATCACAATCCCACTCAAAATGTTGAAAACACAAATTTTTGCATGCGCCAAGAAAATTACAATCCGACATAATATATTTAAATACAACGATAGCAGATTTACCACATATTATTATTCCTGAACTCAATGCCAGATTTTTATTAGATACAGGGTCTTCCAAAAGTTTGATATCTCCACAATTAGCGCATAAATTTTATAAAAATTTTATTTCTTACGAAAATTTTAATATACAAACGGCTCACGGAATTTCTATGCACAATGAAATAATTAATATTCCAGCTTTTAACATTTTTAAAGTAAATCAATATAATAAGTTTTATGTTTTTAAATTTAGCGAAAATTTTGATGGATTAATTGGTATAGATTTATTACAAAATTTAAAAGCTTCAATTAATGTCAACATGCGACAAATGAAAACGCCTTATGTAACGATACCCATAATTTTTGAACCCAGTAAAAAGAATATATTATATCCCAAATCAACTTTTAATCATACAATAATTATTCCCCCTAGAACTAAGCAAATAGTCAAAATACCGGTAAAATTAAATGTAGGATTAGGTATATTAGAATATAAGAATTTCGGTAAAGGAATCGAAATGCCTAAAGCAGTAGTTAACGTAAAAAATAATTTTGCTATAACCACTATTACGAATATAAGCGAATATAAGACAACGTTAAGTATTACTGAACACTTTGATATAGAACCATTAGATATAGTAAATATAAATTTTATAAAAAAGATGGAAACTGATGAAGAAACATCTATTAATAATGATAACATGTTAAAGAGGAATTTAAAAAATATAAGGATAAATCATTGTAACAAAGAAGAAAGAGAATTACTAAAAAAGCTTTGTTTCCAATATAGAGACATATTTTATTGCGAAGGAATACCCTTAAGTTTTACTAATAGTATTAAACATAAAATTAAACTCACTGATAATTCTGCAATATATACAAAATCATATCGTTTCCCGGAAGTTCACCGAGGAGAAGTTAAATCCCAAATAAATAAGATGTTAGCAGAAGGTATAATAGAAGATAGCAATTCCCCATTTTCGAGTCCCATTTGGGTGGTCCCGAAAAAACAAGATGCTATAGGAAAAAGAAAATGGCGTCTAGTAATAGATTATAGAAAGTTAAACGAGAGAACCGTAGATGATAAATACCCGTTACCAAACATAACAGAAATTTTAGATAAATTAGGGAAAGCAAATTACTTTTCGACACTAGATCTTGCAAGTGGCTTCCACCAAATAGAAGTAGACCCACAAGATGTTGAAAAAACAGCCTTTAGTACACCACAAGGTCACTTTCAATTTAAAAGAATGCCTTTTGGTTTGAAAAATGCACCCTCGACCTTTCAGAGAGTTATTGATAATGTTTTAAGAGGATTAACAGACGAAACATGTATAGTATATTTAGATGATATTTTAATTTATAGTACATCTTTACAAGAGCACCTTGAAAAGTTAAAAATAGTTTTCGAAAGACTCAGAAAGAGTAACTTAAAAGTACAATTAGACAAATCAGAATTTTTACAAAAAACAGTTATGTATTTAGGACATGTAATTACCCCACAAGGCGTTAAACCAAACCCTGATAAAATCTCCGCCATAAAAAGATTTCCCATTCCAAAAACCCAAACTGAAATAAAAAGCTTTTTAGGATTACTAGGTTACTATAGACGATTTATAAAAGATTTTGCAAAAATTACTAAACCGATGACCAAATGTTTGAAAAAAGGTTCTAAAGTAAACCATGATAAAGATTTTATTGATTGTTTTGAAACTTGTAAACAAATCTTAACAAACGACCCCATTCTACAATATCCGAATTTTTCCCAACCATTTATTTTAACGACAGATGCTAGCAATTTTGCAATTGGAGCTGTATTATCACAAGGAAATGTTCCAAATGATCGACCCATTGCATATGCCTCGAGAACTCTAAATAAATCAGAGACAAATTATTCAACTATAGAAAAGGAGCTATTAGCAATTGTATGGGCCTGTAAACATTTTAGACCATACCTTTACGGAAGACAATTTTATATTTACACAGATCACAAACCATTATCTTGGCTTTTCAGTCTAAAGGAGCCAAACTCAAAATTAATACGATGGCGTCTAAAACTAGAAGAATACGATTACAAAATTATGTATAAAAAAGGAAAACACAACACAAACGCAGACTGTTTATCTCGCATTACAATTAACGCATTAGAAGATGAATCAATAGTAAATAATCCTGGAGACGTAGACGAAGATATTTTAAAATACCTCCAAAATTTTGCAGAGAATCCATTAGACCCACAACCTTCAACAAGTAACAATAACGACTCAAGAAAAATTAACATTATTTCTGATATAAGAATACCTCCAGACAAAATAGATACACCAGACGAAACCTCAGATGAATCTACACAACATTCAACCGCAAATGAAACAACGAATCAAGGAATACCCATTTTAGATGAAATAATAAATAACAAAGTTCACCAAATTTTAGTGTACCCAAACGTTTACCCAAAAACCGATATAACTCATGAAACTTATCAAAACCATAAAATAATTAAAGTCAAAATTCCTGAAACTGATAATGAAAAATATATTTTTGAATTCCTTATGGCATACACAGATCTTAACAATACATTTTATTTATATTTCAGTAAAGACAACCTGTATAATGATTTTAATAAGTATTACCTAAAACATTTTTCTGAAAATGGTCCGAAACTAATTAAATGCACTAGATTAATTAATACAGTAGCAAACGAAGAAGAACAAATCATTTTATTAAAAAATTACCATGAAGGAAAAACTAACCATAGAGGAATTAATGAAACTTTCGAAAAATTACGTCAAAATTATTATTGGAAAAATATGAAGACATCTATTACTAATTACATTAACGAATGTTCTATTTGCCAGAAAAATAAATACGGTAGACACACCCCCTATGTCCCGCTAATGCTTACGGAAACCGCCAGCAAACCTTTTCAAGTTGTTCATATAGATATTTTTACATATGACGGTAACAAATATTTGACTATGACGGACGCATTTACTAAATTTGCCCAAGCTTATTCTATTCCAGGTAAAAACGCGATTCATATTGCGAAATCCTTAATAAAATACTTCACTTCTTTCGGCATTCCCCAATTAATAATAGCAGACAAAGGTAGAGAATTTAATAACGAAGTAATAAAAGATTTATTAGCAATACACAAAATCAAAGTTCATTTTACTACTCCTGGCCACCACGAATCAAATTCAATAGCTGAACGAATACACTCTACTTTAATCGAACATTTAAGACTTCTAAAACAGACATATCCTAACGAAGATGACTTAATGGACTATGCTCTTATAGCTTACAATAATTGTATTCATAGTTCCACAAAATTTACCCCATTTGAATTGACTTTCGGACATACAGACTCTAGAAACCCCAACGAACTATTTCTTTCTCAAAATTTCTATTCAGAATATATAAATAATCATAAAGACAAATTAAAACACGTTTACCAAAAAGTACATGAAACTCTAACAGAAAATAAAACTAAAGTAATTAATAAAAGAAACGATCAAGAAGAAATAAATTCAGAATTCAAAATTGGACAAGTAGTTTATAAAGTTAATACCCAAAAACGTAACAAAAAACATCAACCATACTTAGGTCCCTACAAAATAACTAAAATTCTTGACAGAAACCGAGTAGAACTTGTACGACAAAGACTTAAATATAAAAAAGATACTAACCAGACAGAAATTATACATATCAAAGAACTAAAGAAACCTCCCGTTGCAGGTTCATCCTCTGGACAACAAACGTCGACGCAAAACGAGACACATCCAAATTCCACAACTTAAACGACAATCCCGGACTTTTACCGCTTCATTTAGGCACAGCCCGAATTCAGACAGATGTTTGGACTTTTATACATATCTATGACATTACAAATATTACTACAAATTTCCTAACTCTACAAAATCAATATAATTTCATGATAAATACCCTTTCAAATACTTCTCAAATTCTAAGCTTTAATAAAGAATTTCAAGACTCCTATCATTTAATTCAAATTTTGGAAAACAAAATTTATCTTGAGTTAAAACAATTAAATCCCTTTTGGAATACCAGATCTAAAAGATCTCTATTTGATGGTATAGGTTCTGCAATCAAATTTATAACCGGAAACCTAGACCAAAACGATGCAAAACGTTACGACGACGCTATATCAACAAATAATCAAAATAATATTAAAACTATAGTTAAAAATCAAATCACCTTATTAAGTTCTTCAATAAAGAATTTTGAAAATAATACAAAAATCTTAGCCCATAACCAGTTAATTTTAAGCTCACGAATAATAGAAGTTCAAAACTTAATTAAAGATATAAAGATAGAAAAAGTTGAGACATTTCATTATTTTGCACTAGAAAGACTTGTATCGCAATTTTACACTAGTTTCCAAATTATTTATGATCTATTAGCCGACCCAAATGAACTATTTCTCGAAATTTTAAACGTTAGTAAACTTCTTAAAAATAACAAACTCCCTTTTGAATTATCTTTGCAAAATATTTTGTTATTCGAAAAAATAATTAAGATAAAAAGTTATAGTAAAGCAAATAAAATAATTTTTGTACTTGAATTGCCTATTGTTGAGATCAATGACTATGATTATTATCATCTTTATTCCTTTCCGACCAGATACCAAACTCATTTTAGAACAATTATTCCAAAATCCAAGTTCCTACTTTCCAATCGATACCAATATGCACTTGCCAACGTTCAATGTCAAAAATTGTTAGAAGAAGAATATTTATGCCACGATGTCCAGTCAATTGAAGTAACACCAACAGCCCCTTGCGAAGTTCAACTCATACAGTACTCAAAGTTTGTAAATCAATGTCAATCAGTGCCAACAGAAATTAATAATATAAAAATTCAAAAACTAGAAAACAATAAGTGGATCGTAATAACGCTAAACAAAGTGATCAGTATTCAAAAATGCGATAAGAATTCGGACAATATTCCATTAAATGGTAGTTACTTAATCGAACTCAATAGTGCGTGCGAAATATATATAGACAATTACGTTTTAAAAACATTTGAACTAAAAACTCCAAATTTTGTTAAAATGGAACTGCCAAATTTAGAAGTATTACTAAAAATGCCGGTCAGTGATCTAAACTTTAAACCAATAAAAATGGACTTGATAAAATTAGATGAATTAAATAATGTGCCAAGTGCTTTAGCAGATCAAGAAAACAAAATAGACAATCTAGACACAGTTCCTGTTCATTTTCAACATGTCAGTTTTTATACCATAATTTTATATGTCTTAGCAATTATTTTTCTTGTCTACACCATTTGGCGAATATACACAGAAAGGACAAATCCAGAATCACCAAAAGAATCCACAGTACGAGAAAAAAAGGTACCAGATAATTTTCCATTTCTTCGAACTATGCCACCCCATAGTTCTCATCTAGCCCCGGAGGAGTTAAGAAACCAGAACTGCTAATTCAACTATAATAAAAGGACAGCGTCAGCATGCCACACCTCGGCGTCACCGAGATTATAAATTTACTTTTGCATTGTATAGCGTCACTCTTATTTTGCATTTTACTGTAGTAAGTAGTCCCTTGTAAATAAAGTTATTTTTTAAAAATATCGTTCTTGGACTTAGAAACATCATATATATATATATATATATATATATATATATATATATATATATATATATATATATATATATATATATATATATATATATATATATATATATGTATATATATATATATAAATATATATATATATATATATATATATATATATATATATATTATATATATGTAATATGTAGTTCAGAAGGATACTATTGAAACGGTTATCGGGCATAATTTGAAGAAGAAAACAAAAGGATCCTGCTACTGCATCCTTTATTGAAGACACATCATCAGTTCATTTAAAATTAATTAAATGAACATCCATATAGAAAAGTACAAAGAATAACTTACACAAGTTTACAAACTTACAAGAATTTGAAGCTCTCAACAGATGGAAGTGAAGCATAAATTTAACTCAGGAACAATGGAATTAAACTTTCAGTTTTTTTTTAGAAGAAAAAACAGAATTAAGTAAGTTTTATAAAATTTGCAAAGAACAGAAGTATATAAATAATTTTTTTAAACGAATAATATACTTTCTAAAAGACAAACAGAAACAGAAAATACTGATAGTATGATTTAATAAGCGTTAATAAAAGATTAATATTTAACTATAGGTAGCATATTTTGATCACGTTGTTTTAAAGAAAGGAAAATTATTACCAGCGTATTCACGAAGTTAACTTTTAAATGGTTGCTAACAGAAAAAACAACAAGTTGTTGCTTTTTAATGTGTAACGTTTTTAATCCCACGTAATACAATAAAAAAAATATATTAAATTTGACTCAAACAAGGCGGTTATTTTAAAAACTGAACATACCAGGGTACTACTCCTAGTAATGTGAGTTGATACAATCAATAAAGTATTTAAGGCTTCATACCCCTCGATCATTAAATTAAATATCAAGATAACAATACCATACGAGGACACAGTGTGTGCTGACAGTAAACACAAACAATTCAAGAAAATAAATCATAATAAGTAATCTAAGGTTCACTACACCAATCAAATCAATGACTATGTATATAAAATTTATATATGTATATATTTATTATTTGATTATTTAATTATTATTCATTATATATATTTATTTATTTATTTATTTCAAAGAATCTAAGTACTATGTATTTCAAAATTATCATTAAGTAAATTTATGGAATCTGTAAGTTGAACCAAAAAGTTCAATTCAATTATGTAATAAAATTAAAAGAGTGATATATTTGACTTAACTTACTAATGACAGTTCTCTTATTAAGTGCAGTTGGATATTTAAGTATATAACACATTTCCAAAAATTATCTTTTAGTGTAATTCTTTTCTTTACAAAGAATTTGAACCTCTTTACATTTGACGTTGGGTTTAGATGAAATAGCGTATTGTGTTAAGGCGCAATAGTGTTTGGATACGTTATCAATACAGTGTCAATATCACTACAGTGTGACGTTAGTCTACCCTTAAGTGAACGCCCGGCTACCCAATTAACAGATGTTACATTCTGCACAAGTAGTGTGCTAAACAACATTGATTTGTTTAAGAGGAGATAAAGGAATTTTATTTTTGGAAAACAAATTCCTGATAGTGTTAGCGTTTTTAACTGCTACTTTGACTGGTATATTTCTAAACAATTTAAGTTTATTTGTAACTTGAGGAAAGTACGGTAAGGATGAATAATGGGACACACATGTAAAATGTGTGTGTGTGTGTGCGTGTGTGTGTGTGTCTGTGTGCTCCTCAAGTTGGTTTGGGTGAGAATGAAAGGAATGCTTTCTATGATCAATTAGGAGACATACTTAGAGATATACTATAAGAGGAGAGAGTCTTAATAGGATACGATTCTTATGCATATGTGAGTTAATCCAAGACGTATGAAGTAATACATGGAGGAGTAGGCTTTGGAACTAGAAATGATTCTGAAGATGTTATGTTGAAATTAGCTTTAGATATGGTGATTGTTAACACATTCTTCCTACAAAAGGCGACTCACAATATTACATACGAAAGCATGCTAATTAAGAGTACTATTTCACCAAGTCCTATTTAAAATTAGGTACTTAAAAATGCATCATTAAAAAAATTTATACAAAAAATTTGACATGTACTATTTTATTATAATAAAAAAAAACTCAAAACGCGTCAGTGGAATTTATTTTCGTAAACAGTCCTAGAATATTCTTGACCTAAGTTGAAAATTATATTCCAGTACTGTTTTATTAAAGTCAAAAATTTTATACTACTGTCATTATCCTGAAACAGAATAATTAGACCAAAAAGTAAAACTAAATGTTCATTAAAATTGATTTGATTATATTGTTATGAAGTTAAAATATAATTTTTAGATCTTCAAAATCCGAAAATCTTTTCTTGAGAAAACGCTTAATCAAGATATTGCTTGGTTTGACCAGAATCGTACTGGAGACTTTGCAAGTACATTTACACAGTAAGTATATATTAATTACTATTTTAATGGGAATAAGCTACAATTGAAGCCCACAAGGAAACTAAGTTCCTGTAGCTGGCTATATACCATGTATCACAAAAAATTTATTTAAAATCCTTTATAAAATATATATAATTTAAAAGGTATTTAATTATATACCTTTTATAAAAGATTTTAAATATTTCTTTTTCTACAATTGAAGGTTAAAGTAAGTTTATTAACGTTTCAATTTCCACTTCGGAAATCGTTCTCAAAATACAAAAAAGCAAATTTTGTTTTTTGTTACTTAATGAAAAATTCTTCTAAAAATTTAATTTTATCTGACTCATTTATATTAACAATTCAGACATATATTATACATTTTAAAGTAGACGACTTTAAAATAATATTGCCAATATTACTGAGGTGCGTTCCTGGAACGACTTTATTCTAAGACAGTTCATTCGATTACGTGAAATCAACTTTAACTTATCCGTCAGAAAAAAAGCATAGCATGTAATTCATCTATAAAAAGACAACCACATGCCATGTTGACAATAAAATTCTCCTGTTAGTGATTCCATAGTAAATCATGAGGAAAAAACCTCATAATACTATCCCGACATGGTAAGTATTTGGTCTTATATTTAGTTTACTCTCAATAAACACCAAATTCTGATTTTATGTGTTTGCTATTTAAACAACATAAATGATGTATCCTCGATATGTTATTGACTTATTAATAGTGGTATTTTCCTTTTATTAACTTCCTCTTTTAATATGGGTAACCAGATCCTACTGCATTCTGCCGAGGAATTTGCGACACATTTGGTCTCATTTAGCCTAATTAGAGCCGCCCTTTTGATTTTTCTCTTTTTACCATCCGTTTCTTTTAGGACTTTACTTAAATCATTCCATTGAACCCTATGTTATTATCCCATACGTGTTTACATATTTGATATCTATCAAATTCTCTATTTTTAATATAAGATTGATGTTCACTTATTCTAACATTTAATGGCCTTGATGTTTCACCTAAATAAAACTGATCGCAATCACAAGGTATTTTATAAATACAATTGTTTGTCCTTTCTTGTTCATTGTTAGGTTTAGTTTTAGACAAAATAGATCTCAATGTGTTTGTTGTTTTAAATGTTGTCGAAATGTTCAATTTATTTCTTATCCTTTTTTTTTCTTATAATCCTTTTATGTATGGTATTGTTATTTTTCTCGTATTATTCCTTGTGTATGCTGTAGGATCTCGTTCTAAATTGTTCTGTTCTATTCGGTCGATTGTTGAAAATTCGTTATTTATAAACGATAAAGGATAATCATTTTTTAATAAAACAGATGTTAACAAATGTTATTCCTCCAAGAACGAATTTTCGTTAGAACAAGCAATTTTGGCTCTATCGTAAAAGGATTTAATGATTACTTTTTTAATATTAATATTGTGATTTGATTTAAAATTTAAATATCAGTTGGTGGGTGTTGGTTTTCTATACACCCTTTAAAATACCCAGGAAAAGTAGTGGGTTATTATGTTCCTTTTCCATGGTAAATGTTATTGTCTCTTCTTTATCGTTTCTATCATTCAGGAATGTGTCGCACAACTCTAATCCACGTATTGAAAATAGATCATCTACAATCTCCACCATACTGCGGGTTTTAAATTTTGTTCAAAAATAATATTTGTTTCAAAATCTCCCATAAATATATCGGCTAATAATGGAGATAAACTAGAGCCCATTGCTAGACCAAAATTTTGGTTATAGACCTCATTATTTAGTTGAAAATATGTATTATCAGTACATAATGTCAATAACTCCATTATAGCTGATATGTTTAGTCTTGTTCTAGTTGCCAATGTATCATCACTCTTTTTGTCTTAACTATATTCAAAGTCTTATCTAATGGCACATTTGTAAATAAACTATTTATGTCAACACTTACTAAAATATTATTTGAATTAAATTTAATATTGGATAATTTATTTACAAAATGTTGTGTATTTTTTTATAAATGTGTCATTTTTATTTGCAAATGGTTGTATAATATTTAATAAAAATTTTGACAGTTCACTACAAGGGGAATTCATGGTACTACAAATAGGTCTAAGTGGTATATTCATTTTATGAACTTTCGGTACTCCATAAAAATGAGGGATCTTACTGTAATGAGGTGTAATTAATCTTCTTTGATAATTTGTTAAACAATCTTTAAACTTAAATAAAGTTCCATATATTCTGTTTACCAAAGGATTTGTTGGATCCTTTGTTAATTTTTTATAAGGTCCATTTGTTATTAGATCTTTAATTTTGTTTTCATATTGAATTTTATCGATTATCACAGTTGCATTACCCTTGTCTGCTGGTAGGATCATTATGAAGTCGTCATTTTTTAAAGTTCTTATAACCAGTTCCTCTTTGCTTATGTTTTGTTCAATTTTAATAGACTTAAGTTTTTTAAAATTTTAAAGTATATATTAATGTGTCTTCTCACTTACTAATTTGATCACATTGTATGATTTCTCACTTACCAAGTTAATCACATTGATTTGCATACATTTTGGGTCTTCTCAATTATTATATTATTAATCTATACATGCTTTTAAAAGGTCTACTTTTTGATCCATTTTATCTGCAGATTTTTCGTTACTATATTTTGTTTAACGTAGTCATTTTTTTACTTTTTATTGTCTAACTAGATCAGGCCCGAAGAAAATTTATGCGAAAAATTCAAATAACCAAGTTTTTGTTTTTTTTTTATTTTTATCTTTCAAAAAAAATTTCACGAAATTTGACAAAAATCAATTTTTTCATCTCCCAAACATACTGCAATTTTTTTATTTAAAATATTTATTTTTTTTCTTAAATTCATCCGCTAATAACCAATATGGTTGATGCGGCTGCCTTTAAATAAAAAAAAATATATTTATTTTTTTCTCAATCAAACATCTTAATTATCAATCGAAAATCCTCACTTCAAAATATCTCCTTTTTAAAAAAAATTAGTGCATTTTTTGTTCGTTGAAATCTCTTCTTTTTGATGGTGTGAAAAAATATATAATACTTTGATGAATTTTCTTAGAAAGTGCGAAAAAAAAAAGGAAAAAACTCGAATTCGTATTTTGTTTTAATCATTATGTAAAATTATGACACTTAATTACTCGAAAAAAGTAAGATTATATGTTACATTGATAAACTAAAAAAATAAATTAAAATATACCTACTACTATAGCTATCAACCAAATAACTTCATAAAGTTAATACTTTATAGGGCATCTACAATATTTTAAGAAAGTTTTAGGATCTTTTTTAAATCATATGATATATGAAATATATTTTAAGAAAAGTTTTTAAGAACTTAAGAAACAAAATTTTAGCCAATCAAAAGGCATTTCATAAAGAGAATCGTGAAAACTTTACTTTTTTAAAAGAAACTTTTGGAATATACACAGCAATACTGTATGTATATTAATATGTATTTACCAGTCAGCTCTAATATAAAATATTATTATTTTCTTTCATAAATAGTATGCTTAAAAACTCAAAACGAATGGCATTTTAGTATAATATTAAAAAATAATTATTTCGTTTATTTTAAATAAAAAAATTTAGTTATACTTATAGGTTCTTTGACGACACGTGAAGTAAAAGTCCATGTGATGTTAAACAGTTTTTTTAATTGGCAAAATAGACAAATAAATAATAAATGCATGTAGTTACTGTATGTTAATAAATTACGAAAAAATGTAAAAAATTGATTTGTAAAATAATGCGATCGAAATTACTTGTTTTTAAAAAAATCTATTGGAAATAATTGCATCTTATAATATGACCGGCACGTCATTTAATTTCGTCTTTGAGATTCGTCGTTCCAATTATTGTCAACACACTCTGTTGAACGCTGAATATCGACTGCCCTTCTATTCTCTGATCGAAATGCCCCCCAGAGTTTCGGTACTTAAGAATTAGTTCCTATCGTGAGGGTTTGTTTTATTTCTTCTTAGGGTGCCTGTCCGTTCCCAACGTTGGCGATCATTCTGGCTATAATGACTTTGTTGGTTGCTATACGAAATAGCTGTGTTGCTTTATTTGGTAATTAAAATTCTTTTCAGTAGTAATATCCCTAGGACATTGATAACAGACGAGATGATTTCATGACAATCGAAAGCTCGCTCCTTGGTAACAGCACGAAGCCGAAGGCTGAGTGCTGTTACCAAGCAACGAGCTTGAGAAATTTGTCATGAAATTATGAGGCATTCATCAATGTCCGAGGGATATTCGGCGGATAATTTTTCGAAAAAAAAAATCATAACTCAACATAACGAAACATTTATTTATTAAAAGTACAGTTAGTGAAAGTACAATTATTAAAATTTAAGTTAACATTAGATTCGTTGCTGTTCTCTACTATAGAAGATCTATTACCATGCATAATATTTATAATCTTGTTGTGGTGTTCTTGATCGAGATTCAAGTATGGTTTTATAGAATTCTGATTGCCATGACCAGTAATTTTTAGCAATTGTTGTTCTTCTACACCACTTTTTACTAATTCGCTAACAGCAGTTGATCTATTCGAGTGATTTGTTATCTTTTTCTCCTTTACATTCAAGCCAATTGCTTCAGCAGAAGATTTAGTCCATCCATTCATTGTATTTCTTCCAACAGGTACATTATCGTACCATTTGTCAGTTTCATTTTTCCAGTGTCGATTTGGTTTTAAGAACAGTCGTGGTGAGGTAATATTGTCGCCTCGTTTTGATATCAGTTTATGAAAAAGACGTACAGGACATCTTTGTCTCTCAGTATTGATAACCAACCATTTACTACTTGTATTCAATGCGATTTGTTGGAGTGTCATCGTTATTTTTCTCGATTTGAAAAAAATCCACCAGACAAGCAACTGCCTCTCCTCCTCGCCACGCTAATTCTACAGCAGCAATATGGTAAAATTTACGCATAAGACCTTCAGGGGTATCTTCATCCCAAAGCAATATTATTTTGTTAATTTCAGACCAATTTAACGAAACTGAACTGGCCTTACGTTTACATGGATCTGCTTGTAGTTTCTTCCTGATTGCATCGCGGGCATCTCGGGCTGGTTTAAACACTATATTGTTAAACAGGTCAATCATAATATTATAGTCATTATAGTACTTTTCTTGCAATAGTTTGCACGAAACGTTCCACATTGTCTTCACCGTTGCCTCTTTGAATTCGTTCCCGTTTTTTCTTTCTCATATTGACGGCCCAATCTTTTAGTATCAACGCCAATTCTTCTAAGCTTCTATGTTCATTCAACTCATATTCTCGTCCGCAGCAAAATTCCATGAATATTCCCCAAATATATTTGTGACTGTAGGTTGTACTTCTGGGAATTTTTTCTTTGATTAGCGCATTTATACTTTGAACATTCTCATTGCCGAAACGTGACATTTTGAAATTTATTTGGATGAAGTTGTCAAACTCGATCGTGTTGTCATAGGGATTGAAAATTGCACTGAATGCAATTATCAATCTAATGTTGACATGATTGGGTGAAATTGTTCCACATGACACAAAATGACGAAATTTGAATGGTTGTTAGAACAGTCGAAAAATTATCTCTGAAATTGCATCGCTATGAAATATGTCCAAATTGGTTGCATTTAAAACATTTCCTTTCCTTGGCTTTATCAGAGTAATCTTTCGATTTGTGTCCCTGACTTTCACAATTAAAACCCTTTTCTTCCATTTTATTCGTACTCTTCGGCACTCTGCTGTCATCTCGTCTTGCTTCATTATTTGTCCACTTCTTTGTATGTGTCTCGGTTTTAAACGATTTATTTGCCGTCTGCTTTTTAATTAATTCATACAATTTAATTTTCTTTAAAAAAACTCATTAAAGTTTTTTGCACTATAAAGTATTACTTTATTAGCAGAGTCGTTCTGAATTCCTTCAGTTATATATTATTTTACCTATGTTACCAATTTATCTCATAGTTATTACATACTCCTCCACGCTTTCATCATGCTTCTTTTTTCTATGCATTAGCATTTTATGTATTTTAGCACTGATTATTTCGTTTTCGAACTCCGTTATAAGTCTTTTCTCATAACCTTCCAGCTATTCACTCCTGTTTCTGACTGTTAGCAATTCCTTTTAGGAATCGTTTAGCAAAAGTTAGCATTTGTAAATCATTCCGTCCCATCAGAATTGAATTTTTTTCAAAATCATAAATTTATTTTATTTATTTTACTATAGGGTAATAGTCTTTTTCGTCGAAAGTCCTTATACTGTCTTCTACGTCTCTAAATATTAAGGCAAATGAAACATTTACTCAACTTGCCGTCATCTTAACTGATTTTGATTTCCCCTTAATTAATACCGTCGTCTATTTATCGTCAATTTTGTAATCATATGTATTATCGTCGTCATCGTTAGTAATGTCTTTATCATTTTCATCGTCATAAGCGTCTTTATCATTATTAGCGTCTTTATCTTTATAAGTGTCTTTATCTTCATAAGCGTCTTATCTTCGTCACCGTCATCAGGGTCGTCGTCTTTATTTTCTTTGTCATTCTCGTCATCAAACTTTAACTCTTTCAAAAATGAACAAATACGTTCAATCGGGACATCCTCTGAACCAGAATAGTCCAGATTCAACACGTTACAATCTGCAACAAGTCTGACTTACCTAGTTGATTTTTTACGGCATTTATTTTCCATTCCAGCCGAACATATTCTTCGGCTTCTTTATTCCACGAAAAGCTTGTAAAACTATGCAAGTTATATTTTCGTGGCACTTCTTCATCACCGTATGCAATAATGTGCAACTCCTTAACAGCTTTTAATGCCGATTTTTTATTATTTTGACTATATTTTAAAAAATCATTTTATATCAAGTTATTTTATAATGCATTTTAAAAAGAAACTAAAATATTTTTAAAAAAGTTATTCTTTACCCGCATAATAGAATGTATTAATGTGAACGTCGTAATTTAAGTTACTTTTTACCTCAAAATTTCATCCAACTACAATATAAAAAAGTACAGTGATTTATCACAATAAATGAACATATTATACTTTTGGATCAATTATTACAAAAATGTAGCAATATTGTTACCTCAAAACAGCCTCTCGTCGTCCCTGTCCAAACAACCTCGTCGTCGCTCCTTTAGCCTGTCTCTATTCCTAGACAAGACAACTCACCAATAGTTTCCAAAAATCACGTTACTGAGTCGATTTTCTTTTGGCCGTAAATTGCACTGCACTTTACTATATTTCACGGTACTTTACAAAGTTTAAGTCCCAACAATTATAGGTTCTTTGAAGACAAGTGAAGTAAAAGTCCGTATAATGTTAAACAGTTTTTTTAATTAGCAAAACAGACAAATAAATTACAGTTGCGTGTAGTTACTGTATATTAATAATTTTTTTTCTCTTACGATCACTTACAATCTATTTTTTTCATAGATCTTTTTTGTTTTCAGAATCGTGTACAATTTCTACCTCTCTTTTTCTTTTGTTACCCGATTCGTGAGTTTCAATCAGAGTTTTATTTGACAGCACGGTTTTGTCGATTGCTGTATTTTTTAAAGAAACAGCTATAATATTCATGCTTTGAGACAATGTACCTCGGCCAATACTTTGAAAAGTGTAATTGAATTGATCTTCTTCATCACTTCCAGCAGCATCTCTGTCAGAATCATTTCCGTCGTTACTACAGGCCATAGCTCGCTACCACTGAACAAATTTACCGGGTTTACCAGCAAATACGCCACTCACTGTAAAATAGAAAATATTGATCCGGAATATTCTTATACATTTCTAAGGCATTTGACAAAGTCTGGCATAATGGCCTTTTATACAAATCCCTTCACAACAAAAACTTTTAAATCCTATAATCTTACTTACAAGACCGCCATTAACTTGTAAAACAGGAGTCGGCAACCACACTACAGAAAAGAGCTACTAAAAAAAATCCCAAGCGCCAAAGATCTAACTTGTTTTCTTTTTCTTTAGGTGCCGTCTCCTTAGCGAAGGTTGGCGATGACCTCTGCAAAGTCTTCCCTATTTTCGGCTTTCCTTATTAAACTTTGAAACTGTCCAATCTTTGATGTTGCGCCGCCAGGTCATTTGTCATCTACTCGGGCCGCGTCTGCCTTCTATTTTCCCTTCTATAATAAGCTGAAGGAAGTTATACCTTTCGTGTCTACATATGTGTCCAAGATAAGACGTTTTACGCTTCTTGACAATTTCTGTGAGTTCACGTTCTCTATTCATACGCCTTAAAACTTGTTTTAAAAACCCTTATTATAGACGTACACTTAAGAGAAGAGGAAGTAAAAACAAAATACATACGTATTTTGTTTTAATGGGTGGATTGACAGTCTATCATGTCTGTAAGTTTTTTAACATCCGGTTGGTAGTTTGTTATTCGTAGTCTAATACACGAGTCCAAATGTTCATCCGTTAGTCGGCTTCTGTATTTGTTTTTAATGAACTTCATGTTTGAAAACGTTGATTCACAAAGGTAGGTGGAACAAAACAGGGCACTAATTTTCAAAGCTACATTGGCTAGGATTGGGTATTTCTGTTTGGACACTAAACACCAAAAAAAATTTTTTCCGGCAACGCACTTCAAACACAAATCATACTGCACTGTGACTATTTCTAATTCAGTCTCTGGTCTGCTTTCGCTGAAATGCTGTTTGATGGTTTGGGATAAGCTTTATGCATCGGGGGACATGTGCGGATAAGATACAAACAGAGCAATCGCTTCAATTTTGTTGAAGTCACTAAATCGGGTATCGAATTCATGCCTCAGTCTGGTCAACATTTCTATATGCCCCTCTCCTGTGTAAAGTTGAACGTTTACTACTTCTTTTTCGATTACTTCTTTTAAACAAGGAAAATGTTTTAAATTTCCTTCCAGTAGATTTTTTTTCCATAATTCAAGTTTCGCAATGAATGACTTTACTTCGGAAATCATTTGAAGAATACTTTTTTCTTTACCCTGAAGCTGCAAATTTAGTTCATTCAGCTTTCCTGTGACATCGGTCAAGAATCCAAAATCTCTCAACCATGCCGGTTCTTCTAATGTTGAGTAGTCTTCTTTACGCACCTTAAGAAAAGCGATTAAAGCTGGTAGGAGCTCATAAAAGAATCTTCCCCTTGCTTAACCAGCGTATCTCTGTATGCAGAAGCAATTCTCCATATTCTAGATTTATTTCTGCAATTAGAGTTCGGAACTGTCTTCTCTGCAAAGCATGAGCTCTTATTTGGTTTACAAGTTTAACAACGACTTTCATAACATTGTTGGCATTTAAAAATTTACCACAAAGTGTTTGCTGATGCTCGATGCAGTGGTATGTTAAAAAATTTGGAAACGTGTCATCTTTGCGGCAAAGGGCAATGAATCCGTTATCCACTCCAGTAAACGCTGGGGCTCCATCAGTTGTAATGCCAACCAGTTTCTGAAGTGGAATGTTTTCAGAGATAAAATAATCTTGAACGGAAGAAAATATGTCTTCACATCGAGTCCGCCCTTTTAAAGGAATAATTTTAATACGTTTTTCCTGAGCAGTAAAATCATCGAATATCATTCTGACAAATATGGCTAGTTGGGACGTATCACTAATCTCTGTGGACTCGTCAAATTGTAAGGAAAAGAAATTACATCGCTGTAAGTCCGTCTTCATCTGGGAAACAACATCTGACATATTTTCCACTCGTGTAGTTACGGTTCGCGCTGAAAGCTGGAGGGAATTTATAGCCGATATTATTTCGTATTTATTTTTAAAACCTTCAAATAGGCAGTTTGTAGCTTCTACAAAACATTCCTTGATGTACTCGCCATCTTCAAAGGGTTTCTTCTTTTTGGCCATAACTTTAGACACTTTGTAAGAAGCTAGAGTGGTGGCTTTAGTTTTATCGCTAACTTGTAATAATACAGACTGCTGCCTAACTAATTGATTTTTCAACTGTCTCACTTTTTCTTTTCGGATGCTACTTCGGATGAGTACTATTAAAACCTCTTTTTTTCCAACTGTGATACTTGCGTGGCACAACAGACATATACACTTGCCTTTCACTTGAGTAAAAAAATAATCGTCTTTCCACTCTATATGAAAGTGATAAACTTTTGATTTCTTTGAAGGATTCATTTTTATAAATAATGGGTTCACGTCACGATTAAAACTATGTTCTAGCACTCGTGAACGGACTAACAAATAATAGTAACTATGGCGATAAGCACGTTTAGGCGACAACCGCCAGTGAAGACTAGTGAAGACTTGCGCAACTGTGGTAAAGATAAGTATTTTCAGCCCCGGCACGTTTTAGCGATATCGAGACGGCCAGGGATGGAGACGGCCGGGGTCATCGCACGCAGTGTTGCCAATGTCCGGATAATTATCCGATTTTCGGATAATTTCGTGGACCATCGGATAATTTTCGGATTGAACAAATTTTTGGATAATTTCGGATAATTCAAGGGTCTATCTATCTACTTTATATATGTTTATATATGTTATATTTTGTATTTTATTCGATTCGTACGACGAGCGACTTGAATTAAGGTTAAGATCGACTGGTCGATCGCGATCGACGTTTTGCCTACCCCTGTATAAAACATCATGATGAGTATACCAGACTTTACCCAATTATGGCTGGAGTCCCTAAAGTGAATGACCTCGGAGCAGTGCTGTACCTGTAACTGAATCCTAAAATCCTACTTACAAGACCGCCAATAACTTGTAAAACATCATGATGAGTATACCAGATTTTACAAAATTATAGCTGGAGTCCCTAAAGGCAATGTCCTCGGAGCAGTGCTGTACCTGATATTCACTGCGGAGTTACTTACATCACCAGAAGTCACAACAGCAACTTATGCAGATGACACAGCAGTAATATCTTTTCATGAAGACCCAGCTGTAGCATCAAAAAGAATACAGGCTAACCTAAATACAATACAAACTTGGCTAAAAATATGGCGTTTACGAGCAAACGAGACAAAATCTGCGCATGTAACATTTACAAACCGCCAGCGAAACTGTCTCCCGTATGGCTAAACGGTCAACCTCTGCCACAGAAAGACGAAATAAAATATTTGGAATAATGTTTTTGGATCGCAGGCTCACATGGAGAAAACACACATTTACTAAGCGAAAACAGCCGGGCCTTAAACTTATCAAACTATATTGGTTATTAGACTTGAAGTCAAAACTGTTAATCGACAACAAAATTTTAACATTTACAAGATAACAGGTATTTTAAAACCCATTTGGAACTATGGAATTCAGCTGTGGGGAACAGCAGTTAGATCCAGTATTGACATTTATATTGTTAAATATTGTAAGAAAATTTACTTATTGTAATAATATTACTTCCAGTGTGTGTGTGTGTGTGTGTGTGTGTGTGTGTGTGTGTGTGTGTATGTGTGTGTGTGTGTGTGTGTGTGCGTGTGTGTGTGTGCGTGCGTGTGTGTGCGTGCGTGTGTGTGCGTTCGTGTGCGGGTGCGTGCGTGTGTGGGTGCGTGCGTGTGTGTCTGTGTGTGTTGGTTTATGGAATTATTGTAGCAGTAGGTTGATATGGCGTATCCATACAATGTATTGGACAATTGATTTAAATAGCGGATTAAATCACTCCTCTTTTTACGGAAGACATTAAAAAGGATCATGGACGTAAAGTGGATCAGGGATTTCATGTTCGAGGATATGTCGTATGAGGGGATTTCTTTGGGAGTGTGTACGGGTTGTGTTTGTTTTGTGTTTTTTGGTTGGATTCTTCGGTGTGGGCATTTTTATGAAAATGCCGGGTGGCCTCCTTTACAGTTGGGACATTTGGAATCACCTAACGTGAGAAATGCAGTAGACCTGTATTATTGTCCACATAATAGACAGATAAATGATTTTTCGAGGCATTCGTTACTGAGGTGTCCGCTTTTGCAACATTTCGAACAGTATTTTAGTCGAACCGGAACGGCATTGCTTGATCTTGGAATCTCGCATTTTAATCGTTCTCCCTCGATCTTAATACCGTTCGAGAGTTCATTGGTGAATTTAGTTTCAGAGTTTGTGAAAACTTTGTAATGAAAGAGGTGGGATGATTTGTAGAGCGGGCAATTATACGAACTATTTTGGTGAATGGGAATTTGTTTTCGGATAGATTATCCTCGATGATTTTTTTAGATAGTTTTTTGTTGACGCCGGCAATGACTAAATAAAAGTTTTGTTGATCATTTAGAACGGGTTGCGGATTAGGGGGGGTTTTAGACTTGAATCCTGAATTTATGGAAACATTGCTTTCTCCGGTGATTTGTAGAAGTTTTGCCTTGAGAGCTTTGTAGTCTAGAAGTTTAGTAGTTCGTACGGATGCTGCCTTTTGGGTTGAGAATACTTTTATTGCATCTAAATCTGAGATTAGATCGTTGTTGTAGGCGTTAATGGGTTAAATCCTATCTTTAATATTTAGAAAATCAACTATTTTTGCATGTTTTTTGCAATCTCTATGATTCATGAATTTACAATGTTTTCGTTTATCAATGTAACATGGCATCATGTTTTTCGAGTAATTAAAATTGTAAATTTTTGTAAGTAGCTCAAAATGTTGCATAATGTAAAAAAAACCAATTCTAGTTTTTTCGTTTTTTGTGCATTGTCTGAGAAAATTTGTCATAGCAGTGAATATATTCTTTACACCAACAGAAAGTAAACATTTTAGCGAATAAAAATCAAATCTACTTTTAAAAATAAATATATATTGTGACGTGCGAAATTTCGATTTAAAATTAAGTTGCTTTTTAGACATTCAATGAAAATAAGGGTAAAAAATAAATATTTTAAATAGAAAAATTTTTGGAACATAAAGCGGTAAGTTTTCACCAAATTTCGTGATTTTTTTGTTGGAGATAAACATAAAAAAACAAAGTAATTACTATTTAAATGGGAATAAGCCACAATTAAAGGTTGAAGTACGTTTATTGACGTTTCAATTTCCACTTCGGAAATCGTTCTCAAAATACAAACATTGTATTTTAATTTAACCTTTAATTGTGGCTTATTTCCATTTAAATAGTAATTACTTTAACATGCCACAAGAAAATAGCTTCGGAACAATATTAAAAAAACAAAAACTTGGTTATTTGAATTTTTCGCATAAATGAGGTGAAACGTGTAAATACAAAAGTTGTAAATCTTTTTATTACCCACAATTTTACTATTTTTCCGCTGGACTTGTAGTTTTGTCGGAAATCTTTATAAAGCATTTTTTACACTTAAAAACTCACCCCGTTCCACTTTCCAATCTCAGATCGTCCGTAAATTATTTTTCTCTTAATTTTTGTTATAATTCATTCCTTTTACATTGGGTTTCATCCTTTTACTGACGTTTCAATTTCCACTTCGGAAATCGTTATAGGTATATCATTTTACTATTTTTTTTTGGTCTCAAAAATTATCAGCCCTTGCGTAAACATAACGTATTATATAGTCCGTCTAGAAAGTATCCGGAATTTTATATTTTTCCTAATTTTAATAGATTTCCTTTTTGTAATATTTTAAGACAAAAGTCTTCAAAAGCATCATGTAGGTTGTGCCGATAGTAGGTTATGGACAAAATTGCATGACAACACCATCTGTCACATATTGTTGTTTGTAAACTGACTTAAGATTTGTGAAATACTGTCGCAAGCAGAAAAAAGAAAAGTGGTGGAATATTTGTATAGAAAAAGTGTTCGAAACGTTAAAAAATTAGTACAATTGACTGAACTCGGAAAAAGTGAAGTGTATAAGACAATAAAGAGGATAAAAAATGGCATAGATATGAGACATAGACCAGTTTCTGGTAGACCGCGTAAGATTCGAGGAAACAATTTAAATACTTTAGTGGCTTTAAAACGAAAAAATCTGCGCCTCTGGTTTCGAAAATTAGCGATCAGATTTGGAAATCAACGAAGAATAAAAGTGTGTCCAGAAACTGTCCGCATGTCACTGAAAAAGCAAGGCTACATATCAAGGAACAAAAAAAAATATCTACCATGACACCTCTGCACAAGCAACGAGAATAGATTTTTGTCAACGTTTTCGAGAAGATAATTTTAATAATGTCTTTATATCTGAATAAAGTTGTTTCCAGTTTGGTGCAAATCATCTAAAAGTCCTATCAAGAGAAAATGTTACCGTTCAAATTTCCAAATTTCCCACTAAAATAATGGTTTGGGGAACAATATCTTAGCGTGATGCTACACCTCTCTGTATAGTTAATGGTACTGTTGATAGTGCGAAATATTGTGACATCCTAATTGGTTTTCTTCTTGAAACGGCTCATGTTTTATATCCAGAGGGGTGGCGTTTTCGGCAAGATAATGCAAGATGTCATACTTCTGCTTATACTCAAGCTTGGATGCAAGAACACGAATTGGCAACAATTCCGTGGCCAGCAGCATCTCCAGATCTTAGTCCCATTAAAAACATATGGGGACTGATGAAACGAGATAAAAAATGTTTGATTTGGTCAGTTTTACAGGTCTGGAACACCATTACCGAAAATTATGACCTTGTCCTAGTTTTCGGTGTACCGGGACGTTTAGTTGAGTGTTTAGATTTAAATGGAGGTTGTATAAGTAAATGAGATGAATTAGTTGTTGAAATTTTATATTTCAAGTGATAGAAATAAATACCGTAAAATTATAATTCTGCTTTCTTTTCTCCGGATACTTTCTAGACGGACTATATATGACGTGGAACTTTCTCATTTGATTATCATAAACCATTAATGACGTCAAAATATATACCAGCTTTCTTTGTTATTGTTTTATATGGTGGACCTAACTACGAGGTTTGATATTACATATTGATTCGAAAAAATAATGATATTGGCAGTATTGGGAACACTGCTATATTTATCGTGCTATATTTATTTCGACGCTCTGATGGCTTCGTCTTTCGGCCATGAAGGCTAATCCACGTTAACCGAATTTTAACAAAATTTTTTTCTTTTTTTAGAAACATTTCAAAATTAGAAGAGGGAATTGGTGAAAAACTTGGAACTTTTATATTTTTTGAGTCAACCTTTGTAGCAGGATGTGTTTTGGGTCTAGTTAAAGGATGGAAATTAGCATTGGTGTGCATGGTATCACTTCCTTTATCGACTACAATTATGACAGTCATATCATGGGTAAGTATTATAAGTAGCATTTAATGCAGTTATTCTTGGGTCAATGTATTATTAAAAAAAAATATGACATAACTGGGATAGACAATTTAGGCTATTGATTATATTCAAAAAGATGAGACTAAAAGGAACTACACGTTAAAGGGGTATGATCAATGGACCCCAAATATGAAAAAACCACGGAGTGCTACCATTTAAAGAAGTGCCTTTTTGGGAAAGTGCTACGCACTAGGGTGTATTTTGGGTAATTTCTATGCACTTTTCGTATATATACATCTACAAAAGAGGTGTTCAAAATTACATTCACAAATTACATCAAAAAACAAAGTAAAAAACAGGAATAAACGTGATATTTCTTTTTTGCCTCATAAGTTATTTACTCATAAGTTAATTTGCCTCATAGGTTATATATATATATATATATATATATATATATATATATATATATATATATATATATATATATATATATATATGTATATATATATATATAGACTTCGGCAAATATGCAAATAAAAATGTAGAAAATATGCGCATAAATATGCACGTGTTTACCCGAAAATATGCAAATATTTTACAAAATATGCATACAAATAAATAAAAAAATCGTAAAATAGTAACAATTTTATTTAAAAAAAAAGTGTACATAACTAAATATTTCCTACTATTCATTAAGATTTACATTTATTTTAAGTAACTACATCATTTTTAAGTATGAATAAACTTATTTAGAATTATGGTAACAATAAATGACCAAGTGGTGTTCACAATTTTCTAACAAAAACTTGTATTTATATATGGAAAAACTTCGTTCAACATCAACTGATGTAACGGGAGCATTTTTCAAACTAACCAAAACATTTGGTTCTAAATTAATTGTTTCCGAAATATTTCCAGCTAGAACACTGATTACTTCAGAAAGAATATGGTAACCTTTATTTTTTTCCATAGTAGCTTCAAATTTTTTTAAAATATCTTTTCCAATATTACCTCTAACGTTCCGACAACATGACGCAAATTCTTTTATTAATGCTGTACTTTCGAACAATGACAGTTTTGGTGATTCTAACTGAGTAATTGTTTTTTGAACAAAACTAAAATTTGATTTTATAAATGAAAGTTCTTGTTGAAGCAAGTTACTCTGAAAAGTTTGTTTAGAATCCAAAAGAGATTGGGAACTTTCATCTGTTAACGTATCAATTATGTTCTTTATTTTAACAAAATGATCTGCATAAAAATTAGCTGCTTCTAACCATGTTCCCCATCGCGTTAAAATAGGTTGTGGTGGAAGAGGAATGTTAGGTAGCATTTCTTTATAAAGTTGAATTCTTATAGGAGATTTAAGAAATACTTTTTTGACACTGGATATCATGGTATTTACAAGAGGAAACTTTTTTCGTATTTCCTCTGCAACTCTGTTTAATCCATGCGCTACACAAGTAACATGTATTAAATCTGGGAAAAATATTTTTAAATTTTGTCCTGCTTTCACCATATAAGGAGCAGCATCCGATAAAATAAGCAGTAATTTATTAGAAGGAATAGTTGTCGGAAGAAAAAAAGTTGCTAATGTTTCTTGTATAAAACGCGAAATTGTTAAAGCATCTGTTTTCTCAAGTTGCTGGCATGAAATAAGATGAGATTTTGGTAAGGTATCTTCTTTAAGAACACCAATCAATAAATGAGCAATATACTTTCCTGAGGAATCAGTGGTTTCGTCTACAGATATGTAAAAATAATTATCTGCAATTTCTTCCTTAATATTAATTAACACCGACGAGTATAGCCCGTTCACATTATTTCTTCTTAGAGACCGATCACTTGGAACATTAAGTTTGCAATATTTTTTTAGAAACGAACTAAAATTTACATTTGCTAATTTTGAAAGCGGTATGTTTGCAGACACTAATGCGCGACACAAGTCTTCATTAAAAGTTTCTTGCTCATCTAATTTTTTTGAAGTAGATTGGAAACATTTAGCCATTGAAGTTTGATGTTTTCCTCCTATTTTTCCTTTTTTTGCAATGTGTGAAGCAGTTCTCACATGTTGGTCTATCTGAAATTTCTTCTCACATGCTATCTATAAATAAAAATAAAAACCTTTATTTAAACCCAACCTTTAAAATATAAAAATATACAAGGTGTTTTTGATGATGATGATGATAGTGTGTTTGGCATGGAAACCAGTCCTTTTGCCACAGATTTTTAAATGATTTATGTTATGTTTATCAATTAAAAACTTGATTGTACTAAATTTATATTATATATCCGGATGCATATAAGTGATTACATATGAGTTCGTATATAGATTTCTGATTCAGTGACAGTAGGTGGGTTATGTTTACTGGAAGTTGCACATTACTTTTAACTAGGTTTTCATAAAACGTAGATGAGAGTGCTTTATTTTTAATACATCCAAACAGGATGTGATTAACATCACACTGGGAAATATTATCGCATAAACACTTTCCTGATTCTATAATGTTTAATCTAGCCAGGTGAGCAGGAACAGCACCGTGACCAGTTTTTAATCTTGTGATAGTTGCTGCTGATCGTTTAGATATATTATAATGGAATATGTGTGGTAATTCTGTTAGGGATGGTAACGTAGGATGGATCTTGTAATAATGATTATTTGAAGTATTCGCCAATATTTTCCATCTGTCTTGCCAGTTAAAATTTATTTTTTTAGTATAAAAATTGATTAGGTCTGATACTGTGTAAATATGTTCTTGTATACCTGAATGAGTAGAATCCTTAGCGAGCTCGTCTACTGTTTCATTACCTTTTATCCCGGAGTGACTTTTTGCCCAAATAAATGTTATATCTTTGTTTCTCATTTTTTGTTTAATGTCACATATCAGCTCACATGTTTTATGGTTTAACTCAGTATTATTAAGTCCACTAAGAATTGACTTAGAGTCTGAGATGATCACAGCATCTTGCAAATTTGCGTGCTCTAGCCAATCCAGAGCTTTCCTAATAGCTACCGCTTCTGCAGTGTAAATAGAGCAATGTGGAGGAAGCTTTATTTTAAGTGATTTGTTTTTGGAAGGAATATACACTGCAGACCCGACTTTCCCATCGTTCAGTTTAGAACCATCTGTGTAAATTATAGTTTCATTAGTATATTCACTCAATATGGAGTTCAACAGCTTGTTATTTATTTGATGTGAATCTGAATATTTCGGAAATATAATATTTAATTTTTTTAAGATTGTATTAAATTCTAATTTATAAGATGGTTTAATATAATTTGTTGAAAGTGTAACCGGTAAATCATTGGTTTCCAGAAAGGCATCTGCTAATGGTGGTGAATTTTTTATTCTCCAATAATTGTTTACTAGATTTTGAATGGATAACTCATACAGCATACTTAGTAGGCCACTTGTTCTAGCCCTTAATTTTAATACATATTTTGTTGCTAATAAATTTCTACGATATTCTAATGGCATTTCATTACTTTCAGCAAGTAACAGGGGGCATGGTGTTGATTTCATAGCACCCAAAGTTAATCTCAAACTTTTAAACTGAATACGATCTATTTTTAGTAAATGTGTTTTGCTTGCTGATCCGTATAACACACATCCGTAATCCAAAATTGATCGCACGTAGGTCCTGTAAAACATCAATGCAACTTTGGGATCAGCACCCCATTTTCTGCAAGTGACACATTTAAGAAGATTAATGCCTTTCTCACATCTTTTTTTTACATATTGGACATGTTTAGACCATAGTAATTTGGGGTCTAGGATTATACCAAGATATTTATATTCAGTGACAACGGGTATATCATATCCTGACAGGTGTAGACTATCAGGCGTACGTAACCTATGTCTTGTAAATATCATAATGGCAGATTTTTCTGGGGATATAGTAAGTTCGTGGTCTTTAGTCCAATTATCTACTAGTTTCATGATGTGTTCCAGGACCTCCACACAATCGTCATATGAATCACGGACGGAGTAAATACATATATCATCGGCGTACTGTATACATTTTATGGAATCAACAAAAATGTCGTGTATACTTGCCGAAAATATGTTGAAGAGAATTGGGCTTAATACAGACCCCTGTGGTAATCCTGTATGAGTTATTCGTGGACCATATAACTGATTACTATGGTCTCTGATATATAAAGTTCGGTTGCTAAAAAGATTAACTATATTAGCGGATAAATTTGTGGAAAACCCCAGTTTGCATAACTTTGAATGCATTACTGTTAAATTAACACAGTCGTAAGCGCCTTTAAGGTCTAGAAAGAAACATGCTAAATATTTATTTTTTGAAAAATTTAGTTGGATATCTGTTGTTAAGTGACTTATTGCATCTAGTGTTCCCAGACCAGATCGAAATCCGTATTGAGTGCTTGGCAAAAGATTATAGTGTTCGACTGTCCAGTTAAGACGATTTTTAATAATTCTTTCGAAAGTTTTTGTTATACAAGATAATAGAGAAATGGGTCGATAAGACGATGAGAGAGTTTTGTCTTTGTTGGGTTTGATAAAAAGACATATAATTGTTTCTTTCATTTTGTCAATGTAATTTCCTTTCAAAAGCCAATCATTAAATATTTTTAATAAATGATTTTTTGCCTTATCGGGAAGGTGGTTAATTATGGAATAAGTAATATAATCTTTCCCGGGCGCAGTAGATTTTGATATTTTAATAGCTGCATCCAGTTCTTGGATGTTTATTGGATTTTCTAGTAATTTAAATTTACTGGAATTGCATATTGATACGTGTTTTAATTGGTCTTGAACGTATGGTGGAGCGAACTTGTCAAGTAACTCTTCTATTAGCTCTGTTGAAATTTGTTGTGTCTTTGAATGATAATTTTTGTTAGCCATTTTATTAACAAATTTCCATATTTTGTTGAGCGGTGTATTTTTATTGATAGTATTTACAAAGTTGATCCAAGATGTTTTTTGTTTTTTCATAAAAACAACTTTGCATTTGGCTTGGATGTGTTTAAATTTTAGATAATTTTCAAGATTTGAGACAATATTATACTCTCGAAAAGCTTTTTTTCGACACGATATTAAATTTTTACATTCGTCGTCCCACCATACGGGAAGACCGGATTTTGGTTGAAATGATTTTTGAGTAATCATAGCAGAGTCTGCAGCTTCGCTAATTGTTTTTATTAAGTTATTAAACATTTCCAAAGATGTAACATCTATAGAATGAGTATCTAGAAGGCATTTTTCTAAGTAATTTTCAAATATAGACCAGTTCGCTGAAGACTCTTTCCATTTTGTGGAGGTATGGATTGTTCTTGGGGAATATTTCAAATCTAGGGTGATTTGGATAGGGATGTGGATTGTACCTAGTGAGTCATTTAGAGGATTCCAGGTAGTAAAGCCTGTTAAATGAGGAGATACTAATGTTAAGTCTATCATGGAAGGACGTTCGTTTGGTCTGGATATTTTGGTTGGTCTTCCGTCATTGAGTAAAATTAGATTAGTATTGTCTAAAGCGTCAGCTAAAATATTACCTTGTGCACTATCCTGTATGGAACCCCACCTACAGTGATGACTATTAAAGTCGCCCCCAATTAAAACTCTGCCTTTAATTTGTCCAAATAAATTTTCCCAATCTTTGGATGAGACATATATTTTAGGAGGTTTGTAAACACATACTATTGATAATTTAACTTGTTCTAGAAAAACACCGCAAACCTCTATATTTGGATTATAATTTGTTTTGAATTTTATATCTGAAAAGGAAATGTTGTTTGCAACTAAAACAGCAACGCCTCCATAGCCATCACGTCGATCAACTCTAACATTATTAAAACCTTTAATATATAAATTTTTATTTTGTGACAACCAAGTTTCGTTCAGAAGAATGACATCAATTGTATGACTTTCTAGAAAATTAAGCAAATTAGTCTTTTGTTTTATAATAGATTGGCAGTTCCACTGAAGAATATTAAGTGTTCTATGATTCCCCATCACTATCGTTGTCTGATAAACAAGAAAGTATATTTCTGATTTCATTTTGAGTGACTTTTTGGAATTCAACTGAGACTAGTTTGGGGTCAATTTGTTTAATTATTCTTTCTAAAGCAAATGGAATTTCTTGTAGAATTTGTAATTGTATTTTTTCTTTATATGCTATAAACTCATTACGATATGGGTTAGGAATTATAGGATGTGACACTGATTTTGTTTTAGAAGTTGAAGGAAATTGTAAGGCAGTTTTACATTGAGTCGGGGATATGGCTTTTCGTTTAAGAGGATTAGAAGTTTGTTTAGGTTTAGGAACGAATGAATTGTTTACTGTACGGTCATTTGCCGCAGTCGGGAGTTGGGGAAAGTTATTTAAGTTACTAAGCAATTCAAATTTATTATGTGTCGTGATTTTGGCATAGGATGGATTTTTTGCTAAAAACTCGGCTTCTTTAAATGTAGTATTCTCAATCGCCATTATTTTTTTAATATTATATTGATGTTGATAAGCTGGGCATTGTTTCGTTAGAGTCGTATGATCGTTTGTTTTACAGTGAAGACAATATTGTGAGTTACTACAACGGGAGTTGTCTTCGTGTTCTTTGCCACAATTTTTGCATAAGGTGAAAGTGGACTTACACTGTCTGAGAGTATGACCAAATTTAAAACAATTTAAACACTGTACCACAGGGTATATGTATTGTTCAACTTGAAACCTTACCAAATCTAACGTAATATATTGAGGAATAATATTTCCTTCAAATGTTAAAATTACCATTTGCCTAGGAACAAAAATAGTTTCATTATCTGAATCAATAAGTTTTCTTTTCATACGTCTTACCTCGGTTATTTTTTGGTCGGAAATAATATTATTCATCATATAATTTTCGTCCAAAAAAGTATCAACTTGTCTAATTATTCCTTTTTTGTGATTAAAAAAATTCGGAATGTAAGCAATAAATTTGTTAGAAATAATTATGTCGTGATTGACTAAACTATTTGCACAAGTGTAAGAATTAAAAATTACTTTCACTTTATTTCTACCGACGAGTTTAATATCGACAACATCTTTCTTAAAAAAGTTATTAATGAATAAATAATGACCTACTCGGACTGGTGATAAACGTTTAATATTTGGGTCGATGGACTCGACAAAAACAAAAAACGGGCCTTTATCAGAGGATTTATACCTATTATTTAAATCAAAACGGGCACTTACTGCCTCCATATTTTCACCTTTATCAGGGGGTGGCTTTTCGCCACCCGAAGAATCATCCATTTTTAAATATAAAGAACAATCCTACCTTGTTTTATTATTCCTTACTATTTAAAAAACTAAACTTTAACTGCTTAGAAATTGAAAACTAATTAGCACTTAATTGATGTGGACACTATCGATGCCAGCACACAACTCGCAAGGTGTTTTTGGTTAATCAAATTAGTACATCATATAACTTATTTTAAAATTCAACAAAAGTTTTTTTTTTTGTTAATTCAATTACAATAAAAATAATTGTGTTTTAGAATAGCTGACTTCATAAAAAAAAAGTAAAGGTGAAAAATTTTTCTAAATACACATCATTGTATTGTACCATGGACAATTTTTTCTCACTAAAGGAAGCTATTTTTCATTTAAAAACAACCTATGAGTAATAAATTTCAAGTAAATACGTTTATTGGTTTTAAAGTTATTGTTGTTATTAACTAAAAGAATTTAATTTTTTTAAATTTTAACACCGTGTATCTCGAAAAGTAAATAAGTTTGACCCCTCATTAACTATATCGTTTTGTTCAATTTTTCGAGAAGTATCTACAGTCAAACGTTGTAAGTGTCATTTGGAAACACCCTGTATGTATGAAATATTAGATATTTAATAGAAAATATTAGATACTTACAATTTTGCCACAGACTGAACAGTAGATTTTTCCCATATCCATAGACAGCTCTTTATAAGGTTTAATCCAAGTTAAAGCACTGGTTGTTTTAGGCATTATAAAATCACAATCTTCCTTTTTGTTACGCACAACGAGTGTTTACGCTTTGAATATCAAAACAAAAATGATTTACAAATCTGAGCATCAAATTAGAAATGTTTAGGTACCTAATTCAATAAACTGGGAGATTTTGGAAAATCCCTAAATTAGGAACAAAACTATTAGCCGTTTACCTGCTGTTAAGATACAATAAATTGTAGATAGATTTGGGGATTAGATCATAAAATGCAAATAGCGAACCCTTAGCGATTATCCAATAACTGAATGCCTCAGTGACCGAGACAGACTTTCTAAGAATGTTGAGGGCTACTTAAATTGATCTTCTTTGAAATTGTAAATGTTTTGTACCTGTAGAGATTACGTACTTAAATCATTTCTTGATTAAAATGACTACAAAATTTTATACAAGAATTGAAATAAATTGGTATGTTTAAAAATTTTCAAATACAGTATCAAAATCTGAACTTTTATGCACTTTATGCAAACTTTTATACAAATATGCCAAAATATGAAATATTTGCATAAAATATGCACAATATGCAAAATATGCAATATGCATATTTGCCGAAGTCTATATATATATATATATATATATATATATATATATATATATATATATATATATATATATATATATATATTCACGGGAGTATAGGTACAGGCTGGTCTCAGCTTGCGTAAAGGAGGGACTCTGAACTAAGTAGGGGTTCTTCATTATTCTGCATAAGACAGACTGGGCGGGGGAGTCCTCAATCCCGACACGGCGCGTCCCAACGACTGATAAGGAAGTTCCTGTAGATATGCAGGACAGGTACCAATAAGGCTTAGCCAAATAAGTACCAGTGGATCAACTGAGAACATGACACATGTCAGCAGCTGTGTCATTAGTGGCCCGTGGCTGAGGGATGCAATTCCTGACAGGTGCGGTACCACAAAGTCGCAGGCGGCAGTCAAGTTGATTTAACCGGCTGTGTTTTAATGCCAATATACCCCCTAAAACCGCCATGTCAGATTTTAAAACAAATAAAGATTTACCCCAGGTGAGTAGGATGCGTCCAAAATCTCACAATGATTTATCAGTTTGTCCCAAGTATTCTGAGGGGGCAAAAAGCTGACTATATGGAGACCCAAAAACCCCATAACTCTTTACGTTAGTACATGCAATGCCAGAAGTCTACTGTCTGACGAGAGATTCACAGAAATGGAAACGGAAATGAATAAAATTAAATGGGATGTCATAGGTATCAGCGAAGTTAAAAAGAGAGGTGAAACTATAAAAACACTGAAATCAGGGCATATATTTTATCAGACTGGCCCTGAAACTACATCAATTGGAGGCATCGGTTTCTTTGTCTATAGAAACCTCGCGAAAAAGATAATAAACATCCAAACTGTATCATCTAGAGTGGCATATTTTATTCTGAAGTTGAACAGTAGATATCAACTTAAAATTATCCAAGTATACGCTCCAACAACAGACCATACAGACAAAGAAATCGAAATATTTTATGACGATATATCTACTGCGCTTAATGACTCTCGTACTCAATTTACAATCTTATGTGGCGATTCGTAGCAAGGAGAAACGCTACTAGGATTCCTACTCCAGAATAATTTATTCAACATGAACAGCTTCTTTTACAAAAAGATGAAATCGAAATCGACTACATCATAAGTGACAAAAAACAAATCATTAAAGATGTAACACATGTAACAAGTTCACCACAAGCAGTGACCACAGAATGATACGAGCGAAAGTCCAAATCAACAGAAAAGAGAAAGAAACATAATAAATATAAATAAATCTCCTGGTATCTGGACACCCCTATTAGATATCAACCAATATCAGGGCCATATCAATAATAAGCAAATAAGCTATTACTGCATAAAACCTCCGAGAACGATCATAACGACTTGAATAATTGCATCATAAACGCCTTACAAGAAAGTCACCGAGTGCTCTGTCCTCGGTGCAAAATAAAATCAGATAGTAAAATAAGTCCATATACTGAAACGCTGCTAGATCAAAGAAGACAAATGAGAAGAGATAAGAACGCAGACAGCAAAACTGTTTTGAAGGCAATTAGGAGAAATTTAAGGAAATTTAAAACCGATAATATTAAACGTACTTTACAGCAAAATAACAGCCTAAAAGTTCTACGTAGAAAGCTAACGAATGGGAAATACGCAATTCATAAATTAAGAAACAAGCAAAATGAAATAATATTACGTAGAGACGAGTTAATACAGGTCGTCGAAGAGTTTTACGAGAAATTACATGGAAGTAGATGAGAAGATCAAACAGGAATATAAACAGCCATTTCAAAGAAGATCATGAATTAAGGTTCCGAACTAATGCCAGAAATAAAGATAGATGAGATTCGACAACCGATAAGAAAAATGAAAAATAACAAAGCCCCAGGAGAGGATAGAATTGTAATAGAAGCTATCGTAAATGGAAGAGATATGCTACTAAATCATTTAAGGAAACTGTTTAATCTATGTTTGCAGTAAAGAAAGGTAACCAAAGAATAAAACAATGCTGTAACCATCCTTTTGCATAAAAAAGGAGATACAATGGTCCTAGAAAATTATAGATCTATTAGCCTATTGAACCACATATACAAGCTCTTCACTAGGTTAGTGATATCAAGATTGGCGAAAAAATTAGATTTGTACCAACCGAGAAAGCAGGCAGTATTCCGATCAAATTATGGTACCAATGATCACCTCCTTACAGTAAAGACGCTCATTGAAAAATCTATAGAATACAATAAACCACACATCATACATATCAATAAACCCACACTTCATACATTTTCATAAAGCGTTCGACATGATCGAAATAGACAGCCTTATAGAAGCAATGAATGACAGCAGTATTGACCATAGGTATCGTGAACTTATTTACAATATCATGAATGTGTTGATGTGTGAGTCCATTTCAAAATGTAAAAGAAATAATAAATTAGACTTACTCACAATCAATTTAATTTAACTATCAGACGACCGGTTTCACTTTCTACAATATGCAAAGCATCTTCAGGTCACGATACAAAGTTAAATTAATGCTGAAAATAATAAACCCATATTAGGGTGTTGTCTAATAAAGGTAAAACAAAGATAGGTGATATAAATTATATAAATTACAGTAATTATGCCAATATTACATGTCTGTGGTTTTTAAAAACGAATAAAATGTTTAAGCAGACAAGGTAAGACCCACAAATTGGTAAAATAATCTATTAAACTGTAATGAAATAATAAATAAACAAATAAATAAAACATTACTTACATGCCGGTACTCTATTAATTGATGGTTGAAAGAACATGGTTCAAACTATCTTGTATTGTTGATTGGAGAACTCAAGTCAACTATTGTAATTGTTTAACAGTAAACGGGGAAGTTCTTGAGGAGACAGATTTTATCCAATGAAGTAGAGATAGGTAAATGTAATTGTTTGTTTGATGAAAGTAATGTTCTATACCATTAAGTTCTTTAAAGTTATTTATATTTATTCTGGAGATATATTTATGAAATGTGTGTTATTTATTGAGATTTTTATTTTTGTTTTGGAAGGTGACAGTTGTGAGACAATGAATAAGAATAGATGCACAAATTGTGTGGGTGTGCAATTATATCAGCTTGTAATTATCAAATTTCTTTGATAAAGTTATGTTACAATATGTGGCAAATTGTTGTAAAGTCCAATATATAAAGTTAAAAATTAAAATTGAGACACTTTAAGACACACAGAAAACACACAGAAAACACTTAAAAAACGGGGGGACAAAACAGACATTAAATTTAAAATCACTCCATAAAGCACTCCAAGTAAGAGATGTAGTTTTTTTTAAATCGTCCCTTTTTAAATTTAATGTCTGTTTTGTCCCCCCGTTTTTAAAGTGTTTTCTGTGTGTTTTCTGTGTGTCTTAAAGTGTCCGCTCCACCCGCCAATGAAAATCCTACTTTCAGAAATGTTCGCACCATTCAACGCGCCAATCTCCGCGCCAATCACCAAGCTAACTCCCACGTCAACGTTCACCCAAACCACGTCACCATCGACGGTATAAATGAACCGTACTCTGTTCCCAGTAGCAGTAATGCATTGGTTAGTGATCAGCGTAGTAGTTTCTAGGGGCTCGGGAGACTTAGACCTCGGAAGCCGTGAAGTCCGGAATTGTCTATTTATCTCTTAAATGAATGGTCTGAATTGTACAAAAATTCAATTTTACCATTTTTCTGATATCATTATTCACTTTGATTTTTTAAATACATTACTCTGTATATTGTATTATAATTGAAATCCTCACTTCAATATGAGTTCAACCATATGTAACACTTGGTATTTTAACTAGTCAGGAAGGTCCTAAATAAACTTCTCAGTGCCACATAGTTTTATTATTTTATCAAAGTAATTTAATTAATATAGAATTATGACATTAATTCGTAAAACTAACAATAGCTTGACGTTTATTAAAGTTTTTTAAAATAAAGAGTATAAATAACTAAAACTGACAGTTGTTTTATGTGTCTTTAAAAACTCCACAATAAAGATGGTTTTTAATGAAAAAGAGCGATTTGCTGTTTTAAGGATGGGGGGCTGCGGAGATAGAAAAAGATCTTATAGTGAAGTAGCCAACTTGTTCAACCATGCTTTCCCAAACAATTCTCCTGTCCATAAAGCAACGTCGGCCGGTACAAAAAATTGTTATAAATTACAATAAAACAAAATTTAATGGTGAGTTTCGTTGAAGATCTACATACATCCTGACGCCGAGCTGCACAAATCGATGATGTTGTTCTTTAGTCTTGCGTGTATTATATAAGAATTCATTAAAATCATACAGAATCCAGTTGTGTCAGGAATTAAATGAAGATGACTACGACCGTAGATTACAATTTAGTGATTTAATGATGAATAAAATTGTAACTGACGAGAACTTTGTTAACAAGATAATTTTTCCGACGAAACAATATATACAATGTGTGGGAATATAAATCGCCAAAATTTAAGATATTGGAGTAAGGTAAATCCACACCAGATACGTGAAAACCATACTCTAATACCACAAAACCTAAATGGATGGTCGCTTATAGTGGGAAGTCAGTTAATTGGGCCATTTTTTATAGAAGAAAATTTAACAAGCTATAATATTATAAAATGCTACTTAGAAATAAAAGTGTACCTGTCCTGAAAAACAAATTTGTAGCCAATTTTAATGAGATATGGTTTAAGCAAGACGTTCGGCGTTATTTAGATGAGTAATTTCCCGGACGACAATGATTGCTAAAAAGCTAACGACAGCAACGCCTATAGAAAGAAGAAGCAGAGGCCGACCACGAATTAGGTGGTTAGATGGAGTTGAGGCTGATTTAGGGATACTAGAAATCAGAAGATGGCAAAATGTTGCCTGAAACTGTACGGAATTGCGACGAATCTTAGAGCAGGCCAGGATCCACAGAGGATTGTTGAGTCAAAGATGATGATGATGATTTCCCGGACGACCTATTGGTAGATTAGATAGTATTGTCTGACCTCATTATTTTTATTGTGGTTGCTTGAAAACTATCATTATTGTATATATAGCAATGTAGTAAACTTTTAATTATTATGTTTAAATTTAGTTGTACATAGTTTGAATCAAAAAAATTATTGACACGATTAGGCGTTTCTGCGCTTTTGTTTTATCTTTTTAAGATGTTTCTAACTATATCCTGACTACAAAATCAAAAGATTGTATACGGTTGGACTGGTATTGAAGTAGAGATTTCAATAAAGGTACAATATACAGGGTATTGTATTTAAAAAACCAAAGTGACTAATGATATCAAAAACATAGTAAATCTGGTACATATACAATATTTTTTAAACATTATAAATATTAAAAATATCATAAATATTTTCAGATATCTACAAAATTTTCAGCGCAAGAAATGGAATCATACGGAGAAGCTGGTACGATCGCTGAAGAGGTTTTCACCGCAATCAAAACTGTTGTTGCTTTCGATGGACAAGAAAAAGAAATTGACAGATATAATAAACACTTAGTTGATGCCAAAAAGAATAACTTAAAACGAAGCTTTTTTAATGCTATAAGTAATGGATGCTTATGGTTTTTCGTATACGCGTGCTACGCTTTGTCGTTTTGGTATGGGGTAACATTAATACTAAATGATAGGCATCTGCCAGAAGACCAACAAGTTTATACACCAGCAAATATGGTATCTGTAAGTACTGATTTATTTTAAAATTGGATTTATATTATTTAAGATTATCATTACAATATAACTGGATAATAAAAGTGTTAAGAAATGTATTAAAACTAGATTAGAGATAGGTCCCAAATAATAACATTGAAGGAATTGCATTTCTTTAAACGTTCAAACACAAATACCGCTAGAGATTCCGCTATCCAGGTTCATAAGAAAGTGTTACAACAACTACCACTGAACGTATATGTGCAAGAATTTACTCTAAACAACTAAAAGTGTTAAAATTTGCAGCGCAAATTTACTGTTACCGGCTTACAACTGTCCATTATCGCTAGCTATTTATTATACATATCTTCTATTTCTTTATTTCGTCAAGAACTTTAATGATTTCATTGTACGGGTTAATTGGTAAAGAGTAACAAACATTGTTTAATTTTAAATCGACCTCATTCCAACCTTTTAAACCAACCTGATATAATAAAAAAAGCAAGAACGAAAAAGAATACCAAATGAGAGAAAAACAACAAAATAATCTACTATGCAGGCGACGCAATACTACTTTCTCAAAGTGAAGATAATTTACAACGTATGCTGCATCAATTTAATATAACCTCCAGAAAATTTAACATGTTAATTTCCCCAAAAAAAGACAAAATTTATGGTTATAACAGCAAATTTACTAAGATGTAAATTGGAGCCGCAGGATGCATAGATGAAACAATGTGGAGAAATAAATATATTATGGAAAAAATGAAAGACAGAATTTACAAAACAGTCATCAGACCAATAATGATGATATATGCGGTAGAAACACGACCTGGGCAGACAGAATAAAAAGGATGCTAAACATATCAGAAATAAATACCCTTAGAAAAGATCGATGGTAAGAGACTATAGAACAGAGCAAGAAGTACAGATATACAACGGAAATGCAAAGTAAAGAACCTCAAGGACTAGGTAAGAAAGAGTAGAATGAAACGTTCATATAAGTTAAATGATAACAAGACGGTTACCCAACATGAAGACGATTAGTGGAAAAACCACGAAAACGATGGAACGACAATTTACTGGATGCACATTGAAAAACAGACAGTTATGTATAGAAAAAAATAAAAAAATAAGAAGTATTTGGTCTGAGAAGACCAAAAACGTTGTGATAACAGTGTAATCAGTTTGGAATATGTAATTTTTTATTAAAATAATTTTTAAATATATACCATTTTATACTAGAAGTTTTCCACTTCAATCTATCCAATAATCCCTATTAAACCAAATTTAATAAGGAAGATACCAGTGTTAATACATTAAGAATTTTCTTTCTAGAACTGATAAACAACAATAAATATACACAGTTCTTAACAGTGACGCGTTAAAGACACAAGGTGGAGTTGGATATTATGTAACCACTGACTCCCTAACGAACTCTCTAAGTAGGTTTCTTGGTGTAGTATCCACACGTAGGTGATTTGTGATATACACTGGTAAACTACTTGCTATCACACGTGCTTTCAAATATGCTCAACAATATTCAAACACGAAATAGCCACACGCAATGATTCAGTTGATTCATATCCACTAACCATCCTCTCTTCCAAGATATTAAAGAATAGACTTATTATAGACTAAAGAAGCTTAATCTATCCACCTGGCAAATACACTAAAATAAAGTTACTTTAGCGCTGCATTAAATTAACAAATCCACAACCAAAATGTCAACACTGTAATATGACTCTCTGAATCAGACATTTACTTATTGAATGTCCTTTTTATGCTAAAATAAAAAGGTATCAGGTATCGGTATCAGTCCTATCTTCAAAGAGGTCCTAAACAGCACAAACCAAATCAACAAGATAATAAAATTCCTCGAGAAAACTCAACTGTTAAATAAAATATAAAGGTTAAATGTTTTTTTCTTCGCGTTAAATCTTACAAATGCTATTATATACCATGTAAACTGTAACTCGTACTAATGACCATAGATGTCATATGCACGTTAATTTAAATAAAAAAAAACAGACGGTAGCTGGCGGTAAAAATTTTAAAATATTAATAACTGCGTACTTGTAGTTATTCGCTTTGGATATTATTTAACTGTTTCTAAGTATCTTCATGAATTTTAGGTATTCTTTTCAACGCTAATAGCTACTTGGAATTTTGGATTAGGAGCTCCACTACTGGAGACTTTTGGAACAGCCAAAGGAGCAGCACAAAAAATATTTTCAGTATTAGATAGCAAACCCATTATAAGAAAATTTGCAAACAGTGGACTTGTAATAAATGACGCCGCTTTAGAAGTAACATTTGAAGGTGTGCATTTTAGTTATCCTTCAAGATCAGACGTAAAGGTAGGCTTAAAACTCAAACTAACTAACTCTAAAATGTTAAGTTTTATTGACTATAGTTTTATAGAAGTTATATTATAGATTATATATATATTATATATATTATAATTTAATTTTTCCATAAACTTCCATCTTGGCTCATTCATAATTAAACCATTTTTTTTTGTTACTCTACACATCCTTCTAAAAATTTTCATTTTTGCAAAATGGATTCGTCGTTCTTTTTGTTTAGTTACTCGACATTCTAGTATAACTGATAGTATGCCAGTCTTATAAAATTCACCTTTATGTTGCGTTTGAATCTTTCTATCACAGCATACTAATCGCCTCCTTACATTTCATCTATTCCGCTCTAAATATACTATATATTAACCAATTTCTCTGATACCGATCTAAGATACTAAAAACTGTTACTGTTCACTACCTAAAGTAACCATCTTATTTGAGTACTAAATCCATTTTCAAACAAACATTCTAGATACACTGCACTGTATATTTCCTATATTAATACATATCCCGTTGCAACGGGATATGTGTTAATATAGGAAATATAGCGTTGTCCTGTTTAAAAACTCTCCACTGTTCCAGTGTTTTTATTATAATTTCTTTTCAGTAGTTACCAGTAACACTACCTCATCATTATGCATTTAGCATCAAGAAATGCCACTTTAAAATTTCCCATTGCCTGATCCAACAATAATGAAAATAAATAAGCACCGACTAAGCACTGACGCAGTAGTTTTTGCAGATAGCTTAGATGGTTTGCAAAGAATAATGTCGCGCATACCAGATATAAGTTGAGAACACGGACTTGAACTCAATATGAAAAAAACAAATTACATGCTAGTCAGTAAGCGCTAAATACACGGCTTTTGGTTAACCAACAACCAATTGAGCGGGTGAACAGCTACACATACCTTTATACTAACATAAACAGCCAATAGGATCACTCTACTGACATAAGACAACGCATAGGAAAAGCAAGATCAGCGTTCGTAAAGATAAAGTATCTTTCTACAGTCTTCATGATTTACCACTTGGTACCAAAATCTCTATCAACAAATGCTATGTAAGTTCTACATTATTATATAGAGTAGAGGCCTGGAAACTTTCTAAAGCGTCTTTAAGAAAGCTCGAGGCCTTCGAGATGTGGTGTTACAGACGCATCTAAAGAATTTCGTGGGTGAATCGTGTGAGTAATGTTAAGATTCTAAGTGGAATAGGCAAGGAATGTGAGTTTATTAACAATTAAAGATCGCAAGAATAGAATATATTCGCCATGTTATGAGAAATGTTGCAACATATGGCTTGTTACAATTCATTATTTAGGACAGGGTATTTGGAAAGAGAGAATCAGGGAGAAGAAGAATATATTGGCTTAAAAATCTGAAAAATGGTTTAACATGTCTACAACCGTATTATTCCGAATAGCTGTAAGCAAAGTTAGCATAGCCATGCTGATGGTTAACATTCGGAAAGAATAGACGGCAGATAGAGGAAAAAAGAAGAAGAAGCACCGAGCCTCGATACGATCATTTCACTTAACCTGAAATTTATCAGGCTCTTCCGCACCTACAAGATAATTGAATGTCATATTATGAGCGTTTCATTTTTTATCCCTACATTTTATAATCAGCTGATTTATATATCTTTCTTTCATATTGTCTGGTATCAGTTTTTTTCGTTTGGCCACTGCCAGACCACAGTATTTTGATATGTATTTTCTAAGATTCTGTTAAGTATTTTAATTGCATTAGCTCTAATAATACTAGCCATATTCCCCTAAATTGTATAACGATTCCTTTTTTATAGTACAACTCTGAATACACTTTTTTTCTCATATTTCATCCACCATATTATGTTTTGTAGTAATGTTCAATATTGTGGTTTCTTCTTGCTTTTTACTTCGATAACCATAACAAGCAACTTAATCTGTTGCCCTGCATTTTTTACATTTGTATATTTACCGAAGTTTTTTCTTATATTTTTAATAATTGTATTAATAACTGTGATAATTAAAAGTATAATATACAGTACCCACCACGCTACTCAAGTGAAATTCACACTGAGAGTGCAGTAGCAGTACGGCTAAGATTGGGCAATGCTTTTCTTATGGAGAATAAACACACAGAGAAGCGACAGTCCTTTGAAGTTACGTGGCCAAGCCGCCAATGACAGCTAACAACCAGAAAATTAATAGTCAGTGGGCATATCACACAATATAAATTCTTAAGAGCGTAGGCGCAAAATTTCGGGCCAATGTTTTTTAAATGCATTCATTTTTTTCGAATTCTGAAAAAACTAATAAGTATTTTTGAAAAATTTAAACGCAGAATGAAAGACTACATTATTACTGAGGGCCGAAAGTCCCTGAAAACTTCTATAATGTTTATTTTAATAAGTTACAGGGGTGAAAAAAAAAAGAGAAAATTTAGTGTGATTTTTAATTTCAAATATCTCATTCAAAAAAACTTTTTGTTTATTCTAAGGGACTGTCGGCCCTTGGTAATAATGTAATCTTTCATTTTGTGTTTAAATTTTTCAGTTAGTTTTTTCAGGATTCGAAAAAAATGATTGTATTTAAAAAGCATTGGCCCAAAATTTTGCGCCTACGCTCTTAAGCGAAACAAAGAAATTACTAAAAATCTTAAAACTACAACAGAACAAGACTTCAAAATTGCAAAAACATGGTTGCAAATAAACAAACTTACATTAAATTATGAAAAAACTAAATAGGTACTCATCTACTTTTTGCTATATACAAAAGTTGTTTGCCAATTTTTAATTCGTTAAATATAAATAACAAAGATCATTGAAGGTACTGCGTCATGCGCCAATGTTTTTCTTCTATTTCCTTTTACAATAACATTATCTTCAAAATGCAGTTCACAAATCCTATAATTATTATAAAGTGAATCCATTTTGAATAACAAATCTTCTCATCTGCAAGCTTCTATCCACACTTTGGCACTACAAATTTTTAACAGAACAAATTTTAAACAAAGAACTTTTTCTGTATTTATAAATAATACTTTATTACATACAACTATAAGAGTATTAGTATATTCTAAGTATATTGTAAGTAATGAAATATTTAACTTTTGTCAATATCTAATCTTAATAAATTTACCGTTTTCTCCTGACTAAGTCACAAAATTGTCACTAAATATTGAGATATGCAACAAATAAAGTTTTAATATTTTTTATTTGTAATTCCCATTTAAAACTCCTAAATATTTTATGTTCTTCCATCCATATAATTTGATCTTTTTTATTTATATTTAACGAATTAAAAATTGACAGACAACTTCTGTATATAGCAAAAAGTAGATGAGTACCTATTTAGTTTTTTCATAATTTAATGTAAGTTTGTTTATTTGCAACCATGTTTTTGCAATTTTGAAGTCTTGTGCTCTTGTAATTTTAAGATTGTCCCAATTATCGGTCTAATTATGTTTCCAACAATTTTTAGTTTGAGCATTTTAGTAATTTCTTTGTTTCGTTTAAGAGCGTAGGCGCAAAATTTCGGGCCAATGCTTTTTAACATTTTTTTGGAATCATGAGAAAACTAACAAATATTTTTATAAAATTTAAACACAGAATGAAAGATTACATTATTACCGAGGGACAACAGTCCCTTTGATAAACAAAAAGTTTTTTTGAATGAGATATTTGAAATTAAAAATCACACTAAATTTTCTCTTTTTTTTTTCACCCCTGTAACTTATTAAAATAAACATTATAGAAGTTTTCGGGGACTTTTGGCCCTCAGTAATAATGTGGTCTTTCATTCTGCGTTTAAATTTTTCAAAAATACTTATTAGTTTTTTCAGGATTCGAAAAAAATGAATACATTTGGGTTCGGTTATTCTATGAATAAACTGCTGTCGATTGCTCACCCAAGAGCGTCGCACAGGACCGGCGTGGATTAAATGCATCTTGCGTTAGTACGAGTATAATATTATATAATATTATGTATACAGTAGAATAAAAAATCATTTTATTTTTAATTTTATTATTTTTTTTCTGTTTTGTACTTGAAGTAGCGATTCTTTTATACAAAGTTCGTATAGATTTTCGAAATTAGACAAACATTGTGAAAATATGTACAAATATGTAGTACTGTCAAAAACTTCATATCATATATTGTGTATAAGTCATTAACATAATTAGCCAAATATGGCCATAAACTTGTTTGTCCTAATTAGCATATAATAAACTCTAAGCATTTAATTTGTAATTACGGGTGGGCATACACATTAGTATTTAGTCAGATATTGAGCAAAGAGCATTAAGTCTAAATTTAAATCCAGTGAATCAATAAATGGTTGCGCTAAACTGATAGTGTTGAACGTTTTATGTTTTTTACAAAATTCGGAACAACTTAATGGGAGTGCTGCTGTAAGACGTACTTCGTTAATGACTGGTGTAAACGAAAGAAGCATTTACAGTATCAAAAAGAAAAAGAACAAAGTAAAACTTTGAAATCAGCAGAGTCAAACCAATTCTAGAATATTTACATATGACGAGAAGTTCTCTACAATGTTCATTATGATTTTTTTATAAAAAATTTGCCACTATACTTTAAGCCTATACATAACTTTATACAAGGTAATAACAATATTCCGCCCTTGTCTCTTTCTACTTTATACGGGTTTCTGTAAGAAATCGGATTTGTTTATAAGAAACGTGGCCGAAGAAGCATCATGGTGGAGCGATAGAATATTGCTCATTGGCGCCATAATTATTTGAGAACTATACGACGTTTGCGAAGAGACGATTGCAATAATGATGGAAACTATGACGATGAAATGGATACTACATATTTTAAGTCGTGGTTTAAAGAGACGTTAATACCAAATTTATCAAATAAAGGTTGCAGGAATGTCATTGTAATGGACAATGCAGCGTATCTTTCCCATAAGGAGAGATTCCCTATCAATTCCTGGAAAAAAGCTGCAATCAAGGAATGGCTAGTGGAAAGAGACATTTCTTTAGAGAAGTGCTATTTCCAATCAGAGCTCTTAGAAGCAGGGCGTACTTTTAAAGATCAATACGATAAGTATAATCTTGATGAATATAAAAACATAATGTTTCTATTTTAAGGCTTCCTCCGTATTATTGCGAATTAAATCCTATAGAAATGGTGTGGAACTATGTTAAGCGTTATGTAGCTACCCATAATACCAGTTTAAAAATCAAAGCGGTGCGCCAGTTAATCGACGACGACTTCGCATGCGTAACAAAGTAAAATTGGGGCAATTATGTCACTCATGTTGTTGAGAAAACGGAAACTGAGATGTGGACCACGGACAATCTTCAAGATGACGTAGACCAAATGCTTATACATTCAAATAAAGGGGAAAGTAGCGCAAGCGAATCCAACATCTCGAATGTATAGGGCGATCAGTATAATTAAATATCTGTGAGTACCCTCGATTATTCTATAACCAATAAAATGCATTCATCAGTCCAATCAGAGTATGAAATTTTCGGGTATTGGGCTGGGTGTACAGAAATCGAGTATTTGTTGGTATTTTCCCGTTGGAAAGCTTTTCAATAGCTTATGAAACGTTGAAATAGGAATATGCAAACCGTTTCGCTCTAAATAAAAACCGTTTCAATGTCACAACTGTCTAAAATGTGAAAATGGCCACTTTTTTAACGTCAATAACTAAAAAACGACTGAACTTAGATGTAGGATATGATACACGACATATATTAGGTACCTATCAAAATTTTACTTTCTATAGTTTTTCCATTAACATCGATGCAGTTCCCGGAGATCTCACCCTATATAGCTATCAAAAAATGTAATTTAAAATATATTTGTTAGTTTTATAAAATATACAATTTTAAAATAAAATTCTCGCTAAAAAGTTGTCCTTTTATTAAAATGCGTGCCTCTTATTTGACTACTTAAAGACAATTATTTGTAAATATATGTATTTTACAAGAAATATCTATCGTTTCTCTGTTTTATTCTAATTTGCATTATAAATTAAAATACAAAAAGGTAGTTTTACTCGTAATAGAGACCCATCGCAACCGTAAAGATCTTTGTACGGTTCTGTATGATGTATGTATGTCTGACCACTACTTGGACTTGTTTGTGCTGCCAGGCACATAGCGTGAAATCCCGCAAATCGCATACCTATCTTAACCGTACTGCTCTCTCAGTTTGAATTTCACTATAGACACATAGGAACGTAATTGTTAAGGTCGATTCAAACACATCAGTCCCGGCGCCGAACCGGTCCCGTCTGGTCACAGAACTATTCGTTCGTCTATTCGCACACACCAGAAATTCATCAGTCTTCGGCGACCAATCTTGAAAAGATGGAAAGTTTCTAGGATGAAGAATTAACAAATATTATTATTATTTCCTGCCAAATATTATTTTTAAAATTAATGTCCATGTATTTTGCATGCGACAAATCATATAAAACATTATATGTTCTCACACATTATATTAATTGTTCGTCAATAATTTTATTTTGTTCACTTGTACCGCTCGTCATGTTCCCGGCAAAACCAAAAAACTCGTCGCTGAGATTATAAAATCGGCCGGGCGATAGACGTGTCGAAACCTGACTGCTGGGAAACTGTTCGTCAACTGATGAATGTGAATGCCGGCGGCATATTTCTAATACGGGCTTTACACCAACAATAAATTCATGAAGAAATTCATGAAGTCGCTTCAAGGTCAAATTTGACGTGTGTAAAGCACAATTTGACATCCAATTTTGCCGTGAATAACTTCATGAATAAATTCGTGAAGAAATTGACGAAATAGAACATGTTCTATTTTTCACATTTATTGGACGTGAATTCAGTGTCACCAACCTGTGTAGATTTGGCGCGAAGTAGGGATAATAATTATTTTGCTTTTGATTATTGAACCAAATTGAACTTTGCATTTTTAAGTCGTGTCAAGTAATAGTTATGGAAAAGAGGTAAGTTTAATATTCTATAATAAAAGACAGAAAATAATATTATGTATTTTTTTTTAGGAAAAACATACAATTTCGAGACAGAAAACTCTAGTTTTATTAAAAAATTGTTTACTTTTCCCTTTCTTACATCTTTTTTTCAAATATTATTTATTTAATGCTTTGAGACTATATTATATTATATACATGATATTTTGGAAGATATTCCATTACAAATACGAAGAAACATGTTTTGCATGCATGATGGTGCTACACCACATTACACAAGAATTTGTAGAAGGTGGTTACATGAACATTTCCCTGATAGGTGGATAGGCCGGGGTGCGGGTGCACCGATTCATTGGCCTGCTCGTAGTTGTGATCTTAATCCAATGGACTTTACAGTATGGAGTTATTTGAAATCAAAAGTGTATAACACTCCAATTAATACAGTAAATGAGTTAAGAGACAAAATTGAACAAGTATTTACCGATTTACAAAACGATCCAGTAACATTAAATGGATTAATGCGTTCGCTAAATAAAAGAATTAGATTATGTATTCAACAAAATGGAGGACATTTTGAACAGTTGTTGTGAAATATTATTTTCGCCATTAATTAAATGTTAAGTATTAATTAAGTTTTCCATTAATTTGTAATATTATTGCTAACACAAGTGTCAATTCCAAAGCATACTTGATGAATATTAAGAAATGTAACGATTACAATAAAATACATGTATACCTTCGAGTTTAAATAAATCGAAAACGGTGATATCTATCTATCAAAGACTACCCTGTGGTAGTATCAAAACTACCCTGTATTAATATAGGATGTGGTAGGTGGTGACATGAAATTAATTATCCTAATGTCTTATAATCACTCCCAAAATATGAACTCCGTATTCAAAACCGTTTGGAAGATATTTGAAAAAATAAGAATTTCAATTCACCCCTTTAAAGGGTTGTATCTCCCTTATTATTCAGTTTTATAAAAAAGTGTACATAAAGAAGTACCCTTATTTTTGGATGTACTATGAGCTCTAGAAATTAATGTACATAATTCTGGACCACCTTGTATATAGTACCTAAATATTTGTTAATAAAAGATTATATAATTCTACCTTTTTCTTCACTCCTATCTTTTACTTGGTCTAGTCATTAGGTAAATGTTTTTATCATCTTGAAAGTTTAAAGTGCTATTGATTTCTGAAACAGGAAAGCATGGTTTTCTTTGAAATGCCAAGTATTACAAGATTGCAAAATGAAAAGTATGGAGATAGTAGCTAGGTTTTCATATTTGGTTCATGATTTCTCAAAAACAGCAACTTGCAAAAAAGAGTTATAAATCATTAATTATCCAAATAATATCAAGGATGTATCATGGAATTCTAAAAATTTACAATAAATGCTCTAAATACATCAAAGATTGATTTTAAATTCTGATACTCACTGGATATATTTTCTTTTTGAACCAGTATTGGATGGAACCGGTATGGATAATTCTGTATTATTGATAGGATTGTTAAATTAACTTTGCATCAAGTCCATTGATCTATTTTTTAGAACCAGATATGGATTATTCTATATTATTGATAAGATTTTAAATTCACATTCAGAAGTCGACTGAAACAATTCACTAAGACATCCTGAAATTTTGTATAATGAATTCCAGATATGTAACAAAATGTGTATGGAAGAAGAAAGTTTCTTATTTTAGTCAATGAAAGTGGCTGTACAGTTGAAATGATTCAATTGAAAAATCAAAGTAGAGACAATTTTGAAGATGAATTGCTAAATAAAGACATTATTGAACTTAAGTTGAAGATGTTTGAGGGCCCTATAAAATATTTTTGTTATGGGAAAACCTCGGAAGGATCATTAATATACATATAATTTTTTTTTAAATTTTTTATTAAATTTTTCTTTGCATAATCTAATTTTTAAACCTAATAAATCTTTTTCTTTTCAATTCATGTCTTCTGCCAGTTCCATTTCTCTGACATGTGTTCTCTTCTCCGCTTTTTCTACATGAAGACTTTGGCCTGCTACTAATTTTGTTCTTTCCTATTAATTCTTCTTACTCTTATACTTTATTATTCATAGTTTCCTTCCAAAGTTGACTATCTTTCTTTAAAAATGCAGGATTCCATATCCTAAGAATAAAATCTGTAAATACGATTTTTTATTTAGAAAAAAATAGTTGTTTGTGTATAACAAATATTAAAACTAGCTTTTATTCCTGTTATTATGATTCTTCATTTACCATTTAAATTATATTATATTTAAAAATGATTGTATTTTTATATATTTAGTTTAGTCCTACCCTACCCTACTATTCAATAAAGCAAATTGTAATATGTTAGACAAATTATTAAAATTGTAAAGAATCAGCTCACAAACTAGTGGTAAAGTATTACTGGTTATTTCCATTTTTTATTTGTTTTTAAGTATTCATTTCTTTACAACTTCTCTTTTTGATTAGAATACACATCTCAATATTCTAACAATAAACATACCCATTTATTTTTATTAGGTATCTCTTGAGAATATATTATGAATAGTGGTTAAAAGATTATAAAAAGTATTGTACCTTTCTTTCTTCTTTACTTCGACTTGGTGCAGGCAGGTATTGTATTTAAATAAAGGCTTTCATCATTCTAAAAGTCACAATGAATTGATTAACATTTCTGCTAACAGCAGTTAATTTTTAGTATGTAATGAATGCTAGATTTTCTTGTTCTATCATACAAAAAAAATAAAATTACCGCTTTTTCTGTTTCTTTAGCTATGTTGTCCTTATTAAAGTTATTTGAAATTATCTTCTGTGTCCAAAATCAACAGTTTTCAGTAATTACATGTAATTTCCACTAATTTTTACCTCTTGTTCAAGCTCTTACTCTTTACCAAATTCAGCATAATTTTTTGTACAATCTTAATCACTATTTTCTTTTTAAAACGATATTGTTTTCTGATTACATTTCCAAATCCAAAATATCTTTATTCAAACAAACAACAATAAATAACATCCAATAATAAAACCATTGGTACTACTGAAATAATGACACTTGATGTAAAAATTTATTTGAAGTTAAAGAAACTTTTACATCCGAGAAATTCACGAATTTATTGACACAGAAATTGATGAAGAAATTCATGAATTTTTTCGTGAATTTATTGTTGGTGTAAAGCCCGTATAATAAAGAATATTTTGTATGACGGATTGTTCGGTTCGGCGCCGGGACTGTGACGAGACGTAACGGATGTGTTTGAATCGACCTTTAGACCTATTTAATGCAAATATTTCTCAATGCATTTGAAAATCTACAGAGTGAAGACAGAATTCTACATATATTAAAAACGGTATCGCGTGTCATAAACAATTTGGACAGTCACAGATGTGAGCCTGTTTTGATGCAACTCAGAAACAGAAAAAGTGGTGATTTGTGCGAATGTCAATAAAAATCTTATAATGTCCTGCAATCAAGTTGTGGCAAAAAAGGAGATAATAAAAAGCTTTCCCGTACACCAATACTTAATGAAAACCACGTTGCTCATTTTTGGGGCTTCAGTGAGGGTGAGTAAGGATATAAATGATAAAAAAATGCAAAAAAAAAGACAGATGGATAAATGATAGATAATAATTAGCTCAAAAATATAACAGTTTGACTAAGAAAAACAAGAAACACTGAATACAACTAAAGCTTTTCGTTTCTGCCTAAAATATGGTACATAAAAAATGACACATAACATTATTTTCCTCGCTGAAAAATACATTACTTTTAATAATAAACCAAATATGAATTAACCAAAAAAACTTTAACACACTCACTTTAACAGGTCGATGACACTCGAAGAAAGCATTTGATACGACCAAAATAGGTGGGTTTCGGTGGTATTTAAAAGGAGCCGAGGGCTGGTACACTCAAAAATTTCTTTCAAAAATCTCGTTGGCAAATAATCTGATGTTGAAAAAAGGTATCTTCGCCCTCTTCGGCAAAAATATTAATTAAGGCGGTTGGCCTCGACATTGTGTCATGAATAGGACTCTATAAATATAGGTACGAAAAAAAGGATCTCTTAATATTGCAATTAATTAAAACGGAGACTGATCAACTTACCACATGTGTGAGTAAATAAAACTTTTAAACAACTTTAAATATCAACGTCTGAATGCATATTGCCCGAAGATTAAATACGGACCGAACCAAAAAAAGTTGTATATTTATAAGTTAGTCTTAAGCTAATTTATTTTTGGGGAGGGGAAGTGTAGTTTTGTTCAAAATATTTGTTCCCTTGAAAAAAGAATAACGCTTTACCTAAATTAAGAGAGAACTATATTGAAGAAAAGTGCATTGAAAATTGAATACTCGAACCCCAAACATAATTTATTAAGAAAAGGGACTTTTAAGTACACACACTTGACGTATTCAAAGCAATAAAAATATGAATGTCTAGATAGAGTTAACTGAAAATACGGTCTCGTTAAAAGTTTTTAATTCAAAAGAAATTAACATTCCACAAAGTTGCTGAGGTAGTAGATATACGTAAAGCCACAGTTAAAATAGTTGTTGCAATTCAACGCATGAAGTTTTGTGAATCGGTAATGGAAAAGGCTAAGCATAATTACAATTTTCTCAACAATATTGTTTTTACGGATGAATCAACATTTTCAGTATTCAATCCCTCACAGTTCATCGCTCGTACGTTATTGATACCGGGAAAATAAAAAAAATGTTTTGAAATGTGAATTCAGTATCCCCGAAAATTAAACTTATAGGATAAAATGTTAGAAGATAATACGATTGCAACATTTTCATAGACGGAAACCTAACTTTGAGAAAATATAGCAGCAAATTGTTCCAGAAATTCGTAAAATTTTTGATAACAGATTTAATGACATCTTGTTCCAACAAGATGGGTGTCCTTCACATAATAACGTCTTGGTGCGGGAATATTTAGATATTACCTTTCCAAATCGTTTAATATCCCAAAGACAAGGAACTGTCTTGTGGCCAGCAGAATCACTATAATTTTTTTATGGGAATACCTCAAATCATCAATTTGTGATAATGATAGGGCTTGTAATTTGAAAGAACTTTAATAAGAATTGAACGTGATTTCCAAAATATTAGCCCTATAATAATGTTATGTTTTTATTAATTCTAATTTATTGTTCTTATTTTAATTTACTAAAACACGATAATTTATATTAATTTATTAAACCACTGTACAACAATTTATTTGACTAATAATTACATAATTTATCTATCGGACGTTACAATTTAAACGCGAGCGCGAGCTTCTTTTTTTGACTGCCTGTTTTCTCCAAAAAGTCCTGTTATACACCCAATACCGTTAGACTAGAAAAGTCGATGGCCTTCTGGACTAGACCGAGCTACATATTGGTCTCAAAACTGGTATGTTTACATCAGCTCGTCTCCAGAAAGTTAGATTGTTGTTTTTATAACGGAGGGGGACCCATCGTGTGTCAGGTAGGCATTACCTAGAAAATACGTGAATGAATGAGAATATTAGTAATAAATATATTTACGGTTTTGGGTCAGAATTTATCGTAAAAATAACATTTTTGTCAATGTACGGTTAAGTTTTTATGATAGTATCGGTTATTGCCCTGCTCAGAAGGACGGACTTTTTGAGCATATTTTATATTATTTTTGGGAATTTATGCTTTGTCCTAAAATTATTAGACATGGAGATTTCTCCATTCTCCTTTTTCGCCTAGATACATTATAATATTTTTATGTGTACGCAATATTTTATTAATTGTGTTTTTATGTTTTATTTGTTTTAAAATAACAACTTTTATAGCAAACCTAATTTTTTAGATTCTTAGAGGTATAAATCTTAAAATAAGTAAAGGTGAGACAGTTGCACTGGTTGGAAAATCTGGATGTGGTAAATCTACCTGTATTCAATTACTTCAGAGGTTCTACGATCCAGATATGGGTCAAGTAAGTAGGCTAACAGAATATAATGGTAATTTTGATTTTAAATATAGCAGTTAAAATTATTAGTATATCTACGACTTTAAATTGGTAGTCACGAATGTATCAAGCGTGTATATATTTTTTTCTTAATGTGCCGTATCCGTATTCAGACGTTGGCCGTCATCATGTTTACAATTTCCTGAATCGGCTGCTGCGCGAAATAATTCTTTTACTGTGGCACCACACCATTGTGTAATAATACGCGGCCATGAAAGTTTCTTTCGGTCAATACATCTCTTTGCCTTTACTTTTCCTTCTATCAGAAAGCGAAGTAGATGGTATTTGGGTCCTCTAATTATATGGATAAAGTATCCTGTAATTCTCCTCTTTATGATGTTTGTGAGCAGACGTTCTGAATTCATCATTTTAAGAACATCTGCATTGGAAGTGTACGAAAACCACTTTGTTTTATGTTCTTGAACCTTAAGTTTATATTTTTGGAAAAAGCGTTCTTGGAAATAAGCTCATTTAAAATTAATTATTATTAAAAGTTCTTTATTTTAGTTGATGTTTCGGCAAATAGGGTAGACTACTTTAAGAGTACGAGGTCAATAAAAGTGCACACTCGTCGATTTTCGGAGTGCGTCGTCGACAGGAACAAAGTTTTAGTTCGTTCCGATTAAGCGAAGTGTTTGTATGTGTCTTGAGCATTTTAGACAAATAAACACGATAATAACGTTATTAGGTAACTTTAATTAGTTTTATCTATTTTCTTAATATATTTTGAAATTTTTGATATTGTACACAAGTGGAGTTTGTAAGAATTTTGCGGTAATATTTTACCATACTTGCAATAAACCTTGAATAATCGTATGTACAAGCTTGTCAAATTTACGGTGATACTTGACAAATTTGTCCACTTGCGTAGAAAATTAAGTGAGAACGCATTCGGAGGAAAAGAAATACATAATACGCTCGGTCTCTTCGCCTCGTTGGTACACTCCATACTACAAGTTTACAGAGAGTGACCTTATTTATTAATGGAACTTCTATGATATGTCTATATTGTATGTTATTTTGACGTTTCAATGTTTCCTTCGGAAATTTTTCTCAAAATACAAAATATTTTGTTTTGTTACTTGGTAAAAAAATTCTTCTAATAATTATATTTTATTTGACTTATTAATATTGACCATTCAGTCATGTTGAAGCGGCAGTTTTTTCGAACACTTCTATAAATGTCTCGTTCTGTAATTTTATAAGAGAAATATTGGCAGAGATGAAAGCTTTACATTTGCGTTACAGTAAACTGTATAAGAATAAAAGAACACTAGTTAATCTTATACCTGGAACATACCGACGAAACATTTATTACTTAATTTTGATACTAGAGTTGTCGTAATATTTTATATTATAGTCATATACTTTTATTCTTCGGATCTTCGGCATTTTAGCATTTTAGTAAGTCATAAATATTTGATAATAATTACATTTGCTATTACCTCCCTCGTTTGTCCAGACAAGACTTTGCCTTCTAATTTTGAATGAAAATCCATGTTTATAATTTAAAATACTTAACAATAATTATTTAAAAAGTCAAATCTATTTAATACGATATTTCTTCAACACGCAGTAACTTTAAACATAAGTAAAATAAAAAAACTTTGTCGCAGACTATACAAGTACCTTGCACTTCGAAGGGCCAAGAAATAATAAGGACGAATTGTGTTGTGGTCGAATGCGCATCGTGGGTGGAGCCTAATTTCAAATCGGCCAAGTATGAGCAATTCTCAGCGTGATTTATGCTCACGGGTGGTTATGTAGGCAGTAAGAAAAAGGGCTGCCAATGGAGAAAGTAAGAGAAGCGTGGCAAAATCTTGAGAAATGGCGGAAAGTACGTTAAGAAAAAAGCTAAAAAGAACAACTTTAGCTACAAAGCTGGAAAGATATGACATTACTTTAACAGCAGAAATGGAATAAGAATTGTGCAACTATATAAAAACAATAGACAACATGTTTTATGGGTTAACTTCTAGAGCTCTAAGAAGTCTAGCTTTTGAGTTCGCTGAAATAAATAAATTTAAACATCGTTTTATTAGAACTTCGCCAGGGCTATTGGGTTTAATGAACCACAGTGTAAGCGGTTTTATGAAAATCTCTCAAATTTAATGAATACATATAAATTCCCGCTACATGCAATTTACAATATGGATGAATCGGGATTTTCCACTGTCCCCAACAGGCCTCCTAACGTTTTCTCTACAGAAGGAAAAAGGTGTGCCAATAAAATATCTAGCGCAGAACGGGGAACCAATGTTACTGTTGTATGCGCAATGAGTGCTAGTGGACAATATATTCCTTCCTCATTTATATATCCACGTAAAAGAATGAAGACAGAACTTTTGGTTGGAGCTCCACCATCATCAGTTGGAATGGTATCCGACAGTAGTTTCATCAATCTGTTTGTTGATTATGCTACACATTTGGAGATCACGCTAAGCCGACAAAGGAACAACCAGTCCTATTGATAATGGATAATCACACTTCCCATTGTTCCATTGCAGCAATTGATTTTTTTTTTCGACAATATAACATTATCGCATTAACACTTTCTCCTCATAGTAGTCACCGTATGCAGCCACTTGACAGATGTTTTTTTAGTTCGCTAAAAAAGTTTTATTCCAACGAATATGAAAAATGGCTGACGAACCATCCAGGGCGCGTAATTAGACGGTTTACCAAATTGCTCCAATATTTGCTCCTGCGTACTTTAAAGCTGCTACTATAACGAATGCAATTGAAGGTTTTAAAGTGACAGGAATATGTCCCTTTAATAATGGCATATTTACTGACGCTGACTTCATGGTTATTTTTGTCATAAAACGAGAAGAACCTGGTACAGCTGCAGTAACTACGGAACTAGAAGCGTTTAACGTACAATCAGGAGTCGCTAAAAACTCTACGTCTGAAATCGATATTCAACCACATCAAATGTCTAAATCAACCTCTGACAATACTCCCAATGTTCTTGACAGTCCAACTATTGTTCTTGAGAATTCCACTACTAAGGAAAATATTCATATTAATTAAAGAGAGGCCATAATCAACAAAATACCTACATCTGAACCCGATTGTACGAGAAGGATTTTATAGATCAGAAACAATACCCCTCAGCTTACAGATCTGGTTTCCAACACATCTGCAATAACTTTGGAAGAAAGAGTTGATATAGCTCAAGAAAAAAAACATTTGATTTAACAAACACTCCTGGAACATCATCAAGCTATATTAAATTAACAACCATTTCTCCGTTCCCTAAATCAATTGTGGTTAATTCCAGAAATCGCAGAAGTAAAAATTCGGAAATTATCACCAGCTCTCCATATAAGGACCAACTAATTAAAGAAAATGAGAAAAAAAAGCCGCAATACAAACTTAAACTGGATGTTGGCGATAACCTACCACCACCGCAAGCGCCAGACTTGCAGAGAACTAAACCTTAGACCGGCAGAGAAGATACAGAAAAATGAAAAAACTGTTTTCACAAAGCCAAAAACAACGCCTCATAAGAAAATTTGGAGCTGTCCAGGGTGCAACGAAACATTTAAAGAACCTAAGACTGGATTAAGTGCATATCATGTGCTGAATGGTGGCATGAAAAGTGCAGTGCCTACGCAGGTTTTGGGTCTTATAAATGTGACCTATGTTCATAAAATTACGTGCGCAATCTTACAATCCTAAATGCGTACTTTTAAAAAGCGGGTTTATAAGAGTATGCAAAAGCACTTTTTTTTAGTTTCACCTTTTCTATTAAAGTCATAATGCTTAGTTCGCAAATTATAATTGATTTTTTTGTTTATGTATCAACAGGCTTAAATAAAACGTAAAAAAACTTAAAAAAGGTTTGGATTTTACACTTGATTAAACATTAAGTGCGCATTCTTGAAGCACTCTACCCTACTCTATGCTTTTTTAAAAACAATATGTAAAATACATTGATTGATTTTGTCATACATATATGTCATAAATGTTTGTCATATATGATTTTGTCATACATGTGTGTTGTACACTGTCGAATGCCTTCTCGAAGTCGATGAAACAAACATAAACATTCTTTCGGAACTCAGAATTTTTTGTAAGGAAACACGAATACAAAATAGTGCCTCTTTAGTTTCTAGAACATTTCCAAGTCCAAATTGCTTATTACCCATTCTACTTTCACACAGAAGGAATACTCGGTTGTGTATAATTCGTAAAATTATCTTAAGTGTGTGGCTCATCAAACTGAATAGTCTAAAGTTGCTGCATTTGGTGTGACTGCTTTTCTTTGGTAATGTTATAAACAGTGACTCCAATAAATCATCTGGTATTTTTCCTTCGTAGTAAATTTTCTTAAAGAAAGTGGTTAAGTAAGTAGGTAATGTTTTCCTCGTCAAAAAGTTTAAGTACTTCAGCGGGGATTTGATCTGATCCAGGTGCTTTATTATGTTTTGCTTGTTGTATTGCTTTTGGTGGCCTTTGTCTAACTGGTTATCACAGGTAGTATGTATATGTGTAGCATTTTCTCGAGAAGCATCGTAAAAAAGATCACTGATGTATATCTCCCATTCTTTACCCTGTTGTACGTGATCACCAATTTTTCCGTCTGCTGTTTTAAGTACGTTTTCCCTTTGCACTTTTTTAAGTGCGTAAGCATTTTTCAGTTTCAAATTCAGCAGGTATATTTAAGTTTTTTGTGGAGGTTGAAACTGTCGTGTTTATTATTCTTCTATGGTAATACTGTGGTAATAATGGCGTCCTTAAATTCGTAGACAAAGGATATTACTTTAAAAGAAAAAGGTAATATAATTGAATATGCGAAATTATCCAAGTGCAGTCAAATCGAAATTGCCAAAAAGTTTGGAATTTCACAAACTTAGGTGAGCACACTTTTAAAATTGATGACAAGGATTGATGAGCTAATTCAAAATCAACCCAAAAACGAAAACGCAGTGGGAAAGATTCAGACGTCGAACAGGCATTAGCCGAGTGGTTTACTGAGGAAAGGGGCCCGAAATAATTCTATCAGCGGTCCAGTTTTAAAAGAAAAAGCTAAAGAAATAGCCAAAAATTTGGGTAACGCGAACTTCAAAGCGACAAATGGATCATTCTTCAGATGGAAAAATCGTTCTTAAGTGTCTTTTAAAAAAATTATTTTAGGAGCAAAATATGCCGATGTAAATACATCACAAAACACATAACAGATGTGTTACCTTTATTAATTAAAAATTATTAACCAGCGGAAAGCGTAGGCGGAAAAGTTTTAAAGAACAGATTGGTGATTATGTGTTTTGCTAATTCCGATGGAAGCCATAAATTGTCACTTTTTATTATTGGAGAATCAAAAAGTCCAAGGTGTTTTAAATGCGTAAAATAATTGCCCGCAAAATACAGTTTCAATAAAAATTCTTGGATTACAACAGTCCTATTTAAAGAATGGCTTATTGACTTCGACAAGAAAATAACAGAAACAATAGAACGTTCTATTTAGAACGTAAATCTAGTAGTTATTTGTTCATAACTGCTCTGTCCATAAACCTGATGTGAGGTTGAATAATGTAAGAATCCACTTCTTGCCGCCAAAACAAATTAACTTATTCAACAGTTGGATAAAGGAATAATTTCTGCTTTTAAGAAAAATTATAGATAACAAGTTGTACGATAAATAATAGCAAATTCCAATAATATGGCAAGTTCATTAGCTAGTTCCAATAATAGGCAACAAAAATTTTAGTTCTCTCTGCTATTCATATTATGAACAAAAGTTGACATAATACATCTGAAAATAGCATAAAAAAATGTTTTATCAAGTTTTTCAAAGAGGCAAAAACTATTTTTCTAGATTTGTTTTTTTGGATGATAATTTATCTGTTTTTGAAGATACTGAAGATCTACAGCTAAGTAATGAAACCATCCAATTCCATATTAAAGTCACAGATGAGACAAAAGACAAAGAGTTTTCCGATTCCGTAACAATTCCATCCAATCGGCAAGTCTTAACCACTTGTTATATTAAAAGAAGTTTTCTGTAGGGCCAATCCAATGTCACTTTATTTTTAATTATTATAATTAAGTAATAATTAGTAATAATTAATGACAAACACAGATGAACCCAGACGTATAACTATAAATGGCAGTGAGATAAAACAAATCCAGGAATATATCTACCTAGGCCAAATCCTGAGACTAGACAAAGAGAACCAAAGTCCGAAAATTACTAGAAGAGCAAGACTAGCATGGGCAAGATTTGGAAAACTTAGTTGGATACTTAAGAACCGCAAAATACCCCAATACTTGAGGAGCAAAATGTTCAACCAATGCAAACATGAATAAACTAGCCACAACAGAAAGAACAATGGAAAGAGCAATGTTAGGTATACAACTGTCAGATAAAAAGAGGAACGACCGGGTAAGATCCAAAACAAAAGTAGAGGACATAGCAACAAAAATTGCCAAACTTAAATGGAGCTTCTTGAGCCACATTGCTAGACAAAAAGACCAACGTTGGAATACTACAATACAACATTGGAGACCTTACGAAAGTGAACGACCAAGAGGAAGACCACAGATGAGATGGGTTGATGATATTAAAAGAATAGCCGGAACAAATTGGAAATATGTTGCTCAGGATAGAGACCGATAGAAGGAGTTGAGAGAGGCCTATGTCCAAATATGGAGAGAAGATTATAATTTAGATCAAGAAGTGACTAATATTTTATGTAACAAAAAAAAATCAGGCTAAGATTGCCGATTATTTTTTAAGAAAGAATATTTGTAATTAAGTAATTCTGTTGTATGTATTTTAATAAATAAATATGCACATATCCATATATTGCATACATTTCATTTATTAGTGTATGCATTCACATATAATGTAATTTAGTTTTTTAATAAAATAATTACTAGTTACGCTACTATATTATGGACATAAAAAGACCTAAAACAATATTATACATGTAAGTATATAGGTATGTACATACACAGAATGTAAATAGTATGTACTATTATTAACAATTCCAATAAGCAGGTACAACTGTAGTACATGTGGTCCTATTGATAATTTGTCGTGAAATTAATAATTCCTTTACCTGATATTCTTAAATGTTTAAATTTACATTGTTTGATATAAAATGAGCTACTTCTTTTACGGCTAACATCTTTAAGTTCTATAAACTGAATCCGTTTTAAACACAGATCCTTATAAGATACTTAGCAAATCTGGATGATTCTGATTAAATATATTGAACACATTTTTCATAACTGTAAAATTTTTTTTATAAATATTTATAAAAATTATCTATTTCAGATAAAGATAAATGGTACAAATATTAAGGAGCTAAATTTGGACTGGCTCAAACAAAAGATTTCCGTTGTAAGTCAAGAGCCAGATTTATTTTCCACTACCATCGCCGAAAACATAAGATATGGAAAACTAAACGCTACTCAACAGGAAATAGAGAATGCAGCGAAAAAAGCTGATATCCACGCTTTTATACAGACTTTGCCGCGAGGTTATCAAACGGTTCTGGGAGAACGAGGAACTCAATTATCTGGTGGTCAGAAACAAAAGATAGCTATAGCTAGAGCTCTAGTACGAACTCCTGAGTTTTTACTTCTAGATGAAGCCACTTCAGCTCTAGATACGACAAGTGAGGCAGAAATACAGGACGCTTTAGATTCAGTAAGTATGTTTTCATATGATTTTCTTTTGATTTTATTAATTTGCTAAATTAAAAACATCAAAATCAAGAATATTGTCAGATAATTTTAGAAAGCAAGAAAGAAGTTAAAAACCTAAAGTTCACTAGAATGCTCTTCTGTAAATTAGTGAATAAAATGAGTGTCTTTTTATCAAGAATTAGGATGTTCATTCTATGTGTATAATAAAACCCAGTACAAAACCACATCAAGATATTATAAAGATGAAGAGGGGAATCTGTTAGGTGGAACAGATGAAAAATTAAGAAGGTGGGCCAATTATTTCGAAAACATATTATGCACGGACGACTAAGATGAAAGAGAACAATTGCAACTACAACATGAAGAAGTAAGGGACCCAGATGTAAATGAAGAAGTACCTACCAAGGAAGAAATTATAGAGATCATAAAAAACTTAAAAAACAACAAAGCACCTGGTGAAAATTCAATCATTGCTGAGTTTCTAAAAGAAGGTGGCGAAATGGTGCAAGAAGAAATCGCTGAGTTAATACGCGGAGTGTGGATCAAAGAAAAAGTACCCAATCAGTGGAAAGAAGCAATCTTATGTCCAGTGCATAAAAAAGGAGACGTTACAGAATGTAAAAATTACAGCGGAATAGCTCTACAAGATACAGTGTATAAGATTCTGGCCATATCAATTAGAAATAAAATTAAAACAAAAGTTGAAAATTGTCTAGGTGAATATCAAGCAGGTTTCAGAGCAAACAGATCGGTAATAGACCAAATTTTTACAATGAAACAAATTTTAGCTATTCAACCTAACATTACACATGCTGTTTATTGATTTTAGACACGCATATGGTACTATAAAAAGAAATAAAGTATATGAAGCACTAGAATATTTTTAATTTCCACCAAAAATAGTAAGACTGACAAAATGCATACTCAATGATACTAAAAGTAAAGTCGTGTTAGAAGGACGGGTTTCGGATAGCTTTATCACCAATAGAGGTCTGCGACAAGGTGACCCGTTATCAACAGATTTTTTCAATTTGATCTTAGAGAAGATTTTAGGAGAATGTAAAATCTACACTAGAGGCACAATATATCATCACAGGCATCAATGCGTAGCATATGCAGATGATGTTACCTTAATAACAAGGAGACCTGCAGAATTAAGAGAAATCTTAATCTGCAGAAAAATTATCTAGGACAGCCCTTTAAGATACAAAGCCCAAGTAAAGAATATAACTTTGAAGTTGTTAGCCAATTCGATTACTTGGGAGTGACACTAACAAATAGGAACGAAGAGAACCAAGAAATCATAAAAAGAATGGCCAAAGGTAGTAAGAGTGCTGGGAGCCTGACTAAGATACTGAAGTCGAAGATAATATCCAGAACAGCAAAAAAACGAATATATACAACAGTTGTCCGACCTACAGTTCTCTATGCTAGCGAGATCTGAACACTAAATAAAGATATGGAAGTAAAATTAGATAGATTGGAACGAAAAATTCTTAGAAGGATATACGGAGGTGTAAAAGAGGGGAACATCTGGCGAAGAAGAACGATTGAAGAAATAATGCAAATATATAACCAACCAAAAATAACAAGACTCGCTAAAATTCAAAGATTAAGATGGCTCGGACATATAGCAAGAATGAAGGAAGGAAGAGTTCCCAATGAATTAATAAACACGGAGGCTGGTACAAAAAGAAAAAGAGGCCGCCCCCGAAGAAAATGGCTGGAATCGGCAAAAGAAGATCTGAAGTCGCTGCGGGTACAAGATTGGAAAAACTTAGCACAAGATAGAAAGAAATGGAAGAAAACCGTTGAAGCCTTAGGCCTTTGAGGCCTGTTGAGCTGAACTATATGTATATATATATATATATATATATATATATATATATATATATATATATATATATATATTCTATGTGTAATGAACTCCGTGTGGAGTTGTCAGTCTCCCATCGGACGCGTCCGTAGGTGGTGGATAGGGGGACGCCCTAACCGGTTTTAAGACCGGCTGGTAGGTGAGAAATAAAATATCACCCGCGAACTAAAACAGACTAAGATATGGTAATCTCAACAGAAGAATTGCTGGTCCTTCGAGTCTAAGAACATTGTACTCTGCAGGAGCGATGAGATGACCCTTAGATACTCTTAACATATATAAACTGCGAGGCATAAGTTAGGGCTATAGCTAAATATTAAATAAACAATAATATAACCATTGTACAACTGTATAAATCAATTAAGTCACTTATCTACATCAACAACAAACAATAATTTTTTGTTTTTTTATTCAAAGAAATAAATATTTAAATTAAATATTATAAGCTGGTTATAGTTTATTACACCATGAAACGAAGCCGAAAAATCACTTAAAAAATCGAAAATTTACTGGGCGGTATTTTTTAACCGTAATATCTAGGGGACGTCAATAAAAAATACTTATTATCTCGTGGTTATCGAAACTTTTACTGCATCATGACATTTAAGCAACAAAACAGCAACTTTTTTCGTTCATTTCAATATTGTAAAAAAAACTACGCATTCTCGTTAAAAACTTTCATGAGACGACTTTCTTGAAAATACTTGCTCTTTAAAATGAGATTTTCTAAATTAAAAAATGTTTAAAAACAAAAAAATTATTGCAAATTAAACCCGAAAGTAAGCATGTTTTTCATTTGTTTATAATTATTAAAATAAAGAATACAAACGTTTAAATCACATTTCATAATGTGAGTTTTTATGTAGTTACTACGGTTACGAAAGATTAGCATAATCGGTCAAGTAGTTTTTAAAAAATTATATTTGTTTACCCTGTTTGAGGGAACAAAGGTCATTTTCAAATGGCTGTAAAGGTGATTTGTTAATACTTGGAATGTGTTTTTTGTCTGATTCTCTTTATAAGGTCTCAAATTTTCATGTTGTTTAAAAACTAATAATTCTTAATTGTTTACTTACAAATAATGAATGAAGAATGTAGTATCATTACCATTATTTTGGCAATATCCCTAACTTATGCCGCGCACTATAATATGGACATAACAGCTATACAGGAGATACTATGGACAGGGACCGGAAATATCCAGAAGAATTTGAACATAATATGCTCCAGCTGCCATCAAATGTAACATATGCAACAAAAAATGAAAATGATCAACAGAAGGACTAGGAGCAATGTTGAAGAATATCGAGTAAAAAGAATATAATAAAAACAAACGCACAAACAAAAAAAGCGGCAACAAATAATAGAGAGTTTGAACACATGGAAATATTAAAAAAAGAACACGAACACAGAAAACTTTACAAACAAGTTAACACAAAAAGAAAAGTTTTCAAGCCACAAGCGAACCAAGTCAAGGCTCATAGTGGAATTCTTTTGAACGACAAGGTAGAAGCACTGAAAAGGTGGCAGGAAAACTTTAATATGCTACTTAATGGGGATAGTAGAGCTATAAGTGATGATATAGCACTGGAACAGGAGGAGACTAGCTACTAACTTTACCAACTTTGGAAGAAATGGATAAAGCAATTCAGTTTCTATCCAGAAACAAGTCAGCAGAGGAGATAACCTTCCCGCAGAACTATTTAAATGTGGCAGTCAAACATTTGTAACCCTACAACAATAAATATCCTAAGATTCCCTACTTTGCGAAACTTAATTCAAATTTTTAGCACTGTGCTTTCTAAAACTTGTAAAGCAGGCAGATTGATAAATGAGTCGACAAGGGAATCAATAATTTGACATGCCGTTCATCACGGCAAACATTTTTAGTAAATTTAGTTTGTAGTACTTAAAACCAGTAAAGATCTAAGGCAGAAAGACGGTATTAGATTAATTTTCAATGCAGAGCATCCTCCAGCCGCTTATACTAAGGTTAAAATATGTATACGTACGTTTTCATAAACGATTATACAATATACACTTTAAATTATGTGAACAACGAGGATCTACTTGTCGTAAAAGGCGACTAAATGGAGCAGCTGATCGTTGTCGTTTCCCGACACTTCATCTTAACCTTACACAATTATCTATCCTAGAACCTATCTCACCAACATCCCAAGAGTCTCGAAGATAAAAGATTTTCAGAATGAATACAATTTATTTTACCTACATAAAAAGGTTAAAGAAATGACGGAATTGCAAAAAAAATAAACCACAACACAACTCTTTAGATAAGATAAGAAAACCATTATAACGACTGACGATAAGTGAAGAAATTATAAAGGAAGAAAAACTGTAAGCATTGAAGAGCACACACAATAAAAAAGCTATGGGCCCTGATTAACTGCCTATCGGTATCGTTAGCAGGATAATAGAGCATGAGTACATGGATGTCCTGGTAAAACTATTTAATGAAATTTATCAATCAGGTGGCATGCCCAAAAAATGGTTGACCTCATTATTTATTTGTCTCCCAAAAAAGAAAAGCGCTGGAGAATGCAGCGGTAAGTCTGATGCCTAACACACTTAAAATGCTCTTAAAGATCATTCTTCTAGTTCCATGACCGATATTGATCGTTTTATATCATGTCGGCTACCAATTAGTCATTTGGCAAAAAATTTAACGATAAAACAAAGGTGTCCATTTATGATCCTCTTGTTACGAGCTAACAAATACAAAAGCGAAGAGTAGCCTACATACCACAAGTACTGTAGTTTCTGAGAAAGACAGTTATACGTTATACTGATTTATATACTACTACGTTAGCTTTATAGTTCTCTGGCCAGGGCTTGAGTCATCGATTCACTAGATCACTTACAGCGAAGTGAGTACGACTCGTTTTCGTGAATAGATATCTTGCTTAAGCCTTTACTTTCGGAGACTTTTAGGTACAACCATGAACTCTACCAACTGTTCAAAGAGTCACCGAGCCTTTGATAGTAAAACGCATGGCGCAAAATCAAAAGAAAGGCCACAGAAAAGGTAGGAGGATGAAGTGGCAGCGGCCGCGCAAAATTTGCTAGACGTGAGAATCTGGATAAGATCGGTGCAAAACCGGCAAGGTTGGAGACATAGTTTGGAGGAGTCCAAGGCTCGATTTGCGCTGTAGACTTATGGAGAGAGAGAGAGAGAGAGAGAAAGAGAGTACGATTCATCCTCCTGACAGCATAGCACTGGATATTTTTAAAACGCTGCTCTAATTTTAAGTTCAACCAAGAAGTAAATACAATAATAGCAGCATTACCAAAGAGAATCTATATTTTTTCGAGACTCGAAAGAAGACTTTTTCGTTCAAAGACTTGCTAACTATTTAAAAGCTTTCTGTTGAGTATACCAATAAAATTTAAGATTTAAAAAACTAGTGGTAAGATCTAGGTTTATATCAGAAACTTAACAAGTACGACTAAATTCGTTCTTTTGCTGAATAGTGATGTACAAAAAGATCTGAGATTACTGGAAAAAGTAACTGATGAATATTTGAAAGTTTGTTCAGGTTGAGGTCCAAACCTAAAAATAGACGAATTGAACCAAAAAATTAACCTAACGCCCCTAACGGTGTATGTACGACAGACTGGTACCAAGCATGGACTATTTATAAAACCTGCTAATCATCCCAACGAAAGAAAAGAACGAAAGTAAGATAAACACTTGAATAATAGCATTAGCAAAAAGTGATATAGCTTTGATATCTATAATAAATACACTCCCACACGTATCATCGCTACATGTTTAAAATAAGAGTAGGTAGTAGCGAAAAGAGTTAGGTAGAAGCATAGTGAAAAGAGAGAATGCGAACAAAATTACCACAGCAAATTGTCAAATATTGGCAGTAGATTGGAACGATTGATGAAACACACTGTAGCTGTACTATCCTACTATCATTGATGCTGATGCTTAGGTTTTATGGTTTACAAAAGTGAGGGGAACTACTAACACATTGTATTAAATTTAATATAATTATACTTTTTTATATGATGTAAATATGTTAATTTATAAAAATATTTTTAAGATACGAGGGACCTGTACAATAATAATAGTTGCACATAGGCTATCAACTATACGACAAGCAAGTAAAATCGTGGTAATCAACGAAGGAAAGGTTTTAGAAATGGGCACACATACTGAACTAATGGATATGAAAGGAGCTTATCATAATTTAGTTATTTCTCAAGGACTAACTGAAACATTAGAAGAAAAAGGTAAAGTATTTTTTAATTAAAATTAATTATAAGAATAACATCACATTCTTCATCATCATCATTTTTATTTTTGCCCTTATCCCTATATTTTGGGTCATATTAATTCCAATAATTCTCTTTACCGACATATCCTGCCTAAGCGTCTCCCCCAGGTCTATTTTGGTTTACCTCTTCTACTCTTTCCAGGAATCCGCTGATCAGCAATTCTTCGTATTGAGTGATTAAAATCTCGACGTTAAATGATCAAACCATCTTAACCTATGCTCTCTTATTTTGGCAACAATTGACGCCACCCCTTCTTCTTCTTTGAATGCCTCTCCTATCGGAGATTGGATATCATTAGGGCGATTCTAATTTTATTTACCGCTGTTTTGAATAATTCGTAAGTGGTACAGCCAAACCACTCTCTTAAATTTCTCATCCAGAACATTCTTGTACTGCCTGGATTTCTGCGTCCTTGGATTTTTTCTTGCATTATATTTTGAGGGAATGTGTACTTTTGTCCTCTCATCAGGTGGCCTAAGTATTCAAGACTAGACGCCACCCCTAGACTTCGTCTAATATATTCATTCTTAATTTTGTTCTTTTTTGTGACTCCACTAATGAATCATATTTATATTTAGGCAATATTCTATATATTTGGCAGTATTCCAGTTATTTTTGGACATATATCTATCCTCATTTTTAACAGGGTCAAGTATAACGGAGATTAGTTAAACTACATCGAGAAACTTACCATATACAATAATAAGGTCAGTGAAGCTAAAATGTACAGCTTCAGAAAATTTTGGCTGTCATGTTCTCATGCAAGCCAGATGATATATGCTATTCATTATGTACTTAAGAAAGGAACTACAACATTAAAGGGGTTTTATTATTTCATATGATCAATAAACCCCCAAATATAAAGAAACTGCGGAGTGCTACCATTTAAAGGGGTGCGTTTTTGAGAAAGGGGTGAATTTGTCCGTATGCATTAGTGTGATTTTGGGTGAATTCTATGCAGTTTTTATACAAATACATCTACAGAAAAGTTGTTCAAAATTAAATTGTGTATCGAAATGTTACCTTTTAAAGTCAAAAATAATTTTTTTTAACAAAATGTATTCAAAAGACGAAGCAAAAAAAAAACAGAAGCAAACGCAATTTTTCTTTTTTGTCCCATAACTTTTTTCCAAGAGGATAAAGTTATAAGCATTGCTTTACAGAAAAGAGCTTTTATTCTTCCTCTTCAAAACGACATTCAGTAAAAGTTTTTAGGATATACTGTATTCGAGATACGATTTTTTAAAGTTCGCCACTCACACCACTTTAGGGCTATTTTTTCAATTTTTTCGCAAAAATTGTTAAATAACTCTTCTCTACGCAGTTTTAGGTACATTAAATAGAAAGAAAATATAGTCCCTATAGATCCGCAGCCGTACACAAATTAAACGTAGCAACTTTTCTGTTCTCAAAAACACTTTCGCCATCTATTTTCGGGAGAGAAAATTACACTACGGTTAATCATAAAAGATTTCTTCTCTTCATAATATTTCCCCTTAATGCTCAACGTAAATATTGGTCTCCCACTTTAATTCCTTAACATAATCATACTTGCAAACTGTGCATTTTGAATTTGTTTCGTAATTTGTTTGTGTTCGATTTATTTGTTTGGTGAAAAATGAATTCCTCTAAAATTACAACGACACGTTGTGTGTATAAAAATTGTAATCTATCGAGAAAAGACGGTGTAGTGTTATTTAAATTTCCCGTTAAAAATCAAGATTTATTATGTATGGTTAATATTTTTGTATTAATTTTCTTCTTCATCGTCTTCTTCTTCTTCTTCTTCCTCTGACTGCTCAATATCGGATTCATCATCATCATCATCAAGTGCAGAATTCAACAATAATTATTTTTATATTTAATTAAATACTGAAAAAATCATATTTATTATTTTTTTAAATTATATATTTATTTATTAATCCAATAATCGATTTATTAAAGTTACAAATATAATATACAGTATACTCCCTCTATAACGAACACGGTTATTACGAGGTTTCGCTTATAACGAGATACATTAGATGTCCCGTGAAATTTCTATTGAACTATAACCGTCTATAGCGAGGCAAATTTGGTTATAACGAGAGAAAATAAGATCCAAAAACGTGTTTTTTACGTTTTTAGTCCGGTCGTGGCTATAAATAAATACCTTTTCAAACAGCCCCTCAATAAACTTAACTGCAGCCCGCAATAAACTTCTTTACAATGAATAAATACAACTGTTTCACATCTTTAGAAAATATATGATAGAATGATACTAGACCATTTAAAGCAGTTAAAAATAACAGAGTTCTTAAAATTGCGGAAGCAATAGTTTATGTTATCCTTGAAAATACGATTTATACATTATGTAGTTGGAAAAAAATATAAGTACAGCTTTTTTGTTTTAACGTATATCATTGATAATAAAAGTAAACAACTCTTTTATGTTTCAATATATTTCATTGACAATAAAAGTAAATAACTTTTTTTCAAAAACGCCATTCAAACAATATTTATTAGCATCTTATATTGCTCCGAATGGCTTCACTATAGGAAGTTAATGGTTTAGAAAACTACAGATTCATATGTATGCACAGTATTATGATTGTCTGATATAACGAGATCGGCTTATAACGAGGTAATTAGTCTGTCATTTCAGTTCTCGTTATAGAGGGAGTCTACTGTATATTCTTTTATTATGTATGGTTAATATTTTTGTATTAATTTTCTTCTTCATCGTCTTCTTCTTCTTCTTCTTCTTCTTCCTCTGACTGCTCAATATCGGATTCATCATCATCATTCTCGTTTATTAAAGTATCAGAATAAAAATATTCAAGAATATCAGGTGCATATTCACTTTCTTCATTGAAATCATCTGAAGTTGATGAAGCGTTTAGACATGATTGTCCATTACACTGCCCACAAATTAAAGTACATTGCAATCCTGATTTCCTGCATCCGCAATTAGAACCACAACTTTTCTTGCAATTGCAAAATATTGTATTCAGCAGTTCTTCTGGTGCTGGCGGTAATAATGTTGTTATTGGTTCCAGAAATTCATTTTGCATTACCCAGCCGAATTCTTGGGGTTCTAAATCATTTCCCAACCAAATTTGGGTCTGATAATATGATAATAGACACGAATGATATGCTGACCAGCTGCTGCACTGGTTTGTTGAGTCTTGTTGATTTGATGAACTGGGTGTATCGAAAAGAGTCTATATCGTCTTCTGATGTTGGAGCATTATACGCTGCTAAGAAAATACGTACTCCATTTTAAAATAATTCTTGTACAGAGCAGTTTTTTTGTTGAAATAGTTGAGGTGACTGATGTAAATGGTGATTTTTTTCGAACATTTTTTATCGATATTTTACCTTTCCTATAAATCGCAGAAGTCGTATCACATCCACTAAACGCGTGTAAAAATAAGATGTGTTTCTTAGAATGAGGGTATTTATCAAAACTTTTCGATGAATATAATTTTGTCTCCGCATTACCCTTACCAATTTTTAAAAAAAAAATTTCTTGTTGATGTGATTGAGCTCGTCCTATCAAGATAACTAGCAAATCAATATCTTCTCCTACAATGACGGAAGTTTTTGTCCCTTCAGGTAAGCGGTCCCCCACTCTTTTCGCTCTATCTTAAGAAGGGTTGAAGGTACATAAAAGTACTTGAGATAAAAATTGAAGAGAATTTTCCATTCTACAATTTTTCTTACCACCTTAAATGTCATAAAGTGTAAGGGAAACGAGATATTTGCAGAAAACTCATTTTCGTGACCTTTGACCTTTAATATCTTAAGTCGCGGACACGTGATTATATGAGACTTTTGAGGTAAGTTTTATAACATCAAAATAAAGACGTATGCAAATTTTCAGCTTATTATCTTTCATTCCGAGGTTTGCCCCCTTTTATGCCTTATTTTACTGGATTAGTATTAGGATCCGATATAATATAGAACTGCACCGTTATTTTTAATGACTAAAAATTATTTGATATGTAATTCAGTATGTTAACAAAATTATGAGAAACGAGGTGTGCCTGAGATAATTTTGTTTTGAATATAATTAATTAAAAATTATTAAAAATAACTTTTTTTTATAAGTATAATAAAAATCAGGCTTGGGCAGGTATTATGTTAGGTTTTTTTATCATTCGAAACAAAAAAGGTCTTTTGTAATTGTTCTCCGAAGTTGATTGTTTTCGAGTTTTAAATAATTTAAAACTAAAAAGAAAAAAAACGAAAGATTTCGATTTTCAAGGCTCAAAAACACAAGCAAAAATATTAATTTTGTAACCATCAAGTAGAAACTTTCGAAATTTTTTCTATTAAGTCAAGATAAGAATGTTTGCCATGTTTTGCATTTTTGCAAATATTTTTTAATTGGTAATGAGGAAGGTTCCTTGTGGAAAGACAGGCGATCGGGCTGGGCTACATTAACAAGTAAAAAACAATGATTTCAAATGAAAGTCCAAAATACTTATCAAGACCTGATAAAATAATGTTGAGCTTGAATTTAGGTACTTTAAAATTTCAAAAATGAAGTGAAACTTATGATTCTAAGCCTTGAAGATCATCATCCCTCGTTATTTTTTCAGTTTTAAATTATTTATAACTTAAAAACGATCAGCTTAAGAGAAAAATTAAAAATGCCTTTTTTTGTTTTGAATGAATCTAAAATATTATGTGTCCGCAAAGTTTTCTTTATAAAAAAAGTTATTATTTAATTAACACAACAAAATTAGATCGGGCACCCCTTGTTTTTATAATTGTTAACATTCTAAATTACATATCAAATAATTTTCATTGCCCCGCTAATAACCCTTAGTGGTTGATGCGGGTATATTTGTTTAAATAAAAAAAAAAAAAAAAAAAAAAATTTTCATTGCAGTTCGATCTTTATCGTATCTGTATACAAAATATAATATTGACAAAATAAATTCAAACTGTTCGCGAATTGCTAAATGCTTCACAGACATATTTCTTAGAAATCATAATTCAGATAACGCTGGTATGGTGTTTAGTTTTAGTTCTCTGACTCATTACACTTCGTAAGTACTGCCGTAAATTGGTTGTGGTAGGGAACGATAGGGGAGGTAACGTCACCTCTTTCTACGATCATTCTCGTATGAGCGCAAATTCGTAACTAGTTGTTTCCCGAAATATCCACTAGAGTCGCTGATTCTTGATGAAATTTTAATTTTTTGGGTTGCACGTTTCTCTCCATATGCGTTGCTGATCTAACGCTAGAACTAATTTTAAGCAAGATACAGTTCTTCAAAGTTTTCTACTTTTAACGATTTTTGCTATTTACGACAAAATGCAAAAATTACTTACGAAAGTTGCACTCTTTATCTTTAAAACCCATTTTAATTTATATCGATAGGAGACTCGGATCAAACGCTATCGAATTTTTATCGTCCAGTTAATATGAATTTAAAAAAATAAAATAACACGTAACACATTTAAAATCACCGATAGCTTCAAGCATTGTTTCTGAGAGAACGGTTTATTCTACAGAAAAAGTGCTAATAAACATGTTTGTTCAACAATATTTCAGCTACATTTCTTGTTTGAAATACTTTTTTCATGGCATACAGATTCTTGGCAAATTGATGTTTTTCATTTTCCCCTCCCCTACGAGGGAAGCCCGGAGGCAGGATTGGCAAATTTGTTCCACCTTTTTTTATGTCTCAAAACTTTCATTCTCAGAAAAATTCAGCTTGTTTAATAAGTATCCAAATAGCACGCTCATCTCTTTCGATAATCTTTGAAGTACGGCGAGTTTTAACATTTGTTTCAACATTTCCCCATTTTTTTTAAATTGGGAATTTATATTTCCCACAGTTCATTGAAGAATACTTAAATTTTGAGCAATTTTGATTGCCCAGATCCACCAATGTTCAGAAGGTCCTTTGTTATTGTCCGCAACAATGGAATTTCGTAAATAGTTAGATAAACATTTTACGGAACCATTTTGCAACTAAATTAAATTACTCAACCAACTTTTCAATCCAAATTTGAAAATAACTTTCCAGAAAAAATTATAGTTACAAGAGATTTTATTTAATAAATAAATATCACTGATTGGATGATTATCCAATTAATTTGCGCCAGATATTCCTTTTCGTTTATTTTCTAATTATTGTAGTTAATAATAGTATTAGACATTGTTGATTAATTGGCAAAACCACATAGTATCAAATAAACTTAATCGTATCCATTTAATTTATAATAGTTATAGGTATAAGTTCTAATTCAGAAAAATAAAACTGCGTTGCGTACTGCTTTTGATCATATTTATATGCGACTAGGCTCGTACATATTAAATTTTTTATCAAAGTTTTTTTAATGTTTCAGATAACAGACGACGGAGCAGAAAATTTAGTGAGGCTAATAAGTCTATAAATGAAAAAGAAGACGAAGAACTTGAAGAAACACAGGTAAAATTCAATTATCTATGATTTAACTAATAACGAAAAGGAAACATACGATAACCTTAGTTCTCAACAGCAGAGCACGTCAAATTAAAAACTTATTTACATATATATATATATATATATATATATATATATATATATATATATATATATACTGATACACAGATTTTTCCTAAAAACTGGCGTTTAAACAAGTTTTAATATTTCTAATTGAGTATTTATTAAAAACAAAATTTATTATAAATCAAGAATTTAATAAGGAAAAAAACAAAAATTTAATTTTTTAATTTTGAATATATTTTAATAAAAAACGATATTTAGTAAGGTGTATTAGGTTCACAGCCCATAATTATTGCGCTCATTCGATCAAGCGTATTTCGGATTTAAGAGCAAAATCTTCCTGAGGAATTTGCTCCCATTCGTTACAAACTGCTTGCTCCAAGTCATTGATGATTTGAAACTGAACATGATTACGTCAAATACGTAATCCCGTGTTATTCTTGCAATGTGTCGACGAGCATTATCTTGCATCAGATGAAAGTTTTTTCCAACAAATGAAGCAAATGACACTACATGATCTTACATACATTGTTTAATATACCTTTTAGCCTTTAAATTGCCCCCTAGAATTGTAACAATTTCTGTATGAACCACTAGAGAAATGCCTGTGCACACCATTATACCATCTTCACCAAATTGAATTCTACAGTAAAACAACATTGATGATAACGTTCACAAGTTCTTCTTCAAAACCTAGGCCGCCCATCTGAAGGCGGCGGTTAAATCTTGATTCATCTGTGAATAACAAGGCACCCCAATTAAGATGTTTGTGAGCGAAGTGTAACGTTGCCTCCGATGTTCTGCTGTGAATAAAAGCCTTGTGACAGCTATTCGGGATCCTAATCCATATTCAGTTAAGCGTCTTCGAACGGTATAAATGGAAACTGTATTTCTATGGACATCATTTAATCGTTGAATAAGTACTGGTTGTACTTATTTTAAATTATTTTAAATTACCATACCCATCTCTTAAAAATCTGAAATGTTTCACAAACATCTTCCCTGTATTAGTGATGTATCTATATCTTGAATCTTTGAAATGTTTTACTGACATTATCACTCTATTGTACAACGATTTCTCCTTATTATTTATATTTTAGTTTGACACAGTATTTTATCACATTGTCAATTCAAAAAAGAACAGCTCTATTTATATAAATATAAAATATCGAATAATTAACAAGACATGTTCGATTTTTAATTTGGTGTGTCGCTTGTCAATAAAAATAGATTCAAATGAATGAGTGTTTCGATAATCATTTTTAATTTTGATCATTTCGGACATTGTATAGTAGTTTTTGTTTGGGGGTACAATCAGTTACAATGCTAGAAGTGGACAATAATTTCCGTACAATGCTAGGATTGTCCAATTTCAGGCTTTGTTCGTAACATATATATAACATATATATATATATATATATATATATATATATATATATATATATATATATATATACATATATATATATATATATACATATATATATATATATATATATATATATATATATATATATATATATATATGTTATTGTGATATTTAAAGTCTTGGTGCGCCAAGCAATAATTAGCTAATTAATTTTTTTATTAATTAAAATTATTTAAATGATATGATTATGACTCTATCACAATTTTTAATTCTTTTATCTCAGGGTTAAATTCGTGCTTCAATATCTATGCTATTACATGTGAAAGGTAAGGTCCAAAGAATACCGGAATAATAAAAAACACATATGATCTAACACTATATATTGAAATAAAAATACTGAAATAATTCACACTCAAAAGTTTTCAATAAACAAATCTCATATAATGATTCTCAAAATTGTGTTCTACGTACGTGAACAATCAAAATTAATGGTACAAACAATATTAATTGAAATCTCAAAATCCCAAACTATTCTAACTCTCCTAATCAAAATATTTATATCCTTTCTAAATTAAGTGTAAAAATTTTGTTATCAATAAAAGAAAAAAACTGCAGAAAACAAAAATATCTCTCTCTGATGATGAGTGGTCCAAATCCTTGTTCCTTGTAGACTATATTATCTCCTCTCAACCGCTCCCTATGTAATCAGCAATCTTACAACAGATTGTTGCAAGTATATCGTCCTTAATGATCTCCTTCAAAAGCACAAATCATTCAAATTATGATAGCCTTTCTCCTCTCGATAAACTGAATCTCTCGTTGGCCCGAGTGAAAATTGACTCTTGGAATATCTTCTCTTTACGATAAACTGAATCTCTCGTTGGCCTGAACAGTGACTCTTGGAATATAAGTAGAAAAATATGACTTACAATATTTTGCTGCTTCAACTTCTGTCAGATACACTAACTCCACAAAAACTCACTAACATTCAACACTACTGCTTGCTACATTTTGGGAACCGCCAGAGAACAATCACTGTTCGTCTTACAGACTTGGAAAACCAACTGATTATCTTTTCTCTCTCCTAAATCTAGCTAAACTTTCATTCCTACATACCTATCCCACCTTTTTCAATCTCCGCCAATCAAAACTCGTCACAATTCCCCCATCTTTTCATTTCGATAACAAACAAATTTTTACCTATAATTATAAAATTTCCTAAAACTTATTTACAAATAATATTTTTCTATAATTCTTAAAAACTAACAAAAACCTCTTTCTAAAATCTCTTCTATTGTCTCTAATCACTGCATTAATGTTTTTGGAAAACCTGGTTCAATTGTCTTTGGATTTCACTTAAAATTATGCGGGTCACTCAAGTATAACAAAGAAATAATTTATGTATAGCTTACATTTTGTTTAGTACAGGTAATCCAAGAATTTAAAAACTTTCCTTCTTCGAAATGTTTGTTGGTTATTCTTTCTGAATTATTTTAATGTTTTTTTTGAACTTTGAAATATTTTAAACAAACCAATATTTTTCTCGATTTTACATATCATAACAATATATATATATATATATATATATATATATATATATATATATATATATATATATATATATTGTCTAATATTTGCTTTTCTGTGCCATGTTATACCTATCTGTTTCCTTACGTCATAGTTTTATCTAAAGTTTGTACGTCATCTTGGTCTCTTGGCGCCTCTTGGCCTAATTCTAGTGGACCATATATTATGAGTTGGAAATGAAACTAAATGAAATAAGCCATAATGTAATTACTAAAACACTGTACTTTGCACAGACAATATTGATTTTCAACCACATAATATTTTTACAAAAAAGATCTTCGATGGCCATGGGCTCATTATTATCTGCATTATTATCAGATTTTAAACAGAAAAATTCGAACAAAATATTGTGCATAAACAGTATTCAAAACCCATGGTATGGTGAAGATATATAGATGATGTGTTCTCCATTTTGTCTTACAGACTAGAAGTATTAAATAAATTTCTGATGGATATCAACAGTAAAAAAGAATTAATCAAATTCACCATGGAAATAGAAAACAACAACTCACTTCCTTTTCTGGGTGTATTGGTCACACATGAAGATATGGAACCAAAATTTGCAGAAATCCAACCCACACAAACAGATATTTAAATTACTACTTAAACCAAAACATTAATATCAAAAAGGGAATTATCAAATCATTATATACGATAGAGTCCAAATACTTGCTTTAATGAAAATGCATTTCAGGAAGAAAAAAAACTATTAACAAAGGTTTTAACAAAAAATCATCCCCTTTGTCATTATAAACAAGGAATTTCAGAAGATTATTAACATTACCATTGAAACTAAGATCACAAGTAATTGCCACCCGATGAAAGATATGGGGAAGCAAATTGTCAAATGCCTTGAAAACTGACAGTTTCTAATAATCTTCAATACTGTTGAAAATGAGATCCAAAAATACTCCACGTTGATTTGGTATGTTATTTGATTGTCTGAGGTTTAGGTAAGAGAAGCATTCGCATAATAGCTTTGCTGGATAGTTTTGTTGGCAGTCAACGAACAAGTCCTCTTCATTTGAGTAAGCACAAGAAGCCGGTGGTAAATTGTAGTCGCTAAATAAATATACAAGTACATCTGGACTATTGTTTTTAATGGTTTCAATGTTGTTGAGTATTTTTTTGATTATTGGTTCTGATTCCTTGTCCATTAGTTTGAACAGTTTTTGTTTTTATATATTATCGGGGCCTGCTGATTTAGCATTCTTTAGCAGCATGAACTCCCTGCTGCAATATTCTTGGCCTATCCTTTACCTCCTTTTCTAGCATAAAGGTTAGGTTAGGTTTAGAAAGGTGTTATTTCTTTGATCTTCAGTTTCTCTGGGTCTTCTTTCCAAGTTCTTTTTACTCTATTTGCACAAGATAATGTTTCCGTCAGAATCAGTTAGATTTCCTTTTTATCTCCAACTTAGTCCACCTGTGAGTTCTTTAACTATCTTGCTTACATTGTAACTATCGTGTTTTAACTGGAGAGACTAAATTTCTTCGCCTCTATCCATTTCTCTTTTTTTTTTCTGTCGCTGCTTTTTTGGCTTTTTTTCTTTCGTCCATCAACTTCAGGATCTCATGTGCCATCCACGATTTTTCTTGATTAATTTATTTTCCTTTAGATTTTAAACTATTTCTGTAATATGTTTGATCTTTTGTGCTTCGTTTGTTTCATCACTGATCGCAGTTAGTTACTCGTTTTGCATCACTTGGACTTCCAATTTCGTATTAAGGTCTTTCAACATACGTATATCGTATGCTTGTAATTTACTTTTCCGCACTCTTTTGAGTATTACTCGGAATATTCCCTAGAGTGGAACGTGATCTATCGCTATCTGTGCTCCCGGATAGGTGTTGACAGATGTGAAGCTGTTACGGAATTTTCTATTTACCAAAATGTAATCTATTTGATTTATAATGATTTTCCAGGATTTGTCTTGAAAGGATCTCCAAGTGTACAACTTTCGAGGTGATAATTGGAAAAATGTGTTGGTGACAACTAATTCTGAATCAAAAAGAGAAATCATACGATTTCTACCTGGCGAAACCAAATTCAAATTTTTACCACTGTACCTTCTAAAACTTGCAAAGCAAACAGCTTGATGAATTACTCGGCAAGGGAACCTAAAAATTGCATTCTACCTGCCGTTCATCATGGTCAAAATTCGTCATAATAGTTATCAAAATAACTATTTACGGACGTAACTACGCCATCTAATAACTATTAGTCTAGTTACTTCCATAAATAGTTATTTTGATAACTATTGGTCTACGACGGGATAGATTTTGTTTCGATTCAGAGCAGTGGCTATACTGCTCTGAGGAGACCTAAAGAGGTCAAAATACGTATAAGCGGCTTGTCGCTGCCCTGTATCGAAACAAAAATCTAATACCGCCATTATGTTTTATTTCTTTACTCCGATTGGAGTACCAGAAACTGAATTCACTAGGAATTTTGACCATGATGAACGGCAGGTGGAATGTAATTTTGATATTCCCTTGCCGAGTAATTTATCAAGCTTTTTACTTTGCAAGTTTTAGAAGGCATAGTGGTAAAAATTTGAATTCGGTTTCGCCAGGTAGAAATCGTATGATTTCTCTTTTTGTTGTTAGATGGCGTGGTTAGGTCCGTAAATAGTTATTTTGATAATTATTGGTCTACGACGGGATAGATTTTGATTCGATTCAGAGCAGTGGTTATGCCGCTCTGAGGAGACCTAAAGAGGTCGAACTACGTATAAGCGGCTTGCCGCTGCCCTGTATCGAAACAAAAATCTAATACCGTCATTATGTTTTAATTCTAAATCTTTTGCGGATTTTTCTAGGAGGTTTCCCGTCTTGTTTCTGACTCCATGTCCATGTGTGATTAATTCTCAATAAACATAGATATTAAATTATGTTATATTATGAGACCATTTTTATGAAGTCAGTTTTATGGTGAACACAGTCAGACTTGAAAAGTTACAATGTGAAATTATGAAACTTGAATAGTTAATAAACTAATAAACAGCAACTATTCTTATGTTTAAAATTATTCTTATGTTAGCTTCACAAACAAGTCTTGTATGTTTTGCTAAACTAATATAAATTTTATTTATTATTATTTTTTTTAAGACTAATCAACCAGTTGCGAAGAACATTTTATTGAAGGTTTTAAAATTAAACGCTTCAGAATGGTTTTACATTCTTATTGGTTGTCTATCTTCACTGATAACTGGAGCCTCTTTGCCAATTTATGGATTAGTATTTGGAGGAATAATGGGAGTGAGTATTAAAATATAAAATAATACTTACATACTCAATTTTAATATATTATTACATAGATAATTATTGCTACCTTATGTTAACACAACATATATTATGTGTGTATAAGTCTGCATTTTCTTTTTGTTTTTAGATTTTTGCAAATGATGATGATGGAGAAGTGCGAAGTGAGAGTAATATGTACTGTTTATATTTCCTTATACTAGGTGTAGTCACAGGAATTGCAATGTTTTGGCAGGTAGCTACATTAAATTAAATATTTTTTAATATATTGATATTATGTGTCTGAGTCTGCTTAGTTTATGTTGGTGCCATTTGAGAAATAATAAAACTATTGAATCGACAAGAAAATTTTCAAACAGATGATGTTACTTATTCTGTTTCTCTTTACCGTTAAATATTCTACTAAAGAACCTTATGTTACACTGTAATAATATACACGATGTTCCATAATACTGACCATAGCCACAGCTGAGGAGCTACACCAGATATAATTAATTATTTTGGGGAAGAAAATTTCGTAACCGAATTAGACAAAACCAATTTATTTATAGAAAAAATTTTAGTGATTGCAGTATTCAGAATAAACAATATAAATGAATTTTTTTGCGTAAATCAGCCAGTTGTTGCTGTCAATATGCATTTTAAAAGCTTAATGTTGGATTAGATTAAACATGTCCTAATTTTTTCTGGTTGCTAATAATATTGATTCCACACATATTATAAAATTTCTATTTACAGGTGAAATTAGATGCAGGTGCCTAGGTGCTGAATTAAAAAAAATATACGTCCGCGTTTAAAGTTCTAGCTTGCCTGTGTCTGACAGAGATGTAACTCTAAATGTGCCTCGAGTATGATATCACTCATCGGACAAAATTTGTGAAATGAACTATATAATATAATGATTTACTCGATAGGGCGAATATACATAATCTTTCTTTCTGAAGCAGCTATATTATGAAATTTAAAATTACTCAGGTCCTTTTAATTTGTCAATGTGTGTCCAATGACAATGATACAAATTTATAAATATGTTTTAACCAACTTTTGATATTAATTTTTTACTAAAAATCTTTTAGACAATCAGTTTTTCTGTTGCTGGAGAACACTTAACTCTAAAAATTAGATCGAGAACATTTGAAGCAATGTTAAAACAGGAAATTGGCTGGTATGATCAAAAAAGCAATGGAGTTGGTGCACTATGTGCACGTTTGGCTGGAGATGCTGTAGCTGTTCAAGGGGTAAGATATTGATTTAATATTTTTTTAAATTATTTTAAATTAACAGATGATTTATCCACAGCCATGAGGTATCCATATGTCAACCTTTTGTGGCCAATTCTTAGCCTGTGAACGTTTAATTTGTCTCTTCTACCTAAGTTAGGTAGCTGAAAGGTTTTGATGGTAGGTTGTATTTTGTGTCGTTTCAAGGTTTTTATCACTTCCATTTGTTTTGCCTTCTCCAGCTGATTCTCCAAGGGAAAGTAAATGGTAAGAGAGGACCGGGAAGAAGACGCATTTCCTGGCTTCAAAATTTACGAAAGTGGTATAACACGACTACCACTGAACTGTTCCGCGCTGCAATAAATAAAGTAAAGATAGCCGTGATGATCGCCAACATCCGGAACGGATAGGCACTTTAAGAAGAAGATTTGTTTTGCCAGGACTTTTTGATTTGGGATCCGAAAAGTAATTTTAGATCTGATGCTACTTGAATGGATTTGATGTCTGATTTGGTTGTAATTGCTTCCTTTGAAGCAGTATCATTACCTAAAATACCAACGTGTGAAGAAATCTAGATTAATCCTATTTTTGTTCCAGGAGAAGTGAGACAGTTTATTGCTTACATATTGCAGTGTTCTTGGCTTTAGTTAGGTTATATAAGTATTTTAATGCTTGGAAGATGGCGTGTAGCTCTCCGGTGTGGAAGGAGATTGATAATGGAAGTCAAAACTTCTAAATAATGCTATTTGCATTTGTTACAGAATATTTAACTCCTGTCTCGGTTTTAGATACATCTGTGTAGGGAATCTCCTCATATGAGTTTGTGTTGACCAGCTCTAGGAAATATTGTCACAAAATTTGGCTGTTGGTTTCATTTTTGTAATAGTTATTAAGCAGAAGGTTAATTTTTGAATGTTATTAAACCAAGGAGGGGTTGATGACTATATATGAGTAACTGTTACTGAAATATCAACAGATCGTGACAGAGGAAGTAAAATTTGAGGTAACGTCTGGTATTATTGTTAGGCTTACAATTGTAGGGTTTGTAAATTAACTCATGTACAGGGTTGTTTTCATTCTAAGATACCTTAGCAAAGTATGTCAGAAGAAGTTGTTGCCTGCGAAGCCAAAGGGGAGGTTCATATGTCTCACAACGGAGGCTTCCTGTGGGACTGGATCTGAAAGCTCCAAAAAATATTTGTAATGCGGTATTCTGAATAATGTCAAAAGTCCTTAAATAATAAGATTTTGATGCTGATATGTATACAAAGAATCCATAATCCACTCGAGAGCGAATGAGAGATCTGTGTATACTTTAATTGGGATGTCTTCATCAGATTCCCAGTGACCCCCAGTGGTTTGCTAGAGATTTTAATAGATTTCGTCTACAACTTTTCCTCTTTCGTATGTGGTTTGTGAGCCACAGCCAATATTGTGGACACCAAAGTCTACAAAGATTAAAAATAGTGCTGGAAGATGAAAAATTAGGTCTATTAATATGACTTTAGTAGGATTGTAACTCGGTGTAATGATATACTGCAGATAGTTATTCTTTTGAGGCACCATATGATTACTGCGATTACTTTTACTAAAGAAAAATGTGTTAGAGAGATGTCTTTTTAGACAAAAATTGAGGTTCCTACACTTTCTCTGAGGCATTCTGTTCTTACGTGATGATATCCTTCATAACCCCTAAGAACAATATTTTAATTTTGTTTGAAATTGGTTTTGTGTGGACATAATATATTTTGATTAGTGTCGCTGAAAAGTTGTTGGATTAAGTTGGAATAAGTGTGAAAGTTGTCAATGTTTGGATTTTTCAGAATTTTGTGAATGATCGGTTGTGTTCGTGATACTTGGGTATGTGTATCGTCTAATTCTAAAAGTAGTTCCAGTTTAAGCTTCTCTGATTTACTTGTGAACATATTTTTAAGTGATCTGGTGATTAGTATTTTATTAGTAGATAAGAATATACGGTATGATGTGGAGTCGAATTCAATGACTATTGAGGTCTGAAGCTCATAATTTTCGGTAGGTTGAATTATGTACACTTGTCTTCGAAATGAGAGAATATGGCTATATTCAACTCCTTGAATTCTTTTAAAAAAGAAACTTAAAAGGCGAGTTTTAAACTAATCATATTCTACGAGATCGTGGGTAATTGAGTGACAGACATTCGAGATTATGATACGTTTTGCTGGAATAACTAATCTTCGACCAGGTACGTCTAGACCGTTTATTTCTATAGTGGGATTATTGATAATAAGCTGCAAGATGCAAACATTACTCAAGAAGCAAATTTTATATTTTTAGGACCAACAATATCATCGGTGGATTTTACCGGAACAAAAGTCGAATAGTCGAAGTTTTTTCTGAGTGATAAATAAATGCTGGCTCCTTTTAAGGGAAGAAAGACTTGGGTTTAGATTTTATGGCAGCAACATAAGGTGTTGGTGTTGAAGATTGAGTGTTACTAGATGTAGGCATTGAATGATCAAGATTAATGTTTATTAATGTTTATACTTCTCCTGTAATATCAGCAGACAACAACTGATATTGGAAAATGTGTTTTCTATATTGGTTTGCCAAAAACCTAGAGGCACTTCGCAAAATTAATTGCTTTCTTATCAGTAGATTGATAACAAAAAATTAGATAACTGTTTATAAATATTGCAATACTTACTTGTTACCTGGAAAACGTTGCATGCAGCAATGAAGAAAATGTCATCAATCTGTACAAAATTGTACCAAATTACATTAATTAATATTTTGGTTTAATCACAACTCTTGCAAAAAAGTCGGTTAAAAAGTTACAAAACTTTTATCAAACCTAATCATTCAATGCCAGTAGACTAGTTTCTTCATAGTTGTTTAATTATATTTTGGTATACAAAACTAGGTATTAGTTATTATAATTAATAGGTTGTTTCTAACAAAATATGACTTTTATTTAATTTAATATTTTAGGCAGCTGGACCACAGATAGGAACAACAATAAACTTCATTTCAACATTCATACTTACGTGTACGTTCTCTTTTTATTTTGAGTGGAGGACAAGCTTTGTGCTTTTTTCTTTGTGTCCCGTAATATTCTTTTCTGTATATTATGAGCAGAAGGTATTACAAGAGGATGCCACGAAAAACCAAAAAATGTTAGAAGCGTCAGCAAAGGTAAGTTAAGTATATTTAATTCATAGTATATTTATTATTATTATTATTATTTGCATACGTTATGTTTATTATTAAAGCAGTAGATAATTAAATGTTTCTCAACATTGTCTATTACAAAGGACCCTGGCACTTTTCTTACATAACAGCGGTTTCAGCTAAATTGGCTGAAACTTTGCAGAGAGATAGCTTTGATCATAATGATCAAAAGTTATCATTGCGCCAAGACTCAAAAATCAATAATTTCTGAGTTACCGAGGTTCAAAGTGTCGGTTTTCAGTTAATTTGAATAATACATATTTGTATAATGTACAAAGTGTTAAATTAGTAAAACAAACTTCAAGATGTGATTTTGCATGAAAAAAGAATGACGGGTTTGCTTGGGTAGATCCCAATTTAACTATGATAAAAAAACGTCCAGCTATTCTTCCTAAAAACTATCACTTATCACCTCACTAAACTCTATACGGAATCTAAACTTCTTCATGATGGAGATCAATTTATATTATCAGCAATTCGTGAAATATTCTGGATAAAGAATATTTCCCCTTCGTATATGGGTGGTTAATACAAAACCTTTCAGCATTCACTGACCAGTGCAATCTATTTTAAATTGAAGCAAACCTACTACAACGACATTCTCTGTCCCTCTTCTTTAAATGGCACTAGATGGTGCCTGATATTTTGCATAAAATATCTAAGAACGCACCGTCATGTAAAAATAATTTGCAACTTTCTACTTTAAACAAAGTATAAAATAATGTGGAAATAAAATACGAAATAATCTTTGTTCCGTCTTACCAGCAAGTTCTATGTTGTTTCTATGTTGATTTAAATATTCTTTTTCGTGCATTAGTTACACATTATTTTATATTTTGTTTAAAGCAGAAAGTTGCAATTTATTTCTACATGACGGTGCCTTCTTAGATATTTTATGAGGGATAGACCCCATCTAGTGCCCGTTGGAGAAGAGGGACAGAGAATGTCATTGTAGTAGGTTTGCTTAAATTTATACTATGTCTATGGATAAATAATGGGATCAAAGAGAAAATATTAAAAAGTAGTATACCTACCTATTAAAGAAATCAACGGCTTAATTTAATATTATACCTAACAAAGAAACTTATATTACCTTTATATTACCTGGTGCAGTCCATGTAACCTTGTGGATATATATATATATATATATATATATATATATATATATATATATATATATATATACAGGGTGAGTCATAACTATTGCGACATAGACTAAGGACAGGTTATTTGGACCAAAATATGGCTATTGGGCCAAATATGCCTTAATAAAATGTTGCTGAGAAAAAAGATACAGGGTATTAAAGTTAATTTTTGTTTTTCGTTTTTTGCTAATAGTTTCCCTGTATATTTATAAATTGCTATCAAATTTGGCATAGAGGCATAATCTTAGACAAGAAATAGTATTTTATTTACAATTTTACGTTTTGTCATAGAGGGCGCCACGTGGATCATTCCTAATGATCAAATTGAGTCTAAACTTTTTCTGATGAAACTTTTTAGTAATTTTTATTAGAAAATATGACGTAAACATCATTTTTACGTAAAATTGGTACTCTTGTTTAAACATGATAATTTCAACCGTTTTCGATAAAAACGCAGTCGAACTGCTTAGAGTCTTAAAAAAGGATTTCAAATATTATTTCATTTATGAAAAGTATGCTTTGGACTGTCAGATAATTGTTGTTGGTAAATGTCATTTGTTTAGAGTAAATTATTTTTGATGTGACAGTGTAGTGTAATGTTGCATTTTTTAAAAGTAATCATTACTTTTTTTGATTGAAATGCCTCGTCACGATTTGCGTCATGATTTGCGTATACGCACAAGAAAATTTTTGCGGTCGCTCGGCAGCTAGAAGGTATGGAATGTTATACGCAAACAGAAGGCAACCAAATCACAAAACTTTTGCAAGATTATATCGTAGTTTAGGTGAAACTGGGTCATTTCGCACTAAAAATCGTGGTGGTCGGCCGAAACAAATCACACCGAATCAAGAAGATGAACTTTTGGTTCGAGTGGATGAAAATCCTGAAATAAGTTCACGACATCTATCAGCAGCAACAGGAGTAAGTCAGTCGTCTATTATTAGAATTCTAAAAAAAGAGAACCTCCATCCTAATCACTTCACTCCTGTTCAAAATTTACTTCCAACAGATCTTCCACGACGGTTACAGTTTTGCCAACGTATTCTGAATAAACAAAAATCAAAATTTGTTTAATTTACTGAATAAACATCGCAATGACAGACACTTTATTAAGAATATTATGTTCACCGACGAAACAACTTTTACCAGACGAGGGGTTTTTAATTGGCGAAATAGTCATTATTGGGAAGAAGAAAACCCGCATGCTCTTAAAGCTAGACATTTTCAACATGAGTTTAAATTGAATATTTGGTGTGGCATTATAGGCGACCAACTACTAGGGCCTTATGTTCTTCCTCCGAATTTAAATGGAGATTCTTATTTATTCTTTTTGGAAAATACTCTTAGTGATATTTTAGATGATCTGTCACTGGATGTAAGAAGAAAAATGTGGTTTATGCAGTACGGAGCCCCACCTCATTTTTCATTAGTTGTTAGAAATCATCTAATGACGTATTTCCTCAACGATGGATTGGCAGAGGTAGTGATTTTCAATGGCCACCAAGAAGTCCTGAGTACAACCCGCTAGATTTTTATTTTTGGGGACATATGAAGTCCTAAGTTTATGCCAATGAAATTAATATACGAGACGAACTTTGGAGATACATTAAAAATGCAGCTAATCTTATAAGGGGACAGAATAATATCTTTTTTAACGTCCGAAAATTCTTTATAAAAAGAATTAGAAAAGGTATAGAAATCGGAGGAGACCATGTAGAACATTTAGTTTGAGTTTTTGTGAGTTCTTTTAAGTTAAAGTGTGTTGAGTTTTGATTTATCGGCAAAACGGAAACCTTACGTTAGTTGCAACTTTGTTTATTAGTTTGGTATTTGATAGTGGAATTGTAAATAAAATACTATTTCTTGTCTAAGATTATGCCTCTGTGCCAATTTTGATAGCAATTTATAAATATACAGGGAAACTATTAGCAAAAAACGAAAAACAAAAATTAACTTTAACACCCTGTATCTTTTTTCTCAGCAACATTTTATTAAGGCATATTTGGCCCAATAGCCATATTTTGGTCCAAATAACCTGTCCCTAGTCTATGTCGCAATAGTTATGACTCACCCTGTGTGTGTATATATATATATATATATATATATATATATATATATATATATATATATATATATATATAAGGAACAACGTGGTCTCGAATAGCACAAGATAGAAAAATATGGGCGCAAATGAGCGCAAATTATTCGAACAACGTATAACTAAGACATCGTCGAATAATAATAAGAACATAGAATAACTTTGAAATAAGGGAGGCTGCACCGTAATTGGAAACGGTTGATAAAGCTGCACATGATGATGATGATGATATATATATATATATATATATATATATATATATATATATATATATATATATATATATATATATATATATATATATCCACAAGGTTACATGGACTGCACCAGGTAATATAAAGGTAATATAAGAGAAAATCAAATAGACCACATCCAGGAACTCCAACTCAAAACAAGAGAAAAGTAAATAGCTGGGAAGATTTGGCAGATGTTTTTACAGAAATAGCTGAAGATAAACTGGGTAAAAAAGAGAAACATAAAAAAGAATGGATGTCAGATGAAACTTGGAATCTTATCGAGGAAAGAAAACAGCAAAAGAAAGATATTTTGCAAGCAAGAACTAAAGAAGAAAGAGCGAACCGACAACAAGAATATGAAACAATAAATAAAGCAGTTAAAAGAAATGCGAGAAGAGACAAAAGAAGGTGGGCTGAAGAACTGACAAAACAAGCTGAAACAGCTGCACAACACAACAGAACTAGAGAGCTATACCAAATTACTAGACGACTAATAAAAAATGGGCCCAACTGTTCAAACATTGTAAGATCCAAGACAGGCGAATTATTTACTACAACAAAAAACCAAGTAGAGAGATGAAAAGAGAATTTTCAGGAGATGCTAGGCACGCCCAAGGGAAAACGCAGATGAAATTGTCGAAAACCCTCAGAATGTAGACTTGCGTATATCTTGCGAGGTCCTTTCCAAAATGGAGATAATAACAGCTATCAAATCTCTGAGAAATAACAAGTCTACGGGAATCGATAACAACGATTTGTAACAATGTCAAACGAACTATTTCGCAGTGCAACGAGCACAGTTCTTATGGTATTCGGTATTAGAAATGACAAAGAATCGAGTACTATTTAAAGTCATCATCATAGTCATTAGCATCTTGGCATTGATTGTTGTGGTTTATCATTGAGCTTCAGCAGCTCGGAATTTAGATATTAACAATTATTATCTATCAAATTTACATTTATCTATAAATTCTGAAATATAAATAATTACACAAATTCAAGCAATTTCTTATACATAATTTATCGAATATTAATTTAATTTATATTTATATTAAAATGTTGTTTTCTCTTTGTAGTTGGCTGTAGAAGCAATCGGTAATATAAGAACAGTGGTTTCTTTAGGTTGTGAAAAAGTATTTATGGAACAATATATCAAAGAGTTATTACCGTATCAGAAAATGGCAACAAAAAAGTCACATATTCGTGGTATTATAGTAGGTTTAGCAAGAAGTCTAATGCTGTTTGCCTATGTAGCGGGAATAAGATATGGTATTAACTTAATCATTTCCGGTGATTGCCCATATGGAACAATTTTTATGTAAGTAAATACTGTAATTAAATAAATAAAAAGGACAGAAAAAAATAATACTTATTACCACTACTTGTGTGTGGAGTAGGTCTGTTTGTCTTCGAATAATCTCTTAAATATTTCTTTTAGTGGTTGTCTTTTTTTTCGAATTAACATGTCTCGACATCTTTAGTCATTGACACGGGAGCAAAGGTTTACAATAGTACCTACAGAGTTATGATACAGAGTTTACAATAGTAAATAATAACAAATTTATGTAAATTACATTTTGTTAAACAACTATGTACTCTTTAAGAAGTCTATTAGCCTCTTGAGTTGGCTTAAACAGTTCAGAAGTTGTTTTAAACTGTGGGTTATATTGTTGGCAGTACAAGCGGCCTGGTAGTGTTGACATTATATGAGGATGTGATTGACGGTAATAGGAATATCGTTGCAGTGGTAGCATAACTGTTGGTCTGTAGAGGACACAACAGGAATGTGAACCAAACGTGTGTATCCTATCCTCTATCTTCGTATTGCTATTATCTCTTTTCTGATCAGGGATGCTAGGGATAAATAGCTGTTACCATTAGATTGTATTTCTCTCAGCTTTGTGTCTTTCGTGATCCAAAGTTCCTGCCACTTGCCTTAAATACTCCTTTTGCATTTTGATTTTATATCTTCTTGGGGCTGTATGTTGTAGATTGGTAAATTGGATGTAGATGCTTCTTTTGCAGCGCTATCAACCATCTCATTTCCTTGGATGTCGATATGAGAAGGCACCCACATTATTGTTATTGAAGTCCCTCGAGAAGTGTGGACATGGATCGATTCTAGTATTTTTTGCACTAGGTTATGTTGATTAAAAATATTTTCTAACGAATGAATTGCGGATAAGGAATCGGTGCACAGAGCTACACTTTGATGATTATTAAAAGGGAACTCGAGAGCTTTGGAAATACTGAAGAGTTCTCCTGAAAACACGCTACATTCGTTGGATATTCGGTATTATCCTAATACTGTATCAACCGTAGTGAGAACAGCCAACTACGTTTTGGGATGTATCGATATAAAGCACTTTATCATAATGGGATGTACTCAAAATATCCTTGAAAGCTTGTCGAAAAATGATATTATTTGTTTGTTGTTTATTAAATTTACAAAGGAAAGTGTTTATAAAAGAAGGTGTTTTGGACCATGGCGGGGATTCTGATTTTATAGATGCAAGTGTTTGAAATCATTTTGTGTCTTGGCACAAGGGCTGTAGGATCTGTGGGATTGAAAGTATACATCTGGACGAGTTTACGAGTCCATGTCTTGGCAAAGTCGGTTGCCTTTTTTAAAGGTTAAAATTTTGGCAATCTACACAAATACCTTCTTCACTGTTTTAGTTTTGTTATTGTTTAAAATTATACCTATATTGTTGTTTGAACGAAAAACTACCATTATTTCTTTCATTACTGGGTTTTTATTGTTAAAATAAATATAAATAAATGGTCCGTTCTTTGTGAGTTCAGAGATTAGAGAAGTGAAGCAAGACGTTATTTAACTAACTCAATTTTTAAATTCAAGTCACTTAATTACTAATATCACAATTACTAATTACATTAATAATTACAGCTTAGAAAACAATTCGCGCTAAATCGCCACTAATAATTTTAACACCCGTCTCTACTGGCTTATATAATGAGAATAAACTGTCTAGAAACAGCTTACTGTGTGACGAGAACTTATCTAAGATGATCTCTGCGTCGATAGAATCAGTTGGTAGAATATTTCGGCGATGAAGAGGGACCTATGGTCTTCTCTAACGCACAGGGCTACAATCATGTGTCACCACATCGCCCCCTTCTTTCAAGCTGTTCGCCCCAAACAATAGCTAAATGGACCAAGTCGGTGAATTTCGCCTTTCATAAGGACACAGTCTCTCCAGGAGAATGACCCTCGGCTTACTCCGTGGCGTCAATTAAACCTTATAAATAAAGTCGTTTTTATCTTCTTAGTGATTAGGTACGGTCCTTCCCAGCGCTGCAACTTGGGGCTCAGACCTTTCCTTCTCGTTAGTTGGTAGAGTCAGACTTCATCACCTTCTTTGAAGCTAACGGGACTGAATTTTTGATCAAACCTATCATCTGCTCACTAATACGTTGCAGCTTATTTCTGGCGAAATCGTGGACCTTAACTAGGATGCTTTAAACCGCAGACATAATCGGGGCTATCTCTTAGTCCACCTCTTTGTCTAGTAGGTCCATGTAGAAGGTCAACAGCATTGCTGGAGTTACAACATTACTAGTTTCTTCATGTTGGTAGCTTCGGTAGGCTGACCCAGTCTCTCTATTGTTTATGTTAAAACATAAAAAGATAGTTGGGTTATGTCTTTCTACCGTGCTGTCGGACTAGGGATGAAGTTCTGGTTTTCTTAATTCCCAGAAAATCCATCATGGTCTTCCAAACTTCCGATTCGAAGTTGCGCCGCTAGTTGAAATAAAGCATAAGTGGAACCCCATGTCGAGAAACGACATTCTTAAGCAGGGCCTCGCCAACTGCGATTGCTTCTTGGTTGGGTAGTGCAACTATTCTGACTATTTGGCAAAATAGTCCGTAGTAAACATCAAATACTTATTTAATGATATTGTTACTGGAAATAGTCCCAAAATGTCGACAGCAACTCATTCCCATGGAGTCCCGGTGATTTATTGTTTGATTTTTCCTGTAAGTATTATTTTGGGTCGCTCCTTGAATGTACACAGGTCACATCGTTTACGCCATTCTTCCACATCTTGCCTACAAGCACGTTCTATTCATTCCTTGAAAGAACAACTTGGGGCACTTTTTTTTTTAATCTGAACTCTCCCATTTACGAATAATGAAGTCATCTGAAGGACACAAGGAGTTCCACTGAAGACGATAGCCTTTCACTGCTTGCCCATATTTGGTAATCTCTTGCCACTTTGGCCTAGCTCCGTTGTCCAGCTACTCAAGAACTATTTATAGATCTGGATCTTTTTTCTGTTTAGCCTGGAGGTTTTCTTTGGCTAGAGTTTATTCGTCTTTTTTGTCCTCTGGGGTTTTAAACTGTAGAATCAGGTCCTCTCGCTCTTCTTGGCGCTCGCAGAATTGGCAGTTGCTCTCTGTGTATGTTCTTCAAGAGAGGTCGTCGGCATTCCCATAACTTTTTCCCGCTCGGTGGCAAATGTAAAAGTCATAGGTCTGTAGTTTCTCGCGTTATCGTTATCTAACCTTCAGGTGTCTTGAAAGTAAGAAGCCATTGCAAGGCGGAATCGTCGATTCTTATCAAAAATCTTCTGCCATAGAGGAACGAATGGTAGTGTTCTACCGCTTTAGCGACCGCCAATAATTCTCTCCTGGTAACATAGTAGTTTATTTCTGCTTTTCCTAAAGTTTTGCTAAAGTATCCAAAAACATGTTACTCCCCTCCTGTATGGAGCCATTGAAAATTAATGCTTGAGTGTGGTAAAGGCAGCTAGTAATCTGATATCCAGTCAAACGACAGCTACTTTTAGTCAAGTTATGGAGAGATTTAAAAATCTTTCACGAAGCGACGGTAATAACTGCAAAGGCCAAAAAAGCTTCGGACATCGTGTTTGTGTTTTGTTATGGGCCATTCTTGTACTACTTTAATTTTTTCCATTGCAACTCCTGAGGATTAAATAACATGTCCCAGGAAACTAACTTTTTCTTAGAAGCGCTCGCACTTTTTAGCATTTAGTTGTAGGTGAGCGTTGCTAAGTCTGGTAAAAACTTCTTTTAAATTGGTTCAAGGTGTTCGTAGAAATCCCTTCCGATGACTATGATGTAATTGAGGTATACAAGACAGGTTTTTAAGTCCACTAAGTATTAGCTCCATTAATCGTTTAAACGTGGCAGTTGCATTATACAATCCGAATAGCATCACTTTAAAATGGTAGAATCTATTTCTAGCAGAAAATTCTGTCCTTCTGTCTTCAGCATGGACTGCAACTTGCCAATAGCTGGTTTTGAGATCCACTGTGGAAAACCATTTAGATCTAGCCAATACGCTTAAGGTATCGTCAATTCTAGGCAGTAGTAGCTGTCCTTCTTGGTGACGCTTTTCAATCTTCTATATGTAGGCGACACAGAACCGTTTAGAGCCAAAAAAAAATTTGTGATTAAGATGTTATTAAATCATATGGTCTTAGAAATGCTCCATTGGGTTGTTCCTTAAAACTAATTTTAAAAGCTCACCTTGTTTGTATTTTTGTAATGACCTAATTAAAATGTAAGTAAGGTAATCTTCTTCCTTTCTGCCACTTATAACGGCGTATCGTGTCTTCTTCGTTTAAACCTTTTTCTCTCAACGCCTTCTGCCACACAGTCCGTCCAACTTTTCCTCTACCTCTTTTTCCCTTAACTTCCAAACGCTCTATCTTTTGTCCCACAAAGCTTTCATTTCTACGTCTAACCTGGCCAAACAATTACAGTCTTTGTTCTGAAATCTTTTTTGAGATTGTAATCATCCCGGCTCTTTCTCCATTCACGTCATTCCTTATCTTGTTCCTTCTACTCTTACCCAACATCCACCGTAACATTTTCATTTCAGCTACTTCCATCTTCTTTTCCTTAAAAAGTTTTACAGACCACATTATACCGCCATATACCAACGCAGGCATCACCACACTCTTGTATATGTTCCATTTCAGCTCTTCCTCGATTTTTCGATCACAGAGTACCCCGATCATTTGTTTTCAGTTAAACCATCTACCCTGTATCTTGATCTAGTATCCCATTTTCTGTTATTTAAGAACTAGGGTATTTAAACATTTGATTTTAAACGTTTAAAATTTCCCGTGCTTTTGGCTTCTGCAAGGAGAATAAACAAATCACAAATCCAACCGTTGGAAGTTTACGGGATTACTTTCCATGTTTCGGGCATTTGTAATTATTCTCGTGTTGGAAAACCGTCATCGTTGTATATTTGTTTAACGCAAAAAATTTTTTATCAGAAAGCATTAAATTAATTCAGCTTTGTTCATGCATATGTTTTTTTTTTTTGTTTTTTTTTGTTAATTTTTTAGACACATTAAAAGCTAAAGAAGATCCAAAACAAAACAGACATTTAATTTAAAAAGGGGGTACTTTGTATCACTGCATCACTTGTATGAAGGAGGATTTCCTCCTTAGTACTGCCAACAATTACGGAACAAAATACAGTCAAGAGAGGTGCAATTAATACTAAAGAAAGATTAAGTGTTGCGTTAAGATATTTGGCAACTGGAAACTCATATGGCAATATTCGGGAACATAATATTTATTTTTACATAATATGACATTCCAATATGTTGTCAAATCAAACTTTGTATTTTTTGCTGAGAATCATATTTTTATAAAAAGAATTAAACAAAACAAAATAATAAATTTTCATTCGGTTAACACATTGGGTTTGTAATTATTAATATAATTTCGAATATTATCTGGCATTGTATTACTACTCACTTCGCTGAAATCGTATTAATAAGACGTTTATCTAACCGACAGATTTTTAAGCATGACATAATTTCTATATGATTCAAATGATTTTACGACAGGTTCAACTACAAAGGCACACATGAACTACAAACCCACGATTTTTGTTCAAACGGTCGTATCGACTTGAGTTATATAACATGTGCCATAAATCGTATCGTCTATGAGCCGTTTAATTCAACAAGCTTAATTCAGTTCACTTGTGTACATTCAAGTTTTTCCAGGTGTCCAAATGAGTATAGTCAAAAGAAAAAATGACGTTAGAAAACATTTTTGTCGCAGAGAAGCAAAAACAGAGATCGCTACCGAATAAATATTTTTATTTTCTATGTTATAATGATCCGGCCAGTTAGAAAGATCCTCCTGTACTTTATTATTGTAATATATTTTAAAACAATCTAGTTTCGATTTAAACATAGGAAATAACACTAAACAATTAAACAAAACTTTGTAAATTAAAAATCGATGTCATTTTTTTTATATGTTTTAAAATATTTCAGAGTTTGTGAAGTAATGATAGTCGGTACGTGGTCAGTTGGAAATGCATTGTCACTTTCTCCAAATTTCCAAAAAGGTCTTGTTGCGGCATCAAGAATAATAACGCTTTTAGAGAGGCAACCAGTCGTACAAAACATGCCAAATGCCTTAAACTTTTTATGGGTAAGTATGTAATACTTATTTAGCATTAGTGACAGCTGTCTTAGTAACTGAATAATTAAATGTCCTTAAGTTTTCAAAAATAAGTCAAACAGAGAGTGAATGTTTAAAATGGACTTAGATTTTTAGGTAGACACACATGAAAAAGATTTCGTAGCTGTCTATCCAGTCATCTTATGCCATATCTTTCCCGCTGATCTGAACTGTCAAAAACTATATTTTATAATAATATACAAAGACCAACATCTTGAAATGTAAAGGAAGTAATCGCTTTTAGTGGTATATATTGTAATATATTATAGACGTATTAATGTTTATATAATTTATTTTTATTTCCCAAAGGTCGCCATACATTCTGATTTTACAAATAACGGTTATGTCAAACATGAAATGACAGACATACGACATAGAATATATGTTCTGTTGCCATCGACGGCCTTCATGGAACCTTAATATAAAAGTGTTACCAACCCACCAGTTACCACTATATTACTCCTCTTCATCCTTAAATTGGCGAATTATAAATCAAGTCGTTCAGTAGGTTATATATTACGGCGAGATCTTGTGGAAACTACTGGATAGCTAACCTTAGGAGCACTAGGCGGTATAGAGCTAGCCAGGTTTACATTAGCATTAGGATTACGTGCACTCGCGTCACTCTCTAGCGGTTTTGAACTGACTATTTGCGCTTCCGACACTCCGGCTACTTCAGCCGCTTGACCAAAATTCCTATTATTATAACCATCAGTCTATTTGTATCGCTTCCGGTCTGTCTACAACTGTTTCCTCATCCACACCAAGTTTAGCTTTATCGTAAAATTTCTACACCTTAATAATTTGATCTGCATGTCTTTTCTATAATAAATTACTTATTCTAACTGGCTTACAGGTATAGGTTAACTGACCTTGAGACAGTTATGGCTTGAATGAACCCATGAAGATTTATTTAAATTCATATAATTCTTAGTATAAACTAATTCCACTTCTTCAAATACTACGTGTCCACCCCCATGATGTTTAATCCGGTATACCCTAGCTCTTTCCCTAGCAGAGCTAGACATAAAGTCTAAGCGGTTTTTAATATGTCTACCAAACATTAGTTGTGAAGGAGTTTTCCTCGTAGTGCAGTGGGATGTGTTTCTATATTAAAACAAATATTTACTTATAAGCACCGATAAATATTTTTAATCTGATGTATTATCAATTAATAACTTGTTTAGTGTATTTTTAAAAGTTTTTACACTGTTTTTAAAAGTCCCATTAGTCGCTGGTTGATATGGAGCAGATGTCGTATGTATGATACCATTCATTTTACAAAATGTTTAAAATTTTCGCTAACCAACTGAGGCCCATTATCCTATATTATAGTATTTTGCAATCCATACCTAGCCAAGCAATCTCTTACTCTTTGTAGTGTTGCTGTGGTATCTATTTTTCCATTATATACATTTCCTACCACTTTAAAAATGAGTCTGTTATGATCAAAAATATCTTTTCTCTGACTGGTCCTAAAAGTCTGAATTCTATCAAATACTCCCTTGGTTTATTCAAACTTTACCAATACTACCTCATTTGGATTACTTGCGTTTGTCATATATGCTCCGCAATCCTTTACATAAGCCTCAATTTCTTCATCCAGATGTGGTCACCAAAAATACTGTCTAGCAATTGTCCTCAACTTAACCATTCCTCCTTGGCTCCTCTTAACCATGTCTCCTCTTGTACTTCATCTGGCCAACCTTCCCTCACATACCTATATACCTTTCCTAAGTTTCTATCCACTCGTGTTTCTCGAACTAATACCTCAGCGCTTACGGGTACCTTGTCCCCTACCAAAAAATGACAATAATCTTGTGCTGTCATTTTCCCCTTCTAAAGCTAAAGGAAGCCTCTAAAGATCATATGCTCCCTCTTTTTGACTTCCCTTCGCATGTTGAAAACTGTAATTCAATCCGCTTCAGAAAAAAACTCATCTTTGAAGACGTTCTGCTGCCATTTGTGGTATTCCTTTGTGTTCCTAAAAAATATCTTGAAGAGAATGGTGATCTGAATATAAAACAAACTTGTTTTGCATCAAATATTGATAAAACTTTTTTTGGTCCTCCAAAATATTGCAAGAGCTTATTTGTGAATAACTGAATAATTAGATTCTGATTTAATTAATAACCTTGAAAGCGAAAAATGAAGCGAAACTAATGGGTTTCTCTGACCCATCGGGGTAAATTATGTAAATGCACACATCCTAGTCCCTTATTAAAACTGTCTTCTTCTTCTGGTTCCTATCCGTTTCGGATGTTGGAAATCATATTGGCAATCATGACCTTGCTCGCTGCGGCTCGAAACAGCTCCGTTGAGGTTTTCTTAAACCATGTTCTTAAATTCCGCAGCCATGATATTCTCCTTCTATATTATCCTTCCTATATTAAAACTGTCACAAACTAATTTAATTGGTTTCGCAGGATCAAAATTTGCTATTTTTCTCACACTGTCTTAACCATTGAAATGGTGTATCTGCCTTTAACAAGTTATATAATGGACTTAAAATAATATCAGCTCTATTAGGTACCTCTATTATTGCTTGAACCTTTTCTGGATCTGTATGAAGACCATTTTTATTAATAAAATGTCCTAAATATCTAATTTCAGGATCCAGAAAAACTTACATTTTTTTAAGTTAAGTCCAAAGTCAGCCTTGTAGAGCCTACTAAATACATCCTCCAAAATTTTTAAGTGTTCTTCCCTATCCTTCCTGTGATTACAATGTCATCTATAAAACTAATAGTTCCACTGGCTCCCTGTAATACCTTTTTTACAGTTTTTTGAAAAATGGCATACGCTGGTTTGGTGTCATAAGGGAGCCTATGAAATTGATAAATACCGCTATGAATACTCAAAGATAACAATAATTTCGTTTCATCACTCACTTCTAATTAGTTATATGCATTTTTCAAATATGGTTTTGTGAAATACTCTTCACCTTATAAAGCCACAAAAAGTTTTTCAATTCGCGACAAATGATGTTTGAACTCCTCTAAAAATCTATTAATTGTTATCTCTTAGTCTGCACATAAACGGACCTGCCCATTCTTTTTTATGACAGGCATAAGTGGTGTACGCATATCCCTGCCTATTAATGCAGTTGTACCATTTTTAACAACAACAAATTTGCAATCATGTACCTTATCCCCGTACCTAACCCTAAAAATTTACCTTCTGACTTAAATATTGAACCATCACAACATTTTAACTTAATTTGTGTTGAATTTAAGTATTGTGTTAATGTCAAATTTATCCATAAAAATTCGTTCCGGTATTACCGACATACCTGCCCCAGAGTCCAACTACATTAATTGCAATTGATCATTTATAATTAATTCTACTTTAGATGGGTATTCATGGGTAACATATTCGTTATTCACATAATACATTTTAATATAATCTAATATTTCTGACCCCGTTGCCTCCGTTTCTTCCTTCAGAGGCTCATCTTGACCGGATGATTATCGATACAAAATTATTTGCCTTTTGTAGACAAACTTGAGCTAAATGCTCTACCATATTACATACCCTAGACGAAAGGATCTATATCGGCACATTACAAAATTATGGTTACCTCGTACACAATGTCAACATCTAACGTTATGTTCTGTTGTGCCTTCTTTTATCTTTGGGGCCTGCTTAAACAGACTTTCAGGTCTTCTATTCACTCTCTCAACTCTATGTACTTGTATTGCATACGATTGATTTTTCGTTTCTTTCTTCTTTAACGCTAGCTCCACCAGGGCCTCAAAATTTATGATATGTCCCTCTTCACAAAGCCTATCTAAAATAGGGTCCTTCCTTAGTCCTTTTATAAATTTGTCTTTAAGTAAATCATTTAATATAATACCAAATTTGCAGTTACTAGCTTGATTTTTTATTTCTTGCACACAACTGTCGAACTACCTCATTTTCTGCCTGTCTTATTTAAAAAAAATCAATCCTCTCTTTAAACACACCCATTCTTCTTGTGAACTAATTTCTTAGGATATGACAAATTTTTGGATAAGTTTTCACAGAAGATCACAAATATTCCTTAATATTCTGTATACTTGTTTTCCTATTAATATTTAAAAAACTGATACCTTTTTATCCTCTTCCATATAGTTTGTACAAAAATACTGCTCTTCCTTCATGGCCCAATGTAACCAATTCACCCGATCTTATCCCTCTTGTTGGCGGCTGTGTCCATGTATATTTGTGGATGTCTTTATAAGCGTAGAATCCATTTGTCACTTTTAACGATAAGCTCTTACATAAACCGATAAGTCGCGAACCGTTTTCATTAAAAGTAGCCTCTCCACACTTTCCAATAATTTGACTTTTATCCCTTCTTCCCATTTGGGCATTTAAATCTCCCAAAATGATTACCTCCTCGTTATTCTTAGTTCCTTCTAATGTGTTCAGTGGATTATCGTAAAATTCTTCTTTAGTTCTAATCGCAGCATCGTCTTTGAGAGTATAAACCATTCTTCTTCTTTAAGTGCCATCTCCGCGACGAAAGTTGGCAATCATCATGGCTATTCTGACCTTCGAGGCAGCTGCTCTGAACAATTGCCTTAAGCTACAACCAAACCACTCTCTCAGGTTCTTCAACCAGGAAACGCGTCTTCTTCCTACGCTTCTCCTACCCTCTACTTTTCCTTGAATTATAAGTCCCAAGATATTGTGTCTTTCTCCTCTCATCACATGTCCAAGATATTTAAACCCTTATGATAACTATATTATAGCCATTTTTCGTCGGCTATATCATGATAATATGCTCGTTAACTTCTTGCGAACTTTTTACGTATTTTATTAATTTATTGCGAATGAGTACAGCTACACCCCGTTTGGGTTTATTACTTTGGTACATCGCTGTAAATTTGCGTATAGTTACCGACTTTTTCGTTACCATTGTCTCTTTACTTCGTTTCCATCAGTATACGATCGATTTTAATTTTTTCAAGTTCCGACAACATTTCCTTTTGTTTATTTCTGATACCTTGTAAATTCCAGGTACTTAGTCATTTTCAATGTCCGTTTCCGTTGAAATTTTCGTCGTGGTTTTAATCCATCCGTATTCCGAGGCGAATTATAGAAATTGTTGACATATCTAAAGCATTTTCCGAATGGCGAGTTGCTAACATGTAGATCCAATCCTCATACTTGAAGGATCAGAATTTTTGTTCGGGGTTTTTCCCGTAGCCAAATCTGCTGCATACCCACTGTACGCCATACACCCAGTGGTTACGCGACATATATCTACGCTAGAGTAGGACGTTACTACCTCACACTGTCTCAGGTCCATTAACATTAACAGTCTTAAACCACCACTAAGTTCGTCATTTGATTATTACTACCTTCCTCCTATGCTAGTACTGGACCTACTATAAAACGTCTTTACAGCAGCTGTTTTATGATGCATCTAATTTCAATTTAATTAATGTATAATTATTGACATATTGCTAGTTTGTATACTTATTCTGATTTTATTTATTTCAATAACGCTTACTTTCTATTTTTGTAGGAAGATGAGAACGTAGAATATTCTGAAGTTTACTTTTCATACCCGACGAGACCTTCAATACCAATTCTAAAAGCATTAAACCTTTTAATCCCAAAAGGAAAAACAGTTGCTTTAGTAGGATCAAGTGGCTGTGGAAAATCAACTATTATTCAATTACTGGAAAGATTCTATGATCCTAGTTATGGAAAGGTAGAAATTAGTGATAAAAATGTTCGGTATGTAGATTTGAAGTCGTTAAGATCTCAATTGGGAATAGTCTCGCAAGAGCCAAATCTATTCGATAAAACTATAGCTGAGAATATAGCATATGGTGCAAATTACAAACAAGTGGAAATGGATGCTATTATTGATGCTGCTAAATCTGCAAATATTCATGAATTTATTTTAAATCTTCCAAAGGTAAGATGTTTTAATGTATTATTTTTAATATCGAACTAACTTACTAGCTACTTAAGCAGTGTATTGGCCATATAATAATCCATTTTTTGGCTGTTGATATCCAGTGCATGAGGTTTCCAATATCAGATCTCGATTTTATTTTATAATCAATTACAGTAACAGTACAGTACGTTTTTATGACAATTTTTATTGTATTGATAGAAAGACTTTATATATAAGAAATAGAGCTAATTTTGTTTAAAAGTTACTGTTTTATAGTATCTAAATCATACTACTTTTTTAAACTTCTATATAATATCGTGTGTACGCTTTTAGGACAATAAACTGGCTGCATGTGAAAAATTAACAAAATAACGCTTTAAAAAACGTCTTACTGCGAAAATCAGTACCAATAAATATGACAGCGAATCCAAAGAACTAATGATAACATATGAAACCCTCTATGCAGCTGACCCTTTTAATCAACAAACGGTTGACTGCGGAGCAGTTCTACTCCAACAGCTGAGTCAAGCTAGAAAGGAAAAGTGGATCGAAACCCTGGAAAAAATGGACATGACTCATAGTAGTAAAATAGTATAGAACCTTGTTAAAAATCTTCGTAAAAAAGTGGTGATCCTAAAGAACATAAGCCACCTTGTAATGTTACAGCAAACCAAGCCGCTACTCAAACTCCTTGAGAATGGGAGAACTAAGAATCGATATAAAGAAATCATAAGAGAAACCACCAAGGAACTCCATTTACACTAAAAAAACTTCACGATGGTATAAACAGGCTAAAAAATTAGAAATTTTCAGGTATACATGATATTTTCAGTGAACAAATAAAGCACCAAGGCCAAGACCGAAATAAAGCCAGAATAAACAGCATAAGGATAAACAATATATTGTTGTTTGTTTGAGTTTATATGACTGCGCACACTGAATCCATTCGCCAATAAATAATAAAGAAGTAAATAACAATATGCTGAAAAAAGACGGGAGGAGCAGAAGATATCTAGAAAAAAAATTGTTCTTGAAGTATAAATTGAGCTGCATTGAAAGATTTTAAAAATAAACAAATCAGGTACTTCTACCAAGTGGGAAAGAACCCAATACAATGTCACACAAATATATTATAAAGATTAAGAGGAAAATATATCTGACGAAATTGATGAAAAGTTTGGAAGATTGATTTCCACCATATATTATATGTGGATCAAAATCATAGTCAATAATTGCTACTACTAGTTGAAGTAACAGTAGATCAAAACGATAATGAAGAAGCACCAATCAAAGAAAAAATTGTAACTGCAATAAAACAGCAAGGATCTGATAAAAACGGTAAAACTGTTTAGTTTCTTAAAGAGGAAGGTGAAAGACAACAAGAAGAAACCACTAAACCACTGATATGATAATACATAAAGTGTCAATCAAAGAAAAAACACCCGAGCAGTCGAAAGAAGCTATCTAGGGGAATAGCAATACAAGATAGAATTATAGAGTTTTTGCCACATCGAAGAAAAAACAAAATTAAAAACGAAATAGAAAATAATTTAGGCGAATATTAAGCAGGAGCAAATCAGTAAAAGACCAAATTTTTACAATGAAACAAGTATTATCTATAAACTTAAAATGAGGTAATTCCCGGGAGTTGGATATATACCATATTAGTTAAAAAACTCAAAGATCGAAGTAAAAACTTCTGTTGTAAGTGGTATAATATTTAATTAAGAAATTTAATAAAAAATCTAAATGGATTATAATAAAGTAAAGGACGTTTTCGGCCTTATTAGTCCATCTTCAGTGAACTTTTGAGTACTTGTTCTACTAAACGCAAAACCAGTGTTTGGATTTAAATTGTAGATATCATACTTAAAAATATTAAATTAAACCCCATAACGCCGATAAAAATGAATATAACTATCCGGCAACAGTATGTCCCTACTCGAAATAAAATTTCACATCCGAACGGGTATGCGAGAGTTAGCCAACTGTTAGGAATATTTAATTTATTTTAAGTATGATGTCTACAATTTAAACCCAACTACTGTTTGGTTTTGCGGTTAGTAGTCCAAGTACTCCAAAGTCCGAGAACGTTCTGAACTTTATTATAATCCATTTGTATTTTTAATTTAATTTTGAATTATACCACTTAGAACAGAATTTTTTACTTCGATGTTTCAGTTTTTTAAATATCATCTAGTTCATACGAATTCAATTAAGCATTAAACATGTTACAATAAACAGAAATATCCTTTTTGAAGCAATAGAATATTTTGAATGTCCAAAAAGAATTAACTAAATACACACTAAGTGACACTACAGATAAAGTTATACTTAATAGGACAGTGTTAACATCAACAAAGTCTACGACAACGTGACCCTTTATCAACTGTACTTTTTTTTTTAACAAAATAGACAGTTAAGGTTTGATTTCGTTAGTTACAGCGTACCACCATTTGCTGATATGCATATTTCTGCCTCTTGGCTTCCTCAGGTCGAATTCATGGTAAGCTCTAACGAAATTAAAACCTTTCCGACTATAAAAGTAAATATTTGAAAATATTAACCAACAGATGCTACCAACGACATTTACTAATGAGAATATAAATCGGAAATCGAATTCAGGATTCAGCTAAAATCTGTATTTTCTAAACGTTGCAGAACAAGCAGACGCCGAATATACTGACATGGGGATTTATAATTTGTATCCACGTCATGCCAATTCGTCTAGGCAGAAATCTCTTTATGAAAACGATTTCCTAATACTTCGTACTAGGGTAAAAGAATAAAAATAAAATAGACAGTTAAGGTTTGATTTCGTTACTGCGTACCACTACTCGCTGATATGCATGTTTCTGCCTCTTGACTTCCTCAGGATTCCTAATTATTTGATTTCGTCAAAAGATCAGGTGAGTGGAGAGACTTTCGCAAAGCTCTGACTGAATATAATAAGGAACTGAAAAGGGCAAACCGGGAATCGTGGAGAAGGCATTGTGATGAGATAGAACACACTGCCGAAATGTCAAGCTTCCATTAAGTTTTCTCAATAGTCTCTTAGATAAGTATTCCCCCTCTTCAAAAAGGAGTCAGGTGAATACACTCAGAATGGTGAAGAGACCCTGAAAGAACTTTTTAAGGTGCACTTTCCTGAGACTAAAACAAAACTGATACCACTAGACACATGGCAGACTAGACTGGATACTATGACTTATGTTTCTAGTTAAAACTGGCGTGTGGCAAAAGAAGTGGTAAACCAGAACAAAATCAAATTGGCAACAATCTCATTTGAGTAATTTAAATCTCCAGGTCCGGACGGGATTTATCCAATACTTCTACAGAAGGGAAATTACCTTCTGTCCAAAAAATTATATTTGATACTGCAGGCTAGCGTAGGACTGGAGTACATACTAAAAGCATGGAGGCTAATAAGGATGGCTTTTATACTTTATACCAACACCTGGCAAAATCGGACAGGAAAGGCCAAGTCCCTACGGTCGATAAGTCTTAATGTCATTCGTACTGAAGACTCTAGAAAAACTGCTCGATAGGCATATTAGAGCTGGTGTGTTGGTTGAAAGTGCGATACATCAGGGACAGTATCTATCGAGCAAAAGTCTCGCACCATCTCGTACAGAGGGTAGAGTACGTTCTGGAAAACCAAGAGGTGATGTTGGGTGCACTTCTAGATATTGAGGGAGCATTGGAGAAAACCTCCTACAAAGCAATCACAAGGGCGATTCGTTTAAAAGGAATAGATGAAACAAGCTGCAGATGGATAGAGTGCATGCTGAGGAGCCGTGTGATATGTGCAACTTTGCTGGGGATACAGTGTCAATACAGGTAGCCAGAGGCTGCCCGCATGTCTCCTCTCTTGTGGAATCTGGTCATGGATGGGCTGATAGCTAGAGCTCAGCAACGATAGGCATCACGTCCTGGACTATGCGAATGACCTATTATCTTAGCCCACGGTAAGTTTAATGGCACAGTCAGAAACATAATGCAACAGGCTCTGTAACAGACTGTAGTTACAGAATGTACTTCATATATAGGACTTAACATCAGTCCTTTGAAGTCCAAAATCACGAAATTTAGCAAAATGAGGAATTTAGAGGGATTGAGTTCTTTAGTCCTAAATGGTAGACGTTTAAATCTGGTGAGTGAAGTAGAGTATCTTAAGGTAATATTAGACTCAAGACTTACTTGGAATCAGCAGATAGAACGAATAACCAAGAGAGCGGTAACTACGCTGATAGCCAGACGCAAACATCGAAAAACGTGGGGTTTAAGACCAGACATGTTATATTGGATTTATAACATGGTGGTAAAATCCACAATTACATATGCGTTAGTGGTATGGTGGCCAAAGGTGCAGCAAAAAGTGTCATCCTCAAATTAAGCAAGGTGCAGACTTGCTTGCCTCGGAATCACAGAGGCTATGAGGGGCACACGAACGGTAGCTATCGAGACCCCACTGGATCTCCCTCTACATATGACCATACGAGGGGAGGCGAGGATGGGATATTATAGACTGGGAGAAAACCTGAGCAACGTACCGGTTAGATCAGAACATTGAAACATAATAAATGTAACTAAGGATGCCGAATGGATGATCATTTCTGACCATATGGCACCTAGATACAAGCCTAAAGTTCCTTTCCATTTGGACATTTACCCACGAGAGGAATGGGATAAAGGAAATTCTCGACCCAGACTGCGGGGTTATACCTGGTATACGGACGGCTTTAAAACTCAAGAAGGGTCGGGTGCAGGAATATTCCGTAGTGGTGGAAATTTCAACATTTCTATTTCACTAGGAGAATATACCTCTTTATTTCAGGCAGAGATTTTTGCAATCTTACAGTGTGCAAGTAAAATTAACTTTAGGGTTGAAGGTTTAGGTGAGGGTTTTTGAACAGAAGCGGATCAATATATGCACACATAGCCAAGCAACCATTGGGGCTCTCATAAGCCCTAAAGTGGACTTTATGCTACTGTGGGAATGTCGATACGAACTCGACAGACTGGTGGAACCTAACAGTGTAACACTGTAGGGGTTTCAGGTCGTTGACACATATATAGCAATGAAATAGCTAATGCAATTGTCAGAAGAGCGTCAACTACAAAATACTTCGGTCCAGACCCAGCCGTGCGAGTGCCAAAAAGCATCATCCGCGACCGAAAAAAAGTCTGAATCTGAAGTCAACACAACTCACACTGAGAAAATATACCCGGTCAAACACACGGCAAGATGTATATTGGACGGACATGTGCTAACAGGGCTGAAGTACTGCGGAAATTAGGAAGGAATCAGCTCAGAATCAAAACGGGCTTCCTTACTGTACCAGCGCCAGCGAGCGTTTCATGGAGACTTGAGCTGCATACTCTGAAGCAGAGATCCTGAAAGAGTCGACGATATCTTACATCACTGCGAGGCATTGGATTGCAGGTGATAAAACACTTTTTGGAGACAACGAAGTGATTCCAAATATATATGGTACCTCCACTAGACCTGTATAAGCTAGTACAGGGTTCCAGAATTCTGCAATGGGTATCATAAAGGAATGGAAGATATACAATAAGCCAACTGGCTGCAGTACGACCGACTCATAACAGACGGCTTCCAGAAAACAAAAGAAATGCTAGAATTTTTACTAATAAAGCTCCACTTGAATTCTTATTATTTAGTCCAATCCTCGTGAAAGCATATATCAAAATATACTGGGAGTCTATCAAGTCATTAGTGTATTTGTCATTTCCTACTGCGCAGTTTTAGCTTCATTAAGTACTTTTATTTAGATTTGTCTCTCGTGGGCATTAAATCTCATCTTAAATTATCGACATTCGCTCCTATTATTTCGACAATAACGATGTGTATTATGTTTAGATCTACTAGCATTACTAGCTAGCTAGTAATGCTAGTACTTATTACTACTAATTACTACTACCTATTATTAACAATTTTTTAGGGTTACGAAACAAAAGTAGGTAGTAAAGGAACTCAGCTCTCTGGAGGACAAAAACAACGTATTGCCATAGCACGAGCTCTGCTACGAAATCCAAAAATACTTTTATTGGATGAGGCAACATCAGCATTAGATAATGAAAGTGAAAAGGTATGGACGTTTATTATTCTACTAATATTTTCACTCTATCATTCTTTCGTACGACTATATGGTTCTATAACTATATAAAGAGTATAGTACAGATATATGTACATAATATTTTACAGGAAATCCGTAGATATTTTTTAAATGAGGTAAATTTGTAGAAGGCCATAGAATGATGAAGGAATCAAGTATTCGGGTGGATTTTGTCGAAAAAGTTCGATTTCATACCCTCAAGCTGAATCTTGTTTCAATTGCTAGATTGTAATGCCAATTTTATATGTTTAAAAGTTTGTCCAAAATTTACGGCAGACACCTGCTTATTTATAACTTATATAACATTATGTCTTATTATTAGGAAAAAATGTACAACCTATTAAAAAGTGGCCTCAAAAAACGCTAAAAATGGCTTTTTTTCGGAATTTTACGACAAAATCACAAGAATAACTTTCGTCTTAAATAAACCAAAAAAAAAGAAAGACAGGAGTTTCGAATCGAAAAAAGCATGTTTTTATATTTTGTTTAAAAATTGTTGTATCTAAATTAATATGTTGTCATGGAAAATTTTCGGTGAAATTTTAAACATAGCATATTAGCCGTACTTTACGATGGGACTAGTTGTAAATTAAAAGATTCAAATATGAAAATTTATTTATAAAAAAAATTGTTTATAAAAATTGGTAGGGGAGACCTACGTATTTGTATTTAGCGAAAAAGTTTACATAAGACAGAATAGTCTTTAATTATCCTGTCTGTATGTATGGAAGGTACCCTACTGCCGGCCTATAATGACAATTATGATTGTCTTGGCCAATTAGAACAGTCGTAGAAACTGATCGTTTGGTGATAAAACGCCGAAAAGTAAATGTTCGTACGTATAAAGTATTAAATACCTTTTCTCCAAAAAAAAAAAACGATAGAGCAAATCTTAAAAAATCTCGAAAATAGGTACCTATATGATTTTTCAAAATAATAATCATGTGACGGAACGAACGGGATGATTTTAAAACTTTCTTAGAGAGAAAATGATCTAATTCCTGAACATTTTTTGACCCAAGTTACCATATTGTTTTCCGAGATAAAGTAGATGGTGTCACTAATGCTAATAAATACTTAGAACAGCACACTAGGCTAAAACTAGTACGAACAAACTAAATAAGAGGAATAACTCCTTATTCCTTATTTATAATCTAAAAAAAAAGAAAAAAAAGAAAAAAAAAAGAAAAAAAAGAAGAACTGAAAGAAGCAATAAGAAAGATAAAGATTGGAAAAGCACCAGGGTACGATGAAGTAGCACCAGAAATTATGAAATATATAGGAGTAAAAGCAAAAGAAAAATTGTTATACATATATAACCTAATATGGAAGAGAAAAGTAATACCCAGAGAATGGACAAATGCAGTAATTATACCTATATACAAGAAAGGAAACACAAGAGACTGTAGGAACTATAGAGGTATATCACTACTATGTGTAGCAGCAAAAGTATACGAAACCATAATAGAAAGGAAAATTAGAAAAGAAATAGAACATAAATTAGAGGACGTACAAAGTGGGTTCAGGAAAGGACACAACACACAAGACCATATATTCACCATGCAACAAGTAATAGAAAAAGCCTTAAAGAAAAATAAAGAAATATATCTGAGCTTTATAGACATGGAAAAAGCATTCGACTCAGTCAAAAGAAAAGATATATGGGAAAGCTTAAAGAAGAAACAAGTAAGTGAGGAACTGATAGAAGCTACAAAGAGTATATACATGAAAACAACAAATACAGTAAGAATGTTAAATATACAGTCAGAACCGTTTGAAACAACTCAAGGAGTTAGACAAGGGGGAAGTCTCAGCCCAGTGCTATTCATAAATGTAATAGATGAGATAGTGAAAGAATGTAAGAAAACATTCAAGAAATACTGCATCGGTTGGAACAGAATGCAAATGATAAATGCTGAGATATGTATATTTGCAGACGACATAGTATTAATTGCGGAAACTGCAGAAAAACTGAAATACAACTTAGAGAAATGGAACTTAGAAGCAAGCAAATACAACGTAAACGTAAACAAAGAGAAGACTCAGATAATGAAAATATCAAGGAAACAAGGGACGGAAGATCAAATAGAAGTAATGATAGACCAACAAAAAATAATACAGACAAATTCATACAAATACTTAAGAACAGTAATCAACAACAAAGGAGACATCGAGGACGATCTTAACAATAGAATGGAAAACACAAGAAAACTATTCCAAGCACTAAATAGAGGATTCCTTAATAACAAAGAAATATCAATAAAGACCAAGATGACAATATACAAAACAATATATAGACCTACAGTGACATATGGAGCAGAAAATTGAATATTAAACAAAAGACATCAGAGCAGAATTCAGGCAGCAGAGATGAAATAACTCAGAAGAACGATAGGAGTAAAAAGAACTGATAGAATCAGAAATGAAGAAATAAGAGAAAGGCTCAAAATCAAACCGATACTCGAGTCAATCAAGGAGAAAAAATTGGCATGGTTCGGACATCTAACCCGGATGGACAATAATAGACAACTAAAAAGAGTGTGGGACGCCAAACCAATATGGAAGAACAGAAGAGGAAGACCCATTAAAGAATGGAACAGTGACATCTCGCAGATACTGCAGAGTAAGGGTAAGACTTGGCAGGAAGCAACACAGGTGGCATCCAATAGGAAGGAATGGAGAAAGTTCGTTAAGAGCTAGGACACCTCAGAAGACTGTCAAATATTGTAATTTAATGAATTGTATTTAAAACGGCCCAACACCGAAAGGTACAAATGGGTCTACTGATTAAGTAAGTAAGTAAGTAAGTAACTCCTTATTCCTTCGCAGTTCACCGAAAGATAGTGAAACAGTAGATGAAGTACGATTAGATATGTTAACTTAGAATCCTTTTCAAAGAGCATCATATAAAAAATTCCATTTTTATATTTCATTTCATATACCAATTACTTAGTTCCATTTATTTAATATGTCCATTCTTGTTTTAGATAGTACAAGAAGCTTTAGATAATGCTCGAAAAAGTCGAACGTGTATAACCATAGCTCATCGCTTGACGACAATTCAAGACGCTGATGTTATTTGTGTACTAAAAGAAGGAAATGTAGTAGAAATGGGAACTCATAAAGAGCTTCTAGAAAAACAGGGATTATATTACAAATTTTATAAATTACAATCAGTGGAGAGTATTTCTTAAAAGAAATCCCTTTTATTTGTATAATACTATAAAAAAATTAGAATTTAGTTTAGTTAAACTAATATTAAAGACATATTATTTTGTTATTGTTATATTTCTATTGATTGTCTGTAACATGTTTGATATCAGAAATAAAAATCTGAAACCAGTGCTTTCAAAAGTTTTAATAGGACTGTTTTTTGTTAACCCTCCATCAATCGCACCGTTACAAAAAATCTAACATTTTTAAATATTTTGCCATAATTTTCGAAATATTGCTTCTTTTGGGTTCTGCAACCAGGAATACTCCTATGAAGACTTGTATAAGACTATGTTAAATAATGGTGGGAGTACCCATTATCATAGTATAAAAAACTGTGCCATTATCTTATAGCCGACAGCAGTTGGCTGCCTAATAATTACAAGCTATACAAGAAAGTATATTTGCTTTTGTTTTAAACATAATAGATGAAAGTCTACTACGAAAGCACGTTAAAAAAAAAGGAATAGAAAATATTTAATTTTTTCCATATTTTTATTGAAAAAATAAAATAACATAGAACTTCGTGACTCTAATAAAAAACGAAAAGTGCAAAAATATTAAACATAAGTCTTTGTAACATTATCTTCTGATCATCAATCTCAGTTTTACTGTTAGTGTTGAGACATGTTGGAAAACATGTGAACATAAAAGACTATGTTAAATAATGGTGGGAGTTCAAGCGACAAAGCCTATTCACTATTCATTGTGCATTATTCATCATTCATCTCTACTACCGATTACTACCTGTGCTATTCCTATTTGGCTGTTTATCTTCTCGTCTGCCGAAATCAAACCGAGGGATTACGGATTGAAAACCGTAATTCGTTGCTGTACCTACCTGTTGCCGAGGACCAAGTGTCAAGTGACTTTATTGAAGGCCTAACGCCACTATCTGTATCCACCTGTGGCATATTAATTGTGAGTAGTAAATTTTATTGACTAAAGCTCAACTTTGATACCTAAACCGTAAGAATTTGATTTATAACGATCAGTTTAGTGACCTTGTTGTTTATGATTAAACGGAACGAACTATTATGAGTTTGAACCTACGATATAATATATGTATAAATTACGGACCATTTCTTTTATATTAATGTAGGGTATATTTATGTTAAATTTCATATATAGATTTGAGGTGATCACATTCAATAAAAAAATTTTTGGTAAACGTTTAAGTGTTCTCAAGGCATAATAATAATTTGTTTGACGAATATTGACTATTATAATGTTCCTTGTTTTCTTCTATTCTTGAGAATACTACATTATGCAGAATTATTTTCCAAAAAAGATATTTTTTGTTTTTATTCGATTATAAATTAATCAATCACTTATCTCGTGTCATCTAACTGTGCCGTAAAGATTGTTATAGTGTATTTTTTTTATATACCTCAATATAATTTTGTTGACGAACTTTTTGCTTTTTATTTTTATTGTTATGATATAAATATACAGGGTGTCCCGGAAAATAGTGCGTTCCTTAAAGGTATGGGCTGAGTGTAGCATTTAAAACAAAAAAGTCTTATAAAATTTTTTTATAAAGTCAACCGTTTTCAAAAAAAAATATATATTAAATTTAATCGATTTGATTAGCGTCCACAGAAAAGCAAATACATCCGGCAACGTTGCGCTCCAAAAGGTATGGGCAGAATGCGATAGTTTAATTTATTTTGATACAGAAAAGGTACATTATTTGTAAACAGTTGTAATTACCCGTAGCTCAAGAATAAATAGTATTGTCATGTTTTCGATTCGCGAGTATCACGATATGTTAATTACGTACGGTGAAGTCCACTGTGACAGTAATAGGGCTGTTAGACTGTATGTTGAACGCTATCCCGAACGACGACATCCTAATGCCCAAAGTTTTGTGAACGTGTCCCAAAGGCTATTAGAGACGGGTTGTGTGATACCTAAAAAAACTAGCGGTAGAACACGAAGTAACCGTAGACTAAATGCAGAAGATGTGATTTTGGATATAGTCAGTAATAATCCAAGAGTAAGTACTCGATCTGTGGCTAGAATGGTTGGCATTTCAAAAAACATTGTTCACAAGACATTTACGAAACAACTGTTACATCCTTACCATTACCAACGAGTGCAAGATTTACACCAAGGCGATTTACCTCGAAGATTAGGATTTTGTAGATGGTTTCAAAACAAAATCGCCAGAGAACCCGAATTTCCGTGCAAAGTGTTGTGTGCAGGTGAAGTTTGTTTTACGAGAAATGGTGTTTTATTTTCACAATTGTCACGTGTGGAGTGATGAAAACCCGTATGTTATACGTAGGACAAATTTTTAAAAACAATTTAGTATAAATTTATGGGCTGGGATTATTGGTAATCGTCTGATTGGACCGTACGAACTTCCCAGAAGATTGAATGGAGAATCCTATTTAAATTTTTTGCAGGATGTTCTACCGATACTTCTTGAAGACGTTCCGTTACAAATACGCTCTGAAATGTGGTTTCTTCATGACGGGGCTCCATCACATTTTACGAGACATATTAAAGATTTCCTCGACATCACTTTTCCTCGTCGTTGGATCGGTAGAAATGAACACGTTCTGTGGCCACCCAGAACACCAGAATGCAATGTTATGGACTTTTATTTTTGGGAACATCTAAAATCATTAGTATACGAAAACCAGGATGAAATTAAAACAGAAGCTCAATTGCGACAACGAATTTTTGATGCTGACATAATTTACATACTTATAATATTAAGAATAATTATTAGATTCGTCGAATAAACGCGTGTATCTGTGCAAATGGTGGCCATTTCGAACATTTATTGTAATAATAATTTTCCATGTAAGTAAAATCAGTATTCAAACTTTAATTATTAAATATTTAATAAAAACAAATACATGCTTTTTCTCTATCACTGTTATCAGTGTCAATACATATTATGCCTAACGATCGATGATTCATGATAGCTGATTTACAGTAATTAACGAAGAATAACAAGAAACGCAACGTTGCCGGCTGTATTTCCTTTTCTGCGAACAATAATCAAATGGATTAAAATTAATAATTTTTTTTTGAAAACGGTTAACTTCATAAAAAATGTTATAAGACTTTTTTGTTTTAAATGCTGCAATCTGCACATGTCGTTAAGGAACGCACTATTTTCCGGGACATTCAGTATATTATTGTGCTTGGTGTATCTCTTTCAGGCATTTTTACTGATTTATATTATTTGTTTTATCGTATAATTAGTGTATATGTCTCGAAATATTAAGTGTGTACCGCACGATCAAGATACCTTTTCTCTCACGGTTTATTTTATTCTCGCGTATCTTAACTGTATCTTATCTTTCTCGTTATCGTATTCTCTATGTCTTAAGGTTTCCCTGTTCCTCTAAAAATAGGGTGGTGACCAAATAATTCCCTTCTCTTATCTTCCAAATTCTCGTCTCTTATCTTCTAACTTCTCGTCTCTTATCTTCTAACTTCTCGTCTCTGTATCTTCAGTACTTCTCTAACTGATTCTTTATATTTGAGCTGTCCTAAGAGCTCCGACCAAGATACCTCTACCAGACTGAAGCCCGAGCCTAGTAGCGTTCTTTGTGTAACCTCTAATCTGTCATCAAAGAGGGTACATATTTCATCCATAATCAGGTTGAACAATAGAGGACTCTGGGAATCTCCCTGTCTTACCCCATTCCCAGCTTCAATAGGGTCGGTTAGTTCTTCTTTTACTTTTAGTTTTATTGTGTTGTTTTGGTAGTAATTTTCGATCGTTTTGTTTATTCCTAGAGGTGTATCTCTTGCATACAGTAAGTGGATAACGTCTTTTAATTTGACCCAGTCAAATGCCTTTGTAAGGTCTACAAAACATAGATATGCCGGTTTTTTGTATTCTAATGATTTCTCTTGCACTTGCCTCATTATAAATATAGCATCGTTGCAAGATCTTTCCGACTTGAAACCTTGTTATTCTTCTGCTAGTGTTATAATTTCATTCAATTTATTTGTTATCACTTTGGTTGTTAATTTTAGTGTTGTGTTTAATAAATTAATTCCTCTGTAATTTTCCGGGTCCGATTTGTCTCCCTTTTTGAAGAGAGGTATTTGGATGCTTGATCTCCAATCTTGAGGAATTCTGTTTTGTTCTATTATTTTATGGATCTGTGATAATAGTTGTTTGGTCAGATCTGGTCCTCCGTACTTTAGGAATTCGTTCGGTATTCTGTCCTCTTAGAAATTATTATGATGAAGTATTTGGTGGTTTGATCATAGTGGTGTTAAAACTAGTGCATAACAATATTGTTGCTTGTTTCTAAAACATACTTCTCTGATTTTGTATAACCTTATTTTAGGCATTTTCTTATTATTTCGTCATTAATATCATTAAATAAAACAAGTTTCAATTTGACCTTCTTCCTAGATTAAAAATCTGACCCTATGGATGCTCACAGACAGCTGGTAAATGGTATTCTAGAAAAAACCTTCGGTGATTAGTCAGTCGCCGGCGCTCGGTCCACAGCGACATTCGACGCCTAAATGTTTCAGTAGAAACCTAAGACTGGTCAAAACACTGAATCTTACTTTTGGAATATCAGCCTCTTTGTGTAGTATCTTTCATTTCCGAAAAAATAAAGTTTTCTAGAATTTTTACCAATTTATTCTAAGTCTTCTAAATATGTGAATTTCTTTTCTTGTTTGTTAGGTAATTGTCAGTTCTACTTTTATCTTTGATATGTCTTTTGTGCTGCCATTCGTTGTGTTTTAGTCACGTTATTACGTTTAATATAATATATTGGAAGTTAATTGAGCAGCAAGTTAGCAATTTCAACACTTTTTTTCTTCGTTTTGTCTGTTTTAGTATATGAGTGATATCTTTCAAATGATACCAATTAAATAGTTTTATTGAATTGAAGGCGTTATTTTATTTTTTGTTGAAAATTTTAATTTTAGCAAAGTAGTTTTGTATCTCGGTAAGTCCAGGTTTTTTAACTCCGCCTACAGGATCATTGACATACTACCTCAATGATCTTGATGCCGGTCCTAAACCCGGAAAAAGGAGAAAGGTCAGATTAGCACTTTAGCCAAGTTAAAAAAACCTTGTCTTTTTTGAAAAAAAATTTTTTTTGTTTTCGGTACAGACTATTTATGACTTATTTTCAAAATTTGCGACTCTCAGATCAATGATGTTGCTAAAACATTTTATAGTGAAGAAGTTGCGTGACCAGCGGAAGGTTCTAGTAGTTTTAAAAAGATCAAGAACGATCTAATCGAGAATGTAGACAACATAACGACAGTGAAATTATGAAAATAATCAGGGAAATGTCCCGTAAAATTGATGAAACTTCTAGTCAAACCATTGAAAAATTAGAAATTTCTAGAAATTGTAATTAGAAATTCAAAAATGTTTACAGTAAAGTCGAGGAATGAATTAAAAAAAGTAAAAACGTTTTCTGGGTCAAAATCGAAAGATCAAAACATAAATATTTAAAATTTATTTCTCATTACAATCAATTGTGGTTAAGTCCCATATAATAATGCAAAACCAAAACAATTACAGATTCTTCTATAGTATTTATATAAGCAGTATTCATACTTTTAATTCAATTAAGTCGTGATAAAATCCAGAATTAGTACCACATTTTAGTATACTTGATGTGTGGTGATTTGAAACCACCAGTTCGTCACTCAACATCTCCTTCTTTCAGTTCTTGATGACATTGAAATTTATATGAACGGAAATTATTCATTTTCAAAATTTTTAAGACCGTGAAATTATGAATATTAAACTGGTCTGCAATGGTTCGAGAACTTATTTTACGATTTTGTACAACGGCTGTTAATACATTTATTTAATTTTGACTTGACAAATTTCTTGGTACCTCACCAATATTGTTTTTACAGGTACAATTAGAAATCACGGTCCCAGTATTTTCAAAATTTTGTAAAATCCTTTGAATTGTTGAATGACTTGAAATTTATTTATTGCGATATCTTACGCTAAATAAAGAACTGACAATTCGCGCACTATTGCCTGAATAAAACATTTTTATTATTGCTACTTTTTCCTCAACTGAATACATTTTTAATCAACTTTATTGTTTTTTAAACAATAAATCAAAAAATAAAAATTTTGTCATTTCAAATATTGTCAAAAATCAGAAACATTAATATCACCAAACGCAACATGTCATACACATTCTTGCACAGCGTGTGGCCTGACTTTAAGGGGTGGCCTGAAAAATGTATTATATTCTTGCAAAATTTTGGAATGCGTTTAATTCGTAGAACATGTGTTTTCGATATATATTTCAGTCCTCTACAAATAGCTTTTCTTGACTTCTGGTGTAAAATAATTAGAGAAGCAAGAATTCAACAATTAAGAATTTTCCACTGGGTTTCCTATGGCCCGTTTGAAGAATCACCACCCTGTATATGTGTATATGTGTGTATATATGTGTATATGTGTATGCATATGTATATTGTGTATATATTTTAGTTATGGAAATTTTATAATTAGTATTTTAATGTATCTTGTACCTTGTTTGTACTATACCATGTTGTGGTTTATAAATGTAAACTCGTTTTAAAAACAATAAATTTATCTCTCTCTCTCTCTCTCTCTAGTACCATTTAGAGCGTACTAAGTAATGTAATTAATTCCAATTCGAAGGACCACCCACTAACGTGGGAACACAAGCATTAAACATCTTTAACTTTGTTGCTGCAACTAAGTAAAGATCTAGCTAAAGTTTTTATATTTAAACTGCCGATCACTGTCGAATTTACACGAGTCCGCGAAACACCACACGAGAGCACTGTTACTGTTTAAATATGTTACTAATAAAGTTGTCACATGAACCAATGATGTTTTCTTCAGTATTAATATACTTGATATTAATAACATTCGTTAGAATGAGAACCATTTTCAACAGTCGAGACATATCATTAAAAACAAAATGCCGTCTATTGAACTGCTACATATTCACAGTTCTGCTCTACGGAATGGAAGCGTGGACACTGACTGTTGCATCTATGAATCGGCTCGAAGCTTTCGAAATGTTGTGTTATAGGCGCATCTTACGTATATCCTGGGTTGACAGAGTTACTAATGTGGAGGTCCTGCGTAGAATGGGGATAGAATGTGAAATTCTCATGACCGTCAAAACTAAAAAGTTGGAATATCTAGGACATGTAATGAGAAATCAAGAATGTTACGGCCTTCTCCAGCTGATTCTCCAAGGGAAGGTAAATGGTAAGAGAGGACCGGGAAAAAGACGCATTTCCTGGCTTCAAAATTTACGAAAGTGGTATACCACGACTACCACTGAACTGTTCCGCGCTGCAATAAACAAAGTAAAGATATCCATGATGATCGCCAACATCCGAAACGGATGGGCACTTTAAGAAGAAGAATATACTTGATTAATAATGAGCGCTTGTGAAACATGTAGCCTTTAATCTATAAGCTATATAATAATAATTACGTATACTCAATACGCGAGAATCTAAAACTCTTAAACCAGAAATCCGTCGACCCCCTTGATCGAATACTAAACTGACACTGACTAATATGCGACAGTTGAAAACTCTAACGCGACCAGCTAAGCTGGGATACAATGTGACACTGACTACGTGACTACTTTCAAATTATCACTGCCTCACCTATCAGGGGTCAGGGAAAATTTCTTCGAAATTTCTATTAGGTAGCTAAAACCCCCTTTTGAATGATTACTGACTGGGGATTTTCTAGGTACCAGTTTTCAATGGTTAAAAACAGCTTTTTAATGCTTTATATCAGCGATTTCTTTGGAATTTGCTTGTAGAAAGTTACCTCGGAAAGATCTTATGAAATTAGAAATTGTTTGCTACCAGTGGCGTAGCAACACTTGGATAACTTTCTGTAAGAAATTAATCGAGCCGGATCCAAAATGTTTCAGTTGTAATATTAGATAACATGAGTAATAAAAAATATTTAATTTTTTTAATAAGTGTAATAATTCTTTGTCAGCTTAAAGAATTGCAATCGTCAATAAATATAATTTATAAACATGAATAAATTACCATTCATCCTATGGCTCTAACGCCCAATTTGAGCTCTGGCCTCCCTCACCAAACCTCTCCATTCGTTACGGCCTTTAGCCATTCTCCTCAGCGATCGTCGGTCATGTCAAATGAATAAATTTATTTAATCTAAAACATTAGAAATATTACAATCGTATCTATACAAACGTATTTTTTCCAATTTTTATGTTTTTCAAGTCCGCTGCCATGTTGCGTAAGCGGATATTTAGGTTCATCTTCAAAATCGCTCGTATACCGCCGGAATCTTCATGTTCGTAGGAATCTGTGGCTCCACAAACATCTTTTTCTGACTCATCATCATTATCATTATTTATTCTTCATCATCTGACGCAATCGGAAGTGGGTCTAGGACTCGCTTCTGGTAATAATCTTTTTCCGATATGTTGCCTATTGGTAATACTGCTGCTGCAATTATATCGGGTCCATGGATCAGTATTCGGTGAACTTCGGAGGGTATATTGCACCAGTGATATAATTTAACGAAGTACCTGACTGTTTCTGTAGTATAGTTTTCTTCGCCACTCCAAATTGTTGTTAAAATAATATGAAACCGATGGATCAGTTCTTTGTCGATTCTGATCATACTTCTTCTTCTTCCTCCTCTTTATAAGCAATTCTGCTTGTTCATTGACGGATTAATACCTCTATGGAAGGTTGTTACTCCATATTTTGCGCGATCGTCCGATACTTCTTCTGGGGATTGGTGACTTTTCTTTTGCTATTTTGACGACACGGGCCTCCCCTTTTTTTCTATTTTGTGTCCATTCATTTATACACTGTACCTTACATTTTCTTCTAATGTCTTCACTTCTCTTTTGATCTCTCAGCGTATTTCCTGTAATTCTTTTCAGTACTCTCATCTGTGCAGTTTCCAGTAGCCTTTGAGTTGTAGCTGTCAGGTCTTGTTTCTGAGCCATATGTCATTATTGGTCTTACACTGGCTTATTTTGGTTATACGAGCTGATATATTCATATTCTCAAAGAAACGTCGAGCTATGTTTCCATCAACATTACTGCCAAAACTGGGTTTTGGCATGCATATGAGGAGTCTTAATTCTTTTTTGAAACCATCCTTGATCATAAGCTTTGTCTTCGGTTTTGCGTGCTTGTCATTTTTGTGTGCCACTTTGGTAGGATATATGAATGCAACATTCAAATCACCGAATCCATGCAAGTAGAGTTGACAATCCTAGTTTATAATGATCAGCGTTTACTACTGTTAAGCTTTTACGACTGTTTTTAATATTACATCAATATCGTTGAACTTGGTGGATGTTGCTTCGCATAAGTAACAACGATGCGAAGATTTTGTTACAGTTATATTCCGAAATCTCTCACTAGGAGTATAAATAAACTGATAAATCTCCGAAATAAAACCATAACTATACCTTTATATCATATTTTAACCATTGCATACAATACTTCAACATGTTATTTTTAAAAGTTATTTATTACAGAAGTAGCGGCTAGTAGTGCGGTTTTCCAAAATATTTTATAAGTTAATTAGCTATACTTTATAGAAATTTTAAAAATTCAAATGTTTAAAAAATCGTCGATCGGATAGCCAAGCGGGCTGGGCGGCTGGCTTCTCCTTCGCTTCACTGCGAGAGATGTCAGTTCAATCCCCAGCTCGGTGTACAGAAAACAAAAAGGCTAACGCAGCAGTTTAAAATTCTAAATGAATCTGCGGCTTAGTCTAGAATATGCTGGTATCTGATCGGCCTATGGTGGAGCAGTACGGCAAGAGATAAGGGCTTGCGGCTTGGTGATACTCCTCCATAGATCCCTACCGGAAGGGCGTGTGCCGCCTAAATACCAGGTATATATATATATATATATATATATATATATATATATATATATATATATATATATATATATGTTTAAAAAAAAAGGACGAACCTTCCCTTTTACAAGTGGAAAGTTTCCAACGTAGATTTGAGGTTCGAATCGGTTTGTAAATGCCCCTTTGTCCGCTTCTTGTCGGTCGACGATAATAGGTATAATAAAAGGTTGAAGTTGTGGAGTAAAAGTGTTGATTTATTGACAGCTACTGGTAATTACACAATATGATGTTCGTTAGGTAACTACTTATGAATGACTGTAGTAGACTGCGCTCACATGAGCTCAAATCCCCAATTTATAATCTCACAAATATTTCATACCTAAGCACAGAGGTTATTGCTTCCTATCATACCATACCAACTTTGCACTATTAGCTTACATTACAATTTAATCTAGGCCATCATTGCAATACTTAGGAAGTTCAATTAGAAAAAATATATTATTCCACAATTCATTAACAGGTGAATGGACTTTAATTATTAAAATATGACTCGATATCATTTTCACAATGTCACTTATACACGGTGAAACTATAATAGATTAAGAAGTTAAGAATAATGTGAGATTACAAATTAAGGGGTTAATTTGTGATTGAACATATTGGCCACTATATAAAAAACAAACAGACGACCAATAGAAATATTTAAAACATATAAAATATAAAATAATAATATAACAATAATTATAACACTAATTCACTCAGTTTTTGAATTATTATCTCACCCGAGCAGTGCTACCTATAATTTGATTATTTAGAATTTATGTTTCAGCTAAACTATCTAATTCAAATCTAAGCTCATTAAGTGAAACTGATCTAGGAGGGGCTTTCTTTAAAGTACTACTTAAATTTGGTTGTGATAAAGTATGTCTTCGAGGCGCTGGATGAGGTTGGATGCAAAAACCTTGATGCCTTTGTTTTCTGGCTCTCTTGGAGTTTCGAATATATCTGACTACCTTCCTTTGTTTTCATATGTTACTTAAAATTAGTGTAAGTTATTGTAATCTACTGCAAGTAGATTCCTTGGGACCAACAACGAACGCACAACACCACCTCTTCTTTTTCTAGGTTCGTGTCTCTTTCAACTTTCTTCTCTAATTGCATCAGTCTCGCATATGCTTGCTGTTTTAAGTCCTCTAATAGGCTTGTATTAGAATTAAAGGGTATTTTAACTTCAAATCTTCCTTCGTTATCCCTTTTTACTGTTCTTTTATAATATTCTTCACACTCTTTTTTTCTACTGAAAGAGTATTGCTTTGATCTACTTCTTCTAACTCTATTTTGTGGCCTTCTGTTTTCAGAATTCCTTCTGTTATCATACTGGCACCCACTAAAATTTATTCTATTTTGTGGCCTTCTGTTTTCAGAAATACTTCTGTTATCATACTGGCCGCCACTAAAATTTATTCTATTTTATGGCCTTCTGTTTTTAGAAATCCTTCTGTTATCATACTGACCTGACCCACTAGAATTTGGTTTATTTTGACATGTGTAGTAATGAATGGTGCTGTCCACTACATTCTGCACATCTATAAGAGGAAAAACATGGTACTTCCCTTTTGTGTAGTAGGCACCTACCGCACCATTTCTTTTCCTTTCCTTAATTTTCGTAAATTATTTAAAAACTTTATTGATTCTTGACCTAGTTTTTCTTGTCTATGCATAATAGTCTTTGCATTTAGATTACGTACGTATATAAGTTTGACCTAAATTCAACTTTTAAACTCTCAGCAAGATTACCTTAGACAATAACGAATGAACTTGTCTAACCTTGCTGACACGGCTTATTGTACAAATTAAAGAATGTAATATTATCACTTTTAACCAGAGAGAAAAAATTCTTTATATAAAAAATGCAAATACTACAAAATACTATTAGCCCAGTCTGGTTATACAAAAATCATCGATTTCACGGCAAAATGTTTCGCAGATATCTGAAGCTTTTAAGACATAGGTGGGGGTTACTATATGACGAATAGATAAAAAGATACTCCTATTTTTACCTTGCGTTTTTTTTAAACAATAATTTATGGTCAGAATTTGATTTTTTATCTATAAGTTTTTCCCCTTATAATTTAAATAAACAATATTTATACCATTTTTTTTATATCAAGAATATCTTTATTTTCCCGTTTTTTCAATTAAAATTGATAAATAATTTACGGAGATATTTGCAAAAATGCAGTTTTTTTGCACTAATTTATAAATTTAATTAATTTTTTTATTAACAAAATAAAATGTTATTAATACATTTCAACATTGAGGAATTACCGTCCTTTAAATTTGTGCGAAATTTCCCCCCGATCGGTCAAATAGTTTAAAAGTTATTCAATTTGTTTATCCCTAGAACTAATTATTTAAACCATTGAACTTGCCCTATGAATGATGCTAGACACATTTAACAAATTTTATAGAATTCTTTAAGACTTATACTATCTAAGAAATTAAATGAATATTGAGTTTTCATCGAAATTATTTACAAAATAAACATTTGAAAAAGAGGTATGTTTTTTACTTATAAACAATTGTAATAACTTCTATATTTTTCAAGATACAGACTTGTACGTACAACCATTAGATAGCTGGTAAAAAAACTCACATTTAACAAAAAAAATAAACCTTCTATGAATAATAGGAACGAAGTTAGCGACAATTTTTTTGTTAATTATATCTCCATTGTTTATAAACATTAAGAAGTAAAATTTGCACAAATTTTGAATGAAAATCTAAACTTTATATTGAACTTTATAGCTATAAAATTCATCCAATTTTTCGAAATTTAAAACCTTTCGAAACGAAAGTTACTTTCGAAAGATCGACATAGGAAAGTGGAGGGGAAACTGTTTTAGCTCCTCGCTGCAAAATTTAATATTATGGTTACGCATTTATCGTTCAAAAGCTTCAACAGTTCCGTAGGAATTTCATCAGGTCCATTTGCTTTTCCATTTTTAGCGTTTCTTATTGCGTATTCTACTTCTTCTTTCAATATGTCTGGCCCAGTTGTATTGATTATCTGAGTTAAATTGTTTCTATCGTCTTCAAATAATTCATTCAGGTATTCTGTCCATCTTTTTATTTTATTCTCTAGATCTACAATAAGATTTCCATCTTTGTCTTTAAGTTTACCTAATTGGCATTTCTTTATGCTTCCTGTTATCTCTTTTACTTTTTTGTGCATATTGAACGCATCGTACTTTTTCTCATAGGTTTCCATTTCTTCACATTGTTCTTTAATCCACTCCTCTTTGGCTTCTTTTATTCTCTTTTTTGTGTTTATTTATTTCTTTGTATTTGTCTGGGTAATTCTTCATCTTTCTTCTTTGTTCCATCAAGTCTAGTATATCTTGTGTTATCCACCCCTTATTCTTTGTTGTTGTTTTTGTAAGATGTTTCTTTCCCGCTGTTTGTATAGCTGGATTTATATACTTTAATTTTTGGTTAACGTTGTTTGTATCGTTAATTTGTTGCTGCACTGAACGGAGGTTTTCATTTATTTCTTCTCCTGTTTCTTGTCGTATATTTTTGTTTCTAAGTTTATTTAAATCTAGTGCCTTTCTGTGTGGTCTTCTAATCTTTTTTGGTCTCGCCTCTATCACAGTAACTACCGGGTTATGATCTGAGCCTATATCAGCTCCTGGGTACTTCTTAGTACATTTAACAGCATTATGATACCTCCTTGCTATCATAATGTAGTCTATTTGATTTCTCACTAATTTTTCTTTGGTATGTTGTGGAGATGTCCATGTATATAACTGTCGAGGAGGTAATTTGAAAAAGGTATTTGTTATTACGAAGTCTTCACTTTGGCAAAATTGAATCAATCGATCTCCTCTGTTATTTCTGTTTCCAAGCCCATATTTTCCTACTTGTTCTCCTACCTTACCTTGACCCACCTTGGCATTAAGATCGCCCATTAATATGTTAATGTATGGAAAGACTGACTTAATAAGTGAAGACAAACAACCTGCAACAAAAAGGTTCAGACCTGACAGTGAAGTCGAATAAATGAACCAAATTTTAACTTTTAAACCAATGTATGTAAAGAAAATAAAAAAAGTAAAGTTCAATAAACATTGCAAAATTTAATAAGGCAAGCGATGAAAAAATCGACTTATTTTATCAAAGCAGTAAGGCAGATTAGATTAATATTGTATATCATATTTGTAACAAAATTAAATAAAAATCAATATTGTTAATTATAAAAATACAAACAATTATAATTAATATAAGGAATATAATGTGTACCTATGTGTAATATAATGAATTACCTGAAGTTTAATTTATAAAATTTATAAGTATTATTACATCATTGATATAAAATGAAAAAACATATGTTGATTTTCCGGGATTTTCCGAGATTTATGGGGGGTGAAAATTATGTCATCATTATTAATACTGCGACAGACTATTCGAGCAAATTAAAAAAAAATAAGTATTTAGGGTGAATTTCAAATGGACTCAATTTTTCCGAGTTTTCCCATATTTTCCGGCCAGTGAAAACTATGTAGTTATTCATATTTCGACGAGCTACCCCAGAATAAAAAAAGGGGTGGAAAAAACAGCAAAGGAAGCCGAGATAATGTTAATTTTTTTCTACGTGTTGCAATTTGAAGTTCCGATGCCGATAAAAAAACGGAGCTGAAACAGATATCCTCTCCACTTTCCTATGTCGATCTTTCGAAAATACAGTCGTTTCGAAAAATTAGATAAATTTTATAGCTATAAGTTTCAATATAAAGTTTAGATTTTCATTCAAAATTTGTGCAAATTTTACTTCTTAATGTTTATAAACAATGGAGATATGATTTTTTAATAAATAGTCACTGACTTCGTTCCTATTGGTCATAGGTTTTTTTATTTTTTAATGTGAGCTTTGTTACCAGCTATTCAATGGTTGTACGTACAAGTCTGTAGCTTGAAAAATATAGAAGTTATTACAATTGTTTATAAGTAAAAAACATACCCCTTTTTCAAACGTTTATTTTGTAAATAATTTCGATGAAAACTCAATATGCATTTAACTTCTGAGATAGTCTAAGTCTTAAAGAATCCTATGAAATTTGCTGAATGTGTCTAGCATCATGCATAGGGCAAGCTCAATAGTTTAAATAATTAGCCTCAGGGATAAACAAATTAAATAACTTATAAAATATTTGACTGATCGGGGGGAAATTTCGCACAAATCTAAAAGATGGTAATTCCTTGATGTTTAAATGTATTAATACCATTTTATTTTGTTAATAAAAAAATTAATAAAATTTATAAATTAGTGCAAAAAAACTGCTTTTTTGCAAATATCTCTGTAAATTATTTATCAATTTTAATTAAAAAAAACGGGAAAATAAAGATATTCTTGACATAAAAAAAATGACATAAATATTGTTTATTTAAAATATAAGGGAAAAAATTTATAGACAAAAAATCAAATTGTGACCATAAATTATTGCTTAAAAAAAACGCAAGGTAAAACTAGGAGTATCTTTTCATCTATTCATCATCTAGTATCCCCCACCTATGTCTTAAAAGCTTCAGATATCTGCGAAACATTTTTCCACCTTTTTTTTTAACCAGACTGGGCTATATATATTTGGAATGAATGAACTCTGAATGTGTATAAAAATATCGATTTGTCACAATATTTCCCTATATTATGAAATCAAATGTTTTAAGAATTTTAAATTGTAAGAATCAAAATTATCGAGTATAATTAAAATTAAAATAATTAAGCTATTAGATTTGCATTAGCTGTAGACAAACTATTACTTTTTTAAGTAAAAAAAGTATGCAGAATAAAAATATTTCAATTAAGTATTATTAAATTTGAATCTTAAGTTTCTTTAATAATCTTTTTAATTTATAAAAAAAATGCACTGCTCTAAATGATAATAAATATTCAAAAACTTACAGTTTTATCCCGACGTTCACTTGTAGGTATGTTCCTGCTTCCTTCTTAGAACTGCAACTGGAACTGGTGAGCTGGATCTCTGGATAATACTAGATTTTTCTGCTGAAAACTGGATCTCCAAACTGATGGAACAGTAGACTTAAGGACTGCTATTCAGGTTCTCTTGTGATCAAAGGCTCTCGTAAGGCTCCTACCCCTAATTTCGGTGCTTTCTGGTCTTTTTAATTTCTTTTTTCTTTTCTCCACACTTCGAATTCGATCGTCGATCTTGTACGGAACTGGGGAACAGCTATTTAGGTCGCTAAGGGTCGTCTCCTTCGAAGCTCCAAACCAATTAACGCCTTTTGATGATGTTTTGTCGAAGGACCAATGGAAAGTTTCGAACGTAGATTTGAGGTTCGAATCGGTTTGTAAATGCCCCTTTGTCCGCTTATTGTCGATCGACGATGATAGGTATAATAAAAGGTTAATTTGTGATTGAACAACAAGAGAATCAGAAGATATATCTCTCTCGATAATATTCAATTCCCAAAATTTTTGATCAGACAAATACAGTCACACCTCCCTCTTAGACCATACCTTCTGCAATATATGATCTAACTCTTTCTAAATACAATAAGCTTGAGACCCCCATGCAACAATTATTTAATCCTTTTACAACATACTTGCTTTTTTCCCAAATCATTGTCATATCTAGACAGATTCATCCAAAACTATTGATGGTGTGGGATCAGCAGTTATAGCTCCGAACATTGTATTACAGTTTAAATTATCTTCTAATTGCAGTATTTACTCTGGAGAACTATATTCAATTCTTCAAGCACTCGTGCATATACGTACCCAAAAAATTCCAAATTCTGTCAGAATTACCGACTCTCTCAGTGCATTACATACTATAGAACAGTTATATGTATACAAGTAATCCCATAGGTATTTTAATAAAAGAACAATTACATTTGCTAAACAACGCAAGGCGGCAAGTAAGCTTTATATGGGTTTCATCACATACTGGTCTTCAAGAAAACGAAAAAGTAGAGTTTCACGCCAGGGAAGCAATACACACTACCTCTTCAGTGTTAGTAAACTTAGTATCTGTTTACGATTACAAATCATTACTTATAGAAAAAGTTACAAATGAATGGGAAAACGATTGGAATCTTTTACAATCAACTTTACACATCGTAAAGCCCTCAACCTAATCTTGGCGAGACTATAGCAAACTCAGAGCAGACTAACTCACAGCTACCTAATCTCCAAATCAAATCGCTCCATTTGATGTCACAGTGACCTAAATATATTAGTGAAAAACAAAAACACTGTCTACCTAACAATATATGTAAAAGCAGTCTTGGGAGCACATTGTAAATTTACAAATATGTTTAATTACTTGAAAGATATTAATGTTTTAAACAAACTGTAACTATTAATGTTTTGTAAACCCTATTTACAAATTGTAAAATATGACATTCTTACCTAATTGTGAACTTAATAATTAATCAAAAATACTATTTAGATTTAAATGTCTATGTATTATTTATAATACAGCTAATATAAAATAGAATAGAATTTTTATTATTAGCGCCTAATCTTCAAAACATATCGCCTGAAATTTCGGTTTTGGTTTTGGCAACAAATATGAGGCATTTGAAATATGCCCAAAAACGCTGAATTTAAACATCCATATCACAAAAAATCGCACTTCACGGGAAATGCTTCCACGGAAAGGGTATTAGGTGTAATTTGTAGCTGAAGTTGTGTCGTTTCGAAAAATGTACTTGTGTAATCAAAACTAAGCAATTTTAAACATTTTAGATCGTTTGTAGTGTAAAAGTTTGCGTTTTTTAGGCATATTCAAAAGCCTCACATTTGTTGCTAAAACTCAAAACCGAAATTTCAGGCTATATGTTCTCAAAACTGGTATCTAATATCAAAAATTTCATAGTGGCTGGTCGACGAAAGTGATAAATATTATTGTTCTCATGATAATCATAAAAAATGGTAAAAATTGCTAAATGTTTATTTATTTAACACCTTTATAGAAACTGACTTCATTTACGGCAAAATCCAAAAATTGTTTACGAAAGCTGCTTTCCTCGCCTTTAAAACCCATTTTGATTTTTATCGATAGGACACTCTGATCAAAAGATATCGAATTTTTACAGTCGAGTTGATATAAATTTTATTTAAAAATGGATTTTGCGTGCGTACCGGACATTAAAAATCACTGGTCGCTTCAATCGTTGTTTCTAAAAGAACGGTTCATTCTATATTTAAAATTATCTCAGCTTTATTTTTTATTTAAAATATTTTTTTCTACGGCGTACAGATTCTTGGTAGAACGATTTTTTCCGTTTTTACCCTCCTACAGGGGGGTTTTATGGGGAAGCCGGGGGTAAAAATGGTAAACTTTTTTGCATGTTTTTTGAGGTCCCAAAATTGACATTCTTAGCAAAATTTAGCTTGTACGTATAATTTTCAGAGGTTCAGAAGCATTTTCGTCTCTGAAGACTGGAGTAATAACCCAAAGTGGTCGATGCTGTTATCAATAAAATAAAAAGAACGTTGTACAGTTTAAACGTGGATTGTTTTTAAATTTAACAAAATAGAAGCGTAAAATGCTGTAAGTAGTACATGATGTTTAAAATAAATGTATATTTTTTCAATATATCGCGTCGTTTTAGATGTCTCAACGTTCTAAATCTCCAACAGAAATTAATTTCCAAAAAAACCTCACAGTGAATTTTATGAATCATTTGAAGTTTCTGGCAGCGAATTCGTGTGTAGACCAGAAGAAGAATAAGACTCGTAAGATTCTGAAACTGTGGAAAATATACGAAAGTTTATATTAATACAAATAAAAATGATAAAGTTAAATTCACAATATAATCGTGATCATCAAGATAATATCGTTCCAGAACTGAACTTAGATCCTCAAGATAGTCGAGATCTAAAATATAAAGCCATATTGGGGTCCAGTAGTAGGTAACTACAAGCTAATAGCACTTTTTTCTATTACTTAGGAGTGAATGTTGAAGTAGCTACAGCTACAATATTAGCAAATGGTGCTGCTGGAGATTTTTTTGATGTTGATTTGTAACCGAACAAATGTGTACGCAACTCAATCGCTAATAGATTTAGACATTACATAATACCAAGCTTTTTCACGGGGGTCATGACCCCCCCCCCCCCCCAAACAAAATTAAATATCAATGAAGTAATCCTAAAAAATAATTTAAAACCCATCAACCCTATAAGCAAGAAGTCAAGAGTTGAAATGATTCAAACTCATTTATTCTAGGGGTAAGTGTAGAATTATCCGGAAGCCTTTTTACATTGCTGTTTAAAAAAATCAATAATTCTGAATACAGTAATACCTCGACTGTACATGACATGACTTTTCGCACGAAATTTGAATATTTATTATAATTGTTGGGATGGTGTGCTACATTTTATAATTTATCTATAATAAATATCAAAGTGAATATTGTTGCAATAGCTCTGTCTGATACGTTAGTGAATACAAATAAAGGAACTGGGGGCTGCTGTCCAAGATATTTGTGAAACTCGTTGGGTTAAAAGGCATGAAGGTCATCTTCAGTTCCAGAGCGAATCAATCATCAAAATATACAACGCTCTTGAAACAATTTCTACGTGGAAGGACAGTAAAATGTCAGCTGATGAATTTTCCTGAATGCAAACTATTAGGAGCCCAGAATTTCTCATTACAGTAGTTTGTCTTAGTGATGTTTTAGGTACAACTGTATCACTTAGTCGCCTTCTTTAGTCGCCAAAATTAGATTTGAAGAAGGCTACTGAGGACACTAAATGCATTCTTCAAAATAAAAGATCAAATGCTGAATCGGTTTTGGCAAACTTTACTATGAACTAAAGGAAATAGTTGAACAGACAAACCTGTCGTCAAAACCAACCTGCTAACTCTTGCAAAAAATAATTTCCGAAGATCTATTTATTTATCCCTTTTAGACAATATCTTAACTGATTTAGAAGAACGACTTTCACCGAAACGTATGAATCTATTTAATCTTTGAGTTGTTTTACCTAAAACTGATACTACGAACCAGAACACGTAGAACACCAGAAGATAAAGTTGCATTAAAAAAAATTGTTGACACTTTCCAGGATATTATTGGACCTGTACTGCATATTCCACATAAAAACAAGAGTTTTCACTGTGGATTCAAAAGTGGAAAAGAGTCGTGCAAAATAATGGAAAACTTCCTGATTTTATTTTAGAAGTATCAGAAAACTGCGATATTCATATGTATCCAAATATCAGAATATGTCTGCAAATATTAATTACACTGCCAATCAGTGCAGCAACAGCAGAGCGTAGTTTTTCTACGCTTAAACGTCTAAAGACTTGGCTTAGAAATAGAACTTCGGAGGAGAGTTCAACTGGTTTAGCACTCATCAATGTGCATCCTGAAATTTCTCTAGATGTTATTATATAAATTATAAAATTTATATGATTATAAAATTATATAATATTTACTTATCTTATTGTTATATGTATTTTTAATCACTGAACTTTTATTTACCACTCGTTGCCGGCTGTTGCTGACAATTCGTGAGAAAAATTTCAATACCAAGTAAAAAAATATTTCACTCACTTGTAGCCTAATATGCCTAATTATAGAAATAATTATTCGTAAATTATATTATGGTTTTTTGTTAAATAAATTAATTTAAATAAAATGCTGTTTACACTTCTTCTTAAGGTTCCTTCTTTGTTAAGGAAGGGTGGCTATAACTACAGCACATTGCTCTTTATCTTGAGCTGTTCTTAGTATCGAATGTGTGTACATGCCTGTCCAGTCACTTACATTCTTCTGCCAGGAGCATTTTCTTCTTCCTGGACCTCTTTTTCCATATCTCTGTTCCTTCTACTTTCCCTTCCATTATGAGTCGTAGAAAGTTATATTTTTCTCCTCTGTAAATATGTCCTAGGTAACTCGTTTTTCTGTTGTTTACAATATTAAGGAGTTTTCTCTGTCCTCATTCTTCTCAGCACCTCGTTGTTGGTCACTTGCTCTGTCCACAAAATCTTCAGAATCCTTCGAAAAACACACATTTCAAAGGCTTCTATACGCCTCATACTTGTTTCCGAGTCTGTGTTTCCACTCCGTATAGCAACAAGGAATCAATGAATTTTTTTACAAATTGATATCGGATATCCAACGATAAGATAGAGTTTATTAGGAATGTTTAATACATTCATTAATGTTTACACGTCGTGGAATTATTGCATTTAAATGACTTAACTTTGGTTTATACTTATTTATCCTTGGTTTGTTCTTGATTTTGTAGCCATAGGATAGGTGGGTTTAAATTTGATGGTCTTATGCCAGAGTGAACCAAAAGCCAAAATTGAAAGTTTTCAGTACGACAGTTTAAAGTTATACAGGTGTTATAAAATATACACAATATATTATAATCTCGTATAAAGTATAAGAGGTTCTAAGACCTCTTATAACATTTCTTTAAATTTTTTAGTAGCAGCACATGATTTTGTTTACTTTTAAGGCTCTTTTATCAGTGTTTGCAGTACATGGTTCACTTTGGCAAACTTTTTAGCACTTAGTTCTGTCTGACATGAGAAGTATAAATAAATTGTTCTTTTTGTTTGTAATCAGGTTTATTAACATATCTTTAAAATTGAATTAACAATACATAAGAATAAAATACAATAATATGAGTAATTAAATTACACAAATGTGTAAAAAAAATAATAGAAGCAATATTTAGATCGGATTGTTCATCTCATTTTCCTCTTCATTGTTATTGTCATTCTCTTTTTCAATGTCATCTTCCAATACTTCACTTTGTTGAAGGTTAATGTAAAATTGGTGATGGCATGGTGGTACGAATTGCAAAAGTGATCTGATATCATTAAGTTTTGCTTGACTTAATTTTCTTCCTTCAGGGTAAAGAATGCTTAAGTTTAATGAAGCTAGGTTTACAGGTCGGCCTTTCAGTCTCTTGTTTAGATTTACTGCATAAAATTGTATTTCTTTGTTATGTGTGTATTTGAATTCCATAACTTCTGGATGGTCTTGAGTAAATTTCATTTGTTTTATTTTTAACCATTCTACTTTTTGTTCATCTGAGTCTTTTTTGCGGTTTATCAGGTTTTGTTTTAATACATCCATTGTCTTGAAGTCCTCTTTTTCCATGCATACTACTTTAAATGTGTCCTTTTTAACTCTTGATTTTGAAATTATGTTATGCCCACATAAATTTCAGGATGATATTTCAACTTTTTTTCTATTATATCATCATTTTCATAACATCATTTTTAAAATTATGTATACCAAGATTGTAGCATGAAAGCTGCCTCTTATAGTAGACAACTCCTGTGGTTAGTTTAGGAAGAAGTATTACTTTCTGAAGATCAAAACTAATTAGTGTAGCTTTCTCTTCTTTACTAAACTTTACGTCTTCATTTAGTTTTGAGCGAGCTAACTGTACTTTTCTGTGGTGTAGGTCCTGGCTTATTTTCTTAGCCTTTAACATTGCTTCATCTTTGTTCTCCTCAGCTGCCTTTATTTCAATGTTCAACCTGTCACATGTTTGACAGGTATCTTTTCGTAGAGGTTTAAAACTCAGATTACAATCACGTCTGAACACTTTTTCATAAAGTGATTGGCTTGGAATTATGTCAACATTTTTCTCTCTTAAACTATCAACATAGAGTTTGTAATGTATTAATGACAAATTTAAATTACAATCCAAGTATTTTTTTGGGATTAAGTTCTTCAGTAATGATTTACTATGGTAGGGAAACTTTGTATGTGATTTTTGATTGAATCCATTGTGGATGGCGAAGTTTTGTTATGAGGAACTTTTTTCCCTCAAGATCACTTAAATTTCCACTTTTTTTCTTAAGCAAAGCACGATGTACTTTACTACTATTGATTTGTAATACTCCCATAAACATTTTTTTGCATACTTTAATATCTCCGTTTTCAGAAGGGATATAAAATTCACGATGTCCTGTTTTTTTTCTTTAATATCAGTGTTTTTACGACATCTTATTATCGTTCCACATTTTACAGCACCACTTATTACGTTTGTTTGAGTTCCCCAAGACTGCGACTCGTTATAAAACAAATTAAAAAAATTTTCTTTTTGCTGTGCTGTAAGCTTATTTTGGCATTCCATTTTGCAATTGCAGGAATAGTCATTACAAGATTTAGAGTGTATGACAGTACCTGAAGTATTGATATATTAAAATCATGAATGTGTTGCTTGTGTGAGTCCATTTCAAAAGGTAAAAGAAATAATAAATTAGACCTACTCACAATCAATTTAATTTAACTATCCAGACTCAGGCATCATTTATTTAACTTTGTATCGAGACCTGAAGATGCTTTGCATATTGTAGAAAGCGAAACCGGTCGTCTGGATAGTTAAATTAAATTGATTGTGAGTAAGTCTAATTTATTATTTCTTTTACCTATTGATATATTCTTTATCAGCTGCCCTTTTTTGCTTGCGAATATTTTTTTTTCCACTTCTTTGGATCAGATTTTCTCTTCTTGTTTTGATGCTCTCCCTGTCCTCTGGTATTTTCGTCATTTGTAAAAAACAACATTATTAATATTTTATATAAGTAAATATTTTACAAGTAAGATTACTTTTTTATTATGTATATTTATTATGTTATAATACATAAAAAATGTTTTCAAACACACATTCACTATGCATAAGACAGACAATTTGCATTTCCTTTTGCCAAAGTGAGCTATGTGATTTTAATTTTTTTTACAACTCCAATACAAAAATGATGGGATATATTGCTTCATTCTAATACAGATAGGTAAAAACCATGTTCTTACGTTGGTACAACAGCTAATATTATTTCACTAATGCTCCCAGCGGACACTGCAAGAGATAAATTTTCACATGGTTCACTTTGGCAAAAGAAACATTCCAAAACATAAACATACTTTTATAATGAAGTTTTATGTTAACAAATATTATTATCTTATCTGACTCTGTAATATCCGAATCAGAACTTGGACGGTAATCATCTGAAGATCCACTACTGAAATCAGTGAGTTCATCTTCACTAGAATTTCTATCAACAATGTGGTGACGATGTGAACTATGTGCACGAGAAGCCATTTTGGACTGGATGATGGTTCACTGTGGCATACGACTACCAGTACTACTACCCTTTTGCTAAATAGAATTTATTAGTTTCCAGCTGATGTTTTCTGTTATTCACATAGTTCATTTTGGCATACGTTTAGAACAAAAGTCTGCTGCATAATGGTAATGAAAAAGTAAAAACAAATAAAATGCACATAGTTCACTCTGGCATGAGACCATCCAATTGATTGTCTTTAAAATACCTAATTTAAATTAACAGTCCTTGAGATTTTTTAGTATTTATATTTTAATAACTTTCCTTTGGTTTAATAGTCTTGTACACTTGGTTTTACTGTCATAGAGTATGTGGGTTTAAACTTTTTTTGTTTAAGTTTAAGACCCCTTAATGTTGTACTCTTCTTTGCATCCGTAGGGTATTGGGTTTTAATAACTTCTCATTGGTTTAATATATCACTTAAAATAATTATTGAGAAAATGGTTGTAACCGTTTCAAAAGATTTAAAAGAAACTCATTATATATTTCGATTATATTTTTTTTAATAAAACTAATAGCCCCATCTATCTGTCAAGTACCTACCTGTAGCCGACTCAAGGATTCTTCTGTAATTCCCAAATATATCCGGTAGATGAGCATATTTTTCAACTTGTCACTCACGCCCAATTTCCAGATTCAGGCGCCATGATAGCGCTTCGCTCTTTTCTGTTAAGACCGTCCAACCGTTAAGACGTGTTTCCAAAGTGGGTCTCAATTCAGAGGTGAGCTAATAAATCCTTTTCTTGTCCATATTTCAGATAGATATTTATTTTTTTTAGACCCTTATTGGAGAGGCTATAATGCTGATATTATATTTCTAATACTCGTCGCAAGATAGTATTGCTATGGAGTTATTCCAGATCATGGCCCAGTAGCAGTATCTTTTTATGGAATCCCTAACCCCTCTTATCTAGGATGGTGGTGATTTGATATAGTATGTAGCTGAATCAATTTGGTGACTGATTAAATAAGAAGAGAAACAGAGCAGATTAAGGTTGTACCAATTTTTATTATACCTACTTTCAAGACAACAGAAATGATTATGAACTCAAAAAAAAAATGAAAATATAGTGAAGTGTTCTAATTTAATTTAAAGGTTTATTTTCTTCATTGTTCCTAGTTGATAAATAACTATATTATTTTCAATGTAAACAAATTTCGAAATTTGGGGTTAATATATATATACATTCATTTTCTTTATAACCAATTCTTAATTTAATACGATACAAAGATTTTTTGTTTATGATAATGTTAACATAAAATAATATTTTGGAATCCCTTTGGGATGACGTAACTTTTAATGTTTTCTTTTTGTTCATTACTAAGAAATAATAAAGAATAGTTTTCTTGTAAACTTTCAATAAATCTTAATTTTTTTTTTGCTCTTCCCCTTCGAGGATAAACCAGGGGTGGCGTCCAATAATAAATAATAATTTCATATTATCTAATTGTGCTTGAATTTAAAATACGATATAGTTTCTATAACCCCGCCCTATTCTCTTCGACAACGAGCGATTCTGGCCTTGTATATATTATTGTAGCACGGTAGCGTTACA